>NC_056676.1:18955000-21668750 GCF_018350195.1 Panthera tigris
TATATGTCATTTAATATATTACACTGTCAACAACAACTTTCAAGTTAGGGCTTATTTTTTTCTTCTGCATTCCTTCCCTTTCTGTTTTTAATATTGATATTTGAAATCTATTTAAATATTAAATTGTGACTAATAAAAATAGATCATTTAAATCCCTAATTTTTCATAAGTAGCAGAATGGTGAAAGGGGAGCTATTTTAGACTAAAAGGTAAGGTTAATGAGAAAGTCAATTTAGTTTTTTTGGCTAGTCATTGCTTACCTTTAAAATGGGGAAAATGAGGGGCGCCTGGGTGGCTCAGTCAGTTAAGCATCCGCCTTGGCTCAGGTCATGATCTGACTGCTGGTTGGTTCGAGCCTCACATCAGGCTCTGTGCTGACAGCTCAGAGCCTGGAGCCTGTTTCAGATTCTGTACCTCCTTCAATCTCTCTCCCCCTTCCCCACTCACACTCTGTCTCTCCGTCTCTTAAAAAATAAATAAACATTAAATTTTTTTTAAATAAATAAAATGGGGGAAATGAAGAGGAGGAAATAGGGATTATTTCTGAAATATCTTCTAGTATAATCAACAATAACAATATAGTTAATATTTATTCAGTACTTATTCTTGACAGGCGCTGTGCTAACTGCTTGACATATTCTCGTGGAGCCTCACAACAACCCTATAGTCTGGTTTATTACTATTGTTGATGGTATGTCTGAGGCAGACGATGCTTAAAATCTACAAAGTATGTACTAAAACCATGATTCAAATTCTTGGAAGTCTGTTCTATGTTCTTTTATGATATTGTCAGTCAGATTAGGCCACAGGAGCAGACACATAGAGGCTCAAAGTTCATTATACTCGCAAGTCCTCAAGACTGGAGGTGTGGCATACCACACAGGGCCCTGTGGGGGTGCCACAGGGTGGTGAGAAGGCAGATAGGAGGAGCAAAGGGAAAGCTGAGGCTAGAACACTTATTGAGAGTTCCAAGGAAAAGTCAAGACAGGACAGGGTAAACAGTTTAGGACTGGCTAGTTTCAATAATTTCCTTGGGGAAATTACAGGGGTGGTCCTTAGTTGCCTGGTAGCTGGCCTTTGGATGGTTAAGGCAGAGGAATATTGCCTCTTGGGAAGGTCTGTGCCAGATTGAGAAGGTCAGGCTCTGGATTGGCTAGTTTGCATATCAAAGGCATGCTCCTGGCTGAGCTCTTTGTTATCTAGAAATGAATGGGCTAGCCCTGAGAGGAGCAGTCTCCCCAGGCTGAATGTTTTTTTTTTTTTTTTTTAATTCATTTTATTTTACTGTTTTTACATTTGGACACTTTTTAAAATTTGGGACAGTAAAGAGAATTTTTTTTTACATTTATTCATTTTTGAGAGACAGAGACAGAGCACAAGCAGGGGAGGGGCAGAGAGAGAGGGAGACTCAGAATCAGAAGCAGACTTCAGGCTCCGAGCTGTCAGTACAGAGCCAGACTCAGGGCTCAAACCCACAAACCGTGAGATCATGACCTGAGCTGAAGTCAGGCGCTCAACCGACAGAGCCACCCAGGTGCCCCCAGCCTGAATGGTTTTTAAAATGACAAAATGCCATAATATAAAGAAAATAAAAATACATAAACAATGCAAAGTCTAACTCCAAGTCCATATTTTTAAACATTCTCCAATATTGCCTCTTTTATTCTAAAAACAGTTCCTGCAAAAAACTGTATTACCATGCTCAATCACATACCTCTCCCAGTTGTTGAAAAATATGAGTTGATCAGTTGCATTACAAGTACATTAAAAGACATTAATGAATATTTTCCAGGTAGAAAGTAAATAGAAAGCTTTGAAAGTAAAAACATTACAAAAATAATAGAGGTAATTGAGGCGTTCACAGGTATTCAAAATATTCAACTGCAGTTGAAACTAGTCCCCAGAAATAAAATGCAAGAACACATGCTTTGGAATAAGATACTTAGATTTGTATTTTGGCTTTTCCATCAACTAATATATGTTATCCAACAGCTATTGGCCTTGGTTTCCTCGTCTGTAAAATGCAGAGTGATAATGACAGGTAATCATGGTCATACAGTTGTCAGTAAGTTTAACTTCAGGTTTGACACCAAAGACAGTTTACCTTTGAGAAATGCACACTCTGAGGGAAACAAAAATGTCAAAGGACACTTAAACTTGTAGATAATACCTCAAATACTGAACAAAGAGACCATTTATCCTGGGGAGAAGATAGGACACATTAGTAAAATTTAGTCTCGCAAATTTCATTTCATAAGGTCCCGGTCCATTACTACCTAATTGTAACTTTTTATTGGAGGGAGATTAACATTTAACATCAGTGAAATGTACAAGCTTGGACATATATCTTCGTTGCCTGTTGAATTCTGTAATATTCTGTCATTGCTTCATTAAGACTACAAGTTTTTGCTATGATGCCATTTTATTAAAGATAATGACATGAAAAAGAGAAAAATGTTTTTCTTTTGAGAATATTTTTTGGAGCAAAACAGTACGTGAGTACTCTCAGTATATGATGAGAGTAAGAAATAAGTGTCCCAAGACATATGAAATCTTGTGTTCAGTGGCAATGATTTGATAATAAAATGTGTCTAGGGATATGACTGTCAATGGCAAGCATTTACAGACAAAAGGTTCTTAAAATACATTTTAAAAACAGGTGTAGCAGAAAACATTTGTTATCAAATCTAGTCAATTGGTTTTCACCGACCACTGACAATTGTTTCAGACCTAGGCTGCAAGATGAACAACACGCTTTAAGATTAAAAAAAAATAATAATAAAAGACAAAAGAAAGAAAGTGGCAAATTGAAGAGGAGAGGCTCAAGAAATATGTAAAGGCAAATCAATGCTGCTATCTTATTGAAAAACTATATTTAAGTACCTTATAAACACTTAGAAGAATATTCTGTTGAACAAAATCAATTAGAAATTATTATGTATGTAGAAAGGGGATTTGATTATAGATGGCCGACAACCTGGTTATTAGATATGCTTCATGGTTACCTAATGAATTACCAGCATTTTATTCTTTCTTTTTAAAATTCAATTTTTTCTTTCAATTACTCATCTATTCATTCATTCATTCATTCATTCATTCATTCATTTAATTTTTGGTTTCCTAATACTTCCAGGCAAAATTAGTAAGTTTAGCTGTTGTTCCCCATGAACTCATCATAAATCTTAGTGTTAAATATCTAGTAAGTCAGTGTGATTCTTTGTTTGTGGAAGCTTAGCATATCCTTAGACATCACAAAATTCCCTCTCAGGACCAAAACTATCCGAAGATTGGAGGGTAGGTGTTATCCAGAGGAAATGGACCAACATTTGCTTTGGAAGGAGAGAACTTGATGACTACTGTTGGGCATTATGGTATCCACAGTGTTTTTGTAGAAAACTGCCATCCCACCTTTTTTTTTTTTTTTTTTAATTTAAATTCACTCTAGGTAATGGTGATTCTGTAACTGAACCAATGTGAGTTTGTTTCTTGGTGAGTCACAGATACAGTAGGTGTTGTCCCACAAAGTAAACTTTATTTGCATCCAATGAGGAGGTCTCAGGGGATAACTTCCACAGCCTGACTCCCTGAGCAAGGGGGATTCGATTCTTTTTATTTAGGATTAGGGTGAATATTTAGGAAGGGGGCCTTATCATCCTATGTAGAGGCAGACATAGGCCATGCATATGTCTTAAGGAAACATGCCTATACATGCATTTTATGTTATGTAAGTGATGCTGTGCTCCTTCTTGGGCAGAGATTTTAGTATTATAATGAGGCAAAGGTTGTTGTTGGTCATTCTAGAGGTCACTTCATGGTCCATCTGAGCAGGTACAAGTCAGGGGTTACATTCAAACGGGTCTGGGTAGTCTGGGCTGGCTGGAGATCTTGTCAAGGCAGTCGTTATGAGTTGAGGGCTGATTTGGGTTTTCATTTGTCTAAGTTAAGAGATACTCTGGAAAGAAAACCTGAAGGCAAAATGAGGGACAACGGTTGGAGAGTATAAACAGGTAGGCAGTAAAAGTCAGGTCAGTTCCACTAATTCTGCTAAAATGTACTTTTAACCTTTAGTGCTGGGGTTGTTGAGATATGCTGCATGACTGAGCATTGGCTGGCATTTACAGAGATGCATGTTTGAGAAATAGGTCCCATGTTACTTACTCCTTGATAGCTAGGCTGGAGCTGTAGCACATCCTGCCCTAGGCAGAGTGCCTGGTTCCCCAGAGTGCCTAAGTAGAATTGTTTCTCCTTACCAGGTCGTCTTTTGTTTGCTTGGATGCTCATATTTTCTCCTTTCTTTCAATGCATTTAGTATCATGTTACAGTATTCTGTAACATTTCTCATCGTTGACTTTTTAGCTTTTTATTCCTAACAAAGACACTCACTAATTGGGATAAAAAAATCAAGACAGCATCATTTTGGAAACGATAAGCAAAAAGCATGTCAGAGTTAACAGTTTATTGATGATTAATATGAAAGTTATCTACACAGTTTGATCTCTGTAGATTTCTTTGAGTGATTCATAATATAATTCATATAAACAAGTGATAAAAAGACATTGACAAACAGTACTTTAGATTATTGCTTATAAATATGCCACACTCTAAAAATTAAATATTAAAACCCAATATTTAAATGTGGAAATTGAAGACAGAGGAATATCACTTGAGAAAGCTGGATGGTGAGACTTCACAAGCTGGCAGAAATATTTGAATTCTGATGGTCCAGTAAGTCATTAGTGCAGTCAGAATCAGTCCCAGTGTGATTGATTCTCACTGTTCAAACTCACAAGAAAGACATATATATACAAGCCAGTTTGTCAGTGTATTAATTTAGTATGAGGCCAGAAATTTACCACGGTATCTCCCCCACCAACCCACCACCTTTCCCATATAAACACACGAGGGAAGTAAAATTCGTGGTCAAAATACCTCTTGGTTGAAATGAATTCAAAGCAAAAGGAAGTGGTAAGCCTGGGACATTGGTAGTCAAGGCTTTGGGAGGAAAATGATGTTTAAGAAGCTACCTTGGCTCAAATATGGACTCTGCTACTTATTAGCTGTTACCTTGTACAAGTTAACTTACCTCTGTGTGCCTCAGTTTCCTTACCAGAAAAAGTGGACCTAATAGTAGTACCTACTTCATGACAATGTTTTGAGAATTAAATAAATTAGGGCAGTGGATAAAGTGCTTGAAACGTACCTGGTATATATAGTAGATGCTGTATATGTGCTCATCATTTGCATTTGTTGTGAGAGTCATTTCAGGCAGAAATGAAGAAAACTAACTCTCTGTGACCACCCTCATTCCCCAAAGGACCAGATTACTCATATGTGCTGGGTCCTATAGCTTTCTGTCTTAGGAGACAGTCTTGAATAATCACCAAAAATTTCTATTGTCTTCCATTTTCCAGACTTCATGTACAAAACTTTCTTCCCTTATTATGTAATTTCTTTATGCAGAGTAATACCATTGAATAGATCATTTTATGTTATACTCTATACTTATCTTACAGCTCTCTTTTTGTATCTAGAAAACCTCCTTTCAATTAGGGGACTATTAACTCTGTCTTACTGCTTTGATTAGCAAGATACTCTCTCTACCAAGGACATCTTCAGGTAATTGGTTTAACACAGTTGATGCGAATTTTGCAAGTCTAAGTCTGAAGGTATTGACGATGATGATGATAATGATAATGACATGATGACAGTAATAACAACATTAACACTACCTTTTATTGAATCTTTTACTGTGCCTGGACCTGTACTGAGTTCTGCCTGCATTATCTCATGTAATCTTCATGATAAACTGATGAAGTCAGTACCATTTATCTTCAGTTTACAAATGAGGACATCGAGGATAGAGAGGTTAAGTAGCTTGTGAAGATTACATACCCAGTAAGTGCAAAGCCTAGATTCTATCCCATGCTAGAACTCCAAGGTCAGTATTCTCAATAATTCATGCATAATGGATTCCCAAACATGTCCCTCCCTTTCCACTGAACTTGAACTACCACCCAAGTAAACAAGAAAACACGTTCTAAATTTTCCTGAGGAGCTACTGAAAAAATAATCAGAGTTAAGGGACACCTAAATGACCCTTCACCCATACACAGATACGAGGCCTGGTGGTAATCACAAATCTAACACTATGTTGAAATTAGTATCTTTGTAACAAAGTATACTATATGAAATGATAATAAATACTGTTGCATTAGCATCAAAATGTATACAGGCATCTTCTGAATTGTTTCCTGAAAGATAAATATTGAAAGTTTCCATATATAGAATAGCCCACTATGCTATCGTCAAAGGTGGTTTAAACCATAATTATCATTCATCTTTGACAGTTCAGACTTGAAAATCTAAATACGTTAGGGAGGGAGGTCTGTCACTTGGGACTATTCCATGTTCTCACTTTTCTGCTTTATCTCTTCCAGAATCCCCTTTATTTCAGTCTCTGACACAGCCTCGCCACCCAATAGCTCAAAAATAAAAATCCTGGATGGTTCACTGAATTCTCTATGAAGATACTTGTCCCTGTTTGTTGTAAAGTGGAAAGTGAAAGCAATACAGGAAAGGGGCACATATATTTCAGGGTTAGTAGTCTAACTTCAAGGAACCTGTATACATTTCTCTGCTCTCTGATTTTAATATTTAATTAATTTCAAGGGATTATATTGCTAATAATTCCTAATTAGGTCAACAGGCTTTCACCATTGTTCTCTTGTCTCATCAAAAATCATTTGGTTAATGGGGCACCTGAGTGGCTACTTCGGCTCAGGTCATGATCTTGTTGTTTGTGGGTTCGAGTTCCACTTTGGGCTCTGTGCTGACAGCTCAGAGCCTGGAGCCTGCTTTGGATTGTGTCTCCCTCTTTCTCTGTGCCCTTCCCCTGCTTGTGCTTTCTTTCTCTCTTTCTCTCTGAAATAATACATGAGTAAACTTAAAAAAATCATTTGCTTGAGGAGCTGTGCAAGGTATCTTACAAACAGAGTTAGAAGAGAGCTTTAAGTACATCCCATAAACTGGATTCTGTATATTTGTAAATTATGCTGACAGGCACTCCTATAACACAATGAGGTCAAATCAGTCTCACCAAAAATGGCCTTTTCATGCTGTACACAAGCCAAAAAAAAAAAAAAAAAGGAAAGGATCATAAAAGTACCATATTTATGTGTGCAGAAGAAAGTTGTTAAATTCAGTCAAAGACAATGGGTGCTTTTCAGCTAATCTTAAATGGACTAAATGAAACAAATTCTTAAATGTACAGCAATAGGATATTAATTAAATATGTATTTATGAAGAACATACTGTACGAAATAAATACTATGTTACATGCTACAAAGCGTAAGAGAATTATTAAGATATAGTTCATGATTTTAAAGGGTTTGCAATTTAAAAGAGGGACCAAGATATGCATACAGTTAAATGGAATAAAACAGAACATAAATATCATGTGTTTGAGGCAAAGTTTAGCCTGAAAGAATATAGCTGGATTGAATAGATCTACTAAGATTTAATTCACTCATTCAACTGGTATTGACTGAGTGCTTACTAGGTACCAGGTCAAGAGATACAGCCCTTCTCACTAAGGGATACTGATACATGCAAATTAGACTCTTGACTAATTTTCAGGATACAGGGTAGAGAATGGAAATAGCCTTGGCTTTGGAGTTAGAAAAAACTGAGTCAAACCCTATCCACTAGTCATAAGGTGACTTGGGCAAATAATTTATAACCTTTTAGTTTCATTGCAGAAATCATAGGGTCATCTTTGATTCTCTCTTTCAACCTCATCCTTCCATATAGTTCATTAACAAATTAGTCTTTAAACATTTCTTGAATACATCCTATTCTCTCCGTCCCTGCATCCGCAGTCACTAAGCCTGGCTCTCATGATTGCTAATGGATTCTGTAAACCAAATTGGCTTTCCATCTCCCTTTTATTCTTTTTAAATCGATCATGCATCGTGTAACCACAGCAGTCTTTCCAAAACTTTTACCTCACCATACACTTCTCTGCTCAAAATTCTTTAGTCACTTCTCATTGCCCAGAAGATGCAAATCTACACTTCTTAACAAAGCATTTAAGACTTTTTTTGATGTTTATTTATTTTTTGAGAGAGAGAGAGCAGGGGAGGGGCAGAGAGAGAGAGAGAGAGAGAGAGAGAGAGAGAATCCCAAGCAGGCTCCCCGTTCAGCTCAGAGCCTGACGTGGGGCTCAATCCCACAACTGCAAGATCATGACCTGAGCTGAAATCAAGTCAGACATTTAACTGAATCACCCAGGAGCCCCAAGGCATTTAAGACTTTTAATGAGGTAAATTCTGCTCACATTTTTAACCTCACATGCCAATATTTTTCCATATAGACCCTACGTTTCTCTAACCACCAGCCTGTTGTGTGCTCTGTGCTTTTGCATATGCTATTTTTTTTTTAACACCAAAGCCTGAAATATTACCCCCATCCCCACTCTACCAATCCCATCTGGAAAACTTAAAAATTGAAAACTTAAAAATTTTAGTCTTCCTTTAAGATTTTGCTCAAACACCATCTCTTTTGTGGAGAATTCCTTGAGGATCTCAGTACAGGTAATTTTTACGTCATCAGTATGTGTACAGCATGTTTTATATATCTATATTAGTACAATGCATTCAAATGTCTTATTTGTGTATATACCGATTGCCTCAACAAGATTAAACACCTGAGAGCAAAGACAAGGCTTTTCATCTTTGAATCCTCAGCTCTCACGTAATGTCTGCCATGGAGAGTCTGTGTAATAAATATTTATTGTAATAATGAAGTCAGGTTTGGGGATCAGTGGAAAGAACCAAGAAATGCTTTTAGGAGAAGATAGTATGTGAGGTTGGCCTTGAAAAACTTCTAAATATTTCCTTAATTTAAAAAAAGTAATTTTGAGGGGCGCCTGGGTGGCTCAGTCGGTTGGGCGTCCGACTTCGGCTCAGGTCATGATCTTGCAGTCCGTGAGTTCGAGCCCCGCATCGGGCTCTGGGCTGACAGCTCAGAGCCTGGAGCCTGTTTCGGATTCTGTGTCTCCCTCTCTCTCTGACCCTCCCCTGCTCCTGCTCTGTCTCTCTCTGTCTCAAAAAGAAATCAATGTTAAAAAAAATTAAAAATAAAATAAAAAATAAAAAAAGTAATTTTGAGATGTTCAGTGTTTTAACACACATAAGGTATATATCTTCATGATTCTCCCTTTGCTTTGCCAGCAAAGCTTTCTTCTCTTTTCTTTTCTTTGGGTGTCTTTTCTTTCTTTCTTTCTTTCTTTCTTTCTTTCTTTCTTTCTTTCTTTCTTTCTTTCTGTTCTCTTTCTTTCTTTCTTTCTGTCTTTCTGTCTTTCTTTCTGTCTTTCTTTCTTTCAATTCAAGGCCTAACTGCAGTTGCTCTGAGCATGTATGTGGTATCAGAAGTACTGGACTTTTTAGCTGGATCATAGATGGCTCTACACCATACCTTCTAGCAAATAGAAATGCTGATGTTCACTATGTATATTTAACTTCTCCTGAACATACTTGGAAATATATAAGTATACCTTTGATCCATAATGGAAAACACATGAGATCCCAAGGCACGTCACTGCTATTCCACCTACTTCATCCGGGCAGATCACCCAAGTCTGATTGTGAAAGCAATATCCGGGGGATCTTTTCATTGCAAATCCTGTCTGTTTCAAGGTGGTGGTGGTGGTGAAGCTTTTAGGAGTTCTAGCAGATTTCTTACATGAATTATTAAATGGAATTAACAGTAGCTTCTGGAATCTTCCACTCTTAACTATTGCATGTTTCCACATATGTAGTTCTGCTTAAGTAGTCACACAGAAGAAAAAAAACATCGATACCAATAAACAAATTATGAATTACAGAAATCCAGAACACAGAAAGAAAACGAAGTCTAGACTGTTGCAGTCTGCTTTAAGTACAACTATTCCCTTCATTCCAAACCTTCATATTTACCAACACAAATCTTTATTTTGGCAGCACGTCATGGTTTAGGAGCCACAGAGATCGTCTTTGGAGGCCTCAGTGCGTTTTTCTTTTCTCCTTCTCCTCTTCTTCTTCTTCCAATGTTTGTTTATTTTTGAGAGAGAGACAGAGAGAGAGAGAGAGAGAGAGAGAGAGAGAGAACATGACCAGGAGAAGGGCAGAGATAGAAAGGGAGACAGGGAATCCCCAGCAGGCCCCATGCTGTTAGCGCAGAGCCTGATAGCCTGATGCGGGGCTTGATTTCACAAGGGTGAAATCATGACCTGCGCTAAAATCAAGAATAGGACACTTGAAGACTGAGCCACCCAGGTGCCCATCAATGTGTTTTTCAGGAGAACTGTCTGTAGATCTTCAACTTGGGAAATCCCTGGATAGTAAGAAAGGTATTGTCTAAATTTGAGGATCTCATGAGGTGTCTAGAGGAAGCATCTTTAGGTGGAATAGAGTAGTATCTGGCGTGTAGCTACAGACATATTAAGAACATGTAGATTATAATTCACGTAATTATACGTGAATCAGGAATTCAGATTTGCAAAGGAGGGCTGGCTTGCTTTTATCTCTTATTCCTACCAAAAGCTAAAGGGTGGCTCCCAACCTTTGGGTGTCTGCACTTAGGGAGTTTTCATCTGGGTTCCCAGCCTATAGATGGGCGCCAAGCCAGACATTCTAAAGGAAGACAACTTCATTTTAGCGGCAAACCCTCAGACCCACGCATCTTCCCATGACTCTGCCTTTCTCCGATTCTGAGCTAGTGTAGGCAGAGCACGAGGTGCCGAGGACAGGCTCCGAAGGGGCGGTGGGGACCATCCTTTTCGAACAGCGTTTGTAGCTGCCAAGAGTAGCCAACAAGCACCAGATTTATGTGCACTTTGAAAGAAGCACCTTCACCATTGGCTTTTTGAGCGGCGCTGTCGCTAGGGAGCGGCGGGCAGGGCGAGCACAGCCTGGGGAGAAGCCCGGGCTGTTTGTTCCTGCAACGGGGAAAGGGGACGCACACAGTCGGGCGCGCGGACACACACGCACGCACACGCACGCTTGCCGCGAGTTCGAGCCCCGCAGCCCCCCACCGCCCGAGGGCGCTCCCGGCGCCGCGCCAGACGGAGAAGCATTCGCTTCCTGGCTCCTGCTGCTGCTGCTGCTGCCGCCCAGAGGAGAGAGGAACCTGGAACCTCTGCCTCGAATTTCCCCCGGCGCCGCGCGCTGCGGAGAGCGGCGGGGGTGGGCGCCAGGAGGAGAACGCGATGAATGAGTTCTCCCCTCGCCTCGGAGTTGACTGAGTTGGCGGCGCCGCGCCCGAGCTTCCGGCTCTC
Source organism: Panthera tigris (assembly GCF_018350195.1). Classification (NCBI taxonomy): domain Eukaryota; kingdom Metazoa; phylum Chordata; class Mammalia; order Carnivora; family Felidae; genus Panthera; species Panthera tigris. Next base: position 18,966,315 of record NC_056676.1, read on the forward strand.
GGCGCCCCACGCGCTCGCGGCTCCCGGGGCTGCAGCCCACGCCCGCGGCCGGGGCTGTGCCCGCCACGCCGGGGGAGCCGAGGCTCTGGAGCTCCTGTCCCGGCTCCAGTCCGGGGGAAAAAGGAAGGTTGTCCCCTGGCCCAGGCGCACGGCCGCGCGCTCTCCCGCACTCTCCGCGGCCCCTTCTGTCTCTCCATGGCGTCTCATCAACAATCCCGGATCCAGGCTTACCTGGAGAAGAACAAGATCGGTCCCCTGTTTGAGGTAAGGCGCTGTGGAGGAGGGCGGTCCCGTTTGTATCTGGGGGAAGGGGTTCAGAACACCCGGAGGGAAGGAGGGACCGCGAACAAATGCGCGGGAGGGGTGGCCGTGCGGCCCCAGTTCGCTGGCATTCGCTCTGCCCGGGCCAGGGGGTCCGGGAACGCGGCCGGGCGGGCACCTTGCCGGTTACCTGGGCGCGGACAGGTGAGCTGGAGAGGGCCCAGCGTCAGTCTGGCAGGGGAAGTTTGAGCGGTCTGACTGTCCTGCATCTTTCAGCCTTATGCACAGGACCCGGACAGGCTGAGACCCACAGATGCACACACTTAGACTGTCTTACACGCTCACACTTTCTTCCTGGAATTTACACCGTATTGCATGTTGGATTTTTTTTTGTTTTAATGTTGGCAGTAGTAGAACCCAGAAAGGTGGAAGAGGCGCTTAGCAATGGGGGAGACTATGGTTAACTGGGAGAAAACTGAACTGGTAAGGAGTAGGCTTCGGTAGATGAAGGCGCCTTGAGTGAAATTGTCAAACTGAGACGCTGACATTGATCTCTGGATGAAGGGAGAGTCCTGTGCATTGCAGACCCTACATGTGTTAGGGTGAGAAAGGGGCGGAGAAAGATTCAGGAAAAGCATACACGTATTTATGAGAGGAGACGTGTAGCTCTGAGCTGCTTTCTCTCGCCATCAAAGAACCGATGACAGAAATACAGGAGGAGAAAGGAAGAGCGGGAGGACAAGAGAAAAAGAACCAGAGACTGAACCGGGCACTGGCAAAGCGTCCCGGCGGTAGCCAGCGCGCTGGGCAGATGCTAGTCCCGCGGGAAGGAATGCCCAGGGTCCGTTCCCAGCCCGGTCCCACCAGCCATCTGGGCACGGGTGGGAGACGATCGGACGGACGTGGGAGGCTCGAGATCCTCCCTCCCCCACCAAAAGCAGCTGTGGTCACTATTGGCAGTTTACGTGTCCGCGGCGTGGGAGTAAGGCTGTAACGCGGCAGGGGGAAAAGATAGAGAATGGGGTTGTTCCCTAGTACCGAGGAGAAGAGAATAACTGCAGAGAGGGGTGGGGGAAGCGAAATAATGCCCTAGCACAAAAAGGGAGAGGTGGACAGGGATGTGATCAGATAGGTCTTTTCTCTGGGGAGGATAGGTTTCAGATAACCAAGATTTGCAAGATCTCAAGTTTTTCTGCCCAACTTTATGTTAACGTTGTAGTGTCTTGGGAGCTATGGCTACTGTTTCAACTGAAACTCGTTGTATAGAGTCATGAAGTCCTATAATGCATGCTTGATTCTTGTTTCTGCCCAAGTGTTATTGCTGGTGCAACTAGGTTGTTTTATTTTATTCTAATGATTAGAGACCATGCCTAGTTCGACATCTATCTATATAAAAAGCTGAAGCATAATAACACTTTGTGACACAGTGTATTAATTGTGTTAAAAGAAACATGAAATACTTTCACAGTGTTTCTACGCCCCTAGAACATAAAGTATAATTTACCAGGGAGATTAAGTGAGTTGTTTGTTTTAATAGATTTGTTAATTTATCTTAAAATTGCTGAGACTCTCTCCAAATGATAATGATAGAGTTTGGAATATATGTAAACTTTCTACATAATTAGGAAATAAATCCAACTTGATTTTTATCAAGTGCTTATTTAAAAAAAACTAGCCCTCTAGATAGTTCTGCATTAATGAATTTTAAGTGAAGACGAAATTGTCTCATAAAATCTTAAGACTTCCTCACCAAAAAAAAAAAAAAAAAAAAAAAGACAAAATTATATGCTATGTATTTTATTGATTTTTTTTTGGGTGACATATTACCCACATCCCTATTAGCTTGGATTGCAGTGGTGAGTAATTTTTAAGGGCTGATATGTACTTTAAACAATTGAAGGGAGAAAACAGCTAAGTTTCTGCTTCTAAAAGCAGGTTTGTATGCAACATTTTGATCATAACAAAGCTTAGTTTTGAATAGAATTATATATACTTCACAAAATTGGAAAATCTCACTAGCCTGTAGCGTCTGTCTCATGCTAGAGAGAATATAAAATGTATAGTGTTCATCTGGCATTCTCAAAGCCCCCAGGGCTTTGGTCAGTGCTTCTCATGAGAACTGCTTCAGGAGATCAAGGAGGAGCCCAGGAACCTGGACTTAGTAAGAAGTGGCACAAATGATTGTTACATATTTAATTTCTGGACCACATTGTAAGAAACGGTGTCATAAGTTAAACTCTTGTGACTCTTAAGTTTTAATATCTGTGCTATGTTGTGATGTTTTTGTGCCCTGGAGTTGGTGGACATAGGCTTACTTTAGTTTTGAAAATATACAAGACCTGAAAATGTGTTCCCTTTACAGATTTTCTAAGTTAAGAATGTTTTAAGAAAACTTACTGGAGTAAAGCACTTTAAAGAGAGCATGGGAATATTGTTTAAAAAAAAAAAGCAAAGATAACATATACTGGTTGAGAATATTTGTATCTTGTTATTTTTTTAACTATACAGCTTAATTACCTAATTTAGTTAGTTTATTTCTTAACTTAGTTTATTTGCTTATTTCTAAATTTTATCATTTGAGAAGTTTATAAAGCTATATACAGTATGGTATTGTGAAACTATGTTAGATGAAAATTAATCTTGTTTCCATGTGATTGAAGGGTATAAATTTATATTGTCTTTAAATATGATTTAACATGCTTAGAGGCATTACAAAACCATGTCTAGAAATCATTGCATTAGAGCTGGGTAATGATATTTTAATTAAATAATATAAAGAGGTAAAGTGAATACGGTAATAATGACATATCCCACAAACCCTTGAAACTTTTAATACTTTTAGTATTCTCATTGGCTTATTCAGGTTAGGCTAGTATCCTGATAGCCTAGGCATCAATCTACGAGGAATGCTTGACATCGCTTCAATAAATTAGAACTAGAATCCTATTAATAAAGATTTCCACATGTAACTCCTTACTTAACTGGCAAGATATGAAATGGTTTGGCTTTCACCAAAGTATGGTATTTTGTAGCACACATAGGCAAGATTCATGGCGCAAACACAAGACTTACCTCAGCCAACCGCTTAATAGTTGAAGAGCTTGACAGTTAAAACTTTTGAAATTGAATAATCAACTGGCATATATCTGCTTTTTGGGATCAAGTGATCTACTTTGTCTATGTTGTAAGTAGTTAAACTTCATTCCCAAGAAATTGTGTATGTGGAACATCACAGTAAATATTTTCAACAGAGAGAAGTTTATACTTTTCAGTTTCTCCCATTTCCATGAAATAAACAGAATAATTATTTGAATATTATTGGTTGGAAGGGTGCTCAGGGCAGTCATATATCTTGGTTTAGGACTGATTATGCTTACAAGAGAGTGAAATCCTAAACTATTAAAACTCAGGATAATGGGGTCCCCGTTAAATCTTCATAGAATATTTAAATCTCTGTGTATTGAAGATGTGGCAAACCAAATTCACTACATTTTTTTCAAATGTGGTCTGACCCACTCCAAGTAGAATGGAACCACTTTATCACCTTCTCTGTTTAGTTCAAAGTACCTCTACTCACATGGGCTAAATTTGTGTTAACTGACTTGACACATATGTTATGAAGTGGACTCATATCAAATGTGTGGTCAACCATCAGCTTGCATCATTCATACAGTTACTACTGCGCAACTTGTTTTTTTCTGATACCCCTGCCCTACATATTCCAGCCATGTCTGCAACCTTGAGCTCAAGTTGGCCTGGAGATTATCAGGCAGTGGCCTGGTAGGATCAGGAGATTTGTTATATATAAGGTAGAAGACTGTTGAGAGAATAAGTAAATATGTTGAAAATAATGCAGTCCAGTTTTCTTGCTGATAGAGACGGGATTCACAAATACAAAAAGGAGAAAATGTAGAATGCACCCTGCAGTGTTGGATTGAAATTGGAGGTACTGGTGTATCTCATAACTTCAAGAATAGAAATAGATATAAATGTAATAGAAGTAAATATGGATTTGTATGTAGTAACATATACATAAGTATATATGCCTACATTTATTTCCTTACTCTGTCTACTGTGATGGCCTGAAAAATAGCAACATTTCAGTAGCAATGAGCACACCAAGTGACAGATTTTGAGTTCTAAATACCATTCTCCATCAAGTGGAACCAGATATCCTTGGAGAAATGGTTGATCCTAGGCTTGAGTCTGGGAAAGCACAAGATAAACCTGGACCATCTTATGCCAGGGAATAAGGAAGTGGTCAAAGAATTATAGGAACATGTCAAAAGCTTGAAGAGACTCCTGTTAACTAAATCTGGGGCAATTTGAGATTCAAAGTATGATAGTAACAGATTATCATACTATAAAATAGGAGTATTTTATTCCACTACAATATATTGGGATACATGAATGTATCTAATTTATGGGGAGTAGATAAAACTTTACTTTATAGTAGAATGCCAATTAATAAGAGTAGAAGTGGTGATGGAATTAGAGAATTACTACTTGGCAACCACTGAGCAATAATTGACGCAATAAACATTAATTGTTGCTAAAAACTAATGGGTGAAAGTTGGAGGAGGAATGAGATGTTTACCTAATGTCTAGTATCTTTCCACAAAGTAGTTGTTAATTACAAAGGGAAAAGTAACTTTATAGTGAAGAAACCAGGCAGACTGAACTTTACTCAAGTGATGGGACAAATCAATATTGTGTGCTCCTGATAGTATGCAGCTAAAACAACTTTAATTCTTTAATATTTATGCCAATTACACATGACCTGAACTGAATAATGAGAAAATATCTGATAATTTTGATAGGGAAACTCTGATTTTCTGATGTGTTCAATAATGTGTAAAGTCATAACTGTCAAGGAAAGTCTCAAACTGATGGGACAATACAACTAAGTGCAAAATATGGTCCTAGAACTGATATGTTCACTAGGAAGGACATTATTAGGACAGTTTTGCAAACCTTGAATGGGGTCTCTAGGTAAAGTATATATGGAGTTATTTCTGCTCTTCATATACTTTTTCTGTAAGTTTAAAGTTATTTTAAAATTAAAAAATATTAAAAATAAAAAAGACCATCTAGGAAATAAGTATTTACAAGTAGTTCACCCATTGGATATTTTTTTAAACATTAAATTACGTGAACTTAGTTAAGAATTGTATCTGTGACTTAACAGATACAATTGAAATCAGTAAGTATTAAGCTATAGTTCTGAGTAAAGCTATACTTACAGTCATGGTCAACTAAGCATATGCATTTTCCTCTTCTCCCTCCAAACTTTTATTGAAATATCAACAAAAATGTTAAAAAATAAATTCATAAGAGTGCTGGAACACAAGGAAAGGTGCTGAGGCAGAGAGACTGTTTCTCCCATATGAACAGAATTTCTTTATTATGAATGGTGGTATATCCTTTGCACCTATCTATGGTCAAGTGACATAGAGTCAATTATAAGTAGTGGAAATGTTATTTGGAATTCTCTGGAAGGTGCCTTAAAATAGTTGGATTCAGTTTGGACATGTTCCTCATATGCCTTCCTCCCTTATTGTTGTCTACAATGCCTCTTTGTTCATTCTTCCTTTGTACCCTTCTTTATTCTCTCCACTTCCCCAGGCAACTACTTGTTTCCTTTCTGTTACCGTAGAATAGTTTTCCTTTTCTAGGGTTTTGTATAAATGGAATCCTATGCTATGCATGCTTTTTTTCTGTATATCTTCTTTCACTCAATATAACTATTTTACAATTCATCCATCTTGTGTCATGTGTCAGTAATTTATTTCTTTTAGTTTCTGAATAGTATTCTATATGGATGTATGCATTTGTTTCTCTTGGGTAAATACCTGGAGTAAATTGGCTGGATCATATGGTAGGTGTATGTTTAACTTTTTAAGACATTAGCCACTAGTTTTGAAAAGTGTATGTACAATTTTACATTCCAACCAACACTGTATGAGGATTCCAATTGTTCCACGTTCTTGCCAAAACTTGGTGTTGTTTTGTAATAATAGCCTTTGGTCTTTGTAATAATAGCCATTCTAATAGGTTTGTGTGATATCTCATTTAGTTTTAATTTATATTTACATTATGGCCCCACTCTTACCCCTATATTCTGAGACCAGTGTCAGTGGAGATCATGTGGGAAGCATGGCTTCTCTCACCCCTGGCAATAATGAGGCATTCCTTTCCCTCCCCACCTGGGTCATGTCAGGGGAGGCCTAGAAAAAGAGTCAGGACTTTAAACATTGCTGAGTGGTAATGAGGCCACTCCTGCCATGAAATCCATGCCAAGATACATTATAGTTAAACTTCTGGGAAAAGAAAAGTCAAGATATATCTTGAAAGGAGCGAGAGAAATGAAATACCATACCTATACAGGGAAAACAATTTGAATAGCAGCAGATTCTCATCAAACCTATGAATGTCAGAAAGAAGTGGCACAATATTTTTCAAATGCTGAAAGAAAGAACCTAGAGTTTTATACTCAGAGAAAATATCCTTTAGAAATGAAGGGGAAACCAAGAGAATTTGTTACCAACGGGTCTACTCTAAAAGTTTGGCTAAAGGAAGTTCTCTAAACAGAGAGGAATTGATAAAAGAAAAGAAAAACTTTAGAACATTAGGAAAGAAGAAAGAACATAGAAATAGAAAAAAATATGACTAAATATAATACATTTTCCTTCTCCTCTTGAGTTTCCTAAATTATGTTTGATGGTTGAAGCAAAAATTATGGCAGGGTCGGATGTGGTTCTAAATGTATGTAGAGAAAATATTTAAGACAGTTGTATTATAAGCAGGAAAGAGTAAAGGGGAGCAAAGGAGGTAAGGTTTCTATAGTTCACTTAAACTGGTAAAACAACAACACCTATTGATAAGTTGTGCATTTTTAATGTCATACCTAGAGCAACCACTAAAAAAGCTATACAAAAAGATGCTCTCAAAAACTCTGGTAGTTTAAAATGGAGTTCTCGGGGCGCCAGGCTGGCTTAGTCAGTTGAGTGTCTATCTGACTCTTGATTTTGGCTGAGGTCATGATCTTATAGTTCATGAGTTTGAGCCCCACATCGGACTCCACACTCTCTCAAAATAAATAAATAAACTTAAAAAACAAATAAAATGGAGTTCTAAAAAATGTTCATATAACTCACAGGAGTAGGAAAAAGAAAAACAAAGCAAAGAACAAATAGAAAAAAAAATAACATGGCAGACTTTAGTCATAATATGTCAATAATTAAATTAAATGCAAATGGTCTAAATATACCAGTTAAAAGACAGAGATTGTCAGAGTGGATTAAAAAAATATGACCCAACCAGTAGGCAGTGTCTAAGAAACTCACTTCAAATACAAATAAACAAGTAGGCTAGAAGTAAAGAATAGAAAAAAAATATGACTCAAACATCCAAAGAAAGGAGGAGTGGATCTTTTAATGTCAGATAAAGTAGACTTCAGAGGATAGAAAATTACCAGAGACAGGAACTGCCATTATGCAGTAACATAAGGGTAAACCTACTGAGAAAAATAGCAGTCAACAGCAGAGCTGCAAAGTGTTTGAAGCAGAAACTGACAGACTTAAGCAGAGAAATAGAGAAATCTACAACTATAGTTAGGAAATTCAAAACCCTTCTCTTGACAATTGGAAGAAAAACTATACAGAAAATCAGGAATGCTATAGAGGAACAAATGCACATCAAAGGATATAGTCGACATTTGTAGACCACTCAATGCAACAACTGCAGAATACATATTTTTTTTCAAGTGACATGGAATGTATACAAAGGCAGACCATTCCCTGAGCCACAGAACAAACCTCAGCTGAAATCATACAACAGATTTTCTCCATTACAATGGAATAAAACTAGAAACCGGTAACAGAAAGAAAACAGGAAAATTTCTAAAACGCTGTGAAAATACACAGAATACTTCTAAATAATCTACTGGTCAAAGAAGAAATCTCAGGGAAATAAAAATCCATCAAACAATGGAAAGGAAGATATATCACAATTTGTGGAACACAGCTCAAGCAGTGCTGAGAGAGAATTTTATAGGGTAACATGCATACATTAAAAAAGTGGACTGATGTGATTGGTTAGAATAGGGCCCATGCTTTTTATGTCATTCCTCTGTGCCCTTCCAGTCATAGAGGACAATCTGTCCAGCTAGAGAGAGGGCTCTTCTACAGTGAAGGATGTGTGAGTATCAGTAATCCGCTGACAATGGGTGTTTGTCATGTTTTGTATCCAAAGTAGATCTTCAGTTCTTAAAGGTGGGAAACAAATATCTTGCCTCATTCTTTATTGTGCATTCACTATAGTGTCTAGTGGAGCACAGACAATAAAGCACAGACAATAAAGCACAGACAATAAAGCAGTTGATATCTGTTGAATTAAACAATACACAAACAAGACTTGTGTATTTTTTTCCGCCTATGGAAAAAAATACATTTAAGTCACAACCAGCTAGCAAATAGCGTCTTAATATTTATTCCTTTAAGACCTAGAGCAAAATATTCCCCATCACATTAATTAGCCTTTATGTACAGTGAATAACTTTTAATTATGTACTTAACTATCTAATTCACTTTCAGCTATATTTTTTCCTTTTTAATATCTGCTTTCACGAGAGGGCCTGATAAATTAATCCACACCACTGTATAAGGCTTAATGTATACCCCGCCCCCCAGCACATTTGCATTTCAAGGGAGGAAGTTGCATGACACAGTTATATGGGATGAAGCAGGTGATCTTTGGAAATCACACGAGCTTAGCAACCATTTATTCTCTGCTTGACCCTGGGCACTTGATGATCTCTGTGAACATTAATGTCCTCATCTGCAAGACAATACCTAAGAGGGATTTTATGAGGACTATATGAGATGAAACGAAGTCTAAAGAACCCAATCCAGTGCCTGGCACTTGGTGGACACCCAGTATTTTGACTGCCATCTCATTAGATGCTACTATTTCTCTTTTCAATTAATAGTAATAACTCAGTGACAGACCCTGTGGAGAGATGCTTTTGAAGGATGGCCTTCTAGTATCCTGAAATTAGAACTAATTCAAAGTGTGGAAAAAACAACAAAGTAAACATCTGCTTTTTAAGGTTGTAGCTCTGATATCTCTGAAAAAGCACTGTGGCACAGTTAGAAAGGAGAGTAGGCCAGTGTGTGTGTGTGTGTGTGTGTGTGTGTGTGTGTGTGTTTGTGTGTGTGTGTGTATGTTCTTTGTTCAGCGGTGGGAGAAAGGGAGGTCTTGCTTGTTGCTGTATCACAAAAGTATACTTTACTTTGGCTAAATTTGGAGACATTATACATAATTAGAAAACAATCCAGAATGTATCTTATTGTCTCAGAGAGGCAACCTGGATCACTCTCAACTAAAATAGCACACACAGATCCAATGTCCCTGTCACTCTCTGTAGCATGATTTTTTTATATCCCTTATTGTATTTGATACTGTTTTATTGGATTTATTCCTTTGATTTCAGTTTATATTCTGTTTATTCCACTAGAGTATAAATTTCTTATAGGAAGATATTTTGGTAGTCTTTTTAACTGTATCTTCCTGCCTAGAAAATGTCTGGTACGTAAATGGTGTTCTACTAAATAGTTGTCAAGTACATTTATGAATGAAAAAAATCATTATGAATGAAAAATCAGGATCAACCTATCAAATTTGAAAAGTGTGGTTTGGGTATGAATAATCATTTGCCACTAGGAGTCTGGGAATATCTCAGCAGTTTATGAGAGATTTCACTTTCTTTAAAATTCATTATGACTTTGTTATCTTTTCAACAGCTATTAAGTTCTCTGGCACATGATGTTTGGAACGTCATTTACATTCATTTGGTACATATTTATTGGGTGCTGTATTATGTATTAAGAAATATAAATTGAAATAAAATATTTCCTGTCCTCAAAAACTCCTGCATATTTAGAAAAGATTGATAATACTTGGGGCACTCTCAAATATTATATTCTGGTAAATTTTACAGAAGCCTACCTTGGTTTTCTGTTTATATGTTTGGTACGTTTTCATACACAGCAATACATTCCATTAATAGACTAATAGAAGTAAGAAATTAATATTTGAAGTTCAGATTTAGAGATTGGTTTCCAATAAATTTGCCATAGAATCAAGTATGTAAATTGAACAAGGTAAAGGGTAGATTTGTTAGTTTCTGTTGTTTTTGCTCCTGGGAGTTCTTAGCACCAGTAAGACATCTAAACATGAATTATTAAAAATACCTAAATGATCTGATTGTTGAGTAATGTTCTACATGAAACACACTGACAGTTTTCAGTTGTAAGTTGTTCCTTTAACATAAAAGAGAGAACTTTCTTTTTGAAGTATAGCCTGGAGTGTAAAGGGGTATATAACTCCTGCTCTTTCTTTGCTTTTTGAACATATTGATCTGAAATCAAAAAGTGACAAGCTATATTGAATTGACAGTACATTTGATTTGTCTGCACATTGAAATAATATATCTATTTGTGTGAAGTGAACTATATTGTATTAAGATTTATTGTAGCTGTGTATTTCTGAGATATTATTTTTATTTTAATGCTATTTTACTCCTAGGATTCTCTCCAGAGGATCTGGTATTGTTTTGTTGATTTCATTTTTTCTTGTTATGTTTTTTATTTACGATATATAATAATTATTTTAGCATTATATAAAATGGTGATTAAAACCAGCTACAGTTTATTATGCACAGAATATTATTCTATTCTGACTAAAAATATTTATTGAAACATTTCTTATTATCTTTCCTCTTAGTGATATAACAATGATATGAAAAACACTCTTAAAATATACAGATGACAAATACTCTGCTATGTGGAGCCTTAAAGTCTTAGTTTTCCAGAATTTTAAAAATCTAACCCTTTCTTTATATTCAGGTAAGACATTGAGGTCTGTGTACAATTAGCAACACGTCACTGCCATAGTCTATGGATGGATAGGGAATCCAAGACAGAGGGCAGTGTCACTACTTTATCAATAGTTCAATCTTGAGAAATCATAGTGAAGAATTCATGCAGGTCATGTACATCAAGTTCTTAAGTTATTAACAAGTATATTTTTGGATAAAGTTAGTTGAAGAGTGACTTGGGTGCCCATTCAGCTTTACGGTGACCCACTAAAGAATTACTTTCACTGAGCTGTGCAGTGAGTGATCTAAGAAGCCTTTATTGAGAGTCATTATAAGAATCAGACCATGAAAATATGGTTTTGTCATCTATTAAAGGATGTTGTGGAGGGGCATATTCATTGCATTAGACAGCATCCTCTTATGAGAACTACTGTTCTCTTTTATAATGTCAAAAATAGGTTATGAACCTCACACCTTCAGAATGGCTAAAATAAAAAACACAAGAAACAACAAGTGTTGTCAAGGATGCCAAGAAAAAGGAACCCTCGTGCACTGTCGGTGGGAATGCAGACTAGCTCAGCCATGTGGAAAACAGTATGGAGGTTCCTCAAAAAATTAAAAATAGAATTACCATATGATCCAATAGTTCCATGACTGGGTATTTACCCAAAGAATATGAAAATACTAATTTGAAAGGATATAGATACCATTATGTTTGTTGCAGAATTCTTTACAGTAGTCAAATTAAGGAATCTGCCCAAGATGAATGGATTAAAAAAGGTGGTATATATGTATATATAATGGAATATTACTTAGCCATAAAAAGAATGAAAGCTCGCCATTCGGAACAACATGGATGAATCTAGAGAGTATTATACTAAGTGAAATAAGTCAGTCAGAGAAAGACAAATTCCAGATGATGTCATTCATATGCGGAATTTAGGAAGCAAGGCAAACAAGCAAAAAAGAGACAAACCAAAAGGTAGACTCAACTGTTGAGAACAAACAAATGGTTACCAGAGGGGAGATGGGTGAGGGTATAGGTGAAATAGGTGAAGAGGGTTAAGAGTACACTTATCATGATAAGCACTGAGTAACATATACAATTGTTGAATCACTATATCATACACCTGAAACTAATGTAACACTGGATGTTAACTATACTGGAATTAAATAAAAGATAAAATAAAAAATAAAGAAAAACAGTCGTATATTAATATTTTGAATTGTGTAATTCATAGCATTCCTTTCCTTTTTTTCTTTGTATAGGCTTCTGGAAAACTCGTGGTAGCCAGAATGTAGGTCATTATCATGAACATTTTTTTTTATTGAAATATAATTAACATACAGAGTTATAGTAGTTTCAGGTATGCAATATGATTCAACAATTCTATGCATGTCTCAGTGCTCATGAAGATAAGTGTACTCTTAATATCTTTTATCTCTTTCACTCCTGCCCCTATCCACTTCCTCTCTGGCAACTACTAGTCTGTCCTCTGTATTTAAGAATCTGGTTTTTTGTTTGTCTCTTTTTACTTTATTTATTTGTTTTGTTTCTAAAATTCCACACATGAGTGAAGTCATATGGTATTTGTCTTTCTCTGACTGAGTTATTTTGCTTAGCCTTACAACCTTTAGATCCATTTATATTGTTGCAAATGGCAAGATTTTTTTTAATGGCTGAGCAATGTTCCATTGTATATATACCACATCTTCCTTATCCATTCATCTATGGAGAGATACTTGGGTTGCTTCCATAATCGTGGCTATTGTAAATAATGCTGCGGTAAATATTGGGGTGCATATATCTTTTTGGATTAGTGTTTTTGGTTTCTTTGGGTAAATACCCAGTAGTGGAATTACTGGGTCATAGGTAATTCTATTTGTAATTTTTTGAGAAACCTCCATAGTGTTTTCCACAGTGGCCGCACCAGTTTGTATTCCCACCAGTAGCACATGAAGATTCCTTTCTCGTGAGCATTTATATCTCCCTTCTTTTCCCCACATTGTCTTCACTTGTTTTACTTTATGTTTCCCTCTACTTTTTATTTATGCTATTTGATCATAGTTTATACTTCTTTGGAAAATACTTTAACTTCCTTCTGAAATAAGGATGAATATAAATATGTTATATAAATCATAGAATGACCTAATCTTGGTCCAAATAATTTGGGCATATCATAGGATGTATTGAATCATCTGTTTCCTGTCGTTACGTGTTATAGCTGGCTTGCTTTCTAGAAATATTTATTTGGCTCATTCTGGATGTTTAGTGAGAATATGTTTGCAGGATTAGCCTCCCAGGGTTAGCCTTTTGAGTAGCAGAGATGAAGCTGCCTTAAAAGGCAAGCTTTGAGACTCAGGCCTTTTACACAATGTTTTCTCTGCTTAAAGGTTTTCCTTCACATGCCTCACATGGCCAGCTCCTCCTACTGTCCAGATCTCAGGTTTAAACATACTGTCAGAGAGGCCCTCACAGACCACTCAATCTCAGCAGCTTCCCATCAGCCCCTATCACACCACGTTGTTTTATTTCCACACAGCACTCATCAGGTGTGGCCTTTTCTCATTTATTTATTTAGAGATTGGCTCCCTCTCTTAAATTAAGCTCCACAAGGAAAGGGACTTTGCCAACCTTGTTCTCTGACATGTCTTCACAATGCACAGTAAGCCCATTTCCTGCAATCAGGTATTCATTCTCATTCTTCTTACCAAATATTCCTTAAAAAGGTTAAATAAGCTTTGCTCTAGATAGGATATTATATGGAACCATTGAAAATGTAGAAAATATGAATTCAAGATTGCATGTGTATGTAACTATGTAACATATGCAAAAAGATAAGAATGGATAACAATGGTCTATAGCTTTTACATGAAGTGCTCAGTGGAGGGGCTGTTTTTGCTCCCACAACCATTCTGATTTTCCAAGCTCTCTGTATTACTGTGCTATTGCTTTTAGTATTAAGTCATTTGTTTTAGATCATTTCATCTCCTTGAGGCCCCTACTAACTCCCATATGTGTACTATATTTGCATATTAGTACTGGATTTCTTGTAAACTAAAACCCTAATGGGGCCTATTGGCAGAGGTTGAAGGAAAACCCCTCATTCAGGAGACAAATAAAAAATGATGGTTATGACAAGCTAGAAGCAGGTGTCATGCAAATGAGCACCAGGTGATTAGAAATGGTGCCAGGTGGGCAAGTGGAAAGGCATAAGTCAACATTTTCAAATATAACCTGACTATCATGTTTTACCCACCCCTTTCTTTTTTTTAAACCCTTTTTAAAGAGTTGAAAAACATTGAGAAGTGTGGACACACAACACACATGTGCGTGTGCGCGCATACACACACACACACACACACACACACACACTGTTTCTCTACTCATTGTGGTCATACTTCTTAAACAAGAGTATGTATTCATTATGACAAATGCTAATAACTGTGGATGATATTCAAGGTTCATGTACATTTTAAAGATAATCAAACTTTAGAGAATTTTCATGCTTGTACTTTGTCACTTTTAGCTCTGTGTCCATCCATCCAGGAGGATGAATTCACAGTCCAGGGTCACTAAAGATGCAAGAGTTTTGGAACATTGAATTACGACATGAATTCCAAACTGGGGTGGCATTCAGGGTCCTCCAAAATCTACTTAACCATACTTCTCATTTTCCCCACACACTGCCTTCAGTGTGAGCAAGGTACTTTGTCCAATTATCCCAGTACATATAATATCAAGTCTTTGCTTGATATTCTTTCTACATGGAATATTTTCTCTGTTTGCTATAATGTCTTAGATGGGGTTCCTTGGGAGACAGACTCTGAGGTGGAGATTTGCATGCAGAGGGTTAACTGTGGCGTGCTTAAGCCCGTAAGGGATGTGAAGGGAGTGAAGGAAGTGGGTTTGAGTGGAGGAACAAAGTGAACTAGAAGTAGTTATAATAGATAATAGAACTCTCAGACGATCACAGGGAGAGCCCTGCAAGTGCAGAGGTCCTTAAAGGCTGTTCCTTTGCACTTTAGTGATTAGAAGCAAGCTTCCTCCAAAGAATGTGACCTTGGATGAGGCAGCTGCCTTCCTGGAGGGATGAATCTGGACAAGACCTTAGGTGAGAGCCTCTAACAGCCAACACTCCTGGCAGCTGGCAGAACGAGCTTTTGTTTCTGAAGAAAGGATCTGGGCACATACCCCAGAATCTACATTTTCCTGTTTGAGTATCAACCACTCATTAAGGGATAGTTCATGTTTTGTTTCTTTAATTAAATATTTTTGACTTCTCTAGCTACCCTAGATTTTCTGTTTCTATGAACTATTGCACTTAGGGGCTGTGCCACTCACTTTTGTGGTTAACCACAATGTTACTTAACTACTTTCTTCGTTATGGTTTGCTTTTCTAACTACTGTTGGCTTATTTTTTTTTTCTTAATGTTCCTCCTAAGTATCTAATTTGTAGTATATGCATCATAAGAATTTAATTAAATACTTGTTGAATGAGTAAATGCATAAAAACAGCATGGCTTGCAGAAACACAAGATAATCTTTGCTTTATCACAAAATAGGCTAAACCTTTCCACTACTTCTAAGCTTCATAAATGAAAAATATGCAGAAGATTAAAAGATGATCCACAAAGTAAAAGGAATTAATATCTCTGTAGTCTATTACAGGAGTCAGTGGATCCCCTTTTGTGTGTGTGTGTGTGTGAGCCCCACATCGGGCTGTGTGCTGACAGTGTGGAGCCTGCTTAGGATTCTCTCTCCCTCTCTCCCTCCCTCTCTGTCAAAATAAATAAACTTAAAAAATATTGTGATTTGTGGAAAGTAAAAACGTAATTATGTGACTCCATTCAATCTGTGCGAGCCTAAGAAAGATGCAGCTAAAATAAATGGCATCCTTTTTTGTGTGTTTAATTGATTGCCTTCTCTCTCACATGGGGTATACATCTGGGATTCTTAGATGGATGTTTTTTTTCCTGATGGCTCATTTTGACCAAATAATCAAGGTTTTTCATAAAAATCGGATAGTTTGTAGAAATTAAGTCTGATTTTGAAGTTTTTTTTTTTTTGTTAATACCAAGATCTTATTAAGTATGCAGCAGAGTTTTCATCTGTGAAAAATTAAGATAGAAAAATCGGTCATTTTAATCTTCTCTGGACCGGTTAAGATGCACTAGAGTCTATACGTATTAGTTTACTTTCTACTGTTATTTTAATCTACTTAAAATGTGATTTTTGGAGGGTCATCTAGCTCAATGAAGTCCTATTCCCAAAAGGTTTCAAATGCCACCTTACTCTATGAAAATGAGGAGGTTTTACCCCAGATTATTCTGAGATTGGACCAGAAAGTAGATTTAATTATGATGAAAGGAAATTTATCATTTTGATTTTAAATGTGTGTTGAGAACCATGATAAATCATCCTAGTTTATTTTTACTTAGCCCTAAATTATTTTGAATTTTTCCATGCGAAGAGCCATATTGTTTGTGAAAAGCACAGTGTTGTTTCTTTCTTTCCAGCTATTATAACTTTTATTTCCTTTTTTTAAAAATCATATGATGATATGATGGCTATTATTAGTGAAAAGTAGTAAAAATGACAGTTTTGTGTCTTTTCAGTGTCAATAGCCTTTATGTCTTTTTTTTTTTTTAACTTTTTTTATTTTATTTTTGAGACAGAGAGAGACAGAGCATGAACGGGGGAGGGTCAGAGAGAGGGAGACACAGAATCTGAAACAGGCTCCAGGCTCTGAGCTGTCAGCACAGAGCCCGACGCGGGGCTCGAACTCACGAACCGCGAGATCATGACCTGAGCTGAAGTCGGACGCTTAACCGACCGAGCCACCCAGGCGCCCCTAGCCTTTATGTCTTTTTTGGGGAGAGGAGGGACTTTACTCTTTTGGCTAAGAATTCTAATACAATGTTGAAAAGAAATGGTAATACTTTGTACTTTTTTGGGTGGGTTCTGATTTTAAGAGGAATGATCATTGCAACATTAGTAGAGTTTAAATAAATGGATAACTTATAAAGTTAAAAAAATTCCCTTCTCTTAATAGTTTGCTAGAACTTTTAAAATTAAAACCTGAGTTCACTTGGAGTGCCTGACTGGCTCACTTGGAAGAACATGTGACTCTTGATTTCAGGGTTGTGAGTTCAAGCCCCACACTGGGCACAGAGATTACTTTAAAAACATTGACTTCACTTAATATTCAAAGGTCTTATTCGTATATTGATATTATCATATGAATTTTCTCCTTTATTCTGTTAATTGGAAGAAGTACATTATTGGATTTTTAAAATGTTAAACCAGTTTTGAATTTCTGGGAAAAATGGATTCTGATCAGTTGCTGGGTTTGGATTGCTAGTATGTTATTTAAGACTTTCCTCTTCAAAAAACCTCTCTGACCTCAGCCACAGAAATTTCTTACTTGACACATCTCCAAAGGCAAGGGAATTAAAAGCAAAAATGAACTATTGGGACCTCATGAAGATAAAAAGCTTCTGCACTGCAGAAGAAACAATCAACAAAACTAAAAGGCAACCTACAGAATGGGAAAATATATTTGCAAATGACATATCGGATAAAGGGCTATCCAAAATCTATAAAGAACTCACCAAACTCCACACCCGAAAAACAAATAATCCAGTGAAATAATTGGCAGAAGACATGAATAGGCACTTCTCTAAAGACATCCAGATGGCCAACAGGCACATGAAAAGATGCTCAATGTCACGCCTCATCAGGGAAATACAAATCAAAACCACACTGAGATATCACTTCACACCAGTCAGAGTGGCCAAAATGAACACATCAGGAGACTATAGATGTTGGAGAGGATGTGGAGAAATGGGAACCCTCCTGCACTGTTGGTGGGAATGCAAACTGGTGCAGCCACTCTGGAAAACAGTGTGGAGGTTCCTCAAAAAATTAAAAATAGATCTACCCTACGACCCAGCAATAGCACTGCTAGGAATTTATCCAAGGGATACAGGAATGCTGATGCATAGGGGCACTTGTACCCCAATGTTTATAGCAGTGCTTTCAATAATAGCCAAATTATGGAAAGAGCCTGAATGTCCATCAACTTATGAATGGATAAAGAAACTGTGGTTTATATATACAATGGAATACTAGTTGGTAATGAGAAAGAATGAAATGTGGCCTTTTGTAGCAACGTGGATAGAACTGGGGAGTGTTATGCTAAGTGAAATAAGTCATACAGAGAAAGACAGATACCATATGTTTTCACTCTTATGTGGATCCTGAGAAACTTAACAGAAGACTGTGGGGGAGGGGAAGGGAAGAAAGAAAAAAGAGAGGGAGGGAGCCCAACCATAAGAGACTCTTAAAAACTGAGAGTAAACTGAGGGTTGATGGGGGGTGGGAGGGAGGGGAAAGTGGGTGATGGGCATGGAGGAGGGCACCTGTTGGGATGAGCACTGGGTGTTGTATGGAAACAAATTTGACAATAAATTTCATATATATAAAAGACTTTCCTCTTCTACTTTTGGAAGTTTCAGACTTAATTGTGTGTGTAGTTTTCCCAGAAATAGTAGGATGCATGATGAGTAATATGTTTACCTTCCTCATGAATAATGCAGTAGCTTTAGAGTGCTTTCCCTCTTGCCACTACTTTTGCCAGCATATATGCTGTTGTTCATTATTTCAATTCATTTTTTTAAATTCCAACCCACAAAATAGACAGGTAACAAGTACCTTAATCTTTTATTCACATTTTAAGATGTTCTTTCACATACTTCTCCCTAGACATCCTTGAAACCAATCTTCCAATTCTGTTATTTTCAAATCTTCCAGCCACACTATTATCCACTGTCCATAAATCAGTGAATCCCTATTTCTGGCAATAGATCAGTTACAAGGGTAAGTAAATATTCTTAAAGCTTTAGAGCCTTTCTCTCTTTCTTTCTAGAAGACTTCTTAGTGGACATATAATGCCTTAATAGTCCACTTGATTTTATGCCAGTATGTCATACTGGACCAGGTCTAAACGAGTATCAAGTGTTTTTTTTTTGTTTTGTTTTGTTTTATTTTGTTCCTTTTTTTCTCCTTAGTCATGCATCACTAATAAACTCCCCATGAGGATGTACATATAAGTTGAGGGAGAGGCAATGTAGCAGAAGCACATATTTAAGGAGTCTGAGCTACCTGCATATGTAACTTACTGTGCTCTGGATTTCTGCTGTAAATGTCCAATCTTATGGTGTGGTAGTCAGAGAACGCCCAGTTCATAACGGACAGCTCAGATCTCCTGGCCAATTCATGTCCAATAATCAGGTGTTCTTCTAGGGTCCAGTAATAAACCAAGAAGACTTCTGCTATCTGGAGAAGCACATAGGACTTTACTAACATTCTCGTGGGACCTGTGCATCTTCTCCTGTGCAGGCTTGCTGGCCACTCAGTGCAGCATCCCACTTGGCCCAAGCACTTGGACTATTACTGGATCTCCTGGGACATGAGGATTTAGTGCCAAAACAGCATGTACTACAGCTGGATCTGCAGAAGGGCCTGATGTTGCTCTGGACCCCACTCGATAACAGCAGCCCAGGGGTGCCTTGGTGGTGGCTCAGTTGGCTAAGTGTCCAATTCTTGATTTCTGTCCAGGTTATGACCTCATGGTTCGTGAGTTCAAGCCCTGCATCAGACTTTGCACTGACAGTGCAGAGCCTACTTGAGATTCTCTCTCTCCCCCTCTCTCTCTTCCTCTTCCCCACTTGTACTCTCTCTCTCTCAAAATAAATAAGTCAGTTTTAACAAATCCCAGCAGCCTAATGGGTTATTCAGTGTATTCAGGTATTCAGTATGTTCAGTATATCAAAGGCATGCTCCTTTGTAGTGCTAGGTGGTGTGGGTACAGCAGCTTGGGAGAGGATAATCTTGAAGGATTAATGGGCCCTCAGAGACTTCAGCTACTTGGGAAATCCCTAAATTTTCATGAGGCCAGACTCTCCATTGTGGTAACTCAAGTCATATTTCAGCCTTCCACATCCGGTTTCTTTCTCTTTTTATATAGATTGAGTTGTATTTTGTAGGCTGCCTGTCTGTTCCACTTCTAGGGACACCATGATTAATTTTTAGGCAATATGAAAGACTACTGCTGGTCAGAACATTTTGCTTATCATTTGGTTTCTGTTGCTTATTATCATAAATATGTCTGTCCTGTCTGTGGAAGTTAAGCAGTGCTACCTGAGTGGCTTCCAGAGAAGGCCATCATCCCAGTTGAAAGCAGAGTCTGTCTTAGTGGCAGGATTTTCTCTGTCTTCCCTGGTCTTTAGAAGACAGCCAACACAGAGTTTTTCAAGGATATTCTCTTGGTCTTCTCCCTGATGTATTTCCTAATTCTTTTAAAAAAATTTTTTAAATGTTTATTTATTTTTGAGGGCGGGGGGAGAGAGAGAGAGAGAGAGAGAGCAAGAGAGAGAGCGAGCGAGCGCGCATGAGTAGGGGAGGGGCAGAGAGTGAAGGAGACACAAAATCTGAAGCAGGCTCCAGGCTCTGAGATGTCAGCACAGAGCCTGATGCAGGGCTCGAACCCCCAAGCCATGAGATCATGACCTGAGCTGAAGTCAGACGCTTAACCAACTGAGCCACCCAGGTGCCCCTGTATTTCCTAATTCTTTAGTGAAGAGAATGTCCTCATCCCAGTGTAGAGTCAGGGGTGAGTGGATGTGCAGTTTTCACGTGATAAATTTACTGCACTATTATCTTGCTAAGTCTTTGTACTCTTTCCTTTGAGTCATTCTATACTGTAGCGTCTCAACCTCGCTGAATTCAGGACTCTTGAGGCCCCGTGTCAGTCAACCAACCTAGCAAACTGTTAGAACATGAAAACTAACACTTTACATAAGGAATGTATAGATTCTCCTGTATCAACCCAGCACAACCCAGTGTTTTATTCCATTTGCTCTGATCTAACATCCTTAGAATTCATTTCCATACATATTTTTGCCAAAATAAATAAGGGAAATCTTACAGAGTGTAAGCTATCTCCTACAGGGTCAACCTTTTTACCTGTCTCCCAGGAAGAAGCTGATAGCTGATTCTGGTTATCAGTCTAAAGGGAAAACAAAGGGGTGGCTGGGTGAGTCTTAATGAGAAACGTATCCCATTGCAAGGCAACTTCCCAGGTGAGGTTACTCAGAGCCCCAAAGAAAGAAAGACTATCTCCTTAACAAAGAAGGACATGATTTCCATAAAATCACCTAGAGCTATAAGAAATAAGAGATTGTTTTATGGCTGCTGGCGAAGCTTTGTGGTTCTCTGTGAGTTGAGCTGAGAGTAGAGCTCTGAGCTTGCCATTATTTTTGTAAGCTGTCAGTTTAGGCAGATTCCCCCTTAAAGTTATTACTTGTATTCCTTATGCTCACCATTATTACAATAGTGGTCAAGTGTAGCAACCACTCAGTTGCCCAAGGCAAAGCCTTCTCCAGGCAATTTATCACAAACATGCATGTTAATATTTTAAAGTGTGATGTGTCTACATGTCACATATTTTTAGTATTATAATTCTCACTGGGTTCAAGCATATGACCAAACAAATCATAAAGTTCCATCTCCAAGGATCTTGATCCTCAGTACTGATTAGGAGCAAGTTGGAAAACAGAAGCCACATTTCATATTTCAACAGAGATAATATATTATGGGGAATTGGCAGGATAGGGGTTGGAGGACTGAAAAAACAAATAGGGAAAAGCTGGGGTAACTCAAATTCAGTAATTTCAGGAAGCAGCTATATGGAGAGTCTTGGGAACAAAGGGAAGAAACATAGAACCAGGGGAGCACCATTGTCCAAGGTTGGGAGAAGGTGGATATTCCAGCTGCAGGGGAGAGAGCAAATTCCCCCTTTCTCTAGCTTTTTGTTCTATTCAGTCTCTCAATGGATTGGATGATGGCCATCCACCTTGGTCAGGACAGTCTTCTTTATTGAACCTACTGATTCAAATGGTGATCTCTCCTGGAGACACCCTCATGGACACACTCAGAAATAATGTCTTTTCAGCTATGTGGACATCTCTTAGCCCAGTCAATTTGACACATAAAACTAGTCATCACAGTATTCAATATGGTTTACTTTTGATCCACTGTTCTCTGCTTTAATGCTTTAGCCAAAATTTCTGAGAGAGCTGGAACTGTCTCATTCCATGTTCTACTTCACTGGTTAATTTACTAGTAGAATTTATTTCCTTTTCTTAAGTCACAATATATTTCATTTATAGCAGCATATGGCCAAAAAATTAAAATATGTTTTTTCTACATTAATTTTGAAATAAATATGTATTTTGGAGTTTATTTTTTAGTTAGTAGTCTTGGTATATCACAGAATTAAAATAAATACAGCCACAGACATTAATAACAAAAGCAAAATGATATAACTCTTTCTTAAAATACAGTTATACTTAAGAATTTTTTATTTGAAGATTATATTAGAAACATATTTATATGTCTTCTGGTGTGTTAAATAAACCTATAGCAAATACAAGATGCAAACTCTTAATCTTTGATGCTCAGCTTCTCTCTTCATGACATCCAACTTAAAATGAAAGTTTTCTCCCATTTCTGACTATAGCACAACAGATGTGAACCTATTTTATTATTCGTAGTGGATAGGATTTGTTGTAGTTCAAAACTGACCAGACGTGGACATTGTTTGAGGGCCCAGCTCTCCACCAAACACAGATAAAAATATTTGAACTTCTTTGTAATTTTTCAACTTGAGCTTTGAGATTCAGAGTGAAGCTTGGAGGACACCATGTAGCTCCTAAAATATTAGCCATATTTCTCCCAGTGCTACAAAGAATCCATATGTGAAACATACTAATCAACTAAAGGTAGTTATCTTTATCGTTATCTTTTAAAAAATAAATGATCAAGGCTAACAGTGTTTAAATAATTCGCCCTAGATCATGTCTAAGTGCTAAAACTAGGATTTGCCTTGGGGGAAAATGCTTGGTCTTTGCAATTAAAAATTGTTCAAATACCAATTTCCCCTTTTACTAAAAGTGTGACAGGAAATTACTTAACCCCCTTAACTTTCTTTTAATCAACCATAAAGTAGGGTAAATATTTCCTACCTTAGTGGCTTACTGTGAAGATTAAATAAGGCTATATGCTTTGATTTAGTGACTAGTGTAAAACAAGTCAATAAAAAGTCATTTTCTCTTCTGTCTTCATATAGGAAAAGATGCTATAAAATCAACATCAATAAGATTCTTTGAGATGCTTTATAACTCTATCAGAGATAGTTCTGTGATGACTCATCCACATCTTCTTAATTGGACTTAATTTTATACCTTTAAGAGAGAGATTTTATTTTTGTGCAGTAAGGTGACACAGGAAATTGAATTTTTGACATGAGCTTTGCCTGTATCATGTTCTAACTCAGTAGTTTCCAGTGTTTGTGCAAACCTGTTCATAACAGTTGTTTCTTTATGTATCCACATTTATGTGTATGGATGAATTATAGGCATATACAACTGTTTAAAAAAATTATACATAATAAGACACATGTGAACAAATACCTTTTCAAAAGATGAAATAAAAATAAATCTAAGTAGAAGTTCTAATATTTTCTTCCCATTCCCTAACAGACAGTCATGTACACTCCATGGAGAAACCATGGCTCCAACCATATAGTGGGCATGCACAAGCATTTTTAGAATAGAAACTCATTATATAGGATGTTCCTATGTTCCTTTCTGCTTCTGTTGGTATTCTGGTGTCTTTCAGACCCAAAAAACAAATAGGATGACCTAAGACAAGGTAGTCTTTCAATCATGAAAGATTGATTCATGAAGTGTATGTTATACAGTGGGTCCCTGAGAGTATTATTTTGTTTAGAAAAAAAAGTACAGACTACCTAAAATACTCACATGTCTTGGCCTGTTGTAATCTAGGAATTAGCGTGTGCCAGAAGTATGATTAGACTTGATACACTACATATTATAAATAATATGTAGATGCATTCAGCAAGATAGCCAAGTAGTTAAGAGGTTGGGCTTTAGAGTTAGGCATATCTAGTTTTTAATCAGGTTCTGGAACTTACACTCCTAATCTCCCTCCATCAATCAAGCCATCATCTACCCTACCCTTAACACTTTATGCAGTGCCTGCAACATACCGTTAAGTGTACTAGGTGCTGAGCTGTAGAGGACACACAATATTTCATGAGGCAATGTCAAGATCCCTGTCCTTTTTCTCTTCACATTTGTATCCCCAAGGCCTAGAACAATGCATATATTTGTTGTAGGAAGGAAGGAAGGACGGAAGGAGGGAGGGAGAAGGAAGGGAAGGAAGGAAAGGATAAGATGGGGAGCACCTGGGTGGCTCAGTCAGTTAAGCGTCCAACTCAGGTCATGATCTCACAGTCCGTGAGTCCAAGCCCTACGTTGGGCTCTGTGCTTACAGCTGAGAGCCGAGAGCCTGCTTCGGATTCTCTTTCTCTCTCTCTCTCTCTGCCCCTCCCCTGCTTACATTAAAAAAAAAAAAAAAAAGTCCAAAGAGACTAAGACAGGAATGTACTGTTTCCTTTTGCCTTTTTTTTTTCTTATTTGAAAATTTAAAAGTTTAAAAGCTGAGCCGGGCAACGCTCATAGAGGTCCACTTATGAGAAAGGCAGAAGCAAGAAGCAAGAGTAAGGAGTTGGTAAGCCTATCCTTAGGAGTAAAAGCATTTGGAAGAAGTAGAGGTTTTTAGTTACAATCTCAGTAAGAATCTTCTAAGATTCTGCTACTCACGATTGTATCAAATGTCATGAGTCTCATTGGACGTTGTGCTGTATGAATTGTGAATCCTCAGGAAATATTTACCTGACCCCCCTCTCCCCCCACTTATTTTTAAAAGTAATTTAGTGATTAGTGTTTTTTTTCTATGTCCTGGCGAGCCAATTTTTGCTTTGTTTTTCTTAAACCCGTAAGTGTGAATGTGCTAAGGCAGAGAACTGATAACATTGATTTAAAATCACACTATGTATTTGTTTCCTAGTTAATTCATTTACTTGTTTTTCAACAAATATTTATTGACAATTCTATGTCAGTAAATTCTATGTCCAGGTTCTATGCTTGAATGGTAATAGACTTCAGAATAAATTCCTTGTCCTCTAAGTTTCTCCATGTCTTGATTTTTTGGGGAGGGTTAAGATTCTTCTGAGTAGTGGAGAGAGCCTATTTTAGGATGAAGCCCACAGTAGAGACAGCAAAGCAGAGAAGCAGAATGACCAGGTTCTTCCTGGACCCGTCATGAGATTAATGAGCCCTTCAATCAGTCAACCAACTTGAAGTCTATCAAGCTGAGGACTTTATAGCTACATAAGCCAATCCTACTTATTATTTAAAGTAGTTAGAATTGGGTTTTCTATTACTTGCAACCCCAAACATCTTAAACAATTAGATATATATGATAGGTAAGTTGAGGGTGAAATAATAGAAAGGTTGGGGTGTCTGTGTTGTGAGGAACATTTATTTTTAAAGTTTGAACTCTGGATCAATACATAAAGAATGATACTAAGATTATCCAACTAAAAATAGAAACCTGATACTATAAATTTCAAAAAGCAAAGCATTATCTTTGCAATGAAAAGGGACAATGAGGTACTGAACACATATGATTTCCTATTATTAAATGAGTCTTAAAGTTCTTTAGGGTTTTCAAAGAAAGAAGACTTGATGTGTGAACAAAGTCAGCACACTTTACATGCACTTATTTATATTAATAAAACACATGTGTTTATGTAAGTTAATTAAATTTAACATTAGTACTAATTTGTAAACAAGAGCCTATAGCTAATCATTGTTTGAAGAGAGAACAAGATGATGGAAGGCTTTAGCTGTTCATGGCTAGTTGAGAATCAGACTTTGCATCTCTGGGACATTCCGGGGTTGCTTCAGTTGTCCATCCCATGCCTGTACCTGGTGACAAAAATCACTCTTAAGAACAAAACTCCAGAAAACATCTGTTCCCTTTACCACAAAGGAAAAATGTCTAATGTCGTTTTCACATCATAACAGGGAAACTAACCAAGCATGAACTTTACCAGCCTCTACCTCTACCTCCCCTGCTCCCTGATAGCATTGACTTGGATAGAATCTACTGGGCTATCATTAAAAAAATTTTTTTTAATGTTTATTTTTGAGAGAGAGATACAGAGCATGAGCTGGAGAGGGGCAGAGAGAGAGAGGGAGACACAGAACCCGAAGCAGGCTCCAGGTTCTGAGCTGTCCGCACAGAGCCCGATGTGGGGCTTGAACCTACGAAACGGGAGGTCATGACCTGATCTGAAGTCACTTGACAGATTGCGCCACCCAGGCACCCCTGTTGGGCTGTCATTTTAAACCATTGTTGCTACTTTGCTTTTTTTTTTTTTCTGACTTTGGTCCCAAAGTTGCACCTTCATCTGTTCTCTTTTCTTCCATTGCTTAGATCTTTCCTTCATTTCTCTTAGCAATATTATCTGATTCCTTCCATAAGCTGTTGATGTTCAAACAAAGAAACACGTACAAAAACTCAAATAAAATGGAGTACCTGGATGGCTCAGTTGGTTAGGCATTCGACTCTTGATTTTGGCTCATCATGATCTCAAGGTTCATGAATTCAAGCCCTGCCATCAGGCTTCTTGCTGACAGCATGGAGTCTGCTTGGGTCTTTCTCCCCCTTTCTCTGCCCCTCTGCCATTCTCTCTGTCTCTCAACAAAACAAAACAAAACAAATAACCTTAACAATCTTCAAATAAAATTGGGACCCCTGGGTGACTCAGTCGGTTAAACACCTCACCCTGACCTAGGTCGTGATCTCCCATTTTGTGAGTTCTAGCCCCTCATTGGGTTCTGTCAGCACAGAGCCCACTTCGGATCCTCTGTCCCCCTCCCTTTCTGCCCTTCTCCTGCTTGCTCTCTCTTTCTCAAAATAAATAAATAAGTAAAAACATTAAAAAAAATCAAATAAGATAAACTTGAGCAGTGTAGGCCACTTTTTATAAAATAAAAAAAATTCACACGATTATTTTGGACACAAATGATCCAGGACACCCTTCTGTTCTTCCTGAGCACATACGTATTACCATCCACCCTTTGTCTTGTTGAATGTTCCCCTGAGGCTCCTTTTATGGTTAGAGAAAATATCTTCAGGGTCATTAAGATTTGTAATATGGCTCAATCTGCCTTTAAATTCACTTGCTAAATTAAAAAAAAAAATAAGTAGCTGCATTTTCTCTGACAGGAACAAGATGTACTTGAAAGAGAAATTGAGTTCAGCCCAGAAAAATAAGTTATAGAGAATGAAAGAAACTTGAAGAGAAATCCAGCATTTAATTATGTTTAATTGTCACTGTGGAAATTTCTGTTTACAGTATTGTCATTTTTAAAATGATATTTTTAGAGGTGACATTTTGATTAGGATAATTTCCTACTTCCAACATAGTGTGTTTTTATCAGTATTTGACTCCATGGCTGTCAAGCCAGCAAAATTGTTGATAGGTTTTTCAGATTGGATGAATGCAAGCCCCAGATTTCTTGGCTCTAATTGGGGCTTACTGAATGCGTCAATATTTTATTGACATAAAAAGCCCAGTTCATGTGACACTACTTAATTCAATTGTACCACTTGGTAAATAGATACACACAGGACAGTGATGAGGTCAGCAAATGTTTTATTTGTGCAGACACTTTGGAAAGAAACTCAGGTTGAACCCGAGCTTGGAAAAATATATGTATTACTGAATCCAAGGCAATCAAGATTTATAACACATGCACTTCAGAAAATTCTTTTGGGAAAACATTAACTTCTTTTATGTGTTGAATTATGCCTTCAAGCTACATTTCAACTGAGAGTCCGTATTAATAAATTAGATAATAAAATGTAAGCAGAAAGATGAAAGCTAGTAAGATAAGTTGTCTTAGGGAAAAGAAGGCTTTGAGGTGAAGGAATTACAATTAAGAATTCTACAATAATTATGAACTAAAGCATGAAGGGTTTCAGTTATTTAGTAGAAGAACAGATTAATAAAAGAATACTTAAATATTTTTTTGATTATTTTAAGAAGTACAATAAGAAATTTGACTCTATGGGATTGGCTAGTTCGTCACATTATCTGAAGAAGGAAGAGTGGCTTACGATTCTTTAATAAGAAGGGGAAATTATAAACTTCATGAATTTGTATTCAAAAACCCTGCTCTCAGCTTATATCTTCCAAAGGGAAGATTTATAGGTTAACTAACCAGACTCTTAATTAGTCCACTTAATCCCTGAATTTCATGTACAGTCAGTACCATAGTTTCCAGTTTGCAAATGTTGCTTTTTGAATATTCCATCATCATTGGAAGACCTCCACCATTTATATCCTATGCTTAAAACACCAAAGCATCTGGGGCGCCTGGGTGACTCGGTTGAGCGTCTGCTTCAGTCAGGTCATGATCTCACGGTTTGTGGGTTTGAGCCCTGCGTCGGCCTCTGTGCTGACAGCTCAGAGCCTGGAGTCTGCTTTGGTTTCTGTGTCTCCTATCTCTGCCCCTCTCCCACTCGTGCTTTGTCTCTCTCTGTCTCTCAAAAATAAATAAATGTAAAAAACAATTCAAAAAAATTAAAAAAGCCACACATTTATAAGCTTTAATAGGCAATTAAAATAGGCAGTTACATGGGTTACAAATTTTGTATCTTAAGCATCATATGTGTGTGTTCCATTTAAAATTTTTTTAAATACCATTGATTAAAAATAGAATTGAAAAATAATCAAAATTAAGTTTTATAACCTCATTATCAGAAATAACTGTCATTAAAATTTTAACATATTTTCCACTCTTTCTTTTGTATATATGTTATTTAACAAAAGTGATTTATATTATACAAAGTTGCAACTTAAAAATTTCAATTAGAAATATATCTTGTAGGGCATCTGGATGGCTCAGTCAGTTAAATGTCTGACTTTGGCTCTGGTCATGAGCTCGTGGTTCATGGGTTCAAGGCCTGCATTGGGCTTTGTGTGGACAACTCAGAGCCTGGAGCCTGCTTTGGATTCTGTGTCTCCTTCTCTTTCTGCCCCTCCCCTGCTTGTGGGTGCACTCTCTCTCTCTCTCTTTCTCTCTCTCTCTCTCTCTCTCTCCCCTTTCTTCCTAGGGTAAATTCTTGTTAATATATTTGCTATATAAAAAGTTGTGCTCAGTTTAGGGAATTTTACATATATTGCCAAACTGTTTTCCAGATTTACAGGTTACAGTCTCAGCAGTGTTGTAGGCTACACTTTTCTTTATATTTTAGCCTCTATTTCCTTATTTGTAAAATAGGAATAATGATAATAATACAGTCTGTTCCCACTTTCTAGGCTTGTTGGGAAGACACGTTGTAATGACATGTGAAAATGGTTTCTATAAAGAATTAGAAGCTTGAAGTTTCAAGGTCTCAAGGGAGTTTTCTCCAACACCCTGCAGTTCTCTGTCTTCCCGTGTTTCCATCAGCCTCTGTGGTTGCTGATTGTCTCTCTCTCTCTCTCTCTCTCTCCCTGTCACCAAGTTCTTATGTGCTAGATACCGAGCCACTCACTTTACCTTCAATACAAATACAATGGTCTGAAAAGGTGATGTTGTGACCCACTCAATAAGTCAGCTATGCAGTTGCATTTCTTATGTACTTAATCCTTAAAGCTCCACATGCCTTACTAGTTACAAATGACACATCTCCCTCCTGGATTTTCCAGCCTGCTTTGTGTAAGGCCCAGGAAAACCCAAGGGATTATGTAATCTAAACGAGGGGGAGCCATCAGTGCATCTCTTTATGTGCTCTAAATACAAAATGCTTGATTTACAGACTGAGCTTTTTCTTCTGTAAGAGGCCATTCTCTTTGCCATTGTGTGAGTTAACCCCCACGTGACTCCAAAGGGTGTTTCTATCTATCTGCCCATCTAGAGAAGATTATCTTCCATCAGTCCATGTGGTCCTCTAGTTTCACATAATTTCCAAATAACTTAAATTTTTTTCTTATTAAGACAATTTATAATGGAATCTCTGGCAGGGAACTGCTGCCATTAGATGGCAACCATCACATAATGTCATCTTAGAAGCCATTGAGATCTGAGCCTTAGCTTGGAAAGTCCAGAGACTAGCTCTCGATAACCAGCATTGGTGATCAAGCCCTGAAGAAAACCAAAGCAAAACCAAACAAACACTCCCCCCCCCCAAAAAAAAAAAAACAAAAAAAAATCCCCAAAAACCTCTCACTCTTACTAAAATACATACCGGCCGGGGGAGGACAGCAGACTGCCACATTTACGTTACAAAAAGAGATTGACAAATGTATCCTGGACCACGATACTGGTGGGCATGACCAAGAGTTTGTCTGGGAGCCAAGCTTTATGAAAACAAAGTTATTATTCTAATATATTTCATCAATTTTTTTTCCGTAAGAAATCTTCATTACTGGGATTGAGAATAGGCAAACTGTACTTTCCAGAATTTTCTCTCCATATGAATGGAGACTCAGGAGATTCTTTAGGGACATTGATTGGAACAGCAAGAGCTGGATGTGTTGGCTGGATGTGTGATGGAACATCAAGCTAAGATGTTCCATACATTAATCTTACAAAAGGAAGGTTTAGTTTTTGCAACAAGATAAATACTTACAGACTAGTTATTAAGATCCTCCCCCCACCCCATGGGGCTTAGATGAGCACTGCCAGTGTTTGCCTCTTGACTCTACTTTTTATACTTCCATAACTGGCCATCATCCCTTCCAGTGGACAAACTCGTTTCTTTTTAGCTTTGTCAAGTGCAGCCATATAGGAAGGAAGCCTCTTTTTTTTTTTTTAATTAAAAAAAAAATTTTTAATGTTTGTTTATTTTTGAGAGAGACAGAGACAGAATGCGAGTGGGTTAGGGGCAGAGAAAGAGGGAGACACAGAAGCAGAAGCAGGCTCCAGGCTCTGAGCTGTCAGCACAGAGCCCGATGTGGAGCTCAAACTCAGGAGCTATGAGATCATGACCTGAGCCGAAGTCAGACGCTCAACTGACTGAGCCACCCAGGCGCCCCGGAAGGAAGCCTCTTTTTCTTTTTTTTCTTTTTTACATTTATTTATTTTTGAGACAGAGAGAGACAGAGCATGAACGGGGGAGGGTCAGAGAGAGAGGAAGACACAGAGTCTGAAACAGGCTCCAGGCTCTGAGCTGTCAGCATAGAGCCTGATGTGGGGCTCGAACTCACAGACTGTGAGATCATGACCTGAGCCGAAGTCGACGCCCAACCGACGGAGCCACCCAGGTGCCCCAGGAAGCCTCTTTTTAGATGACTTTTTATATCTATGCTTTCACCTCTTATGTGTTGTTATTACAGATTTTTTCTTATTATTTCATTTATTTATCTCATAAGTTTTTAAGGAGTACCAAATCTATAACCTGCAACACTTAAACCACGAGTTGTTTAATGCTTTTAATGATGCTATTGTTTTTATCATGTCCAGTTTGCATGTGAAGGATCTTAGCTTTATAGAGTTGACATACTTTCCCAAAATATACAGAGTACAATTAGAGGAGATGATATCAACCTGGGATATGTCTGAAGCCAAAGCCCGTACTTAAAATTTTTTTTTTCATTTTTAGACTTTTTCAGCTTTATTGAGATATGACTGACTTAAAACATTGTAGACATTTAAGATGTACAAAGTGTTGATTTTGTATACTTCTATATTGCAACATAATTACCACTATAGTATTGGTTAACACCTCTAACTAATACTCTAACTACAAAAGGTCTCATAAGTACCTTTTTTCTTTTATGGTGAGAACATTTAAGATCTACTCTGTTAGCAAATTTCAGGCATATAGTATAGTATGTTAACTGTAATCACAAGCTGTATGTTAGAACTTACTTCTCTTATAAATGGAAGTTTATAGTCTTTGACCAGCATCTCCTCATTTCTTTACTCCTCTATTCCAGTGGCCACCATTCTACTATTTCTGTCAGTTGGGCCTTTTTAGATTCTGCATATAAGTGAGATGCTACAATATTTGTCCCTTTTTGTCTGACTTATTTGACTACAATGCCTCAAGTTTAATCCATGTTATTGTAAATGTTGTTTTCTCATGACTAAATGATACTCCATTGTGTGTATACACACTACATTTTCTTTATTCATTCATCTGTTGCTGGACACTTAGGTTGTTTCCATATCTTGGCCATTGTGAGTAATGCTGCAAGGAACATGGCCATGCAGATGTTTCTTTGAGATCCTGTTTTCATTTCTTTTGGATATGTACCTGGAAGTGGGATTGCTAGATCATCTGATAGTTTCATTTCTAGCTTTAAATTTTAATTTTTGAATGAACCTCCATACTGTTTTCCATAATGGCTGTATCAGTTTATGTCTTCACCAACAATGCACAAAGGTTTCTTTTTCTCCACATTCTCACCAACACTTATTATCTCTTGGTTTTTTTGATGATCAAAGCTCATACTTTTAACTACTAGGATAGTTTGCCCTCTGTCTCCTTAGATTCTTTACACTGCTTATTAGCATCCACCACCCACATGTGGCAATTAAATTAAATTAAATTAAATTAAATATAATTTAAATTAAATTAAATAAAAAATTCAGTCCTCAGGTCTCACTAGCTGCATTTCAAAAATTCAGCAGTAACATGTGGCTACTGTATTAAACACAATGGGCATAGGTTATTGCCCTTGTTGCAGAATATTTTATTGGGCATTGTTGCCTTAGATTCAGAAGTATTTCTGTTTCTTCTCCTTTCTGGCTTCCCACTATTTAATACAGTGAGATGCCATCTTCCGTGGGCTCGTGAGACACCAGTTTTCCTCCTGTTTTTTTAGGCTATTTCTTCTCAGTCTTCTACCTCTACCAACTCTTTAAATGTTTTATATTCTCAGGGCTCAGTCCTAGAGCCCATCCACCTCTATGGAGTCAAATGCTTTCTGTCTGCTGACAATTCTGAGTTTTATACTTTCACTTCATATCATGTCTTCTGATATGTCTACTTTATATCCTTGCTGCTTAGATTTGTTGACAGCTCCATCCTCCCGGGAAGGAAGAGGCTCCTTAGACAAGAACTAGGAAATGACAGCATGGCTCTAGTGAGCAGAAAAAGAGTGGACCAGATACTGAATTCCTATGTGCTCTTAAGTGTAGCAAAGTTGAATGATGGCATCAGGCCAAAAATTTGGAAATGCACAAGACAGGGAAGAAATAGCTGTCATCCTAGGTCCCGTACACACTTGAAAGTAGTTATCCAAGGCCATCATCATGACTTTGTTCATATCTGTTTTCTTACTTCCTAGTCTTAGCAAAATTTTGTTGAAAATTCTGAACTTACTTCAACTGTTCTATACGGAACATATTAAAGGAGAGAACATTTTGCCTAAATTTGGGGAAAATTGTTAACCATAAAATCGTGTCCTCTGTCCCTCCATCCCTTCATCTTCTACTTGAGACCCATGGGATGGTGACCGTGATCATTCACAAGCTGCTTCAAGGATCTGTGTCTTCCTTGTGTGGTTTAGACATTTCCCCATCGTAAGATTTCCCTTTAAGTATTAACATTGAAATTTGTAGTACTTATGCTGCTAAAAATACAGATCCTCTTCAAACTGTATGCTGGGAGGAAATATATTTGGGTCTCAAATGTTCCTTTAAGGTTTCAAGCCCAATATATACATCTACACTTGCAATGTGAAAATGATCAATAAGCTTCTCAGTTATCATATCCAGATTTATACTTCAAGCCGTAGAGTGTACAAAAGCACACCTTTCAGAAAAAAAAAAATAAGGGAAAAAACTTCCCCACCCAACACTACAGCCCATCCTGATTCTTTAACTTGTGGTAAGAATTGCTCATTTCTTTTCTATGGCCATTGGCTATCTCCATAAATATTTTTCATCCATGTGCCTGGGAGATTATCTTGGTATGAGGTACCTTAGAGTTATGAGGTACCAAGAGAATATTTGTTGAATGAAAAAATCCAGGTTTGTATCATTAAGCAGTCTCAATGAACCTGTGCATCCTCTCCAATTGGGTGGAAAGAGTATTTCTCTTCCACTAAAAGCAATACACAAGACATTGGGATAGCTATGGGTGTATTTTAAGTAGTCTGCCATTCACATATGTGTTGTGTTTAGAAGAAGATACTTAATAACACTGTCCTTTCTCAGCAGTTATAATGAGAGGGAAAGTTTCACCTTTTTAAAATAACTTGAACTAAAGCTAAATGCTTTAGAGATGGAAATTTGGCTTATTCCAAATATATTTTCTGAAACTACTTTTAAAAAATTTTGTTTGCATCTGAAGTCAATGTCAATTTAGAGTTCCTAACCCTCTTCTTTGAAGTTTTAATAGGTCCTTAATTATAGAGGGAAAAGATACCCACAGCAAAAACAATGAATCAAAAGAACACAGATTCAAGGACTTTTGCCAGTTTTGTGTTCAAAATACAAATATATTGCTGGTTGCATCAAAAAAGATGCTTGGTAGAAGCCAGTATGAACTTACTGCATAAAAGCAAAATTTAGCCTCTGCTGTTGTTGATTACTATCAGATTAGTAGGCTAAAATTGGTTGTTTAAATACATAAAAATACTTTGACAAGGAAATTGATTCGGCCATTATGTGTAGACATAACTGTTATTTCCCCTCAGCCAAAGGCATTGTTCTCTATCTGCATATAGTTTGAAAGATTGGAAATGTAGGTTCTAATAATATGATGGCACAAAGCTCATGGTGGGAGCAGATGGTGAAATTTTAACAGATGACATGGAGAAAGTAGAATAATTCAAATTTTATTTTGCTAATATATTTTCTATCAAAGAGGATTATCTTTAAACACTTAAAACAAGATGTTCTTGATTAAGAAGAAGCTGAAGACCAAGAAATGAGAAAAAAAATAATGCAATATGCTTTAATGAGCTGAAAATCTTTCGGCTCAGAGTAGTTATATCTTTGTGAATTTAAACAACAATTGAGGTCATAGAACTACAGTGTACCTTCTTTAATTACTAAACTGACATCTAACTACGATTACTATGTGTCAGTCACTGTTTTAAGCACTAGAATATTATCTTATTTGATTCTCACAATAGCCCTATGTGGTAATTTTGTTAGTTCCTTTTTAGTGATAAGGTATTGAGGCATAGAGAAGTTAACTTGTCTAAGGTCACACATGAATCAAGTGGAGGGACTAAGATTTCAACCCAGGTACTTTGATATCAGTATCCATGGAGCTAATCCCCATACCTTCCTTGTCAAGCTGAAACACAGAAATGCCAAAACACTGAAGATAGGAGAGAGATTTTTAATTAGAGTCTTAATTTTAAATAGAGTCAAATTATAGAATTTTTTTGGCAGAATAATGTCTTTTAAAAATTATTAAAATATAGTTGACATCATGTTACATTAGTTTCAGGTGTACAGCATAGTGATTCAAAAAGTCTATATGTTATGCTATGCTCATCTGTCGCCATAAGATGCTATTACAATAACATTGACTATATTCCCTATGCTGTACCTTTCATCCCATGACTTCCTCATTCCATAACTGGAAGCCTATTTCTCCCACTTCTCTTTAACTATTTTTGTCCATCCACTACCCCCCCCCCCCCCCCGCCCCTTGGCAACCATCAGTTCTCTGTATTTGTGGATCTGTTTCTGCTTTTTTGTTTCTTTTTTTTTAAGATTCCACACATATTTTGTTTTTTAAATCCCACATGTAAGTGAAACCATATGGTATTTGTCTTTGAGTTATTTCACTTAGCATACATAATACTCTCTAGGTCTATCCATATTGTTGCAAATGGCAAGATCTCATTTTTTTTTTTTTTGTTCAGCAATACTCCATTGTATATACATTACACACACACACACACACACACACACACAAACACATACACCGCATCATCCTTATTCATTTATCTATCTATGAACACTTGGGTTGTTTCCGTATCTTGTTTATTGCAAATAATACTGCAACAAACATTAGGGTGCATTTCTCTGAGTTGTTGTTGTTGTTGTTGTTGTTTTTAATTTGGGTAAATATCCAACAGTGGAATTATTAGATCATGTGGTAGTTTTATTTTTAATTTTGGGGAAATCTCCATACTGTTTTCTACAGTGGCTCTATCAACTTACAGTCTCACCAATAGTGTACAAGGGTTCCGTTTCCTCCACATCCTTGCCAACACTTGTTACTTCTTTTTTTGATTCTAGCCATTCTGACAGGTGGTTTTGATTTGCATTTTCCTGATAAATAGTGATGAATAGTGATATTGAGCATCTTTTCATATGTCTGTTGGCCATCTGTTTGTCTCCTTTGGAAAAAAAAATCCTATTCATGTCCTCTACCCATTTTTTAAATTGGGTTATTTAAACTTTTATGTGTATTGAGTTGTGAAAGTTCTTTATATACTTTGGATATTATCAGATACATCATTTGTGAATATCTTCTCCCATTCAGTAGGTCATCTTTTCTTTCATTTTGTTGATGGTTTTCTTCTTCTGTGCAAAAGCTTTTTATCTTGATGTAGTACCAATAGTTAATTTTTGCTTTTGTTTCTCTTGCCTGAGGAGATCTAGCTGGAAAAATGTTGCTAAAGCCGATGTCAAATAAATTAGTGCCTCTGTTCTCTTCTAGAAGTTTTATGGTTTCAGGTCTCACATTTAGGTCCTTAATCCATTTTGAGTTTATTTTTGTGTATAATGTAAGAAAGTTGTCCAGTTTTATTGTTTTGCATGTACCTATCCAGTTTTCCCAGCACCATTTGTTGAAAAGACTTTTTTTCCTATTGAATATTCTTGCTTCCTTTGTCAAAGATTGTTAAACCATATAACCGTGGGTTTATTTTTGGGCTCTTTGTTCTGTTCTGTTGCTCTAGTATCTGTTTTTCTTTCAGTATCATACTGTTTTGATTACTACAGCTGTGTAGGATATCTTGCAATCTGAGATAGTGATATCTCCAGTTTTTTTCTTCTTATTCAAGATTGCTTTGGCTATTTGGGGTCTTTTGTGGTCCCCTGCAAAATTTAGGGTTATTTGTTCTAAATTTGGGTTCTTTGAAAAATGCTGTTGGTATTTTGATAGGAATTGCATTAAACTTGTAGACTGCTTTTGGGTATTATGGACATTTTAACAATATTAGTTCTAAATGAGCATGGACTGACTTTCCATTTGTTTGTGTCATATTTAATTTCTTTTATCAATGTTTTATAGTTTTCAGAGTACAGGTCTTTCAGCTCCTTTGTTAAGTTTATTCCTAGCTTGTTTATTCTTTTGGGGGCAATTGCAAATGGCATTGCTGTCTTAATTTCTCCTTCTGCTGCTTTATTATTAGTGTATAGAAATGCAATGGATTTCTGTATATTGATTTTGTATCCTGCGATCTTACTAAACTTATTTATCAGTGTTAGTAGTTCTTTGATAAAGGCTTTAGGGTTTTTTATATATAGTATCATGTCATCTACAAATAGTGAAAGTTTTACTTCTTCCTTACCAATGTGGATGCATTTTCCTTCCTTCCTTCCTCCTTCCTTCCTTCCTTCCTTCCTTCCTTCCTTCCTTCCTTCTTTCCTTCCTCCCTCCCGCTTGCTTGCTTTCTTTCTTTCTTTCTTTCTTTCTTTCTTTCTTTCTTTCTTTCTTCTATGATTGCTGTGGTTTGGACTTCCAGTACTATGTTGAATAAAAGTGGTGGGGTGGACATGCTTGTCTTGTTCCTGACCTTAGGGGAAAAGCTCTCAAATTTTCCCCATTGAGTATGATGTTAGCTGTGGGGTTTTCTGATATGGCTTTTATTATGTTGAGGTCTCTATACTTACTTTGTTGAGGGTTTTTTTTTTATCATGATGGATGTTGTATTTTATCAAATGCTTTTTCTGCATCTATTGAATTGATTATATGGTTATCCTTTCTCTTATGATGTATCATGTTCATTGATTTGCAAATATTGAATCATACTTGCATCCCAGGAATACATTTCACTTGGTCATGGTGAATATTTTTTAACATATTGTTGGATTTGGTTTACTAATATTTTGTTGAGGACTTTTGCATCTATGTCCATCAGAGATATTGGTCTGTAGTTATCTTTTTTGTAGTGTCTTTATCTAGTTTTGGTATCAGGATAATGCTGGCCTTTCAGAATGAACTCGAAAGCTTTCCTTCCCTTCTATTTTTAGAAGAGTTTGAGAAGAATAGATAACTTTTACTAAAATGTTTCATAGAATTCACCTGTGATGTTGTCTGGTCCTGGACTTTTGTTTAGGAATTTTTTGATTACTGATACAACTTAATTGCTGATAATTGGTCTGTTCAAATTTTGTATTTCTGCTTGTTTCAATTTTGGGAGGTTATATGTTTCCAGGAATTTACCCATTCCTTCTCAGTTGTCCAATTTTTGGCATAAAACTTTTCATAATATTCTCTTATAATATTTTTTTCCTGTGGTGTTGGTTGTTGCTTTTAATCTTTTATTTCTGATTTTGTTTATTTGAGTTCTGTCTCTCTCTCTCTTTTCTTCATGAGTCTGGCTAAAGGTTTATCAGTTTGGGTGATGTTTTCAAAGAACTAGCTCCTGGTTTCATTGATCTATTATTTTTGTTTTTGTTTGTTTTGTTTCTGTTTCATTTATTTCTGCTCTACTCTTTATTTTATTTCCTTCCTTCTGTTTTTAGGTTCTGCTTGTTCTTTTTCTAGCTCCTTTATGTATAAGGTTAGGTTGTTTATTTGAGATTTTTCTTGCTTTTTGAGATAGGCTTGTATTGCTTTAAACTTTCTTCTTAAAACAGCTTTTCCAAAGATTTTGGATCATTGTGTTTTCATTTTCACTTGTCCCCATTTTTTTATTTCTCTTTGATTTCTTGGTTGACCCATTCATTGCTCAGTAGCATTTTATTTAACTTCCATGTATTTGTGTTCTTTCCAGATTCTTTCTTTGATTTTGAGCTTCATAGCATTGTGGTCAGAAAAGTTATATATAGTGTGACTTGAATCTTTCGAATTTGTTGAGACTTGTTTTGTTGCCTAATATGTCATCTGTTCTGGAGAACATTCTATGTGCACTTGAGAAGAACGTGTATTCTGCTGTTTTAGGATGGAATATTCTGAATATATGTGTTAGATCCCTCTGGTCCAATGTGTAATTCAAAGCCACTGTTTCCTTGTTGCTTTGCTGTTTGGATGATCTCTCCATTGATATAATGGGGTGTTAAAATCCCCTACTGTTGTTGTATTACTATCAATTTCTTAATTTATGTTTGTTATTATCTGTTTTATGTATTTGGGTTCTCCCATGTTGAAGTGCATAAATATTTACATTTGTGAGACCATCTTGTTGCATTGTACCCTTTATGATTATGTAGTGTCCTTCTCTTTCTCTTGTTACTGTCTATATTTTAAAGCCTATTTTGTCCTATATAAGTATTGCTACTCCAGCTTTCTTTCCACTTCCATTTGCATGGTAAATTCTTTTCCATCCCTTCTCTTTCAATCTGCATGTGTCTTTAGGTCTGAAATGAATCTCTTGTAGGCAGCATATAGGATTGGTCTTGTGTTTTTATTCATTCTTTCACCCTATATCTTTTGATTAGAGTGTTTATTCTTTTTATATTTAAAGTAATTATTGATAGGTATGTACTTACTGCCCTTCTGTTACTTGTTTTGTGTAATATCTTTGTAGTTCTCTGTTCTTTTCTTCTCTTGCTCCCTCACAGTTTGCTGGCTTTCTTTAGTGAAATACTTGGATTCCTTTCTCCCTCTCTCTCTCTCTCTCTCTCTCTCTCTCTCTCTCTCTCTTTGCGTATCTATTACTGTTTCTGATTTGTCATTACCATTAGGTTTATATATAACATATGCATATAGCAGTCTATATTAAGTTGATGGTCACTTAAGTTTAAACCCATTCTAAAAGCACTAAATATTTACCCACCCCCTATGTTTTAGGTATATGGTGTCATACTGTACATTCTTTTATTTTGGGAAGCTCTTGACTGGTTTTTATAGATAACTTAATTTTACTGCTTTTGTGCTACTTTTCTTATTTTGGGTTATTGTCTTTCCTTTCCATTCAAAGAGTCTCTTCTAACATTTTTTTTGTAAAGCTGGCTTTGTGGTGATGAATTCCTTTAACTCTTGTTTGTCTGGGAAACTATTTATCTCTCCTTCTCTTCTGAATAGAGTGCTATCTCTTCTGGATAGAATGCTTGGCTACAGGTTTTTTGTTTTTTTGTTTTTTGTTTTGTTTTTTCCATTAAGTGCTTTGAATATATCATGCCACTCCCTCTGACCTGCAAAGTTTCTGCTGAAAAATCAGCTGAAAGCCTAATGGGGTTTCTGTATAAAACTGTTTTTATTTTTTCTCTGCTGCTTTTAAAATTCTCTCTTAAATCACTCCATTTTGCCTTTTTAATTACAGTGTGCCTTGGTGTAGACTACCTTGGGGGCTGTCTGTGTCTCCCAGATCTGGATGTCTGTTTCTTTCCTCAGAGTCAGGAGGTTTTCGGCTATTATTTCTTCAAATAAGTTTTCTGCCCCCTTTTTTTCTCTCTTTTTCTGGGATCCCTAGAATTCAAATCTTACTACACTTGATGGTAATGCTGAATTCCCTAAGTCTATTTTTATTTTTTCTCTCTGTCTTGTTTAGTTTGAGTGCTTTCCATTACTCTTTTAGGTTGTTGATCCATTTTGTGTTTCTTCCAGGTTACTATTTATTCCACTTAGTGTATTTTCAATTTTATTTATTGAGTTCTTCAAATAAATAAAATAAATCTCTGGTTCTTTTTTATGTTTTTATAATTCTTTGTTAAAGTTCTCACTGAGATCCTTCACTCTTTAGTCAGCAAGTATCTTTTTAACCATTATTTTAAATTCTCTATCAGACATATTATTTATCTCTATTTCATTTAGATCTTTTGCTGTGATTTGGTCCCATTCTTTCATTTGGGACATATTCCTCTGTCTCCTAATTTTGTCTAACTCTTTGTGTCTGTTTCTAGGTGTTAGTAAACTCAGCTACATCTGCTGTTGAAAGTAGTAGCCTTTGTCTTTTTCTGGCTGACACATGCCATATGATTTCGCTCATATGTGGAATTTAAGAAACAAAGCAGATGAACATAGGGGAAAGAAAAAAAAGAGAGGGAAGCAAACCATAAAAGAGACTTTTACTATAGAGAACAAAATGAGGGTTGATGGAGGGAAGGTGGGCAGGGGGATGGACTAAATGGGTGATGGATATTAAGAAGGGCACTTGGATATTAAGATGAGCATTGGGTGTTATATGTAAGTGATGAATCACTAAAATCTACTTCTGAAACTAATATTACATTATATGTTAACTAACTAGAATTTAAATAAAGCTTGAAACATTAAAAAGTTGTTTTAATAATAATAAAAAAGAAAGTAGTGACCTTATGATGAAGAGGTCCTGTAGTACTCTGCTGTGGAATGTCTCCTGTTTACCAGAACCTCATGCTTCAAAAGTGTCTCCTGTGTGTGTTGCCTACACTCTGTGATTGTGGCTGAGCCATGTTTGCCCTCAGTGTGGTTATTTGCAATGGCTTTCTTTGCCTATTGCAGGCAGGGTTTGTTCCCTGTGCTGTTAGTGGGCCTGTCTGGGGCTGCCTGGGGATTAAGTTGAGTCAGACTAGGTGTTTACTAGAGATGCAGTAGCACAAACTATAGAAAAATGCAGGGACATGGCACATGGCACCACCAAGGTCCACATCAGTTACTGGGATTGAGGCGGGCAGAGTTGTAGGGGGTGGATCCATGGAGGTATCTGGTGGTGGGAGGTGTGGTGTTGGCACAGGTTGTTCAGTTAACTCTTGGAAGAAACCTGGAGCTAAGGCCTGGCTGGAGAGGGTGTGCCTGCAGAATATGTATGTTGGGGTGCTCTGTTAGCAAGTTAGGTCATCAGTATTGAGGCAGTGCTGGGTCCCCCAGGTGTCTGTGTGTTTATGCTGGGGCCTGATGGAGGGTAATGGCATACACCAGTAGGGGGCTACTTCTTTATTAGGACCAATTGGATATTTCCCAGTAGTTTGTCACAGGGAATACTTGGTTGCTTTCTATTGTTGATGGTTATTTTCCACTGATCTTTTCTAATAGTGAATTCGATGAAGACTGCTTCTGACTTTTGCCCCCAAGACAAATTTTGTTTTTTTAAATAAACAGACGTTCAATTTACTGTTTTATTTTTTCTCTCTTACTCATTATTCCATGGAGAAAAATCTTTACAAAGCTTGCATAAAGGATTTGAAGATTAAATGCAATTGGTTATATTTTGTATTTAGCAACTTCTTTCATTAACCTTCCTAGCCTTATTGTTTTTTATTCCAGAGGCCCAGTGGAGTCTTAAGGTAGCTTTTTTCCTCTCCAGAGAGCATAAAAAGTCTTATCTGATCACCTCAACTATTCAGCTAGCTGGAACCACCCCTCCTCTCAGGTAATCTAATGGGTTACCTGAAACCATTTATCTTTCATGTCATTATAGTATGCATTTTTATGTAAATAAAATTTATACCTCCTTGGGAATAGGGACCTACATTCCTTCCCCTCCCATCTCTCTTGACCACAGGTACTTTACCAGGCTAAAGTATTATGGTGTTATGATACTGAATCTACTGAGCAATGAACAAATGGGTATTTATTAAGGTGTTTTTTTTAGCTTATTCTTTCTTGACACAGGTCAGTAGCTTGATGCCAAAATGTAGTGCAGGCAAAGCAGTGCTACAGAGGGCCATGGGTTGTGCCATAGACTATTCAAAGAAGTAGAAAGTCCTCATATCCTTCAAACCATCTTCTATGGATGCTATTTCACTAGTCTGGTCTAGTCTTTCTCAGAATGTTAGCATGTATGAAAATAATCTGGAGAGTTTGTTACAGCACACTGTGTGATAGGTCCCACTGTCAAGAACTTTTGATTCAGTAGATATGAAATGAGACCCAAGAATCTGCCCTTCCAGCTCCTAAGCATGCAGCAGCAGCTGGTCAAGGGATCCCACTTTGAGAACCACTGCTCTGAATTGGCTTTAGATGAGTGTTATAAGTTTTACATTTTTTTTTTTTTTTTTTTTTTACTGAGAACTGTACTGCAACCTTTTTGTATTGTCAGTTGATAAAGAATGCATGTAAAATCCCAATTACAAGATGTGGTACCCAGCAGGTATTCAGTGAATTGAAACTTTATTGTTGCTAATCAGATTTGACATCCACATTTCAGTATGCATTTATTCTATAGAGAGTTATTAAATCCCACCCCCTTGTAGGAAATGGAGGTAGATTAGTGAACTGTTGTCCTCATGGTAGATTAGTTAGTGAACTATTATGCTCATATTGAGGAAGAAGAATAATAAGGAGGCAATTATAAAATTTAAGGCATAATTTTCATTCACTGATCGAGCATGATCTATGATCTTGGGCATGCTCCTCAGTTTCGACATCTGTGAAGTAGTGATGATGCTAAAACTCACATAGTTGCCGTGAGTTAAATGAGGTGTCATAAGTGACTTGTATACTATCAAGGCTCCTTAGATGTGAGGTGCAAACTAAAAACAAAGAACATATATATAGGAGTGACCAAGAGCGATGGAAAGAAAAAGATGCTTGTAATGCATTACAGTGATGACTTACAGGAACATTTCGAACACGTTCAGTACCTAAGTATACTTGTTACCCATGTTGTTTTACAAGCACATGAGCCTCTTTAAAGGTAAGAATTTATTTTGTAAGTATTGTATTAGATAGGGCTTGGGTGACAGTCTCTTTTTGATTGTAGCTTAGGGACTCAGAATTATCAAGCACTCGGAGGCTTATTCATTCAAGGGGTTATATATTAAAAATCTCAAGGTGATACTGAATAAAAGAAATAAAGTTATCTTTTGATATATAGAAGAGATGATTTGACAATTTCTTTTCTATTTATTTTCTCAAAGCCTTGGTGAATTTGTGTGGAGAGATATATATTTACTTTTCACATAAGAAGTGAAATCTTGTTTCAAGGACAAGATAGAAATTATTTTTAGGCTTACATAATCCCAGTGATGACCACTTTTCTTTTAACCTGTTTTCTAAGGTGCTTATGTATTAAGGCATATGAATAAGCATTTTGGTGAGCTACGGTTAGTTTTGAAGTGATCACCATGACCATTACTATTAGTGAAGAGGTGATTCCTTTGTTGCCCTGGGTTTATGTATCCTATTTCAAATTTGAGTTTGTTTTGCCTTTTCTCTCACTGTTGTTATATCTTTTTTCCCCTTTTGGTGTGGCATCTTTTACTATAGAAGGTACTAGAAAGAATCAGAATACAATGGACATGCAGTTGGTCAGGGATAAAGAATGGGAGTTCTGTTTCTGAGTCTGCCAGTCTGTCCCCTGGACCAATCTCCGAAAATTTTAGCACATTGGGCTCCATGTTCATGAATTGAGGACCATAAACTGAGTTTATTCTCCTTGGAAA
The DNA here is from genome assembly GCF_018350195.1 of Panthera tigris. NCBI lineage: Eukaryota > Metazoa > Chordata > Mammalia > Carnivora > Felidae > Panthera > Panthera tigris. The sequence goes on from NC_056676.1 coordinate 19,010,896, forward strand.
AGAAAAGTTTGAGGGCTAGCTGAATTTAACTAATGAAATTTATGAAATTTTTTGAACTAAAAGGTGATAGCTGCTTGCTTTCTATGTAAGCCATAAATGGGTCAAGAAGAAATAGCTAACATTAAGATAATACAAATGCTCTGCTGGTGGAAGTTAATACAAATCAGAGGGGATTTTGAATAGAGGCTGTATCTCATAGATTCTTTAAAACTAGAAGAGGCTATCTTTTCATTCCTGTCATATTTTTCTTTTGTTTTTCTTTGGCTATAGGAAGTTTATCAAGTTTTGAAAGTTCAGCCTGTGTATCTCCTCCAGGCTGTGGGCTTTGGAACCAGAGGATCTGGTAGAATTAAATTTTACCACTTAATAGCTCCGTTTTTTAATCTGTAGAATGGAGATGAAGGTTTTGAACCTGTGAGTATGTATATTTGTAGTATGTATCACTCAGGGTACTCCAGAGAAACAGATCCAATGGGAATTTATTTTAAGGAATTGACTCATGCAGTTGTAGAGGCTGGCAAGTCTAAAATCTGTAGGGCAAGCCAGCAGGCTGGAAACTCAGACAGGAGTTGGTGTTGTAAGCTGGAGACAGAATTTGTTTCTCGGAAACTTCAGTTTTGCTCTCAAGGCTTTCAATTGATTGGATGGGGCCTGCCCACATTATCAAGGGTAATCCTTTTTACTTAAAGTCAGTTGATTGTACATAAAAAACATATCTGTGAAGTATTTTTACAGCAACACCTAGATTAGTGTTAGACTGTATGACTGAGTACGGTGGCCTAGCCACATTGACTTATAAAACTAGTTATCACACAGTTGTCATATTAGCTAAAATATCCTTACTCTGAGCTAAATGTTCACATGGATTACTTCACCTAGTTCTGATAAACATCATAGGAGGAGATTTTCTTCTCTTAGAAAGGATAAAACTTGCCACTGTCCCACTGAAATTTGCAAAAGCATGGGAACCGTATCTTGTTCAACTAGAGTCCTGTCACAAAAGTTTTCAAATTCATATTGGAAAAGCGAATGCTTTTCTTTACCATCTCGCACTCAGGCTGTCCTGACATGCTGGGGGCTGTGTTCCCCAGGCCATGTAACAGGCTAGTTGAAAAGTATTAGGCAAACGTGCCCAGAAAAGCAGTGATGAACATTAGAGAAAGGTAACTGTGAATGTTACAAGAGGTCTCTTCTCTTCTACAGTTTGACCTTGTTAAGTAATTGTTGTTTTTCTTTGCTTAAGTAACTTTGAGTTGGGTGTTTGGCACTTGCTGTCAGAGTCTAGTATGATACTGCCACATTACTATCAAAGTGACAGTTAACAAACAACCATCGAATCGCAATAGTTTGAGCCGCAAGTTTTATTTCTTGTTCACATTCTATGCCCATTTGGGTCAGTGGGAAATTCTGGTCTCTGTCATCTTCATTTAAGAGCTTCCACTTTCTGGGGCACCTGGGTGGCTCAGTCAGTTAAGTGTCCAACTTTGGCTCAGGTCATGATCTCACCGTTCATGAGTTCGAGCCCTACATTGGGCTCTATGCTGACAGCTCAGAGCCTGGAGCCTGCTTTGGATTCTGTGTCATCCTCTGTCTCTCTGGCCCCTCCCCTGCTCATACTCTGTCTCCCCCCTCTCTCTCTCAAAAATAAGTACACATTTTTAAAAAATAAAAAAAAAGAACTTCCGCCTTCTGAAATATGGCTGGCCACCACAGCAGAAGGATGGAAGATGATAGATTGTGCACTGGTTCTTATAGGCCCAGAGTGACATAAGTCACTTCTACTCATATTTCCTTGTCTCAAGCAAATCACATGGCCATCCAAAAAATGCAAGGAACTGGGAAAGTGTAATCCTATCACATCCAGAAGGGCAAAACCAAGAAAATCGATGAACATCTCTAATAAATACTGAATGGTTTGTGTAACTTTAAACTCATGCAAAACACATTGGATAATTTTGTTGGTGGAAGGTAATTATCTGAAGAGAATATAAATTCTAATTTCAAAATTATCAATTTTTTCATTTTTTTGCCATGATTTTTGTTTCTTATCTACAAAATACTTTTCTTTCATGAGATCATGAAGATCTTCTATTATATTTTCTTAAAATAGTTTTTTTTCTTTTTTCATTTAAGCATTTAATAGAGCTGGAGTTTATTTTTATGGGGTTTGAGTTAGGAATCTAGTTTTATTTTATTTATGTATAGAAAGGACACTGTCCCAATACCATTAATAAAATAGTCCATTTTTCTTCTCAGATATAAAGGATCATCTCTGAAATATATTAATTTCTCATATTTACTTGGGTGCATTGGAGATTTTGATTTTCCTTTGCAATGTTCTATTTTCTTATAGTAAAAAAAATCATACAAAACTGCAACAAAAATAATGTATGTTACCTTTGAGTGAGTATAAGAATGTTGCTGGAGTAGTCTTTGTAACTTTTTGTATGTTTTCCCAATTATAAAGAGGTAATGTTCTGCCAAAACTATTATTTTTTATAAAGTTTTTGAAGATTAGATAAAATTTCATTAGAAAATAGCTTTGTTTATCAGATACTTTCTATCCTCAATTATGCTTTACTTTAAAAAAATACTTAATGTGGGAATATTCCAATTTAATATATAAAAACTGATAGCTGTTCAGAATCCACTTTAAAGGAGATTGACCCTAGTTCATCCTCAATCTGTTCTCAGTTTGAAGAATAGGCCTGTGTTAGGAACTGCAGTCCTATTTTCTTTTATAGGTTATTATGATTTTGCAAAGTGATAACATCATGTTCTTGGCTTCAGGGAATAAAGACTAAGCTTTGGAAAAAGCCCAAGGATTGAATGTTGACCTTGGAAATGTTTTGTAAGGGAATATATTAGAGAAACACATTACTTTCTTAATTTTGTTTGATCCATTAGCCAAAATTTCATTTCACTTGTAAAACAGTGCTGTAGTTCTCACTCATGCTTTAAACTAATTATTTGGGGCTGGTGAGAGAAGGAAATGCTGAAGACTGAGGTACATATATGTCTATGCATGTAGTAAATTTTCTACAACTGAATAGCCTTTTGTGAGTAACATGAGTTGAATTCAGGTATTCGTGGTGGTTGGTCAAGCCTAGCCCAATCAAAAAATGAGGCATAATCTCAGCCTCATTCCACATATTACAAGGAATTTTGTCTATGTTATATGATTTGATGAAATAAAGAAGTGTAGAGAATTGACACATTTTTTCTCAGCAGAGTTCTTTACTGTCACAGGAAATAGAGCTTGGAACAAAATAAAATGCATGAATATCTCACAAAATTTTTGGTAGCACAAGTCATGAGAATGTTAGCAGGTCAGTGAAGGATGGAGGAGTTTGCATTGAACCTTCTTTCCCACCTTAATGGAACAGTACTAGGTGGCAGTGACAAATTAGAAGCTGTATCATAGCCCCCAAATCAGGCTAATCACATAAGATTGGCATGGGGAGAGAAAATGTAGATCATGGAAAAAGTAGAGAAAGAGGAAGCTTTAGAAGGTTTAGCAAAGGAAGCAAACTATTTCAGTGTAGTGTTTGAGAAGAGAGATGTGGAAAGAGATGAAATTAGAGAATTCAGCAGGCATCACTTCATGCTTGCCAGTATAACCATCATTAGGAGCTTGGGCTTGATTCTGAAGGTGATAGCAAACCGTTGAAGAACTTTGAACAGGTTAGCGAAAAAAATAGATGAAAGTAAAAGTATACTCTTACTCTTCAAAATCTAGTCATCAGTCATCAGTGTGTCATCAGTCAGGCTTAGTATTTGACTGTCTGTGGGAGTAAGGGTGAGGACTCTTCGAGAATAATGGGATAGGTAGTGAAATTGAGTGGGTAGGCATGCTATTTCTGAGGGAAGAAACACACATCCCTGGCAGTTATTGCCTTATTTTTAAGTGCCAAGTATTGTGCAAAGTAATTTTGTTCCTAAATGTATGATATTTACTACCAATTTAATGATGAATTCTATCTTGTTTTGGACTCGTGCTTTACAGTAAGCACATAATTTCTCATCTTAAGTGAAGGCAGTTATCTCAGTGCATAACTTAGTACTAAAAATAATGATATTCCTGCCATTGCCATCTAGTGGCCATTATTAGTTATGGTACCTTTCATTTAATTTTGTGCTCAGGATTTCATTTCTTGAATTATATTGCTCTTAGAGAGAAGGCTATGCACTACAGTAAATATTAGCTATTGGAGAATCAGTTTCTTTGAAAATTCAGTAGGAATCCTACAACTGAATAAATCCTATTGTGTAGGGTGTTAGTGATGTGAAGATTCTGTTAAATTTCATGGCATAAATTCTACAGTTTTTCTAGAGCAGAACTTGAAACAACTTACTTTAGCACTTTTGGGGAAAATTTACCAAAATTTTAGCAATAGTTACATTCTTTCATATCATGCCAGGTAACAGAATGTCCCTCAATGGCAAATATGTGGAAAACATACAAAGGGGTTTTTGTAGCTATCAGTGTGTAAATACCTAGTAGACAATTGTTGTGTGCCCAAAGATTAATGTTGTCATACTCTGAGGGACACAAACGAAGAGCAGAACATGGGCATTTCCCTGGAAATATAACTTTACTGGGCGAAGATAACAAAATATACTGTTTGTTTCCAGCCCTCTCTGAATCCAGCTACACACACAGACACACACAGACACGCACATACACACACACACATGCTCCAACCAATAATTCAAGATTCTGAACATCTGTAACGGGGCCTCCTATTTCTATTGAGTATCACTGGTCAAATACTAATGATGAGCTCCTTGATGTCAGTAATGTGTTGTGTTTTATACTTCTGTTTGCCTTACCATGTCAAACAAACAAAAATTAAAATAGTAATTTCTTTAGCCAAAATCTTATCAATAGACTTTTAGATTGTTTACAGTCTTTGTTATTTTAAATAGTGCTTTAAATAAATGTCCTTGTTTATTTGTACTTTTTAAATTGGCTAGATTGGGATGCACATTTTTGCTTTTGAAATGCCTTGCTGCATGGTACTGCACTGTTTAAGGCCATTCCTTTTGTCCTGTGAACTATTATTTTATATTTTTTACTGGTTTCTCTTAGTCTATTTTTTTCTTTTATTTATGACATTTTTTCTAAGAAAAAACAAAATATACATACCACAAATAATGCAATTTTAAAACCTGAAACACAGATTTCAGAAACACAAAGATAATAGATTACAGCCTATGATTTTTCTGTAGCCACTTTAACTGTTAGAGGTCTGTAGAGCCTCTTAATTAATTTAAAAGTCTAAAAGTTATGCCTAAACAAAGCTCATGAAAATTCCCTTACAGTTGAACCAGTGATTAACATTTGTGAAGACTATCCCATTTATATTAAATGTGTAGTCAGAGGTAGATTAATGTAAGCCTGAGAGGAATATGTAAGCAAATAATCATCAGAAGCAAAACATAGTATACTGAAAAAATATTTTGAAAATCGTAGTATTATCACCAAATAGAGTTATTCTGGCACAGAGGAATTCACTTACATAATCCAACATCCCTATGAAAGAAATGATTTCAAAGCAGTTTGAGAAAGTTTCAAGTACTCTTGAGATATTCATTCTATATTTGAATTGTTTTGCTAAATATGCAGTTTTAGCATTGGGGAAATTTACTGAAAAAGCAGTTTACAGCACAGCAGTATCTGACTCAGCATCTCTTAACTTTGCTTTAGAAAGGGCTGGCTCTGTGGGCCTGTGACCTGTGCCATCACACAGGCCCCCACGCTCAGAGGTCTCCACTCTTGGTTTAATGCTCTGCTATTGTTTTCTTAAAGTTCTTAATCATTTTTAACAAGGGGTCCCACATTTTCTTTTTCTATTCTCCCCAGTCACAGAGAAGCATCAGGCATTAGAGCCTCCTCGATGAGGTTTTCTACTATTATACTGTTTCAAATCCATGCAGTTCAGTGCTTCTAAGGGCCAGGTTACTTCTTGAAGACCCCGATTTGCCCTGCAACAAATATCAGTAAGGAGCTCTGTGGTGTACATTGCTCCCCCCGGGGAGGCCATTGGGAGGTAGGAGTACCTGAAGACCAACAGCGACTCCTATAGCTGTCAAGTCATGTTGCACCTCCTGTTGAATAGCGGATTCTTCTTACCACTGGCCGCTGTTCTGTTAAGCCCTTTGTGCTTTCTTACCCTATCTTTTGGAAGCCTCAGAGTTACTACACATAACTGAGTCAGTTTGTGTTTTGACTCTGTAGATTGTCTTTTAAATATTTCTTTTTCAGGAGGGCAGGGACAGAGGATCCAAAGTAGCTCTGCACTGACAACAGAGAGCCCGATGCAGGGCTTGAACTCCTGAACCGTGAGATCATGACCTGAGCCGAAGTCGGACACTTAACCGACTGAGCCACCCAGGCACTCCTCTGGTGGCTTTGGTCTTAGTAAATTGAAACGTGGTTTCCAATCTTCTTGTAGCATATTATCATAGAACGGTAGAAGGATCCAGAATCATAGAGAGGAGTTGAGATGTATTAGATTTGTGACTCCACAGAAGACCATAGGCGTGACATTCTGGGTGGTAAACTGAGAGATGTGTGTCTCTGCTGATGGCCCAGTTGAGAGAAATGTGAGGCATGTCAGGTCCACCTGAGAGCCTTATGGATGAAGGAAAGTCAACCGCTGACATGGGATCAGCAGCTTCTTGGGGCAACACTGTTCTCCCCACAGCTCCTGGGGGTGATGGTTGTCAGAGGATTGCTTCATGGGTGGACTACTGCACAAGGGCTGTTAAGACATCTTCCTTCTGGTGGAGTTATGGTCTGGGTGGCTCAAGGAGAGGAAGGCCAACCTGGAGCAGGAGGCCAGGGCTGTTCCAGAAGTAGGGTGTTTAGTAGGGTAGAGAGTGGGGTGTGGAGGCCCTGCCTCTGCCTATGACTGCAGAGACTTGTAGAGTGACTGTGCCCATAAAAATCAAAAAAGAAATAACCTCTTATTAAAATATTATCCCCTTAAGACTTTACAAAAGATCAAATTCATATTTAAATGTAACTTTTCTTTCTAGCATTTTACCACACTTCTGCATACCTGGCTGCCTCTGATTTTTATACTCATGCATATTTTTTCTTTTCCTTTTATCTTTGTAGAATATCTCTTATACTTTCTTTTATGTAGGGTGTGAGGGAGATACACTCCTCAGAATTTCATGTCTGAAAGTATCCTTCCCCCTCTCTGACCCTACAGTTGATGATAACCCAACACATTCATAGAATCTAAAGTCATTTCCCCTCTCATCCAAATCAAGGATCTTAAAGGTACTGCCCTTTTATTTTTTAACATTGAGTTCTACTGATGGGAAGTTTGTAATAGTCAGAATTTCTTTACTTTATGAGCAGCATTTTGCCCCACTGACATCTTTTATTATTTTATTTTTATTTATGAGCTTTTTACATTTCATCACGATGTTTTTAGCTATGGGTCTTTTCATTAATTCTGAGCTCTTTCAGTCTGATGCTTTGAGTGTCTCTTCAGCTTGGGGAAATCTTATTGTATCTTATTCTTTATCTTCTTATTTGCATTATCACTGTATCCTTCTGAAGTGCTTCTTAAAAGGCTGTTGGGACTTCCATATCTCACTTCCATACCTCTTCATATATATCCCCCCCCCTTTTTTGTATTTTTATTTCACTCATCATTAGATTTCTTAATCTTTAGTCTTTAGGTCACTAAAATTGCCTTTAATTTATTGAGTCCTTCCACTTATATTTTGATTTTAGCCACAGTATTTTAAACCCCATGAACTCTGAATTTTTCTCAGATTTTTAACTTTTCATGGCAGCGAGTTCCTATTTTATAAATGCTACATTCTTTCCAGTTGAATTTCCTGAAATAGCTCTATTTCTTCTTGGCTCAGTTGAGCTCTTGTTTATACACTTGTACAATTTTTCCTAAAATTTCTGGTGATTTCTGGTTGTTGATTCATATGAATGAAAATGAGGTTTCTTATTATAGATACCTTTCTCTAGACTTGACTAGATTCCCCATCTGACCTCTTCCTTGACTGGGAAGGCAGGAGAGGGGATTGTCTGAGGGTCCAGCAATCAGGCTTCCTTGTATAATGCCAGGTGGAACAGCCAACTGCCTAAACGGGGAGGGCCGTGGTTTGGGGTATAATGCTTTCTTGTCGCTCACTCACAGGCATCTGCCTTCACTTTTCATGAGATGTGGAGTCCAGTGTTACCTCATGTTCTACTCTGCTGCTTCGTGGAGTCCAACACCACTCCTGTAGACTCTCTCAGACAGGTGGCATGGGAAGAGTTCTCTGACCTCATTATGTGGGAAAAAGTCCCAGCTGCCAACAGCACCTCTTAGAAGAGGGAGATGGGATCCCAACTAGCCCAGTTGCTCAGAATGCCATTCTTTTATGAATCACAGCAAAGGCTTTCCCTTGGCCTTTGGTTTTGTGTGTTAGCTTGAATGTTCTCTCTAGCCTTCTTGGAAAGAATAGAACTGTCTTGGGCTGTAGTGTCTCTCCTGCTCTGCTGAAACCACTAGTCTTCCCCTACTTGCTTCATTCTTCATGTTAACAGAGTTTCTCAAACTTTCTAGTCCACTGATGGCACCCTTTTTTGCTTTCTCTTGAGAATGTGTTTTCACTCTTTAAATAATATCTTTTCTGTCACTTTAATAGGACTTTGGGGCATGAGGGAAGGGCTAGTCCATGTAAAGATGTATAAGATCATTCCACTATGTTATGTAAGAAACCAACAGGTTTTTAACTTGTTGCATAAATGTCAACCCACATGGCTTCCAAATAGTATTTGTGGTCTGGATTTGGTGTTGAAGGAATACGATTTTGGTCAAATAAAAGTATATAAGCATACACAGCATATTTCATATGTAAAGCAGTCTCGAAAACAGCTGGCAAGATTATTCATTGCCTTAGCAGAAAATGGATTTTACTGAATGATTGTGAATCTTTCTAAATCACCTTGTGGTTTACCAGCTGCATTGAGCTCACTTGGACTCTGAGTGTTTGTTGACACTGATTGCTGTTTATTGTTCATTAAGAAATTTTAGTCTAAAGCACATGATGTCTGTTTTTATCACAACATATGTAACTAAACAAAACCTTATATAAAGTAATAATATAAATAGAGTTAAGTACATACATTGTGAATGGGGATATTAGGTATCTGTAAATTAAAAATGTGTTATCAGCAATTGCTGATGACATCAATAGACTTTTTTACTTTTCATAAACCATAGGGAATATATGATTGTCAGCATGCTGCTAAATTAATTTATATAAGAATGTCTGTCTATGCCTAATGCCATGACTTTTGCTTTAATGTAGATTTAGTATTTAGTAGTAAATGCCTTATCAATTAGCTTCTTTCTACATCAGCTTGGTGTTGTGTGTATTAGGTATAATATTTCTTCTAAAATGAGTACATAAATTTGAATATTAATGTATTGTTTTAAAGTTTTGGATTTTAATTGTACTAGTATAGTTTTTTTCAGCTGAGAAAATATTTCTAATAAAGAAGAAAGATTAGTACTTAACTGTTTCAGACTTGCTAGATTTAAGAGATATTTTAAATATAGTCCTATCTTTCAGCTCCATGTTATCAGATTATATTGCCCACCACCTCTCATTGTTACTTTTATCTGTAGACCCTCGGGTGGTTCCCCATATTCCTTAATAGTGTTAACTCCTAATCATTAACACTCTTTCTAATACTACACATGTATTCATTCTTCACAGTTTTCACATACATGTAGATGACCTTTCCCTTATGCTAGTGTTTTTATTAAACTTTTAACCAATGATTTTTACCTGGCTTCCTGCCTCTACTACCCCTATTGCCATTACCAGTAACCTCAGACTCTCCATAGTCTCACTTTCAAGCATCCTTCTCTCCGACCATCTCCTTCTAGCCTTCTAATTCACTGCCTCTAGTATTCCAATCCCAACTTTTCTTTAACCCCACCTGGACATCCAGTCCATTGATCCTACATGTTTTCATTTTCCCTTACCTACTTGATGTCCTCACTCTGCTTCCTACTCAGCTTAAATTCTGGAATCTGTGAATGGGACCTGTCATTATAACTGCTCCGTTGCACATACCCTCAAGTGCCTTGCCCCTCTCTCAGTTCATCCTACTTAATTAGCAAAACCATAACCCTTTCTTAATTAAACATTTACCTCTTTCTTTTTTTAAAGTTTATTTATTTATTTTGAGAGAGAGAGGGAGCATGAGCAAGGGAGGTCCAGAGAGAGAGAGGGAAAGAAGGCTCCACACTGTCAGCACAGAGCCCAGTTCAGGGCTCAGTCTCATGAACTGTGAGATCATGACCTGAGCCAAGATCAAGAGTTGAACACTTAACCAACTGAGCTGCCCAAATACTGCAACATTTACCTCTTTCATGTCTATACCTATGCAGCTAAACATGGGTGGGAGGGAAACACTAACTTGTCTTGTTTTAAGTTTGTGACCACAAATACCAAGTGGCCAGGTAGCCCTCACAGTCATAGTCCAATCATTCCTATATACTCCTGGGTCCCTACTTTACAGGTTTCTCTTTTTCCAAAACTCCCTGTCCTCATCTCCCCTGCTCTGTTTCTGCTGTTGACCTTGTTTCCTACCTTCCTAGGATAATTGAAGCAATCTGATCTGAAGAGAAAATCTACAGACCAACACCAGCAACTATAGAGCAGGGATACCTTTCTCTTTTGTTCACTGACAGTCTGCAACACACAGTGCCCGGTTTATAGTGGGTGCTTACTGGGTGGGCACCTGGGAGACTCAGTCGGTTGAGTGTCCAACTTCAGCTCAGGTCATGATCTCACAGTTCGTGAATTCAAGCCCCACTCTGCTGTCAGCACAGAGCCCACTTCCATTCCTCTCTCTCCCTCTCTCTGCCCCTCTCTCACTTGTACACTCTCAAAAATAAATATTAAAAAAATAAATTGGTTTAGGTTAAATCCCTATTAAAAATATAAAACCAAACAGACAAAAATCAACTATAGTGGGTGCTTATTAAATACCTGCTGAACATATAAATACCATTGATATTCTAAAGGAAGGATTAAAATATTAACTTAAAAATTGCTATGAGTACCGTCTATCTCATCTGTCTCGCTACTTCACAGCTCCTTTTATCAAACTGGCGCTCTTGGTCTTCTGCCCCTAAACCATCCCTGGCTCGTTTTTCCATATCATGATGAGTGGTACTGACCACAGCTCAGTCATTGAAGCTCAATACCTGGGAGATTCATTCCTCAGGCTGCTTTTACCCACTCCTTCTCCCGATCAGCTCTACTTTTGGAATTTGTGTAAAGTCAGGCCACTGCTTTGCACCCTCAGTTATGCCTCCGCTATAGTAGTCTAGTTGTCCGTGAACAATTCTTCTGGCTTCTCCTCTTGATCTTTACGTAGTGGCCAGAAAACGCTTTTTAGAAGGGTAAATCAATGTTCCTTCCTTCCTTAACAGCATTCATTGGCTTTGCACTCCATTTAAACTAATCTATGCCTTAGCTGACAAGGCTCTGCAAAGGTCTGGCATCTGCCTACCTCTTCAACTCACATGCTACTCAATCCCTATTGGCATTCTGACAGCTCTTCAAAATGTATCAAGCTTTTCAATGCCCAGGAGACTTTGCATTTAGTGTTCTCTCTGCCTGGAATGTCTGGTTCTAATTTTACCTTAAAATCTTAGATCAAATATCACCTCCTCAGAGAGGTTTTCTTGACCACCCTATGTAATATATCCCACCCCCATTTTTTTCTAATATATTACTCTGCCTTTTTTTTCATAGAGCTTTTCAGAATTCATATTTATTTTATTTATTTATATGATTGTTTATTATCTTACTCTTCCAAAGAATGTAAGTTCCCTAAAGCCCTAGGACAAATCAGTATAATTTATTTGGAGACCCAGAGACTACCATAAATATGTGATATGAAAGTGAAAGATGTATTGAGGGAACTTTTGCTGTCTGTAGAATCTAGAGCATATTATTGTAAGAGGTGAAACTGTTGTTGGGAATGGTTTTTATATGACATAATGTATTCATTTATTCATTCCTTCTTGTAGTAAATATGCCAAGGACTGTTCTTTGATCTTGGGAAACAAAGATGTCTAAGACACGTTTCTTGAACTCTGCAGAGAGTTGCACTGGTAAACACATGATTTAATACAGTGGGATGTGTGTTGTCTAGAATTGTGTTCATAATGTTCTTCATACGTTTTCTATGCCTAACTAACTCTGCTTTGGGCTGATCAGAGCTGGGCTATGTTTTCTTTTGTTTTTAAATTCCATGTGGTTCTTATTATGATAGTCACTTCTCTGAAGCTATATTTAGTAGACATCTGAAATATCACTTTTCCACCACTTCCTCTCCTAATAAACTGCCATTTCCACCATCCACATGGCTAGTATAAAAGGCTATGATGTTCTTCATGAGAACCTGATCAATATGTCCATATCTTCTCTGGAAATTTTATATATTTGAGACCCAGAGAGTCAAAGTTCACTTATGTCTGTTGACCTGATGTGTAGGAGCTAAGTTATGTTAGCTATATATGGCCATGTAACACACTACAGCCCCAGAGGACAGTGGGTTCAGAAGCTGAAGGAAATGTTACCCAACATGTGGAGAAAGCCAGCTACAAAGAAAGATAAAGTAAATGGAGAGAGACACGTGTTGAGGTTCAAGAGTCTGCCTCTAGTTGTTCCTGAAAGCCAGCATTCATCGCGCCACTTCCCATAGATTGGTTTTTCAACTTGTTCTGGAATCTGTAAGCTAATAAAAGAATCCATATTTTTTGCCCAACCTAGAGACTTTTGACTGAGCCATACATTTTTGGAGGGCAATAACTATGAGTTTTTAGAGTTTTATTGAGATATAACTGACATACAGTACTGTATAAGTTTAAGCATAATGACATAACATATATATTGTGAAATGATTAACACAATAAATTTTGCTAACGTCCAACACCTCACATAGTTACAAAAATTTCTTTTTCTTGGTAATGAGAACTTTCAGGATCTATTCTTTTAGCAGCTTTCAAATGTGCTGTACAGTAGTGTTAACTGTAGTCAGCATGTTGTACATTATATCCCCTGGACTTATTTATCTAATAACTGGAAATTGATACCTTTGGACCACCTTCCCCCAATTCCCCACCCTTGGCCTCTGGTAATCATACTACATGAAATAATTCAGACAGAGAAAGGCAAATACTGTATGACCTCACTTAATGTGTGGAATTTAATAATTAAAAAACCCTCACAGACAGAGATCAGATGTGTGGTTACCAGAACATACATTTTAAAATATTACCTACGGGAAATTCTCCATCTATCTACTTTATACTTCACACAGATTGATCATCAAATACACGGCTTCATCTATCCTCTTAGCAGTGATATTAAGGAGAGTTGTTCTTTAGCATATGCTACAGCAAATGGTATCCACAGCTGCCAACTCTGCTCGAAATGGCTTCTCTATTTGTTCTGTTATATACATATGGAGCCTGGATTACATTCAAAAATGCTTCCTTTTTTAAAAAAAATTCTTAAGGAATGGACTTAGCAATTATTTTATATGTATTGGGAAAATCATTTGAATTTTCTCTATCACAATTTCCTAATTCTAACACAAGCAGAAGAATACCCGCTTCATGGGCTGTGTGATTGTAGGGTGGTATTTTTTTAAATTAAATTAAATTAAATTAAGTTAAATTAAATTTTAGAGAGAGAGCAGGGAAGAGGGGCAGAGGGAAAGAGAGAGAGAATCTCAAGCAGGCTCTACACTTGGTGTGGAGCCCAACATGGTGCTTGATCCCATGACCCTGGGATCATGACCTGAGCTGAAATCAAGAGTCACACGCTCGACTGACTGAGCCATATCAGGTGGTATTTTAAACTTTAGGTTCCTAGTAGGAACGATAATGTTAAGGTTGCAAATAATCTTTAAGCAACTCCCCTGGCTGGTTAAAAACAAATTAACTTATGACATTTTTCTGGGTAAAATTGTTAAAACATTCCCATTCCTGGTGCACCTGACCCCTTTCTCTGCTTTTTTTTTTTTCACCACAGTACTCATTACCTATCGATATGTTATATAATTTGTATATTTATTAATTGTTTTCTCCCTACCACTAGAATGTAAACTCCCTGAGAAGAGAGATTTTTGTCTGTTTTGTTCATGTCTGTATTCCAAGTATCTCAGAGAGAGACTGGCACATATCAGGTGGATCAGTAAATATTTATTGAATAAATGAATGAATATTTTAGAGTAACATTTTGTCTATTATTTGCTGTATTTGTTAACATCAGTTGTGAAAACAGTTATTCATAAACTTTCATCTTTTGTGTTCCTTAAGTATTACATTATTGCTTTCCCCAGAGCCAACATCTGAAGACATGGGAGAAGGGAAGGATGGAGGAAAGATTTAGGTACCATATGGGAGCAGTTCCACTCTTGATAAAAATGGCTCATAGTTTTTAGCAACTGCTATTAAAGCTACTGTTCATATAAAGATTTAGTATACATAGTAATTCCTGAGATCTTTCTGGAGATCCCAACTGCCATTCTTTTAATTAAAATATTTCTAATTAAAGCTTTAAAAATTAATAGACTTTATTATTTTAAAGTAATAAACTTTATTTTATTAATAGACTAAAAAATGCCTGATTTCATAGAGCACTTACAGGTTTTTAGAAAATTTTAATAGTAAGTAAAGAGAGTTCCCATATACTTTTTTCCAAATTAAATTTTTTTTAAAGAGGAAGGAATAAGAACATATGTTGTTCTTGAACACATTTTTATAAATAATACTTAAAGAGTTTAGTAATGGTGTACTAGATAATTTGGACCACGCATTCCACTAAGGAAACCTGGAATAATTGGTCAGAATATAGAAAACATCTGTTTGAGAGCCTCAAAAAGCTAACAAATTAGTGAACGATGACTGGGCCAAAATCAAGGAGAAGATGAACATTCAGGGCGGTAAGCCATGTGTTTGGGGCTACTTTTGCCCTGAGAGCCTTGATCCTTTCTAAGAGGCCACTAAGAGGTTGACCAGAAAACCCCAACAGAAACCACCATACAGCTGAGGCACCTGTGTGCAGTTTGATCTGCCAGAAGTGGCATCACCGAAGCTCTAGGCCATTTTAGTCCCTTGCGCACAGAGAGCTAGTGAATCATCTGATGTTCCCACAGTGGCAAAGCTGTAAGCTGACCCAGTCCTGGCTCTACAAGTTGGCACACCAGTAGGCAGTTCCATTCCCCCACACTCTTATTCACTTGCTTTCTACCAAATGGCATAATAAGAACAAGGGCCAGAAGCTTCTTGCCTAACCCCTGACCATGATCACCCATTGATACCAATCAGCTTAAGAAAGAATTTTAGTTTCTACTGATTGCAACACCAGGGATTGAGCAGGAGTGCCAACAGCATTAGAAGAACAAAACAGACTGGAGTAAATATTACAAGGGCTCCAAACATTAAGTTGTCTTTTAAATGAAAGCCCACAAAAATGGGGCAGAACGCACACACTAAACCTAAACAGGATGACTACCTGTTAAATGATAGAATATCAGTAAGTAGAATCAAGAGTCTCCTAACATATTAAACAGAATATCCAGGGTATATATCATATAATATATATTATAATAATATAAAATATAATTATAATATAATATATATGATATATACATATCTACACACATACATATCTACACACATACATAATATACATATTTTATACATATATATATATATATATATATATATATATATATATATATGTGTGTGTGTGTGTGTATACAAAATCACTTGCCAAACCAAGTACCAAGAAAACCACAATTTGAATGAGGGAAAGATTAATCAACTGAAGCTAATATCAAGAAGAATTGGATGTTGGAAGTACCAGACAAGGATTGTTTTTTTTTTTTCCAGATTTATTGAGAAGTAACTGACATACTTCACTGTGTAAGTTTAAGGCATATAGCTTGATGGTTTCATTTACATATTTTGTGAAATGGTTACCACAATAGATTCAGCTAACATCCATTTTCTACTATAGATTCAGTAAAAAGAAAGAGAAAGAAACCATTCTTCTTATGATGAGAACTCATAGGATTTATTCTCTTGGCAATTTTTCTATATATCATAAAGTGGTATTTGCTATAATTGTGTTGTACATTAACTCCCTAGTATTTATTTATCTTATAACTGGACGTTTGTACCTTTTGACCACCTTCCTACAATTTACCTTTCCCCCACCCTCCACCTCTGGTAACCACAATTCTGATCTCCTTTTCTGTAAGTTTTTTTTTTTTTTTGTAAGATTCATATATAAGTGAGATCTTACAGTATTTGTGTTTCTTTGACTTATTTCACTTAGCATGATGTCTTCATGGGCCATCCATGTTGTTGCAAATTATAGGATTTCTATGTGCTTTATGACTGAATGCTATTCTATTCCATATATATATATATATATATATATATATATATGTATATATGTTATGGTATGTGTGTGTATACATATCACATACCATACACATACACATACCATAACTTCTTTATCCATTTATCTATTGATGATCACTTAGATTGTTTCCATTGTCTTGGCTATTGTAAATAATGCTGCTAAGAACATGGGAGTGTAGATATCTTTTCAAATTAGTGTTTTCATTTCCTTTGGATATATTTTAGAAGTGGAATTGTTGGATCACATGGTAATTCCATTTTTAATTTTTTGAAGATCCTCTATACTGTTTTCTATAGCAGCTGTACCAATTTACATCCTACCAACAGTGCACAAGGGTTTGCTTTTCTCCACATCCATTCCAGAATTTGTTATCTCTTGTCTTTTGGATGATGGCCATTCTAACAGGCATGAGGTGATATCTCATTGTGGTTTTAATTTGCATTTCCCTAATGACTGGTGTTGTTGAGCATCTTTTCGTGTACTTATTGGCCTTTTTTCTTTTTCTCTTTTCTTTTTTTTTTTTTTTGCATCTTCTTTGGAGAAATGTCTATTCAAGTCTTTTGCCCATTTGTAAATTGAGGTATTTGGTTTTTTCTATTGAGTTATATGAGTTCTTTATATATTTTGGATATTAACCCCTTATCAAGTATATGATTTGCAAATATTTGTTTCCATTCCATAGGTTTTCTTTTTACTCTGTTAATGGTTTCTGTTGCTGTGCAGAAGCTTTTTAGTTTGATGTATTTACATTAAAAATTTTTTTTTTCCATACACAATTTAGGATGGGTGTGAACCCTTGATATTTTTTGCTGCCGCCCCATAGGATTCTCAAAATGTTTAAGTCTTGAAGAATCATTTTATAAGTCAACGTAAGTGTTCTACAATTACATTGAACCTTTTGTGGATGAGTTATCTAAATTTTGGTTACATTTTGTTCAAAATCAGTTGCAAATCTTTAAGAAGTGGAGAAACAAAATAATTCACCTTTGAAGATTCTTGCAAACTGTAATTATTTTTTGTTTTATCATTTTTAAAAATTTTCTTTAAATCCAAGTTAACATATAGTATAATAATGATTTCAAGAGTAGAATTTACTGAGTCATCACTTCTATATAACACCAAGTGCTCATCCCAACAAGTGCCCGCCTTAAGGCCCATAACCCATTATAACCCATTTAGCCCATCCCCCAACTCAACACCCCCCCCACACCAATTCTCAGTTTGTTCCCTGTTTTTAAGAGTCTCTTATGGTTTGCCTCCCTCTCTGTTTTTATCTTATTTTTCCTTCCCTTCCCCTTTGTTCATCTGTTTTGTTTGTTACTTATGCTTTAGGTGTCATATAAAAAAAAAAATGTTTCCAAGACCAATATGAAGGAGCTTTATTCCTAGTTTTATTCTAGGAGTTTTATGGTCTTAGGTCTTACATAGAAGTCTTTAATCCATATGAGTTATTTTTTGTGAGTGGTATAAGTTATGGCTTCAATTTCATTTTTTCCTGTGAATATCCTACTTCCTAGCACCATTTACTGAAAAGACTTTTTCCCCCATTGAGTATTCTTAGCTCCCTTGTCAAGAGACAAGCATTTTAAAGCAGCTGTCATAGGGGCGCCTGGGTGGCTTGGTTGGTTGGGCGGCCGACTTCGGCTCAGGTCATGATCTCGCGGTCTGTGAGTTCGAGCCCCGCGTCGGGCTCTGTGCTGACAGCTCAGAGCCCGGAGCCTGTTTCAGATTCTGTGTCTCCCTCTCTCTGACCCTCCCCCATTCATGCTCTGTCTCTCTCTGTCTCAAAAATAAATAAACGTTAAAAAAATTTTTTAAAAATAAAGCAGCTGTCATAAAAATGATCTAACAGGATCATTACAGGAGTAATGTTAGCAAGACAGATAAATAAGATGTCTTCCATTCACAATCTTCTCAACAACAATAATTTGACATTCATCCATAGACAAAAATGCCTTGAGGGAGCTTTGGGATCCTGGTAGGAGATTGTGAAACTTTGATGTGGTCCAAGACCAAAGAGAACCATTTTGTGAAGGCAGGCTCACACCCAGGCAGCTGACTCACCAACCCTGGTCCCAGCTACAGACCTACAAATAGCTAGATACTCTCTGAGTATTCACAATAGCCCTATTTGGCTCTAATCCTGTCACCAGTACCTTACACCAAGGAATCCAAGAAGAGTCATGCCTACCCACTACCCATGCATTGGGTAATAGGCATACAGACTTCATTCTTGGCTGTAGATGCTGAAGTGTGCCATGAGCAAGCTTCATCTTCTCTCTGTTGTGATCTGGGAGCTCCTTGAGATAAGCCTATTAAATTTGATCAGACTATAGATTTTGGAAGACCCTGTAACTGGGTTCCCATCCATTTCAGCTGCAGGCTGTGAAAAGTCCTCTGGCATAGGGACCCAGCAGCAGCTACTCCCATCTGTGCCCTCCAAGATCCTGAAAGGGCCCTATATTTGGCTTCCTCCCCCTCATAGCCAAAATCTGCCAGCAGTCCAGTTGGCAGTTGGCACAGGGATCAGGCATGAATCACTAATGTCTGTGCTTCAGAAGATCCTGAAATGGCTCTCTACTCAACTCCAGTCCTTCTAGTTGTGGTTAGGGAGTGATCAAGCATACCCTGGGACCTCCAGGAGACACACCTATCTGTATCTTCAAATTAAGTATATAGACCTTAGTCTTGGCCGTGGGATCTGAAGCAGTACAGGGGCTTGGTTCTGGTCCCTCACAGCCATGATATATGGCTCATCCTCCTACCTAGGGACCCATCTAGTGACCTGGCAGGAGCTCTGCTATGAATCTGGTAGGACACACCCATCCATACACTTGGTAATAGAACCACTGTCTGAAGACAGACCTGAGGACCCTGATCCAGACCTTTTCTACAGTACCATCCTACCAAGAAAGGTATAGGAGGCAGTCCCATTTATCCAGGGACCAGAAAAAGATCCCATTTACCCAGGGACCAGACAAGACCCATTTCTGCCTAAGCCCCTGAGAACAAACCTGCCAACATGACCCCAGTACAATCCCGGTGACAGCTTTAAACCAGCTGTAACCCTGAAATTCTGAAAGTAAACTTATCAGCCTGGGAAATTGACAGGAGAAGGTCTTTACCTGCCAAAACCAGTCTTTATTTATTTTTTTATTTTAATTTTTTATAGGAAATTTATTGTCACATTGGTTTCCATACAACACCCAGTGCTCATCCCAACAGGTGCCCTCCTCAATGCCAATCACCCACTTTCCCCTCCCTTCCACACCCCATCAACCTTCAGTTTATTCTCAGTTTTTAAGAGTCTCTTATGGTTTGCCTCCTTCCCTCTCTCTAACTTTTTTTTTTTTTTTGCCCCTTCCCCTCCCCCATGGTCTTCTGTTAAGTTTCTCAGGATCCACATAAGAGTGAAAACATATGGTATCTGTCTTTCTCTATGACTTATTTCACTTAGCATAACACTGGAGTTCCATCCATGCTGCTACAAAAGGCCATATTTCATTCTTTCTCATTGCCAAGTAGTATTCCATTGTATATATAAACCACAACTTCTTTATCCATTTGTCAGTTGATGGACATTTAGGCTCTTTCCATAATTTGGCTATTGTTGAAAGTGCTGCTATAAACATTGGGGTACAAGTGCCACTATGCATCAGCACTCCTGTATCCCTTGGGTAAATTCCTAGTAGTACTATTGCTGGGTCATAGGGTAAATCTATTTTTAATATTTTGAGGAACCTCCACACTGTTTTCCAGCGGCTGCACCAGTTTCCATTCCCACCAACAGTGCAAGAGGGTTCCCATTTCTCCACATCCTCTCCAGCATCTGTAGTCTCCTGATTTGTTCATCTTAGCCACTCTGACTAGCGTAAAGTGACATCTCAGTGTGGTTTTGATTTGTATTTCCCTGATGAGAAGCAACGTTGAGCATCTTTTCACATGCCTGTTGGCCATCTGGATGTCTTCTTTGAAAAGTGTCTATTCATGTCTTCTGCCCATTTCTTCACTGGATTATTTGTTTCTTGGGTGTGGACTTTGGTGCATTCTTTATAGATTTTGGATACTAGCCCTTTGTCCGATATGTCATTTGCAAATATCTTTTCCCATTCTGTTGGTTGCCTTTTAGTTTTGTTGATTGTTTCCTTTTGCAGTGCAGAAGCTTTTTATCTTGATGAGGTCCCAGTAGTTCATTTTTGCTTTTAATTCCCTTGTTTTTGGAGATGTGTCAAGTAAGAAATTGCTGTGGCTGAGGTCAGAGAGGTATTTTTCCTGCCTTCTCCTCTAGGGTTTTGATGGTTTCCTGTCTCACATTCAGGTCTTTCAGACATTTTGAGTTTATTTTTGTGAATGGTGTAAGAAAGTGCAAAACCAGTCTTTAAAGATTGGAAGAGGTGTTTGCTCCTTCAGATAAACAGACACCAATGCAAGGCTACTTGAATCATGAAGAATTGGGCAGATATGACATAATTGAAGAAAACCAATAAAGCTCCAATAGCTTATCCCAGTGAAATGGAGATGTGTTATTTGACTAAAAAATTCAAAATAATATTTCAATGAAACTCAATCAAATGCAAGAGAACACAAATAGACAACTTAAAAAAAATGGGAAAATAGTGCATGAACAATATGAGAAGTTTAATAAAAAGGGACATAAAAAAGAACCAAACAGACATCCTGAAGATGAAAAATATAATGACAGAACTGGAAGCAAAAAGAAGAAAGAATGAAAAGGAGTTAAGAAAGCCTACATGAATTATAGGACCAAAAAGTGAACAAATAGTCACATCATGGAGACAAGGGAAGAAAGCTTGTTATAAGAAATAATAGTTGAAAACTTTCCAAATCTTGGGACAGATATGAACACTCAGGTATAGGAAGCTCAAAGGATCCCAAGCAAGATCATACCAAAGCAGATTACTCTGAGACACAATATAATCAAAATGTTAAAAGTCAAATACAAAAGAACTTTGAAAGCTCAAGAGATAACTCATTACATACAAGTGAACACTTACAAGGCTATCAGCAGCTTTCTCTATAGAAATTTTTCAGGCCAAGAGAGAAAGGATGATGTATTCACAGTGCTGAAAGGAAAAAAAAAGGCCTTCCAATGAAGAATACTATACCTGACAAAACTATCCTTTAGACATGGAGAGGTAAAGACATTTCCAGACAAAAACTGAGGGAGTTCATCACCACTAGACCATTGTTACAAGAATTGCTAAAGGGAGTTCCTCAAGCTGAAATGAAAGGATGCTAAGTAACAATATGAATACAAATACAAGTGTAAAACTCATTTGTAAAAGTAAATATATAGTCAAATCCAGAATACCCTAAAACTATAATGGTGATTTGAAAAATAAGCTTTATCTCTAGTAAAAGAAAAAAAGGTATAAAGTGTGACATCCATTAAGATAGAATGTGGGTGAGGTGAAGTAAAAGTGTAGACTTTTTTTTAAAGGCATAGAGTTTTTTGGGGCACCTGGGTGGCTCAGCCAGTTAAGCGTCCAACTTCGGCTCAGGTCATGATCTCACAGTTCATGGGTTCGAGCCCTGCATCGGGCTCTGTACTGACAGCTTGGAGCCTGGAGCCTGATTCGGATTCTGTGTCTCCCTCTCTCTCTGTTCCTCCCCTGCTCATGCTCTGTCTCTCTCTCCTTCAAAAATAAATTTAAAAAAAATTATTAAAAAAAGCATAGAGTTTTTTAATGCATTGAAGGTTGCTTGTTATCAGCTTAAAGTAGACTGTAATGTCTATAAGATATCTATAGAGAAAGGAATTTATATTGCTATGCAAAATAAATCACAAAGAGAAACAAGAGAGAAGGAAGGAAGGAAGGAACAAGAAAAAGTCAGAAAACAATAAATGAAATGGTAATAATAAATCCTTACTTATCTATACTTCAAATTTAAATGGACTAAATTCTCCAGTCAAAAGACAGAGTGCCTGAATGGATTAAAAACAAGATCTAACAATATGGTGCTTACGGAAGAATCACTTTAGTTTTAAGAACACACATAGGCTGAAAGTGAAGGGATGATAAATGACTATGTTAAGAGAAAAGAAAAATGTCAAACAACCTACACTACAAAAGTTAGGAAAAAAAAGAGCAAACTAAACCCAAAGTTAGCAGAAGAAATAAAGATTGGAGGAGAAATAAATACAGATTAGAAAGACAATAGAAAAAAATCAATGAAATGAAGAGCTGGTTTTTTGAAAAGGTAAACACAATTGACAAACCTTTAGCTAGATTAACCAAGGGAAGAAAAGAGAGAGGACTCAGTAATAAGAATTACAAATGAAAGAGATGCTGGTGGTTTAAAAAAATTTTTTTAAAGTTTATTTACTTATTTTGAGAGAGACAGAGACAGCACAAGCAGGGGAGGGACAGAGAGAGAGGGGCAGAGAAACCCAAGCAGGCTCCCTGCTGTCAGCTTAGAGCCTGACGTGGGGCTCGAACCCACGAAACACGAGATCATGACCGGAACTGAAAGCGAGTCGGATGCTCAACCGAATGAGCCACCAGGCACCCCAAGATGCTGGTGATTTTTAGCAATCATTTAAAGAATTAATGCCAGGGGCGCCTGGGTGGCTTAGTCAGTTAAGCTCCGACTTCGGCTCAGGTCATGGTCTCAGGTCATGGTCTCGCTGTTTGTGAGTTCCAGCCCGTGTTGGGCTCTCTGCTGACAGCTCGGAGCCTGGAGCCTGTTTCGGATTCTGTGTCTCACTCTCTCTCTACCCCTCCCCTGTTCACTCTCTGTCCCTCTGTCTCTCTCTCTCTCAGAAATAAACATTAAAAATTTTTTTTAAAGAATTAATGACAAT
This sequence comes from Panthera tigris, assembly GCF_018350195.1. Classification (NCBI taxonomy): domain Eukaryota; kingdom Metazoa; phylum Chordata; class Mammalia; order Carnivora; family Felidae; genus Panthera; species Panthera tigris. The sequence goes on from NC_056676.1 coordinate 19,034,216, forward strand.
TCTTCTCAAACTCTTCCAAAAATTGAAGGGGAGGGAACACTCCCAAACTCATTTTACGAGGCCAGCATTACCCTAATACCAAACCCAGATAAGGACCCTATAAGAAAACCACAAGCCAATATACTTGATAAATATAGATGCAAAAATTATCAACAGATTACTAGAAAACTGAATTTCGACAACACATTGGAAAGATTATAAACCATGATCAAGTGGGATTTATCCCTGAGTTGCAAGGTTGGTTTAACATATGCAGACCAATAAACATGATATACCCCATTAACAGATGAAGGGGGGAAAATCACATGATACTCCCAATAGAGGCAGGAAAAACATTTGATGAAATTCAACTTTCATGGTAAAAAACTTCCAACAAATGGGGTATAGAAGGAACATACAATAAACTAAGGACTATGTATGACAATTCCACAGCTAACATTATACTCAGTGGTGAAATCAGTTCCTGATTTTTCTCTAAAATCAGGAACAAGATAAGGGTGACCACACTCATCACTCCTGTTGAATACAGTACTGAAAGTCCTAGCTAGAACAGTTAGTCAAGAAAAAGAAATAAAAGACTTCCAAATCAGAAAGAAAGAAGTAAAATTGTCTCTATTTGCAGATGACATAATATTATGTATAAAAAAACCTAAAAACTGCACCAAAAACCTGTTGGAATTAATAAATGAATTCAGTACAATTTCAGGATACAAATCAATATAAAAATCAGTTGCATTTCTATACACCGACAATGAACTATTGGGAAAAGAAACAAAATAATCTCCTTTACAATACCTCTAAAGTAAAATATATAGCAATAACTTAACCAAGTGAAAGATCTGTACACTGAAAACTATAAGACTTGGATGAAAGAAACTGAAGAAAACACAAATAAATGGAAACATATCCCATGTTCATGGATTATAAGAATTAATATTGTTAAAATGTCTGCACTATTCAAAACCTCAATAGATTCAGTACAATCCCTATCAAAATTCCAATGTCATTTTTCACAGAAATAGAAAAAAAATACTACAATTTGCATGAAACCACAAGAAACCCGAAATGGATAAAGCAATCTTGAGTAAGAAGAGCACAGCTGTAGGTATTACAATTCCTGATTTCAAATTAGACTACAAAGCTATAGAAATCAAAGCAATGTAGTATTGGCATGAAAACAGACACTGTAAATCAATGGAATAGAATAGAGAGCCCAGAAATAAATCCATGCACATATGGTTAACTAATATTTGATAAGGGAGCCAAGAATACTCAATGGAGAAATGACAGTCTTTTCAATAAATAGTGTTAGGAAAACTGGTTATTCATATGGAAAAGGAGTACAATTGGACCCTTGTCTTTCACCACTCATAAACTTTAACTTAAATGGATTAAAGATTTAATCGTAAGGTTTGAAGTTGTAAGAGTCCTAGAAGAAAAACAAAGGAAAAGCTCCTTGACATCAGTCTTGGCAACAATTTTTGTATATAAAACCAAAAGCACAAGCAGTTAAAGCAAAAATAAAAAATTGGGTCTACTTCAAACTAAAAAGCTCTGCACAGCAAAAGAAATAATCAACAAAATGAAAAGGCAGCCTATGGGATGGGAAAAAATGTTTGCAAACTAGATAGCTGATAAAGAATTAATATCCACAATATAAGAAACTCATACAACTCAATAGCAAAATAATAATAATAATATGATTAAAAATAGATGACCTGAAGAGACATTTTTACAAAAAAAACCGACAACATACAAATGGACAAAGGATACATAAAAAGATGTTCAGTGTTATTAACCATCAGGGAAATGCAAACGAAACCCATAATGAGATATTACCTCACACCTGCTAGAATGGCTATTGTCAAAAGACAAGAGAGATATTAAGTATTAGTGAGCATGTGAAGAAAAGGGAGCCCTTTTACACCGTTGGTGGGAAGTAAACTGGTACAGCCACCGTGCAATTAAAACAACAATGAGGTATCATTATAAACCTATAAGAATGTTTAGAATTACTCATTTATTGCTGATGTGAATGTAAAATACTCCAAAAAAGGCTTATAAGTTCCTTTTAAAAGTAAGAATGACCTTAGCATTACAACCCAACAATTGTATTCTTAAGCATTTGTCCCAGAGAAATGAAAATGTATGTTCACACAAAAGCCTATACATGCATGTTCATGGTAACATTATTCATAATACTTAAAGTGTGGAACTAACCAAATGTCCTTCAATGATTATTGGTAGTTATTACTGAATGGTTAAACACACTATAGTACATCCACATCTTGGAAATAACACTCAACAATAAAAAGGAATAAACTATTGTTTATTCTTGTGCTTATCAATATAACTTGAATGAATCTCAAGGAAATTGTGTTGAGTGTAAAAGTCAATTTCAAAAGGATATATACTTCATGATCCCTTTTATATAACATTGTGAAATAACAGAATTGTAGAAATGGAGAACAGAATGTGGTCGCCAGGGCTTAGGTATGGAGCATGGGAGTGGGAGGGTATGAGTATAAAGTGATAGCAAGAAGGAGTCTTGTGATGATGGTGCAGTTAACCATCTCCACATGTGGTAAGATTGTGTAGAGCTACACACATACACACACACATATGCATGTAAACTGGGGAATGTAAATAAGTTCTACAGATTGTACCAATGTCAATTTCCTAATTTTGATATTATACTATAGTTTTGCATGATGTTAACATTGCGGCAAGCTGGATGAAGGGTGCATGAACCTTTTTGTACATATCTTTGCAACTTCCTATGAATTTATAGTAATTTCAAAATATACTCCTAAAAACTGCAAATAAGTAATGAAAAGAGGAAATATTAAAAACATCCTTAGAAAATTCACATTTTCTTTAAAGAAATGTGGCTGAATTCTCAAAAATAATAATGGAAACAAGAGAAAATGGAAAGAAAGTAATCCCAATATATAGTTAGATTCAGTGAAAATATCTTTAGGTCTAAAAAAAAAGATGGCTGGTACAAAAAAACCCCACAGAATTTGGCACTACTAAAATAAAAGGTATTCCTTATGTTGCTGAGAATGATCCCAGATGGATGGTTGGAGATGAAGGAAGAAATATAGCAATAAAAATAGTAAATATGTGGATACATACAAATGTATGCTAATGCCAAGGGTGATAAATGGAATCAAAGTATTCTAAGTTCCTTGCAAAATCTGAGATGAGGGGTAAGGACCAATGACCTAATGCGGCTAAGTCAGTGTTAATTTATCATCTCTGGAAAGTCACAAAAAGAATATTACAAGTGTGTAAGACTTTCAGATTAGCATAAGGAAAAGTTGAATGAATTTTTGTTAATCCAAAGGAGAAAAATGAACAATCTTGACAAAATAAATAGAAAAGTGAGTGATACAAGATCGGATGAATTTTTCCTCAAGCTATCAGAATTTATTGTATAGCTATTAAGATATTGTAATGATGGTGAAGTTTGGCAAATAGATTAATGAAAGAAAAATGTAAGTTCTAGAAATAGGCCACTTGATTTATGACTCTTAGGGTGCTAGAATAGTTAGGACTTAACTACGTAGCAGTGTTCACCTATGATAGTCCAATCTATCCATCAACAATTTAAAGTTATGCTTGCCATAGAGACAGAAATGTGTACATCCTTTCCTTAGATGATTAGTTGTAAGAGGAAGTAATGGACACGTACTATTAAATTTCCTCATTATTCTGTCATGCTGAAGACTCTGTTTTCGTTACATATTCTTTACAAATGATGAAAGGCTAAAACAAATAAATTCATACTCAACTGAGAGACATCCTTCTTCTTATCATATGTATATACATACACACATACATACATACGTACATACATATATCTGCTACTTCCATCATGGGTTGATTTAACTAATTTCTTTGAGTTTGGAAGTGCTTTATTATTTCTGCTGAGTATCACCTATATTTTACTCCTACAGTGGTATTTTCAAGTAAGACTCTAGAAATTCCTACCTAACACCAAATAAGTTGCTTTGATAGATGTTTATGTTGAACAATATAATACCCTAACTGAAAATATTTCCATGTGGTATGTTAATATTTTTCACTGGGAACCTTGATATTTTCCTGGAAATTTAATTATAAACTTGTACTTTTATATGAAGATTTTCTCAAAGTAGATACTAAATACTCAATAATCTGAAAGGAAACTTGTGTACTAGAGGAAAGATTAGTAGACATTAGACAAAATATTTCATCACTTGTCATCATTCGATAGTTCCACTGGTTAGATTTACTTATTTGCCTATATTATGAAAAGGATTATAAAACAACTTACTTTTTACTTTCCCTAGATTATCTAGATTATATTCCATAATACACAACAAGGCTAATTAGATGGCTTTTATTACTTATTATAAATTAGTATTATAAACCTAATTGTATATTAACTTATATTTAAAAAGGGACAAGAGCCTTTTAAAATAGGAATACAGATTTTCTTTTTCCTAGTCCTGTATTGTTGTGTGTGTGTGTGTGTGTGTGTGTGTGTGTGTGTGTGTGTGTTGGTTTGCATTGGTGGGTTGTTGATGAGGGGCAGGTAACCAGAAATACACAAGGATTTAACAAACACCTTTGTAAAAGTGAACGTACACTAGTTGGGTTGTGCATCTTGTATACAAGCCTTTAATTTATAGTGAATGATTACGTAAAATACCTGACACTTGTACATATTGGATTCAATACATGATAGTTTAATCACTGCTATTCACTTTGCTTCCTTTTCTGTTGAGATCATTGTTCCAATGAAATCTTGGTTTTGATTGGGAATGAGGGAAGTGAGTTTAGGGCAGGTGTGGGCGTGGTTCTGAGGTAGAAGAAGGTTGAATGACCAGCAGATAATTTGAGTTCTATGAATAGAAGGATTTGACAGAAAAACATGAAACAGATGCTTTTCCCCTTCTCACTTGTGCATGGAACCCTAGATGCTGCATTGGAACTTCTTCCTGGCCAAAGGCAAAACCCATAACAGAGCTTAAAGGTGTAACGAGGCAGGGGAAAAAAACAAAACAAAACGAAACAAACAAAACAAAAAAATCTCCTTGTTCTACTTCCATTCAGATAAAATGAAGGAGAGAAAGGAAAGCATGGGTTCCGGTGTGGGTGGAAACCAAATGGGATTTGATCAACTTAGGAATGGTGGCATAAATTTAAAATGTTTCAGAAAAGTGTTTCTGGGACAACTGAATTTTAAGTGGACATTCTCTCATGAATTTTTTGGTAGCCCAATGTCCATTACCTGCCTATATATGACATTAGTTGGGTAGGGGGGTGGAGTGGGTGTTCAGAAGGTTGAGATTTCAAATGCAAATTTTAATAAGATCTAATTAAAAAGAAAAAATTGAAACGTGCAGATTTAGACTTAATTCAACCATCAGATCCTAAAACAGTTTCGAACTAAAATAACATTATACATATAATAATGTACCATATAGAATTAATATTTAAAATATTTATGTGTGTTAGGGGCGCCTGGGTGGCTCAGTCGGTGAAGCGTCCGACTTCGGCTCAGGTCATGATCTCATAGTCTGTGGGTTCGAGCCCCGCATCGGGCTCTGTGCTGACAGCTCAGAGCCTGGAGCCTGCTTCCGATTCTGTGTCTCCCTCTCTCTCTGCCCCTCCCCTGCTCATGCTCTGTCTCTCTCGGTCGCAAAAATAAATAAAAACATTAAAAAATTAAAAAAAAATATTTATGGGTGTTGAGTAAAAAATATATCTGATTGACACCACCTCCATAATGGAGTATAATGTCCTGCATATTTACTGATTTAACAAAAGGACTATATAATGAGAAAGCTAGATTTTAGAAATGGATTTGTTTCTCGATAACTTTCTCCTGAGGTTAAGAGGAACAAAAGTAGTACTTACCTGTTAGGGTAATGAAATAAAATGTAACTTAATCCCAAGGAAGTAATTAAGTAAAGTAATTTTGGGGCAGAATGCCATACTGTCTGTATACTCTGGGACCCAGAGCAAGGATTCTTAATTTGGAGTCAGTGAAACCCATTGGTGGATAAACAAAATATTATGTAATGTTATGTTAAATTTGGTGTTTGTGTGTACATATGTGCTTTTCTGTTTGTTTTTTGACCAAGGGATCCCATAGCTTTCATTAAATAAAATGATCTTTTATTAAAATAATTTCTACTATTAGCTGATTACTATTCCAGTTTTAATAATGACTCTGTGATGAGCTACCTCCTCACTCATGATTTTGCTTGGACATTAAAATAAATAGTGTTTTGAGACAGTCGTCGTTAGTATTCATTTTCCAGCTCGTTAATTTTGATAATGTTATATGTAGTACACAGTTGTCTTATTATTAGTTATAATGGCCCTGAATTCCATTTGTCTTTACATGTTTGCATCCAGTAATTGCTTAATGATCTATGTTCTGTAGTTTTTCAAAATTTTTTAAAAGAAAGTTATCTTCCTATGTATATTTTTAAAATTAGTGTATTTGAATTGGTACCAGTAACGAAATTGTAATTAACAAGGGAACAGCTATTAATGCAGGGGACTGTCTCAATATATAGTATATTCATGAAGTTAAAGACTGTAGTTGATAATAAACTATATTAAGAGGACATCTATTAGTTTCATAACCAGAAAAATAAAGCCAATAAAAAGATGCAATGTGCATATATAGCATCAAAAATGTATGCTATAAAAATGTGATAGAAATGGTAATGATAGTAGTAGTAATAACATATAAACATATAAAATATTATGATGCAAATAGATCAAAGTAATCATAAATGTGAAAATATTAGCTAACACATCTTTTGGGTGGATCATTAAGGGTTCAGTCAGGAAAACAGAAGCCACTCTATGTATCTGGGTCTTACAGGGTTTATGTGATGGTGAGTTAGAAGGGGGGGCACAGAGGCCAGGGAAATGCTGCTGAAGGTTGTGCGGCTTTCACCAAAGGCAGGAGGTGGTGACCCTGAAGATCTCTGCCTGGAACACAGAAGCAGGTGGCTCTCAAATGCTCGCCTGGAAGCTGCTGCAGTTCTCCAGTATCTTTGGGAGCTTCCAGAGTGATCCCAGTCTGCAGTGGTTTCTACAAACTTGCTGGGAAACTTCTGTGAATCTCTCATCTGCCCCACATATGCTTGCATTTAACTCTGGAGAATAATTTCTTCGGCTTCTCTCTCCTATTTCCCAAGTCTCCTATGAATTCCTCACACTAGGAAACTTTAACCCAGATCATATAAAGGAGATTCTGGGAGACAGTTTCCAGCCTATCAGCGTAGGCTACATATATCCCAAGCACTTTATGAATGCTTTGCAATCATTTTATTTAATCCTCTTGGCAACTCTATGATCTAGGTAGTATGTATTATCATTTACAATTAGTGGATGAAGTATTGAATGTTAAAGTGATGGTCTTACCCAAAGTCAAACAGCTAATAAGTAGAAGATGACTTAAAGTGTCCATCTGATTTCAAAGCTTTGGTGTGTAATCATTACCTTATCCTGTGTCTTTTGCATTTCGTTTACATTAGTAATATTATTGATATTAGTTAAGTATGAATGAAATCCTCCATTGGTGACAGTTAATACATTCTGTTTGTAACTTGAATGCCTCAAATTTAACTAAGCCTGTGAGTGCAAATAGATCACATCAAAATTAATACCTATATTTTATTAATCCCCAGGTCCTTAGACTAAAATTTCCACAAATGTTTTTGTTCTAGGGCAGGAGTGCTATTACCACTTCCATTGTTATTTCAATTTTTATGTGCCCACAACCAACATTTCCCAGGGATCCTTGGCTAAAGGAAGACTTGAAAATCTCTGAAGCAGCAAATTAGGAGGACGCCCCACACTATAGGCCGGATTCCTGGGTGAAAAGGGGGCAGGCAAGGCCATTAGTAGAAGAGGCGAAGGCATGCCCTCTCCAAATCTTTTCCAAGTTCAGGGCAGCCATTGAGCTGTCGGCCTGAGCTCTAAGGAGGGCTTTTGTCATTGAGCTGGAAGTCGGGGGCCTGGTGCATTGTCCTCAGAGCTGGGGAGCAACTCCACGGTGCGGTTCCAGCGTCCCCATAGGGTCTGAGGGTGGAGGCTCGCGGTATGTTTGTTGGGCGGGGCAAGAGGGGTAGGTTTCTGGCAAGGGGCGAGGCTCCGGAGACACAGGGATATCCTGACACCCTGCAGCCAGCTCTGGGGCTACAGGACGGGGTGGTGGTGGTGAGGCGTCTTCAGGGTGTGCCCTGATTTCCGGCCTTCCAGGAAGCTTGCATCCCGGGACAGGTTGGGGTGCCCCCCCCCAAAAAGCGGTGTCGGTGGCTCTCCTTGGGGCAGTTGCGAAGATGATTGCATCCCCAGGCAGTAAAGGCGTCAAGTTACCCAGGGACTCTGCCCCTTAGGAGCTCGCACGCGGTTAGGTCTCCCGGGTCGGCGGGTGGGTACGCCCTCGACGCCAGCTCATCGGAAGGTGCACGCTGGGGTGTGTCTGGATCTGCGCCTGCGCCAGGCCTCCATAGCGGTAGAGCGCGAAGCTTCGAGGGAGCGCAGTGTGCCTGCCTGCCTGCCTTGTAGGAGCTCGCGCTGCAGGCTCTCTTGGCCGCCACCCAGCACGGCTCACGGTGGCCAATATAGTGCGGACAGCCAGGCGCAGCATCTCCATCTCGGTCAGATTCAAGCACCCAGGGAATTTCATGTCACAGCTCTTGCACTGATGGTAAGAATTGTAGCTAAGCCCCCATCCCCCCGTACCCCCGCTGGAAGCACAGAACATTTCCTCCTCGTGTTCAGCCTCCTTACCTGACACCGATTGCTGTTCTGGAATCGCTTCTTCCTTGTGTGAATAATCCTTGTGAAACTTTTCTGCAGTCGGGTTTCTATCTCCAGCCTGACATCAGGTGCACGACTCCTTTCTCTTTTCTTCAATCTGTGTGCCCCTCTGTTCTCTTTGTATATAAATCTTGGGTGGAGGAGATCATGGTGGTGGAGATCAACCTTTTTGTTGCCAGAGCATCTTTGCAAATACAAGGATTTAAATTTTCAGGTCTGAGAAGAGAGGTTTCTATCCAGTTCAAGTGCTCAAAATTATTCTTGTTCTTTGTTGGTGGATACATGGATTGAGTGGGAGGATAATTCCTTTTATAAATACAATAATCTAAAGCTAGGCTATTGTCCAGCCAAGGTACTCAACATACCCTATTGCAAACATTAACTATTTTCATTTTGTTTATGACTAAATTTATCCTGTGTCTTTACTATATATTCATTAATGGAATACAAGGATATCCAAAATTAGTTACGAGACTAGTGATATTTTTAAAATTTAACAATAATTACTTGGCTTATTAAGACTGTATGACCCATCTTCTAAAGACAATATAGGAACACTTTATTTTATTTTAAAAGTAGGAAAATAGACACAGAAACTTTCCATCTAAGTTGAAAGGTAAAAAGGAGTTTATGAGATCTTCAGAGGTTTCAGATTAGAAATTACTGTGGCTTTAAAGCTTTATTATCTGACCTGATTTTGCTTTATCTGAGTGCCCAGGCCTTCTGTGACAAGAGTAATCCAGTTGGTTCTTCTATTTCTTTTTCATTATTTGTAATGTATGGTGTATTTAAATAGAATATGATACATCTATAGAAGCAGAACTCAAAATATTTTAAATTACATTCCACTGATGTATAATTGGGGTTTAAATGAACCCTGCATTGCTTTAACCACAGTATAGGAATGACCTCTTTAGTTATAATTAATAATTGAGATCTTAAATAAAAGAAATAAAGAAGACCTGTGCCAACTGGTTGCTTGCTTACTTTTTCAGCATATAAAAAAAATCACAGTTGTCTGTTAAATATTTTGCTACATAGTATTTTTGTGGTAGAAATCCTTTGCTCTTTTTAGCTCCAGCTCTATGTTCAATCTGCACGTTTTGGAGATACTGTGAATTATTTTATCCATGTCTCTGAGATCACCTTGGAATCTTGTCATCTACAAGGTCCATTTAGCCTCTACTCGGGTAAATCAGTGTGTTCCTAGATTGTTGGCAATGTGAACAAATATCCCAGAGATATCATGACAGCAGTTTCTTGTATAGGAAATTTGAAGAGTGTTTTCTTCTGGGCTAAGAAATCTATGCATGCTTTAATTGTTGTTAATTAGGACAAAAAGAGACTTTAATTACTATTATGTACCTGGGGTCAGTAAACTAAGAATTCATTTTTTCATTTATTCATTCATTCATTCAGTACCAGCTATGAGCTCTGTAGAGTTCTAGGCTCTAGGGAGAGAGTAGAGATCTCTCTACTCTCACGCTTTCAGTTCTGCGGTAGAGGATGAGCAGAGGCAGGCACAAAAAGATGAACAAATATTAAATGAGATGATTCTGGAGAGTGCTAAATGATAGGAAGAAAATAAGATAATGAAGTGATAAAGACTTATGAAGTTGGGTTAGGGTAAGCTTCTCTTAAGAAGATATCATTAGAGACAAATGATGACAAGCCAGGCACCTGAACATCTGAGAGAAGAGCATTCAAGGCAGAAGAAACAGGCCACCAACATAAAAAGACAATGGTAGGGGCGCCTGGGTGGCGCAGTCGGTTAAGCGTCCGACTTCAGCCAGGTCACGATCTCGCGGTCCGTGAGTTCGAGCCCCGCGTCAGGCTCTGGGCTGATGGCTCGGAGCCTGGAGCCTGTTTCCGATTCTGTGTCTCACTCTCTCTCTGCCCCTCCCCCGTTCATGCTGTGTCTCTCTCTGTCCCAAAAATCAATAAAAAATGTTGAAAAAAAAAATTTTAAAAAGACAATGGGATGGGGAATTTCTAGTATCCCTTCTGTTAGTACTCCTAATATCTGATTTCCTGGCCCACTCATAAGACATTGTTTCTCACAGAATCTAAACTGAAAATACCAATTGACAGACTAGAATTCTGGGCTAAAACTAGCAAGGTGAAACGTGACTGATGTGAATGTACAATGGTGCATACAAATTCACAAACCTAGTTACACAGCACAAAAGATATCCACGTGGCTTGGCAGCTGTTCTTATGAGAACAGTTTAATTGACCACAAATTGGAGCTTGCTCTTTGCTGTTCCTGACTAGAAAAAAAACAATGTATAGATATCACCCTTCGGCAGCTTTCTGCCCAATTTAAGGCATCATTATAGCTACCCCAAAATGGAACAGTCTGCTTCAGCAAGTAGAGAAATCTCCATTGCTTAACTCACTAAAAAAAAGAAGAATGATTACCCATCAGGGCTTTGGGAAAAAGTAAATATTGTTTGGAGACTAGCTTAAGACATTTTTTGGTTTCTGTGAGTCGGTGGCTTATTAACTTGCTTCTAATGTTCATTCCAGCGATTTTTTTTTTTCATTTTGGGATATGGTTAAGAAGGAAAAAATAACGTTTGTATATAAGGTATATGGTGAAGTCTACCAAAAGTTTAGTTTGTAATGTATTTCTCAAAATAGTAATCTGAAGTTTAAAATTCTTGGGCTATAATTTAAAAAATTGTTTTTTTATTATGTTTCTTTATTTTTGAGAGGCAGAATGCGAACAAGGGAAGGGAAGAGAGAGAGGGGGACACAGAATCAGAAGCAGGCTCCAGGCTCTGAGCTGTCAGCAGAGAGCCTGACGCGGGGCTCGAAGTAACAAACCTCCAGGAGATCATGACCTGAGCCAAAGTCGGATGCTCAACCAACTGAGCCACCCAGGAGCCCCTTGGGCTATAAGTTTTAAAAGAATTTAGATCAAAGTTGTAGTATTTCTTTGGCCAAGTAGAATAAGAAAAATAAATGTAAGTAAATATTTCTTGGCTTTGTGTGTGTTAGCTGTGTAACATAGTTTATTCTTCTGTACTTCACTTTCCTCACAAGGAGGACAATAGCTTGTACCTGCCTGAAAAGATTATCATTAGGATTAAATCATTTGGTGTATATAAAGTAGGTAGAGCAGTGCTGGCAGTAGTAAGTACTATGTAAGTGTTCACAATTATTATTAGATACACATATATGCTGTATTTTGCTTTCAGGAATTAATGACCAAATTAATAACTGAGACACCTGACCAGCCAATCCCATTTCTCATTGACCATCTTCAGTCTAAACAAGGAAACCGTGGACAGCTTCAAAGAACTTTATCTGGATCTGCAGCTCTCTGGGCCGAAAGTGAAATAGCAGGTAAGTAAAAAAATATATTTTACAGTTGGTTTTGTTACATTTAATTAAAAAATGTACAATAATCTTTCTGATTATAAGATAAATGTAAATGGTTACTAAGGGTTTCATGTATTCATTTGTAACTTAACCCATATGCTAAAGTTTCACTCATGTATGGAATTTAAGAGACAAAATTAACGAACAAATGAAAAAAGACAAAAAAGAGTCTTAAATGCAGAGAACACACTAGTGGTTGCCAGAAGGGAGGTTGGGGGGAGGGGTGAAAAAGATAAAAAGGATCAAGAGTACATTTATCTTGATGACCACTAAGTAATGTATAGAATTGTTGAATCATTATATTGAACACCTGAAACTACTACAACCCTGTATGTTAATAATACTTAAATAAAAAAAAATAATTTTCCATAAGATACTCTTGAATTTGAACATATTGTTATATATTATGCTATGTATCATGCTTCAAGATATGAGAATCTGTATATTCCATTTTACTAGAAGCTTCAGATTTGCACAAAAAGGTTTCATTCCATATTAATTCAAACTAACTTTATTTTCTTTTCATAAAGAATTTGAATACAGTGCTTATAGCTTATCTGTAGAAAGGTAAACAAAGATTTTTACGAAGTTACCTTTCACTTTGTCCAAACTAACGATTATTCTCTATTTCCCATGGTGCCCATTGTTATCTTATGTAGTAAGTTCACCCTTACGTGGATTCATTTACTCCGGTCGTTGGGGAACCAACCTTACCAAGTCTGCAATAGCCTCATCTCCCCAATAAGCACTGACTGAGAGAACTGGGTAGATTTGACTTTGATCTTTGCTTATAGAATGTGTCCGACACTTTTTTTCTTCTACGTACTGGCTTGTTGGTTTGCCATTTACTTATGAAACCAAATCCCCTATGCCTGTTGCATCAGTAGGCAACTCCTTGCCTAATTCCCATGGAAATCTGTTTGATATGACTCCACATGTTTTCCTGGAATGACATCTTCTTCACTTCTCTCATCCTTTTCATGCTCTATGAGATCCCATGAAAGGATTTTGGTCTTCTTTGGCTATATTCTCATACTGGTACCTTCTTGAGACCATGTTTCAAAGCCACACTCAAGTAGGTAGGGAATAGGGTATCCTCTGAAAAATGTAGAGCTCTCTGGTATCAGTTATCCATACAGAAGTATCTGCATTATATAGGAAACTAGGATATGAACTTTTGGCATATAAAAGAGAGAATCTTGGCTTTTTCCTGGCCTCACGTTCTTGGGTTTAGATTTTAAGTAGCATGGGTATATAGGCATGAACTTTGGTTTGTAGGTGCAAAGTTGGCACTCATCATGTAAGGCAGACCATATGAAACTTACGAGCCCAGTGAGGTCGTATGAGCCCACATTTATAAATTGTAGTATCTGGAGAGATAGTATTATGTTAAACTCTGCAGTTTTAATCATCACACATTTAGGAACTCATACTTTCCGTGGATCAGAAGTCCATACCTGGAGCAACTAGATCCTCTGTCTAACCTCACAAGGCTGGAAATTAAGATATTGGCCTGGTTGCATTCTCATCTGGAGGTTGAAATAAGAAAGATCTGGCTTCCAAATTCATTCAGACTGTTGGCAGCATTAATTTACTTGTGGCTGTATGACTGAGGTTTCCGTTTTCTTGCTGGATTTTAGCCCGGGGTTGCTCTCAACTCATAGATGCAATTCACGGTTCTTTGCCATGTGGCTTTCACATCATGGAAGCTGACTTCCTTAAAATCAGCAAGGGACTTTCTCTTATTCAAGTCTACTGAGCATATATAGCATAATCATAGCATTGATATCCTATCATCTTTACCATATTCTGTTGGTTTGAAGCAAGTCAGAGGTCCTATCTACTACACTTAAGGGGAGGGAATTATATAGGGCATAATGTCAGGGGCAAAGATAATGGGAGTCATCTTAGAACTCTGACCAGCACAAGTACTGCTTGGAGAGGGTGAAGGAGGGGAGGAGATTTTTTTAACCCCCAATGTACTGACTTGGGTAATGTCATACGTGCATATTTCACAAAGCAAGATGGGAACAGAGGAGTAAATTTATGAAGGACAATAATAAGTCCACTTCCTATTGATCACTTTGAGTTTCCCATGGGCATTTTAGTAGGTATTTCCAGCAAGCAGTTAGATATGAGTCTAAAACTCTGGGGACAGGTCAAGGCAGGACTTACAGAGTGGCGTTCAGTATGATGCAAGTTATGATAACCAATGGAAGAAATTGTGGTCAAATTTGTAGGTAAAGTAGGAGATGGACTGGGGGAAGCAAGTGTGGGATTACATCTGATGCCTAAAATGTTGTCTTTTTATTAAGAAGTGAGATTGTTTGATGGAAGTATTACTCAGCAATCAAAAAGAATGAAATCTTGCCATTTGCAACTACGTGGATGGAACTAGAGGGTATTATGGTAAGCGGAGTTAGTCAGAGAAAGACAAATATCATATGACTTCACTCATATGAGGACTTTAAGATACAAAACAGATGAACATAAGGGAAGGGAAGCAAAAATAATATAAGAACAGGGAGGGGGACAAAACATAAGAGACTCTTAAATATGGAGAAAAAACAGAGGGTTACTGGCGGGGTTTTGGGAGGGGGGATGGGCTAAATGGGTAAGGGACATTAAGAAATCTACTCCTAAAATCATTGTTGCACTATATGCTAACTAACTTGGATGTAAATTTAAAAAAATTATAATAATTTTAAAAATTTAAAAAAAAGAAGTGAGATTGTTTGCTGAGGACAATAGGATTGGGTATTGGATAGGGGAGATTAGAGTGAGTGATGCCAATTGTGTAAAGTCACCAAGGAGAAGGAAACAAGAATTGACAAAAGGAAAAAAAAAAGATTATGAGGCAGTTCTGGGGCCTCTCTGAAGTTGAAGACATGAGTTAAACATAGAAACCATTAGCACGGTTGTGCTATTTCTCCAACAGTGCCCAGAAGTAGTGGGAAGCAAACAGTTGGAGGGACTGATTGAGAATTGTGGTTGTGGCACGGCAAAGGCGGAGGGCAAAATAACAGTTTAGCACAGCAATTGAGGACATTTGGGAGCAATTTATGCAAGTGATTGAAGCACAAGGTGTGGTATGAGAAGGTAGTGAGCAAAGATAGGAAAAGAATTAGACAAAAAAAGCAGATCAGAGAGCTAAAGACCTTTAGAAGGCTGGTGCAGTGTAGGTGCAGTGAAAATATGAGAGATGTAGAAGGACAGGGGATTGTGATAGTTGAGATAAAAAAAACAGGTGGAATGAATCCTGATGATGAGACTGTCCTGTTGGTAGCTTTAGTTTGGGGGCATCTTAGTTATTAGGGAAGTGAAGCTTTTTCAAGTTAGGGAGGACAAAGAAGTATGGGACTTCATGCATGATTTATCTGAGGATTAAGAAGATGAAGCCAGAGTTTCATTCAATTTGTTGAAAAGTTAAGGGAGACTGTGCCAAGGTCTTAAGTCGGGCTGTGGAGTAATCAGGAGCAGAAAGATGGTAACAATGAAGAGTACTGAATAGCGTAAGCAGGCAGCATATACTGCAAAAGAGAAGGGACTTCCCACTTAACATTGTTGGGCCAGGAGAACCCAATCTTTGGTGGGTACCACATGGGACAACGAGCCCTCCATTCCAGGAAGCTGCAGAGGAGGGAGTGCTCTTGGGGAAAGAGTGAGGTGTCTCTTCAGACATGAGGATAGAGAAATGTTTGTTTACCATGGAATGTATGCCCCAGAAGGTGAAAAGGAAAAATTTTAGAGAGAAAAAGTATGACAGGAGGGAGAAGTAAAGCATAGGATAATTCTTGGATATGAATATAAGTGGTGACGTTATAATTTAGGTGACAATAAGTAATGCCAGTTTACATCTTGACTGCAGTTTTGAATTGTTTTCTTCTGGTGCATCTTCTAATTAGCAAGAAAATATGTTAATATTCAAGGTATATTGGTATAATACCTTTTGAAAATATCTGAAGTTGTCCTTTTATTGCCTTTAAATATATCTAGCAATGCGGGACACAGCATCATCTAAAAGTCTGTCATTTAGTATTGTTGAGGAGAAAGTTGAAACCTGCCTTATTTTTATTTCTTTTTCGATATTCTAATTATTTTTCTTAAATACTTATGGTTTTTTTTCTTTATTTGTGATATTGACAAGTTTTCCTGGGTCTATATCTAGATGATTATCTTGTTAAAAATTTTTTTCTTATATGCAGTGACTCTTTTTAATCAGCAAATCTCAGTCTTCAGGCTAAAACTATTTTCCTCTTGTGTACTTAGATATTGCTTCTGTTGTATTTGTTTTTTATTTTTTCTTCAGGAAAATCAACTATGTGTAAATTGAGTTTGCTTTACTGTTCTTCATTCCTCCCATTTCATTTCACATTATATTTGCCTTTTTTTATTGACTGACTTCTAGGGAAATTTGGCAAAGTGTGCTGTGTCACTGACTCAATTTTCTGCAGTATCAGTTTTCTCTTTCTGGCTTTGAAAACAAATTTAAATGGTGGTATTGCATTTTGGTTTATTGTCAGAATTTCCTTATCTTCTTTATCCATTTCTGTCTGAGGTTATATTTTATTGTAGGTTGGTTGGTTAACCTATCGCCTCTCACATTTCTTTTTGTTTCACACAATCCATTTTCTTTTATTTTTATTGAGAAGGCAAATTAATCACATTCTAAAATTTTAAGGTTTTTTCATAGTAAATCTTTTCTAAGATTTCTTTTTTGGAGGTATCGCAATTCTGGATTTTATTTATTTTTTAAAAGTATAATTTATTATCAAGTTAGCTAATATACAGTGTATACACTGTGCTCTTGGCTTCAGGAGTAGATTCCCGTGATTCATTGTTTACATAAACACCCAGTGCTCATCCTAGCAAGTGCCCACCTCAGTGCCCATCACCCATTTTCCCCTCTCCCCCACTCTCCCGCCCCCCCAAAGTTTGTTCTCCGTATTTAAGAGTTTCTTATGGCTTGCCTCCCTCCCTGTTTGAAACTGTTTTTTCCCCCTTCCCCTATCATCTGTTAAGTTTCTCAAGTTCCACATATGAATGAAAATATATGAGATCTGTCTTTCTCTGACTGACTTACTTCAATTAGCATAATTCCCTCCAGTTCCATCCACATTGTTGCAAATGGCAGGGTTTCATTCTTTCTCATTGACAAGTAGTATTCCATTGTATATATAAATGATATCTCTTTTATCCTTTCATTAGTTGATGGACATTTGGGCTCTTTCCATAATTTGGCTGTTGTTGACAGTGCTACTGTAAACATTGGGGTACGTGTGCCCCTATGAAGAGGTACTCCTGTACCCTTTGGATAAATTCCTAGTAATGCTATTGCTGGGTCATAGGGTAATTGTATTTTTAATTTTTTGAGGAACCTCCACACTGTTTTCCAGAGCAGCTGCACCAGTTTGTATTCCTACCAAAAGTGCAAGAGGGTTCCTTTTCTCCACATCCTTGCCAACATATGTGGTTTCCTGAGTTGTCAATTTTAGCCACTCTTGACCAGTGTGAGGTGGTATCTCAGTGTGGTTTTGATTTGTATTTCCCTGATGATGAGTGATGTTGAGCATCTTTTCATGTGTCTGTTGGCCATCTGGATGTCTTCTTTGGAAAAGTGTCTATTTATGTCTTCTGCCCATGTCTTCACTGGATTCTTTGTTTTTCAGGTGTGGAGTTTGGTAAGATCTCTATAGATTTTGGATACTAACCCTTTATCTGATATGTCATTTGCAAATATCTTCTCCCATTCTGTCAGTTGCCTTTTAGTTTTGCTGATTATTTCCTTCGCTGTGCAGACACTTTTTATCTTGGTGAGGTCCCAATAGTTCATTTTTGCTTTTATTTCCCTTGCCTTTGGAGATGTGTCAAGTAAGAAGTTGCTGTGGCTGAGGTCAAAGAGGTTGTTGCCTGTGGTCTTCTCTAGGGTTTTGACAGTTTCCCATCTCACATTTAGCTCTTTCATCCATTTTGAATTTATTTTTGTGTATAGTGTAAGAAAGTGGTCCAGTTTCATTCTTTTTAATGTTGCTGTCCAGTTCTCCCAGCACCATTTGCTAAAGAGACTGTCATTGTTCCATTGAATACTCTTTCCTGCTTTGTCAAAGATTAGTTGGCCATACATTTTTGGGTCCAATTCTAGGTTCTCTATCTTATTCCATTGGTCTATGTGTCTTTCTGTGCCAATACCATACTGTCTTGATGATTACAGCTTTGTAGTAGGGGCTAAAGTCTGAGATTATTATGCCTCCTGCTTTGGTTCTCTTTTTTCAACATTTGTTTGACTATTCAGGGTCTTTTGTGGTTCCATACAGTTTTTAGGATTGTTTGTTCTGGCTTTGAGAAGAATGCCGGTACCATTTTGATTGGGATTGCATTGAAAGTGTAAGTTGCTTTGGGTAGTATTGACATTTTAACAATATTTGTTCTTTCAATCCGTGAGCATGGAATATTTTTCCATTTCTTTGTGTCTTCTTTAATTTCTTTCATAAGTTTTTTATAGTTTTCAGCATACATATCTTTTACATCCTTGGTTAGGTTTATTCCTAGGTATTTTATGGTTCTTAGTGCAGTTGTAAATGGGATCAATTTCTTGATTTCTCTTTCTGTTCCTTCATTATTGGTGTGTAGAGATGCAACTGATTTATGTACATTAATTTTGTATTCTGAGACTTTGCTGAATTCATGTATCAGTTCTAGCAGCTTTTTCGTGGAGTCTTTCAGGTTTTCCATGGAGAGTATCGTGTTGTCTGTGAAAAAGTGAAAGTTAACTTTTTCTTTGCCTATTTGGATGCCTTTCATTTCATTTTGTTGTCTGATTGCTGATGCTAGGATTTCCAACACTATGTTACACAACAGTGGTGAGAGTGGACATCCCTGTCGTGTTCCTGATCTCAGGGGGCAAGCTCTCAGTTTTTCCCCATTGAGGATGATATTAGCTGTGGGCTTTTCATATATGGCTTTTATGATGTTGAGGTATGTTCCTTCAATCCCAACTTTCTTGAGGGTTTTTATTAAAGAAGGATGCTGTATTTTGTCAAATGCTTTGTTTTTATCTATTGACAGGATCGTATGGTTCTTATCCTTCTATTAATGTTGTGTATCCAATTGATTGATTTGTGAATGTTGAACCAGCCCTGCAGCCCGGGAATGAATCCCACTTGATCATGGTGAATAATCTTTTAATATACTGTTGAATTCAATTTGCTAGTATCTTGTTGAGAATTTTTGCATCCATGTTCATCAGGGATATTGGTCTATAATTCTCCTTTTTAGTGAGGTCTCTGGTTTGGGAATCAAGGGAATGCTGGCTTCATAGAGTGAGTCCGGGGGTGCCTGGGTGGCTCAGTTGGTTAACCACCTGACTTCAACTCAGGTCATGATCTCATGGTCTGAGGTCAAGCTCTGCTTTGGGCTCTGTGCTAATAGCTCAGAGCCTGGAGCCTACTTCTGATTCTGTGTCTCCCTCTCTTTCTGCCCCTTCCCTGCTCTTTCTCTGTCAAAAATAAATAAACATTAAAAAAAAGAATGATTTTGGAAGCTTTCCTTCCATTTCTATCTTGTTGGAACAGCTTGAGAAGGATAGGCATTAACTCTGCTTTAAATGTCTGGTAGAACTCCCTGGTAAGCCATCTGGTCCTGGATTCTTATTTGTTGGGAGACTTTTGATAACTGATTCAATTGCTTCGCTGGTTATGGGTCTGTTCAAATTTTCTATTTCTTCCCGCTTGAGTTTTTGTATTGTGTGGGTGTCTAGGAATTTGTCCATTTCTTCCAGGTTGTCCAGTTTGTTGACATATAATTTTTCATAGTATTCTCTAATAATTGTATTCCTGTGGTATTGATTGTGATCTCTCCTCTTTCCATTGGTGGTTTTATCTATTTGGGTTCTCTTTCTTTTCTCTTTGAGAAGGTTGGCAAGGGGTTTAGCACCCTCGTTTATTTTTTCAAAAAACCAACTCTTAGATTCATTGATCTGTTTTGTTTTGTTTTTTTTTTGAATTCTATATTGTTTATTTCTGCTCTAATCTTTATTATTTATCTTCTGTTGGCTTTGGGGTTTCTTTGCTGTTCTGCTT
Organism: Panthera tigris; assembly: GCF_018350195.1. Classification (NCBI taxonomy): domain Eukaryota; kingdom Metazoa; phylum Chordata; class Mammalia; order Carnivora; family Felidae; genus Panthera; species Panthera tigris. Next base: position 19,054,522 of record NC_056676.1, read on the forward strand.
CTAGTTCCTTTAAGTATGTGGTTAAATTTTGTATTTGGGATTTTTCTTGTTTCTTGAGATAGGCCTGGATAATAATGTATTTTCCTCTTAGGACTGCCTTTGCTGCATCTCAAAGGGCTTGGACTGTCATGTTTTCATTTTCATTTGTTTCCATATATATTTTTAATTTCTTCTTTAATTTCCTGGTTGACCCATTCATTCTTTTTAGTAAGATGTCCTTTAACTTCCATGCATTTGGAGGTTTTCCAAAATTTTTCTTGTGGTTGATTTCACATTTCATAGCATTGTGATTTGAAAATATGCATGGTATGATCTCAATTCTTTTGTATTTATTGAAGGCTGTTTTGTGACCCAGTATGTGATTTCTTGGAGAATGTTCCATCTGCACTCGAGAAGAATGTGTATTCTGCTGCTTTTGGATGAGAAGTTCTGAATATATCTGTCAAGTCCATCTGGTCCAGTGTATCATTCAGGGCCCTTGTTTATTTATTGATTTTATGCCTAGATGATCTGTCCAATGTTGTAAGTGAAGTATTAAAGTCCCCTGCAATTACTGTATTCTTATCAGTAGGACTGCTTATATTTGTAATTAATTGATTTGGGTTTGTTCAAGTTGGGGGCATAAACATTTGCAATTGTTAGCTCTTTTTGATTGATAGACCCCATAATTATGATATAATACCCTTCTTCATCTCTCATTACAACCTTTAGCTTAAAATCTAGTTTGTCTGAAAAAAGTATGGCTACTCCAGCTTTCTTTTGACTCCCAGTAGCATGATAGATGGTTTTCCATCCCCTCACCTTCAGTCCTTAGGTCTAAAATGAGTCTCTTGTAGAGAGCATATAGATGGATCTTGTTTTGTTTTGTTTTGTTTTTTATCCATTCTGATACCCCGTGTCTTTTGATTGGGGCATTTAGCCCATTTGCATTCAGAGTTATTGATAAATATGGATTTAGTGTCATTGTGTTATCTGTAGGTTTTATGCTTGTGGTGATGTCTCTGGCCCTTTGTAGTCTTTTCAGCATTCCACTCACAGAGTCCCCCTTAGGATCTCTTGGCAGGGCTGGTTTAGTGGTCATGAACTCCTTCAGTTTTTGTTTGTCTGGGAAAGCCTTTATCTCTCCTTCTATTCTGAGTGAGAGCCTTGCTGGATAAAGGATTTTTGCTGCATATTTTTCCTATTCAGTGCATTGAGTATTTCCTGCCATTCCCTTTTGGCCTGACAAGTTTCAGTGGACAGGTCTTCTACTACCCTTATGTGTCTACCCTTGTAGGTTAAGTCCTGTTTGTCCCTAGCAGCTTTCAGAATTCTCTCTTTATCTTGGTATTTTTCCAGGTTCACTATGATATGCCATGGTGAAGACCTATTCTTGTTAAATCTGAAAGGAGTTCTCTGTGCCTCCTGGGTTTGGATGTCTGGTTCCTTCCCCAGATTGGGGAAATTTTCAGCTGTAATTTGTTCAATTAGTTCATTTCAAACCTTCTGCCCCTTTCTCTCTCTTCTTCTTCTTCTTCTGGAACTCCTATGATACAGGTATTATTAAATTTCATTGAATCACTTAGTTCTCTAATTCTCCCTTCGTGGTCTAGTATTTTCTTATCTTTTTCTTGGCTTCATCATTTTCCATAATTTTATCTTCTATTTCACTTATTCTCACTTCTGCTTCCTCCATCCTTGATGCCACTGCATCATTTATTTTGCACCTCATTTACAACATTTCTTAATTTGTTGTGACTATTTCATAGTTCCTTAATCTCTGCAGCAATAGATTCTCTGCTATCTTCTATGCTTTTTTCAAGCCCAGCTATTAATCTTATGGCTATTATTCTAAATTCTTGATCAGATATATTGTTTATATCTGTTTTGAACAATTCTCTAGCTGTCATTTCTTTCTGGAATTTCTTTTGAGGAGAATTCTTCCATTTTGTCATTTTGGCTAGTTTTCTGTCTCTTATATGTTTTAATAGCTTGTTATGTGTCCTGCACCTGTGAGTACTACTGTGAGCATTAAAAAGGGGTTATACCCTCTCCAGGGCCTGGCCCTTCAGGAGGTGTTTTTGGAGTGTGTTGTGTGCTGTCTGTTGTTATGACTCTGGTTGCTTTATCTCCCCAGTCATAGTGGTGGTTTGGACCTTCTACCAGGTGTGATTTGATTTGTTCATTGAAGTAACTCTGGAAGAAATTTTAAAAAGGGGAATGGTGGTGGAAGAAGCCTTATCCCATAGAAAGAAAGAAATGACAGGGGCAGGAAAAAAAAAAGGATAAATGATCAGGCAGAGAATCAGAGAAACTATACAGCTTAATCCATAGAGAGAGAGAGAGAGAGAGAGAGAGGAAAATAAAGAAGGAAACACAGAAGAGATGCAAAAAGAATAGATTAAAAATGTCTACTTAAACAAGCAACAACCAGAATAGAGAAGGGAAGAAATAAGAGGAAGAAAAGGAAGAAAAAATATTTATAGAAAATAAGAATTGACCAAGAATCAATTCAGAAAATGCAAAACCACTGGACCAATATCTGATGGTGTCTTGGAACTGGTGGCTGCCCTGGTCTGGAGGAGGGGCCTTCTGGTTCGGTCAGTGTCAATCTTCCTTTGTTAGATATGCAGTTACCAGGCACTGAGGGACGTGGTTTGGTATCAGTGGGTGCCACATCTACTGTGGGCCCGTTTTCTATTCCCTGAAGCCCCACCTTGTTGGGGATGGTAGAAAAAATGGAGACATCCCAGTCTCTTCTCCCTAGACCGGTGTCCCAAACCACTCTGTTCAGGCTGCCCTCACAGTGCCGCGCGGGTGTGAGCGGGCCAGTTTGTCCCACTCCACAGTCTCCTGTGCCGCCCAGGTGCTTGGCTGGGATTCAAACCCTGATGTCTTAAAGGGTCCTATTCTGCCCACCCTGGTTCTGGGGTAGTGCCACTCCACCAGCCAGCCAACAAAGAACCTCTGACTGGCTGGTGCCTGCAGGGTCTTTTGTCCTTGGAATGTCTCTATACCTTCTTCTCACAGCACTCAGGGTAGGGGACTGCTCTCTCCCAGTGTGCCTCTGAGCTCACTACCAAGCTCCGGGCTGGCTCCCCTCCTTCCCAGGCGGGTGTACAGGGCAGCAGGCCCCAGTCTGGAGAAAGCCCCGCAACCCTGGGATGAGTTAGAAATTGGTTCTTTCTCCATTTTTTCTATTCCTCAGTTCATGGTTTTTCTTTTGTCCAAATACAATCCTATACTTCCAAGCCTCTCTTTCTCTTCCTTTTGTCTCCCCACGGAAGGGGATCCCTCCGCTCCATGCCTACTCTGCCCATTTTATCTCTCCCAATTCACAATCACACACCTGTGGCCTGCCAAGTTGTCCACATGGGTCCCTGGAGATGTTTCTGTCACTCTGTAGCACGGATTCCTGGAATTCCAAGTCTTCTGGCTTCAATACTGCTGTTGTTTGAGGGACAAGGGAACTTCGGGTCCCCCTACTTCTTTTCAAAAATTTTAGAGCGACAGAACAAATCATGACTGCTACTAAAATTTCCATTATCAGTTGAATTCTATGGGTCTCTGCTACACTCATGAGTAACTTTATGTTTCATCTTGTTTTTCAACTGATGAAATAAGAATAGTATCATTACTAGATTATTTATGTTAATGTGGATTTTTCTCCTTGTCTGTAGTGGAAAAGTAAAAAAGCCACAAAATCTAATGTGTCATTCCTCCTTTGTTCTTTTTAACCTTTTTCTTTGTATAATAAAATTATCTATTTTATGACCAGGATCCTTTTTCCTGTAGCCATATTGCATTAGAAGATACTACATTCCACGGTGCCTCAGTGGCTCAGTCGGTTAAGTGTCTGACTCTTGATTTCGGCTCAGGTCATGATCTCACCATTTGTGAGATTGAGCCCAGCTTCAGCTGCTTCTCAGCATGGAGCCTGCTTGGGATTTTCTCTCTCCCTCCCTCTCTGCTCCTCCCCATCTCATGCTCTCTAAATAAATAAATAAATATTAAAAAAAAAAGAAGAAGATATGGTCCTAGGATGTACACAGAAAGACAAATTCTCATTGAATGACAGAAATAGATGTAAGGGGAAGTATCATGGATGCCTAGAAATCTTCCAATTTCCTTCTGATTTTCTTATCTTTTGTCTTACTCATATCTGTGGAAATACATCTGTGTTCTGACAGACCACAGACCAGTATTTCTGTTCCTAGAGTTTTAAAATGTCTTTGCTTCTTTTGGTATTCAATGGCATATTGGAGGTGGAAAAATTAGGTAACAACTAGTTTAGTAAAACCTTAAAATACAAATTTGAGGAATCCATATAATGTTTCATGATGTCTAGTTGGTATTTACAAGTGGGTGGCTAGAGAAATATTGATGAGTCATTCATAAAGCTAAGATGATTTGACAACTTATATATTTAAACAAGAAAGTAGAAGGAAACTCTAAACTCTAAGGAAGATCACATAGATGAAAGAAGATGGAGAAGCAGTGAATGAGACAGAGTAGGAGTAGTGACATAGGGGATATGGAGATGAGGAGAATGTCGTGCCCTGAGAATAAGAAAAAAAAATATTCCATAAAGATAGGTATGTCTAAAAATATGAAATGCTTTGCAAAGATGTCAAGAGGGGTGAACTCTTGGAAATATCATTTAATTTGGGAATTGGTATGACTTGGACCACCTTTGAAGGGGAGCTGTGACTTTCAACAAAATTGGCTGAATTACTTTCTTGAATAGAGAAGTGGAAAAAATGACTGATGCTAGAGAAGAAATGTGGGTGACTGTTGGTGGTTTAATGTATCTTAGTGAATAATGGATAGGGTAAAATCAGATGAGTAAAACTTACTTAAATGTTTAGTTGTTTTTATTTACTTTAGAATACAGTGCTTTATTCCATAATACCCATTTAAAGAATGTTAATTTAAGTATTGGTAATCTATGCCTTAGAGAGTGTTTCCAGAAGCCTTTCAAAGTTTAGCATGATCTTAATCATATCAATATACAAATTGAATCATATCAAATTCAAAACTAAAATTTAAACATTTGAACATTTGCATTAGTTTTGATGTGAGATGACCTATAACTTTTGCGAGGTATATCTAATGACTTCATGGTTTAGTTTTTGATCAAACTTGAAAACACTTAGTATTGAGTGTATGTATACAGACACGAATATATATTTTGTTTGTTTTAACAGAACATAAAGGAACAAGAAGGGATTTCAGAAGCTATGATAAGCCTTGGCAATTAAATGCAAAGAAGCCTAAAAAGTCAAAAAGTGACCTTGCTGTGTCTAATATTTCCCCACCGTCATCAGAATCCAAATCATGTAAGGAATTTTGTCATTCAAATGTTACTTAATGTAAGTATGTGTTACTAACAAAATGAAGAAAAGGTAAGAGTTGAAGCCTAACTTTTTATCTGATAATTCTGGCTGTTAATCCTAATGAAGGTCATGTTCATTTTAGCAGTAACATTGAGCTGTATTTATATATATCTACTCACTCATATTCTCAAGCATGTTTAATTGGTTTAGAGCTTTTTGAGTATAATATTCTTTTAAAAATGTTAGCTGCTTGGAGCAGCTTCCTTGCCTGTTACAGCATTATATCACATTCAAAGCAACAGTAACCCTATATTTAATAGTCTATAAAAACAAATTAAATCTTTTAGAGTAGAGGGAAATAAAGGAGTTTTATATTAAAAAAACTTAGTAAAATTTTAAATGTTAATCCTTCTTTCTTCTGTTAGTCCCCTCAGATTCTACTTCCCCAAAAATAATTTATATATTTTCATACCCTTTGAAATAGTTTGCATCTTTTATATCCTTTTCTTTGTACAGACTAGCGTATAAAATATGTGTGAGTTGATTTGCTTTATAAAACTGGTTTTAGACTATACACATTCTTGAGCAATTTGTTTTTATTATTTTAGAATATACTGTGGATGTATTTTCATGTTAAACTTAGATCTAAGTTATGCTTTTTAATGAATTACATGCCGTAGCATGCTGTGAATGTGCCATAATTTATTTATTCCCCTGTGGAAGGACAGTTAGATTGTTTACAGAGTTGTGCCACCACAAACTCTTCACTGAAATAAATGAATATCTTGCAATTTCTGATAAAGTAAACAACCTTGTACATACATATATAAGTGTAGGTGTTCTCATTTCTTCATGATAATTTACCAGACATAAGATCACTGGGTCAGAGGGTCAGTATATTTTTAGTATAGTAAATATTTCAGATTACTTTTTTAAAAGGTAGTAGGAAAAGTATTTCAGAAGTCTGAGATTACCTTTGCTGTAACATTACCATATAAATATTTTAAAAATTATTTCATTTGGGGCGCCTGGGTGGCTCAGTCGGTTAAGCGTCCGACTTCGGCTCGGGTCACGATCTCGCGGTATGTGGGTTCGAGCCCCGCGTCGGGCTCTGTGCTGACTACTCAGAACCTGGAGCCTGTTTCAGATTCTGTGTCTCCCTCTCTCACTGACCTCCTCCGTTCATGCTCTGTCTCTCTCTGTCTCAAAAATAAATAAATGTTAAAAAAAAAAATTAAAAAAAAATTATTTCATTTTATTTTAATCAAAACGAAAATATACATGGTTTGAAAAGTAGTATTACAGGCTTCTAACATGGAACCACTTTGAATTCTTTCAGATGTTTCAGAGCTACACAAGTTTACATATCAAAACATACAAGTTACTTGCACAGTTCCCTTTTACTTTTTAAATTTGAGGCATCAGCTTTTGACCTCCTTGTAAGATTTTGTGACTTCAGACCTCAGGCCCACCTCATCCCCCGAACACAAACATGCAGATATTTCAAATGTTGAATATATACTCCACATCGATATTATTATGGCTATATTAATTAGTCTTTATTCCAACAGAGACATCGATGTCCAACTATTAATTTCTTTCTAGAACTAGTAATTGTTTTATTTTTGTATTTGCTTTGTTTTCTGTGTATTCCTCACTAATCCTTCCTCAAGCCTTGCCTTAAAGTACTGAATACTCAGTATGATCAAATTCATCAAGTAATCCTAACTTTGATCTTATTTTATTTTATATTTTATATTTTATTCCATAAAAAAAAGTAGAGACCTCTCTTTTACAGCCCTGTGTGCTCTTGCTCAAATTTTGGTTTCTTAGTTTTGAGCCTTTTTCTCAACTGTCTTCTGAGACCATCCTTCTCTGCTATCCTGAAGATTCTCTTTTCCTTTCTCTTAGGGAGGGTCACCTATTTCCTGAATCCTAAGTCTTTCCACTTTGGGGTTTATTTATTCATTTTGTTAGAGAATCTCTACTACGAACTTTCTGAAAAAAGGATTGGAAGATAAATGGTTTGAATCCTCACAAACTCTAAGAAGTAATTTTCAGTTGGAAATGTGAAGGAATTTCTCCTGTGTCTTCTAGGGCAAGAGTGGCTATTGAGGAGTCTGATGAGAGTTTGATTTGCTATTTCTGTCTCTGAAAGCTTTTCAAGATCTTTCTTTACTGCCCCTGTTATAAAATTTTGCCTTGGATTGAATTGAATTGATGTCTTGAATTGTTCTGGACATTTAATGGATCCTTCCAATCTGAAAAACAAGTTTTTATATCCTATTACCTTGGCATTTGTCTTCCTTGATTGATGCTTTAGTGTTAACTGTTATGAAATGTTCAACTTTTTGGGCATCTCTCCGTGGCATTAGATTTCAGTATTCTCTACTTTGCTGAATCCAGTTACCACTCCTCAGTTTGTTTTGCATCTTCCAAAAAAGATTTGCTATCTCTTGTCTAACAATGTCTTCTCTTCTTGTTCAACTAATTATTTGACGAAAAAATCTTTAATTTTAGTAAGAATTTGGGGGAAGTAAAGCTAGATGTGTTCAGTCTTCTGTTTTATCAGAAGATAGTAAAATTTCTTAAAAATATTTACTAATTGCTAATGAGGAAGTTAGTAATTATTTTTTAAGCTGCTGAAACATACTTTGCTTGTATATTTTCCCTAAATTATAGAAATTATTGGTTTTAAATTAGTACCCGAATTTTCTTTTTTTTTTTCTTAAATATTGTCATACTTTCCTTTACTAGTTCAGTGAAAACATTTCTTAAAACCCAGCTTTGTAACTTCCCTCTGTTTGCCCATAAGAAAACCATATCCAAAACAAACATTTTTATTCTGTACATTGATCTTGACACAATCTCTCATATGATGATGAATAGTAAGTTTTTATCATTATGTAGCATGCTTATGGAGTAATCATTTTTTTTAAAACATAGTGCCAAGGTCAGTAGATCATCCTAAGTGGAACTGGCGAATTAAACCAGAAAGCCGTGATTTTGATGAATTGAACCACATCCTTCAAGAGAGCAAGAAGCTGGGAAAAGCCCTTGAGAATCTTTCTCGAAGTAAGTTCATTTACTTGATTATAATTGAAATTCCTAACCAGTATTAAAGTAGAAATATTTATTCCAATTTCCAGTAACCCATTTCCAACATCCTCATTATAATTACATGAGAGCTTGTGATAGTGTGTGTGAGATTGGAAATGAGGATTGATCTTGCAATTTACACACATTCCTGGGAAGATTGGCATATAGAGTAGGAGGAGCTGTAGACACTCCACCCCACCCTGTCTCTTGCCCTTGCTGTTTGACTCCAGTCTCTACAAGGTCTCTGTTACCCAAGTCAGCTGCACATGTAATGGTCTTACTCATTCTTCTCTTTTGAACCTCATTGTTTTATGTCATCCTAATTAGTAAACATACCATTTGATTTCATGACTTTTTGATGTCTCTAAATCTCTCAGGGTAGCAACGGGGCAGATTCTTCTTAGAATCCTTTCAGAACCTAGCAACATATTTAAAAAAAAAAATCATTCTGTAATCCAAGGCCTAGGTTAGAGGTTTTGCTCTGCCACTTATGAATAACCCCAGGTAAATCATTGAACCTCCAGTGAGCCTTGGTTCTCTCGTCTCCAGAGTAGGAAGACATGGTCTGTCTCCTTTTGATAGGTGTGAAAGTTTAAAATTACATATTTCAAGTAAAAAACTTTAAAATATTACTGTCATGAGAATAGGCAATCAAATATTTTGATTTGATAAATGCTTTCTATATATGTAGATATACATTTATACCTTGTGGTTTTAGTAGTAGTGGGTTCAAAGTATTCCTGCCTTCCTCGGGTTCTTAAATATCTCTCAATTTTAAAATTAGGTGCCTTTAGAAGCCCACTAATGCTATGATCTTACTAAAATTTTCTTCTGCCATATGGAATATTAAAAATTCTTAAATAGAAGATAGGATACTAGCACATTCTAGTGGATTCTATTTTAGAATCTGTATGTTTCTTTACATAGCACAGTTGTACCAGCTTCATGACTTATATCAAAGTTAAAATTGCCTGGGGGGATGAGCAAATTGGGTGAAGAGGAGTGGGAAATACAGGCTTTCATTTAGGGAATGAATAAGTCATGGGAATAAAACGCACAGCACAGGGAGTTAAAAAAATTAAAATTGTCCCTTGGTATGTTTGGGGAGAAATAATATGTGTATGGAATATATATGCATTTGTATATTGTATGTAATTATATATATTTACACATTACATTTTGTATTATAATTTTACATATAGAGATTGAGTTTTTTTTCATACCTCTTAGTTCATAGCTCACTAGAGCCTTTTTTGGATTTTTTGTGCAGTGAACCCACATCACAAGTTAATTTGCCTTATCATAGGGTCTTATAAATTTTAAATTAATTTTTAAAATTTTAATTTCAGTATAATTAACATACAGTGTTATATTAGTTTCAGGTGTACAGTGTAGTGATTGAACAGTACTTTTACTCAGTGTTCATCATGATATGTGTACTTTTCAATCCCCATCACCTAATTTAGCCCCCTCCTACCTCCCCTTGGTAACCATCAGCTTGTTCTCTATAATTAAGAAGAATCTATATCTTGGTTTGTTTCTCTCTTTTTTCCTTTGTTCATTTGTTTCTTAAATTACACATATGAGTGAAATCATATGGTATTTGTCTTTCTCTGATTTATCTCAGCATTATATTCTCTAGATCCATCCATGTTGTTGCAAATGGCAAGATTTCATTCTTTTTTATAACTGAATAATATTTCATTGTATATATATGTGTGTATATACACACACACACACACACACACACACACACACACATACACACACACACACACCATCTTCTTTATCCATTCATCTGTTGATGGACACTTGGGCTACATCTATAATTTGGCTATAGTAAACAATGCAGCCATAAACATAGGGATTCATATATCTCTTGAATTCGTGTTTTCGTGCTCTTTGGGTAAACACTCAATAGTGGGATTACTGGATCATTATCAGAATTCTATTTTTAATTTTGGCGGAACCCGCATACTGTTTTCCACAGTGGCTCCACCAGTTTGCATTCCCACCAACAGTACACAAGGGTCCCCTTTTCTCCGCATCCTCAACGACACTTGTTGTTTCTTACACTTCTTATTGTAGCCATTCTGACAGGTGTGAAGTGATATCCCCTTGTAGTTTTGATTTGCATTTCCCTGATGATGAGTGATGTTGAGCACCTTTTCATATGTTTGTTGGCCATCCGGATGTCTTTGGAGAAATGTCTCTTCTTCTGCCCATTTTCAATTCTTTGTTTTTAGTGGGTTTAGTTGTATAAGTTTTTTATATATTTTGGTATGTCAGTTGCACATATTTTCTCCCATTCTATAGGTTGCCTTTTAGTTTTGTTGGTTATTTCCTTTGCTGTGCAGAGGCTTTTTATTTTGATGTATTACCAACAGTTTATTTTTGCTTTTGTTTCTCTTGCCTCAGAGGGCCTATCTAGAAAAACTTTGCTAAGGCCGATGTCAGAGAAGTTACTGCCTGTACTGTCTTCTAGGGTTTTTATGGTTTGGGGGCTCACATTTAGGTCTTTAATCCATTTTGAATTTATATTTGTGTATGGGGTAAGAAAGCGGGCCACTTTCATTCTTTTGCGTGTTGCTGTCTAGTTTTCCCAACACCATTTGTTGAAGAGACCGTCTTTTTCCCATTGCATAGGATCTTATAATTTTGCTATTAGTAGAAATTCTCTGCTTGTGATTTAAGAAGACCTTACCTTTGGCTTTGGAAGAAATAATGATAAAGTGAATTTGGCTTATTACTATATTATGTTCATGAAGTAAGTCTTATTCTATTAATATGTCAAAGGTTTATATTAATATGCATAAATCTTACCCCTTTGGGCAGAGCCTGTGGCTCTTTATAGTCTCAATTTATCTAAAAACATGAATTAAAAGAAAGATGATTGAAGAATGTGCCCAATTATGGCACAGATATAGTATTTTTGTTCTTTAAAATATGATTAATTGCCTTATAGACATTTGTTATATCATTGTTAATTTGTAGGAAAACATTTGGCCTGTCCCTAAAGCTTTTTTATTTGATTTTATTTTTGTGTTTTTAGAGAGAGAGAGCACAAGCAGAGGATAGGGGCAGAGGAGGAGAGAGAGGGAATCTTAAAATGGCTTCATGCTCAGCGCAGAGCCTGATGCGGGGCTCGATTCCATGACCTTGCGATCATGATTTGAGCCAAAATTGAGTTGAACACTCAACCAACTGAACCACCCAGGCGCCCCTAAAACCTTTTTTTAAAAATGTTTATTTATTTTGAGGGAAAGAGGGAGAGTGCACGCTGGAGAGGGGCAGAGAGAGGGAGAGAGAGAAACCTAAGCAGGCTCCAGTCTCAGTGCACAGCCTGATCCGAGACTCCATCTCGTGAACCATGAGATCATTATCTGAGCAAAATCAAGAGTCAGACGCTTAACTGACTGAGCCACCTAGGCACCCCAAAAACGTTTTAATAAAGGACTTTGATTGCCTTTCAGTTATATGTTTGCCCAGTTGAGTGACAAAAATATCAAGGTTCAAGCTATGGTCTGTCTCAAGAAAACTTGGGTGTGGCCTTTTCTGAGTCCTGTGATCAGAGGCTATTGGAGGGCTATAACAGGGGACTCATTTAATCCTTTTTTAAAAAAAATTTTTTTTAATGTTCATTTTTGAGAGAGACAGAGCATGAGCCAGAGATGGGTGGAGAGAGAGGGAGACACAGAATCCAAAGCAGGCTCCAGGCTCTGAGCTGTCAGTACAGAGCCCAATGCACAACTCGAACTCACAAACTGTGAAATCATGACCTGAGCTGAAGTCGTTTGCTTAACCACCTGAGCAACCCAGGTGCCCCAGGTGCCCCAGGACTCATTTAATTCTTGAAGGAAATCTGGAGAAACAGAAATGGCTAGAAGGCAGTCCTTGGTGGGAGAGCAGAAGAGGTGCAGATACGGCACATTATTCTTGGGACAAAGTCAGGGCCAAGGAAGCAATCAGGTGAGTCAGTAGCTCAGCCAGAAATAAGGTGTAATGTTCAGCTTCTATGTATATGATGGAGAATTGCTTTTGGCTTCTCTTGATGATTTTAAGAGGGCTTTAATTTTTGTGGCAGTAGTGGTGGGGGGTGGGGTTAGAGAGCAGGTCTTCACATATGGAGGGATTGCTCTTCTCTCCCTTTAAGTGTTTTTGAGTCTCTTTTGGAACAAAATGCTGCTTTCTTGGAATGACCTGACTTTTTGTGATTTTCAATATCTGAGGTTTAATACAAACTTTCTGTCTTAGGCCCAACATGTGACTAACTACTAAGTTATTAGTTTGCCTGAGATGACCAGTGTAAATTAGTAGAAATGCAGCTTTACCATTTACTGGTGTTTATTTAGCAGTCTGTATGCCCATTATTTAACTATGTAATCACCAACTTAGTTCTTTACCTTCCTGAAGCAGAATGTCATTAATTCTTATTCGATTTTATAATAGCTTCAGGTTGGTAACTCTTTCTCTAACCTAATCTCCCATCTCTAATGATTGTTTTGCATTGTTTTATTTACTAAGACATAGGAAATGGACTTTTTCTTCCAGGCATGGTCAAAGTGATTATTCAGTGTCATGTTATTGTGGACCTTTCTCTCCAGTGCCATAGCTGTTGATAGGAAAGTTTGAAAATTTTTAGTGATCTCTTAATTTTTGTAGTTTCTGATAGAATTCTCTCTGGCAAGGTTTGCTTTATCTCAGTTGTACTTTCCAAAAGATGTGACATATTTTGGAAGTATTTGTTGTTTACCTCAGACTGACAGCAAAAAATCATTTATATCTCTCAAAATGATAGAATTATCTCAGCTCTGCAGCTGTCAGCTTATCCAGGCTTCAATTCTCTCTCTGTCTCTCTCTTTCTCTTCCTCAGTCTCTCTCTCTCTCTCTCCTGACAGGATTGAAATAATAACGGGAAAGACTAGGTATTCTCTTCAGTTTGCAAATGGGAATTTTGTTTCAGTAACAACTGTACCATGCTTTTTTTTCCTGGCTTTTTGCAAACCTTTCAATGTAATGCTTTATCTTAAGGTCAGTCAATAACTGTGACTCTCTTTATGTTATGATTCCCTTAAAAAGTAGATGTGTTAGAAAAACTTGCAGTGTCTTGTAATGCTGCATAGTCATGATATGGTAGGCATAGTGGATTTTTGGTTCCTGGATCCCTCCTTTTGCCGCATTTCCAAATGTTCTTCAAACCTGACTTTCATATTCCAAGAGTCTGGACTCATGCCTTTTCCTTCAAGTGTTGGTTTCCATCTGACTTTCAAGTAGTGAGAAAAATTGTTTTTGAATAGGGAAGTTGCAAAGATACAAGACCTTCACATTCCCAAATAATGTATCTCTTTTAGTAGCTGTGATTGAAGGGCCTTAGGGCAGCATCCTTCTCAGTGCATTATATTAGGGCCCATCATCATACTACTGGTGATACTAACCTCAGTCAGTTGGTTAAGGTGGTGTCTACCAGCTTTCACCATTATAAAGTTAATACTGTTCCTTTTTGTAGTTAATAAATATCTTAGGAAAGATACATGAAGCCTTCGAAAATATCATGTTTCTTTTTCACACTTTCACCCAGTAATTTCAGCATCCGTTGGTGACTCTTGCCTAGAACAATTATTACTGTGGTTTTCTAAAAGACAGTTTCTATCATCCCTTTATTCATTGTAATTCTTCTTTAATGGAGAGAAGGGAAAATGGACTTACAACCACCCCCAACGTAACAGGGGCCTACTTATCTTTGCTTGTGACCGGTCATACTTCTGTTTAATATTTATATATGCATATGGATATTAATGTGGGTATATATGTAGATATGGATATGAATGTGAGTATAGATATAAACATTTTTCTATAGGTATTGATATAAAGAAAATAAAATACATATCCTAAAGTTAATTCATACTGATTTTTCTTGGGAATCCCAAGTGGGTATTGCGCTGTCAGCACAGAGCCTGGCGCGGGGATCCATCTCTCACAGATCGTGAGGTCATGACCTGAGCCAAAATCAAGAGTTGAGCACTTAACTGACTGAGTCACCCAGGCGCCTCCCAGCTTTGAGTATATCATTTGACCTGCTTCCTCAAATTTCCTCTTTTGTAAAATGAAGTAATTTATCCTGGATTACCATTAAGACCTCTCCAGTTTTCACAAGTCTTTGTTTTAATGATCTATAATTTATATTCCAAAGTTAAATGTACTCACGGCTTACAGATTGTGGTTCCTCCTGCTTGCATTCTTTCTAGCTCTTTGTTATCCTCACTCTTGTTCTTCCTGAATTGTGACCTTCAGCACATTGGAGTGTCTGCAGTATATTTGCACTTCATTCTTTTTCATCTTTTTTTTTTTTGCTTCCCCTGCCCATACTGAACTATGGGTTTGTGTCACCATTATTCTTGTTGTCTGTTGTTTCCATTCTTCTGCTGTGTCTCTGTGTGAAATTCCCATCTTGGCGTAAGTGCTGCAGTCTTCGGTTCTTCACCAGTAAGGCTGAGAGCTCCAAGGAAAAATGGCAGGGTCCAGCTGAACCCTACATCTAGATTCTTGGTTTTCAGCACTGTTACTTATCTTGGTCAGTCCCTCCCTTTCTCCACTCTTATGCAACTATGAAAAACCCACACAATAATCTTCACACCCATATTTATTCCCTGCCTCACTGTTTTAGCAATTAGCTTGCCTCCAGCTTCATAGAAAAACCTAACTGTAAAATGTGTAAAATGTGTTCCCCTCTACCCATCTGCATACGAAAATACATCCACATCTATCCTGCCCTTCTCAATGGAGGAGTTGTTCCTCTTGTTTAAGGCTAAGCTTTCCACCCATGATTTTGATCCCATTTCCTTCCCAGTCCTCTGAGATATGATTCCCATTAATCATTTTGTGTTTTCTGTATGTGGAACTCTTTCTAATTCCAGTCCCACTGATACTGGTTTTATGATGCTGGGAAAATTTCTTAACTTCTCTGTGTCTCAATTACCTTTTCTGTAAAATTGCAATATTATCATTAATTATGATTAATTATGATACATAATAATTGCTAATTAAATATTAGATATTATATTTCTATTACCGTGTCACAGATGACCACAAACTTAGTGGCTTTAAAAAAATACCAATTTACTACCTTATAGTTTCTGTGGCTCGGGAGTACAGGCGTAGGTTAGTTGAGTCCTCTACTCTGCGTCTAGGCAAGCTGAAATTAAGGTGCTGGTTGGTGCTGCGATCTCACCTGAGGCTTCGGGGTCTCTTTTTACGCTCATTCAGGTCATTGGCCAAATTTAGTCCTTGCTGTTGTAGTACTAAGATCTCTGTTTTCTCATTGGCTATTGGCTGGGGATTGCTCTTAGAAACAGAGGCCATTCTCAGGTTCTTGCTTTGTGATCTTCTGGTAAGGGTAGTTCACAACTACATCTTTGAATGCACTGAGGAGCATCTCTCTGAAGCTTGGCCTTCTTTTAAAAGGCTCATTTGACTAGGTCAGGGCCATCCAAGATAATGTCTCTTCTGATTTACTCACTGAACCAGTTAGTAACCAAATCATGAGAATGATATCCTTTCATATTCATATTTATAGTCCCACCATGCAGACTCAAAGAGAAAGGAGTACACAATTGTGTACCTTGGGGACCATCTTAGAATTCTGCCTACCACATATATTATAAGTGTATTACTGCTTATCCCTAATATCCTGTAACATGCTCCAGCTGAGCATGGCCCAACAGAAATGTAATGTGAGCCACATTACATTTTATATTTTCAAACAGGCACATTACAATAAAGCAAAAAGAAACCTGTAAAGTTAATTTTAATAAAATATTTTTATTTAGCCCAGTGTATCTAAGTTATCCATTAAACTTGTATTCCATATTAAAATTATCATTGGGATATTTTTTTCATACCAGGTCTTCAAAGTTAGTTGTGAATTTTAGTTTACGTCACATCTCAGTTTGAACTAGCCACATTTCGAATATTCAGCAGCCACATGATGAGTGGCTACCATTGGATACCACAGCTGTAATTAATGTTAAAAGCAAACACCCATGGAAAATCTTCTCTTGAGTTTGAGTTACCTCCAGACGTCAGAATTTCTTCTTCCTCTTTGATACAAATTTTCAAAAGAAATGGTGAACACTCATTATCTCTGCTTGTTTCTCCTCCTTTCTCCCCTCAATGTGGCTCTGTGATTGCACCTATCATTCTATTGAAACCTTTCTCACTGTGGTCACCAGTTGAACCCAGATGGTCAAACCGAATGAACACTTTTCCAGTCCTCATCTTACAAAATTGCTCTGGTAGTTTTAACACCATTGATTATTCTGTCTGTCTTCGGACTCTCAGATCTGCTCTCTGGGCCCAGGCCCTCATTTGATCTTCTCGGATGCCCTTCACACCATTTCTTACAGGTTTCACTCCGGCGCTCCTCTGTCTTCCTGGCCACTTTGAATGCTGTTCCCACAAGTCATCCTTTGTTCTCTCAAATGTTCTGTTTCCATTGTCATCCTCCCTCACAGTTACAGTGGTCAGCCCCACACAGCTAACTCAATTGAGTATATTTCCCATCCAGACTGTTTACACTTCGTGGAAAATGTTTGAAGCCTATCTTCATTCGGATATCCCACTGCCGCGCAAAACTCGGTGTGTCTAAGTAGGTCATACACCTCTCTTCAAACATGGCTTTTCTTCCTCATGCTTCTTCTTAGGTGACAGCACCATCACTTTCCAGTTCTCACAGACTGGAACCTTACAGATTCCTTTCTCTTCCTAACTGTTCGTAAGTAATTAATTACTAAATCTTGCTCATCTGCCCTCTATCTTGGGTTTGATTCTCTTCTCTACCCCTAGTTCATACTCTCAACATCACTGACCAAATCATTGGTTTATCCATTTAACATGTTCTGTTTTGTTTCATTTCATTCCTGCCCCGTGATGGAAAAAAACAGATGCAGTCCCTGCCCTTACTGAGCTAGTGGCTGGCTGGATTGCATAACCTGTGTTAGGGGAATCTCATGGCCAGAATCTCTGTGGCTGAATACGACGTAAGTATTTTCCCCTCCAAAAGTAGTTCAGTGTGGTGTGGTAGGGATGCAGACTACTTCCCTCCTGTTACTCTGCAATCTTCAGTACATGGCCTCCAACGGTCCTGCAGAAGGGAGAAGTAGATCTGAAGCCTAGAGGCAAAAGTGTAGTGCATTCCCTCTGACCACATTGCACAACTAGCTGTGAGGCTGGGAAATGTAGTCTAGCTTGTGGGCGCAGGAGAAATACGGAAATGGCTTGAGGAATGAACAACCAGTCTTGCCCACACTCTTGTTTCTCAGTTCCTCCAGTCCCTTGCTGTGATCAGTGTGATGGATCTAAAGTGAAAACCTGACACCAAGTTCTTGCAGATATTCAGTGTTTCCTTAAAACCTCATAGAATGTGCCACTTGATCTGACCCGGTCTCCTGTATCATCTTTCAAGGCTTATCGTCTAGCCATTTATGCATCAGCGACACAGGAGTTTTTCACACTTATTGAAGGTCCTTTATTTCACATTTTTGCTTATGTTGTCCCTGTAACCTGAAATGTCACCGTCACTTCTCTCTATAGATTCCATTTCAGCCAAGCTAAATCCTATTCCTCTCTCTAGGCTCAGCTTAAATATCATTTCTTCCAAAATGAATTACTGTTGCTGTCCTTCCTGGACTGGATTTGGTGCCCCCTTTTTGTGCTTCTATATTTTTCTCTGAACACACTTACTTGCTATTTGTGCTTATCTATTGAAGGAGTTACATTTAAAAATAAATAGGTAAGTAAGTAGGTAAATAACAAACTAAAAGCTCCCTATTGTATGATATTGGTCAGTAGAATCTTTTCCTTAGCAAAGTTCTGTTTCCAGGGTAGCAGGGCTTCCAGCATTTTCTGAGCCTAAGGCTTTTGCTGCTCTTAGCATTTTTCCCTGAAGTGAAGCAGCAATAGGATGAGTATCTTTAGTCCATCCAGACATCAGTCTATAGATTGCAGTTCATGAGAAACACTGGCTGGAACTTTGCCACGGAAAAGAACCCAGCTGCTGAGAGGACGGAAGACAGATATTTATGTTCCGTGACTGATAATAGCAGTCTGGACTCAGCCAAGAAAAAAATAACAAATGACTTTTTTAGTTTGTTAATCATGAACATACCCAGAAAGTCTTGCCTGACAAACAGCCTGAGGAGTTTGGAGAATGACAGCCTGGGAGTGAGAAGGAAGCAGATAACGCAGCAGTTGTTTATCCATTCATTGCCGCACGGATTCATCTGGCCCTCATACATGCCTGTGGGGGTACAAGATGGCTCACATGTGCACCCAGACCTCAAGTTCACTGGTTAGTAAGAGAGATAGGTGTGAGAAGCAGGATTTCAAAGCCTTGTAAGAGACACCTTACGGGAGCTTATGGGAGCATCAAAGAGCCTCCAACAAGGGGTTTAGGGCCAACCTGATGGAAACTGTATCTGAATGGAGTCTAGAAGGATGAAATGGTAAAGCTAGGGTGAAAGGAGAGTGGAGATATATCATGGGGAAGGAGGCATGTGTGTAAGAGGAAAGTTTTATACTGTTAATGCACAAAGGAGAAAGCAAGTAAAAAAGGCAATGAAGAAGGAAGTCTAGGTGGCAGGGGAGTCAGGGGGTGGGGGCTTCTATGCTACAGGGATCTTGTAAGCAACTGCCATCCCATGCTTTTGAATAATCACTCTGGGACACTGATTATGGTTCACGCCTCAAAGCAAAGATGAGATGAAAAAAGCCCAATAAAGCCACGGGATAGAAAAGAGAGAATGGACTTAAGAAAATGTGGATTATTATATGACTAACAGTTTTTGGTTCTTATGAAGGAAGGGTGCACATAAAGAGAGAAGAAAGTGTTTGTTTTAGTTTTTGGTTTTGTTTATAATCAAGGTGCCTGGTGCTGTCTCTAGCTCAAATAAGAATTTGTTTTCTGTTTTGGTTTTGTTTATAATCAAGGTGACTGGGTGCTGTCTCTACCTCATATAAGGTTTGGGTGTGAAGGAGGAGTATTGTTTCACACCCCGGTTTCAGATACAGAAGGCACATCCAGGTGTTGTGGATAGCTCTTCTCTGGTCCCAGCAGACAAGCACAGACATATAAAAGTTGCCTATTTGGAGATACTTGATCAGGGATAAGGATGAGGGGATCTTCAGTGCAGAGACAAAGACAACCACCAACACACACCATCAACATTTGAGATATGAGTAGACAAGTGATTTAGCTGAGAAGAATGGAAAGGGTGGAATGAAAACCAAGCTAGAATGTTTTCATAAAAATCAAAGGGGGAAAGTATTTCAGGAAACCGAGGTGTCTGAAGTGGCAGACAAGTTTATAAGAAAAAGATGGAAATATATTCCAAATTGTGTGCTGCTGTCTTCAAGCTCTACTTTCGTTGTTCACTGCTGTGAGACTCATAATAGTGAAAAATTGGAAATTAAATATTTTTTATTATTAGGGAAATGGATAAAGAAATCATGGTGCATTCACACAATGGTACACTGTATACCCATTAAAAATGATGTAGAAAATAGTAATATAAAATATAGTTAGATATGCTTTAAATAAAAAGCAGGTAACAAAAGTGTGTATGTTTTGTTTTAATTTTATCATATATATGCCTATATAGACATACAGTATTTATATGTATGCCTGTACATGTGTACAAAATTATTTGAAAGAATGCATAACCAGCTGTTATCATTAGTTGTCTGTGAATGGAGTCTTGTTTTCCTTTTTCCCCGTATTATGTCTTCTATATTTTTCTGTGATTAAGATGTACTGGCTTCATAAAGTGAAATAAAATAGGATATCTTTTTGTAGTAGAAAGCGTTCCATATGATTACATGATCAGGATGTGTATAGAGATGTTTCAAGAGAATAGTGGAAGCAGAGGCTAGTATGTAGGGGAAGGAAGGGTTAATGGACAGTAAGGAAGAGATACAAGGAGTATAAACACTTTGAAAAGTTTTGATGAGAAAAGAAAAGGTGTGAAAGAGAACATTATAGTGGAGGAAAGTCAAGGATGTTAGGATTTTGAGTTATTTTGGTTTGGTTTCCTTTAGTTTCATGCACATGTGTGCATGTGTCTATGAGAGAGAGAGAGAAAGAAAGAGACAGACAGGGAAGAGGGGAGATAACAGAATATGTGTGTGGGTGTAATGGGTTTTATGTAATGGGTTTTAGGGTGATCAGAGGAAACCAAAAGAAAGAACTTGCAGATTCAGGACAGAGAAGGAAGATAATAGACGAAGCAAATACCAGAGAGGGTAGATGAGGACAGAGTCAAGAAACAGGTGTGGAAATTGGGCTTCTTAGGAGAGAGAACATATTGTCCTCTGCGATTAGCGAGACAATGTAAATGGCTTGGGGAGGATGGGTCAGAACTTCTAAGGAGTTTAAATCTGATAGTTTCAAATTTTTCAGGATATTAGAAGTTGAAGTCCTTTATAGTGAGAAAGTCCTTTACAGTGAGGAGATGGGTAGGGGCCTGATGAAAACTCTTAAGGTTTAGAAATGTCCTTTGAAGACTGATGGAGCCAATAATGAAGGATAAAAATTGGCATGTGCTTCTAGAGCAAGACTCCCTCAAACTCTGACCAAGGATCCAGATCTAGCCTGTGGTCTGTTTTTGTGGCCCATAAGCTAAGCATGTTTCTTACATTTTTAAACGTTGTGTAAAAGAAGAAGGATATTACATAGACCACATGTAACTTGAAAATCCTGCAATATTTACGATTTAGCTCCTTACAGAAAAGTTTTCCAACTTGGTTCTTTAGTAACCAAATTGAAGATAGAATCCCTCCGTTGGTAGCAGGAATTCCCTTTGCTCTAAAAGCAGTCAGCAGCCTATCTAAAGAGTGTTTAAAAAATTTTTTTTAATCTTTATTTATTTTTGAGAGAAGACAGAGTGTGAGCAGGGGAGGAGCTGAGGGGAGGAAGACACAGAATCAGAAGCAGGCTCTAGGCGCTGAGCTGCCAGCACAGAGCCCGACGTGGGGCCCGAACTCACGAACCTTGAGATCATGACCTGAGCCGAAGTCAGACGCTTAACTGACTGAGCCACCCAGGCACCCCTACTTAAAGAGTGTTTTAATTGACAGATGGTCAGGGGTAGGTCTGGAGTATCAGTAATGTTCTGTTTGTTGATATGTGTGATACTTACACAGGTATTTGCTTTAACACTATTTACCATATTTAACATTTACCATATATTTAACACAATAACCACCATTATACTCAGGGGTGTGCTGGGATGCTAACTCTAAGAATAATCCCTATTTGTAGCATTTGCCATTCTCCAGGGTGTAAATACTCCCACCATGGCTAATTTCAGGCTATCAGTGTGACATTACTGAATGAGGAGTTAGGAACAATTGTGCAGAATTGGTTCTCACAAGCCATTTTGGGCCAGTTTGGGATTTTTTTCCATAGGGAAAAAATTTTGGAGAAATACCTAGTTCCATTTCATACCATGAGAATTTTCTGACCTACTGTTAGGAAATGAAATACACTGACTAAGCTGTAATGACTTCTGAAAAGTTGCTACTTCCATTTCTTGTAACTACAACTGAATTTGAAGTGTAGGGCTAAGCTGATACCTGGGAAGATGCACATCTTGGTAAAGCAGATAGCTGTCGTTTCCTTGAGAGAGCAGAACTCAAATTTGGTAATGTGAGAACTGTGTTTTAACATAAATTTCTGATACCACTGAGACCTCTTTGGAGATTTGAATAAATGGAAATGCCCATAAGTTGAAGGACACAAAGGGACTCCATCCAGATAGGTTTGCACTACAGCAGAATCAGGAAACCACCTCTGACATGCCTGTGGGAGCCCTTGCCTGTCTCTTTATCCAGAAGAGAAGCTTAGTTCTGCAGGAACTCATTCTCCCCAGTTTCTTACAGGCAGCCCACTTCTATAAGTTGCACACCATTGCTACCCTAAGCCAAGCCTCTTTGGCTACTCTGATAGGACAACGTTTCCTTTAAGGTTTCAGTTTGAGTTTTAGGAAGACCGTGTATCCCAGCCACTACCCACCCATAGTCAAACCCTGAGCCTTCTTTCCTTGCAACAGATTGTAGCAACGCACTATAGTTCTTGTATATTTTCTGTGCCCCCTGCTTCTCAGTTTCTGTGAACTTATAAAATATAACTTAAAATATAATGGATTTTAAGAGTTAATGAAATGGCTAAGCTGTACTTGATTGTCATTATAACGTAAAGACAACGTCTCTACACCTGTCTTTGCATGTTTGCTCTGCATTTAGCGATCTACAAGCAGTATGTTTACTTGTTTTGTTTTTGTTGCACATTTGCATTGTCCAGGCAGTTCATGCTGTAGTTGACTTAAATTCCTAATTTGTTTTTGTTAGTAGAGAAGGATGTACCACAAAATGGTTAGTCTCCTCTCAGGGAATAGGTGTGAATGCTCTTCTAGGAACTAGGAGGAAAATCCTGGCTCCTCAGTAGATACTATTCTCATTAGGACTTCATGCTTCTGAAAAGGAACATTTCTTTAACATTCTTCCAACTGCTTTTAATCAGTTTAAGCTTTGATTAAAAATAAAATAATGTAAAGTGAAAAATACCCTAACGCAATTTGATATGAGTAATAGCGGAAAGAATTACATGTATAATAGAGGTTTGTCTAGATAATTTCTTAGGCAAAGTCATCAAAATATGTAAATGTTAGGAAAATATAATAATAGGTATTTTAACAAAATATGTGAGACCACACACTTGGAACAGTTAGAGGCATAATTCCTTTCCCAAATGAAGTTTCCTATTTAGCTAGTTTGAGTTTTATTCTGGGACCTGTTACCAATAACCTTATGAAAAAAGAATTTCATAGAGTATTGCTACGGAGAATGTGTCTCAAATATACCTGTGATTCTCGTTTTATCTACAGGGGGAAGAGTCGTACCATTTACTCAGATGAAGTAGGGCATCTTTTTCTACTTTGTGTATAATTGATTTATTAGGTCCACAGAGAGAGAGATAATATATAGCAAACCAACAAAGTACACTGTACAGACATTCTATACCTGATTGGGTGAGGAGATTTATACTCAGACATTTTCTTATTACTGTTTTCAGGTTCTCTTTTCCAACCCAACTCATTCTTTCTTGGGTTTTATAGTCACTGAACTTTGGCTTCAACCTGTTTTTATTTTCTCTGTGTTTCCTTTGACTTCAAACCTGAGGACTTTCCTTGTCTCCTGGCTCATTCCACACTGGGATTGGACACCAGCTTCCCTTTACCCTAGGCCCCAAACCTGAGAGCCAGATACTCCTGCTATAGTACGTGGCCAGAGTACCCATGTTCAGCCATAGGCACACCATTGTTCACAAAAAGGAGAAGTGAGGCAATGGGGGGAGGATGTCCTTAGCCTGACATATTGAAGTTGAAATGCCCACAAGGATTCAGCAAGTAGCTCAGGAAGAAGATCTATGCTGGTGATAAAGATTCACTAGTCATCACCTTAGAGAGAAGTAAAAATGTCAGTTGTATACATTAGATTACCACGGGAAGTGTATTAAGTGAAAAGAAAAGACACCTCAGCAAAGAACCCTAGGCATTTCAGGGAAGGACTCCCCCCTCCCCAAAAAAGAGGATTCTTGTGAAGAAGACAAAGAGAATAGAAAAGAGAGGCATTTCAAGAAGGAGAGTGGGGTTAACAGAGTCTATTATCACAAATAAATTAAGGACTAAAACTTTTTACATTTCTGATTTAGACCAATTTTAGAGGAATGGTAAAGAGAAATTAGAGATATACAATGAGAAATATGTGGATTATTTGAAGGAGAACTGGTGAGGAGGAATCATTTATCCATTGACTCAAGAAACTGTCCATCTGAGGGAATAGAGGGCAAATTCCTTACGCTCTATAGTCTGTGTTTTCATCTGTAAAATAAGGAAATTAAAATAAATGATCTCCAACCACTATTCTGCCTTGATATTGAATCACTCTAGGAGTCTAAATCAATTCTTAAGAAGGAACAAAATTGTAACAAGCTAAGCTGTGCTTGATGGTCATTATAACAGACAACATCTCCACACCTGTCTTTGCATGTTTGCTCTGCATTTAACGATCTGCGAGCAGTATGGTACTTGTTTTGTCTTCGTTGCACATTTGCATTGTCTGGGCAGTTCATGCTGTTATAGTTGACTTAAATTCCTAATTTGTTTTTGTTAGTAGAGAAGGATGTACCTCAATATTCTGAAGCACTAATAAAAAGAAAAAATAGAATGGAAAATGTGCTAGTTTTACAAATAGAACTTTTATTTTTGTTTCTAACATTGGGTTTTTAAAACCGCTTCTAAAACTTTTTTATAAATCTCTTTTGAATCCCAGGTATTGCAATTTCAGATGAACTCGATAAGGTAAGTTGAAAATAAAATGTAGAATTTACATTTTAACCCACTGTCTAAATGAAAAACTTTCCGAAACATAAAGTGTTCAAATATAATTTATTTGGTGCTAACATTTTTAAAACTTTCAGTGACATGCTTTGATTCTTTTATGAAAATTATTGCACGACATATCTATCTATCTATCTATCTATCTATCTATCTATCTATCTCACCATCTCACCTATTCTTTGGAGTCAAGAGTTTTAGAATTTGGTTAGAGAAAACTGAATCACTGTAATCACTAAATCACTATACTAAAAAAAAAGAAAACATAATATTATGTAAAATTTTTTTCTATATATGATGATGATTATTATATAGAAAACACTTGTACTTTTCTAGAACTACCCTTTGTACCTACACCTTACTCAGTAAGTTTTTGTTTTGTTTTGTTTTAAAATTCCAAGATGCCAAGAGAGTATGGGGCCCCAGCTGGGGTGATAACTGTGAAGGTGGTGAGAAGTGATACAGTTAGGAATATATTTTAACAGTACTGTCAGTGGAACTTGTAAATGTGTCAGATGTGAGGAGTTATAGAAGAAATCAGTCAATGATGAATCCTAGGTTTGGAAGATGAGCAACTAGGTCAACTGTAGTGCCATTTGCCAAAATTGGAAAGACTGGGGAAGTGGCAAATCAAGCAGATTGCAGTAGCATTAGGAGTTCTCTTTGGGCCGTTTATTTTGAGTTGTCTAGTAAACATATTTATATGAGCTGTTACCCATCAGAGACTTGATTTAGTTATACATTTAGAAGTCATTGGGATAAAAGTTCTCATTATTTTGGACTCAGGACTCCTTTACACTCTTACAAATGACAGAGGAGGACCCCAAGAAGCTTTGGTTTGTGTAGATGATAACTATCAATACTTACCATGTAAGAGATTAAAAACTCAATGTATGTTCTTCATTTAAAAAACAGTGATAAAACCATTACATTAACAATAATATTTTTTTTAATATCTGAAATTTATTGTCAAATTGGTTTCCATACAACACCCAGTGCTCATCCCAAAAGGTGCCCTCCTCAATACCCATCACCCACCCTCCCCTCCCCCCACCCCCCATCAACCCTCAGTTTGTTCTCAGTTTTTAGCAGTCTCTTATGCTTTGGCTCTCTCCCACTCTAACCTCTTTTTTTTTTTTTTTTTCTTCCCCTCCCCCATGGGTTTCTGTTAAGTTTCTCAGGATCCACATAAGAGTGAAACCATGTGGTATCTTTCTCTGTATGGCTTATTCCACTTAGCATCACACTCTCCAGTTCCATCCACGTTGCTACAAAAGGCCATATTTCATTCTTTCTCATTGCCACGTAGTACTCCATTGTGTATATAAACCACAATTTCTTTATCCATTCATCAGTTGATGGACATTTAGGCTCTTTCCATAATTTGGCTATTGTTGAGAGTGCTGCTATAAACATTGGGGTACAAGTGCCCCTATGCATCAGTACTCCTGTATCCCTTGGATAAATTCCTAGCAGTGCTATTGCTGGGTCATAGGGTAGGTCTATTTTTAATTTTCTGAGGAACCTCCACACTGCTTTCCAGAGCGGCTGCACCAATTTGCATTCCCACCAACAGTGCAGGAGGGTTCCCGTTTCTCCACATCCTCTCCAGCATCTATAGTCTCCTGATTTGTTCATTTTGGCCACTCTGACTGGCGTGAGGTGATATCTGAGTGTGGTTTTGATTTGTATTTCCCTGATGAGGAGCGACGTTGAACATCTTTTCATGTGCCTGTTGGCCATCCGGATGTCTTCTTTAGAGAAGTGTCTATTCATGTTTTCTGCCCATTTCTTCACTGGGTTATTTGTTTTTCGGGTGTGGAGTTTGGTGAGCTCTTTATAGATTTTGGATACTAGCCCTTTGTCCGATATGTCATTTGCAAATATCTTTTCCCATTCCGTTGGTTGCCTTTTAGTTTTGTTGGTTGTTTCCTTTGCTGTGCAGAAGCTTTTTATCTTCATAAGGTCCCAGTAATTCACTTTTGCTTTTAATTCCCTTGCCTTTGGGGATGTGTCGAGTAAGAGATTGCTACGGCTGAGGTCAGAGAGGTCTTTTCCTGCTTTCTCCTCTAAGGTAACAATAACATTTTTTATGAAAAATACTTCATTTTCCAAAACAAGATATTTGTGAGAACATTACATTTGTTACTTTTTTGAAAATCTCTTAGTTGGAAACTTCTGGGTTTTCATATCTGTTTCTGTACTTCATGTGTTATGATAAATTATCTTGGCTGAAAAAAAAGTCTGACAACAGATATGTAGTTGGAAAAGGGGAATGCACCTAGAAATAGACATTAATATTTGGTGAGTGTTGGTCCAGATATCTCTCTAAACAGAATATAGTTGATTTGATGGTTATAGATAGAAAATGATAGAAAGTATTATACAAAAAATGCGGTCCTATAAATCATTACCTTTTGAAATAATGAACTATAATGTAATAATTATAATTTTTTTACAAAAGCAATAAAGTTAGTACTCTTCTATTCCAAATAAAATTAGACCTTTTGAATTTTGTATCGTAAGAATACATTTCTGTTTGATTAAATATTAGGTAAAATTTATTAATATACTTTCAAGTATTAAGTTAATAGACTATTGCAATATTTAAAAATTAGTTTATATTGAGGTGCCTGAGTGACTCTGTTGGTTGAGCGTCTGACTCTTGATTTCGACTCAGGTCATGATCTCCTGGTTTGTGAGATCAAGCCCCACATCAGGCTGTGCACTGAGAGTGCGAAGCCTTTTTGGGATTCTCTCTTTCTCTCTCTCTGTGCCCCTCCCCTGCTCACACCCTCTTCTCTCTCTCTCTCAAAATAAATAAATTTATAAAAAAATTAATTTATATCTATACAAACTCTATGCAAAACTAGATCTTGACTCTAAACAATAGCAAGTAGAAAAAGTGGCAGATGTGATCTTCTTGCTTTGTCCTGCTTTTCTAGTCTTCTTCCTCTGTGTGTCCATCATTGTCTTTGGCCCATGCTGGTCTCCCTCTTACACCATGACCTTCCTTACAACTTGCAGAAATTACATAATCTGTGCTCCTTTATTCGTTCACTTTAAGTACAAAGCCAGCATCTCTATTTCTAGGTTCATTTGTTCCTTCCAATATATTCTGCAAAGCCCTGGCTGCCTGAGTCATAAATTAGCTTTGTGTGGTTCT
This sequence comes from Panthera tigris, assembly GCF_018350195.1. Classification (NCBI taxonomy): domain Eukaryota; kingdom Metazoa; phylum Chordata; class Mammalia; order Carnivora; family Felidae; genus Panthera; species Panthera tigris. The sequence goes on from NC_056676.1 coordinate 19,082,550, forward strand.
GCGTGGCCCTCATCCTTCCTTTCTTCCGGGTTCTGACTAGCAGTGGCGCTGTGTCTACACCTTTTTTGGTGAGCTAAAGAATGTACTAATTGTTCTTTGAACTGAAAATAGATTTCACCCTCGCCCTCAGTGGATGCCATGACACTTGGTTAGTATCATGCTCTGGATATAGCTTCACCCCAAACCTTCTCTCTTAGGAGAGAGAGTTTCTGTTTAACTAAATTGTATAGACTGATAATTTTTATTTACTTACCAGACATTCCTGTTTTCGAAGACTTCATAGAAATTGCTGAAATTTATTGCACATGTATTATTTTTAATTTTTATCAAGAAGATGTCAACAATTGTCATAAATAAGCTTTTACTTAAAAAATATTGATGTCAGTACAAAGAAATTGTTACCACTCTCATACCCATTTTTTCTTAAGAGTACCAGGTAATAAAAGGCAAACACAGGCTGCCAGAGCCACAGACACCATCCTTTGCCTGCCTGGAAAGCAGCTTTGGTTGAGGAGAGAGTTGGCCCCATAGCGTTCTCTGCTGACCATGAAGCTCACAGTCCTGTATTTTTCTCAATAAGAAAATGTGAATCTCAGGCAGGTATTAAAAAAAAACCCAAATAGAATTATTTACAATTTGTGTTGACCTGACACCTGTGTCTTAAATGTAATAATAAAAATCAATTCAGCTTTTTCCTTTTAATCTTCATTAATAACTTTGGGGGCTTGCTAAAGATCTGTTTTTCTTAACCTTTATAAAGTACCATTCCTTTACTCTCATATTCCAATTATATTCAATCATAATTTCATTGAAATGATTTTTTTTTTGCAATTTCTAAAGTTAGTTTTGAATGATTAATTTTACTTTAAATGGAAACACTAATAACAGAAGCTAATGTTATTTTTAAGGCTTGTATTTTTAGTTGTGGGAATTCTAACAACTTCTTATTCATCAGTTTTGTCCTTTCCTTAACCAATGTATTGGTTTTCTATTGCTACTATAACAAATTAAAATAATGCATATTTATTATCTAATGGTTCTATAGTTTAGAAGTTCAACACAAGTCTCCCTAGGCTAAAATCAAGGTGTTGTAGGGTTGCATTCCTTCCTGAGTTTATGAAGAAAATCTGTTTCCTTACATTTTCCAGCTTCTGTAGGCTGCTCTATTTCTTGGTGCATGGCCCTTTTCCTGCCTCTTCAAAACCAGCAACATCTCATCTATCTTTGACTGTTGCCAGAAAAAGCTTCCTGCTTCTGGGGGATCATGTGATTAGGTTGGGGCCACCTAGCTAATCTGAGTAATTGAATCTTAACATTTTTAACTTTAATCATGCTAAGTCCCTCTTGCCATGTAATGTAAGATATTCAAAGGTTTGGGGGTTAGGATATGGACATTCTGAGGAAGCTATCATTTTGCCTCACAGCCACTATTCAAGTTCAGGTGATATTACCTTTCAAATCTGTATCTGATTCTTCAGTCTGCTACCCTTCCAATTCACCCTTCAAAATGCCATATAGTAGACATGGATGGTGCCTGCTCAGTTACCATTCCCTGGGGCAGTGTGACCAGTCCTTTGAGTACTCTGAGGGTTGCATCCTTATTGGCTCACTCTTCCTGAGGATTGCTTCAATCCATTAGGAGCCACCCTGACCAGAGATGCCTGGGTTCTCAGCCAGTGATGGACTGAAATAAGACCCTGACTTGTCATTTACATTCCAGAGCTCCTTAGGAGATCAGGTTGTGAGTAGACTTTACCCAAACCCATATATTTGCCTAGCTTTTTCCCTGTCTTCTGCTTCCTTTACTCTCTTACAGGTTTGCTTCAGAGAACATATGAATATATCACTTTTTAAGCCTTTGGTTCTAGGGAAACTTACTTAGGGAATCCCGCTAAAAATTCTCCATGACTTCCTGCTACCTACCAAATTAAGTCCGTATTTCTAACACCAGAATTAACAGTCTCCATTTTGTCACTCAAATCTATATTTTATGCTTTGTTTCCCTCTTTTTCTCTATTCAGAGTCTGTGTTGTGCTCAACAAGGAATACTGTAAGGCAGCTAGACTATGGTACCTCCAAGTCACATTCTTGTTTATTTCCACATTTTTGCTCATTGTCATTCCTTCCCCTCTCTCCAACTTTTCTATTTTTCAAGCTCCAGCCTTTCCTGATCACTCTTGCAGAAAGTGATCTCACCTCCTCTGAGTACTTAGAGGATATAGCAACCACATCACAAATGATACTTCTTGTCTCATATTATGGAAATTTTTGTTCACTGCTTGACGAAATAGCCTGATATTTTGGAAAAATCCACAGAGTAAACCTTGTATTGAACCTTTCCTCCTGCCATTTACTAATTATGTGAACTTCAGAGAGTTATTTATAGATGCTGAGCTTTAGTTTCCTTCCCTGTGAAATGTGATGGTTTTAGTAACTATTGAAAATAACATCAATTACTCTCCCACTCAAAAATAATTTTAGGTAGATTGCTAAAATATATAAAATATAAAACATTTAAAAGGAATATTTGGAGCAATCATTTCAAAGGGAACAGAGTATAGGAAAAATGTGAGTCCCCTGCACAACATGCAGTCTTGAGGCTCAGTATCCTCACTATAGTTGAGCCACAATTGAGCTTTTTGTCATTTGGTATCCTCATCACCATAGGATCAGAGCAAAACAGTAGTTCACAGGAAAACTAACCATTCCTACTACTGAATCTCAAGAAAAATATCCCCCATTTATTGTCATGAAGTACATACATATAATGTATCAATAATATCCTCAAAGCATTTTTATACATCTGTGCACCAGAGGATATAATCAACAGGGTACAAAAAATAGCTTCCAGATTATGAGGAATATTTGCAAATCATATGTATATGATAAAGAGGTTGATATCCAGAATTTATAAATAACTCCTACAACTCAACAACAAAACAAATAATCTGATTTTAAAATGGGCAACGAACTTGAATAGACGTTTCTGCAGAGATGATATACAAATGACCAAGCATATGAAAAGACCCCATATCACTAATCATTAGAGAGACATAAATCAAAACCACGAGATACCACCTCAAACCCTCAGTATGGCTACTATCAGAAAAATCCCAGAAAATAATAAGTGTTCGTGAGGTTGTATAGAAATTGGAACTTTTGCATACTGTTGGTGGGAATGTAAAAGGGTGCAGTTACTATGGAAAACAGTATGACAATTCTTAAAACATTAAAGATAAAATTACCAGGTGATCTAGCAATCCTTCTTCTAGGTATATATTCAACAGAATTGAAAGCATGATCTCAAAGAGATTTACACACCTATATTCATCATAGCATTATTCACAATAGCCAAAAGATGGAAAGAACCACGTGCCTTTTGATGGATGAATAGGTAAACAAAACACACACACACACACACACACACACACACACACACACACGCAGTGGAATATTATCCATACGTAAAAAGGAAGGAAATCTTGTCACATGCCACAACACAGATGAACCTTGAGGAGATTATGCTAAGTGAAAAAAAGTCACAGAAAGACCTAATACTGTGTGGTTCCACTTATATGAGGTATCTAAAATTCATAGAGGCAGAAAGTACAGTGATAGCTGCCAGGGGCTGGGGGGAGTGGAAGATGGGATTTGTTCACTGGGTATGAAGTTTCAGTTTCACAAGATGAAGGAGGCCTACTCCACATTGGTTTGCACAGCATCGTGAACACACTTTACTGAATTGCATATTAAAAATGGTGTAAGACGGTAAATTTTATGTTACCATTTGTTTTACCACAATTTAAAAAATATAGTCTTACAGTAAATAAGATCATTAGTTTCACAGGAGTTGTTTGAATAAAGTCTGCTGATCTAGGCAAATGTCATAATGCAAAAGCAAAGTTTAGTTGCAACAATTCCACAGGAAGTCTCAATAGTGAGGTATAGGACAGGGCTTCCTGGTGTTCTGGCTTAAGTAAAAGATACATTTTATTTAGGGTGGTAGACAGTTTGCATATCTTTTAGACAACTTATCAGTATATTCTCTTTAACTAACTTTTGTCACCTATTGAATGATAGCTTGAGTTTCTAGTCAATCTTTAAATAGATTTATTAATAAGAGATATAATAAAAATGGACTATTTAGTGCATACTCTATTCTAGACCTTGGCCTAAGCATTTCTTATAGATTACACCATTTTATCCTAATGAAAAATCTCTAACATTTTTGGAGAACTAACTGCATACCAGGCAGTGTTCCAGATTATTTACCTGCAGTATCATATTTCGTATTTACTAATACCCTGTGAAATTAGGGACTATTCTTCCCATTTGACAAATGACAAATTTGGAATGCAGAGAGGTTATTAAACTTACCAGAGGTTATACTAATTCAAAATAGAAGTGGGACACAAATTCAGACCATTAACCTCAGAGCCCATGCTGTTAACAATGATGTGATATTCATGATATAGTTACTATTATTTACCAGTCTAATAAATGAAAAAATAGGAGCTCTTAGAGTTTCATATGTCCCCCCTTGGTCCCACGGTAAATGGAAGAACTGGAACTCAAACTCAGCCTGTTTATACTCCAGAGTCTATACTCTTAGTCTCTCCAGTAGGTTATGCCAGTAAAGTCCTTATTACAGGCGCCTGGCACAGAATAATCACTCAATTAATAATTGCATTTTTTATTAGAAACTCTTTGTTCGCAGTATCTGCTAAGCCTGCACTAAGCCTTTGGGAAATAATTGTGTAATAGCCAGAACTAATCTCTAATCCAGTTTCATTTTTTGTAGCCTTTTACCATATTTCTTACTATCAAGACCTTTCTTTGAGTTATTTCATTATATCAAGAGCTCTAGTTCTAATATGGTAGAAATATAGAAAGAAGGGTAGCCAGTTATAGTGTTCATGCTCACAAATAATGTTTCAACATGGAAGTTAAATATATATGAGACCATGCAAAAGACTAACTCGGCAGGTACTAACAGATTGTATTTTATCAAGCATATAGTTTGCCAGGTACTGTGTCAGGTACTTTAAGTACACTTTCTTACAAATATTCACAGGAGAAAGCCCTATGAGAAAGCTCTTCTGTCTATTTTACACATAGGACAATTTACACATAGCCCACAGAGTTTGCAACTTGTACAAATTTACAGATACAGATAATATGCTGTAGAATTCAGATCTGAGTACAAATTTAACTTTAAAACCCATTTTCTTAAATACTATGTTATGTTGCTTCACTAAGAAGTTAGGAAGCTTAAAGAGAGACTGTTGTTTTTGTTTTTATTATTTCAGACTGGCTATATGAATATAAGTAATATTGAAATCTGGTACAGACATAATATGCCATGGGCCTTCTAGCCACTTGATGATTGCCTCCACTAAGTATACCAGTGGAAGGACTGAAAAGTTAACTCCTTTAAAGATAAGGTGTTTTTTCGCTAGATAGACTTGTTTTGCTATTGACTTTTCATTTCTATTCATTTCTCTCCAAACAAATCTGGATTTCATTCTTTGTGTATGTGTGTATGCATGTCTGTGTGATTATTTGGAGAATGGTTTTGGGATTTAGGGCATACTTATATTGTTATGATCCTTTTGTGTTGCTTCTGTGTTCCAGAATTTCTTGCCCACCCACATCTGACCTACATGTGTATCACATATTTTTGGCAGTAAAGGGTTATGTTGGTTATATGTTTGATTTATAACAAGCAATGATCCTAATATGCCAGTATGATTGTTCATGTTTTATCTTAAAAACCTATCTCTCAAGAATGAAATGTGGAAGATGACAATCAAAGGAAAATATTTGCAGTTTACGTTACAGGCAAAGCTTAATAACTCTAATTGTGGGGCACTTCTAAAAATAGAGAACAAAAGGCCTAAATTCCACTAAAAATGAGCCATATGAATGGATTGGTCACAGAAAAATAAATGAAACTGCCTCTTAATGATATGAAAAGATGCTGGGCTTCATTTAAAGTAAGAGAAATGCAAATGAAGCTCCACTGCTTACCTATCAAATTTACAGAAATCCCCAAGTTTATAAAAATATTCTGTTGGTGAGGCTATGAGGAAATAGGTGGGAATGTACTGGTGGGAATGTGCAAACACTATGGAGGGAAATTTTTCAATATTTAAAAAACTTTATGTGCAATATTTTTTGATCAAATGATCCTAGTTCTATGAATCTATTCCAAAGACGCACTGGAAAAAATATGAAAAGACTTATGCATTGTGATTATACCTTGCTGTACTATTTTAATAGCAAAAATTTAAAACAATTAAATGTCCATTAAAATAAAAATACTGGGTACATTATAGTATATCCACACAACCGAATATTATGTAGCTGTAAAAATGAAAGAATGTCTCCATAGAGACTTCAGAGTAGTTCCCAGGATATATTATTAAATGAAAAAGGCAAGTAGAGGAAATGTGTTTATAGTATGCTACCATTTATCTTGGTAAGTGTAATGAAAGTATATGGGGCGCCTGGGTGGCTCAGTCAGTTAAGCGTCTGACTTCAGCTCAGGTCACGATCTCGCGGTTCGTGAGTTTGAGCCCTGCGTCGGGCTCTGGGCTGATGGCTCGGAGCCTGGAGCCTGCTTCCGATTCTGTCTCCCTCTCTCTCTGCCCCTCCCCCGTTCATGCTCTGTCTCTCTCTGTCCCAAAAATAAATAAACGTTAAGAAAGTATAGATACATATGTGATTATACTAAAGCCAAAACTACAAGAGCAAAATCTGTCATACTGTGACACACACACACACACACACTCACACACACACAATTGTTAAAAGTTACCCTTAGGAGAGGGGAAGATACAGAAAGTTAGGAGTAAGGAAAGGTATAGAGAGGACAGGATAGGGATAGTGGGCTGATTTCTTAGAACTTTGAGTATATGCACTTGGAACCATTTAAATACAATAAAATCTTAAAACAGTAGTTTCTAATAATCATAAGTAAAGTGAAACAAATCGGGACAACTGTACTTCACATTGATGGCATAAACACACTGAGATGAATTTATTCCAAGTCATTATTAGCACAGTGATTTGATTGTTCTTTACTGGCGTATACTCTAAGGACAGAGGGAACAGCAATACACTTTAAATTGTTTTTGGTAGTCATGTCATTGATGGATAGTGTTGGTAGTATTATAAAGAGATTATTGTCTATGCTTTGTGTGATATAGCAAAGAAGTAATTATGTTGATATCCTTAAGAACCAGAATTTTTGGCATAGAGGAAAGGAAATACAGATGTGGGACTGATCAATTTAAGTAAAAATCTTATAATCCTGTTTTGAAGAGGAAGTATCGTTAAGAATTCATATTTTTTTTATTTTGAAAAATAAAATTCACTCTGTGCCAGCACTGAGCACACCTAGAGCCCAGGTATTTTCTTCTAAATATCATTCTCTATTAAAAGGAACCAAGGCTCTTTAGAGAAATGGCTGAATCTAGGGCTGCAGCGGAGAAAGTATGCATTGAGTCTGGAATATCTTTTAGTGTCAGGAAGTAAGATGCAATCAAAGAATGATGATGGAACATTTCAAAAGGACATGGGAACCTACTTGTGGGAGCTCCTTCTAGGAATGTTAAAGCCTAAACATCATGATAGTAATATAGTTCATTGAATGAAATAATAATTCATAATCCATACTGAAATACCTACTTACATGCATACATACACATATGGAGGTGAAGGAGAAGCTCTTTCTCACAGTAGAGTACCAACAAATAAATTTAGAAGGAATGGTGAAATTATAAAATCACAAGTTGGCAACCATCATAATAATTGATTCAGGGAAGGGCCTGCAAAGGATGTTAAAATTAGTACGTGAAATTTTGATGAATTACAGGTTATCTGCATAGTTTCAGAGTTACTCCCCAGAAGACATTTAATAATTAACCAGAGAGAAGTAGCAGGTTTACAGTGGAGAATCATGAAAGATACCACCTTAACCAAGTGGCCACGGTTAACATCACTAGCAATAAGACAAGTCAGTATCATGTGCCTTTTGATAAGAAAGGAATACATCACTTCTGTGTTATTCTTGCCTCAAATGAGTGACTTGACTATAATCATAGGAAACATTGGAAAAACATAAATTGAGGGATCTCCTAAAAAATAACTGGCCCATATTTTTAAAACACATGAAGGTCAGGGGCGCCTGGGTGGCTCACTCAACTAAGCCTCCAACTTTGGCACAGGTCATGATCTCACAGTTCGTGAGTTCGAGCCCCACATTGGGCTCTGTGCTGACAGCTCAGAGCCTGGAGCCTGCTTCGGATTCTGTGTCTCCCTCTCTCTGCCCCTCCCCCGCTCATCCTCTGTCTCTCTCAAAAGTAAATAAACATTAAAAAATTTAAAAAAAGTAAAAAACTTGAAGCTCATAAATGTCAAATACTGAAAACTGTTCTACATTAAAGGAGATTAGGCAACAACAAGAACATGAGAATTGAATCCCATATGTGACCCAGGATTCTTTATTGCCATTAGCAACTTGATTCAAATAATTGAGGAAATTTAAACAACAAAGTTGGTTATTGGTATTGTACTAATGTTATTCTGTGGCTGCATAAGAAAATGTCCTTTGACATTTGATAATTATTCTGTGGCTGCATAATTATTCTGTGGCTGCATAAGAAAATGTCCTTCTTTATAGAAAATACACTCTGCAGTGTTTAGGGATAAAGACTATCATATTTGCAACTTACCTTCAAGTGGTTCTGGGGAAATTTTATATATCAATGTGAAAGAGAGAGAAAATGATAAAGCAAAATATCAACCACCAATGTTGACATTATTACATTAACAACATTGGGTAATCTGGATGAAAAGTATACAGAAATTCTTTTTTTTCTTTTCTCAACTTTTATAAGCCTGAATTATGTCAAAATAAAATATTTAAGACATACATATTTCTTAGATCTGTCCACTCTTATTGGCTCAAAAATAATGAGTATACCCAGTGTCCAGAATAGTCTTAAAATATATTTCCCACTAAAATGAATTGGAATAATGGCTAATTCTGGGTTGGAAGCACAATGAGTCTAAAATATCTTGTCATGCCAGAAAGCAAGAAGAACATGGGAAAGACCACTTGGCTGTGTCACAATTGATCACGAACCAAGTTTAAATAGTTTCCCTCTGGAAAGAGTTGAGAAAATTTGAAGAATAAGAATAATAACTACAGTGATTTATATATAACATTTAAACATTTTTATGTTAATCCAAAAATTAATCATCTTAAGAGTATGTTAGGAGGCCAAAGTTATTATTTTCAAAAATCTGTAAAAGGGAAAGAATCAAACATTTCATTTGCCTTTTCTATATGAATTGTACTTCAGGGTAACCAAATATTTGAGAAAGTTTCTCTTTACAGAAGTTTTACAGCAAATAACAGAATTCCAACAAATGAATTATAAAATGACACAATCACCATCTGGTAATCTTTAGTGAATCAATGGATCTAAGCGATAATCATGAATGCTGCCAACATCAGTAAAGAGTCGTCATCAACAGGACGTTATGTACCTCCAGGTGGAACTGTAGTCATCCCTTCCTATCCATGGGGAGTACCTTCCAAACCCCAGTGGATACCAGAAACCATGGATAGTACTAAACCCTATATATATTATGTTTTTCCTATACATACATACCTATGATAAAGTTTAATTTATAAATTATGCACAGTAAGAGATTAACAGTAATATATAATAATAAAATAGAAAAGTTATATGAATGCGGTCTCTCTCTTTCAAAATCTTATTGTACCTGTACGCACCCTTCTTCTTGTGAGGTTTTGAGCTGTTAAAATGCCTGTGTGATGAGATACAGTGAGGTGAATAATGTAGGCGTTATGATGTACCGTGAGTCTACTATTGGCTTTCTGACAGTGTGTCCGAAGGATCAACTGCTTTTGGACTATAGTTGAGTGCGGGTAACTGAAGCCAGGGAAAGCTAACCCACAGATAAGGGGTGGGGGACTACTGTGTAACCATTCTCTCAGAAGCAGTGTTGGCAGCAACAACAACAACAGCAACAAAAACTTCATCCAAAACTAACTACTAATTTACAGAAATTACAAAGGGCAGAGGGACATTTCAAGCCACATCACAGGGATGTAAAGGGGAAAACCAGACTGTGGAAAACTCCCAGGAAGAACAGTTGAGGTTTTCTGAACAGCAGCAGCCAACAACAAAATTACAGGAGAAAAAATGAGACAGAGGAGGAAACTCTAGAGATTAAAAGAGACAAAAGTCCGTCACAACATGTTAAGTGTTGTGTAGAGTCTGACTTGTACAAACAGATAGCTTCCCTGAGACAGTCAAGGAAATTTGAAAACTAATGAACTTTGTTGATATTAAAGGATATTGTTACTTTATTGTTAAAAGTAATAATGGTATTTGTTTACAAAAGTGCTCTTACTTTTTAGAGATACGTACTTGACCATTTACAAATGACATGATACAGTGAATGGGATTTTCTTTGAAATCATCTGGGTAGGGGGGCACCTGGGTGGCTCAGTGAGTTGAGCGTCTGACTTTGGCTCGGGTCATGATCTTGCGGTTTGTGGGTTCAAGCCCCACGTCGGGCTCTGTGCCAACAGCTCGGAGCCTGGAGCCTGCTTCGGATTCCGTGTCTCCTCCTCTCTCTGCCCCTCCCCTGCTCATGCTCTGTCTCTCTGTCTCTCAATAATAAATAAACGTTAAAAAAATTTTTTTAATAAAAAAAAAAGGATATCATCTGGGTAGGAAAGAGGTGATGTGGAAGGGATGTGGATGGAGGTAAGGATGAAGTGAGTTTACCCATAAGCTGATAATTGATGAAAATGTGTGAGACTACAGATGGGTTTATTTTACTCTTCTTTCTACTTTCGTAGAAAATATCCATAATGAATAAAATGTTTTAGGTCACCGATAGTAGGGTGCAGAAGATAGTGGAGGAAAGGAGGAGGGATAACGTTGGCCCTTATTAGGGCTGGCAGGCATGCTAAGGCCTTTTTGATGTTATTTAATTTAGTTTTTGGACTAGTTCAATGAATGGTTGTATTTTTCCTGTCGTAAAGATAAGGAAACTGAAGGTAGAATGATTAAGTGCTTTGTTGAAGGTCTCAGAATTAGTACTTGGAGCTAGAATCAATACTTCCTTCTGGCTCATCTGATTGTTCATCTGATTCCAAATTCATGCTTTTCCCTTACTACTATATATTGTACTCCACCATGAAAGAAGACAAGCTAAAATAGGTTTAATGTATTATTTTGACAACTTTATTGGCATAATAATTCCTATAATAAAATCTTCCCCTTTAAAGGGGGTACAGTTTAGGGATTTTTAGGATATTCAAAGTATATTACCACAACCTAAGTTTAGAACATTTTCATCATCCCAAAAGAAACCTTGTACCCATTCCGCATCCCTCCCCCCAGCCCCTCTGCCCTAGACAACCATTAATTTACCTTCTGTCTCTATAGATTTGCGTATTCTGGAAATGTCATGGGAATGCAATCAAACAGTTGTCTTTTGTGACTGTCTGCTGTCACCGAGTGTAATGTTTTCAAGGTTCAGTGATGTTGTAGCTTGTGTCAGTACTTCATTCCTTTTCGTTGCTGAATAATATTCTATTATATGGATAGGTCTGATTTTGTTTATTCACTCATCAATTTGTAGACATTTGAGTTGTTTCCACTTTTCAGCTATTATGAGTAATGTTTCTATGAATATTCACGTGTAAGTTTTTGTGTGTACGTGTGTTTTCATTTCTCTTGGGTGTATATGTAGGGAATGGGAACACTGGATTGTATGTTCCTCTAACTCTTTGAGAAACTGCCAAACTATTTTACACAGTGACAGCACCATTTTACATTCCAATCAGCAAGTGTGAGGGTCCCAATTTCTCCATATCCTTGGTAGTCCTTGTTCATCTTTTAGCTTCTAGTCAGCCTCATGGGTGTGAAGTAGTATCTTACTGTGGTCTTACATATTCTAATGACTAGTAATGTTTGATAATGTACTATGAGCCACTGAATCATATGTAACCTAATTTTGTCATTCTTTCATTCACTGTGCATATAGAGTACCTTCTGTATGCCAGAAAAAAAGAAATGACAGTTCATTCTTTGTAACTGTAGACAAGAATGCTAGTAGCTGGTGGGGTTTTGATGAAAAGAGAAACAAATTCTCTTCTGATTGCTTTCATTTTCCCATTGAAATAAGAAGCAACATAATCCGCTAAGAATCAGGAGAGAGATAGGAAATATTGAAATTAACTGAGGAATGAAAATGTATCTGAACTGAAAGAGGAAAAAAATAACCAAAAGAACTTGAATGACTCTATCAATGTGGCATGTGCATTTTTCACATTTCATAGATAACACAGAATTTCTCTCTAAAGGTTATCATTTACACTCCCGCCAACATTTTGTAGTATTTTTTGTTCCTGATCCTTGCTCACACTGGCTGTCATCAAACATTTTAATTAAAAAAATGGTTTCTAATAGATTCAATTAGTGATTTTATAATTTTCAATAAGATTGAATGCCTGCTTGTCTCTTTTGCCCATTTTTATTGTCATTATTTTTTTCTTTAGATTTGTGGGTTTATTATATATTCCAGACGTCAACTCTTACTGGTTATATATTGTCTCAAATATATTCGCTAAGTCTGAAGCTTGTCATCACTTTTTAAATAATGCTTTCTATTAACAGACATTTTTAACATTAACTTGTAATACTGTTTTAAGAAATCCTTTCCTACTTGACATCATGAAAATAATTGTTTTTTTTATTTTCTCCCAGAAGTTCTGTTTTTCACATTCAGGTCTTTCATCCACTTGAAATTACTTTTTTAATATGGTAAGAAGTTGGAACATATTTTCCTCCACATGGATGATATATTTCCTATAATTGTATATTGAAAAATTCATCATTTGTCCATCAGTATGCATCTTTCTGTCACTTGTCCTGTTTCTGGGCCCTCTTTTTTCTTCTGTTGGCCTATTTGCTTATTTCTGTTATTCCATTTGGTTTGGAGTTGTATTTTAAATTGATTTGAGAGGATTGACATCGTTAACATTTCTGTGTCGTCCTATTGTGAACATGACATATTTCCATTTAATTAAATGTTATAATGTTTTGTGATGAAGTCATATAGTTATATCCAGTAAAGCCATGTAAATTTTGTTAAATTGATTCCTAGATACCGTGTACTTTTAGCTATTATTACAAATGGTCTCTGTTTTATAAATTACATTTTAAAACTTGCTGGAATATAGAAATGGAAATTATTTTTCTAATTTTATCTTAAATTCCATAAATGTACCAAACCCATATATTATAAATTGCCTCTGAATCCTCCTGATTTTTTTGTATAGGGAAACATATGTGACTGATGATAGTTTTGTTTCTTCCTTTCCATTAAGTGATAGATGATATGGGGTTAGCCACATTAAGTATTCCCATTAGAAAGGGAAATAATGAGAAGTTTATAGAAATTACTGATTCTTTTTTAAAATTTTTGGAAATTTATTTTGAGAGAGAGAGAGAGAGAGAGAGAGAGGCAGGCAGAGAGAAAGGGAGAGAAAAAAATCCCAAGCAAGCTCCGTGCTATCATCGCAGAGCCTGACATGGGGCTTGAACCCACCCACCGTGAGATCATGACCTGAGCCAAAATCAGGAGTCAGATGCTCAACCAACTGAGCCACTCAGGAACCCTTATAAATTACTGATTCTTATGGGCACATATCATTAGGTCTTCCTATCCAAGGGGTTGGGAAGTGTTCCTTAATTGGGCCCCACTTCTGTTTTGTGGGAGTGGGAACTGGGTTCCCTGGGAGTCTCCATCTTTTATTTGCCACAGCTCATGGCTTCATCCTGTGGGAGTTTCTTTCTTTTTCGTTAATGTCTTTGGCCACTTATGAAGAAGGTGTTGGAAGAGATACCTTTGTGCAACTTTTTTTTCAGCTTCTTTTCCTGTAGAAAAATGGTGGCCCAAAGGAGTGTTTACATCTTGTAGTCTCAGTCCCTTTTACTTCAGATGCTTTTTGCCAATTCAGCTGTCTTAAATAATTTTTGGATTTCCTTTGTATCTGATCACTCTCTCTTTCTTGTGCCAAAAACCACATCCACAGTTTTCTTTCAGGACATGCCTCTCTCTAGATTTAATTAGTGGTATTTCAGGTGTTGTGAAACATCCTTAGTAGGCACCATCTTAATTTTTTAGAAGTCTTAATGAAGGGCCTTATAGCCACATCTTTGATTTCTTTTTTAACCTGAAGCTCTGTCTTTCTGACAGGGCCATGGATTTAATATTAGTATAAGGATTATCTTAATTTAAAAATCTTGAGGTATCAATAAATGCTGGATATAAAAAACCCAGCCAGACTCTTAATATTTTTTTCTAAATTTTGCTTGCAAATTGTTATTTTTTTGTACTCATCTATTTCTTGAAGAAACTTAGTATATAGCTAGAAGCAAGTAGGTAATATTTATGTGATTTTTCCTAGAGAGCTTCTTGCCCAATTTTCAAACTTTCTACCTTACCATCACTTTCTACCTTACCAAGTTATCAGAGATGATAGTTTTACTAAATGACTAACACCACATAACACTGCCCTCCAGTGTTTCTGGCCTCTTATAATAATCTCCTCATCATTTTTATAGCCAATATCTGTCACTGTATCCCAAGACCAATGACATATGTTTTAAGTTTTTATTTAGCAGTACTTTACTTCTAGGATCAGTTTGTTTCAGTTAGCTATAGCTGTGTAACCTTTTACCCCAAAACTCAGAGGCTTGAAACAATAAATATTTTTCCTGATTTTCTGGAATTCAGCTGACCTACACTGGATCTTGGCTAGATGGGCTCAACAGATCTCAACTGGAGTTTCTCATGTGGTCTAGAGGTTGGCTGTTGTCAGCTGATATAAGGTGGACTTGTTTGGTGTCATTCAGATCTGTTAGAAATGTTTCTTGTCTTCATTTTGGGTTAGTGGACTAGCATAGGCATATCTTTTTCACGGGGATGGCAGAAATAGTAGAAACATGTAAGGTTTCCTAAGGCCTTGGCTTATAAGAGGCATACAATAACTTGTGCCTGTTTCATTGGCTGAAGCAGGTCACATTTAGAGGTCAATATGTCCCACTTTTATTTTTATTCTTTTTAAGTTTATTTATTTTGAGAAAGAGAGAGCTTACATGTGGAGAAGGGGAAGAGAGAGAGAGAGGAAGAGAGAGAATTCCAAGCAGGGATGCTGTCAGCCCAGAGCCCAGTGTGGGGCTTGATCTCACAAACTGTGAGATCATGACGTGAACCAAGATCAAGAGTCAGACACTTAACCCACTGAGCCACCCAAGGGGCCCCATATGTCCCACTTTTAAACTATAGGGGTGCCTGGGTGGCTCAGTTGGTTGAGTGTCCAACTCTTAATTTTAGCTCAGGTCCTGATCCCAGGATTGTGGGATTGAGCCCCATGTCGGACTCGGTGCTGAGCATGGAGCCTGCTCGAGCTTCTCTCTCTCTTCCTCTGCCCCTCTGTCACACTCACATGCTCTCTCTCTCAAATGATAAATAAATAAATAAATAAATAGAATAAAAATTAAAATTAAAAAAAAGAAAGAAACTTTAAACTGACATGATAAGGGGCATGGACACAATGAGGTTAAACATTTAATGATTAAGGGTCATCAATGCCATCCTACCATACAGTAAAGTCATGATCACTAAGCCAAGAGCTGCAGGCTATTGGGGATCTGTCAAAATACTTGGACATATTTCAGTTTTACATAGTTTTTGAGAAAAATGTTTGCTAATATATTAAAGACTAAAACAAATTTTTTTTAAATACTCCTTCCAGTTGCTGATGTACTGGCTTTCAGCAGTTTATACTGATTACTAAAGAAGAGTCAGGGCTACAACGTTAGCAGAAGAAAGGAAATAATAAAGACTAGAGCAGAAATAAGTGAAATAGAAAACAGGACAATGATAGAAAAGATTAACAAAACTAAGAGTTGGTTTTTTGAAAAAATAAGCAAAACTGAGACACCTTTAGCTTGACTAACCAAGATAAAAGAGGAATCAAATAAATAAAATTATAAATGAAAGAGGTGATATTAACTGATACTACAATAGTACAAAGGATCATGAGAGTACTATGAACAATTAGTGCCAACAAACTGGTAACATAGGAAACAACTGGATAAATTCCTAGAAATATATAACTCACCAAGACTGAATCATGAAGAAACAGGAAATTTGAACAGACCAATAACAAGATTAGAGCAGGCATCAAAAACCTTCCAACACAGAAAAGTCGAGAAGAGGTGATTTCATTGATGAATTAACACTATCTTTCTCAAACTCTTCCAAAGATCTGAAGAGGAGGTAAGACTTTCAAATTCATTTTCTGAGGCCAGCATTACCTTGATACCAAAGCCAGGTACGGACACTGTAAGAAAAGAAAACTACAGACAAATATTTCTGATGAATATAGATGCAAAAATTCTCAACAAAATACTAACAAACTGAATTCAATGGTACATTAAAAGTAGCAGATACCAGGATCACAATCGTGTGAGATTTATCTCTGGGATACAAGGATGGTTCAATATTTACAAATCAATAAATATGATACATCACATTAATAGAATGAAAGATAAACATCACATGATCATCTCAATAAATGCAGAAAAATACATTTAACAAAGTGTTACATACTTTCATGGTAAAAAACAAAAACTTTCAACAAATTGGATATAGAAGCAATATAACTCAAGATAATAAAAGACATATATGACAACCCTCAGCTAACATACTTAACAGTGAAAGGTTGAAAGATTTTTCTCTAAAATCTAGAACAAGACTAAAGGGCCCACTCTCACCACTCCTATTCAACAAAGTACCAGAAGTCCTAGCCAGAGCGATTAGGCAAGAATAAGAAATGAAAGGCATCCAGATTGGACAAGAAGAAGTAAACTTGTCTCTGTTTGCAGATGGCATGTTCTTATGCATAGATAACCTTTAAGACTCAAGCAATAAGCTGTTAGACCTAATAAATGACTTTAGTAAAGTTACAGGATACAAAATCAACATACAAAAATCTGTTGCATTTCCATATACTAACTGAATTATTCTAAAAATTAATAAAACAGTTCCATTTACAATAACATCAAATACAATAAAATAGATAGGAATACATTTAACCCACCAGGTAAAATACCTGTATACTTTTTTTGATGAAAGAAATTGAAGAAGACAGAAATAGGTGGAAAGATATCCCATGTTCATGAATTGGAAGGATGAATATTGTTAAAATTTCCCTACTACTCAAAACCATTTATAGGTTCAATGCAATCCTTATCAAAATTCCAATGGCATTTCCCCAAGAAATAAATATAAAAAACATTCCTAAAATTTGTATAGAATCACAAATAGCCAAAGCAATCTTGAGAAAGAAAAACAAAACTGGAGGCATCATATTCCTGATTTCAAACTGTATTAAAAAGCTAGAGTAATTAAAATACTATGGTGCTGGTATAAAACGTAGACCAATGGAACAGAATTAAGAACCCAGAAATAAACCATGCATACTTGGGCATTTAATATTTAAAAAGGGATCCTAGAATGCTCAATGGGAAAGTATAGTCTTTAATAAGAGGTGTTGAGAAAATTAGATATTCACTTGCAAAAGAATGAAATTGTATTTCTGTGGTATCTGTTGCATTGTTTTCTCTTCCATTTCTCATTTTGGTTTTGAATCTTCTCTCTTTTTTTAATGTAGTTAAATCATTGCCAATTTTGTTTATTTTTTTTGGAAAACCTGGACATTACTTTCAATGTTATGTTATTGTTTATTTTGGTCTCTATTTTATTTATTTCTGATCTTTCTTTGTTACTTCCTTTCTCTACTAAATTTCAGATAAATTTCTTCTTTTTCAGGCTACTTGTTATGTAATGTTTATTTGAAGAATTTTCTTAATACAAGCATTTATAATATTAAAAATTATAAATAGAATCATAAAAGAATGAAATTGGACACTTATTTCACACCAAGTACCAAAATCAACTCAAAATGCCTTACTCAAACTGTAAAACTCCTAGAAGAAAAATCTCATTTACATTGGTATTGGCAGTGCTTTAAAAAATTTTTGGGGGGCGCCTGGGTGGCGCAGTCGGTTAAGCGTCCGACTTCAGCCAGGTCACGATCTCGCGGTCCGTGAGTTCGAGCCCCGCGTCAGGCTCTGGGCTGATGGCTCGGAGCCTGGAGCCTGTTTCCGATTCTGTGTCTCCCTCTCTCTCTGCCCCTCCCCCGTTCATGCTCTGTCTCTCTCTGTCCCAAAAATAAATAAAAAACGTTGAAAAAAAAAAAATTAAAAAAAAAATTTTTGGGTGGGGGAGGAGGTTTCCTGGGTGGCTCGGTTAGTTAAGCGTTTGTCTCTTGATTTCAGCTTAAGTCATGATCTCACAGTTCATAAGTTCGAGAGCCCCATGTCAGGCTCTGCACTGACAGTGCGGAACCTGCTGGGGATTCTCTGTCTCCCTCTCATTCTGCTCCTCCTCTGCTTGCTTTCTCTTTCTCTCAAAAATAAATAAACATTTTAAAAATATTTTGAGAGAAAGAGAGACAGAGTGCAAGCAGGGAAGGGGCAGAGAGAGAGGGAGACACAGAATCTGAAGCAGGCTCCAGGCTCTGAGCTATCAGCACAGAGCCCCATGCGGGGTTCAAACTCATAAGCTGAGATCATGACCTGAGCCAAAGTCAGACACTTAACCTACTGAACCACCCAGGTGCCCCTAAAAAGTGCAAGCAGCAAGTGGGACTACATCAAACTAAAACGCTTCTGTACAGAAAAAGAAAAAATCAGACTGAAAAGGTAACCTTTAGAATGGCAGAAAGTATTTGTAAGTCATATATCTGATAAGGGGTTAATATCTAAAATATATAAGAAACACAGCTCAATAGTAGAAAAAAACAAATAATCTGATTTTTCAAAATTGGGCAGAGGACCTGAACAGACATTTTTCCAAAGAAGATAGATAAATGGCCAAGTATGTGAAAAGATGCTCAACATTACTAATCATCAGGGAAATGCAACTCAAAACTATAATAAGAGATCACCTTACACCTGATAGAATGTCTCTCGTCAAAAAGACAGGAGATATCAGGTGTTGGCAGGAATTTGGAGAAAAGGGAACCCTTGTGTACTGTTGGTGGGAATGTAAATTCATAGGGGTACTATAGGAAGCAGCATGGGGGTGTCTCAAAAAATTAAACATGAAGCTGATTCAGCAGTCCCACTTCTGAGTATGTATCTGAAGGAAATGAAGTCCCTATGTCAAAGGGAAATCTGAACTTCCATGTTCACTGCAGTATTATTTACAACAGCTGAAACATGAAAACAGCCTAAGTGCCTGTTGATAGATGAATTAAAAAAAATGATTTTATATATAATGGCATATTTTTCAGCCATTAAAAAGAATGAAATCTAACCTATAGAAAGAGAAAATAGAGTGGTGGTTGCCAGAGGTGAGGGGGGTGGGGGAAATGGTTGCAAGTGATCAGAGGTTACAGACTTCCAGTTACAAGATGAGCAAGATCTGGGGATCTAACGCACAGAATGGTGACTAAGGTTTACAACACTATATTGTATACTTGGAAGTTGCTAAGAAAGTTCTTACCACACACGTACACACACATGCACACACACACACACACACACACACACACACACACACAATGTTAATTATGTGAAGTGATGAGTATGTTAACCTTATTATGGTAATCATTTTGCATTATATATATATGTCAAATCTTGACAGTATACAATGTAAACCTACATAAAATATATCAATTATATCTCAAAGCTGGAAAAAAATTAAAAAAGAGACAGTAGGAAAAAAGCTTTTAAGTATCTACTTACATTACTTCCTTTAAACTCTAATTCAAGTTCAATGTGTGGATTAGTTTAACAATGGCTATTAGGTTAAACATTTAATATGTAATTATGTGTTTCATAATTTTCCTTTTGTGAATTGGTAGGATTAAAATAATTTACTCAAAAGCTTGAGAATTTGTACAGAATATTTAATTATTTTAAATCAGTCACATCTTGTAGACTTTATGCTGAAATGGCTTAAAAATATATTAATCATTGTTGTCCATGAATCATTTATACGACTTTTAGTTAGACATAATGATACTTCATAATTTGTGATATGACATAATGATACTTCATAATACTACCAACATTTGTGTTGGTTTTCCTTCTATGAATTTTTAAAATTCACTTAATACAAATTTTATACTTATTTTATGAAATAATTATGCTAGTTATTATGGGGAAAACAAAGGAATTTAAGATGTGATCCCAGCCTTTCATGAGCATCTTGATTTATTAAGAAGGGAAAACAGACTTCTGGAGAAGATGGCAGAGTAGGAGGATCTTAGGCATCCCACAGATACATCTAGATAATACCCACATCACTGTAAGTAACCCAGGGAACAACCTGAGAACTGGAAGAACAGACTCTTCACACGGGACTTAGAGAAGAGGCCACATCAAAAGTGGTAGGAAGGGTAGAGACTTGGTCAGGACCAAGCTAACTCCTAGGATTGTCCATGGCAAGGAGAGACCATAGACACGAGAGGGGAAAGGAGCAGATCCTGTATCAGGCACCCCAGGCATGGGGGACACACCCTGGGAAGATGAATAGCCATAACATTTGGCTTTGGAAATCAGAGGGGCTTGACTTTGAGAGTTCTTACAATCAGTAGGACTAAACACCTGGAACTTTAAAAAATCACTGGGCTTGGCTCTGGGAGAGACAACGGATGATAGGAAACTGAGTCCCACCCCAAAAGAGACAGAATAACTAACAGCCCTGTTGAGGTACAGCATAGAAGCAGCAGTTTGGAAAATGCCTGAGATTTATTTGCTAGTCTCAGAACATGTGCTGGAGAGGCAGGGATCTTTAGGAGACTTCTCCAGGAACAAAGTTGCTGGTAGGAACCATTCCCTCTTCCCCTGTCCCCTCTCTGGCCTAGATACATGGGAGCCAGCAAGAACACTCTCCACCTAGCTTGCTAATAACACTATGCCCTGCCCTCACATTCTCCTGTGGACACATTTCTCCAATTCACCCTCAGCAGAAGTCCGTGCAAAGTAGTGCCACAAGCCTGTTAGTGTGCAAATAGCCCTGACGAGAGCCATCACCTCTCCAACATGACTCCAGCCCCTGGAGAGGGAGAGAGGGTAAGGTAACCACAAATACTAGTTTGACTGCAGCCCCAGCAGTGGGCTGGGGGTAGACCTCTGGTCTGACTACAAGCCCCACTCACCAACAAAAGTTTCTCAGGAGATAACACAGGGAGAGTACTCTGCAGTTCTGTGTGACCACAAATCTGGCAAACACAAGCCCAAGGTGACCCCACACTGCCCATTACCAACACAGGGACCAAACCCTGCTCACAAAGGGCAAAGAGAGCCATTGCACATGATAGGACTGAAGGCAAAAGTGGCTCAGCCACAATAGAATTAAAAAAATTTTTTAAGTTTATTTTTTGAGAGAGAGAGTGTGCACACAAGCAGGGGAGCAGCAGAGGGAGAGGGAGACAGAGGATCTGAAGCAGGCTCTGTGCTGCCAGCAGACAGCCTGATGTGGGGCTCAAACTTACAAACTCTAAGATCATGACCTGAGCCAAAGTTGGATGCTTAACTGACTGAGCCACCCAGGCACCCTGTCAGCCACAATATTAAGGCACAGGCAGCACACATAGGAGACATCCCTGAAGCACCAGGGTCTGGTAAATAGGAGACATTGTACTACAGGGCACTGCAGGACATCTCCTTCATAAAGCCCCTATTTTGAAGAGCAGAAGATGTAACTGACTCTTCAGACACATGAAAACAGGCACAGAGAGATAGACAAAATGAGGAGATGGAGGGATGTGTCTCAAATGAAAGATCAGGACAAAAAAGCAAGACCAATCTATATGCTGCCTCCAAGAGACTAATTTCGGAGGTAAGACACATGCAGATTGAAAGTGAAGGAATGGAGAAGCATTTATCATGCAAATGGAAGTGAAAAGAAAGCCTGGGTAACAGTAGTTATATCGGACAAAATAGACTTTAAAACAAAGACTGTAATCAGAGACAAGGACACTATATAATTATAAAGGGAACAATGCAACAAGAAGATATAACAATTATAAATATGCACCCAATATGAAAGCACCCAAATATATAAAGCAGTTAATAACAAACATAAAGGAAGTAACTGATAGTAATACAATAGTAGTTGGGGACTTTAACATCCTGCTTATATCAGTGGATAGACATCCAAACAAAATCAGCAAGGAAACAGTGGCTTTGAACGACACATTGGACAAGATGCATCTAATAGATATATTCAGAACATTACATCCTAAAACAGAAGAGTACACATGCTTTTCAAGTTCACATGGAACATTTTCCAGAATAGATTACATGTTAGGTCACAAAACAAGTCTCAACAAATTCAAAAAGATTGAAATCACATCATGCATCACATCTGATCACAATGCTATGAAACTAGAAATCAACC
Organism: Panthera tigris; assembly: GCF_018350195.1. NCBI lineage: Eukaryota > Metazoa > Chordata > Mammalia > Carnivora > Felidae > Panthera > Panthera tigris. Next base: position 19,105,152 of record NC_056676.1, read on the forward strand.
ACAAAAAATGTGGAAAGACCACAAGTATGTGGAGGCTAAATAACATGCTACTAAACAATGAATGGGTCAACCAAGAAATAAAGAATGTATGGAGACAAGTGAAAATGAAAACACAATGATCCAAAATCTTTGGGCTGCGGCAAGAGCTGTTCTAAGAAGGAAGTTTAAGAAGCAAGAAAAATCTCAACATTACTTATACCTAAAAGAGCTGGAAAAAGAAGAACAAACAAAACCCTAAACCAGTAGAAGGAAGGAAATAATAAAGAGTAGAGCAGACATAAAATAAACTAAAAAAAGAACAAAAAAAACAGTAGAACAGATCAATGAAACCAGGAACTGGTTTTTTGAAAAGATCAATAAAATTGATAAACCTTTAGCTAGACCCATAAAAAAATAAGACAACTAAATAAAATCATAAATGCAAGACAAGCAATAACTGACAGCCTAGATTATAAGTGAATGTTATGAAAAATTATATGCCAACAAATTGGACAACCAAAAAGAAATGGATAAATTCCTAGAAACATATAACCTCCCAAAACTGCATCTGGAAGAGAAAGAAAATTTGAACAAACTGATTACCAGCAATGAAATCGTATCGGTAATCAAAAAGCTCCCAACAGACAAAAGTCTGGGTCCAAATGGTTTCACAGGTGAATTATACCAAACATTTAAAGAAGAGTTAATATCTGTTATTCTCAAATTACTCTAAAAGAGAAGAGGAAGGAAAGCTTCCTAATTCATTCTGAGGCCAGCTTTATTCTGATACCAAAAGCACATAAAGACACTACAAAAAAGAGAACTACAGGCCAGTAACCTTGATGCACATAGATTCAAAAATCCTCAATAAAATATTAGCAACTGAATCCAACAATATGTTAAAAAAAATCATTCACCATGATCAAGTGGGATCTATTCCTGGAATAGAAGGGTGGTTCAATATTTTCAAATCAATCAATGTGATATATCAAGAGAAAGGGTAAAAATCATGTGATAATTTCAATAGATGCAGAAAAGTACTTGAGAAGGCACAACATCCATTCATGATAAAAATTCTCAACAAGGTAGGTTAGGAGGGAGCATACTTAAACATAATCAAGGCCATATGTGAAAAACCCACATCTAACCTCATACTCAGTTCTGAACAACTGACAGCTTTCCCTTAAAATCAGAAACAAGACAAGGATGTCCACTCTCACCACTTTTATCCAACATGGTATTGGGAGTCCTACCCACAGCAATCAGACATGAAAAATGAATACATACATACATATATACGTAAATAAATAACTCATCCACATTTGTAAGGAAGAACTAAAACTTTCCCTATTTGTAGATAACATGATACTGTATATATAAAACCCTAAAACCTCTGCAAAAGAACTACTAAAACTAATAAATGAATTCTGTAAGGTCGCAGAATACATCAATATAGAGAAATCCATTGCATTCCTATACACTATAGACTAATAACACTACACTAATAACAAAGTGGCAGAAAGAGAAATTAGGAAAACAATCTCATTTACAATTGTACCAAAAATAACAAAAGACCTAGGAATAAATGTAAGCAAGGAGGTGAGGAGACCTGTACTTTGTAAACTACAAAACATTGATGAAAGTAACTGGACACAGAAAGATGGAAAATATTTCTTGCTCATGGATTAGAAGAACAAATATTGTTAAAATGTTCATACTACCCAAAGTAATCTACAGATTTAATGCAATCCCTATCAAAATACAAACAACATTTTCACAGAGCTATAACAAATAATCCCAAAATTTTCATGGGACCACAAAATAGCCAAAACATTCTTGAACAAAACTGGAGTAATCACAATCCCCGATGTCAAGATATACTACAATGCTGTAGTAATCAAAACAGTATAGTAAAGGCACAAAATAGGCACGTAGATCAATAGAACAGCATAAAGAACCCAGAAATAAACCTGTGATTCTATGGTGAATTAATCTTTGACAAAGGAGGCAAGAATATTAAATGGGAAAAAGTCAAGAAATGATGTTGGGAAAGCTGGACAGCAACTTGCAAAAGAATGAAACTGGGCCACTTTCTTACACCACACACAATATAAACTCAAAATGGATTAAAGACCTAAATGTGAGTTTTTAAACCATAAAGATCCTAGGAGACAGCTCAGGCAGTAATGTCTTTGACATCATGTGTAGTAACATTTTTCTATATATGTCTCCTGAGGGAAGGGAAATAAAAACAAAAATAAACTATCAAGACTACATGGAAATAAAAAGCTTCTGTACAGCAAAGGAGACAGTCATCAAAACTAGAAGACAAGCTATTGAATACAAGATATTTGCAAATGACATATCTGATGAGGAGTTAATATCCAAAATATAAAAAGAGTTATACAGTTCAAAAAACCAATAATCCAATTAAAAATGAGCCGAAGATTGAAGCATGAAAAGATGCTCAACATCACTCATCGTCATGGAAATGTAAATCAAAACTACAGTGATACCACCTCACACCTGTCAGAATGGCTAAAACCAGAAACAAGAAACAAGTGTTGGCAAGGAGGATGTGGAGAAAAAGGAATGCTTGTGCACTGCTGGTGAAAATGCAAACTGGTGCAGCCATTTTGGAAAATAACATGGAGGTTTTTCAAGATTCAAAATAGAATCACCATATGACCCAGTAAATCCACTGCTGGATATTTACCTAAAGAACATGAAAACACTAATTCGAAAAGATATATGCACCCCTGTGTTTACTGCAGCATTATTTACAGTAGCCAAATGTGGAAGCAACCCAAGTGTCCATCAATAAGATGTGGTATATATAGATAGATAGACATATAGTGTAATATTACTCAGCCATAAAAAATAATGAAATCTTGCCATTTGCAGCAACATGGATGGATCTATGGGTATAATGCTAAGTGAAATAAGTGAATCAGAAACACAAGTACCATATGTTTTCACTCATGTGGAATTTAAGAAACAAACCAAACAACAAAAAAAGACAGAAAAAAACAAGACTCTTAAATATAGAGAACAAATTAGTGGTCACCAAAGGGATGTTGGAGGGGGAATGGACAAAATAGCTGAAGGGATTAAGAGTACACTTATCATAATGAACACTGAGTAATGTATAGAATTTTGAATCTGTATTATACACCTGAAATGAATATAACCCTGTATGTTAATTACAGTGGAATTAAAAAAATAAATAGAAAGTTAAAAAAGAAGAGAAAACAAATAATGTGGAATATGATCACATGTACTGATAACCAGTGGTGAGAAGAGTTGGATTCATTGTGGATTAGCCAGTGGGAGCAGGCAACTTGGACAGAGTAGGCCTGGTTTACTGTAACTTCTTGGATAGGTTAGCTTTCTGCTGATTGGAAATACTAAGCAAATTTGTGATCTTGGGTGAATTTTTGGCCATAAATGCTTTTCTTATTAAATTTAAACAGACTTGCTTAAGAATCTCAACTCTAGAGACTTCTGATCTTAGGGAGGGCAAAGGAATATGTACTTACACATTTAGAAAAAAATTTTTTTAACATTCATTTATTTTTGAAATACACAGAGCAGGAGCAGGGGAAGGGCAGAGAGAGAGGGAGACAGAGAATCGGAAACAGGCTCTAGGCTCTGAGCTGTCAGCACAGAGCCCGATGTGGGACTTGAACTCACGAACCGTGAGATCATGACCTGAGCCGAAGTCGGATGCTTAACCGACTGAGCCACCCAGGTGCCCCAGTACTTATACATTTTTGAGGAATAATTCGTATTTACATTGTTTAGAATTGACATTTAAATTATTTATCATGTACTTAAAATATTTTCAAGAACGTACTGCTTTTAATGTGCATTTTAAAATGTCTTTTGCTATGTAGTGATATTTGTGGTACATTGTATGTAGTGTTAAGAACTGCTTTCTTCACTGAAATCCTTTCATAAAAATTTATGTTTATTATGCTTAATCAAATATAAGTGATACATCCAAGGAAAATTTGCTATTTTAATCTATTACAAGTAGATAGGTTACATTCAAGAACTTTTATAGATGTAACATTTTAAGAAGGCATAGATATAAAAAGAGCTTTGATCATTCTAATAAATAAGAAAAGTAGAGTTTCGGTTTTTTCACCTGTAAAATGCTAACTTCCTAACTCCTCTGACCTTCTTTGCGGCTCTTTGTATTTCTTTGCCCATCAGCTATTTCCCACCGAATTTCTGCTTTCAGCTACTGTTAAAACAATTTATCCTTCTCTCAGTGCTCTACTCTCCACAGCAGGGACATCTATCATTTTATTTAATTTCCCAGTAAGCGACCAGGAAGTTATTTCTAGAAAATTCTCTGCAGCTCTCAACTTTTGATCACACTCAACTCTAAATTCTATTTCACATTTCTCATCAATAGTGCCCAAACCCACTCCTTTCTCTTGCCCCCATTCTTCTCTGTTGAGCCTATAAGATAAATCTCCAAGCCCAATTCTGCTTCATTGCATAAATGCAATTAATAACACTGAACTAATTATCCAACGTTTTTAATATTCTATCTATAAAATAAAACTTCATAGGATCAAAATTTGCCCCATCAATCCTCTGTTCTGTTACTCTGCGCATTTTCACAACCAAGCATCCACTCTTCCCCAACTTGCTCATTCTTGCAGTTCTTTTCACCTTTTGTTTCACATTTATATCACAAACATAGAAGTGGTTTTAACATAGTCTGCATCCTTAAATAATCGTATCTAGCATACATACAGAAAACTGTGGTTTAACTGTGCTACCTACTAATTCATTTGATACAGTGGGTTTTGTAATACACATCTGCACTGTTTTACATTTGGAGAAAGTGAAATTCACAAAATAAATAACATTTCAGACACAGAGATCAAAACTGGTTCTGAGGCTGTGGATGTGTTTATAATTTTTTAAAATTCTAAAACAGAACTTTGCCTCAGCTTGCTTTTAAAAACAAATACAGTTTTAAAATTTAACAATATTGCTGTTAATTTTAATTCTTTTGCTTCAAGTCGTATTAAATTGTTATACCTGAATGTGCCTTTCTTGTAGTTTCAAAACAGTAATTTGATTACATGATTTCACAGTTGACAGCCTAATAGTTCCTTGATTTCCTGACTATGGGAACATAAATGCAGAAGGAATTCTGATTATTTGTTAAATAACTAAAATTTATCTGGTATATTTTTATGTGAGCTAGAGAATCAATATTAAGATATATAACTACTTTCTGTCCCTTTATATCACTTGGATATTCATGAAATATGTCCTAATCATATTTCACATGTTGCCTTTGGTATTATATTTGCAGATTAATTAATATTACATTGTATGTATTGTTATGCCATATTTTTATTGTATTATATTTGTGTAATATTTTGGAGAATTGTAAAAACTCAGAAGGCCAGGTCCACATCTTTAAGAAATTATTCAGAACTTTTGTCATACTAAAAACTATAGCAAACATAATTTAATGCAAGCCTGTTTCTCAGATCAGGATATTTTTAATACTCATTCTTTTGGCAATGAGTTCCTATTAATCATAATATTGCAAAGACATGGAAGCACCCAAAGAAGAAACTAAAATTACCTATAGTTCCTCTTTTTAGATAAATCCACAAAAGTTTGGTCTTACCATTGTTTCCCCAACAAATCAAGCTGTTTCAGGCACATAGTAGGTCTTAAATATAAGAAAATGAATAAATGAGTAGGATTAGTGTATGAATGATGAATTATAGTATAAACTCTGACAATTGGTTTTATTTTTCCCTTTTGTAATGCAAATGCTGTATTTAAACCTTGATTGTCAAAGTGTCCACTTCAAAGATGGCTGTCTCCAGTAAACACATTGTCAGTCACAGTAGACTAGATAAAGAGCCAGGCCACCTCCCCTGACTGAAGCTCTTTGGTGTTAGAGATCTTGGTTGATTTCAAGTACTGACCATTTGGGCCTCTTGTTTTTTCTCTCCTTGTGCTTTAAATTCCCATTCTTCTGTTTTAAATTCACCAGTATAGAATGAGCCCACAAAACCCTAGGCTTCCACCCTCAACCCCAATAAAAACGGAACCCCAACATTCTGCTTGCTAGCTCTCTCTCTCTTGTCAACCTGTGACCTCACAGTGTGGCCCCAGGTCTGCTGCGTAATTTGCAGGCCTTATAAACAATAAACTTTTAATTTTTCTGAGCTTCCTGATGGTTATTGATGAAGGGCATCTTGCAATCATAATAAGAACCACAACATTGGTTATCGATAGGCTGAGATCAGTACAAAACATTGATATACACCCATATGAATTTTTAAAACAAAACTAAAATCATAGAGTAGGCACTGCTTTTAACTGGCCTTTTTCTCACTTACTGAGATATCTCTAGCAATGACTCACATCTAGTATTTGAGTACCTTTCAAAGGTCATTAATTTATTTTTAGAGAGAAAGAGAGAGTGAGAGAGAGAGTGAGCGCACATGAGTAGGGCAGAGAGGGAGAGGGAAAGAATCCTAAGCAGGCTCTGCATTGCCAGTGTACAATATGTACAATAGACTGCACAGAGCTCCAACCCATAAACTGTAAGAGCATGACCTGAGCTGAAGTCAAGATCTGGAATCTTAACTGAGCTATCCAGGCATCCCTTTTTTAAAATTTATTTATTTATTTTGATAGTAGAACCTTTCAAAATATTAAATGATTTAAATGGTTAAAGTATCATTTAAAGAGCCACATCATACCCAAGTCTATGAAAAAAGATCACTTTAACGTGTTTTGATTAGCTAGCATACCTGTTATTGATATTGCCCTGCTTCTAACCTACACTGGATGGCTCCAAGTCCAAAATGTTTCACAGTTGGAGACAATCCATCCTTCCACTGCCATCTCTTGACTTTATTCCCTTACCTCACCCCAGTTTCCTCCTAAGAAATTTTTATCATTTCCCAGTAACACTAAGCTCTTTCACTGTGTGCGCCTTACCGCACACTTTTCTTTCTGTCACAAATGCTAGTCTCAGCTCGTCCTTCCTGAGAACACACATGCAGCCTTCTGATTCCAAATAAAAGATTTCATTCCTGGATCCTTTGTCACAGTGACCTAAAGGAGTCAGCACAAATTACAAAGAATAAGTCATCTAATAAAAATGGAAATTTTAAGTCAATTCAGAAAGAAAAAGAACATTTTGATTTACGGAAGTAGTTGAAACTGTAGACAAAATTATTTCCCTGCTGTCCTATTAATAAGAATAAGTGATCTGAGTCAGTATATTCTTTTCTCCTCTTTAGGAAACAGTGGCATTTAATTCTTCTCTTCTGAGACCCCGTGTGATTGGAGAATGGATTGGTCGAGAAGAGAATGATGCTGACCCACTAGCAGCTGAAATGTTACAGCCCCCAGTTCCAAGAAGTAAAAATGAACAATGGGAAAATGAAGACACTAGCTCCAGCCCTGCAGGAAGGTGAGATGAGATGCCTTCCAAGATTCTGAATTTGGTTAGTCGTTAAAAGCTAAAGGGAAAATAAATCCAGGTGCATGATTTTGACGATAACTTAGCAATTTTGTATAGAAAATTATGTTGGGTTCCACATAAGATAAAAGTTAATTTCTCTGTTTTAAAATTAAAGTTTTACTAGATTTGCTTTTAGATTTTGGTTTTGATTTTCTCTTTATATCTAAGAATGTCACCATCTCTTTGCTACTAAGACCAAATAGAGAAATAATTTGAAATACATAGGCTGTCAGCCGAGACCCACTATAATGCTGGGCAGGGAGTGACTGATTGTTAAGAACTGGAGATGGAGGGCTTCTCATTTACCAGAGAGATGTAGTTGGTTATTAGGGGAGATAAAATTATTAAATGTACAATAGACTGCACAAAGCAGTAGAATTTAAAATACAAGAGAAAAACCTTAGTTTAGAGCCACTTAGGTTTGGAGCTGGTAACTATGTTTGAACATAATTCTTTTAAAAAATTTTTTTTATGTTTATTTCTTTTGAGAGAGAGAGAGAGAGAGAGACAGAGAGAGCAAACCTGGGAGGGGCAGAGAGAGAGGGAGAAGGAGAAAATCCCAAGCAGGCTTTGCACTGTCAGTGCAGAGCCCAATGTGGGGCTCGAACCCACAAACCCTGAGATCATGACCTGAGCCAAAACCAAGAGTTGGAATCTCAACTGACTGAGCCATCCAGGTGCCCCTGATTGAACACAATTCTTTTCATTTGCTGTGTTTAATTTTTGAAGTATTTATCATTTGTAAATTTGGAAGTCTGTATTTCACTTACTCAGTCCTGTGATGACTCAAAATGGTGGTGGGAGATTTGCCTTAACTTTCCATATGCTAGTAGAAGTAGGGTAGTTTTGACACCTGCGAGTCCAGATCATATTTATTAGAAAAAGTGCATTCAGAACAACCTCTTTTTTTTTAATAGCAATTGCAGTGAGTAAAACCCGAAATGAAAACTTCCACTAGGAAGTTGGAGTGAAAGAAAAAGCATTATGGAGGCAAGACTTACACGAGACTGAGAAAACAGATTTAAATACTCCTGAGTTAAAATGTGACAGAGCTAAAACTTTCTTTGGGTGCTACTAGCTGACCACCACAGAAGAGATTTTCCTATTGATAGCATGGCCACAGTTATCTTTGTATTTCCTACATTAAATTTAGCAGCAACCAATAACTATTCTTTCTCAAGGAGAAAATTGTATTTTCTACAATGTAATAGCTTTCAAGGGTTTTTTATTTTGACTTATCACTTGACTAGAAGGAAGGAAATTCAGAATTCTCATTAATGTGCTTCAAGGCATATAGAAAATTGATTCTATTTCCATGAGAAATAACTTTTAAATTATTTAAATAGTCCTATATAAGGAGAAGGAAACCATTTTTAAAAATCCATTTACCTTCTTTTGTGAAATGCCAGATCAATTTCACCTGTCAATGAGGGTAATTTTATTTTTAATACCAGACTTATGAAACCCACTAGACCTTTATCTTTATTCATTGCCAGATCTTTAATGTAAAATAGAGAAATGTCAACTTTCATTTTGCTTTCATTTAGTCATAATAATAATCGGAGCTATTTATTGCAAATGTTAGTGCTTCTATTTTCTTCCCAGCTTCAGTGAGCTCTGATTCCCTCTTGAATACCCAATAAAGGGGAATATTTCCTTCAATACTAGTCAAATTCCTTACCCAGAAAACTCAATCCATGAAGCTCTCTTTCAAATATTTGTTATGAAATGTCATGTTTAGTTTTATTATTCTCTGTCTTTAAATTATGAGTTGAAGTATTACCTGTGAAATGAAGAAAGGTGAAATCCTGCCCCAATGCCCCAGCAGAGCAGAAAGAATGCATGTGTGTCTGAACTTGGCTTAAAAAATAGTGACAAACTATGGGTGGGAAACTATGTCTCTCCTATCTTCTAATACAAAACAGGATATTGAATTTATACCAGGAATTCACATAGCATTAGATTTTATTTGGAGGAATAAAAATGGATTGGGGGAAATTTTTTAATGACTCTAGAGGCTATAACTAGAGTGTTAGCTTTTGTTTTTAGTAATGAACTTGTAGTATAACTTACCAGTCTTAAATACTAACAGACTAAATTGTATTATAGACTTCGGTAGGCGATTTAATTTTCAAAGATGACTTCTTCCATTTTTCTCTCCCCTACTGGGCCTGGATCATTGTCATTGCCAGTAGACATCTGTTATGTGAGTGAAGGAGGCACATAGAAGGCTGTTAGTAGATATCTGCTAAATAAAGCTTATTTATAAGAAGGATTGTTTATAGTCTATCTTAACTTTTTGCCCCTTCCTATCACAGTTTTTCCTGTTGTTAATTGCTCAACTCTTATTTGAGTGGCTGTTATTATAACACTCTATCTTTAGTACATAGCCAACTTTTTTCCTAAGGTCTTGCATATAGAACATTGTGTGAAGGGGGTTAGCAACTTTAGCATACACATTTGTCACGTGAGTGGTTAAGTTGGCGAAAATATGAAGGCAGTTATAAGGGCAATATGGAGAAACTAATAGATAAGACAAGAGCTACTGACCTGGAGTTCATGACCCCTACATGGTCTCTGATGGACCCAAGAGATCTGTGAATCTCTTTATTTTTGAAAAAATTTAATGTTTATTTATTGTTAAGAGACAGAGACAGATCGTGAGCATGGGAGGGGAAGAGAGACAGGGAGACACAGACTCCGAAGCAGGCTCCAGGCTCTGAGCTGTCAGTACAGAGCCTGACGTGAGGCTCAAATCCACAGACTGTGAGATCATGACCTGAGCTGAAGTCAGACACATAACCCACTGAGCCACCCAGGGACCCCTCTGAATCACTTTAAATGAAATTATGTGGAAAATGGGGGCACCTGGGTGGCTCAGTCGGTTAAGCGTCTGACTCTTGATTTCGGCTGAGGTCATGGTCTAACAGTTTTTGAGATGGAACCCTGCATCCAGCTCTGCACTGACAGCGTGAAGCCTGCTTGGGATTCTCTCTCTCCCTCTCTCTTTCTGCCCCTTCCCTGCTTGCATGCGTGCTCTCTCTCTCAAAATAAATAAATAAATATTTAAAAAAATAAATTATGTGGAAAGTGTTCTGTGTATGTGCAGATGGACATTTTCTTTCTTAGATTCTCTAAAGGTCCTATTAAGGAAGGTTAAGAAAGAAATTAAAACATCTGAACAAGAAAAGGAACAGGGATTTATAAAAGAGAGAGGTGAAGGCATTGGGAAATGATTGAAGGCTTTCTGAAATTGTTAGATACTACCAGTTGGCATCAATTGTTATGGCTTGTCTAACCATTTAATGGGAAAGCCTATGTGTTGATTGCACATTTAGAGTTATTAAAAAATAATCACACGTTGATAATACAAATGTAAATAAAATTGAATGTAATAAACATATAATTGTATGTTAAGCCATTTTAATTAAACGTTGCAATAGCTGGGTAATGGATTTCCTAAAATTACTAGCTAAATCGTAATATGCATTTGTAAATAGGCTTATCAAGCCTTGAAAGCTTAATGAAACTCCTCTGAGCTGAATCACTTTATTAAAACAAGAATATCAATACATATTATAAGATCTGGTAAATTGACTTTGTTAAGTGAACATTGCTACCAGACGGTAAATATGCCATAAAATGAATAGAAAATCTTACAATTTAGAAATATATATTAAATATTTTTTAAAAAGCTAAATTCACTTTCCATTAAGAAGTGTTTCTTTTCATTAAAGCTCATAATTGCTTGTGAGATATCTGTTAATGAAGCCTGAAAATGTTCCCTTCCTCTTGGAGCTTCCTCTATTGGCAGCAAGAGACAAATAATAAACAAGTAAATAAATATAAAAATATGTACCATACGTTCAAGCAGTGATAAGTGACAAGATGGAAAATAAACCAGAATAGGAAGGAAGAAAATGGACAAAGGACACTCTTTTTCATGAGAAGTCCAAGAACAAAGAAATAACCTTCATATTGTCAGATTTTAGCTGTTGTAGACCTGATAGAAAATATGTAATACATATGTCAGAGACTAAGTCAAGCTTAGTAATTTAGGGATATTCTAATGTAAATTTTAAGCGGAAAGAATGTTGATTAATGGAAAATTAATCTTTCAAAGGAATCAAAAAAACAGAAGCCTTAAAAATATCGAAAACAAATGTATCTTATGACTCACTCATTTCTTTTTGAAAGCCAAAATGGCATATAACTAAATCACACATTTATTACAGAATGTTGATAGGGCATTTTGATGAGTTCAAAATTTGTTATTTCTCATTTATTTAGGAATTCATTCGTTTATTTCTTTAGGAAATACACATCCTAACTCAAGTTATTCTTTTATGAAACTCATTACTAGTCACTTGTGGAATCATAGACTCATAGGTGGACTCTTCCTAGGCAGTCAACACGTAATCAATGTCTGGGATTCATAGCCTAGCACTGTCTTCATGACCAAACCATGTATTTTAATAAGACTAAAGGAGACACTTCCTTCAGCCTTTATGAAAATGATCTTGGTCATTGTTGGCTGTTGAATAGGAATTACACATTTATAATCTGCCCTTTGTTCCTCATCTTTGACAGCCTAATCTACATATTTTTCCTTATCCTGTTTCACTACCAATATATTTCCTGGATTTTTGTATCTCTCAAGTTGGAAGACTCTTATAGATCTGCTTAAATTAATTCTTACTTTATTTAGTGTGTTTAAAAATGGAGTCTAAAAGAAAAAGTGATTTATTATTTATTGAGCATTAACACAAGGTAATGTGCTAGATACTGCGTGAGACCAATATGAAAAAGAACATCTTAGATTCAAAGTACAGGTATTTACTTTCAGATGAGTAGAATGACAAGGAAATGTGTTTTATTTCTGCAGCTCAGCATCCACAGTGCCTGTATATGTATATATATATAAAACACTTAGTGTCTGCTAAAGTAATTATGAAAACTTCACATAGGGGCACCTGGGTGGCTCAGTTGGTTAAGCATCTGACTTCGACTCAGGTCATGATCTCATGGTTTGTGAGTTTGAGCCCCATGTTGGGCTCTGTGCTGGCAGCTCGAGCCTGGAACCTGCTTCGGATTCTGCATCTCCCTCTTTCTCTGCCCCTCCCCTGCTCGTGCTCTCTCTCTCGAAAATAAATAAACATTAAAAAATTAAAAGCATCACATCTAAACATTAAAAAAAAAACCAGAACTCTTACGCATAAGCCAAAATGCGACAATGAAGTGTGAAACTTTTTATGATCTCTTCAACAACCTGGACGTTAATGCAAAGAAAGTCCTTTAATTTCTGCCTAGAGACAAGAGAAAGGGCACAGATTCTGCCTGCGAGGCTATAGTGGTGAACTAAAGAAGCTTAGGAGGTAGGTTAAGAGAGGAATAATCTTTTTTTTTAATTTTATTTTTAATTTTTTAAAATTTACATCCAAATTAGTTAGCATATAGTGCAACAATGATTTCAGGAGTAGATTCCTTAGGGCCCCTTACCCGTTTAGCCCATCCCCCTTCCCACAATCCCTCCCATAACCCTCAGTTTGTTCTCCATATTTAACCCTCAGTTTGTTCCCCATCTTCTGTTTTGTCCCCCTCCCTGTTTTTATATTATTTTTGTTTCCCTTCCCTTATGTTCATTTGTTTTGTCTCTCAAAGTCCTCCTATGAGTGAAGTCATATGATTTTTGTCTTTCTCTGACTGACTAATTTCACTTAGCATAATACCCTCCAGTTCCATCCACGTAGTTGCAAATGGCAAGATTTCATTCTTTTTGATTGCTGAGTTATACTCCATTGTATATATATACCACATTTTCTTTATCCATTCATCCATCGATGGACATTTGGGCTCTCTCCATATTTTGGCTATTGTTGATAGTGCTGCTATAAACATGGGGGTGCATGTGTCCCTTTGAAACAGCACACCTGTATCCCTTGGATAAGTGCCTGGTAGTGCAATTGCTGGGTCTTAGGGTAGTTCTATTTTTAGTTTTTTGAGGAACCGCCATACTGTTTTGCAGAGTGGCTGCACCAGCTTGCATTCCCACCAACAGTGCAAAAGAGATCCTCTTTCTCCGAATCCTCGCCAACATCTGTTGTTGCCTGAGTTGTTAATGTTAGCCATTCTGACAGGTGTGAGGTGGTATCTCATTGTGGTTTTGTATTTCCCTGATGATGAGTGATGTTGAGCATTTTTTCATGTGTCAGTTGGCCATCTGGATGTCTTCTTTGGAGAAGTGTCTATTCATATCTTTTTCCCATTTCTTCACTGGACTATTTGTTTTTTGGGTGTTGAGTTTGATAAGTTCTTTGTAGATTTTGGATACTAACCCTTGATCTGATATGTCATTTGCAAATATCTTCTCCCATTCTGTCGGTTGCCTTTTAGTTTTGCTAATTATTTCCTTTGCTGTGCAGAAGCTTTTTACTTTGTTGAGGTCCCAGTAGTTCATTTTTGCTTTTGTTTCCCTTGCTTCCAGAGACGTGTTGAGTAAGAAGTTGTTGCGGACAAGATCAAAGAGGGTTTTGCCTGCTTTTTCCTTAGGGATTTTGATGGCTTCTTGTCTTACATTGAGGTCTTTCATCCATTTTGAGTTTATTTTTGTGTATGGTGTAAGAAAGTGGTCCAGGTTCATTCTTCTGCATGTTGCTGTCCAGTTTTCCCAGCACCAGTTGCTGATGAGACTGTCTTTATTCCATTGGATATTCTTTGCTGCTTAGTCAAAGATTAGTTGGCCATAGCTTTGTGGGTCCATTTCTCAGTTCTCTATTCTGTTCCATTGATCTGAGAGTCTGTTCTTGTGCCAGTACCATACTGTCTTGATGATTACAACTTTGTAGTGTAGCTTGAAGTCTGGGATTGTGATGCCTCCTTCTTTGGTTTTCTTTTTCAAGATCGCTTTGGCTATTCAGGATCTTTTCTGGTTCCATACAAATTTTAGGATTATTTGTTCTAGCTCTGTGAAGAAGGCTGTTGTTATTTTGATAGGGATTGCATTGAATATGTCAATTGCTTTGGGTAGTGTCGACATTTTAACAATATTTCTTCTTGCTATCCAGGAGCGTGGAATCTTTCCATTTCTTTGTGTCTTCTTCAATTTCTTTCATAAGCTTTCTATAGTTTTCAATGTATAGATTTCTCATCTCTTTGGTTAGATTTATTCCTAGGTATTTTATGTTTTTTTGTGCAACTATAAATGTGATCGTTTCCTTGATTTCTCTTTCTGTCATTTCATTGTTGGTGTATAGGAATGCAACCGATTTCTGTGCACTAATTTTATATCCTGCAACTTTGCTGAATTCATGAATCAATTCTAGAAGTTTTTTTGGTGGAATCTTTTGGGTTTTCCATATAAAGTGTCATGTCATCTGTGATGAGTGAAAGTTTGACCTCCTCCTGGCCGATTTGGATGCCTTTGATTTCTTTGTGTTGTCTGATTGCAGAGGCTAAGACTTCCAATACTGTGTTGAATAACAGTGGCAAGAGTGGACATCCCTGTCTTGTTCCTGACCTTAGGGGGAAAGCTCAGTTTTTCCCCATTGAGGATGAAATTAGCATTGGGTCGTTCATATATGGCTTTTATGATCTCGAGGTATGCTCCTTCTGTCCCTACTTTCTTGAGGGTTTTTATCAAGGAAGGATGCTGTATTTTGTCAAATGCTTTCTCTGCATCTGTTGAGAGGATCATGTGGTTCTTGTCCTTTCTTTTATTGATGTGATGAATCACGTTAATTGTTTTGTGGATATTGAACCAGCCCTGTATCCCAGGTATAAATCCCGCTTGGTCGTGGTGAACAATTTTTTTAAATGTATTGTTGGATCAGGTTGGCTAATATCTTGTTGAGGATTTTTGCGTCCGTGTTCATCAGGGAAATTGGTCTAGGTTCTCCTTTTTAGTGGGGTCTCTGTCTGGTTTTGGAATCAAGGTAATGCTGGCTTCATAGAAAGATTTTGGAAGTTTTCCTTCCATTTCTATTTTTTGGAACAGTTTCAAGAGAATAGGTGTATTAACTCTTCCTTAAATGTTTGGTAGAATTCCCCTGGAAAGCCATCTGGCCCTGGACTCTTATTTTTTGGGAGAATTTTGATTACTAATTCGATTTCCTTACTGGTCATGGGTCTGTTCAAATTTTCTATTTCTTCCTGTTTCAGTTTTGGTAGTGTATATGTTTCTAGGAATTTGTCCATTTCTTCCAGATTGCTCATTTTATTGGCATTTAATTGCTCATAATATTCTCTTATTATTATTTTTATTTCTGCTGTGTTGGTTGTGATCTCTTCTTTCATTCTTGATTTTATTTATTTGTGTCGTTTCCTTTTTCTTTTTGATCAAACTGACTAGTGGTTTATCAATTTTGTTAATTCTTTCAGAGAACCAGCTTCTGGTTTCATTGATCTGTTCTACTGGGTTTTTTTTTTTTTTTTTTTTTTTTTTTTTTGGTTTCGATAGCATTAATTTCTGCTGTAAACTTTATGATTTCCTGTCTTCTGCTGGTTTTGTGTTTTACTTGCTGTTCTTTTTCCAGCTCTTTAAGGTGTAAGGTTAGGTTGTGTATCTGAGATCTTTCTTCCTTCGTTAGGAAGGCCTGGATTGCTATATACTTTCCTCTTAGGACCACCTTTGCTGCATCCCAGAGGTTTTGGGTTGTGGTGTTATCATTTTCATTGACTTCCACATACTTTTTAGTTTCCTCTTTAACTGCTTGGTTAGCCCATTCATTCTTTAGTAGGATGTTCTTCAGTCTCTAAGTATTTGTTACCTTTCCAAATTTTTTCTTATGGTCGATTTAGAGTTTCATAGCGTTGTGGTCTGAAAATATGGACGGTATGATCTCAATCTTTTTGTACTTACTTTGGTCTGATTTGTGTCCCAGTATATGGTCTATTCTGGAGAACGTTCCATGTGCACTGGAGAAGAATATATATTCTGCTGCTTTAGGATGAAATGTTCTGAGTATATCTGTTAAGTCCATCTGGTCCAATGTGTCATTCAAAGCCATTGTTTCCTTGTTGATTTTTTGATTAGATGATCTGTCCATTGCTGTGAGTGGGGTGTTGAAGTCTCCTATTATTATGGTATTAGTATCGATGAGTTTATGTTTGTGATTAATTGATTTATATATTTAGGTGTTCTCACATTTGGTGCATAAATGTTTATAATTGTTAGGTCTTCTTGGTGGATAGACCCTTTGATTATGATATAATGCCCTTCTGCATCTCTTGATACAGTCTTTATTTTAAAGCCTAGATTGTCTGATATAAGTATGGCTACTCTGGCTTTCTTTTGTTGACCATTAGCATGATAGATGGTTCTCCATCCCCTTATTTTCAATCTAAAGGTGTCTTTAGGTCTAAAGTGGGTCTCTTGTAAACAGAATATAGATGGATCTTGTTTTCTCATCCATTCTGTTACCCTATGTCTTTTGATTGGAGCATTGAGTCCATTGACGTTTAGAGTGAGTACTGAAAGATATGAATTTATTGCCATTACGATGCTTGTAGAATTGGAATTTCTGGTGGTGTTCTCTGGTCCTTTCTAATCTTTTGTTACATTTGGTATATATATATATATTTTTTTTTTTCGTCTTTTCTCCCCTCAGAAAGTCCCCCTTAAAATTTCTTGCAGGGCTGGATTAGTGGTCACAAACTCCTTTAATTTTTGTTTGTCTGGGAAACTTTGTATCTCTTCTATTTTGAATGACAGCCTTGCTGGATAAAGAATTCTTGGTTGCATATTTTTCTGATTCAGCACACTGAATATATCCTGCCACTCCTTTCTGGCCTGCCAAATTCTGTGGATAGGTCTTCCCTTGTAGGTTAGGGACTTTTTTTTCCTTTGCTGCTTTCCTGATTCTCTCCTTGCCTATTTTGTGAATTTGACTATGATAATATGCTTTGTTGATGGTCTGTTTTTGTTGAATCTAATGGTGGTCCTCTGTGCTTTCTGGATTTTGATGTCAGTGTCTTTCCCCAGGTTAGGAAAGTTTTTTGCGATGATTTGCTCACATAACCCTTCTACCCCTATTTCTCTCTCTTCCTCTTCTGGGACCCCTGTGATTCTGATGCTGTTCCTTTTTAATGAGTCACTGATTTCTCTAATTCTTAAATTGTGCTCTTTTGCCTTAATCTCCTTCTTTTTTTCCACTTCATTATTCTCCTCTATATCACTGATTCTCTGTTCTGCCTCATCCATGCTTGCTGCCACCGCATCCATCCATGATTGCAGCTCAGTTACAACATTTTTAATTTTATTCTGGCTCTTTTTTACTTCTTTTATCTCTTAGAAAGGGATTCTAATCTATTTTTGACTCCAGCTAGTATTCTTGTTATCGTGATTCTAAATTCTGGTTCAGACATTTTGCTTTATCTGTGTTGGTTAAATACCTGGCTGTCGTTTCTTCGTGCTCTTTCTTTTGGGGTGAATTCCTTTGTTTTGTCATTTTGAAGGGCGAAAAGGAATTAATGAGGTAGAAAAATTAAAATTACTAAAATAAAAATTAGAAAAATATGAAAATTAAAAAATTAAACACACACGCACACACACAAATCGAATAAATGATGCTAGATTCTAGGTGTGTTTTGATCTGGGTGTTGAAAGTGGTTTGACAGATTAGAGAAAAAATAAGGGGGGGAGAAAAAAAGGGAAATAGTTTGAGAATTTGAAAAAATGAATACACTGAAGTAGACTAAAATGAGATGATGGGAGTAAAATAGAATTTGAGAAAATATACACAAAAGTAAAGAATGATGTAGAATATAATTAAAGAAAATCAATGAAAATTAAATATAAATTTGAATCTTTTCTTTTTCTGTATTCAAGAAAAAGAAAAGAAACGAAAAAAGAAAAAAGAAAGAAAAAAAGGAAATCGTTTGAGAATTTGAAAAAGTGAATACACCTTGGTAGACTAAAATAAAAGGATGGAAGTAAAATAGAATTTGAAAAAATTTACACAAAAGTAAAAAATATACTAGTAAAAATTAAAGAAAAATATTTTTAATAAAAATTGAAAATAAAAATGAGTTTTTTCTTTTTCTGTATTCAAGAAAAAGAAAAGTGTAAAGAGAAAAAAAAAAGAGCATTGAATAGGTGGACCTGCTAACAGATTGAAGTAGGACTGAAATTCCTTCATTTTCCCCTAGAAGTCAGTCTATGTAGTGCTTCATAGTCCATAAACTAAGCTGGTGGTGAGACTTGTGTTCTTGAGGAGGGAAGTTGGCCCAGTTGGGTGGGGCTCAGTGTAATGGCTCCGCTCTCCAATAGATGGCGCTGCTATCCTGCTGGGCTGGATTGTTGCTACGCTGGTAGGTGCGTATGCGCATGTGTGGAAGCCGTTAAAATGGCACCACTCAGCTACCCTGTCTGTTCTGGGTCAGCAATCGCGCACCTGTCCTCTGTCTTCAGCTTTCGTCTACTCCCCGCTTTTTCACCCTTTGTGACCAGGCCCCAGGCAGTACCTTTCTCCCGAGTTTTGTCTCAGATGCGGCTGTTTTCCCCGGCCCCTTACTTCTGAAGGACTGCGGCTTTGACCCGTTCCGTCCCTCTGTGGGAGGGTCTCACTGAGCATTGGCCAAATATCGGCTGCACCCAGGAACGCTTGCTAGACCCTGCTGCTGCCGGTGCCCCGAGACTACGGCCAGGTGCCAGCCCGCCCCAGGAAGAGTTCGCGAGATACTGTAGCAGCAGCATTTCAGGGATGATGGAAAATCACAACACACATCTGGCACCAGGCTTCAGCCTTAAGGACCTTGTTCCAGCACCAGCGAATGTGGCTGTTTTCTGGGGTCTGCTGGGACCAGGTGGCTTCAACAGTCTCTACCAAATGTCCTTCCGCTTCTCCCCGTGTGTCCCGAGAACTTCCTGGACCCCACTCTGTTCCTGGGGATTCTCCCCTCCTACCAGAGCACCACCAGGTATCTAGCTGTGGAGTTGCAGCCTTTGCGCTCCCCTTGTTTACAGTCTTAATGGAATTTAAACCCTCTCCTTTCTCCTTTCTCCCTTTTTAGTTTGGTCCCTGCGGCTGTTTCCAATTTTCCACTTTCTCTCCAGCTGCTTTTTGGGGAGGGGTGCTTTTTCCGTATTCCGCCCCTCCCCCCGCCCGAACTGAGCTCTCTCAGCTCAAAAAAGCACCTCCCTTCCTGCACCTTCTCACTCTGCTCCCCAAGTTCACTTCTCTGCGCTGCGTACCTGCTGAATTCTGTGGTTCAGGTCGTGAAGATTGTTGTGTTAACCCTCCAGTCAGTTTTCTAGGTGTGTAGGATAGTTTACTGTTGGTCTGGTGGTATTTCATGGACATGAGACACACAAAAAACTTCCATGCTGTTCCAGCATCTTGGCTCCTCCCCCCAGGAATAATCCATTTTTCCACCAAAGAGAGCAAGCACATGGGGTCAGATAAAACTAATACTTACCAATCTGTGTCCAGAAACAAGCATATAAAATGCAATGCAGCAGGGTCAGGCACCCAGGGAAGGGTGGGGTCAGGAGGAAGAGAACAAATGGTAATTCAGAATACAGGCCATCAGGACGGAAGGAAGGTTCCACCTGGAGAGAGGCTGAGGGAGGCAGGTGGCCACTTTAAACCATCCTTTTCCCATTAATCTGGTTTAGAATTTATCTTTTTAAACCAAAGTAAAATGGAGTTTTGGAGTATATTAACACATCATTGAAGTATCAACTGTTGTTCTTTTTCATAAAGCCTCTTTGTGGTTCCGTTTCCTTCTCTGTGGGATGATACTGCTGAAGGAAGCATGCAGATATCCAGGATGCTGCCTGTTGTATTCTCTGAACACATAATGGTATTAATTACTGTTTAGTGACTGCTCCAGGTGCTTTATATCTCTTAATTCATTCCACCCTCATGAAAACATTATTATCTGTAATTTAGGAAGGAGGAAACTAAATCCCAGAGTAGTTACGTCACTGTCCCAAGATTGTACAACTATTAAGTAGCTGAGCCAGTCTGTCTTCCTCCAAATTCCATGCACTTCCGTGCTGTATGCAACCTCCCTTCAAGAAGGACTTCTAAGAATCCCCTTATCATTCAGGTTTAGGTTCGAAGTCCAGAGTAGAGGGGCCCAGGACCCTACATGCTGTCAGAAGGACCCTAATCCCACCTTTCCCCATCTCAGTCACCACTTGTCTGCATTACGAGCTCTGCTTCCCAGTAGCAGGGTACTCTTTTCTCTCTAATGGTGCAGTTTGCACTTCTGTAGTCTATAGGTTATGGAGTTGGAAAAGAGGAAGGTGTCATCCTTGCTCCCCTTTCCTGCTTGTAGATCTTGCTGTCTCCTTTCCCCCTAAAAAAGTCTCCAGTTCTGTATTTCTTGTTTCCAAACATGCTAATCTTACACCACCTCTCATAGCAATCATTTACCAAATCCCAGGTCATTCCTCTTTTCCTAAATAATGCATGCATCTGGCTCATTGTCACATTCCCCAGCACCCTCCCTATCTTGGTGAAGTTAGTATCCACATTAGTGATTCTTTCCCAAACCTAGCCTCTCCTTCCTTAGTCTGCTCTTCACCACTGATCTTGAATTCCACCCTACTTTAGTCACTTATCTTCTCTGTCATATCTAAGCCTCATTATTATTAACTGCTAACCTATAATGTCAATCTCAGGTATTTCATTCTCTGACTATACCTCCTATCTTTCTAGTTTGTTCCCACTAGTGCCCAACTTTAACTGGGACCTAGATATACTGGTTCCACTCAGTTTTTCTTGCCCCTCATCCACCTTGTTTTCCTCATTTTTCTCCTTATACAGCTTCTGGTTTGGGCCCATTGTTGTAATCTATTTATTGGGTATAACCCTATTTCTCTTACCTCTCTTTTCCTTTGTTTTACTTACGTGGTAAAACTCTACCCTATTTAAGTCTAACTCTGACTATTCCATGGCTGAACTGGCACAGGCTAGAGAAGAACACATGGCCACACCGGCTGGTATCACTATGAATCCATGACCACCAAACTCTAGGAGGTCACTGGTCCTGCCCAAAGATACTCTGGGTTCATCCAGTCTGTTCACGTGTCCACACTCCTCAATGACGATTGCATGCCTTTTCTTGTCTCCTCAAACCTCCATCATTCCTCCCCAGTCCTTCTGTTCAACTGATGACACTTCCAGGAATGTAAAGGTTCTGGTCACTCTGGAAAACAGTTTGGGAGTTTTATATAAAACTAAACATGTAAATACCAAACTTGTCTCAGGTAAATGAAAACTTATCTTCACACAGAAGCAAGTATATGAATGTTCATAGCCAAAAAACTTAACCCCTATGTCCTTCAATATGTGAATGGTTAGATAGATTGAAGTACATGCATGCCGTAGCAAAGAAAGGGAGTGGACTCTTGATACATGGAACAGCATGAATGAATCCTTAGGTAATTAGACTGCCTGAAAAAAAAATATTAAAAGGTTACATAGATACCCTTTGTATAATATTCTTGAAATGAGAAAATTGTAGGAATGGAGAACAGACTCGTAGTTGCCAGAGGTTAGGGATGGGGAAAAAGGGGTATGGAGTCTGGTGGGAGGGGCAGAAAAGGGCAGTATGAGGGCACCTTGTGGTGTTTGAAATGTTCTGTTTCTTGATTCTGGTGGTGGATACATGATACACAAATCTACACAAATACTAAAAATATCGGGAACTAAATACACACGCAGAGGCATACACACACAAATGAGTACAATTAAAATGGGAAATCTGAGTAAGATAAGAGAATTGTATCGTTGTCAGAAAACTATTGTACAGTAGTTTTATAATATGATACTGTTGAAGGAAACTGTGGAAAGGGAGGGTGCACAGGATCTCAATGTATTATTTCTTAGAACTTCATGTAAATCTATAATTATTTCAAAGCAAAAAAAATCAATTAAAAATGTTAGTAATCTGTTAAAAACACCTTGAGAGTTTTGACAGTCCATCTCCCCCCAACTATCTTTCAGCAAAGGGCATTCGTATCCACTGATGGGCCTTGCCTGAGCAGTTACTATGTTGGTGGTTGCGAAATGGTGATTTTCTGCTTCTACCATTCCTGCTACATTTATTAACTAGCATTAACCAGGACAAACAAAAGGTTTTTCTCTGCCCCTCTTTCCCCTGACCTTCTCTTTCATATCCACCCTAACTTTGAGGTGAACCAATGGGGTGGGACTGATTGATCTTTGCCCACTGATGACATACAAAGTCATTTTGCTGTTTCCATCCTCTTCTTAGACAACGTCGAACCTAGTATGGCTGTTAAGACAACTTGAAATGTTCTGATCTGTGCCGTGAAATTTATCTGGTTGGTTCTTTATTTTTGTTTTTTTACCACACTCCTTCTACATTTTGGCCTGGTGGCAGTGGGGACCAGACATGTAACCCACTTACCTTATGGGCTGTCCTTCTGAATACCTTTAGAAAGGTTATGTTTTCATCTTGCCTGGGAGAGATTTCCTCTACATCATGTGTTTTTCTTTCATGAAGAGACATTTGCCATTTCCTTCCTTTGGGCAATAATATGAAAAGAAATTGGATTATAGAGAAAAGATGAACTTTGGAACAATTTTTTAACTATATGTGATTGTTGTTTGGGCTTGTAAGTTGTCCAATCAGATACTGTCTTGAGAAGTTGGGGGAGAGGGAACCATGAAACACAGAGAATTTACCCAAAGGAGCCTGGCTTTATGACAAAGAAACTCCTCCAAATTTTTTTTTTTAATTTTTTAACATTTATTTATTTTTGAGACAGAGAGAGACAGAGCATGAACCGGGGAGGGTCAGAGAGAGGGAGACACAGAATCCGAAACAGGCTCCAGGCTCTGAGCTGTCAGCACAGAGCCCGACGCGGGGCTCGAACCCACGGACCGTGAGATCATGACCTGAGCCGAAGTCGGCCGCTTAACTGACTGAGCCACCCAGGCGCCCCTGAAACTCCTCCAAATTTTCAAAGACTCTTTAAACTCAAAGAAACTGAGAAACATTTAATTGCCAATTTTGGTTTCATCTTTTCTTCTACCAAATCCTAACCCCACATCTAGGCAGCCCGATAGGAATAGTGAGGAAAGTTATTTCAGTTATAGAAACTAGCGTTTTCATTTTAAAATAGTCTTGTGATAGTATAATAGTTATCCCGTTACATGTGTTTTGCTTGACATGCATTTGTTTGTAGATAAGGGATTTTTACATAATAATCTGGACTTTCTGCCTCCTCTTTTTAAAAAAATCAGAAAAAATGCATCAACAGTGGGCTTTAATAATGACATGGCTGATTAGCACCTCCTCCCTTAAATGGGGCAGGAGTTACAGTTTGCCATGTTTCTCACCAATACCTACTTGGAAGATTGTTTATGAGGTGCCAAAGGATGTCTAGGAAAGAAGATAGTCTATATTTCCCTCATCCTTGGGAAGAATTTTACTAATATGACTATAATTTTGCATAGCAAAAAATTGAATGAAAATTTGGTTGCAGATTTTCTTTATTTACCACAGCTAATTGATAGTGTTGTCATCATTGAAAACTAACATTTAAATATTTCTTCAGCTTAAAGGTGGAGCCCAAGACTAAAGGATTAAAACAGCAGCAACAGCAACATAAGAAACTTCTGGCAGCAATGCTCTCTCAAGATTCTTTTGAGTCTCTCCATAGCCCTACCCCATCTGTAACAGAAGAAGATATTGATAATGAAGATGATGCAATGGAATTGCTGGGTAATTTTAAAAATTAATAATTTCTCTTTCTCTTCTTCTCTGGCATTGTAAAAGTGTGTAGTGATTTAGAGATTTTAAAGTTTTTGAATAGTTTTGTCCTAGGGGAAAGACACCATTTAACACATATTTTATTTACATTAGACTTTCATGAAGTTGCATGTAAGAATGAAGTTGAAATGACCTAAGCATGTGAAGTATTTATTAGACTGTATTTTGTCTTTGTATATGCAGCACTTTACCTTCTGACTCTTTAATCAAGCTTTATTCTGTGTGCAATTGTGATAAAAATTCAAGTCTGTCTGCTTTATTCTCTGATTATGATTGCCTTGATCACATCTTCTGTCTATAAAATATATCCAAAATACATATTTCAGCCCTCATTCCAAAGTGTCCCCTATTGTTTCAAGGATGTTTTAGAAAAATAGAGTAAAATTTAAAAGGACAGATAGTAAATTAGTGTTTTGTGTCTTCCATAAATGACAGGAAAGTTTGCAAGATTTCAGTGTTTTTATAGGCTCGTTACTTTCATGAAAACCTTATTAGTGTTGTATATGTAGGGAACCCTTTATATCTTAAATGAAGTAAATGTATGTTTTTATTTCACCATAAATCTCTGGATAGTAGTTTTTTTTAACTGAACTTTCCTTTTATCCTAAATAATTAGAATAATTTTTGAATACTTTGTAACCATATACTAAAGTGAATAAATAATGTAATCATTCAAAAACTGCAAATAAATTTAACATAGAATAAGGAGTCTCAGAAACATACAGACATTTAAAAATTTTTTTTTTCTAAATGAGCTTCCTGGGTTTTAAGTGTTCATGGCAGCAAAATACTATGATTTAAAAAAAAGATATGTCTCCTTGCATATACCTACAGAGGTGTTACTTACTCAATGATGGCAGGTTCATCACTGTTTTCTGATAATACTGAATTCATTCCAGCATTGAGGAGACTGTCATGGCATTTTCACTTTATGCTGTTCATCTTTTTTTTTTTTAAGAACAATTAAGTCTGAGTATTTTTTTTTTCAAGGAATCTCATCTCCCCACCTCCAAATCATTGATGTGGCAGATATGCCAGATGTTGTGGTACCTTCCCCAACTTCAATTCAGGAAATGTTTTTCTAAGCACTTAACCTCATGCTAGGCACTGAGCTCTGTCCTAGGATCATAATAAAACAATCATGGATTCTGTTTGCAGGAACTTTGCATTTCTTAGTGTTTGAGATAAAAAATGTAACTACATTCATGTAGTTCTTGCTACAGGTGCTAATGTGATTAAGCACACAGTTTAAATAGGGATAACACTTAATGCAGAGGTAGAGGATGATGATCAAGGAATGTTTCATAGAGAAGCTGATTCTAGCGGTGAGTTGAGTCCTAGAGGACAAGTGGATGGAAGTTCAGCAGGCAGAGTGTAGTCATTAGCCTTGTAGGTTTGCTCTTGTACGAATGGACTCTTTTGCAGTTGTGCTCCATGACTGAGCTTGTAAATTGTTCCTTTGCTTTGGTCGTTAACAGTGAAGGGGGCAGGGTCTGAACAGTGACTGTCACTGGCAGGGCCAGGACGTTGTTCATATAACATCAACGTTGGCTTTTTGGTACATTGACGTTGAATTGTACAGGTATTGCTCTCTCTCTCTCCCATCCATTGCGTGACTGACGGCTCTTGATCAGTTGATATCCACAGGAAGGAAATTATACTTACCTTGCAAAGATAATCTTTTGAAGAAATCTAGGCATGCTCAGAATCACTTTGGATTTCCTGATAGCATCGGGAGTATCATGTTAGAGTGGAGGAAATCATAAACTTCAGTGATGATTGAGGGGTTCTTTAAGGAAACTCAGGTGTCAGTGCTGGTACATCCTAGATCTCAGCTCCTTAAAGTTTCTAGTCTCCCAAGCTGAAGACCAGAGGGTTGGTTTTTTGAGACTATGTGAGCCATTAATAGCTGGTCCTCATGGTTTTTTTTAATTTAGACATTGTAGCCTGTGGTCTGAGCGAAGTAAAGAATGAAAACTAGTTGACAGTTTGGGCTTTCTCCATGGAACTCCATATATCTTAGCATAGGCAGCTGGTAGTGTACTAATGCTGGTCTCTAGATTATGAGATTTGTCTGCAATAACATGGAATGTTGCAAGTGTGCCAGGCTGTCCTCCTAAATAATGCCATATGCAATCCTGTTGCCCCATTGTCTCAGTGAACAAAGGTCATGTAGCAGAAAATTGTACCTGAACGATTGTTTTACCCAGAAGTTCATTAATTACGTAAAATGTTGTTTAGATATGAAATATTTGTCTTTAAGACGCAAATACACTTATCCATTCAATCATTTAGAAAATATATATTTAAAATAGAGACTCAGTTTTCTTCAAAAGTAGTGTGCATAAATTCATGACTTACAATGTTACATGTGCCTGTATCTAAGATGATGGTTCATCTCTTATATGAAATCAAACCAGGTGTACATGAAAAATTTCAGTTGATGTAAGTTACAAATTTTTTGCAGTCATGATGTAGTAATGGATGAACTATTAATATGGATGAATATGGGTATAAAATAAATTGATAATTTAGTTATTCAGTTTTAAGACTTGACGTCTTCAATAGCCATGTATGTCTCTATTAATATTCTGTTAGATTTCAAGTCCTACACTAATCAATTGATGTGATACTGATAAATCAATTTAGAAACTATAATACTTACTTTTCCAGTCCTTTTAATATTAGATTTTCATAATTTTGTTTATTATTGAAGAATTTTAAGACAATATTTTTTTGAAACCCTGATCCTAGAAAAGCATATTATATGTATATATTTGAGGAAAATACAAATGCTGAGTTCCTGAAAATTTATTTGAAATCAAATTTTAGTACATAGAGTCATTGTAAAAGGCAAGAGACTATTTACAATATCTTTTGCACATCTGCAACATTGTATAGAATGAATTTGCTATAGCTTATGTGGTTTCATTGTCTTAACTTGTTATCTATATCAGGGATTAACTGGCTGAAAAATCTATATACATGAAAAGTAGTATGTATTCTTTGTGAAGTGATAATTAAATGAGAAGTATAGTTATTAGTTAATGTTAATGGAACAAAGGATTGTTGTTAAGTAAAATTGGTTTAAGGGGAAGGGAGAAAAGAGCCTTTTAGTTGAAGAAGTAGAGGTCAGTAAAACTTCTTACCTTAATTCATTTGTAAAGGAATCTAGCATTATTAATACATACTGATTAATATTTAACTCTCCACAGTTGTTTAATTGTATGTTGTTAGATTTCTACTCCCAGTATATTGACATATGAAAATATAGTACCTACGGCATCTATAAATTTTTAAGTAGATTAAATATTTACTGTAAGATTGCTTTAAATCCTATTTGTAAATTCATAGCACAAAAGTAGCTTAATATGGAATTAATATATACCAGAGAACAAAATATCCAAATTTCTGGAATTTTAAGAACTAACAAATTTAAGCACCAGTGAAATTGGTGCTCTCATTGCAGAAGACATAGAATAAAATATCTGCCAACTCACCTTAAATATGTAGTTCTCATCTTCAAATATAAGATATTCTGAAATATTTTAGTAACTTCTGGAAATTAATGATCACGATTATAAATTTGCATATTTTTAAAAGTTATTAAAATTAATTATTTTTCAAAAATGGAGAGACAATTTACAATGGTACAGCAAGAGAGTTATAAAAAATACCTATATTATCTTTTACTCCACTAACTTTCACAGAAAATTTGAGGAACTTCACTAATTTCAAAGATATTTCAACTTGTAAATGTAAGTTCATTTTCACTATATGCATTTTTCATTTTATTTCTGATGAAAAGCTAGTCGCAGTTATGTGCTTGATTACCATGAATATAATTTATACTTATTTGAAAATATCAGAATTATTTGAAAGGCACAAGTGTTATTCTTACATATTTTGGTATAGGATATTACAGAAAAAAAATTTTTTGGCTTTCTCAGAATTGATGATGAGGCAAATATATAAAAATCAAATTTCAGAGATGCTACAAAAGGAAAACAGCATTAGTCATGATTTATACTTTCTGATCTTAGCTCATATCATATAAAAATTAAAACTAACATTGTATTACCAAAAATAAGCAAGGTGATTGTAAGTATATTTTATTTGCTTTAAACTTAGTAATTAAGAACAAGTATAATTGTCCTGGTATTCTCTGCAGAATACAGTAAATTATGAATTTCTAAAACCCCAATATCTTATCAAACTATGTAACATATAAACTTAATTTTCAAGAGGGACTCATTGCATTAAGGCAATCTTTTGACAAATTCTTTTGCATGTGACCAATATTTATAAAGTAAACATTCATATTCTGTTCCGTTTTTTTTTTTTTTTCCAGTTGGAGGCTTCTTAGCAGAAAGCATCCATTTCACTTAATTAATAGAAACAGGCATTTCACTTAATGAAAAATGGATGCTGTCATTCAATGATGTTGGATAAAAAAAGGGGAGAGGGCCTTAAATGTTAAAAAGAAATCTGTCTACCTACCTATCTATATACCTATATTTTAATGTTATTAAGTATGTAAAATAGTCTAAAGCATACACCATAAACTTTGTTTCCTTTGGGTATTGGTATTTGGGAATACCAGGACAACGGAAGAGTTGTCACTTTAAAATGAAGATTCTTTGTAGAAAAGATTCTTTTAAAAAGTCAAAGACTTTCCAAAATTTATATTACATGTAAGGTTGCTTTAAATGCTGCATAGAAATTCATTCAGCATAGTACTAAAATAACTTAATATGGCATTAGTACATATTAGAGATTAAAATATTCCAAATTTGTGGGGTGTTAGGGTATAGCGATTTTGAGCACCAGTGAAGTCAGTGCCCTAAATCTAGAACATACTGAATAAAATAACACCCACATCACCTCAATCTCAGTAGCTCTCATTTTTAAATACAGAATATTCTCAGAAATTCCAGTAATTACACTGCAATTGATGACCACAATTACCTAAATATTATAGAAAATCTACACATATATTCTTAAATGTTCACTAAATGAATTAATATAATTGAAAAACTAGAACTTCACACAGATGTATGAAAATATCTTTCACATGCCAAATAATACGTATTAACTCCTGTTGAACCATTTGATGTATTGTAACAGAAGTTCTATGAGATGCCTCTACTATAGAGTTTTGTCCTATATTCCTGAATTCTAACGTCACCTTGCTTTAGAGCCATCATTGTTTGCACAAATGCCAAGTGGGATCAGGTTGAAGTGTTGTCTAAGTGGAGTTGAATAGCACTGTTTGTCTCTCTGGATTACAGTGACAACATTTGAGAAAATCCACTCAGACACATTTTTTTCATTCAGCAAATATCATGCACCTGCTATGTGAACAGTGCTAGTTTGTATTAATGTACAGCTCTAGGATTATTGTGTCTTGTGTTTTTCTAATTACTTGACCTCTTTGGACTTTGAGAGAATGGTGAATCTAGTGCACATTGGCATCTACATAGAACCAAACAATTCGTAGGTTTTTCCTTCAGCTCTCAATTAGTCTATTGATTAATTCATTCATAGGTTTATGAATTTCTCCACTTATTACATGACTCTGCACATCCCTGGGAGTTAAAGTTTGCATAAATCTGGGCATGTTTCATGAAGTATTAACTATTCAGGGATGATTCTCAAGATTTGGTTTGCTTAAGAATCATCTGAGTAGCTTATTTTAAGTACAATCCCCAGTTCCCTCTGTCCTCAACTTTTGGTTTGTTAGATTTGAATACAGCCCATGAATCACCATTTTCCAACAGGAATGCTCTTCCTTCAGTCTTTCAACAAATTCTGTTGCAGGTGATCTGTACAACATACAATGAGAAACTCTAATCTGGAAGGTATGGTCAATGAACTTTTTTGTCGTTTGATCTAAGATATCCTGAAGCAAGAGAAATAAAATTGCAGAAAGTATGATTTTTATAATAAAAATAACATGGAATAGAGGCTTCTGAGTTAATCTAGCTCTTTTGAAATGTCTCTTGAAAATAAGGAAAAGTCTTGCTAAGAAGCCTTGGTTACTGTAGTTTGTATGACTAATTATTGCTGTCTTTCTTCCTGATATCATATTTTTTAGGAGCACTTGAAAAGTGAACTGCTAGAGTAGAAAAATTATGTGTTATGAAATGATTCTAGCATAGTCCTGAGGACATGGCTTTGTTGAGATTCTACTTTATCATATTATTCTGTTAAACTTTTATTTAGGATTCTTGCTTTGCTTTTGTTAGATGTGATTTATAGCCCCCTTCACTGTCTTCTACAAGTACTCGTTTCATGCTTGGAATTACATTTGTGATTCAGTTTCTTTATTCTTCATTTGTGTTAATTTCCAACAACATATTGAAATATTTACAAATGATAGCCAGTGTTTACATGTAAAGGTTGCCTTTTAAATAAATATAAGCTTGTATGCCACCAAAAACATACATCATCCTACATGATTTATGGCATTTAATAAGAAATGCTATTTTTTCTTAAAAAATTTTTTTCCAGTGGTAAAAGTAGATCAACATAGCAGAATAAAGTCAATAGTTTGAAAATAAAATCTAAACCCACAAGTAAATTATTGACAGTTGTCCTTCATCTCAGTGGTATAACTGTGTGAAAATTCCTTTATTTGAGAGATAGCTGTTTTCAGTATACTTGTAGGTAAGTTGTTTCATACATATTTCTCACTTTGAAATAAGTTACAAGTTCTTTGACATATAACAATAATATAAGTTAATGTGCTTTTTCATATTTAGGCCATAGCTTTTCACGGAGTATCTTGCAAAGGTGTGAGCCACATTTATGATGTGTGATTATGTGGTCTCTGGCCAAGGCACTGAGCTAAAAAACTCTAAGACCAGCTCCAGCCCTCATGTTGCATGTTGCCTTTTGTCACCTGAGCTACCAGTACTTAATTATAAACGCTGGTAGCAATATCAACCTTCCTATTACATGGGGATGTTGTAGGAAAAAAATGGGATATTCTCTGAAAATGCTTTTATTTTTATTTGTTGTGCCTAACAGCAGGAATATTTGAGAAAGGACACTAGAATTTATAGATGAAACTTTCCTTCCAAATAAATTTAAATCCTCCAACCCCACACACATTTTGTCTAGTTATAAGCACAGGAAAAAAAACCTAGCTTTCTTTAGCTTTGGAAATACCTAGTAGAGTAAATATTGACGTTTCCCACAAGATAATACAATCAAAGACTTGAAGAGGAAGGAAGTAAAGGTACAAGGGTATTTACAAGCCAATACAAAACATTATATTTTTATTTTTGACATGGATATTTAAGCAAGGGCAGACATCGATATGATTTGGTTAAGAATATAGAACAAATTACTCCACTGTCTTTTCTTCCATATAAATATATAACTTCTAGGATGAAAAGAAAAATATTTTGTGCTACACATGAATGTTCACTAGCAAAAGCTGAGCTGAGAGCAGGAATAGGAGGGAAAATCAAAAATGAGATATATAAGAACTATAAATTTGTATTGTATGTTTACATGCTTCTGTGTAAATAAAACCTTAAAAGTGTTGAAAAATTTATAGGCTTTAAAAACTCTTCAACTATATTGATAACTATGAAAATATTGAAACAGCACAATTTTGATGGTTTTACGTTAAGTCATTGTATAAACAAATCACAACCAAGTTGAAAATCAGTATTAATTATTATTAGGCTTTTATTGTTTTTGAAATAAACTTTCCTCTTTCAAATACTTAATAAAATGGTGGTGTTATATACTTCAGGATGATTTGTTTAGCTGCGGTAATGATTTTCATATAATTTGACTGAATTTGAATTAATTTTGTACTCTTTGTAAGAGCCATTTGAAAGTGGTACAAAGTCAATATTCTATTGTATTTTTTTTTGTGGTTGAAAATATGCAACACAATGTTATTAACTCAGCAGTTATTTACATTTTAACATCAAAACCAAAAGACATTAAAGAGGTATTAAAACTGTTCTTCTGAATTGTTTAAAACTTCTTGTGTAACTCACAGTAATCTGTTTAGATTTCTATATGTTACAATATCATTGACATCTTATTTAACCATCTTAAATAGAAAGCTAAAATTGTTGAAGTTGAATACTGAATACACGGTAATAATAGTGATCACACACTTGTCAATTAGTTTCAATATCAGAAAACAATAATTTTTGCAAAGTAAAGCTTCATTCAAGATTTTTTAAGGTTTTTTAGAAATACATTTTTCAAAATCTGAAATGTTTAAACCGGTTCTATATATATGAATTTCTTTTAGAATGAAAATATTATGATTTTCTTTTTTTGATAGTAACATGTTTTATAATTTCAGAAAATATTCTTAACAATAATGAAAAAATATTTTTTAAATTGCTCTAATGCTTTTATACCTGCACGAAAGAACACAATAAGAAAAAAAATATGACAGTGTTTTAAAGGTGATAAATTAAATTAAGAGATTTTATTTTACTTTTTAACATTTTGGTTTATTTCTGCAACAGACGATTCAATGACTGAAATTAATATGGAATGAATTTACTTATATGAGACTATAAGCATAAAATTCCATGTAAATTTTTAATTTCTTTAAAATTTACTTTTTAAGGAATTGTCAGAAGGGTGTTTTTAGGCCAGCTGTTTTTCATGTTTTAAATGCTGTCATATTTATTTTTTTAATTACCTACATTTGTTTGGATACAGTCTACTTCAGGAATTTAATGTAGAGTATTATATATATGGTAAAACAAAATTTAAATTAATCTAATGAGATTAATTGTATGGAAGAGAGTATATATAATATTAGAAATAAAAACAGCATACATGAGCTTTCTATTCAGGTAATCCTAGATGCAAGTTTCACCATTGCCTCTTACTAATTCTATGATTTGAGAAAATAACTTGTTACTTTCTAATGTTGGACCCACCATCAGAAAAATGGGAATTTGGCAACACTTACAGGGTTTTGTGAAGATTAGGTAAAGAGTTTGGTGAAGAATAGGTAAAATAACCCCTGTGAAGTGCTCAGTGTATCTCATAAAGGATTAGAGCTAGAAAAAGGATTTGTTACTATAATTCATACCACTTTTATACCAATTCCCTTCCTGTCTCCATCTAGCCCATGAGATTTAGTACATGTGAAAAAGAAAGTAAGATCATGGGAATTTGGCCTTGGGGGTTTAAAGTGTTCAGTGTTTTGTCATAAATGTCTCATCTAGGTATGTTCTACATACATGGAAATTATTTCAAAAAATACTTTCCACTTGATATTTAAGTCCTACTTCTAATTTTTTCCCTTTCCTTTAAAAAACACAAACAGGGGACACCTGGGTGGCTCAGTTGGTTGAGCATTTAACTTCAGCTCTGGTCATGATCTCACAGTTCATCAGTTTGAGCCCCATGTCAGGCTCTTCTGAGAGCTCCGAGCCTGGAGCCTGCTTCAGATTCTGTGTCTCCCTCTCTCTCTGCCCCTCCCCTGCTTGTGCTCTCTCTCTCTCTCTCTCTCATAAATAAACATTAAAAGTTTTTTTTTAAAATAAAAAATCACAAACAACTTTCTCAAAAGAAAATGCCACATGAGACTAAATCTCCCCCAATGTGTTAAAAAGAATCTTGCATTTAGAGACAGTACCCCCATTAGAAAAGAACATTATAACATTCAAATTTTTCTAATACTTTGAAGAAACTATTTTCAGCAATTTGAAATATTAAAACTTTTTTTTAAGTATCAAAACTTTTTTAAAAAAGTATCAAAATCTAGGAACTTCTGATTTTTTTATATGTACTTGTTTTTGTTGCCATGTTACTGCCTCCCTAATTTACAGTCATTGACATCCATAAGTCCTGTGGTATAATGAAGGTGATACCTGGTTTGTAGAAACGTGAAGATTTTATTGGCCTCATGAATGCCAACTTATCATGGGAGTAAGATATGTAGCATTCCAAGACTAGCTCAAAGAAGTAAATATTTTCCAAAGCTTGTGTAAGCTATATGCATTTTCATATTATAATGCATTCTTTTTTTAAGGCAATTTTTTATCTTCTCACAATTCAGAGAATCCATATCCAATAACATGCAAAAATATCAAGAGAGGAAGGGGAGAATTTTTTTTCAGGCTACAATATGGTGTTCTTATCTTTTTTTTATGGACTTTTGATGTTCATAGTCTGAAACTTTTTCAAGCGGCATTGTTAAGATTTTGATACCATCTGATTCCTAACATCTCTGTGGCTGAGTTAAGGACGTCTTTTACTGAAAGTAGTAGTTAAGGTAAGAAAGGTGTCTCTGCTCATATATGGTCTAAACATAAAAGGACCAAGGATCAAATAAACTCCTAGCCACTCTATTTTGATAAAGAAAATTAAGAATGTGAGCGGTTACTCTCCAATATAAAAGCTTTTAACTGAAAGAAAATTCAAAAACCTATTTTAAAAAAATCAAAGAAGCCCCCCCTCCAGTCAAAAATAAAGATAAAAAAAAATTAAAGGCGGGGTGCGCCTGGGTGGCTCAGTCGTTTAAGCATCCAACTTCAGCTCAGGTCATGATCTCGCAGTTGATGAGTTCGAGCTCTGTCTCTCTCTGTCTCTCTCTGTCTCTCTCTCTCTGTCTCTCTCTCTCTCTCTCTGTCAAAAATAAATAAAGATGTAAAAATTTTAATAAAAAAGCAATTTTTAAAGAAAAATTAAAGAAGCAACTAAAAAAACTTTTTTAATTTTAATGTTTATTTTTGAGAGAGAGAGAGAGAGCAAGCAGGAGTAGGGGAGGGGCAGAGAGAGAGAGGGAGACACAGAATCCGAAGCAGGCTCCAGGCTCTGAGTTATCAGCACAGAGCCTGACGCGGGGCTCCAGCCCACGGGCTGCAAGATCATGACCTGAGCTGAAGTTGGCTGCTTAACCAACTGAGCCACCCTGGCACCCCAGAAGCAACTTTTTTGTGTGTGTGTGATAAAGTTCAGATTATTTGCTCATTATTCCACCTAGAAACAAACATGGTTGTTCCTTTAGAAATGCTATCTTTGTTTAATATAAACTTTCCAACCATAAAGAGAAATGCCATCATAATATACACATTTATAAGTTTATTTTCTAAATTGTATCATTGTTTCTCATAATCAGGTGTTAAATAATTCTCAGTTTATCATATATTAAAAAATAAAAAAATAAAAAAAAAATGGAAAAAAAAATAATAATTCTCAGTTTGTGGGAGGGGAGGGAAAGGCATGAAAATGCCTATGTGCTCATTACTGGTCTTCTAATGGCTTCAGGATTTTGCATTCTTAGTTTTCTCTTCCCCTGAATGTTCAGATGTGTATACTATCAATTTATTTCATTGTTTATTGCCCTCCTGATAAGCAAAAAAAAAAAAAAAATTGGAACAAAGACTAATTTTTCTCTGGAAAAATGTTGGCAACCTTTAGCAGTATAAGCTAATTTAGGAGCTTTTAATATCAGATCTTCTGGAAGTCAGTTGTCCTTTAAAATAATATTTATTTTTGAAGGCACCTGGGTGGCTCAGTCGATCAAGCATCCAACTCTTAGTTTTGACTCAGGTCATGACCTCACGGTTTCATGAGTTCAGGCTCTGCATGGAGCTCCGCATCGGTGTGGAGCCTGCTTGGGATTCTCTCTCTGCCTCTCTCTCTCTTTCTCTCAAAATAAATAAATAAACTTTAAAATAAAATAATATTTATTTTTGATTATGAAAAGATACATATTCAGGGCACCCGGTGGTTCAGTCAGTTAAGTGTCCGACTCTTGATTTCAGCTCAGGTCATGATCTCATGTTTTATAAAATCGAGCCCTGTGTTGGGCTGTGTGCTGACAGCGTGAAGTCTGCTTGGGACTCTCTCTCTCTCTGTCTCTCTCTCTGTTCCTACCCTGCTCACCCTTACACATGCTCTCTCTCTTTCTCTGTCTCTCAAAATAAATGAACTCTCCCCCCAAACACAAAAAAGATATATATTCAATGTAAAGAGTATGAAATTACGGAAGTCAAATAAATGTTACCCAGAAATAATTACTGTTAGAATATTTTGGTCATATTTTAGATACTTTCATATATAATGTAGGAAGAATAGTATTATTATGTAGATTTATAATATGAAATGAACTGTCCTTAGTGCTTTCTGTACATTACTTAATAACCACACAATACCATGGAGCAGGCAATATTATTATACTCACAACATAGAAAAGGACCCAAATCCTTGCAAAGCAAAAGTTACCTAGATTACATAGTTGATACTCAAGAATCATCCCTAAGCCTCTGAATCAAACACTAACTGTGCAACAATACACATTAAAATGCACATTCGTGTTAACATGTATATAGTTACTTGCTACATACATGCAGTTTTCACACAATAACCGAAGTTTAAAATTTAACATCAGGGGCTTCTGCTTCCAGCTATGCTGGAATAACTGGTATTGGCCTTATCTCTTCACATTTAACAATTATAAAACTAGACAAAGTATATGAGGTCAACTTTTCAGGCACTGGACAAAAAGCAGTACAGGACTTTGAGTCTTATGAGAAGAGAAACAAGTAAGGTGAACCCTATGTTTTACACTGGCTTTTTTCATGGTGACACTGCCCTGCCCATCTTGTGTGGATGAGGAGCTCAAGTGGAGAGTGAAAAGTGGCAATCTCACTGATTTGAGAAGGAAGAGATTGGAGTTTGTGGCTGTTGAAGCAGCTGGGATTTATGGGACAGTATGCCAACAGAAGGAAACTGAGCAAAGGGTGTGGACATAAATCAACAGGTATGTTCCCTTAAATCCTTAACTGAGACTGTGCTGTTCTTGCATGAAGCAAATTGAGTCTGAGAACTGAATAGAAGAAGAGAGGTCAGACAGAGCTGGAATACGTCAGAGTTCCATCCCAACCAGAGAGGGTAAATGTTCCTAAGTTCATTTATCATTC
Organism: Panthera tigris; assembly: GCF_018350195.1. NCBI lineage: Eukaryota > Metazoa > Chordata > Mammalia > Carnivora > Felidae > Panthera > Panthera tigris. Next base: position 19,142,331 of record NC_056676.1, read on the forward strand.
AGAAGAGACCTTGGAAGAGTCAACCATTAGGAGTAATGATCACACACTGAATTGAGAGTCACTCATAAGAATGAAGGAAAAATTGAAATAGCCCCAGCTTAACAAAGCATAAAACCATGCCTACAAAGGTGAAGTAGGTCTGCCAATAATTTAATTCCTGGCAGCAAACTCAGTATCATTTAGAGAAGACCGTGTAAGCCAGACTTCTTAAAAAGAATCAACCATAATGTCTACCATATAATAAAAATTATAAATAATGCAACACAGTAAGAAAATGTGACCCAAAATCAGGACAAATCAATAGAAGCAGACCCCATTTTACTCAAATGCTGGAATTAGCTGACAAAGACTTTTTAAAAGCAATTATTATGCATATTTTATGGACTTAAGAGAACTCAAGGAGTAAACAAGAAATTCAGTAGAAAAATTGAAATGAGAAGAAGAACCAAAAGCAATGTCTAGAATGTAAAGGAAAATCTAGAATATTTGAGATTTTAAAAATTAATAGGATTAACAGCTGATTGAACAATATAGAAGTAAGGTTCAGTGAACTTGAAGATGGGTTGACAGAAATTATCCAAATTGAAGATCAGAGATTTAAAAAGTAAAACAAAATGAAAAGAGTTTCAGCGACTGGTGGGACAATATAAAATGATAAAAGATTTAATTAGAATTCCAGAAAGAGTAAAGAATGAGAAAGAAAAAAAATATTTTAAGTAATATTGCCCTTCCCCCCCAAATTTGATGAAAAATATGAGCCTACAATGCAAATTTAGAAAATATTAGGCTGACAAAGTAAAGCAATTAAAGGTAAACAAAAGCCCACTGAATATGTTACTAGTTACACATTCACTATAAAATTGTTAGGCTCTTTCAGGCTGAAGAAACTTAGATGGAAAATAAGATTTACAGGAAGGAATAAAGACACTGGATATGATAAATATGTGAATAAATATTGCAGACTATATTCCTTTTATTAGTTTGGGGAAAAACAACTGATTGCTTAAAACAAAAATGCAAACAGTACAGTGTAGAGTTTACAACATGCAAAGAAGTAAAATCATATGAAAAATAGCCCAAGCAGATGAGAGTAAATGGAATTACAGTGTTGTAGTTTCTACATTTTTACAATAAATGATGCAGTATTAATAAGTAGACTGTATTGCAGGTACACTGTAATAAGTCAGGGATGCATTGATTTAATCCCAAGAGCAATCACTAAGAAAAACATTTTTTAAATCGAAAACCAAAGAAGTTAAGTTAAAAAGATTGATTAAGGAGAAATGAATCAAAAGCAGTTGGGGCAAATACAAAACCAATAACATAATGATAAACTTTAAACCCAAACATATTAATAATTACATTAAATATAAATGGACCACACACACCAGTTAAAGGGCAGACATTGTAAGCCTGGATAAACAAGCAAGATTTATATATGCTGAATAGAAGATTCACAGTTTAAGAACTGATAAGTCTTAAAGTAAAAGTAAAGGTAAAAGGATAGAAAAATATATTACATGCAAAAAGTAGTCATAGAAAGTATAGCACAATGATCAAAAGCACATTCATCAGGAAGGCATAACAATTATAAATGTTTATGCATTTGATTTTAAAAATATAAACTGACAAAACTAAAATTAGACAAATAGGTATTCATAGTTGGATATTTTAATACATTTCTCTCAGTAATTTATAGAAAAATTAGAAAAATCACATATATAGAGAAGATTTTAACAACATTATCAATATTTATTGCAAATTGACATTTATAGTACACTCAACAATGCAGAAAACAGATTGTTTTCAAATGCAGAAGAAATGTTTATTGAGAAACACTATATGCTGGGCCAACTTTCTATACTTGGGTCACAACAGGATTAAATTATAAATCAATAACAATAGGGGCGTCTGGGTGGCTCAGTTGGTTGAGTATCCGACTTTTGTTTTTGGCTGAGGTCCTGATCCCAGGGTTGTGGTATTGTGCCCTGCATTAGGCTCTGCGCTGAGCGTGGAACCTGCTTAAGATTCATTCTCTCTCTCAATCTCTCTCCCCCCACCCTTTCTTTCTGTCTCTTTGTCCCTCTCCCCTGCTTGTATACTCCCTCTCCAAAAAATAATTTAAATAGAAAAAGAAATCAATTATAATATAACATTTAGGAAAATCCCAAAATTTGGAAATTAAACAGTTTTTGTAATGCATGGGCTAAAGAAGAATCAAAAGGGAACTTAGAAAATAATTTAAACCAAATGATAATGAAAATGCAACATACACAACATACAAATAAATGCTTAAAGAGAAGCTCAGAGCTTTAAACAAAGGTTATTAAATAATTGATACAAGCTTCTACCTTAAAAAATTTTTTAATGCAAATTGTATCCACATAAGAAAGGAGGAAATAATACAGATAAAGAAATCAATGAAAACAGACTATAACATAAAGAATATTAGCAATGCCAAAGCGGATAAATTTCTAGTAATAACGGAAAAAAAAGTAACAAAACTTACCAATATTAGAAATGAAAGACAGACTAGACTTCACTACAGATCTTATAGATGCAGTGGATAACAAAAGAATATTATGAACAACTTTATGCCAACATATTAGTCAAATTAGATATAATGAAAATAAATTCTGGCAAAATATCATACCAGCAATAAAACAGGAAATTGTAACCCTGAATAGTCTAATATTTATTAAAGAAATTGAATTTGTAAGCAAAATCCTTCCTAAAAGGAAAACTTATGATGCAGTTGGTTTTATTAGTAAATTCTATCAAATATTTAGAGAAGAAATAATGTCAAATGTAACAATCTCTTAGTAAGTACAGAAGAGGGAACACTTCTCAGATTGTTTTGAGAACAATGTAGCTATAATGTCAAAACCTGACAAAGACATTAAAAGAAAAGAAAATTACCGATGAATGCCCCTTATAAACATTGATACATATATTCTAAAAAAATATTATTAAATTTCTATGATTAATACATTGTTAATCAGATTCCTAATGGCTTTTTTTTTTTAAATTGAGCTAATTCTAAAATTTATTTGGAAATAATAGCCTTGTATGGTCAAAGTAATCTGGGAAAAGAACAGTATCAGTGGAATTACAGTATCTGATTTTAAGGATCATTATTATAAGGCTACAATAATCATAACAATGTGGTATTGACATTAGATAAGCAAACAAATCAATGGAGTGGATTACAGTCCAGAAATGTATGTGTTCAATTAGTTTTCAACAAAGGCACCAAAACAGTTCTATAGAGAGTGGATAATATTTTCAACTTTTGATGTTGAGACATTTGGATAAATTTAAAGAAAAAGAAAGAATTTTGACCTTGTACTTCATACCATAACAAAAACTATTTTGAAATGATTATAAGCACAAACATAAGCACAAAAGTCATAAAACATCCAGAATAAAAAAAAATGCAGAATATATTAGGAATCCTGGAGTGGGCAAAGATTTATTGGAGATAACAAAAATTAATAAGGATAAAATAAAATGTTATAAAGTGGGCCTTATTAAAGTTTCAAACTCAGAAAATAAAAAGAAAGTAAGAAAATAAAATGTAAAGGCATACCACTGATTGGGAGAAAATATATGTAATATGTCTGACAAAAGACTTGTATCCAGAATGTATACAGATCTCCTACAAATCAATTTTTTTTAAAGGGTAAATAACCTAATAAAAATAGGAAGAAGATTTCAATAGATGATTCACAGAAGAACCTAAGCAAGTGATAAGTAAGCACATGATAAAGTATTCGACATCATTAGCCATCAGGGAAATGCAAATGAAAACAACACTGAAATAAGTTAAAAATAAGGAAAGGGCAAACAAAAACAAAACAAAACAAAACAACAACAACAAAAACCATTGAGATATCACTTCACAACCAGCTAGAATGGATAACATTAAAGACTCAACACCAGGGGCGCATGGGTGGTTCAGTTGGTTGAGTATTGGATTCTTGGTTTCAGTTCAGATCATGATCTCACAGTTCTGTGCGTTTGAGCTCCGCATTGAGCTCTGTGCTGGCAACATGGAGCCTGCTTGGGATTCTGTCTCTCTGTGTCCCTCCTCTGCTCACGCTGTCTGTCCTTCTCAAAAATAAATAAATTTTAAAAATTAAAAAAAAAAAAAAGACTCAACAAATGTTGCCAAGGATGTGAAACAGCTGGAATCCTTAAATATTGGTCATGAAAATTTTTACACTTTGGAGAAAATGTCTGGCAATTTCTTATAAAGTTCCATATGTACTTGCTGTATCTACTAACAATTCTTAGATATTTTCCAAAGGGAGGTAAAATATGGATCCACAAATATCTTATATAAAAACAACTCTATTCAAAATAATCCAAAAGAAAACAATCAGATTTACAATCAGGAGAATTTGTAAACAAATTGTGGCATATTCACACAATGGAGTACTCTTCAACAATAAAAATGAATTAAGTACTGATACATGTAGCAAAATGGATAAATGTAATTATGATGGACTAAATTGTTTCCCTTGCAAAATTCATATGTTAAAGCCATAATTCCTAATGTAATCGTATTTGGAGATAATGTTTGGGGGAGGTAACTAAGGTTACATTTGGTCATAAGCGAAAAAAAATCCTACCTAATCCAGTAGGACTGGTGGCCTAAGAAGAGCAAAAGTGTTCTCTCTCCTCTCCTCTCTTTCTCTGTCTCTGTCTCTCTCCCCCCCCTCCCCTCCCCTCCCTCTCCCTTTCTCTCTGTCACTCATTGTGGGTACTGTGGAATGGCCATGTAGGACATAGAAGTTGGCTATCTGCAGCCCAAGGAAAGATCTCTTTCCAGTTATTGACCATGCTGGCACTTTGATCTTGGACTCTCGAGCCTCCACGACTGTGAAAAAATAAATTTAGGTTGTTTAAGACACCCAGTCTAAGATATTTTTGTATGGCAGCCTAAGCCAACTAAGATACGCATAAACATTATGTTGAACTAAAGAAATCAGACACAAATGATCACTTACAACTAATTTAATCATAAGAAATTCAAGAACAGGGAAAACTAAGCTATGATGATAGAAATCAGAACATGATGGGCCGGGTGAGGGATTAGCATGAAGAAACCTCCTGAGGTGATAGAAATATTTTATATCTTGAGTGGGTTGTTCATTACATGGGTGTATACATTTCTCAAAACTGATTGCATTGTGCAGTTAATATCTGTGCATTTAACTAAAATTTGGATTAAAAGATAACATAGCAATTTTCACATATAAAAATTGTGGCTGCACAATGTTACATCATGAGAATACTCCAGGAGTCAAAATTAAACTTGACATTTGTTATTGTTTCTGAAATGAAATGATGGTTGAATTTCATGTAAAAGCATATGAGGTATGAAAAGTAATTCAAAACAATCATATGGGCACTTGCTACGGAAATGTCTTATAACCATGACCTGGTGATTTGCAAAAATGTGTGTCTGTTGTAAGCATGATGTTTAAATAATCCTGAGCAAAAACAGAAATTGTCATTTTAATTTCATAGTAGCATTTCAAAAGGCAGAATTTGATCTTTGATGATAAATTTTCTAGTTTTGAAAATATGTACTCTTCCAATGTGGTCACACTGTCATTTTTTTGATATACTGAAATTCCCTTTCCCACCAGTGTGCCTGTGACATAAAGAATGAAAGATAGGGAAATTTGGCCTGAAAATGTACTCATTGTCATCTGAAAATGTGTAGTACTATAATGTGAATGTGATTATATTCTTTTTAAAACATCTTTATCAAGATACACAACATGACATAAAATCCACTCATTTAAAGTGTACATTTCAGTGGTGTTTTACAGTATTCAGAGTTTTGCAACCATCCCACAATCCAAGAACATTTTCTTACCCCAAAAGAAACCCAGTTAGCAGTTCACTCCTTGTCTCTCATACTACTCACTCCCTCACCTCTAGTCAAGCATTCATCTATTTTCAGTACCTACTGTCAACATTATGTATAAGTGGAATCATATACTATGTGGTCTTTTGGGGAGGCCTTCTTTTATTTACTATAAAGTGTACAAGGTTTATCAATGTTGTAGCATTTATTAGTACTTATTCCTTTAAAAAATAGATTTTAGGTTCTAGAGCAGTTTTACATTCATAGAAAATTGAACTTAAGGTACATATTTCCCATGTATTAACCCATACATGCACAGCCTCCCCTACTGTCAACACCGTGTACCAGATTGATACATTTATTATAATAAATGAACCTACATCGACACATTACTATCACCCAAAGTCTATACTTTATACCTGGGTTCATTTTTGGTGTTACTGTACATTCTATTGGTTATGAAAATGATAATACATGTATCCACCATTATAACCATACAAAGTAGTTTAACCACCCTTCAAATCCATGCCATTTTGCCATATGCCATATTTGTGCCTACTCCTCCATAAGCACCAGCAACCGATAATTCTTTTATTTTCCCCATAGTTTTGTCTTTTTGCCAGAATGTAACACAGTTGGAATACAATACAATATGTTTATAGAGTTTTGAGATTGACTGCTTTCACTTAGTAATATAAATTTAATATTCCTCCAGGTCTTTTTATGTCTTGATAGCTTATTTCTTTTTGACACTGAATAATACTGCACTGTCTGGATATAGTACAGTTTATTTATCCATTCGCATACTTGAAAGACATCTTGGTTCCTTCCAAGTTTTGGCAGTTGTGAATAATGCTCCTGAAAATATCTTTGTGCAAGTTTTTGTGTGGACATGGATTTTTCAACTAATTTGAGTAAATACCAAGAAGCATGATTGCTAGATTGTCTGATTAAGAGTATCTTTAGTTTTGTAAGAAACTGCTGAACTATCTCCCAAGGTAGCTGAACCATTTTTTATCCCACCAACAAGGAATGAGAGTTCCTTATGCTGCACATCTTCACCACCATTTAGTGTTGTAAGTTTTTTTGGATTTTAGCCATTCTAATAGGTGTGCAGTGTTATATCATTGTTTTAATTTGCAATTCTCTAATGATATATGGTGTTGAGCACTTTTAATATGCTTATTTGCCATCCATATATCTGTCTGTTCAGATCTTTGACCTATTTTTTAATTGCATATTTGTTTTCTTTTTGTTGTGTTTTAAGAGCTCTTTGTATATTGGTAACAGGCCTTTATCAGATGTATCTTTTGCAAATATTTTCTCCTAGCCTTTCATTCTCTTGGCATTGTCTTTTGCAGAGTAGAAATTTTTAGTTTAACCAAGTTCAGCTTCCTAATTCTTTATTTTCTTGATTCATGGATCATACCTTTGGTGGTGTATTTAAGAAGGCATAAGCTCCAACTCAATTAAGGTTTTTTTTTTGTGTTATCCTTTAGGAGTTTTATAGTTTTGAATTCTGCATTTAGGTCTGTGATCTATTTTGAGTTAATTTTTGTGAAGGGTGAAAGGTCTATGTCTAAATTCATTTTTCTGGAGGTGGGTGTCTGGTTATTTCAGTACTATTTGTTGAAAACACTATATTTCTCCATTTTGATGCCTTTGCTCCTTTGTCAAAGATGAGTTAACTACAGTCAGGTGGGTCTATTTCTAAGCTATTTTGTTTCACTGATCTTTTTGTCTGCTCTTTCATCAATGCCACATTGTATTGATTGTTTTAGGTTTATGGTAAGTCTTGAAGTTGAGTACTGTCCTCCAGTTTTGTTCTTCTGCTTCATCATTGTGTTGGCCACTTTTCCCTTTCAATATAAACTTGTGAGTCAGTTTGTAGAAATCCACAAAATAACCTGCTGGGATTTTGATCTGGACTGCAATTGAATGTGTAGATCAAGTTGGAAAGAACTGACATTTTGATAATATTGAATCTTCCCATTTATGAATATAAAATACCTCTCTATTTAGTTCTTTGATTTCGTTCATCAGAATTTTGCAGTTTTTCTCATGTAAATCTTGTACATACTTTGTAAGACTTATACATAAGCATTTCATTTTTCAGGGGCAAATGTAAATGATATTGTTTTTAATTTCAAATTTCACTTGTTTATTGTTATTTAGGAAAGCATTTAACATTTGTGTACTAACTAGTATTTTGCAGCCTTGCTATAATTGCTTAGTAGTTCCACATTTTGTTAGTTGTTTCACATATTTTACATAGATGATAATGTCTGTGAACAAAGACAGTTTTGTTTCTTCCTTCCCAATCTATATACCTTTACTTTCCTTTTCTTATAGTAGCTAGAATTCTAAGTACAGTGTTAAGGATTGATAGTAGAGAACATCCTTGACTTGTACCTAATGGTAGTGGAAAAGCTTTGAGTTTCTCACCATTAAGTATACCTTAGGCTATAAGTTTTTGTAGATATTCTTTCTCAAGTTGGGGCAGTTTCCCCTCTAATCCTAGTTTATTGAGAATTTTTATCATGAATGGGTGTTGGATTTTGTCAAATACTTTTCTGCATCCCTTGATTTGATCGTAGACTTTTTCTTTTTTAGTCTGTTGATGTGATGAATTATGTTGATTGATTTTTGAAGGTTGAACCAGCCTTGCATACCCAGGATAGGCCTCCCTGGTCATGGTTAATAATTATCTTGATACATTGTTCGATTCAATTTGCTAATACTTTGTTGAGGATTTTTGCATCTGTGTCTATGAGAGGTATTAGTCTGTAGTTTTCTTGTAATATATTCATCCATTTTTGGAATTGGGGTAATACCACCCTCAAACAATGAATTATGAATTCCCTTTGCTCCTATCCTCTGGAAGAGATTGTAGGAATTGGTGTAATTTCTATCTTAAATGTTTGATAGAATTCACAAGTTAAGTCATCTGAATCTGTTTTGGAAGATTGTTGATTATTGATTCAATTGTTTAATAGATACAGGTCTACTCATACTGTTTCTTATTTCTGTTTTGTAAGTTTTGGCAATTTATGTCTTTTAAGTAATCAGTCCATTTAATCTAGGTTACCAAATTTGTATTCATAGAGTTATTCATACTATTGCTTTATTATTATTTTCATGCTCATAGTTCCTGTACTGATATCCCCTTTTTCATTTATGATTTTAGTAATTTGTGTCTTCTTTGTTGTTTACTTTGTTAGCTTGGTTAGAAGCTTATCAGTTTTATTCAGCTTTTCAACAACCAGCTCTTGCTTTTGTTAATTTTTTTTCGATTTACTTCCTGTATGAATTTTACTGGTTTCTGCTCCAATTTTTGTTAATATTTTTTCTTTTCCTCACTTTGTATTTAATTTGCTCGTCTTTTTCTAGTTTCTTAAGGTAGAAGATAAATTATTGATTTTAGAGCTTTCTTCTTTTCTAATATATGTACTAAATACTATAAATTTTCCTCAAAGCACTGCTTTTGTTGCATCCACAAATTTTGCTAAGTTTGTTTTCATTTTCATTTAGTTCAACTTATTTTTTAATTTGGGGAGATTTCTTCTTTGACCTATGTGTTATTTAGAATTGTGTTGTTTAATCTCCAATTATTTTGTGATATTCCATTGTTTTTCAGTTACTCATTTCTAATTTAATCCCATTGTGGTCTGAAAGTAGACATTTCATTTTCTTTATATTTTAAATTTGTTATGTTTTATGGCTAAGTATGTCATCTGTCTTGGAAACTTTTCATGTGAGCTTAAGACATTGTTGGGTGAAATAGTTAATAGATGTCAATTATATACAATTGATTGATGACACTGTTGAGTTCAACTATGTCCTCACTGATACCTGCCTGCTGGATTTGTCAATTTCTGATAGTATGGTGAAGTCTCCAACTATAACAATGAATCCAATTATTTCTCCTTGCCATTTTTTCTATTTTTACCTCATCTATTTTGATACTCCATTGTTAGGCATATATATATTAGGGACTATTATGTCTTCTGGGAGAATTGGCCCTTTTATCATGATGTAATACACCTCTTCATCCCTGATAACTTTTCTTGTTCTAGAGCTTGCTCTAGGTTGGTGAGTTTTTTCTCTCAACATTTTATTTCACTTCATTTTTTTCTTGCTTATGTGGTTTTTGAGAAGTGGGAAGTAATTCATGTCTTTGCTCTTCTCTAGGTAATGTGTTTTAGTTTTCCATCTGCATACATTCAAGATTTTTTTCCTTATCTTTGATTTTCTACAGTTTAAATATGATATGCCTAAGTGTAGAGTTTTGGTTTTTGGTTTGTTTTGCTTTGTGTTTTGGACCTTTATCCTGCTTGATATTCTCTTAAGCTCCTTGGATTTGTGGTTTTGTGGCTGAAATCAGTTTTAAGGAAATTTTCAGCCATTAGTGCTTCAGATAATTCTTCTGTTCTTTTTTCTCTTTCTTCTGGTATTCTTGTTATGCATATGTTACACTTTTTGTGGTTATCCTATAGTTCTTTGATATTCTGGCATTTTTTTCAGTCTTTTTTTTCCTTTAGTTTTCTGTTTTGGAAGCTCCTAATTAACATATCCTCAAGCTTATAGATTCTTTCCTCAGCTATGTCTAGTTTATTAAGGAGCCCATCAAAGGCACTCTTCTTTTCTGTTACAGTTTTCAATCTCTATCATTTCTTTTTCATTCTTTCATATAGATTCATCTTTGCTTAAATTGCCCCTCTGTTCTTGCATGCCATTTTCTTTATCCATTAAAGCCCTTTGCTTCTTAGTCATACTTGTTTTAAATTTCTGGTCTGATATTTCCAGCATCCTTTCATATCTGAGATTTATGGTAGGCCTTAAAGTTGGGTATTGTCAGTCCTCCTTTGTATTGTGTTTAGTCTAGATCTGATGCTTTTTCTATCACTTGGGATTATGGTTTTTTTTCCTTTTTAGTATGTCTTATAGTTTTCTCCATGATGCATTTATTAAAAGGAACTGTGGTAAATAAGCCTTTAATAATGTAGTGGTAACTTTTGGGGTCAGGAGAAATATTCTATAGTTCTCTGATTAGATCTCAGTTTTTTAGCAAGACTGTGCCTCTGGACTATGAAATTTACAAACGCTTTTCTTTCCCCTTGCTCTCCCCAATCCATTAGATGGGGACAGGATGGCTACAGGACACTGGAGTTTAGTATTTTCCGTTCTCCATTTAGAAGGCTAGAGTGTGCTAGAGTTGGGATTTCTCTTCCCCCCAGGACAATTAGACTCTTAAAAAACTTAATAGTTTAGGTTCTGGCAAAATATTTCTTCCAAAGGCAAGCCTTGTTAAGAACAGAATACTCTGGCATATTTCAAGATGGTTACTTTTCCCCTCCCCCTGCCAGAAGCCTGAGGGGATTTTTCCCATGGTATTAGCTGTGAGAAACTGGTAGAGCTCCTGGAAATAAAACTCACAAAAGTGTTGGTTCTCCCTCTTGACAAGGTCCCCCTGGAGTTTTTAATTTTCAGACTTGTCCAGCCAGAGCCTCAGAAGTTCATCAATTACTCATCAAGTACACAGGTTAGGTATTCCTGTATAGGCATTGTTTCCCATAGAGGCTTCTACTTAAGGGTTTCTGCTCCAGAAAAATTGTGATTCTGTGTACCTGCCTGTCTGTCTATCCAGTTCTGGGGGCAGTGGTGCCATACACACACAAAGACCACACACACACACACACACACACACACACACACACACACACACGCATAATCTTTTTATCACTTTAGTTCAGTATTTCTGTGCCAATATTTTTTTTTTTAGTTTTGTCCCTTGTTTTTAAAATTTAAGTTCAGAGGCTTTTTTTTTCTAATTGGACTTACTCTATTTACATTTATTGGATCTGAAAATATTTGGATTTATTTTGCCATGTTGTTTTGTGTTTTATATTTGCTTTGCTACTTTTTCTTTTTCTTTTTCTTTCTTTCTTTCTTTTTTTTTTTTAGTTTTTGTTTGTTTCACTACTTTACTTCCCCTCCATAAGTTTTTACTGGATTGTCAGTTTTTATTAAACAATTTAAAAGAGGTTGCATGGTAAAGAGAATGGCCTGTGGAGTTAGAATGCCAAGATTTAAGACTCCCAAATTCACTACTTAGTAATTGTACAACCTTGACCCAGTTATTTCAGCCTCTCTTTTTTGCAGTTTTCTCATTTGCAAATCGAAGATGACAGAGAATTGTTGTGAGGGTTAAAAGAGTAAATATGTAAAGTAGTTCTTAGTACATAGTAATAGTAAGCCTTATGTGAGCGTTTGCTATTATCCACCTCTCCTTTTTTTTTTCTTTTATCCTTTATTCTGGTGAGATTGATGCATTCTCTTTATGTTCTTTAGAATTTTTAACATACATTTTTGGCATAACAAAGTCCAAGTGTAATCAGCATCTGTAGCCTTCTGCTTAGCAAAACTAAAATTTTAGAACATTTGCTATTAATTTTCCACCTCCATATTCCACTTTATTGTTTTCTAGGATTTTAGCTCTACCCTGTGTTTAAATTCCCCAGAGCTTGTCAGTATTTGCTTTCATAGTCAGTGCTTCTTTAGATTTGCCAACATATTTTCCATTATCTTTGCTCAGCTTTGTTTCTTCCTTCTGGATTCAATTTCTTTCTTTCTGAACAAGATTCTTTAATGGTTGTTTTCCTTAAGGTTTTTATAGCTGCACACTCACTCTTAAATGATAGTTCAGTTAGGTGTAGACTTCTAGGATAGTGATCATTTCTTATCAGGATTTTGAAGACATTACTTTGAAGACGTCAGTTTGTCTTTTCTGTATGCATGGTAATGTCTTTTCCTTTCAGTGACTCTTGAGATTTTTCTCTTAGTCACATTCTATCTTCCACATATCTTAATCTCAAATAGTTTTTAAAATAAAATGTAATCATGAAATACTTCAAGCATACGAAATTATGGAAAGTAATCACACATACATAATGTATTCATCAATAGATTTAACAAATTTCATCATTTTGTTGTATTCACTCTTAATAGTTTTTAAGAAACAAAAATTGCATATACACAGCCAAGTCTTTATCCCATCCCCATTGTTTCATTTCTTCCCCCTTCTTCTCCAGAGGTAACTACATTGATAAAGTTGGTCTGTATTCTTTCATTCCATGGCTTTATATTGTAAAAGATGTACCAGTAATAATGTGCAATTTTAAACATTTATGTCTGTGGTGTTATATTGTAAATACAATTCTGATAGTTTCTTTTTTTTCAATTAATTTTATGTTTTGAAAATGTATCCATGTTGATACACGTAGATATAGTTCATTCAGTTTAGCTCCTGCATTCTATTGTATAAGTATTCCAAAATTTATTTACCCATTTCTGTATTCATTGGTTTCTGGATTTATGCTATTACCCTCAGTGTTGCTATGAATATCCATATCCTGTCTCCTTGGGCACTCTCTCTGGAGTTTCTTTGTGATACACATCTAAGACTGGCACTTCTGGGTCATGGGTGTTTGTGTATACGCAATGGTTTGTATTTTACTTAATTTGATGTTAATTTCTCTGGAGTCTGGGAGAGTGGTGCACCATTTAGGTCCATTTCTGAATGTGCAAAGGCATTTTACTTGTCATAACATCTAGGGGCACTACTGGCATTTAGTGTGCAGGAGCAGGAATGTGAAATATCCTGTACTGTACAAGATTGTCCTGGGTACTGAATAATTTTCCTACTTAAATTGCAGTGGTGCCCCCATTAAGACTTATGTCATTACTCTAGGGTATGCACCTAAGAGTGATATGGCTGTTTATACAATATGGTATAAACATCTTCAATTTGGCTCAGGTTGCCTTATTGAACTCCAAAGTGATTGTACCTATTTATTGGCTTAATAGCAATTAACAAGTGTTTCTAGTTTTCTACCACTTTTGACTGTACATGATGTTGTCAATTTCAAAAAAAAATTGTTTTTTGACTATATGAGGTAGGTGATAGATTTGTTAATTAACTTAATTGTGCTAATCATTTCACAATGTACACATACATTAAATCGTCATGCGGTAAGCCTTAAAAAATGATGTACTACCTAAAAAGTTTTGTTAATTTGATTATGAAATAACTCACTACTTCAAATATTTTCATTTTTCTGATAATTAATGAAGTTGAATTATCATATTTTCTATTTCCTTATTATCTCTTTTGTGTTGTGGATGATTTCTTTAGATATGTTGTCCCATGCTGTCTGATTGTAATTATCTTGTCCTTTGGCATACTTACTTTCAATTATTATATTTTTCATACCTAGTAATTTTATTTTCTTTTAATTCAAATATATTTGTTTTTGTCATTTTCCCCTGTATTTACCACTCTTTTCTTATAGTTCCTGAATGTTCTTTTTCTTTCTTTCACATTTAAAAGAAACTTCTATTTAGTCTTTGAAGTTAATCCATCATCTCCAGTTTTTAGGGTATTAATTCTCCCTTTGTTTTTGCTTGTTTGTGCTCCCTCATGGTAATTTTTAATAGTTTTATAGTTTTTAATTGTGACCTAATTTGGTAGGGAATGCAATCCATTTAGCATGGGCTGTGGAAGCACTCATACTCAGTGCTATTTCTTTTTTCTTATAGGACTGTAGGAGGATTTCTCAGTTGAATTTTCATATTAATTTTTCAACTTAGGCTTTCCTCGTCCTTTGGACATATAAACTAGGACTTTACACCACCATGTAGTATATGTTTGTGTTTCCATTTCTTTTTTTTTAAGTTTATTTGTTTATTTTTAGAGAGTATGCAAGCACATGTGTGCAAGCAAGTGGAGGGACAGAGAAAGAGAAGGAGAGAAAGAATCCTAAGCAGACTCCATGCTGTCAGTGCAGAGCCCGACATGCAGCTCTGTCCCACAAACGGGAGATCATGACCTGAGCCAAAATGCTTAACTGAGTTGATGCTTAACTGACTGAGCCCCCCAGGCATCCCTGTGTTTCCATTTCTAATGACTTCTCTTTCGCTGATTCCAAGAAGAATCAGTGGATGACAAGTTTCCTTGCCACTTTTATGGGTAAGTAGGAGAATTTTTTTGTCCCTGTTTCCGGACACAGTTTAATGTAACTTACAGCTCTTTGGAGTTCTTAACTTTATTCAGAAGACTCCATTCTAGCTCCAAAATTTACATGAGCTGAAGGCTTCATCCCTTTTTTTCATAAATTCCTACCACTGGCCTAATGGCCTCCCTATCCAGTCCTAGAACTCTGTAGGCTATGTCTTTAGACTAGATTTTTTTGTTAGATTTGTTCTTCTTTATTTCTGCTACATGAAGACTTCATTTCTTTTAGAATATATATGAAGTAATTTTATTTTTTATACTTTACTTAGCATTTCTGTATTTGGGATGACAGAAAGCCTTTTGTAACATTCAATTAGCCAAATTGGTGGAAACTCACATTGTCTAATTTGAATGAAATCCAAATACTAGTTTTTAAATGCAACAAAAATACATAGAGAAATATATAAAAATTATTAGTTTTTATCAAAAAAGTAGCGAGCATTATATATGTCATTTAATTTTTGAAAAACAAATTGTTAAAAAATTGCATAAATGTATATGAGCTATAAATATATAAATTAACATACAGGTATCTATCTCTACTTCCATGCCTTAAACCAAACCACTATCTATGGTTAATTTAGGGGGGCAGAATTAAGGAGGGAGGGAAGTTTTCATGTTTCTACTTTATATAATTCCTTATTGTACGATTTTGTACATAGGCGTTTAAACGAGAAAAAGATGCTAAAACTACTAGTAATTATAAGATGAAGTGTTCTGTAATTTTCCTGATTAGTATTTTGATAGTTACTAACAGTGAAAAACCCTGTAAGCCTAAAAGACAGATTGTGAACTTGTTTCACTGACTGCTGTGTAATGGGGAAGTCTGGAAGTGCAGGCAGCCTCAAAACTGACCCCAGGATCTGGGTGCAGGAGCAGGTGGTGGACCAGGAGGAGACCGGGTCTTGGATGCCTGCTGGAGACAAGGACCACATGAATCAGACTGAGTGTGACCACCCACGGAGGAAGTCAGTATCGGCCTGTGTCCTCTCTGTTATGTCAACCTTATGGCATTTTGAGCTTTTTATAGAGGGCTACAAAGTTCTTATGAATTTTAAAACATTTATAATAATGCAGGTTGTAGGTATGATAGATACCATCCACAAATGGCATTTAAAGGTCAATTGAATTTCCCTCTCACAGCACACTCTGTTCAAATTTGGTAGCCACATACTCTCTTTGTAAAGTTTTCATTCTTATTCGATCTTCCACAAGCCATATTTGACTTATCATAAAATAAGGCATAAGAATGTTCACAATAAACTTTCCTAAACCTAAATTTATTACTTTGACTCTATTTATAGATCATTTCTGCCACACATACAACCTACGTTATTCACATCAACACACAAAATGTGTGTTTTATTGAATTTCAGTGCATTGATTGATAGAACCAGAGGAAAAAATTCTTCTTGCTTTCTTTACCTACTAATTGAACAGTACTTTAGACTACGTTATTTCCCTGAGGGTAAAGTTTGCTAGCTTCTCTGTTTTGTAATTAACTCATTACCCATTTATATTTGGCATTTGCCTCAGCACTTAGTTCTAGGCAAATAATTTTACACTGAAAAATCCATTAACCTTCTCTGTGGGGGAATCATTTTCTTGCAAATTAAATTGCCTAATTAGCTGATCCTTTGGAAACTGATTCTGAACTTGATCCCCAAAAGGTTAACCAAAATATTTCTACTTTTAAAATAAGCTACTTAAGATTACTTTGTGAAGATACCATATTCAAATTACTATTAGACTAACAATGAGGTTATTTATCCTGGAATTAAGTGACCCATCGAAACAAAACAATATATTTAGTTATCTAGTTGGTACGTATTTGCTATATGCCCACCCCACCTAGATCTTGTATGAGTAGAAAACCGCAACCTTGCATGTGGACTGCCGGAGGTGCTTTGATGTCCTTATAAATAACCTTGCCATAGAACAGCCCCCATAACAAAAAGTGTGACTTTATGATATCAGCTTTCTACACCAATAAGGAATAAATACACTTCCCAAGGTGTGATTGAGAGGCATTGTTATTCAGGGAATATTGTGACTTTTCATCATGGTTTCTACTTAGTATTCAATCTAGAAACAGGGATATTTTCCTATATGCTGTTTTATTCTAATGGATATGAGTGATGGTGCCTTTCCAGACCAGGTGCTCATAGCAGAAACATAAGAATATGGATGGCAGGGTTGTTGGCAGTCAGAGATAAGAGGCTAAGAATTAACAACAGATGCGGGTTAGTAATGAAATGTTTTAGAGTGTTCTCTACCTTGGTTTTTGGCCACTTGAATAAAATGCCCTTATAACTAGAGAAAAAAGAAGTGGAAATTTTCCACTGAAAATATGAACAGATGCTAAAATGCCTGTGGTTCAGAAAGTGCTTCTTTAGGAATCTGGTTCTCATCTACTGGTCCACATTTCTGAGTTGTGAAATTTTTATAAATGAAAATTATAGGAGAGTAGATGAGAATTATACATTAGCCCTCAGTATTTTTATTCTGAGTCGACACAGAACAAAATGAAGTGGTTCATTATTCAGCAAACATAGGTTGTTTTCAAAAATTTTTAAATGTTTATTTATTTTTGAGAAAGGGAAAGAGCACAAGTGGGGGAGGGTCAGAGGGAAAGGGAGATTGAGGCTCTGAAGTGGGCTCTGTGCTGACACACATAAGCCATGAGATCATGAACTGAGCTGAAGTCGGATGCTGAACTGACTGAGCCACCTAAGCGCCCCCAGCAAGCATAAGTTTGTGTAGACAACTAATTTAAGAGTGAAGTTAGAAACTAATTATTCTTCACTTTATTTGGGCTTTGGGTCTAAGTTTGATGACTAACCTGAAATGTAAAAATCAAAAAAAATTTCCGTTGTTTAAATTTTAGAAAGCATATTAGTTTTTAAACTAATTAGTTTAAAAAATAAAAAGCTATTCATTTTTTAAAAATTAATAAAATGCACCTGTTTTACAATAAGTCATTTTCACCAAGCTGAAAAGAAAATTTCTAACCATGTGGTTTCTCTTTTGTCCTTCTCATAGAATGTAACAATGTGTAAAATTTAATTATTTGAAAATTTTTCATAATTGTTAGGAATATGGTGGTAAGGGAAGAATGAGAGAGAAGAGGGGGGAAGGGAGGGAGAGAGAGATAGATCACACCAGCACAGGAAAATTTTGTCTTCTAGCAAAAAGAAACTGTTAAACGTGAAAATAAACTAATTCTCTTTGTGATTGTGTTTGGATAACAGTGCCAGTCAAGGTTTATGATAGCATTTCCAGTTACCTATTTAGGCCATTGACTATATCATGCCCTGTGTTAGGTACTGAAAATACAGAGCCAAGTAAAGTGCAGCTCCTACTTAAATGTAACCGTGGAGATAAAGACAAAAAAATTTTTTAATATATAGCAAACCCATGCGTTATATACAATATCAGAAGCATGTACAAGATAAGATGTGATTCGTGGAGGGGACGATTGACTCTTTTAGTGGGAGAATCAGGGAAGGCTTCACAGAAGAAGTGATAGATGGACAGGGTTTTGACTGATAAAGCTGGGGTTTCTTGTAAGAAGATTGAGTGGCGGAGGTTACACCACTAAGAGCAAACACTAAGTGCTGAATTAAAAGCAGTGGTGTGTAAAACAAAGTAAGATTACATTGGCATGTTTGAAGTTATTCTGATGGTTATGGGAATCAGTTGATTAAAAGGAATTACTGCTTTTGGAAACCAGAGGTAACATTGCAAGAATCCAGATGAGAGATGATGATTATACTCAAAAGGTGAGGAAGGTAGAAGAGTCTGGAACAATTTCCACATATCTGGCCTCCATGAGTGTTGGTGTCACCAACCTAGAAAAGGAATATAGGGAAAGTAACCAATTTTTAGTTTTTGAATGAGAAATAACTTCATGTTAAAACAAGTTTTAAAGTGTTTTTTTTTTTTACATTATCTGTAAATTAAAAGGCATATGGGCAAGTCTGTAAGTTGACGGTGGGGTCTATGAAGAAATGGGATAGGAAATTTAGTTTTGCAAATTAAAATTGCTTAGAGAGAGCTTTAAAGTAAAAATAGGAGAGATACTAGTGCAAACTTGAGAAATGGCAACATTAGTCTTATGGCTAAATACTCATTTTTCCTTAGTTGTCACAAGTGACCTGTCTTAATGCAGAAGAATCATGTACATGAAAAGATCATCTGGATTTATTTTTATTCTTACATGTCTACAAACATCTCAGCTTAAAGAATTAAGCCCCAATGTGATTTAGGTAGGAAATTAAACACATAGCCAGGAACTTTGAAGAGTTAAGAAAGTAGTAGTTTTAGGTGAACAGTTAAAACATGCTTAGTGATATATGCTATCATCTAGCAAGAATGTGATGCTATGGGAACATCTGGGTAAGCTCCACATGAATGAAAGAAGGTGGAGTGCAAAGAGGAGGATTCATGGAGCTGATGATGGAACAGAGTCTCTGAAAATCAAATAGTTGCAGAGAGAAAATTAAGTTTTAAATGAGGACAACAGAGAACAGGGAAGTATTCACACTGGGTTGTTCACAAGGCAGGAGACAGATCATTGAAAGTGATGAAGCAGACAAGTTGGCTGAGATCAGATAATGAAGGGCTTTGTGTTTCACATCAAACGGTGTGGATTTTCTCCTGCACTTATTGGAAAATTATGGAAGGTACATATATTTTTTTTCCATGAAACTTTAGTAATTTGTTGGAAAAGCATTATGACCAGAGATGAGGAAAAATACACACATACGCATACATCTACAGAGAGAAACACTTCACACATACACACTAGGGGAAAGGAACATGAACTTTCATTTCTGACCTTATGTTCATTTAGTTTCATATCAGAAAAAATGCATTAAGTTTTATAGTCCTACTTTCTGAATACTTTAATTCTAAATATTTGCCTTCCACTGTCCTATGCTATTTCCTACTTCGCCCTGACACTGGGACCTAAATTAGCGATAACAGACTTATCTTCATTTAACTATTTGGTAGGGTGAGAGCACAAAAATGAATCTGATACTTGGGGAACATATTCTCTTTTGTGACTTTTTATCATGTTTTAGCTGCTCTTTTAAGTCACTAAAAGGATTTATTTTTATTCCGCATTCAATAAATCATTTCTGCAGTCTCGCCCTATGGCACCAATGGTGCTAGGCACCATTTGTCAAACCTCTGTGCCCCTGATCTTTGGAAGTTGGAAGGAAAATGTATAAAGTTCAAACACATATAGAAACAGTGGTGGGGGAAACAGAGGAGACTATGAGGAAAAATAACCTGATTAACCTTAAAGATACTGGGGATACATTGTGCGCCATTTCTTGTAAAAGGCTTTATTGCATAGAGATGGAGGAAAGGGGAGGGACAGCATTTGGAGCAAAGTACCTTGATGCATTACTATATTGTGTAAGTTATTTGTTCATGTTTTTAAGTGCCTGTGTCCAATCAGACTGAGAGCTCCTTCAGAGTAAAGACTTGATCTTTGTTGTTTTTCTATCCAGTAATTTAGCATGGCATCTGAAACACCATTGGTATTCTTAAATACCTGTCAAATGTTGGCACATTAACATTTTCTTAAGGAATTTAAATTTCTATTCATACCCTAAACTTGATAGTTATGCGTAATTGCTGGACCTGTATCCAAAACTGCATTTTGGGGCAAATCACTGTAACTTTTTAAAAGATACATTTCCTGAATAGCACAGTCCATTTTGGTTTCTACAGTATTAGCAAAGTGATGCCTTTCAAAGCTGTGTGAGACTGTTGTTTTGGGGCACTGTTTAGCCTACACACAATGGCCGGTATCCGTCTCATCTACGAAGACTGTTTGACCCATTCTTATACCATTTTAATCCTCTACTACCACTGCCACTGCCACGTCCTCCATACTGCCATTAATAAACCAGGTTTCAGAGAACTAATCTAACCCGGTTAGATAGTCAGGGAAATGCTTATAAACAAGAAACTTAATTAAAATACTATTGATTTCTTATTCAAAGAAAGAAGTGTATCATCACATATGAAATGAGCTCTAGGGCCCTAGCTCCCTATATTTTGAAAAGCTGGTCTTTCAGATTTTACTCTTGTGGCATCTCTAAATATTCCCAGCTGTATTTACAGAAAGGATTGAAATTGAGTCAGGAAAATCAAAACAGTAAAGAAATGCTATGTTTATTGGAGCCATAATAAGAAACGGTCATATCCATGACCTTAACAAAAACCTGTGGAAGTTTAAAAACACAAGGTTTAAAGAACTTTTTACAAATGTTTTCTTTTTCTTCAATGGGGTGGCCTGCAGATCGCAGTGCCACAAAGGGAGAAGGAGAGCTCAACTGGAAGCCAGGTGGGAGATTTTGGAAGGCTCATGTTTCAGGTTTGAGATTATCCACTCGAGAGAGCTAAAATTAAAAAAAAAAATAATAAAAAAGACATATTAGCTCCATCAACACTCAGTATGTGCCTGATGTTATATTATTGTACATTGATACTTAAACAATAAAACAAAGTTTCTATCCTTAAAGCTTCTGCGGATTAGTGAGGAAATGGGTATGTAATTGAATAATTCTATTACGTGGTGAGTGATATAACAGAAGCATGTGCAAATATCTAGGGGGAATTGAGAAAGGAGTGAATAACATTGTCTAAAAGAAAATGAAACAGATATACAGAGGAAAGGAGAATTACTAAACACAATTTAGCTTCAGAAAATCTGCTAGGAACTTTCTACACATTATTTAGTATGGACTGGCTAAGACAAAAGCATATCTGAAAAAGAAGTACCTGTAATTTGTTTATTTAAATTTCAAAGTAAAATTGCTACGTTATGTAACTATGGAGACTGCATATCCTTAACTAGATAAGTTTTCTGTTAACAGTTTCTTAGTAAGAAAACATCTCTATGCCATACATTTGGTTAGTGTGATAGAAATGCCATGTGTATATTTTTTTATTTCTGAAGTTTTTTTTAAAAATGAACAAAAACTCCAGTTTTCATAAACTTTGCAAAATGGCATTTGCAGACAATATCCTTCTCTTTGAAATAGGGACTATGCTATTTTAAAAGAATGAAAATAAAATATAGTTGATCTAGTTATAAACTCAGTCAATTGAAAAAAATGATATCTTGATTACATATTTTGTCATCTTCTCTCTCTGGACTGCTACCTTTGAAGTTAGAAAAGATCCCAGAAGGCAAAAAGGAACTTACTCCCTCAAGATGCACCCTGGAAAGTGTCATGTTTACATGATAGTAAACCTCTGGTTTTATGTGTTTTGTATGTTAGGCCTAAGTGTGGAAGTGGGCCTAGCCTAGAAATGGAAGCTGGGAGCTAGTGGGCTAGTTGACAGTCCTGCCCTTGCCATGGGTCCCGTGGCCTTAGGCAAGTTGTCTCATCCTGGGACCAGCATCCTTAGGGTCCTTTCCTAACAGAAGAGGATATTGTTATCTGAGAGAAAATGGTACCAGGAAAAGATCGCTTAAAATGAATTCACTTAAGATGGTGTGAACAAATTCAGAGTTAATACTGGAGAAAAGTTTGACTAGAATATTTCCTAAAAGATTAACAATTATCTTTAAAATTATGTTCTATTTTGCTTATAAAATTTAGGTTACTGGCCCACTGTGTATTCATTCTTAAAATAATGACTGAGTTATATGGACTTTTTTGGCATGGTCACTGTATCCTTCATTGACATTTAATTTTTAAGCACTTTCATAGAAATGGCCGGTTTTGCCAGATTATCGGGAGGCTTCAGTACTTTTTCTAAGGTTCTCTTTCAGTGTTTTGATTTTCAATTACTCCTCTTCTGAAGTCCCTACGGTCTCACCTTTCCTATCTGTGTTTTCCTTTTCCATTGTTTAACTGGTCCAAATCTGCCCCACCCTCATTTCTCAGTGGCTGAACACAAGACTCCAGGTACCCTCTAGTCCACTCCCAGCACTTCTCAGTATACTATATTTCTTTAAGGATTTTCAATTTGCAATTTTTCACTGCATTGCCAGGTTCCAGCAAGACTGTGATTGAAAAGATGAGAAATGAGGTGCCATGGCTGTCTCAGTCAGTAGAGCATGTGACTCTTGATCTTGGGGTGGTGAGTTCAAGCCCCACATTGGATATGGAGCCTACTTTAAAAAATATAGGGCACCTCAGTGGCTCAGTTGGTTAAGCATCTGACTCTTGGTTTCAGCTCAGGTCATGATCTCACGGTTTGTGAGTTTGATCCCAAGGTTGAGCCCTGTTCTTAGCTGACAGCATGGAGCCTACTTGGGATTCTCTCTCTCTCCCTCTCTTTCTGCCCCCCCCCACTGTGTACTCTCTCTCTCTCTCAAAATAAATAAACTAAAAAATGAAAGTTTTATATGTACATAATATTTTTAAAAAGAACAAGGGAAGAAGGATGACAGGGATTTTCAAGTGGGGGTTGATTTGTATATGTAACCACTTAATTGGCAAGTATTTCTTGAATTACTTACAGACTTTCTTCTGTGCTGAAATGTGTGAACTGATACAATGAAGAGTTAGATAATGCATCCTTCTCATATGGCCTTCTTTGACCCTAGTTCTTGTGTGGCTAGCTACAGGAGTCTTAATCCTGGATCAGGCTGCAGGTTTTGGGATTGGATTACTTTTTTTTTTTTTCTTTTCTTTAATCAAAACAAGGCACAGGTCCAGGTGGCAGCATCTTCCAACCACCTCCCTTGCCTTTCTTCCTGAAGCCTGTTTTTCTCATTGATCACCAGCAGGTCTCTGATCTTCAGCCACTAGGACAAAAGACAGAGAAGGTGACAGAGTCAATATTGGATCAAGGCAAAGCAGAAGAAAACACAGGTTTGTCAGTGGAAATAAATCCCATAGAAGTTATAAAATATAAGCTGAGTGTTTGGATGTAATAGACTCTACAGGGATAGGTTGTTGTTCTGGAGGGAGAGAGTACACACAAGTGAGACAGAGAAGAAAGGGGAGGTAGAATAGGGGGTGGGAGGGAAGGAGCGAGACTTAGAGAAAAAAGAGAGACCTATAGAGAAATTGAGACTTCTAGATTTTAGTAAGTACATTGAAAAACAAACATGCAAAGGAACTGAAGAGTGTGGTTTCTCTGCCTACCCCTGGAGGAGGTAGCTGACTGTTCTTCACATGCTCTTGGAGTGAGTCCCTGGCCATTTCTAGTCGCGGAACCACGCTTGTCCCAAAAACATCATCTCAAGTATCTTTTTTCTTCCATTTGGCCCACTGGGGGCAAGTAGGAACCACAGTGGATTATTCCTTAATTTTCCTTTCCTTAATTTCTTCTCGTTGCACTTTCAGGTATCTTTTTCTCTGCTTTCATTGCATCCAATCCCTTTCGTTTTTGTCCTTGTCTGTTCATGTTGGCCTCAGTGTTTCTGTGCTTTGGGGTTATTTCTAGCACTGTTGTCACAATGTTTTCAGAACTGGATCTCTGCTCTTTAAAAGAACGGGCCTTTGTACAAGATAGGTCCCTCTCAGATTCCACTCGATTACCTTATACACCCTACATTTTAGGAGGCAAATCAATTTCTGACAGATAAAGCTGCTAGCCCAATGGTTAGAAGTCAGGGCAAAGCCAGAATGATTCAGTGCCATCATTCCCTGAATAGCCTCTGAACATACCTTGCAAAACAAGAATTTCTTCAACTCTGTTTGCAGGGGAGAAAGGAAAGGAAAAAGAGCACGGTGAGGGAAAGGAAGAAAAACAGAATGAGCATTTAAAGGGAAAAATAGAAACACAGGGTACATTTCAAGAGCTAAATAGTGCTGATAGCAGAATGGGCCCATCATCTGTGCCCCAAAGATGAGAGTTTTCTAATCTCAATCAAGATCAGTGATGAGCTGCACAAAATATATCATAAAATTGCTTAAGCTGGTATGTTATTTGGCAGCATGGACTAAGACTTACTCAGATTTTATCTTACCCTTTAAACAGAATGTTGAAAATAGGACTTTGTTATGAGACAGTTTTTTAAAAAATGAAATATAGCTGTATATCAAAGATGTTGTTATAATTAGATAATGTACTCAAAATGGACAGTCATTGTAAGAAACTGGAATGGTTGGAAGAAGCTACAAATTATACATGAACAGGTAAGAAGTCAGCTAATAAGAGTCTTACCCAAGGTGCTGTTATTAAATATTACAGCATTGTTTTTATATGCATTTGAATTATATTTTTATTTTATCTGTGAAGCATTTCAAAGACACAACTTCTTACTTATGATAGTTATTTGTAAAGTTGTGTTTTTTAACTTTACTTGTAATTCTGTCAAATCCTACTTATTTTTATTTTTGTGAAGTATTAGTTTACTGAGCTGTAGGCAGTAGTAAGACTCCACTAAATATTTAACATTAATATTCCCAGAGGAGACTTTAGGGTTAAAAATTAGAATAGAATTTGGGTTTCAACTCTGTCACTCTAGTTGTGTGCTCCTAGGAAATTTAATAGGCTCTTCAAACTGGATTATTAGTTTGTAAAGTTGGAGCATTTGCAGCAACGTTTTTATATTCAACAATGCCTAGCACAAAGTAGATGATTAATATATGGTAATTTACATTATAACTAGATCAGTAGTTTTTATAAAGGCCCCAAATCCTTTGTTGAAAGGTCTTTATATAAGAAATTCTAATGACAGAAAGCTTTTAAAAATAGAAACTGATAGTATTTTAATATTAAACCTGGTATAATTCCATCTTTAAGGTTAAGAACAGGGGTCATTAAACTTTTTTCTACAAAAAGTCAGATAGTAAATATTCTAGGTTTTGTAGGCCATACCATCTCTCATTACACAACTCTGCTATTACATCATGAAACCAGTTATAAGTAATAAGTAAACAAGTCGGCATGGCTGTGTCTCAATAAAACTTTACAAAAACAGGCAGTAGGTCAGATTTAGGCTATGGGCTTTTATTTGTCAACCTGTGTTGTGGACCATCTTCTTTTCCTTTCACTAACTTATCTTTCAAAAAAAAAAAACAACGCAGAAACAAAAACAAAAAATACCTGGGTTATTGGCTCTCAGAAATAAGGTGCATGTTTCTATGCCAAGATCTTCAATCCTTACATACTGACCCTTACTAAGAAAAGATAATTTGGAATTAACCCCGCATGACTTAGGGTTTGCTCAGAGAAACAAAAGTTCTAAGAGTGATACAGAATAAGGGGTTTGTAGGATTGACCACACACATGAAGGGAGCTGGTTAAATAATCTGTGTAAAACTGTTGCTGTTGCTTCTATGTCTGCTGTTGGGCTGATGTCAGTTGAGCAGCAAGTGAAGGAGGAAAGATGGGCATGGGGTAGGAAAGAGCAAAGACAAACTAAACCCACTAGGACTGACTGGAACCCACATCAGCCCCTCCCTACATCACCCTCCAACTTCAGCAATATAAATGACTCCCAGAAGCTTCTTCTCCAAGGAGATGCATATGCTCCTGGTAGGGGGCAGGTCACAGATCCCCGAGGCAGACATCAGGCAGGAGCGGAAGTGGGTGGAGGCCCTTCTACTGCACCCAACACAAGGGCACCTGCCCCTACCCCTGCCCCTCCTTTCCTAACTCAACAGGGCCACTGCTTCACTTCCTCATTGCAAATCTCCTACATAGTTCTTAACCATTACTGAGCGGTACTACAAACCCTCTCGCTGAATTCCAGTGTCTTTTACCAAGGAATTTAGAGGACATTGTCAGTCAGTGTCATTAATGTTTAAATATGCTTTCCTTACCTTGGCTTTTAAAATAGGATTGAGGATAAATATTGCCACTTTAGTACTTGAGTTGCCTCTGTAGAACACCTGTGTTCCCTCCATACTTACATCTTATCTATATGAATAATTGAATAACTTCAAGAAAAGATGAAGGTCATCAACTAAGTTACTAACACCAAAGCCTCTGTTCAGTTTGCAATTTGATTTCAGCTTTCCTGAGACCAAGTCTTTTCTCATTGCTCATTCTCTCCTGTCCCATTCTCTCATATTTTCTATTATCATCAAAATAATTGTCTGGAAGCCCAAAGATTTCTGTGTCAAAGACAATTTTCTCTCTTCAAACTATCAGAACCACTACCAGAGAGTAAACTTGAACATTACTTGAACATAGAGTCACTAGCCAGCAGACACAGTTTTGAAACTGAATCTGGCTTCAGAACATTTAAACAAATTTTGAGAAGATCTTCTTTATTGTGTTTCCTACATTTACTCTCTCCTGCTCATCCTTAGAAAGCCTCCCATCAAACACATTTCCTAACTGTATCATGAAAGTAGTTAATGCCCAACATACTCAACCATGGGAGCCATAGGAGATTCATGCCCCAACTAGATAAAACAAGGCAGTGATATCAGTATTCAACATAAGCCTCAGAGCTCTCCTTGTGGTGAGGAGGGCAATCCTCATGCTAGTAACAATAATAATTTAAAAAAAAAATACAGGGGCACCTGGGTGGTTCAGTCGGTTAAGCATCCATCTTCGGCTCAGGTCATAATCTCACAGTTGCTGGGTTCCAGCCCCACGTCGGGCTCTGGGCTGACAGCTCAAAGCCTGGAACCTGCTTCAGATTCTGTGTCTTCTTCTCTCTCTCTGCCCCTTCCCTGCTTGTGTGCTTGCTCTCTCTTTCTCTCTCTCAAAAATAAATAAGTAAACATTAAAAAAATATAAACCAACCCAGAAGGAAATTACTGTGAATGTTTGTGAAGCACCCAAATTAGTTGCAGTTCCCCTACCTAACTTACACACATTTTGAAATATACCTTCGACCACTGTCAATGGCACAGACTTTTCCTCTGCTAAGTCTAAGCCCTGTGGATTCAGTCATTAACCCCTTGCTACTCAAAGGGTACCTGTGAACAAGCAGCATAGGCGTCACCTCTGAGCTTGCAAACAATGTGGAATCTTAGCCCCAAACACAAAGCTGCTGAATCATAATATACATTTTAACAAAATCTCTTTTCATATATTTGCACATTAAGGTATGAAAAGAGTCAGCTTAATTCTTGGAGTCTTCTCATTAAGTTGGAAATCATAGTGCACGAATGGTCAAAAGGATTAAATGAGATGGTGTGTGCTGACTGTCTGGCACAGACGCCTGGGGCAAAAGGAGTTTCCTCTATTAAAGAGAAAGCAATGGTGATTTTGTTGCTCTCTGACTGATCCTGAAGGCTGATGGAGGAAGTTTTGACTCTTCAAGGGAGTCGTTGAGAAATGGCACCCTCCCTCAGAGAAGAGCAGGGGCCTGCAGAAACTTGTGCACCTTTGGGAATTAAGCATTGAGACCATGTATGTGGTGGACCTCAGCAATCTCAAGAAAGCCATTCCAGTGAGATCCTTCCTTTCTGTAAATGGCATGCCCTGGGTGTTTGGCTAGACCTAGATTCACTTAGTAACAGGGCCACATTTTTGTTGTTGTTGGTGTATCTGCTTCCCACATAATGAGGCTTGTAAATCTTTTTTTTTTTATTTTTAACTTTGCTTAATTTGTTCATAAGTATATCCCCAGAAGGAAATTACCCCTTGGGATCTTTGTAATCAGTCGTCTAACCCTGAAGTCAAAGATAACTATAGCAGTGGACGCAATGTCAAGTCCATCAGGAACTATCCATCATTCCTTTCATCTAAAAATTAGTGTCGTGCACCCACAATCTGTAAAATGCTTTAAAAGTTACTCTTTTTTTTTAATATATGAATTTTATTGTCAAATTGGTTTCCATACAACACCCAGTGCTCATCCCAAAAGGTGCCCTCCTCAATACCCATCACCCACCCTCCCCTCCCTCCCACCCCCCATCAACCCTCAGTTTGTTCTCAGTTTTTAAGAGTCTCTTATGCTTTGGCTCCCTCCCTCTCTAGCCTCTTTTTTTTTTCCTTCCGCCTCCTCCATGGGTTTCTGTTAAGTTTCTCAGGATCCACATAAGAGTGAAACCATATGGTATCTGTCTTTCTCTGTATGGCTTATTTCACTTAGCATCACACTCTCCAGTTCCATCCACGTTGCTACAAAGGGCCATATTTCATTCTTTCTCATTGCCACGTAGTACTCCACTGTGTATATAAACCGCAATTTCTTTATCCGTTCATCAGTTGATGGGCATTTAGGCTCTTTCCATAATTTGGCTATTGTTGAGGGTGCTGCTATAAACATTGGGGTACAAGTGCCCCTATGCATCAGTACTCCTGTATCCCTTGGGTCAATTCCTAGCAGGGCTATATATGCTGGGTCTAAAAGTTACTCTTAATCTTACTGTGTTTATTGTGCCGGTGGTTGAGCTTAATGTAGGCAGAAGCCTGTGTGCCTGTGGAGAGTGTGAAAGATAAGGAAAAATACCTTTTGTGTGCAAGCTTATTTATTATGACTGAGAAATAAATAGCACTAATATCAAAGTAGGAAGAAGCATAGAGAAATTGCAAACTAGCCTTCTTTCTATATTTTAATGCCAAAGATAGCTAGGTGTGCACTTACATTGCTTACATCGATTTCAGTATATGAACATATTGACAGCCTTCTAACTGCTTTGAGAAACGAGCGTGTGTGTTTGTAATACTAACAATGGTTATAAATGGAAAATTATGTATATGTGTAGTATTTCAAGCGAATTGTTAAACAGTACTTTCAGTGAATTTGATCACTGGTTTTCCCCAATAAGATCATTTGTCTGCTTTAATGTTTTCTAACTGAAGACATCATTAAAACTGTATATTAGCTCTGTATCTATCTTGCACTACCCATCTGACACTTTCACACTATAAATACATAAAATATTTTTGAACAGTGTTGTGATGTTACCATAATTACTATTTCCGGATATGTATGTGCGTGTGTGTTTCCAGAATATATATTTGATATGATTTCCAGTATGTATATATGTATACATATATATCACTTCATATATATGTGTGTGCATGTATTTCTGTGATGATCCAGAAAAAATTCCTTTTCATTTATTTACATCTTCGATCAGTGTGTATGATGACTTTGTTTCTTATCAGGTTGCAGAAATATTGCACTACTTTCGACTATTCTTAGGGGTACTCTGATATCCATTTTACTGTATTTGTCCAGGTTTGATTACTACACTTTAGTGCACCATAAACAGTATGTTTGGGTTTTATGGCTGCTGTCTGGTTCCAGAAAGTGCTCAGCCTAGCGAGATAGCACTGTGATGATCATTGCTTTGAATCGGACAGATTTTATGTGTTTCAAAACAACATGGGTAATAGTAATGCATGACCTTTTTTTTTTTACATAGGGCTAGAATTTGCCTTTCTATTATTTTAGTCTCCTGGAGCAACCCTGAATAATTCTGGGCTCTCTTTCATACTCAACCCTTAGTTGAGTAAAGTTATCATCGATGTGCCAAACCTTCTTTTTGTTTGGTAAACATCCTCGTTTTCCTCAACTGCTAAATACTATGCTGGTTTTTAGGGCTTTTTCTATCCCTGGCATCTCTTCTTGATCTACTGCAGTTAAATGTGTGTTAATGAGGATGTATCTTGTATGTTGTTTAGTATTGCGTTTGGCTTTTTCCATTTCATATTTCAAACATATTCTTGGCTCATTTAGAAAGCTATGGTAGATTTCCTTGCTTTTTACTCATTTGGTTGACCTTTTGATTATAAACATGTAATTTTACTTTGATCCCTATTAAATTTCAGTTTAGTCATTTGGCCATCTATACTGAGCCATCAAAAGTTCATATCATGATCTCTATTCTGTTCTATAGATCTAAGTGTTTTATTTTTATACCAGTATCATACATTTAATTACTGTAGCATTATATTATAGTTTGAAATCAGGGAGTGTGATGCCTCCAGTTTTGTTCTTTTTTCTCCTGAAGATTGCTTTGGTTTCTTTTGTTTGTTTGTTTGTTTGGTTGCTTGGTTGGTTCCACACAAATTTTAGGATTATTTCTTCTATTTCTCTAAAATATACCACTGGAATTTTGACAGGGATTGCATTGAATCTGTATAATTCTTTGAGTAGTATGGACATTGTTGACTGTATCAAACTCAAATTCTGATTGTGATATTGTCTTACTTTCTTGGAAGATGTTGGGGAATCTAAATAAAGGGCACAGAGGGGGAAAAGGTGCCTTTTATCACATACTGATCCTATAGAATGTTCCCTTGAGAAAGAAATTTCTGTGGTCAAATAAATTTATATTATTCATACTGTCTTCCTGTCTTGAAGATTTTCAATGACCATTAGATAATCAAAACTGATGAGAAGTTCTGCAGTTTAGAAACCAATTTAAACTCTACTCACATTTTCTCAAATTTGATTACCGAATTATTTTCAAGTAATGCTAGTGACATATCATAAAGCTGGTGTGTTCTGCTTAATATAATTTATGAATTGCTAACTTATTCTATTGGATCTATTTAATTTGATTTGAATTTCAAATAATATTAGCTGCTATTTCAACATCGGTATAAAAATGTAAGTTTTATAAAGTATTTATCTTCATCTAAGATACTGAGAAAAATGTCAACAAGTGAGTATTATGGTAAGCTGCTAGAGATCTTAGCTTATGATTATGTGATATTCCCTGATTATCATTGTTCAATAGAAATTATTCATTGACCTGACATGTCATCCATCTTACACTATTTCACCTTGTTCACAAAATTGGAATAAAGGTACTATCTAGTGTCTTAAAATCAGGATATTTCTCTAATTTTAAAAAATTGAGTGTATAGCAAAGGTCATCTCTGTTGTACTTCATTGTGCTTTAAAATTTTGGAATTGCAGAGTAGACAATACTTCTTATAGATCACATAAATGAATTAGGTAGTTTATAACCCATTGAGGATACCAAAGTAAGAGAACCCTAGTTATATTTTTGTCCTCTGTGTAATAATGTAGGACATGCATTTGTTTTCCATTGCATGTAAACTGAAAACATACGCATAAGGAGCTACTATTCTGCCTGATGGAAGGTCTCACTTGAAATTCTACTAGATTTTATGATTTTATTTGTCAAAAGTGTGACAGAGTGGTGATTTCTTCACAAGTAGAAATAGACCAAATTAGTCCATATTGGAACATTTTCTGTGCTTGCTCAGGCTTCCTCAATGAATTATTTCTTTTTCCAAAGGGGGGGGAAAAAGGAAATAGGGAGATCTGAATTCCTTACTTTCATATATCTAGAAATTTGAATAAATATTAACTCCACAGCTGGAAAGTATTCTAAGTAAAATCATAAGTTTATGCAAAATCTAAACTCTAAATGACATCTCCATGTTAATTTTATTATGTCTGCAAAGAAAGAAATACAAATATAAACCATTAAAAGTTGGAAAAGTCATTGGGAGAGAGGCAAAGGAGTGTCATAAGTTTATAATTTTTCAGTTGTGAATATGACTTGTGTTTAGCTAATGTATACATTCATATTTTGGCAAATTGTATTAAGATGCCAATAAAATACTTATATACCTAAGTCAGTATAAACTAAATATCTAAAGCTAAAAATAATGTATTACAGCTGCTTCTTTATCACTCTTTCCATCAAGCTGTTATTTTTTAGTTTATATTGCTACTTTTGGCACTGTCCACAGTATAGTTTTCTAATCCCTCATATTGTCACTTCCTAAAGTATATTATATAATTACCTACTCATATGCTTAATCCCATACGTGTTAAAGACTACAGTGGTATGTTGGAAAGAGTTTGCAGTTGGCATGGGAGAGGGATACTCTTTGTTCATCTTATGAAATAATTGAAACAGGAAAAAAAGATATTTTGTCATTACAGAGCTATGCAATATGTAGAACTGTCACACAATGATGACATCCTATATCTGTCTCAAAGCTACAAAGTGCTCAGCCCCTACCATGATCACTGACTACCCAATAATGGATGGGCTTTTGATGGGGTTCTGTGTTAAAAGAGACACAATATGATGAGACAATATGATGAGTCTTCCATGCTGTGTGTCCTAAAGAGTCTACATACATTAAGGAGCGGTAGTTCCTGGTCTTCAGGAGCATAGTGTTTTTATTGGGACTTAAGTGTTATCCTTGGTTCCAAGTGACAAGGTAAGTTACTTATCTCTTTTTAACTTTGATTTTCTAATTTGGGTAAGTTGGACAATAATACATGCTTACTACTTTTTTATATGATGGACATATATGCTACGAGGATTTGTCCCCTATTTATTTTTTAAATAAAATTGTGTTATTTAGACATCAAAAATGACTGTCATTCCCATTGTTTCCTAGGACCTGCACAATAATCCTGCTTTTACTCTTATCCCAAGATTCAAAGCATTAGGGCATTTATTTATCTCCAATTTAATGTTCACACACACACACACACACACACACACACACACACACGCATGCACACCCATCATTCTGTATGTTATCTCTCTGCTTTTATGGAAATAAAAATTATTAGAATAATATTATAAGTATATGGAAATATTTTAGAAGAAATAATAACCTTTTCCTGAGGATTTAAACCTTTCAGTACTCTGTGATAAAGTATAAAAGACAAATAGAAAAATGAATTCAGCTGACATTCAAGTCGGTTTTTTCCTCCTTCTAAGTATGGTATTAAATTAGGGATGGAAGATTATTGAAAACAAGAACCTATGAAATAGCTGTTCAATGTCATAGGTAACAGGTTATGCATCCCTTAACAGGAGGAAGCATCACTACCTAGTTACTTTTGCTTAGCCACAGTCCTGTCAGTATAATTGTCTGCAAAAACATTAATAAATGTATTATAATCAGAAGCTTTGAATATTGTATTTGATGGTATCGTATAATAGTAGCTAAAATTTACAATGTTCTCATTAGATTTAACGTTAAACACAGTGTGAAATGCATTGATCTTTGACATTTGGTGCTGATAAAAGTTCTATGATTAAAATCCATTCTTCTAATTGATTTTTAATTCAAGCAAAGATTTCTTGAAAATCTGAAAGTAACAGTTAAAGTAAAATATGTATCAATATAGTGTTTACTTTACACGTTTGCAAATCAAAAAGGCATAAAAGAAATCCACAAATACAGTTTGGGAGTTTTCTGTGAACTTATTAATGTCAGCTATATTAAATTTAATATAATAAATGTAATATAAAAATAATATAATAAATATAACAAAACTTAATGTAAAGTATAATTAAAATGCACACAAATCAATTAGTTTATAGAAGTGTTACTCTTTTTAAAGTGCCATCATATTCCAAAGGATTGTATCTTTATATTTCTTGCTTAGTTGGTTGTATAAAGTATTTATAAAGATTTTTAAATTCCTTAAACAAAAAACTTAAATATTTTCTCCACTTAATTACTTCTCAAAGTGTGCTATTTTGACGAACTACATCAATATCTTCAGGGAGATTAGAAAATATCAAGTTCTATCCAAACCTATTGAATCAGAATTTGCATTTTAACAAAAGCCCAGCTGATTCATACACACATTTGACAAGTTTTGTCTACTTTTAAAAAATACATATAAGTAGTCTTAAAAATGCTGTTATTATCATAGGGTCATAGAAAAAAATCACATGAGGTATTAACAAATATGTAACAAAGCATTACATTTTTCTTTAAATCAGTAATATTGCTTTTAACATTTTTTGAACTGATTTATGTTGTGTATTTGCACTTTGAAATGATTATATTTAGAATTACATGTTTTGAGATTTTTTAAATTATTTTATGCATTATTAAAAACAGGGAAAGAAAACTTGAGGCAAGTTTAAGGAAAGCATTCATTTGTGCTTAAAATTTGTTATACCACAAGGGGGTGCTAATGCTTTTGATTTGCAATTTTGAAAATTTACATCTAGATGAAATTAAGTTTTCAAAAAGAATGTGTTACATATAAGTAAACTCGATACAGGACAAAATGGTGTTAAGTTATTAAAAATGGAAACCTGGGTTGTAAATTAAATTTGTTTTACAAGTTTATTTTATGTACAAAGAATAATTTAGACAACTTCATATTTCTATTCTTTTTTGAACTTTATACAGTGTATAAAGTTTAAAGAAAATGTTAGCATAAAAACAATGAAGAAAATATGCTGAAATATGAACAGTGGCTACTTCATGAGACTAAAATTACAGGAGACTCTCATTCTCTTCACATGTTTTTGTGTACTTTTCATTTCATATTCTACCATGGTCATGGGAGATATATTTATAACGAAAAAAATTAAGAAGGAAGAAAGAAATGAAGGAAGTTATGGAGGAAGGAAGAAAAGATTAGCAGTCATTTGCCAAGATATTTTGGGGCTAATACTTAAATTGTGCTTGAAACTTACAAATGATTTAAACATATTTAGGACACAAGAAGCAAAGAATTTGAAGTCTTGTGAATAGGATTAAATAATATTACAACACTAAGATACCCCCTGAACTTTCTTGTTTTCATGTAGTACATACCGAGGCTACAGGAAAGTAACATGACTTGAATTTGATTTCCTGCTTACATCAGCACAACATTAGATAGTCTTTCAATAAAAATGTCTTATTGAGTGAGAATACACCTAAACTAGTACAAGTGTATTCCTCTAGCAGGATATACTGATTCTCTTTAAATCAGGAGAGTAACTTTGATGCCTTATTAAATCTAGAACAAATTTGGTGGCCATTGGAAGTAGGTTTCTTAAGAGTCTTCATTAATGCGATAATAAGTAATTTAGCCCCAAGAGAGAAAAAAAACTATAGCAAAATTTTTAGTGAAAGATATGCAGTTTCACTGTAGATAAAATATGTAAATATGTATCTATTCTCCAATACTTATCTACAGTCTGAAGAAGTTAGTTATTAGCAAGTTTTATTTGGTTTGCCATCATTTTGTGACTAGTATATAAAATAAACTTGAAACATAAACTTGAATAAACTAATTTTTTGAATTTCATACAGTTGCATTGCTAATAAAATTTTGATCTATTGCTTTTCTACTTTTGGCAGAAGTCCTTGCTTAGAAGAAATGCCCTATTGTTTAAAAATTAAAAGCAAACAACCGGTCACAATTCCTAAACATGCTACTTTTACTTTGTTATTTGGAGTATTTGCCAGTATCAGCCCTCAGTAAGTTAACATGTAAAGTAATTAAATCTGTTTCTTTGTTGAGGGGTAGAGGTTTTTAGATGTTCATAAAGCACAAGCTGACCTCCTTAAAGGAAGACAGCATAGGTCCTCCAAAATTGTGCAGGATATATATGTATGTATGTGTGTGTGTATATATATATATATTTAATGTCCAAATGAGAATTAAGGAATAACACCTATTTCGGTGGCTGGTGTTCTAGACTCTGCCCCTCTGAATTCTTGTCCCCTTAAAGTTCTGGGATTTTACATTTAATGATCATAACTGTGCAGACACTGTCTTGCTGCTCTGAGGTGCAGAAACTTGTTTGCCTTGGTTCTTAACACTAAGTGAGAGAATTCCTAAATAATTTTTCTCAGATTTTATGTGAACACAAAATGGAAATACTTGATGAGAGCAGAATGTAAAAAATTTTCATTTTTCCAAAGCATCTCCATTCTTTAAAATGCAATTGGAAAGACTGAACCAGGTATACTTAGACCTGATTTAGTTTTCCTTATCATAATATAAAGACACATTAGTTCCAGAGGACCTCGTAGTTCTTCAGATTCATTCTTCTTGGCTTTGTCCCTTCTCAAATAATCCCATTCTCTCAGACAGATAAACTTTGATTACTTTCTTTTCCTTTATTGCCTTCAAGAACTAGTCTGATGGTTTATCTTACCCCTTAAAGAAAAGTTGTAAAGTAAACTTCTGTTTGTTTTTTTGTTTTTTTGTTTTTAATTTCATGAAGCTCTCTCTACCTTGCTTTTCCGAGTGTGTTCTGTAGAGCAGCAGCGGCGGGAGCATCACCTGGAAGCTTGTTCGAAATGCACACCTGCATCCCATTACCATTTGTGGTCTGAAGGCTCTGCCTAGCTGAGTGCTTATTCTAAGGGCAACGATGACTGAATAAATGAATTTTAGATTAAGGATGGCAAATATAGGGCACATGTGCTACTACTTTCCTCTATTCCAGCCAGTGGTAATAACAGTCATCACTAAACGAACATGTCAGTCTTTTCCCTTGATCCCAGACTTTGCCTGAGACAAATTCTCAAACCAGCACTCCAAGTAGCCCTTAACATAGATTCACATTAAGTCTATTCATTATAACTTATCTAAACCCTCTGGACAAAGATTATCAACTTTGTTCACCGCTAGAGAAAACTAAGAGAAATGATTGCATAATGGCTGTGTATAAGAGTATTACAATATAAATTCATAGGAAGTGCGGAAACTAGAACAAATATATAATGAATGAGTGATAAGAGTTGACAAGTATATAGGAAGTGAGAAAGGATTATTCATTCCCAGAACTGTAAAGAATATCTTGGACAGAGTCCCTATAGACCAAGAACTAATTTTTTCTTAAACAGATAAACAATGTCAGAGCATTAAAGGATATGAGAGATAACCCAAGATCTGCCTTTTAAATTTATAAAAAGAAAAAGGGGAAGGAAGAGAAAGAAGAAGAAAGGAAAGGAGGAAGGAAGGGGATCTAAAGTGCATATTTGACTTGTTAATAGTTACATTCATTAATACCATATTACTATTACAGTAATGTATAATCACTAGAATTGGATTTTTTACTTCTTCAGTTAAAAAAAAGTAAAAAAGAAAAAGATCTAGGTGATTTTATAATAAATGCTATCAATACACTTGTGACAATATACTCTTGCCCCTGATCAGGTTAATTCAAATAAGTTGGTTCTGGCTTTAACATTTAGATTGCAAAGGAGAACAGAGGTCATGAAAATGTTAAGTGGTTAAAAACTTGAGTTACTAGCTTATGTCTACCAGCATAATCAGTACCTAATACTAATAAATCATAAGAAGATAGGCTTAATTACTTCTGAGAAAATGAGAAGTTAAAGGATTTATATCAAAGTAATTAATATGCAATATAATGTTTTCCAGGGATTACTTTTAATGTGAGTAATGAAAAGATAACTGATATTTCTGATGATGGAGTTTCTTACTCCCTAGACTTTCACATTGTTGATAACAGGAATAAAATCTTTTTCTACTCTAAACTTTCCCAGTGTCTAGAACGTGTTTAGAACCTAGTCAAGGTTCAGTGCAAAAATCCGCTTAGGTATTTCAAGTGAAGGGTGATTTAATACAGGGATTAGGTACTAACAAAATTATTGACAGGATGAAGGAGCAAACGTCAGGGTTTCAGGTTTTGAAACCTTTGCTTCTATTGCTGATCCAAAGTTTCTGGAGTGGTTGCTACTCAGGAAGCTTTAGGAAACTGCTGCCGAGTCAGACCTGTCCTGCAATGCCAAAGCTGGTAACTAGCTGAGGAGGCCAGCAGTGGAAGCCTACCATTGAAAAAAAATTCACATTACTGAAGCATGTTTGTCTGGCATTACTACTGCCGGAGGGAAAATGTCCTCTATCACCCTCATCTTCTAATTTCTTGCGAGTGCATCTCATGACGGAACCAAATTGCATCCAGAATCCTAGCTGCTAGAGAATCTCAGGGAAGTTTCCTCAGTTTTCCAACTCCTTTGGAACTCGGAAAAGCACATAAAAGGATAGGAAGGGTTGCTGAGCAGAAATAGACAGTGGGGGAAACATATGGAGAGAAGGATAAGTTAGCAGGAAGGAAAAGAGTACATATATTAGATGCCTACTATGTATGAGATGCTATAAAGGGCTTTACTTTTAAGGTACTTAATATTTCAAACAGTTTTTAAATTATTACCATAATATTTCAAACAACTTTTAAGTTATTGCTATTTATACTGAAGCTTCAAGAATTTAAGTAGCTTGTCCAAGTTCATATAACTAGTAAATAATACAGCATATGTTTAACATTTGAAATCATTTTTCTTTGGGTAAAAAAATCATTCCCTATTCATCATATGGTGCTAATGTCAATGAATTCTTCAGATAAATAATGACCCAGGTATATTTAAATTACTATGCATTTCCAAATCCCCACAGTGGTATTTTTCAATGTGTTAATCCAATTTCATTTTTTAAACTATTTATTTATTTTTGAGAAAGGTAGCAAGGGAGGGGTAGCGAGAGAGAGACTAGGAGAGAGAGAATTCCAAGCAGGCTCTGTGCTCTCATTGCAGAGCCCGACGTGGGGCTTGATCCCACAAACCATGAGATCATGACCTGAGCCAAAATCGAAAGTTGGTCTCTGGACACTTTACTGACTGAGCCTCCCAGATGCCCAAGTGTCATTTTCTTTTGGGTCAATAGGTCACATATATAAATGGTTCTCAACAAAAGTATAAATCTATACTCTTAGGCTGTCGATAGCTGAGAAGAATTTTATAATTTGTATCTGGAAATACTTAAAGAACCCAAGATTACAAATCATGGCCTTTTTCAAATTAGAACAAATTCAGAGTTTTTGTAAAACAAGGTCATTATCTCACTTCCATTCCAATTTGCATTCTGGAGAGGTTGAGATGAAATGGGCATCCTGGAAATGCTATACATTATTTAACCAATCCCGTGCTCATTATGAATGGCTTTTACTGATGATTATGAATTCTAAAGCCTGTTACTTACAATTAAGTAAAAAAAAAATTAAGTATAGGAATTTTCAAAAATTTATGGATATACCAATAGGAATATGCCATCTATGTGAATGTGATGTGTCATGTGAGGGTAACTATGGAAAAAATTCACATTGCTGAATCCTGTTTGTCGGGTATTACTGACATGAGATTAAAAATGGTGAGGAATTGCTCGTGTGAGATATTGAAGACAACTTTTCTTTAGCTGTGGATTCATAGGCAGTCAATGCATTAATTCCTTTTCCATTTCAACAAATATTTATCATATGCCTGCTGCTTGTAATGCATTACATAGGTAAAATTACAAAATCTGTCCCTGATTCTTAAATGATACCTTCAGACAAATCAGATCTGCTCCATTTTGCCCCCAAAAGTCACTTGAGAGTGTTGCCAAAAGCCGTGTACCCTCAGAGAATTCTCTAGGAGAGAAAGAAGTCTGTGGAAACTGATCAAAGAGTGAATGAAAACAAGGAGGGATGAGCAAAACAGAGTATTCATATGGCTGTCTGTTTTCCTCAGTTGGGGAGCTATTTTGTCCCACCAACTGAGATGTATATATCTTTCTGTGGAAATCCTACTTACATGCATATAAATATATATGTCTGTATCTTCAACGTCTAATCTCTTAGGCACCAAATGCAGGGAAAGAGCGAATGCAGCACAAAGAGAACAGCTGGGAATCATTAGTCATAAGCATAGCCAGGATCAAGGTAAAAACCCTGCAGGTGGAGTGTTCTCTCTGACAAAGTAGTCCAGAAATCTGGAAAGAGAAACATTGTTTAAAACATAGATCTTAAAATAAATCATGCCTGTAACTTCCTTTGGTCTTGGTTTTCTTTTCTTTTTTTTTTTTTAAACCTGGTTCTTATTGCTTAAAAATTGAATATTTGGCATGATAAAAATAATAACCATGAATTGGGTTGTGATGGGGCTTAAAGGATCCCATAAAGAACACAGAGTTAGATATAACCCTTTTTCCTCTGCCTCTGCAGTTTATTAACTGTCATACCAACATCACTTTTTGTTTTAACATGGTCTTGTCCAAACAGAACTAGATGGAGAAGTAGAATTCCTACAATCTAATGCAGACCTGTCATTATGTAGGTTTGGGAAAGTTCCTTACTATCTCTAGACCTCAACTATTATGACTTGTGAAGTAAGATCCTTTTTAATTAACTACATTAACTACAGTCCTGTCTGTGAGCTTGATGCTCACTGTTGGCCTGTAGGCAGAAAACTTAAAAGCCTGAGATGTGAATTTAGATTGCCCTTAGGATGCTTATCATTCTCCTTAGAGCAAAATGTGGAGAAAATAGTGTGGTGAGTACATCTGTAGAAGAGAGAGAGAAAGAAAACTATAATGTTTAATGTAGCTTCTTGGAAGTGATAGAACCATGATAAAAGCTTTGAAAGGTAGGGAGGAATTTTATGGGAATAATATGTGAATTCAGTTTGGTCAAGAATGAGATGACATTTTTGGTATATGGTTAAACAAAAAAATTGGATTCTCATATTGGATAAAAAATGTATATTAGGCAAAATATTGAGGAGACAGGCAGTAGTTTGGATTTTGTTTTACCTTAAGTTACAAATACTACATTAGTTATCTATCACAGCCTAACAAATTATCCTAAAACCTAGTGGTTTAAAACAACAAACATTTATTATCTCACATCTTGATGGGTCAGGAATTTGGGATGAGATTAGCTGAGTGGTTTTGACTCAGGGTCTCTTAGGAGGTTATAGTCAGACTGTCAGCCAGGTTTGACATGGGTGGGTGGTGATGTAGATTCACAACCCTCTCAGGAGCTTTCCTGGTATAATACGAATCTGAAATTGGTCTCCTGTGCGAATGAGGGCAGGGAAAGGCTGAAAAACGAGGCCGGCAACTCCATAGTGATAGGTGACAATTTTAATAATAACAAAAAGAACTTAGATGCAAGACTTGCATTGGGCAGCAGCAAGACAAACAGATCCCTGCACCTGACCTCCAAATCTTAAAAGTTTATAAAGAGGCCTCAACAGGGCTCAGTCACATGTAGCGTGCAGGTGTTTTCAAGATCACATCACCATCTCAAGGCGATATCCTTGGAGCAGCCTCTGGGAGCAGGAAAGGCAAGTGAAACCCACATTTCAAGCAGGTGAGAAGCCTCTGAGGGCCTGGATCCAGCTCACTGTCAGTCGGTTGGTCAGGTCTTTTTTGGTCACATTCCCCAATGAGGGGTGGAGGGCTGGGGAATGCGCTTCCAAAGAGGCTCACTCACCTGACTGTTGGCAGGAGGCCTCAGTTCCTTGTCATATAAACTGCTCCATAAAGCTGCTGAAGTGTCCCCATGACATAGCTGCTAACTAGACTCAGAGTGAGCAATCCAGGAAGCAAGAGAAAGAAAGAGTGAGAGAGGCAGACAGACAGAAGCATGAGCCACATGTCATTTATAAGCTAGCCTCAGAAGTAACGCACCATCACTCCTGGCATATCGTTTATGTCACCTAGTTCCATCCGGACACATTGTGGGGAAGAACAGAGTGTGAATACCAGGGGACAGGATCAACAGGGAACAGCTTGGAGGCTGGCTACCACAAATACTAAAAATACAATACTAAGAACTGAAAATGGATGAGAGTTTGCTTCTAAGTATACATATTAAAAGAAGAGGAAGGATATTACAGAGCTAGATATTTAATATGTCTCTTTGTGTGCATTTTACTATTTGTTGAGAAGAATGCAAAATATTACCAAATCAAGCTAATCTATAGTTAAAGAAGGAATCTTAAATGAAATATCACTGAAATGGGCTACATTTTCAGACGTACTCTATAGCTGACCAGTTTAGGTATAGATCTAAAAATTAAGTGTTTTAAATGCTGAGAGCTATAAAATACTTCTGAAATACTACAGAAATCTTTCTAAACTGAGAAGACTTAAAGTTTCTTTCCACTATATGACATTAACATTTGTTTATGGAATCTAGGTTGT
The DNA here is from genome assembly GCF_018350195.1 of Panthera tigris. NCBI lineage: Eukaryota > Metazoa > Chordata > Mammalia > Carnivora > Felidae > Panthera > Panthera tigris. The sequence goes on from NC_056676.1 coordinate 19,184,868, forward strand.
TATAGCACGTCTATTCTCCTAAAAATCTTGTATCTTTTTATTTACAAAAGTTTTTTTTTTAAGTTTATTTATTTATTTTGAGAGAGAGAGCAGCATGAATGGGAGGGGCAGAGAGAATTCCAAGCAGGCTTCATGATGTCAGTGCATGGAGCCCAAAGAGGGCTCAAATGCATGAATTGTGGTCATGACCTGTGCCGAAATCAAGAGTCGGACACTTAACCGACTGAGCCACCCAGGCACCCCTATTGCCATAAGTTGTAATGATGACTTACAGGCTTAAACACAATGTTGTTTAAGTTTCCATATGAACAACAAATACAAAATGCCCCTATTCACCTTGAAGTCAGCGGACCCCCATGATTTTGCATAGCTGACTTGATATTCCCAGGAATAATTTCTTTCTGTATAAGTAATCCTGTATTACTTACCTCCTTGTCTTTAACTTAAGAGTTAGAGAATAGAGGGGTGCCTGGGAGGCTCAGTCAATTGAGCAACCAACTGTTGGTTTCAGCTCAGGTCATGATCCCAGCGTTGTGGGATTGAGCCCCACATTTGGCTTTGTGCTAAGTGTGGAGCCTACTTAAGATTTTCTCTCTCCCTCTGCTCCTCTCTTCTGCTTGAGCTCAATCAGTCTCTCTCTCTCAAAAAAAAAGTATATAAATAATTAGACTAAGGTTGTATTATTGCATTAATTTCAACATTCATTATATATTTTGAAATGCATACTCTGTTCTAGGCACAGTGCAAGGCATTGGATGTGTAACTGTGGCCCCTGCCCTGAAGGACCATTAAATTCTAGTAGGACAGTGGCCTCCAGCTGTTTTTAATTGTGTCTCTCTCTACATAAGAGGGGGGGAAAGACATCAATGCATGTATATGTAATTATTTTCAAATTGTCTACATGTTCTCTATCATTAGTAATATTTCAATGAAAAATATGTACTTATGTAAAAAACTTATACTTTTTATCAGATGTGACTAGATGATTTTTTTTTTTTTTACTTCTGACTGACACAGATATTGTATTATATGAAAAAGGGCCAGAATGCCATTTTCTTGTTATTTCCTTACTTTTCACTATTAGTGTTATCTTTAATCTGTAGCTTGTATTCAGAAACCTTTTAAGTTATATATCTCTTTTGTCAGGGCTACTTCATTAAAACTGGATAATATAATCTATTAATCCACTTAATCAGTCCAGATACACTGTAATACCTTTTAACTCACTGAGAGTGCATGAAGAAAGACAAAATGTTGACTGCTGTGGTCAGGAGAATCCTACTGACCCTCAGGACACCTCACGTTCTTTCTCTGAAGTGTGATCATAAGACAGAGACAAAGGGCACTAGCATTAATTTGTAAATAAAATAAAGATTAATGTCTTATATTTCTGAAAAAACAAAACAATATAGCATGTTTAATATTTTCTTCTATATTTAACCTATTACATGGCTAAAGAGTTTCTGAAAACTGATTTTATTTTGGAGAATGAGTAAAAGAAATATGGGCCAAGGACTAAATCTGACTCTTAGCCTGTTTTTGTAAATAAAATTTTATTGTAATTCAGCCATAGACATTTGTTTATACTTTTTCTATGGCTACTTTCATACTACAATGGCAGAGTTTACACAGTTGTAAAAGAGACTCTACAGCCTGCAAAGCTGAAAATATTTGCTATACAGCTCTTTACAAAAAAAGTTTACCAGCCCCTGTTCTGAGTACTTTGAGTGTGCAGAGTAAAGGAGTGTCAGGTAAATTTGAAGACAGAGGAGTCTAGTGATTAAAGACACAGACTTTGGTTTAAATCAGCTCTGCCCTCTCTGGTCTTATGACCTTGGACCAATTGCTTAATTTCTTGGAGTCACAGTTCTATAACCTGTCATAGGATTTTTTTTTTTTTTTGAGGATGAAATGTTAAGTGTGCAAAGTGCCTAATTCAATCCAGTATGTAGGTTTTGAATGATGGTAGAACTTTAGGACACATTATTAAACAGATGACTTATAAGTCATAGAAATAAATGAAATGAGAAATGCAATGCAAATACCTTTGAGTATAAGCATTTAACTGGCGTCTTCATTATGTTATGTTATTATTTTATAGAATCTGTTGGTTAATTGATTTTAATCAAGACCTCAAGTGGAATTCTGAGGGATTGCTTCTAGGGTTTTTTTGACATTTTGCCAAAACTTGGAATGGCGACAGATGACATACTTATCATATTTAAGTGACCCAAAGATAGGAAAGACAGATAAGCATTGTGTAAAAAAATATGGATTCAGAAGGACCTATAATAAAACTAAGAAACTGCTGTTTTTAAAAGGAGAGAGAGAGGAGTGTGAGAAAGATTATGAGGGAGAGAGAGAAGATGCAATTTCAGGCTCTATTGAAAGCATACAATATGCAAATCAAAAGATGCAAATTAGACCAGTCATATTTAAGTAAGTCTTTGTGTTCTGTTTTAGATGCCATATTTTATTTATTTATTTATAATATTTTTTCTTTTCCTGTTTTTAAGTAGGCTCCACACCCAGTGTGGGGCTTGAACTCACAACTCTAAGATCAAGAGTAGCATATTCTACCGACTGAGCCAGCCAGACACCCCTAGATGCCATATTTTAAAAGGAACATTGATCCCCAATAGGAAAATTTAAATTATATTTACACAGATTATTAAATTATATTTACACAGATTATCTCTACCCCCTATAGGTTAAGAATTGTGATAGAGGCTTTACATATGTTGACTGCCCTTCCCCATTAAAAAACTGTGTTTTAGATAGAAATCTAGCCAGCTTCTAGCTTTGAACCTGTGTGTGTGTGTGTGTGTGTGTGTGTGTGTGTGTGTGTATGAGATAGTCATTATTATTTTTTTACATACAAAGACACTGAATTTCATGTGGGTTGATAATAATAAAGACCATGATACAATATTGCAGTAAAAATCAGTATAGAAAGCATGCAGTATAATTGTGATATACAAAAAAATCTAATGCAAAATAAAAACAATGAAGGAAGATGCGCTAAAATATTAACAATTTTCCCCAAATTTTCTAATATTTATTTAATCACTACATATTTATTGAGCTTCCACTAGTTACTGTTTAAGGTTAAGAGATATAGTGGTAGACAAGTATTCTACAAATGTTGTGGAAAGTTGCCCTAGGAATTTATTGGAAAATAAGAGCAAGACATTGAAAGGTCTAGAAACACAGTTGAATGAGGAAAAAAATGACTTGTAGATGTTAGTCAATGCAACAGAGGTTTATGGGTGGTCATAAGTGAGTCTTCATGAATTTGAAGGACTGTCATGTGGAAAAATGGACAATATCATTTTACACGGCCCTCAAGGATAGAATTAGGACTAATGACAGAAAGTTGCTCATGACTGATTTCAGGTCGGCACTAAGAAGAACTAAGAGGGCTCTCTAACACAATAGGCCAGACGTCAGCGACTTTTTTGTGTAAAGGACCAGATAATAAATAGTTTAGACTTTGCAGGCCATGCGATCTGTCACAAACTCTTTAACCATGCTGTTGTAGTGTACAGCAGCCATAGACAATATGTAAATAAATGCCTATGGTTGTGTTCCAATAGTACTTTATTTGCAATCTAGGCAACAGGTTAAACTTGGCCTATAGGCCAGTTTGCCAAGCCTAGCACTAAGCTGATTTATAAGACTGTGTGCTGTAAACACAAACAAGTAGCCTATCTTTCAATCACATTGAACACAGATTTTTGAGGATGAATTAGAGAACATGACTAAGTTTTCTTCAAAATCGAGGATAGTAGCAACAGTACCCACTCTGTTCCATGTCGATCTATAAATGCACTCCTCTCTTTCATATTTCATTATATGTTACCTCTTTCCTATTTGACAGAAATATCTATTTGTATGAGGGAGGTTAAGATTGATAGAGTGGGAATACAGTAAAAAGAAGGAAAGGAAGGGAGGTAGGAAGAAAATGAAAGGAAGGGTGGAGGAGGGAGGGAGAAAAGAAGGAAGGAAAAAGGAAAGAAAGGGAAGGGAGGAAGGAGAGAAGAAAAAGGAGAGAAGGGAAGTGAAAGGAAGGGAAGGAAAGGGAGGAAGAAAGAAAAGTAGAAGAGAGGGAAGAAACAAAATCCTTTAAAATACAGAGCATGACTTTTTAATTTCTCAGCAACAATTTTTTTAGAAAAGAACACTTTCTTATTCCTTTTCATTTAAATTAACCTAAAGAGTGTGGGGCTCAAACCCACAACCCCGAGATCAAGAGCTGCTTTCTCTTCCGACTGACCAGTGAGGCACCCCCTAACAAATTTATTTTTAAAAATATTTTCACTGATGGAGTGCCTGGGTGGCTCAGCCGGTTAAGTGTCCGACCTTGGCTCAGGTCATGATCTCGGGGTTCCCAAGTTTGAGTCCCGCATGGGGCTCTGTGCTGACAGCTCAGAGACTGGAGCCTGCTTCAGGTTCTGTGTCTTCCTTTCTCTACCCCTCCCCCACGCTCTCTCTCTCTCTCTCTCTCTCTCTCTTTCTCAAAAATGAATAAACGTTAAACATTTACTTAAAAAGTAAAGTAAAAATGTTTTCACTGATGGTATATATTTGCTAATACAAACTCTGATCTCTCTATATTTTCCTGTTTATATTTTTTATTTTATCCATTTGAAAATTTTCTCTCATTTTTTCTTCTTTCATCTTGTCAAAGATTTATCTATCTTATTAGTTTTTTCAAAGAAGTATCTTTTGATTTTATTAATCATCTCTTTTTGTTGTCTGTTTTCTGTTTTGCTGATTTCTGACCTAACCTTTATCATTTTCAGTATCCTCAGATTTATTATCTTAATAATAAATAAGTTGTTTCTCGTTTTCTAGTAAATGTGTTCAGTTCTGAAATTCCTTAAATTAATTGAATTAATTGTGTCACGCAAATTTTGACATATAATGCCTTTATTTTGATTTACTTAAAAAATTTTTTTTAAGTTTATTTGTTTATTCTGAGAGAGACAGAGGGAATAAGCAGGAAAGGGGCAGAGAACAAGAGGGAGAGAGAATTCCAAGCAGGCTACACTCTGTCAGCACAGAGCCCAATGTGGGGCTCGAACTCACAAACTGCGAGTTCACGACCTGAGCCAAAACCAAGAGTCAGGCACTTAATCGACTGAGCCATCCAGGTGTCCCTTGATTACTTTTAACTACAAGTTAAATTTCCCAAAATGTTCTTTTTAAGCTGCCCGTGTACCTTCCTGGTAATTACTCTTTGATTAGGGAATATTTTTACTTATCTTGTTTTAAATTTTCTGTTTATTTTTTTCTTCTTTCATAACTTCAGTAGGATCAATTTTACTCTTACTTGTTTAAAATTTATGCATTCTATTTTTACGCTCTGGCATTTTCCTGAATTTGTTAAGATTAATGCATATTTTTATCTTCCACCAATGATTTTTGAGCTAACACAATTATGTTTGCTTACTTTCAGTTCCCTTTGAGCTCCCGGCTCTCCTCATTGGCTGGTTTTGTCTACAGTTCTTTTTAGTTCTTGATTTTTACAGTTGTACTTTCTGTTTGTTCATTTACAAGAACAAACTCTTCTAAGTGATTAACTTATACTCACATCCCAAACACTTTTAGCATCCTCTTTGATCCATGTCTCACTTTATAGGGTATTTTCTATAACAGTTCTTTTAAAGAAGATCTCTGGTTGATAAATTGTGAGGACTTGTATATCTGAAAATATTATTTAAAAATTTTTTCTGCTCTTACATTAAGTCAGTGATGGATATAAAATTCTAGTTTGAATGTTTTCTTCAAAAGTATTGGACTATTGTTGCTGTTGAGAAGTGTGGGCTACTTTAATTATTTCTTGCAGATAATCCATTTTTGTCTCTCAAAGCTTTTAGAGTTTTCTTTCTCCTTGGGGTTTTTACATTTCTCTGTAATGTTTCTATGTATGGGGGGATTTCTTTCCCTTTACCTATTTCTTTTTAGATACTCCCTTATAATTCATTTGATTCTGAGGATTTGCATGTTCAAAGAAAATTTCAGGCAATATTTCTTCAAATATTGGCTCCTTTCTATATTGTTTTCTCTTCAAGTGAGAATTCCATTTTATATAAATTGATGCTTTTGTTTATATTCTCCATGTCTCTTAATTTTTCCTTATTCTTTCCATTTCTTTATCCTTTCCTGAAACTCTTTGGCAAGGATCCTAAAAATTATTTCCAGAACACTGATTATCAGTTGTTTATTCCAAATTCTGTGTGCTTTGTTTTTATATCCAATGTTTTCAAATGGTGTCCTTTTTTCTTATAACTATTTGTTTTTTCTACGTGTTTAAGATCTCCCTTTATTTCTCTGTGGCCCTCCTTTATGCTCTTTATGAATATTGTTCTTTTTTGATCTTTTAATTCCACTTACTTTGGTATAGATTATCTAGTTTGTGTCTTTCTCTCTATTGCACTTATGCCCCTTGGATCATAAGAGCAATTTCTCTGAGTATATATTCCCTTTGACTAACTTGACTGAGACCTAAGACAAAATGACAAAAACCCAGTCCCCATGTCCAAGTAAGTTTTAGGTTGTTGAGGATAGAGGTAGGATAAAGAACCTTGGTATTATAATATGAGCTCAACTACCACCCTGATTAGATAATCCTATTCCTTGGATACTTCATTTTCTACAGCCTCTTTCGTCTAACTTTTAAATATGATGGCCTTGCTCTGAATGCATTTACTTTTACTCATTCGTATATGTGTTGTTAAAATGAAAACATAGATGTCAAAAACTATGAAGGGTCAGTGATCTTTGCCTTGCTTTCAAGCCAATAAGATAGTCTGCGACAGTTTCATGGATGCTGGTAAAAGACACAACTGTTTCTGAACATGGGTGAGTAAACTATGTTAATAATCAACTCAAAGAATTTCCAAAAATATGGATAGATATGGATCCTCAATGTACATATAGTTGCTATGAATCATTTAAGCCTTTAAAATATTTTCTACTGGGGGGGTCTGAGTGGCTCAGTAGGTTAAGCCAGGTCTCAGGTCATGACCTCACTGGTTGTGAGTTCGAGCCCCGTGTCGGGCTCTGTGCTGACAGCTCAGAGCCTGGAGCCTGCTTCAGATTCTGTGTCTCCCTCTCTCTCTGCCCCTCCCCTGCTCATGCTCTCTCTCTCTCTGTCTCTCAATAATAAATAAACGCTAAAAAAAAAATTAAAATATTTTCTACTTTGTAGTTGAGAGTTGAAATTTGATTTCTTTGTTTTTAATTAACTTAATAATATTTTGCTGTCATCTTGCTCCATGAAACATGCACACTTTCAATGCCACAATTTATATGGAGGTGGAAGTTTATGGCTTTGCTAGGAATTCTTAACTAGACTACCATCTTCCTCAAAGAATACTATGTGCCTATAGAGTAAAACTTTGAAAAACTTAGTCATTGCCTAAAAAGCCAAAGATGAATGAAATCTGAATCATTTCAAAGAGAATTTTGCTTTTCAAAAAGTGCAAGAAAACACAAAGGAAGCTCAAAGGGAAGCTCTCAAATTAGAATCCTGATGTCAAGACATCAGAGATGTCAGAAGATATCCCTCGACAGGATTTTAGGTGAATCTACTCTCATGAGTATGCTCCTGAGGTCAGAATACTCCCCATGGAAGAAGGAGTGAGGGTCAGACAAAGAGAAGTATTGTCAGTCTCAGTGGAGTGGCAGGCATCTGGTGTCTCAAATGAGAGAGTGGGTCACGTGCACGCTCTCATATGGCCTGCATATTGGCTTTCTGACTGTATTCTAATGGCTGAAGGTTTTTTTTTACATGTATGAAATAACAAGATGTTTATTTTTAAATGATTTATTAGGAATATCTTTATCCTTTAAACAAAGGATCTCATCCGTGTGCTTTGGAAAAGTGGTTGAATTATAAGGGCATGAACTTTACATTGAAAACTCATCTGTCTGTTTTTCTAAGTGCAAATCCTGGGAAATCAGAGGAACTTAAATAAATTCATCCTGCAGTTCAGATAATACATATGCCAAATCAGTGTGCATATGTGTGTGCGTGTGCACTGATAAGGGAAATTTAAATGGATTCTTTCCCTCATTATTTTGGCATCCAAGGAAGAACCCCAAAGGGAGTCTCTTTGCTAGAAAATTGATACTGTAAGAGCGATTTTTCTCATGTTTCAGATAATACCTTTAAACCCACTTTAAGCCTTAAAGTAATATAACTACTAGGAAAGAGTAACTTTATTCCTGTTTCTTGTCACAGTCTGACAGCCAGTAGCACATATGTCTTAGTTTTAACTTTGTTTATACTGATAAAAAAAAAAATTAAGGTGGTGAATATTTTAAAACCAGAAAGTTTTTTCCCCATAATTAGTTAGATTTAACCACTTGGAATCATGACTGTCCCCTTTTTTTACTACATTCAAGAAAATTAATATTTTGACAGATCTCTGATAAGATAATCCATAAATTCAAATTAATGCTAATAATTCTTTTTGAAAATTGAAACATACTGTTAGGCTAAGGTTACTATTTTAACATATTTAAGCAACTTTCTTTTTCCTTAAACCCTCACATACTAATAAAAATAAACTGCATTGTAACTGACAACCAAGGAAGATGGCCATCAATTCCATAATTTTTGAAGCTAGAAGCTTGAAGCTAGAAATAATGCAGCAGAGATCAGACTAGAGACCCTGCAGATCAGCTTCAACTCTTCTCCCTGGGCAGTATTACACTCTTCTGTTAATATGCCCAAAATGTTTGGGGCACCTGGATGGCTTAGTCAGTTGAGTGTCTGACTCTTGGTTTCAGCTCAGGTCATGATCTCACAATTCATGGGATCAAGCCCCATGTCGGGCTCTGTGATGACAGCCTGGGGCCTACTTGGGATTCTCTCTCTCCATCCCTCTGCCCCTCCCTCACTCTCTCTCTCAGAATAAATAAATAACATTAAAAAAATATGCCCAGAGTGTTTAAAGGGAGCACAAGATGTATGATATTCTAGCAGCATACCATTAGGGATTATTTTTGTTAGTGGATAATGGGTCAAGGTTTATAAGATATAGGAATTAACCCTAGTGTGGTATAAGGTTAATTACTGACACAGCAAAAAGCACCAATGGGAAGAATCCCTGGCACAGCTAACTTTGCTGACACGGATAAAGAAATCTGGATCATGGCTTTAGGGTATTAACAAACAAAACGAAGCTAGAAACCTGATGAAGAGATTCTTCTCTTAGACTTCCTGTGACTCCAGCCTCCTTACAAATTCCAAGACTGTCGGTCCACTGAATATGTTCTAGAAATTTTCTTTTGTAAGATGTTCCTTTTCAGATGTGAAAAGAGGATTCTTATAATAACTAAGTGGAGAATGAAGGAATATAATGAAAACTCACAAATTCTCTTCCAGAGAAAATGTCAGATCTGAATAGAAAATCTAAAAAACATTAACTTCAAGAAAAATGAAAATATTCCAGATCATAAATAAGAGAGTCTGATATATAGAGGATGAGGGTTTTCTATTAACGAATTGACAATATTTACTATATAAGAGATAGGTAAAATTCAGATATTTGCTTTGTAATCTCAACATTCAGAGAATATGGTGTTTATGAAACAAAAGATAAAAACAACTATAAAAAGATAACATGGTGAAATTTAACTGGTACTTGAGAAGAGAAAGGAACATTAAAATGGAAGTAAAACAAGATGAGGTCAATATACAGAGAAAAATCTTAGCTCTATATACTAGTAGCAAAATAGAATAAAAAATAACCAAAAACCCACTTAAGGTAGCATTAAAAACATAAAGTACTTAGAAATGTACATTTCTGAGAGATAATAAAGAGAACTCAAATAAATGGAAAGATACATTATGATCATGGACTGGGTGAGTCAATCTTATTAAGATGTCAGTATAGTTTTAATGCAATCCCAGTGAAAATTCCAACAGCCTGTTTATAGAAATTAACAAACTATTTCTAAAATTTGTATGGAAGCACAATTGTCCTATATAGCCAGAAAACAATATGGTAAAATAAGAACAAAGTGGAAGATTCATACTACCTAAGTTTAATATTTACAAGCTACAGTAATAAATACAGTGTGGTACTAGGATAAGAATAGAAAAATGGATCAATGGAAAACAAAACAGAGAGTTTAGAAATGGACCTTTGTGAATATAGTCTGAAAGGCAAGTTTTAAAATGAATTATGCCTGATAAAAATGAAGTTGCACCCCTCTCTGTAATATATAAAAATGAATTTAAAAATAAATGCAAAAGCTAAAACTATAAAACTTCTAAATGAAAACATAGGATAATATATTCATGAACTTGAGGTAAACAAAGATTTTTTGTTCCATGACAGGACATGGAACACACCAATCATTTTAAAAAGTGATAAATTAAGTATCATTATACTTCTGTTTATCAAAAGTCACCTTTGGAGGTTGGAGGAAAATGGCAGAGCCACATGGACACCCTCAGCTTGTCTTGTTCCTGAAACACAGCTAGATCAGCACCAAAACATTTTGCACACCTAGGAAATTGATCTGAGGATTAACACAACAATCTGCATAACTTGAGCCACAGAACTCGGCAGGTATACACGGTGCAGAGAGGTAAAGTTGGGGAGAGAAAAGCTGTGGAAGGTAGAGAGCTGTTTTTGCAGAGAGAGGAAAGAGGTGGAGAGTGCAGCACATCTGGAGAGTGCAGGAAAAACACTCCCCTGAAAGTACTTGGAGAGAAAGAGAGGGAAAGAGTGAAAACACTCACAGGGGACTGAATAAGAAATATGTTCCCAAACCACTAATGGGAAGAAAAATAAGGGTTTCAATACCATCAGGATTCTATAAACAGTGGAATGCCGAGTCTGAAGTTCCAGAGTTCAGTGCCTGGTGGTGCTCTGGTGAGGAAGCAGGGCGAATCCCCAGAGGCAGGCAGTGGGGTCTGAGGGGTCCATGGGCCACATGGAGAGAAGCAGTTCCCCTGCTTGCAGAGCATTTGGTAAAGTCCACAATGGCCTCCCCACAGGCAAAGGTCCCAGTGGACCTCCGAGAGCAGCCATGTGTGCTGGTATTGGGACAAAGATGCCAGAGTGCAGTGAAACCTGGTGCTGGCTGTGTGTTGTGTTTTGCCATAATATCTGAACCTTGGCTGCTGCGTGATCACCTGAACGTTTCCTGGGGCAAACTGGTACCGGCCATTGCTCAACGATAGCCTCCCCCAGGGAGTTGACACAGGTCCAAGCTGCAGGGGTCCTTGAAGTGCCCCATCTGAGATAAAACTCTAGAAGGAGGTGAAACCTGGCAGGCAGACAGCTTGCACATGGACAGCATAGAGGTGGAGAGTGGATGGAGGCCTGAGACAAAGGAGAGGTGCTTGATCGCAAGTTAGTGACAGCGCAGAGTTCCTGTGCCAGAGACTAGGGAGCTGGGTGTAGCCATTTCCACACAACGACATGTGCACTACACTGATCCACCCCAGTAAGCTAAGCAGTGCAACCTAGTGGAGCACAGAGCCATTACACCAAGCCCAACTATGCCCTCCAAGCACATAACCTAGAAGACCTGCACAAGCCACTACATCTGCTCAGTGTACAGACCAAGTGCTTCATAGTTCCAGTTCTAGGGGAAGCTGTATGCAACTTAATTTGGGTTTCATTCTGTTTGCTGGTTCATTTATTAGTTTGGGTTTTTTTGCTTCTGTTTTTGTTTAAATTATGTTTTTTCTTTCCTTTTTCTTGGATACAGAAAGAGAAAATTTTATTATTGTTCTCTTTTTTAAATTTATTTTTATGTTTTTATTATTTTTTACTTTCTTATTCTATTTCATTTTCTTTATTTCATTTTATTCTATTTTATTATATAATTTTTTTATTTTTAAATTTTTTCTTACCTTTTTATTCTTTTCTTGCTTTTCATTCCCTTTTCTCTCTATTCTATGAAGCTTCTCTTGATAAGCAGACCAAAACACACCTATGATCTAGCTTCCTTTATTTGATTTTTTGTCCTGTTTTTAATTTTTAAAATTTTTAATTTGTATTTTATTAATTTTTTTCTTCTTCCAAAATGAAAAAACAAAGGAATTCACCCCAAAGGAAAGAACAGGAAGAAATGACACCCAGGGGCTTAATCAACACAGATATAAGCAAGATGTCTGAACTAGAATTTAGAACCATGATAATAAGAATACTAGCTGGGGTTGAAAAAAAGCATAGAATCCCTTTCTCTGGAGGCAAAAGAAGTAAAATCTAGTCAGGACGATATTAAAAATGCTACAACCGAGATGCAATTATAAATGGATGCCACAATGATGGATGAAGCAGAGCAGCGAATCTGCAATATACAAGACAAAATGAAAATGAAGCAGAAAAAAAGAGGGAAACAAAGGCAAAAGACCACAATAAAAGGCTTAGAGAAGTCAGTGACTTATTAAAAAGGAATAACATCTGAATCATAGGAGTCCCAGGAGATGAAGAGAGAGAAAAAGGGGCAGAAAGTTTATGTGAGCAAATCATAGCAGAAAACTTTCCTAATCTGGGGAAGGACACAGACATCAAAATCCAAGAAGCAGAGAGAACTCCTATTAGATTCAACAAAAACCCATCACCAAGGCATATCATAGTCAAATTCACAGACAAGGAAATACACAGACAAGGAAAGGATTATGAAAACAGCAAGGGAAAAAAGTCCTTATCCTATAAAGGAAGACAGATAAGGTTTGCAGCAGACCTATCCACAGAAACCTGGCAGGCCAGAAAGGAGTGGCAGGATATATTCAATGTGCTGAGTCAGAAAAATATGCAGCCAAGAATTCTTTATCTAGGAAGGCTGTCAGTCAAATTACAAGGAGAGATAATGAGTTTCCCAGACAAACATAAATTAAGGAGTTTGTGACCACTAAACCAGCCCTGTAAGAAATTTTAAGGGGGACGCTTTGAGTAGAGAAAAGATGAAACAAAGCAAAACAAAAAAGGCCAAAAGCAACAAAGACTAGAAAGGACCAGAGAACATTATCAGAAACACCAATTCTACAGGCACCACAACAGCACTAAATTCATATCTTTTAGTACTCACTCCATTAGTCAGTGGAATAAACATTCCAATCAAAAGACATAGGGTATCAGAATGGATAAGAAAACAAGACCTATCTATATGCTGCTTACAAGAGACCGATTTTACACCTAAAGTCACCTGCAGATTGAATGTGAGGGGATGGAGAACCATCTATCATGCTAATGGTCATCAAAAGAAAGCTGGAATAGCCATACTTATATCAGACAAACTAGATTTTAAAATAAAGACTATAATAGATGGAGAAGGGCATTATCTCATAATTAAGGGGTCTATCCACCAAGAAGATATATCTCATAATTAGGGGTCTATCCAAGAAAATACAATTGTAAATATTTATGCCTCAAATGTGAAAGCACACAGATATATAAATCAATTAATCACAAACATAAAGAAACTCATTGATACCAATATAATATTGAGGACTTCAATACACACTTAACAAGTGCTGCACACTTACAGCAATGGGCAGACCATCTAAACAGAAAATCAACAAGGAAACTTTGGCTTTGAATTACACACTGGACTGGATGGACTTAACAGATATATTCAGAACGTTTCATCCTAAAGCAGTGGAATACACATTCTTCTTGAGTGCACATGGAACATACTCCAGAATAGATCACATACTGGGCACAAATAAGCTCTCAACAAGTTCAAAAAAGGTCTGCATATTTTCAGACCACAATACTATGAAACTTGAAATCAACCACAAAAAAAATTTGGAAAGACCATGAATATTTGGAGATTAAGGAATATCTTATGAAGGAATGAATAGGTTAACCAAGAAATTAAAGAGGATATTAAAAAGTACATGGAAGGCAATGAAAATGAAAACACAACAGCTCAAAACCTCTGGAATGCAGCAAAGATGATCATAAGAGGGAAGTATATAGCAATCCAGGCCTTCCTAAAGAAGGAAGAAAGGTTCATCCTAACCTTACACCTAAAAGAGTTGGGAAAAGAACAAGAATTAAAACCCAAAAAGAAGAAGAAGGGAAGTGATAAAGATTAGAGCAGAAATCAATGATATTGAAATTTAAAAAACAAAAACAAAAACAGAACAGAACAATGAAACCAGGAGCTGGTTCTTTGAAAAAACTAACAAAATTGCTAAACCCTAGCCAGACTGATCAAAAAAGAAAAAGGAAAGGGCTCAAATAAATAAAATCAAGAATGAAAGAGGAGAGATCACAACCAACACAGGAGAAATAAAAACAGTAATAAGAGAATATTATGAGTAATTATATACCAATAAAATGGGCAATCTGAAAGAAATGGACAAATTCCTAGAAACATATACACTAACTACCAAAATTTAAACAGGAAGAAATAGAAAATTTGAACAGATGCATAACCAGTAAGGAAATCGAATTAGTAATCAAAAATCTCCCAAAAAACAAGAGTCCAGGGCCAGATGGCTTTCTAGGGGAATTCTACCAAACATTTAAGGAAGAGTTAACACCTATTTTCTTGAAGGTGTTCCAAAAAATAGAAATGGAAGGAAATCTTCCAAACTCTTTCTATGAAGCCAGCATTACCTTGATTCCAAAACCAGACAGAAACCCCACTAAAAAGGAGCATTACAGACCAATTTCCCTGATGAACATGGATGTAAAAATTCTCAGCAAGATACTAGCAAAACAGACTCAACAATACATTAAAAGAATTATTTACCACAATCAAGTGGGATTTATTCATGGGATGCAGGGCTGATTCAATATCTGGAAATCAATCAATGTGATAAATCACATTAATAAAATAAGAATCACATGATCCTCTCAATAGATGCTGAAAAAAGCATTTGACAAAATACAGCATCCTTTCTTGATAAAACCCTCAAGAAAGTAGGGATAAAAGGATCATACCTCAAGATCATAAAAGCTGTATACAGAAGACCCACCACTAATATCATTCTCAATGGGGAAAAAACTGACAGCTTTCTCCTTAAGGTCAGGAACAAGACAAGGATGTCCACTCTCACCACTGTTATTCAACATAATGTTGGCAGTCCTTGCCTCAGCAATCAGATAACACAAAGAAATAAAAGCATCCAAATTGGCAAGGAGGAAGTCAAACTTCCATTCTTCACAAATGACATGATACTCCTTGTGGAAAACTCAAGAGACTCACCCAAAAACTGCTAGAACTGAGCCATGAATTCAGCAATGCTGCAGGAAATAAAATCAATATACAGAAATCAACTGCATTTCTATACACCAGTAATGAAGCAGCGGAAAGAAAAATCAAGGAATTGATCTCATTTACAATTGCAACAAAAACCGTAAAATACCTAGGAATAAACCAAACCAAAGAGCTGAAAAATTTTACACTGGAGACTATAGAAAGCTTATGAAAGAAACTGAAAGACACACACACACACACAAATGGAAAAACATTCCAGGCTCATGAATTCAGAGAATAAATATTGTTAAAATGTTGATACTACCCAAAGCAATCTACATATTCAATGCAGTCCCTATCAAAATAACACCATTCTTCACAGAGCTAGAACAAGCAGTCCTAAAATTTGAATGGAACCAGAAAAGACCCCAAATAGCCAAAGCAATCCTGAAGAAGAAAACCAAAACTGGAGGCATCACAATTCCAGACTTCAAGCTGTATTACAAAACTGTAATCATCAGGACAGTATGGTCCTGGCACAAGAACGGACACATAGATCAATGGATCAGAATAGAGATCCCAGAAATTGACTCACAAACATATGGCCAACTAATCTCTGACAAAGCAGGAAAGACTATCCAATGGAAAATATTCTCTTTAGCAAATGGTGCTGGGAAAACGGACAGTGACATGCAGAAGATTAAACCCAGACCACTTTCTTACACCATACACAAAAATAAACTCAAAACGAATGAAGGAACTAAACATAAGACAGGAAGCCATCAAGATCCTCAAGGAGATAACAGGCAACAACCTCTTTGACCTCAGCTGCAGCAAGTTCTTCCTTGACATTTCTCTGGAGGCAAGAGAAACAAAAGCAAAAATGAACT
This sequence comes from Panthera tigris, assembly GCF_018350195.1. Lineage (NCBI taxonomy): Eukaryota > Metazoa > Chordata > Mammalia > Carnivora > Felidae > Panthera > Panthera tigris. The sequence continues at coordinate 19,200,947 of NC_056676.1, forward strand.
ATTGGGTTCTCATCAAGAGAAAAACCTTCTGCACAGTGAAGCAAACAATCAGCAAAACTAAAAGGCAACCAATGGAATGGGAGAAGATATTGACAAATAATATATTGGATAAAGGGTTAGTACCCCAAGTCTATAAAATATCAAAATCAACACTCAAAAATCAAATAATCCAGTGAAGAAATGGGCAAAAGACATGAATTGACACTTCCAAAACCTCCAGATGACCAACAGACACATGAGAAAATGCTCGTTGTTACTCATCATCAGGGAAATACAAATCTAAACCACAATGAGATACTACCTCAAACCTGTCAGAATGGCTAAAATTAGCAACCAAAAAACCAACATATTGGTGAGGATGTGGAGAAAGAGGAACCTTTTGCATTGCTGGTGGGAATGCACTCTGGAAAACAGTATGGAGGTTCTATAAAAAACTAAAAATAGACCTACTCTGTGACCCAACAATTGCACTACTAGGTATTTACCCAAAGGATACAAAAATGCTGATTCAAAGGAGCATATGCACCCCAATGTTTATAGCATCTCTATTGACTATAGCCAAAGTATTGAAGGCCCATCGACTGATGAATGAATAAAGAAGATACGGTATATGTATGTATGTGTGTGTGTGTGTGTGTGTGTGTGTGTGTATGTGTGTGTGTGTCTATGTATGTGTATATGTATATATATATATGTATATATATATATACACACACACACCCATAGACACACACAGACACAATGGAATATTACCCTGCAATCAAAAAGAATAAAATCTTACATTTGCAACAACATGGATGGGACTAGAGTGTATTATACTAGGCAAAATAAGTCAGTCAGAGAAAGACAAGTATCATATGACTTCATCAAATGGGGAATTTAAGATACAAAACAGATGAACATAAGGGAAGGGAAACAAAAATAATATAAAAACTGAGAGGGCAAGAAACCATAAGAGACTCTTAAATACAGAGAACAAACTGAGGGTTGGTGGAAGGGTGTTGGGTGGGCAGTGGGCTAAATGGGCAAGGGGTATTAAGACAGGCACTTGTTGGGGGTGAGCACTGCATGTTATATGTAAATGATGAATCACTAAATTCTATTCCTGAAATCATTATTACACTATATGTTAAGTAACTTGGATTTAACTTAAAAATGTTACCTTGAGGAAAATTAAAAACCAAAAGTGTTATCTATATCCACATAAAGACATATGTCAAAAGAATATCTAAATAATTTTAACATCTTAATAATAAAAACATAACCCCAAAATGGGGGAAAACTTAGACATTTTTCAAAAGATAGACTGACCATTAGGACATGAAAATATAGTCAATATCATTGGGTGATGCTAAAATTTTTGGTTTAACAAACATAATTTTAAAAACTTTTGATAAAGATAGTCTATTAGTTTGCCTATTCCAATGTTCATCTTTCCTTTTTGAAGTTTTAATTCTTCTTCTGTTATTATTTTCTTTCTGTTTAGAGAACTTCCTTGAACTATTCTTTAATGGTAGGTTTGCTACCAACACATTCTCTTAATTTCCTTCACTTAAGAATGTCTATTTCGCCCTTATCCCTAAAGTGTATTTTGACTGATGTAGATTGCAGTTGACAATTCTTTACTTTCATCACTTGAAAAATGCTGTCACTTGCTTCTGATAATCTGTGGTTTCAGAGAAGATGTAAGTTGGTGTTCTCCTATAAATGATGCAGCATCTCTCTCTAGCTGCTTTCAAGATTTTTCTCTTGGTCTTCTGTTTCCTAAATGGTACAAATGGTTTTCTAAATGGTCTGCAATGGTACACATATTACCTTTTTGTTATTGTTCCACAGAATCGTACTGAACTCTGTTCATTCTCTCCCCACCCCCAAATCTATTTTTTCTCTCTGGGTTTGAGATTAGATAAATTCTACTGATCTTTCTTCATGTTTGTTTGTTTATTTTAGTTGTTGTTTATTTATTTATTTTGAGAGAAAGAGAGAGAGAGAGCAGGGGAGGGGAAGAGAGAGAGACGGAGAGAGAGAGAAGATCTCAAGCAGGTTCCTTACTGTCAGCATGGCTCCAACTAAGGAACTGTAAGATCATTACCTGAGCCAAGATCAAGAGTCAGATGCTTAACTGAGCCACCCAGGTGCCCCAGTCCTCACGTTTACTGATTCTATACTCTGTAGTCTCCACTCCATTATTGAACTCATCTAGCAAGTTTTTTATTTCAGTTATTATATTTTTCACTTTTATCATTTTTGCTCAATCTCCTTTACTATTTCTTGGATGAAATTTTATATTTTTTCACTTGATTCAAAGGAATATATAATTGCTGTTGAAACATCTTTATGATGATTGCTTTAAAATCCTTGTCAGATAATTCCAGAATCTAATACATCTTGGTGTTGGAGTCTGTTTAATGTACATCCAGGGATTTTTAGTTTTAAGTGGAAGGACCTAGAAGGAATGCAGCTACCTCATCTAGGCTGGAACCAGAAGTCTCATTATTACTGTTGAAAGCATAAAATGGTAAAACCACTTTGGAAAAAGGCTTAACAGTTTCCCCTTAAAGTTAAACACACTTACCCTATGACCTTAACAATTAAACACTTACCATAACTATTCCTTTTCTAGGTATAGGCCCCAAAGAAATAAATTATATCTTTCTCTTTCTTTCTTTCTTTCTTTCTTTCTTTCTTTCTTTCTTTCTTTCTTTCTTTCTCTCTCTCTCTCTCTCTCTTTCTCTTTCTTTCTCTTTCTTTCTTTCTCTCTCTCTCTCTTTCTCTCTTTCTTTCTCTCTTTCTTTCTCTTTCTTTCTTTCTTTCTTTCTTTCTTTCTTTCTTTCTTTCTTCCAAACTGGAAACAATCCCGATGTCCATTACAAGAAGAATGGTGTATTCGTATAATGGAATATTACTTAGCAATTAAAAACAATCCAATTACTGGAATACTCAATAATATGAGTGAATCTCAAAATTCTGTTATATGAAATAAATCAGATAAAAAAAGAAACTTGTATGATTCTATTTACACAAATTTGAATAAGAGACAAAACTAATTTATGGGGATAGAAAATCAGAATGGGAGTGAAGATAATGGTTGCTGGCTGGAGGGGCAAAAAGAAACTTTTTTGGGTGGTAAAAATTTTTTGTGCTTTGATTGAAGTGTTGACTACAGACTAAATTGCCAACTTTTCAATTACATGAAAGATCTGTGCATTTCACTGAATATAAGTTTTACCTCAATTAAAAAGAAAAAAACAAGACAATAATGTTCTAAAATATGGGGGAAAAATGATCTCTGCACCCTCCTGACTAAGAAATTGTAAGGCAGAAAATGAAATAAGACTAAGAAAGAATTTAGGAAAACTAAAAAGTAGACCTTAAAAATTGAAATTTGCATTGGAAATAGTCAGAAAAGGACTATGGAAATTTAAATGATTACATGAAAGTCACTGTTTAGAAGTATTTCACAAAATGCAGAGCAAAGAGAAAAAAAAACTGATTATGATGAAACAAATGTCATATATGAAGAAGAACTAAAGAATATATAAGATGAAGAAGATGCCAGAAATAAATGGAGGCAAAGTAAGAATAAAAGATCCAAGAGTAGTAAAATAATTTGCAGACCTAATGGGCTCCCTATGTACCATGCAACATTGAGTGTTTAAAAGGTCAGCATATGGACAAATTTAATAGCACTTTTTACATTTCAGTAATAAAGGATTGTATTTGACAAAGATAAAGAATGCATATTTGTTAGCAAATGAAAACAAATCGTTCTGTTAGAAAAAATATAAGTAAAAATAAGTTACAAACAAGTTCTAGATTAAGAAGACATCAATGATGACAATAAATGTAAATTTATGACAATAAAAGTAAATATTTTTTATGACAATTTTCATGTGTTTTGGAATCCTCATAAAGTCAGGAATAAGATAAAGGTATTATATTTTTCTGTAACTGTCAACCAGTGCTATGTGAAGAGCATAACTGATAGAGAAAAACAAAATCACGATTATTTAGATTCAAATCTATTATCTGTTGAGAAAAATCCGGGAAACAGATTATTATGATTACTAAGTATTTGGCAAAGTGACTTGTATTTGGTAAGTTGTCCTATATTAGTATTATGAAGAAACATAACTTTAGTAACTGAGTGCAGGAATTGTGTTTTACTCTATTTCATATTCCAGTTCCTGAAATAATGTATCCAACAAATATATTTTGGTGGAGAAAATAGTCTCTAATATATCCTGACCAGCTATTAACAAAATCATAAGTAAACAAAATATTTATAGATAAAAGGTGGGCCTTTTTGGGAAAGGTAACAGGATAAAGGATTATATCATCCACTAAGTAACTCTTTAATAATCAGAAGTTGGCTGTATTTTAAGAACGTTGATATCAATTATTACCTCAGGTTGCAAACTTTTGAAAGAAACTAAATTGTATTTGTTGGTATTTAATTTGAATCTAGTGAGATTAATGTGATGTAGTACATCTGTAGCTAAGTCAGAGCAGGCAACCTGATATCCTCCCTCCTAATCTTTACAATTTTTTGGGAAAATGTTGTAATGGAAAAGCAATGGTCATGGATTTTTTGTAGGACAGAGAAGAGGGGGGTGGTGCAGAGATGGGTAAAGGATGATATAGTTGAGAACCATGCATAACATCGAAATTAAAAATGCTTTTGTACCACCATGTTTAATTAATTCCTGGTATTAAGATAGATTTTTTGGTTGAGTTTTACTTGTTTTGTGTGTATCTTGAAAGGAAAGTAAACTAGTGGAGCTAATTTAAGATCTCCATGTGTCTACCCTCAAAGCACTCTGGCCAAAGGAGTAAAATTTTGCATAGTACCATCTCTCAGGAAACATTCACACACAGAGTACACATCTCCAGATGTTTACCATTTGTAAGTATTTGAAGAAATGAAAACTACCATCTGTGCTTTTTTACTTTCAATCAGTGTATCACCAACAGCTGAAGGTATTCCTAAGGCTTGCTTGATCAAAAAAAAGCAAAAAAGAAAGATTACTTTTTTTCTTCCCTGCTGTATGGGTAGCAAGATTTATGTTTCCTGTAATAAATTTATTTTAATAAAATATTCAAGATTAATATTGTTGTCTACTGTATTAGTTTACTAGGAATGCCATAACAAAATACAGACTGGGTGGCTTAAACAACAGTTATGGAGGCTGGAATTTCCACATCAAGATGCTATAGAGTTGGTTTCTTCTGAGTCCTCTCACCTTGGTTTATAGTTGACTATCTTCTCTTTCTCTTCTTTATATCATCTTTCTTCTGCCCATGTCTATGTGATATTTCCTCTTCCTGTAAGGAGAGCAGTCATATTGGATTAAAGCTTTCCCTATAGATCTCAGTTCCTCTTAATTACCTCTAAAAAGACTGTATTTCCAAAAATAATCATGATGTGAGCTACTGGAAGTTAGGACTTCAAGATAAGAATTTGGAGTGGGAGGTTGCACAATTTAGTCCCTGAGATCTACTTATTTACACTGAGGCCTGAAAATCCAGATATATTGGAAAGTTAGGAATCATTCCTGATGCAATGTAAATTAACCACCAAGTTTGTTAAATACCAAAATCTGCAGAGTCTACAAAATACCAGAATCTCTGTTCTATTACTTCTCACTTCAAGTTTTGGGCATCAAAGAGAGCCAATGAGTAATGTCATTTAGAGGGTAGCACATATCATGATCAAGACTTGACAAACTTTAAGGCTAAAATATGTTTAAAAGGATATGGTTGAGATCTTTAGCAAGATTCCAATGAATATGAGTTATAAAGCAACTTTGGAAGTCTGTGTGGTCAGAATGGTCAATCGACTTCTTAATGGGGAAGTAAACAGGACTTTCTGGTCAAGAATATGGACAGATGCTAGCAAGCAATAGAGTGCCTTTTTATTAATTTATTCATTCTCTCATTTATTCAACAAGCTTAATCTATTATGTGCTAGGCAGTGAAGTAGACACTGAATGCAGAAAGAACAATAAAACATGGCCTCCCTACTCAAATTTTTCACTGTCAGAGAGAAAGACACACCAACCAAAAATTATAATACTACGTGGTAAAGACAGGAGTATAATGGGAACATAGAGAAAAGTAAGCCAGACCACCTTGGAGCTGAGGACAGGGTTGAACTGCCTTAAATTATGGATAGAATTCATTTGGTAAAGAGGATGAAATGATGAGAAGCTGGAGAGGACTGCAGACCTCAGGGAGTTACATGAGCAAAGGCATAGTGCTAAGAAACAGCATTGTATATGAAAGCAAACTAGAAGCAGCTATTCAGGGAAGCTAGATGATAGAAGCAGGAATATAAATTGAGAAGAGAGCAGGGTATTACATCACGCAGGGTCTCCTGTGACACTGAGAAAAGTTGAGATATGTTTTGTAGTCAGGGAAGGTCTGGGCATGACGTGAGCAGATGTGCATATTATTTAGATCATGTGGAAGATGTGTGTGTGGAAGACCATCTGAGGGGACAAGGCAAGAAGTAGGGAAAAGAGTTGAAGGCTTTTGCAGCAGTCCAAGTGCTTTAACCCTTAGTGCACCCATAGTGAGGATAGAGTGAAACAAGTGAGTGTAAGACATACTTGGGAAGTAAAACTAGCAGACCTTGATGGTAAGTTGGAAGATGGAGAGGGGAGTTAAGGGTGGAATAGGAGTCAAGATGGATTCCTAATGTCTGAATTATGAATTCAGGTGCCCATTGACTATATGGGGCTCAGCAAACTGGAAATATGCTTAGGGGTTTTTAGCATGTCTGTGATAATTGCAAGTCATGGGAATTAAAGTGCTCTTCTAGAAGAGAACAGAGCAAAAAGAAGAGAAAACTCAACATGTAACTTGAGGAATCTCAAAATGAAGTCCACAAAGGGAAGAATTAACAGAGCTACAAAGGAAACCAGAAAATGGCATGGTCACAGAAGCCAAGAGTGTGAAGAGTTTGAAGAAAAATCTGGTGACCACTGGTGTCTAACTAAGATGGAGACTGGGTAGGCTCATTGGATTGGGCATCTGGGAAATCATTGGCTCTACTGAGGATAGTAGTAGTGTGGTGATGGCAGCATCCAGATTGCAGTAAACAGAAAAATTAGTGGTGAGTAAGTAAACGGAGAAAACTCTCCTGTATAGTCTGAATGACTCTTTCAGGGAAAGTGTTAAGTTCTCTTTATACTATTAATCTCCCTCTTCAGTTTTGGAGGCCTGTGGACCTCAAGGGAGAGGCAGGCTGAATAAGTACCAGTTATGGGCCAATCACCAGTTTCCTGGAAGGTGGAAAGTGAAAAGATCATACAACACAACTAGGGAACTGGAGCTTGATGGAGGTAATGAAGATGTAAAGAAGGTGAACTAAAGAACTGATCAACAGTTACCATACTTTACTAGGAATATATGCCATTTCCCAGCTTCTTCCAAATGCAATTAGGGATAAAGAAGGGCTGAAAGGTTGAGCATGGAAACAAGTGCACTGTGATCTATACATTAATTCCAGAAAAAGTACAAGAACATAGAATTGAAGACCAATTTCAAGCCTGAATTTCCAATGTCTGCATTCAAATATAGTTATGTAATGCTTCATATATATGTGCTATGGGAGTTTTTAATTAACAAAAATAGGCCTCTTAACATAAATTTTTGCAGGAATTGTTAATACAAAATTCAGATATTTCTAAGAGTTCTAGAAGAGTGAATACATAAGAGAGGCAGGTGGACAGGAAGATAGTAATTCATTAAACTAATTACATGAGGCATTGCTTTGAAGAATGTTACTCTTTGTGGCACTGAATGTACCAAGAGTTGGGTGTTTACGCTTGTATGTAAACAGTGGTCATGTTATTTATGTAGTGATTCTCTCTAATGAGACACTACCTAGAAGTTCTCTGATTTATTCCTAGGGAATAATCAAATGTATATTAGTGTTGTAAATCTATATTAAGATCTAAGAAATATATGTGATATTAAGGTATAATGTAATCAGATTTGGATTTAGGTCATTAAAAATAACTAGGCAAACTTTGATATATTCTTGCCTTGTTTCACATACTCAGCAAGTCCTCTTAGGTATCTACTAAGCTTTGGGAGATAAGTAGCTATTAATCCAGAGCAATAGGAGGAGGTAGAAAATATTATTGTCCCTTTCTCAATTATTAACTTAATTGAGTTAGTTTAACTTTGACTTATTAACTTAATTTGAGGACACCTGAAAACTGTAAGAAAAAAAGTTAAACATTAACTTAAAAGTACCCAGTGAGGGCATATTACTGTGATGTACATATTATTTATGTGTTCCAATGATGAATAAATAAGAAATTGATTCGAAAAACTTTGGATCAAAGTTTTATGGTTATAGTAAATCTTTAGGTATGTCTTCAAGGGAGTGATTAATACAGAGAGACAGGGAAATAGCATGAGCTAAGATGTGGAAATGGAAACAAATAGCAATGTTTAGGCAGAAATGAGGAAACTGGTGAGCTTTTTACAAGAAAGATAAAACGAGAATATAAAGAAATATCTTGAAACCTTTAGAGCCAATTATAGTTTAAACATAAAGTACTCATAGAAATCAATATACAGCATTATTTTAATTCAGATTGGAAGAAAAGCTAATTAAATATCTTAGTCTTTAAAATTAAATTGAAATATACTCTTTTCCTTCAGTTTTACAAATTTTCATTTTGTAGTTTCATTTTGTAGTGACATGAATTTAAGTCAGTATCAACGAATTTATTGATATCTTCACTTTAGATTGCTATGTTGCTCGGTACCCACTGTTTATAGATTTTGAGTCTGCTAACAATTTTGATTATAGAGTGAACATGAAAATGCATGTTAGTTTAGTCTCTGACTTCAATTGTCCATGTAGTTACAAATAACAAACAGTAAGCAGAAGGCCCAAGAGTAAAAACACCAACAATGAAATCTTGTACTTCAGTGCTTCAGAAGAGAAAAGCTTTGCTTTTCACATTAAGTTCAAAACTTGTCAAGGGCGGCTTTGAAAGTGAAATATGCTGGTCGCTTTTACTTTTGAAATGAATATGAAGGATGATGGAATGTTCTCCATAGCTTTAGGGAAGTAGGATCATCATCTGGTACTATTCTCTGCAGTGTCCCCACTTCAAATCGATTTTTATCACTTTTCAAACCAATAACAATGTAAGAACCCTTTATTGACTGCTATCTATGTGCAAGACACTGTTTGCACTTCTCGTGTGTTGAGAACACAAAGCAGTTCTGAGTTAGCCACTGCTTTTCTACATTTTACTTATGGAGGAGATGATGCTCTGAGATGTTTAATCATTTGTATAATTTGCCCCAGATCACACAGCTAGCAGCTAGTAGGAGGTGTAATCAGAATTTAAATATTGGTAAGTCTGGCTCCAGAGCTGATACCGAACCACTACACCATTTCACCTTTCCAGTGTTCTGAAATCCTGTAGAAATTATATCATATCCTAGCTCAGCAAACCTCTTTTGCCTGTCTGATCCTTTCAACCAATATTGCCATTCAAGACCGTTGATAATTAAATATCACTTTACTCATCCAATTGTATTTCACATAAGGACCTCTTATTTATGTATACATTCAACAAACTTTGATTAAATATATGCAAAGAACTATGCATGGCTCTAGAGAAACAAAGGTGAATATCTATGGTTTCTGATTTTCAGGAACTTAAAAATTAGGAGCACCTACAGATAAATCAATGATTATATCTCATTACTTCTGCTAAGTTCTTTCTGTGTGGGTCTGGACTTTTGCTAACATGCTTCTTCCTGTGAGTCTTATAGATCTGTTTGAATTAAGTCAATATCTAGAATAAAATGCCCCTGTTTAGAAAATGTCAAATTTCTGGCTACCTCATAAGATGTTGGCTAGCCCACAATTGGCTGACTTTATTTCTAGCACTATTTAATGCTTCATCCAGTTGAATATGTATCAGTGGTTTTGCAATATGCAAAGTATGGCTATGCTCTCATATTGGAACAATTTTAAATATGTATTATATCTTCCAGAAAGTTGTACCTGCAGGCATAACCTATTATAAATGGGACAAAAATCATTGGTTGGATAATTGGCTTTGAACCAGTGGATTTCAGTGAGACTGAAGGAAAGTAAGAATGGTGGATGTTATTAGAATTAAATTTCAAAGTACGATGAGGAGAAAGCTGTAGGAATTCTTGCCCTATGGCCCAAATTTTTCTTGTTAAGAGAAAGATTTTTATGATTGTTTCCATTTTTATGCCTGTTTAAATGCTGTTTTCTTACTTAAACCCCCTACCCCTTCCTATTTACCAATCTAAAAATCAATCTTCAAAGCCTACTGTAATCTAGAATGTCTCAAACTGGTATTGATTTTCTTGAAATAACTGGGAAGGATATTTAAACTCATGTTCTCTTTATTTTTTTAATAAAATAGCAGGAGTGATGATCAAAATTACATCCATGAAGTAAATATCTAAGGCCCTTAATTCCAGGGAAAAGATATTTGCAAATGACATATTGGACAAAGGGCTAGTATCCAAAATCTATAAAGAACTCACCAAACTCCACACCCAAGAAACAAATAATCCAGTGAAGAAATGGGCAGAAGACATGAATAGACACTTTTCTAAAGAAGACGTCCAGATGGCTAACAGACACATAAACAGATGCTCAACGTCACTCCTTATCCGGGAAATACAAATCAAAACCACACTGAGATACCACCTCATGCAGGTCAGAGTGACTAAAATGAACAAATCAGGAGACTATAGATGCTGGAGAGGATGTGAAGAAACAGGAACCCTCTTACACTGTTGGTGGGAATGCAAACTGGTGCAGCCACTCTGGAAGACAGTGTGGAGGTCCCTCAAAAAATTAAAAATAGATCTACCCTATGACCCAGCAATAGAACTGCTAGGAATTTACCCAAGGGATACAGGAGTGCTGATGCTTAGGGGCACTTGTACCCCAATGTTTATAGCAGCACTTTCAACAATAGCCAAATTATGGAAAGAGCCCAAATGTCCATCAACTGATGAAATGGATAAAGAAGATGTGGTTTATATATACAATGGAATACTACTTGGTAATGAGAAAGAATGAAATCTGGCCATTTGTAGCAATGTGGATGGAAATGGAGAGTATTATGCTAAGTGAAATAAGTCAGGCAGAGAAAGACAGATACCATATGTTTTCACTCATATGTGGATCCTGAGAAACTTAACAGAAGTCCGTGGGAGAGGGGAAGGGGGATAAAAAGTTACAGATAGGCAAGGAGGCAAACCATAAGATACTGTTTAATACTGAGAACAAACTGAGGGCTGATGAGGGATGGGGGAGAGGGGAAAGTGGGTGATGGACATTGAGGAGGGCACCTGTTGGGATGAGCACTGGGTGTTGTATGGAAACCAATTTTACAATAAATTATATTTAATATAAAAAAATAAGGCCCTTAATTCCACTATAAGGATGCAGTTCATGTGTTTGTTAGACTTTTTAAAATCTCTTTTCCATTTCTTTATCTGGATATAGTTCTTCACCTCTACCAAAGGTTGAACATCTGTTACTTCATTTAAAAGGTCAAAATTATATGGATGAAATAAGAAATATAAAATTAAGTTTGCAGCTTGGAGGCTTTCTATCAAGGTGGTGGGAGTTGAATGGATATGGTGGGGAATAGGCAAATGTGTCAGTTCCCAATAACAGATGTATAAGTCAATGAATGAAGAGACAAATTTTAAAAATTAGATAAGGTTTCAAAGCAATATATTAAGTTTCAAACACCATGGGTAATATGCCATTGAAGTTCAATGGAAATAAATCATTACTGTGAACTAGGGTGATGAGAAAAACTACATGGAGGAAGTAACCTTGGAGCTGAACTGGAAGGAGAGGTTGGATTTTTATTGCTAGAGAAAGCATGAGAGGACTTTGCAGATGAGATGAAAATTTGAGTGAGGACATGTAGCCTACAATAAAAAGGGCACGTGGGAAACAAGGTTTTCATGAGCAGTAGGGATAATATTTTTTCATTTAACCAATTTTTAAAAATTTTAAATTATTTTTTAATTTTAATTTTTTTTAACGTTTTATTTATTTTTGAGACAGGGAGAGACAGAGCATGAAGAGGGGAGGGTCAGAGAGAGGGAGACACAGAATCTGAAACAGGCTCCAGGCTCTGAGCTGTCAGCACAGAGCCCGACGCGGGGCTCGAACTCACGGACCGCGAGATCATGACCTGAGCCGAAGTCGGACGCTTAACTGACTGAGCCAACCAAGCGCCCCTTATTTTTTAATTTTAAATTATGTTTTCCTGCTGCCTTTGACCACCATAAAGCTATCACCTCATGGAAAAAGAGGTACCGCCTAAATGAAAGGTTTTTTTCTTGATTATCTTTCAAAGCTAACTGCTTTGAGGGTAAACAGAATCAGACATCTTAAAGGAAGACCTGGGGAGAGAGAAAGGTATTTTCTAAAGTCTAAAAGGTCTCCCTTTGCGTCTTAAAACAAAGCTCCTCAGAGGTTTAATCGTGGATCATATATTCATAGTGAACATGAGAAAGTGCCAAGCTGACAAAGTGAAAGAGGAAAGCTCGTACTATCCTGGATAGTAGGAAAAGACATAAAAAGTCCAACTTAGGAAGTCAGAAACAAATGTCCTGGTTCACCTCTCAGGACAGAAATCCCAGTTGTGTAGGGTGTAGAAACATCCAAAAGGATTAAGAATGGGGAGGAAGGTGACAGAGTCTTTACTCAAAAACCGTAGACTGATGTAAACTCTGAGCGCTCTTGGACTGTTGGTTCCCAGTCTGTGTTTATGTAGCCAGAAGTGTAGAAGAGAAAAGAGTGGAGAGAAGGGGACTTGCAAGATAGGAGTAGGACACCTCCAGTCCTCCCAGCTCCTCTGTGTTAAAGGAGGCCCAGCAGCTCCTACCTGCCCTGTGAGGAACATGGAGGAAAGCTGAGAATTGTGGATGATGAAGGGCGAAGGGACCCCGCAGCAGAGATGTGATGTCCCAGCCTGGGCTGAGTGAAGGAGGAAGCTGGAGGTGGGACTCAGGGGATCCCAGAACGGAAGTGGAGCTGAATCAGTGGTGTGGAGGGATGATGCCCAGGCTCCTGAGCATCCTGAGAACAAGCCATGCCCAAAGACCAGACTGCGTAAGCACAATATTCTCAGAGTCCAGCAAGGAACACAGAGGTGGGCATATGGGTCTGCACAGAGTAGCTGCTTGCTAGCCATTGTCCTGAGGACATACACTCTTCCCTTTGTAACCAGATCCCACCTTATCTGGCAAGGAGAAAAGTGAAACTTGAAAGAAGGAAAAAAAAGTCCTTTTGGGGAATTTGAACTTAATTTGACTGTATCTAAATTAAAAAGAGACTACACTTATTGAAAAAGAAAGCTTAAGCCAGAGGAGATTAAGATACCTTTAAAAGGCAAATGTAAGGGCTTATTATTATTATTTGTTTAATTTTGTTTTATTTGCCCTCTTATGCAAAAGGATGGATCACTTACAGATAACATATAAAAAATAAAGAATACTACATTTTTTTACCCATCTTAGTTGTAATTAGTTCTGGAACAGTCTGCATGTGTTTTGGAGGCTGTGAATAAACCAAACCTCCTGGAATGGAGTGTTTGTGTTGGGAAATAGTGATCCATAGACTGAGAAATATATAAATATTTGCCTGAATGTGGGAACACCAATACACTGAAGTTAGATCTAGAAATATGTTCAATGTGTTTTATATGAAAAAGTGCTTTCATTTCAAAAGTTCTGAAATATGAAACACAGAAGAAATATTGGATGACTTTTCCTCTGGCTCTGGCTTTATCTAAGCCATGGCAATCATCCATTTGGAGATTCTGAGCTAGGACAGTATGAAATATAATGGGTCATGTGGTGCTTGAGTCCTCCAGCAGTGTGTGTGTGTGTGTGTGTGTGTGCGTGTATGTGTGTATGCACACACATAGGAGTATGCTTGTGTGTATGGGTGTGTGTGTGTGTGTGTGTGTGTGTGTGTCTGTGTATGTATATATGAGTATGGGTGTGTATGTCTGTATGAGTATGAGTATATATGTGTGTCTGTATGCATGTATATGTGTGTATGTCTGTCTATCTGTGTGTATATGTGTGCACCTTCTATGAAAAGCTGCTACAAGCTGACTCCATTTTTTTTGCCAGAATGTATTCATGAAAACCACATATTGGATCTGAGACTCATAAAGTAGATCATATTTTTCCTACCCAAATGATGTTATAATTTTGGTTTAAATTTAAGATACAGTATCAAATCATAGCTATAATCAACACTGCAACTACAAAGGGAAAATTCAGTTACTACAAAACTTTATAATTTAAAATAACAAAATTACATCATGTTATTTTATTAACTATGGGTGAAAGTATTATATTAAATAATTTTGGGTGGAACGCCAATATACTATAAACTGTATATAAAGATACTTTATATACAACCTAGCTCTGTATATGATAAATTTGGCCAAATGTTAAATTATGATAACTATTCATCTTTAATTCATAATTTTGTTTGCCATTTTGAAACTGGGAAAACACTTTAAGGAATTATTTGAATGACTAGGTCTCTTAAAATAAGGTGGTTTGAAATTTTAACTGTTTTGTGTTTTATATACTTTGATAAGTTCAACTAATCTTCAAGTCAGGCTATTTAATGTAAAACTACCCACTAAAGTAATTCTTTCAGACTTCATTAAGAATTTTATTCTAAATAATTTGGAGAAAAGAAAAATAGCTTGAATGTAGTATTTGTTATCTATGGCTTTGCAACAGATTACCATATACTTAAACATCTTAAAAAAATACACATTTATTATCTCACAATTTCTTTGGGTCAGGTATGTAGGCACAGCTCAGTTATGTCTTCCACTTTAGGATTTCTTACAAGGTTGCAATCAAGATGTCAATCAGGACTCCTGGAGTGTCTTCTGATGCTCAGTTGGGGAATGATCTCCCTTCAAGCTCAAAGCATTGTTGGTAGAATTCAGTTCCTTCAGGGTTATTGGACTGAGGTCCTCAGTTCCTACCTGGATGTTGGCAGAAGCCACCCTGTGTTCCTTGTCATGTGGGCCTCCAAAACATGGCAACTTGTTTTGTCAAAGTGTGCAAGCCAAAAACAAACAAACAAACAAACAAACAAACAAACAAAACAATAGAAAACATGTGCTAGCAAGATTAAAGTCACATTTTTAAAAAACCTAATCACACAAGCAACTTGGCTTCATTCTGCTATTTAGAAGATAAGTTGCTATGCTCAACCACACTTTCATGGGAGAGGATTATACAAGGGCATAAATACTGGAAAGCAGGAATTATGGATCATCTTAGAGTCATCGTGACACAGATGTGTTCAGCATATTAATCTTTATGTAACTCCTCTTGTTTTCTTTCTCATGTATAGTGCTGTTGAAGGGCAAAGAAATCAGTGTTGTGAGTCTAGAAGGGGCCAGAACATATGTGCTTTTTGCATTATTCATATGGCAGACTTGTAGGGTGATGAATGGTGCAGCTATAAGCTTGGGACTTTCATTATACTAAAAGACCTTGTAGTAAATGGTCATGGCAGAAACTTGTTTTATAAGAACAAATCTCAAGGTGAAATCTTTGTTTTATTCATCATGGTGTTGAATGGGGATGCAAACTGAGAGTGAGTTCAGTTGTACACCAGAAGGACTGTGGATGAGGCTGTAGTTAAGAAAGGAGGGAAAATAAAAAAAGATGGGATGCAAAATATGAAAGAGCCTCTGGGAACAAAAATTGGTAAAAGCCCCAAGATGTTTAAAGACAGTTTAGGGGAAGTTTTGCTGTTCAAAGTTCAATTTAGTCAAAATAAATAGTCAAGAGACTCTCTCTTCCATAGTTCTATGAAATTTTCAGGGAAAATATCCATTAGATAGATATCATTTGGAGTGAGGGTGTATGGTGAATATGTTGTTGGTTTCATTGGCGTTAAGGTAAAAGCAGAGTAGCACCAGCAGACTAAGCCATCTTTGTGTAACAGAGTTAATCAGTAATGTGGTATGAATAGAGTATTGTGCTATGGTTGGGAAAACATCACCTTAGTGTTCTGTTCAAATCCAGGCTGCACAACATATTAATCGTGTGACCTGATCAAACTAGAGTCTAACTCAAATGTCAGAATCCATAGATTAAACGTATTTGGCCAAACACTATTGTTTGGCCTATACTTTAAACTCCCAAAACTGCTTAATCTCCTGCCAATAGTCTGTTTTTTTATACCTATCCATTTTATTCATGTAAGGTACCTTCCTGTAATGCAGGTAAATGGGGGATAAAACAAACCTTAGAGCAGGGGTTCTCAACCTCAGCACTATAGACATTTTGGATGTTATTAACATTCTTTGTTGTAAGAGGCTGGCCTATACCCACTAGATCCCAGTAATATCCACCACCCCCTTCCCTCACCTATGACAACAACAACAACAAAATGTCTCCAGACATTGTCTTATGTCTCCTTGTGGTGGAGGGGGAAGAATAAATTACCCATGGTTGAGACCATTATGTTGGAGGGTTGTTATGTGGGGCAAAATAAGGTGTAACATCTGAAAGCACCTAAAAGAGCCATTAAAACATAACAGACACTGAACAAATGATAGTTTTCCTCTAAATATTGACATTGGAGAGTGTATTATATATGGAGTTAATGTGATACAAATATACTGAAACATGGAAGGCAAATAATACTGTTAATAACTTATATGAGCACTAATTTGAGAAATCATTTGTTGTAGGTGTTTATGTGTATATATAAAAGCTGATCCTCACCTCTGAAGTCAAACCAATCAATCTTCAATTGCTGTCTCTTCCAATTAATACTATATGCCTTGGGGAAATGCTTCACATTGTCTGAGGGACCTTATCTACAATATACCTTGTCAATGAAATGGAATAACAATGGCATGTATATCATGGTGTTGGGATGATTCATCCACTCATTCACTCAAAATATATGCATAGAACATCAATTATGTTCCAGGGACTGTATAGGAAGTGTAAGACACTCTCTACCCTCCTGGAAATTTATTAGTGGAGAATCAAATGATGAACCGATAAGCATAAAAAGTAATTACAGAATGTCACAAATGTTCTGGGGATAAAGAAAGATAAAAAGGATAAATATGATAAATGATGCTCTCTTAGATAGAATAGTAAAGGAAATCCCCTCTTGGAGGTCAATATTTGAGCAGAGATTTGAATGAAGGGAGAGAAGCCCTGTATGGTCATATCTGGGGAAAGGGCACCCTAGGTAGGGAGCACAGTAAGTGCAGAGACCTGAAAACATTGACATTATTGGATTGTTCGAGGCACAGAAAGAGGCTAAGGATGCTTCAGAAGGAGTATGTTGTATAGCCATTTTGTACATTTTTTGATTTTTATATTTTTTTCTTATCTTTAAATATCCATTTTTAGTAAACTCAAAATGTTTCTATAATTAGGGTGTGAGATGGGTTCTTAGGTGATATCATGCTGTATGACATGTTATTAAAGAATAGTTCCATAGAGGCCACTATCCAAGAAAACAGAACAGAGTTGAAAATGGTCTTGTAAAATTTCATTTGGGGTTGCAGTGTTTTGTGGCTTGAAGTGTAAAGGATGAGAACAGCATGTGAATTCCAAGAAAGCAACATGGAATGGAAAGAGAACATACAGTGTGTCAGACAGGATGGCAACGTCTTGTGGCATGTGGCTCCCATCTCAGTGATGGGAAAGGTATGTCCTGTGCTTGCTTCTTGCCTGTGGCACACCACAAGGGAGAATGAGTTGGCAACCACAGCCAAAATACATCAGTAACAATTTTAGTATATGGCCAGCCATGGTCTTCTTTTTTTATTTTCCAAAAATTTGATTCTTTTAAAATGTATTCCAAAGGGCTGAGCAGAAAACAGAAATAAAGGGAGTTTGGAGGGAATAGGAAGAGGGGTAGCTATGATACTTAATGCTATTTTTGAATTAGCCATATTGGATTTAGAATTCCAACAAATGTGACAAGCATAATGAAATACGTTTTTGTCTAACTTTTAAAAAACTTTTTAAATGTGCATGTAGTGGGTTAAAATTTGCCTGAGAATATCACATGATGAGATGAAAATCTCAATATCAATAGCACAAAGTTGAGAGAAGGAGTAAAGCAAAGTACAAAGGAATTAAAATGGAGGACTATTGGAGCAAAAGAAATCTACAATGTCTAGTATCTAGTAAGAAGAATACTATCAAAGCTGAAGACTTAAGCAAAAATAAGGATGGAATACAAGAAAAGAAAGAGGAAAGAAGGGTAGTGATGGAAGATGTCAACCACCAAAGACATATTACACTTGAAACCCAAGAAAAAAGTAAACTAACAATAAATCCTGAGTTTAATCACAAATATCACATTAATTTACCTTCCTGTATTTGCATCATGTATATAAAATAAACTGACTTCAGGTAGAGTCAATTCTACTAAAGATAAGTTTAGAGAATAGATACAGAAAATTTAACTGCTGGTCTTGGGACTGTAGCAATTAGTGTATAAATTTATCATATTCTCTCCAAAAGGCTTATTTTGAGTTGACAAATTATGTAATCTCCGTGCAGAAACACTCTTCAAAGTGATCCCAACTAATACTGTGGTCTGGCAAAAATCAAAATATCAAATATGGTGCAGGCTATATATGTTAGGTTGATGGTCAATGTTCACTAGCAATCAACAAATTAATACCTTATTTATTTAACATAGAGCCTGTAGGAATGCAAAAATTATTTTAAATAGGGTTAACAGTTTAAAAACAAAAAGAATAGATGTATATATGTTGTATCACCCGTAGAGGCTGAAACAATGTTTGCCTAATGGTGGCTCATCAGTCCGTAACTAAACCATTGGGATGAGAAATGAAAAGGCAAGATTTTGCAGTGATTTTTATATTTGAAAAAACTACACCTTTTTACTCATCACCTTATGAAAATTAATCATTTACTAAATTCCAGTCTTTTAGATTAATCAACCTTTCTCTGTGACTACCTGGATGCCATTATTTGCCATGCTCGACTCTGCACTCTAAACACTTTGCCCGGTTTGCCTCACTTAATGTTTTCCAGTTTTATTCCTCTACTTCTGAGCTCTTTTTTGATCTCCCTTCTCGAGCTTCCCCCTACTATCCCTCAAATCCAGTCCCTGATGCTGCCCTTCAGATATGGTCCCTCGTTCTGTGTTATCCACAATGTGTCATCACAGCAATTCAGAAGGTGACAGAAGTTTCAGGAAAAAGTCAAAAAAAAATTTTTTTGTTTATACAATATAATCTCTTAAATATGTGGTGGGTGAAAATTAAGAAAAATAGATACGCTCTGATGCAGAAACCAGTCTTTGCGAGTAGTGTCTGGATTTGAATTTGCTAGAAGCAGTAGTATTTTCTTGCAGACTGGAAAGAGAAAACCATTCCCAGATGTCTTAATTTTTCTGACTAACAGTAAAGCCTTCACAATTTACATCATGATTGGTTCAATTAGCACAAGACTTGTGATTCATTTGCAATCTAAGTGAACAAATTCTAGCCTATAAATTTTTACAAATGTTTGTGGTCATGATGTGTTTGGCTCTTGAAGGTCAAAGAAATTAAACAGGAACTGGTAGCTAACAAAGATATCTCAGGAAGTTTCTCGCTCCTTTCATTTAATAGTAGAAGATACAGAATACATGTAAACTTAAATTTCTGTAAACAGTTTCCCTAACTTACTGGTCTAATCACTTTCTTTGTTTATTGATCTCATGTGGTCAAGGAAAGTAAATACTCTGTAACCTACTCTTTCATGTTACTAAAGAGGGAAACCAGCACAGCCTTTAAATTCCACAAGACATTTTTTCCCCGATGCAATTCTAACTTAAAATCAAAAAAAAAAAAATTTTTTTTAATGATTATTTTTGAGAGAGCTAGTGAGTGAGCAGGGAGGGCCAAAGAGAGAGGAGGACATAGGATCTGAAGTGGACTCTGTGCTGACAGCAAAGAGCCCAAGGTGGGGCTCGAACTCCTGAACCTTGAGATCATGACCTGAGCTGAAGTCAGATCCTTAACCAACTGAACCACCCAGGCACCCCTAACTTAAATTTTTTTTTAACTAAGGTCATTCAAAAAAATTATAGCCTATAATTTCTGATATCAATCACTTTGTTCTTAACTATTTACAAATTTGGTTAAGTTGTGCTCTTCTGATATATGGAGAAAGAATGCTGAACTCCTATTTCAGGCATGACTGAAATGTGGGAGGATTTTTTACCACAATACCTGAGATTCGTTGTCTCGCCACTTCGAAGAATGAAGAGGTGGACACAAAATGAGCGGCAGGCAAAAGTTTATTAGAATATAAGATTAGGAAGGAAGAATAGTAGGAAAGCTCTCTTTACAGAGAGGAGACATTCAAAAGTGAATGCTTGCCAACAATAGGCAAAGGTGCTTGTTTTTTAAGGTTCTGGTTGCCCCACCCCTTCCCTTCTCCCCAGTTCCTTCTCAGGTTTTATCCTGATTGGCTGGATAACTTGTCCACTCCTGATTGACTCATTTCCATTGTATGAGGGGTGGTCTATGGCCATACCAGTTCCTTGTGGGTCATAGGTTTTATGGTCTACTTATTTTTGGTCAGGTCTTTCATCAAATTGCTGAAGGAAACTTGAGGGAGAGTCGCCTGAGGGGGTTTGCTGTGGTCAGACACCCCCAGCATTGTTCCAAAATATGTCTTTCCCCACCAAGGACGTCAGGTCCTAATCCTTTCCCTCTCTGCCTATTTTATCCTTTTTTAATTTTTTTTCCTATCATAGAAACAGAGAATCAATAGAATCATGGCCTTAACATTTTCCCTCCACCTTTTAACCAGAATTTATCCCAGCAAAGTGAATTATGTTTTGCTCTCCATTGTTTCTTTCCCCCTTATAAGGAAATATAGCTGTCTTGCATAAGAAAAAAGTTTTCATAAATATTTTACTTAAACTTGTCTAATTTCTTATATATTTTCTTAACATTTGTTTTATTTTTAATAATTCACTCAGAATATATAACATCTGCTTAAAATATTTGACCAAATCAGCACTATCAACGTAAATCAACAAACCAATTGCAATGCCATATAATTCTTGGGTAACCCTTCGCTGAATCACTGTGAAGGGACTTACGTTTGGAAAGCTTTTAATTTTTGTTATAAAGTTCCTAGAAACAGATGTGAAAATTCGCTCAGATCCCACATTGTCTAGTTCAAGCAGCTGTAAATTATTTCATGGATTACACTTGAACGAAATGAAAGTCCTGAGATTATTTCATCTAGGCAGCTGTTATTTCCTTAAATTAAATCAAAACAATTCTTTGCTTGATTAATTCTTGGTTATTTAGATTGTATAAAGATAAAGTGCTCAAAGTCTTTAGTCATAAATTAGTTCATTTTTCTCACTAGTGTCCCTGTGAGTCAAAGGATGCATCACTATTTTATAGGCTACCTTTAAAAATATGTTACTGCTTCATGCTTCCCCCTGTGGGAAAAAAAATTTTTTTTACTCTCTTCTTTTAAATATAATATGAATATAATGTATCATGTCACTTATAGAGAAAGTTAACATAAGAAGTGTCACTGCTTAGTTTTAACTGCGGGGCTGATAATTTTATCAGTTTTTCTCAGCCATATGGTCTGTAACTTCACTCCACCCCCACTTCCAGCCCTAGACTTGTCCCTCTGTCTATCAAACATCCCTATGGATATCCTGAAGACAGATCCATCTCAGCACGTGCCAAACCAAAGACATTATCTCTTCCTATATTCCCCAAAAATGTAATGTGGAGAAACCTGCCAGGATTTCACATTCAATCGTTCACTAAACCTACAGAGTCTTCCTCGGAAATTACCTCCTAACACATTTCTCTCTCTTTTTATTGTGCCTTCCTTACTCCAGGCTGCCAGAAGCTTATATATGCACTACTGATATAGACTCCTTCCTCCCTCATCTCCTCGCTTCCAGTTTTTACTTTTCCAAATGGCTGTAGGCATGTGTAACACAAATGTATGTTGTCTGTTTGTGTATATGTGTGTGTGTGTGTGTGTGTGTGTGTGTGTGTGTGTATTCAGGTATATATATATATATATTTTCAGGTAGTGAGTGATAAGGGCTAAGGGGAAAAAAATAAAGCCAGATAGCAGGATAGCAAGTAATGAAAGTAAATAATCTTTTGAATGGAGTCAATGAAAATGATTATATTGTTCTCAGGAATATTCTCACATGTATTTCATGACTATATTCTTATTTGCATCAATTCAAGGCATATTAAGTTACTCTAAAGCTATAGGATATAGCATAGTTTAGTTTATTTAAAAATATAATTTTAATTAATATATTCATGAAATATATGTCCTAGAACAGCACTGTCCAATAGAAATACAATATGAGCCACAAATTGGAGCAACTTATGTAATTTTGAAGTTTCCAGTAATTACATTAAAAAAGGAAAAAGAAATAGGTAAAATTAATTGTAATAATAAAGTTTATTTAGGGATGCCTAGGTGGCTCAGTCTGTTAAGTGTCTGACTCTTGATCTCAGCTCAGGTCTTGATCTCAGGTTTGTGAGTTCAAGCCCCACATTGGGCTCCATGCTAGGCATGGAGCCTACTTAAAAAGAAAATAATAATAAAGTTCATTTAATGCAGCATATCCAAACTGTTATTATTTCAACACATAGTCACTATAAAAGTTATAAATTAGATATTTTGTATTATGTTCTTCCTAAGTCTTCTAAATCCTGTGTTTACCCATAACGGCATATCACAATTCAAACTAGCCATTCTGAGTGTTCTGTAGCAACATGTGGCTAGTCACTATTAAATTAGATGGTATAGTTCTATAATAAATTGATTATATTAACTATATCAAATATATTCTTGATATTTAGTTGAATGTACAATTGTATGTTCTTATGTAAGAACTTATTAATGAGAAATGCATTTATAGTGATGAGTAATATATTTATGAGCTCATTTACTAAATGTAATTGAATATATTCATTTCAATGAAGAATATTTTATTGAGATAATATCTCTATATTATAGAGATCATAGCATTGTCTGTGTTCAAAAAGAAAATTTCTAAACATTGTATATAACTCTAGAAAATTGGTTTTTTTAATAAATACACTTACAGTTATCTTTTTAAGACACAGATTTGATAATTTTATCTCCCTTCATTATCTGAGACTAGGCTCTTTTGCAGTATTATATCCTGATATCCCTATACATCTCAGGTTATAGTCGAATAGCTGCATAAAATCCCCCCAAATACTATATACTTTCAAGTCTATGTGCATTTTCATGTTCTTCCATCCCTCCAAAAAGTCAGTTCCTACCTGGTCTGGCTTATATACTTTTACTCACTTCTTACTTAATGTATTCAGCTTTCCTAAATTTTATAATTTTTTTTATGTTTATTTTTGAGGGAGAGAGACAGAGCATGAGCAGGGAGGGACAAAGGGAGAGGGAGACACAGAGTCTGAAGCAGGCTCCAGGCTCTGAGCCATCAGCACAGTGCCTGATGTGAGGCTTGACACGAGGCTCTAACCCATGAACCATGAGATCATGACTTGAGCCAAAGCTGGATGCTTAAACACACTAGGCCACCCAGGCACCCCAGTGTATTCATCATTCTAATAATTACTTTATCATTTAGATTTCAGTTAGAAACTGAAAATATTCTACCTCATTAAAATAGAATAGTGCCAAGCATTAATAGATAATATCTGGCAGGTTTTGTTGTTGTTGTTGTTGTTGTTGTTGTTGTTGTTGTTGTTTTTAAAAAGCCTCGGTTTGTTGCTTTCTTATTTGTTTTCCATAACATTTAAAACATTTATATCTGTTTTGTCTCTGGGATAAGACTAATTACATCGTATTATAGTTACCTACCTTCTTAAGTAGACACTAATATCCACTAGACAGTTAGACTTCAAAGTATCAAAAAAGAGCAAGAATATTTTTAAAAATTCCCACCAGATTATTTTTACATAATCTTACTCTACCACTATTATCTTAAGAATTTTGAGATTCTCTGGTGAAAATGTATTTCAGATTGCTTTACAGAAAATTTTAGTTGGTTAGAGTCTTTCCTTAATAGACTGAATTTGTATCTACTTACTACCAAAGATGATATATGGTATATCTACCTATCTACCATAGTTACAGCACTTGGCTGCATACTGTGGAGGAATATCTTGGAGAACATTTTATTTAGAAAAAAAAGCCCAAAAAAGGGAAGAGAAGAAGGGAGGAAGGAAGGAAGGAAGGAAAAAAAGAGAAGGAGGGAGGAAAGGAGTAGTGAGGGAGGGAGAGAGGAAGGAGGGAAGGAAGAAAAGGAAACACTGATACCATCGATGTTCACAGAACCTAAGTTTTCTATCTTTAGAAGTTCTCAACATTTCTTGCCTTGACTTATCCAATACTGAAAATGCCTTGGACAGGATCTTACTCAAATTCTTTAATTTGTTTTTCTCCTTCTCTTTCAATTTGTGTAAACTTTTCAAATTTTCAAAGTTTAGGCATTTCTGTTTTTTTCTTTGATGATTTAATCCTAGACACCTGCTCCCTGTAATAAGGCTGTTAAGGAAATGGAATTCTGGATACCTAGATTTGTATTTTTTTTCCTTTGCAAACTAAACATAGATTATTACTAGCCTTCCATGACTAAACAGGATGCAGGATTCTTTATAGTTGCATCACCCTTTAGAGCTTTGGTAAGTACTCTATAGTTTTTAGGAGCTTATTGATCGTCTTTGGCAGAACTAATATTGGTAAGGAATAAAAGGATCAGTATTTCTCAGAGTAAGCCTTCTCCCAAGACTTTAAGAGCCAACTGCACTACATCATCACAGCTGCATTGGACAGTCCACAGCCAATGCAGCTGGCTGAGATAGTCTTAGCTTGCAGCACCCCGAAGGCTCCAACGAACTAACAAGTGAATTCCAGCAGGCTTCTCACTCTAGGGTTCTCTTTTTCTGCCTCTGTGTGATAGTTATTCTGAGCTAGAAAGAAAAAAAAAAAAAGGTCATACTCAGATGGGGATGGGGTGCCTAGGCTAACTTCAAAACACCTTGTGAAATACATTTCTTGAATTTGCAAGTAGAAACAGAATTCTGGCATGGAGATTCTACTGTTTGTCGGGGGAGGGGGATGAGGTGGAGAGAAGGCTTGAGCTATGCTGTGATTGGAAGCTGTTGGCATGAGGAACCTGGAAGCAAGCTAACTAGAAGCAGACGGCCTTTGCACTTGGTTTGGGTAGCACATTTGACTTTCTCTGGTTGGTTCTGAGTTGGAAATGGGCACAAAAGGAGGGAAGCCGGCCTTTATTAACCAAGTCCTGAATGTTTGGGGCTAATTTCTGCTAAGGCTTCACAGGGTTGTTCCAACAGAGGTGTGGGAAGTGTTCTAATGTCCTAGATGATCTTTCCTCCCTCTGTTTGTATGTTCAATCTCTAAGTCCCCTCCTTTAGTCATACTGTCCATGCAAAAAGTTGGCCAGAAGATGACTAGAGATCCAGATCTTCACTGCTTGATGATTGTTCACTTGACTCCATAATCGGTTGCATCCCAAGGGCTTCTTAATCTTTTTGATGCTGTGTCCTCATGGTGACCATCTGATAAGAAAGTGGCTGTGTAGAAGCATTTAAAACTTGCATTAAGTATTAAGATGGTATAATTAAATGGGCTGGTATCATGACCCCTGTGACATAAACAAGAATAATTAAAAGTTCATTTGAGATACTTCAAAAACAACAGCCTGAATGTCCAAACAAGGCCAAGAGAATAATTCTCTAGGTCATAAAGATCAATCTTAGAGAACCAAAAAGCTTTTTTTCCTTAAAATGATAGGTAGCTTTTTCTAACTTATCTGTTCCATTGAGCCAAGTACAGCACGAAATGTTAGCAATGAATGGCAGAGATACTGTCATGACTAGTGAGCAGGAAATCTAAATTGTCTATTATTACCCTTGCCAAGGAATTGAGACTGATCTATAATCCATCTAGGTTATGAGTGGTATAATTTTATAACTTATGCCAGAGTTAAAATGACAGGTCTTACAGTCTTTTGTTTGTATGGTTTTTACTATTGGAAACACTGCTTTGCTTATTTGTAGGAGTACTGAATTGGTAACACCTCCAGGTAATGTGTCTGAATAATCAAGGGTAGCCTCATTTTGGAGCTTATATCTCAATTGTAATTTTCAGATTTGATGATTTATAGAATTAGAGTGTCTATGTACAGATAAAGTTTGTAATACTATTCTTAAAGTGTGTGAGATAGTAGTATAAGGCAAGCAAGGCTAGCTATCCTGGCTGCAAAGGAAGTAGTATCTGTTAGGAACACATGGATATCCAGGAAAAAAGAAACTGTTCATGACTTGAGGTTGGAATCCAGACCTTCTATTAGCTGGATTACATATTTGCATTTCTATTGGTCCAGGTGGCGAATAATTGGCCCATCATCTTAGGAAGGTCCCTCTCTTTTTCTGTGAGAAAAGGATACTAGCGTAGTCACAAATGGATCTATTTAAGGTCATCTGTCCCCGTAGGTGCAAGTGAAGACACCATTGGTTATAATTCCCTTTGATCTCATTTCCCCTGGATTGGAATTTGCCCTAGATTTTCATCATTAGGGTCTAGTGAGAAATAGTGTATCTAGCAAGCAGTGAACTTGAAGGCTATTGTTTAGGATAATCAAAGATTGGTGTTACAATAATTATACTTTGATCTAAGTTTAGTAAAAGGAGAATAAAAGAAAAAGGGTCATTATGGATAGGCAACATCCAGGGTCTCTAGAAAATGAGAAATGATTATAAGTAAGCAGATAAAAAACAAAATAGGAATTAGGCAGAGGTTTTTATCCAGAATCTTGTACAGAAACTGTCCACTATCTGGATTATTCTAAAAATTGGGTCTTGGATCATCTTCTATGAAGATCAACTGCTTCTAGAGAATCTCTGAGAATCTTCAGTTGAGGTCCCCTACTAGGTCAGGCTTCCACTTTTGTTGATTCTGGATTACTTCTTTAGTTGTGAAATGTGAATCCAAGTATTTACTCCAGAGAGTTTTACTTCTGTATCTGTTGTTAACAGTATCTGATAGAATCCCTTCCAATTAGGTTGAAGAGCAGTTTTTCCCTGATACATCTTCTGATAGATAAAGCCTCATAGTTGAAAATCATGAAGAGGCTATTTAAGAAGACTGTTTGAATGCACCCTTAACCTGTAATATTTTGTGATGTCTGTGTGCATGAGGATAGTATCATATGTAAAATCTTTAAACACATGGGCCTTCCAGTTACCAGTTCATAGGGAAGCAAACAATATGTCCCTGACGGAGCAGACCGTACTGCATCAAGGGTGGGTAGGAGTACCCTTGACCAAAAGAGGTCAAGGGTTTCTGAAAGTTTTGTTAGTTTTATTTCAAGGGTATCATTATTCTTTCTACCTTTTCAGAAGTATATAGATGGTAAGAGCGACATGGTTTCTGAGTAAGGGGTAATACCTTACAGAGTTCTTTTATCGTATTTCTTGTGAAAAGTGTGCCTGGGTCACTTGATAAAAATTTATATTCCCAAGGCTGGAAACACAAAGTTGAGCATATTTTTAGCAACTGTAAAGATCATAGCTTTTTGACAAAACAATGTTTCGACCCATCCTGAAATTATACAGGCATACAATAGCTAAATCATATTGAAATCTCATGGAAAGTGAAAGCTATTTAAAATCCATCAGAAGGGCCCTTGAAGCTTTAGTTTCTGGCCATGACTCACATTTACAGCTTTTCTAGAATTATGCTGGTGATAAGTCCACATGACTTAAATATTACTTCAGCTATCTTTTTAAAGTTAGCCCAGCCATGTTAATTTAAGATAATAACCAATTTATCTGTCCCATGATGAGTAGTTTCATGGAGAAATTTAGCTAATATCCATTTGAAATCACCTAGTGCCACCAAGCAGCTGTCTTGAGGACACCAGAGATTATCTAGTGAAGCTAGAACCACATTTTTTCCCTTTTATTTTTTTCAAAATGAAGGGCTAAATGTTGATATTTTACAATGGTCTCTTTGAATTCCTTTAAGGATTTATCCTTTGAGTTTAATAGTGTCAAAATCTTTGTTAAGGCCACTTGTTTGGCAAAATGATCTGCTAGAGATTATTTCCTTTAGCTCCCATATTATTTCTGTTTTCATGAACTCCAACTTTTATAATTGTTACCTCTTTTTGAAGAAGGAATGCATGTAAACATCTTGTCCATTTTTGATGGGAGTTCCAACAGAGTTGACCCCTTTGTTTTCAAAGCATCCCAAATTCGTATATTCATGTATATATATACTCTGTGGTCTTTGTCTAGTTGACAAGCTCAAGTAAGTGCAATAATTCTGCCATCTGGGCTGATTTTACTTCGCATAGAGGATTGTATTCCAAAGGCAAGCTTAAATTGGTAAGACATTTTCTACTCCAGTTTGAAGTTTTGAGGTATGATCTATCAACAAATAATATTAGGCCAGACTTTTCAATGGGAGTCCTCAAAAAGACTGAATGGAATATAGTAAGTTCCCTGAGCTAAGAAAATTGTGAAGTTCTCTTCTTCTGGTAGGGGCAGGAGAGGGCAGATCAGTCATGTCTCAGTGGTGAACAGTACTGTGAGGAAGAGACACGAACAAAATCTCATGGAGGCTAATTAGCTATAGCTGAAAGGTGCTGTGTTTTCAGACAGTAGTAATGTCTGTGTTGTATGAGGAACCATAAGATCAAGAGAGAAGTCTATATAACTACTTCAGCAAAAGCACCAAATCTTGAAGTGGTGGTTATTGCTCTAAAACAAGGGGAATACGCCTTTTCAACCAGGTCAAAGTGATGAGTTTTCATGACTCCCATGAAATTGAGTTAAAACTCTGTGGGCTTGCCAAATTGCTCATGTGCAAGTAGATGAAAAAATGTTAGTTGGGATTGCCTGAGGAAGGAGACAAATAGACTCCTGTGACAAGCATTCTTCAGATAATGGAAAGCTTGTTTATGACTTAAACTGAAAGTTGTCACAATCTCAGGAAAATTTGACACTTGTTTACAATATCCATTTAAACCCAAAATACTCTTGATTGTTTTGGGAGGGGTGTCAGATGTTCAGATAGTCCTATAGCCTTATCAGGAGAGAGTGATTTGCCTACTTATATAGGTTATAACCTCAAATGATGGATTATGTTTTGGCAAAATTATAATTTATCTTTTGAAACTTTATGTCCGTCTTTTGCTAAGACTGAGAACAAATAAATAGAATCCTTTTTACAGGAGTCCTTGTGCTATGAATAAAGCAGGGGATCATGTACATATTCCATCAAGACTGAATTACCAGGGAAACTTAGATCTTTTAGTCTTGATTGAGAACCTGGGAAAAGTAGGCACGGGCTTTGGTGAACCTTGGGCATGACTATTCAGGTATATTGTCCTCCCCATGTGAAAACAAAAAGGAAAGGTTAAGAGTGAAAACAGAGAAGCCTTCAGACATGCTCTTATTGGAAGCTGTTGGATAGGAAAGTTGTGAAGGCAAGTTAATTAGAAGCAAATGAACTTATATAATTAATTTGGAAGACATATAGTCTTGTCTTTGGTTGGCTCTGAGTTGGAAGCAAAGGCAATAATTGAGAAACTGGCAGTCATTGACTGAGTCCTGACCATGTGAGGCTAATTGCTATAGAGATTTTAGGTTGGTTTCTTTGACCAGTTACAGAAAGGTGATAGACCCATGTTCTGTAGGCATAGATGGTCTGCCCACTGTCCAAAACAGACTCAGTCTCTTACCATTTTTCTTCTGTAAATCTTCTCATGTAATTTGTCTCCAACGACATCTAGAAATGATTTGAAAAATAATTGACGCATGAGGTAATATTTTTGTAAAGTGGAAATATAATGTTTTGCTTAACTATTGGCAGATACCTGAAAATATGGACTTTTCTTATTAATTCCATTAGGGCTAATTTTTTCTCTGCAATTGCTTATGTTGTTACAGAGGATCTCGATGATTTAAGAATGGAGGGAGTAACTACCCTTGTACCTTCTGGGAGCAAATTTAACCAAGGTCGTGCTACTCACCCTGCCGAACCTCAGGCCAAGGTCACGTTGAACATCTGTTCAAGGTGTGCCAGGTAAAACAAATAATAGGTATGGTATATAAAAATATGATCTTAATTTTTAAAATCTAAGATTTTGATGCAAAGTGTGTACTCCTCTATGTTAAGAAAATCATTTACTTCAA
The DNA here is from genome assembly GCF_018350195.1 of Panthera tigris. Classification (NCBI taxonomy): domain Eukaryota; kingdom Metazoa; phylum Chordata; class Mammalia; order Carnivora; family Felidae; genus Panthera; species Panthera tigris. The sequence continues at coordinate 19,231,285 of NC_056676.1, forward strand.
ATTACCTTTTGTGCTAACATTGGCAAGGGAGTCAGTCGCGCAGTGTATCCTTGTGTTCAATGCCACTCAGACCAACAATGAATCAAAGAGTTTAGCTTGCCCTCACTTCACAGTTTGAGAAATTTTAACTCTTTCTGCCTTCTGAATTTCATTTGCTGCCTTCCCTTCTGTTCCCTTTCAAAGGCAGACTCTAAGGGCTTTAAGGGTTCAAAGCCACTTTTAAAGCACCCGCGTAAAAACGAGTTTGCCCAGGTATCCTTTAAGATCTGATATTATTGGCCTCTTAACCTGCTCCTCATCTTGTTCACCTCCTGGAAAGAATTTAATCAGCTTGACACTTTTCAGTTTTGGCAGCTGGAAGCAATCTTTGCATAGACTGTATGTGGCCAAAGAAGTAGCTTAAGTTACTGCCAAGTCAGCTCCCAGTGCTGGTCTAGCAGAAACTCACCAAATAGCTAGAATTCATTCTTTTGTAGGAACTAAATCTCATTTGCAAAGAGGCTTTTAAGCCTGTTTAAATGATAAAACAAGCCTTCTAACCCTTATGTAAATGGTGCAGATTAGCAAGAACAATGCACTGGCTGGCCAGTCTTATCTCCTTTTCTTTATGTCTAGCTGTTCTATTGTACTGTTTGAGAGGGGATTAGCTGCTGGGAAATGGGGGGCGGGGAGTGTAGGAAAATCAAATCAGATTTTTGTAGTTTTTCCTCCTTCCTTTTACCCTTTTGAAATTTTTATTTTAATTGTCACAGGCTTAGAAAAATAGAAAGGCAGGGATGTTATTTGAGACCATTAGGAAAAATGCCATAGCACAGTGGAAACATCAATGGAAGTAATATTTGGGTGAACTGACTTTGATTAGGGCTGTGAAGAAAACTTCTAATATTTATGTGATGGTATGTAGGCATCTTGAGTGTACAGGTCACCTATGGGAAAGTTGTTTTGCATTTTTTTAAAAAAAGCCTTTATAGTATTGTTAAATAACAAAAATTCAGCTGGCTAAATTTTGAAGATGGAATTGGCTTTATCAAACAATTCCTGAATGAAGCAGTATCCAAACTGAAAAGAGTTCCACTGAGCAACAGGAAAGAAAGGGTTTTTAAAGGTAAAAAGGCAGGGGAATGAGGGGGAATTGTTAGCAAAGAATCCATTGTTTTAGGCGATGTGGCCTGGCCCTCCTAGGTGGAAAGGAAGGGGTCTATCAGTAAACTTCCTCATGCTGACCAGGAAATCCCCATGTTGACTGGTTAAAGGTTACACACTCCTGGAGAGTTGAAACTGCAGTTAGGTTAAGTATTAAGTCTTGGTTTACTGACTTGGGGGCTTAACTTAAATGACTCCATTATGGCCCTGTGGTTTCTTTTTAACAGTATATTTGTTCATTTATACTTTGACTTGAGAGGGATTAGTATTTGGTCCTTCATATCATTTGTAGAAGATTGTTTTTTTCAAAAGCTTATGAAAATGATACCTTTCTAAACTATTGAGAATTTGAATTGAGAAAAGACCAAGCACATACCTAACCCTAAATTACCCACCATTCAGCTTGCCAATAATAGAGTTAGGCTATAAGTCACAACCTGCGTTTAAAGTTGAGCCCTTAACTAATTTATTAAAGAGATTCGATTGAATAAATAATCAGTTATATTATTGCTTTCTCACTATGTACTACATGCATATGTACTATTTTAAGCACGTTAAATATATAAATTTATTTAATTCTCAATTAACACTGGGAATTAATTACTATTGTAATGTTAGGTTATGTTATTGCGAAGCACCAAGCTATTGTCTGAAGGCAAAGACGGAAGCCTCAAATAGTTAAAAACAATGAGATAGGAAGAGATTTGGGTGTTAAAAATGATGGGAGCTCATGACTCTTTTGATGGAGAAGAGGCAATGTTGTACTTTCAAAAGCAAGATAAGGATATATTGATTCAGGGAAATGTGGTAAAGAGTATGGAAAGAGACATAAGGCTGTTGATTTTAGAGTAGATACCATGGTCAAAATTCAGAGTGGAGGAAAAACTTAATATCGGTTATCAAGAACCTTTAAAAACCCGAGACTTTACCTTATTTGCAATTGTTTTTATCAATGCTGGAAGAAGACAGTTGTCAGAGACAGAGGACTCCCGGTGTTAGCATTTTCACTGGTTCCCAAAGCCACAAATTTCACAGAATGACACAAATAGGATAGAAAGTTATAGTACTCGAGAGGAACCCTGAGTTTAGGAAACCTGAATGTTTTGTAATGGGAAGTTACCATAGCTCTACAGGGAGACTCCATATTTCTCTTCCAAGGCTGTTTGTAGTATAAACATTCCTGAACAGACTGTCTGAAACAAAGGTTGTCAGTGTCTCTGCTCACAAGATAGGTAGTAACTTGAGAGACTCATGGAGAATTATCTCCAGGTACTACTTAGAGTGGATTACTTTTGTAATGCATTGATATGGTAATCAAATTCCTCCATAATTATTTTTCAAACATAAATTTATATTGTTGGCTCACCTCTCCTTGTTGCAAGTAAGACTTTTAAGACTGTGAGAATTATGCTTTTTAAGCCAGGGCTGAGCAATTACCTGAGGCAGAAGTCATTAACTGGAGGACTGTGGGCAGTGTTCATTTGTATTGTGTATCTCCATAATATTTAGAAACACGATTGGATTAGTTGCCAATATTACATAAAATATTGGGATTTCTGTCTTCTTGTAAAAATCTGTACAGGTGATAATACCAGGCCCACGTTCTCAGATGATTACATAGTAGCGGCTTCCCCAGCCAGACGCTTAGACTCCACAGTGGTGCTCCATTTCACCTTGGATTGTCTGTCCAGCTTCACTCATCTACACTAGCTGCCTAAGTCTGCAGGCCTTTGTAACCTCTCATTTGTAGAAACGTATTTGCAGAAATGATAAACAATGAATCAGGACTGGAAGAATGCCAACTGAGGTTCCTAGCCTGGCCACAGGAGAAGATTCTGGTGCCCAGAAGAGACAGCTGATACTACAAGGCTATGCACAGGAGTTTATGGTAGGCAGGTAGTAGTTTTGGAGTCACCAGGTGATCCCTCAGAACTCAGAGTGAGTCAGTAAGAAATCCAGTGCTGTAGACTAGACCAACATGGAGAAAATGATTGCTTCATTTAGACAACTGTGCCCATTCTCATTGTTCTTCTTGAGTGGGCACTGGTACCCAGCCTAGAAGATAATAAGGGATAATGGGGGCTTTATGGAGGAAGCCTGGACATTAGATTTTGGGCCTTTTGGGATCAGGATTTAATTCCAAATCTCACTGGATTGGAGACAGTCTGGTGATAATGGATAAGAAATTTTTGGATAATTAATGTTCAGTTGTAGCACATAATTACCGATACTTTTCAAGGCTTTACAGCAAAGATAAAATAGATAGACAACCTCCTTCAAAGTCTGGCAAAGGGATCTAACATATGTACCCTAAGTTACCTAGTGTGTCATCTTGGGAAAAATTATGCAAATATTCAGTAAATCTGGTCTCCTCTGTGAAATGGAGTTCTCGAAATCCTGGAGATAACCTCTAATGACAATTAAGAGGTCTGGACAGGATAATGTATGCAAAGGCAGCTAGCAAATTGTTCACAGTACAAGGATCTCAAGGAACAGAGGGTTTCCTCTTCTCTTTCTCTCACTCACTGGGATAATTACCATGTAAATACTTAAACAGTTCAAATTGCTTTGAGTTTTTTCCCATCTTCTTGAGAGGGTTGGATTAAAGTGCTCAGGTATTGAAGAAAAAAGAGCCTCATTTTTCTGATGTTCAGGAATTTTCTCCTGCCTTAGGCTTATAGCTAGCTAGGGAAAAAAGTACATCCATCTTCCAGGATTTCTGTATCTAATAAGAGTGTAAGGTGCAATATTTTTGTTGGTTATTAGTTTGTTGTTTCTTCAAGTTTTAAGATCAAGAAATCACTTTTTTCCATAGAATTGGAGAGGTATAATGCAATAGGTGAACTTAATGGTTTTGTTGTTATCTCGAAGTAACACCATAGCTGTAAGACACTGTCAATAAGCTCAGGACAGCGTCAGTGAGACTCAAGTGATGGTTAGAGTTTCTGCAAAGAGCCCATCAATGAGCAAGTTGGTGGTAAGAGGTTGAGTCTACTCTTTAGATTGCCATTTTTCTCAGTCTTTTTTTCAGATATGACACCACTTGTGAGCTACTTAGGGGGTTACAGTATCTAGGAGTGAGTTTGCATATATGTCCAGAACCTATTGCCCTTATCAAGTTGAGGGCATTCAGCCAATGGCCACAGAGCACTTCTCATTCAGAAACTATTGGAAGACATCATCTGGAATAAGACATACATTCTACTGGAATGATTGAGGGGTATAAAATACAGGTGACCACTGGAGGGACTTCCACTTTCCAAGACATCAGGAGAAGAGGAATTCACAGTAAATTGCTCTGTAAAGTTTTATGTGGGACAAAGTGACTAAAATATCAATAATTTCAAAAGTTTATTGATTTAGCCTATTTACAAGAAATAAGATTATAGAATTTCTTTTTTCATAAATATTTCACTCATGGTTGGGAAAGTGCAGATAAAACAAAGCTGTGTTTCCAAGCTGGAAAATTATTCTGGAGTAGTGTTATTCCTATAGGTCTGAATGGCCTTAGTCTGATGTGGGCATTGCTGCAATTGTGTGATTTAAACAAAGAGATGACATCATCCAGCAAGTGGGAAAATGTTGGCTAGTAGATATCTGACCACCAAGATACATTAAGATTCTAACCCAGAACATCTCATTTTCCCCCTCAGATCATAAAGTAAAGAAGCCATTATAAAAGCAACAATTTTAAGTAAAGAATTTTCTGTGTAGTGTGTTGTAGTGTCCTTATAACTGCTGATTTTACTCCTTACAAAATAGATTTTTAATGTATTCATTGTCTTGGTTTGACTTTTGGAAGATTCTACCAATATAACTACAAATCCTTGAATGGTATGGGCAAAACAAGTTTCATTTGTTGTCTGGGAATCACACTAAGTAGTATCAACTAAAAAGCAAAGTGTCAGTAGGTCAATAATGCAAATAATCAGCAACACTTCTGCAGTTTTAAAAAACAGTGGTTTGCCAGATTTTGAGTTTCAAATTAAATTTTTAAATTCAATGTCTTGAATTTCTGTTGTAAGATAACAGTTAAGATACCGACAGCAAGTAGACAAATGTGGATACCAAGGCACCAGATGACTATTTCAGTGAAGTTTATAAGACATTTTCCTGGAAAGACCACCCATTAATTCTGTCTACCCACTGCCATTCTGAGGAGTTAAATCTTGTTTTCTTGGACTCCTGCCAGGGCATTCCGGGTGGTAAAATGCTATTTGTTTTTGATGGTGCAAGTGTTTGCATTCATTCATGCTTAACATCAATAGTGCACACACAAAAAGAACTGAAAGCCATTTCAAAAGAAATTGGATTCAAGAGAACATACAGTGACACCAGCTCAGAAACCACAGCATGAGAATGCTGGGGGAAATTTGTTTCCAAATAGCCTGCTGATTTTTAACTGATCTGCTTCATGTCACTGCACCAAAACTTGTTCATCATTTTTCCTACACATCATGACATTAAAATGCTGTTTGGTTGTGTGTTGACTTGATAAGGCAGAAGGAGATCGTCCTTGGTGATGGCACACTGCCGTAAAGATGAAGGGGAAAGCTTGTTAAGTGTGAACGAATATCCAACTGTCTCTATTAGGATTTCCTGGCTGACTTGAGGAAACCCGCATAATTAATCATACATTATATTCTGTTTCACTTGCCTAGGCATTTTTTCTTTTTTTCCCAACTATTTTTAGAAGGCTTAAATTCATCGTTTCCATTGGAAGGAAAGGTGAGCAGAACTGACATAAAGAAAAATGGGTAAGGGCCATAAAGAAAAATGCTATCACTTGGTTAAAGTTAAAAATTTTTCATAAAAATTATAATTTCATAAAAATATGAAATTATACATCATATTTATATACAGCTTTAGCTTTACATTAAATTTAATGCAGAAATCTAAACTCACATGGAATCAAATGACATTGCCCAAATCCCCAGTATTACATTCAGCCATAACTATTACCAGTTACGACAAAGTGAAACACATAATAGCTTTCTTAAAATGAAAGTAAACCAACAAATCACTCAATTTCATTATCAAATAATATTTTCCTATTGCAAATTAAAAGGCATTTAAATTCCTTGATTTTAACTATATAGAGGGAGGAAAAAAAGAAAACTCCACAACGACAGCAATAAGATTTAAAACTCATTGTTAATCTGCTATGAAGGAGAAAGATATTCATTCTACTCGTATTTTCTAGAATTTGGGCTTTGGCAGGTTAGACCCTTAAACTTTAGTTAGACCCAGGGCAGGTTATAATTGTTTGCCTGTGACTTTTTTCTTATTAACCTAAAGTTAAATTGTTCTTTTGTAGCTTAAAACTGCTAAGGGGAAAATAGAGTTATAGGTTTGAAAAATTTAACTCAGATGGGGTCATGTCAAAGGGTCCTGTGTCCAGTGTCTCCCAGCTTCCTGAGACCCCTCAGGCATTGCTACTTAGGCACTGCAAAGCCAGCCTGAGAAACTGTAGAACTCCAGCTATGTTTAGCAGTGCTAAATCCCCATGCATCCGCTGTGACTGTTCATTTCTATAAACCCACAAAGGCTGTGACTTATTGCTGGGGGCAGCTGGACAACAGTGAGAGGAAGTTAGAGGAATTCATGTTGGGCACATTCTATAAGGAAGCTCTTTCTCTGGAAATAGCACCCAAGGTAAGTGCACACAAGCAAAACACTCTTGTGGACCTACTTCTTTCCACTCTTAACATCCTGATGCCCGAAGTGTGTACCATTTGACCCCAGTATCAAGAGCTGATGAGAGGAGAAGATGGAAACGATTCGAGTGACTTAAAATCCCATAGCATCCTCTCTGAACAAGTGTGTCCAGAAAAACTAAATCTAAAACCGTTAGCCTTTTGGCAAGAACAATTCCTCAAAACGTTGAGGACATTGGAAGCCACACCGATAGTCCGTTATATAAGAATTCAAATTATTTCACCCAGTTTCCCCAGCGCGTAATGAGTTTACAGATGCCACTGTTGGTGTTCAGTTGTTTATTCATGGAGTAATTGTGAGGTTTAAAGGGGCTGAAGAATTAGCCTCAATGAATCGCCTGCTTGGAACAGCTACAGGTACTTTGTGGAAAATATTTGAATCTCTCATATGTTATTGAACTAGTAGTGTCAGTGATGAATTTTCACTTCCTGTTGTGGGCTTAACCATCATCAGTTCCCTGAATTTTTGTCAAAACAGAAGCTGAATATTCCGACTTGCTCTACCACACATTGGTTTGATGACCTGTTAGTGGTAAAGTTTTCTTGCAATTTTTTTTAGCTAAAGGCTAAGATTAAAGGTTTTCTGAATGAGAAGAATCACCTTCAAACACTCTTATTGGACACTGAATAGTTTTGGAAATTAGCTCTTCCTTCAGACTTGATAACGTTTCCTCAAGAATTCAACCGAACATTACAAGGCAAAGCAGTGCTTATATGAAAACCTTATATTTTGTAAAGTCATTTTGATGACAACTAATGTAGTTTGAATTAAATCACATCAAACTATTTTATATGCTTGTGTTTTATAGGCTCATGAATTAATATTAGCATTGGGTAGTATCTATCTGTGTAAAAAGACATTTTGAAAGGTGAAATACATAAGATCTCATTACAGAATCAGCATTAACAGGTGAAAATTTGCTATCGATTTTGATGAAGGGGGAGCTCAATTTTGGGAAATTTTATCCTCTCCCCCCTCTAACAATTCATTCTCATTAATAGATCTGTATTACAAACGACTGTAATTGGTTATTATATTTTGAATTTAAGCACTAAAAACTTGTGGAAAATTAGCATCATTTTTATTTACAGATATTCAGGTATTCACCCTGTGGCTCAAAGAGTCAACATGCTGTATTCAAACACACTGTTTTAATTCACTTATCAGATTTCATGGTTATCACCTTTTATATTTTAATTGTTTCTTGTAAAGGCACCTTTCCAAACAGATAATCCTTGACACACTCAGATCTCTGTAATTGTTTTCAATAAGATAGCATTATAATTAATTTGTAACACAGGAATCAGTCCCTTGATACAGTATGAGGATGTGGATGTGGTCTTTTACTCTTATGAGCATTTTAGAGTTTTCTGAGGATTCTTCTCCAAGTTTTCTGTTTCTTCCCTCTTGAAGTCTTTAATGAGTTTCTGCAACTTCTACTGGGTATTGGTGAGGATGATTCTTAAATTTTTTTAAATGATTATTTATTTTTGAGACAGAGAGACAGAAAATTACTAGGCGAGGGGCAGAGAGAGGGAGACACAGAATCTGAAGCAGGCTCCAGGCTCTGAGCTGTCAGCACAGGGCAGGATGCAGGCCTCGAACTCACGGCCTGTGAGATCATGACCTGAGCCAAAGTCAGATGCTCAACCGACTGAGGCACACAGGCGCCTGAGGATGATTCTTAAAGAGCTTTGTTTTTCTTCCTACAGCTTTTCTTCTTACAGCTTTGTTTTTCTTCTTACAGCTTTATCTCTTTCTGAGATAGGATGTGGATATTTCAGGACATCCTTGTCCTGGGTTAAACCAAGGAGGTCAAATAAATTAAAGACAAATAAAGGAAAAGAAAGAAAAGGCCTTGGATTCTCTCCTCACCCTAGAATTGAGGAATACATCTAGAAACCTCAGTAGCCTAAGGACAAGAATAGTAAATTTCTGTTTCTGTTTGCTTGTTTGCTTGTTTTTTTTTTTTCCCTCGTGAGAGGAATAACACAGGTAATAGAAAGTCAAAGAGGCACACAGGTTCAGTTTATGATTTCTGCCTGAAACAACAACAAAGTCTTTTTGATCGGAAAACTTCCCTAGTACGAATCATAGCCAAACCTTCCTGAAAATGGAAGAAAATAAGGAAGAAAATATGAAAATAAGAACTTGTCCATGTCCTATAGGCTGCCTGTTCTCTTCCTAGTGTGTGCATTGCTCAAATCCTACCTGGAGCATGACAATTTCTTATATATATATATAGATATATATATAAGAAATATATATATATATATAAAGATATATATATATAAAGATATATATAATATATATAATATATATATTTATATATAAAGATATATATATATAAAGATATATATATATCTGTATATATAGATATAGATATCTATATCTATATATCTGTATATATAGATATAGATATCTATATCTATATCTATATATCTCTATATATATCTATATATATATATGACTATGAACTCAGTATCAGTATCTTGAAATATGGCTTATGTCATTTCATCAAGATCTGCAGGCAGGAGTAACTGAGAGAATGTTCTCACCCAGTTTCCGGTGTGAAGATCTTGAGCAAATGAGACATATGTCTACATTTCCTAGTCTTAGGGCGGTAGCAGTAGAGATGGTGAGAAATTTTCAGAATTAGAAATCCTTTGAAAATAGAGCTGACAGAATTTGCCGTTAGACTTAAATGATGTGTAAAGGGATAAAGGGAAGAATCACTGATGACCACGTATTTGCCCATTACTGGAATATGGTGTACCATTGGTGAGATAGAGAAGATAGGAGGAGCTTGTTGAGGATGGTGAGGAATTAGAAGTTTTTGCACATGTTAAATTTGAGGTTCTTATTGTACATATGCGGTCAAAATCTCTCCCGGCAACAGAATGGACAGTTAATGAGTGAAAGGTTATATTCTCTTTCAGCAGTGTGAAAGAAATGAAAGAGTTTGCCATGTCTTTCCAGTACAGGCTTTGTGATGGATTGTCACTGGCATTGGGATTAATCAGCTGCCTTTATCAGAAGTCACCTCATGTCTCACAACTCTTCACCTATCCCAGCATGGCTGGTTCAGGACCTACCATAATCTGCTTGACTTGCATATCCTTTTTTTTTTTTTTAAGTTTATTTATTTACTTTGAGAGAGAGAGAGAGAGAGCACATGCATAAGCAGGGGAGGGGCAGAGAGAGAGAGAGAGAGAGAGAGAGAGAGAGAGAGAATCCCAAGCAGGCTCCACATTGTCAGTGCAGAGCCTGACTAGGAGCTCCATCTCATGAACCTTGAGATCATGATCTGAGCTGAAATCAAGAGTTGGATGCTTAACTGACTGAGCCACCCAGGTGTCCTGCATTTCCTTTTTTTAAAAGCATTTATCATTCTTTTAGTCTTATTAGAGTAATAAGTCTATGAGAGTAGGGACCAAGTCTGTCTTAGATAACTGATATAGCCCCAATATCTTAAATAATTCTTGATCCACATGAGATAGTCAATAAATACATGGATGAACCGAAGATTAGAGGAATATCAACTGAATCTCTCTCTACTTCTTTCTCTCTGTGTCTCTTTCCATTTGTATTTCCATCTCTATCTCTAGATTCATCTTTCTTTCTCCCTAGCAACATCTCTGTGTTTACCCCCCAGATTCTACCATCTGTTGGGCAGACCAATGTAGATGGTCCTGGTACCTGGATGCCCCATGTTTAAAATATCCTTAGAGCTTACGATCTTTCTCTCTCAGAGTTCATATTATAGTCTTTAAAAAGACATTGGTAACTTCTCCCCAAGTAATGTGCTTACCAGAGATTAGTCATTGAATTGGGGTAATGAGATCTATAATTAACTTCTGGTCATGGGCTCACCTGTATGTTAGGGGAAGAGACATCACTTATTTGAAAATTTCAACAGTGTCATGAGAAGTCGTGGAGAAGCATTTACCAAAAGAAAGAGATTTAGCACAAAATAATAGCATGACCATCACATTAAAATAAAATCAATAAAATGTTCTATTTATAGAGAGCTTTAAATTATAGAAAGTATTTTGAAAAGCATGAATTCATTTAAAGACAATCCTCATAATTTTTATATCAACTGTACAAGTGATGAAACTTGATCAAGAGAATTTGAGTAACTTCTCACACAGCTAATAAATGTCTTTGGTGGGCATGAACCCAGGGCTTTCGAATCAATATTCAATATTCTTTCAGCTATAGTACACTGCTTCTGTAAAACACTCTGAAACTCAATATCATTCCTAATCTTCCATTTTCTACCTTGGGATTAATAATAGCCCTTTGTGATTTTCTTGCCACTAACACTGTATCACCTGGGACCTTCTTTAAAGTTCCTTTTGCATCCAACACACTTGAGTTGCTATCCATAGCTACCTTGGTAATGCTTTCCTTCTTCCTGTCTCAGTGCCCAGTGTCTTTACCTTGACCCAGTCCCTGGAGGCCCTGGATTCTTCTCCCTTCATGGATCCAATCTCTATTCCCAAGTAGTCTTCTCCCCTTCAAATGTGAAAATTCATGTGATGTGATTCTAGATTCTTTCTGTACCAAGTCAGCATGACAAAAGTTTAGCAGTTAAGTCCTGAAAAGTGGAATCTTCTTTTGGAGTTTAGTAATAAGAGTAAAAAGTAGGTATGGGACAACAGCTTGAGGAAATAGTAATTTTATCTCCTTATTTTTTATTTTTTATCTTCTGCCCTAAACCCCAGCTAAACTGGGCTTCTCTCTTTTCCCATAAATGTTCTGTGTGTGTACCCCATATTCTTTCTTCCAAAATAAGGTCACCACACTCTGCATGGAAGACTTCTCCCTTACTCACAACCCACAAACATAGCCAAATACTCTTCTTCCAGCACAGTTCATATTTGCTTCCTTCCTTTTAAAGTTCACTCAGTACTTTTAAATCGAAAACAATTACCTTTGTTATCCTCCTGCTTAATTGTTTTTTAAGTTTATTTTAAAGAGACAGAGAGCACCCAAGTGGGGATGGGCAGAAAATCCCAAGGAGGCTCCACACTGTCAGCACAGAGCCCAAGGTGGGGCTCAAACCCACAAACCGTGAGATCATGACCTGAACCAAAATCCAGAGTCAGGTGGTCAGCTGACTGACTGAGCCACCCAAGCACCCACTCCTGCTTACATTTATCTTCACTTCTGCTCTTGGTCACTTTCTCACTAATTGTTATCTACTTTATTCTCCTCTCTTAGAGAAGAAGTTGTGGCAACATATACATTAATTCATCTTATATCCATTTTGGAGTTCCAGCAGTTTACAAGGGATATGTTTGGAATGACTATCATTCCTGTCACATTGCCTACATGCTTAATAAAGGGGAGAGGGTTGGGGCCATGGTTAAGAGCTGAAATAAATAAAAATTTTGTAGTGAAGTCTGAAAGCTGTCGACAGTTTTCCATACTGGGTAGTAGTGAGTATAAATTTCTAATCTGATGGTTTGAAATTGTCTTTGCTGTGTTCTCAAATTTTTTTAATTTGTTGTTTTTATTCACCTGCTTCCAGCATTTTTTTTCTTTAAGAGGAAGCATGCATTATGTCCACCTTCTCCAGCCCACATACATTTTTTTCCATAATAACAGTATCAAAATACTTTTCTTTGAATCTTAGTAAGTTAGGAGATTTTACCATTTAAAAAAACATCACTTCGTAAAACTCACACTTTTCTTATGATTTACTTTTCTTCTTACTGTAATAAACCACTTAATGGTTTCTTCAGAGACGCCATGAGTAATAAATTTTAGTTTTTGTGTCTGAAATGTCTTAAATACTTCCTTCCCTTTGAATAATGGTTTATCTAATGATTAGTGTTTCATTCCACTTGTGGGTGTTTCTGTATTGTTTCTCTATATAATTATTATTCCTTCATAGGTAATCTTTATCTCCGGAAACTCTCAAATTCTTTTCTTGCTTGATATTCAACTCCCATTTAATGTAAGACCATCAAAATTCATGTTTTCCACCTGAGACTCATGGCTCTCCTATTTTGGTAAGGTGCTCAGCCAACTCTTTCTGTGAATATTTACTCTCCCCTATTCCTTCTTTTCTCTCCTTCAGGCATCCATCTAGAGCTTCTCAATCTACTCTGTACATCTTCTTATGCCTCTTAGATATTTTTAGATCTCATTTTCTCATTCTCTTTTAATTTCTTTTTCTTACTTTCAAGTAACCAAATTGTCTCTTTACGTCCAGTTTAGATTAAATATCTCTATGTTCTTAGAATTTACTCTTTCCCTCCCTTACCATACATGGTTTACAATCTTTTTTCTTTCTTTCTTTGAGATCCTTAAATATACATATTTAAAGTCTTGGGGTTTTTTGTTCTGTGTTGTTTTTAGGCAGGATATATTCTTAACATCGTATTTTTAGTTGGTTGGTGATTTTTCATGGCACGCATTTTATGCATAAACTTTAAAGTTTTTGTAAATTCATCAAGAAAGGGAGGCCCCTCGCTTCCTCTTCCTTACCCCTGTCTGTTTTGCTGGCTTTTCAGTCTCCTGCATCCACCCCTCTCTGGGGTGACCAGTGTAACACTACTATAGTGTAATACAAGACCTTGCATTGGAGGCTCAGGGCTCCAAGCCAGCAGATGGCTTGGTTGGGTTTCTCGCTGGTGGCTGTTTCTGCTTCCTTGAGTCATCTCTGGTTCTACAGATGTACAGTGGTTTACCGATAGGGCATCTCATTCAGCCTTATCTCCTGCAGTAAGCCTTCAAGAACAGGATATTTTGCATACGTGTCCAGCCTCTTCTGCTTCTTGCTGGTGCTGGGCAAGTGGTGATTTTAAATGCCTCCTGTTTGCCAACTTAATGTGTTTCCATTTAAGTCCGTGATAGTGCTTTATCTTGTACTGAGCATGGTTCTATCTTTTAAAATGTTTTAAAGCGTATTTTATCTCTTACCAGTGTATGTGTGTGGGTGCAGACAGCAGATTTTTATGTAAATTTACTCTATCATCTTCACTTGAAGTTATCTCATTGATTAAATACTTCCCTATCCATACACACAAACATTCACGGAAGTAGGTGAATGGGGTCATTGGACAAATATGCTGAGAATTAAAACTAAGATTTTCTTGGAGAAAATACTTATAGGGATAGGAGGGAAGCAAATCAGAGCATCTTTAATATGACCACGTATATAATTAAAAATATTTTTTAATTGTGCTAGTCATAGACCTTCATGTTATAAGAATCAGAAACTTTAGTGGGATTTACTTTAGCTAATGAGGGTTTAAGATAAGGATGTTTGGGAAGAAATAACAGAATAGTTCGGTCTCACTGACATTTGGAATATTGCTCATGACTGTTTTGGATACATCAGCTTCACTAGTAGCCCAACAACAGCCCGAACAGGACACCATTCTCTCTGGACTTCTCCAAATCTGCTTCTATGTCAAGGTACTCTGTTAATAAGTAATTGATTTCAACTTTTGCAGTCTGCTTCCTCCTGGATTTTAATGCCTCCTGGCAGCTGCTTATGGTCTCCTTGTGCCTCTCTATTTCTACTGTTATAGAATAAATATTTGTTACTCCTGTAAAATGCATGTGTTGAAGTTTTAAACCTCCAACGATGTTTAAGAGGTAATTAGGTTTAAATGAGGTCATGAAGTGGTACCCTCATGATGGGATTAATGCCTTTATAGGAAGAAGAAGGAACAGGAGAGCTCTGTCTCCAAATGCACACAAAGAAGAAGTCATTTGAGAACTCAATGAAATGGTGGTCGGCTGCAAACCAGGAGGGGAGCCCTTACCAAGAACCAAATCTAATGCCACCCTTACCTGGCACCCAGCCTATGGTATTTTGTTATAGCAGCCTGAGATAAGAAACCTTTAGGATCATGCCTTTCACTAAATCTTACCTACAGATTCCTAGAGAGGGAATCTGATGGATTACCACCAGGCACCATTTGGTATTGTGTCTACCCTTGAAAAGCAGAGTTCTTATTCTATACCATTTTGACACCAGTGCCTCAACTTTAGTGATCCCTAGTATAATCTTCTGGAATCAAGGGATCTAGAGCTATTTTGTACAAAATGAGGGTATATAGGTTTCGGTAGCCTTATGAGCACCTTGCCCAGACTTCTAAATTTAGTGACTTAGACTTTTTGTTCAAGAAAATGAAAAGTATTGCATTACCATTTTTTAATAATTTGTCATTCGTTTGTAACAAGATTAACCAGATGCCCCTTCCTTCCTCCTGTAGCTTGCATGCATTAGTGTGCCCCAGTCCATACTCAGAGAAAGCACCATGGAAAACATAGCATGTCACATCCTGTTGCATTCACGGGAGGATGTGCTGATGGCAGAGTAGCTGCTGCACTGGGAGATTCCTATTTTAATATGATTCACAATGCCCATTAACCATAGAAGTGTTACATGATGGGCTACAATTCACATTTTAAACCATGCAAAGTAAGAATCTTTCTCATGGAGATCCTAGACTATCTTAATATGTTTATAATGGAGAGAATACCTAGAATTTAGATTTATAAAAACATAATCTAATATGATACTCAAGGAACAGGCTATGCTGTAAAAGCTAATTCTCTACCATAGCTTCAGCCAGGAAAATGTGGGTTCAATTTAGTAATGTCATAGGGTTGGAAGAAAAATCATTGCCGAGATGAAATTCACATTTGTGTGGAACAGTCCACTCCTTCAAGTGAGTTAATATAGAGGTATTTATGGTATGTCTTAGTAAGTCCATTTTGATTTAAAATACAGATGGAAATAAGAAAGGCAACTTCCAATTGTGGAGGCAGGCAATGTGCAGCAGTGAGTATGTCCAATTATCTGGATATTTTAGTAAAGTACCTATTATGGCGAGTGGGAGGATTGTCCTTTGGGTCCAATCACCCCATTTTATTACCTTCCCTGAAAGGAATTCATGAGATAATTACCTGACTCTCTACTCAGAATTCTCTGGCTCTCGGAGAAGTGGGTAGGAAAGAGAGCCACATTCTTTTCTGCACAGCTGCCTCACCTCCATCCAGCCGCAGCTCTCCTTTAGTGTTGCAGAGAGGCAGCTGGCTGATATGTGTTGCAGCTAAGGCTTCCTTCCTACATTTGCCAGAAGCATTGAATCCTTCTTACCTGTGAATACAGTGCCAGCCCTTTCCACCTTTCTCTCTTAGATCATTTATGCCATTTTTCCCTTGCTCCTGACCAGCAATCACGCTGGCCTTCTGGCTTTTCCTCTAACAGGTGAAGTGCATTTCAGTCTTGCTCTGGGACACTGCTATTTCCCCTGATAGATGTGGGCTTCCTCAGACCTTGCATGGTCTACTCCTTCATTTCCAATGAGAGTGGCCTTTCCTGATCCCAAATCCATCACTCTCGCTCTCCTTACCTGATTTTTTTCTCCAAGTTTCACACTTATTTCTTTCACTGCATGCTTCCTCTGTTTTCCCCTGCTAGAAGACCAGCTGCGTGAGGCCAGGAATCTTGGCTGTTTTGTTCACTGCTCTAGTTCCAGCACCAAGAATAGTGCTCAGAATACATATAATTATTGAATGGTTGAATAAAATAGTGCATAAGCTATATTACTTATTAAAATTAAGAATAACTGTTCATTTTTATCAGTCAGGCTCCTTATGAGGTATTTTTTTTCTAAACACTTTATATGCTTTAACTCACTCAATCCTGACAATATCAGAAAGGTTAGGTAATTTACCCAATGATGCACAGCATGTAAGTTGCAGCAAGAAGTCTTGCTCCAGAGTAAGGACTCTTTCTTCCTTTGCTGCCAACAATGGGGAGAGGTAGGTAGGTGTAGGGGGAGGCTGGGAAGGGAGGGAAAGATGTGGCTGTGTGGCCTGTGCCTATTGCAGTGAGCCAAATTTTCTATATGAAGTTATTCTGTCACTTTCTCCTTAGCATGATAAATATTCAGTAAGAGTGAGTTGGTCAGTGTTACTTCGCTGCTGTGGTCCTAGTCCCCTTGGCGTGTACAATCTAAACACACACTGACGTTTAAGCTAGAATGAAGGCATACTAAGAGTAATCAATAAGTTTGAAATGCTTCCAACCAGTGAATAACTTCACTATAATTATTTAGTCAGGGATGTGTACATGAAAAAAAGAAAATTTGGACTTCAGATTCACTATGTTAGACTTTGTGGTGGTAGCAGGATTCAAAAGACCCTGAATCTGCCTCTCATGAGGTGACCAGAAAATCATCACAAATAGACACAGATTGCATTTGACTCATACAGTTTTGAAATAAAAAATTTGTTCTCCTTGAGAAGGTTTATCCCAAATTATATTTTCACTTGCCTACAAATAGAAACAAATTTAGAAAAAATAAGCTGATTACTGTTTTTCTTGGCTTTAATATGATTTTTGCTTTTTAAAATAGCTTAGGGGCACTTAGGTGGTCAGTTGGTTGAGCATATAACTCTTGATTTCAGCTTAGGTCATGATCTCACTGTTTGTGCTGACAGCACAGAGCCTGCTTGAGATTCTCTCTCCCTCTCTCTCTCTCTGCCCCTCCCCTGCTCATGTTCTCTCTCTCTCAAAATAAATAAATTAATTAAAAAACAAACAAATAAAGTGAAGTGGCTTAAATTTGGAATAAGAAGTGGGCCCTGGGTGGCTCATTTTGGTTAAACGTCCAACTTCGGCTCAGATCATGATCTTGTGGTCTGTGAGTTCGAGCCCCACATCGGGCTCTGTGCTAACATCTCAGAGCCTGGAGCCTGCTTCAGATTCTGTGTCTCCTCCTTTCTCTCCTCCTCCCATGCTCATGCTCTG
This sequence comes from Panthera tigris, assembly GCF_018350195.1. NCBI lineage: Eukaryota > Metazoa > Chordata > Mammalia > Carnivora > Felidae > Panthera > Panthera tigris. The sequence goes on from NC_056676.1 coordinate 19,248,935, forward strand.
TCTCTCAATAATAAATAAACGTTAATTTTTTTTTTAATTTGGAATAAGAAAATGCCACTTTTTATCTTTATTATTTATCATCTTTCCATGATAAAAATAAAATAAACCTCTATCCAGGCTAACTAAGAAAAAGGAGAGAGGACACAAATTATTACTAACTCAGAAATAAAAGAAGGGAATAATTACAGATCTGTAGACATTAAAAAGATAATAAAGGAATACTATGACAACTCTATGACCATAAATTTGATAACCTAGATAAAATGGACCAATTCCTTGATAGATGAAATTTACCAAAACTCAAGATAGAAGAAATAGATAATATGAAAAGGCCTTTATTTATTAAAGAAATGGAATCAATAATTAATAAGCCTCCAAAACAGCACCAGACTGAGATAGGATCACTGATGAATTCTACCAAATATTTAAGGAAGAAATGCCACCAATTCTCTAATCAATTTCTCCACCAATTTCTTTCAGAGGATAGAAACAGAGATCTCATTCTATGAGGTCTGACTTACCCTAATAACAAAATCAGGCAAAAAATATTATTAAAAAAGAGAACTACAGACCAATATTTCTCATGAACATGTATGCAAAAGTCCTCAAAACATATTAACAGGTTGAATCCAACAATGTATCAAAAAAATTATAAACCATGACCAGGTAAGATCTGTCCTGGATGTGTAAAGCTGGGTTCAACCTTCAAAAATCAATCAACACAATTAATCACATCAACAGACTAAAAATGAAAAATCTCATGACCAAATCAAGGGATACAGAAAAGCATTTGATAAAATCCAACACCCATTCATGATAAAAACTCTCAGTAAACTAGAAATAGAGGTGAAATTCCTCAACTTGAGAAAGAATATCTACAAAAACAAAATTTACAGCTAAAGTCACACTTAATCTGAGAAACTCAAAGCTTTTCCACCAAGATTAGGTACAAGGCAAACACGTTCTCTATCATCAGTCCTTTTCAACACTGTGCTTCAAGTTCTAGCTAATGTAATAAGGAAAGGAAATAAAAGATATACCAATTGGGAAGGAAGAAATAAGACTGTCTGTTCATAGTGACATGATCATCTATGTAAAATATGTGAAACAACTGAGAAAATCTCCTGGAACAAATAAGCAATTATAGCAAGGTTGCAGGATACAGATTGGTATACGAATGTCAATTGCTTTCCTAAATAACAGTGATAAACAAGTGAAAACTGAAATTAAATACATAATATCATTTACATCTTCACCCCCCAAAATGAAATACTTAGGTATAAATCTAACAAAATATGTATAAGATCTATATCAGGAGAACTGCAAAACTCTGATGAATGAAATTAAAGAACTAACTAAATGGAGAGGTATTCCATGTTCATGAATGGGGAGGCTCAATATTATCAAGATGTCAGTTCTTCCCAACTTAATCTATAGATTCAATTGTAGTCTCAGTCAAAATCCCAGCAGGTTCTTTGTGGATTTCTACAAACTGATTCTAAAGTTTACATGGAGAGGCAAAAGATACAGAGTGGCCAACACAATATTGAGAAAGAAATATAAAGTTGGAGGACTGACAGTAATCTACCTCAAGGCTTAACCATAAGTCTAAATTTATCACGATAGTGTGGCATTGGTGAAAGCACAAAGAGATCAATGGAGCAGAATGGAGAACCCAAAAGTAGACCCATATGACTATAGTTAACTGATCTTTGACAAAGGAGTAAAGGTAATAAAATGGAGCAAAATGATTTTACACAAGTGGTATTGGAACAACTGGACATCAACCTGCAGAAAACAAGTTTAGACACAGACATTAAACCCATCACAAAAATTAACTCAAAATGAATCATAGAGCTGAATGTAAGGTGCAAAACCATAAAACTCCTAGAAGATAACAAGGAAGAAAACCTAGATGACCTTGGGTAAAATGATGCCTTTTTAGGTACAACACAAAAATACTGTCCATGAAAGAAATAACTGATAAACTGGACTTCGTTAAAATTAAAAACTTCTGCTCCATGGAAGACAATGCCAAGAGACAGAAAAGGCAAGCCACAGAGAAGATAAGCCAGAGTAAATACTTGCTAAGGCATATCCAATAAAGAACTACTATCCAAAATACACAAAGAACTATTAAATCTCAACAATAAGAACACAAATAACTGTATTAAAAAATGGGCCAAAGACTTTAACAGACATTTCACTAAAGAAGATACACCGGTGGCAAATAAGCATATGAAAAATGCTCCAGGGGTGCCTGGGTGGCTCAGTTGGTTAAACATCCAACTCTTTTTTTTTTTTTTTTTTTTTTTAAGCATCCAACTCTTGATTTCAGCTCAGGTCATGATCTCACAGTCGTGAGAACAAGTCCTGCATTAGGTTCTGTGCTATTTGGGATTCTCTCTCCCTCTCTCTGCCCCTCCTCCACTCACACTTGCGTGTGCTCTCTCTCTGTCTCTCAAAATAAATGAACTTAAAAAAAAAGAAAGAAAAATACTCCAGAGCAGATGTTATTAGGGAAATGCAAATTAAAACAGCAATATACAATTACCTACCTATTAAAAAGGGCCAAAATCTGGAACACTGAACACCAAATGCTGACAAGGATTTGGAGCAACAGGAACTCTCATTCATTGATGGTGGGAATGCAGCATCGTGTGGCGACTTTGGAAGATAGTTTGGTGACTTCTTACATAAGTAAACAGTCTTACCATATAATCCAGCAATTGTGCGCCTTAGTATTTCCCCAGATGAGTTGAAAATTTATGTTCACACATAAACTTGTGAATGGATGTTTATAAGAGCTTTTTTCATAATTGCCAAAATTTGGAAGCAACCAAGATGTTCTTTAGTAGGTGAATGGATAGATAAACTGTGGTACAACTAGACAATGGAATATGATTGAGTGTTAAAGAAGAAATGAGCTATCACGCTGTCAAAGGCATGGACAAAACTTAAATGCCTATTGCAAAGTGAAAGGAGACATTCTGAAAGACTAAACGCTGTATGATTCCAACCGTATGACATTATGGAAAAGACAAAACTATGGAGACAATGAAAAGATCAGTGGTTGCCACAGGCGAGGTGGACTGGAAGGAATGAATAGGCAAACCGCAGAGGATATTAACTCAGTGCAAAGTTTTTGTATGATACCATAATGATGGATACATGTCATTATACATATATTGCCCATACTCATGGGCAACACCAAGAGTGAACCCTATTGTAAACTATGGACTCTGGGTGAGTATGATGTGTCAGTGTTGGCTCATCAGTTTTAGTAAATGTATCACTTTTGTGGGGGATGTTGATCACGGGGAGGCTGCACACTTGTGGGGACAGGAGTTTATGAAAAATATCTCTACCTTCTCCTAAATTGAGCTGTGAACTTTTACCTGTTAAAACAACAACAACAACAACAACAACAACAACAAAAACAACAACCCACTAAGCTTTAATAAAATTTTAATGAAGAAAATAAAATACATCTATTATTTGTGGTAGGGGTTGCTATACCACTATCATTTATGTTAATTTGCTGCTCATTTGTTTAAAGATTTATTTTTGCATGTAAAAAAGAATAATTTTAACTGTGAAAGAACAGATCTCACAAAACTCATAGTGATAGTTATCACAAGATCTAAGAAGCCTCTTAGAGCCCAAATATGATTAATTTTCCTTGCAAATAAATCAAGTGAATTTTGTCTTCCTTATTTGTTTTATTAGCTTATTAAGTAGCATATATATAATAAAATAACAAACTAAAAATCTTATAACCCCTTTGTTCCATCAAAATATGTGTATTTCTTAATGTTTACCAAATGATTTTATACCTTAAAAGTAAAATAAAAAAAAAAAACTTTGTGGAAATATTTTTTACTTTCTCTTTTTAAAATGAATCAAATGAGGGGCGCCTGGATGGCTCAGTCTGGTTAAGCATGTGACTTTGGCTCAGGTCATGATCTCACGGTTTGTGAGTTTGAGCCCTGTGTTGGGCTGAGAGCTCAGAACCTAGAGCCTGCTTCAGATTCTGTGTTTCCCTCTCTCTCTGCTCCTCCCCTCCCACTCGTTCTTCCTCTTTCTCTCTCTCTCTCAAAAATAAAACATAAAAAAATAAAAAAAATAAAATAAGATAAAATAAAATAAAATGAATCAAATTAGGTAAGAACCAAAGTTGCCCAAATTAGATATCCCCGGCCTTAATTTTCAAATCCTTAATTTTAGGAAAGACTCATTAAACAGACGATTAATGTCAACAGTTCAGTTATTATCTCAGTGGTTATAGAATTGTTTTCTCTTACGTACCAGGTTTTCCTGCTGAGTCAGGTCCGGGAGCAGCTGTTTTTGTAGCAACTTGGCTAAACTTAATCAACATTTTTTGAATGCCTACCTTGTTCAAGGAACCATGGTACTAACTAAAGAAAAAAATAAGACTTCATCTAGGATGCGGTCTCATGAGCCAAATGTGATAAATACTTCAATGACTATGATTCAAAACTGGCCTGATACTGTTCATTGTTCTGGACCCACTTTAAGTCATTTTTTTATTTTAATTATTTTAAATAAGTTGTTTTCCTTTTTTTAAAGTTTTTTTTTTAAGTTTATTTATTTATTTTGAGAGAGAGAGAGAGAGAGCATGAGTGGGGTAGATGAGGAGAGAAAATCTCAAACAGGCTTTGCACCACCAGCACGGAGCCTGATGCAGGGCTCGAACTCACAAACCTGAGCCAAAACCAAGAGTCGGACGCTTAACTGACTGAGCCACCAGGCATCCCTGATCTATTTTTATTATTAATGAAAAATATTTATACTAATATTTTAGCCAATTATCCTAATATGTGAATAGGTGCTTAAAAATAAGCCAATATTCTAATTACTAGGGGATAAATAGGTGACTGAAAAGAACGCTGTCCAGGGTAAATGTTTCTGCTTAGGATAAAGGAACCTGAATTACTCTATCACAACTGATCAACAAGCACACTTTGAAAGAGGCTTCATAAAGACACGAAATCAAATCCCTTTCTAACAGCTTTAATTCAGCAAAATAAAACCAGAAGAGAAAATGAAATGCCCTTATGAAACATTTAACAATGCAAAGCAGAAATTTTAGGTAGGAGTTACCTAATAATTTAGAAATAATGGAAAGTTCAGAAATTATAGAAAATAATAATCTAGATATTAGAGAATCAAAGAAGGCCCTTATATACCTTTATTTTATAGTATAAATTTATATAAAAGACACCCATTTTTTCCACATGTCAGTACAAAACTATATTTAGTCCCAAAAATGCATGATTTTATTTTAAAAAAATTTTAAACCTCCACTAAAAACTGCCTTTAAATCTAAATACCAAGTTATCCAACACAGGAGAAATGTAAAATTTTCCTCGGTTCAATGGTTCAAGAAAATAGGTGGATTTAGGGAGTTTATATTGGAAAAGAATAAATGGAGCTATGCATATTTGAAGGGCAGTCCCATGGAAGAAAAAATATACTTATTTTTGTCCCTCCAAAAAAGCAGTACTGGCAATAAACTAAAGGACACACAGGCTTTGCTTCAACTTAAGGACAGTTGGAACAACTGGAGCGGTAGAAAAATGAGAAGGTCTGACTCCCAGCAAGTGTGAGCGCTTGATTGCTTGAAATAGAAACAGATGCCAAATAACTCTCTAGTGGAAGGTCTGCGGGCAATAGGATGACCTGGTAGGCAGAGCCTTCAGAACTGTGAGAAGTACATTTCTGTTGTTTGTAAGCCATGAGTTGGTGGTAGTTTATTGTAACAGCCTGAATGGACTGAGGCAGTATTGTAGCCATCTTCCTCAGCTCTGATTAGAGCTCTGAACGAGCTTGAATTCGTACATCTATCGCTTGCCGAGCCAGTTCCTCCAGTCCGACCAGGTGGGAGCCTTCGTGGATCGGCAAGGTCTTTTAGAGTTCCCAGGAAGAGACACAAACCACTAGTTGGAGTGATGGAGCTTTACTTCAAGGTGAATTATCGTCTCAGGACGCTGTCCATTTAGGTCCCCTTTTCCCAACACTGGGATGGGTTTCTGCCTCCCCAAAGAATCGAGAAAGATGCTTTTCATTGTTGAGGACAAGTAACATGAGTTTGATAGCCTGCCTACCTCCATTCACTGAGCAATCGTGCCTCCCAGATAGACGGTATGATCTGACTGCCTTGGCACCATTCATGACGGTGAAGCTTCTGTATAGACAGTACACTGCCGTTCTCCCTAGTCAGCAGGCGTCTCTTCTGTCTTGTCTTTCATAATCTCCTGACTAGGTTCAGTGGCCCTGTTATGTTAGGTAGACTTAGCACTAGGACTCCAGTGCTCTAAGGGGCTCTAAGGCTGTTTTGCTTTGCTCCTCTTGATACTAAACAGAAAGAGAAACAAAGAAGCAAAAAACTGTGACATATACAAGTTTAAAACATGGGTAGAGATCAAAATGACATATTTGATCAATCTGGAAAGAGGTTTCAGCTTCAGAAAGAAAATGTATCTCCCAAGAGCTTTTAAGTTTTTATTGTAGTGCAAAATCAGAATCTATACATAGCTTTTTGAACTATTACAAGAAAAAAATAGATGGTAGTTCTACAACCATAAAAAAAGATGTTACGGATGTTCTTTTTTCATACCCAGCTTTGGGGAAACTTTTCACATTCAAATTATGAAAATAATCAATAAGCATTAGAAGTGCACAGAGACATTTGTACAAGCCAGCAAGTGGCTGAGTGTAGCCATAGTCCGTGTTACTTGCAGATAGCAGGGGCAGACATGGAGTGCCACTCTGCTTACCTTCAGGACTGTTTTAAAGGTTGGCTAATGTCTTGACATTGACTTTTTAAAGCAAACTAAAAAAATCCCCATAAAAACAGTAAGCATTATGTGTAACATCCACAGGAGGGGGGCTTTGTTTATTTCTCTGTTTCTTTCATCTGCTTTATTTCATTTGTTTCTACTTCCTGTTTCTTTCACCATCTGAATGAAGTTCCGTGGGACCAACCAAATATTTGTTTATTTTAAAATGTTCAATGAGCTCATAAAAATAGAGCGTGATGGGGTTTTCTTCTGAGAATCAATGTGTGTCACTGTTGGCCTGGGATATGTCTGCTTCATAGCAAAAATAAAACACAAGATTACCAGTCAAGAAGAGGAAGAACATTGGAGAGGGCCTAAATACGTTCTCTGTAAAATGACTCCACATCGCAGAAAGACAATTTTTAATAGACATAACTAGGATTAGGGGCCAGTTTGGGTAGGTATTGGCATTGCAAAAAAATTCAAGTTGTAAAAAATATTCATATAGTCTATAGAGAAGCATATTGTTCTAAGTAAGAGATAATCATTTAGATACCTTGCCATTCTCCTTTCTCCAAAGTCATGAATTGTCATTACATCTTTCTACTGTTGTCTAAGTTTAGACTTGAACAGGTGGAACTGATTCTGTCTGATTGGCCAACTTTAGTCTGTGACATTATATGTGATTTCTGAGAATGATTTTTAAATTAGCGGAATAGTTAGCCTTTAATGTATAACCAATAGTAATAAGAAACACTAAATGTGCAAATCGAGTTTATTTCTTTAAAATGCTTATCCAATTTTGTTTACCTTTCTGGAAGAATTTTAGAAAAAAAGGAAGCATTATAGCCTGTTTGTAAAAAAAAAAAAAAAAAAGAAAATTAAAAATTCATATGATAAAAGGAAAACAGTGTTAATGTTGAATTCAGCAAAATAAGTGATAACAATTTAGAGTAATTACTCTTGTTATGTATTATTTACTATATCGCATTAACTGTGTATGCTATTGAAATACAACAGTTAAAATGAGAATATGATCATTTATGTAAATTATATACTTATCAAATATCTTGTTTTAGTAAATCTCAAAAATTCAGTAATTTGTACCAGTCGTTTTATTATTATAGCCTTTTGAAACTAAGGTACTATATAAGTGACATAGTAAACACTTTTCTGGATAAAAATGATCTCTAATAATGGAAGTGGTGAGAGAGTCCATGAATGAATACACATATATTTAACGTGTGAATCTATTGTTATCCCAAACTTTCCACTCTATCCTTTATTTATTTTATTTTCCACAGCCAGAGCTCCTCACTATCACTTTCATTGCAGTTAACATGAAGAGTTCAGAGGCATAAAGAGTTCAGATTAAATTCAATAGCCTGTTAAATTCTCCAAGCGCAATGGTCAGGAAAACAGGTGGGGAGGGACACATAAAGGATGTAGCAGTTCAGAATCAGAACTGACATTTACCAAATAGCTAAGACTCAAACCTCCTATGTCTGTAAAGTGCTAGAAGAGATGATCAATGCAATCTAAGTTCCCTGTGAATGAATTCAGCCAAACTGATCAATTCAATGGCCTCATATGTAATATTAAAACAAATATGTACATTGAAGCATGGATTTGGAAATTGCTTCCAAAGCAGGGTATCCCTTGCTCCAATAGCATTTTGAAGCTATGGTTGATACGAAGTACCAGCTGTGTACCATCCGCCACTTGAGGCATTCGGAAAGATTTCTGATCCCCACAAACACCTCCTCCAAGTGCGTGCTTTTTAGCCTTATTTTGCAGAAGTTCAAAGGGACTCAGTCACCTGCTTGAGGTCAAAAGGCTAGTAAGTAGGACAGGTGGAATTTTAACCTTGCTGAGACTTGAAAGCCCCAATTCTTGCTACTATATAGTGCTGCCTCCTAGTTTTAAAGCAATCAAACTGTTGGTCCTATTTTGGAATTAGGCATATTTTTCAAATAATTTATTGTACTACCTAGGTCCATTTTGGGGATAAAAGGCTAAGGGGGTGGATTCAGGAATGTTATTTATAAGAAATTGAAAACCTGCTTGTCAGGTTACAAAAGTACAAATAGAGCAGACATAAATTTTTGCCCATGTTATTCAGATGAAATACTTATCCTGTTTTTGTAGGTTATGAGCTTTGTGACTTAGATGTTATATTAGAAATGTAGAACCAATGTAGTAATAACTTCAACCTGAGATGTTAGTTATTTAGATATCTGTTTTCTAGCTATGTTTTAAGATAAAATTATTTAGTTGCTCTTGTAGAATGAAGACCCTACAAGCATCATGAATTTTATGGGTATCTTGATTCTAGTTATAACAGTGCTTCATATCAGGGGCCTTCTTTCCAGCTGTTAGTGAGTTTATTTAAAGTTCAAATTCTATTTAAGTTTCTTCGCATAAATATTAGCTTGTCAAAAGAATATTTAGATGCTCTAGTTGAATGTTTGTGTCTCCTCAAAATTCATATGTTGAATCCTACCCCTCAAGGTGATGGTATTAGGAGGTGGTGATGAGGTCATGAACCCTTATTTTCAGATTGAGTTGCTATGATTTGATAATTGATTCAATGAAATAATGTTTCATCTTATTAGTTGAGCCTGTGAAAACAAGAACAGTGTGTAGTTAAGGCCTTGAACCTCAGAGTCTAACAGTGTCCCAGTTTTGCTACTTACTTGCTGAGCGTCATTGAGCAAGTTAATTCCCAGCGACTTGCATACTGGAGTGTTACACCTCCCACGCTGCTGTGGGTGACTTTTAACATTCATTTAGGAAGGAGGTACAAATTGGGAAGAGGCAACCACAAGAGTGGAGGAATGTTGCGATGTACAAGATGCTATTTTGTTGTTGAAATGAATAATCTCCCTCAATACAAGCAATATCCCCAAACATCTACTCATTTCCTAAGTAGATGGCCCTGAAATTCCAATTTTTATAAGCCTGTTTTTTTTTAAGTGCCCCTAACTAAAGTTTTGTTTGTTTGTTTTATTTTACTGGGTATTTCCTAAGGGCTATACTTTTGGACATAGGATAGCAACTGTTTCATCACGAAATTAATTATGTAAGAAAAGCAGATGCCTTAAAAAATCTTAGGAAAATAAGAATAGGTCTTAAGTGCATTTGGCATTTTTTCCTTTCGGAACATTAAAACAAGGTGTTTGACGGAATGACACATGATAAAAACATGTTATTCAAGTGATTTGATATATGATGATTGGTTGAGAAAGGATTCTTGTCTAAATGCTGCCTCTCTGGATGAAATGATTATAGAAATTGCTGTGATAGAAAACCATGAGTTCCTCAGCTTTATTTATGTAATTCCTTAGTTTTTATATGCAATGCATATATATACAACCATGAATACCAAGCATAATGTGAAAATGGTAAATTTTGAAGGCATTCTAACATATAGTCTTGCTTAAATACACTTTTTAATGATTTTAATCCTGCTCACACTTGAAAGACCCAATCTTGCTACTATATAGTGCTACCTCCTAGTTTTAAAGCTAAGTTGTTGGTCCTATTTTGGAATTAGACATAATTTTCTTTCTTTTTTTTTTTTTTAACGTTTTTATTTACTTTTGAGACTGGGACAGACAGCGCATGAACAGGGAAGGGTCAGAGAGAGGGAGACACAGAATCTGAAACAGGCTCCAGCCTCTGAGCTGTCAGCACAGAGCCCGACGCGGGGCTCGAACCCACGGACCGTGAGATCGTGACCTGAGTCGAAGTCGGACGCCCAACCGACTGAGCCACCCAGGTGCCCCAAGTATGCCATTTTCTTAAGAGCCACCCTTATACACCGACCTCTCAGAAGCAGAAACAGAAGAGAGCTTCAAGTCACCGTCACACACAGAATGCCCACAGTGACTGAGCCGAAGTCGGCCGCTCAACCAACTGAGCCACCCAGGTGCCCCAGAATTAGACATAATTTTCAAATAGCAATAGCACTGTTGGACTTTATTTTGTTGTCATAATATGGAAGATTGATTTAAATGACTCTTCCTATTTTTTTCCTCATTTTTGTTTCCATATTGACAAAAGATGGGGTATCTTACGTAAGAAATAGGAACAAAAGTGAAAAATTATATTTCATATCATTATCTATATCTGAAAGATTCTTATTTATTCACTTGCTTGACATTCTGGACCTCCCTAGACACTTTGTAGTAAAATTGAAATTGCAATTACTTTCAATTATTTGTTATGCTAATTATCTTTATAATTGGGTCACAATTCCTGAATGGCCTGCATAAGTCATATCAAATGTATAATTATATTAATTTTATCTCTATTAGTGTCTTTTATTAATTAGTTCCATAATCACTGAACAGTTAATTAGCCTTACTAATATAAAATAAATATTTTAGAAACAAATCAGACTAGAGATATTATTACTGTTAAAACAAAGAATACTGTCATTAAATTCTGAATTTTCTGATGACATTTCAGAATAAAAATCAAAATTTTTAGCGTATGTATTTATTTTCAATTACAAACATTAGTGCTCAAACCAGAACATGAAATTCTCCAAAAGAAAAGCCAATAATTTTGATATCAATGCACTATAAACAAATTCGGTGATCATTGCAAGAGATCAATCGATATGCACATTGGAAAAAATAAATTCTAGACTAAGATAGTTATATTTTACAAAACAGTATTTATATTCCCTAGTAAGTCACTGAATGTATTTCTTCTTGTAGAGTATTATGCCAGAAGATGAATTTTCCTAGTATATTTATGCCTTATTGGCTTTTCCAATTATGCAGACATTTGTATTCAGTGTTGTTCCTTCCTAAGAATTTTAAAAAGATTGTTAATAAAAGAATGCCTTTATCTTTTCTGTTCTAATCTCTTCAAGGATGCCACATACTTAACATTTTCTAAATGGATCTTGTTTGCCAGATCACCAACTTGCTTGTCAGAAAATTTTATTATGCTGCCCAAATACTAATAAATATGGCAGCTTAATATTGAGTCATTTGAAAAACATTTATTATCGAAGGTTATATTTATTTCACAGGGTTATGCTAAAAACAAACTTAAGCCAAGCTTTCTGTCCCACAACAGGCTTAAAACATAGAAAAGATCTCAAACTTGGAGACAGTGCTAAAGTAAGACTGACTCAATTAGCGATTGTTTATTGCCTGTTGTGGGTGCATCAGTGCTACATTAAAGCATGGAGGAAAGGGGAACCGTGTTTGTATGCTTAAATGTCTTGTATTCTACTGTCCTTTATTGGAACATGGAGAGTTACCTTTATGGGGAAGTCAGATCATAAAATCCCCAGTTGGTACAGCCTTTCTGTTTGATGTAGAAGTTCTCTAAGCTCACCTTTCTTAGGCTATAACCTCAATACACAGTGGTTTCAGATTTCCAAGTGAATCTTCTCAGATTTTCCCTGTCCTCTTTCCACCAACCCTCCTAAGTAGATGGAACTTGGTAAGGTTTGCTAGGACTTCCTTTATTTACTCCTCCCCAAAATATACAACATTATCAAGAAGGATTGCTATGAGGCAGCCCGTGGTTCATTCCTTAATGCTGGTTCCTTGACTACTAGCAATTTCTCAGGTTGTGATACTGCACATCACTGGCAATGTTTTCTCAGTTGCCATCAGCAGATAGAGCCCTACTAAAACTTTACCTCTCTCTGATATAAAGTAATACCACTCATGATTTGGGAATTTCAGTATACCTCATAATTCTGCTAGTTACCGCAACTGAATTCCAATTATTCCAAATTTTGTGTAACGGGGAAAAAGCAAAGAAAGGAACATAAGCCATCTGACTAAGGCAGCAAGACACATTATCTCTCCCAGTGCTATATCATGAAAAAGTCTGACAGTGTTGAGTTTGTTTTTAACTACCAGAGAATGGGAGAGAGAATGGCTACATACAGAAGGACTCAGCAATCTCACAGATGCTTCCAGGGGATCTGGGAAAGAAGGGTGGTCTTCTATCAGGTACATATGTGAGGCAGGCTTCTGTTTTAGTACCGTAAGGGGTCCCTGATTAAAGGAAGGAATGGCTAAGGAAGGAACAAAAGTTTTGGCAGTTTTCCAAAAGGGTGTTTTGGCTCCCCACACAATCCCATTTTTCAACCTGTTAGAAATCAGCACTTTAAAAAGACCTCTTACAGCTGCTCCTGAGCCAGATGCCTGCTGACCTGGCAATTCTCTGAGTTAGGCTAAGTACACAGCATTCTGAGCTCAAGAGGAATCTGACTCGGATTTTTAACCCATTGAGATGGAATCATACATACTTGGGAATAAAATGTAGAGGTCAGCTAAAAAAGTCAATACTTAGCAATTTACAGAAAGAAAATACTAACATCCTCTGGTAGATCTCTCTCTATTTTTGGTGTTCTAGTCATGGCAACATACTATGACCGCCATGAGAATGGATGGGAAAAATCCATCTCCTTGCACAGCTGTGAAAAAAGGAGGCACTACAGAGGCACTTCCCTGGCCATGAGTATCAGCATTACCTGGGAATTTAGTAGAAATGCAAATCCTTGGGCTATATGCCAGACCTTCTGAATCAGAAACTCTATGGGTGGATCCCAGCAATCAGTGTTTTATGTCCTCTAAGGGATTCTAATGTATACTAAAAATTGAGAACCACTGGTCTACAATGTCAAGTAAGCGCCTATTTCTATTTAGATAGATTTTTAAAAGGGTCCTCTCTAAGAATGATGGCAGACGCTGAAAGGATACCTCCACTTTGCCAGATTATCGACATGAAATCAGGTTAAAAATGTACATGATGCTTTGCTGGAGGAAGCTTGAGGATTTCGATGCCCAGGGCTGCCTCTAGCTCAGGCATTCTGTGTTTGGCTGCTTTCTCTTGAAGTTTCTTTAGCTCCACGCAGTCTGGCAATTTGATCTTAATCCTTTCTCATGGCCACCTCAGATTCAGGAAGGTTGGAATGCCACAAGTGTCGCCCTTTGTGACGTAATCATCTGGCCAAGGTATGTGAGTCAGTGGCCCACGTTCTGGTCATATCTGCCTTGGTCCTAAAGCATGCTAAGAATCAGTCCTGCTCCATGCCTGATCTTCTCTACCTTACTTTGTGTTGACAGTTTTACCTTTGAGCTGAGATAAAGCAGAAGAGATTGAAAACATAACATCTTTTTCCATGTGTGCTTTCCTTAGATTTAGCTTTAAAATTCTTAAGCCTCTGCCAGGAGAGTAATTAGCAGCCCAGATAAGAGGCCACCTATGGCAGCTATATGTCTGCAAGGGGCCCTGCAGGAGAGAAGGATGATTTTCATTAGAGAGTTACAGATAGTTTGCAGGCCCATATCTCACTCTCAGGAGATAGGAAGTTAAAAGGAAAATTTAGCAGGAAAGAGAGTGGCTTTTTATCTCTGTGTTACCATCAATCACTATATTTCAGAGGTTCATGATCAGACACACTTGCGAATGAGGGAGATAATTTAAAAACCAATATTCAAGGAAAGCCCTCTGGTGAAGGAGGAGGTTATTCTACTCCATTCTGCTCTTAGGAAAAAGTTGCTTCATCTTGATGCATTGTTACTTATCTTCAGGTGACCTCAACAGCAATAGATGAATGCTGGAAGGAAGATTTTTAAAATGAATATGCTACAATAAGAAGGGAAATCGAGGTGCTGGAAGTAGGGTTTGCTGGAGGCTCTGGAAGGTGGATCTGTGTTGAGGGTACAGAGAATGCTGCTAAGGAATCTGAGAGATGACATGAAAGGGCCAGAGTCAAAGTGAGCAGACATTCACTAGAGGGTCAAACGAGAATGGCCAGGGGAGGGAGAGGCCGAGGTGGTGTCAGTGGGTTTGGAAAGGAGTGTGGGAGGAAGAATGTCCAGATAATTTCCTGAATTATTCCCGGAACTGGGGCTGAGTGAGGAGGGCAGGAAAGTTCCATAGAGCAGCCACTCTAGGATAGGAAAAGAATTAAAATAAGTGTTTAGTGAATTCAGATAAATGCCATTTAAATTACATAGCTATTTCGAAGGGGCACAAATGTAAATGAATACGCCATAGTGTCCCCATAGTGTCAGCAGTCTCAGGCCTGATCTCTGACTTCAGGAAAGCTTGCTTGCAAAGGATTTAGATCATGCAAATACCATGCAGGTCTTATGCCAGATTGCGGGCTCAGGGCTCAGTGGAGAGCTTTGTCTTTGAAGCTCTCCAATAAATTTTTTGGTGTTGATGACAATTTTGGCTTTTTTAAGACTTCAAAATTGAGTGAGTGACAATAAGTTGTTAGAATTTTTCTCAAAAAATAATCCTGGAGAAACATACTGGTATCCTAAAACGGAGTATTAACACTCACAAGGAGACTTAGAAATAACTCAATGACTGATATTATGAAAGAGGCTTTGTGAATTAAAAGCAGACTTTGGAAGGGGAAGATAAGTTAATTTCTAGCCGTTTAAAGAAAATGGTTCAAAAGTTTTTAAAACTAAAACTGTTTATTGTGGTTCACTTGCTCCAATTGACATTTATTATGATATGTTATTTATTTTCTAGTGAAACAGAATATCTTATTCTTCAAAACAGCTGCCCTAACTAGCAGTATATCATAGTCTGAAGTTCTCTGTAGAGGTTTTGGAATCCAGAAAGGGCAAGCCTCACTCCACAGCTCCATCCAGTCTTTTCAGCGTCTCCACGTGGACATCCAGCCACCTCTCTACACCTCTACCTCCGTGTCTAAAATGCATTTTAAACTTACCACGTCCCCGATGAAATTCCACTTAATCCCCACCAAGTTTGCTTTCCCCTCAGTTTTCCTTAACTCAGCAAATGGTGACATGATGATTTCAGTTGCTCAGGACAGAAAAATGACATTGTTTATACTTCTCTCTCTTTCCCTCACTCTCTCTCTCTCTCGCTTTCTCTCTCTCTCTGACACACACACACACACACACACACACACACACACACCTAATTTATCGTGTACTCCATTGGCTCCAGCTATAGAATTTATCCACAATCAGTCCACTTCTTACCATCTCCACTATTGCCGCCCTTGGGGAAGCTCAACTCTCAACAAAATTGGTGGAATCGGCTCCTCAAGAATTTCTCTGCTTTCATGCTTCTCCCCTACAGTCTATGCTCAACCAAGCCCATCCTTCTCAAAGTGTACGTCTGATCACATCACTCTGATTCCCACTGGCTTCCATTTTCATCATGGAAGAGGACTAGATATTTCAGCATCAACGTTCTAGATGACACGGTAGAAAGTCCTACTCCATCCAGCTCCAGCTATTCCCCTCTGTCAACATATCCTCCTAATCCCCTCCTCCTTCACTCTGCTTCAGTCCTTGGCCTCAGGACATTTGTGTGTACTATTTCCTCTCCCTGTGCTGCTCTTTCCCAGACATCTATTTGCTTACTCCCTGACCTCTTCAAATTTTGGGTCAAATATTACTCACAAGTGAGGCCTTTCCTTTCCTTGACACACAATGTAAAATTGTATAGTACTCTTTCTCCAGACCTTCTCTACATGCCTTCCTGGCTTTACTTTTTTTTTTTCTTTTCTGGCTTTACTTTTTTTTTTTCTTTTCTGGCTTTACTTTTACATCCCCCATTTTGAACCAGATTTCTTACCAACACTTGATTCTGTGTATTTCACTTGTTTATCCATCATCTTAAGTCAGTAGAATGAAAGCTTCATGAGGATGGGAATTTGGTTGGCCATGTTTGCTGCTTCACCGCCTCCCCCCACCCCAAGCCCCCCCAATACCTGGCACTCTTATAGACCCTCCTTACTTCATGCTGTTGATCTTCTGCTTTGGGATTATTGCAAACATTTCCCAAATGGTCTTTTAGATTTCACCAGTCCAAAGATGAATATTATTTTGTCAGTGCAGCTTTGGTCATATTAGGCATATAATCAAAACTTTCAAAGGTTTCCTACTATGTTGTCTAATTTCTCCTGTTTGGTGTGCAAGATCTCATATGAATCCATTTTATAACCTAGATGTGCTGTTTGTTGCTCTCAAAATACTTCTTTCACTGAAGCAATCAGTCAGTTGTTTTTATACTTGGTGTTCTCTCTCGTCATTATGTACTTTATTGCCTTCCTTCCCATCCCCGAAGGGCCTTTCTTTTTCCAAAGTAAATATAGTCTATTATCTCACTGCTCTTTATCTGGAACACTCCTCTCTCTCTCTCTCTCTCTCTCTCTCTCTCTCTCTCTCTCTTTACCTAATCAAACTTTTGCTTTTTCAAAGCTCAGTTCAAGTAACACCTATTCCATTAATGTTTCTTCAGTTAATCCTGATTTTTTTTTTATCATTTCCTCTGAACTATATATACAGGCCAGAACTGTTAGCTTGGCACTTAATATCATGCATACCATAGTGTATTCAATTTGGTTCAAAGAAACATTTAGTAAGTGTCTATTCTAGTTAGATACTTCTTTCTTCCAGAAAGTATTCAGGAAAGATTAAAATATATAATATATTGCATGATAAAATAAAAACAGAAGGATGAGTGCTCATGAATTTGAATGTCTTCTAGGCCAAAATGAGAAAGTAAGAATTCAGTTATTTGAATCTTCTCTCCTCACATCACATAGTTCAATCGGATTGACAATACCAGAGATTTAAAGGAAAGGAAAGTATGTCTCCTTTTTGAGTGTTTTGGATTTTTTTAAGTACAAAAAAGAAGTGGCACTAATCATCTCTCTTCTCCCACTGCTTACACTATTCAAAACTTCCTCATCTGAATGGAAATGGCTGGGAGGAGAGTGTTTCTACTGACCATTTTGGACTGGGACTGGACTGCTACTTGGCCCCATTTTTGGTTTCCTTGCTTCTTCTTATAGAATTAGACATTGGGATCAGCCAAATCTCAAAACATCCCCAAACAAGCAAAATTTGAACCAATACTGTACCTACCAATCTCCTGAGTGAGCTTCAATCTTCTTTCTATTGACTGGTACATTGTTCTTAAATCTACCTTATAAGACCCAGGAACTTTTTGATAACATATACTTAACAAATATCTATTGATCATATGCATGTGGTACCATGATAGGCTCTGTGATAGGCATTACAACAGTCTCTGAGGATGCTCTTTTTCATGGCTTAGTTCACTGCTAAGACTGACTCAATGGAAGCTGATTGTGACTCACAAACTTGGAGAAAGAGTTTACTTATATTTATAATAGCCTTTCCTTCAGTAAGGTCTCAGTGGTAAATATAAAATTAAATCTGGTTGATTTATCTTAAACCCAAACACATTTACTGTCGTTATCTGCCCCACTTGTATGCCATTTCAAATACCTCTTATTAGCAACTGTATCTGCACATGTTTCTAATTGCGGCAGCCAGCTTTGTGCAGGTGTAACCCTCAGCATCTCATTTTCGCTAGTATCTTTTATGTCTTATTTCCTGCCTTGGGATGGCCAGTGAGGATCACTCACAACCAAGTTATGTGCAGTTTAAAAGTTCAGGGTTATCAAAGCTCATAGACCACCCTTGACCAGGAACCTATGGATAAATTCTTTACCCTTTCATACTTCAAATGGACACGTTTCATAAGAATCCTCAGAATTCTTGTGGGATTATGCAGAAGCTGCCTATACAGGGGCTGGCTCAATAACCCATCCTTATATTGGCTTTCTCTCCTTTTGTGTTTTACTCCCATGTCCTTCAATCCTGCCGCCCAGATCATACAAACACTTGCACATAAGCCTCTGTCTCATGCTCTGCATTAGGGTTAACTAGGCTAAGAGCTGCTTAACCCTAAATATACACAGGATATTTTTACCTCTTTTCAAGAAAATATAACTCTATTATCATATTCTATAGAAAATTCCTCATATATATAGGGTGAGCTCTATCTTCCTGTCATTATCTCCAAGGTGAACTAATCACTAGTTAAGAAATATCTTTTAGAGCTTACAATGTATCAAGTTCAACCTAAGCTAGGTTTTAGGGACAGGAAAATAAAATTCCTGCCTTTAAGACTTGGAATTTATTGACAAACAGACATCTGAACAGACAATTAAAATATAGTAAAGAAAAAGCCATGGTAAAGATGTGCATAGGTGCTAAGACTTCTGGAAGAAAAGCTTCTGAAAAGATAAGAATCTAGAATGAAAAAGTAGGATTAAGCCAAAAGTAAAATGGGGGAAAGTAAGTCACATAAGAGATAATTAAAAGCAGTGGTGTTTATGGAGTATAAAATAAAAGAAGAATTTGCAGAGATAGGTAGGAGTTGTGTGATAGAGAAACTCAAATGACTTGATAAGGAAGCCATAACTCATCTTGCAGGTGATGAAAATCCAGTAAAAATGGTAGTTCTTAAACTTTTTTGAGCCAAGGATTATTTTGAAAATCTGGTTGAAGTTATTGTCTCCCTGTCCAAAAAGAGCACATCTGCCAAAAACTTTTCATTCCATTTCTTGTGAATTATTGTGATTCTCATAAAACCTGCCCACAAACCCTCTAAAAATACTAATGTTAAGATCTCTTGCACTAAAATACTTAGACCATTAGAGTAATATGGTTGGGTTTGTTTTGAGTATGCTGGTAGCCATATGGAAAATGGATTTTTGGAGGGCCAGTTTCTAAGTATGACTATCTGTGAGGACATGATATAATAATCTAGGTAAATCAAAATAAGCAACAATACTATAGTAATGTATAAAGAAGTGATGGATTCAGGACATCTCCTTAGGAGGTGTAATTAGCAACACTGCAACTGATTAGCCATGTGGGATGCAAAACAGGGTGATGATGAAAATTAGTTTGCTTTTGGATATGTTGCCTTTGAGATGCTCATGGTGCATCCAAGTAAAATGTCCTTACAAAAATTTGAGCTGAGGATTCTAGATAAAGATTTGAAAAATAGCGATCTCTATGTGGCTAAAACCATGAGTAGATGAGCTGATTCAGGGAGGTGGTGTAAAAAAGAGTGGGAAAAGCGTGTTCATACAAAGTACAGTTGAAAGTTAAATAAAAACAAGGTGTGAAAAGCTCCTGTTTTATATGACAATTAGAAGGTTAGAGAGTCATTTCATTTCAGAATGGTAGAGACACAAACCAGATTAAAATAAGTTGAGGGATGAATGAAAACGGTGGAAGCAAAGACGCTGAATGAAGAATATTTAGGGAGGTTGGCTCAAAGAAGGATGACCAAGAAAAAGCAGCTGTTAAATGTTTGGGATAACGATGGGAGGGATTTTGTTTTGTGTTTGTTTGTTTTTTAAGGCTGAAAGACAAATGAGCTTGCTTCTATGCTGTGGGAAATGAACAGTGGAGATGAACAGAATCAATTGTAGTGGATAAAATAAGGTCCAAGAGGGGACCTTGGGACCCCTTGGGATTCAAGGATTCAAATCACCAGTCTAAGTGGATGGTCTAAGCCTTACACAAGAGAGAGAGCCCCTCACCCTTTGTGAATTGGCAAAGTGGTAAATACTGGTTGGGGTGAAGGTAATTCTGTAGGTGCTGTGTGAGGGAGAGTAGCAGATCTTTATTCCTTAACATACAGTTTTTCTAGGTGACCTAAAAAAGAGGTTATAGTTTTGTAAAGATTTTGAAAGGAATGGAAGACAGACAACCAAGAAGACCAAGTTTAAAGTTGGGGACCATTGACTTGTAACTCACCAATTCTAGAGTGTCCGATTTTCTCCAGCATTGCCCCAGGTGCACATGTGTAGGAAAATGATGGATTAATACAAAATTAGGGTCTGGTTGGTCAGTAATGACAGGAGGATGTAGGTTCATGGGAACTGAGGACCACAAGTCCCAGCTGCGTAGCGCAGAACTGGAGTCAGGAGAGGCCAGATACCTTGGAGAAAATAGAAACTGGAGACCTGTATTTGATTGAAGAGAAAGTGTGAAGGATAGCAAGTTTGTAAAAGAGCCTAAAAGAGGCAAGAGTTTGTCGTTAGAAAACAGAACATTGGGTTTAAATATTGCTGATACGGACCAATTTGGGGTTGTCTGTCCTTGGGCTAGGGAAGGTGAAGTAGAAGGAAAGATCTCCAGATTTGAAATAAGGGATTTGAAATTAGTGGGTAGATACACAAGAACATGAAAAGCATTCAAGATAATAGTGACTTGAGTTGAAGAAGAAAAGTTTGAGTCTGAGCAAAGTCTTTACAGGGAGAAAGAAGGAAGGTTAATATTTCAAATTCTGTGTTATCTGAGGTCAAGGGATTAGGCAGTCTCCTTTGGAGAGGAGGAGCTGTCATGGTCTTAGAGGAAAAAAGGGATTTAATGTTCTGAGAAGACAAAAGGGTTTTGATGATGACAAGAAGGAGCAGGAAGCATTTTGTTTAGGGACTGAGAATGCAGAAGAGTGTTTCATATGGAAAAGGTTTTAGAAAGCAGAGAAAAGACTTGGGAGTATAAGTAAAACTCTTGTAGTGTAAAGAAAAAACAGATTGAACTTTTATTAAGACTGTATTTCCCGGACTTGCCCACATAACCCTTGTTTGCATAGTGCCTATTAACCTCTTACAGAAGTAGTGCTGTGTGGATTACAGCTCGGGAAACATTGGCAGAGCGCTCAAGGATAGCAGGGCTGCGAAGCATTCCACAATGCAATTGCTGCCAAATCACGGTAAATCCACCTCTTAAGGTATCTGGAGGGCAGTGTTTGGACAAAGATGAGCCAGCTCCAAGGCCACCCAGTTTGTTGGGTTGTTTGCATGGCCATTTATCTTTTCGACTCAGCAAAATTGAAGTCTGTGAAATCGGGTCATTTGTAATTTATTTACATCTCTACAACATTAGGCTTATTACGGAGTATGTTAATAAATACTAAATATTTTTATGGAAGCTTTCAATAAGCAAAAAAAAATTACAACTTAGTTTTTATTTTTTGCTTCTTTCTGCCTTTGTTGGATATTTATTTTCCATTTAGGTTTTTTGAGATACCTAAATTGAGATACCTAGATGTGTTGACGTTCATTGCCAATTTTGAATGATAAATTTTACTTATACCTTTCATATCACTTGTTTCTACATACTTTCTCTCTTTGAAACTTTGATGAAATGGTCCTAGATAAAGAAAATGCAGAAAAGAATATTTGATATTGTAGATTAGTAAAGTACTTAATATTGGAAATAAACAAAATAAGAAGAGATAATGGGCAGATTTGACATGTAGTTAAATCATTCATTTAAAAGTGATGCTGCTCTTTCGAAGTAAAATTTAAAACCTTAATTCAAAGTAAAGTCAATCAAAAAATATAAATTCACATATATTTGATCAAAAAGTGTTATGACTCTCAGGAAATTACCCTTGATAATTCTTTAATTAGCTTATGTAATACAGTAAATATGGTTTTGTGTATAAAAGGTAATATGTGAGTATTACTGTGTACTATATACAAAAATGTACAAAATTTAACACTGAAAAAAATGAAAATATAATTTATAATATTTATAATTACACAAAAGATAAAGAGTCATACATATATGCTTTAAATTGCAAAAGTAAGATGCAAATTATTTTGTGATTCCACTGTGGTATATAAAAGCAAAGATGTAAAATAGTTGAAAAGTTGAACTTTTGAGCATGGTGCAGGTGTGAATTGTACTTAAGTTTGTATTTTTAAAAATAGTAATGCTATTTGTTATGCCTTTATTAATAGTCTCCCGTGAGGGCACTTGCCAGTAGCTCAATGCAAGAAAAAAGTAAGGCACTGATAGAAACTTCCAATCTCTGGATTATTTGATACATTATCCTCCAACATTAGCAGACCTTATTCTTAGGACAGAGTTCCAACAATGATGGATAACCACTCTTCTGATAGAGTGGTTTCATAGTATAATATAAATCCAGACTGTTTGAATTAGGTATTGCTAGTCTCACTATAGAAAGGTGCATACAGAAGCTCAGAAATATATTGCCCTGAAAGTATCCATGGGTCTTCCCTTCCTGAAGACCCAGCGTCTTGGAGAACCCCGGGCAGTCATACGTATTAGGAATCTTCACTGCCAGTGTTGAGACTTACCTTGATGTGCAGGCCTTTAAGCTCAAGTTTGGTTAATGTGGAGAACTGTGTTTGATAAGCTGCTATGTAGAAACCCTCTTCTGCCCCTGGACCCAGAAGCCAGGAGAGTACTCTGTGTGGGACTTTTGCTCTTCTTCCACTCACTTCCCCGTTGTAGTTTCAGTGAAAACATTTGCTTACAAACCTTCCTCCAGTGAGGCTGAGAAAAAAAGCAGATTCTGCCTACACTAATCTTGCCATGGACATAGGAGAAAAGATGATGAAAGACTTCTCCTTAAAGGTTAGAAAAGCAAAAACACTATATGACAAATGCTTTAGTAAAACTTTAATTCCCTTGTGAGGAAGCAAGTCTGATTTTAAGTTTAGAAGCGATGTCCTCGTAGTATATAGTTCACATTTCACAATTCAACACTATTTGAGGTTTCAATGACCATTTTTAATTATTTAGGCTTCAAGGAGATAACCTGGCAGAAAGGACAGAAGAGACGTCACAAGTACTTCTTTCTCCAGATGAAATAGTCCCAGATTCTTTGGGTAAGTTTTAAATCCAACAATATTTACTGTAACTTTAGTGGCACTTGAAGATTAGAAAGAAAGAAAGAAAGAAAGAAAGAAAGAAAGAAAGAAAGAAAGAAAGAAAGAAAGAAGCTAAAACCAAAGATCTCACCCCACACCAAATCATGGTAATGGCCATTCACATATCCACCATTCCCTCAGGCTGTGTGCGTCAGGAGGTTAAGGGCAAAGGAGAAAGGAAGCAGGATGTGTGGATTCTTAGGAGCAGCCTCTTAATGTCTGTGCCTGTTTTAGGTACAAACAGGTCAACTATATGTTGGCTACTCGCCAAATTTTGTCCCTAATTTCAGCTTGCTTTTGTAATGTACATTGCTTATTCTCATTTTCACATCATTGAACCCTTCAGCTTTGCCTGCCAGAATGTCAACATCATACTTGGTTTTCCTCCCTCTGTCTCAGCCCTATATTAATTTGGCCTCGAATCATGTCAGTGTTACCTCAGAATTCCCCCTCCAAGCCAGCCTCCTCCTCATTTCCCCTGACACTGCCTAGTCTGTGTTTTCGTCCTCTTCCTCTGCCAAGGGTAACAAACCTGTAAGTAGGCACTCCTTGTACTATCTTATCTCTTTTTAGTTCATTAGCTTTCTAAACATGAAGATGCTTATTTCATTCTATTTTCTATGGGACAAAATTCAAACTCCTTCACACAGGATATTAAGATCATGTCAGGGCACTTCAAAATGTTGCCTGAATAAGTAAATAAGTAGTGTAATGCCACGACAATGACGTCTAAGATAAATCACTGCATCATTATTCAGTATTCTAACTCGATGCAGTTGTTAAATCCAATTGGGCTAGTTAGAAAAGAGACTATAGAAAAATATTTTCCTTACATTTGGATAGAGTAGGACATATTAAAGAAGATGGGAAAACTCGGGATACAGGAGTGCTGATGCATAGGGGCACTTGTACCCCAATGTTTATAGCAGCACTTTCAACAATAGCCAGATTATGGAAAGAGCCTAAATGTCCATCAACTGGTGAATGGATAAAGAAGTTGTGGTTTATATACACAATGGAATACTACGTGGCAATGAGAAAGAATGAAATATGGCCTTTTGTAGCAACGTGGATGGAACTGGAGAGTGTGATGCTAAGTGAAATAAGTCATACAGAGAAAGACAGATACCTTATGTTTTCACTCTTATGTAGATCCTGAGAAACTTAACAGAAGACCATGGGGGAGGGGAAGGAAAAATAAAAAGTTTAGAGAGGGAGGGAGCCAAAGCATAAGAGACTCTTAAAAACTGAGAACAAACTGAGGATTGATGGGGGGTGGGAGGGATGGGAGGATGGGTGCTGGGTACTGAGGAAGGCACCTGTTGGGATGAGCACTGGGTGTTGTATGGAAACCAATTTGGCAATAAATTTCATATTTAAAAAAAAAAAGAATAAGGTGGGAAAAAATCCCTTAACATTAAAAACAGTATTTTAATTCAACTAGAGTGTTAAGAATTCCTGTTCATCAAGAGATGTCTGAAATAAGTAAATTGATAAGCCATAAAATAGCAAAATACACTTACAACATATTTGTCACTGATTAAAGATTAATATTTAGAATACATAAACAATGTACAATTTAATAAAGATCAACAAACCAATAGAAAAATAAGCAGCAGATACGAATAGATATTTCACAGAAGAGGAAACACAAATGGCCAATGAGCACATGAAAAATGCTTGACTACTTTAGTAATCAAGGAAAGGCAAATTAAGACCATAGAAGGATGCTGTTTTACAATCTTTGGCTTGTGCCAAGGCAAAGGCAAAGGCAAGTGCTGGTGAAGACAGAGATCAAAGGAAACTCATACACTATAGGTGGGGTATAAACAATTTTGGAAACAGTTTTCCATTATTTTAAAATCTTGAATATTCATATACTCTAAAGCTCAGAAACTCTACTTCTGGGTGAATATCCTTGAGAAACAAGTCTCCTGTACCATAAAATGTGAACAAACTTTGTTGATATGCTGGTGGACAGGAAAATGGATACACTGTGGAATTATTGCATTATAGGAAACTGCGTTTCAAGTACACACATAGGATGAATGAAATCAGAAGTGTGCTGGTAAATGTTAACACAGCTTTCTTTGGAAAGAAAGCCCTGATTTGTAGAGATTGATGCTTTCGATGATGTAAATACTCTCACCATATCTGATTTAAAGCAACTGATCTGAAAATGACAGTGGGTCTTTCAATTCAGTATGGGCAAGTCACAGCTCTCAATTGAACAAGTCTTAAAAGCATAATATTGATTGAACAAAAGTAAGTCATAGAATGCATTTTTGTAAAGCTCAAAACTAGCAAATCTAATATCTTCTTTAGGAAAATATACATAAGTGATAAAACTATATTTAAAGAAGGGAATTAAAGACTCAAGATGATGGATGTCCTCAAGGGATAAGGGAAACAAGGAGATGGGATAAGGAAGGTGCTCACAGGTATATGTAGGTTGCTGGAAATGTTCTAATTCTTAAGTTAGGAGGTGGTTTGAGGTGTTTAGCACTGTGCTTTGTAACCTAAATATACTATATATATATATATATATATATACACACACACACATATATATATACATATATATACATATATATATATATATATATATATATATATATATATATATATATGGTATACAATTGGCCCTTGAACAATGTGGGTATTTGGGGTGCCAATCCCCTGAACAGGCAAAAATCTGAATATAACTTTTGAGTCCCTAAAAACTTAACTGCTAATAGACTACTGCTGATCAGAAGTCTTACCGATAATATAAACAGTTAACACATATTTTATACGTTGTATGTATTATATACTATATTCTTATAGTAAAGTAAGCTAGAGAAAAGGAAATGTTAAGAAAGTCATAAGAAAAATACATTTATGGTACCGCACTGTATTTATTGAAAGAAATCCTGTGCAAGGGGACCCATACAGTTGAAACTCATGTTGTCCAAAGGTCAACTGTATATACTTTTTTACATGTCAAATATTAACAACATTAAACATTAAAACACAAAAAAACAGGGGCGCCTGGGTGGCTCAGTTGGTTGAGCATCCGACCTCAGCTCAGGTCATGATCTCAGGGTCCGTGGGTTCGAGCCCCACATCAGGCTCTGTGCTGACAGCTCAGAGCCTGGAGCCTGTTTCAGATTCTGTGTGTGTGTCTCTCTCTCTGACCCTCCCCCGTTCATGCTCTGTCTCTCTCTGTCTCAAAAATAAATAAACATTAAAAAAGTTAAACAAAAAAACAAAAAAACAAAGTATTGTGGAACATAAACCAATGTGAAGGTAGCACAATGCAGGAAATGATAATAGTTTCTATATACCTAAATCTTTTGCAGTACTGATGAGATTACACACTACCATGATAGACCTTTAACACTGACAGTGAAAGTTGAACAATGTGGTGGTACTAGGAACATGGAGGACCCAAGTTGGCCGTTTGGTGACACTGTAGCTTTTGGAGTGTCTGGCTTGTTCTCACTGGTAGTCTTGCATGTGTACCTTTACGTAAGCCATCCTTTCCTGATTCATAGTAAGTTCTTTCTCCTTCCCTCTGCCTATTCAGATCCTATGTTCTAAGATCATGTCAAGTCTCCCTGGTGCCTAGCCCCCACCAATGTTGTTTGTTTGTTTGTTTGTTTGTTTGTTTTCTTTTTCCTTAATAGTTTTTTTAATTACTTCTTGTGTTTTCTTCTCACTCAATTGGATTATATGCTTCTTGAGGTCCTCTTGTGTTCCCCATTATGCCTGTATAAAACTAGACACAAAACAGATATTACTTAATTACTGGCTTTTTAATTTTATCAAAACCACTGAAATCCACTAATCCACCAAGGAGATATATATCCTTCTACAATCACATTTGCATAATAACTGAGTATTGTAGGGATTTAATTTTTTTTGGAAAATGTAACGATGCATCATCACTAATATGTGGTTGATTATACCTATTTGCATCCACTGGAGGAAAAATATTCATTAAGTTCCTTTCTTGAATTTCTTACACCCTGAATTTTTCACATTCAAATATTCGTAGACCTAATCAGCAAATGACAAAATATAAGTTTCTGATTCAGTACACTCTTTTTCACTTAAGTTAGATCATTAGATTCAGTTATTAAATATTTTTGGCATTATCCAAATGTGCTGATGTGATTTTTATGTGAACTGTACATCCAAATTGAGCTCGGCTCAGTAAACATACATATTTTTATGTGTAGGTATAACTTTCTGCATAAAAAACCTGTTGTGACATAAAACAGGAAGAGTAAAAATAATGAGAGGAAGAAGTTGGATATACCTAAACATTGTGATAAACTCTACAGATTTCTAGGTTCCTGCCTGCATGCCCAGTCAACCACACTGGCTAAGCTTCTATTCTGAGTGTTGCCAGATACTCTTAGATTTTGAAAAAAATTACTTTATCTTCCTATCCTTTGGCTTCTTCTTCTCTAAAATGAAAAGACAAGACAAACTCTCTAATATTGAGAAACTTAGGTACTCATTTCCCCCTCCATGTGATTGAAAAAAGCTCAAAGTTCATTGTTTGTATTTTGAAAATCATTGATACTTTATTAGTAAGTAAGTAAGTATACTTTTATACAGAAGTTGTTCTGGAGCAGACAGAGCAAAAAAGCTTGCACATATGTACCCACCAATTATTGTTAATAACCAGTGAGCTCAGAACACTTAAAAAATAGAGTATGCTCCTCCATGCATTAAATGCTAAGATTTTATTTTCATGATGTCTATTGTCCCTACTGGTATATTAGACTGATATTTTGGCACTGGATTTGGACTATTTACAAGGGTCCTTTCAACTCAATACTGTTTAGTATGGTCAGATATATAAATTTGCAAATATTGTGGTAGCACTTCATAATTGTTCCTCTAAACTAAGTTGAATGGACCTCTCTATATTGTAGATCTCACTGGATATGGCACCAATAACCAGGAAGAATTCAACCAAAACAAGAACAGAACAGAATGTAAAACCAAAGAAAGCTACCACTACCTTCCCTTTATAAATACTAATTTCTCTTTAAAAAATTAATCCTGTAAAGGTATTCAAATATATTCTGAGAGAGATAGTCATAGAAAATTATCTTGCTCAACTTGTTTTGAAAGCATGAAGTTGAATACCTGGCACAGAGGTATTTATTGAATTTAAATGAATATACAAATACACAAATAAGTGGATGAATGAATTGATTAGTACATACATGCATCAAAAATCAAACAGAATGACAATACTCTTTAAAATTAACTCACTAAGAAGAACTTCAGAACTCACTTATAGTGTGGTATTTCTAAATTTAAAAATCAACAAATTCACAAGAGGGTTGGTTTTCTTTTTCAGTATATGAAATAATTTGCTTTGTAATATTGAATAGAACATTTTAATATTATTTACTAAGTCAATATTCTACTTACATAATACTTTCAACACATAAGTGAAACAAAAATTAGTGAGTAAATACCAAAATTACACTATTATTTGCTCTCACAGTTATGTAGAATATAATTCATCTTTGCAGGACTTAAATTATGCTAATTTATACATTCTAATTTAAATAATCTACCTACTGTCACCCTTACAACTGGGTTTTAGTAGATAGAGGTTCAAGTACTCATCATAAATGAATTAGTATTTTTGAACTTGGTGTAATTCTCATCATCTATGTTGATTTTATCAACAAAAATTTGCTTCTTTTTTATGTCATTGTTCTGTTTGGAAGGGCAGTAGATAACATTTTAAAATTCATCTACAACTGGAGAAAATATGTCATTCTCCCAAAGTTAGTTTTATGTTGGAAAGAATTATGTGTTCTAAAATGAAATCTACATTTACATCTAGATAAACTATGTGCATTGGGATTTAGTAATTTTTCTTCTTGAACCTAAAACTCTGAATTATTGGAGACAGAGCTCCATGGTTCAAAAGCTATGATTATGGATTTGTGCTAAGCTTTCCATGGTCTCCCTGGTCTTAGGTGACCGTTAAGGGTTTGAAGGATTTAATGCTCTGATATTTTTCCCAGAGTGCACATTTTATGCAGCAGACAAAATCTGCCTGCATATGTATGTGAATCTAAAGGAAAGTCTTTAGGGAATCATGGCTCTTTCAAATATTAATAAATATAAGAAATCAATTTTAAAAGTTTCCAGTGATTTAAAATACCCTCCTCTTAACTGATTTTTAAAATTTGAATAGAAGGTTATTAAAACACAAAGTCTTTCTAATGCTCCACATATCTATACTTATTGCAAAATTATTTATAACCCTTAGAATTCCTTGTTATCATTAACTTAACTCAGCAGATATATGGGAAGGCTTGCCATCATTTTATTCGTGTATTTGAAAGCCAATACTCACTCCTCAAGGCGAGTCAGGCTAAGTAATTACAACTTCTCGCTTGATACTTAAAATGGAAAACCCACCACCCTTTAATAGTATGTGCCTTTCTCCAAACTTTTCATAATTTGCCATCCCATTTGATAAGGAGAACGCAAATCTGTGCTTAAGTATAGCACCGATATATTTTGGCTTAAATATAGCCAAAAATAAGGGGAGAAAAGATAGTTGGTAGATAAAACAAACAAATATAAAATTATAAGACAGAAAATGGACATTAAATAAAAGTTCCAACAATGAGCTGAATCATCCACCAAAAGAAAGCTCGCTCTAACATAACTGTAGCTGTTATACATTTTTGATTTCATTGTGCCATTCTAAATTAGAAATACGGAACATTTTTCGTATGTTGTCTTTAAGCTAAATAAATAACATTCTACACTTTATTCTAGCTCACAGACACTACAATTTTTCAATAACCAATTCAGTCATTTTAATATCCTTCTCATAATAGGTTCATGTATCACAGTGTTAGTAAGCAATATGTGACAATAATATATTCATTCTTTTTGTAAAAAATAGATTCTTTACCAGGGACTGAAGAAGCACTAATGGAAGAGGGGGAAGAATTTGAGAAAGCGTCTAAATTGACAGGACCTGTAAGTACACTCATTTTCTTACTTTTTTTTTAATTCCTAAAACTAATGTATATTACCAATAGGAAAATCTAAAAGGAATAGGAAATAATATTCTTTAAATTGAGAAGTATCTTCAGATGTGCATCTGGTATATCCCACATAGTCATGCTGAGTGCTTGTATCAGTAGGTGGTCAGCTCGATTACAGGTATACAAGTGAGGCTGGACTTAGCTCTTTCAGCAATTGGGGAAAAAGATTTGAATAAGTTAGGAAAAACTAAGTTCTGCTTATTAACTGCTGGTTTGTGCACGTAAATATTCTAAAAGATTATGAGCTGCCATGCTAACCTTCATTATGTTTAACTATACACATCTTGATAAAAATCATATGTTTTGCATATCCTGAATGTTTACATATAACATAAGCTTACTATTATTGGTTGTGAAGTCTTTGTGATAGTTTTTGCTACACTGTGTCTCTTCAATAGGGTAGATTGGGAGAAAACCATTAGGTTTAAGATTTTCAATCAAATTTAGTGTTAAAAGAATAAACACAGAAAACATAAAATCTGCATGTAAATTCCAAATATAAAGTTCATGAAAGACTTTAAGTTGCTATCAAAGTCTTGCATCATCTTAAATTTAATATTTAAACTGGGTTTATACACTACAATATTCTCCTCATTAGCCTGCTAAGGCAGCTGTAACAAAGCACCACAGACTTGGGGGGGCTTAAACAACAGAAATTTCTTTCTCATAGCTCCGGAGGCAAAAGTCTGAGATCTGAGTCTTAAGATTGGTTTCTTCTGAGGCCTCTCTCCTTCCTCTTAACTGATCTCCAGATATTAAAAGCTGGTAGCATCTCTCATCTGAGACTTTTTTTTTTTCAGCCAAAACACAATCTGTTCTTTCAACAAATTCTTACACTGTAGTTTTCAAAGATTTCAGTACCTCTGATACTTTCTCTGAGCATATTCCTGTTTGCCAAGCTCCACTGTGAAGTGTTGGTTCTGCCACAACCAAACCCAGGGTTCCGAATAGTGTTCCCACATCAGAAAGTATCACTGGGGACGCAGTTGATACAAATATTATTTTTGGATTATAATCTGGGGTTTTATTAACTTTTTAAAAAGGAACTTTCTGGCATTTATAAAATTCAGAATGTTTGGATAATCTCATGATGACAAAGGCATGTCACCATTCAGGTGGTGACAATGTTTCATTCATTACTGTTTGCAAACAGTTTTTAATCATCTGTGAATTTTGCCAAAGTCCAGGTATCTCCCTCATATGTAAAAGAATGCCACTAGACTCTTTTCCTAATCACTTTCTAAAATCAAGATAGATCCTGTCCCATAGTATTTGGCTTGCCTACTAATCCCTAATAACCCAAAGGGGTTATTACCCAAGTGATTTCAAACTGACCCTGAGAGATTTTCGCTTTCTTTTCACAGTGCTCACAAAGTGCTTTCCTAATGCAAAGATTTGTTCTACGCCAATTTAGCTTGTTTTCACTTATCAGTTATTAGACTTTGGATTCTTAAAGATTCTACGATTCTATTTAATGTCAAAATAACTAATTCTTTTGAGAAGTATGCCGAATATAAATAATACATGTATAAATTTATATCAGGACCCTGAACATAATTTCTACTTGACAGCTGCTTTTATTACGAAGAAAACATGGATTACAAAAAAAATTCAGATGATACTTTAGAAGCAAAATCCCTAAATAATATTTTTTAAGATTGTATTTTTGGTAAATCAAAGAGAAAATTGTGGCTTTATCTAAATATTAATGGAGAATTGGAAGGAAGCTAAACTTTTTTCGTTATTACCGTAAGAAATGCAAAATACTTCAAAGCAAATTTTGAGTCACATCCTGTAAAAATATAAACATGCCACAAATGTTGAAATCCATCTAGAGTAGTTTCAACACATGCTGTCTTATTTGCTAACTTTCCATGTTGGGCATTGGATATTAATAAGTAGGTAAAAGACTCTTGAAAACTGTTTTCCCCAGTGGCTTAACTTGTGTTTAAAATATTTTGTGAATATTTGAATGAGGTAAAGGCAACATTTGGATTTACATTTTTATCCTCCCCCAAATAAACAGGTCATTTTTTTGAAATTTCCCTTTCCTCCTCCTCCTTCTGCATTCTGAAATGTCTGTTAGCATATGTACATGTTATGAAGTTTAAAGCTAGATGTGCCAGATAAATCTATTTATTAAAAATGAACCAGCAAAAAGAGACTCTTAGGAAGAAAATACCAAGCAGCAGATTCTGATTATGGCCTTTAGCTCACAAATAGAGTACAGACATTTTTTTTAGATCAATGATCCATAAAGATTTAATGTCAATGATTTTTTAATTTCACAATTTCTATATCTTTCTCAATCTTAAAAATTGTATTTTGTTTTGAAAGTATGAAACACATGTATGAGTCTAAGGAGAAGATGAAAAGATAATTTAAAAAGGCATTTAACATTCAACATCTTACTTTTTTTTTTCTTTGTAAATCTCTTCTTTAACTTATTCTTTAGTCCATACCGATCAGCCCATCATGAGCAGATTCCCATAAGCTTTTATGTAAGTAGACATCATTTCCTAAAGTAGAAGAAAAATTTTAGAAAGGACTCCTGTAGGGAAAGTTTTCAGGAGGTACTAAAAGTTCTATTTTGAGTACATTTTCCTTGTGAAGAGCTTCATCTATTGATGAGTTATGTTTAACTACAATGATAGTAGTAATAATAATGCTACCACATATTTCTACAATATTTTTTGTTAAGCATTTTTACATACTTAATATCAATCGTCTCTGAATTTTGCAAGTCCTTATGTATGTAGGATGGACAACCCTTCAGTGAAATCAATAGTACTCTAGGTTTTAGGTGAGTATACCGAGCTTCCAAAAGATCTGGTGATTTGTCCCATGTCACACAGAGAAGACAGAACTGAGACTTCTATTTCCCAGTGCCTCAAACTCTCATGGAACTTGTCGCGTCCGTACAGTAACTAAGGCTCTAGGGTCACTATTAAATAGCACATATAAATATAGAAAAGATGAAAATTAGGCCATTATCAGCCACCAATATCAAAGGTAGAATTATTCATTAGATTAAGTAGATAGTATAAAAGTAGAAGTTTGAGGTACCGGATCATGACAGGCAGATTTTTTATAATATTTATATTTTTTAGTTTATTTATTTATTTTGAAAGAGACAGAGAAAGTGTGAGCAGGAGAGGGGCGGAGAGAGGGACAACCAGAATGCCAAGTTGAGAGCCTGGAGCTTTGATATGGGGCTCGAACTCATGAAACTGTGAGATCATGATCTGAGTCGAAATCAAGAGTGGGTCGCTTAACCGACCAAGCCACCCAGGCGACCCCATGACAAGTAGATTTTTATGAGTGGAAAGGATCAGTAAGTTTGGAACATAAAAGACTAGTTTTGCTTGGGTCCTTACTTACCGTAGGCGTCTGAGAAACCATTGCAGCATGATAAGAAGCGGGATCTTAATATTAGCGGGGGACTTGGAAGGAAAGGGAAAGGCAAAATAATAACACGTTTCAGAAAACATTCTTATGACAAACTTGATTCAAAAGTGACACAGGTGATTCTGGAATCATCTGGATTAGAGGCAAACTTGGATTACTTTTGATCTTGACTAATATTGTGCTTTGTTGGTTAGTAAATAAAAATTTTTGTTTAGTGATGTAGCGACAAGTGGATGGTGTCTCTCTGTCTCTTTCTCTTCATTGATTCTTTCTACTTGCACTCACAAGTAGTAAGGTGTAGACTTGATTGTCTGAAGTTGAAATATCCAACACATACCACATTTTCCCTATATCTCGTGAATATGAAGTTTAAAAAGAGTAAGTTTGGGTTAGATGTAAATATGATTCTCTTTTGATAACAACTATAATTGGAAGGCATGAAGATAAACACATGCAGACTTCTGGTAACACATACAACTGATGTACAAATTCGGAAAAGAATTTCGATAAGAAGAACATTGTTCTAAATGAATTTCTTTTTACTGGAAAAAAAATTAGGTGAATCAGTTGTGGTCAACAACACTTTATTCAGCCAATGAAGTGCATAGGTAGGCAGAGTTCCACCAGCATTTCTAGTCCCTGTCTGATTGTTAATTAGTACCGTGGAATCTTCTTTCAATAAATCCTGGGTGCCCTTGGGAATTAGGTTAAAAGAAGAATTCCACTACATACATGGAGTACTGATTGCTGAGAATGAAAGGAAATTTTGCAATCTGCTAAAATCTTATGACTTTTTGCAATATGTAGGTTGCACAAACACCTTTTATTTCTCCGCTCTAGAAACCAACACACTGTTTTCAAGCCAAATAGTGTGTGTCCCCATGGAGATTCATTCCTTTTATCCCATTTCTTCTTGCCAGATCTTTATTTCTTCTCTCATAAGACATGCCAAAAAAGACATAGACATTTAAAAGATATAAAATTATAAGATTACCATGTAGACTTAACAAGAATTGTACCAGTTGCTTTCCAGTATAAACCACAGGTAAGAATATTTAGGGGACCATTAGACAATTTCTTTATGAATTTTGATACTCCTACTTTCTATCTTGTTTCTGACTAATATTCTTCCCTGCATGTAACCCTCCCTTCAGGAAAATTTCATCTTTTCATTCTTTTCTCAACTCGACTATTTAAATGTTTCCAGTAAACGTCTTCTAAATTCTTTTTCATACCCAAGTATAATTTCATGATAAATAAATATTGTTACACATATTTTGGAAGGTTTATAATTCTGTGTACATTGATTTAAATAGCTGGTCAATGGAAACAATGTTGAATGAACTGGCTAATGAACATGTTGCAATTTTTTCTCTTATTATGTGTGGAGAAAAAATAGACACCAAGTAGCATTTATGGAATTAAGACTAAGCAAATTTCAACTGTACTCTTGCAAAGTAATAAAGAGAAGAAATGGATGTCATTATCATCTCTCCAGATAGAACTAATAAGTTAGGGTGGATTTCGTCTCTTGAAAGATACTGTGGACAAATTGCTGGCAACTAATTGTAGCAACGAATTGTCTGCTAAGTAACAGCAATTAGTACGTGTTTTGCTCAACTCTGTAGGATTTTTACCATTTCTTTTTTCTTCTAGCCTGGGGAATTTTGTTTGGTCTTTATCATCCACAGATCTAGGACACCAAAAATACTGCTTAAAATTAAGTACTATAGTAGGAAAGTTATCTGACTACATTTTGGAATCTAGTGAGATTTTTTCCTTTTGACATTTCAGGTCTGTTGATTTCTAACACATTGAAGATGGAAATATTTGCCTAAACCTATGCAAATATTATTTTTTAAAACACTTCTATGAATTTTTAAAATGTAACTTCTAAATGTTACATTGGCATTGGGGGAAAAATGGCCTAAGATGATAAATTATGACATAATAATTGTTAAAACATTGATTGTTTTAATTGTTTAATTTTGTTTTTGAGATAGTTGGAAGGAAGAATGACCTAATATGCACTGATGTAGAGCAAGAACAATTGATTTCTAAGCAAATCATAGGCATGCTGTTAATATCCTGAGGTCTCAACCCTCAGTGAGTCCACTAATTCTTATAAATATGATGGGCAAAAGAGAAAATACATCTTGGCATTCTCAGTATTTTGACTTTATTGCTAATTCTTTTTTTAGGGTGAGAGTAATTTATAAAGTAGCTAGAAATAACTCTAAATATAACATCTACATAGAAAAAAATGATAAAACTTCACTAAAAGATATAAAAATGACCTAAATATATATAAAATGTTGAGTGAGAAGATACTATAAAAATTAGCAGTTTTCTTAAATTTTTACATTTAATGCAACTTCAAAATCTCAGCTTAATTTTCATAAACCTTGATAGATTCATTCTAAAATTCATAGAGGAAATACAAGGCCCAAATACCAAAGACTGTATGGACAGAAAAGAGTGATGAGAGTTGACCGGCAACACCAGAATTAACTACCGGTTCAGGAATAGACAAGGGGACCAATGGAACTAACAGACAAACAGCCCAAAAGGCTCATAGCAATATAGAATTTGCTAAATGAGACGGCTGACATTATAAATCAGTGGGCAAAGCGTAGAACATTCTACAATGCTGAGACAACATATATACAGGGAAAAGATGATACAGTTTAGAAATTTACCATACTTAAATCAAAATCCAGAGAGATTAAAGGCACATTATTTTTATTCTCAAGTTAGATAACTAGTGCTAATTCTTTATTAAAATGATTGCCAACTACTGAAAATTTCATTTTATTGGGGTGTAAATAGACTGAAGAGGAAAAAAAGCAATATGGATTATGTTTGTGTAGTGAGGTAAAAACCCTATATATACTCTGATTAGGAAATGTGCAGGGTGTGTGTTGAAATGGCCTATTTTTGTGCGAAACATATTAAGTTAATATTAAGTCACTTAGTGGAGATTAAAAAAACCAGGAAGATCCCCCAAAAAGGTTTTCATTTACATATCATCTTCTTCTTCAGCTAAGAAAACTACATAGATTGCATAAAAATGATTGGATGCAAACTGCTTCCTACAAAAGCTTAAACATCTGTGGGCTTCCTTTCCCTCTGAACCACAGTGATCTTACCAAGGTCATTTTTTTTCTTTTTTCTTTTCTTTTTTTTTTTTTTTTTTTCATATTATAAGAAGTGGTCACATATAAAGTTTGAGTGTCAGGAATGTGCTGATTCAAACTGAAAAAATACTATATATTTTGCTATTATGTTGACCTAACATGATGTATATTAAAAGAGCATTAGGAAAAAAATTTATTTTAGGCATTACGTTTGAAAGGATCTTGACTGTTGGGTCATACTGAATGACCATCCCTTTTTAATACAGTGAACTCTTTTTCTTCTTTTCCAAGCATCACAGATTTTTAAAGAGATTTCCAAATGTTAATAAAATATGAACATCAATCACAGCATTCAATGTGCAAAATATTTTTCAGCTACAATTTGCTTTAACTTTCTGGCATCTCTGTTACAGTTTTCTTTATTTCAAACTTGTTTATTTTTATTTCAAAAATATAATACTATTTATTGTATAAATTCTGGAAAACCCAGTAAAAATATAACTTAAAATCCAAAATCATGACATATAATGATGAATTGTTATGTTTTAGTTTTCCAGAATTTTTAAGCATGTATATGGGTAAACATGTCCTATCATAATAGGACTGTAGTCAACAAGCAACGTTACATTCTTCTTTACATAACATAATGACAATAGTCTCACATAAAATTCTTTGTAAATCTAATTTTAATACCTGTATATTACTGTATGCTTACCTGTTAAAAAATTTTTTTTAATGTTTATTTATTTTTGAGAGAGAGAGGGGAAGAGGCAGAGAGAGGGAGACAGAATCTGAAGCAGGCTCCAGGCTCTGAGCTGTCTGCACAGAGCCCGATGCGGGGCTCAAACTGTGAAATCATGACTTGAGCTGAAGTTGGATGTCTAACCGACCGACCTACCCAGTTGCCCCTATTCTTACCTGTTTTGGTATCAATTAGATCAATATCTGTATCTTTTTAAAGTTTAAGAATTTAATTTTAGTGTCAAACCATAACACAGAGATGTTATATTTGATTTAATGTTAGATTTTTAGTCTGATTATGCCCAACTAGTTTGTCCCAGATTGATGATGTTCACGAACTAGTGATAGATATGTAGGGATCTAGCCATTCCAGGCCTCCTGGTAACTGTTTTGAGGCCCATTCAGCTGCAAACAGACTATTCCAGACTCCACTGTGTGTTGTACAAGTATTATTTTCTATGTTTGGTTTGATGTGAAAAGGACTGAAAACACTGCTTTGGGTCACTTCTGAGATTTTGGGCTTGGACATAATGCTTTGGAGACCAACCATGCACAAAATCGTCAGTGTCTCAGTGTTTTCTTCAGGCTAGATTCTTTTAAAATTTTTTTAAAAAATATTTATTTATTTTTGAGAGACAGAGTAAGACAGAGTGCAAGCAGGGGAGAGGCAGAGAGAGAGACACAGAATCCAAAGCAGGCTCCAGGCTCTGAGCAAGCTGTCAGCACAGAGCCCGACATGAGGTTCGAATCCACAAACCATGAGATCATGAGCTGAAGTCAGATGCTCAACTGACTGAGCCACCCAGGCACCCCTAACTGAGGCTAGATTCTTAAAAGAGTATGAACTATTTCAGGTTCTTGATGCATAACCAGAAAAAGTCCATTTGCCATTTTAACCAGAAATCTCCAAAACCCTTAATAGAATTAAGTATGCTCATGAATAAACAAAAAATTCACAAAATCTATTTATCATACTGATAAATGTAAAATGGAACATCTTTGGTCCTTAAAGTTAGATTTCTTTGTTTACTAGTAAATTTCTTTGATTACTAATGGATAATTTATATATATATATGTTAGACACATGTGATTTCTATTTTTTATGAATTATTTTTCTTTGCCATTGACTATACTTCTTTTGGGGTGTTTGTTTTCCCGTTGACTTATTAGTATTTATTAGACATTAAAAATAATGACTTGTTCCACCTTATATTTGTGGTAAATATTTTCAGTAAATTTTTTTGCCTTTTAATGTTTTCATGATAGTTCTTTAAATTATACTGAAGCTATACTTTTTCTCATTTCTTTCATTCTTTTTAGACATAGCTCTCCATTTCAATATTAGATAAATATTTACCTAAAAGTTATTTACATTTCCCCTGAAATTCTTTGTATCAATTTTGAGTTTATTTTGGTGGTTGCTGTGAAGCATGGATCTAAATATAGTCTCAGACAACATTTGCTAGTGTCATTTGCTTTTGAGAACCATCCCTTTCTAATTAGTGTGAATTTTTTCTTTTCACTTAATTCACTAGGTGTAATAATATCACAACTAGTATTTATTTAATTTTAATTTTTGCCAGATACTTTATAAATATTATTCCTCATTCTTTGCCAATAAGTCTTAATTATTTCCCAGCTGACAGATGAGGAGACTAAAATTTAAGATGTGATAATTTGCCTTGGGTTTCTCAGTTTGTAACCCAGCAAGCCAGGATTTTATTTGCCCCAAATCAGGGTCTGCTTACAACTATTCTACCACCTGGGCC
The DNA here is from genome assembly GCF_018350195.1 of Panthera tigris. Lineage (NCBI taxonomy): Eukaryota > Metazoa > Chordata > Mammalia > Carnivora > Felidae > Panthera > Panthera tigris. The sequence goes on from NC_056676.1 coordinate 19,288,439, forward strand.
GGGGAGAGTTAGCCTCCGTTGACTTGCATACTATTTTTGTTTTAGTTATTGTAGCTTTACATGTTTTAATATCAAATAGATAATCCCCTCACCTTCATTCTTCTTTTCCAAAATCAAAGAATTTAACCATCATATCATAACTAGCCACTCTTTATCACACCTCTGAAACATGCCTTTTGTACTTTTAAAAATACAGATTTAGGGTTTTGATCTTTTTTTTTTTTTTTTTTTTTTTTTCTAATTTTTTTTTTTAACGTTTATTTATTTTTGAGACAGAGAGAGACAGAGCATGAACAGGGGAGGGGCAGAGAGAGAGAGGGATACACAGAATCAGAAGCAGGCTCCAGGCTCTGAGCCATCAGCCCAGAGCCCAACGCGGGGCTCGAACTCACAGACGGTGAGATCGTGACCCGAGCTAAAGTTGGACGCTTAACCGACTGAGCCACCCAGGCGCCCCTAGGGTTCTGATCTTTTTTTTTTTTTTTTTTTTTTTTTTTAACGTTTATTTATTTTTGAGACAGAGAGAGACAGCATGAACGGGGGAGGGGCAGAGAGAGAGGGAGACACAGAATTGGAAGCAGGCTCCAGGCTCTGAGCCATCAGCCCAGAGCCCGACGCTGGGCTCGAACTCATGGACCGCGAGATCGTGACCTGAGCTGAAGTCAGAGGCTTAACCGACTGAGCCACCCAGGCGCCCCCGGTTTTGATCTTTTGAGAGAAGTTTGGTGTATCCTTTGCCAGAATATAGGAACCTACCAGTCAGTTTCTGCAGAATATTTAGTTTGCTTATATAAAAAGCATTTCACCAATGATTTTTGCTGTTTCTGAAAAAAGCTTAAATAATGTTTATGAAAATCTTATAAATTAGAGACAGAATTGATATCTTAACATCCAGTTATTTTGTTCAGGATATTGGGACATTTTGATTTGGAAATAACACAAGTTTTTTTGGGAAAAAGGGAAGCTGAGTAATTCGCAAATAAATATCTCTCTGTGATGTGACAACTATAAAAAGGTATTTGTATTTCTTAAGCATCATGAGTCAGATGCCTGTATTTATTTTATTTAAATCTGAATTTCTAGAAATTGTCATTTTCTTTTTAAACTTTATGGCTTTTAATATTTATCAAGAAAGTATTTGCATTTCAATAGTAATACAGCACACATGTCATAACAGGAAATTTCTAGAAAGATTGCTTAATCAAAGAAGAAATATAAAGGGTTTATTGCCTAAGGAGACAAACTTTAAATGACGTCAAGAAAACATAATCAAGAATTAGCAGGCATCTTTACTTGGAAACCACAAAAGTTGAGAAATATCCATGTAGAGTCTACTCTTCAAGAAGGGACAAAAATATCCCAGTCTGGAGGAACTGCAGGCCAAGGACAATAAAATGAGAGTGGACAGTACTTCAGATCTTAGACATACAAGTCATTTATCTCTGCCAGGGACGCCATTCCTTTCCATTTGTCTCTTTCCTGTGGTTCCACCACTTGAGATCAACTTGGGGGAAATCCATAATGCTTTGGTGGATTTGCCTCACTAGATTGCATTTCTGGTGGATCATAGGATGCATGAACTCTTCCTGACTCCAATTTTGCTTGCAGTCTTTTCCATGCTCAACATATCCTCCACCTCCAAATCTCTTCTCTTTTCATTTCTTTCTTTTGACCAACCACCCTTGTCCTTGGTAGAGATTTCTTGCTACAGATTGCCACCACTGTTTCTCCCAGTCTAATCTAGGAAGCTGGCAACCATTCTAGATTCCACTGTCTGCATCGATCCTGGGTCAGGGAAGTCACACTCACCATCTTAACCTCTCTGCACTACTCGGTGTGAATTTATTTGTCCACATGAAAGTCCATCCCAAGAATTCTCCTCTGGCAGGCAGTGGACTACAAACCCTCGAGGAGGCTAGGTCTTTCCACTTGAGACTCACTGCTATAGATATTGACTGTTATGTAGAAGGGAAAACTGGTTGAAAAAGGCTAGCAACTCTCTTAGACTGTATTTCCCTTGAGAGCAGGGACTCTGGCAATAACCATGTGAAATGCTTCAGCTTTATTTACATTAGCTTACTTAAAATTGTATAGGAGTGCCTGGATGACTCAACGGGTTAAGCGTCCAACTCTTGATTTAGGCTCAAGTCATGATTTCACTGTTGTGAGATTGAGCCCTGTGTAAAGCTCCATGCTGGGTGTGGAGCCTGCTTAAGAATCTCTCTCTCCATCTCCCTCTGCCCCTCCCCTGCTTTCTCTCTCTCTCAAAAAAAAAAAAAAAAAAAAAGTGTTAGAATTGTATAACCACTCTGGGAGGTAAGTTTATCTCCATTTTTAGATGGAGACACTGTCTTATTGAAGGTAAATAACTACCACTAATGATGGAAGTACGATTGGAACCTCCTATAGACTAAATGTTAGTATCCTCTCAAAATTTATATGTGGAAACCTATTCCTCTAATCCCCAGTGTGATGATAATTGGAGGTGGAGCCTTTGGGAGTTATTAGGTCATAAGAGTGGAGACTTCATGAATGGGATTAGTGCCCTTGTGAAAAAGACCCCAGAGAGTTCTCTTGCCCATTCTGACCTATGAGGACACAACAAGAAGACAGCCATCTGGGAGCCAGGACATGGGCTCTCACCAGACAACACACAGAATCTGCAGGTACCTTGATCTTGGACTTACCAGTCTCCAGAACTATGAGAAGTGAATTTCTGTTTATAAGCCACCTAATCTATGATATTTTATTAAGGTAGGTCAAACGGACTGAGACAGGACCCAAAAGTGGGTGACTGTGGCACTGCTGGAATTCAAGTCATTTCTTTCCACTTGTTTTTGGAGGCCAAGGAGCAGGCATTAGTGCTTAGGAGAGGACCATTCTGGCCCGGTATCCTCTCTAGTGAGAGCAGTTCCAGGATTATCTGTTTTATACATAAAACTTTGGTGTAACATTTGTTTTGAAAATGTGACTTGTCCTGCTATAAACAAACTTTGAAAATTACTGTTTAGATTATTCAGAAACTTGAGTATTTATTTTCTCGTAGAGCACTAACATTAACATCGAGCTATTCCTTTTACATCACGTGAATGTTTTGTCTTTTTTGTTAAACACTTTTGAGGGCTCAAGGATTGAGAGAATTATAAAAGCTTTTTCTTCACAAGGAAATTCATATTAGACATTTTGAATGCTTTTAAAGTCCTGGAAAAATCATGTTAGGTTTGGTCAAGTAACAATGAAACACATTGAATTACATTAAGCAGAAGGATCGTAAACTTTTTTAAGACTGATAAAATGGGATATGGGGCAGTTATAATTTCTTATTCTTTGCATTATTTACAAGTATGTCTGATGAATTCAGTCCTCATAGAGTTAATTATTTGACTGCATCTTTGAATTAATCCTCAATTTGAGGGAAGGAAAAGAAATAAGACCACATAAATGCAGTAAGTCATGAACAAATGAAAATGGTCAGAAATTCATGAGGAAGTGTTTTATACTTAGAGACTGACCCTCATCAATCTTATCAGTTTTGTTTTTAATGACATTAAATTTTAACTATCTTACTCCTGATCCAAATTTTTAAAGCACCAAATTTCCACTTTACCTTCTTTTTGTGATACTGCTTATTTATTCAAATTTTGTCCATGGGGGCTTTTTCTACAGAGTGGTTAGTTCGTGACCTTAGAGTCAAGAACAGCTCTGTAGCATTTAGGAAAACCTCCTTATTCCACTGTTGACTGGCTTCCTGCTGGACAACAGAATACTGATGTTCTCCATTTCTTAGACTAGTGACTTTTCCATACAGCTGTTGACATAAAAGGAAAGCAAAGAAACTTACTAAATCCTCTTTTATATATTGGAGGGTCAAGCATAACATATTCATTTTATCTGTGGTTTTTTAGTCTTTGCTCAGCCATGATGTGCAAATGTCAAATAAATAGTTGACTTTTGATGTGTTTTCACACAGCAGTAAAACAGACTGTAACAAGGCAAACTTTGTCTTTACACATCTCTGTAGCTGGATTTCAAAAATCAGTAACTAACATTTATATGTTTATAAAATGCTTTTATATTATTCCAGCAATCTTGGAAGTAAGCAGTGTTGTTATCCCCATTTTAAAGATGTGAAAAGAAGCTCAGACAGAATAATTGCCCCAAATCCCATAAAACTAGAATTTCGTTTGGCTTATCCTGAATGTCTTTTAGAATTTGAGCAAATAGATGGCAGTGTAGCTTGCAAAATCACCCACCAAATTAGTTCAGAGATTTTCATGGTATGGATTCTGAGATTATCAGCATTATGATATTTTTACCAAGAATATAATAAGTAGAAAGTAAAATTTCTATTATAATGATTCATATTTATCTAAAGATATTCAGCACCTAGCACAGTGCCGAGAGGAGGAGATGCTCAATTAATGGTTGTTGGATTGAATTAAGGGAAGGAAAACCACTCTGCGAATATTTGGGTGTTCTTTTATTTCTTAACCACTTTTTCCAAAGGTCTGATGTCCTAAATAGAATATAATGGTGTGCTAGAACATAACAGCACAACTCCTTTAACCGCATGTGAAGCCGCAGGTCTTCTGTCTTGCGTACCCTCCAATTTGCCAGAGCATGTTGCTTAGGCTGAGGGTTGTAAGATGATGTGGGTCTGAATAATTTCCATTTCGTGGCCTTTACTCTCTTTGGAAATTTCTCCTTTTGTCTAAGTAGGTAACAGTGCGTCCTAATCAGATGTTTGAATGTGATGGGATATCATTACTATCATCATGGTTATTATGTCAGCATAACTTTAAGTAATGGAGTTGTGCTCAGGGTGGCATTAGAGACCAGGAAGCCCCAGTACCTTCAAGACATGTCCTTTCTTCTAAAACAGGCTTGAAAAGTGCTCCCTGAGCAGAATTCCCTTGAAACTGTCTTATTTTTGAGCTCTTATCTTATGGAAAAATAAATGCCCAATGTCTTCAACCTCTTTACCTATTGGCGCTTCCATTTTCTGTCCTTAGTGGAAACATGAAACGGACGATCCCCTACTTACGATGGTTCAACTAACGTCTTTTTGTTCTTTTGTTTTTGACTTTACCGTGGTGCAAGAGTATTATGCATTCAGTAGAAACTGTACTTCATATTTTGATTTTTGATCTTTTCCTGGACTAGCAGTGTATGACACGATACGGTATGGTATAGCAGCGGTGGCTCCCAGTCAGCCATGGAATCACGAGGATAAGCCACCGGTGCACTCGAAACCATTCTGTACCTGTACAACCATTCTGTTTTTCACCTTCGACACAAAATTCAATAAATTTCGTGAGATAGTCAATGCTTTACTGTAAAATAAGATTTGTGTTAGATTATTTTGCCCAATTGTAGGCTAAAATAAGTATTCTGAGCACGTTTAAGGTAGGCTAAGCTAAGCTATGATGTTTGGTAGGTTAGATGTATTAGATGCATTTTCAATTTAGGATATTTCCAAGTTACAATAGATTTATTGGGATATAACGCCATTGTAAGTCAAGCAAAATCTATACTTTCCCAGGCATTTCTCATTATTCATGCTTTTATGCAAATACCCATTATTTTGTTATACCAGTTAGTTATAAGAGGCACTATTATGTTTATCCTGGTTTTTCATTACAAGTTACTAAAACCGTTCATTTTCAACTCTAAATAACAATTCTGCCTCTGAGGTTTGTAATATCTGATACAATGTCAGTTTGCTGCTCATATTCCTCATTAAGGACTTTGATATTTATCATAACCAATCTATCCAACATGCTATCCTCAAGATTATTTTACATTCTGGTCTTCAATAGCTTCCAGCTAATTTCTTGATAGATTAATCTTCATTTTATTTGGTCTCTTTATGGTAATTGGTAGAGTTGACTACAACTTTTTTGTCCTTAAAGTTCCTGCTCCTTTTGTTTGCTGAGATACTATTCTCTTCTGACTATCTATCTCAGTCCTCTTTGCTAGGTTCATTCCTCCGTCTGCCCCCAAAAGTTTGGTGTTTACCAGTACACCTTCTTGTCTCTTGTCTCTCATCTTGCATATTCTCTCCAAGTAATGTCATTCGCACCCATGACTCTGTTGGCTTCTGGATCTAGTTCTGTCTTCTGGATCTGTCCCTATGATTCAGAATCATATATACCAAATGAAACCAAACCAAGCCAAACATCACCACTATCACAAAAAGAAGAAAAACAACAACACAGAACCTATTCACCTGAAGGCCAATTGAAATTTTAATCTTAAAACATGAAAGCTGAAATCCTTAAAATGAACTTGTTTGGCCTTAATCCAGAATCCTCACTATCTCTCTGCCGGGCTCTTTTGAAAAATTATCTTTATGTCTTCAGTCTTTTACTCCATCAATCTATCTACTGAAAACCAGGGAGCTTTTTCTGAAATAAAAATCTGATCATGGTCACTGTTTCTGGTAGGGTAACATTCAAACTAGTTGTTGGTTTGGTATGTCTGTCCATGTTAGTTTCAGGTTTCAATATATTCTGTATTCTCGCTTCATGGAAAGCCTGTTTCTCACTTCTTTTATTTAAAAAAAAATTTAACGTTTATTTATTTTTGAGAGAGAGTGAGAGAGAGCGAGCAAGCACATACACGCACAAGCGGGGGAGTAGCAGAGAAAGGGAGACACAGAATCCTAATCAGCTCCAGGCTCTGAGCTGTCAGCACAGAACTGGCAAGGGGTTTAAACCCAGGAGCTGTGAGATTATGACCTAAGCCGAAGTCGGGCACCTAACCGACTGAGCCACGCAGGCACCCCGCCTCTTTTTCACTTCTTGAATCACCACGAAACCCCTATCTTCTATTAGTGTTAAGCCTTCCGAAATCCTTTCTTGACTCCCCTTGTTTATTTCCAGACTGCCATTTGCCGCTGCTTTCCTGTGTCCATCTCAATCTCATGTGCTCTAATTCTTTAAGGAGTTTGATTAACCTATTTGTCTCAGTCTATTATATTCTAACCTTCTGAGGTTAGAAAGTGGTCTTATTTCTCTTTATCCAAAGGTATACTTATGCAGACAGAGGAATGAATGAATGAGTGAATGATTCCACTTTGGCCCTCAGAGAATAAAAATTGGTTATTTTTCTGTTTACTAATGACGTGATGCAATGTGTAGCTTTGTGTTGCAGTTGTTCTCTGACTGTTGTATCTGAGTGCTGAAAAACTCAAGAGGATAGTCATTCAGGTAGAGCTAGAAAAAAAAACAAAACCCCAAAAGTTCCATAATGCCCAGCATAAATACAGAAACTCTGTCCTTAAGGTATTTAAACCAATTAGTCGGTCAATCAATAATTCAAACAATAAATAGTTGTTTACTCATTGTGCCTAGTGTGATAGAGAACACACAGACATGTTGGATATAATCTATATTCTTAAATGTATCAGCTAGTCATATGCATTAAGGCATTCACTAGAAACCAGGCTAAAATTTTATGTAGAAAATAATAAAAATTGCAATAAGAACTGACTTTTATTGATTTCTTTCAATGTTCCAGTTGCTATGCTCAGTGTTCTCACACACAACATACAATTTTTGTCACACATTAGTTACAAATTATCTCCATTTCATTAATGAGTAAATTAATTAAAGATTAATTAAACTTGCTCAAGGACACAACGTATAAATTGTCCCGTGATAATTCAAACCAGTGATCTGGTTCCCGAGCTTTCTATAGCCCAATAGCATCTCTGTTTAAGGGTACAAATTAAGGAGTAAGACAATTATTACTACAGAACACTAAAGTAGGCTTAAAAGCATAATACGGAGCTCTTGAATGGAATAAAACTTGAGGGAAGTCTTAAAAGTTGGGAAGGTTCCTATGCATTGTGAGAAGGGGTAAAACCCAGTAGATGAGAAAGACATGAAGAAATCTTGAAGTTTAGAATAGGCAGTCTTTTTCCAAGGGCCACAGAAGCCTGTAATGTTGTAGCAGATTATTATCATTGTTGTTATTTTGAGTAGTAAAAATAATGGTGGATTGTGGGTCCTGAATACTAGGTTGAGGGCAGTAGAGATCTCTGGATACCCCTGAGCTTGTTTTATTTATTTTGAAATATTTTTATTTATTTTGGAAAGTAGCCCTGATGGCTACTTGATTTGGTTAAATTAGAATGGAGAACATTATAGAAATGACAAGGGCACCAACTGGCATCTTTGTAATCCTTCAGTATGATGATGAATCTGTAAACCCAGAATAGCAATGAATAGCAAGAAGGAATAGCATGTTTTTTACCTTGCACTTTCCTGTATGCACTGTTTTTACTTTAGGAGATATAATTTGTATATGTATCAGATGTATATGTATATGTATCATAAAAATTCAACCATTTCAAAGATACAAGTCAATATTTTTTTATTAAATATCATGAGTTGTATAACCATCATCATAATTTGGTTTTAAGACATTATCATCATCCCAGTGAGATAACTCATGCTCCATTTACACTTACTCTCCTTATCCACTCCCAGTCCCAGCAACCAGCGATCAATCAACTTTCTGTCTCCAGAGATGATTCGCCTATTCTGGACATTTCATATAAATGGAAATATACAGTATGTGGTCTGGCCTCCTTCATTTAACATAATGTTTTTGAGATTCATCTATGTTGTAATATGATCAGTAAATTCATTCTTTTTCACTGATGAATCGTAGTATTCCATTGCTAGATACGCCATATTTTGATTATCCTTTCATGAGTTGATGGACATTTGAAATGAGTTTCCAATATTGGACTATTATTAATATGCTGCTATGAAAAGTCACATGCAAATATTTTTGTGAATATGTTTACACTTTTTGTGGGAGATTCACATGAGTGGAATTGCTCCTTTGTGTGGTAAGTTTATATTTAACTTCTAAAATTTTGCCTTTGCAATTTTTTAAGGGCACAAAATGAAAGGTGTGAAGCATAGAATTACGGTATGGCCTAGCAATTCCACTCATAGGCATAGACCCCCAAAACTGAAAACATGTGTTCAGAGAAAAACCCTTATGACAGTTTCACAATAGCAAAAAAGTATAGATAAAATAAATAGAAAAAACAACAACCCCATCTCTATCAACTAATGAATAGATAAACAAAATATCATACATCTACACAAGAGAATATAATTAATCCATAAAAAAGTGAAGTTCTGATATATGCTACAATGTGGGAGAACACTGCAAATATTACACTAAGTGAAAGAAGATAGACACAAAAGTTTACATATTGTTCCATTTGTATGAAATATCCAGGGTAGACAAATTCATAGAGACAGAAAGCAGATAAGGGGTTCTCAGGGACTGAGAGGAGAGGAGAAAGGGGAATCATTGCTTAATGGGTTTGGGGTTTACTTTTGTAACTTTTTGTAATTCTGTAATTATATAGTGGGGATGGTTGGATAGCACTGTGAATGTACTTTATTTCACTGATTCATACACTTTAAAATCGGTAAAATAATATATATTATGCATATTTTACCACAGTAAAAAGGATTAAATCTTTGTATGCCCCACAGACTGAAAATTCTTAAATGAACAGGAATAAATTGATTTGCTTTGGTACACTGCTCTGGAGAGTCAGAAAGCTAACTTTCAAAGAAAGATTGTTCTTTCTTACGATCAATTAATCATTGTCATTATCATCATCACTCGCTTATTCAGTGTCTACTGTATCCGTACATTGGTCTCAGGGCTTTACAGACATTATCTCTAATTATCATAATATTCCAAATAAGCAGGAATTATTCCTAATTTTCAAGTTTAGGAAATAGAAGTTCCAAGGGGTTAACATATCCATAGTTACCGAGTTAGTAAATGCTGGATGTGTGAAAGAGACATTCTCTTTTACTCTAATGACTTTGGATTTTATACTATATTTTGTTCTTTCAAAATTGTTTGAGCATGTACTAGCTGGAAGGCATCATGCACAAAAGAATAGTAAAACAAAGCATTGTTATTGAAGAAGGCAGAAGACCTGAAAAGGGACTCTAAATTGGAAACCTCAGTGTTTTAGGAAATTCACATTGTATTTTATGCTAGTGGACTCCTGGGTAAACTGGAACAATGACCATAATTTATCCCACATTGTAACATGACAGTTCCTAACTCAATATATGCTTACTATGAGCTGATTTCAAATATTCTGGCTTACTTCCAAGAAGAACACAGAGCTTATAACTTCAATTACATGGCATTTCAAGCAGAACCACGTCCTAATATTGGACTGAGGGATTAGAGTTGACTGCCAGGACAGCAACACAGTTCAGGAAAGAATAATTATTTTTAGATCACTTTGAGGACCAAGTAGACCAACTTATCCTTGTGCTTGAAAACATCACAAAGGCTAACAGGCTTAATACTTGGCCTTAGTAGAAAAAGTAGGTTATGTGAAGTTGTGTACAGGATCTCAATGGAAAGTTAAAAGTCTCACACTCCACATTGTATTGAGGGGTTAGAGGCTTGAATCACAATCAGCCTCCTAGATGGCGAGTTAGGATTTATTTGACATAAAGATTTAACCAATAGTTACTAGAAAAATATGAAATTATTTTGAGAAATATTTGGTTACACTATAGCTTGAATACATAAAATATAACAATTAGAAGAGTTATATGAGTTATTTTATTATGATACTGCTTCCTGAAATTATTAGTAAAACCTATATTGGATTGAAATCTTAAAAATATTTAATATCTTTGAATTAAAAAAATAAATTGTATTATAAATATAATTATAAATTTTGTCAAAATCTCTTGTATAAATTTAGATATATGCGCACAATGCCATGAACTTCCTTCAAATCACAAGGTGAAGAGGCTAAGGTTGCTAATGTGTACGTTTTAGTTTAATTGCAGTCCCAGCTTCATAGGCTCAGTGGGTATAGAGGATCCTAACAGCAATTCTATTCTCAAACATTGAGGTTGCGGACATCAAACAAGATGTTCCAATCTTACCTCAACTTCTCCAGGTTAAAGGAAACTAAAGTCAGGATGAAAAACATATCTCTCTGTTAAACCTGTTGGAGAGCTCTTTATTATTTAGAGTGATCAAAAGTTGATCCCTCGGACCTCCCACAAATGGTTTGTGTTGATGTCCCCTTAAACTCAATCTCCCTCCCTTTGAATTCTATGAAAGGATCCCTCCTTGAAACCTTTCTAACGATTTCTCTGGCAAGGCTTATAACTGTAAGTTCATTCCTCATCACCTAGGATGTGCTCTTCCTTTGACCAGGTTGTTAGAAGCTGCTGCACTTTGAGCAGCGTGCTGGAGCTGGCTCGCGGTGGCTTCCTGGAGCTGGTAGTGCTGTCCTTTCCGGACTCTGTTCAATGACATCTCATTGGTAACCTGACCTCAGTGCTGAGGGAGTATTTACATCACAGAAACCAGGAAGTGCTGCATAACAAGAGCCTTAATTTTTCCCCTAGAAAACTAGTTGTTCATCTTTTTTTTTTTTTTTTAACGTTTATTCATTTTTGAGAGACAGAGAGACAGAGCATGAGCAGGAAGGGGCAGAGAGAGGGAGACGCAGAATCCGAAGCAGGCTCCAGGCTCCGAGCTGTCAGCACAGAGCCCATCGCGGGGCTCCAACGCACAAACTGCGAGATCATGACCTGAGCCGAAGTTGGACGCTCAACCGACTGAGCCACCAAAATACAGACGAGTGAAATAAGTCAGTCAGAAAAAGACAGATATCATGTGATTTTACTCATAATGTGGAATTTAAGAAACAAAACAAATGAACAATTTAAAAAAGAGACAAATAAAAAACAGCCTCTTGAATATAGAGAACAAACATGGTTGGGGGTGTGTGTCAGGGAAGTGGGTGGGAGGGGATGGGTGAAACAGATAAAGGAGATTAAGAGTACAGTTACCGGATGGACAATGAGTAATGTATAGAATTGTTGAATCACTAATTTAAACATCTGAATGTAATATAACACTGTATGTTAATTCTACTTGTATAAATATACATAGGTAAGTAAGTAAATAAATAAATAAGTAAAGCAAGCTTGAGAACACACACACACACACACACACACACACACACACATGCATGAAGAGAATCCAGGTAAGAAATGTAGAGAAGGATGCCCTAAAAACTGACAGGTCACTTCTTTTGGGTATCACTGGCAAACTTTATTGTGACTACACAGTGGGGGCTCCAGAGCATGCCTCCCAGGAACTTATACCCTTATGGAGACTTCCACAGAGTTGTGTATACAGTGGTGATTAGGATTTCCAAATTCAAAAGTGGGGAAATTTTCTCCCATTCTTACATAAAATAGCAGTGTGATGCCATACTCTATGGATCAAAGGCAGAGTGGTTGAGTTAGAAAATATTTCTTAATTTTAACATTATGTGGTATGTTTAGACCAGCATTTCTCTTTAGTTAGCTCTTAAATCATAGTGGTTTTGTTTTTTTGAATATCAGGAAAGTCCCCATAAATTTGTAGGTAGTTCTTTTTGAGAATAGTATGGATCCAATTTCCTACCAATCCACCAGAGAATCTTGATGTTTTAAAATGATAGTATCTTGTGAAGTTCTGTACCGCTGCACATTATTTTGTTCTTGAAGCAATACTTAAAAGAAAATGACAAATAGCATATTTTATGGTTATAGCACTGGAATATTGAAAACATGTTCTCTCAGACCAAATTATTACTGTTTTGTAAAAAGAAATGAGTGCCCTTGGATCATATAGATGTGTTTGTGAACACTAAATATAAAATTTAATGCACTGTTAGAGCATGTATCCTGCTTTGTTAATCAACTGGGATTTATTTACTAAGTTTTTAATATGACCCCTTCCACCATACTCATTGCCTAAAGCCTTGTAGAAGAAAAGTGGAAAGTGAAATAGTTTTAGACCTAGTCTAATAGTTTAGACTAGATAGTCTGGTTCTCTTAGGAAAATTTTCTAAATGCACCAAGATGAAAACCATTAAGTAAATTATATGATACAGACTGTATACATAATGTCAGTTTAGAAACAAGAGAACTTTCTCTTGGTTGGAAGAGTTAGATAAGATTTTAAGGGAGATTTGAACTTGATCTTTGTACAACAAAAATCATTTTTGAGCATCTGTTCTACTAGTTGACACAGTATCTCTTTCTGTCTCTGCAAAGTAAAGACATAAAGAAGATAGAAAACCAGGATCCTCAAGGACATTTTATATGACCCTCCTTTTGTAATTTGAGGGTGTAGTTTATATATGACTGAAGAGGCCTTGTCCTACAAATTATACTTTCAAAAATATTTTTTTAGGAATATGGTTTGTAATATGGCAAATAGGATTCTGATGTGTGAATAACATGCCTCATATTATTGAAATTAACTAATAATTTTGATATGTCACACGTGGCCTCTACATGACATTTCCTGGTGTATGTTCTTTTCCTAGCAAGGAACAGAGCCATAGTCAGTGATACCAACCTTTTCTGCGGGTGCTGGAGGGGTCAGGTCATGCTCTAGTCAGGAGCAGGAGGCTCTGAGAATGAGCCTCCCTCATTCTGTGCAAGTTCCCATTTCTGTGGCTATCTAGCATTTGGTTACCGTGTTCTTTCAAACAATTCTGTGTGTATAGTAACTAAAAAAAAAAACACTTAAAAAATGCCAAGAGTGATTTCATTAACCAAATGGATTAAAAGATATAGTGTTACATACTATGGGAAAAACCAAACTAATAAATCATACTATAAACTAATAATGCTTACTGTTGACCTTAGAAATGGAAAAGTATATCCGGAAGGTATATCCTGAAAGTGTTACTTTTAAATTTTTTCTAAAGCTCTGTTAAATTGCTACCTTAGTTCAAAGTGGGGAAAAGAAGCCAAAACCTGCTACTGGGAGTTAAGTTGACAAGTATGTTCTTTCATGATTACTTTGTGTTAGGGCGTAAAATTCCCTTTCGATGTAAACAGGGCTTTTAAGAATCTGGAAAGGAATGTTAAACAGCAGGTGAAGGTTGGAACCTTGAGGCCAAAGAAGACATTAAGTAAACTTAACCTATCCAATTTACCCTGGAACTTGAATAAATCTAGAGCCTGGAAAAGAATACCTAAGGCTCTTTCTGGTCACAGTGAATTAATGTCTGAGTTAACCAAAGCTGTACTATTTGCATAGAGAACTTCTGGGATTTTTAAGAAAACAGAAATGCAAAGACAACTCTAATAGGCTCTACCTTTGAAACTTTTAAGGGGATATGAACGTCATAGTCTAGCAATCATAGTAAAAAGTACACTTAGAAATGTTTACATAAAATGTCTACTGTTAAAAGCCAAGGTAAGGCAGATTTCTCAGAGTGACTACACTACATATGTCTATGTAATTCGGCTAGTCAGAGGATAGGCACATCAAAACTTGTTTTTAATGGTTACTTAACCTTTACCTAGTAAAAATAGTACATTAACATATTTTTCTGTATTCAGAAACTTTTTGGAAATACTTACCCTGCAGGAAACTCCTGAACCTACAAAAACTAAAAATTCTACAGCACAAGTGGAATGCGTGTTGGGGTTGCTTATTCTGATGAAATAATGTGTGTTAGTTATGTCATTATAAATATTCACATCATTTTGAATGTCTTCCTCCCAACTTGCAGCAAAGATTTCTTACCAGGCAGGCAAAAGAGATATTTCTAGAAGATAACAGGATCATTCAGGGTCACTAGCTTCAAAATTGAGCCCAAGTCCAACTCTGGAAACACTGTCATAATTTCACTGTCAAGGAGAAGTTGTATCCCAGATTCATGAGGTCTCCTGTTGAGAGTTTTTCTGACACTAAAACTATTGAATCTTCTGTAACTCCCAATGAACTCTGACCAAAGAAACAGGCATAATGGCAGTGTAAGTAATAACAGTAATAGAATAATAATTTGGCATCAGATTAAGAGTTACCTTTATATTGAAAATGTGTTATTTGCTAGTGACTGCTATATTTTCACGGGTACTATCTTATAAAAATCTTCATATTCAATAAGCATTGTTATACCAGTTCTACAGCTGTAGAAATTGCTGTCAAGAGGCTCAATAATCTCTCAAGATTACAAAACTGGGGAATAGCAGAGCAGGCTTTGACACGGGTCTGCATGGTTCCATAGCCGGTACACTTACTTCTGGTAGATAGACAGCTGCCTCCCTCTAGGTGTCCAACCACCCACTATTGCCCAAGCCAGCTGGGTACCCACAAGGAAGTATGTCCCTAACTTTGTAAGAAGTAACTGCATGCACTAAGTGCATTTGTGGCTTAAAACTAAGAGTGCCCCCAGTGTAGACAGCATGTGAGATCAATAGGCAGCCTTGCCCTTTCCATTAAACCCTCCAAAGTCCCCTGCATCAAGTACAATACCCTGACACAGAGTGTGTGCTCGCTTGAAGGAATGAGGCAGGCTGGGGGATTTTATTCTCCCTACCTTTATGGCCTATGAGAGATAGAAATACTTGGATGCTGTAGACCACTTGACAGAATTAATTCAATTAGGAGCCAATTTATTCTATTTTGAAAAGTGTAATTCTAGGGACGCCTGGGTGGCTCACTTGGTTTCATGTCAGTCCTTTGATTTCTGCTGGCAGCACGTAGCCTGTTTGGGATTCTCTCTCTCCCTCTCTCTCTCTCTCTGCCCCTCCCCCAATTGTTCTCTCTCTCTTTCTCTCTCTCTCTCTCTCTCCAAATAAATAAACTTAAGAAAAAGTGTAATTCTAGTAAATTTCTGGCTTATTATTCATGATAAATGTAGAAAATGCAGTTAGTTTTTTCTCAAGAAATTATAATGGACCCTAACTCATTCATTCATTATCATCCATATAAAATTGATTTTTCATATCAATATTCATATCAAAGTACCTAAATATTTGCTAAGCAAGAATGCCAGGCGTTATGCCAAGTAGAAGTGTGTAGTGCTGAGGTGTTGGGTATGGGTGGGAGGACCATTTTGGTTCTAAAGTGAGTCCTTATGGATAAAGAGAAGTTATCTATGCTTAATGGAAAAGAACTTTTAAAGAGTAGGAAAATTTAAATGACATTTTAGTCAAGGATCCTATACTTTTGGGGTTTTGTTCATTTTTTATGTTCAGTAACGTGTTAATTGGAAGGATAGTAAGGAATGTTAATCTAAGCAGGACTAGTATGGAAGTGAATCTACACCACACTCCAAAAAGTCTATGTAAATAAATATCCTGATCAAAATCTTGGATAACATAAATGGTGTTGATTGATATGATTCTGAATAGGACTAGTTCATTTCTCTGTGAAAATCTGGAGTTTTCACATATGGATATTTCTTCCTATAGATGAAAGAGAACTCTTACTTAGTTTAAAACAGTTGACAGGAGGCTTAATAAATGATTTACACACAGGGTGATCAGATGCGTACCAAGTATACTATTCGTGAATTGAAATAATTCCTCCTCCATAACATAAAAAAGACATCTCATCGGCACACTTGCATTTATAGTCAAAATGTGATTGTCAGAGTAGAAATGAACTTGATTTTATTTTCAAGTATTGCTGTGCAATTGATTGAAGACAAAACATTATTTATTATTATTATTATTATTATCATTTGCATTTTGATTACAACTGAGATCCTTTAAGCCATCTTCTAAAGTGAAGGTTAAACCCTATACTGTTCATAGGAAAGTTTGTAATGTCTGTGTCCCTGCACATTATCTACTATTAGCCTCTGGAGGCAGTGAGACTCAGATGCTTATTACCCAGCTCACTTTAAGAAGTTTGCAAGATTGAAAATAAAAATATCACCTGCATTGAACATTATGCTGAGTCTATGTAGAGTTTTTCCAAAATTTAAACCTAGGCCATGCTAAATCTTATATATGTTCTGAGAAGTAAAGACAATGCACATTGGATGGAACATGGACTCAGGAGTTCTATAAACCCAAGGTCAAATCTGGTGTTAGTAGTTTTTAGCTCTAAGATACAGAACAAGCAATGTGGTCTCTCTGAACTCAGTATTTTCACTCATAAAAGCAACTTTATACAATTGCAGGAAGGGTGAACTGAGATCATTTATATGTAAAGTGCTAAAAATGGTAGCTTTTGCACTTGTTCATAGTTGCTTCACATTATTGTGGGTTCTTGGGTTGAAATAGTCCAACAGGGTACCATTTGATTGGTCAGCAGATATACACAGTATGTCTACTGGGTGCCAACCATTCTGATGGCCCAGAGAACACAATGGTGCTGAGGCCCAGCCTTTGTCTTCCAGGGGCTTCCTGGAAGGGGCTCCCCTTTGCAGGGATTATGAAATGCTGTACACTTTGGCCAACCTGGGATGTGTGCTGTGATGGCAGGAGGGAGAGTCACAGAGATAAGGTGACTTGTTTTGATTTTTGTTTTTCTTTTTAAATTCCCTCTCTCTCTCTCTCTTTTTTTTTTAAAGTTTATTCATTTTTGGGAGAGAGAGAACAGAGAAGGAGCAGAGAGAAAGAGAGAGAGAATCCCAAGCAGGCTCCACTCTGACTGCAAAGAGCCTGATGCGGGCCTCGATCTCACAAACCATGAGGTCATGACCTGAGCCGAAAACAAGAATTGGACACTTAACTCACTGAGTCATCCACGCACCCCTAAATTCTCTCTCTCTTTTTCTTTATATATTTTTTAACATTTATTTATTATTGAGAGACAGAGCATGAGCAGGGGAGGGACAGAGAGAGGGGAGACACAGAATCTGAAGCAGGCTCCAGGCTCTGAGCTGTCAGCACAGAGCCCGACACGGGGCTGGAACTCACAAACTATGAGCTCATGACCTGAGCCAAAGTTGGATGCTTAATCGACTGAGCCACCCAGGCACCCCAAAATTCTCTCTTTTTTATACAAACAATAAAACTGGCTTGCTTCCCCCCCTTCCCCCATGTGGATGTATTTGTTTTTCTGTTAGCTCAGTGGTTTTGGGTAGGCCTACCCTTTGTATCACAACAGCAGATTCTCAAGCTAAATTAGAGTCAGGACAATAACACAGGATGACTCCTTTATGAAGTTGAATTCAAGCCACACTTCTTAGAGGGCCAGCAGTTGACTTGGCTGGGATTGTCAGGCTGGAATATCCTCTCCTAAAACTAGTGATATATGAACGTATTTACGTTAGTTCTGAGAAATCAGGGAGTATAGCATCATTATTAAGAACTATCTATCTTTAATTGAACTTTGCAAGTCTGTTAACTTTATTCCAAATTCAGGCAGGAAGAGTTATAAGGGGTTTGGCGGCTTGCTGTCTGCGTGGGAACCGGGGGCCTTTCAGAGCTACACTTCTTTTCAACCCCAGCAAAGATAATGTAGAGGATGCAAATTATCCTTAGACTTATTTTCTTGTACTGTTCTTATAGGCTCACCCAATTAAATGGTGGATTGTATTTAACAGATAGGCTTCCTTGCCAAATGGTCATAACTTTCCTCAAAGGTTGGAAGTTGCTCTAAACTCAGCAGTAAAGGCTATCAAGCTTAGATTTACTTTTCCTGTAACTATTCTTAGCAACATTGGCACAGCTATGACCTTGGCACAGCTATGACAATAATGATAAAAATAAAATTTAATTATTTTAGCCTTAACTATTTGCATTTCCAAGAAGAGGGCCAGAGCTTTTGAAGAAATAAATATTTAAAAATTTCTATATAGATGTACATATGTACACACATGTGCACGTGTGCACAGTGTATATTTCTTTAAACCATTCTAACCAAATTTTTGCATATGTATAACCAAATTCACATTTTTTACCCATTTTATCCATTACACATCAGTTTTGCCTGGGAAGGAAAAAACATTTAATTATTAGCCTAAAGTTAACATCTACTAAATTTACAAGAAAATACTTCACCCTTTACATATACATGTAGAAGTGAGTAAGTGGTATTTTTATTTGAATATCGGTGGAAAATGTAGAGAAATGTATCTTTGATTTTTCTGAATGCCTTTCAAGTTACCTTGTTGCTATGGTCTGAGTGTTTGTGTCCCTCTAAAATTCATGTATTAAAATCCTAATACCCAAAGTGATAACATTAGGAGAGGTGAGGACTTCGGGAGGTGGTACTTTTGGGAGATGACTGGGTTTAAACCCAGGAGTGGTTTAATACTCTTATAAAAGACCCCAAGAGAGCTCCCTTGCTCATTCCACCATGCAAAGATATAATTAGAAGTTTGCAACCCAAAAGAAGGGCCTCACCTGGCCATGCTGGCACCCTGATCTTGGACTTCCAGCCTCCAGAACTATGAGAAATAAATAGTTGTTGTTTATAAGCTACCCAGTTTATGGTATTTTGTTATAGCAGCCCAAATGAATAAAAATGTATGTAAATGCACATTTGTTTTAAGTCGTCTGAATTCTTAAATAAGATTTTAAGAAGATTGACCAATAAAGCTATTCTTAGAAAATGATTTAGTCTAGCCCTGAAATAAAATGCTATCCTGACCTTCTGGGCTTACTGCATCCATTCTTTCAGGAAACATTTATGGACCATCTTCTATTGTAAAGCATTCTCTGAAGTACTGGGAATCTAGAAATGAAAGATACACTTCTTGGCATTAAAGAACTTACAGTGTGATGGGAAGGGCAGTTGAATGAACAGACTTTGTGAGAGCAGAGAAATACTCTGACATATATACACAGAGCGTACATGGGAGGGGGCGGCATTTAATGGAGACTGTGGGGTGAAGAGTGATCAAAGAAAGCTTCCAAGAGAAGGGGGACTTTGGGTTGATGGGCTGAGTTACTGGGGAGCTTCACTACCACAGAGGGAGAGAAAAATCTATCTAAAGCCCACATGCAGTTCAGCACAGCTGGAGAATTAGATGGGGGAAAGGAAGGTGGGTAGAGTGAAGGCCATGATGTTGGAGTGCTGGGTCATAATCAAAGTGGGAAGGATTTATTGAGTGCCTAGCACCATATGTTATGGATATTACCCCTAATCTTTCAACTGAAAGCATTCTTACTCTTTCTATTCTCTCTTCACAACTAAAGAGAGACTTAGGGACTCTAAGTGATTTGACCCAAAGGCCACACGCCTAATGAATGATACACACACACAAAAAGATTCAGACCCAATCTTGTCTCCAAAGCTACGATTCTTTCTATTGATTTGGAGGCTTGGCTTCCCAGGAGTATTGAATAACGCATTTACATCCTGACTGCCTTGAGGATACACTTACCCATACTTCTTTCTCCTGGCAGAAACGAAATAATTTATCTGGACCTGGAGTTTTTGCAGCATTATTTATTAAGTTCTTATCAGAACCTAACATAAGCTTTGATGATTCACATTAAGTTTTCTTCTTTAAGTTACTTTACATATACTTGAATGAGTTCGTTATCCACAATACAGGTTTAGTGTAAATAATTTGTTGGGTTGACTCTAGAATATCAAAACCAAGAAGTAGAAAACCATAGGATAACATAATTGATAGAGAACTGGATTAGGAGTCCAGGTAGGGGCTTAAATCAACCTCACAGTTTAAGCATTCAGTTTGACAAATGAAATGGTTGATTTCATTCTCTTCTAGAAAGATCAAGACTTCAAAACCATAAGATTCAAAACCCAGCTCTACTTTGGAATTTTCTTAGTCTCAGTTTCATTATTTGTCAAATAGAGGTAATTATTTCACAGGAATATTGTAAGGATTGAGCACAGAGCTAAATGTGCTTGGTCTATAGTAGCTACTAGATAAAGGCCGTTTTCCTTACCTTTATTCAGATAACACAGTCAAAAGCAAGGCTAACTATTGAAGGTTTTTCCAGCTCATTGTCCTGAGTTAAATGCAACAGGGTTATAATTGTGGGGAAGAAAACCAGTCTGATTCTATCCCCTTACTATCCCTATGCCTCAGTTTAGATACCCAACTTGAGAACTTTAGGAAGAGATCAAATTTCTTAAGAGAAGGAAGTATAGGGGCGCCTGGGTGGCTTGGTTGGTTAAGCGTCCGACTTCGGCTCAGGTCATGATCTCACGGTCCGTGAGTTCAAGCCCCGCGTCGGGCTCTGTGCTGACAGCTCGGAGCCTGGAGCCTGTTTCAGATTCTGTGTCTCCCTCTCTCTCTGACCCTCCCCCATTCATGCTCTGTCTCCCTCTGTCTCAAAAATAAATAAACGTTAAAAAAAAAAAAATTAAAGAGAAGGAAGTATAATGCAAACTCAATGTAAGAATATTAGGCAACTTCTTCCTCAACAAAGAACCTCTACTATAGGTCACTGCCTGATCTTGCTCCCAAGATTTCAGGGAACGTCTTTCCTGAAGCTTCCTGCTCCCACCCATATTTTATTACTGCTCTAAAGCAACACCGCCTCACTTTGAGAGAAAAATCTGTCCCCATGAAACTTTCATCTATATGCCCTAATTTTGCTCTCTGAAACAAGAAAGAACTCTAATTTCCTCTCCATCTTTTAAATCTTCATCTTTAAACATCTCAATCACTGTTTCTTCTGTCCTTATGATGAAAGTGAACAACTTCTTTAGTCATCCCTTATGTAACACTCTTCTCAGACTTTTCTCCCCTTGAGTCATCTCACTACACGTGAGCACAATACTCTAAGCTGGTCAGCAATGTACAGTTCAACTATTAACAACCTGATGGAATTTATTGTGCTTTTACTAACCATGCCTGGTATTGAAATAGCTTTTCGGTAGTTTCCACTGCACTGCTATACACACCGATGTTGTCGTTACTTGAAAGCTCCCTCTTTTGTTTTTTTTTTAATATGAACTGCTACCTGGCTATGTTTTTATAATTCTGTATGTGATTTTTTAAATAACATAGAATACTTTACAATTAGTTTCATCAGGTTAGTTTAAGCTTCTTGAGAAATTTGAAAATTTGTGTTGTGTATCGTTTTATCTCACTTGCCATTGAAACTTTTCTACTCCACAAAAGTGGCCAACCTGTGTCTCCATCGCCTCCTTGGCTGGGGCATTATGCTGCACGATTGTGGGTGGTGGTCAGCCCTGAGGCTGGTGCTCAGCCAAGTGAGCGATTAAAGTCTCCCAACATGCTAATGCAAAACTCTGTGTGGCAAGTACTTTGATTAGCTTGATTTGTTGTGTCTCTGGGCTTCAAAGGGCATTCTGCAGGAGTAAAGAGAACCGTTTCCCAAGAGACTTGTGATCTTTAAAAATACTGAGGCTGCCTTCTCTTGACTTGGCTTTATTAAATTGATGTGTTTAACTAAGTGGTAGTGACCATAAGATGAGTTACATTTAACTTCTAACCTGCAGTATTGCCATGGGTTTGAGACAGGGCTAAATAGTTTGGCTCTGAAGTTCACTGTCAAAAAGTATCCAGGATTTCAGGTGTTCATCTCAATTAACGTGGAGTGTATGTAAAATTAGGCTACACATATAATTATAAGAATTATTTTTTCTCTCGAAATTTCTGGCTTTTAGATTCCCAGACCTGGCAGGAAATCTTTTTGGCTTCTCTGCTTCTGATCCTAGCTGTTTTCACAAAATGCAAACACATGCAAAAACATTGTAATAAACCTCAATGTTCAGTCCTGTTCAGTAAGACTTCAAAAGATGTTTGCTTTGAACTTGGTTCTAAAGATGGGCATACCTTCATGAGAATGGAAGATATCTTCTTACTCTCTATGATGTGGTTTGGCCCTTTTCAGGGCCCCAAAGTAAGCTTTGTTCTGTAAGGCACATTAAATTTACTTTTTAGGCTAAGAATTAACATAGAAATTTCTTCTTATAGAACATCTTGGAGCTCTACTCCCCAAAGGGGCAAGGGTTTTAGACCACAAAGGAAAAACAGTACTGCATCAAAGAGACTTGGAGCATCATCATGAGCTCCACATTCTGTGCCCTGTCTTAGATTTAATCAAGCATTTGAATTGTGGTTTGCGGCATTGTTGGGTGTTGGGTGATCCACATAAACTCTGGTATCACTTCGTAGTTTATAGAAATGTGAGACTAGGCTGAAGAGCTGTGGTACGCCCTGTAGTTAGCAGAATCTGATTGCAAAGATACGTTCTGTAAACAGGTCCTTCCACATCCTTTTTCCCTTTGTTTCCATTTTCAGTTTTATCCATCTTCCTGATAATCACAGTGCCAAGCACTCTGCCTCTCCTAGAGAGAACTGTGCCTTTGATCTTTACGCAGATAGACCATTTGAGCTGGTAAGACTGAAGGTCTCTTTTTGGTAGGTACTTTCATTGGATCTCACTCATTGTAATTTTTATATTCTACCTTTGGGTTATTTTTGTTCATCTATGTTTTAAGACCATTTTCCAATTCAGAAAATTAGTCAATTTTTAAAATATCTTTCTCTAGTTCCTATTTGAACTATATTTTCTGTGGATCCTACATAGATCTAAAACATGACCTGTCTCCCTACCTCTTGCTACTAGAATCTCCGTGATTCTGTTATTTCTGAAATATTCAGAGATAAAGTCTGTGTCTTCCTAGATTTGTAACCACACCTTCTAACTGTCTTTTGATTGTTTGGCACCTTAAGTTAAAAAGTCGTGCCTTTTATAATAATCCTCATTCATTTAATAAATATTTTGGATTGACTCTTAGATGCCAAGCCCTGCATTAAGTGCTGTAGCCAGTAAGGGACAGAAATGTCTACTGGCAGAGAGCTTCATTAGTATTCTTAGTCCAGCCCCAGGCTGTGCCCCTCTGCATGGGATGAAGAATGCCTCAGTCAAGGGGATATACCTACCTGGAGCCTGACCATGTGTGAGGTACAGGATCTTAAAATCTCCTTCCCAAATGATTTGAAGCCTGCTTCCTGAACTTTCATGGCCTTCTTCTTTTGTCCATCCCTTCCCAAGAGCTCACTTCCAGGCCTGAGGTGTGGGCAAGCAGTCGCCCTTTGGGAGGATGAAATGAGCCTCAAGATGCAGGCAGGGATATCCACACATATGCTCACAAAGCCCCTTGGGGTACAACATGGGTGGGGCAAAAAGAGAGGCAAGAGTATGGCTCTGGGGTCAGCACTGCCTTCCTCCTCTCCCTTTCTGCCAAATTATGGTGCAGAACTTGAAAGAATATAAGAATTCTGAATTTGAAGCTGACCTGCCAGGTCTGTTTGAAAGTCAGAGTTTATTTTATATAATAGCTTGTTGACAATGTGGACCTCTGACCTCTCACCTCAGGTCCTGCAAATGTTAAAGATGTGTCCAGGGAGGTATGCCTGGGTGGCTCAGTTGGTTAAGCATCTGACTCTTGATCATGATCTCACGGTTTGTGGGATCGAGCCCCATATCGGGCTTCTATTGACAACATCTGTTTGAGATTCTCTCTCTCTCCCCCTTTCTTTCTGCCCCCCCCCCCAAAATAAATAAACAAACTTAAAAAGAGTAAGAGGTGTTTAGGGAGCTGACAATGTAGTGGAGACTATGTCAGGCCAAAGCAACTGGTGTAGCAAATTCTCTAATTGTATAGAGAGTCATGGGAACACATGAGGAGGGCAACACAAATGTCGGGAAGTCCTCTTGGAACAAGGGGGCACTGAACTTAGACTTAAGAGTAGAATCTTACAGGTGAAATCAGGAAGAGGGCATGGAATGCACAAAGGAATGGCCTGAGGAGGGAAGGAGGGACAGACAGAGGGACAGGGAGACAAAGAGACAGAGACACTGACTGTAGGAGGAACTGGAGGTTACTCAGTATGACTTGAGTGTTGGGGAGGGTCTTGAATTGAAGAAGGAGAGATGGTCAGGAATAAAGTCCTGTTAAGGATGCATTCTTACTTCCCTCTCTCAATAATTTCTCTTGACTTGTGTCATTTGCTTCTTTCTAGTTCTTATGTCCCGCCTCTTAAAAGTCCCCTTTCCCTTGCCATCTGTCCACGTTGAATGCACTGCTGAAATCTGATTTGTATGGGAAGCCATTCAATAACTACCTGTCACTGAAGGTGCAAGATCCTTGTAATGAAAGTGACACCCAAATAAGACTGGATAAATGAAAAAGCAGCATCTAATTTTCCTGCATCAGGTCCCCCTTCCAGCTATATTCTTAAAGAATTAAGCATATCTCTAATTCTCCTACCTTACATAGTGTGAAGCTGGCTTTCTCTGTCTTTCATTCCCTGAAAGCCTCCTAATACTAGTACTAGTACTTATTATCCTGATAAATAATGATGACAGCCAGGCTTTCATACTTGTCTTCTCTGCTTTGCAGACATTGTTTCATGTAATCATTGTAATAGCCCATGAGGTGCTCATGGTGTTATCACCATTGACTGAAGGAGAAACCAAGACCCGGGGAAGTCATATAATTTGCCCAATGCACATGTGCATACGTGACAGAACTGGCGTATGAGCCCATAGCTGCTGGACTCTAAAGCCTGTACTCTTGCCTCTCTAGGACATCATGTTTCCCACTTTCTGACAATACATCGAATCAAAGCCAAGTCTTAGTCCAGTGACCAAGTCATATTAAGCAGAAGAAATAACTGTACATAAACACAGGTGGTGAGTTCAGACATAGTAATGGACAATTGTCTTTTCAAAACTTCAGAGTTAGTAATTGTGATACTTGGATAAACACCATCTTTATCTTCCCAAGTCACTTTTCTTATTTATTTGGAGGTCACCTCTTCTTCTTGGAAAATTGATTATGCTTCAAAATATTTCCCCCAGCCAAGTCCGAACTCTTCTAGTGGCACTGTTTATGATATCAGCTGCCAAGTTTGTGACAGGCTAGATAATGCTACTTCATACATTTTGTTTATTTCGTTTGAAACTTAATTCTACAGCTAGCATTCTCTTTGGACCACTTAAGGAATCAATTAAATAAAAGATCAGGGGCCCCTGTGTGGCTCAGACGGTTAAGCATCTGACTTCAGCTCAGGTTATGATCTCACGGTTCATGAGTTCGAGTCCCGCATCAGGCCCTGTGCTGACAGCTCAGAGCCTGAAGCCTGCTTAGGATTCTGTGTCTCCCTTGCTCTTTGCTCCTCCGCCCATGCTCTGTCTCTCTATCTCTCAAAAAAAAATGAAAAACATTAAAAATTTTTTAAAAATAAATGAAAGATCAACCCCCTTTAAGTAAATGTTTTTTTAAGTAAATATTTTAAAGCTTAAAAATACACTTTTAATGCAGGACTTCTGCCCTGGACTGCCCATATTTATTTACATTTACAAGTCAATGAAAAACAATTTTTCTTATTAAGTTTAAACTAGTCTATAGCCCTTTAATGTCTATTAAATAATGCAAGGGTGTCTGAAATGTGAAACTGGTCTTTTTTGTTGTTGAATTTAAAAATCAGAGATATATGTTAAAAGAAGCACTAAATTATTTGTGTCCATGATCTGTTAGAGAAATATGTTTCATTCAATGTTAGAGACATGTCCAGTATTGTTACTTATCTAAAAAATCAATCATTTTTTTTAAATTAAGGAAACATGGGCTGAGAACAGAAGAGACATAAAAATCTTGGTATTTCATGACCATTGGGTATCAGCTTTCCTGCATGCTCCCATCTGAGTCACAGTTCAGGAAGTTGGTCACCTTAGCCATTTAGCCATTTTGCAAAGACACGAGTTAATTTAATTTTAAAAGAATACATTGTATGTTTGGTTTAAATTATGAGACTGACATTCATATTTCACTGACCTTAGAGAATTTATACAAGTACTTTACAGATTCCAAAGTGACATCTATTGATTTTTTTAAAAGCTTAATGGAAGAAAATGTAAAGGTTTAATTATTTCAAATGGTAAAAATCAAAATTGCCAACTGACTTTTATGAGGTCAGTGCTATAATTAGATTAGTTTAAGATCGAATCAGAACAATAAGAGTGTTCTTTAACTACTTTTCTAGATATATAACCAATAATTACTTTGTTACATACACCAAAAGATTTGGATCAATGAGAGATTAGATATGTGACCATGGAGATGTAGCCAATAGTAAATAGAGCCTTGTAATACTTCACACTCATTTTTAAGAGCTGCCTTTGTACCTTACAATTATGCCTGTAACTATATAGTTTAATATTAGAAATGGCTATTTGTTTACTTTGAAACATTTTGTTTGTTACAAAATAGAATACAAATCTAGAAAATCACCCAAATCAGGGGTGCCTGGGTGGCTCAGTAAGCTAAGCACCTGGGTCTTTTGATTTCAGCTCAGGTCATGATCTCCTGGTTTGTGAGATCGAGCCCCCCAGTCGGGCATCACAATGACAGCATGAAACCTGCTTGGGATTCTTTCTCTGCTCCTCCCCTGCTTGCGCATGTACACACACTCTCTCTCTCTTTGAAAATAAATATAAAAATAAACATTAAAAAAAAAAAAGAAAATCACCCAAGTCAAATGTATGGCTTAATGACTCATTTATGGTGACAACACTACCCAGGTCAAGAAATACAATTTTGCTAGATAACCAAGAAGTCCCTCCAGTGTGCCCTGTCCCAGTCACAACCTCTGCCCCTCCCCACAAGTAACAGCTATTCTAACTTATAATCATCCTTCCATTTTGAAAGTAGAGTTATCGTTCAAATATGCCTCTGTCGACATTATTGTCAACTTTGCCAACTTTTAAAAAATCAGTCTCTTTTGATCTACAGGTTCCTCTGCCATTTCTTGCATTTTCTTACAGTTTATCTGTTGAAGAACCCTGCCATTTGACGTGTAGTTTTCTGCAATCTGAATTTTGTTAACTTCATATTCCTGGTATAATTCAACATATTCTTCAGTCTTCTTCAGTCCTTCAGTCCTTCAGTTCCTGCAAATTATCCAGAAACTGGATAAAACTCCTCTTTGGCAAAACTAGAGGGGACATGTAATATTTGGTTGTTTCTCATGTTACCATCTTAGCAGCCATTGAGGCTTAATGCCAAACTCTGTTGATTCATTGATAGTTGCAAAGTGGTGATATTTTGATTTTATGAATTATTTTGTGTTTATTTGTTAGAGTACTTTTGTTAAGAGACCCTTTCCTTCACTTACCATTTGATTAGCCAGTAATACAGTTCCCATAAGAAAGGCAGGATGCCTGCTTGATTTCTCTTCCTTCTTTACTAGTTTTCAAGATAATGAATACTTTCCCTACTATCTTCAGAAGAGAACCAATTCTTTCTTTAAACTTATTTGATATGTTTCAACCTATGGAAGTTATTTTCACTGCTAGATCTCAAATTGTCCCATCTTTGGCCTGTGAGAGCTTCAGTTTTATTTTTGGGTCACTTTGTTATGCCCCTGGTAGTCTCTGGTAGCTTCCTTGCTATTGGGTAGCACAAGATATTCCAAGCTTGTGTTTTACATAGCCTGCCCCAAATATGGAATAGGCCAGTGTTTTTTTTAAAAGGCCCTAGTTCCTTTTAGTGAGAAATGGTATTTCAAGATCACAGTCTGGACACTAGAGATAATCATTGCTACTGGGTTGGTCATTTTTTCTAGCCCCTTTGAGTGGACAGTTCATACTGACACATTCAATTCAGATTAGAAAATACCAAGACTCATTTTCAATTTTTTTTTTAATGTCAGAGAGAGAGAGTGGGAGCAGGGGAGAGGGGCAAAGGGAAAGAGAGAGAATCCTAAGCAGGCTCCACACTCAGCATGGTCTGGGTCCCATGGTCCTGGGATTACAACCTGAGCCAAAATCAAGAATCAGTCACTCAACCAACTGAGCCACCCAGGTGCCCGTATTGAATACCAAGTCTTTAGTTTAATTTTTTTATGGTTATATCTTTGTCTGCTTTTTCCTATACCCACAATTTTGATCTTCATTGAGAAAAGCGATATTAGAATTAAAATATTCCATAATCACTTATTAGTTTTAAAACATTATACGCAGAGTCTCAAGATAAAAATGCCAATGCATCTACCAATATAAATACTGAAAACTAAAAAAAAACAAAAACTGCATTTGCTTTCTCTATTCTGTCCCAATTTTTTAATAGTTGCACAGAATCCACATTGTCTGAGTATGTACCCTATGTATATACTCCCCTTTCAAACTGCCTGTGGCCTCAGGACAGGAGATTCTGTAGTCAATACCCACCATCTGTTCTTACATGTAAGCATTTTGGCTTTTTGAAGGTCATTCTCCACTAGTTAACTGGGCTCACATTTTCTTTCCTTCAGTATCTTAAATATATTAATTCATTTTCTACTGGCATAAATCGCTGCTGTTAAAATCTAATGATAATCTAAATATTTTCCCCTTATAAGTCATGTGAGCTGTTTTTCTAAATGCCCAAAGTATTTTTTTCTTTTTCTTTAAAATACAATAAATTTGCTAGAATTTGTCTTGTGGCCGTCAGTCTTTCTGGCTAATTATTGTCAGGCATGCAGTGCAATATGGAATGTATTATTATTATTTCAGGGAGGTTTCCTGGAATTATAATTTTTTGTATCTATTCTCTTCTCTTGCTTTCGTTTTCTTCTTTACAGTCTTCTATTATCCATATACTGTTGACCTTTGCACAACATAGGTGCAAACATAGGTGTGACAACATAGGTGTTTGTGACAACATAGGTGTCACAACATAGGTTTGAACTGTGTAGGGCCAGTTATATAGGGCTTTTTTTTCCCCCATAAGCACAGTACAGTACTGTAAATGTTTTTCTCTTCCTTTCCACTTTCTTAATAATGCTTTCTTTTCTCTAGCTTACTTTCTTGTAAGAATACAGCATATAATACATATCATATGTAAAATGTGTGTTAATTGACTATTTATGTTCCTGGCAAGGGTTCTGGTCAACAGTAGGCTCTTAGTAGTTAAGTTATGGGTGAGTCAAAAGTTATACATGGATTTTCAACTGGCATGAAACTGGGTTATAACCGTTAACCCCTGCAGTGTTCAAGGGTCAACTTTGTTTCCCCTTCTACTTATCTTCAACATATATCACTTTCCCTAAAATACTTAAAACAAATTCCTTTATTAATTTCTTTTTGATTAAAAAAATTTCCCTTAAAAATTGTTTTTGCCTCTTTTTTTTTTTTTAACCTTCTGGTTCTCTTAAGGTGTCGTCTTTTGTGCTTGCTTCATCTTGTGCCCCTTCTATTTTAGTCTTTACCTCTCAAAGTTTTTAAAAAACTTCTCTTTCTTTAATTCTGTATCTCTTCATATTTTTTAAAAGGCCAATTTTGGGGGCACGTGGGTGGCTCAGTCTGTTAAGTGTCCAACTCTTGATTTCGTCTCAGGTCGTGATCTCACGGTTTTGTGAGTTTGAGCCCTGCGTCGGGCTCTGCGCTGACACCATGGGGCCTGCTTGGGGTTCTCTGTCTTCCTCTCTCTGTCTGTCCCTCCCCTGCTCATGCTGTCTTGGTCTCTCTCAAAAATAAATAAACAAAATAAAATTAATTAAAAAAATAAATAATAGAAATAAAAGGCCAATTTGGAACATTTCCATTTTTCATTATTATGAAAATAATTGTTCATAGCAGTAGATTGCCAAGAAATGATTAAAATATACTTACTAATACATATTTTTCATATTTCAAGGTGGAAATTTTATTCAGTAACTACTAACAAATCCTATGATCAGCAACTTCTTCAGTAGGTTTGTTGCACAAGCATTCGATAATAATAATATCTATTCACTGATTTTAAAAGTGACTTAAGGGCCAGGCCCCTGGGTGGCTCAGTCGGTTAAGTGTCCAAATTCAGCTCAGGTCATTATCTCACAGTCCCTGAGTTTGAGCCCCATATCGGGCTCTCTGCTGTCAGTACAGAGTCCACTTTAGATCCTCTGTCTCCCTCTTTCTCTTCCCCTCCCTGGCTTGCACTCCCTTTGTCTCTCTCTCAAAAATATATAAACATTAAATTTTTTTTTGAATAAATAAAAGTGACTGAGTTCTTTTATCCCACTATTTATAAATTTTGACTTGTACAGGATCCAGAGCTATGTAAAATCTACAAATTGATTGTTTGTCTGGTTATTCATTCATTCTCTAAACATTTTGCCAGGACTTTTACCAGGACATGGGAGGCAAAAATTAATAAAAATAATTTTTGCCATCCAGCAACTTAGAGTTAAAGGGGAAAGATTGAGCAAGTAACCAGGATTATAGTAGAATGTGACAGGTGTTTTGATAAAGATATTATAGTGTCAAAGGAGCACATAGAAATTTGAGTAGTGGGGCCAGGGTAGGAAGCAGGAAAACCAATAGGTGTGGGATCAGTGGTGATACAGGCATTTACAAAATAATAATATTGCACTTTACAGTGGAAATTTTCCATACTTTTACACATTCACCATCTCATATGAAACACAACCATGTGGTTCTGTTGTCCATACTTTATGTATGAAGAAACTCTGCTTCAGAAGAAAAGTTGACTCTCCAGGATCTTACGGCTGATGGCTTGCTGTTTTGGCACATTAAACCATTTTAGAGGAATAAATGACTACTACTTTCTGCAATGATAATAGTGAAACTATTAATTATTGATATGGTAAATCAGTCAACACATCAGAAAAGACACACATAAATAGTACAATGAATAGTTCAAGGTCAAATGGAGTTTTCTAAAAATCAATTGACCAATAATATGTATCTCTATCTATTCTATAAGTCAACGTAATTAAATATCATTAACACTAGCATCCATATAGCCCCACCCTTTCATTCTGTCTCTTCTCCAATATCCACGGATAAAAGTTAGCACTCTCCCAAACAGGAAGCCTCTAATTATTAGCTTTACACTGCCCTCCTTTTTTGTTTTACGTGGGATTAAAGGAAAAAAACATTTTTTTTGCAACAGCAAAAGTTACTTTTCAGAAAATAAGAAGGAACGCTAAAATGCCTTAAGTAATTTAAAATTTAACACTATTAGTGACAATTATTAATCCCATAATTGCTGCTGCCCTTTTTCATTCTTTTAAGGTGAGTCTCTAAGGCAAGGGCATTACCATAAAGGACTTATTTAGCTTAACATGAAAAAATTGGAAGAAACATGTAAATCGTTTCCATTTTAATTTAACCGTTAGTTATGTGCTTAGGGATTGAATGTTATTTGTCCTTTGTGAGGGTACAAATTTGGCTTCTGATCATGCCTTAGATTGCTGGTTCCTAGTACAAACATAAGCTGCTTCAGGGGAACTTGAAGGCAGAGTGAATCATAACATCTTATTTCAAAATGTCACTGTTTTTTAGCTCTTAGAAATGCTAAGGCAGTAAGGATAAATGTGCTATTTTCAGAAAAGAGAGGTGTCTGTACTTCTGCATTATTGCAACATTTATTCCCAAGATCGTGGATAAGTTTTCAGAAAAATTTTAACTTAACATGAAAAGACATTGAGGTCAATTAGAAACAGCACTTGTTAATATGCATGGTCTGCAAACAAGTGTAGCCATTTATTGACAACATCAACGATTTGAAAGACTTTTGAGCTTTCCAAAAGTTCTGAGTTACAAACTACTGCACCCAGCTTTTTACAAATTGAAAATAGATCACTGCCTATTCTCTTGGACATCAGGGGTAATTGCTGCCTATAGAGTTTGCTAGAGTTTGGAAAGCTGAACTTCAATTTCTATAACATCTGCCACAAAGTCGGCAATGCTGTATAATAATGCAGTTAGAAAACACAACATATAACCATCATGTCAACAGCTATATTACAGGAAATTATAGTATAGAATTCAGAAATGATGCATGATGTTAATATCTCTATATCTAAAAATACAGTACACATTTATGTGCATAGTATAATTGGTGCTCTTCATTGAAATATTTGTGGTTTCATATATTTGCTATATTGTGTCTGGGGTCTTGCACAAAATTTTCCTTCTGCCTCGTATGAGCTCTTCTCGTTATTCAGCCCCTTTATCTGACTAATTAAGTCTTTAAGACTAAGATTAAAAATAATTTCCTCAAGTTTTAATTCCTCTACTTTGTCTTTTCGATCACATGTATACAGTGGCTCTAACAGCTTCTAGCACATGAGAGTTGTCAATACATGCTTGTTGAATAAATGGAACACTAGGAGCCCTTTCCCCGTATTTTTTTACTGTAGCACCGTGGGCTTGCCGATGTCGAGTAACATTTGTTTTATATTCTCATAACTGTTTTCTCAAGGTAAACTTTTTATGGTAGGATTTGTTCTTACTACGGTAGTTCTTTTATGTTAGGGATTGTTCACCTCTTTGTCCCCACACCTAGCACAGTATGTGGCATGCGATAAGTGCTTAATAAATACTTGTGGAATAAATAATGGGTGAAATTTTATTAGTCCCTTAGGTTCAGATATGCCTTGGCCATTCCTATCAAGCTCCCATTCTTCTATGCGTTCTTCTTAAGAGGGTGCTGTCTATGTTAGGATTATTGTTTAATTTCAGTTGAAAGGTGGGAAGAAAGAGCATTCTGGTGGAAGTAGGGGGCTCATGAAAGTTTCTTTGGAAGAAATTCATACCAGAGGCCTTAGACGTAAAAGATTTGTGAATAAGTATATTCTATGGAAAAATACAAGTCTATATGCATTTTACATAAGGATTTGTAAGAGATGAATAGAAAATACTGATTTAAATAAGACAAGCATGGAGTGCCTGGGTGGCTCAGTCGGATGACCGTCTGACTCTTGATTTTGGGTCAGGTCATGGTCTCACATTTTGTGAGTTCAAGCCCCACATCAGGCTCTGTGCTGACAGCTCCTCCTCCCCACCCCCAACCGTTTGCATGCACACTCTCTCTCTCTCTCAAAATAAATAAACACTTAAATAAGAGAAGCCTGGTATAGTGAAAGATGGTATTGAATTCAGGAGAGTGTGGGCCTAGTCCTAGCTCTGTCTCTAGTATATTCCCTTTCACTGAGAATATTTCCTTAGCTGGAAAATAACTAAAGGAGCAACAAGAACCTTCGTCTCTAATAGTCATAATCCCATGCCAAATGGTAAACTGTAATCATATCAGTCTTTATTTTCTCTTTCTCTGAGTTTATAATATATTTTATGATTCACATTTAAAACATTTTTCATCTCAAGTGTGGTTATATTAAGATTCATGATAAGTGAAACCACATTTCAGGAAATACATTTTCTTTCTTCTCTTCTCTTCTCTTCTGTTCTCTTCTGTTCTCCTTTCTCTTTTCTTCCCTTCCCTTTTCTTTTCTTTTCTTTTCTTTCCGTCTGGCATAGTTTCCACGTATTCTGCTCTTTCCCTCCTCCGCACCCCGCTGTGTGCCTTGTATCCCTTTTCTTCTCTGTTTTTCGAGCGATTTTGCATTTGGGTAATTTTTACTTACTTCCGGGTGATTATCAAAATATTATATTGTTAGAGAGACTTGATATTTAAAATGCCAGTTCTTTTAAATTTAGAAAAGGATGACTGAAGTTGACAGCTTTCTGCTTTGAAAGGGATTTTATTTCATTAGCGCCCCCAGCGGGGGGAAGGAGGAAAGGTCAGCATTTCAACAGCCCCAGGTTAGAAATGGGGAACCTGAGACTGACATATTGAATCAAGCCTCTTGATTGGTGCCATCTATTCTGACCCTAAGATCAGAGATCCTGACATTTTGCTCTTTGTTTTGTGCATTCGACCCTATGCCAGATTTGTAATGCTCTATGCAGTGTTTGTTTCCTCTGTATTTTCCTCCGGTGGTCTTTTTACTTCATGCTCCTCATTCATCAGTGCCACCAATGTCAGTGATTTATGAACGGTAGCTACAGCCAAACTCCAGTCTGTGTGGCCTTAGAAACGAATGACGTTGTGTGGGTTTCTCCTCTTCTATGGTATAGGTATTGAAAAGGACCTGACACTGTGGGAAGAAGCAAGCCTGTTCAAGAAAGCCCTGTAGCCTACACAGTGCTTTGGTTACATCTGACCATCAAGAAAACCCTCAGTCATTAGCAGGTCTTAGCATAAGACTGCAAGTGTCCAGATGAATTGGGAAAACCATTGCAGTCTAGCTCCAAGGAAACAAATAGCCTCTTCAGCGAGTGCCCGGGGGCGGCCCTGGAGCGCCTCACTGTTAGCCCTCAGATGTTCAGAGGCCGGCCAGGCAGGTCTCCAACGCTGGCCCCTCCAGAAAGCAGATCTTTACCAACTGCAGTTTGCCTCGCTATCTTCTTACCCCGGGCAACCCAGGCGAGGAAGAGCCAAATTGGAAGATCCCGCTGTATTCCCTCTCCACGAATTATCCAAATAAAGGGAGATAGTATAGCAAATCCAACTAGAAAAAGCAGTTTATCTGAAGAAAATTTCCAGCCTCCTCCATATGCTTTGAGTTAAATTCCTCACAGTTTGGGGGTTTTATATGGATTTGATTTTTCCTAATAGTTTATATTTTAGCTTAAGTAAATATAACTGTCCTATCTCTTTGGCTGTCATATCCGTTGAAAATCCCACAAGCTTGGAAGCATTTGGAAACAGTTAAACTACAGCATACTAATTTTTCACTAGTGGAAACCATGATTTGGGGGGGAAAATATTATACATCTGTGATTTCTAAGCGCTTAAGGAAACCAATACTTTATTTCTAGCTTAACTTTTGTTTTGAAATGAGCATTCTTTTTTTTTAACTCGCTCTAGCTTAATTTTTGTTTTGAAATGAACATCCTTTTTTTTTTTTAACCCGCTTAAAGTGCTTTGGAGTATACATCACAAGTTTTAAAAAATAAGGTACATTTAATTTTTTATGTTTTAAACTTTTCATTTCAGTGAGGGAAAGGAATGTCAGAGTTGAATCTGGTCCCAGCAGAGCTTTGCCCATACCTAGCCACTTGAACTTAAGCATTTCCCTGAGCCCCTCAGGCTTTAGTTTCTTTATTCATCAGATTCGCAGAGGATGTCTTGCCCTCCGGTTGTAGTGGAAAACCAATTAAATGAGATAATATATGGAGAATCTTTGAAGTGTCAAAAAGAATGTCCTCCAAAAGTTAGGAACAAATGTAAGCTTTATTCACACGTATTTAGTTATCCTTTAAACACACATGTTCTCCTAGAATTTATCATTTCATGATATCTCAGGATTTATTTCCAAATGTCTCTGGCCATGTAGTATAAAAAATAGAACTTATCCAAACTAATGAGTTGTTTGACAATTTTGACCACCAATGTTTAGATGGATTTGGGATGTATGTTTAATTTGATGTTAAATTTCTATGATTTAAATCTCAGTGATTACGAGTGCCTGATAAAGGTCTTGTGAAAAGCACAAATAATGGAGAATTTACTAATAATGTACAAGCAAGGTGAGAAAGAAAGGCTGCATATAAACACTGGGAAAAGACAGGTTAATGAGCTATACTCTCTCCATAAAATATTTTGAAGTCCATGTGTTAGATCTTCATACAGATTTATAGAATACAGAATTAGTGACCTTTTTCTTAAACTAACATATTTATAAAATTAGTAACAAAATTTTACGGATCTCATTTAGCATTCTGTCCTAAGTTTTAGTTAGCTATTCCAGGTGGTTATTCATTTATGTGACTTAAAATCCACTTAAAAGAAATATTGTTGCTTTGAAAAAATGATCTCCTTCCGAGGAGAAAGTCACCAGACTGACAACCCCAATCAGCATGGTGGGAGCATAGTAAGGATTTGGTGTTATTCCCAGGTTTCAATACTCTTCATGATTCATCTTCTATTGTTCTTTCTTTCTCCTTCCCCTGACTTTTTCAACTTCTATTCCTCTTTGCCTCTAGGGAGAAGCCTCCAGTGGAGGACAGTCACTGAAAAACTACCTGGAAGAAGTGAGTTTTAAGTTAGCTTTGTAACATAGTCTGAAATCAGTCTATCATATAGGACGAATTTCGCTTGGGTTTTCTCGATCTGCTCTACAGTTTCCAGTCTATACCCAATCACACTGGTCATGCCCACCAAAACAGGATGATAAATAATATTTCATCAAAATGTTGTTTTTTTCCTTGTTGATAGAGGGATACCTTATTTAGTCATCCTGAAAATGATGTGTACAACTGCACAGGCCTAGGGCTATCATATATTTTCACTCACAAACATTTGTTGATATCCTAAAAAATGAGAAACACGTGCACAAAATAATAAGACATGGTCATTGCTCTTATGAAAAGAACAATCTGTCCCAAACTGGTGCTCACTCCTGTGATAAATGTTCATCAAGGACATTACTTGTACAAGCCATTAAGCAAAGTGCTGTCTTGACAAATAAGATATATGGTACATTTTTGTTGGAAAACCATTTAGATGTCTGGATTTAGTTTGGAGAGATCCAAGCATGCTCTGTGTCACAGGACATGTCTTTGGACTGTCTACAAATGGTATTTGGGAACTTGCTGATAAACCCGTGGATAGAATCCACAAGACTTGATCTGAAGCCAAACCACAGTGGTCACTAAATTAGCTATCTGAATCTGTTGTAGGTGAAGGGGACCGGGAAGTAATCTGGTGATGATGTCAAAGAAGTACCAAATATTTGGTTTGAATATTGCTCCTCAGAAAGATAGAATATCTTTATCTCTAAATATTTTATTCTTGCGTGCATGCATCCATTTAAGATCCAGTTTGAGTGGCCTACCGAATGTGCCACTCAAAACTTCCTCAGAACAGTGTACCCATACTTAAACTCACACTTGCTTCCAAATACCACTCAGAGAGGAAAATGAGAGTATATAGCACCCCTTTAAGTCCCTAACATCTCTGGTTTGCAAGCTTGGAGCTGATTGAAGTTTTGCCAAAGGCACCTGGAGAAGAGATAACGAAAGGAAAAGACCAGGTTGGTTGTCTGGGTTCAGGTTAGAAAAATCAAAATATATGGTGCAAAAAATCGGAGGGTTAGAGTACCAACTTTAAATTTTAATGAATTTGATGCAGAGATTGACTAGAATACATTAAAACCATTAATATTGCCAAAGAGAGGCAGACACTATTTTCAGTGTGTACCCAAGTAGAATTTCTCTTTAGGATTCTGTGGTTGCTAAAGCTCTTGGCTCAGCATTCCCTACTTGGTGGTGGCCTACTTGGTTGGCCTGGGATGGTGGGCCACCTCTACAAGAGGGGTGCCTGATACCCTTTGTAATGTGTCCTGCACCAGTCTAGCGCTGTTGGAGGAAGAAGAAAATTGAGGTGCCAGTACAGGAAATGGGCCGCATACAAGATGATGGAACTTTAATTTGTGCAGTTCTCATGCGAGAAAAAGATCCGTATGTGCAATCTAAGCATACATGTTCTACACGATTATAAATGCTTAATGTGATAACAAGGTTGAGGATTTGTGCCATTCTGTTGGAGGTTCTGGCAGGACATTGCTTCTCAGTGTGGTCCTCTGACTAGCAACACAGACAACACCTGGGGGCTTGTAAGATATGCAAAATCACACCAGATCCAAAGAATCAAAATCTGTATTCTAACAAGATCCTCATGTGATTCGAAGCACCCTAGAGTTTGAGAAACACTGCCCTAAAGTGTTCTTTCCATGTTATTTCTAGAGAGTAACTACATACATCATGCAAACCCTTCAATTTTGTATAATACGGGTAAAGAGGAAAATTTTATTAATACATTTATGAGTTTTGTTTATTCATTTACTCTCAAGAACAATATTTTTGGTTGACTAGGGCTATAAAATCTCCCCAGCTGATGAGATCCGTTACCGATTCTCAGTTTGAATTTATAAGTATGTGTATGCCCATAAGCATTTTTTTAGGAGCTCAGTATCACATAGCTTTTTTGTGTTTTGTTTTTGTTTTGTTTTTTTTTTTGTTTTATTTTTAGAGAGAGAGAGAGAGAGGGAGAGAGAAAGAGTGCAAGCAGAGGAGAGGGACAGAGGAAGAGAGAGAGAATCCCAAGCAGGCTACATGCTCAGTGCAGAACCCAATGCGGGGTTCAATCCTAAGACCCTGGGATCATCACCTGAGCTGAAATCAAGAGTTGGACATTCAACCAACTTGTCAGCCAGGTGCTCTGACATAGTGGTTTCATCTAATATTGTTTGATATTTAGATTTAAGCTCTTTTTTAAACCAACATGTGATCATTCTTTACAATAAAACTCTAAGTGTGATCTTTAAAAAAATTTTTTTTTAATCTTTCATTTATTTTTGAGAGAGAGACAGAGTGTGAGCAGGGGAGGAGCAGAGAGAGAGGGAGACACAGAATCTGAAGCAGGCTCTAGGCCCCGAGCTGTCAGCACAGAGCGGGGCTGGAACTCACGAACTGTGAGATCATGACCTGAGCCGAAGTCGGATGCTCAACCGACTGAGCCACCCAGGTGCCCCATCTAAGTATGATCTTAATTAGCGAGCTCTTAACTTATTACTAGTTCATTTCTTTTTGCAGATATTAATTCATTTGGTGTCTAGGAAATATATATTCAAATTCTTCTCCATGGAGAGCATGTTGAGAATGTGAGCCATAAAATGATAATTTTTTTCTCTCACATCTACTCTTTTTTCACGTTTGTTCTCTTTCTGCTTCTTAGTAGAGTCACAAACGATAAGGAACAATTTTTATAAATGTTAGAAGCATTGAAGTTAAAACTGGGGTAGCAAACATTTGCTTTTATTTAGTATACACTAAAACTCAAATAAACCATAGTGTTTACATTTTTAAATATATCTAACATTTCTTGTTAAAGTTTGGACAACTTTTTGCAGATCAAAGTCTGCTCTTTTTTAAATTTAGTCTTATAATTAGACAAAATTATAACCACATGACATTAAGTCAATATTGTTTAGACCTAAATCGAACTAAAGAGACAATATGGTCTCTTCTACAAGCAAAATTAAAATGGAATTTCCATTCAACATTTTTTGTTGTTTAATATATTATTTTTCCAGAATAGGATTTGTAGTTTTGAGCAAATATAAAATGAGATATTTTTAAATAGTCTACTTTTCCTAATCTCAAAATCATTCTTATGGTCAAAATTTTTAAAGAAATTTTGTGTTCTTCACTTGTAAAACACTTGGTAACTCAGGTAGGAGTAAGAATTTCAAGTTGCAAAAATTTCAGTTTTGAAATAATACTAACAGTTATTCAAAAAATGTATAGAATTTGAAACAACTTATCAAAATCAACTGCTTCCAAAGCTTGATTGTCACACTTTTTACAGAAAAGCTAATGTGTTTAAAACATCACATTCCCCCTATGTGTTCACTCTTATGTGGATCCTGAGAAACTTAACAGGAACCCATGGGGGAGGGGAAGGAAACAAAAAAAAGAGGTTAGAGTGGGAGAGAGCCAAACATAAGAGACTCTTAAAAGCTGAGAACAAACTGAGGGCTGATGGGGGGTGGGAGGGAGGGGAGGGTGGGCGATGGGTATTGAGGAGGGCACCTGTTGGGATGAGCACTGGGTGTTGTATGGAGACCAATTTGGCAATAAATTTCATATATTTAAATAAATAAATAAATAAATAAATAAATAAATAAATAAAAATAAAACATCACATTTCCCATATGAATAATTGGAAAGTAGCATAGTACACTGCTTACAAATCCCCTAATCATGAGAGATGTTTTAATTTAAATGTATATGCATCAGAAAAGTATTGTCAACCTAAATGGGTGAGAAGCTATAAAGAACTAAAGACTGAAGTTAATGATTTTTTGAAACTTTGTAAAGAGCAATTTAGAGCAGCTCCTCACGTCTGCAGGAAGCTAGCTGGTGAAGGCCGGAGGCAACACACACAGGAGTGTGAACTAACTCAAGGTGTCAAATGGCAGCTTGGCAATTGCTAAGGGTGTCAGACAGGAAAAAAAGCATGTAGAGCAGGCAGGCCCTTTTCCAAATCTGTGGAGGTTGGTTTTGCCAGCTCTACGATCTGAACCGGAAAGGAGGCTGATGGTATGCAACACAGTATCTTAAAATCACTTCTCATGCCTATTTTGGCCCGTCTTGTTCTCCGAGTTGTACTATTGCGTGATGGCGACTGTCATGAAGTTCCAACTACACTTCCGTGGAAAGTGCATGCCATTATCCTGTCATAGATAAGATACAATTTACTTTTTATCATGCACAGGGATTCACTTTTCAAAAACCAATATTATTACTTAGTGACATAGTTTCATTCACTTAAGAAAGGAGGAAACAATTTTTTTCAAGGAAACCCTATTTTGTCTTTGACATTCATTTAGAACTGATACCTGTTGTTAAAGGATAACTTGTTTTTGTTTTTTATTTTTTTTATTTTTTTTCAATATATGAAATTTATTGCCAAATTGGTTTCCATACAACACCCAGTGCTCATCCCAAAAGGTGCCCTCCTCAATACCCATCGCCCACCCTCCCCTCCCTCCCACCCCCCATCAACCCTCAGTTTGTTCTCAGTTTTTAAGAGTCTCTTATGCTTTGGCTCCCTCCCTCTCTAGCCTCTTTTTTTTTTCCTTCCGCCTCCTCCATGGGTTTCTGTTAAGTTTCTCAGGATCCACATAAGAGTGAAAACATATGGTATCTGTCTTTCTCTGTATGGCTTATTTCACTTAGCATCACACTCTCCAGTTCCATCCATGTTGCTACAATGTTTCTGTTTTGTTTTGTTGTTTTTTTTTTTAAGTCTTAATCCTGGTTTTCATACAGGTATAAAATGAACACATATCAAAGACTTACTCAACTCATTAATTAGTAAGGGGACCAGTAAAGTGTTACAACCAGTTCAAAGGACGGTTAAACCCTCAGATACACAGTCAAATAGGAAATGCTGAAGTTATAAAGAGATGGAAAAACTGGCAAAACTGACCAATATCTGTAGGGTACCAACCAATTACGTTCAAATGGATACAATGTATGGGCTAGAATCATTTGCAGTACTGGCAATTTCTATAAACAATGTCCATGAAAAGTCCATGAAAGACTCAGAACCTCCACAGAATCAGGAACTAGAAGGACATGCTAGGAAAAAATGATTTATTTTCCATTGTCTGTACTCAGTAATCTCTCGTCCATTTCAAAACCTTACAATTTTATCCCATAATTTCCTTGCAGAGAAATGTCACCAAATGGCATGAATTAGGACATAAAATGGAGCGCGATCCCAGTGCACAGTGTAGTATAGCAAGTTTGTCACATAAATTTATTTTAGCACCTTGCATCTATTTTGTAATGTTTTTCACAATACACCGTATTTTTCTAACTTCATCATTACTTTTTTCTGTTTTCTTTTCCCAAATTCTATGAGTTCAAACTTATAGCTTCCTAAACTTATTACTTCCCTCTTCTTAGGTTTTAATTGACCTTTTACAATTCCCAAAAGAAATGGGCTGTAAAAGTTTAATTTACTAAAAAATCATGGATCTCAGTCTGAGAATACAAGACATTTCATTAACAAATATGAAAAGAAAGGTACTTTCAAACTTTACTGCCATACCTTGGTGATATTGTGGGTTCAGGTCCAGACCACTACAGTAAAGCAAATATTGCAATAAAGCTGGTCAATGAATTTTTTGCTTGCACAATGCATATAAAAATTTTGTTTATGCTGTATTGTAGTCTATAAAATGTGCAATATGATTATGTCTTTTAAAAGTATACACTTTAATTTAAAAACATTTTATTGCTCAAAAATGCTAACCATCACTAGAGCTTTCAGCAAGTCATAGTCACTGATCACAGATCTCCATAACAAATAAAATATTAATGAAAAAGTTTGAAATATTGAGAGAATTAGCAAAATGTGACAGACATGAAGTGAGCAAATGCTGTTGGGGAAACAGCACTGATAGACTTGTTGCACACAGGCTTACCACAAACCTTCCATTTGTGAAAAACACAATATCTGGGAAGCACAATAAAATGAGGTATGCTTGTATTAATTTACGTATGTAAGTTATAAATGGAGAAATTTGTTTCAATGGAAGTGTAGAATTAATTCTGCGTCAGAGAGAGCAGTCTATTAAATGTACCTGAAGAGGAGGGTAATTTTGTTTCACTTTACATGCAACATGCTTCCGGGATTTTTATTTTATGTGGATTCTATGGTTATAGAAGTAAAAATGAAAGCGATTAATCCTTTTTGGAAGATAGAAGCTGATGTTTTGTGCATTGTTTTCATATTTATCCAAAGGAAGAGGGATATTCAGTTGTCTCCGGATTGGAGTATCCAATGGGGAAAGTTTAAGCAAAAGAGCATTTTTTTTTTTCTCTAAACATACTGAACTTCCATGACCACAGATGACATAAATCACTGATTGATTGCATTTAGAGAATCCAAAAATAGGCTATCCATGTGGAATAATACTACTGCTGAAGTTTATAAAGCACTTCCTCTGTTGGCAGATACAATGATATGCTGACATACGGCTGGCAGCCGGTTTCCATGTGATGCATATCACCATTCCTCAGCACTCCTAGTCCCTGGGTGTTTACATACTTACGGTGAAAGTGTTTTAGAAAAAGGATGAATGGCATTTCTTCTAAAAGCAACCCCAGAACTTGCTCTTGGGTGTATGAAACAGTTTGTACTATGGTTGAGACATAGTTTAATATTCCTCTAGAAAAATTGTTGAACAAGTTGGCACAGAACATATCAGCTCCTGTTTTTAGAAATGTTCAAGATTTCAGCTTCTTGTCCCCCTCAAAAAGTCTGATGGGTTTTAGTTTGAACATACATAGTATTTCCTGTTGACATGGATAAAGCAAACAGGTGCATTAATATTATTAAACCCTATTTTAGGGAAAACCAAAGTAAAACATTTAAATGATCTATTAATAGTAATGTTTGTACTATCTCTACGATTCCAAAAACTTACCATTTTAGAGTTCTTCCCAAACTACATGTTTTACTGAG
Source organism: Panthera tigris (assembly GCF_018350195.1). Classification (NCBI taxonomy): domain Eukaryota; kingdom Metazoa; phylum Chordata; class Mammalia; order Carnivora; family Felidae; genus Panthera; species Panthera tigris. The sequence continues at coordinate 19,332,056 of NC_056676.1, forward strand.
CTAATGTTCCATTTTTAGTTTATATAATTTACAATAAACAAAGGATAACTGAATGTTTATTATCTTTTCAGGAGTAAAGCCATTAAATCTGGAAACCAATCAGTAGGATTGCTTAATATTCTGAACTATTATGGGAAAAAGTAACACAATTGACTTATTAGCTATGTCTTTTCTTATGAAAGCAGGTTTTAGTATTTGGGACCAAAAGGTAAATAACCAAAATGCTTGTTTAACTAAAAATATTTTTTCATGGTCACTTTAAAATTTTATGTTTTAAATGAGTAAGATTTAGCCATTTTGATTTTACCTTACAAAGCCAAAAGGATATTTTTCATAGTTCTTTCTTAAACATCAGAGATTGTGTGTTCTATTTTTGGTAATTTGCAGGGATGTGAGTTCCCTCTCTATTACACAAAAATTTCTGAAATTATATTTCTGCTGTCCTGTATACTGTTATGGAGTTTTAAATCCAAGACTTTTTTTTTTTTTTTTTTTTTTTTTTTTTTTGCATTTATGCTGTTTCTTAAGGTATGGCCCTGCAACACCGGATCCAATAATTGAGAAAATTGAACAAAAAATAAGTTAAATTCCAAAAATAAACACTAATTTACACGTAAAGTGTATATTTCAGGATTAACTGTCTTTATTTTTTTCTTTGCCAGCTTTCCTTACAGTAGTTCATCTAGTGCCTCTCACAATCTGCTGGCTGTCTAAAGAATCTAGACCTAGCAATTCACCACTCGTGAAATAATAGAGGTCATCTTATCTAGTACTTTCATCTGCTCCATTCCATCCAAAGAAGAGAAGTGACGTGTTCTAAATTAACTACGGTAAAAGACTGTGACTCTCAACCCTGAGGCAAGGGCTTTTCGGTGCAAAGCCCATCTCTTATATTATAGCAATATAAGTTTTGTTTTTATTTTTTCCAGTTTTATTGAGAAGTAATTGACATGCATCCTGTTTAAGTTTAAGGCATACGGCATGATGGCTTATGAAATGATGACCGCAATAGGTTGAGTTGACATCCATCATCTCATATAGACGCAATAAAAAGAAAAAAAATATTCTCCTTCTGATGACAACTCTTAGGACCTACTGTCTGGAATTTAAGTTTTAATCTGATTAACAGACTATTTTCAAGTTGTTGGTACTAAAAAAAAAAGGGGCTTTTATTTTAAGATTGAAAATCACTTAAAAATGTTATTTTGCTTATTTTGATTTTTAAATAAACCTTTTTATTTTAGAGCAGTTTTAGGTTCACAGAATTGTTGACAAGGTAGTTCAGAGGGTTCCTATGTACCTCTCACCCAATTTTAATTGTCATTAATACCTTATATTAATATATTTGTCACAATTAATAAACCAATACTGATACATTATTAGTAACTAAATCCATACTTTACTCAAATACCCTCAGTTTTTTTCAAATGTCTTTTTTCTATTCCAAGATGCCATCTAAGATATCATATTACATTTAGTAGTGATATCTTTAGGCTTTTCTTGGTTGTGACAATTTCTCAGACTTTCTTTGTGTTTGATGATGGTAAGAGTTTTAAAGAGTACTGGTCATATATTTTGTTGATTGTTTCTCAGTTGAGATTTGTGTGATATTTTTCTCATGGTTACACTGAGATGATGTGTTTGAGAAGGAAAACCATAGAGGTCAAATTCCATTTCATCACCTCCTATCAAGGGTATATACATACTATGAATTATTGCTATTGATATTCACCTTAATCACTTGTCTTTAGATAGTGTTGGTCAGGTTTCTCCACTGTAAAGTTAGTCTTTTGGCCCTCCTTTCCATATTGCACTCTGGTAGAAAGTCACTACCCATAGCATGCGCTTATAGATTACGAAGTTATTCTCCACCTCCTTAAGAGCAGAGTATCCATATAGATTATTTGAAATCCTTTTGCATGCCATATTTATCTATTCTTACCTATTAATTTATTTAGTCAAACATTTATTTTTGTCAGAATGGGTTCATAGATATTTATTTTATATTGCATAATAACCCAATGCTATCTTATTTATTTTGTGGTATAAATTGTCCTAGCTTCTGCCATTAATAGATTTTTCACTTGGCTCCTTTATCCCTTTGATATATTCCCATTATTGTGTGTGTGTGTGTGTGTGTGTGTGTGCGCACACGTACATGTGTGAACACTTTCTTGCTTTCTGGCACCACAAGATGCTTCAGGCTTATCTTGTATCTTTCCTGCCTCAGTCCTAGAATCAGTCATTTCTTCAAGAATTCTGGTTCTTTCATTAGAGAATGGTATTAGGAACCAAGATATGGGTGGTAGCTGTGTTCTTTGCTATTGGGATGTCATCGCTTCTAAGCCCTCTCAGCTGCCAGAGTAGGGAGATATATGTGTCTATAGTAACCCATGTATATATCAATATTCATAAATATTTCAATATTTGGCCTTCTGTATATGTAGTGAGCTCAACATGAGTTTATGCTGACGTCTCCAACTCTAATAATACATTATACATGGATCAGTCTAGCCTTGCTTTCTATAAACTCCCACTTCAACAGTGAGAAATTTGGCTCCCAGCATCTGTTATCCATTTGCTTCATTGTCCAATTCCAGAATATATGTAGCTTCAGATTTGTTAACCTATATGTACATGGAAAACAACTTTATCAGTTAGTATACAGTATTTGTGAACAGTTCTTTTTGGTTTTGGTTTTACAGACTCCATTCATTTTCAAAGTTACTTAGGTTAGCACCTTATTCCATCACCCCCTTCAGTTACATTTCATACATCTGTAATGCATCTAGATGCTTTGTTAGTGTTTTGCTTTCCATCTTGGGATCTTCCAACCTCCTAATTGATTTTTTGTAGCCGCGCACTGAAGAAAGTTCTCAGACAGACTAAGCGGACGTGCAAGGTGCCTCTGCCAGGGAAATAACAGCAGCAGCAAACTGTACATAGTCTTTATTTCATGTTTGCCAGGTATAAACATCAAAGAGTGTCAATGCATGGGAGGAAAACACAAAGAGCCTCCAGACATAGACCAAGTACACATCTGGTGTTTATGGGAAAGCATGTAGGAAAGATGTGCAGTTTCAATGACGGCCAGGCAATTACAATGGTCTGTTCCCTGATTGGCTCCTGGGGGATCATGGGGTCTGTTCTCATAGTGCTATTGCATTCGACAGCCTTGAGACCAGAGCATTGCTGATGTTTCAACAATTACCCCATTCCCTCTCCCAGGGCTTGCAATACACTCTGTAGAAATAACTCCACAATATTTTTTTTCATTTGCATACCCTAAGTTTTACTCTATTGTGTGAAGTTCTATAGGTTTTGACAAATGCTAGTGTCTTGTATTTATCATTATAATATCAGAATAGTTTCACTTCTTTAAAATATCTCCTCTGATTCACCTATTCAAACCCCTGCCCCCCTCCCAAACTCTAGAAAAATTGACTTTCTGAAACTCTAGATTGGGACTCAACATCTCTAGAGTTAACTGCCATAATCAAGGGAGGGCAGATATGATGTTTTTTTCATACAGGAGTTGTTGTAAGCAAAGTGGAAATTTAATTTATAGCGATATCCACTTTCAGGAGTTGTGGGCCCTTATTTTTATCTTAATAGTATTTGTCTGAACAAAATAAACAAAATACCTCAAGTTACAGAAAAACATTACTAAAAGAGGGGAGAGATGATGGATGAATTTGAGTCATCAAGAGAGTAAATCGACAGGTCGTATTAATTTTGTCTTAAAATTTCAAAATATGTTTGAAAAGATTTTCTTAACTCATGGCTCAATAAATTTGAAACCAAAAGGTGACCAAAGTTATCCATGTCCTTAGGGACCTTCCAGATTATTTTTGAGGGAGGGGGATATGAAAGGACAATTACTATGCAGTAATTATTATGTTGGTACAATAGGCACACGGCAGAATACAGGAGTAGTTCTGTCTTCCCCGAGGAAGACTTTCAGTAGAGAGGACATCTGAGCCCTGGGAGAAGTGTCAATGTCTGAAACAGATAAATAAATGTAGTGTATTCTAGGCAGGAAGTGAAACCTCTTGGCATATCAGACAGTGACAAAATTGGGAGCTACCTGTTAACTCTATCTGAAGTGCAAGGGTTAACTGAGGTGAGCTGGAGATGAAAGTGGCGGGACATCAGGGTGGACCAGGATGGATCACGAGGGGCTTTTGAGTTTAGATTTTATCCTGGGAATTGGGAAACCACTGTAGGACTATGGAAAGGTAACAGGTACCTCATATGACATCTTAAAAAGCCCACTCTGGCAGGAAACTGGTGGGGAGAATTAGGAAGGGTATGAAACTTGACCCTAGAAAACTCATAGATGGTGATTACTGCAGTCAGGATGGGAGATGATGAGGGTCTGGTTGAGGGCAATGAAAGAAAGCATAGAGCAAGAAGGAATTATGGGAAATATAGTGACAAAAATAAGGAAGTAAGAAGAGAAAGAAGACAGTGAAATAAGTAGCACTGAAAGGTAAAGTTGAGAATGTTCTCTAAATCCTACTAATCTTTATTCTCATTAAAAGGGGTTTGAAACTTTGATGGCAAACAGGCACATTTTGTGCAATTTTATATCGAATATTTCATTGTTATATTCCTAAGCATGATTGCCAAGATCTCCATAAAAATATTAATTCAGGAAGGAACAGAGTCTAGATGTTTCTTCTTATTAAGACATTAAATCTTATTAAAAGGGGAATATAAAAAAAACTAGTTCAGAGTTAATGGCATGTCTTTGACATGAAAATGCATTTAAACTTAGGACTCTTCTCTGTTGTGAGGAAATTCTTCTCTCTCTCTCCCTCTTTCTCTCTCTCTCTCTCTCTCTCTCTCTCTCCCTCTCTCTCTCTTTCTTTTTTTGGACATATAATTCATAAGACTAAAATGTTCACCCATGTTGGTATTCATGATATGCATCTAGAGTTTAATCCAGAATGAAATTTGTCTTTGGCAGGACGAATCTTTAAAGCAATTGCAAGTAGTTCATCAGCCATGGATCTTACCAAGTGACACAGAAAGTGAAGGAGTAGAAGCAGAACAAGATAAACGTGAGTAGACGTGGCTGTTTACTGACAAATTGTCTTCAGCTAAAGGAAATCCACAAGGCAGGCATTTCCTGTTCATAACATTACACGTCTGCAAAAAATTCAGGCTTGTTTAGGGAGACCATGTAAAGATGAGCTCTACTTCAGGTTAAATGTTGATTCGGTGATGTTTTCATTGTGGTGCAGAGTCCTACAAGCTGACCCTGCAAGGAAGAGTATGTAACACCTCAAAGGAAGTGAACTGTTTTTCCTGAAGACCAACACAGAATGTCTGTTTTGCGATGTCAATCTTCTTTGAATATTGTGGAATTATAGCAGTGATAACTTGTGATTATCAAACAATTTTGAAGTGTGTTGGGATCATCTCATCATTATTATATGTGAGATTATCATTACTGGTTAAATGAATAAGTGCATGGACAGAGAAACTGTTGCTAAGTTCGCAAAACAAATAATAGTATCACAATATTTAAAGCATATAGAATATATAACTCTTGATTTAAATCACTAGGTTATAATCATAACAAAAAATGGATTACTACACTTTGGCATGACTCAGTGTGTGCTTTCCAGGGGTTTACTGACATTGTCAGATATATGGGCTCAGCAATCCAGATGAGAGGTTGGAGTCTGGACTATATGGAAATAACATCACATAAAAAATAATAACATATCCAAATTTACTTTTTTAAATCAACGATAGCCTGCAGGGTGGAATAAAAATTGTAATTGATAACGTAGCTCTCATGATAATTGGTATGAAGTGATTCATTAACAATTCCCCTATGCCATAGCTACCAGAAAGACCAATATGTTACATGGCTAACATTACAATCCTGTACCCAGGGGGATCTAGAAAATTACTCTCCTAGGTTAAAAGGCCTTAAAAAAAATTCTTATCCCACTTCTGTAGCTGTAAGCTTATGTGGCCAGAGGAAACGCATCCAGGAGAGGGATTAAGAGCAGAGTGCTTGGGTGAGAACAGGCATACAGTAGAAGTGTCACTCAGCTGGCACATTCAGAAACACAGTGAATAACACAGTGACATTTTACAGATTCTATTGGAATCTGTACACCTACTTCAGACAAACAACTGATGAGACTCAGAAAGTGGGCTGTACTTGAACCTAATACAAAAATAAAGAGACTATTTTAAAGATCTTCAATGCAAGGGATCCTAAGTGAAATGATCTAGGATAAAAGCAGCATGAGATGCAAAGAGGAGAATACCCCCATGTAGGAAAGCATTAACAGTGGTCCCAAACTTTTATGCAAATAAATGCAAACCCAGTTATACTCCCTGTCTACTCTCCACTCACTCAAATGTACATAAACTCTCATTCTACACTTTGGATCACTTTGGTGATCATTTTCACCATATCCTCTTGAGGCCTTAATAAGTTTTGTGTTTAAAAAAAGCCTTTCATGGTAGTGTGTGTTGTATAAAGACAGTATATATAATTTTGCTCTGTTAGAGTCAACACACAGGTGCCCGAAGTGAGGAAGTCAAGGTGAACAACATCCTTGCAGGATCACAGTGTGTTAATTTTATGAGCGGGCGATAGCTTACAATGAGCTGGAACTTAAAAGAACACAGCTGATCAAAAGAGTCTATTTAATCCATGTGCAAATTTAGACTTATTTTTTGTCCTTAAATCCATGTATCTCCAATCAATATTAAGTCTAAAAAATAGCTTAATAATGCAAAGGAGATAAAAATCCCCCAAATTGTCTTTAACTCTTGTCATCTAATCATATTGACTTTCTGCATATAGTTTCACATGATTTTGGTAAGTTGCAATAATTTCCTCTTCCACTTGGATGCGAAGTCTTTGAGAGAAGGAATCTATTTTCTTTACCACATTGAGGTACATAATAAGAACTCAATAACTATCAGAAGGATGAATGAATGAGTGAATATATTTCTTTGATACTTTCTAATTCATTTATCAAGACAGTTGGAAATTTTAACAAATAAAATAAATAATAATTGTGACTGAATACTTGCAATAAACATTATTTATAGCTTTTTAAATTTTAATATTGGATTTATAGTTTAGCCATGGCTTTTGCCATATGGTCTATCAATCACTCTTAAAAAAGCCATTCCTGAACTCTCCTAACCATAGACCTAGCACCAAAAATATTTGATTTCAGCAATGTTGTACTTGGAGGTGACCCTTGACAATGGTAAATTGTTTGAAATAAAATCAGGGTTTAAAAATAATTAGGTAGTAATAAGAGCCATCTGGAAGTGGAATGCTAGCTAGCATTGTAGCCAAGCTCTGAGCACAGAGATGCAAATACTTTTCAAGAGCAGCATCCAACATTCAGGTGCGGGGACAAGTGTGAGATGAAGCCACTGAGGCACTAGCGTCTCCACTGGTACTTGTACTCAACGCGTTTGGTTTGTGAAAGAGCTGGCAAGGTAATGTATCTACCTCTTGATTTCCTCAGTGAAAGAGAATTAATGACATGAATACATGTGAACCCAATATCTGATTTAGAGTCTAGAGGCTCGTGTATTAGAAATTTATGAGTGAGGAAAAGGACAAGATTCATCATTCCAAAAGTAACACCTGTTTCTTGACTCAGCTTTCTATAAATTATACCTAGGTAGTTTTATAGCATTTTCTCATTTCTCCTGAGACAAAATTATCATGGCAGAAAGTTTCCAAATAATGTCAGGATCTTTGTAGCAGTGCATATTTCCTATTGCATCATTAAAAAATAAGACAGCTCAAATAAGTTTTATAAAAGAACACCTTTTAGGAAAAGATGTCTTGAATAATTAAATGGGAAGCTTTAAAAACTTCTATTGTAAATAAGATAAACAGAAACCTTAATTAGATTTTTTTATTCTGCTTTTTTTTTAAGGTATAAATCACAATTTAAAAAACCTCATGTTAGAAGTCTGTTTGTTTTTAATCTCTCAGATTATAGGGTGAAGTCACTAAATAACTCATGTCACAGGGGTTCCTGGGTGGCTCAGTCGGTTGAGCGTCTGACTTTGGCTCAGGTCATGATCTTGTGGTTCATGAGTTGAAGCCCCACGTCAGGCTCTGTGCTGACAGCTCGGAGCCTGGAGCCTGCTTCCAATTCTGTGTCTCCCTCTTTCTCCCTGCCCCTCCCTGGCTCGTGCTTTCTCTCTCTGTCTCTCTCTCTCTCTCTCTCTCTCAAAAATAAATATTAAAAAAAATTTTAATAACTCATGTCACAGATATTTGAATCTACTGGGATACTGTTTGGTGTTCATATTACTGGGCTTCACTTCAGACATATTGAATCAGAATCTCTGCAAGGGACTCTGAATTCTGCATTTTTAATAAACCCCTCAGGCAGACCTTGATTATTCTAAAGATTGGGAACTACTGGATGAAAAGTCCAATGAATCAGAGGGTTGTGAATTGTTTCCATAGTGTTGTTAGATTTTAGACCTTATGTCTCTAGGCTACTTTTCCCATCTGTAAGTTAAGTTTGGATGTAAAATGTGAGAATGGAGAAAGAAGGCTGAAATTTGATGGAACAAATGTGGAGTGAAATTGAGATACAGGCCATCCAGTCGGTAGATTCATTATCTACATGGATATAAAGTCATAAAATAGCTATCGTCAACACAGCCAGTACCTTCTAATTATGTTGTGAACTTTTAAAACCTGAAAAACTAAGGTAAAACAAACAAACAAACAAGCTAAGAAAAAGAAACAAACAAACAAATGAAATAGTAGAGATGTCCAAAATAAAGAAATAAGAGTCAGAGTTAGAGGTGCTAATGCAAGTGTGACTTGTTGAGACCTAAGATATGGATTCAGGTTTTAGACCCTGGAGTCTGAGGTCTTAATAGCTGTAACGACTGGTGATTTGGCACTGGGTCTGCCTAAGGCAGGGAAGCTGGTATGAGGGACCTGTATAAATAAAGCCTGACACCTGGGGGAACTGCCACAGGTATGAAACAGAAACAAAATACCTGTACTCTCCAGCTGTGCAAAACAGGAAGAAGTTGTCTATCTGTTCTAGGCTTTGGATGAAAAATGTAAATGTGTTCATCAGAGATCAAGATCTCAGGTCTGTACGTCGGTGGTTGGGTCCAAATTTAAATTATGTATAGTGTTAGGAACCCAAAGATATAATAAAAAATGGGCAGCATTATTAGAATTCATATCTTCTCATGTATAAATGCAAGAACTGGGGCATTTACAACTCTCAAAGTTCTAAACATTGACTCCTGCTTAAGATGAGCTCTCCAGCAAAATTGAAGATCCTTTGTATATGCTGTGTTGTTTCTCTCTGCTTTCAAGATTCTTCCATGGCCTTTCTTTTTTGGTAGAGTGATATGTTAGTGTGGATATCTTTGACTTTATCTTACTGCTGTTTCTTGGATATGTAGATTAGTATTTTCATCAGATGTGTGAAGGTTTCAGCCATTATTTCTTCAAATATTTTTTCGGACTGTTTTTTCTCATTGCTCCTTTGGGGACTCTGATTATATGTATTTTGGTACACCTGATGGAACTGTTCATTTTTCTTCTTTTTTTTTTTTTCTGTTCCTCAGACTGGATATCAATTGACCTATCATAAGTTCTTCGCTTCTTTCTTATGCAAGCTCAAATCAACTGCTGAGCCCCTGGAGTGATTTTTGTTTTCATTTTAAATCCAGAATTTCTATTTGTTTCCTTTATATTAATAGTCTTTAGTTGGTGAGAATTTATTCTCATAATTTCCTTTATTTAACATGATTTATTTTAGTCCTTCAAATATATTTATAGTAGTTAAGTCTTTGCTGAGTAAGTCCATCATCTGGGCTTCTGCAGGGAGTTTCTCAGGACTGCTTTTATTTCCTATTTAGGGGCCACAGTTTCATGTTTATTGTCATGTATGATATGATGATTTATAAAGCATCTCACTAATTTTTTGGTTTGTTGCAAACTGGATACTTAATATAATATAATGTGGAAGTTCTTACTCTGGAAGTTAGACCCTCCCCCGACAGGGTTTGTTGCTGCTGTTTTTCCCTGTTGTTATTGTCCTTACTACTTTTTATTTAGTGGCTTTTCTGAACTAATCTTACAGAGTCTATATATTTTTTTGTATACAATTACTTAAGTTTCTACTCAGCTTAGCAGTCAGCTAATACAGGGTACTGAGGCAGGCTATGGACACTGCAACACTTCACAACTTTGCTTACGTAGAGCTTCTAGGTTAAGCAGAGGTGAGAGACAGAGCTTTATCAGGGTTTTTTTTTTTCTTGGACAGGTGCATAGTACTACACATGCATGTTGTCTTCTAGATCCTCAGGAATATGTCAGAGCTTTTGAAAGCTTGTTATGGGCATCTCATCCACTAGATTTATTATTATTATTATTATTATTATTATTATTATTATTTTATTTTTATTTTGTAAACTCCTTGGTTGCCCCAACTGCTATCACTGCCTCAGGCAGCTGCTGTGTAAAACTATTGCCCCTAATTGTTCGTGACAAATGTCATAGGGACTGACTTTCTCACTGCGTGAACTCTAATCCAGGGCAAATAAAGAAAAACACTCAAATGAGGATTTTGCAGACAGCTTCTATATAGGTCAAATAATGACAATTCTCTAGATATGGGACATTTGGGAGGAGCTCCAAACCCATCTGCCCCCTCTAGTAGATCATAGCCTTCTTTTTTCATAACTCCCATCACTGTTCTTATGCACAGCTCTCTGTTCTTATTGAGATTCAGCTGCTTTTCTTTTAAAAATGTTCTATGGAGGGACACCTGGGTGGCTCAGTCAGTTGAGCGTCTGACTTCCGCTCAGGTCATGATCCTGCAGTTAGTTTGTGAGTTCTGTGCTCACAGCTCGGAGCCTGGAGCCTGCTTCAGATTCTGTCTCTCTCTCTCTCTCTCTCTCTCTCTCTCTCTCTCTCTCTGCCCCTCCCACCCACACTCTGTCTGTCTGTCTCTCCTTCAAAAATAAATAAACATTAAAAAAAATTTTTTTAATGTTCTATGGATTATTGCAAGCCTTTGGTTACTTTCTAGAGTTGTGAAAAGTTGATTTTGGTGATTTTTGCTAGTGTTCTCATTGCTTTTTAGAAGGGGAGATTTTTGGAGATCCCTACACCCACATTCCAGAAGTGCTTCTCCTCTCCTGTTTTTCCAATTTCATCAACATAGTTTTCTCTTTGTTCGAAGAATGGTTCATTTTCATAATGAACTATGGTACAAGATGTCTGCTTCTTTAAGTTCCAATATCATGATAAGCTATTAAAAACAGTTTTGTAGTAGAATAAGTTTTGGGAATTTATACTTATCATTATATTTCAGAAACTCTCAGGTGTAAGAACCTGTTCTACCGCTGACAGAAAAACTTTTCAAGAGGAACAAAACAGCTCTTCACTTTTAAATGAACAGATCAAATATAATCAGCATCCTGGCTTAAAATGAGAGACAGTATTGTCCATTGTTGACTTGAAGAAATGCTATACAGTTTTGTTTTTTTTTTTAATGTCGCTGCGTGGTCTTGCAGCAAGATCTGTTTGACTGTGTACAGTCCAAAGTTTTTTGCATATTTACTTGAGCTCTTTTTGCAGAATGCCTTTTCTTCTTAAAGTCTGTTTGTTTGTTTGTTTGTTTGTTTGTTTGTTTGTTTGTTTGTTTATAGAGAATGTGTGGAGGGGGGAGGAGCAGAGAGACAGGGTGAGAGATCCCAAGCAGGCCCCAAGCCATCAGCAGAGAGCCCCACAGGGGGCTTGAATCCAGGTACCATGAGGTCAAGACCTGAGCTAAAACCAAGAGTCTGACTCTCAACCAACTGAACTACCCAGGTGCTCTTGCCAAATGTATATTAATTCCTATTTTCAGAATGCTTATAATTTCCAGAATGCCTATTAACTGCTGGAAGACCAGATGCTCTGGGATTTTAGCAAGTGCTAATCTAATCTAATCTAATCCTCTCAATCTCAGTTCTCTTAATTTAGTGAGGAGGTTGGTTCTCTCAGAGATCGTAGGCTTGTTCGTGTCATGTCAGTAGCAGAGACCAGGAGTATAATCAAATGTTCTTGTTTGGACCCAGTGATGTTTACTCTTATTGCTTCATCCTTTACTCATGACTTCCCTTAATCCCCCTTACCAGGGGGTGACACAGTTTCTGCTGGGACTCTTGAGAGCCAAAGTACTTGGGGAGGAAAGTGGAGCTACAGGATTCTACTGTCCACTGAGGATGTGGTGTGGCCTTTATTCTCCTTAATCTAACCTCAGGTTATTTCTTTCCAGGTAGCCTCCTAAGATTTATATCTGAGCAATGCTTGAGTCAGTGGTGTTATTGTACCACAGCTGATTATCTCACCAGGCCCAAGAGAAGGTACTAACATCCTCTCAACTGAAAGAGTAGAAAGGGGTGTGTTAGGGGGCAGTGGTATATAGATAACACAAAGACCAAAATGAGTTAAAAGCCAATTAAGTCAGATGGGTGTTAGGACTTCATGACTCTTGGAACTCAAATTTTAAATATTAGGGTCATGACATAGAAATAAGGACTAGGAATATATACCTCAGGAGATAAACAAGACAGGACTTCAGTATTTTGTTCTTATTTAAAGGTCAACTAGGCTATCCTACACAACACATGTCTTTGTAGAGAAAAGACCCACATGCTTTGGAAACGACCAAGAATAAAAGATAGTAATGGTAACAGTAATACATAAAAATAGCTCAAGAATAACTAGAAAGATGAGCTCTTAAAGTAAAACAGACAAAAACATCTGACAAACTGTATTAGGTTATTTTTGAAGACCAAAAGAAATCTTGATGACTTTTAATCTCACTTTTCACATTCAATCTTCTATGAGTGTTCAGAAAATTCTAAAGCTTTTCTTAAAAAAGTCAGGGCATCTGAACTCATATGAGGCAATAAATTCTATAAATTAGGCATTTGCATGTTTGGTACCTGTTATTATAAATATTTAAGGATTGATCTTTAACCAACAAATATAATAGTAAGTTAATAATTACTGTGAATTATCTGTTACATGCAAAATAGTCTAATGTCAAATTGTAATTTTCCATTATAATACTGTTAGATAATTAGTTTGATTATAAATAAGTTTTTGCAATTTTTAGAGGACACATGTCCCTGAATTATTCATGTGCCATTCTTACTCTGAAATGTTTCCCATGTCTGTGGTAAAACCCTGATATTATGAACGTTTCAATTGATTTCTAAGCTCCTAGAAAAAATGTAATGGGTAATATTTAATAACATAAAATTTAATCTCACCGAGTAAACTATTATTAAGTGTAATGGAAAAATGTGTTCTACAACATGTAAGGTTACATGCTTCAGAATAGATACAAAGCTTACCTGCTTTATTTATTGAAATTTCCTTGTCATATGCAGTAATAGTAGTCAGAACATTCCATAACAAGTATCAGAGAAGACTATATTTAAACAACAGAACTGATCTTTTGTGATAAAAAATTCTTTGGATTAGAGTATTATATGAAGTTGAATTCTTTAAAACTGAAAGTAGGAGATACATGGTCCAATTTTAGGTTATTTAAAAAAACCAAAGTTATAAATGAGTAGCATATGTTTTTAATCCTCTTACTAAATACTTTTTGTTTGTCTTGGAATATTCTTATAGTTGCTCTAGATATAGCCTGAGACTACAAAATATAATAAAGAAAACGAAATGAAGGGGGATCTAGTTCATTCTTTAACCTTGATGGATTTAGCTTATAGGTAGTCTTCCATTAGATGGGATGTATCTTTCACAAATGAGAAGAATGTATTGGCTGGTTGCAAGTAAAACCTATTTGTTCTTAATGAATTTTGTTCTGTACATTTTCAGTAACTGCAAGAACTTCAGCATGTTTATATCAGGCAAACTGTTCCGTAATTTCTCCTGGCTTGTTTTGCAACATTGATCTGCTTCACCTTCACAAATTAAATGGACCTTGGCATTTTTGTCACAAACCAGGATTTTTATAGTTAAGATTCTCCAATGTTACATATGCTCCATAGACCAGCTTACCTCCTTAGAATGTCCCTAGAATCATATTTACGTATCTTAAAACACACACATATAATGAGAAACTGCTGTGTTGGGTTCTATTGCATGGGAGATACAAAAAAAAAAAAAAAACAACAACAAGAAAAAGGTTATGATCTCTTTTCTCTAGTAGGTTAAATAGAAGTGCATAATAGCATAAGGTATACTATTTAAGAGATAAGTAGAATGTTAAGGAAGCCAAAGGAGGGGTATATCGCATGGAATTAGCAGTAGGAACATGAAGAAATGGTGTTTGAACTAAGAGATACGTAAGATTTTGAAGTACCAGATGGACAAGAATGTCATATGAGCAAGAAGAACAGCATGGGTGAGGACACAAAGATAGGAAGAGCATTGGTTATGTTTGGTGAACTGTCAATTCATACTTTTAGGGGAAGACACTAGACACAGGGGATCAGGGAGAAATAAATCTAGAAAAGCAAGTCATGAAAAGAACATAGTGGGTGCAAATTATAAGCATAAGAAATGTGAATTGGTAAAATAAACAGCAGAGAAATCTTTACATAGGAGGGAGCCCTGATAAAAACATTCATATTCCTAACTTTGGATAACACTAACACAAAGGAGGCCCAAGTGTTTAACCCTTTACATATTTCTTAACTTGGGAAGAAAATGAGATTTTTTTCTTTTAAAATTTTATAATGTTTTTTACTTTTTGAGAAAGAGACCGCATGTGTGTGCAAGCAGGGGAGGGGGAGAGAGAGAGGGAGAGAGAGAATCCTGAGAAGGCTCTGCACTGACATCACAGACTAGTTTTCTTGGGGCACCTGGGTGGCTCAGTTGGTTAACCATCAGACCCTTGATATCGGCTCAGGTCATGATCTCATGCTTCATGAGATCACACCCCACATTGGTATCAGGAATCAGATGCTTAGCCAATTGAGCCACCCAGGTGCCCCAAGAAAAGTAGTTTTTAAACTGTCTGTGCACTAGTGCTATTTTAAATAGAGATCATCATCTCCCCAAGACATGCCATTTTAAAAAAACTGATAAAGTTGTGGTACACACACACACACACACACACACACACACACACAATGGAGTATTACTCAGCCATCTAAAAGAATGAAATCTTGACATTTCAATGACATGGATGGAGCTAGAGTGTATTAAGCTAAGTAAAATAAATCAGTCAGAAAAAGACATGCCATATGATTTCACTAATATGTGAATAGAATTTAAGAAACAAAATAGATGAATATATGGGAAAAAAGAGAGAGGCAAACTATAAAACAGACTTTTAACTATGGAGGGCAAACTGAGGATTGCTGGGGGGTGGGGAGAGATGGATTAAATGGGTGATGGGTATTAAGGAGGGCACTTGTGATGAGCACTGGGTATGATATATAGATTATGAATCACAAAATTCTGTTGAAACTAATATGACACTGTATGTTAACTAACTGGAATTTAAATAAAAACCTAAAATAAAAATAAAATAAAATAAAATAAAATAAGTCTCTTGTAGGCAGGAAAAATAAATAGATAAATAAATAAATAAATAGCTTTAAAAAAGTTATCTTCTTTACTAGGCAGAGATGGTAAACAGGAAATACACTACAGCACAACTTATTGAAGGAAAAATAAATCATTGTTGAAGTGCATTTTAAAACTTTGTTTTGAGTGTTGTTAATCTATCAATTAAATATCAGTAAATATACATAGCCCAAGTTTATAATTTTAATTCTTTAAAACAAATGTTATTTTTAAATTTTACATACTACACCCAGGTCTCATCACAAATGCCCTCCTTAATGCCCATCACCCATTTAGCCCATCCCTCCACCCACTTCCCTTCCAGCAACCCTCAGTTTGTTCTCTGTATTTAAGAGTCTCTTAATTGTTCTCCTCTCTCTGTTTTTATCTTTTTAAATTTTTTAAAAAATATTTATTCTATTTTGAGAGAAAGAGACAGACCATGAGCAGTGGAGGGGCAGAGAGAGAGGGAGACACAGATTCTGAAGCAGGCTCCAGGCTCTGAGCTGTCAGCCCAGAGCCTGATGCAGGGCTCTAACTCACGAGCTGTGACAGCATGACCTGAGCTGAAGTCAGATGCTTAACTGATTGAGCCATTCGGGTGCCCCTCAGTTTTTATCTTATTTTATTTTTTCTTCCCTTCCCCTATGTTCACTCCATTTTGTTTTTTACATTCCACATATGAATGAAATTATATGATATTTGTCTTTCTCTGACTTATCTTGCTTAGCATAATATACTCTAGTTCTATCCACATTGTTGCAAATTGCAAGATTTCATTCTTTTTGATCACTGAGTAATATTCCATCATATATATATATTACATATATATGTGTGTGTATATATACAAATATGTATATATATGGGTGTGTATATGTGTATATATGTATATATATGTGATATACATATACATATATATGTATATGTGTGTATATATACATATATATGTGTGTGTGTGTGTATATATATAGACCACATCTTCTTTATCCATTCATCAGTGGATAGATATGTGGGCTCTTTCCATAATTTGGCTATTGTCGATAGTACTGTTGTAAACATTGGGATGCATGTGCCCCTTTTATTCAGCATTTTTGTATCCTTTGGATGAATACCTAGTAGTATGATTGCTAATTGGAGGGTAGGTCTATTTTTAATTTTTTGAAAAACCTCCACAATGTTTTCCAGAGTGGCTGCATAAGTTTGCATTCCCACCAGCAGTGCAAAAATGTTCCCTTTCTCTGCATTCTCACCAACATCTGCTGTTGCCTGAGTTATTATTTTAGCCATTTTGACAGGTGTAAGGTGGTATCTCACTGTGGTTTTGATTTGTATTTCCCTGATGACGAGTGATGTTGAGCATCTTTTCATGTATCTGTTAGCCATCTAGATGTCTTCTTTTAAAAAGTATCTGTTCATGCCTTTTGCCCATTTCTTCACTCTGTTATTTGTTTTTTGGGTGTTGAGTTTGACAAGTTCTTTATAGATTTTGGATACTAACCCTTTATTCAATATGTTATTTGCAGATATCTTCTCCCATTCCATTGGTTGCCTTTTAGTTCTGTTGATTGTTTTCTTTGCGGTCAAGAATTTTTATCTTGATGAGGTTCCAATAGTTCATTTTTATTTTTGTTTCCCTCACCTCCAGACACATGTCTAATAAGAAGTTGCCGTGGCTGAGGTCAAAGAGGTTGCTGCCTGTTTTCTCCTCTAGGATTTTGGTGGTTTCCTGTCTTACATTTAGGTCTTTCAACCATTTCAAATTTATTTTTGTGTGTTGTGTAAGAAAGTGGTCCAGCTTCATTCTTCTGCATGTTGCTGTCCACTTTTCCCAACAACATTTGCTGATATCCATTGGCTATCCATTGGATAATATTTCCTGCTTTGTTGAAGATTAGTTGGCCATACATTTGAGGATCCTTTTCTGAATTCTCCATTCTGTTCCATTGATCTATGTGTCTGTTTTTGTGTCAGTACCATACTGTCTTGATGATTACAGCTTTGTAATAGAGCTTGAAGTCCAGAATAGTGATGCTTCCAGCTTTAATGTTCTTTTTAAGGATTGCTTTGGCTATTTGGGGTCTTTTCTGGTTCCATACAAACTTTAGGATTATTTGTTCTAGCTCTGTGAAGAATGCTGGTGTTACTTTGATAGAGATTGCATTGAATGTGTAGATTGCTTTGGGTAGTGTGGACATTTTCACAATATTTGTTCTTCCAGTCCACACGCATGAAGTGTTTCTCCATTTCTTTGTGTCTTCTTCAATTTCTTTCATAAGCTTTCTATAGTTTTCAGTATACAGATCTTTCATCTCTTTTGTTTGTTCCTAGGTATTGTATGGCTTTTGGTACAGTTACAAATGGGATCAATTCTTTGATTTCTTGTTCTGCTGCTTCACTATTGGTGAAATGCAACTGATTTCTGTACATTGATTTTACATCTTATGACTTTGCTGAATTCACATATAAGTTCTAACAGTTTTTGGGTGGAGTCTTTCCGGTTTTCCATGTAAAGTATGGTCTTGTCTGTGAAGAGTACAAGCTTGACTTCCTCCTTGTCAATTTGTATGCCTTTTATTGCTTTTTGTTGTCTGATTCCTGAGGCTAGCACTTCCCGTACTATATTGAACAACAGTGGAGTGAATGGACATCTTTGTCATGTTCCTGACCTTAGGGAGAAAGCTCTCAGTTTTTCCCCATTGAGGATGATGTTAGCTATTGGTCTTTTATATGTGGCCTTTATGATGTTGAGGTAAGTTCCAAGAAAGTATCCCTATTTTTTTGAGAGTTTTTATCAAGAAAGGATGCTGTATTTTTCAAACGCTTTTTCAGCATCTATTGAGAGGCTCATGTGATTCTTATATTTTCTTTTCTTAACATGATATGTCACATTGATTGATTTGTGGATATTGAACCAGCCCTGCATCCAGGAATAAATCCCACTTGATAATGGTGAATAATACTTTTAATGAATTGTTGGATTCAACTTGCTGGTATCTTATTGAGAATTTTTGCACCCATGTTCATCAGGGAAAATGGTCTGTAATTCTCCTTTTTTAGTGGCATCTTTGTCTGGTTTTGGAATCAAGGTAATGCTGGCCTCATAGAATGAGTTTGGAAGTTTTCCTTCCATTTCTAGTTTTTGAACAGCTTCAAAAGAATAAGTATTAACTCTTCTTTAAATGTTTGGTAGAATACCCCTGGGAAACAGTCTGGCCCTCGACTCTTTTTTGTTGTGAGGTTTTTGATTACTGATCCAATTTCTTTGCTGGCTATGTAAAACATAATTACTTTTAGAGTGAACTCTTACCTGAAGTCTCAAAACATGCATTATTTATGTATTTTTTATATTAAACTCCTTATCAGCAATATGGTTTGCAAATGTTGTCTCCCAATCTGTAGGTTACCTTTTTATTTTGTTGTTTCCTTCGCTCTGCAGAAGCTTCATAGTTTGATGCAGTTCCACTTACTTATTTTTGCTTCTGTTGCCTGGGCTTTTGTCATATTTAACAAATTGTTGCTAAGACCAATGTCAAGGAGTTTCTCTCTGTTTTCTTCTAAGTTTGCTACAGCTACCAGTCTCATATTTAAGTCTTTAAAACATTTGAATTGATTTTTATGTACATTGTGAGTTAAGGATCCAATTCCATTCTTTTGTATGTGGATACAGTTTTCCCAAAACCATTTATTGAAGAGACTATACTTTTCCCGTTGTGTGTTGTTAGCACTCTTGTTAAAGATTAGTTGACCGTATATGCTTGGGTTTATCTTTGGACTCCCTATTCTATTCTACTGGTCCGTGTGTCTATTTTTATGCCAGTACCATATAATTGATTACTGTAACTTTGTAATATAATTTAAAATCAGGAAGTGTGATGCCTCCAACTCTATTCTTTCTCAAGATTGCCTTGGCTATTAAGAATCTTTTGTGGTTCCATAAGAATTTTAGAATTGTTTTCTATTTCTGTGGAAAATGCCATTGGAATTTTTACAGAGATTGCTTTGAATCTGTGTATCATTTTGTATAGACATTTTAGCAATATTAGTTCTTCCGATTAGAATTAAACAAGAGTCCAGGCCAGAGGGCTTCCCAGGGTTATTCTACCAAACATTTAAAGAAGAGTTAATACTTATTCTTTTGAAGCTGTTCAAAAACTAGAAATGGAAGGAAAACTTCCAAACTCATAATATGAGGTCAGCATTACCTTGATTCCAAAACCAAAGACTCCACTAAAAAGGAGAATTACGGACCATTTTCCCTGAGGAACATGGGTGAAAAAATTCTCAATAAGATACTAGCAAGTTGAATCCAACAATACATTAAAAGAAATATTCACCACGATCAAGTGGGATTTGTTCCTGGGATGCAGCAATTTTTTGATTGCTGATTCGATTTCATTGCTGGTAATAGATCTGTTGAAATTTTCTTTTTCTTCCTGATTTAGTCTTGGGAGGTTATATGTTTCTGGGAATTTATATCTTTTAGGTTGTCCCATTTATTGGCATATAATTTTTCATAATGTTCTCTTATAATCATTTGTATTTCTGTGATGTCAATGGTTTTTTTCTCCTTTTTCACTTGATTTTAATTCCTCTCTCTGTCTCTGTCTCTCTCTCTTTCTCTCTCTCCCCCTCTCTTTTTTCATGAGTGTGACTAAAGGTTTATCAATATTGTTGATCTTTTCAAAGAGCCAGCTCCTGATTTCATTGATCTAGTCTTTTGTTTTCTTACTTTCCACTTTTCAAAAAATTTCTGCTCTAATCTTTGTTATTTCCTTCCTTTTACTGCTTTTGGGTTTTGTTTGTGCTTCTTCTTCTTTTTTTCTGGCTCCTTTAGGTGTACGGTTAAGTTGTTTATTTAAGATTTTTCTTGTTTCTTGATATAGGCCTGTATTGCTATAAACTTTCTTGGAATGGTTTTTGCTGCATCCCAAAGATTTTTAACTGTTGTATTTTCATTTTCATTTGTCTCCACATATTTCTCAATTTCATCTTTGATTTCCTGGTTCACTCATTCATTGTTTAGTAGTATGTTAATTAACCTCCATATATTTGTGTTCTTTCCAGATTTTTTCTTGTGGTTGACTTTTAGTTTTATAGAGTTGTGATCAGAAGAGATGCATGGTTTGATTGTAATCACTTTGAACTTCTTGAAACTTGTTTTGTGGCCTAGCATGTGATCTATTCTGGAGTATGTTCCATGTGCATTTGAAAAGAATGTGTATTCCATTGTTTTAGGATGGGATGTTCTGAATATATCTATTAGATCCATCTGGCTGAATGTGTCATTTAAGCCATTGTTTCCTTGTTGACTTTCTGTTTGGATTATCTCTCCATTGATGTAAGTGTGAGGTTAAAAATCTCTTACTATTATTGTATTACTCTCAATGTCTTCCTTTATGTTTGTTATTACCTGCTTTACATATTAGGGTGCTTTCGTGTTGAGGTACCTAAATATTTACAATAGCAACATCTTTTTGTTACATTGTCCCCTTTATGATTCTGTGGTATCCTTCTTTGTCTCCTGTTACAGTCTTTGTTTTAAACTCTATTTTGTCTGACATAAGTATTGCTACCCCAGCTTTCTTTTCGCTTCCATTTGCACGATAAATGTTTTTTCATTCCTTTCTCTCAATCTGCATGTGTCTTTAGGTCTGAAATGAGTCTCTTGTAGGCAGCGTATAGATGAATCTTGCTTTTTTAGCCATTTAATTCGTTCTTATGCTTCCTCTAGTCGATTATTTATTCCCTCTAGTGTATTTTTAATTTCAGTTATTGAACTCTTTTCTCTCATTCGTACTTTTTTATGTTTTCTCTCTTTTTAAGTGTCTCACTGAGGTGCTCCACTCTTTTCTCCACTCCTTTCCTGAGTCCAGTGAGTATTTTATGACTATTACTTTAAATTCTGTATCAGGAATATTAATTATCTCTGTTTCCTTTACTCTCTTGCTGTGATTTTGTCCTGTTCTTTCATTTGGGACATAGCCTCTATCCTCATTTTGTCTAATTCTCTGTATCTGCTAAGAAAGTTAGGAAATTCTCTGTATGTTAGGAAAGTCAGCTATGTCTCCTGCTCTTAAAAGTAGTGGCCTATTGAAGAAGAGGTCCTGTAATGCCCTGCAGTGCAGTGGCCCCTGTTCACCAGGACCTGGTGCTTCAGGGAACTCTTCTGTTGTTTTGGCTGGCCGCTTTTTCCTTCAATCCAGTCATCTGCAGTGGCTTGCTTTGCCTGCTGTGGTCAGTGGTTGGTCCTGTGGGGTTAGTGAACCAGTCTGGGCCGTCTTGGGCTTGAGTTGGGTCAGACCCAATGTTGCCAGAGCTGTGGTATCACCAAACTGCAGGATGCTCTCCCTGTGTTGGCCCTTGATAAGCTTTTGCTGGTGGGTGGGGCCTGCAGTCAGACCCCAGCCCACCTCTGGGGTTGCAGTTGAACTGGTATGTGTGGTTTACTTTTCCTCTTCCTGGGGTAGGAGTCAGTTCTGTGTGGTGTTGGCAGACATGGTCCAAAGGAGAGGGTGTGGGCAGGGTGAGCTGTTAGCCAGTTAGGTGGAGAGTATTTGTATTGTGCTGGTTCTGACAAGTGTCTGTATTTCTAGGCTGGGGATTAGGGGAGGGAAGTGACACCTGTCAGCTCTGTTGTTATAGGAGAAATCTTTCAAAGATCCCCACCCTTTTAGCACAGGCTCTAAGATTAGTAAACAACAACAACAACAACAAGAACAAAAATCTTCCTGTATACCCCAGGTGTTTTTTAAACTGCTGTTTCTATGCCTATTCTCAGTGGGGCTGTTTGTTATGCTGTCTTTTTAAGGGTGGGGGCTAAGTTTCCAATTGTTCTCCGTCTCTCCCAGACCCATGCCTACTGATTTTTAAATTTCAGCTGTTAAGCCTCATTGATTGTAATAACTTGAGAGAGTAAGCCCCTATGGTTTTCAAAGCCACATGTTGTGGGGATTTGTCTTCCCAGTGTGGGTCCCCTGTGCCTGGGATGCCTGGTATGGAGTCTGTTCCTCTTTCCAATCTGCACCCACTGTGCCCCTCCCACCCCCGAAGAGTCCCAAGGGTCTGTTTGGCCCCCGACTATATCGCTGCCCTTTCTACCCTCTTCAATATGGCCTATTCTCTACATTTAGTGGTGGACAGTCTGTTCTACCAGTCTTTGGGGCATTTTCTGGGTTATTCACATGATGTGGGTGTTATCTAGGTGTATCCCTGGTAGAGGTGAACCTAGGATCCTCATACGCTGCCATCTTTCCTGGAAGTCCCTGTTGATTGAATCTTGAGTCACATTTCTTTGACCTAAAGAGTACCAATTAATATTAATTTTGATTTGTGATTCTTGGGATGAATTATCTTTGTCTTAAATTTCTTTATTTCTTCTTTATTTTTGATGGGTATTTTCACTGGGTGTAAAAATCAAGGCAGCTTTTTTTTATTTCAGCACTTTGAAAATATCCTTCCATCAGTTTATTGTTTATTGTTACTTCTTCAAATGTTTTTAAAATTTTCATTTTGTCTATTATTTTTGCAGCTTTACCTTGAGTAACCTAGATGTGACTATTCTCTGATATACCTTGGATTCTTTGTGTTAAACATGAGTGATAAGAATGCTTCTAAATCTGTAGCTTTCGGACCTTTGGCATCTTTGGATTTTCCATATTCTTTTTCTGTCAAGTCTTTGGCTTCTTTTCTAGTCAGCTGTTGCTACATAAAATAATCACCCAAAACATTAGTATCTTAAAATAACAATCATTTATTTAATTCATTCATGGGCAGTTTGGTCAGGGTTCAGTAAGAAAGGCTTATATCTTTTCCATGCAGCATCAGCTGGAGTGATTTAAGCAGGGGTGGAGGATACATTTACAAGATGGGTAACTCACATGCTTAGATGTTGATGATCACTGTTGCCCGAGAAGTCATTCAGGACTGAAGGTCAAGGACCTTGATTTCTCTGCATATAAAACTTTCATCGTGCATCTCTCCATGGCATGTTTAGGCTTTCTCACATTATTGTAGCTGCCTTAGAAGAGTGAGTATCCCATAAGACAGGAAGTGGAATTTTTCCATTCCTTAAGGCCTGAGCCTGGGAACTCACAGCACTACTTCTGCCATTTTGTTGCATATACAGTCAGAGATTTTTTTTAATGTTTATTTTATTTTTGAGAGATAGAGAGCGAGAGAGAGAGCATGAGTAGGCAGGGAAGAGAGAGAGGGAAGCAGAGAATCCAAGCAGGCTCCATACTGTCAGTAGAGCTTGATGTGGGGCTCCATCTCATGAACCGTGAGATCATGACCTGAGCTGCAATCAAGAGTCAGACACTTAACTGACTGAGTCATCTAGGTGCCCCTGCAGTCACAGAGCATAGATTCAAGGTTAGTGGACATGGTTCTAGCAAGTTGGGAAAAATACGAAAGAATTTGGGCGGGGGGGGGGCGGTGGTATGTTTTAAAATTGCCACGGCCACCTGTTAACATGTGTTAGATACTCTAACTGTATGTAAAATGTGCCCCACCTCTGTTTTCCATCCATTTGTTTCTGTGTATCACCCGGGATATTGTATTCTGATCTATGCTCAAGTTTATTATCTCTGTCATTAATGCTATCAAATCAGCTGTTTAACACATATATTACAAAATTGAGAAGATTTTAAGTGGGTTTTCTTCATTGAGAGGGCTGGTTTATTTCTATTTGCCCTTACTCTTACAGTGTGACCCTTCAGAGTAGCAACCCCAAACCTAGGGAATTAAACTGAGTCACCTTCCTCAGTAAGCCTGGGGCTCCAATATTTGTCCTGTCTGCCTATGAACCTTTTGCAAGTTGCCAGCCTCTCAGGAATTTCTTCTGCAACTGGTAGCTACCTTTAGAGGAATTGTGTCACCAAATTCCATGCTCATTTCTATTTATTTCTTTATTCTTCTGGATATTGACCGTTTAATACCTTATTATTTTGCTAGCTCTCTGATGCCTTCGCAGAGGCTTTAAAAATGTTTCATCCAGCTGTTATAAATGTTTCTAGTAGCTGCTTTATCTGAAAATTTTACACAACCAATCCTGGATATTAAATTTCTTACTCTGATATATTTCAGTAAATGTGGGCAAAATCAGCACATTTTCAGATAATTTCCTTTAGTTTCCATAGACTAGGAAAACATTTCTTTTTCATTACTTTAATTTGTGCCAAACATAGTGCCAGATACATAGTATATGCTTGCTAAATATTAGTAAGTTCTAAGGTTTTACTTTTAGGCTAAGCATACATCCTATAAAATGGTTTCTATTTATGCAAAAAATGATGATTTATCTTCTATCCCACCAGGACTTCTTCTTGCTTCTTATTAGGTTTCTATTTACCTTTGCTTATGTTATTATTAATGACATTGTGTTTTTACTCCTGTGTGGAATTTGTTCCCAGACACTTGCTAGGTTCTCACTATGACTGACTATTGTGAGCATATGCATGTGTCATTTAATTTTCTCAGTGGGATGCTAATTTTTTTTCTAGACATTATGATGGAGTGAGGAAAAAAAAAAACCTAGGAGTCAGAAAACTCTAAGGTCCTCCTTCTTCCCTGTGGTTCCCAGGCTAGTAGACTGCAGAAAAGGGCTCACACTCAGATGCATCTACATTTGCCCAGTTCTCAGACTTTAACTATCAGAGGTACATTAACTACATGGGAATAATACAGAATGCTTTCCCTCAAGTTTCTCTGCCGAACAATCTTTGCCTTTTTCTTACTAACCGAAAATAATTTATCTTTTCACTTAGGAAGCCACAGTTCATTTGTCTTATTTTTCTTAATTATTCTATGGTTTTTGCATTTAGCTTGCTGCCTCTAATATGCCTTGGAACTAGCAGAGGAGAGAAGGATTTTATATTCCCATTTTGGGGCCAAAAGCGTGACCTCTCCCTTAGGTGGGTTCATGGGTGGCATGATCATCTTATGCAATGTGCTTTCTTATGTATTCTCCCAGGCTGGAAGAGTTCATTTCATATCTACTAATTGGGGCACCTGCATCATTGATCCCAGCCTACCTTATTATTTCCCTCTCCTTTTTCCTCCTACTTCAAACTTAAGGGCTTATTTACCTCAAACTGAAGGGGAAAAAAATCAAGGAACAAACTCTCTCCTCCAGAAGATGCTATAATTTCCACTGTGTGAGCTAGCCTAAAAGTTGACCAGCATAGCCTCCTAAAAGGTAGTGGAATATTTGTTATAAGGATCTGACAGGAAATTGTAGCCTGAAGATAGGCATTGTGGGTGAAGAAACTACTTGTGTAGGCATAATGAAGCTGGTATATGAAAAAAAGTGGAGTTCTACACATGGAACTTCAAGAATGTGGCATAATAAATCTTTTCACTGAGGAAGTTAGCATATATTCTAATGGATATATAATTTAATAATGAATTAGGAAAATTGTCACATTAGGCTAACATAAAATAGAACCACAGAGTCTATTTGAGTCATTAGAATTCTATTATTCCATTTCTCCTTAAAGCCTATTATGAGTAATTGACATTTTAGGCTTATATAGAAACACATGCATCTTCAAAAGAAGAGAAAATGAAAGAGGACTGACACTTATGACATTTTTGCTGGTAGGGGCTATGTAGCATCTCCTTTAATCCTTGTGACAACTTAATATGTAGGTGATATTCCTCTGCTTTTACAAACTCAGATCTGTTAAGTGTATCCTGTCCCAAGGATACATAATTAATAAGTGCAATTTACAGTCTAGCTCAATCCAAGGCCATATGTTCTACTCCAAAATGTCATTCCATCTCTATAAGCTAAAAAAAGGAGGGAGGGGGAATGTGTGCATAGAGAGTATCAAGAGAGGAATTATTTCACCGAACACAGAAAGAGTTTGTATCATAAAGTGCTATAAAGCTTGAAAATAAGAAAAAGTGACATATAAAGAAACAAGCAGTAATACATTTGGCCAGAAAATCTGCTTTTAATATAAACTTCAACCTTGATTTAGTTAAATTTACGCTGTGTTCCAAATTGTTATCCACAGGCAAAGTCATCCAGAAAATTAAGGGAGGCATACGTGATAAACATAAAAATTAAAATTTTGACAGAATAAAATAAATAACGTTTAGTAACTACATTAAGCGTGTTTAAAATCTCATAGTTTGATATTAAAAATAGAACAACTGTTCAAAGCATGCTGCCAAATTTCTTCAGAATGAGTTGTTTTGAAATGTTGACTAAATATCCCAAAACTATATATCAACTGCAGTATAATTAAACATTCTTCAGACCAAAAACATAGCTTTTCTTTATATTCTTAAACATATGTTATATGTGACTTTCTCCTTCGTATTAGGACACAAGGAATTATCCATTTGTTAACATTTAAAAAAAAATTCAGCAAGTTTCTACTAGTTATGCCAGGCTTTATAATTTATAAATTGCTTCCACGTATTTAATCTCCAAAACTAACCTATTAGGGAAAATTTCTTCTTAAGTTCCTATTTTATATTGCAATTATTCAGCACATATTTATTTAAAAAACATTTGTATATTCACTGTTGATTTACTTAACAAATAGTTACTGAATGAATTGGATGAATGAAGGAATGAAGAAATTTAGTTCGTCTTGGTTAAGTGATCCTTGAAGATCCCTTGAGGAGTAGCCAAGCCTAAATCTCTATCTTCTGATTATTCAGGGAGACCACAATGTCTAGCAACATAGACAAATAATAAGGGGTTTATCAGTCTACACAACAACACATGATGTGTTTGATGACATTCCATGTGTTCAGGGTGTTGTTCCTCAGCAGTAACGATAATTCAATCAGAGTTGCAATGAACACAGAGCATTAATGCAATATTTACATCAGTCCCTACGTGTCATGTGGGATCACTGCCTGAGGTGATTTGTGTGGCTGTTTTTCACCGAATTAACCTGTGCCTATGGCATTTAAGAAGAAAATAAGCAGGTTCTATGCTGTAAACAAAATATTATCTTTATTTTTATTTCTCGACTTTATGGCTACTCTTTTGCTTGCTTTTTTTGCCCCCACCAAAGGAGCTTCATTTCTTACCTCCCCATAGGTATGGGGAGTAATGGGCCATCCTCTGGATAAGCTGTGCTGTTTCACAGAGGGAAGCAGTGTAAGGCTGGATACCTAAGTCAGTTGCCATATAAGAGTAAGGGTCATGCAAAAAGTTCAGTTCAGAAACTTGAGATCAGTTAATTCTGTCTTTTATTTCTGTTATCCTTGGCCACTTTGCCTTGCCCCCCTGCCCCTTATCAAAATAAAACCTCCTCATGTATTTGTTTTCTTAAGCACTGTGGATGTATTTCCCAGATTTTTGCACTGTGCCCTATGGAACTGGAATTTTATTTGCAAACCGATTGTCTGGCAGTGCTATCCAAAGAACACTCTTCATGCCCCTCCTTATTTATTTATTTATTTATTTATTTATTGGCCTTATTCGAAATGTTTCCTGGAAGACACAGCTTCCCTTATAGCCTTTCCCAGGGGAAACTGTCTTTCTTTCAGTTGCCCTGTGTTAAGCACCATGAGGTAGCATTACCATTCTACCTGAAATTCCCCTCCTTTATAGGCACATGCTATTTGTCTAGCTGTCCCGTTTCTTTCCTTGTCACTGTAATCCTACCAATCACGCCTGTTGTTTCATGTGGGGTGCTTACATTTGAGTCATTGCTTTTCTCTCTGCACCAATCTTATCATTAAGAAAACTTAACTCCTACTTGGGAGACTTATCCACTGTCTTACTATTATAATTCTTTGGCCCTCTCAAATGTAGCGATCTTCTAAGGCAATGTATTTTTTTTCTTGTCTAATGTGAAATAGCATCCAACTCTAAAATCTTAGACTACTGTAATGCATTCTCTGTCCCAAACCTTCTACCCTTAAGATTATCTATTTCCTACTAAACCTGCACTTCAACTTTATTTTCATACTTTGACACTTTGCTACTCCTTCTCTTCAACTATATGCAACTACATCTGGCTTCATCCTTCACCCAAAAGTCCATGCCATACAGAACAGTGATACACAAAGCGCGGTCCACAAACCAGCAGCATCAATATTAGCATCCGCGTCTCTTTGGAAATTACAAGAAATGCAACCCACAACAACTAAGTCAGAAACTCTAATAGCAAAGTCCAGCAACCTGTGTTTTAAAAAGCCCTTCAGATGATTCTGATACACTTAAAATTTGAGAACCACTAAGAGAGATCATTAAATGCATCATTATTTTATTCAAAACCCTTCCATGTGTAAGATTTCTAAAAGTTTATCAAGTTCTCCAGCTTTATTCAGCATCCATTTTCCACATATAATCACCACTTTTGATCCAAATTTTTCTGTAGTTCCTACTTATCTGAATTTGAATACCGCAAAACTATGAAATGCCTACTGCTTAATGACTCTTGCAAAGGTGTTTCCCTTATAACCATCCTCTGTGGGGGATCCTGAGCTAACTTGCTCAAAGTCATGTATATACATAAGGGTGAAACCAGAATTGGAACTCAGGTGTGTCTGAGTACAAAACCCATGCTTTTTCAATTTTGCTGCTGAATTATGTGAAACAGCAACTGTACTGATATGAGTCTTTCACTCCAGTTGGAACAGAACTTACCAATGGATCTCTACAGATGTCTTAAAAATGAATTATACGAAAATCTATTATCAACTGATAAATATCAAGTTATGTAGGACTTCTAAGAGCCTTTGATATGCTGGTGTATAAATTTCGATCCTCCAAAAAGCAGATATGGTATGTTTCTGTCCCAAATTCCTTAACCAAAGAACCATTTTTTGTGGATCATTCATAACAACACCATGCAGGGCGAGCATTCTAAGATCTGCTTTAGAAAACTTGGACTTAATCTATCTCCTTTCTCTTCAGGAAATGTGAATTGCTCATGTCCCTTAATCCCTTTATTTCATCTGCTTTTATCCTCCATTCTATTTCCCCACTCTTTTAAACTAGAATACTCTTTGCCTTTGTCCCACAAGCCACCGCTCTTTTCCCTCAGGGATGCATTCAGAGGAATTACATTCAGCATGTGATGTTATGTGCCAGGCATTATGAATAGAGTGTATGTGTATTTATATGCACTACTTTTATAAATTTCATAATAATTTTGTGATGATGATGTTAAATTGCAAATGTGATCGCGTAACAACTCTGTGACGTATATATACCCAATCCTGACTAAGTTGTGTGAGGATAGCGACCGGAATAGCAATCCTTTCCTGCCTAACCCATGCTGGCCTTAAGAAATGAATGTGATTTATGTGAGATCTTCTTGAAGTCCACATGTATATTCACAACACTATCTGGAGGCTGGAGGGCATCTTGCCCTAGAATTTATTTCAAAATCAGCAGAAGTTTAAATTGAAAATGACCAGCGTATGGAATAAGAATATACATACCATGAAGCAAGTTAACTAATATGTAATTGCAGCTCACTATATACTGTAAGTGTAGTTTTTTTGATATTAATTTTGATTACCCTGCACTAGAAATTGTTTTAAACTGCTAGGAGATTGTGTTTAATAGATTTTTTTTCCTGGTCCAGCATATTCTCTCTTTTTCTTTCACTGTGCAGGTTCTGCTGATCTTCTCCTTTGTGTCCCATGCTCCTCTTGTCCTACACTGGTCTACTCTGGTATGTTTGCTCAGGGCACTTAATACCAATGTCAGGTAATTATCGGTGCTATCTTCAACTGCTCAAAGTTTGGATTTGTTTAATGTACAGTTCTCATGGCCTATCATGAGAAAGAGGCTTCCTTCCTACTCTGCATAACGCTTCCTTTTTCTTTTTGTGATATTCTATGGATCTCAGGCTTCTCACGAAGTCTGTGTTCTCCTATGCTGAAGTGAATTGAATCCTTCCTCCTTGGCAGGAAAATCCACTTCAGATATATTTGAGATGAAAACATGTTCCCCCACTGTGAAGATCATGGACTTTGTGACACCATTAAATATATCTTGGAGATACAGAATCTCAGAACAATTTTACATCCATGGGCATGAGGTTACTGTATGAACTGGATATGTAAGATGAAGAATTTGCAGTTTCTTCTCCCACGTATGTCACAGAGAGAAGCAAAAGGTTGAGTTTGTCCTTAGCAATAACAGAATCACAGAATATCAGATTTAGAAAGAACCATCTGCTTCTCTCCCAATTTAATGCTGATCTCTTCTCCAGAATGCCCCTACGAAATGACCATGCAATCTTCACTTGAACATCTTGAATAATAGGAAGTATTCTACCTCCTGTGGCTGTTCATTCAATTTTATTCTGGTCTAATTGCTCATCAACCTAATATTGAGAAATCATCTAAAGAGATAATTTCTGCAATGCATCGCTGTGTAGTTAGCAAAATATTATGTTCATTGCGCATGTTTTATAATAAAACAAAAAATGTTTTATATTAAAACATGGAAAACATGTAGAAAAATGTGGACAGCCCAACGACCAATAAAAGATGACTTATTTAAAAAGTATAGCAATCTATATAATGGAATACTGTACATCTTACGAAGGTTGAGATATATATTCATTGGATAAATACATATATTTATACTGATAGTAACTGGATCCATCTATCTATATCTATATATATTCTGTTGTGGAAACATTTTTATAATACTGTTACATGAAAAATGAGTTACAAAACAGTATATTAAATATAATTCACTTTTAGTTATATACAATGGATAGACGCATACACGATCATATATTTACATCTGCAGAATACTGTCTGGATGGTTACAAACAAAAATGTCTTGAAAAGATATCTGTATCCCCATGTTCAGTGGTATTACTTACAATAGACAAGATACAGAAAAAACCTAAGTGTCCATCGACAGATGAATGGATAAAGAAAATGTGGTACACATATACAGTGGAATATTATTCAGCCATAAAGAATGAAATTTTGCTAATTGCAACAACATAGATGGAACTTGAGGACGTTTTACTAATTGGAATAAGTCAGACAGAGAAAAACAAATACCATATTATCTCACTTATATGCGGAATCTAAACAACTGCAACAACAAACACTAAGCTCATAGGTACAGAAAACAGATTGGCGGTTGCCAGAGTCAGGGATTGGGCAAACAGGTGAAGGTGGTCAAAGAGCACAAACTTCCAATCATGAAGTAAATAAGTCATGGGTATGTCACATACAGTATGGTGACAAAAGCAGACAGGTAGGCAAACAGTAATGCTTAAGTTGTACAAAATGTTCAAAACCTACTTTAAATGAAATTACTTTCTGTTGCTCCAAAATCTGGATCCTTGTAGTTGCCTTATTTCTGGTTCTTTCTGTAAAACAGACAAAAATTTTATCTCTCGGGGCGCCTGGGTGGCTCAGTCGGTTAAGCGTCCGACTTCGGCTCAGGTCATGATCTCGCAGTCCGTGAGTTCAAGCCCCGCGTCGGGCTCTGTGCTGACAGCTCAGAGCCTGGAGCCTGTCTCAGATTCTGTGTCTCCCCGCTTCATGCTCTGTCTCTCTCTGTCTCAAAAATAAATAAATGTTAAAAAAAATTTTTAAAAATTTTTATCTCTCTTCCACATAATAATTCTACCATTGTAGGAACACAAAAACCATGTTGTTCTCTTTGTTAGTCCTTTACGTGTTCTTTGTATGACTTGCAGGTATACGGCCCTTCTACCCAAGAGATCTGAATAAGTAAACCATTCATCCGATTCATATTTAATAAAGAGCTCCAATGAAACAGGAACTACGCCAGAGAATGACATGTCACTATCATGTGACGAAATCACATACTGAACATTGTTTACATAAAAGACTCCTGATTATCGTTATGTAGGCATTAGGGTGAGATCAGTGCACGCAGCAGGAGAATTCTACCTTGACTAGTGGTTGAAGGGGCCTGAGAAAAGTGGTTTTTAAGGCTAAGTGCTAAAGGAGTAGGATTAGTTAGATAAAGGAGTTAGCTGGGGTTGGTTGGAATAAGTAAGGCATTCCAGAAAGGGAAAAGTATGTGCAAAAATAACTGGGCTCCCTTCTTTCCTCTTTTTCTTCCTTTCTCCTCTCCCTCTTTACCATCAAACAAATACTTACTGAGCAAACACCATGTGCAAAGTATACTTTCAAGTCCTGTAAGTAAGTTGGAGATTCGTATTTTTCTTTCAAAGTATTTATGGTCTGGTGAGTGAATCGGAAATATTAAATATAGCTCAGGTACGAAGCAGAAGAAACAGGTATTATCAAGTATTCTAGGAGCATGGATATTTCCCTTGCCCTCCTAATCATAGTCTCCTGGGGAAAAAAAAAATAAAGGAATTATTTTCAGTCAAGAAATATGGGCACATAGTTCCAGTGCTGAAGAAAGGACTTGTGCAGCCTGATCTATCTTATGCCTCTCTAGCCTTCTAAATTCAGCTTTCATAATTCCTTTCAAGATCGTAAATGTGTACACACCTCACAAGTATTTCTCATTGGCCATATTTGGAGAGCAACCATTCTATTTTAACCATCCAAGATATCTGTAGAATAGCTACTTCTAATTATATATACAAAAAAGGTTTATACAGATTCCAGAAATTGACATCCTGGCAGCAAAATACAGTTGATAAAGGTAGGACCTAAGGTCAGTGCCATGGCAAAAGTTCACACAGGGTATAGGAAAGCATTAAAGTCCCTAACTTTCTTTTTATGCTGCACTGTAGAAGTATTATTAAGCACATTATCCTTTGTTTTGTTTCTCCCCTACAGGTCTGTGAAGCAGGCAGAAGTTCCAGGTGGTCCTTAAAGAAATTGCAATTATTCAAATCCTTATGTATAGTTCTAATTTTATTTACTATGTGTAATCACTTAGAGAATGGTTATTTTTATAATATCAATAATAAACAAGTACTCTTGTAACCAGGGGGTGCCTAAAGGTGTAATCAGAGAACACTAACCCTGGCAAAGGATTCTGGGGTGGTCAGGATGTCTGCTGCCTTTTGACATGGTTAGTGTCCTGGGTTTAGATTACTTTATACCCAGTTATTAAGATTACTATTTGATACATTAAATATTGCCTGATTCAAATAACTTTGCTTAAAATTTTTCTGTATTTTAACTTGTGTAGGGTTTTCTACTTCTTATATTTTTATAATATTTTCTCATTTTTTAGATTAATAAACATTATACTTATCCACATGTGCCAAGATGTGCCATTTAGGTCTCTCTGGGAGTTAGCTGTTTGGTATCATCACCTGCCATGTGTGTTTTGTGCAGCAGTAAGAAGCATATTCTCTACCACTGCTCCTTCCTATGATTATCTTCCCTGTTCCTATCAAACAAATAACTGATATGTTAATTTAATAAAGCAGATCAATAAGGAATGAAATGCATGCCCCAGATCATATGCAATGAAAATTGTTGGACCATTTATCCAATTATTGAGCCCAATTAAGGTTATCCATTTTGCATTTGATGTATGCTCGCTTCTGGAATATATTCTGCACTGAAGCTAAGTGAATGGATCTAAGTAAATCTATTGAGTGTCTCTATTGTCTGTTTTATCTTATTTGTCTGAACAAATACCTTATCTTATGTTTCTGAACCTTTAAAGACATATGGTTAAATTATAAAATTGTCTGTATTACTGTGAAAGAAACAATGTTAAAGGCAAGAACATGGCTAAAGAATAAACAAAGAAGTTCTGATTGTATGAATGGAGTTACATTCCTAAATCAACTAATATAATAAGTTTTCTTACATTAACATTTTCATGTGCATAGAGACTCAAGACTAACTTTCACAAATGTTACCGGTTTTTATAGGTAGAAACAAATTAAAGGCTTAAAACACAGTACATTTTTGCGCAGAAAAGAAAGTAGGCAAGAGAGCAAGTTTATGAGAACAGAACACTCCTCTATTTAAAAATCCTTGTGATAAAGAATATCTTCAAAAATATTTAACGGAGGATCGAAATGTTTTCTCTATTAGGGATAGTCTTTCTTTAATATATGTCATCCCTGATGCCCTCATCCGAGCCAATTTGCCTCCAGCCTTCACTTGCTCAGCTTTTGTCCGCCTCTTGCCCCCTAACATTTTCCTGGAGACAATCACTCTCCTAAGTGACACATCAGCCTCAGGAATCAGATCAGCCAGAATATCAGAATGTATATTGCTAAAAATGCTACCAAAGACCTACAAACCTGGGCACTAACTAAAGTAGTAAGCGGATAGATTTTAATCCATGGTAAACTATTGCAGCAGATAAGAACTCTGAACTGAACTCATCTTTGATTTGTGCAGAGGTGACTGCATGTTCAAAGGAAGAGAGGGAAAGTAAGGATGCGAATTGCCAGAGCTTGAGAAGAGTCGGGGAAATGGAAATTTATAAAAAGCAGACAGGGGAGTTAACCCATGTGAAACTCATTTGGGTTTGCTAACTGTGCTTATTGAAGTTTGACTTTTGTCCTTCCACTGAGACTGGGAGACAGGGGCTCTATCTTCAAGTGTTGGCTGGAAAAAAAAGTTGGCTGCTTTTGGCAGTCTTGTACTTTCCCAGGAAGGAACTTGACGGGGCTGGGGCCATTATCGTGGAGATGCTGCCTTGACTGTTAGAAAGTAAGTTTGTGTTTGTTCATGTCTTCTAATGTGGGAGTGGGTTGGAGTGGATGAAATCATTTGTACTCAGAGTCTGCAGTATTTATAGGCCAACGTTGAGGTCTGGGCAAGAAAAGAGCTCAGAGGAGCCAGGCTAGAGTTTGGTCCAGAAGAGAATCTTCATCGGGGCACCTGGATGGCTCAGTCAGTTGAACATTCAACTCTTGATTTCGGCTCAGGTCATGATCCCAGGGTCGTGGAATCAAGCCCTGCATCAGGCTCCATGCTAAGCATGGAGCCTGCTTAAGATTCAATCTCTCCCACTCTCTGCCCTTCCCCTGTTCATGCTCGCTTTCTCTCTCGAAAATAAACTTTAAAAAAAAAAGAAAAGAATCTTCATCAATGCCAGTCACACACACACACACACACACACACACACACACAGTATCTGCCCTTCCTTCTTTGTCAACTCCTATAACCACTTTTGGAGGACAAGGACAGAGGCCAAGGCCAGTAAACAGCTAGAGCCCATATCAGGAGATTTCTCCAGGTTGCTTTTCTATCTCCTGTTTTAAATTTCGCACATGAACTCTGAATCTCTTGGCACTTACTTTGACTCCCCTTACTCAGTTTACTTTATTTGTGTTTCCTTTTCTCTTTCTTTCTTTCTTTCTTTCTTTCTTTCTTTCTTTCTTTCTTTTCTCTTTATTTGTGTTTCTTAACACAGCCCCAGAGTTATTGCAATTTTTAGGGCTTGAAAACCCCACACAAAAAGGGCTTCTAGAAATGCTCGTCACAACCCCCACTTTAACGTCACTACTATAGACAGATAGCTTTCAGCCCTAACTCATGCCACCACCTCCAGGTGTCCCTGACTGATAATCTCTGCCCTCTGGACATGGAAGCCAGACCCTTATTCTCAAAGATACCATAATCTAGTGGGGGAAATATGCATATGAACAGTTAATTTAAATAAAATGTGGTAATGCACAACGATGAAGACATTTACAAGCTAGGATACTATGGGAGCACCAAAGAGCAGTTGGGAACCCATCTGAGATCTGATCTTGGATGAGGATCAGTGCTGGGGTGAGCAGAAAGTCAAAGAAGATTCCATGGAAGAGATAATGCCTCAGCTGGTTCCTTAAAGATGAGATCAAGTCAACTGAGAAACAAAAACAAATAAGAGGGTTTTAGTGGGAGCAACAGAATAAACCTAGTATAGAACTCTGAGTGGGCAGAGTGTGCATGGGGATAACAAATGTATTTATTATTAGAACATGTAGAATATGAGATGATGTGGCAGTTGATGGGGCAGAGAAGTGGGTATATATGGGGCTAGGAAAAATCACATGTTCCATCCAGTGGTCTTCAAGTCTGGTGGCTCATCAGAATCACAGATACAGATACTTAAATCCTACTCTCTGGGATTAAGATTCAGTTGGTTTGAGGTAGACCCCAGTACTTACTGAAAAGCTTTTTATTTGATTCTGAGGAATATCCAAGGATGAGAGCCATTGCTAAAGAGAGCTACTAAAAATTTTCAGCGATAGAGAGTAGAATGACACTATCAGATTGATGTTAGGATAGCTTGCTCTGGCAGCCAGTAAAGCTGCAGAAATAGTAGACCCAGGAAATGAGAAAACCTAGAAATGGGGAAAACAGTTAGGAAGTTGTTGTAGGAGTTAAAAATAAAAATAAAGTCTTACTTAGATTTATTAAGGCAAAAAAGGTTCACAATCTAACTATAGTTGGTATACTCTGGAATCAAGGGAACAGATAGAATCAAAACTTATTTGAGGGCTAGAATTGTCAGCTCTTATGGAATTATTGCACATAGATGAGGACAATAAAGTATTGCCAAGAATGCCCCCCAGGCTCATGGCTTGGGTCTAGGGGCGGCTGTAAAACAATGAAAGGAAGAACAGGGGAAATCAGCTCTTGAAGATGATAACTACAGTGTAGATATGTTGAAGTGTACTTGCCTATTTGATCTCAAATGTCCAGAACACATTGAGGCCAAGTACAGGGCTAAAGATACAAATTTGTCATTCGTGTGAATATATGGGTTTACAAAAACTATAAAAATGGGTCACATTGCCTGAGGAGAACCTATGGATGCCTCTAAGGAAGCACCTAAGAACACCTAAGGGGCAAGGCCAAAGAGACTGCAGGAAGGAGACAAGAAAGAACTGTTGAGAAAGATAAGAGAGAAAACAAGAGCAAGGGGTGCTAACTACAAGAGAATGGATAACCATGATTTTCATGCTGTTTTCATGGTAGCTTTCCCGACTTAGATTTAAATCTTTCATCTGACCTTAGATGCACTATACATTCCCTAAGATATACTTCCTTAAGCAATGAGTTATTCTTCCTTTAACTTTTGGAAGGCCAGGAAAATGTTTGCCTTGAGTGGAGCCTCCAGGGATGAGACAGGCAGTACATCCTCATGTGATGTCAGTACAGAGTATGATAAGAGGCAGAGTATGATAAGAGAAGAGATATACCACATGAACTGATAATTTTTCTACCTCCTTTAGGAAAAGGAGACATTTCCACAGGCTTTTGAGAATGTCAAACCTTCCACCCAGATTCATCTAACACTTACTCAACAACGCTTAATTGTCAAACACCCACTCTGTAATACCAGATTAGACTCTGAGGACTCAGCAGTAGTGGGACAGTGTCCTTGCATTCTTGAGCTTTGGTTAACCTGCAA
Organism: Panthera tigris; assembly: GCF_018350195.1. Lineage (NCBI taxonomy): Eukaryota > Metazoa > Chordata > Mammalia > Carnivora > Felidae > Panthera > Panthera tigris. The sequence goes on from NC_056676.1 coordinate 19,369,933, forward strand.
TCTAAAGGAATAGGGGGGTTATTCAGGTGAAATTGGGGAAGGTGGAAGGGAATTAGGGGTAGCAATGGAGAAAAGGGTTGAAGACTATTTTGAGACGACAGCATGTGTAAAGATCCAGAGACAAGGAATAACAAGGTGTATCCAGTGAAATGAACAACTGAGCATGGCTGGAATAGAGGGGATGCACAGTATTGTCTGTAATGCAGATGAGAAGTAAGCAACAGCTATACCACATGTAGTCAAACTATAAAGAGTATTATAAGATATCTTACATTCAGAGGGCAGTGAGACACATGGAAGAGTTTTGAGCAGGTAAATACTAAGATTTGCATTTGAGAAAGGTGGTGTTTCACTTCACTGTCGAAAATGGATCATAAAGGAACAAGGCTGGCGGCCAGGAGAATGGTTAGGACACTGTTGGCAGTGGTCAACATGAGACAGGAAGGAAGTGCATGGATAGAAGAGGAATCTAGATGGGTAATAATTAAAGATGAGTGGGAAGTGTTTCAGACAACGGTCAGGTTTCTGGCCTAAACACCTGGTAATGAACTATGTTTGGAATGAGGAGAAGATGTTGAGTTCATCTGGGGGCATGTAGAATTTAAAAAGACTGGGACGCATCTGAGACGTTGAGCACCATCAACATAAAAATGATTCAACAGCACACAACAGAATCAAGGCAGTAGATGGCATCACGCAATGAGAATGAGTGCAGTCAAAAGAGAACGGAGCCCCAGGAACACACCAGCACTTAATGGACTGGAAAACTGATTTCAAAAGCAAAGATTTTATGTACACTGGACAGAGTGGGTGGCCCACACAATGTTTCTAGGAAGTAAAAGGTCAAAATCAATGCACTTCAAGGTCCCTGGTTCCTGTAAGCACAGCTGGATTTCAGGAGTGAGACAAGCCTGGGCTCATTTGTTGAACAACCTTTAGTAGTCTAGTTTAATGAGGCTGTAGAAACTTCCTGTGGGTGGATAGATGGAAAAAACAGCTCTATGTGTGTGTGTGTGTGTGTGTGTGTGTGTGTGTGTGTGCATGTGTGTATGTAAGGAACATAGAGTTTCCCCTATTTAGGAAGAAAAATTAAGGCATTACCAATTTGAGGTCTCTTCAGTCAGTGTATAGAGGCACCTACTTTGAAAATTTATTTTCTTGGTCAATAGGGATCAAGACACAGCTAAAGTCTTTAGGAAAAGCTCAAAAATTTATTTTCTTGGTCAATAGGGATCAAGAGACAGCTAAAGTCTTTAGGAAAAGCTCAAGACAGCATTTTTACCTTCCCTTTTTTTCCTTCAAACTAATCACACATAAGTTTTGGGTTGATTTTAAGGAAAATAACCACTGCCAACTGCTGAACTCAGAGTCTTAAACATCACTCCTTTGAGGGAACATCTTTCCTGAGTGCTAGGGACAGAGCACTCCCCTGCTGCAAATTGTGGCTTGCCCATACTATAAATATTTGTTGGTTTTTTGACTTGCATTTGGCTCTCTTACCACTGTTTTTTCTATTTTTTGGATTTTTAAAAAAAATGTCTATGGTAATTTCTTGTCTCTTTCAAGTCTTTGATGTTTATAGAACCCATCTCTGTGAAGCCAACGTAAGTGACATTGGATGTGAGCAGAAGCCATGATCTGGCAACTCCCTTCAGCATTATAAGCATTTAAAATTTGCCTGAAAATTCCCAAGTGCTACATGCATAAGACCAGTGGTAAAATGATCCACTATCTGAAAAAATACAGTAGTCACACAGCAATTTTCTCTCAGAAACTTCCCAGCTTATAGCAAGGGGAGTGAATGGCTTTGTGGTTATACAGTGTACATGTCTTCTCAGGGGAAATGGCCAACCTATAGCTTAAAAATGGAGGCTTTGAAAGAACTTGCAACTAATCTGATACACTTGCATTTTCCAGCAGAGTGCATTATAGCTGTGACTGAAGGCCCCTTTGTAAACTTGCAACAAGCATTGGCCTGAGTGACCAGCCCAGGGTTTACCACCTGGATTCTGAGTCAAAGGGGAAACTTGTGTTTGTAGAAGTTTTATTACTGTATTTTGCAAAACTTTTTAGGCAAAGATACGTGATATATAAGAATAAAGATACATGATATATGAGAATATAAGGAAATATTCCTTAGAGCATAATCAACCTCATATTGTCAGTGGCTCAAATTGAACTATGGACATTTATATTTCATTGTGGAAAACAAATATGTTTACGTCTTGTGAACCAAGGTTTTAGCATCTTTTATACACTTATTGTTTGAATTTCCTGTGAAATATCTTTCCTGAGGTCTGTGTTGCTCAACCTCTGTAGTTCTCCTTATCTTCCTGGACATATGGGAAGATTTCCCAGCCCCCTATAGCTAGGGAGGGTTACGTGATCAATTCTGACTAATGGGCCATCAGTGTAAGTGATTGTAGCTTCTGGTCTGGAGCAGTTAGCAGAGGTGTGACTTCTCCATACTCTCTTTTCTTTTGCTGCAGTGACCTTGCATGTTATAAACTGAGATGGATTGAGGTGGCAGTGTCTAAAAATAAGCTCCTGAGGTTAGGAGTTCATTTGTTACTACTACAGCATAGTAAGGCTCATTTTGGTAATATTAGATCAATTCTCTACTTGCAGAGGATGATGGCTCCAAAATTTGCAGTACAAGGTCATGTTCACTTAGGCTTTCTAGGAATTCCTGAGCTTAGAGCAAGTATAACTAATCACTATCATTATCCTTTTAAAGAAACTACCAGTTATACGTCGAGAAAAGGAGATTGCAACTAGGTGCATTCATAAAATAAATTAAAATGTCCATCTAAAATAAGTCTTACCTTGACTTTTTCTTTTTTGTTTATGGTATTACAGGATTTGCCTCTTGTATACATCAACATATATGCCAGACAGTCATATAATTTCATTTAGGATTATATTTCATAAATCTTTCTGGGATTTTTATATTTAAATGACTCTAGAACTTCGAGATAGAATCATGTTTCAGATGTCAAATAAGGGAGTTGGCTTCCTAAAGCTATAAAGTTTATCAAGTACAGTCAAGGGGATATTACATTTCCATAGGCAGATCCAAGCCATAGACCAGGTTTTGTGGAACTGATTGTATAATTTCATGTGTATTACTGATACATTTTTAACACCCTACTTTTTATCTTTGGTTTATTTTGTTCCCAAAACAGAATCAGATGCCTTGCAAAAATCTTTTGTTCTTGACAGTAATAAAAGTCCTTGGAAAATTAAGTTTACAGCAGGGATCTTTGCCAATGATAGCCAGATTTAGACATAGCCTTCATATTAAAACAACTATTATGTGCCAAACAGACATCTGTTGAAGGAGCAAGGCAAGGATAGTGTATTATAGTAATAAGACCATGTGGTTTGTTGTTAAGGATGTATCTGAAAACCCCCCTACATTCCTCAGAAGCTGTGTAAATTGGGTAACATAACTAACCTCTCTGAGGGTCAGCACAATAATAATGTTGCTGTTGTGGTTGCGATACCTCACAGGGCCTTCTGCTATACCCGGTATGCATTTTCTCATTCAGTCCTCACCACAGTTCAAAGAGGCTTACAGGAGTTGAGGCTCACACCTCTTCTCTTGCCAGCAGTGTGGACACAGAAGCGCAGCCCTGGTGTGCCTTCGTCCAGTACTATTCGTCATTTTGCCAGGAGGGTTATTTATCTACAAAATAGTAATAGCCACACTTAGATGAGACTGTGAATTCAAGATTGGGGTGCCAGCATGATCTGGCCCTGGGGAGAGTTTTTCCCTGGTGTGCAGAAGACCGCATTTTTACTGAGTCCTCCCGAAGAGGGAAAGACTTCTGGTGTCTCTTCCTCGTTTTGTCAAGGCACTAAGCCCATCATGTGGGCCCGACCCTCATGACCTCGTGAAAACCTAATTGCCTCTCAGATGCCGCACCTCCAAATACTATCACGACAGAGGATAAAGCTTCAGCATATGAATTTCAGGGCTGGGGGACACAAAGTTTCAGTCCTTAACAGATAAAGTAGTAAATAGTGATTGTAATTACTGTTTTTTTATAACTTGTTTTATTTTCAATTTGTTTAAATTTACATCCAAATTATTTGGCATATAGTGCAACAATGATTTCAGGAGTAGATTTCTTAGTGCCCCTTACCCATTTAGCCCATCCCTCCTCCTACACCCCCTCCGGCAACCCTCAGTTTGTTCTCCATATTTATGAGTCTCTTCTGTTTTGTCCCTCTCCCTGCTTTTATATTATTTTTGTTTCCCTTCCCTGATGTTCATCTGTCTTGTCTCTCAAAGTCCTCCTATGAGTGAAGTCATATGATTTTTGTCTTTCTGACTAATTTCACTTAGCATAATACCCTCCAGTTCCATCCATGTAGTTGCAAATGGCAAGATTTCATTCTTTTTGATTGCCGAGTTATACTCCATTGTATGTATGTGTATATATATATATATATATATATATATATATATATAACCACATTTCCTTTATCCATTCATCTGTCGATGGACATTTGGGCTCTTTCCATACTTTGGCTATTGTTGATAGTGCTGCTATAAACATGGAGGTGCATGTGTCCCTTCGAAACAGCACACCTGGATCCTGTGGATAAATGCCTGGTAGTGCAATTGCTGGGTCATAGGGTAGTTCTATTTTTAGTTTTTTGAGTAACCTCCATACTGTTTTCCAGAGTGGCTGCACTGGTTTGTATTCCCACCAACAATGCAAAAGAGATCCTCTTTCTCTGCATCCTTGCCAACATCTGTTGTGGCCTGAGTTGTTAATGTTAGCCATTCTGACAGGTGTAAGGTGGTATCCCATTGTGGTTTTGATTTGTATTTCCCTGAGGATGAGTGATGTTGAGCATTTTTTCATGTGTCGGTTGGCCATCTGGATGGCTTCTTTGGAGAAGTGTCTATTCATGTTTTTTGCCCATTTCTTCACTGGATTATTTGTTTTTTTGGGTTTTGAGCTCGATCAGTTCTTTATAGACTTTGGATACTAACCCTTTATCTGATATGTTGTTTGCAAATATCTTCTCCCATTCTGTCAGTTGCCTTTTAGTTTTGCTGATTGTTTCCTTCACTGTGCAGAAGCTTTTAATTTTCATGAGGTCCCAGTAGTTCATTTTTGCTTTTGCTTCTCTTGCCTCCCGAGATGTGTTAAGAAATTGCTGGGGCCAAGATCAAAGAGGTTTTTTCCTGCTTTCTCCTCAAGGATTTCAATGGCTTCCTGTCTTGCATTGAGGTCTTCCATCCATTTTGAGTTTATTTTTGTGTATGGTGTAAGAAAGTGGTCCAGGTTCATTCTTCTGCATGTCACTGTCCAGTTTTCCCAGCACCACTTGCTGAAGAGATTGTCTTTATTCCATTGGCTATTCTTTCCTGCTATGTCAAAGATTAGTTGGCCATACGTTTGTGGGTCCATTTCTGGGTTCTCTATTCTGTTCCATTGATCTGAGTGTCTGCTCTTGTGCCAGTACCATACTGTCTTGATGATTACAGCTTTGTAGTATAGCTTGAAGTCCGGGATTGTGATGCTTCCAGCTTTGGTTTTCTTTTTCAAGATTGCTTTGGCTCTTCGGGGTCTTTTCTGGTTTCACACAAATTTTAGGATTATTTATTCTAGCTCTGTGAAGAATGCTGGTGTTATTTTGATAGGGATTGCATTGAATATGTAGAATGCTTTGGGTAGTATCGACATTTTAACAATATTTGTTCTTCCTATCCAAGAGCATGGACTCTTTTTCCATTTTTTGTGTGTTCTTCAATTTATTTCATAAGCTTTCTATAGTTTTCACTGTATAGATTTTTAACCTCTTTGGTTAGAGTTATTCCTAGGTATTTTATGGTTTTGGGTGCAACTGTAAATGGGATCGATTCCTTGATTTCTCTTTCTGTTGCATCATTGTTGGTGTATAGGAATGCAACCGATTTCTGTGCGTTAATTTTATATTCTGCAACTTTGTTGAATTCATGAATCAATTCTAGAAGTTTTTTGGTGGAATCTTTTTGGGTTTTCCATATAGAGTATCATGTCATCTGCGAAGAGTGGAAATTTGAGCTCCTCCTGGCTGATTTGGATGCCTTTTATTTCTTTGTGTTGACTGCAGAGGCTAAGACTTCCAATACTATGTTAAATAGTGAGAGTGGACATCCCTGTCTTGTTCCTGACCTCTCAGTTTTTCCCCATTGAGGATGATATTAGCGTTGGGTCATTCATATATGGCTTTTATGATCTGGAGGTATGCTCCTTCTATCCCTACTTTCTTGAGGGTTTTTATCAAGGAAGGATGCTGTATTTTGTCAAATGCTTTCTCTGCATCTGTTGAGAGGATCATATGGTTCTTGTCCTTTCTTTTATTGATGTGATGAATCACATTAATTGTTTTGTGGATATTGAACCAGCCCTGCATCCCAGGTGTAAATCCCACTTGGTTGTGGTGAATAATTTTTTTAATGTATTGTTGGATCAGTTTGGCTAATATCTTGTTGAGGATTTTTGCATGCATGTTCATCAGGGAAATTGGTCTATAGTTCTCCTTTCAATGGGGTCTCTGTCTGGTTTTGGAATCAAGGTAATGCTGGCTTCATAGAAAGAGTTTGGAAGTTTTCCTTCCATTTCTATTTTTTGGAACACCTTCAAGAAAATAGTGTTAACTCTTCCTTAAATGTTTGGTAGAATTCCCGTGGAAAGCTATCTGGCCCTGGACTCTTGTTTTTTGGGAGATTTTTGATTACTAATTCGATTTCCTTACTGGTTATGGGTCTGTTCAAATTTTCTATTTCTTCCTGTTTCAGTTTTGGTAGTTAGTGTATATGTTTCTAGGAATTTGTCCATTTTTTTCAGATTGCCAATTTTATCAGCATATAATTACTCATAATATTCTCTTATTATTGTTTTTATTTCTCCTGTGTTGGTTGTGATCTCTCTTCTTCCATTCTTGATTTTATTTATTTGGGTCCTTCCCTTTTTCTTTTTGATCAAACTGGCTAGTGGTTTATCAATTTTAACTCTTTCAAAGAACCAGCTTCTGGTTTCATTGATCTGTTCTACTGGTTTTTTTTTTTTGTTTGTTTCAATAGCATTAATTTCTGCTCTAATCTTTATTATTTCCTGTCTTCTGCTGGTTTTTGGGTTTTATTTGCTGTTCTTTTTCCAGCTCCTTAAGGCATAAGGTTAGGTTGTGTATCTGAGATCTTTCTTCCTTCTTTAGGAAAGCCTGGATTACTATATACTTTCCTCTTATAACCAGCTTTGCTGCATCCCAGAGGTTTTTGGTTGTGGTGCCATCATTTTCATTGACTTCCATATACTTTTTAATTTCCTCTTTAACTGCTTGGTTAGCCCATTCACTCCTTAGTAGGATGTTCTTCAGTCTCCAAGTATTTGTCACCTTTCCAAATTTTTTCTTGTGGTTGATTTCAAGTTTCATAATGTTGTGGTCTAAAAATATGCATGGTATGATCTCGATCTTTTTTGTACTTTTTTGTACTTTCTTTGTGTTCTTAGAACCGATTCAGTTCTTAGAACTGATTTGTGTCCCAGTATATGGTCTATTCTGGAGAACGTTCCATGTGCACTGAAGAAGAATGTATATTCTGCTGCTTCAGGTTGAAATGTTCTTAATATATCTTTTAAGTCTATCTGGTCCAGTGTGTCATTCAAAGCCATCGTTTCCTTGTTGATTTTTTGATTAGATGATCTGTCCGTTGCTGTGAGTGGGGTGTTGAAGTTTCCTACTATTATGGTATTACTATTGATGAGTTTCTTTATGTTTGTGATTAATGGATTTATATTTTTGGGTATTTCCACATGGTGCATAAATGTTTACAATTCTTAGGTCTTCTTGGTCTATAGACCCCTTGATTATGATATAATGCCCTTCTGCATCTCTTGATACAATCTTTAATAAAGTCTAAATTGTCTGATATAAGTATGGCTACTCTGGCTTTCTTTTGTTGACCATTACCATGATAGATGGTTCTCCATTCCCTAATTTTCAATCTGAAGGTGTCTTTAGGTCTAAAGTGGGTCTCTTATAAAGAGCATATAGATGAATCTTGTTTTCTTATCCATTCTGTTACCCTATGTCTTTTGATTGGAGCATTGAGTCCATTGACGTTTAGACTGAGTACTGAAAGATATGAATTTACTGCCATTATGATGCTTGTAGAGTTGGAGTTTCTGGTGGTGTTCTCTTGTCCTTTCTAATCTTTTGTTGCTTTTGATATATATATATGTATATATATAATTTTTTTTTTTCATCTTTTCTCCCCTCACAAAGTTCCCCTTAAAATTTCTTGCAAGGCTGGATTAGTGGTCACAAACTCCTTTAATTTTTGTTTGTCTGGGAGACTTTTTATCTGTCCTTCTATTTTGAATGAAAGCCTTGCTGGACAAAGAATTCTTGGCTGCATATTTTTCTGATTCAGCACATTGAATATATCCTGCCACTCCTTTCTGGGCTGCCAAATTTCTGTAGATAGGTCTGTTGCAAACCTGATCTGTCTTCCCTTGTAGGTTAGGGACTTTTTTTCCTTGGCTACTTCCCCAATTCTCTCCTTGCCTGAGTATTTTGTGAATTTGACTACGATATGCCTTGTTGATGGCCAGTTTTTGTTGAATCTAATGGGAGTCCTCTGTGCTTCCTGGATTTTGATGTCAGTGTCTTTCCCCAGGTTAGGAAAGTTTTTTGCTATGATTTGCTCACATAACCCTTCTACCCCTATTTCTCTCTCTTCCTCTTCTGGGACCCCTGTGATTCTGATGCTGTTCCTTTTTAATGAGTCACTGATTTCTCTAATTCTTAAATTGTGCTCTTTTGCCTTAATCTCCCTCTTTTTTTCTGCTTTATTATTCTCTGTAAGTTTGTCATCTGTATCGCTGATTCTCTGTTCTGCCTCATCCATCTTTGCCGCCGCTGCATCTATAGGTGATTGCAGCTCAGTTACAACATTTTTAATTTCATTCTATCTTTTACTTTTATATCTGCAGAAAGGGATTCTAATCTTTTTTTTTCAACTCCAGCTAGTATTCTTATTAATGTGATTCTAAATTCTGGTTCAGACATCTTGCTTTTATCTGTGTCAGTTAAGTCCCTGGCTGTCGTTTCTTCATGCTCTTCCTTTTGGGGTGAATTCCTTCGTTTTGTTATTTTGAAGGGAGAAAAGGAATTAATGAGGTAGAAAAATTAAAATTAAAATATTAAAATTAAAAAAATATTAAAATCAAAAAATTAAAACCACACACACACAAAATATAATACATGATGCTAGATCCTAGGTGTGTTTTGGTCTGGGTGTTGAAAGTGGTTTGACAGATTAGAGAAAAAAAAGGGGGGAAAAAGGAATTCATTAGAGAATTTGAAAAAATGATACACTGAAGTAGACTAAAATCGGATGATGGGAGTAAAATAGGATTTGAAAAAAATTACACAAAAGTAAAGAATGTAGTAGAAAAAAATTAAAGAAAAATATTTTTAATAAAAATTAAAAATAAAAACAAAATTTTCTCTTTCTGTATTCAAGAAAAAGAAAAAAATGAAAAAGAGAAAAAAGAAAATAAAAGAAATCATTTGAAAATTTGAAAAAGTGAATACGCTGTAGTAGACTAAAATAAATGATGGAAGTGAAATAGAATTTGAAAGAATTTACATAAAAGCAAGAAATATAGTAAAAAAGTTAAAGAAAAATATTTTTCATAGAAATTGAAAGTAAAAATGAAGTTTTTCTCTTTCTGCATTCAAGAAAAAGAAAAGAAATGAAAAAGAGAAAGAAGAAAAAGAAAAAAAGGAAATCATTTGAAAATTTGAAAAGGTGAATACACTGAAGTAGACTAAAATAAAATGATGGAAGTAAGATAACATTTGAAAAAATTTACACAAAAGTAAAAAATATAGTAAAAAAATTAGAGAAAAATATTTTTAATAAAAGTTGAAAATAAGAATGAATTTTTTCTTTCTATATTCAAGAAAAAGAAAAGCGTAAAAGAGAAAAAGAAAAAAAAGAAAGAAAATTGAATAGATGAACCTGCTAACACATTGAAGTAGGACTGAAATTACTTCGTTTTCCCCTAGAAGCTCTATGTAGCACTTTATAGTCCATAAACTAGGCCGGCGGTGAGACTCGTGTTCTTGAGAGCAAAGTTGGCCCAGGTGGGCAGGACTCAGTGTAACAGCTCTGCTCTCCACTAGATGGCGCCACTAGCCTACTGGGGTGCATTGTTCCGGCGCTCGTAGGTGCGTAAGCGTATGCGCGGGAGCGGTAAAATGGCACCACCCAGCTACCTGTCTGTTTTCCCTGATCAGCAATCGCGCACCGGTCCTGTGTCTTCGGCTTTTGTCTACTCCCCGCGTCTTCACTGTCTGTGAGCAGGCCCCAGGCAGTGCCTCTCTCCCGAGTTCTGTCTTAGATCCGGCTGTTTTCCCCGGCCCCTTACTTCTGAAGGACTGTGGCTTTGACCCCTTCCACCCCTCTGCGGGAGGGTCTCACCGAGCAACGGCCGAATGTCGGCCGCACCCAGGAACGCTGACTGGACCCTGCTGCTGCCGGTGCCCTGAGACTGTGGCCAGGTGCCAGCCCGCCCCAGAAAAAGTTCGCGAGATAGTGTAGCAGCAGCGTCTCAGGGATTATGGAAAATCACAACACACGCCTGGCAGCGGGCTTCACCCTCGACGACCTTGTTCCAGCACCAGAGAATGTGGGAGTTCTCTGGGGTCTGCTGGGACCAGGTGGCTTCAACAGTCTCCACCAAATGTCCTTCCAGCAGTGGAACCGCTTTTCCCCGTGTGGCCTGAGAATCTCCCGACCCCACTCTGTTCCTGGGGATTCGCCCTTCGCACCAGAGCACCGCCAGATATGTTGCAGACTTTGAGCTCCCCTTGTTTACAGTCTTTATGGAATTTAAGCCCTCGCCTTTCTCCTTTCTCCTGTCTCCCTTTTTAGTTTAGTCCCTGCGGCTGTTTCCAATTTTCCACTTTCTCTCCAGCTGCTTTTGGGGAGGGGTGCTTTTCCCGTATTCTCCCAGTCTCTGTCCTCTCTCTGCCTGCAAAAGTGGCTCCCTGCCCGCCTCTGGCTTCTCTCTCCCCAATTTCACCTCTCTGTGCCACGTACTTGCTGAATTTTGTGGTTCAGGTTGTGCAGATTGTTGTGTTAATCTTCCAATCAGTTTTCTAGGTGTGTAGGATGGTTTAGTGTCGGTCTGGCTTCTATTTCATGCACACAAGACACACAAAAAACTTCCATGCTGTTCCGCCATCTTGGCTCTTCCCTCTACTCTTTTTTAATAGTAGTGCTATTACTGATATTTATCTTCAAGAAATGACTGGAGAAATGTAGGTGTCAGCTATGGGAACCTGAGTCTTCAGCAATCTCTGAGAGTCTAGCAAATAGATGTGATCGATTTAACACATCTTATGTCAAAAAACTGGAATTCAGGGGCACCTGGGTGGCTCGGTCGGTTAAGCGTCCAACTTCGGCTCAGGTCACGATCTCATGGTCTGTGGGTTCGAGCCCCGCGTCGGGCTCTGTGCTGACAGCTCAGAGCCTGGAGCCTGCTTCAGATTCTGTGTCTCCCTCTCTCTCTGCCCCTCCCCCGTTCATACTCTGTCTCTCTCTGTCTCAAAAATAAATAAACATTTAAAACAAACAAACAAAACAAAACTGGAATTCAGTTTTAGTGCCATGTCTTTCAGCATAACCTAGTTGACTGTGGCTCCCTTTGTCACCCGTAGCAGCTGGGCAACAAAACAACGTAGGACTGGAGCATGTAGGTCCCACTTAACTTGGTATGGACCAACTTGTACTTTTCGTGCTTCTAACCCAAATTGTTCTCAAAATGAACTGTGCCTACTGATTGCATACAGACAGCTTTTTAAATACTTGGGGCCCGATCCAACCCCAGAACAATTAATCAGAATATCTAGGAGCGAAGCCCAAACGCGAGCGTTTGCAGCTCTCCTCAGATGATTCTTAACATGCAGCCAAGGCTGAGAAACACCACAACCCGAAGTACTGTTAACAGTGATGTTGCTTTTTAGAGAGTTGAAGTCTCCATTGTTATTTAAGCAAAAATTAAGCATACCTATACTATCTTCATGAAACAGATTTGTAGTTACACATTTAAAAATAATCTTTTATAGGGGCGCCTGGGTGGCTCAGTCAGTTAAGCGTCTGACTCTTGACTTGGGCTCAGGCCATGATCTCCCAGTCTCCAATGGGCTCCGTGCCGGCAGCGTGAAGCCTGCTTCGGATTCTGTCTCCCTCTCTCTGCCCCTCCCCAGCTTGTTCTCTGTCTCTCTCTCAAAATAAATAAAAATAAACTTGAAAAAATAAAAATAAGCTTATAAAAATATCATATTTTGTTAGTAATATGTACTGGGGGCTTCTCACATATCACCGTCTTCCCTAAGCAGTCTGAGTATTATCTAATCTTCGCAGCAGCCCTGAGATGTAGTACTATGATTATCCCTATTTTATAGATGAGACAAGTGAGATGAAGGGAGATCCGAGTTAACTTATCTGGGATGACGCCGTAGGTTTTGGGGTGGGTCTATAAACCTCAAGTCTCCAAAAGCCAAGCCTTTGTGCTGTGCACCACCGGGATGAGGGTGGAAGCTTTCCAGAGCTTATTATAATTTCACGAAGTTGAGTCACAGAGAGACCGTTGACTTGACAATTCCGGAAAACAGCCTCTGAGAGTTATGGCATACTGCTATTTATACGGGGTACGTTCCTGTTGTATATACAGGGTACGGCACGTTGTGCTTCGCCTGGAGTTACGTAGAGATGAGCAGGTGGTAGGAGCCGTGGTTTTAAGAAACTTCTCTAATGACGGTGTCTAACTCATTTCCTAAGGTTGGCTGTTTCTTGAGGGAGCAATCAGGAGTTTCTACCCACTCCCCCAGAAGAGTGGGTACCACATTTTCTCACCTTAAAAATCTAGCAGCTAGGTTTCAGGCAGTATGTTTTCTCGTGTTGGAAGGGCTAATGACAAGAACAAATAAAAGGGTATTAATAGTAATATTAATAGTCCGGGTGTTAATTAAAAACAAATAGAATTAAACCAAAGAGCCAGAGCTCCAAGGGCTACTGCTGTTTGTTGACGGGATGAGCCAGCTTTTCTTGGGAGCACCAAGAAAAGAAACAGTTTGGGATTGTGAGTAAGCTGCTGCAATGTCCGTAAACAGTTGAATCTAGCCTGGCATCCTGAAACCTGGGCCTCCACTGATTGGAAACATTGTGGCCTGGAGGCATTTTGTTTCAAAAATATATTAGGAGCAGCTTCATTTGATACGTTTAGGAAAAAGAATAGCTACCCACATTTATTACTTACTGTGAGACAAACATCATACCCAGTCCTTCACAGGCACCAACTCACTTATTTCCTCAGAGCAAATCAGTCAGTTATTATCTTCCTCATTTGATGGATGAGGAGACTGAGACTCAATGCTCAAAGGCTTAATGCCCATGCCAAGACGTGGTGGGGCCACGATCTGAACCCCAGTCGTCTGATGTGCGTAGCCAAGGATGTGACCATTACACTCTGCTTTCTCTTCAGTAGTGTGTGAGTACGTTGCCTTGGCTACAAAGAGCAAGTGATCAGCTGTACGACGCACCAAGATGTGACCTCGGTTTTCCCGTCCCCTCCTGGAAGACCCTACTACATGATTTTTCCCTTTGATGAGGCTGAATAGCATGGAATTCAAAGTAAAGGTTGGTGATTGTTCTCTGGTCTTTAAAGAGAGAATTCTTGGTCCTCTCCATCTTTTTATTTCAGAGTTTCTGTCAGACTTTGAATACATGTACAATTCAAGGCAGGCCAAAGTTGTACAGGTATTCAAAGGCAGGCTGTGGCTGAAAGGTATGGTAGGTACCACCCTGGAGGCCGGGAGGCCCAACTCTGCCGTGCAATGAAAGCAAAGGATTTCCCGTGTGGAGCCACAGCCAGGCATCTTTGAACTTTGATGCTTCCAAAGAAAGAGATTATGGTTAATCCTGGCCCATCTCCCAACTTGGTACCTCATTCCCTGACATTCCTGGCTGCCTCCATCCAGTCACACCTCATTTTTTTTTTTTCTTGAAAATTGTGGTAAAATGCTTAGGAGTTTTTGTTTCCAGGTGGAAGTTAATGGTACATTAGAAAGAACTTTTAACTGGGAAGGAGACGGAGTGACTCTCTGAGTTACTCCTGCTATTCTCTTCTGTTGTACGTAACCTGCTATGAGATGAACATCTTTGGCAAAAGCAGGATGAGCTAATAGATTTGCCCTTTGATTATTTTTTAAGTTGCATTTTCAACAGAGCAGATAATCTTCAGGGAGAAAAAAAATGTCTTGTATGTTCTGATCACAGATGTATGGGAAACACACCAAACTTGCTTTCACTACAAGTTGAAGGTCTTCGTCTGCCAAGTTGATTGGTTCCAAAAGCAGGTTCACTATTGCCTGCCAGTGTTCCTCATCTGAGCTGACAGAAGCCAAGGCAACATATTTATGGCATCAACTCTGTATCTCTGCACTGAAATCTTGCCAAGTAGAATGTGAGGGGATGAAAAGGAACGGAGGGAACTTGAGTTGGTCTAAACTACATGAGAACACTTGCCATGAAAATCAAACCAGATCCTTGCTGAGGGTTAAAGTCATTCATCAAATTCCCTTCCTGTTTTCTTTTTCATGCACTTTGTTTTGTTTGTCTGATCCTTTGACTTCATGGTTCTTATGGAATCGGAAGTTAGGCAATACCGCAGAAGAAAGTGAACCAAGCTTGTGGTGTCTCTCCCTGAGCCAAACCCAAGAAACACTGGAAATATCCATTGCCAGTTTGAGTTTGTGAGATTTCCAGCCTGATAGCCAGACCGAAGAGGTTTGGAGTGATGTGTGGGCCTCCTCAGTATAAACCACTGCAAGGTTTGTGTTTATTATTTCACTCATCTGTCAGCGACATTGACTTTTTGAGTTAACTTTTCTTTTTCTCAGAGCCATTAAGTAAATATACTTCCAGTAGTCCAAAAGAGAGAGCTTTATAAGTTGTGAAGTATTCTATTAATTCTTTCCCCTCTGGCAGATATCAGAGTTCAATCGTAACTGGTCTGCACGTGTGACCCTGCGTTTGTTAAAGACCCTTAGGCTGGTATAAGTGCAGGGGATGAAGAGGTGCTAAGGTCGTACTCAGTGGTGTATTAGGAAACATTTCCCAACCTGATCTCCCCTAACAAAGAGCCCAGGTTTGTAGTGTATGTCCTCCACACCATGTACCCTACCTACACCTGATTCCTAGCTTTACTGTGTCATCACTGACCGTGCAGTAGGGAAGAGACGTTAATAATAGGCCCTTACCAAGTGCTATGAACTGGCTCCCAAAACACCAATCACACATCAGGCCTGGCTTGGCCTCGATAGCAGATGCTTGGAGATGTTAGGTTCCTTGGCCTTCTTGTGGGCAGATTGGGGACAGACCTAGGGATAGGAGGGGGAGGCATGATGACTTCATGCAACCTATATATTCATTGTCTATGATGTCATATATACCCACACTGTGTTCTCTGGGTTAATACACGTAGCTTATGGAAACTTGAAGGAGAATCAAGATTTGAGTCTCTATTTGTTTTGTGTGTGTGTGTGTGTGTGTGTGTGTGTGACTATTAAAAAGCTAAGGAAAGGTTTCCAATTTGGGGAAATGAAAGTTGACCACTTGAAGTTAAACTGGGTCTGACTTCTGATGTGCTCCCTGGTCCTGAGGACAGGGGGGGACAGTAACTAACCTAATATTTCAGTTTTATTAGCCATGAGACTACAACCTTTCTCATTACTCTCTGAGGCCACTCACAGTGGGAGAAAGAATTTCACAGCCTGTTTATCTTCACGTAACCATGCTACTAGGCAATATTCCAGTCTCTTAATGTACGTTATCTCTAACCCTCTTTCAACCGTGTAAGGCAAAGGTTATCTGCATTTTAGAAATGAAACTGAACCCAGAGAAATTAAGTCCCCAAGGTTTACATGGACAGACCAGAGCTGGGATTCAGAGCCAGTTTTCTCTGAAGTCAAAGTCTTTCTGTCTCTAAGAAGGTGTTGTCTCTTGTGTATATTTATTTGTATAAAGTGCTCTTTTAAGCCAAATACTGGGCCAAGAATAAAGATGACAAATTTTGCCGTGGGTCTGGCATCCTTTTTCCAAATGATCAACTCTGGAGGAGACGAATTCAAGGCAGTTCAGAGTCAGTGGGTGCTGTTCATTGAGCAGTTCTGGCCTGATGATGTTCTGAGCACTCACAGCATCTCTCCCCTGGGAAGTCTGGCAGGAGGCTCTTGCTCCTGCTTCTTCCTGGCCTGATGCCCGTTGTCACAGTCAATGACATGAGAAGGATACTGCACAATCAATTCAGGGTCAGGTTCTGTGTCTGAGAAGTATAGTTATGCAGACCTCTGAGATGATGAATGATCATTTATCTGAGGAGAGAGGAGGCCTTGAGTTCTCAGCTCTGGAGTAAGCACCTGAGCTCTTAGAGTGGCTCTGAGTCTACACGAGCCTTTCAAATACTAGCATTGTATTAAGTGATAACTCAGTGGTATTATATAAAGGCAAGCGAGCATGGCTTCTGCCACACCATGATTCAACTACTCTTTATTAAAGATCAGTCTAGGGGCGCCTGGGTGACTCCGTCGGTTGGGCGTCCGACTTCAGCTCCGGTCATGATCTCACGGTTTGTGAGCTCGACCCACGGTTTGGGAGTTCGAGCCTCACGTCAGGCTCTGTGCTGACAGCTCGGAGCCTGGAGCCTGCTTCACATTCTGTGTCTCTCTCACTCTGCTCCTTCCCTGCTCACACGCTCTCAGTCAAAAAAAATAAAGAGTTAAAAAAAAAAAAAATCAGTCTACCTTGGGTGGGTCGATGTCCTTATTTTTGTGGTTAGATTACTTGAGCAACAGCTAAAGAAACTTGTGCTACTGAACATAGTTTAGTAAACATGGTTGTAAAAAGATCTGAACAAAGAATCAAACTAGAGCTCAGCCCTAGTGCTTTTGCTAAACTGTGTTATTTTGGATAAGTTACATGGGTTCTCTGAGTTTTCATTTCATCTTTAAAATAGGTTTATGACCGGGGTGCCTGGGTGGCTCAGTCGGTTGAGCGTCCGACTTCAGCTCAGGTCACGATCTCGCGGTCCGTGAGTTCGAGCCCCACGTCGGGCTCTGGGCTGATGGCTCAGAGCCTGGAGCCTGCTTTGGATTCTGTGTCTCCCTCTCTCTCTGCCCCTCCCCCGTTCATGCTCTGTCTCTCTCTGTCTCAAAAATAAATAAACGTTAAAAAAAATTTTTTTTTTAAATAAAATAGGTTTATGACCTATCAACTAATGAGGCTATCAATCAAATGTCAATCAAATTACCTACAATATGAGATTCAAATTAGTTATTATACATCCAAGTGCTTTAAAAATTATTAATAGCTATGAAACAAATGAAATTGGTATATATGTGCTAAATACATGCTAAGTGCTTATAAAATATGAAGATCTATGCCACAGTCCCTGAAATCAAGGACCTTACAATTTAGTTACAAAGGAATGATATAAACATTTAAAAGGTTAAGGAGATAAATAATATCAAAACACTAGCAATGTCAGGCAGTAGTCATGATTAATTTACAAATAAATGCCCCTGACAGTTGTCATAGGAGCTCAAAGGAAGACCAAAAAAAAAAAAAAAAAAAAAAAAAAGTCAATGACTTATATGTAAACTGTTTTGGGGAATAATTTGGCAGCCTATAGAAAGAGAAAGACATTGATAAGTCAAAGACAACCCAGAATGGATACACAGGTGCTATGGGACTGAACTATGTTCTTCCATAATTCATATGTAAAAGCCCTAGTGTGGGGCCCTAATCCATTAGAACTGTTCCTCTTATAAAAGAGGAAAAGATACTATCTCTCTCTCCTTCTCTCTCTTTCTCTCTCTCTGTCTCTCTCTCTCTCCCCGACATAATGAGAAGGCAGCTGCCTGCAAGTCAGAGAGTATTTACCAGAAACTGAACCCTGTCAGAGCCTTAACCTTGAACTTTCCAGCCTCCAGAACTGTGAGAAAATAGATGTCTGTTGTTTAAGGAACCCAATCCCTGAGTTGACAAAGACAACAGGAACTATGTAAATAAAAGAGTGGGAGAAGGGATGTAGAATACTCTTACAAAGTTTTGTAATTGACATTTTGACCAGTAAATAGATAATATTAGAGTTTAATATTTAGAAAGTTATAGGGTGAAAAGGACAGAGAATAACTCAGAGTCAGGTTTAAAATGACTTTGAATGCCACTAAGAAGTTAACACTTTATCCTGTAGCAAATGTGAATGCATCTTAAGTTTTTGGACAGGAGACTATGGTAATAAAGTAACATTTCAATAAGTATGATCCTATAGGAATGAGAAAGATGAATTTTATAGAGCAGAGAGACAAGATATAAGATTGTTGTAATCATTCCTTTAACGTTTGGTGCTAGACAAAAACCATTTTTAATCTACTTCAAAAGTGACCTTTCTAACTCATCACATTCCTGCAGTTCTGCCAAGAAACTCAGCAAACACAGCAATTCTTTTTTCCAATTTATTTGTTTCTCTTACTCCAACACACTGCTTACCTGTGTTTTAGTAGTTTTTCTTCTTAATTCAACAAACATGTAATAAAACCTACTAAATGTCACGCTCTGTTCTAGGTGAACAAAACAGCAATACAAAACAAAGATTTCCTGCTCCTATGAGCTTACCTTCTAACAAAGAGAGAGGGACAGACAATGATTGTAATAAAAAAGGAAGCAATGTCACATATCAGAGGTTATATAGTACAGAGTTTATAGTACATAATTTTGTTATATGCTTCTAATATATATTAGAGTGCTGTCTCATAAATTCTCAGGGGGGAAAAGAAAAAAGAGAGAGAAAAGTAAGAGCAAGATAAGGGAGATTGGGTAGTGTCAGGGGAAAGTAAATGGCAATTTGGTGGTCAGGGCAGGTCTTCCTAAAAAGGTGACATCTAAGCAAAACCTTGTGCCTGTATCTCATATTGCAAATCAATAAGAACCTTCCTTTCAAAGATGGAGAGTTTAAAATAATACATAAAAGGAAAATTTCAGTAGTCAAGCCTGCAATGATAAAAGCCTAGACTAGTGTTTTAGTGGTGGTGAAAAGAGATCAATGTAAGGGAGATTGTTGAAAACTAATTGACAGCTAATGACTAACTCAGCCTTTGCTTTTGCTCCCCATAGTTAGAAAGGTAGCTGAGCTTTTAGACTTAGGTGAAAGAAAGACTTACAGCTTCATTAACAAAGGTAGGGCTCTCAGGGAATGATGGTAATACACTTGTGAAATCTATGACCCTTGTTGAAACCAACCCAAAAGAACAGAAGGAAGGAGGGAAGGAAGGAAGGAAGGAAGGAAGGAAGGAAGGAAGGGGAGAAGGAAGGAAGGAAGGGAGGGAGGGAAGGAGGGAGGGAGGAAGGAAGGAGAGAAAAGAGAGAAAAGAAAGAAAAAGAAAATTCTGTTTGCAGTGAGGATGGAAAAAGTCTACTTCCCTAAACCACATTCTATGCAGAATATCTGCCAAACATTCTGAAATTCAGATGAATTGAGGAAGGTTGCTGAAAGCCAAAATAAATGAATATCTTCACATTTTGAATGAGGTATAAAATTCTCTAAAAATAAGTGAGAATCCTACGGGAGTATGGGTGGACTGAAGTAATAAACATCTCTGTGAGATGCAGGTTTCTTTAAAATCTGGGCTCCTATATGGGACGAGTCTGGGTATGCAGTAAAGTTAGAAATAAATAGAAAATACTAGCTTCTGATCAGAGTCAATAGAGCATCAGTAAAATAAATTCAATAACCTAACAAAAGATAAACAAGATGTTTAATTTTGAGCTATATCAACCTGCCTAGATGATCTTTCACTTCAGGACAAATGAGCTCCCAAGACATAGGATTATGTTTGAGATAACACATCTCATTTAAACTGACAACAATCCCAGATTACTTCTGCTACTCTGTAAATTATTCCTATTATACAAATAGTAGAAATAGAACTTTCTCATTCAAAAATGAGTAACAGGACTTCCACTTCTAGCCGGTGTGGGATAACAGGGACCAGATTAACCCTCCAAACTAAAAAAAATAAAACAGTGGACAAAGTATAGGACATAATAGGGTTTAATGTGTTAGACATCAGGCAATAAAAGATAATGCTCAGTTAGAGTCAGGAAACAAACAAACAGTTGTTCCAGCTTACTACCTGGAGAATGTTTCCAGTTACCAGACAGTGACACAATGAGGGAGAGAGAATGAAGGCAGAATGTGTTCATTTCTCTGAGCTGAGGAGACAGAGTTGGGAGTCTAGGAAGGTTGAGGAAGCTTGAATTCACAGAGAAGAAGACGGACAGAAATTGGAAAGAGAAAATTCCAGAGAATCCCAGACCATTTCTATGTTGGATTGTAACCCAAAGTAGAAAATAAATATCCATGATTCCATACAAATGCAAATAAATAACTGAATAAAATGATAAATCAGAGAGAAGAGACAAACCTCCTATGAAAAGAATTCCAAATAATTTACGTAGCTACTCTAGCCTCAGGATTTGGTTCCCCACTCAGGTTTGGGCTGCACATAGTGACTTCCACCCAATGTTTATAGTATGGAAAAGGAGGGAAATAGAGTAACTTTATAGTAAATAAATCTGGCAACTACTACCTCAGCCAGGTGATAAAGGCCAACACCATAGACATAAATCATGTTGGTAGGATGAACACTTGATATGATGCAATGAAAATGGCACTTTACCTCTGTGGTCTTCCACCCAGTAACCCCTGATCCCAGTCTTATCATCAGGAAAACATTAGACAAATCACAACGTGGGGCATCCTACAAAACACCTGATCAGTACTCCTTGAAGCCATGAAAGTCACCAAAAACAAGGAAAACCTGAGAAATGGCCCACAGCCAAGAGAAGCCAAGAGACAAGACAACTAAATGTAATATGGAATCGTGGCTAGGATCTCGGAACAAAAAAAAGTTGATTAGTTAAAAACTAAGGAAATACAAATAAACTATGGACTTAGTTAATAATAATGTATCAATCAATATTGGTACATTTAATTAGAACACATGTATAATAACAAAGTAAGATGTTAATAATAGGGGAGATTGTATGTGACTATATGGGCACTGTCCGGACTCCGAATTTTTCTATAAATCTAAAATGGTTCTAAAAAAAATAAGGCCTATTTAAAAGTAGGGGTACCTGGGTGGCTCAGTCAGTTGAGCATCCGACTTTGGCTCAGGTCATGATCTCGTGGTTCGTGAGTTTGAGCCCCGCATTGGGCTCTGTGCTGACAACTCAGAGCCTGGAGACTGCTTTGGATTCTGTGTCTGCCTCTCTCTCTGCTCCTCCCCCACTTGTACTCTGTCTCTTGTTCTCTCTCACAGATAAATAAACATTTAAAAATGTAAAAAAATACAATAAAATGAAAGTAAAAGCAATTGATAGCACAAATTACATGAGAAGAGGAAGAACGTATAGAGTTGTAAGGTTCTTATACTACACATCTAAGGCCACTTGATAAAAATACCACTTGAATATACACTGTAGTAAGCTAAAGATGTATACTACACACCCAAAAGGATCCACTAAAATCACATAAGGACATATAACTAATAAACCAACAAAGGAGAGAAAATGGAATCAGTTTTTTTAAAAAAAGTCAGTAGAAGAAAAGAAACAAAAAGGAGAAAATGGAACAAATAAAGAATTAACTTAAAAGTACTAGACAGCCAATTGGACAAAAATCATGTTCTAACTATATGCTCCTTATAAAGGGAGCATTTAAAATGTAAATAGGTTAAAGGCAAAAGTTGGAAAAATATATATCTATGACATTAATTTCAAAAATGCTGGTGTGGTTATATTAATATCAAACAAAGTTGCTTCTAAAGAGAATAAAATGACCAGTGACAAAGAGGGACATTTCGTAATGACAAAGCAGTCAATTCATCAAGAGGACATAATGCTAAGTGCTGATGGACTTGATAACAGCTCAAAATGTATCAAACAACAAAAAAAGTGAGTTTTCAACCAGTATTTTTTGACCATTTTTTCAGCCCTGCCCACTTTCTTCTCTCTGGGACACAAATGACATGACTATTAGATCTTTTGTTATAGTACTGTAGGTCCTGGAGGCACTGTTCAATAATTTTTCTTTCTATTTTTCTCTGGTTGTTCAGATTGGCTAATTTCCATTTTCCAGTTCACAGATTCTTTCCTTTGCTGTCTCTATCCTGCTTTCCAGCCCATTCACTGAATTTTTAATTTTGGTTATTGTATTTTCCAATTCTAAACTTTCCATTTGATTAACCATACAATTATAGACAGAAGATCACACATATTTTTACTGCACACTCACAAATTATTGTAAATAGTTCTGACATAGTGACTCTCAAAGTGTGATCCCAGACCAACAGAGACAGAAAACTTGTTAGACATTCACACTGATTCCCACCCTAGACCAATAGAGTCAGGAGTTCTGAGGTTGGAACCCAGCGATTTTGTTTTAACAAGCCCTCTAGTAATTCTGATCTAAGCTAAAGCTTGCTTCCAGTCTCCTGAAATCGATTCCTAATATTTTCTTCCTACTCTTCCTGACACATGTGCACATGCGCACACACGTGTCGTGGCTTCTGCTGGACCTTGAGCAATGTCCACTTGTCTTCAAGTCAGACAGCCATGCCTAGCCTGAACTAGGGCACAGGGTAGCTAGTGGAAGCTTCTTACTGGGACCATAAACTGGTTTGGCTCACATATAATAAGTAATGGCAAATAAGAGAGCTTTTATTCCTCACTCACTCATCCTATTAGTGGTGCTACACACGCTATTGACAACACTGAGATTTTTGAAGGGGCTGAATGGTTCTTAAACCGTTCTTTGAATGGTTCTTCCTCTGATTACTTCCTGCTCCCAGGTTCTGTGTGATTTGAGAGATCTGACAAGAGCATGAACAGCTGGAGCCTCAAAGTCAACTTTACAAGAGACCCAGCCTACTGAGTACAGAAATGCACGTGTTCACACCCAGCCCCCCCCCCCCCCCCCATACAGACCTGGAACTTCCCACCCAAGTAAAAGTTCCAATACACAGAGCATGCCCATTACTCAGCAATTTGCCTCCCACCAGACCTGATGAGGAAGAAGGAGAAAAGAGCCTCAATGGCCATGCTGGGAATTATTGGTACTTCGGCCTTCCCATATGAGAAGCATAAGCAATGGCTGTTACTCACTTCCTTAGTAACAGTGCTTCACACCATAGACAGGAGTAAAGAATCGGGGAAAGATCCCAGAGTGTTTAGGAAACCAAGATAGCCTGGACAGCAATAATAATTGTTGACATTTACTGATAGCTTATCAGTAACTACTCTTCTTTGTGGTTAATATATGTTTACCTTTTTGATACTTATTCTTTTAAAAATATATCGATTTAGGTGAATGTACTATTAAACCCATTTTGCAGGTGGGGAGACTGATACTAGGAAGTTAGAAATGGTTCCTGCATTGGTTTGGAAGTTGAGCTAATAAAGGGAATCCGGTAGCCTCTGCTTTTACAGCCACCTTAATGTTATAAATCGGCATGCATAAATCATGGAAACCAAATAGTCAAAATAAGAGTTTATTAGTAAGGGTAAGTGGCAATTTGAAAAACCTGATAAAACTTGGTAGAGAAAACATTAGCAGCTTGAAACAGAGTCGCATAAGCTTTTATTTTATTTGAAATATCTTATCGCTCCTGGATATTCTTTTGCCTTTCTTCTCCCTGAAGAGCCTTAGTAGTTACAGGTATAGATATTCTCTAGTTTTGTTTCTGTTGTCAATCCATGAGTATCTGTGAAAAGACTGAGAGCCTTGGGAGAGAAGGATATCTGTCCTCAGTTTCCTATTTCCAGTGTCCAGAATATACTTACTGATGTTTTTTTTGAAGTGTTCATATTTTATACAAAAATAAGAGCTTCTTATAGAGTTTATTCTCATAGGTAGCCCCAGAAACTTGTTTTCTCTGATGAGCCTAATGCAGCCACTATATACTGAAGATTTCAGCTAGATTCCGTGCTAAGGCCCTTCTGTTATAATTAATTGAACACAATGTCTGAGGCCTCAGACTTGCCTAACCTTCAATTCCCTTTATTGCCCTTGCTTTATTGCTTCTAGAACAACTATCTCTATGTGCTCCCCCACTGGGAGTGCTCTCACATAATTTAGCTCTCCCTTCCCAGAACTACAAGTGCTGAAAACTGGAAATGATCTTGTCTGGGGCATGTGAATATATGTGCTCATGAGAAATCAACCGAGCTGGGAATATCCACTCAGGCCATAACTTTAAATCCACTGTGTGCTAAGAAAAACAGGCTCCATGGAAGGGTGAAGCCTGCATATGCTAACAGAGCCATTGTTTTTCCAAATTTCTGATTCTTATCCAAGCAAACCCACTCTGTTCTAATATATTACATTGTCATAAGAAATGTGCAACATTACAATCTGGTTCATCTCTAAGTGTCTTTAGGGTATTCTTTGTTTCTCTGTCAATTTCTTGGCTTTTTCCTAGAAGTCAGATGGATATAAATACCCAAAGCAGAACTCCTTGGGAAATGCCTCCATGACCAGACTTGTGGGAAAGTTCAGGACCAGATGGTATTAAAGAAATTATGATAATTTCCCTCAGATACCCTTTAAACCAGACCAGCCTCCTGGAATACAAGAAGAATGGGATTTGTGTCCTAGCGCTCCTAAAGCCAGATCTGTACCTCTCGTTCTAGAAACATAGGGTGTGTGTGTGTGTGTGTGTGTGTGTGTGTTTCTGGTACTTAGGACAATTAATTCAGCAAAGACTCTCTTCTCTTGGGTTCTACCTGCTGTCATCCAATGAAACATATATATATATATATATATATAAACATATATATATATATATATATATTTGTATGTGTGTGTATATATTTAATATGTACATGTGTATATATATTATATATATTATATATATACATATACATATATATATATAATATATATATACAGCTTTGTTTGTAATTATATAGCTTATCTCTGAAAGGTCCTATGTTGCATTTCTAAAAGGTCAGTTATGTAGGGAATTAAAAGAAATTTTTTATGAGATCTATTTGCTATAATGCCAGATTAGAGACTTCTTTTTCAGTCAGGTAGATTTAAATATTGCTTGGCTTTGCACACTCCCATTAACCCCTTCAACAATAATGTTAATATTACAATGAACTTTCTTTTATCCCAGTAGGAAAATGGAAATGTTGTTTTCTTACTAGAACTTAATCATGGAAGATTTATTCACAGATGCACAGGGATCAGATTATGCCTTTCAATCACGCGAAGATGTTCATCTTACATCCCTTAATGTCTTAGAAAGGCAACCAATCTGCTACCAGTTCAAGGGCAAAGCTGATGTGAATCTCAAGTAAAAAGAAAACAAATTCTTGGCCATCTGGGTGGCTCAGTTGGTTGAGCATCTGACTTCAGCTCAGGTCATGATCTCATGTTCGTGGGTTTGAGCTCCACATCGGGCTTGCTGCTGTCAATGCAGAGCCCAGCATGCTTTAGATCCTCTGCCTTCCTCTCTCTCTGCCCCTCTCCCACTCGCACTCTCTCTCAAAAATAAACACTGAAAAAAAAACCCAAATTCTAAAGCTGGCCTGATGTTTTACAGATCTGCCTAAGTAGGTCAGAAGGAAAGATCTATGGATGATCCAAGAAACCTAGGATTTGGTTCTCAGATGAGTATGTCTATGAACCATTCACCAGCTCTTGTTGTTCAATAGCCACCTCTGGTTACACTAGCAAAGTATCTATCTTATCTATCTATCTATCTATCTATCTATCTATATCTGCCCATTCCCTCTTACCAATTGGCTAGAAAATTCTCATTAACCCTTTAAAATAGCTTTTCCCTCTTCACTTGAACTGCCACCCCCTGAGTCCTTGCCCTCCCAGCCATCTTCCGGGCTGCACAGCCTGCTTCCTCTCAGTGCTGTTCCAAGTTCTCTTTCATGGAATTGCCAGTAACTTCCTTCAAGCCAAAAAAGAAACAGAACAGAACAAAAAATCAAACAAACCAGCCATGTTACTTCTCTAAGAAACACTCTCAGCAACCTGTTGCCAATGCCTGTTGCTCATCTCAAAAGGAAAAGCTTTTGGTTCTCCAGAAACAAAAGCCAGAGAGTCTGTGACTTAAAGCCTGAGAGGCCTTCCTGGAATGTCAGTTCAGCCAAAATGCAGAATCAGGATATTGTCTACCTCTTGTGCCTCAGACATAGTAA
This sequence comes from Panthera tigris, assembly GCF_018350195.1. Taxonomy (NCBI): domain Eukaryota; kingdom Metazoa; phylum Chordata; class Mammalia; order Carnivora; family Felidae; genus Panthera; species Panthera tigris. The sequence continues at coordinate 19,396,292 of NC_056676.1, forward strand.
ATGTCATCTCAAACTATCATCTCAAGTTTTCAAATTAAAAAAAGATAACATAAAATTTTAAGATAAAACACATGAGTCTAGATTAACTCAATTTTTTCATCGAAAAACACAGGATACACACTGAGACTCCCTGAAGCATTGAATGCACTTCCTCTACTATTAGAAATACTTCAGAAAATCATAAAAACTCCAATTCCTTCACCGGGACCTCAGAGTTGTTCCAAGAAAGACTCTAAATTACATTGTCATTGCCATCCCACAGCTCTACACTGCTGTGCAGATGTCAAACAAGCCCTTGCACAGCGTTAGTGCCATAGATGTTGGGAAACATGCTTTACATGTCTTTCACCCTACCTCTTCCTAGCTGACTCACTTTCGTTCTTCAACATTCATTTCATGTATCATTTCCATGAGAACTTTTTATAATTCCCTGAATCAAATCTTGCTTACTTTTTTTCTTACATGAAAAAAAAAACTTCATCATGATTTTTTCTGCAAATTCATGTCAGGAAAAACCAAGACAGACCTGAAATGGGGGAGGGGGATGATCACTGGTATCCCTTAGAGTGTACCTTTCTAGGTTAGCTGTGCTTTGCACTGTCTCTGAACTATTTAAGACTGATCATAATGTAAATGATTCTTTTTAAAATTTTTTTAAGTTTATTTATTTTTAGAGAGAGAGTGTGTGGGAGGGGTAGAAGAGAGAGAGAAAGAGAGAGAGAAAGAATCCCAAACAGGCTCTGCACCATCAGTGTGGAGCCTGATGTGGGGCTCGAACTCACAAACCATGAGATCATGACCTGAGCTGAAATCAAGAGTCGGCCACCTAACCAACTGAGCCACCCAGGCGCCCCTGTAAATGATTCTTTTGGGAAATGCAAAGAAATTGGGTCCTAGTGGAATGCAGTTGACTATTGTCCTATGGATAAACCAGTTTGCACTGATTTATAGGTTTTAGCATTCTTTGTTGCCTGTATTTGTGTATTTTTGAAAATTCCACTCTGAACTGATTGTAACATCTTACTGATTCCCCCATTAATGAATTTAATAAAATGTGTTCATTTTACATCTTTTGACAGCCATGCATTTTTTATCTCTTAAAATACATTATCCTTTAAGGTGCATATAACGTTAGTATTATAATTACAAACTGTTGCTCTAAATTGCAGTTTCCTGATGAGAGGGGTGTCATGGTAAGTACTCAGTAAATGTTAGATAAATACAAAGAATAAATGCACTGTTTTTGTGCTTTGCAATGTGCCTTGAAACAAGAAAAGTCAGTAACTCGGCTTTTTGCCACATTTTTGAAAGTACAGATTTCTTTTGAGAATCTGTTCTAAGTGTGGAACTTTACCAGAAGAGTACGCATATGTATAGACAAATACAATACAGCACATGTGATTTTAGTGGCTTAATGGTATTTTCACACCCATTCTTCTTTTAAAAACTGCTTTAAACATTGTGTTTTGCCAGTTTTGTAAAATGAGCCATATTTTGAACCCCTCATCCTCAGTTTTCTCTCTTCATCTAAGAAAAACAGTTCAACAAAAACAAAACAGTAGCTTCTGTCTAACTTTAAAAACATCGCGCTGCAATAGTCATGACAACAATGTTCTTTAGAGCAGAGAAATTTTTCAACAGTCCTGTCCTCACTCAGTTCCTCCACAATTGCTTAAGACCAAATGACTAGATATGATTCAAGTACATGGATAAACATGATATATGCAGAATATGAATGTCATAAAAAGATACAGTGACAGCTTTTGGAAAGGAATCAAATGCCTCAGTGAGAAGGGACATTTGCCTTCTAAAGATGTCTCACTTTTGTAAGAAACAGGGGTCCTATGGTTGTAGAAATTATATTATCTGTCAAAGAAGAAAACAAGAGCCTAGTCTCCTGGGGAACTTAGAATACAGGCTCTGTTCACTATTAGTGCCTCCACATGGTATTCTTGTGTAGAAAGGTGAATGTGCGACATGCCAGGGATAGTCTAAACCAACACAACTCCATAGTAACCACAAGGTTTAGTTCATCGTTCTCCTGATTTTCAAAAAGAATGCTAGGTCTTTTGGTATAGTGGAATCGACAAGATTCATTCCTTTTTGTTGGAAAATAATTCTATACTGTTAACTTTTTAATATGGGGTTACTTTTTATTTCCTTTGATTAAAATAGAACAAACATGTATATACTAAACATCATCCTGAGCGTGGCACTGTGGCATCATTTTCCCTTTCTGAATTAACCTTGATCGTATCTGTGGAGCTGACTAGAAACAGTTCAAGGGTAAGATCGTTTTTTGCAGTAGTTTTGCTTGGAGAAAATGTCCAGGAAACAAACACCATTTTATTTTTTATTTTTATTTTTTTTTCAACGTTTTTTATTTATTTTTGGGACAGAGAGAGACAGAGCATGAACGGGGGAGGGGCAGAGAGAGAGGGAGACACAGAATCGGAAACAGGCTCCAGGCTCCGAGCCGTCAGCCCAGAGCCTGACGCGGGGCTCGAACTCACGGACCGCGAGATCGTGACCTGGCTGAAGTCGGACGCTTAACCGACTGCGCCACCCAGGCGCCCCAACAAACACCATTTTAGAGCATTTGAAGGGATACAGGAGTGCTAATGCATAGGGGCACAGGTACCCTATTGTTTATAACAGTGCTTTCAACAATAGCCAAATTATGGAAACAGCCTAAATGTTCATAAACTGATGAATGGATAAGGAAGATGTGGTTTATATATACAATGGAATACTACTTGGCAATGAGAAAGAATGAAATCATGCCATTTGCAGCAATGTGGATGGAACTGGAAGGTATTATGCTGAGTGAAATAAGTCAGCCAGAGAAGGACAGATATCATATGTTTTCACTCATATGTGAATCTTGAGAAACTTAACAAAAGACCGTGGGGGAAGGGAAAGGGGAAAAAATAGTTACAAAGATGGAGGGAGGGAGGCAAACCACAAGAGACTCTTAAAATCAGAGAACAAACTGAGGGTGGACGAGGGGTGGTGGGGGAGAGGGGAAAATGGGTGATGAGCATTGAGGAGGGCACTTGTTGGGATGAACACTGGGTGTTATATGTAAGCCAATTTGACAATAAATTATATTAAAAATATATAAAGCATACTATATTCTTTTAGCAAGATCTATAGCTTTAGAGGTCATTAAATCATGCATTTTTCTTAACTGAGTTTGAATCTGTCAAATCACTTATTGAGTTCTGATTTGAATTGCTATGCTCATGTCGGGAATACATTCAATGATAGAATACAGAATTAGATAGAGAATATTCACTCCTCAGTGCCCTTTAATACTTAAGGAGCCAATGAAAAGATCTTTCCTTTCTAGATTATTTGCTAAACTTTTATAACTGAAATATAAGAGTTAGTAGTACTTTTATTTATATGCATAAATCATCAGCCAATTGGAAATTTTATTTCTATTTCCCCTTCTCTCCCAAATGCTGATGAGTTCAAGCAAAATCAATGAGAGATTTTTTTCCCCCTCTTTGGAGGAAGGTGAGGAAGGTGTTTGTTTGTTTGTTTGTTTGTTTGTTTGTTTATTTCAGATGCATAGGATACCAGAGATACTCAGGCAATTAGCTCACACTCCAAGTTTGGATCAGAGGCCATTTTTAATAAAAGGCCTCATGAAACATATATTCTTATGATCCTTCATTCTTTGTTCTTCTGTATACATTATTCCTTATATCCATTCTTAACTACTTTTTGGGAGGCCGTCTTCTAGGTTAGCATCTCTCCTCAATACTTAATTGTTGTGGTAGGCACAGTAATATGTTCTTATTAGTTTAGTAACCAACCAACCATGCAATTTGTGGCATTCTAATAGTACAGCATTTTATCATCATTCTTGCCCCTTTGATCTTCAAGTATTCTTAGATTTCTAATTTCTGGGTTTGTGTAATTTATTACATGGGATTCCCAAGTATTAGCCTTTACCTATGTTCTTTTATATTTATTCTCTTAGCAATTTCTTCCAATTTTATGTTTTCAACTGATACCTTATATTTAGGTGATTCCTAAAACCTCAGTGTTATGGACTGAATTGTGTCTCATTTTCCCCTCACTCCAATGTTGAAGTCCTGACTCCCAGAACCTGAGAGTATAATCATATTTAGAGATAAGATCTTTAAAAGGGTGGTTAAGTTAAAATGACCCTGTTAGGTTTGGTCTCTAATCCAATCGGACTAGTTTTTGTAAATATAGGAAAAAACACCAGGATGCATGGTACAGAAAAAAAGTCATGTAAAGACGCAATAAGGAGGTGGCCATGTGCAAGACAAGGAAAAACACCCCTCAGAAGAAGCCAATGCTATGCTCTGAATGTCCCCCCAACCCAGCTTCCAAATGCATGAATTAAAATCCCAACCCCAAGGCAATGATATTAGGAGGTAGGGCTTTGGGGAGGAAATTTGGTCATGAAAACAAAGTCCTCATGAATTTGATTAGTGCCCTTAAAACAGACTCCAAGGGCACCTGAGTGGCTCAGTAGGTTGGGCATCCAACTTTGGCTCAGGTCACAATCTCATGATTTGTGAGTTTGAGCCCCGCATTGGGCTCTGCACTGACAGTGTGGAAGCCTGCCTGGGATTCTCTCTCTTTCTCCCCCTCCCCAACTTGTGTGCTCTCTCTCTCTCAAAATAAATAAATAAACTTAGAGAGAGAGAGATCCCAGAGAACTTGTTTGCTCCTTCCACCATGTGAGGACAAAGCAAAAAGTCAACATTCTGCAACCCAGAATAGAATGTTTCTCAGAACCCAACTATGCTGACACCAAGATCTTGGACTTCCATTCACCAGAACTGTGAGAAACAAATTTCTATCATTTATAAGTCACCTAGTCTGTGGTATTTAGTTATAGCAGCCTGAACAGACTAAGAGAGCGCTGATACCCTGATCTTAACACTTCTTGTCTCCAGGACTATGAGAAAATTAATTCCTGTTGTTTAAGCCGCCCAGTCTATGTTATTTTTTTTTTGAAGGAACTCCTAGAAAACCAATACTAATAATAAGTTGTAGCTTTCTGTTTCTAGAAATCTTTTAAATATCTTCAATATCTTGGAGTGTAATTCCAGATGATTTCCATATTTTCGGTATTGTCTTTATCATTGTCTTCTTCCCGATTAGACTTAAGATTTCTGAGCAACACTCTGTCACCAACTGGTATACTGGAGTACAATTCCAATACTACCTACCTGATATAACCTGTGTCAGACTCTACAGGCTAAATGGCATGATATCCAATAAGAGTATCCTCACTTCAAACACCAGCTACATTTTAAAGGTCCCCAGGTTTCATACACTTCTTTCCAACTGCAACCCACCCCCCCAGGTTCAATAATTTGCTAGAAAGATTCAGAAAACTCAGGAAAGCACTATGCTTACATTTTTATTATAAATTATATAAATCAGGACCAGCCAAATGAAGACTCAAAGGGCAAGGTCTAGGAGGGTTCTGAATGCGGTCTCTGTGCTGTCTTGTGGAATCAGTTCGTGTCACTTTCCTGCAATGTGTTCACAGCCAGGAAGCTCCACTGATCTTCAGCATCCAGAGTTTTTATTGGGATTTCATTATGTAGGCATGATTGACTGAATCATTGGCTGTGACTGAACTCACTCTCCAGTCTCAACTCTGTTTATGTGGTTGATCTTTCTGGTGACTAGCCCAAATGCTGAATCATCTCATCTCTTGGCATAAATTCAAGTGTGATCCCAGAAGCTCACAAATCACAAAGATACTCCCATTACTTGGAAAATTCCAAGGATTTAGAGTTTCCTTTCCAGGAAACAGGAATAAATGCCAATCAAATTCTTTATTATACAACAGCAACCTTTGACGTTATCCTCATTTTGTGAAACAATACTCAATTAGTTTCCAAATTACCTGATAGTTTTTAAAAAATAATCCAGTAATTCTTAGATAATGTGTATTATTTTCAAGTTACTTCCTCTATTATTCCTTGCTTAGACTACTGTAATAGCTTCCAAAATAATTATCTTTAATTATATCACTGTCCCTAATCCAAACACCACAGATTAATATTCAAGGCAAATTTGCAACTGTTTTACTATATTTCCAAGGGTTCTCTTCATTTTAAAGATAAATCCTAGTTTTTTCAATCAAAGCTTTCTTCTCCCTGACTTTACCACACAGTTCCAGCCTTAACTTGAAAATGAACTACTACCTCATTTCTACAGCACCGTACCTACTTGCAGTCCACCTAGTGCGGTGTTACTAGAGTGACTTTAAAATCAGACAGACCATGATTCAACAAGAAAGACTAAATTTATTTACTAGTTGTCTGACTTTAAGTAACTTACCTTCCCTAGGCCTTGGTTCTCTATTTTATTAAACGGATATAATGTTTACTCCACAGGAACACTTTAAGGATTAAATGATTAAAAATATTTATTAGAATGTCTGGCACATAGTATAATGTCAACATTTTATTTTTATTTAAATAGAATAAAATGCTCATAGAATTCTTTTTTCTTTATCCCTGAATGGAGGTTTGCCACCCATCTTGCTAGATCCAATTCAAAAATCTCCTCCTTTCTGATGTTCTTAATTTTTTCCTCCAACCAGATATGGATTAAATTGCAAAGCACTATTGGGGTGCCTGGGTGGCTCAGTTGGTTAAGTATCTGACTGTGGCTCAGGTCATGACCTTGCAGTCTGTGTGTTCAAACCCCACATGGGGCTCTGTGTTGACAGCTCAGAGCCTGGAGCCTGCTCCAGATTCTGTGTGTCTCTCTTTCTCTCAAAAATAAATAAAAACATTTAAATTAAAAAATAAAAAATAAAAAATAAAAACTGTAAAGCACTCTCAATCCCTCTCAGGTAGTTTTCATGATGTTGTGTTTATAATGTCTTCATTGTATAATGTCCTTATGCTGTCCTCTCACAACATTGGAACATATGGTCGTTGAGGGCAGGGTCCTTCCAGTACATCTTGAATTTCTCATGACACTCAGTGCAGTCTTCACACTTGAAGGTCATGGTTGGGTTGAGTCATCTGTAATCCAAAATTTGTGAAAATTTTTTCATATGAAATATATTAACTTAAATGTTTCGACTAAAAATTCCAGGAATATCTTATTCCCTTCTCATAATCACTATTTTTCCTTTCCTTTTTTTTTTCCCCCTTAATAGTACAGACAAGTCACAACTATTTTTTGGTGACTCTTTTGCTTTAAATGCATGTATACTCATAAACAAAAGAGCTATTTATTTTTTTTAAAAAAACCTACCAGATGGATGGCTTTATTTCTAATTTTCAAAATAATTATTTAATTTGGAGTATGGTATGTACACTTACAGATGTAAAAATAAGATTTTGAGGAGTTAAGTAAACTTTGCTAGGTTGTTCAATAAGTGAGTGGTAGAGCCAGATCCCAAATACAGCATGTCCATCTGACCCTAAAACCCTTCCCATTTTCAACATTCATTATAATGCCTCTTGGCAAAATTCCTACATGCTTTTGTATAACACATGTAAAGGAAACAGCCTTTAGGCTAAAGGCCCAGTTAAACCTCTAAAAACAAACCAGTCAGGGGAGTGAGTGACAAAATAAAAACAGAAATGCGGTAATGCTTCCCAGGGCTCACAGTGGTATTGTGTGGACAGGAAGTGATGAAATACCTGCATCCCATAAGAAAGGCTGAATTCACTGAGGGGACATAAGACTAATGTCTCGGGCTTAGCCTTGGCTGAGAGCCAGCCTGCAGGAACTCTAACACAATGGATATATTGATTGAAAACCATCTCTGCATTGAAAGCACCGAGTCCAGCGACAGCATGCTGGAAGGAGACTGGTTTTCTTCGGATGGTGATTTGTTGAATGTTATTGGTATTTATAACATTTCAAGCAAGGTAGTTGAAGCTCATGACTTGCTGGGCAGATTATCACAACTATGTCTATCGCTCTGGTTATGAGCATGTTGAGCTACACAATGAAACATCTAGGATTCTTTTGGGACAGTGTTAGAGAGCCAGTGGGATATGGCATGTCTACTACCTGATAAAGTCAGTTGGAAATATTATTTATGGTTATACATGTATGAATGAATAATAGACCAATGAAGTTAAGATACCCTTGTGATGAGAACACTTAGAGAGTGGACGATAACCCTTGCCTATGAACCTTAGGTAATCCGGGGGGCTCCAAGAAGTAGGCTGAACTGATTAAGTGCATTTAAAGCCCTTCTGGGGACTGCCCATATGGGACCTCATAAGCAACTGACTCTGAACTCCTTCTGTGACAGCCACAGTCACCTAGTAGACATTTCGTTTTCCCTGACACAGCAAATACAACTCACATCCAATTCTGGTGGTCCTAATTCCAATCCAAGTAACCCCAGTGGTATTTTCTCCTGGGGTCATATGAGACATAAAGAGGTTCTCATGCAAAAGACAAACCCATTAGAAACTGCCTCTTCTACTTAACTCAAATTGAAAAGTTTGCATAGTTAGACAAGTAGTACAGACTGTACCTCTTGACTGTATGTCAAACTGTCCAGAGAATGTGTATTCAACTAATTCTTTCTAGTGAGCAAACAGAACTGTGTTTATATAAGGCACTACGCAGGTGAAGCTAAAACAAACCATTCTTATTTCCACTTCACAAATATTATCTTTGGCTTGCAATATTTTCATGCAACATTATTATATGCCTGATAACTACTTTCGTGACACAATTTAAATTTACGCACTGAAAATATTCTGTAAGAATTGAATTATCTTATACTACTCTTATACCATTCAACTTAATTCTCTTATGTGTTGTACAGGCATCATTCGTCTAAATTCCTTCTTAAAATCCTTGGTTAACTCTTAAATGACTATGGGAATATATCCTCACCTTCTAAAATGTATTTGCTTTTAGAGAGATATAAAATTCTTTTTGGATTTCTACTTTTGAGGATGTGATATATACACAGTTCTACCATTTGAATATCTCTTAAAGACTACTCCTAAAACCAAGAGAATGGAAACACACATACACACAACATAGACAAAATTAAAGAAGTTTGTGGAGGGTTGGGGGGTGGTATAAATAAAGTTGATTCCTCACTTTATATCCAGGAATCAATCCATTAATTTAAAAGCTGGCAAATCAGGTAACTAAAGTGTCTTCTTAATGTTGTAAAGCTAAATACTACAAGAACCAAGAAAATAGCATCAACTATTGTATTGGTAGCAGTGAGAAAAAAGAAAAAAAAGAACTGAGAGGAAGTAGGTAGGATATGTTAATTTCTTGTGACCTCTTAGTGGAGAGTCAGTTGATACTATCCAAATAAATAAAATATTAAATATATTATATTCAGTTACAGTTACAGAAGAAAGTGCTAAGTGTTCTAAAAACAGAAAACAACCCTCCCAAATTATAGGGTCATCATACAAACTCACAAAAGCATAAATAAAGGACACATCTAAAACAAAGCAACATAAAAGAGTGGAAAGTAAAAAAGATGAGAAAAACATTTTAGGAAATGAAGAAAAAAAACAGCAGTGGCCACAATTTCAATACTAGGCTAGTAGAATTCAGAGTGAAAATATCAGACAGGACAAATAAAAGCACATCTTATGATACTAATGGACATAATCTATCAAGATTTAGACTGACCACATTAAGATATTAAGGGCAGAAGACTTTTGCTTCTTGTTTTATAAGCCAAATGAAGATAATAGAGAAGACCTAAGTAACGCAATAAATTTTATATGCATACATATAATTCTATAATCTAAAATAGAGAATGTACCTTCTTTTCATCAACTATTAATACACATTGACCAAATATTAGGTCACAAGAGATCTGAGGAAATTGGAACAACTTATGACATAGATAACATTCTCTGATTATACTTCAATTGGCTGATGGTCTCATATTAATTAAAATGTAGAAAAACAAAACCCTGTCAATTAAATAGCTCATATCAAAGATATGAACAAAATTGAAATTTCAAATATATAGAAAAAAAGCCATTATGAAAGCAAGTCGAACTATGTGTGCTCTGTAGGGAAAAGTCTTAAATAATCACATTAATAAATTTAAAAAAATTAAAAACTAATAGATCAAGCATTTAATTAAAGTGGTTTGAAACATGAAAAATAACCAGTGAGTATAAAGAAGACCTTAAAGAATAAGAAAACAGAAAAATGGTAGGACTAATACAATGAAGGGTCAATTCTTTGCAAAATAAGTATCCATATAATGGCAAGGTTATTAGCCAGTTTAATCAAGAAGAAGGGAACAAGTATAAAAATAAATGTAAGAATAGAAAACAGCCATAGATGCAGAAGAATTTAAAGAATTATGGATGAAATCTTTGCCTAACTCTAGGAAAATAAACTTGAAAACCATGATAAAACATATTTTTCTAAGAAAATGTAACAAATTAAAACTGACACAAGACGAGTTTTCCAGAGGAAATAATGTTTGCAAAAAAGTCTTACTCATCTCTAAGGCATCAGCATCATAGTTTGTTAAGAGGATTATGTAAAACCTTTAAATGATAAAAGAGAAACAGCTATTTAAACTGAGGCAGAAGATGGACAAGGACAGCTGTCAGTCCTTTTTATGAAACCAGTATAATGTTGACCATAAAACTCAAAAAGGTACTACATGGAAAACATTTATGGATATTAACTTAATAATCTGAAATATTAACAAGAATAATAGCGCCTGTCCAAGAGAGGTTTATATAAACATTTTTACCATAGCTCAATATTAGGAAATTAATATGATCATCTCCAAAGATGTTGAAACGGCATTTTTTCCATTTTTGTATTTATACTTTATTTGGAAAAAACATCTTGGGGAGCTTGGTTGGCTTAGTCGGCTAAGCGTCCAACTCTTGGTTTCAGCTCAGGTCATGATCTCACAGTTGCAGGATGGAGCCCTGAGTCAGGCTCTGTGCTGGTGCATGGAAGCTGCTTGAGATTCTCTCTCTCCCTCTCCCTCTCCCGCTCCCGCTCCCTCTCCCTCTCCCTCTCCCTCTCTCTCTCCCTCTCCTCCTCTGTTCACTCTCTTTCTCTCACAATAAATAAATAAACAAACATTAAAAAAATCTCAAAGAAAAACAGGAATAGAGACAAAGTACTTTAATAAAATGTACACTTTGTCTCAACCCAAAGATACTGTAAGTCTTTCCATGATAATGAAGAATAGACAAGAATTTCACTACCACCACTACAGTGTAACATTATTTTGGAAATAGTATCTGTAAAGTTCATGAGAAAGAAAAGAGAGGAAAAACTGGAAAGGAGGAGACAAGAACTACCATTGTTTGCAAATAATGCAGCATGATATCTTCAAAACTACATATCTGAAACATTATTCAAATCAGAGAATTCAATAAAGTTTGAGTATGAAATTAACATATAAATCAGTAGCTTTCTTATTTATAAATAATGTATAGTAGAAAAGATAATGCAAGAAAAATCTTATCCTTAATAGCAAGTCAATGTATAAAGTGCCTGGGAGTAAGCTTAAAAACAAATAAGGAATATTGAAATAAATTTAAACTTCCCCAAACCTTTTAAATGCATTCAATTTATACAAAGAAGATTAAATATATGAAGGGATATACAGTGCCCTGTTTTCAAACAAGAAGAACCGAAATTACTAGGAAGCAAAGTTTTTTTTCTAAATTGATCTGTAAAAGTAATGCCATATCAATGAAATGAAAGGCATCGTGTATGTATATTTGTATTTTAAATCCTACAAAGTGACTTTGCAGTTCTGTGTATATATTTGAGTTTGTATAAATATATATGTATATATGTGTATATATATTTATATATTTTATACAGAGTGGGAAGACCTCTTCCCTTATGACTCAAAAAACAGAGGCATAAAATCAATAAATTTTGTCCTAACATGAAAAATCAGAACACAAATGACCAAGTCAGGAAAAATATCTGCTACACATAAAACTAAAATGACTGCTTTAAAAAAAATGTTTATTTATTTTGAGAGAGAAGAGAGAGTAAGAGAGCATGCACATGAGCAGGGGAAGGGCAGAGGAGAGAGAACACCAAGCAGGCTTCACGCTGTCAGCACAAAGCCCAACGTGGGGCTCAGTCTCCCCGACGGTGAGACCATGACCCTAGCCCAAATCTAGTCAGACGCTTAACTGACCGAGCCACCCAAGTGTCCCCAAAATGACCTCTTTTTGTTTATAAAAATGTTCCTTTAAAAACTAACAACTGAGTGGAGAAAAATGACAAAGAGCAAGAGAAGGTAATGAGATGAGGATGCAAACTTTGCTGCATAGTAAGTAACAAATTATATACACTTACTAAATGGCAGGATATTGTGAATATTATATAATTTACCGTACAATGAATAAAAGGAAAAACAAAACAAAACAAAAAAGCCCGGTAGGGAGTGGGGATTGCGAGGCATTAATGCCGGAGGGAAAACTTCAGTATTACAGGTTATTTAGGGTGACTTTCATTGAAGAAGTAAAATTTGAGTCAACATGTGCAGCGGGTGAGAATTAGCCAGGGAGATAGCTGGGAGAAGCAGGACAGCCAAAACAAACTTTCTAAAGCTCTCCTGGCAAGCGTCGAAGACAAGGCTAGAGCGGGTGGGGGGACTGGGGGGGAAGGCAAGGGAAGGAGCAGCCAGCGCTGAGGCCGGAAGCGGAAGTGCGCACGCGCAGAATGGAGGAGGGCTCTGGGAGTCACCTCAGGGAGGCGGCTTTCCGCTCAGTGAACCAGATACTCAGTGGGAGGTTTGCTGAAGCCCAATGTCACGTGGACTTAGGTTTACCTCGGTTGGCTCTGGCAGTGAGGTTTCAAATTGACCGTAGGGAGGGAAATGCAGGAGCAGAAAACACAAATGACTCTAAAACGCAAATCTGGAGAAATATAAACTTAATAAACCATTGTCATTCATTAGATTGGCAAACAGGTTTTTTTTTTTTTTTTTATGGTAAATGACCATGGTTTGTGTAAAGAAACAGACTTTTTTTTTTTTCTAGTGCAAGGTAAATTGATTTGACAGAAATTATACAAAAAAATGCAACATAATTCTGCGTCTATGAATCTAGCCTATAGGTTTAGAAGAAAATGCCTGAAATTATACATAATTACACATAAATATATGTAGGTAATTATACACACACACACACACACACACACCCCTATACAAAGATATTACCTGTGTTTAAAAATGTTAGAGTCATTCAAGAAGTCCATGAGTATAAGACTAGTTAAATAAATTACAAAAATATATCCAATAGAATATTTTAGAGTAAAAGAAATTATGACTATTGGTATATTTGCACTTATTGCCACAAATTTTGTTTGTGTGTGTGTGCATCTTCTTTTCACATTTTATTTCCTTTGCTGCTGCTTTTTCTTTTTTGTTTTTCCTCTTTTCCCTTTCTCTATTAGGTTAAGCTGATTTTCTTTATTACTTCACCCACCCCCATGAGTTTGTAGAATATACATTCTACTTCTGTCCTTTCAGTGGTTTCCCTTAAAATTTCAATCAGATCCTAAAACTCTAGCCTCAAAGGCCTTAACCCAGATCTACTTTCTCTGTAACTGTAGCTTTTGGTTTGCATTCACTCTTCATTTCTGTAATAAAGAGATTTTTCTTTCCTTCTTTTTTTTTTTTTAAAGTGTATTTATTGCGCGCGCGCGCGAGAGAGAGAGAGAGAGAGAGCGCGCGCGCGCGCGAGGGGACAGGGAGGAACAGAGAGAAAGAGAGAGAGAATCCCAAGCAGGCTCCTTGCTGTCAGCGCAGAGCCTGACACAGTGCTCAAACTTACTAACCATGAGATCATGATCTGAGGTGAAATCAAGTCTGATGCTTAACCTACTGAGCCACTCAGGTGCCCCTCCTTTTGATCTTGACTGTATATTGAAAATTATTTTTGTGTTTTTTTTATCTAACAGTTTTGTTTGTACGGAAGAAATGCCACCTAGGTGATTTCTACCTATGACAGTATCTGGAAATCAATCACTGAGATAAAGATTTTTTAAGATCTAGAAGTTGATAACACCTAGTCTTTCTTAAAAGAGAAATATGAGTATGTTTTCCTGAAATCGAATTTTTAATCACAAAACAAAAAGCAGGAAGACAACTTAAGAGAAAGGAACAAAGGAATAAATATCTTATAAACTGAAAACAGCCAATGACTTGCCTAGATTATAGAGCAAGATAGAATATGAAATCATTTGTGAATATAAAAATTCACTTAACAAAATGGAAAAACATATTTAGCCAATCCCTGTATTAATGTGCCAATCCCTATATTAACCCCACTAAGTTCAGAATATTTAAATAACTTGATAAATATCATAGATCCAATAAGTATTTGTTTTGAGATACAACGCCAGCCATAACTGAGCTGCACTTTTTCCATTTTAATATTCAGTATTAATATTCAAGCTTGGGAGTCCGCAGGTGTATTCTGAAAATCCAAGAACATATAAGTTGCAAATACTGACTATGATAATTCACAATTAAAAGCCATTTTCATGGAATCCATTCTTCCTTAAGTCAGTGTTTCTGTAGCTGGAGTCTGAGAAACCTTGAGAGTAGAAGAACTGTCCTTAGATACACTCAGGGACAGGATAGAAATATCGACAAGCTTTTATGGGCTTCTTATTTTATGTTCCCTGAGAAGTTTTTTTTTTTTTTTTTTAATTCCAATCTTATTGGTGCTGCAGTAGGTTGAAATGGATTTTCTCACCATCTTTTTTTGGGGTAGGAAGGGAGATCAGTGTCCCCAGGGACTGGCTGGCCTATTTACAGAAACTCTCAAGAAGGTCCTGTGCTGGGTCCAATCCAGGCCTGTGGGAATGGGGTTGGCGGTGGGGGGGGGGGGGGGGGGGGGGGGGGGTGGGCAGCCTAGAGGCTGTCCTGCCTCAGCTTGCCTCCTCATGGCTGATGTTCTGGCAAAAAGTGCAATCCTTGTGCCCTCTTCCCTCTCCCACTAAGATCCAGCATATAAACTTTTGAGGCTCAGAGACAAGGCCAACTTTGTCAGTACTTAAGTATTTAATCTAATCTTTTATCGAAACTCTATTTTTCTTTTGCAGTCTTTCTTTCTGTCTGGTTTCCTTTTCATGTGTTGTATTATTGTGATGACTTGCCTCCGCACCCTCTTTTTTTTAACCATAAAAATATTGATAAGAATGGGGGTGTTTGAAAGGAAATAACTAAGATAACTGAGGGTGTGGACTTATTTGTGTGGGAAAACTAAGCCAGGAAGGAGTCTTGTCACTTAATACTCTCAAAGCCCCTCAGCTCTGGAGGAGGGGTGGGGAGAGATATTTTAAAAAGCAATTTTATTTTTGTAGTTGTTTTTGAGGATTTGTAGATTTTTATACAGAGATCAAATATCTGTGATTTTCAAAATGCTATAACTTACATTTGCAATCCTTTTGTTTCTTTGTTAGTTCTTTTTCTAAGACATGAGCTTTTCTGATACATGGAAGAAATGGACACTTATGCCTACCAGTGAGTTTATGATAATGAGCATCTGTGTGGACTGTGGCCAGGAATGACGGACACACACAGGTTTGAAGACCTCCTAGCCCACAGTTTTAGTCTGTGGGCCAACTGGACTGCAGCCCCTTGCTTCTGGAGTGAATAGGGAAAACATGGCACTAGACCCAGATCCCACTGGCCTATTCAAGAGATAATCAAAATGACTTTGCCACATAAGACTCACAGCTGACAGAATGTCTAAATACAATTTCATTTAATTACCACAAAGATTATGTCATGCAGACTCTCATATGTCACATTGACTTTCATCTGAAAATAGAAGACTGAAACCTCAGGAGATATGTGCCTTAGCAGACTGTATAAGTATGTAGCAAAACTGAAACTAAACTCAAGTCTTCTAAATCCATATTCAGCTTTTAACTCCAAAGGAAAAAGAAAATGTGAATTTACTCTTATTAGAAATTCAGGCTGCTGAAGCTGATTGTATAGTATGTGCACTGCAGAAAGGTTCTCAATTGAGGAGCCAAGTCCAGCTGAAATTGTACTCCATCCTCTCCTGTCTACACCTCGCACCTTATATTGGCACAGAGGACTGCATCTATCAGAGAAAAAGGTAACTATTTCTTCTCCAAATGTGTCCTCTGATCTCCCAGCCATGTGCTCAGAATCATCGTTTTCCCAAAAGAGTTGTATTTATTTCTCATCAAAGGGGCTCCACATAGACTAGAATAAGCCCTGGTTAGAATTCTATTAAAACGTCTCTCCTGAGTGGAAATTTTGAGGGCAGGTATGGCAGCTGCCAATTTCAGTCAATGATGTGGTCATTCTACAGATTGTACTTAATGGAAGAAATTCAATACATTTGTGTGTGTGTGTGTGTGTGTGTGTGTGTTTAAGTGAAAGAAAATCTCTTAAGGCTGATGCTGTATCTAGATAAGGGTTCCCAGATAATGGCTATCCCACCACCCCATTTTGTGCTTCTCTTTTCTTGAGTCTACGGGGTTGCTTGGATCTTTGAATTTTCCCGCTGGTTAATACTTAACTTTCTATTCCCTTCTTGGTAATCCAAGATCTATATTGCCCTATGTACCAGGATCTACTTCCCAAATTACTAATTACATAACAAATCCATGTAAGATGTTATCATTCCCACAGTTGAATCATTTTGGATAATGCCAATTTTGAAGTACCAATTTTTGAAAGTTAGGACTTACCTAAGAAAATGAATCTCTGATGTGGGAAATATAGGTATTGTTATATGTAGGTATATATAGTAGGCAGACTTCTAAAATAGCACCCAGTGATCCCTGCCTCTGGTATTCTCACCATCGTGTAATCTGCCCTTGAGTATGGATTGGGCCTACTGAGTTAATTTATAAAAGATTGTGGCTTTTTCCCTCTGACTAAGCTTGGGTGCTTACCCTGATGGAAAGGACCACTTAGCAACAGTCAGTGAAGAACTGAAACCCTCAGTTAAACATCCTACAAAGAACTGAATCCAACCAACACCTCATGAGTGAACTTGGAAGCTGATCTTTCCCCCATCCACCCTTGAGATCAACTACAGACCTGTCTTACGCCCAGGCTGCAGCCTTGTGAGGGACCTTAGAGCAAAGGACTCGGCTAAGCCATGCCTGGATTCCTGACCTAACACATTGTGAGATAATAGATACATGTTGCTGCTAAATTTCAGAGTAATTTGTTATGCAACAATAGATAACTGATCCAGTTGAGTGCTTAGGGAATATTTTGATAAATGGAGTTTTTCTGACATCCTATCATTTAGAAAGAAACTACCTGGATGGGGGCAGGTAGCCAAATTCTTCATTCATATAGGAAATTTCAGATAGCTCTCCTGAGGTATATTTGAAATTGGAATTTAAACTATGGCAGATTCCCAGTGATTTTTATCAAGATTAGTTGAAACAAGACTGTTACTTTAGAATTCCAAGAGTTCAGATTATGCCTCAGAGAAGGAAGATAAAATGTGTAGAGAGAACAAAGAATTAATCATGTGTTAGTGGAAAAATTACTTAACATTTTAGAAGCTTCAGTTCTCCTATGTTACAAAAGGGAGCAATTGGACTAGAAGATCTCTAAGGCTCTTCTGAGTTTAAATTCTGTGGATGAATCTTAACTGCTTCTAGAGTTACTGCCCCCAACCTCCTCAAAAAAAGAAGAAAGAAAGACAGAAAGGAAGGAAGGAAGGAAGGAAGGAAGGAAGGAAGAAAGAAAGAAAAAAGGAAGAAAGGAAGAAAGAAAGAGGGAGGCAGGGAGGAAGGAAAGAAGGAAGCTTTACACCAAAGATCTAATTTTTCTGTGTAGTATTCCCCTATGGATCATTTATTACCCTTGGAAATTGAGGCTTCCCTGGAATAACCAAATACAAAAATCCATGAATTGGATAAATGAGATATTAGATGGCCAAAACAAGATCACTCTAGAGAAGGGGTTACTTCTAACAAGACCTGGAAAAAATTACATACACGTAGGAGAAAATCTTTGTGCCCTTTGAGAGAGCCAAAAATGCTGAGACAGCATGAATGCTTAAAGAAGGAGTATGTAAGAAGCATGAATCATAAAACCAACACAAAATTGATAAATTAGACTATTAAAATAAAAAAATTGATCTTTGAAATACATTACTCATAAGTGAAAAAGCAAGCTACAGAATGGGAGATAATATTCACAATATACATTCTGAAAAAGGACTGATAACAGAATATAGAAAGAACTCTTACAATTCAGTCATAATGAGACTAACAACCCAATAAAAAGATCAGCAAAAGATCTTAATACTTCTCAAAAATAGATACATTAATATAAGCACATGAAAAATGCTCAATATGTAGTCATTGGGGAAACACATATAATACCCACATGAAATGTCACTTCACACTCATTGGAATGTCCAAAATGAAAAGACTAAGAATATACCAAGTGATAATGAAGATTGGGAGCAGATGAAATCACACATTGATAGTGGGAATATAACATTATATGGCCACTTTGGGAATCTTTGGCAGATTTTCAAAAAGAAAAACATCTATTCACCCCATGAACCAGCAATCTCACTTACAGGTAGTTAACCAAGAAAAATAAACATGTCAACACAAATCTTTATTTCCAAAAGTCAAAAGCTAGACATGACTCATAAGTTCATCAGCAAGTGAATGAATAAACAAAAGCACTATATCCACACAATAGAATACTACTCAGCCATAAAAAAAAGAAAAGAAAAAAAGTATGGACATATACAAAATTAGGCGAACCTAAAACTTTAAGTTGAATGAAAGAAGACAGGCACAGAAATATACACATTGCACGGTTCCATTAACATGAAAAACTGAAAATATAAACCAAAGTGACAAAAAAACAAATCAGTGGTTGCCCACATCCAGAGGCTGCAAAAGGGATGGCTGGTCAAGGGACATGAGAAAACTTTTTGGATAATGGATATAAATATTTTGTATTTTGATAGTAGTATATGTATGTGCCAAAGCTCTTTGAATTATACATTTTATTAAAAAGTTTTAAAGTTGGCTTTTATTTATTATTTTTAAATTTTATTTTAGAGAGAGAGAGAGAGCATGAGCTGGGGAGAGCCAGAGGGAGGAGAAAGAGAATCTTTTTTCTTTAATGTTTTTTTAAGTTTATTCATTTTTGAGAGAGAGAGACAGAGCATGAGCAGGGGAGGGGTAGAGAGAGAGAGAGGGAGACACAGAATCTGAACCAGGCTCCAGGCTCTGAGCTGCCAGCACAGAGCCTGATGGGGGGCTCACACTTACGAACCGCAAGATCATGACGTGAGCCAAGGTCGGACGCTTAACCAAGTGAGCCACCCAGGCGCCCCAAGGAAAAAAGAGAATCTTAAGCAGGCTCCACATTCAGCATGGAGCTTACATTGGAACCCAGATGTGGGGCTGAATCCTATGACCCTAGGATCATGACTTGAGCTGCAATCAAGAGTTGGATGGTTAACCAACTGAGCCAATCAGGTGCCCCCCGAATTATACATTTTAATTGGATGTCATTTATTGCATGTGATTATACTTCAATGAAGTTTATTTAAAAATGACCTAGGGGGTGCCTGCATGGCTCAGTTGGTTAAGCATCCAACTTCAGCTCAGGTCATGACCTCATGGCTCATGGGTTTGAGCCCTGAGCCAGGCTCTGTGCTGACAGCTCAGAGCCTGGAGCTTGTTTCATATTCCACGTCTCCTTCTCTCTCTGCCCCTCTCCTGCTCACACACACGCACACTCTCTCTCTCTAAAATATAAATAAACATTACATTTTTTTTAATGATCTAAAAGTAGGACAAGAGGGGAAAACAATCATAAGATGCAAGGTCGGTGATTGAGTGGGATTTCAGATGAAAAAGGCCTTGTTCAACAGGCAGTAAGATTGAAATGGATTTGTTTTTGAGTTTTCAAAAGTGCTACTCAACTTCCAGATTTAAGACAGGTTTTTCCTTACTTCTCAAATGTCTTTATGTGAAGCTAAATTCTATAGGTCAGGGTTACTTATTCTACCCTTTTTTTTTTTTTTTAACTGATTTACTTTCTACATGAGAGCCTACTCCTGAGGGGCTTCAGACTGTTCTAGATCTGTAAATGGTTGTAGTCTCGGGTTTACTATATCTGACATTAACAGTGAGAGACATAATAAAGCCACCAGGAAAGACAGGTAATTTTCCAAGTACTTACATTTTTCTGTTTGAGACAAGAAGACAAATTGCCAGTATATCATAAAGGGGAGAGTAAGAGAAAAAAGATATTAATATCATCTCAGAGAAGAAGTTTTTTGAAACTTATCTGGAGGAATGGATCAATAAGTATATAACATTCACCAGGCAGGGTGTTTGGCACTGAATCTGGAGATGATCCAGATATAGATCGTGAGCTAACAGAAGCCTTGTTGGCATCGTCGTCACATGAGGAAACATCAATTTCCCTTTCAAGAATTCAATTCAGGGTGCTTGGGTGGCTCAGTCGGTTAAGTGCTAGACTTCAGCTCAGGTCATGATCTTGAGGTTTGTGGGTTCGAGCCCCACGTCAGGCTCTGTGCTAGCAGCTCAGAGCCTGGTGCCTGCTTCAGATTCTGTGTCTCCCTCTCTCTCTACCCCTCCCCTGCTTGTGCTCTGTCTCTGTCTCTCTCTCTCTCAAAAAATAGATAAACATTAAAAAAAAAAAAAGAATTCAATTCATACCAAGCATCACAACAATTGAACATTTTGAAAAGAATCAACCCTTAACCCTTAGTGTGGGGTGGGACAGGGGGAAGGAGTCTGTGCGTATTTTAGTACCAGTTTCTGTCTCATCATTTCACTGCCCTTCTCCCATCTAACATGTCTGGCCTCTTGGACAAATCTGCCTGATTTAAAACCTGATTCTATGTGAATGGTATTTAGACAGGAACCGCCCATTTCAAAGTAACGGCTTTTGTATAAATAGAGCAATAAGGACAGGTAATATTTTATCACTGCTTCTAGTTCACACTCAGTTCATAAAACTACTTGCTGAGAGAGCCAGCTTCTTAAGTCATTCAGATTCAATAGGGCTACTCACTGGGCGATCTTGAAAGAGTAGGCTTGAATTAATTAGGCAATGGAAAACCTTGCTGGGAATAATGGGGTGCCTATGTGCATTTGGATAGCTTTGATAGGCAGCCCCTTACCAGAGAACAGGAGCTCCAATGTAAGCCAAGAGGTGCAGGTCCTGGCCATACAAAGCAAGCATGAGCCTTGCTTTTCTACCCTGCAACTTTGTAACTTTTAATCAGTCCGTGGTTTAATGAGCTCTATGTTTTTAGCACTCAGTAAGAGGTTGATGCAGATTACAAAAAAAATTATTATAAGATATGGTTCTATTAATGATCTTATGATTGCAATGATATGCAAGAAATACAAGCATTTTAAACTATAAACATAAATATAAGGGCATTCGTGGGTGCCCAGTGAGTATTAAGACTGTTAAAATGTTTCTGAGAGCTGAGTGAAAGTTGCCAACATTTAGCTCTTCTTCCTAGGCTAGGAAGACAGGGACCAAACTCTACTAGAGGCTTGGAGGCCACTAGAAGGTATTTTGTTCACCCTCTTTCCTTTAGGCAAAACAGGTCTCCCAGACCTATAACATATTTGTCTCCAAGTTGTAAGTGTTCCCTGGTTGGTTATAAAAAGTGCTGCCAAAACTGATTGCACCTCCAACTAAAGAAAGTAAATTATAGAATACTTTGCACAAATAGACATAGTGTGAAGCTGATCTCTTATGAAAGAAAATACTTAATGGGAAATTTGTGGATTTGTTAGAACTGTTCATGACATTTGTAAATAATTTTGACTCATGACACATGACATTTGAAAGTTTCAGGACATTTATGATAATATTCTCTTCAATATTCTTGCCATTCTGTTATCCCCTGTTGTATCTCAGAAAAATCTAGATTTTGAAAATGTGAGCCGTATTTTTTTCTTCAGAAACCACAGGATCGCTCGTGGCCTTTTATGTAAGGATTCTCTGGAAGGTGGAGCTCACACTGTTTTCTCTCTCTTCCTCCCTTTCTGAGCCCAGGTAGCCATACTTAAAAGAAAGGATCCCCTCAGCTGACCTTTCCAGGGCCTTTAAAAGCCACCCACTATGCTTCTCCATGCCTCTTTGATCCTTCCCGATGTGCAGTGAATTTTCATATCAGAATGTTTCCTGGAAAATAAAATTTTTATTACCCTATTGTCTTTTAAAAACTATCCCTTTGAAGTCCATGCCATTGGGCTATACTCCCTCTCCCCTTTTCCCATGTCTGAGGACATTTACCTCCACTCCAACACTTTGGTCACCTTGTGTGACTCATTCTCCACATGGATGACTCATGCAGGACCCTAGATCTTTGTCCCCTTCACTTCACCACTTTAGCCGAACACTCCCAGTCACATCTGGATCTGTAACTCCTCCACAGCAAAACCTTCCGTAGAGCTTCTTGGCTTACCTGCCCTGTGACTATTTCTATGAGGATATTGAGATCTTCATCTGATGGGGTGCTTGGGTGGTTCAGTCGGCCAAGCATCTGGCTTTGGCTCAGATCATGATCTCACTTGGGCTCAGGTCATGATCTCATGGTTTGTGAGTTTGAGCCCCACGTTGGGCTCTGTGCCATCAGTACAGAGCCTGCTTGGGATCCTCTGTCCCCTCCTCTCTCTCTGCCCCTTCCCCACTCATGCACACATGCTCTTTCTCTCTCTCTCAAATAAATAAACATTTAAAAAAGTATTTATTTATTTGAGAGAGAGAAAGAGAGGGAGGGGCAGAGAGAGAGGGAGACACAGAATCTGAAACAAGTTCCAGGCTCTGAACTGTCAGCACAGAGCCCCACACAGAGCTTGAACTCACGAACCCGTGAGAGCATAACCTGAGCAGAAGTCGGATGCTCAACCAACCGAGCCTCCCAGGCACCACCCAAAATAAACATTTTTTCAACAATAAATACAAAGTCCTCATTTCTTCCAAATCCTTTAGCCTTCTCGTTTCTCCACTTCTGTCTTTCTCCAGAAAAGAACTCATAGTTCATCATTTCAGCAAACTTTCTTCAATACAGCATTCCCCCCTTATCTGTGGTTTCTGGTACCTGTGGTCAACCATGGTCTGAAAGCTGATGAGCCTCTTTCCAACACTTTGTCATGTCAGTAGCAGCCTAACGCCGCATCATAATGCCTAGGTCATTCACCTCACTTCACCTCTTCACGTAGGCATGTTGTCACCTCACATCATCACAGGAACAGTGAAGATAGTACAGTAAGATATTTTGGGAGAGACAGAGACCAAATTCATGTCACTTTTATTATAGTGTATTGTTATAATTGTTCTATTTTATTATTAGCTATTGTTTTAATCTCTTCTTACTGTGCATTATTTATGTTAAATTTTATCAGAGGTATGTATGTATAGCAAAAACATAGTGTATATGTATATATATACACACACTATATACACTATGTATATACTATATATAGTACTATATACACTATATACATATAATATATATATATATACTACACTATAGTATATATATAGTGTATATAGTGTGTGTGTGTATATATATATGTATATAGTGTATATATATAGTGTATATAGTGTGTGTGTGTGTATATATATATAGGGTTTAGTACTACCTGTGGTTTCAGATATCCACTAGGGGTCTTAGAATGGATCCCCCACAGATAAAGGGAGGTACTATACTCCAATCTCCTTGGTTTTCAGGCTTTTAGTCACTTATGTTTCATTTAAGTTTGGAATTTTGTGGGTATAACTTTGTAATTTCAGTCTTCTGTACATGAAGAAAATATCGGGCTGGTAGGCTTTTGATGTACATTTGTCAACACTATTTTTCTTGACAGCAAAGAGAAATTCTAATGAGTCTGTCTCCAATATTTTCTGTTAAATGACCTTCTAACTCAGGTGGTTTTACCCTTCTATGCCGGGGAACGCTTTGGCCAGCTGGTGAAACCTACAAGTGTCTTCTCAGAAAAAGTTGCTAAATTCCCCATATAAAATACCTAGGACTACAGAATAAAACAAATTACACTGAAATGCAATTATCAGAACCATAAAAAGCACATTTGCGATATGGTAATCTATGGGCTTTTGATTAACATATTAAGTAACAAGAGGTAATGTGAGGTCAAATAATTCTTAAGTGTATTTCAAAAGATCTGCAACAGTGTATTAATAACAACAATGATGGCAATAATAATAATAACAGCAACGACAACAACAGACCATTGCTAACAGTATGATGGTTTGTTGCCTCCATGAATTTGAGTTCATAAAACTTCCTGATCCTCTACATGGACTTCCAGTGTCCCCAAGTTACAAATGCTGAGCACCTGGGTTAAGTGCCACTGTAGTAACTGGGGCTAAATTTGACCCTTCGAATCTGTAGCAGATCGAAATGACCAAAATGTAGAAATTGACAGAGAAGCAGCACAGGTCTGCAAAATCAGCCAGCCAACAATCATATGGTGCTGTGTCCAATGGATCAATTTGAGAACTTAATCTACATTTTCCCCCCAGACAGAAAACATATGGTAAGGGAACGGTGAAAGGGGCTAGCTAGCTGCTGCTGACACGTTCCATAAGGAATTCAGAGATCAGAACTGGAAGACAAAAACGTTGGTAGCCCAGATACATCTTATGCTCAGAAAATACTCATTTGGAGCTAATACGCTCTGTGTTCTGGATGCTGACCACACTACTGGGAGCTTAATTACAGCTTGACAAATGTTCACTGAATGTCAGAAACCTAATAATAAACTTATCAATAAGGCAAATTAAGATGAAAAGTAGTGAACAAATAGCCTTATGAGAAAAAGAATAAAATCTGACATCATTTGATGCAATCTAGCCATCTCATTATTCAAGAGCTTGAGAAGAATAGGAGTGGGAAGAAGTGAGATGTCCGGTAGACTACAAAACTTCCTACCATCATAATCACAGGAATTTTTAAAGATCTCTAACGATAGTTGTGTTTTCAACATCCAAGAATCAAGCTGGAAAAGCATGTGCTTGCGTATAGAATTTGTCTTAAAAGGACTATTTCAAAGTTGTGTTAAAAACTGGTTATGCTATTTCAAATAGCTGGAGACTATCCAGAGAACCTTTTAGCTAATCTCTTAGCTCATGAAAAGATTTTTGAAGTAAACCCACCTTAAGATACTTTCAGCTGATTGGCAACAGGTAAAGTACTTCTATATTTACTTCTATCTCAAGGAAAAAAGAAGACTATTTCAAAGTCAGATATTTATTTCCATTGAAATCTGAAGGTGACTTACAATTGCCTGGTTCCAAAATGATCTGCTACATGAAAGTGCTTCTGATATTTTATCTTCTGAAAGGAGATACCCACGCTGCCGTCATTCGTAAGTGCCTCAAAGACAGAGAGCATAAACACATTTAATTTCTGCATTAAAGATACTGCTTGAATGGGAATAAAATGGGATCACTTATAAACAGCCATTTCCCTTTTGGTAACAAGGTATCCAAAACCATTCCCCAGTCTTCAAATCCAAAATATTTCCTGTGTAATACTTGTCTTTGGTCAAAAATAAAATCAGTCAGTCAATAAAAGAAAGTTGTCCATTACTTATCATATCATACCTGCCTCTATTCACTTATTAAATAACTTTTTTCAGTTGGGATGAGCACTGGGTGTTATATGTAAGTGATGAATAATTAATTCTATTCCTGAAATCATTATTATACTGTATGTCGACTAACTTGGATTTAAGTAAAAAAAATAAAATTAAATGCGTAAAATAAAATAAAAAAGAACTTTTTTCTTATAAACCCTAATAGAAAAAATAGCCAGAGTTATAGCCATTTCTCTTGCCTATTTTCTTAACAAATCAAGAAAATTAGAGAAACTTTACTTTTACTAGCATAAACCATATCAAGAAAAAATCAGTGCAAACAAGAGAGAAAGCAGTGGAGTAATATTTCTTTTATAAAACGTTACCTACATTAGTTACCAGTCAAATGACATGTTCAACAATAGGAAAAAAAATTAACAAATTTGTAGATGTAGTGTAAGTTGTCATTCTTTTCTCAAAGTAATAGTTTTAGAATTTAATAAGAGTTCTATGCTTACTAATAGCCTCTGTGAAGGAAGGCATCATTTAGCCTAGCTAGGCTGATGTGAATTCACAACTTAAAAATTCAAACAGCTTACTTTACTGATTGTCTTTAGGGTTAATGTGTTTTCATTAGAAAGCCTCCAAGATAGAGAGCAAGGTGACTTATACACAACACATAAATATCTTCTGCTGTAGTGTTAGAGGCATTTGTTGTGGAACATTCTGAAGGATTCAGAGCAGCATTGCACATGACCCCTCAGTTCTAGTCTCTAGGATTTTCTCATGTTCCGCAATAAATTTCTTAAAAATATAGTTTATTGTCAAATTGGCTAACACACAGTGTATACAGTGTGCTCTTGGTGTTGGGGGTAGATTCCTGTGGTTCATCGCTTACCTACAACACCCAGTGCTCATCCCAAAAAGTGCCCTCCTCAATGCCTATCACCCATTTTCCCCTCCCCCATCATCAACCCTCAGTTTATTCTCTGTATTTACGAGTCTTTTATGGTTTGCCCCCCTCCCTCTCTGTTTGTAACTATTTTTCCCCTTCCCTTCCCCCATGGTCTTCTGTTAAGTTTCTCAAGATCCACATATGAGTGAAAACATATATTTGTCCTTCTCTGCCTGACTTATTTCACTCAGCATAATACCTTCCAGTTCCATCCACATTGCTGCAAATAGCATGATTTCATTCTTTCTCATTGCCAAGTAGTATTCCATTGTATATATGAACCATGTCTTCTTTATCCATTCATCAGTTGATGGACATTTAGGCTCTTTCCATAATTTGGCTTGCAATACGATTTTGAGCATTAGAATAGATTTAGCGATATTGAATGGCTTGCCTTGCTTTCTGAAAGTGTGTGAAGCATTACAAAGAAAAAGATACGTATGGACTATGAGTACAAATGAAGATCTATGTGTAGCATTTCCAATTATTGTAATTTCTGTAAATAGTGTTAAAAAATGTTTCCTAGAATACAAAGAGGGGAAATATCGTAAGATTTCAGTTTGTGATCTGTCTACAAATACTATAAATTTTAACTGTTAGTGGCAACAGTGTATGTCTGTTTTACTTACACTATTTGTTTTTCTTTGAAAACATAGTGTGTGTAAAAGTATTTGGGTTGGGCTTGGCAGAGTGGAAAAACATAAATGAAACTAGAAAAAGAGCTTCCAGTGATGAATGTTACAGTGTATAAATTAAATTCCTAATGACATAACTTGGAGAGTTTTTTTGTCTTTCAACAAGCTTGCATGATGTAAGCTTTATTCCTGTGGAAACTTAGCACATTCGGTAGTTTGCTCATTTGATTTTACCTTCCAATAACTGAGAAAAGATGAGCACTTGGATGTGGGTTTCTATTATATAAATGTCTAGGTAAAGTTAGCTAATGGCAGCTGCTGATGAAACCTGGCTGTGTACAAGGAGATGTTGTTCTTTCATAGAAATATACCCTCATTTGGAGTTCTTGATAGCAATTTCTCCCACTTTTATTGTGCACATAACTATGCCTCTTAGTTTTTTCCACAAAGATATTCAGCTCTTCTAATTTTCTCTTTTTGGATCCTGTTCTGAATAGTAGTTCTCTGGGCATCAAGGATAAATGCAGTAATTCAGGCTCCAGTTTTTCTTGAAGGACAATGGCATTCTCCATAATATATTTAATAGACAATCATGTTCTCATGTCTAAAATAAATCTAAATCATCAAAGGATAAAATGGCCTACTGAATGATTTTACTCATAATTCTTTCATATGATTTCTTAAGGACTTAGAAGTATCAGGTTTTAACTACTCTGTAACTTAAAAAAAAATCTGTGAAAATTCTTCTAGTTCTTCAAACTCCAGGCTGAGACATTTTATAAGAACTTTGTAAATGTCTATGAACTATGTTATCCAGGCCAGTTTTGTTTTATTTGGAGAAAATGATTTATCCAAATCCTATATTCACTAGCACAAAATACAAACACTCTCCTTATTGTTGTCAAACACTTCACAGAGCCCCATTCCATTGATTTGTTGAGCTCAGTCAATAGCAGATTCTATGTTCAAAGTTTGATCACTCATAGACCTTATGATTCCTACTTTTTGTGGTGTGGTCTCAAATTGTCCTATAACTCAGGCAAATTATTTGGCAACTATGTCAGGAAAGAGGGCTAAACATTTTAGATGTTCCAGCTGGATAGTATCACCACTACTAGAAGAAATAAATGCAGTATGTATCCACTGATAGGTCAGTGAATAACTTTTGCTTCACTTACATAGCCTGATATAGCATGCACATATTTATTGATACACACACTTTGCTATTCAAAAATTACTTGAAGCACTTTATATTAAACTTGGAAATATAATAAGCTTTAATTCATATATAAAGAACAATGCTTAATTAATTTTATCTTCTTTCCACTAATAGAAAAAATTACCTAAAGAAAACTATCGCACTACGTATAAAATTTAATTGTAAACTTTTTGCAAGCTAAAACAAAACAGAAAATTCACAATGTTGCATGAAGTTCATTGCATCAAAAAAGTAAGAATGAGTTTAATTAATGTCTCTGTCAATGCCACTATGGACTCACTGTTTAAGTACACTGTAGGTAGAAAAGCTTAATATATATGAAAATATGTCCATAAATTAAATAGGCTTCCTTACCTTATTTTTTTTCAAAATAATTTTAAAAGTTCATTCTATGAAACAATTTCAAAGGATATTATTCCAAGAAGCACACACCTTGTTGGGATGGAGTTTCCACTTTCAGATACTACATGTATCTACTCAGAATGATCTTACAATTTACCACTGAAAACTTTCAAAAGTATCAGAGATCATAGATAATTTAAATGACTGGTTGTTTTTGCAAATAACATGCTTGGAATAGTTTTTTTTTTCATGGTGTCACTAGAATGCTTCACTTATTCTGATGTCATTTCAAAAATAGCATATATTTCTATAATAAAATATTATTCATATTTGCATATATATAATGTATAAAAATATATGTATATATGTGTATTTTTCATAATACTATCTGACGTTTTGTCATTTAAAATAGGGCATACTTCAAAAATATGTAAGGCTGACTATAAACTTGGAAAAATGATAATTTCAACAAAAATTAAAGTAAATATAATAATAGTTGCACTTTAAAAATAAGGGCTTATGATATTCCACTTACACATACTTATTGATTCAACCTTCACAAAAATGCTATGAAATCTTACTATATTTTAATTTTTATTTTGTATTCTGATTTTTTTTCTAAATAAAAAAAAAAAAACTGGAAGCTCAGAATGACCAGGTAACTTATTCAAGGTCACGTAACCAGTGGATCTAGAATTTGAATCCAAGTCTGTCTGATCCTAAGTCTCATGTCCTTCCCACTATGCTTTACTGTCTCACCATACTTTCAATGAAGTGCCTGGAAAATAATGCAACACTTTCACACTGACTACTTGACCTGCATTGCAAATTTGCCTGACATTAATACAGTTTTCCTACTTGTTAATGCATTTGGTTTGAATTTATAAGCTGACTACCTGACTCTAACTCCTCAACTTTTCTTATGGGAAAACAACAACAACAACAAAAACTAATGGTGGTTCATGTGCGCTATACCTGCTGGATAAGAGATGCTGTAACCAGGGAAGTAGTGCCTTAGAATGTTGCCCCCAAGCCAATGGGGCAGATAGGCAAGTAAGGAAGAACATAGGCAACCTCATACACAATAGAGTCTCTCTAGACACTCCATTCTACTGAGCAGGCTAAAAACACACCCTCTTTGAAGCTAGGGCAGGTATTTTTGTGATGTCATAGACGAGGTATATGGAACACTTCTTCTCAGAAAGCCTTCTTCTATAACTACTTTTGGGCTAGATGGAATACCAACATCCAACGTGGTCTTGCCTAATTCTTATTCTTTGATATCTACTCTCTGATCAAGCAATATATTCTGCTACATTTCTTTCTTGATATTTAAATATCTTAATCTTATGTGAGCTTCCTAAATTTCAGCCTACATCACCTATGGGGGGCTTAAGTGGGCAGGACAGCATTAGTGCCTAAATTATTCTGCATCTGTTGCTTCATTTGGAATCCCAGTAGGTGATTTATAGACCCCTTAGTTGTTCATGTACTCCAAACCCCATAGTCACGAGTGATCAAAATGGCACCCAAAGTCAACTCAGCAATGAAATTAAACCCCATAGTCTTTATTGAGTTGTAATAAAATATCACATAATAATCTGTATCCCATTTTATTATAGTGATTTGTCAAACTACAAACAATACCTGAATTAATATATTAGAAATAAAAAGTGTGATATTTATTTAACACAGAACTTTGTTAATAGTTACTAATACTTCCTTCTATTAGGCTATTGCACATTATAATAAAATAATTGATTATGTAGTCATCCTTTTAGTCTTGGCATTTCTAAATATTTTCCATTTTCACCAGATATCATGTCCAAGTCTACTTTTATCAGCCATGGATTCTAGGCAAGATCCCAATTATCTCTTAACGATCTTTCTTATATAAAATATAAAAAGTTAATTTGACAGCTAACTTGAAGAGGATTATCTGCAGTCCCAAGTAGATTTGGAATATAAAAATCTCGTTAAATGTTTCTGTTTCTAGTTACTCTATATTATATATCAATGCAGTTTAATAGAACAGTCACTTTTTCTTTGTGGAATACAGACTTTGTTCTTTGTGAGTATTAGGTCTGAAGTGTTGGAAACATAAACCAGCATTCTCACTGCGCTGCTTTTGCTCAATTGTGACATTATTCTAAGATTTGCCAAAGAAAAATGTGTAGTAATCATAGGAAAATTGAGGATGCTTGTCTGGTTCCCAGCTATCTAGGGTAAATCTCAGGATGTCTGTGAGACTGCATCTGTATCAAAACTTTTTTTTTTTTTTTGGCTGGACAGTCCTTAACTTCCACTCAGACCGTTCCTAATAAGAAGGAGGGACCCAATTATCTTGTACGTCCATACAGCTATATTTAGGATTTGTCCCTGCTTCAGAGGGATCTGTCGAACCTGTAAGATTGTTTTGAAGGATTCTAAGTTCATTTTAAGAATTTGGATATCACTTGAACGGTAACATAGCTCAAACTTCCACCCACCTTGGTAACCCTGTAATGACAGGAATGCCACCCTCTTCTCGTTATCGCCAACACATCACAAAGTTTTCCATTTTTATGCACTCAGTATACTATGTGTTGTACAAAGGAGGAAGGTTGCTTTGAATGGAGAAGGAATCTAGTCAGTCTGCTCAATCTTTTGTTCAAAAACATCTCTTACATACATTCTATAGGATAGGCTCTAGGCTAGACACAGGACATACAATGCTGGATAAAACAAATATGATAATGTCCTTCATGTTGCTTTTCCAAAGGACCCTGAAGAGTTCTACTTAAAATCGAGAGTCTCCCTTTGATTTCCCAGGCTAGCCAGAAACAGTTATCCTTACTCTCAGTGGGGTCTGGGTTCCCCTCTGCCCATTGCTCAGACTGAAATATAACCCAGATGTTGTTTGGTGTTGTAAATTTTGAAGGGGAAATAAAGCTTCGCAGAGAATCCGGGAACATTTGTGCTGTACTATAGAATGTTCTGGAAGCTATTGTGGCAAAATAAGACCTCTGTAAGATTCTGTTTGTAAGTTGCATCATCCTAGCTCCAGTACCAAGGGCAGGGCATGACCAGTTTAGCATGCTTTCAAGTAAGGGTTCATAGAACCAATTTTTCAGACACTCTAGCTCTGGCCAATGTCTCCTTTGTGCTTCTTATTTGGCTCTAACCTATTGACTTCAGAATATCCTGATATCAAGCTTCATGCATCTTCATTCTCTGGACAATTATTTATGACCCTCAATTCAACTGCTCCATCTGGTTTGTGGACTAAAAATAAGAAAAAAAGGACATCAGGAATTCATTAAGATCTTTTTTTTTTTTTTTTTTTTTGCAACTGGAAATACTGTAAATGCTGTGGGCATTTTATCTGTTTGAAAAGTGTCAAGATTTGGTTAAGTGAGTTCATTTGTATTCTCCAGCCTTCCTTTGCTCTCTGTAACTGCTGCTTTACTATGAGCACCCATAATTTGACCAAACACTGCCAATTTCCCGACACTACTTTAATATAAGTAAATGTTCAGCTTAGCCTACATGAAAAATACAAAATCACAGGAGTAAATAAGTTCCAAAGATACATTTTTAAATCTTCCAAAATGAGGTTGTAAATATAAAAACATAAGCAACAACAACACAGACTAAGGTAAGTATTTTTATGTAGTAATTTTAAATTACCAGAAGCAAAAACCTAAACTTGATCTTAAAATTGAGAATTAAATAATAAAGATGGGTAG
Organism: Panthera tigris; assembly: GCF_018350195.1. Taxonomy (NCBI): domain Eukaryota; kingdom Metazoa; phylum Chordata; class Mammalia; order Carnivora; family Felidae; genus Panthera; species Panthera tigris. The sequence continues at coordinate 19,428,788 of NC_056676.1, forward strand.
GTACTAAAATTCTTAAGGAAAATTGTTTTTAAAATGTGAACAATAAAGACAAAAAGAAAGAAAATAGGTGTAACAAGGAGCAGCATTGATGAAATCCAACTAACATCCATAGTGATTTGATAAGCCCTATATGATCACAATTAGCCATTGTTAACAGCCTGAGAAAAATGAAAAGAGCCTGAATAAAGACATTGGTTTTCTTCCTGAAGTGATCACCTGCTGATTACATCATTGTAAAAAAAATGAGTAAAACAAAATCAGTTTTGAGTGAATATGTTGAGGGTAGGGGGGAGAACAAGTCATAAAGGCTAATTGAGAGTATGAATCAATGCTTAGGGAAGAAAATCTCCCCAAATTCCCTGAAATTTTATTAATATCCAAGCCCAGATCAAGGCCTTTTTTAATGCAATAAGAAGTACATTTCAAATAGATTAGTTTATCTATTTCTCTACCTCAATTTAATTTACAATTGGAAATTATAAGCATTTCATTAATCAGTTAACAAGGCATATTTATAAGGCATATTAGTTCATAAGTTACAAGAGCAAACTGACTTATTTTAAAGGCAACCCTGGTGTTTTAGCAAGGAAAGACTAATGCTGTTTGTTCCAGGGGTCAATCTTGTTTTTGGTTTTGGTTTTGGGTTTTTTTTTTATGTTTTATTTATTTTTGAGAGCAAGAGAGACAGAACATGAGCAGGGAGGGGCAGAGAGAGAGAGAGAGAGAGAACTCGATGCAGGCTCCAGGGTCCGAACTGTCAGTGCAGAGCCTGACGCTGGGCTTGAACTCACAAACTGCAAGATCATGACCTGAGCTGAAGTCAGGCGCTTAACTGACTGACCCACCCAGGCACCCCTATTTTTTTATTTTTAAAAAAATAAATCTTCTTGGGATTTTATGGGATACTGTGTTTTACGATGGCCACAGGTGAAACACAATGAAGGTAATACCTCTTTGAAACAATACTGTAAGGAAACAATGAAGAATATGGGTATAAAAGTAATAAATTGAGAACCAAAATCTTATTTGTGTTCCTGTTGATAGAAAAGCCACAGGTCCCATGTTGATATTATTTGTCATTTAAGAATATGCAAATGGATCATATGAAAATGATCCTTGCTATGAGAACTTGCTAATAAGGGCAAGAACTCTGTGGCAATGACCTCTGTCATGGGGGGCAGACTACCTGGGCTCTTGATGTCTAAAGTTTCTTGACTTTTCTGGCTTGTACCTTTCCCTTTTCCAAAACTTATTTTCCGGTTCACTACTTCTTAATACATTGTCATGTTTTCCAATGATGGAGAAATGGGATTAAATAAAGTTGGTAGATAAGAAAGAAAAAAGTGGCATCCAAAGAGAAAAAAAATGGTATGAACAGTGATAAAATGGTAATTTGAGAACTGTCTGTAAGTAGGCACTGAATATCAATTTACTATGTTTCTGTGTCTGTTCTATCTTTTACAAATGCTTTGGAAAAATTCTAATTAAAAGTATGTAGAAATAGAGAAGCCAGAAATAAGCCCTTAGATTTATTGATTTTTTTTTTTGGCAAGGGTGCAAAGACAATCCAATGGCAAAAGAATAGTTTTTTTCAAGAAATAGTGCTAAGACAATTGAATACTCATATGCAAAAAAAAAAAAAAAAAGAAAAGGAAAAATCATTTAGATGCATACCTCACACCATATACAAATATTAATTCCAAATGTATTATAAATCTAAATATAAGAACTAAAATATAAAACTAAAAATGAGAAAATATGGTAACCTTAGATTTGCCAAAGATGTCTCAGTTATGTCCCCCAAAGCAAATTTCATAAAACAGAAAAATGGATAAATTAGATTGCATCTAAATGAAAAACTTCATCTTTCAAAAGACATGATTAGGAAAATGAAAAGATAAGACATACACTTGGCTAAGATATTTGTAAGTCATATGTCTGATAAAGGACTATACGCAGAGGAACTTTTACAATTCAATAAGAAGATAATTAAAAATTGATCAAAATATGTTAATGTCTATTAGTATATTCTTAGTCCAAAGAATATATAGGAAAGACTAATAATAACCATCTGAGAAAATGCTTAATATCATTAGTCACTAGGGAAATGCAAATTAAAACTAAGATGCCACTTTTTACACTCAGTAGAGTGGCTATAATCCTTAACATTGAAAATACCAACTGTTGGTGATAATGTAAAGAATCTAGGAACATCTAGGAACATAGAATCTAGAATACATTCCTTCTAGTGGGAATACAAAATGGTATAACTACTTTGGAAAACACTTTGGCAATTTCTGAAAAGTTAAACATGTACGTACCATATGACTCAGCAATTCCTGTTCTAGTTATCTACCTGAGTTATGTATATGGATTTTCCTAGCAGCATTATTTGCAGTAACCCCAATCTGAAACCAATCTTGATGTTTATCAACTAGTGAATGAATGTATAAAGTGTGATATATTCATACAATGGAATTTTATTTACTAGTAAAGAGGAATGGACGACTTTTACACACAGCAACATGGATGAACCTCAAAAACATGCTAAGTGAAAGAAGCCAGACACAAAGTAAAACACAGTGTATGTTTTTGTTTATATGAAATTTCTAGAAAAGGTAGATTCATGGAGACATAAAGGAGGTCAGCAGTTGCCTGAAGCTGGTAATAGGAGCAAGATTGATAGCAAATGGGAGTGAAAGAAACTTTTGGGTGGTGGAAATGTTCTAAAATTGTATTATGGGGGTGGCTGCACATTTGTATAAGTTTAATAAGAATCTTCAACTTTTATACTTACAATTGGTGAATTTTATGTTGCATAAATTATACCTTAATAAAGATACTACAATTTTTAAAGGTATGTGAAAGGCAAATCTCCACTAACATACCTATTTTTTCATACTGTTAAGAATAAGCAAACCATTGAGCCTACAAGGAATATAATGTTATAAAGAAAAAGTGAGTGATTTACTTCTACCTGTAAAAGTTATTTCAAAGTTTAAGGTTGTCATTGTTTCCTCAGTAGACTATTTTCACAGAAACTAAGTCCAAGGAACATTGTCCTTACCTTGGGTTTTCTGTAAATACACACCGTAAATCCAGGGACTTAATAAGATGAATGAGGTTTTTCCCCTCTTATTGGGTACCAAGGACTACTTGGCATCTGTCAATGTTACTGAAGTGCTACATGCAAATTACCTGCACATCAATTGCTGAAGAATCTTGAATAAAGACTAGAGAAGACCAAGGATTATAAATAAAGTCTTAATAAAGCTTAAGCAGAGAAAGAATTTTTTTTTCCTCCTCAGATTTACATTCTTTTTGACTCATTACGACAGAGGAGCTATCAAGGAAGATGTGAAGAAGGGAAGGAAATGAGAGATGGGGGCTATACTTTGGATAATGTTCAACAATAAAGAATGCAACTTATTTTAATATCCATTACTGATTCCTCGACATGTTGCTTTACTTAGTTGTCTTAATTCAGTAAAACAAACTATATCCATTTTCAAATATCAGGCTATTGTTTTGTCATACCCATCATTAAATGATCCTTTCACTATCTTTTATTTGGTTTTAACTAGCCAAGGTCCATTGAAATTCAGTTCAACTCTGTGTTAGTGGAGATTGCAAGACAGTGTTTATGGGAGAGAAGACAGGGTGTGTTATTCTATGTTTAATGTAGATCCTGCTCCAGTTAAGAAAAAAACTGTATTAGTACGAAGAAATTTGCCAGCCTGGAATCCACTAAAAAAGAAAGAAAGAAAGAAAGAAAGAAAGAAAGAAAGAAAGAGAAAGAAGAAAGGAAGAAAAGAAAAGAAAAGAGAAAGAGAACTTTTTATGACAGTGTTTCAGTTTTGACATATAACCTGATGGGAGTTATAGGAATAATAGAAAAAGTAAGGGAGAATCATTTATAGAGTCTATGGCTAAAGTTTCAGAGTAGGGAATGTTCACATTTGAAGGCTATGTCCTAAATTAGCAGCGGTATTTGGAGGCTTTGGAAAATATGGACTTTGTCACAGGTTCAATCCCTAGACTGGAAGAAACTAGGATATTGCCTCCATAGGAATGTACATAACTGGGGGATGAAAGCTTAGAAGTACAATCCTGTGGGTTTTTTTTAATATGACCAGCCTTAGTATTTCTATAATTGTGTTTAAAATTGACACAAGATTTTGTTTGTAAAGTTATTCTTTATTTCTCTAGAGACTATTGGGGAAGTGATGATTGCCTTGATCTAAGTCATTTTCCTTTTGATTATATTTTCAATGAAAATTTATGGTGGAATATGAACTTACTGTTGAAGCTGTCATCACAATTACATTATTATCATGTGGTTAGAAATGTATGTCTGATATAAACTTATTAAGTAATTAAATCTATTAACTGTTAATAATGACTTCACTATTTAAATTCCATATTGCTTTTTAGATTCCTAAAATGAGTTTCCTACATCCTAGTATCTCATGTAGTTAAAGAGCAGAGTATGGACAAAAGAGTTTCCAAGTTGTCAAAGACATCTCTATACCTCTCCTCATTTTTTTACTAAATCAAATTAATTGGCTTTTACTCTCCTAACATATGAGGAATTATATTTTTTTATTCTTTTTTTTACATTTATTTATTTTTGAGAGACAGAGACAGAGCACAAGTGGGGGAGGGGCAGAGAGAGAAGGAGACACAGAATCTGAAGCAGGCTCCAGGCTCTGAGCTGTCAGCACAGAGCCCGCCGCGGGGCTCCAACAAGCGAACTTCAAGATCATGACCTGAGCCAAAGTCAGACACTTAACTGACTGAGCCACCCAGGCGCCCCCATATGAGGAATTATATTAAACATAAAACTTGAGAGAAGTTTTGTCTGGTATTCATAATTTAAACTCTTTAATCTGTTTTAGATTTTTCTATTGCATTCTTCTACCTGGTTCTTATAAATCAGCCTGCAAAAGAACATATTCCTTATTAACTTGTACATTAACAAATCCAAAGTTACAAACTACAGGTAGGCTAGCCCATGTTGTACAGAAGCAATTTTAAATAGAGTTAAGAAAACATTTTCATTCCATGCCAGAACTGTTCCCAAACATTCATTAGTAGATTGAAATGTGCCTTCTAGACCCTATGTGACTGATCAGGGTTCATGATGTCTGAAGAAAAACAAGAAAACTCACGGAAGCATAAACACCATTTTGAGAAAATACTGTTCCTTTTATTTTCAAAAGCATCTACTGTGCATTGTAGAGGATTTTGTGACTCATTAAGTGAAGATGCAATAATTAGGATCAAAGTATATATTTTGTATTGAGATTAATTACATTTTGAAAACTGGCTTATGGACAATAAACATTTTCTTACATGAAACACAGAAAGGATCTGAAAGGTCCAAAACTGAATTTTACTCCACAGCAGTTGGGAAATCATTCAGTAAAAGGGAAATGGTAAGGTAATGCAGGATATCATAAAGGTTTTCTGGCTCCATATAAACTTTCTCTTTGGTCTCAAAAACATTAACCAACGCAGAGCTGACTGCGGCTGAGCTGGGTGTTCTTCCTCAATGCTTTATTACCTTCTTGAAGCTGACAGCAAAATGCTTCGGCAGTTGATTCAACATTAGACTCTAACGGTCTTAAGTCTAAGGGAAGCTGGTAACTGCTTTGCAAATATTAAAGATGGAAATGGCATTTTCAAAATCTAGATTTTGTTCTTTCTGGTTTTTATGTGTTTTGCCCAGAGGTAGATTTTTTAAGAAATATGAAAGTTGTATTTTGTAATTTTGCCAGGAATGTATTCATGAACGTAAATAGAAAGAGACGGGATGATAGGTCTGTGTTTGTATTTTAGGAGAGTATAAAATGAAAGTATGTGGTGTCTGTTTTCTTCGGGATACAATATGTCATCTAGTGAACAATTTTTATATATGTTTTGCCATCTATCATCCTCATCCTACTTAAGAATAAAATTAGAGTTGGCTGTATCCCAGTGTTGTTTTAAACACACAGATTCACAAAGGATACTGTCTTCTTGGATGTGACCTAGGCAGATGTTGTTCATGAAAAGAAATTAGAAATAGAGAGATGGGTGTTAGAATTGAAAGGAAGGTGTTTTATTTGGTCCATCCAGTCAGGACAGACTAGATTATGCTTTGGTGATTAAAAACACCACCTCAAATTTTATCATGTCAGAAGTTTCTTTCTCATGCACATTACCCATCTAATATGGACCAGCAGGGAGTTGGACCCATTGTGGTTACTTAGACATAGGATGACAAAAGCTTCATCCTGAAGCAATTCCACTTGACAGTAAAAAAGGTTTGAGGCAAATCTCAGCCTGGCCTTTAAAACATCTGCTTAGATTTCATTGGCCAAAGCAAGTTACTTGGCCAAGTATAACTTCAAAGAAGATCGAGAAGCACAGTTTTATCGCATGCCCCAAAAGAGAGAGCCAGAAATATATAGTGAACAGCACAGAGGACTTAAACAGTATTATAAATAATATTCAGGGAATGATTTGTTGGAGACTGAATTGATCACAACTTAGACAATCAGTTTTACCCACAGTGACTTACTTCAGTTTCTTCAACTAACCTATTTATTGGTAAAACAAACACTGTTATAATTTGAGAAGTCCCCTCTGGTATATACCATTTCCGTGTGGTCTTCTTGTCATCAAGAACTATTTTGATTTCTATTTGAAGAAAAGAAAGTGATTTTCAAAGATATTGGTCTTGCCCTACATAATATTTTCATAAAATTTTCTGAAATAAGTCCAAGGCACATATTTCAGTAGGCATGAGAAGGCTCTAGAACATTTTGCTCTGCACAGATAACCCTTATAGAATATAAATTATTCTCATTATGTTAGGAGTGGTGACCTGCGGCCAGGTCTTGATACTTGAAACTAAACAAAATTATAATTAACATAACAATTATACTCTTATCAGTTGTATCTGTTTATTAAATATCACATATCATATCCCTATTATGGATCATTGAACACAACCTATAGGAAATTATTGCTTCACAGCCACATACTTGCACCATGCTCTAAAACATGGTTACTAGAGGTCAAGATTTTGAGGTATGGATATTTTGACACTAACTAAAGCTACCATATTTTTCACCCCAATTGTTAGAATACTTTTTTTGGTGCCACTTTTATGCATAGAAAGTAGTCTATAAAACAGAATTTGGATGTTAAGAACACAGTAGTTCCTCAATAGAGATATGAAAATAAATATAAGAAGGCTTAATTTTCTGAAACATTTTCTTTACTGGAGAAAGCTGTACTTGAAAGTATGTGATTATCTCCAAAGTACATGACAAATACATGTTGCAACATCCATCTGTCAGCATTGCTAGCAAAGTAAAATGTAAAGAACATATTTTATTTTGTTAATGGGTCAGTATTAAAAAGAAATCTGAAGTCATTTCTTCCATACCTTTCACAATAGTTCCCTAGCATCAAGATAGGATGCACTAATTTACCTCAGTTGCTTTAATGTAGGAAGTACTTAAAAAAAAAAAAAAAAACGAAAACCCTTCAGACATTGAAGAGAAAGAACATACCCTCAAATAATTAAAAGAAAAAAATCAGACATCTAGGGGCACTATATGGCTCAGTCGGTTGAGTGGCTGCCTCTTGATTTTGACTCAGGTCATGATCCCAGGGTCATGGGATGGAGCCCTGCATGGGACTCCACATTAAGCATGGAGACTGCTTAAGATTTCTCTCTCTCTTTATCTCTCCCTTGGCCCCTCCCTTTTGCTCTGCTCACACACTCCTCCTCACATTCTCTCTCCTTTTTCCTTTCAAATAAATCAATACATCAATACATCAATAAACAAACAGAAAAAGAAAAACTAGAGCTCTAGTCAGGAATAAACAGGACATCATTTAGTGATATAGGATGGCAGGGTAATTCACTGTTTTTATAGTAGAGTTTTTAAAATCACAAGGCCCCCTATATTGGACTAGAAACTGAATAGGAAACACAAATTTCTTTTGATTTGGGAGTCAAAGGAGTCCTAAGGCTGAGATTTTAAACTCCCCAACAGATTTTTGGTTTTACAATAGTTGGCAAAGTTATTTGCATATGCCCCCTGAATTAATAGTAGTATGCTTCATTTGAAAAATAGAGAAAAATAAACATAATAGAAAGTATAAATCACTCATAGACTTAAAAATTTGTGTAGACTCTGAGGTGCCTGGGTGGCTCAGTCAGTTGAGCATTTGACTTCAGCTCAAGTCATGATCTCCCAGCTTGTGGGTTCGAGCCCTGCATCGGGCTCTATGCTGACAGCTCGGAGCCTGGAGCTTGCTTTGGATTCTGTGTCTTCCTCTCTCTCTGCCTCTAACCCACTTGCATTCTGTCTCTGTCTCTCTCAAAAATAAATAAACATTACAAAAAATTTTTTTAAATTTATAGACTCTGAAGTAAAAGTCCCTTTGTCTTCTTCAACCTAGTATTTTTTTCTCTGTGTTTATGCATACACGTGACTCATAGCTGTGTAACTTTTAAAAAGAGGAAAGGGCTATTAAACACATTGATTTTTAAGTTTTTTTAATAGAGCATATCATGTACACTTTTAGTCCATACATCTCAAGTTACCTAGTGAAATAACTATTTAGTATATCATTGTACTATTTTTCCCTGATTTACTCAGTCATTCTCCTACTGATGGACGTTTTTGTGGTTTCTAATTTCATATTATTCCAAATAAAGCTGGAGTAAGTGTTTTAAATATTGTGAATACTTTTTAAATGTCTTAAGTATAAGAATCAAAATATCTTAGCTAAAAGAAAATGTATTAATTACAAGAGTCATGGGATCAATAGGAAGAAAACAGAAACACAAAAGATGGTTAACAAAGAATCTCTGTTGATTAACAATCAGCTGGAGAACTCAGAACATACTGCTTCTCTATGGAGTCATTTTCAGAAAGTCTGTATGTGATATTTTTGATGCATTGTAATATTACTGAGGTAATGCATCTAACATCATGCCACTGATTCTCTGGGATCCTAATAAGTGTCCTAATTCAAATTTCAATGAACACTTTCAAGTACCACATGACCTAGGAATGAATGTAACAGTGGGAGTTGTTGATTAGGTGAGTTACCCTAATGACAGAGAGTCAAGGCTATTTACTGTCACACTATAAGATTTCTGTTTGGTTGTAAACCCAATGAAGAAAACTGACTCATGTCCAGATGCTACTGGAGAGAACATAAACTTTATATTTTAGTGTCCAACGTGTAAACCCAGATGATATGTACTTCACTGTTAATCACCTAAGGTTTATATTGGAGAGACTTAGTTAATTTACATGGTATAATTATTTTCTATATTTTCCATGAAGTTTTCTTTTCCAGTAATTTGCAAAAACAAAATGAAAAATCAAAACTCAAACTGAAACTTTGTTGCAGAATAGAGATAACTCTTTATACATTCAAATGGATTTCATGATCAAACTTGGAAAAGATTGAAAGTTATTTTTAAAAATTACCTATGGGGCGCCCGGGGGGCTCAGTCAGTTAAGCGGCCAACTTCGGCTCAGGTCATGATCTCACGGTCCGTGAGTTCGAGCCCCGCATCAGGCTCTGTGCTGACAGCTCAGAGCCTGGAGCCTGTTTCAGATTCTGTGTCTCCCTCTCTCTGACCCTCCCCAGTTCATGCTCTGTCTCTCTCTGTCTCAAAAATAAATAAATGTTAAAAAAAATTAAAAAAAAATTACCTATAGAGTTAGGCTTTGCCAAAATCCATATTTTATTGTAAACGGATTCTGGAACATTTTAAATTATCTCAAGTTCACCTAATCTTAATCACAGTGATTGTGATGTGTATGATACCTCTTACTTTTACATGTATCTTCTACCATTAATTTTATTGTTTAGATCAGATTTCAGGTGGTTGTGATTTTTCCCCAAATACTTAACCACTTTACATTCAGAAATTGAGAGATTAGTTTATTTCAAGGTCATTGGCTCTGTGCTATCAGTGCAGAACCCCACATGGGGCCTGATCTCATGAACCATGAGCTAATGACCTGAGCCGAAATCAAGAATTGAACATGTAAACAAATGAGCTACCCAGGCACCTCCTGCTTTATTATTTTAATGATAGATCTTGCAATGTATTGAACTCATTGAATCTGCTGATTAAAAATATGCCTTCTTTGTCATCTTATTCAACAACATTTAATAATTCTAATAACTTTATAACTTCTAGTACCTTTCTGAGACTTAGTCCCAATTTGACATTACTAACTATGCATATCCTACTCTTACACCTGAAACTAAATGCTTAGTTTAAGAGCTTATAAAAAGCAATTTCTTTTTTATGACCTGATTTCTAAAATGCTTCTTAAAATGTAATTCATCTTTGTATAGTGAAACATAAATGCCAATATGTTCTTATTCAAAAAGGTTGTTTTGAATTTATTAAATAATGCAGTAAAAATTAGGTGACAATTTTAATTTAATAAGAATAATATTTCTATAAATATATTGGAAGCATGATGTGTAAATGAGCATTGAAAACCAGGAGGACATTGTATATAAATTTGAGACACAGATTGCTATGTAATTTTAACAGATAGAATCAATTCTGAAACATGAATTGGAATTTCTATTACAACTTTATAATGCTTAATCAAATTATATGATTGTTGTAGCTTAAGACTTAAAATATTTATCAACATGTCTGCCCTACATACTGTTGAGAGGTCCTGATTATTGGCCAATACATGTATAGTGATTTATTATCTGTATTAGTGTTCTCTTATGTTTGGTAACTTAAATCACTTAGCAAGAGTGGGAATAGGTGCTTCAGAAAATAACCCTGAAAGATTTTGTATTGCTCTAATGAGGTTCTTTGCTTTGAATAGGGCAGAATTTGTTCTAATTTAAAAAGAAGACAAATAAGGATGATGTAGGAAATTCTCTTCTGATGCCCTTTTATATACATCAGTATCCTTGTCAACCTACATTAAATAGCAGCATTTAAATAAATAACAACCATATCAACAAGAGAAGTTATTTACTATTATTAGGAGACAATTCTCCATGAGTCTTTCACATTTCTATACTTCTTATAACCACTCTGATGAACAGTACACAACTGCCTTTGTTCTCAGCTATATTTTCAAGGAATTTTATACAGCAAAGAGCCTTGGAAGACTGAGTAAAGGGCAAGTTTGTCTACTGTTTAATAAATAAAAGTCTTCCTTAAGGGCAAAGTTCCGACAAGTTTACTGTCCATTATAAAAGATTTGGTTTCCCTAAGCTCAGGGCTCCCTTCCTGTAATATGACCCTTTACATGCACAGGCATCACCTGGTCCTTTTAGCATCATTCTGTGGAATTGGGACTCAAGGAAACAATACAAATTGTTGATACTCTGGATACTGCAATTACTGTGAGCCATAAACTGTCTTTTGTATTTGTCTCAGGACTCTCATGCCTTTTTCCAGCATCCTGGAAACTGGCAGGACTATCTTGTTAGCTTGCAAGTAGAGTAAAAACTCTTTGAAACAACAAAACTAAGATGCTTGATTTTTTAACTTATGATCGATGCTTTATTAAAAAAATCCCTTAGTTCTTCATTGAAAGCATATTATGTGCAATGTTCTGTGCTAGATGCTATAAATGGAAAGAAAATTGTTTCTACCCTCAGATAAATGAATGTCTAGTGAAGAGATAGATGTAATATAAATTTTTAAGTATAAAAGGAGCTTTGGACCATTGAATACCTAATTCTGCTTGGGTTGAAAAAGTTTCACAAGGAAGGCTTCTTAAGGAAGGGAAGGCAAAGAAAAGACGTGGAATATGGAAATACATCTTTTAGAAAGTTACAAGCAGGAAAAGTTCCCAGGCACTGAAACCAGAATAATGACAGAATTTATTTGTAAGGCTGAAGCTATCCACCCAGAGAAAAAGCCAACTAGGTCTGCTAGCATTGTGTGCCAAGGAAAAGAATTTTGATTTTATTTGGAAGGCAACGGAGAGTCATTGAAGGATTTTGATAAGCAGAAGAAATGCTTAAGTATCCCTCTTTATTTTTTCACATCATTTATCACAACTTGACATATTATGTATTTCTTTTATTGTCTTATCTTTTAAAAAAATTTAAATGTTTATTCGTTTTTGAGGGACAGAGAGAGACAGAGCATGAGTGGGGGAGGGGCAGAGAAAAGGAGACACAGAATCCAAAGCAGGCTCCAGGCTCCAAGCTGTGAGCACAGAGCCTGACATGGGGCTCAAACTCATGAACTGTGAGATCAGGACCTGAACCTAAGTTGAACTCCTAACTGACTAAGCCACCCACTCACCCCTTATTGTCTTATCTTAAAATATACATTCCATTAGAGCAGGAGCATTTTGTTGTCACTGTTTATTGAGGTCCTCAATGCCTAAAATGATACCCAACAGATAGTTCATAATCTCTTAGTACTTCTTGAATGAATAAATAGGAGCCACGTGGAATATGGATTACAGATAAAGAAGCATGAGAGCAGAGGCATGGTATGCAATAGTGACTATTATAGTACCCGGATGTGAGATTATAATGGCTTGAAAAAACACATTCTTTGAGATAGGTATATAGAAACAGGTCTAGAGGAGATAGTAAATTTATCTTAGCACATATCAATTTTGAGATACAGCAAGACATCTATGTGGAGATAGCCAGTAGGCAGTTGGATATATGGCTCTTACACTGTGGTTAGAAATCTTGGCTCGATGTAAACATTAGAAAGTCATAAGTAAGTAGGTGTTATTTAAAGCTATGTGCAAGGCTAAGATCACCTACAGAGAGGCCAACTGAGAAGCAAAGAATACATTCCTTTAAAACAACAACATCTAAAGGGCAGGCAGAAAAATAACCTGAGGATAAGGAACTAGGGAGGTAGAGAAGTAGGAGGAAAAATTGCCAGGATTAATAAGTAATTTTTCAGGTATGTATATTTTATACAAAGCAGAGAATATCTAAATAAGTAATCTTTCATTTATGAGGGAAAACCTTCTGGAAAAAAATTTATGATGTGTTTCACCCTTTGAAAATGAAAAAGAAGAAATCGTTCTATTTGGGATCTTGGGAGAACATGTGATCTGGTTATGTTAGATTAGCTATAAAAGAAGCACATTTAGAAGATTCAGCTAGAATCCAAAGAACCAAATCTCACTTGAGAAAACTTGAGTTCCTGAGTGAAACTGACAGTGAAGCAATCACTTCATGAGTCTTAATTAAAACATGAATTATTCTCCTTCATTGTTGTTAGTAAAATTCTATCCTATTATTTACTGTGTACTTAAATACCAGAGAGTAACAACCATTCTCTTAGCTTGATATTCAGAACAGGCTAATCATGAGAGGCTCGCTCAAGTTAGAAGCACTAAGCAAATGAAAATAGAGGGTAGAGGAATCAGAGATGTTTCAGGTCAGTTGGTCAAGCTCAATTACTAGATCAAAGAATCTAAGGAGTTTCATGAAGATGACTTACCAAGGTCTGCCTATATCAGGAGCTCTAGGCAAGACTCCACTTGAAGGGAGGGAAAGTCATTCTTGTTGAGACTGATATCTGGATACCGTCATTTTAGAAATCCCATGAAGGTTTTCTGTATCTGTATTTTATTTTATAATAAACAGTTGAAAAAATCCCATGAAATCTTTCTGGTGAACCCGTGAAATGCCTTATTTGCAAATCCTTTCTTATCAAAGTTGACCCGTCTATTTTCCTGCTGGCTTTGTCTTGTACTTTCATATTTGATTAATATACCATTTACTGGTTTGGGACCTAACATTTTGTTAAAGTGCAATTACCTTTGTTTTCCTGTTTTTCTTGGTCTCTCCACCTCCCTTACATTTTGTCTAAGTATCTGTTCACTGGCAGTCATTTAAGATTAGACCTCCATCGAGGTAATTTTGGCAAGTGTATTTCAAAGACAGTTCTACATAAAAAGTGGTAGACATGTAAAATTATTCTTGGCTCTTTGCCATGAGAAAAATATACAGAGTTGTCCACAAATACCAACTCAGACCTCATAATATTTCTGTCAAATGAGGTGTGAAGCAGTCACAGATATACATCAACTAACAGAGAGTGACTTTGAGTATTTTGTTTTACCAGAAACATAAGAATACTTATGGCTTAAATCATGAAATGTTTGAGTCCTTGTATTAATGATGTCCTTTTTACAAATTGCAAAAGAAGTTTCAAGGTTAATAGTGGATTTGCGTTACTAATAAAGAATTAACAACACATTAACATTTTTACAACTGGAATATAATGCTCATAATTTTAGTGCCTTAGAAGATGGGAATTGAAAATTGTCCCAATTGTCTGAAACAGACTAAGCTATTTTTGATTATACATCATAAGTCATCTTTCATAAAAACTACACATGGCAGTGTTTTTCTTTTTTTTTCTTTTTTTCTCCCCAGCTTTATGAAGTATAAAATGACAAATAAAATTGCGTATATTTAAAGCATACAACATGATGGTTTGAAACACTGAAATGATTACCACAATCAGGTTAATTAACACATCTATCACCTCACATAATTACCTTTTATTTTTTTTCTTTTCTTTTTTCTTTTCTTTTCTTTTCTTTTCTTTTCTTTTCTTTTCTTTTCTTTTTTTGTGTGGTGAGAATGCTTAAGATCTAATCTCTCAGCAAATTTCAATTATACAATACAGTATTATTAACTATAGTCACCATGCTGTTCGTTAGATCTGTAGAACTTACTCATCTTATAATTGAAGGTTTGCCCCTTTTGACCAACATCTCTCCATTTCCCCCACCTCCCAGCCCCTAGTCACCACCATTCTATCCTGTTTCTATGAGTGTGACTTTTGAAAACACTTTAAGATTCCACATACACGTGAGATCATACAGTATTTATCTTTTTCTGTCTCACTTATTCTGCCTTACTTAATGCCCTCCAGGTTCACTCATGTTGCCTCAGTGGAAGATTTCTCTCTTTCTTGTGGCTGATTAATAATATTCCATTTGTCCACTCATATCTTCTTTGTCCTCTCATCTGTCAATGGAGAGATAGGTTGTTTCCATATATTTGCTATTGTAAAATAGGCTATTTTGAATTGAAAAATATTTAATAATTTCAGAAGTATGTCATAGGCGTTGGATTTTTTGTGTTGCTGAAGTATTCTCATTTTTCTCCCTAATGTTTATGTACTTGTCTATAAAAGGTTCTATTATTATTATTATTATTATTCATGGGTATTTGTATTTAAATGTTTGTCTTCTTTTCTTCTCTTTTATTTTATTTTATTTTAATTTAATTTTTAATTTTTTTAAAATTTCAATCCAAATCAGTTAGCATATAGTGCAACAATGATTTCAGGAGTAGATTCCTTAGTGCCCCTTACCCATTTAGCCCATCCCGCCTCCCACAACCCCTCCAGTAACCCTCAGTTTGTTCTCCATGAGTCTCTTCTGTTTTGTCCCCCTCCCTGTTTTTATATTATTTTTGTTTCCGTTCCCTTATGTTCATCTGTTTGGTCTCTTAAAGTCCTTATATGAATGAAGTCATATGATTTTTGTCTTTCTCTGACTAATTTCACTTAGCATAATACCCTTCAGTTCCATCCACGTAGTTGCAAGTGGCAAGATTTCATTCTGTTTGATTGCCGAGTAATACTCTATTGTGTGTGTGTGTGTGTGTGTGTGTGTGTGTGTGTATATGTATATACACACACCACATTTTGTTTATCCACTCATCCATCGATGGACATTTGGGCTCTTCCCATACTTTGGCTATTGTTGATAGTGCTGCTATAAACATGGGGGTGCATGTGTCCCTTCGAAAGAACACACCTGTATCCCATGGATAAATGCCTAGTAGTGCAATTGCTGGGTCATAGGGTAGTTCTATTTTTAGTTTTTTGAGGAACCTCCATACTGTTTTCCAGAGTGGCTGCACCAGCTTGAATTCCCACCAACAATGCAAAAGAGATCCTCTTTCTCCACATCCTCGCCAACATCTGTTGTTGCCTGAGTCGTTAATGTTAGCCATTCTGACAGGTGTAAGGTGGTATCTCATTGTGGTTTTGATTTGTATTTCCCAGATGATGAGTGATGTTGAGCATTTTTTCATGTGTCAGTTGGCCATCTGGATGTCTTCTTTGGAGAAGTGTCTATTCATGTCTTTTGCCCATTTCTTCACTGGGTTATTTGTTTTTTGGGTGAGTTTGATCAGTTCTTTATAGATTTTGGATACTAACCCTTTATCTGATATGTCATTTGCAAGTATCTTCTCTCATTCTGTAGGTTGCCTTTTAGTTTTGCTGATTATTTCCTTTGCTGTGCAGAAGCTTTTTATTTTGATGAGGTCCAAGTAGTTCATTTTTGCTTTTGTTTCCCTTGCCTCTGGAGATGTGTTGAGTAAGAAGTTGTTGCGGGCAAGATCAAAGAGGTTTTTGCCTGCTTTATTCTCGAGGATTTTGGTGGCTTCCTGTCTTACATTGAGGTCTTCCATCCATTTTGAGTTTATTTTTGTGTATGGTGTAAGAAAGTGGTCCAGGTTCATTCTTCTGCATGTCGCTGTCCAGTTTTCCCAGCACCACTTGCTGAAGAGACTGTCTTTATTCCACTGGATATTCTTTCCTGCTATGTCAAAGATTAGTTGGCCATAAGTTTCTGGGTCCATTTCTGGGTTTGCTATTCTGTTCCATTGATCTGAGTGTCTGTTCTTGTGCCAGTACCATACTGTCTTGATGATTACAGCTTTGTAGTATAGCTTGAAGTCTGGGATTGTGATGCCTCCTGCTTTGGTTTTCTTCTTCAAGATTGCTTTGGCTATTTGTGGTCTTTTATGTTTCCATACAAATTTTAGGATTATTTGTTCTAGCTCTGTGAAGAATGCTGGTGTTATTTTGATAGGGATTGCATTGAATATGTAGATTGCTTTGGGTAGTTTAGACATTTTAACAATATTTGTTCTTCCTATCCAGGAGCATGGAATGTTTTTCCATTTTTTTGTGTCTTCTTCAATTTCTTTCATAAGGTTTCTATAGTTTTCAGTGTATAGATTAGAGATTTTTCAAAAAAAAATTTAGTTTATCCCGGCCCTATGAAATAGATATAATTCATTTGTAATTACCATATCAATATCTGGCATTTACAAGATATGCGCTTGACATATAATACTTTAAAACTGCTTATTCATATGATTTGATGATACTAATTTTTAATTACACTCTGGGATATCTACTCTGGATGCCCAGGATTTTTTCTCTTGTGTTAGTTTAAGAAGGAACTGAGCATGAAGATTCTTAGAAGATTCTCACAGACCAGGCCAGCTCTGGAAGTGAGTGATTGTGGGTAGTGGAAGATTTTTTAATGACTTCTACCATTAGAGGTTGATAAGGTTCAGGTAGGTGGGTAAAGCTCATGATCTTTAAGGAGCCAGTATGATTCTCTGAGTTCCTGAAGAGGCCCTGTAACAAAGCCAGTAGAGTCGAGACTTTCAGGCCCCTATAGAGTGACCTGAGGGGCCATGGTGACTGCTGGATAGTCAAAATCTCCAACTCAATAGTTGTCTCTAGACATTACATAGCACTATGTTTCCTTATTTTGAATCTCTCAACTGCCTCCCTCTTCCTTAGATTTCTACCTTTAGACCATTTTAAGTCCATTTCAAATGTCATTTTCCTAAGAAACATGAAGAAAATTATTTATCAACATTGTCAAGATTTTAACTTATACTTCAAGTTCACCAAAGTTTCAGAATACCATTTGTGTAGTTTTCTAAATTTTTTTTAACGTTTATTTATTTTTGAGACAGAAAGAGACAGAGCATGAATGGGGGAGGGTCAGAGAGAGGGAGACACAGAATCTGAAACAGGCTCCAGGCTCTGAGCTGTCAGCACAGAGCCTGACGTGGGGCTCGAACTCACAGACCGCGAGATCATGACCTGAGCCGAAGTCGGACGCTTAACCGACTGAGCCATCCAGGCGCCCCTGTGCAGTTTTCTAATGACACCATATAGATTAGAGAGATCTCTTTGAAATATTTAAATAGGTGCAATGAATATATATTTTATGTGTCGCTTCTGATTCTACTTGATATATTTCCCAACATCTGTCACATGTTGGCCCTGGTTATATTTGTTGAATGAATGTAATGTTGGTTATTTATCTGAATAATGCAATGAACACATTGCTGAAATGTGAAAGGAGGCAAAAGTTAGAGCTTTTAATTTTTAAATGCAGTGAATTCTATGCTATGTGTAGGCAGGTGAAGTTGTAAAGAATGTAATTAAGGCTTCCTCATTTCTGACAAATCACTGAATCAGTTGTGAGAATGACAAAGTCTTCTTCAATGCCAATGAAAATGACAAAAATTTTAAAATATTGTATTTTTATCTAAGTGTTGTTTTTTTCCAAAGGCAATAAAAACTGAGAAATTGAGGAATGACTGCATCTAATATGACATGCTGTCTTTTTTTTTCAATTCAGAATCCTCAATAACAATAGTTTTAATTTTTTTTTACTATCTATGACTTAATAGTAAATGATATCAAGGTTTATCTGATCAAAATGGATCTGAATGCCAAGGAGTAATGCCAGGTAAATGCGAACAATATGATCAACTCTGTAAATGTTGACTGGATGATGAACAGCTTCAGATTCTTATAAGTGCCGCAAAGTAACAGCTATTTTAGGGCCCACATCCAACTAAAGTGTTACTCCTATACTTCTGCTATGTTCCGAAAACAGAAACTAATGGAATGCAAACACCTAAACACAGAACCTATAGGGCCTTTGATACTGAGCCCAGGGACTGCTACAGTTAAGAGTTCAGGCTACTGGCATTTGGGTAAGATACATCCAAATTTAGCCAAGAGATTTGGAGCCTTTGTGGATCTGAAACAAATGACCCTAAACATTCACACATGGGCTAATTTAAGCAAAGGTTTGTTTGTGTTGTGTTGAGAGACAGGAATCCGAGAAGAGAGGAAGTTTCGGGTCAAATGGTAGAAGCACTTGGGAGTTTCAAAGCTCCAGGATATTGACAAATATATAATGCTTCTCTGAGGGGTCTTGTTGGGGCTCAGGAAGTAAATGTGAGGGTTGACAGGGTGGTGATAACAAATGCACAAGTGTACACGGCAATCTGCTTGGCTTTTTGAAGTTGAGACTTGGTTGGGAAGAGATGCAATCTAAAGTTGAATCTACACCTTTGCCTATTAGATCTGATTGTAGAATTACATCTAAAAGTGTTTGAAGAATTATCACATTTTTCCAGAATGATATAATTTTTTGCAATGACCTTCAGTTTTGAGAGACTGATACCATTCCTTACCCAGTGTAAATATAGGACACAAAATGCATCAAGCTAATTGCAAATGAAGATGAACACAACTTGCAGTGTTGTGTATGTGAGTGTGCAGATGGAATGAAAATATACTTCAACAGATGGATGATGAAACAAAGGGGCACTTGGTCTGCAATGCTCAGGGTTTGAGAATTCCTGAAAGTTATAGCTCTGACTTTTCCACCTCCCTATAGTGATGAAATGAACCCTTTAGGGGTGTGAGACAAGGTGGACCGAGTGTCCTGACTGCCTACACATGACCCATTTCAAGTTCTCAAAAACTCAAATGCAGACTCTCCTGTTGGGACTTGGAATAGAAGGAAAGGGTCCGCTTCCATTCTTGCAAATGGAATCCATGGCTTTCTTCTTGTTCCTCCAACTAACTCATTTCAAGCTAAGAAAAATATTCTTAAATATGTATTATGTGATGAAGGATAAGGGATGGTACCCCTTACAAACTCAGATGGAAAAGGAATAAATGCTGAATGGAAAAGAAATCACTGTGATCATTGAACTTGGATAAAAATAGTCTTATTGCAGCTTCAAGAGCTGACATGATACTCTAGAACCTAACAAATAGGAAATAGGAGTTTTTTTTTAAAGAAGGGATACAATTTTTAAAGTTTATTTATTTTAAGATAGAGAGAAAGAGAGAGAGGAAATGAGCAGGAGAGGGGCACAGAGAGAGAGAGAGAGAGAGAGAGAGAGAGAGAGAGAGAGAATCTCAAGCAGGCTCCACATTCAGTGCAGAGCCTGATGTGAAGCTGGACTCCACAACCGTGAGATCGTGACCTGAGCTGATGCTTAACTGACTGAGTCACCCAGGCACCCAGAAGATGTTTGAAAATAATTAGAAAGTGATGAATTTTGTATGTCTAATACCTTTGTTTTTGGTATAGAATATATTTACTTATAAGGATTTTTTGATATGCAAAAAGATGTACATAATTAGTGGACAACAAGTTGATGCATTTGGAGATAAATATACATCCACGAAACTATCACCAAAATCACCATAAACCCATCCATCTCCTCCCAAAATTTCCTCCCTCCTTCTTACTTTTTTACTGTTTCTTATTGTTATTTTATTCTGTGGTAAGAACACTGAACTATCCTCAGCAAATTTTCAATAGTTATAAGCTTTTATATTTCATCTTTGTCATGGCTGTGCTTAAGAACTAGCTTGCAAAATTCCTGAGGGCTGAGGCACCAGCTCTCTGAAGCCAGCAAGCCCCTGCTTCAGTACGTCCCTACTTTTACCTCCCCCTGGTGTAGATGAGACAGGTTCAAACTCTGAGACTGCATGGAAAGAACCAAGATCCGTCTGGAAAAAGGAAAATCGCCGAAGTGGGAACTTGTTTGTTCAGTCACATAAGCCTCACTTTCAAGGGAGACCAAAATACCTTCGTCGCTTCTGATTGCCATGACTTCTCCACCAACCATAAGCAAGACGCCGATCATATGAACCACATTCAAGGAAAAACGCTTTACAAAATTATGTGAATTGTGGAAATAAGACATATAGTGCTCTAAGTTGGTTTGAACTCACTTGAACAAATTATGGAAATGAGTAGAAAGTACTTTTATTTGTGGTGGAAATTATGTTTTAAAATGACAAATCCCTGACTGCTGCTGGATCCTGCTCTTCAGTCTGAAAATGAATTCCTATAAATAGCTGAAATCCGAGAACAGAATCAATTTGAGTGTTTATGTATGTGTTATACTTATCTCTGTGTGTTTCCCTATAATCTTTCAGTGTCTAGACACATTTATTTCAGTAAATTAGAATATAAGTTGACTTTTATTTGTGAAACATATGAAATGATATGAATTAGACGAAAAACATGTTATCAATTAAAATTTCATTCATGAAATCCTATACACGTTCATGACATAAATAACTGCTTGTTTTAATTTTCTCAAGCTAACCTAAATTAAAATGAATCACAGTAAAACTGAAGCTATAAAATATTTTATCATGTATTTTATGCCGATACTAGATGCACTAAAATGAACAGAACTTTATTTTTCAGGCAGCATCTGTTACCCAGATATTTATAAAGATTCTGCATCAATACTGTGCACAGTATAATTTAAGAGGAAGTTCTTTGATGCTGTCACTGTTGATTCATGTAATCCCATTTATCTTTCTCTGCCTTTGTTTATTTCTAGTTCACAGTGTTCTCTTTCCTCTTTTGCCTTCAGCCTATTTGCTGAATTTTCCATAACATCCATGCTATAGTCAGAGATTTTCTTAATATCACCAAATAAAAGTCAGTTCATTCAAATATCATATGTGATTTTTAGTGATTTTAGTAAAAGTATACTTACTTCTGGAAGAAAATTGGGTTAATGATGGCTGCCTCTTTGGCACAAATCGATAGTGCTAGTTTTGTGAGGCAGATTATGTTAGCGTTCCAAGGGCCTCTTCAAGGGCATTCACATCTGAAGGTGGAGACTACTTCTGACGGTGAACAGATCCTAAAGGTCCAAGAGAATCAGCTATAATGGTGGACTGATAGGCAGTATCGGTGTATTGATTAGGCTTCTAATTTGCTAACGGAGCCATAGTGATGACCACTCGAATGAAACAACATGATAGTCACCTGCTCTTCCTATAAATGGGGTCATACTTGACTAAAATCCAGTTCTGGGACCACTGAGCTGAATTGGCTACAATACAGTGAGGAGTGACATAGGGGAAGGCTATAAAAGCACATTAACAGAGGTTGGCCTGTGTGTCCTTTCACATAATCTTTTGAAATTGCTCTTTCCTGGATGTGAAACAAATATTTAGAATATTTTTCATTAGTCATCAACATACTTTTAAAATGACCTATGTTGCAATGACTGTGTTCTCATGGTTGATGTTAAAACAAAGGTCTGGAAGGCTGACTGGACAAGGAGCATTGGTCAGGTCTGATTGGTTGAATTCATATGTGGTCTCCTTCCTCCAGACAATAATCACTGATGTACTTGCACAAGATTGCTTTTGTGGTCACTACTTCTGTAATAAAGTTTTTTTTTTGTATGAATTTATATATTTTATATGGCACATGTTTATTTGTTCTAGGAAATTTCTGAGATGTCAAGTTCAAAGAATTCTGCAGATATCCTTCAAATAGCATCTCCCCATGAAGACCAAATGGTGTGGAAGATAGAAGATAGTAATGTGTGACAATTAACTATTTCTTTTGCTGCCGTGTCACTGAGGAAGATTTTTGCATCCATTAATGAGCCCCTTGCAATACTGAGAGGCAGTTCATGCCCACAAAGTAGAGCATGGGTCACTGCTCTTCTGAAACAGGTGGCAATGAGATGTTTGATTCAATTCTAAAGCAGTGAGGCAGTAGTCCTCAGAATGCCATCCCCTCACCGGCGGCATTATCATCACCTAACAGCATGTTAGGAACACAAATTATTTCCTGGCCCCATCCCAGACCTACTGAATCAGGGGCCTCTGGGGCTGAGAGCCCGCCATCTGCAGTTTAACAAGGTCTCCAGGTGATTCTAGTAGACATCAGAGTTTGATACTGCCCTAGAGTACCCCTTGCCATCGGGAAATGGCTAGGAGGCAGTTCATTGGCAGCCGAGTATGCGCTGGAGACGATGAGACAGCATTGACCTAATGCAGGTATAGACTATAGTTTGAAAGCCACCATATCTTTGATGGTTCAGACCTGGTGTATTTTCATTCTCTCCATGGTTGTCTCATAAATTGAGAGTTTATTATAGCTTAGGCCTCCCCATGGCCCTGAAGAGGCCAAGCCTTGATTTGCGCCCCAGTTCCTGCCATCTTGTCTAATCCTGATCCTAGCTTGCAGACATTCTTATTTTGTACCAGCTCTGCTGAAATCCCGGTAAATAAAACTTCAGTCTCAATCCCTTTGTAGTGTCCCCCTGCTCTATTACCACAAGTGCACCAATATTGCTGGGCACACGGTTTGCAAGGGTAACTAGCGGACCCTTGGCTGGAGGATCTAGGAAGGCAGAAATCCTGTCAATTTTACTTACCCCTCCAGCCAGTGATATGCTAGCAAATGTTTAACAACTGACTCTAAACAAACAAGCCCTGATTTATAGTGTTGCTGATTGTGGTGGTGTCAATACGCTCACTCAGGCTAATTTCAAGTGACCAGCGTGACGAATTGGGAAGAGACGTGCACAACTGGATCTCACACATCTATAGGAGCTGGCTCGAGGACACCACAGCCTCTCTCCTCAGTTCCTACCTGGATGCCTGGTAAACAGCAAGTGCTTAATAAATAAATATTTAATAAATGAAAGAAAGTGATAGGTCAGTGTGGACCTTTCTTCACCACCACTGGAAAAGCAAGTCAACCTGCACGTACCAGTGGTGAGGAAACACAACATCTGTATATGTGGGTGGTACATTTTTGGCTTTATGTTCTTATCCAGCCTTGGAGAATAAACAGTTGATGTCAAATCGCATAAACATTTGTCACATATTCAAAAACAGTGATGTTCTTGTAAACAGGTATAACTCAGCTATTCTAACTCATCCCCAGATAATTCAGACAGGTAAATTGATAGGAGTATATAATTTCAAAGCAGGAGTGGTCTATATTTTAACATGTTCAAGTGTTTGAACTTGTCATTGAAGTAGGATAATTAAATTGGTGACATTGACACTTGTAGACATGACTTTCTTTACCTTTTTAGCTCTGATGAAGGATATGTGACGTGATATGAAATTCACTGTTTAATAAAGCCATAGTGTACTTCCTTTAACATTACCAAGTGCGGTGTGCAAAGAAGTCCTATTTAAAATTGCAGTGCACCTGTTGGGGTGAGCACTGGGTGTTGTATGGAAACCAATCTGACAATAAATTTCATATTAATAATACATAAATAAAATTGCAGTAATATCGTTTGATAAGGATTTTCCCCCTGAGCTGTTTATTAAGGGGCAGAGTATTTGTCAAATGTTTTCAGAACAACTGTCTGTTATTTAGTACGGATTTATAACCCTATCTGAAAGAGGAGTTGTGCCTTCTTTTTCTGTAGTAGAGCTGATTTTTGTGACTTCAAAACATGGATTTTGACTACAGAGCTTTTGTTAACGTCTCTGCCATTAGATAATAGAAATCACTGCTGTTCTTCATTTCCCTGCTCTGTTCTTCACTTTCTAAATGCTCCCCGTGGGTGTTCATGTTCACTGGTATTTTCTTTCAACAATTCCTGTAAGTTACCCTTTCTTTGCGGATAAGTAAGAGTTTGCAAAACTTTACACCCTTATTCTTCAATTAAATACTGACATGGAGCAGCGGCGTGGTGCATGCTAATCACCAGGACCTCCCTGTGGGAATCTGTGCTGGAAGACTGGTTCACATTGAAGGCAGACAGCGCTGTTGACACTGGCTGTCAAAAAGGCCTCATGTCTTTGAAAGGAAATCTTAATCTTCTTTATTCATGTGTGAACAGGTCCAGGCCCCCATCCCCCGGACTCAGATGCATTGGCTGGTTAAACTCCAGGTTGCTAGGTTTTGGGGTAGAGTCTGTTTGCCGTGTCTAGTTTCCCCGAATGGATGAGGATTGAAAATTAAAATCTGTCTGACACAGACCATGGTTTTCCGTCTCTGTTTGAAGACACATGGCAACCTAGGGCGAAATGAAAAGGAATTTTATTGAGCGCAAAACCACTCAATGTTTAAATGTTGGACGGGGAGCCGAATGGTGATTTGGGGCAACCGGTAGATTGTTTATAGACAGTGGGATGGCTGTCAATCAAGGCACAATGGCAAAACTTGTGTCAGGGGAAAAAAAAGCGCTTTTCTAGTGGCTGAACTCCCGTTTCCTGTTGAAATGCTCAGTGCCACGAATAAAAAGCTTTTTTTCTTAGGTTTCCAAGAGCAAAAATTTCCGAATAACAGAGATGCCTATACTGTTAAACATCGTTTGATCTGGGTGGCACAGCACTTATTAACAGTTTAAAGCTAAATTCTATCCCAAAGATCTCCCATACAGATTGTCTGCTGCATTTGAAATTTCTTCCTCTTGGTTTTATCTCTTCTTGCCACATTTTTCACAAATAGAAAACAGAAGAAACAAAAATGTAACTGCCGATTGGAAATCATCAAAGATATTTGGGAACAATATGTACAGCAAATTTTAGAACCCTAATACAAAAAAGATCTTAAGCATACATTTGATTCGCTTTTGGAAACCTGTTTCTTTCTAGAAATCTGAAATTTTCCTGAGTGTTCTTTTAGATCATTCATGATGCATTTTTATTGCTGGTAGCATTTGAAAAAAACATATAACAAAGAAAAAAAACCTGCCAGTTAGCAATGCAAACTAGCTTTTCAAAATAAGTTTTGACTCTATGTTCCCAGAGAAATCTTAGGGCATGCAAGCAATAAATGTTATATTAGCCTAGTGTCTTAGTCAAATGAGTTTCTTCATTTAATTTTTTAAAAATCAAGATTTGAGAACTTAGTAGATAATAATAATAGATTCCAATATAGCTTCTAATTCTCTGAGTATGTCTTAGAGTTCTGTGTATCTGTAATAAGCTTATCCTATATATATATATATATATATATATATATATATATATATATATGGAGACATTAGAGCTGAATTATCAGAAAGGAGATATCCATCCGTTGGTGCTGTGCTAGGAGTGAGGACAGTAAATTTGCTGTGTTGCGTCATTGGCATTTCAACCCAGCTCCCCTTTGGATTCATGTCACGTATTTGTAAAATGACTACCCAGGGATATGGGTCCAGCCTTGACAAGGGAAAGGAGCAGACCTACAGGAAAGAAGGCCAGCAAAAACATTCTGTTGTCATTTTTGGTTTTGGGGATTGTTGATTCATCGTACTTCTTATTCCCAAACACCTCTGAATGGTTCTAGAAATAGCCTCTGGACTATTTATTTAATCCTGTGATTAGAAATTTGACCAGGCCGATGTAGAGAACATATTTGTTCCCAAGTCTCAATCACGCTTGTCATTACTTCCTTTGAGAGCACTTCCCTGAGTAGATTAAAATGTCGGTAAAATGTTATCCTTGACAGCCCTGAGTAGGCACAGCAGGTAAGGAAAATTAGAGTTGCCTAATCACAAGAAATTTTATCAGATGAGGTTGAACATGAGGCTGGGGGAGTGGAGGAGATCGCACATCCTAGGAATATCTGGGTTGTCCTGACTGCCATCAGAATCACTGCAAAATAGAATGGATATTTACCAATCTGGTCATTTTTACTCCTCATAAAAATAACAGTGGGAGAGTTGGAGCCATGTGAGGGGGTCTGACAGTCCCCACTTGGAAAGGACCTGAACCCCAGATTCCCTGACTGCTGCCTGCTGCCCTTCCCACCCCCTCAAGCATCTCTGTCAGCCAGCTGGTGGGAAGAGGTAAGAACACTACCTTGTCTCACCACAAAGTAGAGAATTATTGGCTCCGGGACTCAGGCAGTTCCCTGAGACTATGAAAGTGAAAGTAGGTTTCTATACATAATCTCAATGTTGATCAGAACTGCAACACGTGGCCTATAAATATTGCTAGAACCAGAACGATAAAGGATAGAAAGATCCTTGCAATTTTCCGTAGTCCCTCCAAACTTCAAGAGTAACGAAAATTTAAATGGTGTATGCATACATATTCACTCAGGAACTGGGAACAGCAAGCTATCATGTCTTTATGTTGGCATTTGGGATTATTAGCTTTGGCCAATTTAAAGTTACAAAATCACCTGGAGCTTCAAGGAGCCCCCCCCCCCCAAAAATAATTGTGAATGTAAATAATGTTAATACAGTAATAATAATGTGGATGCCTTGGGGATTAGGAGGAAATACTTGAAATTCCACAGCACAAAAAGGTTTTTGAAACATATATTTGTCTTTAGGGTGAGGGGTGGGAGGGGATGGTGTTTAACCAAACTGTCTTCTGCCATTTAATTTCCTTGTTCCAAGGCTATCACTGCATCCTTCAGGTGCTTCCCTGCACTCCTTGAACCCCTGAAATTAAGATTCACTGTGTCATTACAAAGGACTGGGAGAGGTGTACAGTCTTGGACAAGAAAAACACTCTGCTCTATTTTCTGGAACTATTATATCTGCCATTTCTGGGCCCGTGTCATCTGGGCCTCATGGCATGGAAAATGTTTGAGTGATGTGATGACTATAATTTCCTGGGCTTTTCCAGATTTCAGCCTTTGATTGTAAATCAACCTTAAAAAAATTAACCCAGCATTTGAAATTGTCTATGTCATTACTATTGATTCCCCCTCACTTTACAAAGGTTCTTTTTTCCCCCATTGTAGACATTCCAAAGACCTTCTGAGTAGCCACATCAGGGACTGAAATGAAAATAAAAATAAACTACCCTAAATTGAAAATGCTAGAAGGGAAAAATTATATTAGATTTTCCATGCTTCAAATAAAATGCAATAAATTTGTCTTAAAAACAAAAACTGGAAATGAACTTCTCTGTATTTGAAAATTATAAAATATAGTAGTCAAATATTTTTTAAAATAAAATGATAGCTCTAAACTAAATACATACGTGTATGGGAAAATAATCCTGACCTCCCTCCCACCCCTGTCCCCAACACACACACCCCCAGCCAGAATCCCCTGAACAAGAAAGAAAGAACAGAGCATTTTGTCTTTTTTTAAAGTTTATATATTTATTTATTTACTTTTAGTTTTTTTAAATGTTTATTTAGAGAGCAATCATAAGCATGAGTTGGGGAAGGGGCAGAGAGAGAGAGAGAGAGGGAAAGAGAGAATCCCAAGCAGGCTCCGTGGTGTCAGTACAGAGCCCAATGTAGGGCTCAGTTCCACAAACTGTGAGATCATGACCTGAGCCGAAATCAAGAGTCAGACGCTTAACTGACTTAGCCATCCGGGTGCCCCATTTGTTTGTTTGTTCGTTCATTCATTCATTCATTCATTCATTTTTAGTAATCTGTACACCCAATACGGGGCTTGAGCTCACAACCCAAGATCAAGAGTCACATACTTTTTCGACTGAGGCAGTCAAGTGCCCTAGAATTTTGTCTTTGACAAAACCATCATATTGGTTTATTTAGCTGGTTACCTATTTTTTCTCTTGACCTTTGGTATCTGTTTTTTATCATGGCTTCCATCAATACTTTCCCAGTACTTCTGGTGTCTCTATTTTCTCACAAGGGAATTTCCTTAACGTTTTATCCAATAATATGCTGATTTTGATGCAGCCATACATCAGGCCTTGATATGGTTATGTTTTACTTGCTTTGGTGAGACAATAACATCATTCCACAGATGTCTAGTTAGTTCTTAAGGAAGTCTTGTTGCATACCGAACTGAGGACAAACATCCTCCCTCTGTATTCAAAGGAAAAAGGAATGAGTAAGTAATTCTGGTATAAGGTCTACTTCTTAGTGATCACACTTTTCCATAGATAAAATTTCAGGCAGTTTCTTGGCTTTTCTGGTTCTTTTC
The DNA here is from genome assembly GCF_018350195.1 of Panthera tigris. Lineage (NCBI taxonomy): Eukaryota > Metazoa > Chordata > Mammalia > Carnivora > Felidae > Panthera > Panthera tigris. The sequence continues at coordinate 19,457,582 of NC_056676.1, forward strand.
AGTCGCAAGAACAGTCTCATGTCAGTGATTAAAGTCTCCTCCTAAGATTGCATTTCAGGTTTTATCTGATAGTGAGTTAGCTTCCTTCCCCAGTTCATGGTCACTGTACGCTTGAAAAGTTGCAATGAGTGAGGGGAGTGGTCGGTCAGTGGTTGGCATCCTCATTCTTCCTGGCTCCATGCTCTCTATTCCATGTGGCTGCTGTTGTTTTGGGGTTGGTGGGGACGTGTGAGGGAGGGGTTAGTTTAAATTTAGGGTGCTGGCTCTCACTTGATGGGCCATTCTCATAGATGCATTGGCAATTCATGTAGGAAGCTCTTGACTACAGTTCTTTTGTTCCAACTGTGCTTTCTTAGGCTCTCATTTCCCTGGTCCTTTAGCATCTGGACTTCTAGATGCACATGCTCACTCAGACCCAAAAATTCACAACCTCCATAGGTAGGACCCAGGTGTGGAGGTGTTTTATAAGCTCCCAGGTGGTATAAATCCATAGATTGCCATCATACTTGTGATCCATGAATTTATACTCAGGAGACTTTTCTTATTTCCACCCTCTCCTCTCTACCCCTGCATGCTACAATGCAAAATCTTACCTCAGGGAAATGTTTCCCTCTCCAGCTACATACAATGATTTTCTTTTTTTCTTTTTTTCAATATATGAAATTTATTGTCAAATTGGTTTCCATACAACACCCAGTGCTCATCCCAAAATGTGCCCTCCTCAATACTCATCACCCACCCTCCCCTCCCTCCCACCCCCCATCAACCCTCAGTTTGTTCTCAGTTTTTAAGAGTCTCTTATGCTTTGGCTCTCTCCCACTCTAACCTCTTTTTTTTTTCCTTCCCCTCCTCCATGGGTTTCTGTTAAGTTTCTCAGGATCCACATAAGAGTGAAAACATATGGTATCTGTCTTTCTCTGTATGGCTTATTTCACTTAGCATAACACTCCTCCAGTTCCATCCACGTTGCTACAAAGGGCCATATTTCGTTCTTTCTCATTGCCACGTAGTACTCCATTGTGTATATAAACCACAATTTCTTTATCCATTCATCAGTTGATGGACATTTAGGCTCTTTCCATAATTTGGCTATTGTTGAGAGTGCTGCTATAAACATTGGGGTACAAGTGCCCCTATGCATCAGTACTCCTGTATCCCTTGGGTCAATTCCTAGCAGTGCTATTGCTGGGTCATAGGGTAGGTCTATTTTTAATTTTCTGAGGAACCTCCACACTGTTTTCCAGAGTGGCTGCACCAATTTGCATTCCCACCAACAGTGCAAGAGGGTTCCCGTTTCTCCACATCCTCTCCAGCATCTATAGTCTCCTGATTTGTACATTTTGGCCACTCTGACTGGCATGAGGTGATATCTGAGTGTGGTTTTGAATAATTTTCATTACCAAAGAGAACAGTAAGCATCTCATTCTAAAACATCTGCATTCAGGTCAATGGTGATCCTCTGTCCTCCATAATAAAAGTGCTTTAAGGGGCATTAGAGTGGCTCAATCACTTAAGTGTCCAACTCTTGGTTTCGGCTCAGGTCATGATCTCGAGGTTCAGGAGATCAAACCTCCCATCAGGCTCTAGGCTGATGGCACAGCGTCTGCTTGGGATTCTCTCTCTCCTCTCCTCTTCCCCCATTACCCCACTTGCTCACACTTGCTGTCTCTCTCAAAAAAACATTAATTTTTTTTTTAAAAAGATGCTTTAAAAAAATCTTTATTTGAATATTTAACCTGCTGGGTTGAATAACTTTCTCAAAACAAATGAACAGTCTTTTTTAGGGAAAGCAAATTTTAACCCCTCTTCCAACTTTCATCCCTCCAGTTGATAAAGTTTCAAAAAATTACAAGACCTGACTTCAGTGAGGGCACTCCAAAACAACTTATGGCTGGTGCTGCAAACACCGAAGTTCTGTCAATTACCAAGAGATGACCCTGCCTCCATTTTTCCTTCTGTAAAGCTACAAAAGAAAAGTCATTAGTTTGATGGCTGAAAGTCACAGAAACAACATATCTGATCAAGGGGCAATGTCTATATAGATGTTGATTTGACTACTAAAAATGAACATTGGATGAGCTATGGCTCATCTACACCAGATATTCTTATAAATGATCTCCTTAACTGATAAAGGTAATTAAGAGTAATTGATTAGGAATGCCAAGGGAACCTCACAAGGGAATCTCATAACCTTTCTGGAAATGCCAAATGACCATAAACCTAGTTTCATTTAATAGTGTCCTTTAAATTTTTTTTTACTGTTTATTTTATTTTTGAGAGAGAGACAGAGTGCAAGCAGAAGAAGGACAGAGAGAGAGGGAGATACAGAATTCTGAAGCAGGCTCAAGGCTCTGAGCTATCAGCACACAGCCCGTGCAGGACTCGATCCCAGGAACCGTCAGATTATGACCTGAGCTGAAGTCGGATGCTTAACTGCCTGAGCCACCCTGGCACCCCTAATAGTATCCTTTAAAAGACATTTTTATTTTTATTTTTATTTTTTTTTTATTTTTTAATATATGAAATTTACTGTCAAATTGGTTTCCATACAACACCCAGTGCTCATCCCAAAAGGTGCCCTCCTCAATACCCATCACCCACCCTGCCCTCCCTCCCACCCTGCCCTCCCTCCCACCCCCCATCAACCCTCAGTTTGTTCTCAGGTTTTAACAGTCTCTTATGCTTTGGCTCTCTCCCACTCTAACCTCTTTTTTTTTTTTTTTTTTTTCTTTCCTTCCCCTCCCCCATGGGTTTCTGTTATGTTTCTCAGGATCCACATAGGAGTGAAACCATATGGTATCTGTCTTTCTCTGTATGGCTTATTTCACTTAGCATCACACTCTCCAGTTCCATCCATGTTGCTACAAAAGGCCATATTTCATTTTTTCTCATTACCACGTAGTATTCCATTGTGTATATAAACCACAATTTCTTTATCCATTCATCAGTGGATGGACATTTAGGCTCTTTCCATAATTTGGCTATTGTTGAGAGTGCTGCTATAAACATTGGGGTACAAGTGCCCCTATGCATCAGTACTCCTGTATCCCTTGGATAAATTCCTAGCAGTGCTATTGCTGGGTCATAGGGTAGGTCTATTTTTAATTTTCTGAGGAACCTCCACACTGCTTTCCAGAGCGGCTGCACCAATTTGCATTCCCACCAACAGTGCAAGAGGGTTCCTGTTTCTCCACATCCTCTCCAGCATCTATAGTCTCCTGATTTCTTCATTTTGGCCACTCTGACTGGCGTGAGGTGGTATCTGAGTGTGGTTTTGATTTGTATTTCCCTGATAAGGAGCGACGTTGAGCATCTTTTCATGTGCCTGTTGGCCATCCGGATGTCTTCTTTAGAGAAGTGTCTATTCATGTTTTCTGCCCATTTCTTCACTGGGTTATTTGTTTTTCGGGTGTGGAGTTTGATGAGCTCTTTATAGATTTTGGATACTAGCCCTTTGTCCGATGTGTCATTTGCAAATATCTTTTCCCATTCCGTTGGCTGCCTTTTAGTTTTGTTGGTTGTTTCCTTTGCTGTGCAGAAGCTTTTTATCTTCATAAGGTCCCAGTAATTCACTTTTGCTTTTAATTCCCTTGCCTTTGGGGATGTGCCGAGTAAGAGATTGCTACGGCTGAGGTCAGAGAGGTCTTTTCCTGCTTTCTCCTCTAAGGTTTTGATGGTTTCCTGTCTCACATTCAGGTCCTTTATCCATTTTGAGTTTATTTTTGTGAATGGTGTGAGAAAGTGGTCTAGTTTCAGCCTTCTGCATGTTGCTGTCCAGTTCTCCCAGCACCATTTGTTAAAGAGACTGTCTTTTTTCCATTGGATGTTCTTTCCTGCTTTGTCAAAGATGAGTTGGCCATACGTTTGTGGGTCTAGTTCTGGGGTTTCTATTCTATTCCATTGGTCTATGTGTCTGTTTTTATGCCAATACCATGCTGTCTTGATGATGACAGCTTTGTAGTAGAGGCTAAAGTCTGGGATTGTGATGCCTCCTGCTTTGGTCTTCTTCAAAATTACTTTGGCTATTCGGGGCCTTTTGTGGTTCCATATGAATTTTAGGATTGCTTGTTCTAGTTTCGAGAAGAATGCTGGTGCAATTTTGATTGGGATTGCATTGAATGTGTAGATAGCTTTGGGTAGTATTGACATTTTGACAATATTTATTCTTCCAATCCATGAGCATGGAATGTCTTTCCATTTCTTTATATCTTCTTCAATTACCTGCATAAGCTTTCTATAGTTTTCAGCATACAGATCTTTTACATCTTTGGTTAGATTTATTCCTAGGTATTTTATGCTTCTTGGTGCAATTGTGAATGGGATCAGTTTCTTCATTTGTCTTTCTGTTGCTTCATTGTTAGTGTATAAGAATGCAACTGATTTCTGCACATTGATTTTGTATCCTGCAACTTTGCTGAATTCATGTATCAGTTCTAGCAGACTTTTGGTGGAGTCTATCGGATTTTCCATGTATAATATCATGTCATCTGCAAAAAGCGAAAGCTTGACTTCATCTTTGCCAATTTTGATGCCTTTGATTTCCTTTTGTTGTCTGATTGCTGATGCTAGAACTTCCAGCACTATATTGAACAACAGCGGTGACAGTGGGCATCCCTGTCGTGTTCCTGATCTCAGGGAAAAAGCTCTCAGTTTTTCCCCGTTGAGGATGATGTTAGCTGTGGGCTTTTCATAAATGGCCTTTATGATCTTTAAGTATGTTCCTTCTATCCCGACTTTCTCAAGGGTTTTTATTAAGAAAGGGTGCTGGATTTTGTCAAAGGCCTTTTCTGCATCGATTGACAGGATCATATGGTTCTTCTCTTTTTTTTTGTTAATGTGATGTATCACGTTGATCGATTTGCGAATGTTGAACCAGCCCTGCATCCCAGGAATGAATCCCACTTGATCATGGTGAATAATTCTTTTTATATGCTGTTGAATTCGATTTGCTAGTATCTTATTAAGAATTTTTGCATCCATATTCATCAGGGATATTGGCCTGTAGTTCTCTTTTTTTACTGGGTCTCTGTCTGGTTTAGGAATCAAAGTAATACTGGCTTCATAGAATGAGTCTGGAAGTTTTCCTTCCCTTTCTATTTCTTGGAATAGCTTGAGAAGGATAGGTATTATCTCTGCTTTAAATGTCTGGTAGAACTCCCCTGGGAAGCCATCTGGTCCTGGACTCTTATTTGTTGGGAGATTTTTGATAACCGATTCAATTTCTTCGCTGGTTATGGGTCTGTTCAAGCTTTCTATTTCCTCCTGATTGAATTTTGGAAGAGTGTGGGTGTTTAGAAATTTGTCCATTTCTTCCAGGTTGTCCAATTTGCTGGCATATAATTTTTCATAGTATTCCCTGATAATTGTTTGTATCTCTGAGGGATTGGTTGTAATCATTCCATTTTCATTCATGATTTTATCTATTTGGGTCATCTCCCTTTTCTTTTTGAGAAGCCTGGCTAGAGGATTGTCAATTTTGTTTATTTTTTCAAAAAACCAACTCTTGGTTTCGTTGATCTGCTCTACAGTTTTTTTAGATTCTATATTGTTTATTTCTGCTCTGATCTTTATTATTTCTCTTCTTCTGCTGGGTTTAGGCTGCCTTTGCTGTTCTGCTTCTATTTCCTTTAGGTGTGCTGTTAGGTTTTGTATTTGGGATTTTTCTTGTTTCTTGAGATAGGCCTGGATTGCAATGTATTTTCCTCTCAGGACTGCCTTCGCTGCATCTCAAAGCGTTTGGATTGTTGTATTTTCATTTTCGTTTGTTTCCATATATATTTTAATTTCTTCTCTAATTGCCTGGTTGACCCACTCATTCGTCAGTAGGGTGTTCTTTAACCTCCATGCTTTTGGAGGTTTTCCAGACTTTTTCCTGTGGTTGATTTCAAGCTTCATAGCATTGTGGTCTGAAAGTATGCATGGTATAATTTCAATTCTTGTAAACTTATGAAGGGCTGTTTTGTGACCCAGTATATGATCTATCTTGGAGAATGTTCCATGTGCACTCGAGAAGAAAGTATATTCTGTTGCTTTGGGATGCAGAGTTCTAAATAGATCTGTCAAGTCCATCTGATCCAATGTATCATTCAGGGCCCTTGTTTCTTTATTGACTGTGTGTCTAGATGATCTATCCATTTCTGTAAGTGGGGTGTTAAAGTCCCCTGCAATGACCACATTCTTATCAATAAGGTTGCTTATGTTTATGAGTAATTGTTTTATATATCTGGGGGCTCGGGTATTTGGCGCATAGACATTTATAATAGTTAGCTCTTCCTGGTGGATAGACCCTGTGATTATTATATAATGCCCTTCTTCATCTCTTGTTACAGCCTTTAATTTAAAGTCTAGTTTGTCTGATATAAGTATGGCTACTCCAGCTTTCTTTTGGCTTCCAGGAGCATGATAAATAGTTCTCCATCCCCTCACTCTCAATCTAAAGGTGTCCTCAGATCTAAAATGAGTCTCTTGTAGACAGCAAATAGATGGGTCTTGTTTTTTTATCCATTCTGATACCCTATGTCTTTTAGTTGGCGCATTTAATCCATTTACATTCAGTGTTATTATAGAAAGATATGGGTTTAGAGTCATTGTGATGTCTGTATGTTTTATGCTTGTAGTGATGTCTCTGGTACTTTGTCTCACAGGATCCCCCTTAGGATCTCTTGTAGGGCTGGTTTCGTGGTGACAAATTCCTTCAGTTTTTGTTTGTTTGGGAAGACCTTTATCTCTCCTTCTATTCTAAATGACAGACTTGCTGGATAAAGGATTCTCGGCTGCATATTTTTTCTGTTTAGCACACTGTAGATATCGTGCCAAGCCTTTCTGGCCTGCCAAGTTTCAAAGGAGAGATCAGTCACGAGTCTTATAGGTCTCCCTTTATATGTGAGGGCACGTTTATCCCTTGCTGCTTTCAGAATTTTCTCTTTATCCTTGTATTTTGCCAGTTTCACTATGATATGTCGTGCAGAAGATCGATTCAAGTTACGTCTGAAGGGAGTTCTCTGTGCCTCTTGGATTTCAATGCCTTTTTCCTTCCCCAGTTCAGGGAAGTTCTCAGCTATAATTTGTTCAAGTACCCCTTCAGCACCTTTCCCTCTCTCTTCCTCCTCTGGGATACCAATTATGCGTATATTATTTTTTTTTAGTGTATCACTTAGTTCTCTAATTTTCCCCTCATACTCCTGGATTTTTTTATCTCTCTTTCTTTCAGCTTCCTCTTTCTCCATAACTTTATCTTCTAGTTCACCTATTCTCTCCTCTGCCTCTTCAAGCCGAGCCATCGTGGTTTCCATTTTGTTTTGCATTTTGTTTAAAGCGTTTTTCAACTCCTCGTGACTGTTCCTTAGTCCCTCGATCTTTATGGCAAGAGATTCTCTGCTGTCCTGTATACTGTTTTCAAGCCCAGCGATTAATTTTATGACTATTATTCTAAATTCACTTTCTGTTATATTATTTAAATCCTTTTTGATCAGTTCATTAGCTGTTGTTATTTCCTGGAGATTCTTCTGAGGGGAATTCTTCCGTTTGGTCATTTTGGATAGTCCCTGGAGTGGTGAGGACCTGCAGTGCACTTCCCCTGTGCTGTGGTGTATAACTGGAGTTAGTGGGCGGGGCCGCAGTCCGACCCGATGTCTGCCCCCAGCCCACTGCTGGGGCCACAGTCAGACTGGTGTGTGCCTTCTCTTCCCCTCTCCTAGGGGCGGGATTCACTGTGGGGTGGCGTGTCCCGTCTGGGCTACTTGCACACTGCCAGGCTTGTGGTGCTGGGGATCTGGCGTATTAGCTGGGGTGGGTAGGCAAGGTGCACGGGGGCTGGAGGGCAGGCTTAGCTCGCTTCTCCTTAGGTGATCCACTTCAGGAGGAGCCCTGTGGCAGCGGGAGGGAGTCAGATCCGCTGCCGGAGGTTTGGCTCCGCAGAAGCACAGAGTTGGGTGTTTGCGCGGAGCGAGCAAGTTCCCTGGCAGGAACTGGTTCCCTTTGGGATTTTGGCTGGGGGATGGGCGGGGGAGATGGCGCTGGCGCCTTTGTTCCCCGCCAAGCTGAGCTCTGCCGTCCGGGGGCTCAGCAGCTCTCCCTCCCTTTGTCCTCCAGCCTTCCCGCTTTCCGCGCAGAGCTGTTAACTTCTGACCTCCCAGACGCTAAGTCGCGCTTGCTGTCGGAACACAGTCCGTCCGGCCCCTCCGCTTTTGCCAGCCCGACTCGGGGGCTCCGCTTGGCCGGCGAGCCGCCCCTCCGCCCCGGCTCCCTCCCGCCAGTCCGTGGAGCGCGCACCGCCTCGCCGCCCTTCCTACCCTCTTCCGTGGGCCTCTCGTCTTCGCTTGACTCCTGAGACTCCCTTCTGCTAATCCTCTGGCGGTTTTCTGGGTTCTTTAGGCAGGTGTAGGTGGAATCTAAGTGATCGGCCGGACGCGCTGTGAGCCCCGCGTCCTCCTACGCCACCATCTTCCGGAACCCCCCCAAAAGACATTTTTAATGTGAGAGGAAGTACCGTGTCAAAGACAGCATCAATACTGTTTATTTTCCCAAATATGAGTTTGCAGTAACATTGAAAGTACCTTAAACAAAGGCAAAAGATAGAATATTCCCGTACACACACATAGCTCTTTCCATATGGTCCCAGGCTAAACATGATTTTAAAAGCATGTAAATTGCTGGCTGGCTTTAAAGTGGATTGATCATAACTTTGTAGACAGCTGAACTGTACAGTTCAAATGCTCTCTTTTTGGTCAAAACTTCAAATGAGAATTCATGATTTGTCAAATTGAGATAATCCTGGAAAAGAAAATACAATAAGAGATCCACCGAATTCAAAACGAAATGGAAACTGTGGTTCCTGGCAAGGAGAGCTCAAGCCGGATACATTTTATAGAGCAAATCGAGATCTGGCTTCTGGTTAAGATGACATCAACATAAGAAGAAAAAATGTAGGTCATGGGATGTCTGGGAAGGAGATCTCAAAAGAATGCAGGCTGTGGAACCCTGGCCATCTGTTGTGCTCAGAGCAGCCAAGTAAGATGCCACCTCTTTCCCAAACTGCCCTTCCTCTTCTGTCTTCTCACAACACTCTTTCGCCCAGAGACATCTGGTTTTGTGCAAGAATAAAATTTGCTGTTTTTTTTTTTTTTTTCAGAGTGGTTGGGTTTAAGCCAAAAGTCAAGCCTGACCCAGGACGCACTTCCTCAGAGCAAAAAGATACTTTTTCTGGGCAAATCAGACTACTCATTAATACACAAAGAAGCCAATCCTCAAGTATTTCATAACATTTTTAAAAATGCTATACTTTACCAGGTGCTTTTACAGGAACAAGGACCTACATAATGAACTAATCTCTCTGAAACCATGAACCTTTCGAGCCAGCATAATCCGTGGTGGCAACCTGTGCCTCTTGGACAAAGGTTGATTGTTCTTTCTTTATGATCATGGGCATCTTGCTATTTGATATGGTGATACTCTCTGATAGCTGTTATAATTCTCTAACTATATACACTGAAACTGCTTAGTTCTGAAGATGAAGAGAGTTGAATTGTCTCAGATGCCCCGCCCCAACTTCAAGAATGAGGAAAAATTGGGTGAATTCCTCTGTAAGGCACTCAAAGTGAACATGCCTCCCTGATTCTCCTTTTCAGGGTGTTGAGTTGAATTTTTCATGGCTTTTCATAGATACAGTGTTCAGTTCCTCCAGCAGCACACAAAGCATTGATGTGTAAAAAATCACCTCCCTGCTAAGTAATCAGAGGTAAAACTAAGGAAAAATGGGAAATTGATTTTAAGTGAAAAAGATGCACATATTAAATAGAGAATAATTCCATGCATTGACTCTATTTTTTGGCCAGTGACAAGCACAATCTTGTAAGTGTTTGAATGCATTTCTTTCAGTGACTAAAATACTGAGGAGATTTACTTTCCATACCCTAGAGGTGAAAGAGATGAGGTATGCAAGAGAGTTAACTTGTCCAGGGTGAGATGTCAGGGAGGGAGAGAGCCCTGACTTGAATCCAGAGTTGACTCATATAAATGATGCCCAAAGCTGGTTGTTAATTGTGAAATAACTCATGCAGAGGTTTCTACAAATATAAACTTTAGCTTAGTCTTAAAACAAGGGGAAAGAGTACGTCTGTCGTATAGGTTAGTTGTGAGAATAAAACAAGATGAAGCATAATTATTGGCTTAATAAAGAGTAGCTACCAGCATTTTGGAAGAAATAAGACAATTATCCTCACAACGGGTAAAAGTAACATTCTCATCTAGATTGTTGATATTGGAAAGCTTCGATTCTTCATTTATTTATAGATGTATAGGGACGCCTGGGGGGCTCAGTCGGTTAAGGGTCGGACTTTGGCTCAGGTCATGATCTCGGGGCCCGTGAGTTTGAGCCCCGCATCGGGCTCTGTGCTGACAGCTCAGAGCCTGGAGCCTGCGTCGGATTCTGTGTGTCCCTCTCTCTCTACCCTACCCCACTCACACTCTGTCTCTCAAAAATAAATAAACATTTAAAAAATTTTAAGCATGTACAGCTCTGTAGAGAGTAGTTCTGCAAAAATGAATGAAACAGACACAATTCAAGGAAGAGATTAGAGGGGAAAACTAACAAAAGTGTGCGTTTAATTACAGAATGCTCAGAAAGACACAAATTGGCTGAGGTGAGCAATCTAGTGCTTCTGTGAGAGACACAATACCTTCTTGGAGCAAAGGGCATCCCCCTGCAGGTTCAGCTGGTGTAACCTGGCACCAATGATCTGCAAGGGTCCCCGTGCATGTGCTTGATGCGTAAGAGAGTGATTACAACAAAGGACAAATCACATTATTGTGTTTTCCTTCTTACTTAATGTGGTTAGGGACTTTGTCATTTGATCTTTCTGTACAAACTAGAATCAACCTGTGAACCCTGCTTAACCTTCTTCTGATAGTCATAGAGTTAAGGTTCCTTTCCCCCTCTAATTGTCATTGACATCTCAGAAATCTTATTCTCTATCAGAAGAAGTTGGAAATTTGTATTTTGAGTCCAAGGGTATATTTGGCTGTCCATTAAAATGTAGAGGTTGTGAATCCATTATTCTCCCAATATTTCCTAGAGGATTTCCTTTAGGTTTTCTGATAATTGTGCCTGGACCGGAAAACTAACCACGTGTAGCAACATATACGCTGGTCCTGTAGATGCTTATATTCTCTTTCTCATTAAATTTAGAAATGAACTGTAGTAATAGATGGTTCATAGATTCTAATAGATGTAAGAAATACACATCAAATCCGTGCACTGGACTTTCTACTAAGAAAATAAATAGTAGTCTCTGAAAAATTACTTTCCTGGTTTGTTTTTGTTTTTCAAACACCCCTCATTAAATTAGAATAAGTTGATTGATTTGATGCTGTAGTAATAAAAGTTTTAAACTAGCCAGTATCAGTATCCAGTAGAGGGTCCAATTTTATCATATACCAGAATGTTTTATTCCCTAAGATACAGTCTTAATGCCAAATCAAGGACCGATGATTGTTCCAGAGATTCTATGCCAGTTGAAAGCAGTTCTTTAGGGACTGCAACTGGATGGCAGGGGATCTTGGGACTTTTCTTAAAGATGGATTAATAGTCACACCATTTTCAAGTAAATATTTGTTCAGGGTAGATAATGGACGTTATGGATAATGGAGATTAATAGTAGTAAATTAATAAATATAGATCATGGAAAATGGAGATTATGCTAACTAAATTCACCATCCAGCCCAAATCATTCCACAAAACTGCAACTGTCCAAGGCCAGGTGTGTGGCAGAAACCAGAGATGAGAGGTTGCAGAGGATGTAATCACACCCCTGTGAGGCTGATGCTCTCAGGTGATGTCTGAGTATGGAGTATGGGGTATGGAGTATGGAGTATGGGGTATGGGGTATGGAGTATGGGGTATGGGGTATGGAATATGGGGTATGGGGTATGGAGTATGGGGTATGGGGTATGGAGTATGGGGTATGGGGTATGGAGTATGGGGTATGGAGTATGGGGTATGGGGTATGGGGTATGGAGTATGGGGTATGGAGTATGGAGTATGGGGTATGGGGTATGGAGTATGGAGCATGAGGTATGGAGTATGGGGTATGGTGTATGGAGTATGGGGTATGGGGTATGGAGTATGGGGTATGGAGTATGGAGTATGGGGTATGGGGTATGGGGTATGGAGCATGAGGTATGAAGTATGGGGTATGGAGTATGGAGTAGTGCTGGGGTTATGTGAGGAAAAGTGCTGCCAGCCCTAGAAAGCTTGTGAAGACAAAATCAAAAAATTGGGACAGAGCTGAAGTCTTGCCAGAAGCACTGAAACTGATTTTCTCAGACTTTGCCAGACCTGTCAAGTGTAGTATGTTGCTCTTTTTCAGCAATAGATCTCTATTTCTTTTCTAAATGAGTTATTTGGAGTTTTTTGGCCCTGTTATATGGAAAAGCAAAGCATACTTTACTGAGTGTATCCATGATCCTATGACTGTAGTTGTGATGAAAATAATGCTGCTGAGAATGAGACCATGCAAGGCCCCAGCACATGTTCTGAGTGTCACAGTCTTGGGCTGAGTCTGTGATTTAACAGAGCCTATCTGTGCTGTCAGCTATGTCTAGTGGCACAGGGGGCTAACACCTTGAACGCCCTGACGCTCTTGGGCAAACGGTTTGATCATGCCAAACTTAGTACATTCGTCAATTAAATAGGGTTCACAACATGCAGGGATGTGATGGAGCCAGTTCACACTGAATCTTGAGGGTGAGGGTTACATTTTCAGGAATTTTGTGAGTTCGGTGATGTCACTATGGCAGCTCTCAATGAGCTGTGGTGGGAACAGTTACATCATAGAAATCAGCAATGCTCAAATCAGGGATGCCTCCCCACCCCACATCCCTAGAGTCAGGGGTGAAATTTACCTGCACACGGGTGGTAAGATCAGTCTTATGGAACTGCTGTGAGAATTGAATGGTATAATCTGTGTAAACCGTCTGATCATAGGAAGTTCTCCGACAATGACAATCATTTTACTAGCGATATTATTTTTCAACATAAGCTGCATGACAGACTGTTTTTGTTTTCCTACTTTCTTTTGTTTTCCTGGTTACCCATTCCTACTGTGTTCATTTCTTAGGGCTGCCATAACAAAGTACGACAAGCTGGGTGACTTAAGACAACAGAAATGTATTGTCTCATAGTTACAGAGGCCAGAAATCAAAGTGTCAACGGATATATTCTCTCTCTGAAACACGTGGGAGAATCTCGCCTCTTCCTAGCTTTCTGTGATTTTTGCTTTCAGCTATGGAACTCCCGTCTCTGCCCCTGTTGTCACAGGCCATTCTGCACCTGTGTCTCCATCTTCATGTGGCTGTCTTCTGATAAGGGCACAGGTCATATTGCATTAGGGGCCCACCCTACTCCATTACAACCTCATTTTAACTAATTACATCTACAATGACCTGATTTCCAAATAAGGTCACATTCTGAAGTCCCAGGGCAGGCAGGACTTCAACATATCTTTTCAGAGAGGACACAATTTAGCCCATAACTTCTATCTAACACCACTCGAAGTTGGCTTTCAGTGTGTGCCCCTACAGCATTGCTCAGCTCATTTCCACTTGCAGTCAGTCTGTTTCAGTTTGCTCTGAGTGTTCATCTGTAGCCTGATAAAGTTGCAAGACATATTTTAATGTTGAACAAAACATTACTTTGGGTCACTACTGGGGTAGTTCACACCGAAGGAACAAAAATACATTTAGGAAGCATTAAATATCAGACATTGTTCTATATGTACAAATTAGAGATGCATGAAAGATAGATTAGCCTTCAAGGAACTGAGGAGGGGAAATAGATGTACAAAAACCTCATCTACACAATATGCTATGGTAGGCCACATGCATGTGCATGTGCCTTAGAAACATATGAGGCACCAGGCCTATATGGGCAAGTGGGGAGGGGAGGCCGGAAAAGCTTCTCTGGGAGGATTTAAAATGGTCAAGAAGAGGGAGAGCAACGGTTAAGTATTCACATCCCTTAGCTTCCAACACATAAACAGATCTTTTAAAAGCCATTCTTTGCTACTTTTTTTCCATAGCCCTTTGGGAGGAGTCATGCTGTCCAAGTAGTAGACACAGGTGGCACTTACCTTTTGAACCCATGAAAAATGTGCATGATCAAGCTTCTTCATGCAGGCTGGGCATCCTGAGTCATGGGTTCACTGGGTTTTACTCTAAGGAAGATTTTTCGGGTTTTCCATGTATTTATCAGATGCATAACCCACAATTATTGGCTTCTCTATACAATCTCAAGATCTTTAATAATTTTCATAGTGTATTGAGTTAAATAGCCAAGAATGTCAGAAGTGTTAACAATCAGCTTGTAGGAAACCTGTATCCATGTCTATGAATTGGAAAAATAAATTGGATAGCACATATATTATAGGCAATCATGGAAAAGTCAGTAATAGTATAATAAAGGAGAAGGACCTTTAGAGTCAGAGAGATCAGATGTTGAATTCTGGCTCTGTGTTTTATGAGCTGTGTGACCTTTTAATAATGTTATATCATATGGTTATTGTAAAAATCGAATTAAATGACAGAGAGAGACAGAGTGGGCACTAGAATCAGAGTAAAACTCAGATTTGATTTGTTAAGTTCAATTTCTATATCAACAAAATGAAGATAAAGTAATGTACATTATAGAGAAATAGGTACGTGTTGATATAATCCATTCTCACATGACAACCTCACCTTGACCATGAGGTCTCTGTCACAACTCCTCAGCTCTCCTGTTATAGCAAGAAAGCAGCATAGACAATATGTAAATAAAACACATTTATGTAAACATGTCTATGTTCCACAAAAAACTTATGAGCATTAAAACTTAAATTGCATATAATTTTAATGTGGAATGAAATATTATTTTTTCCAACCATTTAAAAATGTAAAATCTTTCTTACCTATAATTTGCCAAATTGTGATCTATACCATTATGGAACAACCCTTGGATCTATGGATTTGATTTTTGGTTGGTGTGGATAATGGCTACTTTTTGTTGGAGTTTTTGTTCATTCTAAAAATAATGTTCCTGGAGTATCTGTCATATTTCAGATCCTATAATACCTACATTATCTTATTTAGCTTTCCTAAGAACACCAGGAGGTAGGCAGTCCTTCCTCTTAGTCGGTGAATAAATTAAGGTTGTAATGGCTATGTAAATCTTTATTCATTAGTAGATTCCAGGAAATTCTTGGTAGGGTGCAAAAGTTGGCCATATAAACAAGGTTACTGCCCTCAAAGAACTTACATTCTGGAGAGGAGAAATACAATGAACAGATAAAAAATCAAAGTATAAGATCCTTACAGGTTATAACAAATTTTATGAAGGAAACAGGAAGATGATACAATAGAGTAGACTAGAGAAAACTAGATAAATCCAGATAAATACTTCAGATAGAGTATTCATGAAAGTTCTCCGCAGCGGTGACATTGGAGCAGAGATCCAGAGACTAAGAATTAACCAGCCATGGGAAGAGTCAGGGCAAGCCTCCAAGGATGGCACGGGCTTGAAACAAACAGGTCAGTGTGACAAAGTAAAATGCAGAAAAAGAGTGGGAAGAGATGAGGTTGGAAAAGTAGGTGGGGGCAATTTATGTAGGGCCAATAAGCCATACCAATGAATTTGCTTTTTTATTACAAACATAGCAGGAAGTTATTAACATGGTTTAGAAGCAGAGTGCTGGTGTGCAGTGAATGATTTACACAAGGTCCAGTGAAAAGGCTATCATAGCACTCCTAAAAGGGGATGATGGTGGTTTTGACAAGGAGGTGAGATCAGAAATAGCACGGGTAAGTGGATTTAAGACAGAGTTTGACATTGAACTGATAGAACTTGCTGACAAAGTAACTTGTAAAAAAATGAGGGAGGGGAAGGAATGAAGGATGAGCTATAGGCTTGTGGTTTACACACCTGGGTCGATTGTGCTATATATATCAATGGATCAGGTTGGGGTGGAAAGTCAAGACTTTTATTTCAACAGTGGTATTAAAGATGCCAATTATATATTTGTGTGGCTATTCCAAGACAACAGTTGACTATATGATTCTGGATTAAAAAGAGAGGTTAGAACTGGAGATATAAATCTGAGATTCATCTGCTAATGGGTGATGTCAAAGCCCTTTGATCACATGATATCAGCCAGGGAAAATATAAATGGAGGTCCAGAGAAAAGGCTTGGGACATTTCAAATTAAGCTTTTGAGAAGAGAGGATTGGCCAATGTGGTAGAAGCATATAGTGTTCCAGAATCCACATGCAGAAAGTGTTTCAAAGGGAAAGAGTTCATTACTTGGTTAGCTCTGAAATGAAACATACTCAACATAGGTATCAGTAAGAGGCCAAGCTATGTCTTTGAATCACACTCCCTCTCCTTCTACATCCTATGGGCCTTCTACAGTGCCTTTTTTCTGGATTAACTAACAGATTTCCCAACTTGATGGTGTATTCAGGTTCTATATTTCAAATTCTGGTAGTCTTCTTAATGCCCATCATTGCCTGTCAATAAAGTTAATAATGTTTTATTTTAGTTAAAGATTCTAAGTTATTCAGGATACTGTTGATTTTAGGTCACCTCTCTACCTTTGAATTTGGGGCTGATTTATTTATACTCAAATATTAACGGATCATCTGAAATCATTCACTCATTTCTCTAGTTTTTTTTTTTTAATTTCATGATAGGACAAAAATATTTTTATATGCCTTTTCCAACTGCATAGTTTTATTCCACTTGAATATTTAAAATAAGAAACATGGAGACCCTCTGGGACGCCTGGGTGGCTCAGTCGGTTAAGCGTCCAACTTCAGCTCAGGTCATGATCTCACGGTTCGTGGGTTCAAGCCTCGCTTTGGGCTCTGTGCTGGCAGCTCAGAGCCTGGAGCCTGCTTCGGATTCTGTGTCTCCCTCTCTCTCTGCCCCTCCCCCACTCACACTCTGTCTCTCAAAATAAAAAAATGTAAAAAAAGAAATATGGAATTGCTTTTTATTAATCAAAAGCAATTATAATTATTTTAGGAATACAAAAAAAGGAGAACTCTGATGTTGTCCTTTAAGACTATGGTATATATTTTATAGTACTCACCTATAATTACAAATTATGTATCTTGGTTTTGTAATTAAACTGACACTGTGATTTTGTGATTTATGATTTGTGATTATATGAGTTATGTGAGTTAAATACTGCAATTCAATATAACGGTTATATACTTATAAGTAGATTCATAATTGGAAAGTAGAGCTAATTGTATATAAGACAAGACAGAAAGAAGAAAATTATGAGATGCTATAATAATGACTTAATGGGCTATTGTAAATCTAGTAGGATAATGATGTAACACAACACTTCAGACTTAAAATGCCATTAAGAGATTCTAGTGATCCAACTCATGAGCAAAATAGATTTAAACTACCAGTAAATTACTATTTTAGTTCGAAATGTTCTGAAACATACATTAAAATATTAACAGTTAAGAATTTAGAAAATTCACAGTAAACAGATGAAATAACTGGGTTAAAAATGTAATATATTTTTTAAAAGGATGTGTAAAAAAAGTCACACACACACACACACACACACACATACACACAACCCTTCAAACCCCCCTAATACAAGTTCATTTGTTTAAATCACTAACATTGATCAACCAGGAAAAATACTTAAGAACTTACACTCATCCCCCACCACTTATGCATGTTTGTATGTGTGTGTGTGTGTATGTATTGTATGTGTATGTGTATATATGTGTGTATATTGTATCTTTCCATGTAGCTTAAGAAAAATTTTATTCCGTTAAAAATTTAAATTGTCCTCTGTGAAAAAAGAGTTTTCTAGTTAATTGTTTATACCCCTATTCTTTATTCCTCTCTTTACACCTCTATTTTTTATTTTTCTATGAGCTTCCATGTGAGTTTTACCTGTTAAATATTTAACCAGCTTTTTTTTTAAGCCTTATGTTTTCAAAAAAAAATTTTTCCAATGTACGATTTTGCTTTCAGCCTTCAAAATACTCTCAGGCACCAGTAGGGTTTTATAGGGCTAAATTCCAGTAGCAAATGGGATTGGCATCATTTAATTCCTGCACTTTAAATATATTTTCAAGAGAGGAAAGCTTAAGCCAGCCAAAATTTATTTAAGGTCAGTAAACATTTATTGACTCTCAACTGTGTATGTAGATATCTATCTCCTCCTTGCCATCGAGTTTACATGATCCCTGCATACCACTGAGACCCATGATATAGCCGAAGGACACGTTTACTGAGCAATAAATTAAAAATATTACCTAATAATGTAGCTGAGAATTTGAGCCCATAGATGCTGAAGAGCATAAGATAAAAGACAGCTGATGAAGGTATCCAGGTCCCTTTGAAACTCTTTACCATATATATATATATACCATATATATATATAATTATAATTATATATATACCATATATATATAAATTATAATTATATATATATACCATATATATATAATTATTATATATATATATATATATATAATTGCTAAGAAATAACACTGGGGATTTTCTTGTTCTTGAATGTTTAACATTACAATAATGTGTCTTTGCTGTTAATGGCAGATTTGCTATGAAATTTGCCATATCTTAATTTATGTAGACTATTTTTACTAATTAGTGTGTTTAAATTTCCCCCCAAAGGTTGCTTACATATTTAATATTTTGTCCAAAATTTTTTTTAATTTTTATTTATTTTTAATTTTTTAAATGTTTTTATTTATCTTTGAGACAGAGAGAGACAAAGCATGAGCAGGGGAGGGTCAGAGAGAGAGGGAGACATAGAATCTGAAGCAGGCTCCAGGCTCTGAGCTGTCACCTCAGAGCCCGACGTGGGGCTTGAACTCACAGACTGTGAGATCATGATCTGAGCTCAAGTCGGACGCCCAACTGACTGAGCCACCCAGCACCCCTGTCTAAAATTAAAAAAATATATATATATATTTTTTTATTTTAGAAAAAAATAAGAGAAATCAGGAATTAGTAAGTAATATTGGCAGATAGATTGTTGATATACATAAAGTATATCTGAGGAATGTAACACAGTTAGTAGTTATATCCTAGAGAAAGGAGCTAAGCAAGTGTTGATGTCTTGGTATACTACAGAATTATAGAGCCCGAGGAGGTACTTAGAGATTATAAAATGTGATTCTTATTTTATAGATGAAGAAACTGAGGCACTCAGAAGTGAATTGTGTGTCAGACTTGGTTTTAAAACCGAAACCCCTGGTTTCCCATTCTATCACATGATCAGCAATAAATCTCTGGTGAAAAACTGCTTATCAAAATAATGAATGTTTACATCGTTTTTTGTTCTCTACACAGTGTCAGTGAGAGACTTTTTTCATTCTGTATTATCTTAGTAAGTTCACAAAATGCACTTCTTTTCAATCTTATGTGAACCCTGAGAAACTTAACAGAAGACCATGGGGGAGGAGAAGGAAAAAAAATGAGAGAGGGAGGGAGGCAAACCATAAGAGACTCTTAAAAACTGAGAACAAACTGAGGGTTGATGGGGGGTGGGAGGGAGGGGAAAGTGGGTGATGGACATTGAAGAGGGCACCTGTTGGGATGAGCACTGGGTGTTGTATGGAAACCAATTTGACAATAAATTTCATATTTTAAAAAATGCACTTCTATTCCAAAATGCATATTATTTTTTTCTTTAAACTCTATAACATATGGCGGAATTTTGTGAACTTTGATATTTAATGTTACGTATTGAAAAGCTGTGAGGGCGCCTGAGTGGCTCAGTCGTTAAACATCTGACTTCAGCTCAGGTCATGATCTCTGTGTTCGTGAGTTCTAGTCCCACAGCAGGTGAGCTCGAGCCCTACTTTGGGTGAGCTCCACTTCTCTCTCTCTCTCTCTCTCTCTCTCTGCCCCTCACTCACTTGTGTGCTCTCTCTCTCTCAAAAATAAAATAAGATAAAATAAAAATAAATAAAAACCTGTGAATGGGCACATATCTGTATATACAATAAAGAAAGCTGAGGGATGGTCCCTTGGTTCAAGCAATGGTTCTTGGTAAATTTCATTACTTTGTGTAAAAGAAACAACTCTTCCTGTAAATTCTATCAGTGTTGGTCAGTTTAATGATCCATATGACCACAATAGGATCAGTTAGTGCTAAATTCTCCCACATGAAGAAGCCTTTCTATGAAGGCTCTAGGAAAACCCACATACAAGAAGAGTGGCAAGGTCTGTTTTATGAAAAACTTCATGAGATAGAATAAAGAGTAGTACTGTCACAAAGTTTGGGTCTCAAAGTATTTCACCATCTTTATAAGAAAAGGTTTTTTCAGGGTTCTGATACACTTTGATGTCCTATTTTTATATCTTTAGTCTTCCTATGCTTGCCAAAGAGACTTAGAGAAGTATATGTCTGAAAGTAATTTTGCACCACCACACATTAGCATATTTTACTGAAAATCTACTCAACCTTTACTTTTCAATGTCCATGGAGATGATATTTCTGTAGCTGAGGGTTCATTCTTCTTTAAAAATAAAAAAATATCCAGGAGTAAGTTCATTCATGTATACCCATAATGAACAACTGATAATGACTTATCATCCTATTTCAGAGTCACAGAGGAATTTTATGATGGTACCCTTTTTCCATTTTAGAAGAAAAGAACAAAAACACATTAAAGGGACTCTAAATAGAAATATGACTTACATCTGATATGTTTGGATGTTCTCCAAAACCACAGTAGAACCTCTCTTCCTCTGATCAACTTCTGGTGCTGATCTTGCCATCATTTAGTTATTCAAAGACTCAAATTCTCTTGTCAAAAGAACATTGATCTATCTCAGAGCTGCTCTTTGTAACTCATGGTCATAATTTTAAGTATTTCTTAGACAGCATGTTGCAAGATCCTTTGTATGGGGAGTATATGATGAGTCTTTCTGCTTCTTGGTTGAAAAAAATAGACATTTTAAAAGACCAAGGAATAACCATAGGAATATGACTGCATTTCTAAGTATTTCAGAACTTAAAGAAGGATTTGCTAATTTAAATGCTGTGTATATTATGCAAGTGATGTACCAGTTCATAGGGTCAGTATCACATAACTTGGCATTCACTTAATTAGACAACAAGGAAATAGTAAGATACAGTACTTAGAGCTTAGACTCTGGGACAGATGGTCAACAGCTATATTATCTCAAATATGTATCTTAAACTTTTTAAGGCTCAATTTATTTAGCTGTAAAATTGGGAAACTGTTACTCAACTCTTAGGGTTATTGTGAAGCTAAATGAGAATCTATTTATCAATTGATTAGCATAATGCCTGAGAAGTACTGAGAGTAAGTATTCCATAAAAGTTAGTTGTTTTATTATTATTGATTTGTAGATACCAGCTAGATATTTCCAGATACAAGTGCAGTATTGAAAACTAAACAGAAAAATCCATTTAAAGGAAAAAAAATTTAATATTTATTTATTTTGAGAGAGAGAGAAAGAGAGCAGGGGGGAGGGGCAGAGAGAGTGAAGAAAGAGAATCCCAAGTGGGCTCTGTGCTGCCAGTGCAAAGCCTGAGGTAGGGCTCAGTCTCAGGAACCTTGAGATCATGGCCTGAGCCGAAATCAAGAGCTGGACTCTCAACTGACTGAACCACCCAGGTGACCCTAAAGGAAAATATGTTTTTAATCTCAGAAATGGTGGTTAGAAATGGTTCTATCATTTAGCTCAAGTAATCTAGTTTGCTGATATAAGTTCTAGAATTGCATAGTGTTCAGAGAGCTCAGGACAAGATTGAGAACACTGCAGTATAGGCAAGAAGGCTCAGAAAAGATTTTGAATGTAAGAGTATTTTGAGTATAGGATGGAATTGACTATAGCACATCAATAATTAGAAAATATGCCTCTGATGATAATTTCTCCACAGTTGTGGAGGCCACAATCAGCATTCTTTCAGATTATAAGGAAAATTAGTTGGTGCCACTTCATCCCAGTGCTAACTGGACAGACACTCATATATATATATTAATTAACCGCTCAAGTGTTCCTTCTGGAAGGAAACACCTCTGCTAAAATCATATTTCCTGGCTGATTTCCAGCTTCACAAAACAGGGAAAGAACATTTTCTCTTTGGAGCACATTTACTGACTGATATTTCTACACCAGTTAGTGTGGGAGTTTGGAGATGTCTCTCCCACCACCACCTAACCATTCTGGGTCACTAACCCAGGATAAGAGAATTCATCTCTAGCTAAAGGGTGAAAAGAGACAGATGCAGCCCAGACGATCAATGTCAGCCAGAGACAGATTTGCTGTGGTTCATTCTGAGGAGGGAACTGGAAGGTCAGCATTTCTTCATTCCATCTTCCTATGAACTGAAGCCACAACCCCCCTCTTTCTCCTCCCCCTCCTAACTTCTACTCCCCTACCAGTTCCCTCAAGCAAAAGCTCGTTGGAATCAGTTAACTGATAGCCTGTGGAAGAATTGAAAGAAAGGAGAAGCAAACAGGACTCTTAGGGAAAGTAAAGTGGTAGAAAGACAGGCAGGACTTTAGAAGAGAAGAAAAACAAAATATGGTGGTACACTAGTGGGGAAGGACTTACTGCTACCAACCTGAGATAGACAGGATATGGCTTGAAGGGTGGGTTGAGGGTAAACATAAAGAAAATTTACATCATTGGGATTCCTTCCATGTACTTAATTTTCTTTGTGAACATGTCTTTTCAATTATTAAGAACACATCTAAGGACTTTCACTTGTATTATTGTGTTATTCAGCTTGGCTGCTATAACAAGTTCCCATAAATCGGGTGGCTTAAGTGACATTGCTTTCTCACAATTCTGGGGGCTGAGAAGTACAAGATCAAGGTGCTTGAATATCTGGGTTTTGATGAGGAGCCTCTTGGTTTGTAGATGACCAGTCTTCACATTATTTCCACACACAGTACAGAGGAAGAGAGAGGGGGATCTGAACGCTCCTTCCTCTTATAAGACCACCAGTCCCATCAGGGACCTCCGCTCCCATGACCATACAAACTCAAAGGTTTCACTTCCAAACATTGTCATATTGGGAATTATTAGTGCTTCAGCATGTGAATTTTGGTAGTGCTGGGGGGGGCCACATTCAGTCCACAGCAATAATGCCATGATGGGCTCACAAAAAGTGAGCGTTGAAGGATGGAGACATCACTGGCCACTAGGGTGCTTGTGCTGGTGTCAGGAGGATTGACTTTTCCACTTCTCGTCTTTGGTTTCCAGTTTTCCAATTGTCTTTCTACAATGATGCCATTTAGCATATGAAAACAATACACTAAATTGTAAAACATTAAACATCATTTCTTCAATAGAGGAATAACAGAGAGGAATATATTATTAACGTCTCGTTTTCCTTTCCTGTTTTCCTTCCAGGATGTAATACTTTTTTTCACATTTTCAAAGATTATTAGTGTATTCTTTATTTTCTCTCCATTTCAGAAATACAGTGATCCCAGAAGCATTATGTAAGCTCGGGGATGGAGTGTTCTAAAGCACTGGACAAATCCAGGTTCAAATCCTAGCTCTATTTCTTTCTAGTTGGTTTTACCTCATTCAAGTTGGGAAAATTGAGTAAGAGAATTTAACACAAAACATGTATGAATTAAATGGCACACAGGAAACCTTTACTGACAGCTTTGTTAGTGTTTTCTGTTTTCCTATATTTGGAAAGGTCTGGTCAATTAAATTTATGCCAGTTTGCAAACATAGACAAAATTACAGATTTGGTCTACTGAGTTGAGCAAATTTACAGTCCCCCTGAAAAAGCATCTAAATTCATATCAACACACAAGAGCAAGCAACCGTGATCTCCGTGTAAAGATTACTTCTGAACATTCAAGATGCATTATACATACTCTTAGAGTCTACTTCTGAATTATTTCCCGTCTTATTGGATACTACCATATTTTCTAAAAATTGTCGTCTCCCTCTCTCTTCCTCACCTTCTGACAAGCAGTCATCAGGTCCTTTTAGCTCTCTTTGTCCTCTGATTATTTTGGAAACCCATCTTCTTTACACCCACTGCTGTTGTCTCATTTCTTATCTGGGCTATCGCAGTGGCCTCTCAACCAGTTTGTTTGTTCCACTTGGTTCTCTAATCTATCCTTTGCACCTTGGCATTTTGAAAGAGCATATCTGATCATGTTTCTCCTACCTAAATCCTACCCAGTGGCTCTCCATGCCTTATGCAATTTATTATATGATTCCTACGTTGGCCTGCCACATACTACTTGTCTTCTAATTACCCATTTTCCCCTTTCCTTTAGTAGTAGAACCCCTGCCCCCCATTTTTAGGAGGCACATACCTGCCCACACTGAAGGCTAAATCCCCAAGCTTCCCTTGTAGCTCATCATGACCGTTTGCCTCCGTGCTGGACAGTGGAATGGAAGAAAGAGTGACATGTACCATTTATGCTAAGCGTCCTTAAAGTGAGGCAGAATGTTCGTCTTTATCCTTTCTTTCCTGATAAATAGATTGCAGATATGAGAGTAGGAGCTAGATCAGCAGTTTGAATTTGTGAGGTGGGATGCTAAAGACAGTGGAGTAGCAAAAGAGAACCTAAGTTTACAAGGATCAGAGCCTCCAAACCTACCTTAGTCTGGTTTACTCAGGTAATAACTTGTGTATGAGAGAAATAAACTTCTATCCTACATATGTCAATATTACTTTAAATTAGTGACACACTGAAGCAAGCTAAATCCTAAAATATATAATATCCATTATCTTTCGAAGTCCTGTTTACTTTTCGTATTTCATATTCCATCCCTTCACTACTGGACTTTTTTCTACAACAATACTGACCTTGGAATGGTTTCAATCTTACTGCTTTTTGTTCATGTCGCTCCCTTTGTCTAACATCACATACTTGCACTTCTAGTCTTTCTCATTTGGATTTTAGAATTCTTACTTGATTTTAAATACCCGGTTCAAACATCAGCTCCCATAAGTAATCGCCAACAATCTCCCTTATGCCCTCAAAAGTAATTTTGCTTTTTCTTTGGGTCTTACAATTTCCTCTGTAGTACAGGATTACATTATTTCACTGTTCGTAAACATTGACAGTTACTCATTTATATGTATCCTTTCCCCACTACTTCTTGGGGGCAGTGATTCTACTGTATACGTTTGCTGTGTCTAGCAGTAACTGGAAATTAGTAATTAATAAAAATTTGGTGAAGTATGGTTTTGATTGTATAGGGCATAACCATATTTCTGGAGACTTTAGATAAAAATAATGGTGCATAGTCACTGTTTCTCAATTCAAAGGAGAAAAGCACATTTCCTCGTTACATGAAGGACTGTTAAAAATGTTCGATTTCTTTGTGGCATGTTATTAAAAAGACTGCATGACTTTATTTCAGATACTACAGTCTGTTTTGAAATGCTTCATGATAAAGAATGTTGCCTCTGATCAATGCTAGAACATTAAAATAACATTTACTTCCAGTGCAATAAAATTGACTACAATCATAAAAGCAGAACTTTAGATATATGTTACCTTTTTAAAACACAACTTTCTAACAAAGTTTTTTTCTTGTATAAAATTTTGTACCCAACTTTTTTTCCTGAGATGTTTCAGAGCATTTTTCCATGTTTTCAAGTTGCCCTCAAAACCATTAAAAGAAAATACCTGCATAATAGTCACTTTATGGCTTCTATGCTTTATTTAACTACTCTACTTTCTGTCCTCATGGATGTTCCTAGGTCGGACATTTCGCAAAAATGGAATCATGCAATATGTGGTCTTTTGTGACTGGCTTTCTTCCACTTACATAATGCTTTCAAGGTTCACTGATACTATATCAGCACATATCAGTACTTCATTCTTTTTGTTGCTTAATGATATACCATTGTATGTCTATACCACATTGTGTTCATTCATCAGATGGATATTTACAGTGGTTCCATATTTTGACTGTTATGAATAAAAATGGCATGAGCATTCGTGGGCAAGTTTTTGTGTAGACATATGTTTTCCTTTCTCTTGGGTATGTACCTAGAAATGGGATTGCACAATCATATAGTAACTCCATCTTTAGCATTTTGAGGAACTATTAAACTGTTTTCCAAAATGGCTGTACCAATTTTCTTTTTTATTATTATTTTTAAATGTTTGTTTGTTTGTTTGTTTATGTATTTATTTTGGGGAGGGAAGGGGCAGAGAGAGGGAGACACAGAATCCAAAGCAGGCTCCAGGCTCCGAGCTGTCAACACAGAGCCCAACGTAGGGATTGAACCCACGAAGTGTGAGATCATGACCTGAGGTGAAGTCGGACGCTCAACCAACAGAGCCACTCAGGCACCCCAACTGTACCAATTTTCATTCCCACCAGCAATGTATTAGGATTCCAATTCCTCCACATCCTCACCAGTGGTTTTTGTTGTTATTGGTATTTTGATTATAGCCATCTTAGTGTGTATGAAGTGGTATTTTCATTGTAGTTTTAATTTCTTTTCCCAAATGACTAGTCCATGTTGAATACCTCATCATAAGATTATTGGCCATTTTTATATAATTGAAAAGTCTAATTTATTTCTGTAACAAATCTCACCAATCTGCTCATAGAATTTACTGTGCAATACCCCAGGGCTAGTACGTTCTGGAGGGATTCCATGTCACAAAGCTTAACATGGGGTAGGAAAGGAATTTTCAAATGAAGTACCCCTAATTTATAGTTAAATGAATTAATAGCTAGAGAGGTTAAGTAATTGCCAATTGAGGTGAAGCAGCCTAGAAATCGAAAGCAGTGATTACATTCAAACCACTATCGTCTCTTTGAAAACACAAAGAAGCAGGGTACTTGGCAATGATATAAACTCTCATTTTACACTTGAGTGTTTTGGTAGAATTTAATATAACAGATAGTAGAAAAGCATTCTACTTTACTTTTAGCTACTGAAAAAAACTGGTAATAGTTTGAATCTGTACAATTTATCTCGGTTGATGACCTAGACCTAACAATTCATCCTCTGTCCGTAGCAAAGCACAGTACTAATAGATTTCAAACATATCATTCAAAGAAAGATATTTAGCTTATCTATTGCTGGATTAGGACCAGGATATCAGATTCTTAGATTCTTGACTCATTGGATTGATAATCTTTTAGCTAAACACTACACTGCACCCTCTTTATTGGATCTTTCCAGCAAGCAGAGTTGTCTGCAGTCCTTGATGCAATTACTCTGGGAATTGTTCATCCTAATAAAATCACACTCAGGAAATGTTAAAATATTAAAAAAAAAAAAGGCATGTTCTATATAATTTGCTGTTTGTACAGATGAAGTTGTACAGACTACACAGAATATTGACATGCAATCCATTAGAATTTATGGCTGACTTGTTCTTTCCCAAAGGTTAGTATTCAGAATTTCTAAACCTAAGACATGTCTGAGATTCACAGGAGCAGTGGGGCTGATATTCAGTGTTGTGTTTATCAAAGCTACTTTGCAGTCAAGTATAAACAATTTTTTCAAATTTCAAGAATTAAACATAAGTCACATTTATGTAAGGGAGCTAGCTTTCTTTTTTAAAGTGTTTATTTAAAATCCTATTAGTTAACATACAGTGTGATATTAGTTTCAGGCATGCAATATAATAATCTAACAATTCCATACAACATCCAGTGCTCATCACAAGTGCACTCCTTAATCCCCATTACCTATTTCACTCATACCCACACCCACCTCCCCTCTGGTAACCATCAGTTTGTTCTCTATAGTTGAGTCTGTTTCTTGGTTTGCTCCCCCTCTCTTTTTCCTTTGGCCTGTTTCTTTTGTTTTTTAAATTCCACATATGAGTGAAATCATATGGTGTTTTTCTTTCTCTGACTGACTTATTTTGTTTAGCATAATACTCTCTAGCTCCATCCATGTCATTGCAAATGTCAAGATTTCATTCTTTTTATGGCTGAGTAATATTCCATTGTCTATAAATATATACCACATCTTCTTTATCCATTCATCAATTGATAGACACCTGGAATATTTCCATAACTTGGCTATTATAGATAATGATGCTATAAACATTGAGGTGCATGTATCCCTTCAAATTAGTATTTTTATCCTCTGGGTAAATACCAAGTAGTGCAATTTCTGGATCATAGAGTAGGTCTATTTTTAACTTTTTGAGGAAACTTCATAGTCTTTTCCACAGTAGCTGCGCCAGTTTGCATTTTCACCAACAGTGCAAGAGGGTTCCCCCTTCACCATATTCTTGCCAGCATCTGTTGTTTCTTGTGTTGTTATTTAGCCATTCTGACAGATGTAAGACAATATCTCCTTGTAGTTTTGATTTGTATTTCCCTGATGATCAGTGATAATGAACATCTTTTCATATGTCTGTTGGCTATCTGTGTATTTTCTTCAGAAAAATGGCTATTTATATCTTTGGCCATTTTTTTATTGAATTTATCATTTTTGGGGTGTTGAATTTTATAAGTTCTTTATATATTTTAGATACTAACCCTTTATCAGATATGTCATTTGCAAATATCTTCTCCCATTCCAAAGGTTGCCTTTTAGTTTTGTTGATTGTTTCCTTCCTTGTGCAGAAGCTTTTTATACTGATGAAGTCTCAATAGTTTACTTTTGCTTTTGTTTTCTTTGTCTCAGGAGACGTATCTAGTAAGAAGTTGCTACAACAATGTCAGGAATGTTATTGCCTGTGTTCTCCTCTAGGATTTTGATTGTTTCCTGTCTTGGATTTAGCTCTCTCATCCATTTTGAATTTATTTTTGTGTATGGTATAAGAAAGTGGTCCAGTTTCATTGTTTTGCATGTTACTCTCCAATTTTCCCAATACCATTTGTTAAAGAGATGGGTTTTTTTTCCATTGCATATTCTTTCCTGCTTTGTGGAAGATGAATTGACCATATAGTTGTGGGTACATTTCTTGGCTTTCTTTTCTGTTCCATTGACCTATGTGTCTATTTTTGTGCCAGTACCATACTCTTGATCACTACAGCTTTGTAATATAACTTGAAGTACAGAATTGTGATGCCTCCAACTTTGTTTTTCATTTTCAAGGTTTCTTGGCTATTCAGGATCTTTTGTGATTACATGCAAATTTTAGAATTGTTTGTTGTAGCTCTGTGAAAAGTGCTTTTGTATTTTCATAGGGATTGAATTAAATATGTAGGTTGCTTTGGGTAGTATAGACATTTTAACAATATTCTTCTTCCAATTCATGGCTAACTTTAGTTTTAATGGCAGATAACACCTCAAGAATCAGTGAGTGAAACTGGACTGGAATCTTGTTATTACCCATAGCAGGGCCACCTAAGAACTACATATATAAAAAGGGCAGGTAACTAGAAATTTTTGCCTTTGAGTAACAATAGCTACTAATGGAGGAAATGTCACAGTGATTATGCTTGATGTTGGGAAAACTACTATATTACCAATATTATATATCCTATGCATATTGTATATACTCTATAGCTTAGAAGTCAACCATAAAATACTAGACTGCAACAAATATAAATTTTGTTATTGAAGAGATGTTCAGGATTTAATTATGTTAGTACACCATTTCTTCAGGTGATATCTTTTCTGTATTTTTGCATTATGTTATCATTTTATTTTTCTCAACATAGAATAATGTGAGTATAAACCAAAGGACTATAATTGTCAGAGACACTTGAAACAATTTCATTATTTTGTGTATGTTTCTCTGAAATCTCTTAAATATTATGTATTCTAGATCTTTAATGTTATTGAAATCAAACTAGTCATATAAGAGATTCTTCTAAATAAATAAGTTAAAAAATTTGTGAACCTTAATCTTTTTGTGGGCCTGCTTTCTCCTTTGTGACCAGTGAAAATTTACAAAGGATTCAATTTCATTCTCTATGCTTTCTTTTATGAACACTTTTCATATTAAAGACAATGAAATACAGAAATTATTGCTTTTATAAAAAGAATTGTCTATTCTGAATCTAACACTAAAAATTGAAAAAAATCCACACTTGCCTGTACTAATCACAGTGGCAAGAGGAATACTGATACTGATCACGTATTAAATCTGTTATTATCTAAAGATACTCTTCAAAATTTAGTTTAATTAGAACCTTGCAGCCACATAGAGGCCAATTTCAAGGGAAATTTCATTTCTGAAATTCCATCACAAATAACTGGAATCTAAGTGATAATAATTTAAAAATATTGAAGGATTTCTATCTCAGAAATGTCTCTTCTCCTTCTCTCTCTATGCTTAATTTTACTTACATATATTGAAAGGAAACTACTACTTTAAATCTTTTGTTTCTTTGCTCATTTTTTGTTCATTTATTCTTTAACATGTACTGACCATTTATAGTAACAACCAGGAAACTGTCTGAGATCTATGCAAGGCAGGATTAAATGCCAAATTGATCCTGCTCATAATCTACTAGGGCAACTAATTCATGCATAAGTTGAATGCAGGGAAAATAAATAATTTTCTCTTCCTTCTATTCATCTTCTGTGGCTGTGAAATAGGCAAATCGTAAATGAGATTTTAATGTTATTAGCTAAAATAAGAACATAATTCTAATTGATTCAGATGCTAAATACCATGCTATGATTTAAGGATGTAATAATTTGCAGAATGTATCCCTTCTTTTAAGTATTTACAGGCCTATGTGGAGTTAGGTGTATGAACAGACGCTCACTATACAATTTGACAAGTGTCATAATAGTGGAAAGTCCAGAATAATTAAAGAAAACACAGAAGAGAGGCTACAGTGGCCTGGACATGTTTACCAGAGGAAAGAACTTTAAGTGTGGCTCTGAGCTTCTGAGGGTAAACACGGATATAGATCTAGGTGGACTGAGAATGGATTGAGGATAGGAAGGACAAGTCAGAAGCATACATATGGAATTTTTATGTAGCCACATGGATGGAGATGACCCCAGAAAACCTTGATAAAATGTAAAATCAGTTTTGTTGTTGTTGTTGTTGTTATCTAGAAATTAACATAAACACTCCAGAATAAGCTCATGAAGTGGTTCTCATTTCTATTTCATTTATCTGTGAACTGCATGAATTTTTAGGTACGTATTTCTTTCATGTTAAGGAAATAATGTCTTTTTCTCTCGAATTTATTAGAACTCTGTTAGCCTCTAAAGGAGTATTATCTCCTCATAGAGATCCCTGACTAAATCTGCATATCTGGGAGGGCTGGGAGGACTGTAGAAAACTGAGAAAGAAGGAACAAAGAGTGATAACAACATCTTTGTCCAATATATGCCTAATCGAATAGAGTTGTAAATTAGGAATCCTTCAAAAGTAGAAGAGTTTTCAGTGTAACTTTTAATAGCGAATAAATGTGTAAAAGATGTTCAACATCTGCAGTCATCAGGGAAAATCCAATTAAAACCACAATATCTCACTATACACCACCAGAAGGTCTAAAATCAAAAGGTCTGAAAACACCAAGACTTGGTGAGGGTATACAGGAAATGTAATGACCTCGTGTTGCTGGTAGAATGTAAAATGGTACAAACTCTTTGGAAGACAATTTGTTTGATATTTTACAATTAAACATACTTACCATATGATCCAGCAATCCCACTCCTAGGTAATTACCCAAAGTAAATTAAAACATACCCACACAAATGTTTGTACATGAATGATCGTAGCAGTGTTATTTATAATTGCCCCAAACTGTAAACAACCAATACGTCCATCAACAGGTGAATGAATAAGCAAACATAGTTTATCCATATGATGGGATATTGTTCAGCTAAAATGAACAAGCTACTGTTGCACCCAACATCTCAAAATAATTGTTCCAAACAAAAAAGAAAAAGAAAAAGAAAGAAGAAAAAGAAAAAAAAAGACACAAAATCTGATTTCCTTTGTATGAAATTTTAAATCTACAGAAATCTATAGGGACAACAGATCAGTGGTTGCCTAGGGCAGGGGCTGGGAGATTGGCCACAAAGAGGCACAAGGAAACATTTTGTGCGGATGGAGATATTTTATATAATGATTGAGGTGGTAGTTACCTAAGCGTATATATAACTTAGAACTCCCTAAACTGTATGCTTAAAATTGATGCATTTATTGTATATAAAATAAGCCTCAGTAAACTTAATTAACAATGAGATGAAAAATCCCTAAGAGAGAAAACTACTGAGATTGAGATCTTTCATGATATAAAGTGAATTTTCATTAAACGAGCAGATAATTTGTTTTGATAATTGACGGCACAATATCCAGGAGAAAGTGTGGTGTTCAACTTATGGTTATACCCTTTATCTGCTAGATGATGCTAGACTCTATATTGTCTCTTAATCCAAACCCGATTCTAGCTTTATCATCTTAAACTGTTCACTACGTGAATGGCGCCTGCCATCATGTAACGAGATTAGACAAAGATGATTTGAGAATTTTGTGTGGAAATAAGGAGTCATAATACTATGCATTGTTCACATTGTTATTATAAAGGTACAAACTGCAAAGGTACAGTTGCAAACTGATTAAGGAATATTTCATTCCCGAGGATCTCATTCACAATCAGTACCCAGGTTTCAAGGCATTATTTCAAATAATTTATTACTGATACCTCACTCAAATATAAAATTAGCACAATTCTTGCAGAGTTCTAGGAAATTGCATTAAAAGGGCAAAAGAATATATTTTACGTGATCCAGTGGAAGTACATAAAATGAAAGCTTTTAAAGGTTAGTACTTTCCCTATCTGTTTGGTAATTCCAAACACCCAAGCTACCCCAACTTTCACCCGGCACATTAATTTTTCTAAGTTTTTTTTTAATGTTTATTTATTTTTGAGAGAGAGCAGAGCACACACCCACATGTGTCACCCAGCACATTTAAATTAGGCATGTGAAATTACTCACCATACTGCCTTTGATACATGCCTTTGATAGATGCAAAGAACCATCATGGATAATGAAATGCTGATGATAAGTGAGGATGCATGCCTTCATTCCTCATTTTGGTTTTGTGGTCACCCTGCTTATCATGTACCAGGACTATCCAATCACATCACAAGTAATGATAACAGTAATGAAACACTGCACAAATTATTAGGAGATTAAGTATGATGAACAAAATGCTTTAGAAGTATTGATATAAGGGAAAAAGTGAGTTAATGAAGAAGTGAATTTATATGTATTTCCAGAATAAAAAAAGAAAACCAATATTATACAGAGAAATATTCACAATGCTTTTAGCATATAAACCTAGCTATTGCTTGGTTTGATCTTGAAGCATAGTTATAAAGCATGAAATAATTATGGTAAAGTAGGATAAAAGCCATTATCTCCATTCTGTCATATCCAGTGGTTTCTCCAAGGAGATGCTGAACAAAGTACACTTAAATTTAACACACATAAGTATTGATTTTGACATTTCACTAAATTTCTGGCCCTTAATGACTAATTTATGAATCAGACACGAGAATTCTGATGTTTTAATTCAATGACTTTCATACAATTGCAATGAATTCCAGTGGAAATCCTTATAAGCTTCTTTAGGCTACAGAATAGAACACGTGGCCTTGGTAACACTGAGATTTTTTTTCTTTTTCTTTTTTTAATGTTTTGTTTATTTTTAAGACAGAGAGAGACAGAGTGTGAGTGGGGATGGGGCAGAGATGGAGACACAGAATCCGAAGCAGGCTCCAGGCTCTGAGCTGTGAGCACAGAGCCCGACGCGGGGCTTGAACTCACAAACTGTGAGATCATGACCTGAGCTGAAGTTGGACGCTTAACCAACTGAGCCACCCAGGTGCTCCAGATTTTTTTTTTTCTTTAAAGATGAACATTCACTCACACCTTCATGATAAACATCAATTTATGGCATTAAACATCTTTTACAATATTGAAGCTGATATACAAGTTTAGGATATGTGAAGCCCATTCATGAATGTCTATATTAAGGAACCCTGGTTTATAAAGAAGAGTCTGTAATATGGAAAAATAGTCTTCAGAAGTAAAAAGTCTTCCTCTAAAGCCATATGATCAATGTGCTTGGTGGTGAGAAGGAGAAATTCTTTAGATTTTTTTTTTGAGTCACCCAAACAATCTTTGTTTCATAAATTGGGAATGAACAATTTTTAAGTGACTTTCATGACATGTACTAAACAATAATAAACCTCTGCTAACAATCATAATTAGTACTTCTATCAGGAAGGAATGCATTTTAGCCACATTTTACAGAATATCCAAATTATAGGGGCTCAGCTGAGTAGATTTTATTTCAAAAACTTTTAAAAATTAAAAAAAAAAAAAGGACACAAGATGCCCAGAGATGAGGCTGCTCAGACTGGTTTGGCAAATTTGTAATACCTTCGGGGATATAGCACCTTCCAACATTCTGTTCTGTAGCCCATGGGACAGCATTCAGGTTCATGGCTGTTGTCTCATATTCACAAATTGGATTCTCTACGTGATCCAGCATTTTGGGGGTGGGGGAGAGTAGAAGAACCAAAGTTGTGTACAAATGAGTTGAGTCTCTTTTAGAAAGCTCTTTTAGAACTCTCAGAAACTTCTACCTTCATGGCATTGGCCAGAATGATCACATGGCCAGTTGTACCTTTGAGGGGACTGGGAGGTATGATTTTGCACCTGGTTACATACTGCCTCAGTCAAAATCAGGTTTTATCACCACAGGTGAAGAGGAGAACAGACAGTGAGGAGGGAAACAAGCGTCTGTCACAGTGAACACGAGTTCAAGTGAACAATACAAACATTACATCTGTATGACACGGTGGGATTGTTTTTAACTTTCTCAAAGAACAAAAGCCTTTTATACTTCAGTTTTAGTCTAAATGATTTGCTGCCAGGGCAAACACTATGCTTCGTTGTTTAGCTTTAATAGTCAAATGAGTGTGTTTGGAAACAGTTTATATGCTAGATTTGAAATAAAAATAGAAATGCTATGTCTTGGTGACAGATGCACCTGGACCAAACCTATATGTAATATAGATTAGTGTTTTGCCAAATTATCTCATAATATTTGTGTAGTGAGTGAATACTTTCTTAAAAACCCGTTTTGTATACAATATTTCAAATGGTTTGTATTCATTTAAAAAAAATCTGTTAAATGGCTCAGGTATACTGCTATGATGAGGTATTTCCAAAGGCTCTTGTAACTAAAATATAGCACTTATAATTGATCCCTTTAAAATGAGTTGTACATGTGTGCATATTTGCATTAAACATAATTAGCTAACCACAGCCCACAGCTTATGTCTGTACGGTGTGTGTAATCTGTTTATAGAACAGAGCAGATGACATAATGTGGATTTTGGCAGGTAATCACATTCTCCTTCCACAAACAACATCTGAAATGATAAAAACAACATACAGATGAATAGCTCCCAATAGGTAAAATCATTATAACCCACATTTGCCAACACAGTTTTAATCCTGTTTTGTTGGTCAAATATTTTGAGAGGAAAGTCTATGATTCTAGCACATGGCTCAATATTTCACTTTAACAGGAGAGTAATCCTCAGGCATCAAGAATGTGGGGCCAGGAGACACTGTAGTTGGAAACTGAGCTGGGGGCTGAGCCACATGCCTCAGGTTAGCCTTGTTGAAAATGCCAATGCTGTGGTCCTACACATAGTCTTAACCTCATTGTGTCCGCTTCCTTAGCCTTTGAAACAGACTTCCAATTGTA
The DNA here is from genome assembly GCF_018350195.1 of Panthera tigris. Lineage (NCBI taxonomy): Eukaryota > Metazoa > Chordata > Mammalia > Carnivora > Felidae > Panthera > Panthera tigris. Next base: position 19,493,267 of record NC_056676.1, read on the forward strand.
TATACACTCTCTCTGTCCCCTGCAAAGAAAGAAAGAAAAAAAATGTCATCTGAAGATGTAGAATGCTCCCTTCTGCTCCACGCCCTACCGCAGAAGTGTGGAAACCCCTTATCACATGTCAGGCATGGAGGGGCAGGGCTCTTCCCTAGTTTTATTCAAAGCAATGAAGATGTTGCCATTAATCACTAATTTTTCAATATATTCTGCCAGAATCCCGAGCATTCTTAACTGGATTCCTAGTTACTTTCACATAAAGTTTTCAATTTCTTGGAGGATTTCTTTAAACATACATACATATTTTCCTAATTATAAAATACTTCCTATTCACTGTAAGTTATTTTGAACACTTAGAAAAGTAACGAGGAAGAAATTTTGAGTTATCTAAAATTAAGAGATAAGAATTGTTAGCATTTTTACATTTATCTCCTTTTTAGCACACACACATATTTATTTATATTAATATATACATTAATATATATATATACATATTTAAAAAATCAGGTCCCATCCTATGTCCTATGTAGAATATACAGCTGAAAATTGAGAAAATAGTGTAATCTATTTTCCAATGCCAGTAAATACTGTTTGGACTATTCATGGTATTTTTAGAATTTGTGTTGTACCATAATCATTAATGCTGTTTCCATTTTTTTTATTTTTTTAAAAATGTTTATTTTGAGAGGGGGGTGGGCATGCACAAGCAGGGGAGGGGCAGAGAGAGAGAGAGGGAGAGAGAGAATCCCAAGCAGACTCCATGCTGTCAGCATGGAGCCCGATGTGGGGCTCAGTCTCATGAGCCGTCAGATCATGACCCCAGCCGAAATCAAAAGTTGGACACTCAACTGGCTGAGTCAGCCAGGAGCCCCTCTGTTTCTGATATTATAATAAGCATGGTCATATTTATATGAAAATCATACCTATGTTTATGAATATTCCCTTGAGCTTGATGTATCAGTTGAGATGTTTTCAGTGAACAATAAAGGAAGACCAAACTGAGTAGATTTAAAAAAAAAAAAGAGTTTTACTCTCACTTAACAAAAAGTCTCACTATTACTGGCTAGCAGGTAAACAATTTAAATTCTGACTTCAGGCAAGTTTCCTTTACAGAAAGAATGTTCAGTGAGATGTACTCTTAAATCTGGCAAATAGACAGGATTCCATTTCTTTTCAACTGTTTTTCAAAAGGACCCCAGAAAACAGCTGTAATGCCAGAAGTTCCACTTCCTGCTGGTGCCTGCAGGTTTTTCCAAGCTCCAGCATCCCCCATCAAAGAAACACTTGAGATCTCACATTGAACCATCAGTTAATTGTGCATTGCATTTCCTATTCTAATCATTTCCAATTCCCTGGCATCCCATGGTCTTCTGAATATAAGGCAATTATTTTATATGTCTCTCAAGCCTTCTAAGATCTTTGCAGTTAAAACATTTAGCCTGACTTGAGCTCTCACTATGTACCAGGTGATGACCCAGCTAACAGCGAGGTAAGGTATTTAGACATAATCCCTCCTTTTTAATAAAAGGCAAACTAACATGCCCAAAGAGGCTACATGAACAAATTGCTTACACAATCAGCTTTTCCCCCTCATCAAACTTTACGGTGCATGGTTCCCATGTGGTAACATTTTGTGCTTATATTTTCACCAGGTTCCAGTGAATTTAGGGTAAGGCTCAGAAACAGGCAGTTTTAACCTGTCAGATGATTCCGACCCGTAGATAGACCATCATTTGAGAAATACCACTTTGAGTGATCTGGCTACTTTGCTTCTGGCTTTTTTATTTCCTTGTGTTAGCAAAATAGATGTAGATGGAGCAGAAGTAGCTTTTACAAAGCGTGTTTATGTCTTCAGTTTCCAAAATGGTCTATTCAATGTATCTGATTAATTCCAGAGGCTACTGAAAGAATGTTTGTGTTTGTCTTTTGTTTGGGGCTTGGATCAGGTCTGTCCCTTATCCTACTAAATAGAGTTTGTGAGAACTAAATTTTATCAGTTTGGAAGAAAGGTGATAAACATAAATTAGTGTGTCTGTCCAGCTGGAAATAAATTTAAAGGCTTCCTTTTATATTTGGTGAGAGTAACCCATCAAATATTTATCACCAAATTATTGCTCCAAGTATGTCCAGACTGTAACTTTGGTTGTTACCACAGGTTATTCATACGGGACATTTAAAGAAATGTTTCTTATTCTGTAAGTAATACCTTGGAATAGGGCAGCGTGATTTCCTTAACATACCATATGCTGTTTAATTGGCTCTTGCCTGATTTTTTTGGAGGTGGTTTTAAAATATTACAACTTTGGGAACAGTGGTCATTTAACGAACAAATAATTACATTCCAATTAATATACAAAGACTATAATAATATCCCTTCTTCTATATTCAGACAAGTGAAAATTTTGAATCAAATCTTCACTTTCATTTTATGTTAATATATTAATAAATAAAAGTTAAAGCAAGCTTCAAAAGAACCCGGTTCTTTAACAAGGACTTTCCAAAGTTTAAACTAAGAGCTAGTAAGTTATATAGCCTGCACTACTAGCCAAGTGGTATCTATTATCCTTAGATCCTGAAAATCTTATTGTAAGATGCCTCGTTAAAAAAAAACAGTTAACTTGTCTAAACCTGAGTTTGTGTAAAATGGAGCAAGTATCAGAATTGACTCATAAAGTATCTATGAAAATAAAGTAACAATTATACAGTGAACCGTGGATTTCAAGTAAATTGTTCTGCAGGTGTTCCACAAGATGAGAAAACATTTCTAATAAATTTTAACAGATAAATGAGTGATGTCTTGCAATACGAGTAGTACGGGATGGTGAACATCACATGATCACAACTGACCCAATGGTTCCTGAAACTCGCTTTGATATATGAGTACTTTGGATTACAAGCATGCTTCTGGGATGAATTATGCTTGCAAACCAAGGTTTTACTCTATAATGTTCTAGACCTAGTGATCTAGCACAGAGCAAGCTTCTCTTCTTCATAAATAAAAGAATAGGATATGAACATTATTCTAAATAATATGTCACCCTAAATATGAATATTATTATTTTTAGTTCACAGAAGAAGGGGAAACCGAGAAACATCAAGTAAGGCACCAACCAAATATCTAAAGCCATGCAGCTTAAAAATGGTAAATCTGGGATTGAAACCTGGACTGTATAACTCCAGACAAACATGGTGCTTTATACCTAACCACTGTGCTAAACCATCATGAGGCAACTGCATTCTGATTTCTCTATCTGCAACACATTTTCCACCCTATCCTCCCTTCAGGAAATTCAGCTTTCTCTGGGCATTTAGGCTGGCATGCAACATAATGCCAAATGAAATGACCTTCTATGGCCAAATGGAAGGTTAATGGGAATGGCTCCTACCAATTCTCAGTGTGGGACAGGCCTTCAGTTATTGCTGAACTGAGGCAGGATCTTCTCCATTGCTTTCTGTTTGGTTCTTTGAGGTTCTGAAAAACAGATTTCTATTAGAAATGGTAATAGCCATCTTACCCTGCTTCCAGGATTCTTCCTGTATCTATTTCTGCTTATAACACAATACTGGGGAAGATGATATTCCCCAGAATACAGCAGTCCACCATCCACCTCTTTAATTCTTCTTTCTGCCTTGAACATCTTCTGGGATTGCAGTCTCTGAATTAATAGAGAAAGAAAACATAGGGCACCTGGGTGGCTCAGTCGGTTAAGCATCTGGCTTCGTCTCTCGTCATGATCTCTCAGTTCACAATTTCGAGCACCACACTGGGCTCTGTGCTGACAGCTCAGAGCCTGGAGCCTGCTTCAGATTCTTTGTCTCCTTCTCTCTCTCTCTGTCTCTCCCCCACTCATACTCTGACTCTCTTTCTCTCTCTCTCAAATAAATAAAAATTAATTAATTCAAAAGATAATCTTAAAAAAAAGAAAAGCTTGAGGAAGTAAACAATAGCACTTTGGCCACCTCCTAAAGTAGCTCCCAGGTACAAATAACTGTCTGATTTTCTATAGGGCACTGAGTTTGGGACTGTGACTTGGGGGAAAGAAGAGGTTTTCTTACCTTCTTTCAGTTGAATAACATACCCCTGTTCCATGAGACAATAACCTGGTGGCCACGCATTATAGCCTTCAGGTCCATGACTGTGCATGGGCCTTTGAACAGTGCTGGGTAGTATTAAGGGGGCTCCCTGTGCATGAAGAACACAGAGTTAGGTGTCTGTCTTTGTCTGTAAGGAGGGACAGGCAATTGAATGAATAATAAGAGTCTAGCATGATGAGTGCTGTAATAGAGATCATACATGGCACAGAAGAGAAATCAATAACTCCACTCCTAAGATAGTCTATGCTTGGAGGAGGAAAAAAAAAGCCAAACCAGGTCACTCAAAGGCAGTTGCTGTGACTATATTGCAAGCATTGATGTAAGATCCAAGCTGGGGTTACAGACACGAATATAATCCCAAGAGGGAAAACAAAATGACACTCAAATGTGAAATTTTTTGTGGAGAATAAAAAAGAATAACCTAGGGCAATTAATGTAGAAGGAGATGGAAAAGTGAATTTTAGCCTGAAGCACATAGAAATGTGAGCACCCAGGTGAGAGTAATATGATTTGAGTTCTCATTCCGGTTCTCTGCCTACACAGTGCATGTGGCAAGTTAAATCCCATCTTTGGACCTCATTCCTCAGCCATAAAGCAAGATGGTTAGCCAAGATAGGCTCTGAAGACCATTCCAGCTCTAGTGTTTTCTGGTTCTGTGTCTTAGCCCCGGCAAGCAACCATAATAGGCAACTTCAGTGAAACGGTCACAGTCAAAGAAGACAAAGTAGTGCTCACCTCTACAACCCTGAAGGAAGCAGCCCCAAACACTGACAGGCCCCCAAAGGAAGCAGAGCCAGTGGGCATATTACAGATGTTGCAGATTTAGAAAAAATAGCCGTTGAGTCTATTTACACGTGAAGTCTCAGACTCGTATCATGCTAAAAGTAAATCATTCCTGAATTTAAAAGAAAAGGTTATTCCAGAAATGAAAAGAATGAATCTGCAAAATAGAATGAAAGTAGAAAGAATACTATGAAGAGGGATGTTAGTTTTTCAGTAGTCACATGTTTGCAAATCAGCTGTTTATAATAAGCTTAAACTTTAAATTGATTAATTATTTTATGGTTCTGACTGTTCTTTTGAAAATGGTTACATCAAATAGTTTGAAAATGGATCCAGATGTAGTGCCTCTTTGACATTATTGAGAATATATGAGCAGACAGATGATCAATTATTTCATTAAAAATAACTAAAGACTTGTCTTATGTTGGATATATCTGAAATAGTTTGTGTTAGAAGTGTTATATGTAAAGAACAATTAGCCTGTTGGTAATAGTGGAGGAGTACATTGGCTTTATCGCTAATGAAGATTAGTATATCTATGTGGAAACTCATCTTCACAGAGTTAATTGGTTACTTGTTCATTCTAGAAAGGGGGGGGGTAGGTTTTTAAATAAAAGAGAGTGGAATTCTGTAAAATTGTCATGAGTGGCTAATTCTCATAAGGATATTACAATAGATCTTTGTTTACAGAGGCAAAAAGATTATGAGACTTTTCAGTAATTGGAGAGAGCATTTATTTAATTATAGATATTTTCACTATAATTTTAGAGGAAATACCACACAATTACATAAACACTGAATATAATATCTTTTTAATTTGCATAGTGTGTGGTTAAATCTATACTCGAAAATAAACCAGAGCCATAATTATATATACTTTTGAAGTTAATACCTAATCTTTTCACCAAATACAACTCTCCAGTATTTTATTGGTAAATATGTTAGCATATCAACACTTTTAGCCACTAATATATGATGGTTTCTTGAGAACAACTATTTATATTCCTTTACGCTTTTGAAAATATCTACATCGTTTCACCTGGTTAATATTTTAGAAGAATATGGTTAGCAACACTTGTTACAACTCCATGTTTTAAAATTGCATCTTAAGTTCTATGTAGAATACATTGCTTACTGTTTGCAATCTATAAGGTTTTGTTTGAAGAATTTTTCTTTCCAGTTTGAATCATAATTACTATGTTTATACTGTTGAACAATTTTATGCACCCTGAAGTGGTTTTTGGTTCAGTGTACATTGCCAATATAGTTTCACAATGTTGTCTGCGATGCACATTTTTATGACTGCTGGATTAAAGAATTGATTTACTTACCTGAATCTTCCACAATATACAGTGGATCCTTGGAAAGAAGGACTAGTTTTTAAATAAAAGAGTTTCTGGTGATTAGAAACTGGTGAAAGAGCACATTTAATTAAAAAAAATTAACTCTCTTAAGAAATCTTCACTGTTCATGTGCTGTGATCAAGGCATAGGAATTCACACATGAACTAGCACGAACTCTACCTTTAGAGAATTTACAGACTCTAAGGGGAGATAGGACACACGCACCATCAAATAGGATAGACAACAAGTTTGAGGGGTACCTGGGTGGCTCAATAGGTTAAGCGTTTAACTGCAGCTCAGGTCATGATCTCACAGTTCATGAGTTTGAGCCCCAGAATTGGCTCGCTGCTGTCAGTGTAGAGCCTGCTTTGGATCCTCTGTCTCCCTCTCTTTCTGCCCCTCCCCTGCTCTCTCTCTCTCTCTCTCTCTCTCTCTCCCTCTCTCTCTCCCTCTCTCTCTTTCTCTCTCTCAAAAATAAATAACACATTTTTTTAATTAAAAAAAAAACACAAAGTTGAAAGAAGGGAAAGAAATCAGAGTTTTATGACAGACAAACGAATAAATTTGGAAAAGATGAAACTGTAAAAATGTTGAGAGACAGACAAGAGACAAAGGGGATTAGGCCTCCTATGCCTTCCCATTAGTCCTCATTCTCAGCAAAGTGCTACCTGGCTTCCTCTTCACTGAGAAAAACAAAGCACTCAGAAGAGAACTTCCATTAAGTACCACCAACCACTTCTGTCCACCTCCCTGCACCACCTTGTCCCAGGTCATCGTGGGTGACCTATACCTCTATCCAGGCCAATCCCTCCATTTTCTCTCTAGACCTCATTCCTTCTTTCCTTACATGGATGTTTTTCCAGCCATTATCCCTTCTGCCTCCTGCATGGTTAAGTTTTCTTTCTCTTTGGATAATAATGATCAGCACAACAACATTCTTTTATTTCTCTTATAAAAAACATAAACCTCTTGACTTCATTTTCCTCTCCGGGTAATGCTATATTTCTTTTCTTCACTTTGTAAAACTCCTTGAAAGAATTGTTCTTATTTGTCATCTTCAAAAGAATTCTGAACACCTGCCTAATCAGCACTTCCCCTTTTCAATCCAGCAAGAACTTTTTTGGTCGTTAAGGATGTCTTCCTTGATTCAGCCCTTCTCGGTCCTCACTTCCATCGACCTTTGCCTACCGGCAGCAACAGACACAGGAGATCATTCCAGCTCGAAACTCTTGCTTTGTTTTGGCTTCTTGTGTACTCACCTGGTTTCCCTTCTGTCTGTCCTCTCCTTCTTAGCATTCTTTACTACTTCTTCTCATCACCTGACCTCTACACTGGTGTCAGCAGTCCACCCCTAGGTCAATTTCATTGCTATCAGACCTTACTCCTTTGAGGAGTCCATTCAACCAAATGGCTTCAAAGATAGTCTTTTGGTTGGTAACTCCAGCCTGTGACCTCTTCCTCCCTATCCATCTGCCCACTTGAGAGGATTGCCGGACTCCTCAAATAAGAATATAGGATCTCCAATAAAATTAGAATTTTAGACAAACAGTGACTGATTTTTGTAGAATAAGTATGTACCATGTTTTGTATTTATCTAAAGCTGGTTTTTTATTTATTGGGAATTCTGATTTAACTGGGCGTCCTGTGCTTATTCTGACAACCTTACCGTAGCCCAGTATCTCTATGTCACCTCTTTGGTGCCTGAGAGGCATCTCAAGTAGAAAACTTCCAAAACTGAGCTCCTGACATTCCTCCACACCAGCTCTTGAGTAGTCCTCCTCTTGGTGCAAGGCAACACCATTCCTCTGATCACTCAAACCAAAAACATGTAGTTATAGTGACTCATGTCTTTTCTCACGTCCCAGCTGATTTATCATCACATCATACTAGGTCTAAGCTCAAATTCAATTTCCCAGAATTTGATCTTTCACCTGGTCCCACAGCCACCACCTTCTCTTGTCTCTGAGTAGATGTCTCTGTATCTTCCCTTATTCCCCTTCAATCTCCTTCCTGAATAGCAACCAGAATACAAATGTGAATGCATAGGGTTGGTGTCTATAGACAATAGATGACTGTTTTAAAAGAAAGCACCAACCTTGGGTTTAAAAAAAAAAAAAAAAAGCCTTTAGAATTAAAACAATACAGACTTAACTCTTGTCCAGGTTGTTTTAAATATTTTTTAATAAGTAAACCTTTGCTGCTCATGAAAGATTTTTCTTCCAAGGTTTATAGGAAGATAAGCTACCATTATGTAGCCTGCATTTGCATCCCTGAAGTTATGTCATACTGCAGGGAAGATGCCAAAAAGTCCTGGCAGCATAGCTAAGGGCTGACCTCTTAAAAAAGTTTAAGAAATTTAAAAGATCACCAATTCAAATAGCTATTAAGTGGTTGGTTTTTTCTTTCTTTTTTCTACAAAATAATAACAGATGGCACTTATTGACCAATTACCGTGTTTCAGAACCTGTTTTAGGTATTTTACATGAGTCTGTACTACTCTATTCCCATGCCCATATGAAGTACATAAAGGTTAAATGACTTGGCTGGGGCAGCAGTATAGCCATGGGGTTCAGCACATTACCCACAGCTAACTAGATCAGGAGCTCCTTCACCTGAGCTATCCATTATTTTTTGTGTCCTCTGGTAGCTAGAGATACAGTGAACATGTCCGTGATTTATTTATTTGGAGTTCTTATTTCCTTTAAAAGTTCCCTTTGAAATACTTTACTTCTGACTTTATATCATCAGAGAAAAAGATGTCAATAACCCCGAAAATATAAACTGGCTATTGAATTTCACACGCTCATACACAAACACATTCCCAGAGTTTGAAAAGGCTATTATGTTGACATTTACAGTCTCAACCTGTACAGATGTGTTTGAAAGATTAGAACTTAGTAATTATGCTTTTCCGTGACTCCTTGAAATGATGTTGGTTAAACAATGCAACTATATTCTGAAGCCCAACGATTATTACTGATGAGTTAACTACTATGGCTTAGTATTATTAGGGGGTCTCTCATGTGATGCTTAGGAGGATTATGCAGCTGTCCTGTGTCTCTTTCGGAATCCCACAGACTCAAGAAGAAGCTTGGCAAAAATCCACAATGGGACCCATCCACCAAAGAGCACTACATTCTTCACATCTTTTACTGGGCACACCGGAGAAACTTTTCCAACATGAACAAAGGCATTAAGTTCTAATCAACAATGATGAATCAACAATTCTGGAGTTTAATCTCAAATGTGTTCATCATCTGGCAATAGAAAAGTTAATCTTCACGTAGAGCGCCTGGATTTCTTAAAGAGAGTAGCTCATGGAATTATTTATGGAACATGTCACATGGTGACAAAAGAGTACAGTGGCAGTGTCATGTGGACATTTGACCCCCCTCTCAGACAGAGTTTATTTTTAATGAAAGAAACTAGATTAAATAGAGCCATTTCCCTTGACTGTAATTTCACCCAAGAGAACTAAGAGAGAAAGTGTTGTAGATTTGATGTCAAAACATCACATTTATTCACTTAAAAGACACAAATCACCAAATTGACTTTGTGTTTTATAGTAGCAAAACAACTGATTGGTGGACTGGTTTTTGTTCACTTTTTAATTGGTTGAACAATATATATGCTTTTAGGGAGAAAACAGAGGATCATATTGACTAGACTTAATGAACTCTCTTTGCTTTATTTTTATTTTTAAAAAACTTTTTTTGATGTTTTATTCATTTTTTGAGAGAGAGAGACACTCAGTGTGAGCACAGAGAGCAGGAAGAGAGGGAGACACCGAATCTGAAATAGGCTGCAGGCTCTGAGCTGTCAGCACAGAGGCTGATGTGGGGCTTGAACTCACAAACTGCAAGATCATGACCTGAGCCGAAGTCAGATGCTTAACTGACTGAGCCACCCAGGTGCCCCACTTTTCTTTTTTTTTAACTAAAATGAACATATATTCTTTTTTGCATGTTAAAATAAAACCAATAGTTGACAAATGAAATCGTAAAAAATCCAAGAGTGATTCTCAACATTCTTGTTTCTAGTAAAAGAAGTTTTGGCAGTATTCATGAGGAAATTAAAAAAATCAAAATACACTAAACAAGTAGCATACTTAGAAAGATATAACTGCCACATCTTAACACAGCCTATGGTTACTTGTAAGGCTCTCTTACTTACCATTCAGCACTGTTGGTGTTTAGAAAGAAATGTTTATTGCCTTGACCACACTCACAAAAGAACCCATAAGGCAAAGTTCTTGCAAAAGTTATTCGCAATATTTAGTGAATTTTTCCTGTAGCAAAATAAACACTATTCTAGACTGCAGCAAATTTTCACTTAGCTCAGTGTTTATGCTCATAGACATTACTGCAAAAATGTATACTCAGTTAAAGCAAAATATTTTACGTGTAATGTGATGAAAGATTCATTCTAGCATGAGAATTTCTTTTAGGAAGTATAATTACATTAAAATTTCTCTGCAGATTCTTTGATACTTCTCCCTTCAATTCTCCAATCCTTGAGACTGGGCTGTACATAGTGAGTTGGTTCTGACAAATAGAATATTGCAAGATTGACAGTGTGGAACTTCTTCTAAGAATGGGACATAAAAGGCATTGTGGTTTCCTCTTACTCACTCTGGTGGAAACTGGATGCCACACTGTGAGGATGCTCCTGTCGCCCAATGGAGAAGTCCAAGTTGGGAGGATTGAAGCCTCCTGCCGATAGCTATGTGAGGAAGCCATATTGGAAGTGGATCCTCCTGCCCCAGTCAAGTCTTCAGATGACAGTTGCCTTGGATGATATCTTCATAGCAACCTCATGAGCAACCTGAGCCAAAGCCACCCAGATAATATGTTCCTTAATTCTTAACCCACAGAAATGGTGAGATAATAAATGTTTCTTATTTTAGTAAGTTTGAACCCTGCATTGGGCAGGCTCTCTGATGTCAGTGCAGAACCTGCTTCAGATCCTGTGTCCTCCTCTCTTTCTGCCCCTCCCCTGCTTGTGCGCTCTCTCTTGCTCTCTCTCTCTCACTCTCCCCCTCCCCCTCCCCCTTCTCAAAAATAAATAAACATTAAAAAAATCACTTGGAAAAAAAGATAAAATCTTGAGGACATGGGTGACAGTCATAGTCCAGAAAGCCAACAGTGATTACTAATTTGTTCTGGAAAGGAATCTCTTTTTGCTTCCAGCAGGAGCATAAGAGAAGAGAAGAGAAGAGAAGGGAAGGAATGGAGTAGCCAGTAAAGTGCCTAGATGCCATACAACCTTCAGGGAAGGGCCAATGGGAAACCTTAGGAATTTGGAAGTCAAAACGATTTTTAGAAATGAAATGCCTGATGTAGTTTTAAGCTTTGTAGCTTGTGTGTGTGCATGTGCATGCGTGTGTGTTTGTGTGTATATTTGAAAATCAAGGAAATTCAAGATTAGGAGTAAGCAAAGATGAACATGGAAATATATGCTTCCATTTTTTTTATCCCTCAGAGAACTATTTGGGCTTTCTTAACATATTTTGCTTAAATCTCAAGACTCTCAGGGGTCTGTAATTATATAAACATTCAGCAAAAGTTAACGATGTTCCTGTAAACAATTTGCCCTAGCCTGAGACATGCCAACTAAAACAAGATCAATAAGGTCCGTCATAATATTTTAAAGGCTGTTATTTTCCTTAATGTCATCCCATGATGCCAGAGGAATAAAATCTAAACTGACAGGTCCTTTGATTGAACTAAGTCTGTTATTCTCCTATCTACCTATCTCTCCTTTCATTCACTCTCTTTCTAACCCTTGTCATCTCCAAATAATTTTCCTTCCAAATGTCTATTCTCCATCTCATTGAAGTAGAGCAGTGTGGAGTTATTCTAGAAATACCATGGACTTTGGAGTCAAACAGTTCTGGGTTCAAATCTCAACTCACACTTTCACCTGCAAGCTTCTACAGCATCTTCCAGCATCTTCTTAACCCCTTCAGACTCACTTTTCTTTCATGTGATAGGGAACTTATAATACTTATCTCCTAGAGTTCTTGTAAGGATTATGTGAAATAATATACATAAAACTTAGTCACTATTGGCAACTCACATATTGGAAAGAATGGTTGTTCTTTTTACTATGATTATAGCTTCAGACTTACTCTTGGCTATCTGCCCCTAATAAAATGAAGGCTGATAAAGGGGTAAGTTCTACCTTTCTATATTACACCTGAAGAGAGACAGACAGAATGGTCTGGTGAATTATTCTGGGATATTAGGTTGCTTGTCAATGAGCCCCTTGAGAGCTGGGCTTTGTCTCCCTTAGGTTGGAAGAGAAGGCCTTTGACTCTCAGTAAAAGAAGCTGCCTCTGACCTCAACCACAGAGCTTAACTTTCCATGAGAATGGCAGAAAGAAGTTCGCTTTCCCCTGCAGCCTGAAGCCTCCTCTTATGAGACGAGCAGGCACTGACAACTGGTGCCATCAGACAACTGCCTCTGCTCAAGCTTTTTGGTGCCAGAGCAAGGACTGATAATGAATAGGCACACACAAGGTTGTTCTCACTATAAAAGACATGATGAGGGACCAGCTTCATCCCATGGAGCACAGCCCTATGGTGTATGCAGAAGTAACTCAGATGTTCTCTGTGACATGCTAAGAGAATGAGGTGTGCTTCCTCTTAATGGTTTTGGGCTTTCACATTTCCCCAGTAAAGTCTGCATTACACTGTGGTATTTGCCATCACACATCTTGCCTGTTTTGAACAAAACAGATAAAAAAATCCTTGCCCAGAGAGAGAGTGTACATTCCATTCAGAAAAAGAAAAACAGAAGCAGAAAATATAGAAAATGGATCAGTAAAATATTATATATGCATATGTAAAATATATACATATGTAAAAGATATAGGTATATGTGAAAAATATGTAGCAGATGAAGATAAGTGCTCTGAAGAAAAAATAAGCAGACGATAGAGACTATCGGGAAAAAATATATATCTTATGATACCTATGCTCAATATATGCTCTAGAAGACGTATACAGGGATGCTTGCTATAGTAATGTTTAAAGAATTTTTTTTAAAAAGGAAAGATCTAACTATACGACCCTCAAAGGTCACCTGCGAGTGAGCTTCTGAGAGAAAGATCACTGTAGTCAATCATAGGTGATGGAAGGGAGAGAAGTAAGACTGGCATCAGGAAAACTTGGTAGAAGGTCATTGAGGTAGTTTAGAGAAAAATAATCATAACAAGTAATATTTTTCGTTGCTTACCATGTGCTGCGTGATGTTCCAAAAAATTAATGTAACCCATTTAATCCTGAAAATAACTCTACGTAGTAGATACTATTATTCATCTCCTAGAAAGAGAGAGAGCTTAAGGGATCTTCACAAGATGACACCTTAAAGGTGAACATAGGTCTCAAGCCAGACAGTCTGAGTTCAGTTTCAATATCTCAACTGTGATTAACTACGCTACATGCTGTATGTTCTCAGCAACCATAAGAACAAAGAAAGCATGAAGAATTCCACAGGAGAATTTTTCTAGGGAAAATTAGATTTCCTTCTACCTAGTTACCATCATTTATGTTCTGTTATTCCTGAGAAAAATTGTCTTAGGGAGAATAATTTCTATGAAAGGGATTCCAATAATAATGGTTGAGACTATCGTGTTTTACTGCCCCACTTGCAGTTGACAGAACAAAGCTCCATCTTCATCAAAATGTGCTCAGAGCAATCTGTCTATTCTCCTAATTAGGTTTAGAAATATTTGAAAGAAAAGTATAAGAGTGCTGTATATAGTATAAAAGTATAATTGTCTCCCATCTGCTCTAAGAGAGAAATTTCATTAAGTGCTGAATTATGGAGCCAAAAATCATATTGGAGGTATTTTTTCTTTTGTATTTTCTCATGTATATATTTGTGGGTTATTGTTACTAGCCTTTGATTTAATGCCATAGTATAACGCTTTTTTAGTTACTCCATTATCATTTTGAGTGTGAATCATAAATCATAAAACATTCTAATGAAATCACAATGGCTTAAAATCAGGCACCAAATGTTCCAAATTACAGTTGGCCTCGGTTATTTTTATTGCAGCCATCCTTTTCCCCTCAATTGTGAGGTCAAGTAGGGGCTATACGGTAGGGTTCAGAGCCCCGCGACTTATAAAACTGCCATTCTTATACCAAAAATATCAGAGGTAGTTTGTACAATGACTACAGCAAGGACATCGATAATTTTGAACATAGTGAGCCTTCTCTTAACTTCTTCTTAAAAGGCCTGTTATCTTCTTTTAATGCATTTATCCTTAGATAGAGTTTATTTTATTGCTTAGCCACAAAAAGAAAATAAAGGAATGTTTTAGACAGATGATTGGATATATTGGTCTAAGCAAATCCACTTTAGAATAATATAATAAGAGCCTTATTGACTCATTAAAGACTGAAATATGGTACATTATTTTCTATAATTCTAGCTCATGTGCTTCATGCTACATTGAAATTTTTAGAATTTCATAAACTTTCTTACCTTGAAGTAACTATGCTATTCAGCTATCCAGTAGTTTTACTTGTTTCCAGAAAGTCTCAAGCATGTCAATAGACTTAAAATCCTGTGACACTTTTCTTTTTTGTAGGCAGGAAATAACCATAACTCAAATACATTCTCAATCCAACATAGTCATTGGGAAAATTGGGAAACTTACTCTTCTATGAAGAATAAATGCCCAAATCTCCGTGAACTATAGAAAATCACTAAAACTTATTTCTATTGCTTCTGTGTAGTCAGATGAAAGGAAAAAGGACAGACAGACCTTGGCGACAGAAACATCTGGGTTCAAGTCTTACCTCTGCCCTGTTTTCTGTGCTCTTGGGAAAGTCTTGTTTTTCTTTTTTAACTTTAGTTAGGCTCAATTCCCCTGCCCGCATTTGTAAACATGGGATAAAAATAGTACCTACCTTGGAGAGTTGTGACAAAGCCAAAATAAAATAAAGTGTCCAGTGTGGTACTTAGAATATACCCAGAGCTCCAGAAATGGCAGATACTGTCATTATTTATGATTTATTATATCATTACGTCTTTCATGACATCCTTGAATTCAGTTTGTCATGCATGCATAATAAAATGGAGAGACTATTATCTCTCCAAATGATAACACTTCATCTGAAAATTCCAGGACGCCGGGTGCTAAGAAAAGAATGTGTAACTTTTTTTTTTATTTCTAGATACTGTCACTCTAAGATAGCATGACCAACATATCAATATAACACGATTCAATAGTGCAGACATTGCACAGAGTGGGTTTTAGTATATGTCACATCATAAATGAACCCTGCTTACAGAAATAAAAGGGATCATAAGAGAATATGATGAACATTTGTATGCCAACCAATCAGATAATCTAGATAAAATGGGCGAATTTCTAGAAACATGAATTACCAAAACTGCATAAGAAGAAAGAGGAAATGTAAATAGGTATATGACAGGCAATGAGATTGACTCAGTTATCAAAAATCACCAAATAAAGGAAAGCCCAGGACCAGTTGGTTTCACTGATAAATTTTACCAAACATTTAAAAAATTAACACGGACTTTTCTCAAGCAACTCCAAAATTACAAGAGAAGGGAATAATTCTTAACTCATTTTTTGAGGTCAGCATTACACCCTTTACCACAGCCAGAAAAAGACACTACAAGAAAAGAAAACTGCAGACCAACAAATCTTATGAATATAGATACAAGATACAAAAATCCTTTGGAAAATACAAGTAAATTGAATCCAACAGCATAATAAAAGGATTATACACTGTGTCCAAGTGAGAATTTTTTTTTTAAGTTTTATCCCAGGAATGCAAGGGTGTTCAAAACACTGAAATCAACCAATGTAATACACCATAGAATAATACATCATTAGAATAAGGAGGAAAACCATATGATCACTTCAACTGATGGAGAAAAGCATTTGCCAAATGTCATGATTAAAAGCATTAAAAAACTAGCAACATAAAGGCATTTTATCAACATGACAAAGGACATTTATGAAAAACCCATAGTTAACGTCATATGTGTTATAGACTGAATTGTGTCCCCTTAAAATTCATATGTTGAAGTCCTAACTCCCTATATGACTATATATTTCATTTAAAGTTTAATTCTTTATTTTGTAAGAGATACATACAGAATGAGTAGGGGAGGGGCAGAGAGGGAGAGAGACAGAATCCCAAACAGGCTCTGTGCTGGCAACACAGAGCCCAACGCAGATCTTGAACTGACAAAACTGTGAGATCATGACCTGAGCTGAAACCAAGAGTCAGACACTCAACTGACTGAGCCCCCACCCCAGGTGCCCCCAATGTGACTATATTTGAAGACAGGGTCTATACTGAAATAATTAGGATTAAATGATGTCATGAGGAAAAAGGAGAACAAAGTTCTTAAAACTTACTATCAAACTATAGTAATCAAATTATGGTACTCGCATAAGAATAAAACTATAGGCCAAAAGAATAGAATTAAAAGCCCATAAATAAACCCATACTTTCATGGTCAACTGATTTTAGACAAGGATGCCAAGGAAGGAGAGTTAAGATGGTGGAGAAATAACAGGACTGGGACTTTCCTTGTCCACACACAGATGTATTGAGGTCAGATCACTTGGGACACCCAGGCAATTGATCTAAGGAGCAGCAGAAAGATCACCACAGGTGGAGGGAGACACTTGGCAGGGTCGAGGTGCGTGTATGTGAATTGGGAGAGATAAAATGGCATAGCCATGGAGGGGAGGGAACTTTTTCTGTGGAGAGACGAAAGGGAGAGAAAGAAAGAGGGGTCGTGAAAGTGTGGCATCAAGTTAGCACAAGAGGGAAACATCTCTGGACCATAGACTGAGGAATGAGAAATATGGAGAGTGCCAGATTTTTGTTTTTGTTTGTTTGAGGTTTTTATGGTTTTTGTTTTTGGTTTTGTTTTTTCAAACAGCCTTTGTAGCTGAGACTCAGAGTTCTCAGAAATGTGCTACCTTTTCTGGAGAAAAGCTGTGGCATGTGCTCCTGGAGAGAGGGTGCTGGCCCCCAAGCGCATAGCATGATGTAGTGATCTCAGGCGCACACTGGGAAAGAACAGTCCCATTCCTGGAGTACTTTGGCAAGAGCGTTTATTGCCTCCCCAGGGACAAAAGACCCTACAGGTGCCAGCCAAAGGCTGCTACTCCAGAGCAGGGGAGAGGAGCCACACTGTGTTGGGTCCTTTAAGACATGGGGTTTTGAATCCCAGCCGAGCACTAAGGAGATGCAGAACTGTGGAAAAGGGCAAGCTGACCTCCCTGCTCTTCTGTGAGGGTTGCATGAATAGCGTAGGTTGACATACACAGTCTAAGGGGGAGATTTGGGGGTGATGCCATTTCCCCCTGCAACACCAGCACCATGGGACTTCATAGAGCAGCACACAGCCCCCAGTGGAAGTGGGACAAGCTTACACCAAGCCCTGCCCCTCTGTGCCTGGCAGCTGCTTATTGATTGGAGCGAGATTGACTGACCCAATACAGCCGGCCTCTCCTCCAGACCAGCACAGCCACCAGCACTAGGCACCAACAGACAATTGTTTCCTTTCTTTTTTCTTTTTCTTTCTTCCTTCTTCTTTCTTCTTTTGGAATCAAACTCATAGTTTCTAATTTGTTTTTTGTCAATTTTTATTATATATGTATATATTTTTTTGATATATTTGATCAGGCATTTTTATTCTATTCTTTTTCCATCTTTTCTCTTTCTTCTTCTTTCCTTTCCTTTCTCTTTCTCTGGAATTAGCCTTATAGCCTTTTTGATTCTCCGTTTGGTTTTCTTTTCTCCCCTTTCTCTTTTTATGGGATCAAGCTTTTTTCCCCCCAGGGTTACTTCAACAAACAAATCAAAGCACACCTAGTTAAGGATCTAAACACCCTACCACTGCAAAGAAGGAGGAGCTCTGCAGAGGACTGGCTGGTGGGATAAAGCAACCAAAACGCAACAACAGAGTGCAAGCATCATACACCAGAAACACTTCCTGGAGTGCCAGGCCCTGGACAGTGTATGACCCCCTTTTAATATAGTAGTACTCTCAGGTGCAGCACACGTAATAAGCTTTTAAAAGACATAAAAGACAGAAACCTAGCCAAAATGTTGAAATAGAAGAATTGTCCTCAAAAGAAATTCCAGGAAGAAATGACAGCCAGAGAATTGCTCAAACAGGTATAAACAATATATATGAACAAGAATTTAGAATAACAATCATAAGACCAATAGCTGGGCTTGAAAAAAGCATAGAAGACAGCAGTGAATCTATTGGTGCAGAGATCAAAGACCTAAGAAATAGTCATGATTAATTAAGAAATGCTGTAAGTGAGATGCAAAATAACTAGATACAGTGATAATGAAGATGGAAAAAGCAGAGGAGAAAATAGGTGAAATAGAATATAAAATTATGGAAAATTATGAAGCTGAAAAAAAGAGGGAAAAGAAATTACTAGACCATGAGGGGAAAATTAGAGACCTAAGTGATTCAAATGAAATGTATCCATATCATAGGAATTCAAAGAAGAGGAAGAGGAAAAGGAAGAGGAAGAAGAAGAAAGAATGAAAGAAAGAAAGAAAGAAAGAAAGCTTATTTGAACAAATTATAGCTGAGAACTTTTCTAACCTGGGGAAGGAAACTGGCATCCAAGTCCAAGAGGCACAGAGAACTCCCTTCAAAACCAACAAAAACAGGTCAACACCACAACATATAGTGAAATTGACAAAATACAAAGATAAAGAGAGAATTCTGAAAGCTGCTAGGGACAAACAGGACTTAACCTACAAGGGTAGACACATAAGGGTAGTAGCAGACCTGTCCACTGAAACTTGGCAGACCAGAAGGGAGTGGCAGGAAGTATTCATGTGCTGAATAGAAAAAAATATATACAGCCAAGAATCCTTAATCCAGCAAGGCTGTCATTCAAAATAGAAGGAGAGATAAAGGCTTTCCCAGAAAAACAAAAACTAAAGGAGGTCATGACCACTAAACAGCCCTGCAGGAAATCCAAAGGAGGACTCTGAGTGGAAAGCAGCAAAGACAATAAAGGACCAGAGACATCACCACAAGCACAAAATCTGCAGAAAACACAAAGACACTAAATCCGTATTTTTCAATACTCACTCTGAATGTAAGTGGATTAATACCCCAATCAAAAGACAGGAATCTCTATGACCCAGCAATAGCACTGCTAGGAATTTACCCAAGGGATGCAGGAGTGCTGATGCATAGGGGCACTTGTACCCCAATGTTTATAGCAGCACTTTCAAAAATAGCCAAATTATGAAAAGAGCCTAAATGTCCATCAACTGACAAATGGATAAAGAAGTTGTGGTTTATATATACAATGGAATACTACTTGGCAATGAGAAAGAATGAAATATGGCCTTTTTGTAGCAACGTGGATGGAACTGAAGAGTGTTATGCTAAATGTAATAAGTGAAGCAGAGAAAGATAGATACCATATGTTTTCACTCATATGTGGATCCTGAGAAACTCAACAGAAGACCAGGGGGGAGGAGAAGGGGGGAGAAGTTACAGAGAGGGATGGAGGCAAACCAAAAGAGACTCTTAAATACTGAGAATAAACTGAAGGTTGATGGGGGGTGGGGGGAGGGGAAAGCAGGTGATGGGCATTGAGGAGGGCACCTATTGGGATGAGCACTGGGTGTTGTATTGAAACCAATTTGATAATAAATTTCATATTAAAAAACAAAACAAAACAAAACAAAACCAAGATCCGTCTATATACTGCCTATAAGAGATTCATCTTAGACCTGAGGACACCTGCAGATTGAAAGTGAGGGAATGGAGAACCATCTATCATGCTACTGGAAGTCAAAAGAAGGCCAGAGTAGCTACACTTATATCAGACAAACTAGATTTTAAAACAGACTGTAACAAGAGATGAAGAAGGGCATTATGTCATAATTAAGGGGTATATCGATCAAGAAGAGCTAACAATTATAAATATTTATGCCCTGAACTTAAAGCACCCAACTATACAAATCAATTAATCACAAACACAAGCAAATTTATTGATAATAATACTGTAATTGTAGAAGACTTTAATACTCCACTTACAACAATGGGCAGATCATTGAAGCGAATATCAATGAGGAAACAATGGCTCTGAGTGACACATTGGGCCAGATGGACTTAACAAATATATTCAGACCATGTCATCTTAAAGCAGCAGAATACACATTCTTCTCGAGTGCACATGGAACATTCTTCAGAATAGATATCATTGGATCACAAAATGCTCCTCAATAGGTACAAAAAAATTGAAATTATACCATGCATACTTTCAAATCACAATGCCATAAAACTTGAAATAAGTACAAGAAAAAATTTGGAAAGCTCTCAAATACATGGAGGTTAAAGAACTTCCTACTAAAGAATGAATGCTCTAACCAGGAAATTAAAGACGAAATTTAAAAATACATGGAAACAAATGAAAATGGAAAGATGACAACCCAAGCCCTTTGGGATGCAGCAAAGGCAGCCCTAAGAGGAAAATAAGTTGCAATTCAGGTCTATCTCAAGAAGCAAGAAAGTTCCCAAAGACAAGGATGCCAAGACCTATCAATGGGGAAAGAATAGTCTTTTTAACAAATGGTGCTAGAAAAACCAGATAGCCACACATCCAAAAGAATGAAGTTGGACCTCTACCTCATACAATATACAAAAACTACTCAAGTGGAACAAGAGCCTAAATGTAAGAGTTAAAACAATGAAACTCTTAGAAAAAAAACTAGGGAACAAATATTCATGACCTTGGATTTGGTAAAAGATTCTTAGATATGACACTAAAGGTACAACTACCAAAAGAAAAAAAATAGATAAATTGGACTTCATCAAGATTTAAAACTTTTATGCAGCGAAGGACATTATCAACAAAGTGAAAAGAGAACCTACAGAACGTAAGAAAACATTTACAAATCATATATCTGACAAGGGCCCACCATATAGAGTATATAAGGACCTCTTACAACACAACAGCAAAATGACAACCCAATTAAAGATGCGCAAGGGACTTCAACGGGAATTTCTTCAAAAAAGATATACAAATGGGCAACAAACACAAGAAAACATGTTCAACATCATTAGTCACTAGGGAAATGCAGATCAAAACTACAATGAGACTTCACAGCCGTTAGGATAGCTATAATAGGAAAGAAAAGAGAAAGAAAAGAGGAAGAGAAGAGAAGAGAAGAGAAGAGAGAAGAGAAGAGAAGAGAAGAGAAGAGAAGAGAAGAAAAAAAGAAAAGAAAAGAAAAGAAAAGAAAAGAAAAGAAAAGAAAAATAAATACTGGCAAGGAAGTGGAGAACTTAGAACCCTCAGACATTGCCAGTAGGAATGTAGAATGATGCAGCCACTGTGGAAAGGTTTGATGGTTCCTCAAAGAGTTAAACATAGACCTAGCCATGTCCACTCATGGTATAAACTCAGCTAATGAGAACAAGTGTTCAGATAAAAACTTACACACAGATGTTCATAGTAACACTATTTACAATAGCCAAAATATGGAAATCACCCAAATACCCATCAATGGGTGAATGGAGAAACAAATTGGTATATACATACAATGAAATATTACTCAGCAATAAAAAGGTATGAACTACTGATAGCATACTACAATGTACCTGAATCTTGAAAACTTTATGCTAAATGAAATGCTAAATGAAAGAAGCTAGATACAAAAAGTTATGTATTGCATCATTCCACTTATGCCAAATACCCAGAATAGGCAAATTCATATTCAGAAAGCAGATTGATAGTTGCCAGGGGTGGGGGAGAAGAGTCAAGAGTGATTTTTTTTTAAGGGAGAGAGAGCACACGTGAGCAGGGGAAACGGGCAGAAGGAGAGAGGGAGAATTTTAAGCAGGCTCCACGCTTAGCACAAGTCCAACACAGGACTCAATCCCACAACCTGAGCTGAAAATCAAGACCTGAGCTGAAATCAAGACTCAGATGCTCAACCTACTGAGCCAGCCAAATGTCCCAAGAGTGACTTCTAAATGGTCATGGGAAGGTTTTTTTTGAGGTGATAAAAATTTTAGAATTAGATAGAGGCAGAGATTGTAGAACAGTGTAAATATATTAAAACCCACTGAGTTGTGCACTTTGATATTATTCATTTGGGATGCCTTGGTGGCACAGGGTAGCCCTAAACTCTGTTGCATCAGGCATTTTTCCCTGAGTCCCCAATTTCTTCTGTTGCATGTGTCCTCCTAATCCCTACCACCATCAATTCCCACCGCAAAAAAGTTAGCGATCTATCTTTTCATCCTGTAGGCCTCCAGTATTAAAAACTAGAAGCCTCAATGAAAATACGCCATTCTGAATCACCTTTACCTATATCCACAACTGCCCAGGATTCCCTCCACAGTCTAGTCAGATAAGCATAAATATCCTTTTATTCCTAAAGCCAAACTTACTCAACTAGATTACGTGGCTTTACAGCTCTACTCACAAGCATTAATTCTTTTCAAGATGAAATACATTCATTAGTATTATTTAAAGCCTGCTTGGCTTAAGTTAATTTCTGATCCTCTTTTATGAGTTTCTGGCCTTGGGCTTTAATTAATCTATGCTAAGAATGGCAAACCCCATCCTTACCATCCATCCTCCCTTATTTTAATAAGCTTAAAAATGCTAACACACATTCAGCCACTCCAACCCATAGCATTATGTCCGTATGCTATTTTTGGTTTATAGAAGGATAGGACAGAGGGCTGGATAAAGGCAGGGCATGGGTTTTGAACTTCATGAGGGAAAGCAATAAAATGTGACTTTCAAAAGATGTAAAACATTTGGTTCAAAATGTTAGGCCTATATTTTGCAAAGTGAGTTAGCAGAAAAACTTAAGCATCCTTTAGTTTGAAGAGTCCTGCAGAACTGGAAAAGTGGATGAAGTCAAGTCATATCACATGTCTTTCACCTTTCCAATTTCACTTTTTAAAGACTTTGTACTTGATCTTAGCCCATTTAAACATGCAACTCCTAGGACTCATAAACTCATAAACTTCCAAAAGATAGTTGCTTCTCTCGTAATAACTAGCATTTATGTGATTACAAAGCAATTTTACACACACTGTCTCATTTGATGGAATGCAAAATATAACTGTGATCACCCTCACTTTAGATATGAGCAGCCTTACAATCAAAGTATTTAAATAGCTGATAAGCACAAAATTAGAAGCCAAACCCAGATCCTTTGATATCCGTACTCTCCAAACTCATTATGCTACTCTTTGAATGACAGGTTATGACTGACTATCCTGAATATTTTTTTGTTTCTATTATTTGTATCGATTTTTCTGGTAGGACTTTAGGTACATGAAACGGATACCCCATTGTGATAATTTTGAATTCAAGCAGAGAATTTTTTTTTATTAATTAGATAATCTGTAGAAAACATTGCATTAGACAGGTTGGAAGATTAAAGCCAAAGTAAATGAATAAGACATTGAAATAAATCTATTGAGTGATAAGATTTACACAGATGGCTAAAATACACATTGAAAGTGTTTGTCCAGTTTCTCCTATAATATAACACTCTTAAAGGTACTTACTAAGGATATAGAGTCCCGCAGACCTCTCCTGAAGATTCTGATTTAGTATTTGTATGTTATCAAGTATTCTGGGTGATTCTTATGATGGGAAACACTGAATTATAGAAAGCTGGTGGTAGTAACAGGAATAACTAAAGTCTTATGGCATCTCAAAGAACATAGAGCTCACCTCCAGTTGTGGAAATCTATAAAGGCAACAGAAAGGATGTGATATTCAAGTCATTATAGTTGGGTACGATTTCAATAACAGAGGAAACTCAGAGACAAAGTATCATGAGTACATACAGTACATTTTGGAATGGAAATTATTTCAGCATAACTAATGCTTATGACATGTGTAAGGAAGAATAGGCCATAATGAAAGGGGTCTTTGACTACTTATGCCAGCGAATTTTAAATTAATTCAGTGTTTTATGAGGAACAACGATAAGTTAGGGTTTTTTAGAAACTGAACCAATTGATTGCCTAGAGTTCTCTGTTATTTTTCACTGATTCGAAGTGAGCTAAAAGTGACTTCTTATTTTCATCACTTAAAGCAAAACAATATTTTTTTGAAAAAGAAAAACAGTTCATGTACTTTTCTATGCAAGTGAATAAATCCTTTATAAAAATGCAAGGTTAGGTGTGTAAATACAATAGATGATTATTATACTTCATATACGCTCATAGATTATTCCTGAATCTTCCCCGGTAGACTTAAATTAACTTTATCACACTAATCTTTGTACATCACATTATTTATTATGTATCTATTTTATTTCCCTTCATATCCTAGTGCAATGTTTTTTTAGCAACCAGCCGAAAAATTTCATTAAAGCATTTGATTAAGTGAAGTATTTTGGATTCCGGTTTTATTTTTCCCATATGATTGGGAGACTCAGTCATGGGGAAAAAAATCTTGCCAAGCAATCGTCTAGTTATCCATACATTTATCAATTGCCCATTCTAGACTATGTACTGAGATTAGCAAGGCTCAGTCATACCAATGATGAGCTTGCATTCCAACAGGGGGAGAACAGGTACAAATAAATTAAAGCAATGATTTGTTACAGGGCTATAAGAGAGAGTAGAGATGGTACAGAGGTAGAGAAGTATGTTCACTTCTGGGGATGAAAATAAATGAGTGAAAAGAGCAGACCAGAGATAAGAAATCTTCTACTTAACCAAGGGCATTCAAAGCAGATTCACCTTATTGCACAAATCGTAACCTGCAGCTACTCAGGAGAAAATTGGCTTGTCTTTTTCAATACTCATACTGGTACAGCAGAGTGGGTTTTTCATTTATAATCATTTATATACATTTATGTCTTTTAAATTGGGCCATTTTAAAAACACTCCCTAAACATAGTGAGATGTATTCAGTTTATTTATTGTTTATAAGTTTTGCTTAGTGAGATTATGGACAAAACAGATGCTTTGTAATACATAATGGCAAAAACAAGAATAAATTACTCAAAATTTAATGTGTTATGTGTCAGTTAAGCAGTAAGAAAAACAAAAGACTGGAAAGTTAACTTTTGTGATATACATGTACCAACAATAAGAATAGTTTATAAAATTCCACAAAGCGTAGTTTCGCCAAAAACTAAACTGTGTGGAAGCTTCATCTGGCATGGCATGGATGGAATGAGGAGAGAGAACCTGGTGACTACTTGGGGGACTACTGTCAGATTCTAGGCAGATGTTATCAAATGGGACATCAGGGGATGGAAGGAAGAGAAAAATGCAAGAGGCCTGGCAGTGCTTAAGGCCAAGACTTCCATACTGATGTGATGTGAGGAGACAGGAAAGAAAAATTCAGTATGGCTCTGAGGTCTGAGCAAGTGAAAAACTAGAGGTGTCATTTACATAAGCCATGGAAAAAGCTGGCTTTGACGGAGGGGAGATCAGTTCTATTTTGACTTCAAAATATGACAGCAAGTGATTGTGGGTAATGCTTTGTTTTGGTTCATTGAGCCATACAGATTGCTATCACTTATAACAATAGCCTAACTGGCAAGATCACTAACACCTTCTGTTAGAAACAGGGAAATACTACTATGATATTTCATCAGCATATCCAAGTGACAAGTGAATTCTATCTCCAGACAGCCACCCTTTTCACAAGAATCCTGTGAGATGTATGTGGGCAGATAGTGATAGTAGGGAAAGAAACATCTATGAGAATTTTGGCTCCAAAGTGAAACTTTAATCCTTTGCAGAACTAGGCTAGCTTATGGAAAGCCATAAAGGTGCCTTTTGCCTAAGTGGTCTGTTTTCTCCTAGACTTCTCTCTGGTGGTTTCTTGGCTTAGAGCTAAGTGGTGGTGGAGGACATATGAATGTATATGTGTTAGAGTATTGGTGTGAGTTTGTGTGTGTGTGTCTAAGACATTTATCTCCAAATTGCAGGAATTCCTGAATCATTTTTAAAAATTTTTTAAAATATTTATTTATTTTTTGAGAGAGAGATAGAGAAGACGTGCGCAGGTGAGGGGCAGAGAGAGAGGGAGACACAGAATCTGAAGCAGGCTCCAGGCTCTTAGCTGTCAGCACAGAGTCCGACTTGGGGCTCGAACCCACGAGCTGTGATATCATGATCTGAGCTGAAGCTGAACGCTTAATTAACCAACTGAGCCACCCAGGTGCCCTGGAATTCCTGGATCTTAATTGCCTCCAGTTTGGTGAAAGATCGTAATAGTGGTATTTTGCATTTGCTTCAATTATCTAAGTATAGTACAGGAAAGAATTATTCGGTTCTTATTGAAACCATGTATTACTAGCTCCATTTTACAAAAAGGAAAACTAAGGCAAGGAGAGGCAAGTCAAATAAGTTAACTGAAGTTACACAGTAAGGGGCAGAATCAAGATTCCAACCCAACCAGTCTGATTATCGCCCTGCTTCTCAGTAAAAGCTCTTTTAATCAATTTCAAATTAAGCAACCAAACAGATGAACAAATGCTCTCCATCAGCTCCATAAGGCCTAATGATGGACCACTGCTCTGCATTCTCTCTGTCAGGTCCAATGATGGACAGAGCACTGTATCCCCTCTGTAAGGCCCAGTGATAGACTATTGCTCTCCATTCCTTCCATAAGGCCAAATGATGGACCAGTGCTCTCCATCCTCTCTGGAAAATACACTGACTGAAGGTAGGAAATACACAGGGTCCTGACTGGTAAGCCAGTCCCTGAAACCCCAAACTTCTACCTGCAACATAAATATTGAATGTACCAAGCATCAGTTGTTTTTGTCTCCAATCTATTTTTTGCCAGTTGAACCTGTTGTTGGCATTATACAGTATAACTAAATATCACATTAAGTAGTAAGACAGGTGCAAAAGGAAAGATAAATTAGCAAAAAGAAAGAACTATTGCTTATATAAATTGTTAATTTGTTTAATTAATGAAGAAAAGTCATTTATAAAATATTGCTGTTAAATTAGGTATGAACAAGTCAATTGTAAAAAATTATAAAAGTTCAGAATCGTTTTGTATTCAAACTGCTTTGGAAATATCTTTAATTAGGGATGCCTGGGTGGCTCAGTCAGTTAAGTGCCCAACTCTTGATTTCAGCTCAGGTTATGATCTCATGGTTCCTGAGATCAAGCCCCACATCAGGCTCTACACTGACAGAATGAAGCCTGCTTGGGATTCTCTCTCTCCCTCTGCCCTTCACTATCTCTCCCGCTATGTGCTCTCTCAAAATAAATAAATGAACATTAAAAAATTAAAATATTTCTAATCCATGGTTCTCCTTTTAAAAGTTGATGCCAGAATTTGTAAATGATATAAGTTTACTTTCTATAAGAAAGACCACAAATTCTAATCAGGAGACAGATCATCAAAAAAAAAAAAATCTTTATTTATACATCAAAATATCCATACTACCCAAAGCCATCTACAGATTCAATGCAATCTTTATCAAAATTCCAATGGCATTTTTCACAAATTAAAAATAAATACATATGTAAATACCTAAATAAATACATAAATAAGGCCCAAATTTGTATGGAACCACCAAACAATCTGAATAGCCAAAACAATCTTGATAAAGAAGAACAAAACCTGGACGCATCACAATTCCTGATTTCAAACTAATACGAGGCTATACTAATCAAAACTGTATGATACTGGCATAAAAACAGACTCACAGATCAATGGAAGAGAATAGAGAGCCCAGAAATAAAACCACACATATGCAGTCAATTAATTTATGACAAAGAAGCCAAGAATATACAATGGGAGAGGACAGTCTAATAAATTGTGTTGAAAAAACTGAAGTCATATGAAAAAGAATGAAACTGGACTGCTATTTTACACCACAGACAAAAATCAACTCAAAATGGATTAAAGACTTGAGTATAGACTTGAAACCATGAAACTCCTAGAAGAAAACATAGGTGGTAATCTCCTTGAGATCAGTTTTGGCAATGACTTTTTGAATTTCACAACAAAAGCAAAGGCAACAAAAGCAAGAACCAACAACGGGGATTCCATCAGGCTAAAAAGCCTTTGCACCTCAAAGGGAATAATCAACGAGATAAAAAACAACCTCTAGAATGGGAGAGAATATTTGCAAACCACATATCTAACAAGGATTTAATATCCAAAATATACACGGAACTCATGCAACTCAATAGCAAAAAAAACCCGAATAACCCAATTAATAATTGAGCTTACGACCTGCATAGACACTTTCCAAAGAAGACATACAAAGAGTCAACAGGTACGTGAAAAGGTGCTCAACATCACTAATCATCAGGGAAATGCAAATCAAAACTACAATGAGATATCATCTCACATCTGTTCGGAGGTCTATTATAAAAAAGACAAGAGACAACAAGTGCTGGCAATAATGTGGAGAAAATGAAACCCTTGTACACTATCAGTGAAAATGTAAACTGATACAGCCAGTATAGTATCATGTGATTTGCCAACAGTAAAAGTTTTATTTTTTTCTTACCAATTTAGATGATATTTATTTCTTTTTCTGGTCTGATTACAGTGGCTAGAGTTTCCAGTACTCTGTTAAATAAAAGTGGTGACAGAGGATATCCTATCTTGTTCCTGATCTTAAGGGAAAAGCTCCCAGTTTTTTACCTTTGAGTATGGTGTTAGCTGTGGGCTTTTCATATATGGTCCTTATTATGTTGACGTATGTTCCCTGTAGACTTACTTTATTTATCCCTCTGACCCTATTTATTATGAATGGATGTTGTACTTTGTCAAATGCTTTTTTCTGCATCTATTCAAATGATTGTGGGTTTTTTGTCCTTTCTCTTGTTGCTGTGATGTAGCGTGTTGATTGACTTGCAAATATTGAATCACCCTTGCATATCAGGTGAAATCCCACTTGATCATGGTGAATGATTTTTTTATGTACTATTGGATTTTTTTGCTAATATTTTGTTTAGGATTTTTGCATCTATGTTCACCAGGGATACTGGCCTATCGTTCTCTTTTTTTGTGGGATCTTTATCTGGTTTTGTTATTGGGGTAATGTTGGCCTCATAGAATGAATTTGGGAAGCTTTCCTTCATTTCTATTCACACTCTTTAAGTGTTTGGTAGAATTCACCTGTGAAGCCCTCTGGTCCTGGACTTTTGTTTTGGGAGTTTTTTGACTACTGATTTAATTTCGCTGCTGGCAATTTGTTCAGATGTTCTATTTCTTCCTGATGTTTGGGAAGGTTATATGTTTCTAGAAATTTATTTCTCCCAGGTTGTCCAGTTTGTTGGTGTATAATTTTTCATAATAGTCTCTTAAGATCCTTTGTATTTCTGTTGTGTCACTTGTTATTTCTCCTCTTCATTTCTGATTTTGTTTATTTGGGTCCTCTCTCTCTCTCTCTCTCTCTCTCTCTCTTTTGAATATGATGAAAAGTTTAGCAACTTTGTTGATCTTTTCAAAGAACCAGATCTTTTCAAAAAACCAGATCAGTTTTATCAATCTGTTCTAGTTTCTATTTTGTTTATTTCTGCTTTAGTCTTTATTATTTCCCTTCTTCTACTGGTTTGGGGTTTTGTTTGTTCTTTTTGTAGCTCCTTTAGGTATAATGTTAGGTTGTTTATTTGAGATTTTCCTTGCTTCTTAAGGTAGAACTGTATTGCTATGAACTTCCTTTTTAGAATAGTGTTTGCTGCATCCCAGTGATTTTGGACAGCTGTGTTTTCATTTTAATTTGTCTCCATGAATTTTTAAATTTCCTCTTTGATTTTTTGGCTGGCCCATTCATTGTTTACTAGCATGTTATTTAACATCTATATATTTGTTTTATTTCCAGATTTTTTCTTGTGGTTGATTTCTAGTGTTGGAGTAAAAAAAGATGCAAGATATGATTTCAATCTTTTAAAATTTGTTGATACTAGTTTTGTGGCCTAACATGTGATCTGTTCTGGAGAACATTCCATGTGTACCTGAAACAATGTGTGTTCTGCTGTTTTCTGATGGGATATTCTGAATAAATCTGTTAGATCCGTCCAGTCCAATGTGCCATTCAAAGCCACTATTTCCTTGTTGATTTTCTGTTTGGATGATCTCTCTATTGATGTAAGTCTCCTTACTATTATTGTACTACTCTGAATTTCTTTCTTTATGTTTGCTAATAGCTGCTTTTCATGTTTGGGTGCTCTCGTGTTTGGTGTGTAAGTATTTACAATTGTTATTTCTTCTTGTTGAATTGTTCCCTTGTTGTTTATGCAGTGTCCTCCTTTGTGTCTTGTTACAGTCTTTGCTTCAAACTGCATTTGTCCAATAACAAATATTGCTACCCCAGCTTTCTTTTTACTTCCATTTGCATGAGTGCTTTTCTATCTCTTAACTTTCAATCTGCATGTGTCCTTAGGTCTGAAATGAGTCTCTTGTAGGCAGCATATAGATTTTTTATCAATTCCATCACCCAGTGTCTTTTGATCAGAACGTTGAGTCCACTTACATTTGAAGTAATTATTCATGGGTATGTATTTATTGCCATTTTGTTCCTTGTTTTATAGTTGCTTTGTAATTCTTCTCTGTTCCATATTTCTTTTACTCTCTTCTCTCATGCTTTACTGGTTTTCTTTAGGGATATATTTATATTTCTTTCTCTTTATTTTTTGTATATCCATTACTGGTTTTGATTTGTGGTTACCATTAGGTTTATATATAACATCTTATGCAATGGCAGTCTATATTAAGTTGATGGTCACTTAAGATTTAAACATCCTAAAAGCACCAAATTTTTACTCTCTCCACCCCCTTGTTTTAGGTATAAGGTGTTATACTTTACTTCTTTTTATTTCATGAATTCCTTGACCGATTTTTATAGATATACTTAATTTTACTATTTTTGTGCTTCCTACTTTTCTTACTCCTGCTTACGGTCTTTCCTTTCCACTCAGAGAGTCCCCTTTAACATTTCTTGTAGTGTAGGTTTAGTGGTGATGAGTTTCTTAACTTTCAATTGCCTAGGACACTCTTTATCTCTCCTATTCTGAATGGTAGCCTTGCTGGGTAGAGTATTCTTGGTTGCAGGTGTTTTTCTTTTCAGAACTTCTGACCTACAAAATTTCTACTGGAAAAATTAGCTGATCGCCTTATGGAGTTTCTTTTGTTTTCTTTTCTCCTTTTGCTTTTAAAATTCTTTCTCTATCACCACTTTTTGCCATTTTAATTACTATGTATTTTTGTGTGGACCACTGTAGGTTTATTTTGTTAGGGAAGCTCTGTGCCTCCTGGATCTGGATGTCTGTTTCCTTCTCAAGATTCAGGAAGTTTTCAGCTACTACTTTTTCACATAAGTTTTCTATCCCCTTCTCTCTCTCTTCTTCTGTGATCCCTATAAAATGAATGTTATTATGCTTGATGGTGTCACTGAGTTCTCTTAGTCTAGTCTCATTTTTTATTATTCTATGTTCTTTCTTTTGCTCAGTTTGATTGCTTTCCATTCCTCTTATCTCCAGGTCACTGCTCCATTCTTCTGCTACCACTAGTCTACTAATGTATTTTTAATTTCAATTATTGAGTTCTTCATAGCTACTGGGTATTTATGTTTTCTGTCTCTTTGTTGAGGGTCCCACTGAGGTCCTCCACTCTTTCCTCAAGTCCTGTGAGTATCTCCATGACCATTACTTTAACTTCTCTATCAAATGTATTACTTATTTCCATTTTGTTTAGCTCTCTTTCTGTGATTTTGCCCTGTTCTTTCGTTTGTGATTTATTCCCTTGTCTCCTCATTTTGTTTATCTCT
Source organism: Panthera tigris (assembly GCF_018350195.1). Classification (NCBI taxonomy): domain Eukaryota; kingdom Metazoa; phylum Chordata; class Mammalia; order Carnivora; family Felidae; genus Panthera; species Panthera tigris. Next base: position 19,525,281 of record NC_056676.1, read on the forward strand.
CTGTGTCTGTTTCTATGTGTTAGGAGAATCAGCTACATCTCCCGCTCTTGAAAGTAATGACCTTATGAAGAAGAGGTCCTGTAATGCCCTTTAGTGCAAAGTCCCATGTTTAATAGAGGTTGGGGCTTCAGGGGTGTCTCCTGACATATAGCAGGCACCCTGCTATTGTGGCTGAGCTGTGTTTGTCTTCAGTCTGGTCATCTGCAATGAATTTCTTTGCCTGTTATGAGCAACGTTTGGTCCCTGTGCTGTTAATGGACCAGTCTAGGGCTGCCCTGGGCTTGAGCTGGGTCAGACCAGGCATTTTTGAGGGCTGCAGTCACACCAAACTGTTGGGTTTCCCTGTGTTGTCCCCTAAGACTTTTGTTGGTGGGTAAGGCCTGCAGTCAGACCAGATGTCCACTTCCGGATCATTGTTGGGCTGCAGTTGAACTGTGTGTGTAGTTTTCTTCCCCTATCCCCAGGATAGGAGTCACTTTAGAGTGGCACTGACCCCTGTCGGGGCTGCTTGCACATTGCCACACTGGTTGCCCTGCTTTGGATGGACTCCTGATGAGGGTGTGTTGGATGGGGTGTGTCTGCAGGAGAAGACAGTGGTGGGATGGGAACTATTAGCAAGCTGTGTGGAGAGTGTTCCTGCCGCACTCGTTTCTGCAGGTGTCCATGTGTCTAGGTTGGGAAATGGTGCCTGCCAATTCTTTTGTCTTAGAGAAGACTCCTGCCCCTCCAGCACATTCTCTGAGATTAGTAAGTAAATCTCCTTTCTTATGCCCCAGGTGTTTTTTAAACTGCTGCTTCTGTGCTGTATCTCAGTGGGGCTTTTTGTTATACTGTCTCTTTAAAAGCAGGGACTCAGTCTTCTGTCACCCTCCTTGTCTCCCAGAACCCAGCCTGCTGATTTTTAAAGTCCCAAGTGTTAAGCCCCACTGATTGTAAAAAATCACCAAGTTAAGACTCTTGGGTTTTCAAAGCCAAATGTTATGAGAATTCATCTTCCTAGGGTAGGTGCTCCATGCCTGGGATGACTGGTGTGGGATCTGCTTCTCTTCCCTCTCCACACCCAGTGTTCCTCCCTCCTCAGGATAGTCTTGTGGTTCAGTTTGACTCCTCACTGGGTCTCCACCTCTCCTACCATTTTTGATGTGACCTCTTGTCTATGATTAGCTGTGGAGAGTCTGTTCTGCCTTTCTTCAGGTCGTTTTCTGGGTTATTTACATATATGGATTTTATCTAGGTGTATCCATAGGACAAGGTGAGCCTGTGATCCTCCTACTCTGCCATCTTCCCCAAAAATCCAATAACTACTGATTTTAATTTATTTTTCTCCAATCTATAATAGGAGATTTTTAAGTCTATTTAACACATGATTAAGGATTTATTTTTAATTTTTTTTTCTCATTTGAGTATAGTTGACACACGATGTTACATTAGCTTCAGGGGTGCAACATAGTGTGATTCAACATCTCTGTGCTTTATTCTATGCTTACCACAAGAGTAGCTACATCCATCACCACACAACACTATTACAGTACCATTGACTATATTCCCTATGTGGTACCTTTTATTCCCATGACTTATTTATTCTGTAACTGTACCTCCCACCCCCCATCACCCATTGTGCCCATTCCCCCAGTTCTCTCCCTTCTGGCAACCATCAGTTTGTTTTCTGCATGTATAGGTCTGATTCTGCTTTTCTGCTTGTTTATTTATTTGTTTGTTTTGTTTTTGGATACCACATATAAGTAAAATCATATGGTAATTGCCTTTCTCTGTTTGACTTATTTCACTTAGAACAATACCCTCTAGGTCCATCCATGTTTTGCAAATGGCAAGATCAAAGGCTTAATCTGGGAAAAGATGTGTTAGAAGAGTCCCCAGGCTCTGCTATCTTTTTGGAGCCAGTCTAAATAAGTATTAAAAGAAGGCATTTGTTACAGAACTCAGAATTGTAGTTTTGTCACGATAACATGTTATTGGGGTATTCATTTTTCCTTATTTGTTCCATTCATAAATATGAATTATGTTTCATTCACAGAAATGATGAGATCTTAAAGGTCTTAAAATGAAAGGTATTAAAGGTTGAAGGTAAAAGGTTGAAGTTCTTTTTGTCAATTGCCTGTGCTGCCTCTATCAACAATGTAAAGAATGTCTAGAATGTTTCTGTGTGTGGCCTAGACACTCTGACTCTGTTGTGATGTTTCTGTAGAAAACAAACAATCACCAAACCACAATAACCCACAAAAGAAGTAAAGACAAGTCGAGGTTCATGTTCTACCCTTCCAAAGGGTTCATTCTCAGATGGATATCACATTTGAACATAGCACAAATAAGTGGGTGCAAAAACTTTGGAAGAAATCCAAAGATTTTTTCTGGTTGCTTTGTGACTGTCATTCATGGGCAAAGAGGATTACTGTCTTATAAATGGTGATCTTGTGTTTTAGGTATCAGCTATGAACCTTTTCAGAGTCACATTGAGCTGATGCTTACTCTGTTGGAAATTGCTTTAGGAAACCCTCAGATCATTTCATGAGAAATCAGAAAATAATAAAAGTATTAAAGTAGTTACAAGTTAAGATTCTAAAAAAGAAACCCTCACACTTAGGGTAAATAAAGTTAAAATGCACTTCCTTTTCATATCCATGCACATTCATTCCATAGAAACATTCTAGAGACTAATACTTGAATGCTTATTTAAAATGGAGTGACAGAATTCTCAAAAAAGTGTAGTCTGAACTATGGAGAGAAATGAGAAAATATCTTTTTCTAGGGAATAGGAGAAGTTCATAGATATTCTAATCCCATGATTTGTTTCGGAATACCAACTTCTTGGTCAGCCACACTACATTTATATGGGTATAAAAATGTGTTGTCTTCTTATTCCAAGTTTCCTTGGAACAGTGGACTGAGTCACACTTTGAAATGTTGCTCTCCTTACCAAACACACCAAAGAAATCCTAACAGGCTCCCAATGAAGGCGTCAAAAGAAGGCTTTTGTGGTAAAGGAATAAGGTAGTTATTTTAAAGAGTTACAAAATAGGGCACATAAAGTTCTCAGTGATTTTTGGATGGGACGTTCTTTTCCACCCATTCTGTCAAATAAAAACATCTGCACCACAGAATTATAATACACCAAGGAGGAGAAAATCATGCCTATTCTTTTCGAATATATTCATGAGGTCTCAGGATATAATTTTCCACTTTTTTTGAAGTCAAATAAGAAAAAAATAGACTATTACTGGATATTTCTTTTTTAAATGTTGGCCAAATAATGAACTTAACAAGCACTGGAATTATCACCGTTGTCTTCCCCCATCGTTCCGGGCTGGATCTGAAACATCAAAATGAAATTTTCCATGGTGATTTCTTCCTTCCTTCTTTCCTTCCTTTCTCCCTTCTTTCCTTCCTTCCTTCATTCCTTCCTTCCTTTCTGTTTTTCTGTCTTTCCTTCCTTCCCAAGGTATTTGTTTCTTATTTTTCTGGTTTTTATTAATGCATAAGCAAATGCCTATAAAGATTTGGCTTTAGGGGGTCCATATTCTAAAATGGTATTCACAGGACTCTGTTATCATGTTAAAATTCTTTACTTCATGTGCCTTCTTTGCATTTGTCTAGAAGCAGAGTATTTAAAAACAAAACTAAAAGAAAGACCATCATTGAAGTATAATAGAATGAGAACTTGGTACTTTATAAACTAAAGATAAAGGAAGAAGTCAGTATAGAGGACAGGATTTTTTTTAGATGAATGCATAAAGGAAGTTGAAAACGGATTTTTAAAAACTTTTTGGTTGTTGTATTTTGGCTTAGTAATGGTATAAATTTGGAATGTCATTGCCACCAGCGCGAAGGAATTTTTTTCTATTTCATTGGACAGAGAGAGAGAGAGCATGTGCCATTTAGATGGAGGAGAAAGTGAGGTGTCAAATGTGCATTATTAATATAAAAGTAAACACATTTTTAGAAGATGATAAAAGTCTGTAGGCACTTTAGAATAACCTGGTAAAAAATGTTTCAGAAATTCAGCTTCAAGTGGAATATAATACATGTGTCTAAAAGAAAATTTTCTGAAAGTTCAGGGGCTTTTTAAAGTCAAGCAAAGAAGGACTGACAGCAAAATTGTGTTTATGTACTATGGATTGTCTCCTATCTTGAATACAACTGTGACATTTCTATCTCTGGAGTCCTACTGTCCAATGTCACTTCACAAATCAGCAATTCAATGGAGCCCCCTCTTTTTGTAGTTGATTATAAGAATTGCAGATCTGATTCCAGAAGTACATATGACTCTTATGAAATGAAACTGTGTAAAGCAGAAAGAGTTCACAAAGTCTACAGCATGTAAAAACTTATCCCATTTTAACTAAACAACCACCACTTAAAAGAAATAAAGGTTTAATTTTTTTTCTTTGAGAGAGACAAGAAATGAATCTGCCTGGCTAATAAATTGTTGTGGTTTATCAACCCATTATCCTTCTATGGTTATAACTGTGTACTAGAAGCTGTGAGGCAATGGTCTTCCTCCCTCCTTGCCTCCTTCCCTCCTTCTCTCTCTCCCCTTCCTTCCTTCCTTCCTTCCTTCCTTCCTTCCTTCCTATGTTTCATTTTTACCAATAGACTATATATTTTTTAATTTTTTAATGTTTATTTATATTTTGAGAGAGACAGACAGAGTGCAAGCAGGGAAGGGCAGACAGAGAGGGAGACACAGAATCCAAAGCAGACTTCAGGCTCTGAGCTGTCAGCACAGAGCCTGATGCAGGGCTCAAACTCACGAGCTATGAGATCATGACCTGAGCCAAAGTCGGATGCTCAACTGTATATTTTCAAAAATCACATTCCAATAAGGGAAACATAAAACAGTGCAGCAGGTGAGGCTGAAGTTGAGGTACAGACCAGAGCCCAGGCCTTCAATTCCCCTACAAACAACTTCATGAGACATAAAAAAATAAATAAATAAATAAATAAGTAAAATAAAAATTTTTTAAATATTAAAAGGCTTAGCACTCAGAAATTATACAGTGTGGTCAAAGAGTGCAGTGAACACACGGGAAGCAATTACATGACATACAACACGTAAAATGTGCTAAGTCGGGCCTCTGGACTGGGCCATTATACAGCAGTGTTCTGGACCCTCTCACCTGTGCTGGTATGTTGCCTCATCCTTCATGGTAACTTCGTTTGTGTTACCTATGTACTCCAGGGTGCGGATTTCTGGTAGAAACTTTTGAAATATTAGAGAGCTGAGATGGAGCAGCAACAGGGCCTTCCTGGTAATTGAAGAGAAAAACCACCCATTTCCCTGGCAAATAAACAATAAACAGAATGCTCTAGCCAAACGGAGACTTCTGTGGACTGAAGTTCCCAGAGATAAAGAGGATGGAAGCTATTTAATGATTTGAAAGAGTGATTTGGTGTGCCCTAAGTTCTCTTTTACATTATTTATGAGAATGTTCAGTTCCATAGGACTTGTTCAATAACAAAAATACAACTTTCTATTTACATGATGGTTGAGTTGCTGTTAGATGTTTGGGCACTCGTGGAAAATGTTTATCAATTTACTGTAACTTTTTATCTAACTTTTATCTACAGAAGACCGGAATATCTACATGCTTTTTGAGAACCAAACAATAAAAATGATTATTTGTGTTTTGTGCCCTTTCACTTAACAAGAATTTATTGAATTTCTAACATATGCCTATTTTCCATCCCTGTCTTTCACCATATGGCCAGGAAAGCAGATATAGACGTAGAAATTTCATGAAATTAATAGAAACATTTCTTTATATATCTCAATATTGAGTCTGATTATATTACTTTAATATGACCATCTATTTCTCCAACAGTTTGTTCTTCAGCTGAAATGTAAGATTATTTTAAAGGGTCTGTTCAGTATAGTCCTGGGTACTATCGATACAGACAGGTTCCACCCCCTTCCATTATTAACTAAATTAAATCAGTAAAGGTGTTTCTTTTCCTTTCTTCTTCTATGGTAGCAGACATAAGTTTAAAATTTTTAATGCAAATTTGTAACTAACTGGTTCCATTGTAAAGTTTGGTATTCTAGGAGAGTTTTTAAAAGTTTTAAAAATCTCAGATTCCTGGGTTAACCAGTCTTGAGAGAATACTGACTCAGTGATGGTAACTGGCCCTTTTAATGCAACATTGTAAATATTCTGTCTCGAAGGAGGAAACTTACATTTAAAAAAAAAGTTTCCTTTGTTCTAAATGAACTATCAGGGTACAAAAACAACTAAAATATTTTTTTGAATCCTATAAAACTGCTATTAAGATGCTCAAAACTCATTTTTTAAATGACATACCTGAGATTGAGAGGTTAGTTTGCCCAAACAGCTCATAAATAGTGAGGCTGGGATTCAACTTCAGGCAAAATGACTCCAGAGCCTGCCTCCACCATTAATATATTATTTAAACTCTATCTGCCCAAAGGGGTGGGTCCATTTTCTGAACTGGTTTTATCTCATGAAACTTCTTGAGTCAGATTTGCAATCATGTTTTTAGGAATATATTTTATCAAAACTTCAAAAATTATTAGCAAAAAAATTTTCAAAATATTGTCTTATTACCCTTTGAAGGTCTGTAGCATTTTATGTTTTCTACTTGGCCCCTAATATTTGTTGTTGTGCTTTCTCTCTCTCTCTCTCTCTCTCTCTCTCTCTCTCTCTCTCTCTTTTTTCTTAAATAGTCTCACTCAGGAGATTGGCAATTTTGTTTGTAAGGAAACCACTTTGGGCTTTGTTCGTTCTCTCTTCTTTTGTCTTTTTTCTCTATTTCATTAATATCTTTTCCACCCACTATTGTCTTCCTTCTTTCTTCCTTCTATATTCTCTGGGCATGTTTTGCTATTCTTTTTTTTTTTCTTTCTTCTTTCATAGTGCTTTAGCTACACCTGACAAGTTATAAACTATTATCTTGTTCAAAATATTTTATCATATCATTGCGATTTCTTTTTTATTATGAGTTCTTCAGACATGCTTCCTAATTTTTAATCTTTTTTCGGATTTTATAGCTCATGATTTCTGGCTTAACTGCATTATAATCAGAGGATATGCTCTATTTGTTTTCAGTTTTTCAAAATTTGTTGTAACTTATTTTATGACCAAGTATGTAGTCAATTTTCTAGTAATGTCCTGCTTTGCTTGAAAAGAAAGTCAATTGCTACAATGGCAAACGCTTATTAGATCTAGTTTGCTCATTGTTGCTCAAACCTTCCTAAGGTTTGACAGTTTGTCTATTCTTCTACATAGTTCTGTCAACTTTCCCTATATAGGTTTTGAAAGCATGTTATTAAAGCCTTAAAATACAGAAGAATTCTTCCTGGTGTATTTAACTCTTTTTCTTATAAGGTGATCCCTTTTTCTTAACTAACGACTTTCACCTAAATGCTTTCTTGGCCTAATATGAACATTATTCAACTGGTACCCTTCCAATTCATGTTTTTGTAGTAGATTTTTCCAACACTTTTTCAGCCTCTGCATATGGCTTTGATTGAGATGTGTCTCTTATTAACACCATAGAGTTAGATTTTTAAAATATTCAGTTCTCTGTGTTCTTTTACTTTGATTATTTGGTTCATTCACATGTATTATGTAACAGTCTCCCATTAACTATAACTGTTGTACTTCATTTTACATGCTAATTTTTTTTTCTGCTGAGGAAATCATTTGTTACAGTTTCCAATTGTCAAAATGATGCAGTTTTCAGAAGCTGAAAGCATTTTATGTGTTTCTGTTAATATGACAATAAGTAACTACGGTCTCTTCCCTGCTCCTGTTATAGTATGATAGAGTGATAAGGACACAATGTCATAATGCAGTGTAAGTTCTAAGTTGCATGTTGCATGTTGCATGTTGTGAATGTTGTATGTTGCGTGTTGTTAAAAGCAGAGGAAATGGAGACTGTAAGCCAGGACTACTCTTTAAAGAAGCAGTAAGAAAATGTGAGAAAATGACCGGAGAACAGGGCAAATATTTGAGAAAGAGGCCGGGCTATGAGAGAGATTTTTATAGTTAAGAAGGAATAGAGAGGCTGAGAACAGACCATCATTAACCGATGCAGTTAGGTGCTCGTGGCTTTGAGGAGTGATGAATCAAGTACAGAGACGGTGGGACTCCCCTGGGAAAGAGGAGTCATTAGCATAGTGACCACTTTAGGGACAAAGAGAGGGATAATCGACAAAATTTGCAATATTACTGAATTTGTTATTAGATGTGATGGGACTTTTGGCCGTCGCTGCATATTCTAGCTTTCTTGAATGAGAGATAGATGGTATTTTTTCCTCCTGCCTCATTCCTTTATTTGACTGATTTCTTCGGGCCACCAAAACTGCACCTTTCACACCATTTCTGTCAATGGGAGTAGAAGCCCAGGTTCACCACGTAACCTCCTCTGACATCTGAAGTAGGTAGGTGGGTAGGTCCCTCTTTCCTACTGGGGCGGTGAGTGTACCGGCTCCCAACGTGCTTCCCTTTCACACCACAGCGGGGATGACCGTCTTGCCCCTGGACGATGTAAAATGCCTGACTTCTCCACTAGGTTCCGCTGACACCATTCCAGCAATGACAGGGAAGGGCGCCTTGTTAGTGCCTTAGGGAGTCCAGGCTCCTCTTGTGTTCTCCACGACACTGCAGGGTAGGGGGAGCTGTGTTACCAGCCTGCAGAGATTAAAGTCCCAGCTCCTTGGGGAGTGGTAGGGGGCCTCACGACAGCCCCTCGAGGATGGCGTCCAGATGATCCACTTTTTGATAATGTGGGTGGAGATGGGGACACAATTTTTCTTTCGTGTTTTGGTGTAACAAGATTATTGTCTACAAGTTTCTTGTCTTGTTAGCCTTCTAATTTCCCCCCCTTTCTTCATCCTTTGGCTGGATAGAGCAGGATTTTCTTTTTCTTTTTCTTTTCTGGTCTGTACCTGTTGGTGTTTAGGGCTCCCAGCTTCATCATCATCAAGTCTGGGATATATAAAGCAAACAAACAAACAATAAAAAACACTCTGGGAACTCATCATCATGCAATTCTTGGGTATTAAGTTTCCTAGCTGGTCTGCCTTCTCTCCACCTTTCAAAGTCTTCTTATGTTTATGTATAATATGTATGGTTTTTAGTCATATTGGCAAAATAAGGAAAAGTACATTTAATCCATCTTCCCAGAAGTCTCTACTGTTAGGTATTAATATCTTAATTTTAAAAATTATCTTTCATTCTTTTTAATATCTACTCTCTTTCTCCCTCTTTCCTTCCTCTTCTTTCCTTCCCTCCCTCCTTCCCTAACACCTAGCTTGCTTGCTTTGCTTGCTTGCTTTCTTCCCTCTTTCAATATGTCTTGCTCCATAATTTCCAGTTTTTCTTTTCTCTCTTTTTAAAAAATTTTTTAATGTTTATTTATTTTTGGAGACAGAGTGAGACAGAGCATGAGCAGGGGAGGGGCAGAGAGAGGGGGAGACACAGAATCCAAAACAGGCTCCAGGCTCTGAGCTGTCAGCACAGAGCCTGATGCAGGGCTTGAACCCACGAACTGTGAGCTCATGACCTATGCTGGAGTTGGACTGAGCCACCCAGGTGCCCCATTCTTTTCTCTCTTAAACACAGCAAGCATCTTTGTTTTATGTTCTATATTTGATAATTCCATATTTGGAATTTTGGTGGTTTGAATTTTACAATTTCTCAATAAAGTTGCTTTGTTCCCTTTAGTTGCTTGCTATCCTTCACTGTCAGCCAGTCATTTGGGGGGGAAATTATTTGTGGAACTTACTTAAGCCTGACATAAGAATTGGTATCCTTTAAAGAGAATTCACATTTGTTTCTGCCAATGGGAACGCTATGGGTCTCGGTCCACTTTATACAATATTCACAGCTTGAGGCTTATTGGCTCATTCAGTGATGTGACTTTAAGACAAAAAAATCCACTCAAGGACTGACTTGTGGTGACCCTGTCTCAAAGATGTCCTTTTCCCCTCTATCCCTTTCTGCGTTGTGCAGCCTTGCAGTCCTCCAGGAGAGGGAGTCAGAGTGGACTGACTTCTGGGTCACTTTACACTAATGCTGTTGTGCTTTGGGGTTGGAATTTTGTGAATGGGTTGGTAGCCTGAGACTGGCCTCAGTCCCCCATGTTCTATGAGTGAGTGAAATGGCAGCTCGGTTTTTCATAGGTAGCAAATGCCCTCAGAGCAAAGGCACCTTAGATATTCATATTACCTCTCTGGGTCCAAACCTTCATTAAGATTTTGGACTGATAATTCTTACAATTTTGTCAGGGTTTCCATGATTTTCAGAAGAGTTGAAAAAAAAACATATTTGAATAGTTTTTATCAGCATTGTAGGTCTGAATAACCTGAATTTTCCTCAGAAAGGGGAATCTTAAGTAAAAGATTGGCAAATTTATTTCAACACTAAAATAGTAATACAACCTATGTAATAAGTTATATTTCAGGATGCAAGATTCATTTAATATTTAAAAATCTAATGATACATTTAAACCATTAATTAGCTAATATAGAAAGATATTAAACTATCTACATAGGTAGCAAAATGAAATTTAATAAAACCCAATAACAATTTCTGCTAAAGAAAATATATTAAAATTCTCTAAGTAAACTAGAAATGGAAGAATGATTTCCTAATAAGATAAAAAATATATATTTCTAAACTCTATAGTTAAATCATAGCTTAATAGTATAGCACTAAAGTCAGTTAAATCATAACTTAATCGTATAGCACTGAAATCATCTCTCAGTTTCAAAAGTAAAACAAAGATTCCTCTAGGCCATTATTATGCAATATTTTTCTACCAATTTTAAGCAACTCAATCATATAAGAATCATCAACTATTAAAAAAGAAGCAAAACTTTCATTATTTATAACTTTAAAACTTTAGATATAATATCTACTTAAATAAATATATAAGCATCAGTTTTAATACATGCATCGGAACCTAGCTAAAAAATATATTAGAAAAAATGCCAATCAGAATAATAAAATGAATATAAAATAGTTAGGCACAAATGTAAGAAAAATTGTTCGGGTCCTATTTGATTAAAAAAAGCCAAACTTTTATTAAGGAACATGAGCCAAGTGTGAATAAATCGGAAGATAGGTCATGTTTCCAAATAGGAAGACTTAAAATGAGATAACAGTACTCTCCAAATTGCATACATATTTAGGTCAATCCCAAACAAAATCCTACTCTGGTTAACTTAAGACTGTGGCAATATGTTAAATTTTCATCCGAGAAAAAACCATACAAATAGCAAAAACAAGATGTATGAAGGTGAGAGTGGCAGCTTGGAGTCACGATGTTCTATGATATTTTAAGGGCCACGGAATGACTGTGATGCTTACATCAACACAGGTCAATGGACACAGTCACCAAAGTGTGTAAAATAATTTAATATGTATAAGAAACGAGCACTTCAGATTAGTAACAAGAAGAGGAGTTATTTCACTAATAGTGTTGGAATAATTGACTCATTCTTAGGAAAAAAATAAAGTAGCTTCTTATTTTGCATCATACAGTAAAATAAATTACAGATGCATAAAGATTTAAATCTAACTTCAATTTAAACAGCCAAGATCAAATCACAAAAGTGTTAGGAAGAAATAAATGAGTATCGATAGCATCTTAAGCTTGAAAAATCTAAATCTAAATCCAAAGGTAAAAGGCTTGAAGAAAAAATGATAGATTTGATTGCTTAAAAAAAAACTTTAAGAAATTATCTTAAAAAAATTGAAACACCATGAATAAAGTTGGGGGAAAGAAAAGGTTTGCAATACAGTAATAGATAACTTATTAGTTACTATGATAGTCTCCTCAGGTTGCCGTAACAAAATACCACAGAGTGTATTGCTTAAATAACAGATATTTATTTTCTCACAGCGCAGGAGGCAGGAAGTCCACCATCAAGATGGTGGCAGTTTGGTTTCTCTCCCTTTCGCTTGTGGATGCCACCTTCTCACCATGTCCTCACATGGCCTGTTGTTCTCCATGCAGTGCATTCCTAGTGTATTTTCTTGTTGTAAGGATACCAGTCCTACTGGATTAGAGCCCAGACTTATGACTTCATTTAACCTTAATTACTCATTTAAAGGCCCTTTTTCCAAAAACAGTCACGTTGGGGACTAGTGCCTCAATACACAATTTGGGGAGAAACAATTCATTCCATAACAGTTGCCATATGAATAAATGATAAATTCCTTGAATCAATAAGGAAAATAGGAACACCATAATAAACAAGTGGACAAAAAGGAAAAAAAAAAAACCACAATGTCTCTTGGAAGAAGTACAGATGTTCAATTAACTGAAGAAAAATATTCAACTCTCTTGTAGTCAAAGCATAGCTTACTAAACTGCCAATGTGGAACATGTTATCTGCCTATAAAATTGGTGAAGATACTATTAAAATATTAATAGTTATCAATTAGTAAAGTTAGTGGGGAAATGACTTCTTAGGTTTCATGATTAATCATAATAATCCATTAACTCAGAGCTAAAACTGTCTCTACATTTTGACATAAATGTCCAAAGAATTGACAGAAATGTTTATTTTACAACTAAATATTAAGTATTGAATAGATAGTCCATTATATAGGTTACAACCAAATTTGGAATTCAAAATGTCAAACTTGCTTTTATAAGCTTTAAAAAAATCCCTATATAAATTAAATATGAAAATTCTCACTAAAAAATATCCAAGATCATTTATTTCTTAAAAGTCTCCTTAGAAGTCTATGATCTCAGTATTGACAAGGCCATTGTATTTAAAGTGCAAGACTCTGAAATTTAGGAGTGCCTTTATCCCATTGTATATAGAAATTTCATGAGGCATACTTGTAGTGGGAGAAATACATGAGATATTATGCAAAACATGTTTAGGATCCTGACAGTGGTAAAAAGGATGAGAAATTTAAAATATTACTAGGATAGTTTAAGATTTCTAAGCACTCAAAGTATACTATAAACTGATAGACTCTCGGAAACATATTCAAGGATGTGCAATAGTCAGTGGAAAAAGCGAATCAGCATAGAGGAATAGAGAAAGAGAACACGATAAGTAACAAATGGTTATGGTGATTTAAGCCTAAAAAAAAAAAGGAACTTTCAAGACCCATAACAAAAGAGCCTGCCATACTTCTTCTTTTTTTAATGTTTATTTATTTGTTTTGGGAGAAAGAGAGAGTGTGTGCAGGGGGAGGAGCAGAGAGAGAAAGAAAGAATCCCAAGGAGGCTCCATGCTGTCAACAGAGTCCCACGTGGGCCTTGATCCTGTGAACCGTGAGATCATGGCCTGAGCTGAAATCAAGAGTCAGTTTAACCAACTGAGCCATCCAGGTGCCCCGAAGACTGCCATACTTCTAATTTAAGGAATATAACGAACCCGTGAAATATTTCACTGAATTAAAAGCCATTTAGTTGACAGTCAGTGGAACTGCAAGATTGTGGCCCACATTCTCTTGGCGAGCTGCTGATCTAATGTCAGACAACCTTGGGCTCCACTAGGATAGTTAGTTGCTAGGGAATGAAACAAGAGTTTCCAACCACCCCAAAATTTTGTATGGAAAATGTTAGGAGTATCATTCTAGTTCTTATCATGCTTTGAGATTAGTTTATTGGCATTTTACACTCTGAGCAATGTGTTCATATTTATGTAAAAACCAAAGGACCTATAAATTTCAAATAAATTGTTGCATTAAAAAATAAGCTCTTGAGATGACATAATTGATTAAAGATACAGTCATCTTTTTTTTTTTTAACGTTTATTTATTTTTGAGACAGAGAGAGACAGCACATGAACGGGGGAGCGTCAGAGAGAGGGAGACACAGAATCTGAAACAGGCTCCAGGCTCTGAGCTGTCAGCACAGAGCCCGATGCGGGGCTCGAACTCACGGACTGTGAGATCATGACCTGAGCCGAAGTCGGCTGCCCAACTGACTGAGCCACCCAGGCACCCCTACAGTCATCTTTTTAAGTGTCCTAAAAAATCATAAACTGGGAGATTCAGGTTAATCTTTTAGAAATATTCACACACAGAGAAACAGTGTACAAAAGTTGATAGAAGTTATTTTGTGTTTTTAATCAATTAAAAATATTGAGAATAGATTAGAGCATCACCAGACTAGACATATGGAGGGCTCTTGGAATTCTCAAATAATAACATCAAAATTATAAAGACTTTGCTTGTAATAACTCTTTTTTTATTACAAAATTGTTTTTGGAGAGAGAGAGAACATGAGCAGGGGAAGAGGGGGAGAAGGAGAGAGAGAGAGAATCTCAAGCAGGCTCTGTGCTCGCCACAGAGCTCAATGCGGGGCTCAATCCCCTGACGCTGGGATCAGACCTGAGCAGAAATCAAGAGTCAGATGCTCAACTGACTGAGCCACCCAGGGCACCTCACTAATGGCTCTTTTTTTTAATATCAAGGTTTGTTAGATGGTTAATCGTGAGATGTACCTATGATATTTAATGTAAGCCCATCATATATTCAAATACTTAAACTCTAAAACTGAGTTAATGTCCGTGAAAGTAATTCTTCCTAACCACGCCTCTAACTGGGAGGTACTTGCCATTTGTCAGCTATAAATAATCTTTTAACTTTAAGCAGCAGTTTACTTAATGATAGTCATTATGTAAGTAACAATGTCTTAGAATTTCACAAATGTATACAAAGTTCAGACATTTTCACTGTTTTTTGTAGGACTGCCTTAGTTAATATCTTTAGGGAAACAGAGTTCTGAAGCAGGCAGAATGTTTAATTTAGTGATTAATTTTCACTATGGAACAACAAATAGAATCCTATTTAATGAATTTGATAATGCATGGCTATTTGCTATTGAGGACATGATGAGCCACATTTATAAAATAGCTGTATAACAGAAAACAGCCAAGGACAGAAGACAGCCACTAACACACATTAATCCTGAAGTCATTTATAGTCTTTTTATAGAGGAAAGTTAGTGGTTGGTTTCAGATCCTCTGTCTTAATTCAAACTGCATTATGTAAATCAGTGTGTGAAGCTGGATCCCTGCCAAGAAATACAGCATGTGAACTGTGCACATCCTTATAGAAACTCAGGTGCATATACCTAATGCACACATATGTATAATTGAATGAACTAAAGTCTACCAGTTTAAAGGGCAAAAAAATGTTGACAACTGACACTAAGACATTATCACATGGATTAATTATTTTTCTAAAATTAGTTTATATATGTATATATGTGTGTGTATATATTATATCCACTGTGGGTTTGTCTTACAGGCCTTAGTTGTATGTGCATAAATGGCCTGGGTAGAGATTTTACCAAGCCTTCATCCTGAAAAATATTACATTCACCCTCACCATTATGCATGCATTACTCTGAATTGAATTTGTGATCTTCACTGAAATGCAAACATCTCTGAAGGGAGTTACATATATACGATGCTAATCTCAGTCAGTAACATTTCATTATTTATCCTTTATCAGAGTATCCCCAGTTCATTGAAAAAAGATTTTGATGTGTCTGAGGGAAGAAGGAAAAATCTGGAGTTTGGAACTAGGATCGGTTCTAGTTGGAGAGGCATAGTTAGCTGGAAGACATTCAAAACATGGAGGAGGAAAAGAGAGGAAGAGGGTTAACACAGAGAAAAATAAGATGACATTGAACTTCAGCAACAACTATGTCCAATTCACATTCTTAACGTTTCTCCTGGAGAGCTCTGGGCACCAAAATCAAATATTCCACTAAGTTCTGGACAAATTTTGATACATGTAGTTCCAATCTTACAAGCACATTATCTAAAACTGATTTATGTGTCCGTTGTTTAGAATCTAGAAAGGGCTTTCCCAGAGAATCGGTGCCTTAAATCATAGATAGGATCCTGGTCCCGCCCCGAAATTCTGTTTAAACCATGTAGACACATAGTAACTGCTAGCTGTCTATTGCTACATAACTAACCACCCCAAAATTTAGTGAGCAAGAACAATCTTTTTTATTATTTCTCACAATTTTCTGAGTCTACTGGTTTTTATGTTTCTTGTGATGTGACATTGGGCTGCAGGTATCTTGGGACTGGATGGGTGGAAATGTCCAAAATGAACACTCACATAGCTGGCAATCGATGCTGGTTCTTGGCCGGGAGTTCAGCAGGCTAACAACCAAAGCACTTACACATGGCCTCTCGTTAGACTTGGGATTCTTATTGCGTGGCTGTCTGTTCAAAGAGGGAGCCTCCCAAGAACAAGAGTGTCAAGAGACAAAAAGAAGAAGCTGCCAGGGCATTAAGGGTTACACCCAGAAGTGACAAAGTATCTTCAGCCATATTTTATCAGGCAAAGCAGCCACAGAGCTTGCCTGAACCCTAATAGGATTCAAGAGAGGAGAGAAATAAACTCCATCTGTTGGGAGAATGGTCTAGTCACATTTCGAAAGATGATATGGGATCGAAGTCATTTGTGTGGCCATCTTTGGAAAGGACAATCTGCCATTCCCTATCTACTAATACCACAAAAATGAATTTACCACTGTGTAAGCAGATAGCCATGATGTACTAAGATCGAGAACCTTAAGGCTTCTTTGTAAGTTTTATTAGCCCTTTCTAAAACATGGGATATTATAACAATACAAAAACTGCTTATTTAGCAACTACTATGTTGAAGTGATTTATACTTATTTAATCCTAATGATTGCTCTAGGAGGTAAGTCCTTTTATTATTCCTATTTTAGGGTGAGGAGACTGAAATTAAAAAAAAAAAAATTAAAGAACTTTCCCAAGGTTACAAAACTAGTAAGTGACAAAAACTGGGATTCTTCCATATTCTCATAAGGATTAAATAAGGTAATATATGTAATTATAAAATGAAAGTCATATCTTCATCATTACATATAATTAATTCATAATGCTGTTTTAAAATTAAACATATTTTCATTACAAGATATTTCAAACATACAGAAGAATTTAGGAAGCAATAAAATACAGATAAAAAGAACCACCATGTACATTGCAATTGTCTGATACATTGCAGGCTCAGTAAGCTATAGCTGTCATTGTTGTTATTATAAACAGTCTCCTGTTTAAATAAAAATTATACTCCTCAAAACACCATGACGTTTGAATTAATAAGTTTTGAATTACAAAAGAAAATTTCCTCACAATTTTAGCACATTCCTCCTCTACATTCCCTGCTACTTCACAGTGTGGCAAGAACTACTCGATTTTACCCTTTGACTGAGAGAGGTGCACTTTCCCCATAATTATAAACATGTCCACCTTGTAAATACTCAGTATTAGAACTAATTTGGAGGGACACCTGGGTGACTCAGTGGGTTAAGTGTCTGACTTCATCTCAGGTCATGACCTCTTAGTTCGTGGGCTTGAGCCCCAGGTCAGGCTCTGTGCTGACAGCTCAGATCCTGGAGCCTGCTTCAGGTTCTGTGTCTCCCTGTCTCTCTCTCTCCGTCCCTGCCCCCTTCCTCAAAAATAAACATTAAAACAAAATTTTTTTAAAGGGACTAATTTGCAGAGTAAAGTGAAGAATACAGTTCTTTAGGCAGTCCCAAGAAACAAGAAATTAAAGAGAAACCCAGTTCTAAGTGAGATACGTGAGAGGCAAAGGAATTAGTAAAGAAATACAATATAGGTTCCCCACTCTCTGAAAGTAGAGCATTTCTATAAAAACTTTTGTAAACTGGAAAGGTGTAAAATGAAGAAGCAACCACTAATTTATAATGGAAAAGGCTTTGAGCATTCCTAGACCTCCAGAATGACTTCTCAGGCTTTCTGGTACCTTAGAACACATCTTGCTGAAGAATGCCTGGAGTAAATTTACATAAAGCACGGATGCTCACAGACTCAGTTCAAAGCTTTGGCGGCTCGATGGGTAGACACTGAGTGCAGTTCCCTAGGAGGGCACTTGGTGGCGCCACTGTCACCACACGGAATGCATATTGCCTCCATAATGGCTCACTGCAAAATAATGTTGAATGCTATTTTCGCTTTTTTGCCTTTTTCCATAAAAGTGAAAATCCTTTTCAGATTTCCATCAGTTAGCAAAAAGGGTAGTAATGTAGGTAGGCATAAACACATTAAGTGTTTTTAAATCTGGTGCCTTGCCAAGTTAAAGGAGGTTGACTTTTATGCAACAGTGAGGCATTTTGTAGTCTCTCAATATTAAGAAAAAGCTAGAATGTACATCCCAGTTCAGCAAGAACAGTATTCGTTATCCTTGAGTAATTTTTTTAAGTCTATTTATTTACTTTGAGAGAGAGCAAGTAGGGGAAAGGGGGAGAGAGAGAGAGAAAGAGAGGGAGAGAAAATCCCAAGCCAGCTCCACACTGTCAGCACAGAGTCCAATGCAGGGCCCAAACCCACGAACTGTGAGATCATGACCTGAGACAAAATCAAGAGTCAGACACTTAACCAATTGAGCTACCCAGGTGCCCCTATTTGAGTAATTATTAACAGCACAATTTTTCACTCAAAAATGCCCTAATTTGCACACTAAATTACATGGTCACCCCACCTAAATTTAGTAAATGAAATTACCATTCTTCTATTACCCAATCAGAAATCTGAGTTTTATCTTACATTCTCTTGGCTTTCATTCATTCATTCAGCAATCAATCAATCAAGGAAGTAAGCAAACATCTACTCACTGCTTAGGATGTGGTATTCATTGTGCTTGGAACTAAGGATACAGAGATAAATAGAACAAGCATAAAAATATATTAAAAATAATGTGTCACTGGGGCATCTGGGTGGCTCAGTCAGTTGAGCGTGGGACTCTTGATTTCCGCTCAGGTCATGATTTCACAGTTGGTGGGATGGAGCCCCACCTTGGGCTCCTTGCTGACAGCGTGGAGTCTGCTTGGGATTCTCTCTCTCTCTCTCTCTCTCTCTCTCTCTTTCTACTCCTCTCCCACTCTGTTTTCCCCCAAATAAATACACATTTAAAGAAAATAATGAGGGGCGCCTGGGTGGTTCAGTCAGTTGAGCACCCAACTTCGGCTCAGGTCATGATCTCACAGCTCGTGAGTTCCAGCCCCACGTCCGGCTCTGTGCTGACAGCTCGGAGCCTGCAGCCTGCTTCAGATTCTGTGTCTCACTCTCTCTCTGCCCCTAACCCACTCGCATTCTGTCTCTGTCTCTCTCAAAAATAAATAAACATTAAAAAAATTAAAGAAAATAATGAATCGTCAATGAAACCAATAGACATGCACATATCATACTGTAAAAGAATAGATAAGAATATATCAAGGAAATCTTAGAAGAGGTAAATCTTGAATTAGGCCTTAAAAAGATCACTGAGCCAGGTAAGCAGAGGAAAACCTAGAGGTATCAGGAGAAAGAACATCCTTAACAGAGGAAAGAACATCCTGGACATGGTGTTAATTTTCCATAGCTTCATAACAAACTACCTCCAACCTAGTGGCCTTAAACAATGCACAGTAATTGTATCACCGTTTCTGTAGGTCTCAAGTCTGGGTATAGTGTGGCTGGATTTTTTGTTCAGGAACTGAAATAAAAGTGTTAATTAAGAATACAGTTCTCAGGAGCACCCGGGTGGCTCAGTCAGTTAAGCGTCCGACTTCCGCTCAGGCCGTGATCTCACGGTCAGTGAGTTCGAGCCCCACACCAGGCTCTGTGCTGACAGCTCAGAGCCTGGAGCCTGCTTCGGATTCTGTGTGTGTGTGTCTCTCTCTCAGTTCCTCCCCCACTCACACTGTGTCTCTCTCTCTCTCTCTCAAAAATAAAATAAAAACATACAAAAAAATTAAAAAAAAAAAAGCACAGTTCTCTCTGAGACTTACTTAGGCTCTACGATCAAGTTCACTGGTTGTTGGTAGAATTCACCTCCTTGTGGCTCTAAGACTGCGGGTCCCCATTTACTCCCCACTATAGGCCAGAGAAGACTCTCAGAAACTAGAAGCCATCCTCAGTTTCTTGCCATGTGGCTGTTCACAGCCACAATGTTGCTTTCTTCCAGGGGAAAAAAAAAAAAAATTTACCTCTCTGCTTCCCTGGTCTGTGACCCAAACTGGATAAAATTTCCTGCTTGCACAGGACTCATGTGATTAGGATGACCTACCAGATAATCTCCCTACTTTACAGTCACCTGATTTGGGATCTTATTGCAACCACAAAATTCCTTCATAGCAGGAGCCAGATTAGTGCTTGATGGAGCACGTAGGAGGAGATGTGTATACACCACGGGCCAGGAATCAGAGTGGATCAGGGGAATTAGAACTCTAGCTACCACAGAGGGGATAAGTAAAAAGACCTAGAAAAATCACAGAATGGGTCGTGGGAACCCTAGCATTTCAGACTTTATTAGCGTTTGTCCAAGTATGGCCCATAGCACTCTTGCATAGGAATCACCTGCCGTGCTTGTTAAAAATACAGATTACAATTTTAAATGCAGACTTCCAGGCAGATGGAAAAGGAGGAGAGTCCTAAACTCACCTCGTCCCACACATACACCTAGATAACACCCACGTCAGCCTAAGTCATCCAGAAAATGATCCAAGGACTGGCTGAACAGACTCTCCACAGCTAAACATAGAGAAGAGGACACATCAAAAACGGTAGGAAGGGTGGAGATGTGCTGGGGAACCAAGGTGACCCCTGAGACTCTGTGGGAAAGAGGCCCACTGAAAACACAGAGAAGACATGGGAGACCCTCACTGGGAAGACAAATTCCCATAACATTTGGTTTTGAAAACCAGAGAAGCTTAACATCACGAGTTTTTACAATCAGTGGGGCTTAATAGCTGGAACTTTAAAAATCAGTAGCTTTACTCTGGGAGCACCAAAGACTGATAAGAAACTGAGTCCCTGACCTTAAAGAGACAGCATAACAAACAGCCCCTCTGAGATACAGTTTAGAAGCAGCAATTGAAAAATGCTTGGGGTATATGGGAAGATTTCTTTACTAATCTCAGAGCACGTGCAGGAGGGGCAAGGTTTCTTTGTTTGTTTTAAGTTTTTGTTTAAATTTTAATTAACATACAGTGTAATATTGATTTCAGAGGTAGAATTTAGTGATTCGTCACTTACACAGAACACCCAGTGCTCATCACAACAAGTGCTCTCTTTAATACCCACCACCCATTTAGCCCATCCCCCACCCACCTCCCCTCCCTCAGTTTGTTCTTTATAGTTAATAGTCTTTTATGGTTTGCCTGCCTCTTTTTTTTCTTCCTTCTCCTATGTTGATCCATTTTGGTTGTTAAATTCTGCATATGGGTGAAATCATATGGTATTTTTCTTTCTCTAACTTATTTCACTTAGTTTAATACACTCTACCTCCATCCAGGTCCTCACAAATCAAATGGCAAGATTTCATTCTTTTTGAT
Source organism: Panthera tigris (assembly GCF_018350195.1). Lineage (NCBI taxonomy): Eukaryota > Metazoa > Chordata > Mammalia > Carnivora > Felidae > Panthera > Panthera tigris. The sequence goes on from NC_056676.1 coordinate 19,546,623, forward strand.
GACTGAGTAATATTCCATTATATATATATATATATATATATATATATATATATATATACACACACACACATACATACATATATATTATATGTATTATATATAATACCATATCTTCTTTGACATGCTGCCCCAGATGAACTTAACAGATATATTCAGAACATTTCATCCTAAAGCAGCATAATACACATTCTTTTTGTGTACACATGGAACATTCTCCAGAATAGATCACATATTGGGTCACAAATCAGGTCTCAACAAATACAAAAAGAGTGAGATCATATCATGCATATTTTCTGACCACGATGCCATGAAACTTGAAGTCAATCACAAGAAAAAATTTGGAACGACCAAAAATACATGGAGGTTAGGGAACATCCCACTAAAGAATGAATGGGTTAACCAGGAAATTAAAGAAGAAATAAAAAATACATGGAAGAAATGAAAAAGAAAACACGATGGTCCAGACATCTGAGATGCAGCAAAAGAATTACTAAGAGAAAAGTATTTGGCAGTACAGACCTACCTTAAGAAGTAAGAAAAATATCAAATACACAACCTAACTTTACACCTAAAGGAGCTAGAAAAGGAACAATAAACGAAGCCTAAAACCAGCAGAAGAAGGGAAAGAATAAGGATTAGAGCAGAAATAAATTATATAGAAACAAACAAACAAAAACCCCAGTAGAACAGATCAATAAAACTAAGAGGTGGTTCTTTGAAAGAATTAATAAAATTGAGAGATCCCTAGCCAGACTTATCAAAAAGAAAAAAGAAAGGATCCAAATAAATCAAATCACAAATGGAGGAGCAAGGGTTTTTGGAACCATTTCCCTCTCCCATCCCCAGCCTAGATACATGGACATCTGCACAAACCAGTGAAGCAGAAACACTCTCCACTTTGCTTGCTAACAACACACCCCACCCAAATACACTTCTGCAGACCTGCCCCCTCCAACCTTCCCTCCACAGCTACCCAAAGCAGTGCCAGGTGTCCTCCCATAGCTGATCAGCACAAACCTTACTAACTTGCCTGCCCCACCCCTGCACATTTTCCTGTGGACTTGCACCCTCCAACCCAGCCGAGACAAGAGTCATGCAAAGCAGTTCCACAAGCATAGCAGTGTACAAGCAGCCCTGACAAGAGCCAGCACCACTCCAAAGTGACTCCTGCCCCAAGGAGAGGGGAAGATAACCAAACACACCAATTTGAATGCAAGGCCAACAGTGGGCTGGGGGCAGACATTGGTCTGACTGCAGGCCCCACCCACCAATGAAAGCTTGGGGACACAGAACAGAGAGTGCCCTGCAGCTCAATGCCACCATAGCTCTGGAAAACTCCTGGTTTGACCCAACTCAAGCCAAAGGCAGTCCCAGACTGGTCCATTAACAACACAGGAACTAAACCCTGCCAACAATAGACAAACAGAGCCGTTGCAGATGACTAGGCTGAAGGCAAACATGGCTCAGCCATGATAGTTGGGCCCACATAACATACCTAGGAGATTTCCCTCAAGTGCCAGGTTCTGTTAAACAGAGGACATTGCATTACAGGGCACTATAGGGCCTTTTCTTCATAAGGTCACTACTTTCAAGAGCAGGAGATATAGCTGACCCTCCTAACACATAGAAACAGACACAGACAGTTAGACAAAATGAGGAGACAGAGGAATATGTCCCAAATTCTGAAGGAATATGGCAAAATCACAGCAAGAGAACTAAACAAAATGGAGATGAGCTATATGCCTGATAGAGAATTTACAGTAATGGTCATGGAGATACTCACTGGACTTGAGGAAAGAGTGGAGGACCTCAGTGAGACCAACAAAGAGATAGAAAACATAAAGACCCAATCAGAGATGAAAAACTCAACAACTGAAATTAAAAGTGTACTAGAGGGAATAAATACTAGACTAGAGGAAGCAGAAGAATGGATCAGTGACCTGGAGGACAGAGTAATGTAAAACAATCAAATTGAAGAGAACAGAGAAGAAAGAATAATAAAAAAATGCAAATATACTAAGGGAACTCAGCAACACCATGAAGCATAATAATATTCACATTGTAGGGGTTCCAGAAGGAGAAGAGAGAGAAAGGGGGACAGAAAATTTATTTGAAGAAAACTTCAAACAGAAAACTTTATTAGCTGAAAACTTCCCAATTCTGAGGAAGGACACAGACATCTAGGTCAAGGAGGCACAGAGAGCCCCCAACAAAATCAACTTAAGGAGGTCCATACCAAGGCTTTCTAGTTACTGTAGTAATTAAAATAGCAAAAAATAGTGATAAAGAACTTTAAAACCAACAAGAGAAAAGAAAGCAGGTACATACAAGGAAAGGAAAACATCATAAGGCTATCAGCTGATTTTTCAGCAGAAATTTTGCAGGCTAGAAGGGAGTGGCATGATATATTCAAAGGGCTGAAACAAAAATCCAGTAGCCAAGAATACTCTATACAGCAAGGCTACCATTCAGAATAGAAGGAGAAATAAAGAGTTTCTCAGGCAAACAAAAGTTAGAATTCACTACCGCTAAACCAGCCTCATAAGAAATGTTAAAGGGGATTCTTTGAGTGGAAAGGAAAGACCATAAACAGAAGTAAGAAAACTCAGAAGCACAAAAGCCTTAAAATTGAATCAGTCAAGGGATTCACAAAATAAAAGGATATAAATTATGACACCATGTACCTAAAATGTTTGTGTTTTGGAGGGGGGGAGGCAAGTAAAGGATAGGTTCAGACTTAAGCGACCATCAACTTCATATAGACTGCTACTTGCAGAAGATGTTATATACAAACTGAATGGTAACCATACATCAAAACCCGCAATAGATTTGCAAAAAATAAACAGCAAGGAACCCAAGTATATCACTAAAGAAAGCCAGCAAATGCGACCGAAGAGAACAAGAAAAGAATGGAACAGAAAAGAACTATGAAAACAACCATAACACAGGTAAGAAAATGGTAATAAGTACATACCTATCAATAATTACTTCGAATGTAATGAGATAAACACTCTAATCAAAAGACATAAAATGACAGAATGGGTAAAATTATGAGACCAATCTATATATTGCCTACAAGACATCCATTTCAGACCTAAAGACACATGCAGATTGAAAACATTTATGGAAATGAATGGAAGTGAAAAGTGAATGGAAGTGAAATGGAAGTGAAAAGAAAGCTGAGGTAGCAATACTGATATTGGACAAAACAGAGTTTAAAACAAAGATAGTAACAAGAGGCAAAGAAGGACACTACATAATCATTAAGGGAGAAATCCAACAAGAAGATATAACAATTGCAAATATTTATACACCCCATATGGAAGCATCCAACTACATAAAGCAGCTATTGGCAAATATAAAAGAAGAAATAAATAGTGATACAATAATAGTAGGGGACTCTAACACACCTACTTACATCAATGGATAGATCATCCAAACAGAAAATCAACAAGAAAACAGTGGCTTTGAATGACACATGAGACCAAATGGATCTAACATATTCAGAACATTCCATCCTAAAATAGAGGAATGCACATTCTTTTCAAGGACACAAGGAACATTCTCCAGAATAGATCATACAGTAGGCCACAGTACAAGTCTCAACAAATTCAAAAAGATTGAAATCATATCATGCATCTTTTCCAACCATAATGCTATGAAACTAGAAATCAACCACAAGGAGAAATCTGGAAAGAACACAAATACATGGAGGTTAAATAACATGCCACTAAAAAGGAATGGATCAAGCAGGAAATCAAAGAGGAAATAAAAAAATGCATGGAGACAACTGAAACTAAATTTTAAATGTCTACTTATTTATATAATAAAGACAGTGGCTACAGCATACTTAGTATTATTCTGCTAATCCACCTTCTGTGTGCCATTAAATATATGCACATTCTTGATAAATACACAATGTGGTTTTGTGGATGTGTGTTTTATCTGATTGGCAACAAAAGACATTGTGCTATACGTCTCATTCGAGTTCTCCTTTATTTTTTTTTAGTCACTTTTACTCACCGTTGTAAAGCATTCTGTCCTATTCAGAATCACAGTTTGCTCATCCAGTCCTCTGGGATTGGAAACTGGATTGTCTCCAACTTTTTGTAATCACATCCTTTGTTCTCTTATGGAGCTGTGTGAGAGTTTCTCAGGGCTACATATCCAGGAATGGAAGGGCTGTGTTATAGGGCATACACATACATGATTTCACTAAGTGCTATCAGACTTGTCTGCAAAAATCTTGTGCTAGTTCAACCTCCCATCAGAAGTGTTTGAAGGCTTTTGTTTCTCTGTGTATCTCCCTACAGTAAGTATTTTTAAATCCTATGTTTGGTATTCTAGTGGGATTGAAAAGGTATCTTGTTGGTTGAAGTATATGTATCTGATTACCAGTGAGGCCGAATATTTCTTCGTGTTCTTTGTTCAGCATTCTTTTGGGTATTTTGTCTTTCTCTTGCTGTTTTACAAGCAGTTGTTTCACATTCTAACGTTTAAATAACTGCCAGTTTTAGAAATTACAAATACCTTAATATATCACCTATCTGTTAATTTTGGCTTCGATACCTGTAGTTGAGTAGAAGCTATAATTGTAATATTTTCAAATTCCTTATTGTTTATATTATGTTTACCTATAGTCAAAGAGTTATAGGGGTGCCTGACTGGCTCATTTGGAAGACCATGTGACTCTTTTTTTAAAAATTTTTTGAATGTTTATTTATTTTTGAGAGAGAGACAGAGTGTGAGCGGAGGACGAGCAGAGAGAGAGGGACACAGAATCTGAAGCAGGCTCCAGGCTCTGAGCTGTCAGCACAGAGCCCAACGCGGGGCTCGAACTCACCAACCGCAAGCTCATGACCTGGGCCAAAGTTGGACACTTAACCAACTGAGCCACCCAGGCATCCCTACATGACTCTTTTTTTTTTTAATTTTTTTTTAACGTTTTATTTATTTTTGAGACAGGGAGAGGCAAAGCATGAACAGGGAGGGTCAGAGAGAGGGAGACACAGAATCTGAAACAGGCTCCAGGCTCTGAGCTTTCAGCACAGAGCCCGACGCGGGGCTGGAACTCACAGACAACGAGATCATGACCTGAGCCTAAGTAGGCCGCTTAACCGACTGAGCCACCCTGGCGCCCCCCTACATGACTCTTGATCTCAAGGTCGTGAGTTCAAACCCCCTGTTGGGTACAGAGATTACTTGAACAAAACTTTAAAAAAAGAGTTATTATACATTTTATTTCTTTCTGTTCTTAGCTTTGTATAGATGTCTTTCGCATTTAAATCTACAATTATTTGGGGGGCACCTGGGTGGCTCAGTTGGTTAAGCGTCTGACTTCCACCTAGGTCATGATCTTGCCATTCCCGAGTTCAAGCCCCACATCAGGCTCTGTGCTGACAGCCCAGAGCCTGGAGCCTACTTCAGATTCTGTGTCTCCCTCTCTCTCTCTGCCCTTCCCCCATGCATGCTCTGTCTCTCTCTCTCTCTCTCAAAAATAAAAATAAACATCAAAAAAAAAATTACAGGTCTACAATTATTTGGAATTATATATGGTATGAGATAGGGATCTAACTTAACTATCTCTTTTCCATATTGTGAGTTAATTACTCCATATCTTTTGCTGAATCATTTCTCATTTTCAAAATTTATGTAATATCATCTCTATCAAATTGGTTATATAAAATAGCCAGATTCTGAGCTCTCGCTGTTCAGTGGGCTTACTTGACAGTTGCTGTGCCAGACTACTGGTTTTTAAGTGTGGTCATTTTATAGCATGTTAAGAGCTAATAGGGAATGCCCCTTTCTTTGCTTTGTTTCTTTTCTAAAATTGCCTTTGACATTCATTAAAATGCATTTTAGGGGCACCTGGGTGGCGCAGTCGGTTAAGCGTCCGACTTCAGCCAGGTCACGATCTCACGGTCCGTGAGTTCGAGCCCCGCGTCGGGCTCTGGGCTGATGGCTCGGAGCCTGGAGCCTGTTTCCGATTCTGTGTCTCCCTCTCTCTCTGTCCCTCCCCCGTTCATGCTCTGTCTCTCTCTGTCCCAAAAATAAAATAAACGTTGAAAAAAAAATAAAATGCATTTTAGAATCAGTTTGCAAGTTTTAGAAACAAAAAACATGGACATTGTTATATCCTTTATGAAACTCTAGGCATTTTTTGTTGTTCTTTCCGGTTTTAGCTTCTAGCTATTGTGACTGTCATCTTGTTTTCTATTATATTTTCTATTTGATTCTTTCTGATGTAGATAAAGGCTAAGGACTTTTCTTTGGTGGTCTAGTAACATTGCTGAAAGGTCTTATATTCTCATTGTAACAATTCATGTGACCAGGAGCACAATTAAGGACAATTCCAGAAAATTAACACCTAAGGAGAGACAACATACTAAGCTGGTTACACAATGACCTTTTATCAAAGATACTCTTGATAGGAAAAAGAGAAAATGTGCCACAGACTACAAAATGCTTTGCCAAAACTAGCTATATCAGTTCTTTCAATATCATTATTTTAAGTGTAATTATAAAATTAATATACGTCTGTAACACCAGCTTATAATACATTGTGTATTTACTTTTTATACTGTTACTTTTTCAAAAATTGTGCAATCCCATACATGTTTCTGCTTTTTTACTTGCAATATGAACATTTTTACTTTACTGATTTTTTAAAATATGGTTTTTAAGTCTTTAACTGTTTTTTTTACTGTTACATTTTATTGCGTATAATATATATATACAGAACAGTGAACAAATCATTATTCTATAGTTTGATAAATGTTCATGAAGTGAAAACACTGGTATAACCAGCAGCCAGACTAAGAAACACACACAAAAAGCATAATTTTGAATGTTTAGGTTGTTTCCAATTTCCCAACACATAAAACTTTATTTACAATTCTGATTTTATTTCCTTTGGAAAGATTCCTAGAAATTGAGTTACTAGTTAAATAACAGGGGAATTTTTAAAGTTCTCTCTCTATATATTGGTAAATGCCTTCTGGGAAAGATGGAATCATTTCATAGATCCAATAAACAGGCTCATGGAAGAGCATCTGTGCCCACGTAGAGTAATATTGCTTTGTTAATATTTTCCAATTTGAATGGTAAAAAAATCTCATCATTGTTTCAATTCGTACTACTAAAAAATTGTACTATTTGGCATCTCTTTCCCTGCAAATTATCTCTCCTTCATTTATTTTTTTTTCTACTGGAGTGTTACTGATTTTTAAATTAATTAGAAATTAATTTATTTAATTGTATTTTAAGGATTTTAACTTTGGGTAATATTTGTTACAAATAGTTTTCTACTTTTGACTATCGTTTTTCAATTTCTAAATGTTTTAAATTTAGTTTTAATTTTTCTTTTTTTTTTAATTTTTTTTTAACGTTTTTATTTATTTTTGAGACAGAGAGAGACAGAGCATGAACGGGGGAGGGTCAGAGAGAGAGGGAGACACAGAATCTGAAACAGGCTCCAGGCTCTGAGCTGTCAGCCCAGAGCCCGACGCGGGGCTCGAACTCATGGACCGCGACATCATGACCTGAGCCGAAGTCGGACACAACCGACTGAGCCACCCAGGCGCCCCAAGTTTTAATTTTTCAAAGATCTATATGCAATTAATTTAGCGTAAGTAATTCTAGACAGTTTAATCATTCTATCTATCTATCTATCTCTGTATTTCAGTCTCCCACCAGAATTTCTCATTTCTAAGTGGGACTAACATTTTTTTAATGTCTTTCTTTTGGCATTTATATTTGTAGTTCTAAATAGCATACTTCTATCTCTATTTCTTGTTGTTGTTGTTTTTTTAATATCAGTCATGACCTTTGACTCCCTCTTGTGAAAAATGAAGATTTATCCCTCCCTCCCTGCCACCAGCTATCCACAAGCACCTTACACATCTGCTCCATACCAGTACAATAATACTATTTCTTAGGTCAGTATTCAGTGCCTACATCAACATGGTTATGCAATCATATTCACCGCTAAACCATGTACAAATTATATGATTACTTTTAAATCTTCATTACAACTTTTTGTTTCCCCTGGAGTTAAGAATTTCTTGCTTTTTATTTACTTGCTTTCTAAAGTGTTGTTGGACTAAGTCACCCAGGCACCTCAATGCCACGTGTTTTTTATCCCTCTCAGAATGTTATAATTTTTATTTAGTTTCTATGCCCCATGTTCTCTGCTGTTTCTGACTAGGTTACTTTCTTGCTATATTTCATGTGAGAGCTTTCTCAACATGTCTAGTTTTTATTGGTTGTCCGTTAATGTAAGAGGGAGACCAAAGCACTGACCACAAGCCTTCTGTGAATAGGGCCATCACCTATAGGCTTCACTACAGGGTACTTCGCTGAGCAGTTTTGTAGCTACTGATGTTGTTTCAATGGAGAACCCATGATGTAAGTACTTTAGGTCTCTTTGGGGTTGTTCAATAGGCAACAGAAAAGAGTCCTCTACTCTTTTGCCTGTGAAGTATAAATCTGGCTGCCAAACTCTGTGGGCTGACTTGAAACAAGGGGTGAGAGAGTGGCTTCTTAGCATTCAATATGTATACTTTCCTTAATCTGCCTGTTTACAGCATAATAACCTTGTCTCCAATCGTACCTGGTGTTCTCCAACCTAGAAAACATGTTGTGCTGTCTTTGGAGAATATGCCTCCAGTTTTCTGCCAGGTAGAAAAGGAGGAGTTCCCCAGCTGCTTTTTATAGTGGCAGTGATTAGCGTTGGGGGTAACCGCTTTTTTCTTTTTTCTTTTTTTTAATGTTTATTTATTTTTGAGAGAGAGAGAGAGAGAACACAAGCAGGGGAGGGGTGAAGAGAGGGAGACAGAGGATCTGAAGCAGGCTTTGCAGAGCCTGATGTGAGGCTCAAACTCACAAACGGTGAGATCATGACCCGAGCCAAAACGGATGCTCGACAGATTGAGCCACGCAGGTGCCCAGGGGGGTGAAAGATTTTTAAACAGAACCTCACTCCATACCTTTCTTTTCAGCCCAATCTCACTCTACTGCCAGAGGTAGCTGGTACCAATGCCTGAGCTTTGGGGCAGGGGTGGGGGTGGGGGAGCTGGGGAGGTGAGGGGGATCTGCAGTGCAATCAAGTTGCTTCTCAGCTGCTGACAGAATTCTGTTCTCTGCATTTACTAAATCAGTTATCAACAATTTAATTTAAACTACATTGCTACAGTTTCATTTGCTTAATTCAGGTTCATTGGTTTTAATTCCACTGTCACTTTTTGTCTAACTTCTTCCTATATTAACTTTGAGTCAAATATTTTTCTGCTCTGTGGCAGAACATACCTGTGGTGCTGGCTTTCACATTAAAAGCTATGGTGGGGATTTAGGAAAAGAACAAGTAGGATGTTGCTACAGTCTGAATTGTGCCCCATCCCCCAATCTATATACTGAAGTTCTAATCCTCTGTGATTACATTTGGAGATAAGATCTTTAAAGAAGTAATTAAGGTTAAATGGAATCATAAGGCTGGGGCCCTAATCCAATGGGACCAGTGACCTTATAAAAAGATGAGACCCCACAGATGGATGCCCACAGGGAAAAGGAAGGCCATGTAGGGTGCAGTGAGAAGGCGACTATCTGCAAGCTAAGAAAAGAGCCCCCAGGAGAAACCAACCTTATCAGGACCTTTATCTTGGACTCTAGCCTCCAGAGCTGTGAGACAATAAATTTTTGTTATTTAAGCCACAAAGTGTGTGGTATTTTGTGATGGCGGCCTCAGCTGACCAAAACAGGTAGAGAGTCGTAAAAGAGCTTTATGCAAGTGACTGAAAACATTTAGGAAAACCGGTATCATTGCATTTCTCTTCTTTAAAGAAATAATCCTACTGCAGACTACCAAACTGATTTCGCCCACTAGTGGATCGTTTTAATTTTAAAATGCAGATTTGTTCTACTGCATCAACATCAGGATGGAGGACCACAAGAGGGATAATATACTTGCTTGGTGTGATCATGAGGCATGCTTCCCGGTAGGGCGGAGGTCTTTGCTGGCTCACTCACATAGAACAGAGAGGCTGCTTAGACAGATTTTGTGCTGCTTAAGACAAGAATGCTACTTCATCACCATGCCCAAATTTTTGGGTTTGGTCCTACCTTTATTTATTTTTTTAAGTTTGTTTATTTATGTTGAGAGAGAGAGAGAGAGAGAGAGACAGAGCATGTGTGTGAGCAGGGGAGGGGCAGAGAGAGAGAGGAAGAGAGAGAATCTCAAGCAGGCTCCACACTGTCAGTGCAGAGCCCAACATGGGGCTCAATCTCACGATTGTTGAGATCATGACCTGAGCTGAAATCGAAGAGTCAGAGTCTTAACTGACTGAGCCACCCAGGCATCCCTAGTTATGGTCATACCTTTAAATGAGATAAGTCACCCAGTTATTTATTCTCTATCCCAGTTTATCGATAGGTATAACAGCTTAATAGCAGACATTGCTGGGTTACACTAAGTTACTTGTGAAAAATATATGAAAAGAAAAATTTAAAAATAAGTGCCGGACTATGATATTTAACGGTTTAGAATTTATTTCTCCTTAGTTTTTTCTCTTGCCAAAATATATAAAAGGAATAAATCACAGCAATAAAAACAAATGATTATAAAATAAAACAAATGTATGAGTTGGTAAATTTGGGGAATTCTTAACAAGAAAGCATTCCATTCTTTTATCTTAACTTTTTCATCAAAGAAAAATCAATTGGATGTATCGTATTATTTTCTAAAAACTGAACGTCATTTGGTCATGGTCCATTAAGTCAAATGCATCAAATTCATTGATGGCTTACTGTTTTAATCTTTATATATATAACAGTTTACAAATCCAGAGATTATAGTAAAATTGTTTATGTTTTTAAAATTACTAAAATTCCACCTCTCAGAGATAAAGACTGCGATCATAGTTTTTGTCCTAAGAGGAAACAGGGGGAAAGATGAAGGAAAGAAACGTGGGAGTGGAGCCAGAGAGATGGCAGGCACCATCAAGTCTCACCCTTGGTGTCCAATGAACAACCATTTAGATCTTTAGTAAAGCTTCTGACTGATGTCCTCCCACCTGTGCGTGGATTTTTGTGGACACTGGTGAACGGGCTGTGTTTCTCACAGGAACTGGGATTGGAAGTCTAGGATATGGGGAGATGGTTGTGGAATGAAGACATCTAGTCAAGGCGCAGCCGAGGCCTGGGCTCCTAGGCTGTGTCTTCCCTACATATTGCAAGTATTGCCCTGTAACCTCCTTGACTAAGTCATCTCTATGTACATTTTAAGATAATTCCGTTGATTTTACATTTGCCCTTGATGTGACACCACCTGCCCCTCAGGACTCTTCCTCTGGACGCCCCAAGGCCAATTCTAGGCAAGTCCTTTCTTCCCTTGGGGCCTGTGCTTCCTCAGCTGTGAAACAAAGAACTTGGATAAGAGTCTTTAAAATCTCTGTCCCTAGAAACCTCTGCTTTCTAGGTGTAAGATCCCTAAATATATGTTTCATTCCTTGAGGGAAGACTTTTTGTTTAATTTCTTCATAGTTTCCATTATGCCTAATACTTCAGTTCCATATGCATTTACTACATTATTAAGTGCCTACTCTGATGTTGGCACAATATGTCAGCTGACTAACATCCACTAAATAAATAAAAAGTCAAATTCTTCTGATAATGTAGTAACTTTACCTTTTAGAGTTTACATGTTGTAGCAGGTTCTACTAAGTTTCTGTTTGTGTATTTGTTCATTTTTGTTTGCATGATAGGTAATGTTACAGATTAAAATGCTCCCAGGGATAGAATACATGATACCATAAATAACTCTTATGAATTATTTTATTGGAACATAGTTGACTTGGTTATTGTAATGCTTGAATACCTCAGCCAGAAAAAAAACCTATGCAAAACCATTTTTATACATATTTAACCTATTTTTCAGCAAAATCAATATTGTTGCCTAAAATAACGTAATATCATAACATAATGACCAATGAAAGCTGAGTACACCTGTGCTTGGGGCTTGTAAAAAGAGCAAACTTAACTAAAATTTAAGCATGTGTTAAATCTTGACTATATTTTTTCAGAATTAATGGAAATGCAAACTTCATATGCAGCCAAATTTCCGGGTGTGCCTCTGCCAAGAAAAATAGATCTTTGAAGGGTAAAAGCAGGTGGGAAACAAATGTCTTTCTAAAATCATTCAATCATAACCTACTTAAGGAGAGTACTAGTGGAATTCAATTGCTCAAACCCAGCATATCCTTTTATGCCAAGGATATGGCCTATTCTAACAAATGAGGTTTTATTTCTGACATCCCCCTAATAATCCAACTAACCTTATTCACCTGTGTTTTAGTCCTCTAACAAGCGTTTATGTGATAAATGCTTTGTTGTAAATGCTAAGCCAGGATGGTTTCAAAGAAGAGTTGATTTCTCACTTGAGTCTTTTTTTATTAATGTTTTAAAGTTTATTTATTTATGAGAGATAGAGATAGCATGAGAGGGGGAGGGGCAGAGAGAGAGGGAGACAGAATCTGAAGCAGGCTCCAGGCTCTGAGCTGTCAGCACAGAGCCCAACGCAGGGCTCCAACTCACGAACCGCCAGATCATGACCTAAGCCAAAGTCAGATGCCTAACCGGCTGAGCCACCCGGGAGCCCCTTCACTTGAGTCTTAAAGGCTATACCAGCAGTTCACCAGTGAAGACATCAGGAAGAGCTCATTCTAGCTAGAGAATAGGGTCAGTACTGATGGGCTCTTCACATGACAAGGCCTTTCATGATGTGGCTTTGCTTCAAGCCGTCTATCTCTTCCTCTCCTCTATTTATGTCATAATATCCAATCAGACTCAACTCTTAGCTATCTACCTTAATGATTTGCACCTACAACTTATGCTTAAGTTTGCTTGAAAACCATCCTCAGCTTTTAAAACCACATCCAAATTCTTATTTCTTCATTGACTCTTATTTTGTCTTTGCCCCCTAGTCCCAATATAAAACCTCTCCTACCTTTGTGTCCCCAAATACTTCCTGCCATCTATTTGTTTACATATGAGTCTCCCCTTCTAGTCCCTTTAGCATGGAGGCTTACTTTCCAGTAGTCATGGATTCCTGAAGCACAAAACCGTGCCTGGCACCGTGGAAAGTCGATAAATATGCATTTAAGAAGGAGAATTACTTATTTATGGAAAAACTATATCAGATGTTTAAGGAGCCCATTCTTTCCTACAATTTGAAAGATTTTTCAGTGATAAAAATTAAAACATGCTGTTAAAATACCTCTGTAAAGCTAGACTAGGAGAAAAGGATTTTAGTGGTCAGTAATTAGGTTCCATGTGCTCCTCTATACATAACTTTCTTAAGAAAAATGTTTAAGTGTATCATTTCCAATTTAAAAAGGAATGGTGTGCTGAAATTAAGTGAGAGTGGAGAGCCCACTGTCTATTCCTTATTTTGTATTTAATCCAATATTAAAGATAGTATCTATTAAAATAAATAAAAATCAAATAATTTTTACTGCCTTGAAATTTTGGAATGAGTCAAAAGACTTTAAGCAGTAACTTATGTGATGCCAGATATCCAAATGATGTCATATCCTATCTTGTGGTCTGGGTAGTTTGACTTGATATCCAGGTCATTATCTATGTTACATTATTCCACTTTGACAGATCTTAAAAGAATAATTGCTTTTTCTAAGCAACTTTTAAAATTAAAAGTTATATATTTTCTATAAAATAAGATTCAGGTAATATTCAGTAAAGTATAAAGAAGAAAGTCAATATTTTTTTTTAAATGTCCCTTCAGATATATCAGAAATAATCACTGTTAATGTGTTGATGAACATTCTTCCTAATCTATTGTGTATGTATTCTCTCATGCATTCACACACACATACACACACATTCACACCACACATACACACACATTCACACCACACATACACACAGTCACTTAAAGATATAATGAAAAGAAAATGATATTTAAAATAGTATTGATAAAGATATGTCTTTTGAGTTGCTATTTTAAAGTCCCTCTTCTTTCTGACTGTATTGTTTAACATCTCTAATGTCATGTAGTTTTCCTTGTTTTCTCCCTGTCTTTAGCGGGAATGGATCTAAAGTTTCCAAAATATGTAAAATGCTAGTTTGGGGACTGAGATATATGTATTATAATGTCAAGAGAGAGAGATTTTTGAATACTTTCTCAGTATCTATAGATTTGATATGTGGTTTTCCTCCATAGGACTGCTAATATAGTGAATCAAACCAATGGATTTCCTAATATTGAACCATATTTGCAATCTTGAAGTAAACACAGTTCTTTTTTTTAATGTTTATTTATTTTTGAGAGACAGAGAGAGAGACTGGGGAGGGGCAGAGAGAGAGGGAGACACAGAATCCAAAGCAGGCTCCAGGTTCCACACTGTCAGCACAGAGCCAGAAGTGGGACTCAAACCCACGAACCAAGAGATCATGACCTGAGCTGAAGTCTGATGTTTAACTGACTGAGCCACCCAGACACCCCACAACTCTTTTTTTTTAATGTGCCATTGGATTCTGTTCGCTATTTTTCTCTCATAGTGTTTGCACTGCTATTCATAAAATCAATCTGTAGTTGTTTCTTTTGTGTACTTTTAATCCAATTTTAGTACCAATAAATAAAAAATTATTGGTTTAAGTGGAAGACTGCCTGATATGTGAAAATAAATGAAAGAGTGGCCAACAATAATGATACTTAATACTGGCAAAGATGACAGTGAAACAGAATTTTTTCTGAGATTCTTTCAAAACTAAGATATTCATCTATCAAAAATAATATGTAACCTCTTTTTCATAAAGACTGGACCCTCCCTAGGAATTCTTTTCATGGCTTCTTTTTATTTGATGTAAACATCAGCCTTTTGCATATGACATGTTTTACATTCATAATCCATTAAATTAAGTCGTGTCATTGGTTATTTAATTAAAAAAAAAAGCTAAATCTAGTAAAGATATAAGTACATTCACAGGCCACAGAATTAGTAAAACAACCAAAACACTTAAGTACTTTATGATTCTCCTCGTTATTCCTGAAATTCAACATAAAAGTTGAGTTCTCATTTTACTTGGCTCTAATATTAACATTATCATTGTATTGAATTCCATTGTGTGTTGCAAAGTTGAACCTCAAGATGTAGGATTATACGGCCATAAATTAGAATTATTTGACATGTGTCAATAAAATAACATTGCCAAGCACTAAAACACTTTGGCTTTGTGTCAAGTCTGAGGTCAGGATTTGTAAGAATGACATAGTCCTTTTTCTTCTGCTTATTGCTATGGCCCTGAGGCTGTAGTAACCAGATGTCTGGCATTTTGCATTTAAAGGTCTCACAGTTTTAGCAGATAAAGTCTCAATTTTTCTTTCTCTAACTGAAAGCTATAGTTTCCACTAAAACACACTTCTTTTTATTAATCTTATTTTTTTTCTATAATCTATCATCAACAATGAAAAATTTTTAAAAATGGAACTTATTGTACATTTGAATTACCTTTTTTACTAAGAGTCAAAGAATAAGTATATTTAATTTTTCCCTTCTGCTGTTTAAATTGTGTTGTGTAAATCTTAGATACTGTTTGAAATTTAATCTCCCTAGGCAGTGTAAGCAATTCGATGGTAGCTTCTTATCTCTTCATCTCTGAATTTCCAGTCCCCAAATGCTTAAGCAGTATGCAATAAATATGTTGAAAGAATAAATAAATGCACGAATCTAGAGCTAACATCATTTGAAATCAACAGCTTCTAAGACATCTCTGTACTGTGATTCAAAAACAAAGCAATACCAAAACAACAACAACAGCAAGAACAGTAACAGCATCAACACTGGCCTGCATTAGTTTACTAAAAGATTGTTGGTTAAATCTCTGTAGGGGAATTTATAGTTGGACCTACTATCATAGCTAAAGAGAATTGAATCTCATAGATATTTAGCTATATTTTAATGGTATATAGGAGGAGATGAGGATCCAAAATGCACTCGTAGGGACAATAGAAACTTTATCATTAAGTTCCCTTTATTAAATTTTAAAATTAAATTTTATTGGGGTAATTATGACCAACCATCTGGGTTTTATCTGAGTAACTCAAAGACCATAAGGGCTCTGTTGCATCCACAGTAATCTTTATTTCTGGGGGGAAAAGAGCCTTTTATAAAATATGGGAAGAGATTGTAAACACTATCTAATGAGCAACTGAATCCCAGAATAGTCTTATAAAAATAGAGTAAAAAAACAGAGGCCGTGAAAACACCAACACTGATTTCAGGTCAGTCACAACAGATACGCAGATGAACCTGGGGCATTGCGTTGCACCAGAAATGAAGAAATATTAACAATTACTCAAGGGTATATCAAAAGGATTCAGGAATCAAGTGGAAGACGCTCCCACTGGCCAAAGATGAAATAGTTTGAATATTCTTAGGAATAAGTGAAGTGCACTGAAACACTTATGTGTTTAGAACCCATAATTTATCACATATGTGCACACACACGTCTGTCATTGCCTTCACGGTTCAC
Organism: Panthera tigris; assembly: GCF_018350195.1. Taxonomy (NCBI): domain Eukaryota; kingdom Metazoa; phylum Chordata; class Mammalia; order Carnivora; family Felidae; genus Panthera; species Panthera tigris. The sequence continues at coordinate 19,563,165 of NC_056676.1, forward strand.
CTTTAGAGGATATTGAGAAAAACATCTCAGTCATTTTAAAACCAGTAATAAAGGTTTATTTTTGTTTATTATTATTGTTGTTGTTTATTTATTAATTTTATTATTATTATTATAATCTTTGTTTATTAACAAAGATTTGTCCTGCCTTTCCTCCATGAACTGTACCTCAAAGTAATCCCATAGTGGATATTGGAAGTTTCTCAATATATAACCATCCCAGCCAATATATGAAGAAGAAATGATCGAATACGACTATCATTTTGCCATTCTTTGCGAACTAATAACTCTAAGAAATAATTACCAAATGCGGTTAACACCACAAATACTGAGATAACCAGACAGGCATGTCTGCTGGTGGAAAGACACAGCACCACCTAGGAAGTTGTCTTGCCAAAAAATTAATTCTGAATCTGACCAAGACATTAGATGGCCCACCTGCCTACATGAAACATTGGAGACAACGGGATATGTTAAGTGACATTCTGAAGATTCAGAAGACATCACCCAGGCAATGATACACTCTAAAACAGTGCTTCTCAAAATGTGGTCTCCAAAGTGAAAGGCTTGGGAATTGTTACCAGTCCATAGTGAGATAAGGATCTTGTGTCAGATTGTAAATCAATTATATAACTAGGCACGCTCTTCAGTTCGGCTGAAGGAAGCTGTGTGTCATTATCATTCTGAGTCAACACGCTTATCTCCCACAGGCCAGCACTAGTGCCAAAATGACCTGATCTCTTAAAATTTATTAAAACAGAGGAAATAAAACTCACAGATTAAAAAAGATGTAATAATGGTATCAACTAATTGCAATAGGTTAAGTGTATTTTTAGGCTGACTTAAACAAATTATGATGAACATGTATAAGGAAATGAAGAAAACATGAACACTGACCAATAATATTAATGAATAAGGGCATTGTGGCTATAGCTAATACTTGGAGACATAATTTGGAATTATTATGAATGAAATGAAATGATGTCTAGAACTTATTTCACAATAATATGGAAGGATGTGCGAAGTGATTTTATGTAAAAAGTGTAACAGTAGCAGGATCAGACATTTGTTGAAGTTAAGCTGGATGGTAGATACATGTCCTTTCTTTACATTATTTTCTCTACTTTTGTATATGTTAAAATTTTCCAAAATAAAAGGTTAAGAACATGCTTATCATTTTCTTTGCCAAAAAATGTGTTTTTCTAACATTGAAATTTAGCTGTTGTATAAGGACATATACGGAATGTTCCTATAACCCACTATCATGGGTTGAATTATGTTCCTCAAAAACATACGTAAAAACCCTACCCTGGTACTTGTGACTATGACCTTATTTGGAAAGAGTTTTGGAGACCTAATTAAGCTAAGCTGAAGTCAGTGGGGTGGGCCCTCATCCAATATGGCCAGAGTCCTTACAAGCAGAGAGAAATTTGGATACAGAGAATCCAGAAGATGAAGGCAGAGATTGGAATGACATATCCATAAGCCAAGAACACCAAGAAGAGACACGGGAAGAGAGATGTACAACAGATTCTCCCACAGGGTGCTCAGAAGAAACCAATCCTGTTGACACCTTGCTTTCAGACCTCTGTCCTCCAGAATGGTGAGACAATAATCTTTGATAGTTTGAAGACAACCAGGTTACAGCACTTTGTTACAGCATCCCTAAGAAACTAATAACAGCTTCTGAGCTCGTTAAGACTGGTGCCTATGTGTCTGTATGTTGGGGGAAACGAGGCAGGGAGAGGGTGGTTCACTGTGTTTTTCCAAAAGCCTTTTTATCAAAAATAATGTCATCTTTTACAGTTGACTGGTTGTTGACTTTTTTATTTTCAGATTTCAACCCTGCGCTCTCTTTTTTAAAAGTCCCAAAGCTTAAGAAGAGACAGCTACAGCACTTACTCGTGAAGCAGGAAGAAAAAAAAAAAAAAATCCCAAACTTTTACAAAGGAAATGGGCATTTTTCCTGTGAGATAAACCATAATTATTCAAAGCACACCGAAACAACTGGACATTATAAATGAAAATCTGATTTCTTGGTGAACTTTTAAAAATGTGGTCAGCTAATCAGATGGACATCCTCTGGGCCAATGTTTTCTAGTCCTGTGTTCTACCAGGCACTTGTAGATGGCCAGCTTTTGAAAAACATTGTAATGAAATCCGATCTATCTGTGCTTACAGATCCATGTTTGTGAGCACAGATTCGTGGCACAGGAGGCTTTTTAAAAACTGCATTCCTTACTACAATTGGGAGGATAAAAGAAGAAAAGGAAGCCGAAGTGGGACAGGGGTCCAGAAAAGAAAAAAAAGATAAATTAAAAGAGAAAAGCTCCTAATGGGCTGCAAACCCGTGGCCCCTTTTCTCTGCTTGGGCTCCTGCACGGTTAATACCGGTTTGCTTTGTGGCGAATAGATTTGACGTCTTATGTCTGCAGTGGATCCTCTGGAGTGACTAGAGAGTTCCTTCTGTGACCCGGCAAAGACCTAAGTGAAACAGATCTTGTTCCTTTACAGAATGATAGTATGAGAAACAGAAAATCAGTCCTGAGAAAAGGAGGACTCAAAGTTTCCTAGAAGAGGATCCCAGGGAATTAAACCCAACCCCAAATAAGTTTATCTCGCTGTTCACAGCCGTAAGTTTTGCTGGCAGTTCTTAACTCCTGGCACCACTCAAAGTTTCGTCAGTGGTGAGACAACTCATTGTTTTCCTTTCAACGCCTTCTCGGAGTGCAATGTATGGTACTTTCTGCTGCCTTCCAGCAGCTGCTGTCATGCTCCACAGGAAGTTTTCCAAGTTCTTCAGAGCTGCACCAGGGAAATAAACAGAGGAATGGAAACACATTGTCACCCTGTCCCCCCACCCCGGCCACCTAGGTGCCCCGTAAGCTCTTTAATATCAGAGGCCTAATGTTCAATCCGACTGTATTCTGACGTATCCTGAGGCTATAGAGTATCCACCATCACTCTTTCAAGGGAAGGCCAGGAGTGAGAGGCGAGTGTATTTAACAAAACAGGGGAACAAGCATTTTGATTTAGATGATGTTGTTTTGTAAAGAACTATAAAATATTTTAGCTCGGACAATTTCCAAAATTTCAAGCTGAGGGATAAAATTTGACTCGACAATATGATACATGTTTATGACTCCAGTTTCATGTTTTCTCAAGTCAACATTAGAGAAGAGATGACATATCATGGTAAAGAAGGGAATTGAGTGACCAGAAAGATAAAGTAGAATGGCAAGAAAGAAACCAAGGGAGGATACAGAAAGAGAAGAGGAGAGCAAAGGAGAAACGTATCCGTTCAGTACATTTTGAGGTTGTTAGTTGATTTATTTGGGTCACCTAGAGTGACCTGATCGTTGGCAATGTTAATTAGCTTATTAGTCACTGCTCACAACTTTTACTTCTTAAACTTAAACCTAAGGTTCTCAGTTCTGGGTACACATTGTAACCATATGGAGGCTTAAGAAAAAAAATACAATGTCTAGATACTTTTGTTTAATATGGGTACGGACTGGGAATGTGTTTTTTAAAAGTTCCTCAGATAAATGGAACGTACAGCCAAGGTTGAAGAAGCTGCCATGATGCTTCCATGACTGACAAAGCCATAGCACCCTCCTCCAAAATAAGGAATGAACAGGACTCTCAGAACTGTGGGAACTACCCATATTTTAGACCAGTGGCTCTCAAAACAAGGCGTGCATCAATAGCCCTATGGAACATTTTATGAGTACCGATTCTTTTAAAAAAAAATTTAAGTTTATTTACTTTGAGAGAGAGAGAGCACAAGTGGGGTAGGGGCAGAGAGAGAAGGGAGAGAGAGAGAACCCCAAGCAGGCTCCGCACTGTCAGCACAGAGCCTGAGGTAGGGCTCGAACTCATGAACTGTGAGATCTTGACCTGAGCCGAAACCAAGCGTCGGATGCTTAAATGAGCGAGCCACCCAGGAGCCCCAAGGACCGAGTTTTGATCCCCATGTTAGTGATTCTGATTCAGTACGTTTTGAGGGTTTGCCTCATCGTTCGTGTTTTGAAAAGCCTTCATGGATGGCTCTGAAGTAAAACAAGCACATACAGCCACTAACTTCGATATTCATTCAGACACTGAGAGTCAGGAAAGTATCAGAAAAAGAGAGGGTCTTTACCAGACCTAGAAATTGCCAGTGCTGCCATAACAGAGTAACACAACTGCAACAACAGAGTTGTGTTGTTTCACAGTTCTGGCAGCTAGAAGTCCGAGATCAAGACGTCAGCCTGACTGGTTCCTTTTGAGGGTGATGAGCAACAGTCCGTTCCGTACTCCTCCCCGAGGTTCTGGAGGTTTGCTGCCAATCTCTGGCATTCCTTGGCTTGTAGATCTCTGCTTTCAGGTTCTCATGGCGTTCTCCCTGTGTACTTGTCTGTGCCCAAATTTCCCATTTTTTTAAGGACACCAATTATATTGGATTAGGGCCCATCTCAGTGATCTCATTTTAATTAATTACCTCCATAGAGATCCTCGTTCCAAATAAGGTCACATTCTGAGGTCCTACTGGTGGTTAGGACCTCCACGTGAATTTTAGGAAGACACAACTCAACTGGGAACATCAGATGTCTCCTCTTCTTTCTCCAAAAATACTTTGGCATGGGTAATATCTGCACTGTCAGTTCTCCAGGAATTAGATTTCAATAAAATACAAGTAGTGTGAATTGTCCAGAACCCAACCTGAATCTTATTTGTAACGTGAAAGGCTTTAGAAATCGGATTTTCTAGTTTATCTATCGACCATTCTAATCAGATAAAACTGTAGTTAACACATTTTCCAATTGCCTCTCTGTTTGCAAACATCAGCGGGGACTTTATAACATGCTAAGTTTTAAGAATGCTCTGCCTTGGAGACATTTTTAAACTAAAATGGTAGTGATAAAACAGTGGCATCTTACATGAAAAATATCGAGCTTTTCCCTCATAAAAAGGTTGCTACCGCCCATAAGTTACTTTCCAGGTTTGAGATCAATTTTGTAAGGCAGTCCATAATCCTGAGGATAACAAATATTCTTTGCGATTCGTCAGTTATCATGCTCATTTGGCTCATACTTTTTTCCCCCCTCGCCCCTTTCTTTCTGACAGCTGAGTGTCTTTGGACATATGTGGCTGGCTATCTGAGATAGTGAGATCTGACCTAGAGTCAGCAAACCACCTACCTAATTAAACGGATCCTTGAAAATAAAATATAGAACATTCTCTTTCTCACCCCACAGTTTCTAATTAGAATTTTTATTTTTTGTAAAAACAAAAAACAAACAAAAAAACCCTGAGAACGTTTCAACTGGTCTAACTGGCATAAAGTCTGAAGAAAGTTTTTTCAAAACTGTTTCAACATACTAATGTTTCCTGATTGTTGAAGGGAAAATTGGAAAATAACATCACCTCGACACAGAGGAGAATCTAGTGCTGGCAAGTTCGAATGCAAACAAATCAATTAAATTTCAGAATTCAACAAATGAAGAAACGCTAAAAGCGTACCTATTTTATTTTGGATCTGGACGAGGAGAGCTAAGGGAGAAATAATGGAGGAGATTAAGATAAGAACCGGTTTCATGGCAGTTTCACCAACTGTCATCATCTGCTCATGGGAAAAAGGATGTCAGAGCAAGAGACCTTAAAAAAGAAGAAATAAACAGACTTGAGCCCAAACACTAAGCTGTGGGATTTGGGTTTGTTCTGGGTTTTCACGATTTCTCTTTGGGGACTTTGCTTTAAGATGGAGTTTTGTATTAAACCTTCTGCCTCCCTGAAGTGATTCCATGTTTTATAAGAGAGGGAGCAAGGAGTGTGTGTGCATGCATGTGTGTGCACGTGTGTGTGTGTGCGTGTGTGTGTGTGTGTGATTTTTGGATTGTGTGAATGTTGCCTTTTCTCTGATATACAAAAGCAGCATAGTTTATATGCACATACTTTCTACCTAGAGAGAAATGAACCCAGAATTGAGGGGACGTTTTGGCTGAGAGCCTCAGTTGGGATGTGGAAAGCAAACAGAATAAGGTTAGTTGAAGGTTAAGCTGCGTTGTATTGATGTAGTAATGTTGTCTTTAGAACAAATTAGCTCACTGGGACTTGGTGACACAGTGGAGTATTAAACCCTTCTTTACGAAAAGAACATGTGCAGGTTGTTTCTAGCTTGAAAAATGCCAGTGAAAAATTACACAAAGATCAAGCTTGAAAAATGTTTACTTTGCAGAATATCATTTAAAAATGGAATCTCAATTTTGTTGGCAGCTCAGTTTTTTAAAAGGGCTATTTATTCTGGACTCCTGAAGCATATGGTTTATTGCAGTTTATATGGTGTATTGGAACTCACGAGCTCGAGCACCTTAGGGAATGTTTGTTTTTATTTTTTTTTAAAGGTGGTTGGGCTGAAATTCAGTATGAATCATATAAGAGAGATTTAGAAGTACGTGAAGATAAATGTTTCCCATGTGACACCGCACAGCACATCTGGAAGGGGATCCTATATAAACAAATACTTGAAAAGACCGTAGTTTTAACAGATATCAATAAGGAATAGAATTGTGTTTTTCCTTAATTTGAGAAGGAAATATAGTTTTTTTTTATATATATACGAAAAAGAATACTATCTTCCCATGCAAATTTCTGGAAGCTCCATTAGTGTGGAAATAGTCCTATTATTAATAATTCTTTCGCATTGATTCACTGTTTCATTTGCTCGTTACTGAGTATCGGCCTATTACAGCTGCTATTCTGCTGGGCTCAACGGATATAAAACAGTAAAACACCTTTCTTGCTCTAAGATGTTTCTCAGGTTAGTCATCAATATATTTTTTAAAAAATGTGACTTCCATGCGTGTCAACTGATGCCCCCCCCAACAAAATTATGTGTATTAAGACTCTATCTAGTCTTGTGAAGAATTTCTCTTTTCTCTTTCACATTATTTTAAAATGTTTAAATTTACTCCCCACACCCCTCTGTTGCCAGGAATATATCTATATGACTTGGTAATCCCTAAAATGTGCCTCTTACTTTGTTACAAATAGAAAATATTCATTGAATAAAATACGTTTCATTTCTGGTTTGAATCAAAGAATCTTCCAGTTTTATTCCTTCTTAATCTTTTTTTCCCTTTCTTTTCTTTTCTTTTTTTCTTTTCAAGATTACTTTTTTTTTTTTTTAAGAGCAATCTTAGGGGCGCCTGGGTGGCTCAGTCGGTTGAGCGTCTAACTTTGGCTCAGGTCATGATCTCGCGGTCTGTGAGTTCGAGCCCTGCCTTGGGCTCTGTGTTGACAGCTCAGAGCCTGGAGCCTGCTTCGGATTCTGTGTCTCCCTCTCTCTGCCCCTCCCCCGCTCATGCTCTGTTTCTCTCTCTGTCAAAAATAAATAAACATTAAAATTTTTTAAAGAGCAATTTTAGTTCACGACAAAATAAAGAGGACGGTATAGAGACTTCCTGTACCCTCCCACCCCACACATGCATAGTTACCAGCACAGCCTCCCCTATGGTCAGTACTATTCCCCGGAATGATACATGTCTTACCAGGGAGGAACCGACATTGACACGTCATAATTAACAAAAGTCCATAGTTTACTTTAGGTTTCGCTCTTGGTACTGTAAATTTTGTGTTTGGACAAATGTATAATGACATTCTTACATTGTTTTGATATCATAGAGAGTATCTTCACTGCCCTACGAATCTGTGCTCTGCCTATTCATCCCTCCCCCCAGTCCCACTCCTGGGACCAGTCTTTTTATTGTGTCCATATATGTGTCCATTTTCCAGAATGTTATATAGTTGGAACCATGCAGTACGTAGCCTTTTCAGAGTAGCTTCTGTCACTTAGTAATATGTTTTAGGGCTCTTTTATGCCCTTTCATGGGTTTATAGCTCATTTCCTTTTAGCTTTTAGCGCTGTAAAACATTCCATTTTCTGGATATTTATCAATCCACTTACTGAAAGACATGCGGTTGCTTCCAACTCCCGGCAATTATAAATAAAGTTATATGAACACCACGTGCAGGTTTTTGTGTGGACATTAAGTTTTCATCTTGTCTGGGTAAATATCAAGAGTGCAATTGCTGGATCATATGATAAGAGCGTGTTTAGTTTTGTAAGGAACTGTCAAAGTGTCTTCCTAAGTGGCTGCACCATTTTTGCATTTCCACAAGCAACAAATGAGAGTTCCTGTTCCTCTACTCACGGCATGCACTGTTGTCAGCGTCCCAGATTTGGCCACTCTAATAGGTGTGCAGTGAGTGATATCTCACTGGTGTTTCAATTTTCATTTCCCTGATGACACACAGTGTGGAGCGTTCCCCTTAATGTCTTAAATACACACGTACATGTAGTTTTGGTTTTAGTTCAGACACACCTCAGGTTTGTTATTATTGTTGTCATTGCCCTTTTGTTTATTTGTTTGTTTATTTATTTATTTATTTATTAATGTTCATTTATTTTTAAGAGAGAGAGCACGAGCAAGGGAGGGGCAGAGAGAGAGGGGAGACAGAGGATCGCGAGTAGGCTCCATACTGACAGCAGAGAGCCCAGTGTGGGGCTGGAGCTCCCAAAGTGAGATCATGACCTGAGCTGAAGTCAGATGCTTAAGCAGCTAAGCCACCAGGGGCCCTACTATTTTATTTTTAAAATCAACTAAATATCGGACTTTCAGTACAGTAAAAATTCAGACTTGTATTTTTTTAGGCATGATATTCAATACTTTCCAATGTACAATTTCTCTAGTCTGGCAAAGAGTGTTTGAGAGCACATAGCACCTTCATAAAGTATGCAAACAAGGAATTGACATTGAAGAAAATGGATAGTAACTTTCTTTCCTTTAAAAATATTACATTAAATGTTACATTAAATACATTTGATATGTAGCCAGATAATCAAGCTACAATTATACTGTTAGTGACTGAATACTAGTAGATAATCTCTTTCTCAGCACCTCCCTGACTCCTTATCTCAGTGCCTAGAACAGTATCTAGTACCTAGTAGTGGTATTTAATAACATTATTTTTTAGTGAATGAATGGATGGGTGGGTGAATTAATTACGCTAACACGCATGTTTTGTAATTGTCAGTTATTCAATATTTACAACTGATATATTTCATATTTATAAAAGCAAAAACTTACTTTTTAAAAAAAAATTTTTTTAATGTTTATTTATTTTTGAGACAGAGAGAGACAGAGCATGAACGGGGGAGGGTCAGAGAGAAAGGGAGACACAGAATCCGAAACAGGCTCCAGGCTCTGAGCTGTCAGCCCAGAGCCCGATGCGGGGCTCGAACTCACTGACTGTGAGATCATGACCTGAGCCGAAGTCGGATGCTTAACCGACTGAGCTACCCAGGCGCCCCCAAAAACTTACTCTTTTTAAAATGTTTGACAGAATAAATTTATTGATCTAGAACTTATAAAAGACAGATATTTAGAAAAAACTGTATCTCCTGCCTTTCTATGGCCTCTTTTCTACCTCTTTACTTTTTCTTTAAATAATAGCAGGGGAAGAAAGAAACGCCTTTTTAACCACCCCCTAAGAATAACAGTAACATAATTAGCATAGTGTGTATCTTTAAATAAATAAAATTCATCTGAAAACCTGTTATAGGTTCTTTTCTAATTGTGTTTATGTTTGAGAATACTAGAGTGAAGCCTTTTACTGTAAACTTATTGTTTTTCATATTTTTTCAATAAAATTAATAAAGTTGGATCTGTTATTCTTGACATTTGATAAATGAGCTAATAAAGGGGAGTTTCTTCTCTAACAAGCAGTATCATTCCTTATGATAGTACTTCATTATTCTAAGATACTTTTCAAAAGAAACAATTAAAATTTACAACTCTAATAGTGAGGAGAAGCTAAGATATCTCCTAAAGTATATTTTGCTGATTTTATCATACACTTCCCAATAAAAACTTTCCCCAGAAGCTTAAGTATAATCTAATAGTCTAACGTATAGTATCTCACTTAATACACTTCTGGGTTTTTTTAATTTGCATTTGTTGGCATGGTATTTTGTGTTTTTCCCCAAGTTTGGTCATTAAAGAAATGATCTGCTTTCTCATTATAATTGCATATGAGAAACTGATTTACTGTAGCTTTTAGGTAAAAAGGCCAAATTTAGTTGACTCATTTCAGAGAAATGTTTCTGTAATGAATTAGAGTAATTTATATTGTTTTAATAAACTGTAGTCATATTCCTGGTCGCCTTCAATGGTCTTTATATTAATAATTGTGTCATGTACTGTTTCTTATAGATCATGCCCCGTTTCTCCATCAGTAAAAAGAAGACGATGACAATGATCATTCATGACGGTAGAGAAGTAAACACCTCCATTCGTGCTTGGTACCATGAATGGCACAAAGTAAGTAACGCTATTTATTATTATAAATAAAAATTGTCCGACATGCTTCAGATTTACAGGTAATATCACTAAGAATCAAAAAAGAAAGTAAAGGGAATTTTTGGAGAGAGTATTTACACTACATGAGCGCCTATGCTGGTGCATTAAATATTATCTTTATTTACTCTTAACCCCAACCCTTTGAGATCATTGTATTAGCCAAGATAAGAAGTATGAAGTATCTAGCCCTCACCACATCCCAGCGGTTTAACGTACTGCGTATTTTCTTTTCACTCACGTCACTCAGACACGCTGAGAGCCAGCTGTTCCTGTAGAGTGCTCTGTCCTCTTCTGGGGCTCCAAATGCTAACACTAGTCCTCTGTCTCCAGGGAGCAGATAGAGAAGAGAAGGCCGGATTAAAGAAAAGATCAAATTTAGGGGCAAAATTAAAACAGTGATGTCTGACTCTCCAACCTAGCTCTTTCTTAAATTGTACTATCTATTCCTTTCTGTGTCCCCATCATTTCACATGATGCATTTGAATTATTCATTCAACAAAGTTCTCCCCATTGGTTCACACAGTATGTTAGCTGAATGAGTTGAATATTTAATTTACTAACGTAAGTAGTCACTATTCACCTATAGGTATTACTCAGAAAAATAAGAATCTAAAACAACTTCCTCCAAATTAGTTTGATTCTATGGTTCTATAAATTTTGTGTCATATTATGTGTAATTATGCTAGGATTTATTTATTATTTGAAATTAGGATTACTGTGTTTCCAATGAAAGTGAAAATATAACAAAATATTGGGTTATACTCTATTTTGTGCTTTTCTTCTTTTTAATGTTTATTTCTTTATTTTTGAGAGAGACAGAGACAGAGAGAATCCCAAGCAGTCTCTGCACTCTATTTTGTACTTTTCTACTGAAGTGAAAAAGAGAAAGCTAGCCTTCATTTAGATTTAAACTTTAAAAACGAATTGTTTCTTCTCAAACTTCTCTTTTGCCACCTAGGAAAAGATGTAAATGGCAAGATTTCAGATTCTTCCTGGTAACTGTGAAATCCTGAACACTTCTTCCTTGAAAACACTGGAATTGATAGAGTAGGGTATTAGACACAAAGTACAGAAGAGATATTGGACTGGAGTGAAAAATTGAGATTATAAATTTACGAATTATTTACAAAACCAGGATTCAGATCCTGTGAGCCTACAAGTAGGTTTAGAATAAAAAGCGTAACCAGAATCCCAGAGGACATCAATGCTTATTGTGCAGATACATGTCTTTTGAATTAACCCTACTTTAAATAGATGCTAACCATTTTAAGAATATTTGCAACCCTGGGGTCTCCTATCTATTGGGCCTATGCCCTAAAATGTCTAAAAAAAAAATTTACTTGGACTCTAATTGTGTTGCATTTTTCAATTATCAAAGCAAAGTCTTGAGGTCTCCAAAATTTCTTTTTTGCTCACTCATGGAGAGTGAGCTTGTGTTTCACCTCAAGTACTTTAATTTTTACAATGAGAATAGCCTGTTTTTAAAACTTTGATGTTTTGTTGGTTTCATATTGTTCTAAATGATCTGTGAAACAAAAGCAAAGCTTGGACAGCTGCATACCCCTTATAGGACAAAATTGGATACAAGAATGAATGACCTTCCCTAGACACCTAAGGGCCAGTTCTGCTTTTGAGAGTGCATTCCCATATAGAATGTGTTTCACTGAACTCAGTTCACAAAGGAGAGAATTATACAAAGTAGCAGACAAGAGAGTTTAATTATCAAAGTGAACATGGAATTCTAAAATCACTGAGGTAAGCCAAGAACAATAAACACAGAAGCAAGTTTTGTACATTCATTTCTTTGGTTTTTAGTTACTGTTAGTCAAGCTCATTTCTGCACCACATACACTAAAATTGGAAAGACACAGAGAAGATGAGTAGGGCCCCTGTACAATGATGATGCCCAAATTGGTGAAGTGTTCCATATTTAGCTACAGTTAGCCACATACTTTTCAAGTTATGTCTATACTACATGCACACATTACACAAGTGATGCTTCCTTTCATTTATATATCATTTTGCAAAACACAGCACATTCAAACAGGATGTGGCAGAGTATTTGTCTAGAGAAGGAACAGACAAATCTTAGTTGTTTTTTTGTTAACATGCATTGTCTCGTTTCATAGTCACCAGCCTGTGAGTACATGTTACTAGTGCTTCTATTCTAAGGGAGGAAGTGAAAGATTAAAAAACCTAAACGATTTTTTATTGAAGCACGATTGACATAAAATTTCCTATTATTTACAGGTGTACATCATACTTATTTGGTATTTTTACACATTACAAAATTATTCCCATGAGAAGTCTAGTTACCATCTGTCACCATATAAAGTTATCATAATATTGTTGACTATATTCCCTGTGCTATATTTTACAACGCCATGACTTATTTATTGTATAACTGGACGTTTTCTCTTTGTTCACTCACTCCTATTAAAGCCAAGAATTCGTTTAAAGTCTTATGAGGCCAGGTGTCTCTTCATTAGCTTTTCTCTACCTACTATAGTCTTTATCTGACTCTCTTCTTTCCAGTACATGCACAGTCCAGTTTTGAGCAAAATTTATTCCTGGGTAAAGAATATATACAACTTAGAGAACAGACATGGCTGTTTATGGGCCATATATGTGCCTGTTTCAGACATGATTATGTCTTAATAGGAAATTAAAAATGTGCAAGTACCATGGTATAGGGTTTTTATTAGCATCCAATAAGTAGAAGGCTCAAAATGCAAATAGGGGTTGCTTGGATTCTAATAAATTCTTCTTGAGAAATAGTATGTCCCAAGTTTTAATGATACTTCAGATTAAAGTTAGACATTCCCATAATCTTATTTCAGCTAATGAGATATGAAATCACTTCCTGTTAGAGCAACCATTTCCATAAATGCCAGTGTTTATGTTTCCAGTATTAAAAAAATTTCAACCGTCTTAGTCTCAGTGTACTCAAATTTAGTACCAGGTTGCCAGCTGAAACCCTGAAATGGTACCTGGCCACCTACCTTTATTCATAGACCAATAAAATCTAGAGCCTTAAAAATGCCATCACCTTGTTTGACTGCACTGAACTGTGAAACCTGGAAGGATGTAGAAACCAGAACAGGCTGCTAAAATGAAGTCATCTTGCTAAAGGGACAATCTGTAATGGGGCATTGTGCTGACAGGTCTGCAAGTCTATGGTCTACAGTTGGTGTGTATGTTTGAGTTCAAAACAGACCTTGTGTGTGACAAAAACAGCATTATTCTCAACAGTTGAGGGAACTTGATGGATACTGCTTCTCCAAACTCTGGAAAATTAAAATTGAGGCCCTATGGAAAGGTCTATTCATGTAGCACGCTCTGGTCTTGTAAAGAAATCATGGTGTATATAGAAAAAATGGTCTACACATGCTTGCTGAACTTGAAGAACTCTCTGTATATTCCAAATTTTAAAAAAAGTTATTATAATATTTGTCTCCTGATCATTAAAAGGCTTATCTCAGTTTAAACTCTAAACCATATTTCATAATGCATTGCTTATAGTGAAAAAATTAAAATGATATTAAATAGCATTGACCCAAAAGTCTGGGTGGAATTGTTTATCTAGAACCTGATACTCTGTTGACAGAAATAGCATAGTATATTGAGTAGTTTCAGGAGACACAAAGGTTTCTTTTCTTTCTTTCTTTCTTTTTTTTTTTTTTGTAATGCATACTTTATGCTCTTATGTGTAATGTTATATGATCAACATAAGGAGATTTTCACTTTGATTTTTTTTTAATTGTCAAACAGAAGTATGCATGTGCCAAAAAATCTTTCATTTTCAAGTATTTGTTTATGGTAGATTTCCAGATACCTCAAAAATTAGACATGTTCCATGTTAACTTATAGATCAGACAATTCTTCTCCCCTAGTAAAAGCAGAATTTATTTTCCTCAGTGGAAAGGATTTGTCCCGACAGACTTCAACAGCCATCTTGGGTGGATGAAAATCAGAGAATAAGAACCATAGCCCTAGCTCTGCCAGGTTTGTTCATCCCTCTAGATGGGTTTTCCCATATGGAAGATGCAGGACTTGTAGTCCACAGTAATAGTTAATCTTTACTGAGAACTTGCTTTGTGTCAGGCACAATAGCTCTACATAGTCACTCCTAATATTAATCCCATTTTATGGATGAGGACAATTGAGACGCAGAAAGGTAAAATAACCCTCGTAAATAATTAGAAAGAAAGCCTGAATTTGAACCAAGGCTCCACGACCCATGCAAAACTACAACTTATTCAGCCTTCCCGAACTGTTTTCGAGCTATGAACAAAATAAATGATCCTACATCTTGCCTTGTTATAGTTTGCTGTTTAAATCTTTGTGCTTGAATTAGGATTATGTTTTCCCACATGTATTTTTAAAAGTTTTAACGTTTATTTACTTATTTAGAGAGGCAGGGGGAGGGAGGGAAGGAAGGAGGGAGAGAATCCCAATGCAGGGCTCAAACCCCCAAACCGCAAGATCATGACCTGAGCCGAAACCAAGAGTCAGAGGCTGAACCGACTGAGCCACCCAGGTGCCCCTCCCATATCTTTTTATAGTAAACACTCTGTTAAAGAGTTGGCATGTAAGTAGGATCATATTAAGCACTGTACTGTCAAGTTAAAGACAGCTTCTTTTTCTATTCTTTAGTTCTTCTGAGAAGGAAGAGCTGACCTACTTCCTGTATTTACAACCAAGCAAAGAGGAAGGACTTAATAGTCATAAAAAAGAAAATAATGTCAGGAAAAAAAATGAAAAACTAACATGGCCTATTTCCATATCCAAGTAGCAGGCTTATTCAAAAATAAATCAAGTTCTTTCAATTTGCCTTGTCCAGCATCGGGAGATACAAAAGCCAAACAAACTTCCTGGTCATTTTTAAAGTTATATCTAATAGAAGCAAATTCTAGTTGAATATATATGGATAGATAGAATTAATTTTATGGAATAAAGTCACGTGGAATAGATGAATAGTTAGTAATTTAGATGGCTCCAAGAGCTCTGAAGTGCCCCAAATCACACCCTAAATTAAAAACACTAGTTCAGTCGAAATGGAAACACTGGCTGAACCTAATAAAACCAATCAATTATTCTGGACTTTAGATGTGAAAAGCAAAGTTATCAGCTGTTATTTGGTTTAAAGAAAAGTTTTAAATTTGACCAACATACGTTTTTAAAATTTTCCTGCCTTTTGCCAGCTCCAAATGGAGAACTCCAGTTCATTTCATAAGCTTTTCAGTGCGCTCACAAGTAGGTCCTATCAGAAAAGAAAGTTACAAGCAAGTATCCCAAATGAACATGGATGCAAAATCCTCAACAAAATGTTAGCAAACTGACTTCAACAATACATTAAAAGAACCAACCATACAGCGGGATCAAGTAGGGTTTACCCTGAGATGCAAGGATGTTTCAACATCTGCTAATCAGTCAATCAATGTCATACATCACAGTAACGAAACCAAGGATAGAAATCATAGGATCTTTTC
The DNA here is from genome assembly GCF_018350195.1 of Panthera tigris. Lineage (NCBI taxonomy): Eukaryota > Metazoa > Chordata > Mammalia > Carnivora > Felidae > Panthera > Panthera tigris. The sequence goes on from NC_056676.1 coordinate 19,579,057, forward strand.
ATTAGATGCAGAAAACCCATTGACAAAATTCCACATGCATTCATAAAACTCTGCAAACTGGTTATAGAGGGGATACACCTTAACAAAATAAAGGCCATATACAACAAATCCACAGCCAACATATACAACATATACAAAAAATCCACAGTCAACAGTGAAAAGCTTTTCCTTTAAGATCAGAAACAAAACAAGGATGCTCACTCTTAACCACTTTTACATACTACTGGAAGTGCTAGCCAGAGCAATTAGACAGAAAAAATAAAGGCATCCAAATTAGAAAGGAAGAAGGAAATTGTCACTATTTGCAGACGACATGATATTATATGTTGAAAACCCTAAAGACTGTACCAAAAAACTTATTAGAACTTAGTGAATTCAGTCAGGTCACAAGATCTAAAATCAATAAATAAAAATCAGCTGTGTTTCTATAAGTCAACAATCAACTATAAGAAAGGGAAATTAAGAAATGATTCCATCTATAATTTCATCAAAATGAATAAAATACTCAGGAATAAATTTAAGCAAGAAGATAAAATATCTGTACATTAAAACCTGTAGGATATTGATAAAAGAAATTGAAGGAAACACAAATAGCAAAAAAAGGAAAGACATTTCATGCTCCTGTATTAGAAGTAACATTGTTAAAATGTCCATACTATCCAATGCAATCTAGAAACTCGATGCAATCCTATCAAAATTACAATGGCATTTTTCACAGAAATAGACTAAACAATCTTAAATTTGGTATGGAACCAGAAAAGACCTGAAATATCTAAAGCAATCTCGAGAAAGAACAAGAAATCTAGAAGCATCACTCTTTTTAATTTCAAATTATACTATAAACCTATATCAAAGCAATATGGGGGCATCTAGGTGGCTCAGTTGCTTAGGCTTCTGACTCTTGACTTTTGGTTCTGGTCATGATCTTATGGTTGTGGGATTGAGCTCTGCATTGGGCTCTGTGCTGAGCATGGAGCCTGCTTGAGATTCTCTCTCTCTTTCTCTTTCTGCCCCTCCCATTCTTGTGCTCTTTCTCTCTTTCAAAATAAATAAACAAACACTAAAAACAAAAAACAAAACAAACAAACAAAAAAACCCCAAAACAGTAGCATATTGGCATATAGAATATAGAGCTCAGGAATAAACCCATACAAATGTGGTCAATTAATTTATGACAAAGAAGTCAAGAATGTACAACGTGGAAAGAATCGTGTCCTTCGCAAATGGCATTAGGGGAGCCTGGGTGGCTTAGTTGGTTAAGTGTCCAAGTCTTGGTTTCGGCTCAAGTCACGAACTCACAGTTTGTGAGTTCGAGCCCCTCGTAGGGTTCTGTGCTGTCAGTGTGGATGGATCCTGTTTGGGATTTTCTTTCTCTCCCTCTCTCTCTGGCCCTCCCCTGCTTGTACTCATTCTGTCAAAATAAATAAAAAAACTTTAAAAAAATGGTGTTGGGAAAACTGGACTGTCACATGTAAAAGAACGAAACCGGACTCCTATCTTATACTATACAGGAAAATCAACTAGAAATGGATTAAAGACTTGAATATAAAATCAGAAACCATAAAACTCCTGGAAGAAAACATGAGGGTTAAGCTCCTTGACATTGATCTTGGCAATAATTTTGTGGATTTATCACCAAAAGCAAAGTCATCAAAACCAAAAATTAACAAGTAGGACTACTTCAAAATAAAATACTTCTTCACAGCAGAGGAAACCATCAACAAAACACAAAAGCAACCTATAGGATGGAAGACAATATTTTCAAATGACTTATCTGAGAAGGGGTTAGCATCCAAAATATATATAGAACTCATACAACTCATAGTGCAAAAACATTTTTTTTAATAGGCAGAGGCACTAAATAGACATTTTTGCAAAGAAGACAAATAGCCAACACGTGCCTGAAAAGATACTCAACATCACTAATCATCAGGAAAACGACAAATCAAAACCACAATGAGTTATCACCTCAAGCCTTTCAGACTATCTTCAAAAAGACGAACGATAGCAGGAGTTTGCAAAGATGTGGAGAAAAAGGAACCCATGTGCAATATTGGTGGGAATGTAAATTGGTGCAGACACTATGAAAAACAGTATAGAAGTTCCTCAAAATATTAAAAATAGAACTACCATATGATTCAGCAATTCCACCTCTGGGTACATATCAAAGGAAATTAAACCACTACCTGAAAAAAGTATCTGAAACTCCATGCTCACTGCAGCATTATTTACAGTAGCCAAGACATGGAAACAACCTAAGTGCCTGTCGATGGATGGACACAAAAAGAAAATGTGGGGTATATGTGTGTGTGTGTGTATATATATATATATATATATATATATGTATATATATGTATATATATTACATATATAAGTATTTATATATACATATAAATATATAAGTAAATATATAAATACATATATGTATATATGTGTGTGTGTGTGTGTGTGTGTATATATATATATATATATATGTCAGACAGAAAAACAAATTCTGTATAATCTCACCTATATGTGGAATCTAAAAAGGCCAAACTCAGAAACGGAGAACAGTTTGGTGGTTGCTAGAGGCAGGTGGTGGGGGCTGGGGGAAATGGGTGAAGGTGATGGACAGCATGGTGACTATAGTTGACAATACTGTGTTTTATTTTTGAAAGTTTCTAAAAGAGTAGATCTTAAAAGTGCTCATTGCGTGAAGAACCAATTGTAACTATGAGGTGGTGGCTGCTAACTAAACTGAATGGGATGATCATTTCACAATATGCGCATGTCTCAAATAATTACGTTGTACAGCTTTAATAGTATCATGTTCCATGTCAGTTATATCTCAATAAAACTGGAAAAGATGAAATTCCAAAATAATCAATTTAGAAAGGAAAAAGTATGCGTAAGCTGAAAAAATAGATTGGAATAAATCATGCAGACTAAAGTTTATAGAGGAAAAGAAAAAAATTAAAGAGAAACACATGTAAGAGACAAACAGGAGGTATGATAGAGGGTCTAACAACATGCGTGCTGTGTTTCTAAAAGAAGAACAAGAATGGACTACAAAAGATACTTGGTGATAAGAATAAGAATTTCCACACCAATGGGGAAATCAAGTCTGAGATTCTAAAGTGTATTCCAATAAGAATTTTTTTAAACATTTTTTTAATGTTTATTTTTGAGAGAGAGACACAGAGCATGAGTGCGGAAGGGGCAGAGAGCGAGGGAGACACAGAATCAGAGCAGGCTCCAGGCTCTGCACTGTCGGCACAGAGCACAACGTGGGCTCGAACTCACAAGCTATGACATCATGATCTGAGCTGAAGTCGGATGCTTAACTGAGCCAACCCGGCGCCCCAAGAATTTTTTTGTTCAGTGAGGAAAAATAGCATACCAAATCACGATGGGGTAAACAAACAAAAGTGAAAAGAGAAGACAGAGAAAAATTTCGAAAGCAGCCTGAGACAAATAGCACAGTATTCACAGAGGGGCAACAATAGTATAAACAGCTGAAAATAGAAAAAAAGAAAAAAGAAATAAAAAAATAAGACAATGGAATATTTAAAGTGCTAAAGGAAAATAATTTGCAACTGAAAATTTTCAACCAAAAAAACTGTACTTCAGAAATGAAGGCGAAATAAAAGTATTTTTAGACAAATCAAAACAGAAAATTCATTACCACCTACACGCTATGCAGGAAATGCTAAAGGGTGCTCTTTAGTCAAAAGAAAAATGATTCCATCTGGAATATCAGTAGTGCAGACACCAGTCGACTTACAGTATAAACTACCATACTATGATTTGAGGAATTTCTTTTTACCTCTAACGATTTTTGCTTTATAAATTTTAATTCCATATCATTTAAAGCATAAATACATATGGATGCCATAACTTCTTGATAAATGTCATCTTTTAACCCTGAGTTTTCATGCTCAGTCCAACAGAATGCTTTTTTACTCAGAAACATATTTAAGTAGTTATCACGGTTATCAGTGCAGGTATTAATAAATTTATTTTTGTCCATTCATTTGGGGTAATTTGTCTGTTATGTGTATCTAGTAATAAAAAATGCAACTGATTTTTTTAAATTGGATTTTTAGAATTTGTGCCTTTCTATATTTGAGGATTTAATTCATCCCACTTATTATGTTTATTGACCTGTTTGACCCTTCCTTGCCATTTTTCTGCAGGTTTTATATTTGCTGTGTCTGAATTTCATATTCTTATTGGTAGTTTGATTACTCAATTTATTCTATTCCTTTTGTCATCTCATGGGCTTAAAACTCTGTGTGTGTGTGTGTGTGTGTGTATCTTTTTTACTCTAGATTACACTCATAACTTTTTACAAATGAATTTAATTTGTTGTTCAATATCAAGGATTAAACTATACTTGCACAGTCCTCTAATGAAACAAGACAGTCATGTGATTACCTATCCTCTTCACCATATCTAATTAAAATCAAATTGAAATTTATTTCCAGGTTGGTTTGATTTGTTTGCATTTGCATCATGGCCCTATCAGTTTAGAAGTCTTTTCTTACATTGTATTAAATTTCAGATTTACACTGGCAGAGATTGCTTAGGTATCCCCACAGGTTTTCTTTTTCTTTGCTCCTCGTTTTTTCTTATATTGCGTGTACACTCTCTTTTATCCGCTCTTCCTCTCGCCAGATTCTATTGCCAAAAAATTTTGTTCAGAGACAGTGAGTATGTACTTTCTAAGTAGCAGTACATCTGAAATATGTGTTTTATGCATACGTACTGTCTTCCCTTAGCACTTTAGGGGTGCCTGAGTGGCTCAGTTGGTTAAGCATCTGACTCTTGATTTCGGCTCAGGTCGTGATCTCACAGTGGTGAGATAGAGTCCTGCATCAGGCTCTGTGCTGACAGCGTGGAACCTGCTTGGGATTCTCTTTGTCCCTCTCTCTCTCTGCCCCTCTCCTGCTCATGTGTGCATGCTCTCTCTCTCTCTCTCAAAAAAAAAAGAAAAGAAAAGACAAAAAGGAAAAAAAAGTTGAGCCTTTCTGGAGGGACCAAATAAAATGAATGGTGCTACACACTGGTGGACATCGTGAGTCTCAGTGCTATAGATTCTACTGCCATTTCCATCATAACCTTGTGCGGAAGGCTCACCTCAGGGTTCGTCAATACAGATACGACGATTTGGAAGCCTGGTTGACATATTTATCATCAGGTTTTGTGCAGTTGATCAATGTGTGGCAGCACGTCTAGATTTAATAGAAAGCATCAGCAAGGAATCATTGTCACTGACAACCATCTCGTGACCACCTCGTGCACCCCCTTGTTAAGTCACCTAATAGACATTACTTCTGTGAGAAAGGTTCAATTATGGGAGTGGTGCTTGCTACAAGCACTCACTGGTCAGGCAGGAAGCACTGTTCACATTTTCAATTTTAAACTTCTTTGAAGGAAGCTGTGAGACGGAGTTTCGAGTACGAGGCACTGAAACAAATTAACAGCGACGCTTTTGCCTCGCCGCGATTGTCCCCCATTCAAGTCTGCGGTTTTTCAGTTTCTCATTGTTTGCCTCTCGCTAGCATTTTCACCTAAAAGATACAAAAGCATGAGTTTTTCTTAAAGAAATGTAAGGCTACATCCCTGGTTTAAAATGCTCCAAGACTATTCATCATGAACTAATATTTTTAAAACAAAATGCAGTAGTCTCTATGCCCCTGTTGTGATATCTATTTCCAACTGAGCATTAGTCATTTGTCCTGGGATTTTCCACAGTATTTTCCATGCACTTCCATATGTTCTTCTAGTTATTTAGTTTCTTGGTTTTCTCCCCTAGTATTTTGTGTAAGGAAAATTTCTCACAATAGACACTATGTACTCCAATTTTGCAAAGTTCCTATAGCAAGCACATGTGTAATTGAATAACCAGATGCATATTTGCAGGGTTTGTTTTTGTTTTTGGTTTTGGCCTTAATGAAGAGATAACATGATTTAAGAATTTATATTTGGAAAGTATATCTGGAAATTTCTAATAAACCAGCAACTATAAAAATTTCACATCATAGAAAACTTGTCTTCATTATGTCAGCATTTCACTGTATTTCACTACATCTCTGTTTAAAGAGAACAGACCAAAAAAAAAAAAAAAACAAAACAAAAAACAAAATAACAAACAAACAAAAAACCCCACCACTGCATTATTTGCATTTAGCATTTCTTTGAGCTTTATTAAGAAGCAAAATGTTTGCCATACTGCCACTGGCCTTTTTATGCTGGCAAAAATACAAACTATATTACAAAAACAAATTAAGATTGAGTGAAAAATAAGCCATAGAGACACAAAAGGCCCTAATGATTTTGTCATTCAGTATCAGTGTTGCAAGTGATTAAAAACAGAGAGAGACTAATTGGTTCATGGCCTTAATTTTATTGTTTTCAAGAAATCTACAAAACCTCATCCTTTCAACCAAACATTTGCTTGGAACTTTTGAAACTGATTTGAAATTTAGGATTTCTTTCCTTGTTTAATCCTTTTCTTCTTTACAGTACCTGGAAGGCTTCATAGGTCACATTTTCTTAATTCATCTGAGGTAGGAAACTCCTTTCTTTACATGTTACTTGTGCTATTCATTCCCATTTGCTAAACAGAACTCTCCAGGAGAGTAATAGCAAATAAATAAATGAATAAATAAACAAACAAACAAATACTACCAACAGAACAGCACTTGTGCATTGCATCTAATTTCATATTTATCTCAGCCCAGAGAGCACATTTTGGTTTGCTGTGTCTCCAGCTGAATGAATGGAAACCTGGATTCATCAGAGGTGCAAATGTATTGTCTGCTTTCAGCGTTTCTACCCTGGAAATAGGACTTTAAAAATTACTGGCAATGATGCTTCATTCGGTACAACAGCAGGGGAGCTTTGCTCTAAATAGGGAAAACTTTGCAACAATTAATGCTGTAAAATAATGAGAGGGACTGCCTCTATGATCATAAATTCTGGGTCTCCAGGGAGTGTTCGGCAACCTTTTATTGGGAAAATTGCAGAGTTCAACAAGATAATCATTAAGGGTCTTCTGACTGTTATTTCTATGACACACTCACCATGTCGGCAATGGAAGATAGAGAAGAAAAAGATATGAAATATACATTGAACAGTCTCACTTCATGAACTCAAGGAATTTACTCTCCCACCTGGTAGACGAGACAAATAGAACAATAGCTTCAATGCTAATATCCCTGGCAGTGACCAGTGTTCTGGGATTTCAGAGGTAGCCAGAACTAATGAGAAGTGATGCAAACTGGTTAGTGTTTAACTGCAAACTAGATTGTTGACTGGTGTAAGAAAAATGGTACAGATTAACCAGGCAGAATTGAAGAAACCATCTTCCAGGTAGAATAACAAGGAGTAAAGAGGAGGAGGGAATAAGCATTGCCTGCAAGAAAACCTGTTGGGATGAGTTAGGAAAACAGATCCCAGGAATTATTTTACTCTCCATCTCATTCTACTGTCAGAGGCAATGAAATTGCCTGAAACAATGTCTGAAACATTCAAATTTGGGGACTTTCCCAAAGTTTGCATTAGGGCTGACCACTGTCTATATTCCATCCTCTAGCATCACCCTCTACCCCCAAGCCAACATCATGAAGGGTAGAACCACCACCATTCATGGAAGTTCATGGATCTCTACATAGAATTTGTTAAGGAGATTCCAATACCAATTTGCTTTGTCATTTTTACTGCATGGACACGAACAAAATTGCTGACATGTGCTTGAGCAGAAACCAAACAAAAACAACAAATAATGGCTGAATGGGTAAATAGAAGGTGTGATTTTACTGTGTGTACAAAAAGAAGTCTTCGTCCCCAAATCATCATATTTCCGTAAGTCAGTATGATCAAAACACAATAGCAGTTCTCTGCTATGATTCTTTGTTATTTGAAGGATTAATTAGCTATAAAATGGTACATTGATATTTTAAATACAGGAAAAATGCTGCACACCCAATGATGGTTTGTGGTGCTCTCTTTCAGCTTAAAAAATAGCTTGTTTTTCTTAAAGTAACTGGCCTTTGAAATCATATTTTGCCGGCCACAAATTGGTGTTAGTTTACATATAAGCCAGACGTCCAATGCTGACTTCAGAGGTTAACTATTGAAGGGTGAGTCAACAGAAGCCTGCGTATAAGAACATTATAATAAAAAGCAAGTCACAGAGATCAGATTCTCATCAGGAAAACCTCCGTCTCTTTATAATCTCTGTGCAACATTGTTTTGAGTAACCTTTGAAATCCTGACGGGGGAAAAAACAAACCAGGCTTTGGCTGACATTTACAGCAAAATCAGATCCTTCATCACAACTGGAGGGTGTATAATGAGTGGGTGTTTTAGCGTAGACAATGGAGGGAGTTCTTCAAGTCTGTTTTACATCAGCTCATGTTGGCAGGTAATGCCCTTATTGCTGCCACTGTTTTGTTAAGAAGGAAGAATGTGGTGTAAATCCCCTTAAAATTAAAAATAAGGCACCAACTCTCCCACCCCACAACATGAGTTCATTCCACTAAAATGACTTCTTTTAGAATGGTTAAGGAAGGTCTCAGACCCACACCTTGCTCCACCCAATTACTGGAAACCTTTTATTTTTTTTTCCTCTGTGGGCTTCATGGTGACAGCCTTAGAGTGGAATGTGAATGCCTTTTCTATAACCTAAGCAATGAATCATACCAGATTTGTGAATAATGCTTAGGCTCAATTTGAGACAGAGGCAAACAAGCCAGAAAAACCAGTGTCAAGAGAACTTGAACTGAATCAGACAAGGTTATTTACTGTCAACATTTGAATCAAAGGCAGCCAAAAATCCAAGGTGAAGGCATGCTGTCCCTAAAGATTACAGTCAGACACTGAATGAAAACCAATTCCTTGTATTTCTAAATCAATGTAGTGGTTATGGTATCTATTTGATTTTTATAAATGCTTGGCTGGCTCCTATCAGGAGAGCATAAGTTCACACAGAAAATACAAGCAGTAATAATCAATAGCTTTTGGAGTGAAGAATGAAATCGTCTATACAGTGAGCCGCCATTCTGAAACCACCTCTGAGGAATTGCAAGGACACATGAGAAAAGCAATTGCCTTTCAAAACAAATGCAATAAATGTCACCCCACCGATTTTAAAAAGCTGAGAAAATTTAAGAATGATCTCTAAGTAATTCAAATTTTACAAACTTTAAGCAAGAACGTTTTGATGCTAAAGTAAATGGCTTAATGTTTCTAGAAACTTACATAGCAAAACCAGGGATACATGCATCCTGTCTTCCCTTGAAACACAGCCTCTGAAAGGCAATTCTAACTTTAGACATTTAGTACACAAATTTCTATAATGATCATAAAATTAAGAAGCAAATGTGTAAAGCTAATCACTAATTTGTTTCTGGTTTCTAGTTTTCTCCTTTTTCTGACTTTGATGAATCGATAAATAAGTTCTTATCATTCCAGGTACCTACAGAACATGCAAAATGGTCAAGAAGCCAAAGGGAAGAACACTAATCATGCTGTTTTGTCCTTTTTTCCGCCCTGTCCTTGTGGGCGTTTTCATCATCCTAGAGGAGGTATTTGTGAGTTAGTTTATCTTGGAGATCCTTAGACCATGCCACATAACAGAACAGAAAGTCCTCTAGAATGACCATCACTAAACTAATAACGACTACCATTTATCTGGCCCTTAATATGTGCAAGACAAAATACGAGCAGTCTACATACAGGGCTGCATTTGTCTCTTGTAAGTGTCCTAAGAGGTGGATCTCATTATCTTTTTTAATTTTTTAATATTTATTTTTTTTATTTTTGAGAGAGAGAGAGAGGCAGAGCGTGAGCAGGGGAGGAGCAGAGAGAGACAGAGGCACAGAATCCGAAGCAGACTCCAGGGTCTGAACTATCAGCACATAGCCTGGCGTGGGGCTTGAACTCACGACCATGAGATCATGACCTGAGCCAAAGTCAGACACTTAACCAACTGAGCCACCCAGGTGTCCCAAGGTGGATCTTATTATTATGCTCAGTTGATGAGGAGGAAAGAAAATTAGAAATCCTAAGTAAATTACCCAAAAAGAGAAAACAAGGTGAGGAAATAAGAGACAAAGTTAGGATTCAAACCCAGGCTCATCTATTTGGGTGTCTACAGTTTTAACAATTATACAATATTGACTGTATATTGCTACAGTATTTGATTGTTTGTGGTGAGCACAAAAATTGGTATATGAAGGGTGTATACTCTAGACACGGTATATTTGAGACTGTAAAGATAATCCAATTTGATGAGGTTAGAGGCAATGCATAGTGTATACAGAAGAAAGAGAAAAAAGAAAAATAAAAGATTTTGGTACCTAAGATAGAAAATGGTGAAACTAATGCATAGAACTGACCATAAGTCATCCAGCCAATTTTTTCCAACCACAAATAACTGAGCGTTTATTAACTACTGTGTGTTGTACATCACCACAGAAGACGTAAGCAGAAGTCTAATTGGGTTACTGCCTAACCTGTAAGCACCAGAGTACAGGGAAAATTTTTGAATGCCTTCAGAGAGGAACAAGCAAGAAACCACTTTTGAATGTGAAATGTGATGTATATGGCCTCCACTTAATGGGCACTAAGTAAGAAAGAAGAGACTATAAGCAAAGAGAATCAGTACAAGTAAGACTGAGTGAATCCAGGGGCACCTGTGTGGCTCAGTCGATTAGGCAGCTGACTCTGATTTTGGCTCAGGTGAAGATCTCACAGTTCATGGGATGGAGTCCCAAGTCAGGCTCCGTGCTGACAGCATGGAGCCTGCTTAGGATTCTCTCTCTCCTTCTCTCTCTCTCTCTCTCTCTCTCTCTCTGCACCTCCCCTGATCATGTGCTCTCTCTCTCTCTCTAAATACATAAATAAATAACCATTAAAAAAAAAAGACTGAGTGAAACCAAGCTCAAATGTAATGGAGAACCCAGAACTGGTTCCTAGAAAGAGAGCAACTTAAAATAGAAACATGTGTCCAGTATTTAAGTAATGAATCTTAGACATGCTAGAAAAAGATGAGGAAGTGATTGTCATAAAGGCTGAAAAGCAGCAATTAGAACAGAATAATTTCTATCCTGTTTTATTTAATTTTCTATTCATAAAAACCAAAATAAGTAAAGAAGTGGATTGGAATTAATTGTTCCAACAAACAATGTCTTTTTTCTTTAAATATTATTTATTTATTTTGAGAGAAAGAAAGTGCACATGTGAGTTGTGGGGGGGAAAGTGTAGAGAGAGAGTGACAGAGAGAATCCCAAGGAAACTCTTCACTGGCAGCACAAAGTCTGACATGGCGCTCGATCTCCGGGCTGTGAGATCATGACTGTGAGATCATGACCTGAACCGAAATCAAGAGTCAGCTGCTTAACCAACTGAGCCACCCAGGCACCCCCAACAAACACTTCTTGACTGCGCACATTTCAGGGCAGTGTGGGTGGGTCATGCTAAAATGAATGCATCATACAACCTCATATCAAAAAAACAACCTGATTAAAAAATGAACAGAAGACTTGAATAGACACAGTGTACATCTTCAAGAGGTTCCCACTCCAGTAAGCAAGATATGGCCAAATACTCACACCATTCTTCAGGGCATCATAAAGAAAGTGCCGCAGACAGGTAGAAAGTGTAATGGGTGCTCAGAATTACTTGCCAAGATGACCAGAAGATAACATAAAAGGGCTAATATTTGAGCTGTGCTTGAAAGAAAGGGCAAGATTAAAGAGATGTAGATGATAGGAGAGTTTCCATGTAGAAGAAGTCAGTGAAGTCAGAAGCACCAGGAAGAATAGATATTTTGAGTGAAACACAATTCTGAGCATATAAATACATGCTGGGGAAAAGCAGCTAAAGTTGGAAGAGTGTGGTAGGAATTGATCTGGAACTGCCTTAAATGCTACTGGGCCTCCTTTAGCAAATAATTGCCTTAAGTCCTTCCTTTGAACTTGATGTAGAAGAGGCAAGTTTAGCAGAGAGTAGCAAAATGCAATTTATGCTTGCAGATAATTAACTGACATGTGCTTTTCAACTACCGGCACAATTTTGAGTATTTTGATCTGTGTGAATATGGAAGTTTTACATGGATCCCAGTTTGTGACAAACATAACGCTAAGCAGCAACTAGATTAGGCTTTTAAGAAATTTAGTATGAAAATCACATTTCTGAAACTCGAAGTGTGTCAATTAATACATACAATTTAGTGTCACGTCATGTGTAGATTCAGAGAATGATGGAAACATTTGGTAATAAATGAATTCTCCCCCCCAAAAAAGAAGGTGAAGAAATTTATTTTCAGTCCAGTTCCAGGAAACTAGAATAGCAGGAGTTTGCAAAGTAAACACAAGTAAAATTGTAGTCCAAATAGGATTTTCATTGTATTGTAAAGAAAAAGTAAGCAACTCTATTTTATTTTATTTTTAATTATTTTTATTTTTTTATTTTAGAGAGAGAGAGACAGCAGGGGAGAACAGTAGAGGGCGAAAGAGAGAATCTCAAGCAGACTCCTTGCTCAACACGGAGCCTGATGTGGGACTTGATCCCATGACCCTTGAATCATGAGTTGAAATCAAGAGTCAGACGCTCAACCGACTGAGCCACCCAGGTGCCTCCAGCTCTGTTTTAGAAATATATGTGAGTCTATAGAGGTGTTTGTATGTGTATGTGAAAATACCCTCACACAACAGTACTTCTCCATATTGCTGAGATTGTTTTATTTTGTAATAACCATCTTCCTGTGGATAAACAGCATGGGAAGAATGGAAGCCAGATGTTTACATGAAGTCCAGCCAAGAAAAGATGCCCATAACCAATTATTTTGACTGCTTATATATAAGAAAATATGAATTATCTTCAATAAGATAAATCCCAAAGCTAATTGGTTTAAAAAATTATATCCTTGAGGCGCCTGGGTGGCTCAGTCGGTTAAGCGGCCGACTTCGGCTCAGGTCATGATCTTGCAGTTTGTGAGTTCAAGCCCCTCGTCGGGCTCTGGGCTGACAGCTCAAAGCCTGGAGCCTGCTTCAGATTCTGTGTCTCCCTCTCTCTCTCTCTGTGCCCCTCCCCCACTTGTGCTCTGTCTCTCAAAAATGAATAAATGTAAAAATAAAAAAATTTTAAAAAATTATATCCTCATATAATCCAAGAAGCTAAATCGATAGTTCCCTTTATTATTGACTTAGTTAAACCATCATCAGTATTATAATTTTAAATTTTATGCAAAAGAAATTATTAGTAAACATTTTAAATTTATATTCTAGATGTAATATGGTCTGACAACAACTATTGTGTAATTTAAAACTGAGGATCCTTGGGGCACATGGGTGGCTCAGTCAATTAAAAGCCCAACTCTTGATTTCGGCTCAGGTCGTGATCTCATGGTTCCTGAGTTCGAGCCCTGCATCAGGCTTTACACTGACAGTGTGAAGCCTGCTTGGGATTCTGTCTCTCACCTCTCTCTCCACCCGTCCTGCATGCTCTCTCTCTCTCTCAAAATAAATAAATAAACTTAAAAAGTAAATAAACAAAATAGATAAAACTGGGGGTCCTATAATTGAAATTAAACCTAAATTTACCAAACTTCAAATTAAAGTTCAAAATCTTGCAAATATTTAATTCAAAATTAGCTCAATTTTATTCTTCAGATTTATCATGAAAGCAAAAGATGACAGTGTGGGTAATTGCCATCAGAAATACTTTTATTTCTGTAGAGATATTATACTGTCTTCTCCATTTTTGTGCGTGCCCTCAAAAGATGTCATAGTCAGCCAGAAAGAATAGCCCCTGCATTAGCGTGGGCATACCACAGGTTATTGTATCATTGCTTCCATTGCTCTAGGATACTGAGTAGCATTTGCTGATTCAGAAATTGCAATTAAAATATCGTAAGGGCAAACAAAAGGGAATATTTTAATAAAAATGTGTTGGCCCCTTAGCACCACACATATTCTGTCGGATCATATAAAAAATCATGCTTTGTACCATATACCAATGATGTGTTGAATCACAGCAACAACAACAAGTATTTTAGTTCTTTGGTACTCTGAACGGTGGCCTGACAATATGGATGAAACCAGAGGACATTAAACTAAGTGAAATAAAAAAAAATAAAAAAAAAAATAAAAAAAAAAAAATAAACTAAGTGAAATAAGACAGTCACAGAGGTTAAACACTGAATGATTCTACTTATACAAAGTACCTAAAATAGCCAAACTCATAAAAGAAGAGAGTAGCATGGTGATTGCCAGGATCTGGCAGGGAGGGGAAAATGGGGAAATGAACCTCAATGGGTATAAAGTTTCAGTTACACAAGATGAATACACTCTAGAGATCTGCTGTACAAGAGAGTACTTACAGTTAATAATATGGTATTGTGTACTTTAAAACATGTGAAGACGATTGATTTCCTGTTAAGTATTCTCACCACACACAAGTAGAAGAACACAAGGAAATTTGGGAAGCTACTTGAAACGTTCAGTACCTGCATTGTAGTGATGGCATCTTGGGTGTATGCAATGTCCAAACTCATCAACATATAAAATATGTGCAATTTTTGTGTATCAGTTATACTTCAGTAAAATTAAAAAAAAAAAACAAATTGTCTTCTGGATTTTTAAAAATATTTTAGTGACATTGCAGAAAACATAAAACAAAAATTATTTTCTTGTCCAAATACAAACTAAACTTTGCTCATTTATCTGCATGTTTGATTGATAGTGCAAATGTAAATTTTGGCAATTTCTGTTTAGTCTATAAGCTTCTTACTTCTCTTTAGAAAAGAAAAAGATCGGGGTGCCTGGGTGGCGCAGTCAGTTGAGCGGCCGGCTTCGGCTCAGGTCATGATCTCACAGTCCGTGAGTTCGAGCCCCGCATCGGGCTCTGTGCTGACTGCTCAGAGCCTGGAGCCTGTTTCAGATTCTGTGTCTCCCTCTCTCTGCCCCTCCCCCATTCATGCTCTGTTTCTCTCTGTCTCAAAAATAAATAAACGTTAAAAAAAAATTAAAAAAGAAAAATATCCTGCAAATTCCTGCATACCTAGCACACAACATTGCTAGATAGGGATGTGATTTGCTTACTGATGATATTTAAGTTTCGATAATGATAGCTTTGGGTCGCTTTTCAGTTTCTTCAAAATGTGCAGAAGCGATTAATGAAATTTTGACTTGACACAAATGAAAGAAGTTACTCTCCTTAGACATATGCCTACAAGATGGCTCTCATTGCTAGACATAAAAAAGATGTTTAAATGTGGGCCTGCTGTAATATATTTTCAAAATATGGGACAAGAAGATGTTCTCTAATTCAACATATTGAGAACGAGAGTGCAGAAAAAGATAATAGTCAAAGAGAAAAAGATAATAGTCAAACATAAATTTATATGTTGAATCTCCAAAATTGCTTGTTGATCTTGGAAGAGGGCAGAGAAGCCTAAAAAGGATGAACTGATTGCAGTTGAATTGTTCGATACTATCTGTAGATGGTTAAACTCACCCAGCAAAAAATTACTTCTTTTAGGGAAAAAAGCCTGCTTCAGAACTCAAAAAAAAATGTAAGCAGTGAAGGGCAGGCAAAATAAGCAAGAGTTTTTCAACTTCTTTACTAAAACTTCAAGTTCATTTCACAAGTTTAAACTATCTATGTAATAAAAATAATAATAAACATTTGCCTGGAAAAAGAAAATTATAACTTAGGATGACATTCACTGTGCCTCCCAGGGTTTAAAATTGATGGACATTTTAGACATTGGGAGCCTATATGATGCATTTGCAGACCCAAAGTCCCTGATTGACAAATGACTGATCTGGCAAAACACAATGTAGATACAAAGTGGATAGACATTTTTTGAGATTCGAAAACTAATTTTATACAAGTCTAAACTTACCTTCTGTTGCTATGAGGTCAAATCCTAAGTATTCCATGCTCAAATGCTTTTGGTTGAGAGGTGATTAACTTGACATCATCACATTGGAAGGATACCAGGAATCAGTGTAATCTGGGCTTGATTAGAAGAGAAATGCAAGTCAACATGCTTTTTTTTTATGGTGTTCAATTTACCACTACATAAAAGAAAAGAAGAATGTCTTGAAAGTTTCAGGAAATTCAGAGAGTATTTCTGGCAGAAGAAATAGAAATACTAGAAATATCCTAATGTATTACTGGTATGAAAGAAATTAAAAAATTGTTATACTTTTCTCGTACATTCCACTGTCAGCTGTGCTGACAGCTCAGAGCCTGGAGCCTGCTTTGGGTTCTGGGTCTCCCTCTCTCTCTCTGCTCCTCTCCCTCTCCCCTTCTGTGTGTGTGTGTGTCTCTCAAAAAATGAATACATGTTAAAAAAATTGTTTAATTAAAAAAATAATAGCATTTGTTTGATATGACTGTGTCCCAGATTGGCTGGCTAACAAGTTGGTTTCCATAATGCAAATCTGAATTCTGGTTCAACCGTTTACTAGCAATGTAGCCATGAACAAATCACATAACTTTCCTCAGCCAACACTCCTCATCTTACAAAATAATTATAAACAGTAATAACCCTTTAGAGGTTGTCAAGATGTTTAGAGATGGTAGATTGTCCTGTAGTAAATGATCAATAAATATGAGCTCTTTTTTCAGTATAATTGTCCCATCTGAAACTATAAATCCACAGTGAGGTCTGCCATGGGGATGTTGTTTTCCATTATAAAGTTCATCTTTTCCTGACTATGCGACCTCATAGTCCTCAGTTTGCTTGTTGTTCAAGTCGTTCTTCTCTGAGGTTTTATAATGCACTGTGTGCAGGTTTAAATTTGGACTAAGTCATGTCTGACTCTTCTCTCATCAATTTTTGAGTCCATTGCACAGTTTAATTATCTTAATTGATGTATTTCTTTTTTAACATTTCCGAGTACTTTCCAATCACATCAGTTCCTTTCAGGGAAAAAAAAACCCTATCATCTACTTCTGATTGTACCACTTTGGATACTCAATTTGCTCTATATTATCAACCAATATTGGATATGAAGGATATCCATACATCATGGGCAGGAAAGCACTGAAGGCTGGGAATTACCAAATGACTTCTCTTCAGGGAAAGTAGTGATTTAGGGGAAGATTTGTGAAGTATGGCCTTTTGTTTCTTAACTTAAGTGTGCTAGCTAGAAACATTTCGAAGGAGAGAAACAGGAAAACACCAGAGAGAGACTGTCAGTTTGTCTCCTAAAGGGGTAATTTTCTAGTGGCGTTGTGCCAGGAACTGGTTTTTCCCATAGTCCTTTCCCATCCCTGAAACACAGTCACAGACTGTGTGGACGGTCAGCACAAACTGTGTCATCAGTCAGAGAAGCCAAACAGGAGAGAAATGTGAGGTTCAGCTTGTGGTTAGGGTGACCATGAAGCCAGAATGATTGGCGGAGCCAGGAGAGTCAATGTGGTGTAATCAGACAAAGACAAGGATGTGACCAATGCAATCATTTGCTTTATGACTCTGAGGCCAGCTCAGAGACTTTAGAAGATGAGATGGCCTGAAATCTCTCTTAAGGGAGGATGTGGACAACATTTTTTTTTAAAGTAAACTTTGGAGAGATCAAATAGAAAGAACTGCACAATAACAGAATCTCATACCAAAAAAAAACCCTGAAAAGTAAATATAATACAAAAAATAGCAAGTAAGATAACAGTATCATGTGAATTACTAACCATGTCCTCTTCCAAATTTAAATATGTACAAGTCAACGGAGAATGCCATGCCCCTGGAGAACCCTTAGAATGTTAAGTCACTGTTCATTAAGAGGAGATAGGTTCTTCCAGAGGTGTTGGTGTAAGAACTTATGGGGTTATGGGGGGTACCCTCCTCCAGGGATGAGGGGTCAATGGTTACAAGTATTACTGACAAAGGAATGAATTTACATTGGATTCTGTGTTTTTGAGGAATTAAACTTCCAGGCCTTAGAATTTAAATTTTGGGGAGTGGAAAATAAGATATTGAATCTCAGTCCATGAGAGACCACAGGATTACTCATTGCTCACTTCCTTTGGGTATTTGGTTAGTGCTAGTATAAGAGAGGGTGAATATAGGCAGGTATGTATGTAATCTACAGAAGCCCAACATAGGAAGAACAAATATTGTTAAAATGTCTATACTACACAAAGAAATCTACATATTCAATGCAATCCCTATCAAAATAACACCAGCATTCTTCACAGAGCTAGAACAAACAATCCTAAAATTTTCATGGAACCAAAAAACACCCTGAATAGCCAAAGCAATCCTGAAAAATAAGACCAAAGCTGGAGGCATCACAAGCCTGGACTTCAAGATGTATTACAAAGCTGTAATTGTCAAGACAGTATGGTACTGGAACAAAACAGACACTCAGATCAATAGAACAAAATAGAGAACCCAGAAATGGACACAAATGTATGGCCAACTAATCTTTGACAAAGCAGGAAATAATATCCAGTGTAAACAAGACAGTCTCTTCAGCAAACGGTGTTTGGAAAACTGGACAGCAATATGCAGAAGAATGAACCCGGACCACTTTCTTACACCATACACAAAAATAAACTCAAAATGGATGAAAGCCCTAAATGTAAGACAGGAAGCCATCAAAATCCTAGAGGAGAGACCATGGTGGTAGGAGAAGGAAAAAAAAAGGTTAGGGAGGGAGCCAAACCATAAGAGACTCTTAAAAACTGAGAATAAACTGAGGGTTGATGGGGGGTGGGAGGGAGGGGAAAGTGGGTGATAAGCATTGAGAAGGGCACCTGTTGGGATGAGCACTGGGTGTTGTATGGAAACCAATTTGACAATAAATTTCATATTAAAAAAAAATCCTAGAGAAGAAAGCAGGCAAAAACCTCTTTGACCTCAGCCACAGGAACTCCTTACTTGATAGGTATCCAGAGGCAAGGGAAACAAAAGCAAAAATGAACCACTGGGACCTCATCAAAATAAAAAGCTTCTGCACAGTGAAGGAAACAATCAGTAAAACTAAAAGGCAACCAACAGAATGGGAGAAGATATTGGCAAATGACGTATCAGATAAAGAGTTAGTATCCAAAACCTATAAAGAACTTATCAAACTCAACACCCAAAAAACAAATAATCTAGTGAAGTAATGGGCAAAAGACATGAATAGACACTTTTCCAAAGAAGATATCCAGATGGCTAATGAATGGACACATGAAAAGATGCTCAACATCACTCATCATCAGGGAGATACAAATCAAAACCACAATGAGATACCACCTCACACCTGTCAGAATGGCTCACATTAACAACTCAGGCAACAACAGATGTTGGTGAGGATGTGGAGAAAGAGGAGCCCTTTTGCATTGTTGGTGGGAATGCAAGCCGGTGCAGCCACTCTGGAAAGCAGTATGGAGATTCCTCAAAAAATTAAAATAAAACTACCATACTACACAGCAATTGCACTACTAGGTATTTATCCAACTGATACAAAAATGCTGATTCGAAGGGGCACATGTACCCCAATGTTTATAGCAGCACTATCAACAATAGCCAAATTATGGAAGGAGCCCAAATGCCCATAGACTGATAAATGGACATGTACAAACCATGGATAGACAGAGCATCTTGTGTTTTAGGAGAAACTATATGTACATAGTTTGATATGGCAAGAGAAAAGAATGCAAGGAAGGGTGTATCAGTCAGAAGCAGAACCACTAGGAGGCAGATAGGTGATAGATGATAGATAGATAGATGACAGATAGATGATAGATAGATAGATAGGAAGGTAAGTAGTTAGATAGATAGATAGATAGATAGATAATAGATTGATAGATGATATAGATAGGTAGATAGATGGATAGATAGATACTAGATTGATAGATTGATAGATGATATAGATAGGTAGATTGAGGTAGATAATAATAATAATAGATAAATAAATAATAATAGTAGATAGATGATAGATAGTTGATAGATGATAGATAATGATGATGATGATGATAGATAGATAGATAGATAGATAGATAGATATAAATAGATATACAGATATAAAATTTAATAGTTATTTAAGCTGATGCAAATATGGGAACTGATTAAGCAGTTTCTGTAGTGTTGATGTCTTTACTGACAAAGGTTTCCTACTGCTTCTGTCACTGTTGGCCCACTGTACTCATCCATATTAGCTGGCCTTGCTCAGCAGCTGGGTTCTGCCTCATTCAGCCACAGCCAATCATGCCTCTCTCTTTTGCTCATGTCATTTGTCCCAATTCTGTGCCTTCCATCCCCTCCTCCTGATATTCTCCTTTTCCAGCCTGATATCACTGCTTTGAGTTTGCTGCTGTTGGAGAGGATTCTCATCATTCCTAGCTCTTTAGTAACAGCTACAATGGTTCCTAAGTAACTTAGAATATATTCTATATGGAACAAAATTTGAAGGAAGATAGCTGAGTGTTTGAAAATCATTTATTCCCACTGATAATCACTAGTGGATTGATATAGGCATATGTGTTTCTGGTTTGTCATACGATAGAGGGAATACCTTCTTTGTTAGGATATTTGTCTCCCCATCTAACACCCAATTGCCACCTGACTCCTGCCATCTTCCCTGGCATTGGAGTAACCACCTATCCCTTTGCTTGAGGGTGTTACTCCCAGTACCAAAGGTATATGATTTAATCCCCCAACCCCTTACATCCATTCAGTGAGTCCTTCTGGGAATGGTTGGATCCTGAGGTAAGTAGGTATGCAGATTAACCTGGTCTCAAACCACTCACCACCAGAAATTCAATATACAGATATTTCCAATAACCCCCTAAATCTTCATGCTTCAAACCAGAGCCACAATATTAAAATAAAAATTACTTTTTTTTTAAATAAAGAGTATTATTGTGGCAAATATAATCTAGCCAGGAAACATAATCTGGTATGGGAAATCTCTGGGAAGTATGTTTCAATATTTAGGCAACTCTCACAAACTTTTGTTCCAGTCTTCTTGCAGTGTGACTATTTTTGCAGTTTTTTGAAGATTATA
The DNA here is from genome assembly GCF_018350195.1 of Panthera tigris. Lineage (NCBI taxonomy): Eukaryota > Metazoa > Chordata > Mammalia > Carnivora > Felidae > Panthera > Panthera tigris. Next base: position 19,600,053 of record NC_056676.1, read on the forward strand.
TAAACTAACATTGAGAAACTCTTAAAATGTTAATACACACTGAGATTTTCTTACTATCAGATAAAAAAATGATGGTATTTTGAGAGTTGAGTCAAGATTTGAGGGCTACAAAAAAGATTTGAGGACTAATTAAAATGAACATAGAGTTTTATAGACAACAGTATTGTCATGGAATTTTGGATGCAAGGAAATTTTCATGTAGTTCAACTGTTCGCTATTTGAAAAATTTCCCCTTCAGCATAGAAGATGCTCAATTAATATTTTGAATGAAAGGACTGTGTTGAAGGTGACCTGAATTATTGATTAATATTTATTAATCCCAGTAATTTTACCCACAAATCCCATTCTATGTTATTCCCTGAACAATTTTGCTGAGCCTTATAATGCAATAAGTTAATATAACCAAAACACACACACACACACACACACACACACACTTCTAGATTTATGTGTAATAGATAAAATGTGCATCTTTTTAATGCATTAAGTAATCTGTTTAAAGATAAAAATTTTAAATGTCCTGACTAAAGTTAAATAAAATCTAGACTGAATTTCATAAAAGTAAATATAACCCTAACTGTAAAAATATCTTCGATTGTAGGAATAAAAGATTTATATATTTTAAAAAGAGCTAGAGCCTTTTAATTTCTTTAAACAAGCATTTCAACTAGATCAAACCCAGGTTTTTACCACAAAGAAAAGATATCCAGTGTGTAAAACAAATAAGTTTTTATATATTCATGGTCACTTTAACAATTTTCCTTTCAATATACGATTCTTCTGGAATGTATAGTCAGGAACTCCAAGACATTCTGACATAGATCCAGGCAGTATTGTATATTCTAGATTAAAATGGAGTCCAAAGCCTTTGATACATCATCAAGGCATTTCAGAATCTTACACCTCTTCTGTAAACATTTATGTCAAACTTATAGTAGCATGAAAATAGCTCTTTTTCTCAGTACTACCTCAAAGTCAACTGCTAACAGAACACGTATTAAAGAAAATTAGAGCATTGATTTCACTTTTGCATTTGGATTTGCATCATTTCTAGTTTACTTTTCTAAGTGTAGTTTTTATATTCCTGCCAGACATCAGTTTCAGCAGACGCTCTAGAAGAATTGTGAGACCCTTGAAAAGTTAACCACAACTACTTCTCATTCTCAATAATTAGTAGGATCTTAGGTACGCCAGACAGTTTCTCAGAAAGATCTGAAATTACAGGCTTAAGTTACTTACTTCCTTTTTTTTTTACTTCCTATTTTTTGACAGTGGGAGCCAAAAACATTGGGTGTTTCTCTTCAGCTGCTTTCCAAACTGTACAAGTGGAAAAATAAAAGACAAGGGAGATTTAGCCCCATAAACAGCTTCCATTTTGACTTTCTCTTTTAAATTCATTTAGTGGATATAGGCACATGGTTTACACAAACTGGGCCTACAAGGCTGTATAATTTATTTTATGAGTGCTGGCTTGTCTTTTGGATATTTTAACTTTTTCTCCTGGCAGGTCATACCATGCCAACTGTGTGCAAAAGTAAGTTTGGATCCTAGTATATTGCCAGACAACATTTGAGGACACTTCCTTTTTTTTTTTTTCCTTTGAGAAAGAAAGCTCTTTGGGACAATACTGTTACAGTGAGAACTTAGGTGAAGTTTGATTTTGTGCTGGGTCATAATATAGTAGAAATCTAATCTTTTCTTGATTTTGCTCACCTACATGGAGATCGGCAAATGTAACAAAATGTTCTTTTTCAAAATTTTTTAAAAATGTTTATTTACTTTTGAGAGAGAGAGAGAGAGAGAGAGAGAAAGAGACGGCAGGGAAGGGGCAGAGAGAGGGAGACACAGAACCCGAAGCAGGCTCCAGGCTCTGAGGTGTCAGCACAGAGCCTGACCCAGGGCTCGAACTCACAAACCTTGAGATCATGACCCGAGCCGAAGTCAGATGCTTAACTAACTGAGCCACTCAGGCTCCCCACAGAATGTTCTTTAACGTGTTAAGAGTTAACACGATAACTCCACTCCTAATAATTCATCTTAAGGACAAAAATATGAATAAGAATTTTTTCAAGTTGTGTTTATCATAACATCATTAGCTGTAGGAAAATTCCTGGTAATCCAGTACTAGATCCAGCAATAGATCACATGGCTGTGCTCATGTTTGGGAAGCATGACTCAGGATTCTTGGGAAATCAGAAGGCCTATCTGGAACTGAAATTTCATTTAGTCCCAATATCTTAGCACTCCATCAAGAAAGAGCAGGAAACTTGAGCTCAACAGTTCAGAACAGGGGTCAGCAAACTCTTTCTGTAAAGGGTCAGGGAGTAAATATTTTAGGCTTTGTCGGCTATGTGGTCTCTCTGTCCAACTACCTGACGTGCCACTGAGAGTGAAAGCAGCTTGAACAAAACAAATGAATAGGCACAGCTATCTTCCAATAGAACTTTGTGTATCATCACTGAAATTTGAATTCCACGTAGTTTTCGTGTGTCAGGAAATATTCTTCTTCTTCAGATTTTTTTATCCAACCATTGAAAAGGCGAAAAACATTATTAACTCACGGGCCTATTTGAATATAGGCAGGGGGCCAGATTTCGCCGGTGGTTGTAGTTTGCCAACCAGTGATTAGAACATGGACTCAGGAGTCACAGCTGGTTTGGGTCCTAATTTTACTATTGGCGGCTGAGTTATACTTAAGGGAAATAGTCAAAAATGACTCACGATGAAAGTATACACAACGCTCTGTCCTTGAGGGGCTCGAAATTAGAAGCTTGCTTCCTTCCCTCATTGTCCTTGTTATCAGTACAGGAGGCTTCTGTGGCAATGTTACATCTGGGCCCTCTCCAACTGGTCTGGCAAACGTACATCAAAAGCAAACAAACAAAAACAAACCAAATACCCAACAAAATAGAAATAGTTGCATACGTTAGAATAATTTCACAAAACAAAATAGAATGCAACCATTAAAAAATCATGTTTTAAAACACATTCTGTGACATGTAAATAATATAAATGTAACTACAATTACAGGCTATGACTGTATGGTATACAGCATGGTCCCTGAAAGGTACCTGGAATTTGATCAATAAAGATTGGAATAATTCAAATATTTTCTCTGAAAGAATCCCCTGCACACATAATGAAATAGTATTTTAACATAATCCACAGAGTATGTGCTCTACGTGATGCACAGAACTTGGTAAATGTCAGAAATTGATGTATGTTGGGACACATTATGGGAGATCTTGGAGAACAAGAATCAGGAGAGTGATGTGGGAAAAGAAAGGCAAGTGGACCTCAGAGAGCACCTGCATGTTCACAGGCCACCTGAGTCAGGAGAACAATCCTAGAAAGTCATTTGCCAATATGGCTACTTCTCCTGCTAAGAAGGGAAAATTTTAAATTCCCTATTGTTTGTTAGTGGAGAATATAGTATAAGGAAATTAGGATCTAAGGAGAAGAGGGGCACCTGGGTGGCTCAGTCAGTTGAGCATCCAACTTTGACTCAGGTCATGATCCCACAGTTTGTGAGTTTGAGCCCTGCATCAGGCTCTTTGCTGACAGCTCAGAGCCTGGAGCCTGTTTCAGATTCTGTGTCTCCCTCTCTATCTGCCCCTCCCCACCCTCAAAAATAAATAAATGTTAAAAATAAAATAAAATAATTAAAAATTTAAAAAAAGGAGCTAAGGAGGAGAATTCAAATGAGGCCATGAAGAGATGGTCTTGTCTCCTTTCTCAGGTAGAAATATTTCTAGCACTTTCTTCCAATAAAGAGAAGACAAATTATTCCCTTAATTGTATAAATGCAAGTAGTACTAATGTTTTCTGTAATTCAGAAAGAAGAAAGAAACCAAACATTATTTTGTTAGCCTTCTGCATTAGTCTAGGTTCTCCAGAGAAGCACAACTTACAGTTTGTATATCTATATCTATATCTATATCTATATCTATATCTATATCTATATCTATATCCCTACTATTAGTTCTGTATATAGAATATATGTTACATACACTTATAACTTATGTGAGAGGAGATTTAGTATAGTAGTTGGCTCACAGGTCTATGGAAGCTGAAAACTCCCACAATCTATGGTCCACAGTTGGAGAACCAGGGAGCCGATACAGTAACTCTGAAGGCCTGAGAACTTGGGGCAGCTGGTGTAAGTCCTAGCGTTCAAAGGCTCAAGAACCAGAAGCTCTGACGTCCAAGGGCAGGAGAAAAGGGACATTACAACCTAATCAGAGAGAGCAAATTTCTTCTTCCTCTGCCTCCTTGTTCTATTCAGGCCTTAACACATTGGGTGATGCCCACCCACCCTGATGAAGGTGGATCTTATTCACTGTCTACTGATGCAAATACTAATCTCTTCCAGAAATATCTTCATAGACACCCAGAAATAAGGTTTTACCAGCTATCTGGTCATCTCTTGGCTCAGTCAAGTTGACACATAAAATTAACCACACACCATCCCTCATTTTTATTTTATCTATTCTCCCTCCGCTGGATTTTTACTTTTCCAAATCATGATATAATCCATTTACCTCAAACTCAACTTTTCTATATTTTCTATGTCAAAATAAAGAGAAGAAAATTTTGCTTGCTGCAGTCCACATAACTCAACAGCAGAAGGAATTATTGATGTTTTTTGTTTTTTGTTTTACCCAAAAGTCATTCACAAAATGAATACAGGCATGAACTCTCTTCTGCTGCAACTTTTTGTCCTACGAACACGCTGCCATCGTGAATCTCTTGGTGATCCAACATGGCTGCACAAGCAGGCCACGCATGAAGGCTTTGGAGACACAAACTGCCATAGTTTAAGGGAGTCATAGTTTAAGGGTTTCTGATGTGGTTGGTTTTACTTGTTTGAGAACAGGTGATTTTACCTTAGTGCTTGCATTTTTCCTCCCTTGTCAAGGTCTTATCAGGCCAATGAGGAGAGTGACTTTGGGTCGTGAAAGGAGAGAAAAAAATCCAACTCGGAGCCCAGCTTGTGGCAACCCTAACTTCTGGAACTGAAAAAGATTTCCTTGAGATATGAAGGCAGCTGAAAGATGAACGATTTAATAAATTATGGGAGGAGGGGATTCTTCATTTTTGTTTTTGTACTTAGGCTGCTCATTTAAAGACTGCTCATGTCAAAGCCACTGAGCCCTACAAGGACCCGGTACTGCCAGACCAGCTGTAAATGGCTAGCATCTAGTTTGATTGGTTGGTGTTTGAGCCATTATGAGATATTTTAAATGTTACTTTTACATATAAATCAAATCCAAATTGTACTTAAGGATACAGTTTAGCTAAGTTCTTTATGGGATTTCTCTGAAGCAATGTTACACATTTTTTTTGTCCTGAGATATTGCTCCTTAAATTTATTAGATGGATGTCTTGTTAGCCATGTGACAATTTGATAGTTGTAAATCTATTTGGCTTATACTGCTTCACAATTTAGAAATAGCTCTGTTCAGAACCCATATTTTAATCAAGTATTATTTGACAGAGTGGAAAAATAAGAGTTCAAGTCCCAATTCACCCTTAGTTTGCTTTTCCAAATGGCCTTTAAGTTTGTCTGCCCCATTATGAGGTCAACAGCAATCATTCCTTTATTTTGAGAAACATCCCAATCTATTTGACCTTCTTACCTCACAATACTGTGGTTGCTATGAAGACATAAATTTGATACCTAATCTAATTTTTAAAGGGCTTTTATAACTCATAGCACAATCTATGAACATTCTAAAACAATCACATGTGCAGGCGCACACGCACACACTCACATCCCGGTACTTCATTGTATAAAGTACAATGTAAAATCTCCCATTCATTTTTCGCCCATTATATATTCCCCAGAGGAAGCCGGTGCACTGAAAGGAAAATTCAGTAACGTAATGTCTATCAAAGAACACAAGATTTTGGTAATACTGCCATACCTGTTTTTGTAGGGTGCACAGGTGACTTTACAGGTCACCACACAGGCCATGCAGAAGCGACTCTTGGCAGGAAGCCTCGTTATTCTCCTGGAACACAGAGTACAGGAGTCTTATGAGGAGCCACTAGGAGGCCTTCTCCCGCCCACTCCCTCTCTCACCTGGGAGGCTGTTATGAAACAGTTTCTCATCCCCTCCCAGGTTTTGAAGGTGAGAGCTGTTCTTGTCCACCCCACGCCCCAGAACATAGCTGCAGGCTGTGAAACGGCTTGGCTGCCGCCTACAATTGGTTCCTGGACAGCCGACTATCTCAACAATTTGCATTGCGCTCTCCTGCCCCTTTTCATTTTGGTGTCATCCATTTTGGTGTGCGGGACAGGGCCAGGTTGCTGGCACCTTTTAGCCACTCTTCCTTTTCCTGTCTATGTAAGTAATAAACAGCGTAAATTTCAAGGCCCTTCACTGTCTTTTCTAGCTGAATCTGTCCGGTCTTGGACTTGACCTCTGTCTCGCTTTTATCTTTCGTGCATATTAACCCATTTAATCCCGAAAATAATTTTATGAAGTAAGTGCTCTTTTTAAGGATGGATAAACTGAGTGCTGTAGACTGAATGCTTGTGTCCTCCCAACCCCAAATTCATACGTTGAAGCCATAACTCGCAATGTAGCGGCATTAGGAAGTGGGGCCTGCATAATTAGGTTTAGATGAGGACCTGAGGGTAGAGCCTCCATGATGGTTAGTGTCCTTGTAAAAACTAGAAGGGAAACTAAGCTCTCCCTCTCTCTATGCAAGCGCAAAGAAGACGTTATGTGAGCACACAGTAAGATGGTGTCTGTCTGCAGGCCAGGAAGAGAGTCTTTTACCAGGAACTAAATCTGCCAGCACCTTGATCTTGGACCGCCAGAACTGGGAGAAATAAATGTTGTTTAAACCAGCCAATCTATGGTATTTTGTTATAGCAGCCTGAGTGGCCTAAGACATTGAGATATAGAGGTAACAGGTCATCTTGGCAAGTGGTAAAAGCCCACTTATTTATTTATGTATTTATCTATCTATCTATCTATTTATTTATAAGTAGGTTCCACACCCAGAGCAGAGCCCAATGTGAGGTTTGAACTCATGACCATGAGATCAAGAACTGAGCTGAGATCAAAAGTCGGACACTTAACTGACTGAGCCACTCAGGCACCCCCGTAAAAGCCAACTTTAAACCAAGATGATTTTGTCATGGAGGTTTTGCTCTTAACCACTGCACTAAGCTGATTTTTATATCTATATTTAATATATTTAAAATATTTAAACTATACTTTAAAAAAACAAGGAAAGGAAGTAAGAAAGCCAACTAACCAGAATGGTTATAATCAAAGACACAGATGATAAACATCATTGGGGATGTGGAGGAATTGGAACCCTCATGCACTGCCGATAGTTATTTAAAATGGCACAGCCACTTTTTAAAACGGTTAGGCACTTCCTCAAAAGGACTTAACAATTCCTTAATAAGTATATACCTAAGAGAAATGAAAATGGATCTCTACCAAAAATTTGTACATCAACATTCACAGCAACACATTATCTTTATCCCTTCATCTATTGATAGACTCTTAGCTTGTTTCCATTCCTTGGCTATTGTGAATAATGCTGCAATGAACATGGGAGTACAAATATATCTCTTCAAGATAATGATTTATTTTAGTTTTTATTTCTGCCCCCAAACTACCTGTCATTATTTATTTTCACGGTCCTCAGATAGTTGTTTTATGTATTCTGCCCTGGGTGTTGAGTTGTAATCAGTGTTATAGGTAAAAAAAGCCAATTTAGCCAGAGTTGGAGTTGTTCCTGGACCCTGCCCACACCCCAAGGAGGGAGGTGAGGTACCCACGCCCAACCTTTATAATATATAAAACAACCTGTGTAGTAACTTCTTATATAAATTCTTATTGTAAAGATTATTTTATAACAATAATTTCACAATTTGATTTCCATTACACCTAGCAGAGTGCCACACGCAAAAAAGCCACTTGGTAACTACATTTTAGTAAAAATCAAGTAATGATCCTCTGTTAGGAGATACTTACCACTGATTTGAACTTTCTTCCACTTTTGTATGGCCATCCAGGAAATCTTTTCTAGTCTTCTATTTTCTCTATAGGTCAACAAAGAAACGGCAAGGTAGAAAAGGATGAGTGACTTCAAATAAAGGAGAAAACAATAGTATTAACTCAATTTAAACTTTTTTAAAACTTAAAGGACAAATATCTTACCTGTAGATAAGTTGGAAATGTTTAATCGTAGCCATATTTTCAAAGGCAAAATACATGAAGATCATGGTGAATAGTGAAAAATCACTTCTACTGTAACCCATCTATGATGTCTTTGTAAACAAAATATCATTTTTAATATGTCTATTCTGAATGAATGTGTGTATGCATTAATTAATGTTAGAGTTTCAGTTTTTGAATCTGAAGATAAGATAAATATCTCAAATAAACCATGGATATGAACCACCCTAACTTTGGTGTGGAAAGCAAAGAATAATGAGTGAATCAAAAGGAGAGAGAGAAATCATTTTTCTTTGGAAAAAATTAGTAAGATCTCAAGAGAATAAGGGAAGAGCAGCCATGTGCAAAAGCCAGAGATGGGAAATGAGAAATCAGGCTTCGTGACTGCTCTCTTGAGATGCGGCAGAAATGAATCAAGACGCATCATTGTATCTCAGGCAGAATTGGGGTGGCTTTAAGGATTAGAGTCTTCCTAGAAATCTTTGGAGAGAAGGACCAAGGACAAAAAAAAAGAGTAGATTTAGGATATAAGCTGGCAATCTGAGCCGAGTAAACATTTGTATGTTCCTCTAAACTCTGCCTATCTACTGGACAATAATATTTTCTGCTTTAAAATAAGTGAGCTGAGATAGACAATAATATTTTCTGCTTTAAAATAAGTGACCTGTGAGGGGGTCAGATTGAGGGTGGGAGTCAGGCGACAAATTCTGGCAAGCAAGTACTCACAGGGTAGTGGCTGCAGAAGAGAAGAAAAGGCAGGGACTCTGGATTTCTTGTAAGTGCACACCTTCCTTCAAATGCTTATGAATAATGAACCAGTAGAAGATTCTAGAAACACATTCCACTCTCATCTTGCTTTCTTTTTTTTTTTAGGAGTTCTTTTTAATGTTTATTTATTTTTGAGAGAGAGAGCATGAGCTGGGGAGGGTCAGAGAGAGGGAGACAGAGGATCCGAAGCAGGCTCCATGCTGACAGCACAGTTGAAAGCACAGAGCCCAGCATGGGGCTCGAACTCACAAACCGCGAGATCATGACCTGAGCCGAAGTTAGGCACTTAACCAACTGAGCCACCCAGGTTCCCCTCATCTTGCTTTCATTGTGTTGCTTCTTGTTTTAGAATTAAAACTCTTTAGCATTAACTGGGAGAGCATGATCGGAGAACTATAATTTTGGGTATGGCTATGCTCAGACCACTAAGTTTTCCAAATCATATGTTACAAGAAAATAAATGACTGCAAATGGGCTATAGGTAATCTTCTATATATAACACTTATTGACCCTTGGAGGAATGCTTTCCATTTTGCAATAATGTCAGTCAATATTAAGAATTTGAGGTCTTATTAAAAGATTTTCTAAAAAGGAAAGCTCTTAGAGATAAATCTGCAGCCACAAAGTGAAGCAAGACATGTGATATGACAGCCATATAATGGGAAATTTACTATAAATTAGCCACATGAAACAGCACAACTAGGAGGATACATTATCTTTTACTATCAAAAATGTGCTTTGTTCGGCGTTGCAACATAGAGTATCTTATTGGCAGGAAAATAAAAGGCTCTTGGGTTTGTCCCAGCTGTATACTTAACAAGGCCCCACAGCTGCTTTTTTAGATCTTTTGTGGTAAACCATTTAAGAAGAAAGAGAATGTGTTTTATCATAAACATCCTGATCCATGTTCTCCCCAATTCATTCTCCACCTCAGACTTCTTTCAACATGCAGATCTTGGCCTACTATCAGAAAGTAAAGAGACTAAAGTTTTGCAACTAGAACTTTAATAAATCCTTTGGACTTTTAAGTCTATTGGTCAACCAGAGAGTGAACCAGCAGCCGAGGGAACAAAGGGAAGAAGTCCTCCTCCTGGACACCCCCCACACCCTCCCAGTCAGAAGCTTGACTGACAGTGCCACTAGCTGTTGGAGTGGCCACAAGGACCCACCCTCCTAGCACTGGCATCTGCTGTGACCATAGTATGGCTACCCAGGTGGTCAGAAGAGCCCCGTCACATGAAATGAGAATTGCCCAAGTGGCCCCTGCCGCATTTCTACGCTCTTGGCTAGCAGAGATACATTAGACTTTCTGGGCTATCCAAGAGTTTTGACCACATAATATCCAAGGAAAAGAACACAATATACTAAAAGCTTCAAGCTTTGATGGGAAAATCCACAGAATTTTTGGGCAATTGCCTTTCACTGAAACTAGCCTCACTCTATAGCTTTTAGTACAAACCAAGAGCAAGTCCTCTCCCAGGATATTCAAAATGGTACCACCAACTTTTCTCTATTGCCCCTACAAGAGAGACTCTTGAAGCAGGCTTCCTGTGGCCGCTTCTCTTTGCTCCTTGATCAAACTGTGAAATATGACCTCTGATTTCTGGTTCATGCTTCTCATTTCATGCTTTTAAATTAAATGTAAAAATTTCCTGCCCCCTCTCTTCTTTCATTCTTACTCATTTTTCTGAACCCAGGCAGTAGAGAAAGAATGAATAAACTGAAGCCTGTGGCAAGCCTGGATCTCAGTCTACCCCCAGAAGACTATACCATCAATTTTGGGGAGGTATGCAGGATTTGGGCTCTGCCTTTTACAAACACTTTTGCTGATTATTTCCTGGTTTTCAATCTGTTCTAAAGGAAAACGTGACCAAGATAATCTATTGCCTTAAATTTATGGTAGGCAGCATATTCTTCCAAGGACTTAGAAACATGGGTAACCAAATCATGGGGATTGCAAAGAAACCTAATTATTCTTCCCTACGGTTTGGTCATTTCTTCAGGCCTACATGGAATCTTGTGTCACTTCCAGTAGAGGATATTCAAGATCTTAGAGAGAGGTGCAACAAATCACCCAATGTCTCTCCTTTAAATGTGGCTGGCAGTCCTGTCTGGCCAATGGTTTGGTAGCAATGACAGAGCAGTGAAAGTAGAGAAGGAGAACGGGGTGGGGGGGGGGGGTAAAGGCTGAAATACGTTAAGAGTTATTGATACACTTCTGCCCCTCACACCCTCTGACAATCAAGATTTTGGTCCCACAACATTTCTCATTAATCCCAATAGCAGCTGTGGAATGACTCAAAACAGACTGAAAAGCCTTCCTTATATGGAACAGAAACGAATTCAAATAGCTTACTCTCAGAGATATCAAAATATTAAAACCTTTCCAAATACTCAGCATGTGTATATGGGGATCTTATCCATGAAATGACACCATAGCCAATGACACAGGTAAATGACTTAAAAGTATATGACTGAACTTTCTAAATGAGACTTACAAAAATAGAATATTAATTAATATAATTCCTTGTTTAGTTTAATTGGGAGAGGGATTTGCTTTTATGGGGAAAATTGAAGTGTGTTGCCTAATTATCCTTAAAATTATGGAAGCTCAATAAAATGTTCTGTTATTTAACAATCTGTTACACTTTTTTTTGTATCTTCCTGAATATTTTGGTTTGTAAAGTTTTTTACTTAGTCTTGGAGAGCTATGTAACCTTTACCTAGACTTTAAATTGTGGGTCTAGTAACATTACAGGTAACACCAGTGACTTGTACAACCGATTGATTTATTAATTCTTTGACTCATAATTTATGTAACATTATGTGTTCAGAATTTTAAGAAATCATGGATAAATCAGGCACACGTCCTTACTTCAAGAAGCTAAAGTACTCGTAAAGAAGATGTCTGTATAAATAACTATTATTTAAGGAATAAATACCTACATATACTGAAAAATGAGGCATGTACTGTTATATTTATGTAAGATTTTTGCTAGCTTATACATATGAGTTATTGGTAAAAAGCTACTTTACAATAGAATTATATAACTGGGAAAGGGGAGCTAGTTACGTTCACTCTGTAGGGAGCAGGTGGTAGGAAAGGGTAGATTCTAACCATAAAAAGATAAAAGACAGATAGTCTTGGGGAGACACCAAAGACATAGAGTGGGGAAGTGTGGGTGTATGTGGGAATGCTGGGTAGGCCTGCTGGAACCTGGGGGGAGTTATGATAGATTCGGTAGGGAGGTTGGGATCATGTAGAAGGATTGCATTCTGGGCTATATGGCATGGCTATTCTTGGACGGCAGTGGGAAACCATCGAAGTGTATGGATAGATGAATACATGATATTCAAATTGTTCTTTAGGAAGACTTAACTGTAGTGCTATGAATGCACTGGAGTGAGGAAATATTAAAATGTTGCTCTAACAGTCCAGGTGAAGAAGGATGATTAAATACTGAGTGGCTGAGTGAGCACGTGAATGAAAGTTATAATAGAAAGAAGGGGACAGTTGCAGGTGTCCTCATGACAGAATCAGTCATACATTAAACAATGTGGAAAACCCTAGCCCCTTTACTCAGTTTTCTTTGAAACATAAAAATGACCCTTGCTTTGGAAGACCATTGCACAAACACTGAACAATTTTCAAATCGTGGACCAAGTGAATCTTGAAAACAGCTATAGTTAGCACACCACATCCATCTGAGTTTCTCCTTGTTCTTGCATGAAATAGTTCAAAGTCATGTACTCAGAGTACTTTTCACAGCACCATGCAAGTGTCAAGTTGACTAAAAGCACGTATTTCCATCTGATATCAAACACACTGCCAAGCTTTAACTTTGCAATGAAACTGCAGTATGCCAAATAGAAAATCAGAGAACTGTGATCTTCTGAATGTCGATGTACCAGCTGACCTATAGATGCATATTGTCCTGGTTTTGAAATTAAAGAGTCTCACTAAGGTCATCTGGCTCACAGGGAAAATAAGCCAGTGTATGTGATCTGATATTTTTATGTCAGTGATTTACTTGACTGTCTCTTCAAATTAAGCTTCAACTACCCTACCTTTCTTTATGTCAGTTGTTCTTGCTGAAGTCTAAATAAAGGAAATTTAATCCAGTCAAACTATAGACTGAAAATAAACACTGAAGAGGAAAAGTAAGCAGCCTATGTTATTGGAATTCCAAGAGCTCTTTGAGTTCGGCCAGCACTACTCTTATTGGGGACCATCCGGTGGGACCTTTGGTTAAGTGCATAAACAAAAAGCCAAGTACTATCAGGTAATTGTCTGGCAATATCAGAAAATTTCCATCTTATTTCAGAGAAAAGCACCCTTTGGTGTCAGTGAGCATAACATAACAGTGAGGAAATCCACATTGGCATGCAATGGCTTTTCCCCATTAAGCCATAAAGGGCAGGCTGAGTTATGTTCATGCCTTGCCAAACAAGTTTTAGCTGAAGTCAGGAAAGTGGAAAATGCCTGGGTATTTCATTGTGCAATGGAGAACACCAGATATATTAAGAGACAAGCAAGAGGCAGCAATTTATTGACTGACAAACATGCTCAAATGGAAATAGGGAACCAGAGGACTGGCCATAGAATGGATTTTCCTGTAATAGTTTGCAACTGAAATTTCCTGGAAAAGACCACCCTCCCAGAGAATGGAGAACTGCTCGCGTGTGCGTGGCACAGGCCATCTGAATGGCCCACATTTTCAAGCCAGACAATTTAGGAAATTATACGACTGGAATTTTAAAACCTGCAGTTCTACTTCATATATCACAAAGCCCCGTATTTCTTATCCTGTAATCTTTTAAGCTTGAAATTCCACAAGAGAAACGTTTAATGAATATTGTTCTTTTCCATCCTTTGAAATCCTTTCTTATTAATTTGAAGTAACTGGCAAAATGGTAATTATTGGGCAGTCTGGATCAGAGAGTGTTTCTAAAGCAGTTTTTATATTGAAAGAGAGAGTCAGAGATGAAGAGGAGAGAAAGAGAAGAGAAACAGACAAATAGGAGAGGGGAGAGAAGGAGCGAGAGCAAGAACAGGAGAATATCCCTCACTTGAGTGAAGGAAAGAGAATTTAATTGATATGACTTTAGCACATGTAATTAATTCACTTCTCCGAATAGCCTGCTGTGGTTATTTTGAACCCCATTCTATAGCTGAAAGAGAGACTACGAGAGGTTAAATAAGTTGTCCAAGGTCATACAGACAGGAGAAACTCAACAGTAAGATTTTTCACTAGAAACCACTGACTCCTAAACCCTGCAATTTCTGCTGTTCCTCAGCACATCCTCAGCATGCCAAGAGTTGATAAAGAAAGCTCCTTGAGAATTACCTAAAATTTATTTCTATTATTTTGGTGGTTGGTATTCAAGTGAATGATTTTAAATGCTTTAAAAAAGTGTTTCAAAATTCACCATATCATTCTGGAATAGACATCTTTCCCAGCTCTGCCACAGCTTTGCTCTGTGACCTGAGGCAAGTTACTTAAACTCCCCAAGACTCACTTTCTTCATATGTGAAACAGGAAGAATAAAATCAACTTCATAGGTTATTATATTAAATGAGGTAATCTAAAGAAACACTTAGCACAGTGCCTAGCACATAGTAATGATCAGTTAAGGTTAGTGACAATAGCCCGGTAGATTATGAGACTTTAACAAACAGCCATTAAAATATCATTGATTTTAAAAGATACAGTTAACTTGTCATCCACTTAAGTGTCAGTCATTGGTCAGCTGAGCTCTAAATTAGGCTCACTCAAGGTCCCACAATGAAGGAAGCCTCATTTCAGTGTGGCACATGCTTCCTTGGTCACTTCAATGACAGAAGTGACAATGGTGACTTAGGCTATTGGTCCTTAAGAGCTTACATCTGCAAGTGAAACATGATACTTCTGCCTATATTTCATTAATCAAAGAAAGCTTCATGACCCAGCCAAATTCACTGGGTTGGGGTAGGCCTGGGAGTAGTATGGGCTGTGTAATCCTATCATGCACCCAGAATCAATCATAACAATTATTTAAAATAATTTCTACCATTCATTTGCAAAAAGAAATATAAACTTAAATCCTCTTTATCAAGCAAAATTTAGTGAAATCATTGTTAATGAAATTTTATTATACTGTATTAGCAAATACAAATACCCCTCTGTATCCAAATTGATTCATTCCCAAATTCAACTACCAAGGGATTGGGACTGAGGAGCACTGGTACTTGAGAACCAAGTGAGACACTTCACTAAGTGAAGACCTTTTCTTCTGACATACTTTTCACACAGATATCCCAGTATCCTAACTGTATCTGTCTACAGTTGCTTTTTATCATTCTCTCTCCCTTCCTCTCTCTCTCCCCCCACCTTTCTCCTCCATCTCCCTGCTGTGTGTGTGTGTGTGTGTAATCATTTGAAAGTCACAGACATGATGCTCCATTACCTATAAGTATCTTAATATGCATTTTATAACAAATGACATGCTCTTATATAATTATGATACAATCATAAAAATGAGGAAATTAACATTGGTACAATACTACCATCCAATCCAATGGCCCCATTCAGATCTTGTCCATTGCTCCAATGATATCACTTATGAACTCTTTCCCTTATGGTTCAGAATCCATTCATTTAGTTGTCATGTCTCTTGAGCCCCCTAAATTAGAATAGTTCCTCAGGGTTTTATTTTTCCCTTGTATTTCATGATCTTGACATTTTTGAGGCATGCAGACCAGTTACTTTGTAGAATAGTCTTCATTGTGGGTTTGCTTGATATTTCCTGGATTTAGGTTATACATTTTTTGGCAGGCGTATCAGAGATGCTCTATTCCTCTCAATGTATCATACCAATAGGCACATAATGTTGATTTACCACTTGGTTCACCAAATGTCTGCCAGATTTCTCCACTATAAGGATGCTTAATAAAGTTTTTGTATTTTAAATATTTTAACAAGTATTTAATGGAAAAAGATTTTATAACAATTTTATTATCATGCTTCTCATCAAATATTCACCCTCTAGTTTCAGTATCTATTGATAATTTTTGTCTAAATCAATTATTACCATAAGGTTGCCAAATGTTCATTTTTAAAGTCCATTATTTCTTAGTAGGTGACATGTTGCTCCAAGATAGAGACTTCGCTTCTCTCTCACCTATTTACTCATTCATTCACTTAGATCAGCATGCACTCATAAATTCCTACTTTATCCAGCGGGTCATAATCCATTACTATCATCCTTTTTTCATTGCTCAAATTTTCCTAGATTTGAAAACTAAAAGTACGGTTAAGCTGACTTCTGTATTCTCTTGACATCTCCCCCATTCTCGTGCAGTTCCTACTTTCTTATGCCTACTTTCTTATGCAAAAGGATGTTGAAAGCTCATTCATACTTTTCCTGGCCTAGTATTGAAATCAGTCATTTCTCTAAAGACCTCTGTTTCTTTTGAGTGGGAACGGATATTTAGAAAACAAGATCCTGGCGCTCATTGTTTCTGGAACGCCATTGTTTTATAGGCCCTCTCAGAGACTAGAACTAGTAAATACACACACACTCACAAATTCACTTATATGTATATCTATTTCTAAATCAGTTTATCTACATATGTTAAAAAGTGTGAGTTTACATGAATACCTCCAATTCCAATTCAAGTTCATAGGGTTTATTATGTATCCTTCACCTCAATCCTTCTGCTATGTTGACCCACTGCTCTGGCCCCAGGTTCTTGAGGTGACTAAAGACCTTATTTTGTATTACAAAACTATTTGGAAGGTACAGTAAGAATTGAAAAGAAAATATTCCTTTTTGTGCACGGTCTCATTCTTTTCACAGCAAAAGTATTTATGAAATACCTATAGTAAGGGCTGAAGAAGGCAGAGAGGACTCTCAGCTTTGAACAGTGCTTTGTGGGCCCACAAATTTACAAACTAGGACAAGAAATGGTTTTTGTGGTGCAATTTTTTAATCATTTTATTCCAGAATCATATACAAGAAGGTCTGCCTAAAAAAATAGGGGATACATGAATTTTTTCATTAGTACTGAATTGATATCATTGATTTTCAGTATATGTACATATACATATAAGAGAGAAAAACATCTATAATGGGATTCGTAACTCTAGCCAAGATGGAGTAGGCTCATTCCTTCCAGCTTCTCTCTCTAAAAACTATAATGATAATAATAATAATAATAATAATAATAAAAACATTGGCTATAACACCAAAAAAGAAGCCTAAGAAGACCATGAAAGGTGGAAGGAAGACAGACTGCCTTGGGACCTCAGGACTTAAGGAACAACACAGTGGTGAATCCTCTGGGTTTCTTTGATTGCCTCCCATGTATCCCAAAGAAAGCACTTTAGGAGGCTTCAACCCTCAACTGCCAACAGGTGCAGGAGCAAAGAAACAAACAAACAGACACCTTCAAGAATATCTTATTCCCCCTACCAAAGGATGGAAATAGGGTAGCTTTTCAACAGAAAGTGTTTTTCCTACTATAGCCAAACATTAATAATAATAATAATAATAGTAGTAGTAGTACCCCACACTTTCTCCCCCTGGTTTCAGTGAGGCCAAGCAATGAAATTTCTTCCACCCTACACCCTGTGTGTGCAAGCATGGTGTTCTATTTTCTCACTCAGTAGTGTCAGTATTTCCAGTAGGGAGCTGAGCCTGCACCCCCACCCAGCCTCAACAAGACCAGAAAAGGTGATACAAGGCAGGGCTAGCCGACACTGCTGGTGTCAGCAGACCCAGGGAGGAGCTGGATGCCTATGCCCACCCGGCAGCAATGACACTGACTGAAGAGGTACAGAGCTGGCCTCATCTGGTCAGTGCTTCACCTCCCCCACTCGGATAGCAGCAGGGCACATTATGGAGCTGAGCATCCATTCCAAACGGCATCAATAAAGCAGGAAAAGACGATGAGAGGCAGGGCTAGTTGGCACTGCACATATCTTCTCAAAACCCCTAGAGTCCCCAGGATTCAGTAGGGAGCTGAACTTCTAACCCAGCTCTGCAGCAGCAAAGTGGTGGCAAGAACATAAACACCTACCTGACTCTTGCACTGCATATCAACAGGTAGCTGCCAGAAAGAAAGAAAGAAAGAAAGAAAAAAAGAAAGAAAGAAAGAGAAGGAAAGGGAAGGAAAGGGAAGGGAAGGGAAGGAAAGGAAAGGAAAGGAAAGGAAAGGAAAGGAAAGGAAAGGAAAGGAAAAGGAAGGGAAGGAGAGCAAAGGGAAGAGGGGCACCTGGGTGGCTCAGTCTGTTAAGCATCTAACTTTGGCTCAGGTCATGATCTCGCAGTCTGTGAGTTCGAGCCCCACATAGGGTTCTGTGCTGACAGCTCAGAGCCTGGAGCCTGCTTCCGATTCTGTGTCTCCCTCTCTCTCGGCCCCTCCCCTGCTCATGCTCTGTCTCTCTCCCTCTGTCAAAAATAAACATTACAAAAAAGAAAAAAGAAAAAAAAGAAAAGACTAAGTAGATTTCAGAGTCTTATAATCTAATATCCAAAATGTCCAGCAGACAGTTGTAAAATCACAAGAAAATCCCAACTTGAATGAGAAAAGAAAATCAACAAACACCAACATCCAGATGGATCAGATGTTGGAATTAAGTGACAAGGATTTTAAAGCAGTCATCATCAAAATACTTGATTAAGCAATTATGAATCCTCTTCACACAATTAAAAATGAAAGACAATCTTAGCAAAGAAATAACAGTTATACTAAAAGGTCCAAATAGATGATACTAGTTGATAACACTGTATTGTATAATTGAATGTTTTCAAGAGCTTAATGTTCTTAATTGTTCTATCAACTTAATGTTATCCTTTAAAAAAATGTTAAAAATGTAAATATATGAAATGATGGATGTGTTAATTAATCTAATGGGTCCTTTCACAATGTATACATATATCAAATCATCACATTATACACTATCAACATCTTATAATTTTATTTGTATTTAAACCTCAATAAAACTGGGGGGGGGGGGGGAGAAAAGAACCCAATGGAAATTTTAGACCTGAGAAATGTAACAACTGATAATAAGGACTTGCTGGATGGACTTAGTCATAGAATGGAGATAATAAAGGACAGAATCAGTGCATTTGAAGACAGATATATAGAATTTACCCAATCAGAATGACAGAGAGAAAGTAAACTGATAAAAAGAAAATGAACAGTGTATCAAGAACCTGTGAGACCATAATAAAAAATCTAATATTCACACCTTTGGAGTCAGAGAAGAAAAGGGAAAAAAGAATGGGATGGGAAACTCTCCCAATTTGGTGGGAAACATAAATATATACATTCAAAAAGCTGAGCAAACCTCAAACAGGATAAACCCAAAGAAATTTAAACTGAGATGTATCGTAATTAACTTTTTGAGAATGAAAGGCAAAGAGAAAACCTTGAGAGCAGCCAGAGAGAAATAACCCGTTACCTATAGGTAACAGCAATTTGAACACAGCAGATTTCTCATCTGAAACACTGAAGCCAAAAGGAAGTGACGCCACAGTTTTCAAGTACTACAAACAAAGCACTGTGGGGAGCCTGGGTGGCTCAGTAGGCTAAGTGTCCGACTCTTGACTTCGGCTCAGGTCAAGATCTCACGGTTCATGAGTGCCAGTACCCTGTCGGGCTCTAGGCTGACAGTGCAGCGCCTGCTTGGGATTGTCTCTCTCTCCCTTTCCCTCTGCCCCTTCCCTGCTCATGTTCGCTCTCTACCTCTCAAAATAAATAAATAAACTTAAAAAAAAAAGAACGATGCAGTCTGATACCAGCTGGAAAGTGTGAGCTGTAGGTGTGACCCCAGTTTTCTCTTGCTGGTTTGTGACAGAAACGTGGTCCTCCTACGGAGCCTCAGGACATCTGCTCAAAGACGGAGAGCCAGAGACAAATGACAGAGCATTTCACTATTTGAGTCCAGCCTTGAGCTGATATGGCATCAGGAAGACAGCTTTTCTAATCTCCCCCAACAAGAGAAGGGACATTGCTTAGAAATACACCTGGGAGTGCTCTTGTAGGAAAAATTGCCAGTGATTGAGAGAACTTCTGAAACTAAGCCCAGGGCTAGTCTCCTGGCAAGAAAAGAAAAGTCGGACTCTTCAATTTTGTTCAAACAGGTTAGGGGTGAGGGTGGAAGAAGAGTAGTCTGAGGTGTGGAGGGGTGATCTAGTGTAAAAAAAAAATAGTAACTCTTCCATGATTCCTCTGTCTGAATATTCTAGGTCTGGACCACATCGAAAGCAGTTAAAAATAAAGTGGATTGTTTTGCTTATCTGTCATCCCAGTGCAGTTTCCATATTATTTAAAATAGCAAGCTATCTTTGGGTGACATTCGCCTTAGTGATGTGAATTGCAGTTTTCTTTATGATGTCAGAACCGAGTTATTTAGTAAGTGGGAGGGAAGCTATCTTAAGGTACAGAATGTACCTTAACAGGAAGAAACTCAGTTGAACTGAATAAACTAGAGTTTGCATTCCCTCAGTCTCTATTTTTCATCTAATATTACCCCATGCTACTGGAGCTTCAGCCAAGAATTGAATTTTATTCTTTCTGGCCTTGTGATTTCTCTTCAGTAAGAAATGTTCAGGCTTAGACACATTAATAAATGCAAATAAATTTAGCTAGTATTTGCTTGACTGATTCTTAAAGAGGATCAAGAAAGGAACTAGAGAACACTCCTGATAAACTATTTAAAGGAGCACTTTTAAATGGGCAAGGTGGGGGGCACCTGGGTGGCTCACTCGGTTGAGCGTCCGACTTCGGCTCAGGTCAGGATCTCACGGTCTGTGAGTTCGAGCCCCGCGTCGGGCTCTGGGCTGACGGCTCAGAGCCTGGAGCCTGCTTTGAATTCTGTGTCTCCCTCTCTCTCTGACCCTCCCCCATTCATGCTCTGTCTCTCTCTGTCTCAAAAATAAATAAACATTAAAAAAAATTTTTTTTAAATAAAATAAATGGGCAAGGTGGAAGGAATGGCATTTTGCGGTGTTTCGGATACATAATATATTTTAGAGAATGTTCAGAAAAAAAGAAAGTGATCAAACCGTAGTCTTTTAGACATAGATGACATGACAAGGGGTTTGTTTGATACATACTGAACATTTGCAAATTATTTCAATTCACTTCCAGTATAGTAGAGGAAAAGGTTTGTTGAAGAAAAGGTCTTTATAAAGCACGCGGAGGTATTTAGAGCAGATTAGATTTCATTTGTGACGTAAGGGGGAAATACTCAATATTTCTTTTACATGTTAAGCAGCTATTTAATTACCAGCAGGTACACTGCTGCTCCTGTCTCTCGCAGCCAAGCTTGCACTAAGCGTGACAATTCCATGTGCTTTATTAAATGACTTGTTAATGTTAGTCTTCCCCAAAAAAAGGATTTGTGGCGAGAAATGAGTGCCATTGGAAGGGGGCTGGAGGACACCAGTCCTGAAACTCTGCTGCTCAGGAGCACTGCATGGGACTGCTTTACAACAAGCACATCAAGAAAAAGGAATGGGTTCAAACTCAGTATTTCTTATCAGTGTGCAAAAAATAAAATACAAGCCTGTATATAAAATGCAGTTAGTAGAGGGAAGTTTCCGAATGACCCGTGTTTTTAGTGTTTTGTTCACTAACTTGATATGACCTTTCCATATCTTATTTTGCTTGGTTTTCATTCCTTAGGTCTTCTGCCAGTCACAATAAATACTGCAGCCCTGTAGAAGCTAACTGGCACGATTTCCAGGTTGCCCAAAGAGGAAAATAGTGGGATGCTTACTGAATTTGATTAGGGTAGTTTATTTTCTATATCAAGTAACTTCAGTCAAGGAAATTTCACAAACATGAACTACTAAAATCTTAGAGGAAGTGCTTGCAGTGAACCACTAAATCTCAAGGGTTTGCTTTAACCTCAGAGGTAATTCTATCTTTATAGTTAATCAGTGACATAGCTAAGAATTCAAGAGAAAAATATCCCTTTTTGCCAGAATTGTCTGTAGATGTTTAAATTCAAATAAACAAGAAAAGCAAATGATCCAAAGATAGTGGTCTTTGAGTTTCATTGGAATTCATAAAAGTCTTCTCTTTAAATAGTGCTGCTTTTGGACTAGCCCAATACCCTTAGACGTTGAGTTGATGGGTAAACGGTTATTTTAGGTGTTCTACTGGTTAAGTGGAGTCCTTGAGAGGTTACGAACTAGAAGGAGACAATATGAGGTGAAGCTGGGCCAGAAAGTTTTCTCTTTTCTCGAATTGATGTGATACACCAAGTTTTCAGGGAGAGTGCCCTTGAATTTACATGGCCTAACAGCAGGTCAGACAGTCCCATCTATTCACGCCATGACCCTGCAAGCCCTTTCACCTCTCTGAGCCCAGCAACAAAAGGAGGCCTCTGGCACTTTCCCTATTTATGCCATGTTTGTCACGAGACCATGGTCAGCTAAAAGATAAAAAAAGCTACTTTATATAAAAGAAAATCATTATACAAGAAAAATATAGTATGTTTTATTTTCATAACATAAAAGTGACTAAATTCAAACCATCCTACTTACCCAAATTGCTTAAACATGGCCAAGCAGTGCTATCTGGTCATTTTTCACACTTACATATGAAAAATTCATCATTAATATATCAGTACCATGACTGAATCTACGGCTTTGAAGTCTTGGAAGCAAATTACAGGTTACAGATTGGCTTGCTCTTGGGATTTAAATAATGTGCTCTGTGGAATTAATAATTGTATAAGAAATATTTGCTGAATGAAGTAATGAATGAACAAAGCTTGTGCACAGAAATAAATCCAACTCTAGATGCCAGAGATGCAGGAAAGTTCATTGCCTTTTTTTTTTTTTTACAGAAAATGCCATTTAACAGAGATTTGAATTTCCATTATTAGACAACTTTATGTAAGTTAAGGCATATCTCCTTAAAAGTCTATAAAAATACATAGTAGAGGGGCAGCTGGGTGGCTCAGTTGGTTAAGTGCCCGACTCTTGATTTTGGCTCAGGTCATGATCTCACGGTTCAAGCCCCACATCGAGTTCCACACTGACAGCACAGACCCTACTTGGGGTTCTCTCTCTGTGTCGGTCTGTCTCTGCCCCTCCCCGACTTGTGCTCTCTTTCTCTCAAAGTAAATAAATAAAAACTTTTAAAAAAATACAGGGTCCCTTGGTGACTCAGTCAAGCATCTAACTTCAAGCCAGGTCATGATCTCACAGTTCATGAGTTCAAGTCCTACTTAGGGTGAATCTGTGCCCTGCTTCAGGTAAGCTCGAGCCCTGCTTCAGATGAGCCCCCACTTCACTCTCTCTCTCTCTCTCTCCCTTTCTCTCTCTGCCTCTCGCTCACTTACACCTTCTATCTCTCTCTCAAAAAAAAATACATATTTGATACAATGCCTTCATTCATTCTTGATGTTTGCTTACTATTTCAAACAGGAAATACTAAACGAAATGTTGAAAGAGGTCGATCACTCTGATTCCTGGATCTTGGTAACTTAGACAGACTGCATGTCCAAGTGTATTTCTGACCGTCATGCAGGAAGAACTACCTTAAAAACACCATTTTTTTCTTAAAAATCACCATTTTTTTTCATAGAAATGAATAGTTTTATTTATTTTTGTTTATTTATTTTTAATGTATCAACTTTATTTTTTTTTCATTTTTTTAACGTTTATTTATTTTTGAGACAGAGAGAGACAGAGCATGAACGGGGGAGGTCAGAGAGAGAGGGAGACACAGAATATGAAACAGGCTCCAGGCTCTGAGCCATCAGCACAGAGCCTGACGCGGGGCTTGAACTCACGAACCGCGAGATCATGACCTGAGCCGAAGTCGGACACTTAACCGACTGAGCCACCCAGGCGCCCCAGAAATGAATAGTTTTAAATGCTTATTCACATACCAGTCAAGACTTGTGTGCAAAGAACTCAAAATGAATGTAATTATGCTCTGGTCTTATCACTCTTACTCATGGAATACTAAGGAAATCTGTTAAGTAGGAAGATTTAGTAAAAGATTTCACAGTACAATAGTTACAGTAAAGTTGGCTTTTTAAATGTGAATAAACTATTCCAGTAGATGTCTAAAAATAAGGAAAAAGTCTTAGTTGGCATTCTACTCTGCCAGCTCTGCAGAATAGCACACCATTCTGGCTTGGAATCTTAAAACACACACACACACGCACACGCGCACACACACACACACACACACACACACTGAGTCATTTGTAAATAATACAAACTTGGGAAGTTTCTAACGGTAGAAATTTAGTAAAATTTAGTTCACAATACTTAGATGTTTACTACAGTTATCTATAGCTAGGCTCAAAGTTCAGTCTTAAAGTTTATTGTCTATGTGACAGTAATCAGTTTGGAGAAGTCTTGAGAATATTTTTGCTACTGTCCTACTTTGCCCTCTATGTATATCACAGAATCTCATTGTGCCTCAGACTAAGTTAAGTTCAGCATATAAGATGATAAATCAATTATTTGGTGCCCTTTGATCACCAGTAGTCTGGGCAGAGCATTCTGGTGACTGCCACTACGTTCCATGAATAAGAAGTCTTGGCTGGAAAGAATCCCTACTTCCTTTCTCTTTGTGACTCAAGTTTTTGCTTTCCTACTGGTCCTCCACAATGGGTTTTCTCTTTACCATCTCCATCTGGAGCCATCTCTACCACCATGAATGGCCTCTACTGGTAGCTGACATGACTCACAATCTTGGTCGAGGACTGAACACTTTTCTCAGGTTGGTTGGAATTATTGAGAGTTTCTTTACAAAGAAATAAAGGGAAATGTGACATCTCTCCTTGTATTAGCCATTGTCTTTGTCTGCCTCAAATGAACTCTTTCCTTTTCTATTAATAGATCTTGGCCTGATTTCAAAGGCAGACACGAAACCCAGCATGGAAAAACCATCTCTGTGGCCTCAGTTCAGATAGAGGCACAGCTAGAGTACATAAATGCTTCCTGAGATTTTGTATCTAAAGCTTGTGAGCACACTTTTCATCTCTGGGGGGTGGAAATCATGGAGTGTGAAGCCCGTGCTGCAATATGGTTGTGATCTCCATTCAGTATGGTGAAGAAAGGAAGAAAATCCATCTGTAGAAGGAGAGTATGAAGCCAAATAGAAAATGCATAGAGAAAGAGAAAGGGAGAGAATTCCAATTTTGTTTAAGGCCCAAGGCCAGCTCTTCCATCACCCTTCTGTGAGCCAATAAATTCCTCCTTTTAACTTAAGTTTGTGAGAGATGATTTCTGTCACTTGTAACCAAGAGTGTTGACCATTAACCACAAAGTATTAGAAAACCAATGAAATAAAAGACTACAGAACACAGTTTTTTTTTTTTTTAGGTGAGAATAACAAAAGTTTGCCTGAAACTTAACATCTTAACCTGCAAACTGTATTCACC
Organism: Panthera tigris; assembly: GCF_018350195.1. Lineage (NCBI taxonomy): Eukaryota > Metazoa > Chordata > Mammalia > Carnivora > Felidae > Panthera > Panthera tigris. The sequence continues at coordinate 19,625,437 of NC_056676.1, forward strand.
AGACTTACAAGTTTTGTTTTTGTTTTTTAACCTCACTAATTCACTCAGACTTGAGTATTTAATCAGACAACTCAATATTTGGTCCCAAACTAATTAAGGTTGTCACTTTTTGTTAGTGTACAGAGCGATTCCAAGTACTTTGCAGATCTTTCCATTCATTCGTACCTTCACTTATTTGTCAAGGTCAATGTTCTAGGCGCTATAGTTACAAATAAGAAACAGAACAGCCAACTCTAAGAGCTCATAGTCTAGTGAGGGCATAACACCGATGGATGTTACGGGAATGCAGGAGGGTCCAGCTAGTGCTCTGGGTGGGTGGAGAAGTCCGGAAAACTTTACATAGGAGGTGACACTTGAGCAATGTCACAAAGAAGGAGTGGCTCTTTTGCAGCAGTGCCTTTCCACAGTTGTCACTTTCTCACCCTTTCCATTTCTGCATTTGAAAATGGAGACACTTAGAACATTAGAAATGGCCTCAGTGCCAATAATTGGAGTTAAGAAAATTTTGGCTTGACCCATAACATGAACAGGTGAGAAAGACTGCAATGCTCAAAAACAGATTTTATGCTATAAAAACTGGAATCAGATGAAACAACATGAAAATTAAGATGAATAGAGGAAAGATCTGTTTTGTATTTCTGGGTAGAATTTGGATTTTTCGTTCCAGGTCCACTTTTTAAACATTATTAATAATTCTGAAGGCCCTGCATAGGTCCAGGAACATTGCCAGAATTTCAAGGCATGAAACTATGAGTTTCTTCACCATGGTTTTTTAATCATTTCAGTTCTGAAATTAACCTTCCACAGGCTGTTCACATTAGTAACTAGTAATTCATATTAGTTGACCAAAAGGCAAACTTTCAGATGATGGTACTGTTTTGAAGTTTTAGCTCTTCTCAAGGACGTAATCACTCACATGCTATCGAAATTGAACTAGCAATCAAAATAACTGTTAGGAGCCTCAGAGTTTGTATGTTGCTTGTTTCTTTTAAGCCCAGCAAAATATGCCTACATTTTAAGTGAATGGTCTTGCCTTCAATTTTGTTATTGTATTATCTCTTAGGACTGCATCTTGATAAAATGAAATCGAGTTTTAAAAGTGACTTAGGTGTCTATGGATTAAAATTGTTCATATATTTCAAGATTTTCTTCACTGTCAAAGATAGGACAATTACTGTGACTTGTTGTGTGAGCTCCGGGAGAAACTCTTCATGCACACATCATTTTTATGACATCATTCGCATTAAGAATAGGAAGGAAGTGATTCAAAGGGAACTGGATACTATTCAGACATACCAAAGAGGTGGAGAGAATATTGCAGAAGGCTGACCAAAAAGAAAGAACAGCAGACAAAACAAATAACAGAAAAAAAGGAACACACCTTTGTGTTTATATTCAAAAACTTAAGAGTCAGTATGTTTCTACGGAGAAAGGTAGCAAAAGAGGTCCAGAGGTTATGATTGACTACGTCTAAAATAGAAACACTTTCCAATACCACCACCAATTTATCAGCTTATTTTACGACACAAGCATGTATTTTACAAAAGCATTCTGGGGCAATACTGATTTTGTCTGAATTCATTAGAGTCATCTTTTCATATGCTGTAAGTCACTTAATATCCCAAAGGAACCGGTGCTAACAGAATAGATTCTTTTCACAATAATTTCCCACCCAGTCTCATATTATCTCTTTTCTCTATGCTAACTGCTTATTTTCTGGAACACTGAGTTCATTGCACAAGGTCAACGCTCTGCCAGTAAGCGGTTAAGGCCAGAGTGACCTTGCCCTTTTTCTTCTATCACAGGATTACACGGCATGTTTGGCAGATTGCTAAACTAAATAATGTGACATATGCATATTTTTCAAATTGTCTACAGTCTGTAGACAAATTACTACAATTTTGATTTTTTGGGTGATTTTCCATCAAGATTAAGGTGAAACATCCTTAATAAAGTTTTGTACCCAGGGGCGTCTGGGTGGCTCAGTCGGTTAAGCATCTGACCGCGACTCAGGTCATGATTTCATGGTTCACAGGTTCGAGCCCCACATCAGGTTCTGTGCTGACAGCTCAGAGCCTGGAGCCTGCAGCCTGTTTGATGGATTCTGTGTTTCCCTCTCTCTCTTCCCCTCCCCAACTCGTACTCCAACTCTCCCTCTCAAAAATAAGTAAAACATTAAAAAAAAAAATTTTAAATAAATAAATAAAGTATTGTACCAAACCGCAGTTCTGGTTAAGTCTACCAGTGTTTGCCTCTGCTCACTGATTAGTAGGACCATGATTTTTTTTTTTTTTTAGAATAACTTTTTATTTTCTAATTTAACAGCCTCAGGGTCTAATCTCTTCATATTTTTCAGGGTAAAAACAGCTTTAAATGTTTCAATGTAGACTATACATAGAAACTATAGTTTCTACTATGAATAAAAATAATGATTTGGTATACATTTGAACCTCCATTTTCTACCTTTGTTTATTGCCTAGGTTCAGATATTTAAGTGTAGTCACATGAAATTCAAGCTCAATTAAAACTTTTGACAGTGTTAGTAAATAAGTGTTTGGTAGCTTACTATCAATTAACTTTCAATACAGTCTTGTGTAGATTTAAAAAAAATCACCATCCTAGGGGCGTCTGGGTGGCTCAGTCGATTAAGCATCTGACTCTTGGTTTCTGCCCAGGTCATGATCTTATGGTTTCGTGGGTTCGAGCCCCCCGCATCAGGCTCTATGCTGACAGTGCAGAGCCTGCCTGGGATTCTCTCTCTCTCATTCTCTCTCTCTGCCCCCTCTCTGCTCTCTCTCTCAAAATAAGTAAATAAACTTAAAAAAAATCACTATTTTTCAAGAATACCCACTTTTTCCAAAGAACATGAATATACATTTATGACAGTAAATTAGGAGAAAGGACAAGAGCAAATGAATTTTTGAAAGTTCTGTTTGCTTTGGAGATTCTAAAGATAGTTGAGAAATTTAATTTGGAATTTTTCAGTTTCAATAGGATGTCTTAAGTTATCACGAGATTATCACTTCCACATGTGTGGCTAGTATTTCTGGACTAATATTTTAGGGTGCCTGAAAGAGATTCACTTCAGAAAACAATGGTGATTCCAGGCTAATGAAAGGTTTCAAGGGTCAGAAGTCAGGAGATTATTACTCTTCTCTCCAGCTCTATTATTGATCCGATATGCAAACTTCAGGAAATTATTTTATCCTTCTCCCAAGTATTGGTTTGATATAAAAAACAAAATCATATTAGCAGTCCGAAACGTCATGTTCTTGTAAGCAGTTCTTTATAATCACCGTTTGTCACGTGAGAACAGTTTACATACTGTTACTGGGAATCTTCACCAGTAGAGTCATTTTCCCATTTCTTCAAAACCTTATCTAGAAATGCTGGAATATCCGTTCTTCAGAAAGCAGATAAATCTTGTCGCCATGCCAACCAAAACTAATGTTATGGGAGATAAATGTGGTAATGTCCATACTTCTTTCTTTAAAGGGCACTTTAGCCTTTCCTGGTACTTGATGTGTTCTGCACAATGAAAATGAACGCCCATAGCTCCACAAGGAGCTGTAATGTCATTGCTCTTGGCTGCCACAAAGTGGCAGTGTGCCCACTAACTTCCCCATTACTGAAGCCAACCTTGGTCTTCAGAATGAACCAGGCTAAGAGAACTACACCTCAAGTTTAGGGTTGCCAGACAAAACACAGGAAGCCCGGTTAAATTTAAATTTCAGATAAACAGCAACATACTTATACTAAAAAATTATTCAGTGTTTATCTGAAATGCAAATTTAACTGAGTGTCCTGTATTTTGAAGTGCCAAATCTAGCAACTCTACTGTGTAAGTTTGACTCTTGCAATCATGCAACCTTCTTAAGTTGAAATATACTTATCTTCAATGTATTAGGTAGTTATCCAAATCTACTGAATTATGGAAACACTTTAGTTAGGGGTGTCTATATTTCCCTCTTCCACTTGACTTCCATTTACCACATAGTACCTGACCCACATTTTTACTCATAAAAATGAATGTAGTTGAAGGCATATTTGTAGTACATTTGAATGCTGGCTACATCGTGGCTATTACATTAACAAGCATGTACTGATCACACAATACATACTTTAGAAAAACGTGCACCAAAGAAGTTAGAAAAGATGGTAAAGAAGGGGCAGAAATTGACCTGAATCTTGGGGGTGAGGGTGGAGAAGAAAAACTTAAATGAAGAGAATGAATACAAGAAACTTTTGAAGGGCAGGTATTTTCATAGCAAATTAAATTTTCATAGCATAAAATTAAAATATTTATGAAAATCTTAAAGGTTTAGTCCAAGGAACCAGTTAGAATATTGGACAATTAACATGATTTATTCATTCATTCTCGTGCCCAAATAATCTTGGCATATATCATATATACTCAATAATGAAATAATTGAATTATTTCAAAAAATAAGAATGATACTGAGCTTGATTGCACTTAGTTTTCCATTTTTAATTCACTTGAAATTTTCTCCTTTATTTTAATGAAATCACTTCAAGCCTTATCAAATTTCAGCAGAACTCAATCTGGCTTTTATTATAACAGTCCTATGTAATTTTTTTATGTATAAAATTATGTATATTAGTTGTTTACTCCAGTGTACTGGGTTTAGAATAGAATTTGTCTTTCTTTGTCTAATGTATTCAAAAGTCAGTTTAAATTTAAATACAGATTTTAACTTAATACAAAGTGTCCCATAAAATTCTGCCTTTAATCTCACTCGCTCTACCAGAAATCTTGCATCGAAGATGTGGTTCATGAGTTTTTGCTTCCTTTTTTCAAGGGACTGAAAATTATGTACTCAACCTGACCTATAAGAATGCATGTATCTCTGCTTCCCACTCTCATCAAGTACATTCTGTGCAGAAGGGCTCCGCTTTTTACAAATTTACAGGATAAGCAAATCATCTATTTCTTATGATAAGGAGAGATAGTGAATGAAAATCTATAATTGCTATATTCTGCATAGTGAATAAGTAACAAATCTACCTCAAGCTACACATATTGTCTAATGCAACCTAGCTATAAGCAAACACCTTATGCTGTTGATTTATATTACAGCAAAAAGTATGTACTGTAGCTAATCAATAATTTTATTACTTTTTGGAAATTTATGCTATATTTCACCATTTCAACAATCTATATTAGGTAAAGCCTTTTTACCTTGAGCAAAGTATTATAGAGTTTATTATCATCAGCATCTCATTTTTGGGGTGTATGTACCAGATATTCTGCTGGGTGCTATACCAAAAAAAAAAAAAATGCATTTTTACAATTCACTTCTTTCTAACAGATTTTTAAGTGACTTACAAACATAAAGTTAAAAGAGGTTATGATTACTGATATAGTTACAGTTACAATGAGCTGATGGTCTTCAACGGTTGCTAACAGGGATTAGCTCGTGTGGTTCAAAGCTCTCTAGTGAAGAAAGCAAAACAGGAAACCTGAGTGGTTCCAGGAATGGCAGAGAGGTAGAGTTATGTTCTCTAGCATGGAACCTTATTTATAAATATTCCAAATTGCTAACTAATGGCAAATTTACACATTTTGATGATACACAGAACAGAAAATAAGATTAAAATTTTCTTACGGAAATCAAGTACTCTTCAGAGTAACTGAGTAAATGAGAATCCAACTTTGTGTGAAGGAGGGCAAGGGAACAGGATGTAAGATGACAATGTTTATATCTCATTCATGGATACTGTAATAGAAACACAGGATATTTCAATAGTACAGTAAATGGACAGAGCTTGATAAGAAGCAAAGAATATTTAAATCCAGATGAGAATGGCCGAGTAAAGAAAGGAAAGACTACTGTATGGTGGTAAAGAGCGTGTCAGAAAAAAAAGACCTAATTCTTCTGATACATGAAAGTTTCTATAAATCAATAAGAATAAAACCAAAACCCTGAAAAATAAGCAAAAAACATGTACAGATAGTGCGCTGAAGCAGAAATAGAAATAACTCATCTAAAAAGATGGTCATCCTCACTCGTCTTAAGAGAAGCGCAATTAAAACCATGAGATAACATTTTTCATCATCAAACTGCTAGGAGCACAACAGTTACGAGGACACTAAAGACAAGAGATACACAGAAAGCAAGATAAAATGACAGTAGCAGTGAAGGAGGAGACAGCTATTGTAGATGGTGTGGACCATTCTGATTGAGGTGGGAGTGGAGGGTAGGAGAAAGGAGGAAGTGAATGAAAGCAAACAATGAGTATAGATGGCTTTGTTGATGTATTTTTGCTATAAACGAGACGAGAAGGATAGTAACTACAGGGGAGTAAGGAGTAAAAAGAGTTTTGTTTATTATGAAATGAACGAGAAATGTGTAGAATGTGTATAGTATGCTACCATTTGTGTGTTCTGAGTTTTAATAGATAGATGAAAGACAGAGAGAGAGAGAGAGATGCTTGTGCATGCAAATATGTAAAGAATATTTCTGGAAGGATTCACATAAGGAAATTAGGTAGCTAAAAGACAAGAGGTAGAAGATCATTTCCTTTTTTGCTTTTCAATTTCATGCCATATTCTTGAATCATCCATACAGAAAGAAAACAATTCACTATTTAAAATACCATACAAAGGGGTGCCTGAGTGGCTCAGTCGGTTGGGCATCAGACTCTGGATTTCAACTGGGGTAATGGTCTCATGGTTTGAGATCAGCCTTGTGCTGTGCTCTATGCTGCCAGCGCTGAACCGGCTTGGGATTCTCTCTCTCTCCCTCTCTGCCCCTCTTGTTTTCTCTCTCTCTCTCTCTCTCAAAATAAATAAGCTTCAAAAATAATTTTTAAAAATATTATATAAATTGTGCTCAACTGTGAACATGATTTAATTGTTCTCCATTCAAGTTGCATCTTACAAATTAATTTAGAAATGTTGAAAATCATGTTTATATTTTTTTAATTTAAAAATTTTTTTAAATTAGTTTCATTGCATTAAGAAAACAATAATCAGAAAATTTCATTAACCTTCAAGTTCCATGTGGACTTTATTAGCTAATAAATATTTTCTAAATCCTAATCTATCAGCATAAGTCAAAATACATTTTCACAATTGTTGTGGGTTGAGTTGTGTCCCCAGAAATGATATATGTTCAAGTCCTAACCCTCAGTATGTGTGAATATGACCTTACTTGTAAATCAGGTCTTTGTTGATATAATCAAAGTAAGAGGAGGTCGTATTGAATTTGAGTGGGCCCAAACCTATGACTGGTGTCCACATAAGACAAGGGGACTTTGGACACAGAGATACACAGAGATAATGCCATGTAACAGTGAAAACCAAAACTGCAATGATGCAGCCTCAAGCCAACGAATGGTAAGGATTGCCAGCAACCAGCAAAAACTAAGAGAGGCAAGGAAGGGTTTTTCCCAAGAGTTTTTAGTGAGACCATGGCCTACCAACACCTTGATTTTGGACTCCAGACCAAAAACTGTGAGAGAATAGCTTTCTTTTGTTTTAAACCCAGTCTGTGTTATTTGGCTACAGCAGCCCCAAAACTAATACAATAAAGTGATATTTCATGAATGATGTGGGAAAATGTGTCTTGGAAAAGTAGTTTAGATTTCAGGAATATGAGATCATATGCATTCACAGAAAACAGAGATTAGAGTAAGTATAGAATATCTTTTAAAGGAGCAAGATAAATTGTTCCAAATCTAACCGGATGATTTGAATACAAAAGATAAAAAAAAAAAGATAATTGATACAGGGCAGCTCTGTACATACGAGTGAAATAGATATAAAGGTGAATACTCATTTCTCACATGACAAAGATGGTAAATAGATAAAAGAAAGAAAAGACTGTTTCGCAGACATAGGACTTTGTGATTCAGACCGACTCTTCTGAGAGTTTGTCTATTAAACAATCTGACCCAAAGAAAGCACAAATGTCTTTATTCATGTGGAAGGAGTATGTTCATGTTGGGAAAGGTGTTGCCAACAAAATACTGAATACTTCAGAATTTAAAAAAATTATGCAACTGCAATGGCTCAGTGTTTTACACAGGGGCAATGAGTAATTGCTGTTCTGTGTTTATTTTTAGATAAAAGATCTGCAGCTATAGAACCCTTCTCCATGACATTTTCACAGAACACACTATTTAAGATTTACATCATTTCATCACTCAAGGTAATTTATTTCTTAAGAATACCATAAAATCTATTTAAGTCATTTCCTGTCTCCCAATGAAATGAAAGGCATCTCTAAAGGGATTTCAGTGTATCCTTTTGAGTGTGTGTGTTTTATATTTTTGCATTTTCCCAGGAAGAAATGGAGACAGTGACTCAATTAATACCTTATGCTTATTCTCTCATTATTCCATTCTTGGTTTCAGCAATTATTTGAAATAAATGGAGGCTGTTTGCTCAACTCTCTTAGGCTGGTGCTTATTAAATAATAGCCCTGGTCTGCCCTATGTTGTTCTTGTAGTCCAGTCATGAATAAATAGGACTCCAGCTCTCATTCAAAGGAAGCTTTGGAAATGACTCTTATTTATTTCTGCTAACATTACAAAGAGAGAGAGAGAAACTATTGACAGTGATAAAAAAAAAAATTAAAGTCTATGCAGTCTTAATATACTGATGAAGATCCTTAAGTATTTATTTGAAGATGAGAAACTGTTAACTCATCACAGACAGTGGATTGGGTCTGAGGATTAAGATTCCCTGACCCCAAATTGTCAAGCGTTCCTGACTAAGATACTCAAACAATCTAGGAATTAACACTCACTTTTAAAAAAAAAATTTTTTTTTAACGTTTATTTATTCTTGAGAGACCAAGAGAGACAGAGCACAAGAGGGGGAGGAACAGAGAGAGGGAGGGAGACACAGAATCTGAAGCAGGCTCCAGGCTCTGAGCTGTCAGCACAGAGCCCGAAGCAGGGCCCGAACCCAGGGACCTCCAGACCATGACCTGAGCTGAAGTCGGATGCCCAACTGACTGAGCCACCCAGGCCCCCCAACACTCACTTTTTCTGTTTGTTAAGATAATTGTGGATTCACAGGCAGTTGGAAAAAAATAATACAAAGAGATCATTTATACCCTTTACCCAGTTTTTTCCTTTGTATAATGCTGCAGTATATCACAACCGCTATATCGATATTAATGCAGCCCAGTGATCTTACATTTCTCCAGTTTTACTGGTACGTGTGTGTGTGTGTGTGTGTGTGTGTGTGTGTGTGTGTGTGTGTAATTATATATGATTTTATCACATGTGTAAGTTATGCAGTTTACCATCACAGTCAAGATGCTGGAAATTTCTGTCACCAGAAGGATCCTTCATGTTGCTCTTTTAAACCAAACCCGCCTCTCTCCTGCCACACCTCCAGCTTTTCCCCGATTCTCATCCCTAATCCCTGACTACCACAAATCTGCTCTCCATTTTGACAATTTTGTTATCTCAAGATATTGTATTAATGGATTCATGCGGTACATAAACTTTAGAGATTAGCTTTTTTCTCCCTGAACGTTCAAGCAAGTTGTTGCATGTATCAAAAGCTTGTTCCTTTCCTTTGCTATGGTTTGACTCTACCATAGTTTTATTAGCCACTTACCTGTTGAACATCTGCACTGTTTCCAGTTTGGGACAATTATGAATAAAGCTGCCGCGAACAATCGTGCATAGGTTTTTATGTAAACGTGTATTTGTTTCTCTGGGATAAACACTCAGGAGTGTAATTGGTTGGTAAGAGACATTGGCATATTTAATTTTATAAGAATCTTCCAAACTTTTTCCCATAGTAACCTACCATTTTACATTCCCACCAGCAATACATGAGTGATCTAGTGTATTCTAGTCACAGCCAGCATTAGATATGGTCACTATTTTTTATTTCAGTCATCATGCTAGATTTATATTGATGTATCTTTGAAGTTTTAATTTGCGTTTACCTGATGGCTAATGAGACTGACATCTTTTCATGTGCTTATTTGCCAAGTGTGTGTCCTCCTGATGCAATGTCTGTTCGTGTCTTTTGACAATTTTCTAGTTGGATCACTTGCTTTCTTACTGCTTTTTAAATTTGCCGTATAATTAAAATACAATGTTATATTGGTTTCAGAGGTACATTATAGTCATTGAACAGTTCTATACATTACTCGGCACTCATCACCATAAGTCTACTTTTAATCACCTTCACCTCTTTGACCCATTCCCCCATTAGTTTGGTATCCATTAGTTTGTTTGTTATAGTTAAGAGTCTGGTTTTTCTGTTTGTCTCTTTTTTTTTCATTGTTTATTTGTTTTGTTTCTTAAATTCCATGCATGAGTAAAATCATATGGTATTTGTCATTCTCTGACTAACTTACTTCACTTGCCATTATACCCTCTACATCCAACCATTTGCTGCAAATGGCAAGATTTCATAATTTTTTATGGCTGAGTAATATTCCAATGTGTATGTATACTGCTTCTTTATCCATTCATCTATAAATGGACATTTGGGTTGCTTCCATATTTATGCTATTCTAAATAATGCTGCAGTAAACATAGGGGTGCATATAACCTTTTAAAAGAATGTTTTTGTATTCCCTGGGTAAATAACCAGTAGTGGAATTACTAGATGATACACTAGATCTACTTTTAATTTTTTAAAGAATTTCCATACTGTTTTACCTGGTGGCTGCACCAGTTTGCATTCCTACCAACAACACACAAGGATTCTTTTTGCTCCACATCCTCACCAATACTTGCTATTTCTTATGCTTTTGATTTTAGTCATTCTGACATGTGTGAGGTGTTATCTCGTGTGATTTTGATTTGCATTCCCTTGATGGTGAATGACGTTGAGCATCTTTTCTTGTGTCTGTTGGCCATCTGGATGTCTTTTGGGGAAACATTTGTCCATGTCTTCTGCCCATTTTTGAATTGGATTATTTGGTTTTTTGGTGCTCTTTATATATTTTGGATACTAACCCTTTGTTGGATATGTCATTTGCAAATATCTTCTCCCACTCAGTAGATTGTCTTTTAGTTTTGCTGATTGTTTCCTTTGCTGTGCAGAAGCTTTTTTATTTTGATGTAGCTCCAATAGCTTATTTTTGCTTTTATTTCCCTTGCCTCAGGAGACGTACCTAGAAAATTGTTATTACAGTTGATGTCAGAGCAATTATTGCCTGTGTTCTCATCCAGGATATTTATGGTTCCGGGTCTCACATTTAGGTCTCTGATCCATTTTTGTGTATGGTATGAGAGAGGGTCCATTTTCATACTTTTGCATGTAGCTGCCTAGCTTTCCCAACACAGTTTATTGAAGAGACTATCTTTTCCCCATCGCATATTCTTACCTCCCTGTCAAAGACTAATTGACCATATAACCATAGGTTTATTTCTAGGCTCTCTATTCTGTTGCATTGATCCAAGGGTCTATTTTGTGCCAGTACCATACTATTTTGATGACTGTAGCTTTGTATTATATCTTGAAATCTGGGATTACGATACATTCAGTTTTGTTCTTCTTTTTCAAGATTTCTTTGGCTATTGTGATCTTTTTTGGTTCCATACAAATTTTACAATTGTTAGTTCTAGATCTGTGAAAAATGCTGATGGTATTTTAGTAGGGATTGCATTAAATGTGTAGGTTGCTTTGGGTAGTATGGATATTTTAACAATATTTGTTCTTCCAATCCGTGAACATAGCATATCTTTCCATTTGTTTGTGTCGTCTTCAATTTCTTTCGTCAATGTTTTATAATTTACAGAGTACAGGCCTTTCACTTCCTTTGTTCAATTTATTCCTAGGTATTTTTGTTGGTGGTGGTGGTGCAAATATAAATGGGATTATTGATTTCTCTTTCTGCTGCTTCATTATTAGCGTAGAGAAATGCAACAGATTTCTGTATATTGATTTTGTATCATGCAAATTTACTGAATTTATTTATCAGTTCTAGTAGTTTTTTGGTGGCATCTTTAGGGTTTTCTGTATATAGTGTCATGTCATCTACAAATAGTGAAAGTTTTACTTCTTCCTTACCAATTTGGATGCCTTTATTTCTTTTTGTTGTCTGATTGCTGTGGCTAGGACTTTAAATACTATGTTGAATAAAAGTGGTGAGAGAGAACATATTTTTTGTTGTTGTTTTTCCTGATTCCATTTCATTGGTGGTAATTGGTCTGTTCAGATTTTCTATTTCTTCCTAATTCAGTTTTGGTAGTCTATGTTTCTGGAATTTATCCATGTCTTCTAAGTTGTCCAATTTTTTGGCATAAAATTTTTCACAATATTTCCTTAAAATATGTTGTATTTCTGTGGTATTGGTTGTTATTTCTCCTTTTTTATTTCTGATTTTGTATATTTGAGTCCTCTATCATTTTGGTTTTTTGATGAGTCTGGCTAAAGATTATCAATTTTGTTGATCTCTTCAAAGAAGCATCTCCTGGATTCATTGATCTATTCTAACCATTTTTTAGTTTCTCGTTTGTTTGTTGCTTTATTATTCCCTTCCTTTTGCTGGTTTGGGATGTTGCTTGTTGTTCTTTTTCTTTCTCTAGCTCCCTTAGGTGTAAGGTTAGGTTGTTTATTTGAGGTTTTTCTTGCTTCTTAAGGTGTGCCTGTATTGCTCATGAATTTCCCTCTTAGAACAGCTTTTGCTGTGTCCCAAAGATGTTAGACCATTGGGTTTTCATTTTCATTTGTCTCCGTGTATTTTTTAGTTTCCTCTTTGATTACTGGTTGACCCATCAATTGTTTAGTAGCGTGTTATTTAACATCTATATATTTGTATTCTTTCCAAATTTTTTCTTGTGGTTGATTTCTAGTGTTGTGGTCAAAAAGTTGCATGGTATGATTTCAGTCTTTTTAAATTTGTTCATACTTGTTTTGTGACATAACATGTGATCTGTAATGGAGACATTTCATGTGTACTTGAAAAGGTTGTATTCTGCTGTTTTAAGATGGAATGTTCTGAATATATCTGTTAGATCCAATATATCTGGTTCAATGTGTTATTCAAAGCCACTATTCCCTTGTCGGTTTTCTATTTGGATGGTCTCTCCATTGATGTAAGTAGGGTGTTAAAGTCCCCTACTATTATTGTACTAATATGAATTTCTTCCTTTATGTTTGCTAATAGCAGCTTTATGTGTGTGGGTGCTCTCATGTTGAGCGTGTAAATATTTACAATTGCTATTTCTTCTTGTTGGATTGTTCTTTTTCTGATTATTCAGTGTTGTTCTTTGTGTCTTATTACAGTCTTTGCTTTAAACTCTATTTTGTCCAATATTAAGTATTGCTACCCCAACTTTCTTTTCATTTCCATTTGCATGATAATTCCATCCCTTTATTTTTAATCTGTATGTAACTTTAGGTCTGAAATGAGTCTCCTGTAGGCAGTGTATAAATTGGTCCTGCTTTTTTATCCATTCTATTACCCAGTGTCTTTTGACTGGTGCATTTAGTCCGTTTACATTCAAAGTAATCATTGATAGGTATGTATTGATTGACATTTTGTACTTGTTTAATGATTATTTTCATATTTCTTCTCTGTTCCTTTTTCTCCAGCTCTCTTCCCTCCAGGTTTGCTGGCATTCTTTAGTGATGTACTTGGATTCTTTACTGTTTATTTTTTGGACATCTATTACTGGTTCGATTAGTGGTTACCACTAGGCTTATATATGCATCTTAACATCTTATGCATATGGCAGTCTATATAAAGTTGATGGTTGCTTAAGTTCAAACCATTCTTTTTTTTTTAATTTTTTTAATGTTCATTTATTTTTGAGAGAGAGAGAGACAGAGCATGAGCTGGGGGGTGGGGGGTGGATAGAGAGGGAGGAGACACAGAATCTGAAGCAGGCTCCAGGCTCTGAGCTGTCAGCACTGAGCCTGATGCGGGGCTCGAACCCACGAACTGTGAGATCATGACGTGAACTGAAGTCGGACACTCAACTGACTGAGCCACCCAGATGCCCCAAGTTCGAACCATTCTAAAAGCACTAAATGTTTATCCCTCTCTCCCACATTTTAGATACATGATGTCATATTTTGCATCCTTTTATTTTGTGAATCCCTTGACTGATTTTTATAGGTAAACCTAGTTTTATTGCTTTTGTGCTTCCTACTTTTCTTACTCCCACTTGTGGTCTTTCCTTTCCACTTACAGTGCCCCTTTTAACGTATCTTGTAAGGCTGGTTTAATGGTAGTGCATTCCTTTAACTTTTGTTTGTTTGGGAAACTCTATCTATGCTTCTATTCTGAATGATAACCTTGTTGGATAGAGTATTCTTGGCTGTGGATTTTTCCCTGTTAGCACTTTAAATGTATCATGGCACTCCCTTCTGGCCTACAATGTTTCTGCTGAAAAATCAACTGATAGCTTTGTGGGGTTTCCCTTATATGTATTTTCTTTTCTCCTGCTTTGAAAATTCTTTATCACTACTTTTTGCCATTTTAATTACTATGTGTGTTGATGCTGACCTCCTTGGGTTGATTTTGTTGGGAGTTTTCTGTATCATCTGGATCTAGATGTCTGTTTCTTTCCCCAGATTCAGCAAGTTTTCAGCTATTATTTCTTCACATAAATTTTCTGCTCCCTTTTCTCGCTCTTCTCCTTCTGGGATCCCTATCATGCAAATGTTATTATACTTGATGGTGTCACTGAGTTTCCTTAATTTTTCTCACTTTTTATTATTTGTTTTTCTCTCTCCTGTTGAGCTCCATTGCTTTTTATTCCTTTGTCCTCCAGGTCACCAATTCATTATTCTGCCTCCTCTAGTGTACTTTTAATTTTATTTGGTGAGTTCTTTATCTCCATTTGGTTCTTTTTTATGTTTTCTATCTCTTTGTTGTGGATCTCACTGAGGTCCTCTACTCTTTTCTCAGGTCCACTGAGTATCTTTATGATCATTACTTTAAATTCTTTAACAGGTGTATTACTTACCTCCTTTCTGTTCAGCCATCTTTCTGTGATTTTATGCTGTTCTTTCGTTTGGGACATATTCCTCTGTCTCCTTAATTTCTCTAACTGTGTCTTTTTCTATGTGTTAAGAAAGCCAGCTATATCTCCTGCTCTTGAAAGTAGTGGCCTTATGAAGAAGAGTTTCTGTAGTGCCCTGTAGTGCAATGTCCCCTGTTCACCAAAACCTGGCATTGCAGAGGTATCTCCTATGTGTGTTGTGTGCACCCTGCTGTTGTGACTGAGCTGTGTTTGCCTTCAGTCCAGTCAACTGCAATGCCTCTCTTTGCCTGTTGTGGACAGGGTTTGGTCCCTGTGTTGTTAATGGGCCATCTGTGGCTGCCTTGGGTTTGAGTTGAGGGAGACCAGGCATTAGCCAGAGATGCAGGAGCACCAAACTATAGGGCACTTTCCCTGTGTTGTCCCCTAAGATTTCATTGGTGGGCAGGGCCTGCAGTCAGACCCAAAGTGTGCCCCTAGCCCACTGCTGAGGTTGCAGGTAGATTGATCTATGTGGTTATAATCCCCTCTCTTAGGAGCACAAGTCATTTTGGAGTGGTGCTGGCCTCTGTTGAGGCTGCTTGCACACTACCAGGCTTGTGGCACCACTTTGGATGGACTCCTGTCAAGGTTATGCTGGAGGGTGTGTCTGCAAGAGAACAGAGGGACAGGTCTTAGAAAGCTAGCAAAGCCCACACTGGTCCACTTGTGGAGGGAAACTGTAGCCACCCGGGAAAACTCCTGCCCAGGCCAGGATGGATGGAGCAGGTCCACAGAAGAGCCCAGAAACAGGACATACTTTAACAAACTAGGTGGAGGTTATTAGTGCTTTCCTGGTTCCTGCAGGTGTCAGTGTATCTAGGCTGGGGGTCAGGAAGGGAAATACCCACCAGCTCCTTTGCTCCTCAGGAAGTCTCTCACAGATTCCTGCCCCTCCAGCACACACTCAGATTACTAAATACATCTCCTTCGTGTATACCCCAGGCATTTTTCAAACTGCTTCCTCTCTGCAGTATCTCAGTGGAACTGTTTGTTGTTCTGTCTCTTTAAGGGCAAAGACTCAGTTTCCTATCACCCTCTGGAATTCAGAGCTTAACTTGATGATTTTTAAAGTTCCAGGTGTTAAGCCCCACTGACTGTAAAAACTCGTGAAGCCAGGCCTTTCTGGTTTTCAAAGCCAAATGTTATGGAGAATTCATTCGTGTGGGTACCCCATGCCTGGGGTGCCTGGTTCGGAGTCTGTTTCTCTCTCCATTCTGAGCTCACAGCATCCTTCCCTCCTGTAGACAATCTTACAGGTCCATTTGACTCCTGACCATGTCTCTGCCCTTCCTACCATCTTGAATATGGTCTCTTCTCTGCATTTAGTTGTGGAGAGTCAGTTCAGCCAGTCTTCAGGTCATTCTCTGGGTTACTTACACTGATGTAGGTGTTATCTAGTTGAGTCCATGGGATGATGTGAGTTAGTTAGGGTCTTCCTACTCTGCCACCTTCCCTGGAAGCCCTCTCACTGTTGAGTTTTGACAGCACTTTGTATTTTCTAGATACTAGTTCTTAGATGGACATGTGGTTTTCATATATTTTCTCCAGTCTGTAGTTTGTCTGTTCACCTGATTTATGAGGTCCAATTTATTATTTGTTCCTGGATCAAGTCTAAGAACTCTGTACCTAGATCCTGGTCCCAAATATTTTTCATTACTGTTTTCTCTAAAAAGTTTTCTAGTTTTACATTTTACATTTAAGCCCATGATCCATTTTCAGTTCATTTTTGTAAAAATGTGAGCTTATTTGATGAAAAGGCTATCCTACCTCATTGAACTGTTTTTGCACTTTTGTCAAAATCAGTTGAGCATATTTGTGTGGGTTGAGTGCTGGTTCTACATCTGTTTCATGGATCTATGTGTTTCTCTCATAATACCACATTGTCTCGATTCCTATAACTACAAGCCTTCATACCAGGTAGAGTGATATCTCAAAATTTAGTTTTATTTGTCAAGATTTTTTTTTAATCTATGCTAGGATCTGTGCCCTTTTATATAAATTTTAGAGTAAACAAATCTATATCAACAACAACAAAACCTCACTAGGATATTGATAAAAAAGATATTAAATCTATAGATACATTTAGACTAGATTGACATCTTTAATATATAGTATCTCCTAGTCCATGAGCATGGATGTCTCTCCTTTTATTTAGATCTTTTTTAATTTTTTCATCAGTGTTTAGTAATTTTTAGCACAGAAATCTTGTATATGTGTATTAGACTTAACCCAAGTATTTCTTTTTCTTTGGAGCAATTCTAAGTGATACCATGTTTTTAATTTCAGATTCTTGCATGTTCAATGTCAGTATTCAGAAATGCAACTGATTTTGTTGTTTTTGATTTTACATTATCCTGTGACCTTGCTGAACTTACTTATTAGTTCTACAAAGTATTTTTGGTAGATTCCTGGGGAATTTCTATGTAAACAATCGAGTCATGTGCAAAGAGAAACAATTTTACTTCCTCCTATCTAATGTGTATGCCCCTTATTTCCTTTCCTATCTTATTATTAGAACTTCCAAGACCTTGTTGACTTAGAGTAGTGGGAGTGCACATTTTTATGTGTTGCCTAAATCCTCCCATAAGAGCAAACACACCGTGAAACCAGAGACTTCACCTATTTTGTTCATTTGCTATGTCTGTTGCCTATAGGAGTGCCTGGTACATGTAAACACACAAAAAGTATTCAATGAGCAGTTAGTGAAAGATGAATAAATGACCAAATGCATACAGGAATGCTGTTATTTGGAAGAAAATAATCATAGAATAAACAACAATAATCCACTATTCCTTCTTACCAAAGAATTGGTGACAAAATTTGACCTTTCTGCTGACAATTTGGTCTCTCCCATCTCTCTGTCCTTTACTATGTTCCAATTATTATTGTTCTCCCATTGGGCACTGTTGGAAATCCGTGTTTCTTTTCAGAACCCTTATTGCTAATCACAAAGAGTCTTGACAAATCAATTTGCTGAAAGCCATCAACAATGTATTTCCTGCCCAAATTTTCTTTCCTTTCAATCTGCATGGTTCATTCCAGGCTGCCTGCTTGATTTCTTAACAGAGAACATATTTATTCACTTATTAAACAAATATTGTTTGAGAATCTATTATTTGAGAATCTATTATGTGCCAGGTGATGTTTTATGCATTTCTCTCTCTTGAGTGCTCTGTTCTTCCTGGCAACTGTGTTCTCTCTATGGCATCAGTATTTCCCTGGAACATCAGTATTTTCCATATGCTTTATGTACGGGAGGGCTTTCAGGAGGGGAAAAAAATCATTTCCAGCCCTGACTATATGATGAAAATAGATACTCCATTTTCCAGAAACATTATCAGCTTGATACTTCCTATGTACACCATTAAATAAACTTCTGGAAACATCAAGTGATGTGCATTATTGTTTCCTCATATTCAAGAAGGCATTAGTTATACAATCACCAGGTTTGTTTAAGAACAAAAGTAAGATTATTAAATAAACCAAATATTAGGCATGGTAGGTTTGGAAATAATGAGAAATAAGTAGTGGAGAAAACACTGTTTATGTGGAAGTAAATTTGGAAAAGAGACAAAAATAAAAACAGGAGCCTTTTCACAATGCCTGTCTTGTTCTTCTGTCAGACATCTTAGATCATCAGAGTTCTGTTTTCCTAGTGAGGTAGCCTTCAGGTTACCAAGCTACCACTGGTTTCCTGACGCTATAAAATTTAACTGTGCCTACAAAGCAACTTCTGAAGATAAATAGAAATTTTCCCTTAGAGGATAAACAGAGGCTGTATTAAATTGTAACTGGTATTCAACTCCACCAACTGGTTGGTTGATAGCTAATACATTGTAATTAATTTAACTTCATACGATCAAGATGTTGTATTATGCAAGTCTCTCTCTGATTCCCCTGCAGCAGTAAAAGCTTTTCCCTCTGTTATCCATATGCATGAGTTTAGGTTTAAGTCTGTGGATGGATGCATCATAAGATGCCAGAGGGGCTCCTTGCATCTTTAGTACATGGGACATTGGTATTGATTCCGCCCTACCTAATTTTGGGCAAATTTATTTCCCATCTGAAGTATAAATGGATTATATGATTTATGAATAAACCATAATGATGGAATATCCCCTGGATTTCAAGTAAATAACATAAGGCTTACAGAAAAAAAAATGAATTCATTCATTCATTCATTCATTCATGCCTTCATTTATCTAAAAAAAATATTACTTGATAGGCTGCTCTATGCAGTCTAGAGAATGGAGATGAGATAAAGTCCCCAGCTTCATGCAACATACATTTCAGAGAGTTATCAGATCATAAACAAAGCAAGAAATAAATGAGACACTCATAGACTGTAATGAGTGCCGTAAATGAGATACAAAGGCAGAGATATGGAGTGGCCAGAGGAAGATATTTTTGCTTGAATGATCAGAGACCTCTCCAGTGGCATTTATACAGCATCCCAACAAATAGAGTCCTCCAACATCTGCAAGAATTGGTCCAGACTCTGAGCAACCTACCTGTCACAAAGCAACTTTTTTAAAAGTTCCGTTTTTAAATGGCTCTGTCATTTAACTCTAATTTATCTGGCTTTTAATTTAGTGAGAAAGATGTGATCAGTATTAAAAATTATCTTTTAAATGCGAATAGCTAGATTTTTCTGTGCCATTTAAAAATGATGTATCCCTTCCTTATCGATTTGTGATCCTTCCTTCATGATAATATTACATACTCCAGTTTTTTTTTTTTTTTAATGGCAATAATATTTAACTGTTTCCTCCTCTGGAATATATTTTGATGTAATGTAGGGTATATAATTATCCGCTTTCTGCTGTGCACCTTTCTCTCATACTGTTGGGTGATACCAGTTTTGTCACATCTCAAACTAATGAACCATATTTTAAGTTCTGTTCCAAGAATTTTAATTTTTATATCTATAAATAAAGTTGTCCACTTTACTGTTCTGGATTATCTTTCATTTGTTTTAATGTCAAGGTTCTACCAACTTCATAAAATACTCAGAATAGAATAGACTTTTTTATTCTTCTAAATCTTGGAATAACTTATATAATACAGAAATCTTTTCCTTGGCATTTAAAAAATAAGCTCACCAAAGTCTAAAAAGACACATTCCTGAATAAAATTATTTTATACACATTTGTATGTTTTTTTCTGTGATTATCAGTTAATTCAGGCCCCTATATCTAAGTCAGCTTTGCTAATTTATATTTCCCAATATAATCTCCTATTTATTCAAGATTTTCAAATATATTACCATAGAATTATATTCACTCTAATCACTTTCATCTCTTGTTAATCTCATTAAAATGTTACTCATGATTTATTGAGCTTTTTGATCCTCTTTAAAATCAGAAGTTTGTCTTATCTGATTGTTTCTAATACAAGTTCTTAGATATATTTGTGGTTGCTTTCTGTAGCTGCCCTAACAAATTGCACAGAGTTGATGCCTGAAAACAACACCAATTTATCATTTCATGGGTGTGTATGTCAGAACTGATGCAGGTCTCAAGACTGAAATCGAGATGTGGACAGGACATTTTCGGAGTGCAATGCCAGGGGTGATTCCATATCCTTGTCTCTCCAACTTCAAGAGTCACCTCCATTCTTTGTCTTGAGGTTCCATTTCTCCACCTGCAAAGCTAGACACAAGGGAGGGGTCCAGTTCTTCCACGTCGTGTCACTAAACCTCTGTAGTCACATCTGCCTCTAATGCTGTCTCTTCTTCTGCCTCTCTCTTTCACTTGAAGGACTCAGGATTCTGTTGAGTCCATCCAGACTAGCCTGAATAACCTCTTTGTTTTACAAACAGTTAATTAGTCACCTTAATTCTCTCACAACCTTAATTCTCCTTTGTTATGGAACCTAACAGGTCCCAGGGATCAGGGCATGAACTTCTGGGAGGGATGGGAAAACACATGATTCTGCTTACCAAAGTAACAATTACATTTTTGATATTTAACATCATCTTTCCACTTTCCTTTTTATTTTGTTTCTTCTTGCTTCCTTAATGTAATTCCATTGCCATTCAAAAAGCTCTAGTAGAGTGTTTGGTTCATTTATTTTCACTTTCTAACAAAAGGTTTTAAATCAATGAATTTTCCTTTAAGTACAACTTTGGCTGTATCTCTGAGGTTATAATAATGTCTAGATAGTTTCTAAGTGTTAGAACTCGTAGAATTAAATTTACATGTATTTGTGTTACCTTTAAATAAACTTTTATTATTTACTTTTATTTTTAATAGAAATTGGCTGGTTCAGGTTTTCCTTAGAAGTTTTCTTTGTCAGGGGTGACTGGGTGACTAAGTGAGTTAAGCACCTGACTCTTGATTTTGGCTCAGGTCATGATCTAATTTGGCTCAGGTCATGATCTAATTTGGAGCGCACGTTGGGCTCTCTGCTGTCAGCATAGAACCTGCCTCAAAAAACTCGGTCCTCCTCTCTCTCTGTTCTCCGACTCACTTGTGCTCTCTCTCTCTCTCAAAAAAAAAAAAAAAAATTAAAAAATTAAAAGAAAATTAAAAGAAAAGAGAACATTCCACTCAAAGATAGAATAAATAAGTAGGCAATATTTTTCTTACTAATAACAATAATATTAACAGCATTTTTAAGAGTTTAGCTGGTACTATGCTATGCAATTATAGATATTATCTCACTTAATCTACCTAATCATACTGTTGATGAGGGAACATGGGGCAAGCTGAAGGCCAAGTACAGCCTAAAGGCATTCCTCCCCCCCCACCCCCACAACTGCCAGGTGGGATATGTGTGCTATTCCTCCGACACTCCCAGCTGCCCAAGAACAAGGGAGAGGAAAAGAAGCAAAGGGCTGACTGATAGACTGTCACATGCAGGACAGGAGTCTCCTTCAGTTTACGGATAACTTAGTAAACTGTAAGAAAAAAGCATCTTATCCATAACCTAATCTCCAGACACCTACAGACTCCATTTCCTGGAGCCCTAATATCACCCTCATCAAGATGTAAGGGGGCATAAATTCTTGTCATGATGATGTGGGAAACAAAGGTAAATGAAAAATCAAATTCCCTTACTGCCTATAGCCCACTGACAAGTCCTTGAAACAGGCAGAGTGACCTCCCTCTAGGATCTCAGCCACCTTGATGATGATACTTTTCTAGGGGCAAAAGAGAACCTTGGCTTAACATTATCCTGACCCCTCACGATCTTGTAAGTCTACTTTGACATATAAAAATTCCTTTGGAAACTTCCTTTATCTCAACTCCCCCAAGATCTATGCTGAGAATCATACTCCAAGCTTGTGGCCCCCTGATATACATCTGAAGGGTCTCACCACTGAGGTTTTACTAAACAGTAATAAACGGTGTTTTCCTAACAATACCTAGCCCCTCAAGGTCCTGAAAACCTTGCTTCCAAAATATGGCTTAGAGACTTTCTCCCTGACCCCCTCCCCCAACCTGAGTGTATATTATCAGTTACCCATCACAATCCCAGTGCAGCTCTTTCTGCCCATGGGTCCTGTCCCCCTGTTTTAATAAAATCACCTTTTTGCACCAAAGACATCCTCAAGAATTCTTTCATGGCCGACAGCTCCAAACCCACCATCATCACCCCAAAACTCCATCACTGTGACGATATATTGTTAATATCTTTCATTTACAGAGGGAGCATTGAAATCACATAGCTAGTAGACCAGAAAAATAATACTTGATTTTTTAAATTGTTGCATCTATTGGGGTACCTGGGTGGCTCAGTCGGTTGAGCATCTGACTTCAGCTCAGGTCATAATCTCCAGGTTTGTGAGCCTGAGCCCCGCATCGGGCTCTATGCTGACAGCTCAGAGCCTGGAGCCTGCTTCAGATTCTGTGTCTCCCTCTCTCTTTGCCTCTCCCCCATTCATGCTGTCTCTTTCCGTCTCAAAAATAAAGATAAACATTTAAAAAAAATTTTTTTAATTGTTACATCTATTATTCAATTTTAAAGAAATATATTCCTATAATGTTTTACTCTCTCGCTCTTTTGGTGGGGGGGTGTTGTTTTAATTTTTTAAATCTCAGGACTGAGTAAGGTAGTAAATTTTCTTCCAATTCTGTTTTTATTTATTTCTTTGGACTTATATAGTTTTAGTTTTACATAGTTTGATGTTAGCTTGGTCAGCATTTGCTATCTCATGGGAATTACATTTGCAATTTTAAGGTAAGCTTTTTTGTAAGATTTTTCCTTTAATTACAAATGACCCCCGCTCTCATTTAATACCTTTTCACTTTGCCTACAGCTAACTTTATACACCCATACTTCCCTCACTTTCTTTTTTTGTTTTTTCCTGATGGCTCTGCCCATTTCTTTTTAATATCTTGCTTCACTTGTTAGATTTATAGCATATGCATAATTTTTAGCTGGATTTTGTTTAGTAACGCAATCCAAGAGTCTTTGTTTTTACATAGTTTTAAAATAATTTATGTTACTTCCATAACTGATGATTTCAGCTTCACTTTTATCAACTTATTTTATACATCTGTCTTATTTGTTTTATATTTTCTGCTGTGTGAAATACTGCAGAATATGTTTTCTTAGCTTTTGGCTTCTCTAGTGTTTTAAAAAGTACTCAATATATTTTTAATAGTACTAGTGGTTATCACGATCTTTCAAAGACATTCTTGAGGCATAATTCTTTAATTATACAAGTTTTATACAAATATGGTATCTTTAGACTGTTCCATGAGTGAGCTGATTTTATATACTTTTGCTTACTCCTATTTCTCTATTCTATTTACCAGTCTTATTTAAAAATTTTAAGTATATTTAATCTCAAATTATTATTAATCATTTCTATTCTTGAATTTATATATATTATTCTGAGTTAAATGTGAAAACATGGAAAAACCTTATGCGGGACTTTCCTTCTTACCCGCTTCCCTTCTTAGCTAAAGAAGGAATCAACATTCTGAGAAAAATGAGCAGAAGTAAAAGAAAGGAAAAAAAAGAGAAAGGAAAGGAAAGGAAAGGAAAGAAAAGAAAAGAAAAGAAAAGAAAAGAAAAGAAAAAAAATAACCATCTGCAGATTTTCAGCTGGATTTCAGTCACTACAGTCCCTTCCCGGGATTTATTCCCAAAGGATCTGGCAGTGGGCTGAGAATCCAGTGGGCCACACCATTATCTTTCTATGCTTCCACTATCCTGAGCCATTTCAGGGCCAGCACGTTTTGTATGGAATTCCTCTGCCACCCTTTGTAAAAGACATTTACATTTATAAGGGGAATCTCCATTTGTAAAGGTGTCTCCCTCCCTCTAGAAAAAGAGAAGCTCTTATCAATGGAGAAGGCCAAGACTTACATCTGCATAACAACTCTACTCTCCTTTACTGTGCTTTGCTGAAAACCTCCCAAAACTGACTCCTCCACCCCTCTACTTCTTTTTTTTTTTATGTTTATTTATTTTTGAGGGAGAGAGAGGGTACGCTTGAGAGCTAGGGAGGGCAGAGGCAGAGAGAGACAGGATCTGAATTGGGCTCTGCTCTTTGAGAACATAGAGCCCAATGCGGGGCTTGAATTTACAAACCGAACCTTAAGATCACGACCTGAGCTGAAGTCTGAGGCTTAACCAACTGAGCCACCCAGGTACCCCGCCCCTCTCTACATCTTTTGTCTTTAGCTGAGGAAGATCTTTAATGTGATGGCTTGGGCCACTTTGGGGGAGTTACTCTGTTTTCCTGAGTATTTCCCATGTATACAGAAGGTATATGTATTGTTCAGATTCTGCTTGTCTTTTTCTTGTTAATCTTTTTATTACAGGGAAATCTCAACAGAGAACACAGAAGGGTAAATTATTTTTCCTCACCTGCAATTCCAGGCATACATGGATGATGTCTGTTTTTCTGACCACAATATTCTTAATCCCCAATAGTCTCTAGCACAGAGTAGAGGTTCAATAAATTTATTCATTTATTCAACATACTATTTTAACATTAACTACATGTCCTACACTACTTTAGTTTTGCAGCAATGGTCTCATGGAGCTCACGTTCCAGTGGAGAGAGACAGAAAATAAATACAAAAAACCACTGTAAGGTAATAGAAGGGCTATGAAGACAAAAAAATAGGGCAATGTCAATGGTGAGAAAGCAGAAGGCTAATGTTGTTCAGGAAAAGTCTAATTGGGGGTGTGATATGAAAAATGACACCAAACCGAAGAAGGAAAATAGCCACATGAAGATCAGGGGAAAATCTGCCAAGGCAGCAGGAAAGGCAAAAGAAAATGTCCTAAGACACAGATAAGGTTTCCTTCCTTCCAGGAAGGACAGGGAAGTTACCATGGAATCATGGGCAAAATTCACAAAAGATAAAAGATCAGAGTAGGAAATGAGAATGAGCCTGGAAAGCCAAGTTGAGGAAGAAGGGGAATCAAACTTGACCTCAGCACAGTGACACAGAGGGTGGGTTGTAGAAGATCAGAGTCTCCTCCAAGTATAGATTATTCTTCTAATAAGTGATAGGTATTCTGGTAAGCATTTTACATGCATTGCCTTATTTCATTCTCGCCCACGGGAGAAAATCATCTGAGCGGATAAAGAGCTAGAAATTCCAAGAGCTTAACAATTTGCCAAGCATTCAACAAATCAACATGCGGCAAAGCTAAGATTTGACCTTAATGCCTGCCTTACTCTAAAATCGGTGCCCTTAACCATGATCTCAAACAGAGTGTCACTTGGGCAGACAGACCAGTTTGCAATAGCTGGAAGAGAACCTGTGACAAAAGGACTGTCAGATTCGAACTCTTTTTTGCTTCCTTGGAAAAACGTTTTAATGTTTCCTTCCTGACTTCACTCGTTAGTTCTTCCTCCTAACAGGTGCATAGTATAAAATGTATTGCTATAGTCCTTTCACCTCCCATTCAAGCAAGTAAACAAACTATATTTAGCTGGTGAGTGAATGCGGGAAGCTATACATGGTACAACTCCATAAGCCGAAACTCAGGGTCTAGTGACCCTCTGTACAGCTGCCGTAGTAAATCACTGTCCATATTGTCCATTCCCAAACATGTTCTAATTAGGGGGAATGCTACCTGATAGCCTTGGTTACCATCTCAAGTTTTAGTGGAGAAGTATCAGTGTGTTCACAGGTGTTAGCAAAATCTTCTAAACCACTCAACATATAAAACCAGAATACATGCAAAGAGAATGACCGATGACCCAAATTTCCTTTCGCCTCTTTCCATTTCTTTTGTTTTTATTTCTCTGTCACTAAAATCTCTCCCATTCTATAGCTTAAACACTATTTTGGTTTGCCTTCTACTGACTAAGGGAAATGGGTAGTTATACCAAGGAGTGATGAGACACAATGTGTCTCTATTCCACAGGCTTCAGTTGTAATGTTACTTGTTTAATTGTGCTTTTTTTTCTTTAGTTTATTTATTTATTTTTGAGAGGTTGGAGAGGGGCAGAAAGAGAAGGAGAGAGAATCCCAAGCAGGCTCCACAATGATGCAGGGCTTAAACTCACAAACTGCGAGAACATGACCTGAGTGGAAATCCAGAGTCAGAGGCTTACCTGACCGAGCCACCCAGGTGCCCCTAATGTTACTTGTTTATAAAAAAAAATATGCTGAATAAAGTTAATCACACCTTATGTACGTAAAAATAATCTTGGATACCGATGTAATTACTTATTACATCCTCAGCACTATCTTTTTTTTTTTTTCAATTGTCCATTGGGACATTGCATATTTTGAGTATTGTTATTAAAGGGGAAAGTTGAGCTTTCTCAAGGCCCATTGTTTATTTTAAAATGAAGCAGATTACTCATTTTGTTACAGAATTCAAGAAAAGAAATCCGTTAATGGATCATGAAAAATTCCATCTCCAAAACAAAGACATAAATCAGTCCAGTTTGCACTCTGTCTATGAAATATCGCACAAACTAGTGTTAGCTTTAACATAGTCCCATGTAGGTTTCATTTGGGGGAATATTGCCAATATTGGTGAGTTTTTACCAGTGATGTTGCTTTTCCTGAATCCCACTGAACCTGGAAATTGCTCCAAAATGACAGAGTAATGAGAGACAGTGGAAAAGGAGAAAAATAGTTCTCCTTCGGGCTCTGAAGCTACTTGTTTGCAATGTCATTCTTATAATCCCTTGTTTTAGCATTAGATTGTCCACACCCATATTCCATGGGACCATGTGTTCCCACTTAAACTGGCATGTTAGCACTTTTATTTCCAGTTGCCTGCTTGCTCTTCATTTTTAATAGCTTATATATTTCATTCAGTATATCATTTTTGGAAGAATTTGAAAGAAACTATAGGCATGTTGTAATCAGTACCATTTGTTTCAGAAGACTGATTAGGTATAGGGTCTCAGACTCACATTTTTTATGTGGCCCATGTTTTTGATGATACTTCACTGAAACATCTCTTTCTGGCCATGATGACAGCATCGAGGGAGATAGAGCTCTGTTCCTTGCAATATATTCAGATCAATTACTCTACTGTGACATGAATATTTAAAAGTAGAACATGTATGTTTATTTCCCAGTTATTTAAGCTATGCTAACAATTCTACTGAAAAAATGACGTTGCTCTGTTTTATCTATAAAAACCTGAATGAAGAAGTCACGGGGGTGTTTTTTCCCCCAAGGAGATCATAAAGCCAAGTCTTGATCTAATCAGGATTTTTTTTTTAGAGTTTGAATAGGAGTGGGGACTCTGGAATCCACCTCCATAGCCTCTTTCACTACCTCACCTCCACAACTGAACCCGGCAGACTAGAGACACACACTGACTTAAGCAGAATGTCTGTGAATAGGTCTCCTTGAGAATATCAGGTAGAACTGAACGGTAAATTGATTGGCATCACCAGTTGCATGACTCTGGGCCTGGCAAGAGACTCCTCTGAAGCAGAAGTGTCCCCTCTGCTACTCTCAAATAATCATCATGAATTTGGGTGCATGACTCTACAGCTTTCTGGCCCATATGACTATGATGCGTTCATAAAGATCACATCAAAATGGGGACTTTCATTTCTTTACCTATACTGGACTCAAAGTTAGTACTTGAGGCAATAGTTTCCAAGCAGAAAATCAAGGACAGGGAATAAAACCCCTTGTCACTCCAATGTAGGAAAGTCATGGTGGCCCTTTCTTCCCTGGAGCTCTCCTCTCTTGGTCCCCCCCGCATTGCCCTTCACAAGTGTTGCTTGGAATGGCCAGTGGAATCTAATCAGTCATGCTAACACACTAGAAAGTGTTAAAAACTATTTACAAGTAATGGAGTCTTTCTTATATAAATACTGAAAATTGAAGGAGAGGTAGAAATTTTGAAGAGACGGAGAACAGAAGTCTGAAGCATTCAACTGTCTGACGTGCTTCACTAGGATCCTTACAGCCCATTCCATGAATGAAGGTCTATAAAAGTTCTGTGGGTTAGGAGAAAAGGACTTTGCTTTGAGTTGGTCTTTTGAAACGTGCAGATAGTAAGTCATCAGGAATGTCCTCCTCAATTACAAGAGGCAGCAATGCATGTGTAAGCAAGTGAAAACAGACACCAGCCCAGCCCTCAGGGGATTTGAGATTTCCCTAAGTACATTTATAAGATGGATTTAATGTAATTTTCCCATAAAATGAGTATATGGGAAGTGATTTTTCCAGGAACACACAGTGAGACAGTAGACAAGGAGTCTAAGAACCAGACCAGATGTCATAAAACATGAAATCTGTTCCTCAACCCTTTCACTAACTCACTGATGTGGCTTAGATTAATTTACTCAGTTTCTAATCCTTTTATAAAAACAATGCTTCCTGTTTATTTTTAGAATGATCCACTCAAAACCTTTAGCTGTTCTTCTCGTCCATTTTAGATTATAGCATAAGAAAAGTTAGAACTTCCTTTCAGACTATTACGAAAGTTAACTTATCACAGAAGGAAGAAAAAGAATCAGACCGAGGTTACTATTGTTCCAGAACAAATGCTAGCACAGAGCAAAGGTGTTCAATGCACACTGCCTTCCCTTAGCATCAGAGGACAGCTACCAATAACAAATATCTACATGAACCAAGGCAGACTTCACACTTCTGCTTTACAGATACGTCTGCTAATGGGGCTGAGTCTACAGCAGCCTGAGTCTGGGTACCGACCCCTGAAAACCACAATTTATGATGAAGCCAGGGCTCTCTGGGTATAGATACCTATAGTTAAGGTAGCTTCTGATATCTTTATCCTCAGCTGACTTAATCTAGTGGCAAGGAAAGGCACTGTCAATTTCAGATCAGTTCCTTTTCTGGGCTATCCTCAGTTAACAAAGGAAGGAAATGTTAAACATCCCTGACACCTCTTCAGCATGATTTCCCCAATCATTGACCCTGACATTATAGGGTCTTTTGATAATATTGATATTTTACCCAGATGTGTTGTGCCAACGGTGTACTAGGGCCTGGACACCTCAGGCCGAACTCATCAGAACAATTGAGGGCAGAATAATGTCCCAAGATGAACTCAGAGTTAAATTTAAAAGGAGTGAGCTCTAAGACATGGTAGTAAGTAAGACAGGAAAACTAGAAACCCAGGGCACCTAATTTTAAGGTCAAAGCCATGTGTTTGTTAAGAAGTAAATAAAGATGAAGAAAGGCAGGCACTACATCCAACTACCAAATCCCTTTTTTGTGACAATAGGGCAACCTCATGCAGGGCCCAGAGCAGGGTCATAAAGAATTAGTTGCCTTGATTATATATCTCTATTATTTGCTAACATTAACAGGCACACTGTCTATCTTAAACTCTTCCCCTGTTCCTCATGACCAATATACTTACAAATGAAAAACAACAACAGTAACATTATTATTCCCCCTTTTTTTGTTTAAGTGTATTTATTTTGAGAGAAACAAGGACAGTGTGAGCACGGGAGGGACAGAGAGAGAAGAGAGAGAGAATCCCAAGCAGACTCCGCACTGCCAGCACAGAATCAAGACTCCCAAAACTGTGAGATCATGACCTGAGTGGAAACCAAGAGTCAGACGCTTAACCAACTGAGCCACCCAGGTGCCCCCGCCCCCACATGTTTTTCATACGTGCTTCTTCAGTGTCAGATTCAAAGACGTATTAAGGTCCATTGTGGTCTTTCTTTGGAATTCTCTAGTTTGGGGAAAGGGAATTTAAGGTCTAAAAGGAGTGAAAGGAGGGCACCTGGGTGGCTCAGTCGGTTGAGGTTCCCACTCTTGATTTAGACTCAGGTCATGATCTCACAATCATCAGGTCGAGCCCCTCAGTGCAGAGCCTGCTTGGGATTCTCTCTGCCCCTCCCCTGATCTCATGTGCTCACACCCATGCGCGCGCTCTCTCTCTCTCAAAATAAACAAATAAATGTTTAAACAATAAATAAACAAAAGAAATGAAAGAACGAAAACTATAGTGGCTGAAAGCAATATTCAAATTTTCTCACAGAGGAGGAAAAAAAAGGCATACATGGGTGTGGGAAGGCAAGAAATTTGTAACCACCAGTCTCTAAACTAAGAGAAACATCTATATGATAAAACAAACAGCAATCATGCAAACCCTCCAAACTTCAGTCAGAACCAAGTGTGGTTTTTAAAATAAAAATATTTGAGAACTTGTGACCAGATGTCTATATTTTAGAAACCATTCAGAGTGATTTTCAGTTTTGTTGTTTTTGTTTCAGGGGGCTGCTCCTCTTATTTCAAAATAAAACAAAGCAAAACAAAACAAAACAAAACAAACCAAAACAAAACAAAACCCACCTGAACTGAGTAAAAGAAGTTGTCCAGAGATGTTTGATAGTTTAGATTCATCAGAGAGTAGGAATGTTTTGTAATGTCCTTCATTTTCACCCCATTCTCAGACTGTTAGAATTTAGCATTAAGGACTAGCTACCAAAAACCTAGTCACATTTTATATTCATTATTTGGAATATTTTTCTCATTGAATTGCCACATTTGGTAGCTAAATATAATGAACATATGTTTACTGAGGAGAGAGTAAATAGTATTGGACATCTGATTAACAGATGGATAATTCTTTTAACTGCTGGAAGACTAACATTTTCTCATGGTAGCTTTAGGAATGATAAAGAAGCAAATGTGAAATTTGAATTTCATGTAACAGAATAGATACAGTACAGAGATAGTTAACATTCTGTAATACAGAATATTATTTAGATTAAAATTTTCTTTTTCATATACGGTTGAAAATAAATTTATGTTGATTTCAAACACAAGAGAACTTTATTTTGAATCTATGTGGTTTCCCACAAAATTTTCACTAATTATTCTGTTTCCTAAAGATGGTGTAAAGAAAAGATTTCAGAAGGCTGCTTGGTTCATGTACTATTTATTCTGATAAATGCATTATGGAATAAAAAGCCAATAATGTTTCTCCCAAGTGATTTTTTTTTTACCTTCCATCTTTTTATCTTACATTGTCCTTTGAATGCTCAACAGCATTTAGAATATTTTCTGGTTTTTTTCCTTCATACGTAATGAAACACAGGTACTCCCTCTTTGTTAATTTAAAACTGACATATCTCCCATTTGCAGTACTTTTTTTCATAGTGTGTGATGAAGAATTCCACAGTTTATATAAAAATTATAACCAAATTACTGTATCATATTGAAATGTTCTTATAGTTGACTCATTATTGATCAAGTTCTTAGAAAATCTCCTGCAGGTCACATGATGTCTCAGTTCAGGTTCCATGAAAATAGACTTTGATACAAGGATTTAGATGCAAAACATTTATTGGGAGAGTATTCCTAAGAGCTAGGTCTTGTGTAAGTAAGGAAGGCAGGACTGGGAAAAGGGAAAATCTGACACTATGATTGCAACTGAAGCCTCAGCCAATCAATCCTACAAGGAGTTCTGGACCTAAGCAGATCTTCCAGATGTGTCCCATGCCATTAGCTATCAGCAGACCCCCAATGGGGGTGAAAAAATGGAATGTAGACAAGGGCAAGGAGATTCCTTGCAGATAAGGATGAGTCCCAGTGAAGGCAGAGCAGTGAGCCTTCAGCATTTGATACTTCTGGAAGCTGGAGGAATGCATCCATAAGCCCCGAAAAGAAGATCAGGGACTGGCACCAAATATTTTTTTGGTTAAAAATCTGTTCTATAGACTGAATCATTCAGGTAGAACTTGGGAAATTTGGTAGCATGATAACAAGAATACTATCACATATTAATCTTTTAAAATCAAGAAGATGTCTACATTTGTCTATCTACAAAATATCCCTTTTTGTTTTCTTTTTCAGACGTTCATGAATCAGATAACTTCCAAATAAAAGTGGGGCTCGTTAGGAACAGGGACATGCTCAAATTACCTTAGGATATAGGGTAACTTATCATCCTCCCTCCACCCCAAATCTGTTCTTTTATTTTTCTCCTAGGCATACAGTTGCCCTGCTAAAGACGAAATTTCCCAGCCTCCCTTGTGAATAGATGTGGTCATGTGACTTAAGTTCTCACCATTACGATGTGAGTAGCATTGAATGGGTAACTTCTAGGTCCTTTTAAAAAATGCTTTTCTGGAACTTGTTTTTCTTCCCTTTCCTTTCTCCAGGCTGAAGTGGAAATTACTAGAACAATCCCATAAGTATCATGTTAAAGTTAGCAAAGATGCCTCCGCTCTGTGGAGTAAAGCCCACCTGTCTATTGTGAAATGTTACTTTTGCAAGATATAGATGTCTATTTCTTGTAAGCTACTCTATTTTTAAATTTATTTGTGGGAAGAGTTTTGCTTTCTACCTAATTAAAGTAGAGATTATTTTAAAAAGACACGTAAAATAAGAGATATAGGAATATCTGTGTTTTATGAAAGATCAAGAATGGGAAAGTCATTTGTGATACGATCATCTCTAGAAACCAGATTACCTGGTTTTTCTTCAGTATAACATTTCTGATACTCCCTTCTCTAGTTTTTCTTTTTTTAGAAGTTTATTTATTTATTTTAAGAGAGAGAGACAGAGACAGCATAAGCAGTGGAGGGGCAGAAAGAGAGGGAAAGAAAGAATCCCAAACAGGCTCTGAGCTATCAGCATAGAGCCCAGCTTGGGGCTCGAACCCACGAACTGTGAGCTCATGACCTAAACGTAAATCAAGAGTTGGACACTTAACCAACTGAGCCACCCAGGTGCCCCTCCCTTCTCTAGTTTTGTGCTAATGACGATTGAACAAATCCTTGTCTTGCTGGTCCTAATTACTCTCTGTAGTCTTATTTCATGACTTCTGCTTAGGCACACCTCCTTTCTTCTGCTTTTTTGCTGATTGGCTTCTCTCTTTCTGCTTTTCAGCTTATAGAACCTCAAATAAACTACTCTGTCCGTATGACTCACATTTTAAGGGAAAACATCTGATTGGTTTCCATTGTAACTGTTAGCTCTGTTGGGCAGAACGCTCACTCCAGACCGCTTCATAGACTTCCTGGGAGCCTAGTGTTGAGCAGCCCTTAGGCCAAGTATTGTAGGAGATTTTGTCAATTTGGGCTGCCCCGCATCCAACCTCCTTCCCATTTGTTTAGACTTTCCATTGTGCGTGTTTTGGAAGCAGCCATAGGAAGCCAGGAATTTCTCCTTGTTGCTTGGCTCAAAGAATGGTCACATGAACTACGCTCAGAAAACCAGGTGTCTTCACCTGGTATTCAAATCAAGACAAAGTGACATAAATTCCCAGAATCAGTTAGAGACTGCCACCGCAATGGTGGCAGTATGATCAAGATTCCAATAGCCTGAGCAGTGTTATCTTAAGTAGATTGTACCTGAGACATAATGTCCCTCGCTGCTCTTACACTCCTGTTTTGTAAGAATGATTATTTTTTAGTTTTTATTTTTAGAGAGAGAGAATGCAAATGGGGGAGAGGGATAGAGGAGAGAGAGAGAGAGAGAGAGAGAGAGAGAGAGAACTCCAGGCAGGCTCCATGCTCGGTGCACAGCCCAACGCAGGGCTCCATCCTATAGCCCCAGGAGCATGACTCGAGCCAGAACCAAGAGTTGGACGCGCAACCAACTGAGCCAGGCATTATAGGAATGATTTTTCAAACATTATAAATTCTGTGAGTTTCTCAACATCTATCCTCCCCGCAAAAATCTTTTTTGGTGAGGTAGCAATTTATCTCGCTTGCACCCCAGGTCTTCATTATGGTGGGTATTGGCACCCATCTGTGATCCAATCAGCTATGACTGGGTTGGCGGGGCCATTCAATTGGCTTTCCTCAGAAATGGTTGCATAAGTAAGGCAGGTAACCTGAGGATATTAGGATACATTCATTTAAATTTATTAAAGATAAAAGAATAAGGTAGAAAGAAAACTCTTTTTGCATGTGCTAGTTTACTTCCTATAAACAGAAAGCAAAGGTGCAATAACTTTGAAAAGGCAATGATTTATTCTGTTACCAAAGGCTTTCTCTTAGAAAAGCCTGAATCTGGGGTACCTGACTGGCTCAGTTGGTTAAGCAGCCAACTTCAGCTCAGGTCATGGTCTCGCAGGTCGTGAGTTTGGGCCCCGTGTCAGGCTCTGTGCTGACAGCTCAGTCTGGAGCCTGCTTCAGATTCTGCATCTTCCTCTCTCTCTGCCCCTCCTCTGCTCACACTCTCTGTCTCTCAAAAGTAAATAAACATTAAGAAAGAAAGAAAGAAAGAAAGAACAAAAGAAAGAAAGAAAGAGGGAGGGAGGAAGGAAGAGAGAGAGAGGGAGGGGGAGGAAGGGGGAGGGAGGAGGGAGGAAGGGAGGAAGGAAGGAAGGAAGGAAGGAAGGAAGGAAGGAAGGAAGGAACAAAACAAGAAAAGCCTAAATCTAAAACTGAAAGAAAAACCAGCCTCTCTTCTGGTTATACTCAGCAATGCTTCTCTCTATTCACCAGTGACCACTGGATGCAAGCACAGCGAAAGCTAAACTCTAGCCGTGGCTTAACTCTAAAACAGTGTTCAGAAATCCAGTGTCTGGAAAAGCCACATTCATGTACTTCAGTATTATTCTTTGTAACTTCCATAACCTACATCAAGTTTTATATATTGTCTCAATTAGAAGCACTAAATCTATTCTCTGGAAGATAAACATAGTTAGGTACTAAAATAAAATATTCTGCCTTTAAAAATAAGCATAATGGCCATTTAAAAACACCCTTCTTCCTGAGATTCCTGAGAATCATTGCTATAAAATCATGGTGCTCTAATTAGGCAAGTGATGGATATACCTCTTTTTAAAAGCTTTTAAATGAATGACATGGAATCTGTAAAGAATTTTAATGACAGCCCTTCCTAAGTCTTACTACTATACAAGGTAATTAAACTAATATCACACTGAATAATCAAGATTTTCCTTCATAAGCCCTTTTATTTTTCACTTTTAAAGTGTATAACAGTATTCACTAAGCGATGAAAAATAGATGCATCTTCATGATAATATAAGCACTATCGATTTTCAGTTTTCAGAATCAACCTATACATAAAGCACATATGAGATTTGCTTATGGTTATAAAACGGGATTTAAGAGTCCTGTTAATCACAAAGTAAAGGTACAGCCGGCAGAATCTGAGACATGAAAGTGGGAGAGAGACCCTGAAGACAGTTGATGGGACAGAAGTAGAGGCTGAAGTTGATCCAAGTTCTAAAGTTTACCAAAGAAGGAACAAAACAATAGTGGAAGAAGGGAGCGTCAAGTGTTGCCAAGTAGATGAAATTCTCATATTTTTATTGATGGATAAGTAATAAGCAGTATTCAGAGTAGATAAATCTAAATTGCTTTCACTCTTTATTTCACTGTGGCTTGGCAATAGATAATGATATGTGGATATAACTGTCCATAGGATCCCACAGTAGGACAGGGTCTAGAGTGTGTTACTCTAGACTCTAGACAGACTCTAGAGTGTGTTAATTGGGTTTGCTACACTATGCCTACGCTAAAATAGTGCAAGTTAGCATTCTACTATCTACAGTACTTTCTTTCACACTTTATAATTTCTCTTTGCCCTTTCCTTCCTCCCTCCCTCCCTCCCTTCCTCCCTCCCTTCCTCCCTTCCTTCCTCCCTCCTTCCCTCCCTCCCTCTTTCTCTCTCTTTCTCTCCCTCTTTCTTTCTTCCTTTTCTTTCTCTGTTATACTGCCTGTTGTGCCTGCAGCAAGCACATTGGTAAGAAATGGATTACAATTCTCCCCTGGGTTTAGGATGGCTGAGAGCAGGCCCTGAGGATCTCCTGAGGTCCCAGTGCCGCTGTCTTAGGTTTGTGACTTTGTGTTCTTATCCATCTCATTGCCACCTCTTTTCCATTCCTATGATGGTGCTATCAAGCACAGTTGAAGTACAGACAGTTTTTCACAGGCATCTTCAACTCCAAATGCAGAGAACATTTCTTCCTTGTTGTCAGGAAGCCTTCTCTGTGAATTGTCACCGGCCTTCTCTGTGAATCCTGTGACTTCTCATTCTCCCATGGCCTTTTCTGAAAGCTGTCACTGCTGCACCTTGAATCCTTCTGTCTTTTTCTTCTTTTCTCTTCTCTCTCCTGAGTCTCCTCTTACTTTTCTCAGTTTTCTTGTAAGAAGGCTGATGATGATATATATGTTTGTGTGTGTATAAGCAGATATATATGTGTGTATGCACACATACAAGTATTGGCCACACTCCTTTATATAGACCAAATATAGTATGCATCTCTTAAAAGCATCCCAATCTTGTCAATTTCAGCTTTTGTCATTTTCTGTATTGTTGGATAATCAGAGTGAATTTCCTTACAGTCAGAGACATTGGACTGGAGTTTTAGAAACTGTTACCAGTTTTTGAACTTCTATGTATGTTTGAGAGTGCTCAGATGTAGGTTCAAAAAAGTACTAGAGCAGATCCTTAAGGTGAAGGTCACTCTTTGTCTTCCAAAGAGAAAATTGAGTTTGTTACCATGTAATACACACATTCTTATATGAGTAACATGTGTTTATATGCTTATTTTCCATCTGTATACTCTCTTTGGTGGGGTGTCTGTTCAGCCCTTTTATCAATAGAGCCTTTTTATGCTTATGAGTTAAAGATTTATTATATTTCAACAAGGGTAGAGACATTATTAAAAAAATACATACTTAAGATAGGATTGTAGATATATGATAAAGTGAGATCAGGACAGAAAAGTCTAAGCTGATTCATTTGACAAAGAAAAGTTGTGGATGTAGATATTTCATGAAAGGGAGAAACCTGGGAAAATATTCAAAACAGGCTTTAAATGTAATCATTTGGTGAAACGTATTGAGTGATTCTGATGTCAGCTTTCAATGACATATGTTGAAATCCAGATATAGTGTATAACTCTGGATACCACATTGCGAAATAATGCTTTTTCTGAAAACGTGTGTTAGTTAAAATTACACAATAATATCATAGAGATGAACTAATGGTCATCTAAATGATTTCAGCCGTGGTTTTAACTTGTACACTTCTGCAAGGCAGGATTTATTTAACTCCCTCAGGGATGCTTAGTGTTTGTTGTAAAGTGTGTGTCTTAGGTCCTTTGCTGATGCTTTTAAGTAACAATTATATCCATTATTAGAAATGTTACCTTTGTTATGGTGGCAAGAAGATCCACCAGAATGTTTCCTTAAGGAAGGATCATTTCTCACCGTGGCTTTTAGGGTCTTCAAAGCCAGACAGTGCTGTTGTAATAAATTTGAAGAAAGTTAACAAGTACAGGCAAGGAAATGACTGGAGGAAATATTTTGAGAGAAAAAGAGCAAATATGGCAATTATTTACTTGAAAGTAAATGCTGGCTATTTAATCGGCATGAGAAGAAAAGCAAAAAAAAAAAAAAAAAAAAAAAGTCTCTTTTATAGAATCTGCTCTGTGAGGGGCGCCTGGGTGGCTCAGTCGGTTGAGCGCCGACTTCGGCTCAGGTCACGATCTTGCGGTCCGTGAGTTCGAGCCCTGCATCGGGCCCCTGTGCTGACAGCTTAGAGCCCGGAGCCTGTTTCAGACTCTGTGTCTCCCTCTCTCTGACCCTCCCCCATTCATGCTCTGTCTCTCTCTGTCTCAAAAATAAATAAAAACGTTAAAAAAAAAAAAAAGAATCTGCTCTGTGAGAAGAGAGTCCTTGGCCCACCAGGGATGGGGGACAGTGGTGGAGTGGTCCCCAAGGGCCCCCTCAGGCAATAACTTTTGCACCTTTGCAAATTTGACAAAGGTATCTGAAATTTTCACATCACTGATTTCTCATTTAAATTCAGAAAGGCACTGCTTTATCTTCCTCCTTTGTGATTGGTAGTTAATTTTTACAGAATGGCTTTGGTGGAGGTTTTCAGCTTCCTCTCTGACCACTAAATGGAGGGCCTTGGGGGCTGTGTCCTCAAAGCCCAGAAAAAGAACAAATTCATGCATGCTCTTCCTTTTTCTTTTTTTTTTTTTTTTACCCATTATCTACATTCTCCACTTCTTCAAGCAATAGCTCACCATTTATTTATTTCCTGAATCTTTTCCTATCCATCTACATCACAAAATGAGTCTCAGGTGCCATCAGAGTGTAAGAACTATGAATTGTGCCAGATTTTCCAGCGTTTGCTTCTATGTTGTTTTGGTTCAGTCTACCATTTCTCAGACGCGTGCGTTCTGCTTGCCCAGCTAGACCATAGGTCTTTTCAGTGGACATATGCTACATTTTATATACTCTTGAACTACTACAGTTAAAAAAAAAAGTGCTAGGCATTTCATAGACACTATTTTAGGCCCCCGATAAATTAATGTAATCTCACAGACTTATTCAGTCCATTTATATTGACTGTTTTGTGTCACTTAGCTGGTCCTCACACCTATAACAGTTCCTGGAACATTAAGAGTACTCAACACATACTTGTTGAAAGAAGGAATGATTTATATTTTTTCAAATATTTTTATTGTCTTAAAAAAGATGCATTTTTAACATGGAAAATCTCCTTTTCCTTTGCCTGGTCACCTTCTCCTTTCCAGACAGATGGTAAGGATTTCTCTAAGATAGTTCATTCTACATTTTATCTCTTAGAGTCAGATTTTTTTTTTTTTTTTCTCAATTCAGATTTAATTTTATGGTGGGATTTGGACATGATTCTTTTGGCACTTGCCCTAAATACTTTAGCACTCTGGATTCAAGTGCATAGTGGTAAGAGGTGTGTTTCACTTTATATATTCTCTTTTTTTCTGTTGAAAGTATCAAAAAGTATTTCTTTGTAGGCTGTAACTCACAAGTCTTTGCTATGAGACACACAGCATTCCATCTTTACAATCAGATTTTTCAGAACCCCTCATGAGAGTTTAAAAAAGGGTGTAATACCAAATCAGAGTTGACACAACCTTGTGGTTGTTTCCCTTCACTAGATTTTAAAACTTTAATGAGCTTAAAAATATCCGATTTCTCAAAACTCCTTCTCACTTGAAGTGAGAAAAAATTAATTCGTACTAAAAACCCTAATAAATTCACTACCCTTTACCTTTTATTATAACATCTAACCGGCCTTAGATAATTTATAAAATTGTGGTTTGATTGGATAACCCTTTTATATCTTACCAGTAATTAGACTCTGGGATATCCATTTACCCCTCTGGACCCTATGTAAATATTTGGGTTGCATAGCAGACACTGCTTGCAGTGTGTTTCGCCTAACTATCTATTGTAAGGACATAAAGATAAAGCCAATTTGCACGAGTTATGAAATTTCACTGATTAATTTATGCTGTTGGGTCGGAAAGATTTGTTCAAATAAGATGTAAATTGTCCAGAACTAATAGTCTTCAGACAGACACAGTATGTGGCAATCTGATAGTCCAGAGGAGAAAATAAAGAGATTAAATCAGACACTGTAGTATTCACTAGGTCTTTGATTCACATACCCAGTCAGGAGGTAGAAGAGTAGTTCGCCCCAACAGTACCCGAAGCCCAGGAAATACAAGTGGTTTGCTCAAGGTCACCCTGAAGAGAATGGCCAAGCCAGCGAAGATCCACCCTGCTCATTTCCGTGACAACATTCTTTCACCTCTGCACCACGCTGCCTCCTACTGAGGAAAGCAAATGTGCTAAGTCCCGCCTACTGAAAGCCTATGGTTCAAAATCAGCACTTATCTGTGCCGCACCTCCTCCTCCCTCAACAGAGTGTGGCTCATCGCCTGCTGTATAGCCAGACACACTCACACGCAAACCCACCACAAGACCAGAGGCAGGAGAAGTCAGCCACTGGCTGTCAGCCTCTTGGTCCTGCGTGACCGTTAGCAGGGTTTCCACACCAAGGTTTAAGGTTGATTACCTTCAGAAAGCCACTGGTAAAACATTGCCGAGCGGGAGGAAAGGGAATTAGGATATACCTGACACGGGACTTGGCTTATACTTCTCACAAGAAACTATGCAACCCTCAATGTTTTCAATTCAGTAAACACCCATTGAGTATGTAATATATGCCGATCGGCTCCCAGTGAAACCCAAATATTCTAGGGCCACCCCCAGCCTGTGGCCACAGCCAAAGGCATGCTACTGTGGCGGCTCAAACAGTGCGCCCCTGGTAACATTAGGATGTCATGCAGGACCTTTGCTCTGCATGAGGATCTGCAGGAGCTGCGCCCTCATCCCAGCCCCGCCTGCCCTGACACCGCCAGCTCCCTTTTCCATAAATCACATTTTGATATGATCCCGTTCAGATCCCCTCCCATCACTTCCTATCACATTTACAGGAAGATTCTCAACTCTGCCCTGGCTGACAAGGCCCTACGTAATCTGGCTTCTGCCATCCCATCTGACATCTTTGCCTGCTGGGCTCCAAGGCTGGCCTGCTTGCTTTCGTTCACAGGAGGCACACTGGTTCCTGCCTCAGGCTCCTTGTATTAATGGTTCCTTCCGCCTAGTACATTTTCCTGTTATCCCAATAAATTCCTCAAATCTCAGCCTAACATCACAATCTAAATTAGCAACCTGGGGGCCTGGTGGTTAGGATTCAGTGCTCTCGTCACTGTGACCTGGGTTCAATTCCTGATCAGTGAATACCTTTCTTTGCTAATCAACGAGTAGAAAGTTTCTGCTATGCAAAATGAGTAAGTCTCAGAAACCCACTGTGCAACATGCATAGTCAATACTGTACTGTGCCCTTAAAAACCTGCTAAGGGAGCAGATCTCATGTTAAGTGTTCTTACCACAATAAAATAAAATAAAAATTAAATTAGCTACTCAACCCCCCACCATTATATGGCCCATCACTCTATTTTATTTTCTCCATCACACTTACCACTCTCTAATGGAGTACGCTCCATGAAAAATATAATGCAGACCACAGAGGTAATTTTAAAGTTTCTAGTAGTTACCTTAAGAAAAAAGTAAAAAAAAAAAAGCAGAAATGAAGAACTTGATTTTAATAATCTATTTTATTTAATCCAATGCATTCAAAATGTTATCACTGCAACATGTAATCAATATAAAAGTTATTAATGAGTTACTTTACATTCTTTATTTCTGACTTAGTCTTTGAAATCTGGACCATATATTTTACACTGATAGCACATCTCCATATAAACACTAACTTTTCATAGGAAATGGTTGATCTGTAGTCAGATTTCATAAAATTTACAGTTGAAAAAATAGATTCACATACCCATGTTATTCCAAAGGTACTTAAAAGCTCTCCTGATAACGGAATTGAGTAATAGTTAAAAACAATTTTTTTTGAGAGAGAGACAGAGACAGCACAAGTTGGGGAAAGGCAGAGAGAGAGTGAGGGAGAGAGAGGGAATCCCAAGCAGGCTCCACACTGCCAGTGCAGAGCCTGATGCAGGGCTCGAACCCACGAAGCCATGAAATCAAGACCTGAGCTGAAACCAAGAATTGCATGCTTAACCAACTGAGTCACCCAGGTGCCCCTCAGTTTTAAATTTTAAATACAAATTAATTTAAATTTAAAATTAGTTCTCTGGTCACACTGGCCACATGTCTTTAGTGGCTATCATATTAGATAATACAGCTGTAATATTAAATGCTATTTTCTGGGATTTCCTTCCAGTTCTTATCTTCACCTTTATTTAAGCAGGGGTCTCATTTATCTGTTCACTACTTTACTCCTGGCAGTAAGCATATGGTTAGCACAGAGTTTAATAGATGTTTATAAAATGATTACCTGAATCTGTGGGCCAGAGATTCCTATTTCTCAGACAACAGAGCACCATGGCCGAAAGCACAGTCTCAAGCCAGATACCCAACTTTGGATTTGACCTTGTTACCTATTAGCTATGGGACCTTGTGCAACTCAGGCTTTCTGTGGCTTAGTTTCCTCATCTGCTGTTGAAGGGAATAGTGACACCTGATGCCTGGGGTTGGTGGGAGGATTAAATGCGCTGATATGTCTAAAATGCTTACAACAGGGCCTGGCCTCAGAAATGCAATGTCTTTGCTACATAAATTCTACCAATTCCAGACCCACCCCTTGTTTAAGATTTGCTCTGAACATGTCCCCATCATCTCTAGGCCCCCACCTTGCCTCTCTGCATTTGCCTTGCAGCCCTGAGTGTTTGGCCCCAGCTGTTGAACCTGCTGTTCAGTCTTCACCTGTCCCCTGTGGTTAGTAATCCAGCCCCTTCCCATCATTCATCTGGGTTGCTGCCGAGACTAGATGCCCACACTTAACCCTGGCCCCAGTGCCCACTCAATCTCTTCTGGGAGCTGAAAAGGGGAATAACGGCTCTTTCCTCTCTGTGTTAGGCTGCTTTAGAGGGCCCGGGCACATTGGTGCCTGCCCCAAGTGGTTCTTTAAGATTCACATGAACACAGGTATGCACATCCCTATAGAGCAGTTAGGTCAAGATTGGCTCAGATGACTGCCTGTACTGTGCCAGGAGCCATTTCTTTCGCTTACTGCTCACGGTCTTTGCAAAGGCAGCTCACCAGGCCATACTGGTAACATGGTAATCCCTTTGCACAGATTCTCTCCTAAAACCCCATAGACTTCTTTAATATTTTACTGGTAATATGGTAATCCCTCTGCATGGATTCTCTCTTCAAACCCCATAACCTTCCTTTAATATTTTACTACTACCCTTCTGTATTAATACTTAGGATTCTACAAATGAAAAACAGAAACAATAAGATATACATGATATAGCTATAGAAGATATAGATATATAGATAAATACAGATATAGATACAGATATAGATATAGAACCAGATATAGATAGATATAGATATATGACGTAGATGATATAGATATAGATATAGATATAGATATAGATATAGATAGATATAGATAGATATAGAACCAGATATAGATAGATATAGATATATGACATAGATATAGATATAGATATAGATATAGATATAGATATAGATATAGATGATACAGATGATAGAGGAACTGGCTCACACAATTATGGAGGCAAACAAGTCCCCTGATCTGCTCTGTGGAAACCCACTAATGCCAGTGGTATAATCGCAGTCTTAATCTAAAGGCCTGAGAACTAGGTACACCAATGGTGTAAGTTCCAGCTTAAGGGTGGGAGAAGACTGTATTCCAGCTCTGTCAGGCAGACAACTCTACCAACCTCTTCCTTTTTATTCTTTTCAACCCCTCATGGGTTTGGATGCTGCCCTCCTACTTTGTGGAGGAACATGTTTTACTCAATCCATCGATTCAAATGCTAACGTCTTCCTGAAACACGTTCATAGCCACACTGAGGAAATAATGTTTAAACAAGTATCTGAGTATCCCATGGGACCATCTGACACATAAAACTAACTATCACACACCCATGTCTGTGTATGTCTGAATTTTGATTGTTGACATTGTCTAAATTCTTTTTATGAGAAGAGGGGTCTTGGTAGTGTGACAAGGTTAAGAGATCATTGTGAAGCATTCAGCATATACCTGACATATACTAGGCACTCAAATATTTGTGGATTGAAGGAAAAGACTAGATGATGT
This sequence comes from Panthera tigris, assembly GCF_018350195.1. Lineage (NCBI taxonomy): Eukaryota > Metazoa > Chordata > Mammalia > Carnivora > Felidae > Panthera > Panthera tigris. The sequence continues at coordinate 19,669,287 of NC_056676.1, forward strand.
TCCTTAGGCCATGTATAAACCAACCTGGAAGGGGGAAGAAGGCTGACCCTATTCCGATATCTCTTAGATTTAGCCTCACCCTGATACATACAGTATCATGAGCATTACAAAACTAAGCAACCTAGGGAGAGCCTGGGTGGCTCAGTCACTTAAGCATCTAACTTTGGCTCAGGTCATGATCTCATAGTTCACGGGTTCGAGCCCCATGTGGGGCTCTGTGCTGATAATTCCAAGCCTGGAGCCTGCTTCAGATTCTGTGTCTCCCTCTCTCTCTGTCCCTCCCCTGCTAGCACTCTGTCTGTCTCTCTCTCAAAACTAAATAAACATTACAAATAATAATAATCATAATAATGCACCACAAAGGCCTTCCCCTCAATTCGATTCTAGTTGGTAGAGGTGACAAACAAAGATTAGCATAATGTATAACAACCCAGAGAGAGATACAGCATGGCTCAGGTACGCACTGGCACTGTAGTGAAGCAGGCAAGGCACAGAGGTCGCAGTTATATGGAGCCGGGTTCAAATCCTGTCTCCACGGCTGGGTAACTCAGAGACGGAGGGCAAGTTATTCTCAACCTCTCTTCATCTGCAAAGATGAACTTCCCTGTTAGGATTAGTTCCCTCTGCCTCACAAACGTCTGGTCATTCTCAGCTCTCCTCTACTAGGAATGTGCCGGCTGAGTCTCAAGCAATAAAACACAGAACTGCCCCTTCCCTTCCCCGTACCCTCAAAAACAGTTCAGAGAAGGATGTTTTTACAGGTGTTGCCTTTAAATATCTCCCCATAAAGGAAGGCTATTTTAGTGAGGTTTCTATGGGGATTTCTTTGTTTATAAGCTGAAATAGTTCTGAAAAAGAAACCATCTATCTGGTTTGAGAATGATTTACTCCACAGCTGATTTAATAGCAGAAAATGTATATTTGCATTACACCATACAAATGTCTCTTTATGTTTGTAAGAATATGAAATTTTAAAATAAACAGGTGTTTTAAAACATATTTTATTCTTTTGGTCTATTAGCAAAAAGCAGTTTCAGTAGGAAGAAATATATGCTGCTTGGATAGGCCATGCTTCCACTTGGAGGGGTGATATCTTTGTCCTCTAGGCAGAAAGTGAAGTCATTAAAATTGGTTTAAAAATCAAAGCTAAACCAATAAAAACAAAAACCAACGCACACAAAAACACTAAAACAAGAAACACACCTGTACCTGTCATATCATAGTCTGAGGTGACCAAACGGAGAGAGCTCTTAAACTTTGTGAAGGCAGCCTTAAGTGGACCCTCAGAGCTGCCAGGAAGTCTTACCTCGTGACTCACACTCCTCTCCAGGCCAACTATTTCACATTTTCCTATTATGGGTTGAATTGTGTCCCCATAAAAATTGTGCCCCCCCCTCATTACTCAGAATATGACCTTATTCAGAAATAGGATTATGGTAGATGTGATTAGTGGAGATGAGATCATACTGGAGAAGGATGGGCCTCTAATCCATGTGATATGACTGGTGTTCTTCTACTACGAGGGGGGAAAGACACACAGAGGGAAGACACCATATAATGACTTAGATCGGAAGAAGAATCTACAAGCCAAAGAATGCATTTTCAAGCATTGCCAGAAAACCACCAGAAGCTGGAAGGAGACAAGGAAGGATTTCCCTGATAGGTTTCAGGGGGAGCATGACTCTGTTGACAGCCTGATTCGGGACTTCCAACCTCCAGAACTGTGAAACAATAAATTTCTATTGTTTTAAGCCACCTAGTTTGTGGTATTTGGTTACAGCAGTCCTAGGAAACTAGTGCACTTCCTCTCACCCTGCAAACATCCATCGTCCCTTCAACTTCTCACCACTCGTTGCAATTCAGCTAGTGAATGTTAGTTAGAACATAGGAGTAATCGTAAACACACCCTCATGACCCTCCACCCCCGCCAATCAGCTGAGCTGCGGCTGAACTCCCTCCAGAGTTTCCAGACTGCACTGTTTCTGCCGCAGTCTGAAGCTGGTCTGCCCCCACCCCATCCGTGAGCTGGACCTCTCTCTCACCTGCTCTAGGACTTTGCTCTTGCAATCACAGTTGACCTTTGAACAACACAGGTTTGAACTGCATCGGTCCACTCATATGTGGACTTTTTTGATAAATACAGTACAGTACTGTAAATATATTTTCTCTTCCTTACGATTTGCCTGATAACGTTTTCTTTTCTCTAGCTTATTTTATTGTAAGAATACAGTATATGCTGAAACTAACATCCAAAATATGTGCTAATTGACTATTTATGTTGTCAGGAAGGCTTCTGGTCAATGATAGGCCATTAGTAGTTAGGTTTGGGGGAGGCAAAAGTTATACACAGATTTTCCACTGCATGAAGGGTCAGCACCCCTAACACCTGTACTGTTCAGGGTCAACTGTATATCCATCTGCTCCCACATCACCAGATTTTCCTCCCAAATACATAATTCTATCAATAAACAGATAGTCTTTAAATTACCCAAGTGGAAGGAAGAAAGAAGGAAGGAAGGAAGGAAGGAAGGAAGGTCCATTTCTTGACCCACATTCCCTTCTAACAGCCACCCCCATTTTGTTCTCCCTTTTCTAGAAAAACACTCAGAATAGTTGTATATCCTCACAGACTCCACTTCCTCGACACCCATTATCCACTAAAAGAATTCTTAACAAGATTAAGGAAGACCTCCACCTTTGGTCCTCAGTCATCCTGCTTGACTTCTCAAGTTCTTGCCATAGTTGATCACTCTCTTTTTTTTTAGACATTCTTGTCACTTGATTTCTAGGGCCACCACACTCTCTTGATGTCTCTCCTCCCTCACAGGCCATTTCTTTTCAGTGTCCACTGCTGGGTCCTCTTCCCCCAGGCCTCATAGTTTTTGAGTCCTCAGAGCTGATATCTTATGAGATTTCATCCAATTTCAATAGGTTTAAATGCTATAGATATACCAATAATTCAAAAATGTGTACCTCTGGTCAAACCTCCCCTCTTAGCTACACATTTATTTATTCAACTGCCTACTTCATATTTCCACTTGGATAACTAATAGACATTGCAAATATGGCATACCCAAACCTGAACTCCATTAACCCCCAAACTGCTCCTCTCTCAGCGTTTCCCATCTTGTAAATGGCATCCTGTTAACCCAGTTGCTCAGACTAAATGCTTGAAATTATCACTGACTCTTTTCTGTCTCTCACATCTCACATTTAATCTAAAAAGAAGAATTTCGTTCGTTCTACCATCAAAATGTGTGCTAAGTCTGTCATCTCTTAGCATCTCTGCTTCTTACACCACAGACCAAGCCAACATCTTTTCCCTAACTTGTTGCAATAGTTTTGCATGGCTTCTCTATTTCTCCTGCAGTATCTTTTCTATGAGAAATTACTCTTTTTATAACTTATATTTCATCTCTTTCCTTTTTCTCAATGGCTTCTTATCACACTGCAAAGAAAATCCAATTTCCTTTCCAGGACCCACAAGGCCCAATGTGACTGACCACTGCTTACCTCTGTGATAAGTTCTCCTGCTGTTTTTCAAAATCTTTACTGACTTGACTCTAGCTGTTCTTGAAGACGCCAAAGTCACTCTTGCCTTAGGACTTTTGAACTTGTCAATCACTGAGCCCAGAAAATGCTTCACCCAGACATCCACCTATAGCATTAACTCACTTAATTCAGTTTCCTTGTCTTTTTTTTTTTAATTTTTTTTTTAAATGTTGTTTATTTATTTTTGAGAGAGACACAGAATGCGAGTGGGTTGGGGCAGAGGGAGAGGGAGGCACAGAATCTGAAGCAGGCTCCAGGCTCAGAACTGTCAGCACAGAACCCGACATGGGGCTGGATCTCACAAACCACGAGATCATGACCTGAGCCGAAGTCGGACGCTCAACCGACTGAGCCACCCAGGCACCCCAGTTTCCTTGTCTTCTACCACCTCCTTGAAAGAGAACTTTCCTGGTCATCTAATCAGAAGACACCACTTCCTTGCTACTGTATCCCCGATGTTGCTTTATTTCCCTCTCTAGCACTTGTCACCAACTGGCATTATATATTTATTGATTCATTTGTTGTTTTGGCTCTTTCCTCTAGAACATAAGCTCTGTGAGAGTAGGGACTTTGCCTTCACACAGTCTTATCCCTAATGACTCAAGCAGTGTTTGGCACAGAATGGACACTCAACACATGTGTGTTGACAAATGAATGTCTGAGTGACCTTTCCTGTTTTTGATATTTATTCGGACTCGATGCTTTGTCCCTTCAGAAAGAAAAATGTAACGCATCCCATTAGTTATGATTAAAATAATGAATGGAGCCTTATAAAACTGTATAATAAGCAGAAGACCTATTTTCCTGCGTGCAATTATTAGAGAGATGGGCTTAAATGTCACTTAATATTAAAGAATAAATGGATAGTTTTGCTTGATGACAAATCAACATGGGCTGTGTATAGCAAAGTAGTTAATTAGAGCAAGACAGATTAAAAATATAAGAAAAACAAGAAGTAATAGAATGAATAGGTGTTTTTTTGCTTTGCATTTACCATAGATTAACTGAAATTTGCGGGACAAAGCTTCAGTGAGCAGTTTGTTTATAGTAACTAAAGCACTTGAAGTTATAATCATTTCATAAGGGACTCTTGGGAATGATTGGATAAACACTATATGCACTTGAGATTTTTTTTCATCTCTTGTGGAAAACGTATGAATAAATAATCTTAATATATTGAAAAACAATGGAAGGAATTTTGATTTACTTAAAAAACTTATAACCAGAAGTATAATGCTTAAGAGAGTCACATAGCTCAAGCATACCTATCCCGTTAGGGCCAGACACACTAGAAACATTCAGTTTGAACTGAAAATTTTATTCTTAATTAATACCTAATATCTCCTGATGTGGTAAGAAACAGTCAGCTCAACTGCCTTGCAGGGATTTTTCAGATACCAACTTCTTTTGGTCTTAGATTCCATATTTATCATTGAATAAGAATTGCAGTCAGAGGTTTTTACTGATGTGAAATGCATAATATTCAGCATTCACTTTATCAGCGGCTTCTCTTACACTTTCTAGATATCTGCTGGTGGTGGGATTTTGACGTCACCATTATCCTGTTATTAGGCTCATGTGACTGCATCACCTTCATCAGAAGACAACCATAGGAATTGCCCAAATCACTGCAATTGACTCTAGTCCATCAAGCTGACATGAGATTTGAAAAACAGCATCATTTAGTAGATACTGTTTTGACTTTATAGCCGGACAGAAGTTTCTTTTCAGCCATTTACGGCAAAGTGTAGTCATTTCATCTGGAAACAGAAATAAAAATTCTAACTTAAAGATATACTGAAAATATTTGAAAGACCATATATAAAGTGTCCAGAATGATATGTACTCACTAAAGGAAGAGTGCTACTTATTTTTGTCATCATTTCCAACTGCACAGGTGGAAGCAAGTGCATTTCTGCTCTATCTGGGCTTGTTTCTGAGGTAATTGGAGTAGACAGATGAATTAGGCACTTGAAGCTTGTGGATATATTCATAGAGCACCTGAACTATCATTTTCAAAGAATCCATCACCATTTATTGACGATGATGATACACAATGTCGATTGCCTGGTTAAATGTCAAATCCCTCCATGTGGTTACTGTGGCATTTTCTAAGCCAGATTTCTCAAGTCATATTTTTCCAGAAGCGCACTGAGGAGGGAGGATGTCTACCATGCCCTCATGGAAATATTAAGAATAATGCTTAATTCCATGAGGACACCTACGTTACTCCAAATCCTTCCATCCTATCCACGAAGGCAAATCACAATGCCATTCAGACAGCAGATGATATTGTAAGGATAGTGTTTAACTTTGTAAGAAGTACACAATCTGAGAACCTTACTACTATATTATTCATTAAAAAAATTTGCCCTTGTCGTATCACTGCTGATCTTGACACATTTGATTTTGGCCACATATCCATGGAGAACTGCTGTTATAAACCACCAGAGAACCTACTAGCAGGAGGACTGGAAACCTGAAGGTGAATGTGTACGCAATAACATTTGAAATATATTGAGATAAAATAGATAGACCAAGAGTGTTTAGGCATCAATGATCTGATTTGTGAGCTATGTGAAGACGTGGTTCATAATTGAACTTAATGAATCCATGAACTGGCATCCAAGGAGAGTACTCATGTAAATAATCTGTTCAAAGAGAAAAAAGAATTACCATTTACTCATAAGTTCATCATAACTGTCATCCTGATAGTCATAACATACACACACACACACACACACACACACACACACACAGAGTTTAGAAGCTACTGAGCCCAGATCAGTGGACTCAGGTGTTTTTCCCTATTTCCTTTAGATACTCTATAAGTGCATTGGATGACGTGGACAGTGCAAGACATGATTAGCACCTTGATTATACAACCCTAATATTACTGAAAAAGAAACAAACTTAATAGTATTTTTATGATTGCCGAAGACATATACTTTGTTGTTAGAGGAAGAGAAGAATTCAAAACAATTTTCTTTGTTTCTATGGTCATTTTCTACATTAACTTGTCATGAAAAAATGAAAATCTGAGGTCTGTGGGGCACCTGGGTGGCTCAGTCAGTTGAGCATCTGACTCTTAATTTAGTTCAGGTCATGATCTTGTGGTTCATGAGTTCGAGCTCTGAGTTGGGCTCTGGACTGACAGCGCTGAGCCTGCTTGGGATTTTTTGTCTCCCTCTGTCTCTGTCCTTCCCCCAAATGTGTGTGCATGCTCTCTCTCTCTCAAAATAAATAAATAAACATTAAAAGAAAAGAAAATCTGAGGTTTGAATACATTAAAAATTCTAACCTTAAGCTACCTGCTTACTGGTTTGTATTTTTGCTTGCTTTCAGTTCTAACCTAGTCAAAACCCTAAGGGATCCGTTCTCATCTCATAAGGGTGACCGTTGAGCATATCCTTCATCACCACCCTCTGTACACATGAAGTGTGTACACCCTATTTCATTGAAAGATACCAGGTGCTATATTACCGCGGATCCAAACTGGAAATCATACTCCAAATGGGATATGTTTTCATTAATGCTTGTGTAAGATTCCCATTACTGCTAATGGTACTTTAAGAGCACACACTAGGAAAGAATATAAGGCTAATGGTTCATTTATGCAAGCCTTCTTTTCTGAAAAAAAGGAGGCTTTTTTTAATGAATGCCTTTTTAGGACATAGAAAACACTAAACATTACCATGGTCGGTAATTATCTCACCATTTTCACAAAATAGTTAAATCACATTTGCTTCTGGAAATCTGGACTAAATGAAACGGTCATTATTCCAATGGCACCACACTATTGGCTACATATTGCTTCTACGCTCATGCCTTGGGTATTTGTAAAGAATTTCTGATATATTTAAACATTTGGGATGCATAGTACTTAAAAAAATTTGTTTTAACTTCATGTCTTGCCCTTTTTCTTGTCTCAGCTCATGTCTTTTTAAAATCAGAAATGTATTTATGTAATGAAATGAACCATAAGCATGTTTTAATAATTTTCGATAACTCCATAAGGCTAACATCTGGCTATTTACATCAAAAGGCGAAATCTGGTATGCATAAGAGTTTATAAATAATATGTATTTTAGATCGCATGAATTTTCTGGCTATGAAGTTTTCACTCTGCCACCTACAGTGAACACATAAACTTGAAAGGTTAATTGAATATTCTTTAACCATGAATAAGTAAATTCTTATTACTGCCATAATATAAGTTTCCAAATTAATTTTCACTCTGCACTGCAATTCTGTGGACTCTCATCTCTATTTTACTAATGAGTATACTTTTATACTGAATGGGGTCTCTTCATGATCAAAACTACTTCCCAGGGTAAAGAAGGAATATAACACACTAAAACAGTCACCAAATGATTGGTTAGTGGTGAAAAGCAATTACTTCATTTTTTAAACAGAATTACCTTATTTCTGGGAGTATTCTATCCCTCTGAGAGGCGATGCCCAACAAGTTTTGATTAAAGTCATTTGAATCAATGTTTTTTTAACCTCTTTTCTCTTATTCTGTTTGTGTTGAAGATCTATTGTGGATACGCCCTTGTGCAGGTAGATTGATTAAAGCCAGGTGGCAAATTGGTATATAGCTGTATCTTTTCAGTAATTCCAGAAGTCAAAATCTGACTCAAGTATCGCTAACTGAAACTACTGAGCACTTCCTACAATTATCGATTCCACGTGAGTCGGCTAAAACCCCTACCACGACACCCTGCCCAGGCCCGGTCCCCATGACTACCCTCTTCCCTGTCACTCATGGAACCTGCCTTACCTTAGTTGGGCCTCTCTAACTCAGCCAGGCAGAAGGAAGAAAATCCACTAAACCAACTGACATAAATGTGAGCACAGGGTACCCCTCCGCTGAAACCTGACCCCCAGATATAGAATGTGATTAATAAGTCCTTGTTGAATGTACACACTCCTTGTGATGTTTTTTTCTTTTTAACCTAAGTGAATAATTCAGTAATGGGACACACCCACACCCACACCCACTCCAAAACATGTGCACACACATACACACTTCTTCCCAACATTTGTCAGGGCTCCATTTTAGGAACTCCTCTGACGTTATGGACCCGACTCAGTTTGGGGGGTAATAATATGGGGTAAATGGGGTAATAATATCAACCTCACAAGTATTTGTGAGTATTGAATATTTAAATTTAAGTATTAAATTTAATTTAAAACTGAATATACTAAATACATTTCAAGCACTTGAACTATTTTGCCTAGCATACATTAAGCACTTTATGAATGACAACAGTTATAATTATTCTGGTCAGTGGCCCCTTTAAGGGGTAATATATACAGTGAGTGTATATATCTCACTTACCAGAGATACCAACTCTGGAAAACAGTGAATTGTACTTTAAAGCTGAAGCACTTGCCCCTCTGGAAAGCTTCCCCTTCTCCATTTGGTCCTTGATAGGTACTGGCCCAAGTGTCTGGAGAAATGATGCTCCTGAGTGGGAGGTAGGAAGAGAGGAAAGACCACAGAGGGTAAGAACGTAGCAACACGTTCCCACGTGCTCTGACCTGCCTGCTTCTACGTCTCAGTAGCTGCTGATGCTTCCTCCTTCTCCTCCAGAGCTGCAAGTACTGTAGAACCCAGGGATCAGACTCATGCCTCTTCTACCCATCTCCCAGATGTCAATACCATGGATTTAAATGTCATTGTAATGCTCCAAATTTCCAAATTTATTTATTATCTGAGTGCTGAACAGGCATATCCAGTTACGTAGTTTATATCTGTGCCTGACTCTGTCACAAAAATTTCAAAATTAACGTATCTGAATGGAGTTTTTCATTTTTTCCCCAAATGGGTGCTGCCAATAAGTCTTCCCCACTACAGAATAGAAGCTGTCATCCACCCACATACTCAAGCCTGAAACCTGGAAACAATCATTGATACTTCTGTAATCATTACCCCCTCATCCAATCTTTCAGCAAATCCTGTCAACTCTATGACCAAAACATCTCCTGAATGAGCTTTCTTCTTTCGGTCCCTGCTGTAATCATCTGGGTTCCAGTGACCGTCACCTCTCTCATCTGGATTACTACAATGGCCTTCTAAACTGTCTTCTCTTTAGCTCCTTCCAATCCATTCTCCAAACAGCAGCAAAATTCATCTTCCTATAAGTTTCAGAAATTTGGTCTCATTAGTCTATGGCTTATTGAGCAAAATTACCAACCAAGAATAACAGCATTCTATACCACATGGTCCCTTGTTCTTGGTAGCGAAGATTCACCTTTCTGCAAATGGTCCAGGCTCGCGGTGGTAACACTACAGTCAAAGACTTCAGTAAGCAATGGCAACTCTGTCAAATATCTCAATTTGTGACCCACGCAGAAACGTGCCCATTACAGCATCCAAGGTGTAATGACGTAATGTCTAGACTATTTACTGAAAGAGGCAGAATTTAATCCCATTCAAGTGCTGGACTTTCCCTCGGGTCAAATATGTTCAGCGAGCAAGAACATTATTGTATTGGATGATTGTGTGCTTTAAGTAACTCGAAGCTGGACAACAATGCTTGAAGGGTCTCATGTACAACCCAGGAGGACAGGATTAATGTTGATGTCACAGCATGGCCTTGAAAAGCAAATTTCAAGTGTAGTCCCTCCTTTAATCTCCTTCATATGCATAGCAGTACCTGGTCCTGAGAAATCATGTGTACCCTAGGGCCCCAGTGACCGTCCTGACGCTCTTACATAACCACACGTTTGCTTCTATTCACAGATTTGTTTGCCTGCAGAATTCACCTTTGGGCCTTTTTATTCCCATAAAAAATGCAAAAGAACTTTAACTGCAATCCAATGTCATACTTTCTGGATTGTCCTCAATGAAATGATGGATACATAAAAAATCCTTTGCATTGGCTTCTAACAGCAGGATGCAAAGTGACACCAACGTGTTTATTTGCAGTTCAACTTTCACAATGCAAACTTAATGTTAACCAAACTGTCAGTGTTAGGGAAATTTCTGACCCTACTTCTGAATGGTTGTCAAGCCGATGTGTAGAGTAGTACAGACATTGAGCACTTGACTACCTGCACGTCTGGTGACAAAGGACAGGCCAGCTCTGAATGGGAATTAGGCCAATGTCTGGAGCAGTAGGCTATGCATGTCTTACCTATGGAGACATTCACTTAGTTTTGGATTCCCCATTTCATGGAAAAACCTTTACTCCTCCCTGCAATGCTTTGTAAGCTCTACCTTTATTTCACTCCAGAGAAACTCAAGGGACCTCTTATCCATTCTCTTAAGCAATAAGAGATCTGGAAACTGAGGTCTCAGCTCCTTGCTACTGGGATGGAACAACAGATATGTGAGCACCTAAAGAATTGGGAAGAAGGAGGCATGACAGGACAATGAAGTCCATCTGTTTTACATGTTTATTTCTTGTCTCTGTCTATTCAGCATAGCACAAACATTTTCACTGTTAGGACTATGGACTGAATACTTGTGCCCCAGCCAAATTCATGTTGAGGCCCTAACCCCCAGTGTGATAGTATTTGGAGGTGGGACCCTTGGGGAGTAATTAGGTTTCCATGAGATCATGAGGGTGGCGCCCCCCATATTGCATTTAGTGTCCTTGGAAGAAGACGAAGAGACACCATGGCCCTCTCAATCTCTCTCTCTCTCTCTCTTTCTCTCTCTCTCTCTCTCTCTCTCTCTGCCACATGAGGCCACAGCAAGAAGTTCATTTCTAAACCACAAGAGTGCTCTCACCAAGAATCAAATCTGCCAGCACCTTAATCTTGAACTCCCAGCCTCCAGAACTGTGAGAAATAAATGTCAGTGTTTTAAACAATCCATTCTATGACATTTTGTTATAGCAAGCCAAGCTAAGAGAGTTATATGACAATAGTTATCGAAGTAATTATTGGAAGCATCCTAACCTCCTGCTGAGAATATAACTATATTGTGCTTTTTACTTCATCGTTTTTCTTTGAGGGGGTATGTATGTTGTTTGTAATTTTTCACAAGTATAACTCTGTGATGAACACTCTTGTACACAAAACGCTTTCCATATTTAGTAGTATTTCCTTTGAGATCACTCCCAGAATCAGAATGTCTAGATCAAGATGTGAGACCCTTAAGTCCTATTGCCAAATTGTTTCCCTAAGAGTTGCAATAAAATGTCATCTTTTAGCAGTGTACCAGAAGGCCTTTCCACCACCATTACTCTTATTGTCTTCAATTTTTTAAAAAAATGTGATAGGTGAAAAGTGTCACTAAATTTTAATGAAGTTATCTTCTTAATGATCAACAAATGTGAACATTCTTCTGAGTCTTATCTTACAATAACCTAACTGTATTTTCTGAGCATTTGAGAAAACTTCAATGTCAAATCATTGAACACCAGTTTCTTTTCTTATATATAAATATTTGTGGTTTTTTTTTAAAGTTTATTTATTTTGAAAGAGACAGAGAGAAAGCACAAGTGGGGTAGGGGCAGACAGAGAGGGAGACAGAGGCTCCAAAGCAGGCTCTGTGCGGACAGTAGAAAGCCCGATGTGGAACTCGAACCCACAAACCATGAGATCATGACCTGAGCTGAAATCAAATGCTTAACTGACCGAGCCACCCAGGTGCCCCTGAACACTAGTTTCAATCAAAACACTGCTCCAGGCACCCGGGACATGGAGGTGAATGAAACAAAAGGTATAAATAGAGGGCCATGCACAGTGATCACTAGGATGACCAGTTAGTTAACATACAGCATAATATTCGTTTCAGGTGTACAATATCGTGATTCCATACTTCCATACCATACCCGGTGCTCATCACAAGGCACAGACATTTTTGTTTTTGGTATTTTTAATGTTCATTTATTTTTGAGAGAGACAGAGACAGAACGCGAGTGGGTTGGGGCAGAGAGAGAGGGAGGCACAGAATCCGAAGCAGGCTCCAGGCTCCCAGCTGTCAGCACAGAGCCTAACATGGGGCTTGAACTCACGAGCTGTGAGATCATGACCTGAGGAGCCGAAGTCGGATGCTCAACAGACTGAGCCACCCAGGCGCCCCTATGAGGCACAGACGTTTCAAATAGTGCAGCAAAGGGTGAAAAGCTGCAAGTGGTCAATGTTGCTGGAGCAAAAGAGAGAGAGAGAGACAAGGCTGGAGAGCCTGGCAAAGGCCAGACCAGAGAAGGCCAGGTTAAACATTTTTAACTTTACATGGTTCTCCTTCCAGCGATCACTCTGCTTTTCCTCTGCCTGGCCTGTGCTCCCAAGCTTTATTCTCTGGCAAATTCCTCTGCATCTTCTCATACCCAACTCACATCTCCATCTCCTCCTGGGTGAGAGCTTCAAGACCTTTTTGTGTCTGCCCACCTCCTTCTACTGGCAGAATTAGTCAGTTCTTCTGGGCTTTTGGGAAACACATGGTGCTATCACATGCATTGAAATTATGTGTTCAGATTTCCAGAATATACACCTCATAAAAACCAGTATGTTTAAAAGAAATCTAAAACACAGCACATTGAAAGACATTTTCGATTTTAAAGAAATCACTAACCACTAGTAACAGGACCCTCAGTTTGAGCATTCTCTGATATACTATTGCAATAGTAGGGTTTAAGGCCATTCCATTGGCTTAATATAATATCTTTTTTTGTTTTTCAGGAGAAAAACTGAACTTTATTAGGAAATAACTTTATTAGGAAATTTTATTTAGGTTTAGAATATAGCTGAGGAAAACAATACCTTTATATACATTCCATCCTCAGCATTCTTCTTTTTGGAAATTGATAATGTTTAAAGTGGCTCTGTGCAATACAACTTTCTGCAGAGGTGGAAATGTTCTATACCTGTGCTTAGTAGCTACATGTGCCTATTGAGCCCTTGAAATGTGGAATTCGATTGTTAAATGTGGATATGCACACTTGAAATATCCTTTAAATCGCTAATTTTTCATTCATTAAACGAGTATTTGCTAAGTGCCTACCACGTACAAACTAGTGTCCTAGGTTGCGAAGATAAACAGAGTATTGTTAATAAGAGCCTAAAAATGTAATTGGAGATTTAAGACCTACCTAAATACTTATATGTATAGTTAGTTAGCCCATGTAGCATTAGCTGGAAAGAGAGAAAACACAGCTCCCTCTGGGATGATCCGCTAAGGCTGCATGGAGGAGGTGACATCAGAGCTGGGCATGGAGGTAGGATTTCAGCCGGGACCGATAAGTGCCCTACAGTCAGAGTCATGAGCATCAGTAGGCCAAAAGGTGGCTTGTTCAGAGATCACATGTGGATCAGCAGTGGGAAATAAATGTTAACAGAAGTGTGTCAGGGCCAGATGAATGGCTATCAAAGGGGAATTTAGTGTGAGGTCCTCATTTGGGCAGAAAATGAGGACACCTGATAGCACTGGATGGGAATAGTGGCATTTCCAAACTTGGTCTTTGCAGTGATTCACTTTGGCAATGTTGTGAGGTTGGACTCAGAGAGGGAGGAAGAAGTTGAATTGAAGTGACTGAAGTGATCAGTATTAAAAAAAAAAAAAAAGCTAATGAAATAGTCTAGGCATAAAATTCTGACAACAGGATTGAAAAATAATTCATAGACAAAAGAAACAATTCTGAAAATGTCATCAAGGACTCTAAAAGTTATTTACTATATTACTGACAAATTGTTATTCTCATTCTTTCACTTGATAGTTTTCTTCCTAAATGTTCTTTTTTTTTAATTGTCTTTCCTTTTTTTTTTAACAATGTTTATTTATTTTTGAGATGGGGGAGGGGCAGAGAGAGAGGGAGAGAGAGAGAGAATCCCAAACAGGTTCTGCACTGTCATCCGAGACCCCAGTGTGGGGCCGGAACTCACCAACCGTGAGATCGTGACCTGAGCCGAATCAGATGCTTAACCGACTGAGCCACCAGCTGCCCCTCTCCCTAAATGTTCTCATCATATGATCATACAGCCCCAGATTATGCCAGATCCACTCAACTAATGCCAGAAATGACCCATTCCTCATTAAAATCCTATAAGAACTATGAAACCAATGTGTTTCTTTCAAATGGGCTTGTTCTCTTTCCTAAAGTTGTCCTGAGGTACCAGTGGAAGAGTAGTCTCAGAAAAAAATAGGACATCAAAACACATTGAGTTATTTTATTTTATTTTCAAGCTATTGCATTTTAAAAGTATAAATTAGATTATATTAAGGAGAATCTGGCATATGCCAAAAAAAAGTCTTCATCCAAACTACTACCTTATGAGAAGAGATCTTTCTAGAAGCCTGTGCTTCTACTTAAAACTATGTGAACTTTAGTCAGTCAAACCAATTGTTAAAAAAAAGGTATTCCCCTCCTTTTGCAACAGAGGATGTCTTTTGTAATTATAATACGTATACGCAAAAGTGCATATAACGTAACTATACAGCCAGCTGAAGTTTTCTAAACTGAACACACCTGCGAAACAGCACCCAGACCAAGAAACAGAGCAGTACCATGCTGCCAAGCCTTCCTCACACCTTGATGCAGTCTCTACCTTCCCTCCAAAGGAAACCACCCTCTTGACTTCCAACACCATAAGTTAGTTTTATCTATCTTTGCACTATGATGTAAATGCAATAAAAAAAATGTGTACTTCTTAGCATGTCTTCTTTCACTCTATAGTTTGTGAGATACATCCATTTTGCTGCATACAGTTGTAGGCCACTTATTCTTTTTGTTATATAGTATCTCATTGTGCAAATATATAATAATTTTATTTATGCATTGATGTATAGCCAGGGTCAGCAAACTATGGTCCATTGATCAGCTGCCTGTTTTTGTGAATAAAACTTGATTGGGATACAGCCGTGTCCATTCATCTACATATTGTCTCTGACGGTTTTCATGCTACAATGGCAGTGTTCAATAGTTGCACAGGGACTGTATGGCCTATAAACCTAAAATATTTACTATCTGGCTCCTTATAGAAAGAGTCTAGCAGTCCTGCTTATACTATTCTATTGTGTGAATACGCCACCGTATTTGAGTATTTTCTATTTTGAACTATTACAAATATTGCATCTATAAACATTCTAGTTCATGGCTTTGGTGGGCATGTTGAGTAGATCACTGTGTCACAGGATTATGTGTGTACTGTCAAACAATTTCCCAAAGTGGTTTTACCAAATTACCCGCCCACTAGCAATATATCAGTTCCAGTATCCTTGCCCGTACTTGGCATCATCTGTCTTTTTATTTTTATCCATCTGGTGGGTGTGTAGTGATGTCTCATGGTGGATTTAATTTTTACTTCACTGGTTACTAATGAAGTTCAGCTTCTTTTCACATGTCTACTCGCCATTTGGAAATCCTCTTTTGTGGAATTTCTATTCAAGTTGTGACTTTTTTTAATGACTTGACTGCCTTTGTTTCTCATTTATCGGGAGTCATTCTTTTTACATTCCAGATAGGATTTCTTTGTTTCACACATGCATTGTGAAGACCTCTCCCACTGTATGGTTTCTCAGTGTTTCTTATATTTAAGAAGTCTTTTAATATTCCAGAGACATGAAAGTGTATCCCTTTGAAGAGTCTGACTGTTTATTCCCCACATTTATACCTTTAATCCATCTGGAATTAAGTTTGTGTGTATGATGTAAAGTACAAGTCCAGATACATTTTCCCCCAAATGAATATCCAGTTTAATCAGCAAGAAATAGAATATTCGTCAGTTTGTGTGTGCTTATGAGTGCTTGTGAGGCTCTGTGCTGACAGTGTGGAGCCTGCTTGGGACTTTCTCTCTCCCTGTTTCTCTGCCCCTCCCCTGTTCGTGTTCTTGCTCACGTGTATACTGTCCCTCTCTCAAAAAGAGAATGCATTGAATGTATAGGTAAATTTGAAGGAAAAAAATAGACATCTTACAATTACAGAGAGTATTTTAGGCGACTTTGACAAAAACCAAGGAGACCTGTATTTATTCAATCCTTATTCGTTCATTCAAAAATGCTTTATGTGGAATTTATTATAGCAATTATTTCATAATATATGTAAGGCAAATCATTGTGCCGTCCACTTGAAGCTTATGCGGTGCTATATATCAATAGAACTGGATAATTAATTAAATATATGAGTTATTTTAAAAAAAAAAAACAATGGAGCATCTCTTAGTCAAGTGGCAAGTTGGTAGTTTCAGAGGTTTAAGAAAATTTTAAAATATTGAGAATAGTCACAATAGAACACTTATGAGAAATTAGCATAGAATTTTTTCAAGGAAGAAATGCAGGACTGATAGAAATAGGACCCCATTTTACAGTGGTAAAATCCCAAATAACTGTGGGAACTTTGCCAAGAAATTAAGAAGGTCGACTGGGTAAGGGTTTTGCCAGCAAAATGCTACAGTAAACAATGAATGAGGGGGTGGAGGATGCTGGGTAAAAAATGAAACAGAGACTGTAAAATCGAACCTGGATAGGAAATTAAGGTGCAAGTGATATGTGGAGACAACAGCAGGTCTTGAAACCCAAGGCAGGTACAGTGAGTGGGTGTAACCAAATGAAATCGCCGGCATGGTCTGCGTGTGGGATGTTAGAATTTGATTACCACGGTGGGCAGTTGCAGGAAATGGCACATTCCAAAGCATGGAAATGGAGTTGAAGTAAAGGTCACTGATGATAAGGAGTCCAAGGAAATAAGAAATTAGGGGTCTGAGGGTTACCATAACCCAGCATGATGGAAAGACCTGGGCAGGAAGGAAGACGGGAACGTGAGTATTCAATACATGGAGGGCGTGGCCTAAAGATGGGTAGATGGTGGTAACGAGGGAGGGAAGCGAGGGAGGGAAGCTCGTCCTCTGTGTGAATGGCAGGACCCGAGAGAGCAGCGATCTGCAGGAGTGTTGGAGAATAACGGTGCGCTGGAGGAGTAAGTGGCGAGGAGCATCTGACACTCCCCTGATCCTGCTGCCTATCAGAAAAGCTGCTTTCACTGACGAGAGATGGAGTGCTTCCTTCTGGAGGATGCCAAGGCTCGGTTACAGGGAGGAACGAAAGCAAGAGCACAAAGGGGAGAGTTTGAGGGTGTGAGAGATTGTGTTAACCGTGGGGAGAAAAGTGCCGGGGGGTACGGTGGGAAGATTGTTGAGTGAGACAGCGCAGTGGGGAAGAGGCCGTGGCCGCTTCGTCACAACCACCCGTGGCCCCTGAACAGACAGATGCGGGTGCTCATCGGTTTGCCAACAGTGTCGCAGTTGGAATCGGTTCTGAAGCCACCCTGCTGCCATTTACATAGAGGTTCACAATCTACAAAAGGAACTGGTTTACTTTATATGAACCTCTAAGCAAAAAATAAGCATAAACCCCAGGCAGACAACTTTTTGAAATTCCTAAATTGCATTCTTCAATATTGGTACCTTGTGAGAATGGACCAGTTTGGGCGTGGTGTTTATAAAATGCACATAAACAGAAGTCATTGTCAACTTCTGAAAGTCTTTTTTTTCTTGTTTTTTATTATTTTTATTTTTATTTATTTTTTTAACTTGTTTCATTTTTTATTTTTTTAAATTTACATCCAAATTAGTTAGCATATAGTGCAACAATGATTTCAGGAGTAGATTCCTTAGGGCCCCTTACCCATGTAGCCCATCCCCCTCCCACAACCCTTCCCGCAACCCTCTGTTTGTTTTCCATATTTATGAGTCTCTTCTGTTTTGTCCCCCTCCCTGTTTTCATATTATTTTTGTTTCCCTTCCCTGATGTTCATCTGTTTTGTCTTTTAAAGTCCTCATATGAGTGGAGTCATATGATTTTTGTCTTTCTCTGACTAATTTCACTTAGCACGATACCCTCCGGTTCCATCCACGTAGTTGCAAATGGCAAGATTTCATTCTTTTTGATTGCCGAGTAATACTCCATTGTATATATATACATATATATATATATATATATATATATATATCTCACATCTTCTTTATCCATTCATCCATCGATGGACATTTGAGCTCTTTCCATACTTTGGCTATTGTTGATAGTGCTGCTATAAACATGGGGGTGCACATGTCCCTTCGAAACAGCACACTTGTACCCCTTGGATAAATGCCTAGTAGTGCAATTGCTGGGTCGTAGGGTAGTTCTATTTTTAGTTTTTTGAGGAACCTCCATACTGTTTTCCAGAGTGGCTGCACCAGCTTGCATTCCCAACTTCTGAATGTCTTAATGCTCTTGTACCTGTTTTATTCCACCAGGTATAAGCCATTTGTGTATTCTGTTTCCACAAGTACGTCTCAAAGGAACTACATAAATTGATGTGTCTACTTAAAAGTAGTTTTGTCAGTAATAATCTTAATTATTGGGTTTTATTTGACATCTTTAAGGAGTGCTAGGTCTCTAAGAAGTCATCCTGAGACTTGTCATTACTTCAAACCATGTATTTAAAATAGTTGAAGAAGTAGGAATGAGGACTTTCAAAGTCCTTCATATATTAAGGATTAGTGTTTCTCTGACAAAAATCAAAGAATCTAGTATTATTTCCACAGAAGTAAAAGTTCAACAGTGACTCAGAAAGTAGGGGCACCTGGGTGGCTCACTTGGTTAAGCGTCCAACTTCGGCTCAAGTCATGATCTCATGGTTCATGGGTTTGAGCCCTACATCAAGTTCTGTACTGACAGCTCATATCCCGGAGCCTGCTTCGGATTCTGTGTCTCCCTTTTTCTTTGCCCCTCTTCTGCTCATGCGCTCTCTCTCTCTCTCTCTCTCTCTCTCTCTTTCTCTCTCTCCCTCAAAAATAAATAAACATTAACACTTTTTTAAGATTAAGAAAAAAGAACACATTAAGAAAAGAAAGAAAGTAGACTTACACAAATCAAATTTCACCACCAAGAAAGGCCTGTAACAAACTCATGTGTATCTTTGTGCTTGGTTTTTACTTGTTATAGGGTTGAGCCTTCCCTTTTTAATACATCATAAGAATAATAACAGAGTTCAGAAAGTTTTCTTCCTTCTGAAAAATGAGTCACAATGGGAGACTGTCAGGCTTATCACTATTTTCTTCATTAAAAATCAATCAGTCCATATATGTTTATGTGCTAGGGTCCTGGGTTGTCTGTATTATTAAATATAATGAGTGCAGAAAGTTTTTATTTATTTATTTATTTATTTATTTATTTATTTATTTTTACTTTGGCTATAAAGTTGGGAAAAGCAAAGCAAGTATCTACTATGTGAGGCACAGTTATCTTTGCCACATATTAGCTTTGTGCTTTATTACCCCTCACTGAAAAAAATAACAAACTATGCCTGCTGGTGGGCAGGCTCACCATGCCAGAAGGGGGCAGGGGCAGCGGCTGGGAGAATGAGCTTTTGTTAGTTATCCCTTTTTTTTTTTGTTACAGGCTGGTCTTGACTATTACTTCCTTCTTTGTACCTTATCTTTGGGCAAAATAATCCTCTGGAAAAATGAAGGGTCGCTTGACCCCTCATTTATCTCTGTCCAGAGTCCACTGTCACCAGACTGATGAAAAGTAGGGAAAAGGATTCCGTCAGCAGAGCCTGCTAATTCGAAGTTCTCTGTCTGACTGGGTTTGTTTGGGGAGTATAGACTTCCCCTCTGTTAAGTGCACAAATTATTTTCTTTCTGCCCAGCTCCAGAGTAAATTAGACTCTGATGACTGTGGTAACGGAGAAGTTGGAAAGTCAACAGGATTGTTAAAATAAGACTTTTCTTTCTAAGTTTCATTTTGTGTGCCAGAGCCAACTGTTCATGACAGTGCTGAGAAACAACTGGATTGATAAGTCTCCCATTTAGATTTATCCAGATCAAGGGGGGGAAAGCTAGCTGATGTAGGGACAAGCCAGACAGCATAGGTCCATGGAGACGATCAAAGTTGGCTTTCGATTGGAATGCATAAAGCATACTTTTGCAGGTGATTTGAATTGCTTTCTGAACTCCTCTTTGCTTTTCTCCAGAGGTATTTATGTTGATAACCTATCTCATTTTCCAACATTCTCCTTCCCCTTAGACTGCAAACTATGAATATTTGCGAATTCACACAGATAATAGAGGAAATTAAACATATAGAAGTATGTGTTCTCTTAGGATATATTCAGGGGCGTCTGGATGGCTCAGTCGGTCGAGCGTCAGACTCGATTTCGGCTCAATCTGCGGTTTGTGAGATCAAGCCCTGTGGGGCCTGTTTGGTATTCTCTCTCTCTCTCTCTCTCTCTGTCTCTGTCTGTCCCCTGCTTGTGCTCCCTGTCTCAAAATAAATAAAATAAACGTCAAAAAAAAGAGAGAATATATTCATAGAAACCTTCTTTTTTAGGCCATATATGATAATAGTGGAGACTGGGCTGAAGTAGCTAAGGGAAGACTCTAGCAGTTGGTTTAGTTGTACCTTGAGAGTTTAGGGGATGTAGGGAGTGGGGGAAGGATGACAGATATGAGCACAGTCCAAAATGACTATAAAGAACTCTCATGACTAAAATGAGAAAGAATACATACAATATGTTATTCTTTGGGGGAGAGGTAGTGTCTAAAAGTAGATATGATCCTGATTTGGAACGTACATTATATTACCACACCGAACGACAACAGTGGCCATTTCTGAGTGGCAGGATTTAGTAGGTTTTTGATTTTTATGTGTTTATGTTTACATTTTACAACACGGTTAACAATCTAACTGGCATCAATCACTTGTAGAGTGTGATTCTGTGGGGAAAGTCACCAGACACTTTCCCCCTTGCAAATAGGGAAAGGCTTATTTCAGTGAATTGTTGCAAAGACTCAGTGAGGTGTATGTAGATAACTTTTCATCAGTATTTCAGGAAAGCTGGGGAAAGCAGATGGAAGTGGGAACAGGACTAGCTGAGAAAGAAGGAGAAGATGCCAGAGAATCAATGAATAAAGCCTAAAATTTGACACTAGTGTGTGTGGGATGTGGGCAGGTTAGATGGAAGAAGAGTCTGAGATTGTTCTCGAGGTTGATTTCTGCTGTGTCTCCTGCTACCACATTCCCTGGAGACCACAGAGCTCTTCTAGTCTCTTGTTACAGAGGCGAACGAGTTCAGTGGCTGCTTTCGGCACCCTCTCTGGTCACTGAAGTCTACCCACGCGTTACCCATCCCGTGACAAACTCTTAAAATCAGAAAACACCACCTCAGCCCTTGCTCTGCTCCTGCCCTGTGTCTCCCATTCTCTCATCAGCTCTGAATTTCTACATTTGTTTTTTTCTCATTTTTATTTTTAAAATTTTTAACGTTTATTTATTACTGAGAGACAGAGAGAGATAGAGCATGACCATGGGAGGCGCAGAGAGAGGAGGAGACACAGAATCCAAAGCAGGCTCCTGGCTCTGGGCTGTCAGCACACAACCTGACGCGGGGCTCAAACTCACAAACTGTGAGATCGTGACCTGAGCCGAAGTCAGACGCTTAATCGACTGAGCCACCCAGGTGCCCCTAAATTTCTACATTTGTGTTTTCAAACTCAACCTGCACATCCACGGACTTGAGTATGCCTCCCTGCACCTGTCCTCTTGCATACAGGTGCTCCAGTCCTGACTCATGGCATGTCACCCTGAGCCATGCCATCCCTCTTGTCCCCTCTGCTAACCCAGAGAACCATTTGAGCAACACTGGATTAAACAACACTCAGCACTTGAAACAGATTAAAATTCCAATGTGTCTGTTACTTTAAAATATGAAGATTCTCTCTCTACATTACGTCCCCTTGTTTTGATAGAATACTTAGATACAGAGTTGTTATTAAAAGTCTTATAAAAGTAGTTTGATAATTACTATTTTTGGTAGCATGTGAAAGAAAAGTAAAATGAGACATGAAAGATAAAAGCCACATGAACATGTTTGCTCTATAATTTACTTTCCCTGAATTATTAATAGCTAGAATGTCTTTTACATGGGTACTTTCACAAACATATGTATAAATAATAAGAACTGAAAATTTCATTATAGTATGCTCAATACATGTTTGTTCATGCCTCCATCTTTTTGAAGGTATATTTTTAAACTTCAGTTTTGGTATTCATTTATGACAGGGACATTATTGCCAAGCTCAAGGTTTAAAATAACTCAAAAATTTAAAATATTTTAAAGATATATTCATTATTTTCTTTTTTTATTCATTAATTTCAAAAGTGCAAAAACATTTAGTTGATGGAAACACATTTTGTTTATTTAAACTTTAAAATGAGAATGAAAACAAAACTCAGTAGCAGTTTATGCCTTTTAAACATAGCTCTAAGAGTCTGTCTCCAAGAAACAATTTTGTCTTTAGTGACCACTGTGAAAGAATAAAAAATTCTGTCATAAAAATATTGTACTTTGTGAGTCTCTTGGGCAATTAGTTGAGTCATTGCCTTAAGAAAAAGGAGACCAGAATTCTCTTAAAAGTCCAGGGTTGGCTCATTGAGTGTTTATGGCCGAGCCCTTCACATGTGTACTTTTCTAAAGAAAAAGACAAACTTTCATACTGATCTCACCCATTTCTAACTGATAGAAAGTAGGCTGTTTCAGTATCTGTAAATCTGAAAAAATGCCCCTTTAAAACTGTGGTGAAGTAATATCCATTTTGAAATAGAATGTTTTATTATAACTCTTTGGTTTTGTGGATGTTTTCCCAGGCATAGTTCTAGATGTTTTGTTCAGTCTACATATCCACAACAATCAATAAGGTCATTTTCCATAGGAGCATTTGTAAAAATCACCTAATGAATTTCTGTCTCTTTTTATTTTAACGTTACATCTATCTTCTTACCAGTAAACTAACAAAATTAAACTTCAAAGAAACTATATCTTTGTTGAATTACATATATTTCACATATTTGCAAACAAAGGTAGATATTTCCTTCAGAAATGAGCAATGGCCTGAGAGTCTGTGGTGCATCACCGCGTTGTGTTAGGCCCAGAGTAATATGCAAGAATATTTGATGTGGTCTCTGAAGTTCAAAGTTAATTGGGAGAGGAAGAAACAATACCCATCGAATTAATTAAAGGACATTACAATAAACTATATGTAACCTCTGATAAATTCTCCAGGCATTCAGTAGAAGGAAGAGTCTATATAATTCGGAGCTGTACTTTTCAAAGCATGTTCTAGCATGGTCAAGTAACTTCAGAAAAAATTTTACTTTGATTATTTAGCATGTTGATATGCCTTATGAATCTAAGAAAATGTAATATTGTGTTAGCTCATCTATTCAAAAAAATGTTTATTGGATGCCCATTATGTATTATGCCCTGGGAATTCAGCAGTAAGTAAAATAAGGCTGTCCTTCAAATATACCTTTTGTGTAAGGACAGCAGGTAAGGCTTCATCAATAATGTCACAACTGGGCAGAGGCCTGAGCAAAGTGAGAGAGCAAGCAAAGTGGCTACATGAGTGGGGGAAGCATTGTCAGGGCGGAGGAAACCAAAAGGCCAAGGCAGGATCCCATGAGACCTGTTTCAGGAATGAGAAAGAGGTCCTAGGGCTACAGCAAAGGTAGGGAGAGGAATAACTAACCTACCAAAAGGAGGTCAGTTTTCCAAGTGTATTTGACCACTGAACCCTCACCTCTTTTCTTGAGAGAATCTTACAGGGCTAAGACAAAGCAGAACAATATGTCCAATATGGCCAAGCATAATTGGAGGAGTTTGGATGTGTGGTAGTCACTGGAACATGAGTTGGAGTTTCTGATTGACCGTGTTGAGAAAGTACATTCCAGGAAGCCAGGACAGCATGAACAAAGACCAAAACGAAGGAGGCAAAGAAGAGAGTAGGAAGTCAGACAAGAATGCTGGCATCAGACCTGAGACCAGGTAGTTATTTGGTCTAGTTTATTTATTCAGACTAAATGTCTGGAACATTGAGGGAATTACTTGTATATTTCAGGCTGAAAATATATTTTGCTAAAGTTAATGTGCTTTGCGTTGGCCAGAAACTTGTTTCATTTCTGACTGTGAATGAGTGTGCATCATTTTCATTGAGCAGGACGATTTTAAGTCATGACGCCTGTTCCTTGGGAAAGGAATGCCAGGCATTGTTCGCAATGATTTATATGGAATTATTTATTTAACTATTTCAACAAATCTCTCATTTATTCATTCAATCACTTAGTCAGTGAGTCAGTCAGTTAAGATTTATTAAACACCTACTGTTGAAAATACATTTTGTCAAGGGCTGTGTGGGTTACCAAACAGTTGGAGACCTGGTTGCTGCCCTCAAAGAGCATATGATTTTCCATGGAGTATAATAAGGTTGACATTTGCTTTTGGGAAAAAATGATGTATTACTACAGAAGCTAATACCAGGCTGGCTATCATTCTAGAATTCTCAAGGAAATGCGTCCAAATGAAAAATCCAGAATTTTCAGGCAACTCATAATGCATATTAAATTACTGCCCTGGGATGAATGTAAGATGAGCCTGGAGAAACTAAAGACTTGATCGTGAGCTGAGGTTTGTCTCCTAAGGTCTTGTAATAACATTTGATTTGATGAAAAGGGAAGAAAAAAAAACGTGGAAATTCTGAGCATTTGATGTTGACAAAAGTTGGAAAATAAACTTATTTCTGCACTTGGCAACATGTAGTCTGCAATTCTGCTGTCAGGTCTTGCTCGTTCAGGAAGGCTTGTTTTTAGGAATACAAATTGCTAAAATCAAAGCCGCTGATGAGGCAGCTTCAATTCATTTCTTCCACATTTTCCACAATTAAAAACATAGAAACACATGAAACTTGCTCATTTCAGTTTGTGTGGGCTCGTCTTTCCTTTTTAACTTCTTTGCTTCATTTCCAGACAATATCTGTTACTTGCATTGTACTTTTGGAACATTGTCTTTGACACGAACAGCCTCTTGCCATTACCCTTGACATGACATTACTCTGCAAAAACAAAAACAAAAGCAAAAGCATGGTGTTGAGGGGGGTGGCGTGTACAAATGGATCTTGTCCAGAAGAAGGACTGTAATCCCTATTTCCCATGAAAGTGCACTGAGAAAAGAGCACCTGATAATAGCAAACTGACTGAATATTTTCTCTACCCTCTTGGCATGTCAAAGTTCTTTTTTCTTCCGGTGCTGATACATGTAGGAACACCACAAGATTAATTCTTTAGGTAGGGGATGTAGTAAAGCAACAATTTTTGTATAAACCACATATTTCTGCAGTTATTGTCAAAATTGCTTATTTAACTTGGAATATTCACTGCCTAATGTCTTTAAAATTTTAGTGATCGTTTCGCATATCTCCTCAATTAGACCGTGATAATTACAAAGGGATATAGCTACAAACGGGGATGTGGACACGGACAGAGGGAGAGTCGCATCTTTTCAGAGACCGACAGAGCTTTGAACGCATTAGATGCTTGTTTCCTGTCTAATACAGCAGTACAGCGATATGCTACCTAGATTGTGCTTGTGACATTGGCACAGAACACAGGCTCTTTTCCCAGTCTGTGTTTAATTAAATGCCACCTCCTAGGGAAGTGACTTCATAGCTCTTGCCTTGGTTTCTCATTTATAAAATGTTTAAAAAGACTAAACTGACAGGGGCGCCTGGGTGGCTCAGCTGGTTAAGCACCAACTTCGGCTCAGGTCATGATCTAGGCGTTCATGAGTTCAAGTCCTACATCGGGCTCTGTGCTGATGGCTCAGAGCCTGGAGCCTGCTTCAGATTCTGTGTCTCCCTGTCTCCCCTGCTCATGCTCTGTCTCTCTCTCTCTCTCAAAAATAAACATTAAAAAAAATTTTTTAATTAAAAAAAAAAAGACTAAAATGGGATGCCTGGGTGGGCTCAGTCGATTGAGCGTCTGACTTCGGCTCAGGTCATGATCTCACAGCTCATGAGTTGGAGCCCCGCATCGGGCTCGGTGCTGACAGCTCGGAGCCTGCAGCCTGCTTCAGATTCTGTGCCTCCCTCTCTCTCTGCCCCAACCCACTCGCATTCTGTCTCTGTCTCTCTCAAAAATAAATAAACATCAAAAAAAAAGACTAAATCGACATTAATATTGTTTCCATAATAGTTGAAATTCTGTAATTCCATAATAATTCTATAATTCCATAATAGTTCAAATAAGAACTATTAGCACATTGATTTGGCTTTATGCAGGCAAACAAAGTGCTCAGCACAGTGACTAATTTTTCTATTGAATTGATTGGGTCTTTTCTTTTCAGCTTTTTATTTTGAAGTAATTTTAGACTTACCAAAGTTACAAAGATAATACAGAAAGTTCCCATATACTCCTCATCTAGTTTTCCCTAAGTTAACATCGTGTGTGATCCCAGTAGAATTCTCAAAAACAAGAAATTAATATTGTACAAGACTATTAACTAAACTACAGAATTTACTCAGCTTTCACTAGTTTTTCCACTGGTGTCCTTTTCCTGTTCCAGGATCCAATCTAGGATTCCACATTACATCTGGTTGTCATTTTTCCTTAGTTCCCTCCCTAATTAAGTCTTCTGGCTGTTGGACGGGATACTTGTGGATTGTGCTAGTTCTAAAGCTGCACGTGGAGAAATCCCTCTGCTGGTTCTTTCTCCATTAACAATGCTGTTGTTATTACCTTTTAGCCATTTGTCTTCTCACACAGGGTCACTCGTGAATCTCATCCAGGTTTCTCCCAAGATTTCTGAAGGTGAACCTCTATCTGCAAGATGGAATTGTCTTCTCTTGCCCCTAAAATCATTCCTACATGGGAAACTATCCACGTGCTGAGCAGAGTAAGTCTTTGTAGAGACCAGTTTTGTGTATTCTGAACCAACGCCAGGAAAGATTTTTAGTCCCTTTAGTAAGTGTAATGAACCACAGTGGGTCCTGAGAAAGCAGTCCTTATCTGCAGGAAACATTGATCTATGGCATTATATGACTTTCATTCTATTATCAGTAGGAATGTGTTAAGACCTTTGGCTCATTACTAAACACAGACTCACAGTGGGTTTTTCACTTTGACCTTTAGCAAGATTATCATCTCAGAAGTATATGTGCATAAAGTTAGGTCTGGGGACACCTAGTGGCACACCACCGAGGCTTGCCAACCCGTACCTGACACTCAGCGATTGGCTCCTGTTCTAACAACTGGCCGCTCCAAAGCCAATGGCAATTGTGAGGCACACCTCTGGCCTCCTGCGTGCCAGGTTTTCATGGCTAACCGCTGAGCAGATGTCTCGAGCGAGACCATCAGCCTGGATAGTAATTGGGAACTGCTGAAAGCCTCCTCCTTCGGGGGGAAATTTTGGAAGACATGTCTTTCCCTCCTACTGTTTAGGCATTACAGATTGTCAAATTATACATGGCAGATGGATTGTAGTTTGTCCTTTTAGTGACAGGAAAAACTGTTTCTATACCCTGGCAGAGACATCCACTTACCTCAAGATATGATTCTACTGCTCCTCAGCTATATTTGGGAAACTGTTTTTTGGTCTGTTTTAAGAAATGACTATAAAAGCGTTTCATTTTATTATGCCATAATTAAATAACTGGCTTTCATTAATATATTGTACTAAAAATCCTATAGGCATCCTATAATTACATGTAAGGCTTGGCTAGTATTACTTTAACTGTGTTGTCTTTCCAGGGTATAGGAAAATTACAAGATACATCAAATGTACGTTGTGAGTCATCTTGGCATTATTGGGAAAATGTTCTATTTATTTAAAAGCAGAAGGCAAATGCAGCTTTTCTTTCCCTGCTGGAGCCATTAGAGAAACTCAGTGTCTATTCTTTTCATTACCCATACTTTGTTTTTTCTCTCTTTTTTTTTCCCTCATGTCTTTCTTGCTTTTTCCCCCTTGTCTTCCACATTTTCTGTATCTTCATTCTTTATGTAGATGTCATTGCTTTCGTCACCAGGAGTCATTCTTAAGGAGTCTTTTGACCTGGTTCTGCTTTGGATAGTTAAACATCAAAGAATGATAACCATGAAACCTTGTTATCTGGTGAATGAATAAATGAAAGAGAATAGTATCCAATAGAAAATCATGTTTGGGGCACTTGGGTGGCTCAGTCAGTTAAGCTTCTGACTTCAGCTCAGGTCATGATCTCACGGTTCGTGCGTTTGAGCCCCGCATCAGGCTCTCTGCTGTCAGTGCAGAGCCTGCTTTGGATCCTCTGTCTCCCTCTCTGCACTTCTCCTGTGCTCTCGCTCTCTCTCAAAAATAAATAAACATTTAAATAAATTTAAAAAAAAGAAAATCATGTTTTATTATTTTGAATGAAGCACCTAAATGTTCTCATCTCCTGGTTCACTTGTCCTTTATAATGTATTCTATCCTGAAAAAAAAAAAAAAAAACTATTTCCAGGGTGAGAAGGAAACTCATAAAAATCCATCTACTCTGTTTAATCTCCACTGTCCTTCAAGCATATTCTATTACTTTTCTGCTGTTTTCTTCAAATGCAAAACGTCCAAGCCCAAATCAATTTTTGTCCCCCATACCCCAGTCTGCTCACCTTGCTTTCTCCTCAGCTATCTGTAATCTTGCCTAGCCTCCGTGCTCCAGAGTCCCAGCTTCCGAAAAACCCCGTACTCCTCCAACACCTTTTTGTCATGGGAAAGAGAGCTACTGAGTCCTGTCAGTCTTCCACTAAATGAACTCTGGAGCCCGTCCCTTCTTTTCTTTCGTTCCAATCAGTGATTAATCCATGCTCATTCTCCGACATCTGGATCTTTGCAACACTACTCAACTCTTCCACCTGCTTCTGGTCTTTTCCTTGTGCTTGCACCCCTCCCCCTACATTGTGATCTTACATTCCTGTTTTTAGGGGTGCCTGGGTAGCCCGGGTAGTCATGATCCCAGGGTTGTGGGATTGAGCCCCATGTCGGGATCTGAGCTGAGCATGAAGATTCTGCTTAACATTCTCAATCTCTCTCTCTCTCTCTCTCTCTCTGTCTCTCGGCTCCCTCCTCTGCTTACATGCTCTCTCTCTATATATATAAAAAAAAAATCTTGCTTTTATCATGGTACTTGCCTACTCAAAAGCCTTTGTTACTCTCCAGGTACCTTAGTTCCACCTCTATTTTTTTATTTACTAGGGAATATAGGAAATCTTCTGCTGATTAAACAAGAGGTCCATTTCTCTAACCTATACTAGCTCCCAGTGTCCTTCTCAAATTTAGCCTGCTTTCTGCTGGATATCATAGCTTCTACTACTTGTTCATGTCCCCATGTCCCATCCTATCATCCATCAGGTACCACCTAACTGTCATCTCTTTAGAGCTCTTGAAACTTGTTGTCCCCCAACGTTGAATGAAGACCAGTTTTTTTTTTCAAAGTTGAACTTAGTACCTTCATGGGAAATTAATGTGTATTAAAATTAGAATCAGGTATTAGAATATCTAGCATTATTTTAGAGAGTCCTTGATATATCTCCACATATCTCACCCCCACCTCCCACTGTAGACTCTCCACCATGGTATAGTGCTGGTCATGACCCAGGAGCTTTTAAGAGCTGCCACACTTTGGCGTGTCACATCTCTGCAAAATTCCAGATAAGAGTCCACTTTTTATGTCAGCCCTTTCCTCCTGGCTATTTTGCACAGCAAAGTCACTTTTGGTTATTCACTGAGAATACTGTGACTTAAATTACCTTTTCAAGCATGACTACCAATAATGCAAATGCAATTTCTAAAAATGCACTTTCTTTCTAGCTCTGCTAGTCTCCTCATACTCTTACCACTTACATTTTTGTTTTCTATTAGGAATGCCCTCTTGCCTTCTTTTTGCCTAGCTAATCTTTATTCAGATTTCAAGCCTCAGTTCCTGTCCTGGTCTCCCCTGTAAAATCTCCTTACCCACACTAATCCATGGCGGTCTACTTGTAAATCTTAGCATCTTTATTGCTATTGTGCCACTTTTTTGCTGCCTATGTCACTATATGATACTTTCATTTATGTACATCAATAAGTTTCTCTTCTCTGCCCATCATTTCCCTAATGCACTGCAAAATCTTAAAGGACTGATCATCTAAACCAATGTTTTTCAACCTCTTGGTCCTAGTCACAGGCATCTTGGAGGAGGAATGGAGTTGGGGAATCCCAAGGTTTTGGAGTCCAAGAATCCATAAAAACACCAAGAATTCTCTAAAGACTAAGTGGATTGTATATGGCTTATAAAGATGCATACTGATATTTTGTACACATATGGGTGATGTCATTATTATACATATATGGATGGCATGATTAATATGAAATAATTTCTTTAAAGTCTTGTTGAATTCATCCTCCGTGTTGGTCATGTGTTTCAACTAATATGTACTAAATATAAAACTGCCATGAAGGATTCTTCAAACCTTTTTCGCATTAAGCTATGACATATCATACTTGAGAAAGTTTGTCACCAACCATATATACATATAAACCAACATAAAATACTTTTCCTCTGGTTACTTCAGTGTTAGCTTATTTTCTACAACTTGGTGGGAAGTTTTCTTCTGCAGCTGAAATGTTTTACCAATTTTAAGTATTTCCACAGCATCAATCACTCGACAGGAAGGACCAACTAATTGTTGAATAGATTATCCAGCACTGACTGCTCACAGCATGAGACAAACCCTGAACAAGTTGCAGATTAGAAAGTGGATGTGCAGGGTCTCCAGGGTGGCTCGGTCGATTGAGCATCCAACTCTTGATTTCAGCTCAGGTCATGATCCCAGGGTCGTGGGATCAAGCCCTGCATTGGATTCCTCACTGAGTGCAGAGTCCGCTTAAGATTTTCTCTCTCTCCCTCTGCCCCGCCCCCTTTCTCATGCTCTCTCTCTCTCTCTCTCTAAAAAAAAAAAATCAAAAAAATCAAAAAAAGAAAGTGGATGTGCATATGGGGGAAATATGTTTGGTCCACTTCTATAGGAGCAAGGAAGAAATGGCACCAGGATTCTTCCTGACAGCCTCAATTTTACAATCACTGCTTTGAATTTTCCTGACCTTCCTTTCTAATCTATTCTCATAGAGTTGGTGTCTTCAGGAAGTGGAACTGGTCATATTTGTAAACTATCCTAGATAGTGGAGCATTGTTGCCAAAAAGTTTATTCAGTTTGCCAAAAGCCCGTGAACACTTAAGAAATAGCATGGGCTCACTTTGAGAATTATGAAGTTAGCAAATGAAGAATGAACAGTGTTTAACAATGCAAAACAGGAAATGCAAAACAGAAGTGCTCCCTTATCTACATGTCTGTTAAGAAAACCCTTCTTCCGCTCTTAAGCTTGTGTTGTGTGCCTTGTACTAAACATCAGAGTGCCCGGCCTCCTCTAAGGATGACTTTATACATGCCGTAAAGCAGAGATATTAGCCATTAGAGATCAGTGTTTCACCATTAAGAATTAAAATGTGTTAGAACCATGACTGCATTAACTATCATTGAATTAACAAAACATTTCAGTTGCCGACACCTTAATTAGCTCATTAGTTTTATTTTAATTATCCATTGTCCATAATCTACAACTGTCAGCAACTGAATTTTCAGTCATTGACGTTAACTGTGTATTCCGTAATGACTCAGGAATCAGTCTGCGGTACTTGTGCAAATTAGCTAATGTAACAAGTCAGTGCTTTACAACCAGCTCACGCTCATGAGGATGATAATAGTGACTGCAACTTACATGTTATGGGAATTACTCTCATGAGTAATTTAGAAGGTGGACTTCAGTTAGACTTAGCACTGATTTATTTTTGAAAAAAACTCACTTCTTAATTATGGAGATCCTATACCAAAATAGCTCCGTCAGAAACTTTGACTACTGGTATCTCATCGCATAAAACAAAACAAAACAAAAACCCCCAAACTTTGAAAAGTAATGTATCTCCCACTTATGGTGGAGTTTTTGACAACAAAAAAATAATTGGAGACTCTACTGGCAAATGTCCAGAGGGGTAAACCTGTCTTGGACCCCCACATGCGTGATTTGAGAAGGTCCGGGAACCCTCTTTCCAAAAATATCTGTAAAAGTGGCTGTCTGTTCCAATTACCTAGACCTTGCTTCGAAGCCAACCCATAAGAAGAGTCTGACAAAGAATTTTTTGATTTGCTTATTTATATATGACAAGACTTGCAAACACAGTAAAATTAAATTACATTTGGAAGAGTTTTAATGAGTCTTTTTTATTGAAAAGTATAAAACCCTCATAACATTTGGACTAAGCTAGAAAACGTAAGACATGTGGCTTTTAGATAGAATGTTTTCAATTTCTGCCTTAGACTTTTATTTCTTAGACCTTTGAAGGCATTGAAATCCTTAAGAGGCCTCAATTAAGATGCAAATCCTCTCAAGAGCAGTAACACCGTTAGCATTTATCAATGAACACCTTAGTGGAAAGTGGGCCATAGCAAGTGAGAATTGGTCAGACTTTACAGAATGTCAGCATGTGGACATGCCAAAGTACTATTTCGCTCCTTTTTTTGTCTGGAGCTAAGAAGGTAAAGTAAAGAAACCAGAAAGCGGGCGCCTGGGTGGCTCAGTTGGTTCAGCATCCGACTTCGGCTCAGGTCATGATATCACTGGCTCCTGGGTTCAAGCCCTGCACTGGACTCACAGCCTGGACCCTGCTTTGGATTCTGTATGTCCCTCTCTCTGCCCCTTCCCCCACTCATGCTCTTTCTCGCTCTCAAAAATAAATAGACATTAAAAAAAAAAGAAACTAGAAAAAAAAATAATACCTAATTCTTAAATGTTGCCTTATAAAACACACCCCCACACATAAATGAACATACAAATGTTTGCATATGGTTTTTCTTAATTGAATAAAACCCTGCGGACTGGTTATGGTCTCTAACCAGCCCCTAAGTTCCCTGCCAGCACAAAGGTAAGACTGGGCTATACACAAGCGATTCAGATCCATTACATCCTCCAGTTATTTTAAGCCCCATCTTCTGTTGGTATGGTGCTGTATCTGGAAATGTTCAGACCAAATCATGGAATATATTCATCAGCAAAAAAGTAAAAGGGAAATTTTTCACAAGCAGGGCACATACACATAATAAAGAGAATGCAACGAATGAAATGCAAATCAATGATAACGACTTCTCAGAAATGGGCTGAACAGAAAGTATCCGGTATAAAAAACCATGCCCGCCATACATTTGGGACATATAAATTTCTTTTTTCCTATCAATATTTCTATTAAAATACATGCTTTCAGGGCACCTGGGTGGCTCAGTTGGTTAAGCTTCCGACTTCAGCTTAGGTCATGATCTCAAGGTCCGTGGGTTCAAGCCCTGTGTCAGGCTCCATGCTGACAGCTCAGAGCCTGGAGCCTGCTTCAGATTCTATGTCTCCCTCTCTCTTTGCCCCTTCCCCACTCATGCCCTCTCTCCAACTCTCAAAAATGAATAAACGTTAAAAAAATTTTAAATAGATGCTTTCTATTTCCCTTTGATAGATGGTTCTAAGGGCTAAAAGCATGCTTCAATATTGATAGTTTCTTTTTTTGTCAAATATTGTTCTGCTGTGCATAAACTGCTAACCTCTATGGTTCTATCACCCCTACTTTTCAATAGTTTATAGCTCCCGTAAGAAGGAGATTAGAGGGCTAGATGCCAGAATTGTGTAATGCACCATTCACTGGGGAATATGCCACATGTTTGGAGGGCCCGGGTCTGAAAGGGCCTTATAGAGTTTAAAGCCGAAAGCAGCATCAAGACCTCTTCAGACACACCCCTTTACTTGGAGAATCATGCACCTGAGCCTCCCAGGGTGCAGTTTTCTAATGTTCCACACATGAGACGTGTTGCAGCTTGGGATTGAACACAAGTCTCTTGCTTCCTAGGAAAATGTTCACACACTCCTAATGCCCCCTTTTTAATTGCAGGGATCATTACTTTTTCAAGCTTTAGAGATTTGTTCTTACTTTTCTTGTGGTTGCAGCATTTTGTCTTACCCACTGGGCTTTTCGTTTTCATACACCCACAACTGGTCCTTCTTGTAACGAATCTTCAACGGGTGTAGATTTAGTTATCAAGGAATCAGAGCTTTAAGGTTTGAGGATCAAGTCCCCTTCCAAATGCCAATGTTTGGGGGGGTTATAACAAAAATATACCCATGACTTCTTGGGTGAAAACATAATTATGAGTTATTTTATTTCATTGTATTAGTCTCTAAATGAAGGTATATTAACTCTGATTGTTTGGTGGCTTGACAATTGTCTGCTGGAAGCAGGAAATTTAAGAAGGAAAATGAGATCTCAGAAAGTCTACCGTGTAACTCTCCTATAGTTTTCTCATGGAGAAAAGTCGTTCTATTATAACATAGTCTGTCTAAAAGCTACGGGGCAGATAACAGCATCTGCAGTCCACCTTTTTCAACAGCCCATGAGAAAGCAAACAGTAAAATAGACATCCTCAATAATCAGTTCATGCTGAAAAATCACCGGTAGATTTGGGTTTCTCAATTCATGCTACCAAATCTGCTCCATCATCTGGCCATGAGTTTTCTACTCTTTTCCTCTTCCTGCATCTTTATGAAGTTAGCACACCCAGAGGAAGTTGTTAGACTCTGAGACTATTTAAATGTGTACACTTCGGTGATTCAGGCTTGGTTCATAACCATTTCCTGGACTGTACCTAGTAGAATATAACTGGACACACCAGAGATTTTGCTCTCCCCTTGCTCTATCTTACCCCGAAGAGCATGTTATGCAAGCCGGGTTATATAATGCTTTGATACTCGATCAGTGAAAGTGCTCTGAGCTTTAAGACACTTCTCCAAAATTATCTGATGACTATTAGTGTAACGACCTTGGGCAGGCTGCCCCAAGCTCTCTGCCTCCCCCTCAACTGCCTAAATTTACACCGGAAAGGAGAGCCTGTATCAGGAAGAGAGCTATTAACAGAGACTCCCTGTACCTAAGAACCTTATCTGCAGAATAAGGCAAATTTTGTTTTTCCAAATATCTTCTTCCATCTTTTTGCTAAGGGTCTCTCTCCCCTTTGTATCCTCAGACCCTACCCCTTTCCTTAGATCATATAAGCTTCCTGTTGCCTCATTGTCTTCGGAATTCCATGTCTGTGTGGATTCCCCGTACAAATGTATGTGTGCACATGTGCACATACGTACGACTCTTAAATTTGATCGTCTCCTGTTAATCTTTCTCATGTTAAGTTGATTCTACGTCATAGGGCAGAGGAAGATCTTCCTCCCCAACATTAGAAAGATACTTGTACCTGATAAATTTAAGTTTTTCAGCTTGGCCAGAAATTTCTTCTGCTGAAGAAGGCTGTTTGTAAAAGCAAGTAAACTAACCCCAGCATCCTGATAAAATGTGTCTCTGTTACTATAAGCTGCCTCTATTCACTTCTTCTTGTCATCTCTCGAATTTAGTAGTTTCCTTTTGCTGTCTTAGCAGGAGTGTGATAAACAATGCAACTGCAAAGATAATTAATTTTAATTTTTATTTTTATTTTTTTAAGTTTAGTTATTTATTTTGAGAGAGAGAGAGAGAGTGCAAGCAGAAGAGGGGCAGAGAGAGAAAGGGAGAGAGAATCCCAAACAGTGGCCATGCTGTCAGCGTAGAACCACATGCAGGGCTCCAACTCACGAAGCCATGAGATCATGAGCTGAGCTGAAATCAGGAGTCAGACACTTAACCGACTGAGCCACCCAGGAACCCCACAAAGATAATTAATTTTTAAAACAGAGATCATTTTTGTGTTTACTTGTATCCCAACCTGATACTCAAGAATCTGATGTTTGACAGAGAAATAAAGTATAATGGTGCCTTTTCAAAATCGGGTAAGAATTCATTAGCTACAAACATCAGAAGTCTGATACTAAATTTACTTAGACGGCCTTAATTTGATACATTTTTGTAGTACACACAAAATTTCATTTAGATCCTAGCTTTACATATGGAAATCTAACCCTGGCAATGCTCGGTAGTCTTGGATTAGAATTAGACACTTCATTCTCTTAAATCTTTCTTTTAAAGGAAGATTTTTCTTTTAATTGGTTAAAAGCTCCTGGTATATTAGATGAGCTCTGAAACAGAGTGATGATTTGGCCAGAGTGCTGTTGCTGAGCTGATGAATGGAAATCGCTTATTCACCACCTGTTGGAAAATGTTAGTGTTCATGTTCAATCATGTGCCTAATTTA
The DNA here is from genome assembly GCF_018350195.1 of Panthera tigris. Classification (NCBI taxonomy): domain Eukaryota; kingdom Metazoa; phylum Chordata; class Mammalia; order Carnivora; family Felidae; genus Panthera; species Panthera tigris. The sequence continues at coordinate 19,705,858 of NC_056676.1, forward strand.
GTGTGTAATTGGAAATGTAGTGCTCGCAAGGCAGGCAAATCTTTTTGAAGATTTAGCTATTTATATTGAGCGTATTAATTACATTGAAATAGAGGAGAACACAAAGCTATCAGGAGAACAGAGACCACTTTCAAAGTAACTGCTCAACAGGACACACACTGGTTACTTAGAGAGATAAAAGCACTGTGTTGTCTGAGTAAGTGTGAAATACTTCAGGGCTGCCATATTATCACCATCACAAATTGTCAGCAGATGTTTCTTCTGTTCAACTCAAATAGGCACGGGCTCTTACCACTATAAAAATTACATATACCAGTGGCTTTTAAAGTCCTTGTGTGTTTTTCTGCCCTCTGTTAACATTAAAATTTTTCTGCTAAGTTTATTTGTAAACATAATTTGAAATGCCGTGCACATCAGGTACATTGCAGCTTTCCAAGTGTTCTTCAACTCTCTGCCTAAGTCCAGACGGTCGACAGGATGATCCTAAGAACTTTTCTGAGTGAAACTTTTACTTAATGAGGTCAGCTTGACCGCACCCCCATGACAAAGGTTGGGTCCCCTCATGCATCTGCTTGAACAGTCAAGAGAAGGTTGATACTTAAAGTTCAGTCAAGCTCTGGTGTAGTGAGGACCGAAATTCAACATCAAAAAGAAACTGGAAACCAAGAAGATTCCCTAGTGGCTATAATATGGCAAAGTACAAGGGATGTGGGAGAGAATGAGCTCGGGGAAGACAGCAAAAATGCTAAAATATCTTGAACGATGTATATACATTGTTGAGATTGTTGACCAGTTATTCCAAAATATTTTATTGCACGGTAGCAGAAGTGTAGAAACCCATGGTAAACCCATGGTAAACCCACGCCTCCTCAAGAAAACCAAGTGTTCTTGCTGACACATTGACTCATCACTCAGACACACTCAACCAACCCCAAATATGACTTCAAAATGTTTGAAGAGCAATGAAATGTCAACCTTTCATGAGAAAAGATGCCCTTGATGGGGACCGGAGAAGGGAAGGAGGCAACCTTAAAGAAAAGTTCTCTGGGGTGCCTGGGTGGCTCAGTAGGTCGTGCATCCGACTTCTGCTCAGGTCATGATCTCACGGTCTGTGAGTTTGAGCCCCACATCGGGCTCTGTGCTGACAGCTCAGAGCCTGGATCCTGCTTCAGATTCTGTCTCCCTCTCTCTCTGCCTCTCCCCTGCCTGTGGTCTGTCTCTCTCTGTCTCTCAAAAATGAATAAATGTAAAAAAAAAAATTATCTTTCCCAATTCTCTTTCCGGTCCCAAATTTCTCTTCTCTGATTTTTTTTTCTAACCACTCCAGCCTGTAATAAGCCTCCTCCAGTCCCTTATCGCATCTGTCTTATCCCCTTTCCTTTAGAATACTTTTTTTGGGGGGGAGGCGGGGAGAGTAAACTCCATCCTACACAAATCTAGCTTCCTTCAGCATTTTCCATGCCTCTTCTCTGCCCAGCATCCCCAATCAACCCCCAAGACACAAGAACAAGAAGTATGAGAGTGGGAAAGACCATGAATACTTACCCTGAACTGTGGGTTTTTTTGTTTTTGGGTTTTTTTTTTTTTTTTTTTTTTTGCCTGTTGCACTAGTATGTGATATAATTACCTTGTTTATAATACCTTTTTATGCTTTTGTTATCAATATTCTCGCACTTTCTTTGAACATAAAATGGCTAAAATTTTTCAAGAAAATTTTTGAGAGGAGGGGTGCCTGGGTGGCTCAGTTGGTTAAACATCTGACTTCAGCTCAGGTCATGATCTCACGGTTCATGGGTTCAAGCCCTGCGTCAGGCTGACCACTCAAAGCCTGGAGACTGCTCCGTATTCTGTGTCTCTCTCTTTCTCTGCCCCTCCTCCCACTTGCACTCTCTCTCTCTCTCAAAAATAAACATTAAAAATGCTTTTTAATAAAAAAAGAAAATGAGAGGAAAAAAAGTCTATATATATGAAGAAGACTGGCTAGACTCCAAAGAATAACAATGGAAAATGAAAGAAAATAGATCAGATAAATTTCACTTATCTAATGGTGGGTATTACTAATCAATGGGTGTTAAGCACTCTGTAGTACCTACCAACTAATTTGATTCATACTACACTGAATGAAGAAAGCAGGACTTAGAAAGTGATAATGTTATAAAGTTAAAAAATTGAGAAATTTAATTCATAATGAGTTCCCTCTCCAAAAGCATTATTATGTTTTAAAACTGCTTTCAAGAAAACCCACCTCCACTGCCTTAGCTAATTAGAAAACAATTGAACTATATATACATATATAGAACTTTTATGTAGTTTATATAGTTAAATTTTTTTTCAAGCCAGCTGATCTTTATTAACAGCATCCTTCTTAAGTAGTAATCTTACTTCTGGACGTTCTGTCCTCTGCATATGATTACCATAAAGATCTTCTAAAGCACAGTTACAAATCATGCCATGCCATATCTCAAAACAGTCTATGATTCCCCATTTCTTTTAGAATAAAATCCAAACTCCTCAGCGTGGCTTTCAAATTCTTCTGTGATCTGATGCCAGCAGGCAGTCCTAATCTATCTCCCACCATTTCTGCTTCTGTACTCTATGCTGCAAGCAAACCAGACTTGTTCACCATTACCCAAATAAGCCATACACCCAAAGATGTACGTGACTTTGCTGAGACTCACTTTTTCTCTGGAATGTGCCCCTCAGCTTCAATCCACGCACGCTGAAATTCTACCACACGTTCAGGCCCAGCTCCAGTCCTGCCTGATCAGAGAGTATTTCCTCAGACTCTGGACCCAGACACCTACCACTCTCCTTGTTACTCTCTTATTTTGTGTGTCTTCTCTCTTATATAGCAGATTTGTGTTTTGATAATTTGAGTACAAGCCTTAGCTCTGTTCCTTGTTCCAGGTTAGAATAAAGCTTATGATTCCCGGCATCCTCCACAATGAAAACAGTGACTTACACATAGAAGATAGTCAGTAAATACGTATTCAAATAATTAGCCTCGACAACCTAGTTGTTCAAATAAGATAATCCAATCGAGTACTGTCATCCGTCCATAAATTTCCTGTGGCAACAGTAATGAATTATAGTTTCTCGCTTAATAAATTACAAGAAATTTGACACCCAAAAAGTGAGGTAATCGATAAATTCAAATTAAATAAAATATAATGAGATGTCTTTGGAGACTTATACTGACAGGCATATGGCATAATTGGACCAAACACATTAAGACAGAGTTGTGAAATTGCTCATATTTAGGATGAGTTTTTGCTATTTGTCTCCTTTATGCAGAGACATGAGAAGCATGGAATTTTTACAAAACACTACAATGAGTCTACTTCAATAACTTCTAAGCAAATAAGTATTCCAGGGTTCTTTATTCTATACAGATGTGGCTATTCAGGAACACATTAAGTTAATGGGATTCTCTGCAGCTGATAGCTAGTCCAAAACTCAGAATTAAGGATAATAAACAAATTACACAGATACAGAATTTAGTTATTAAATTGAATGTTTTTCCCTAATGGTATACAAATAATTTTCCATTCAAAGAAATATGTCCATAACGTACTTCTCAGAATCATTAGTGTTACTGTGTTGGCTATGAAATAGAAGGCTGTGTGCAGGTTCTCTTAGAATTAATAGAAGACTAAAACAGGAAAATCCACAACTACTACCAGGATTTTGTGTTCTCTGGAGTAATTTTATACCTTTTCCTGATTTATAAAGAGCCCTTTTTCTTTTTCCAAATGTATCTCTCTTGTTTAGATGTAATGGCTTTGAAAGCAACTTGCAATAGCCATCCTAATGACAAAAATCTGTAATCATAACCATTTTGAAAACACATCATGTATGTCGATCATTCAAAGGATATTTTTTTCCCTTAATGTAATGCTGATCAAAGAGGTATGTGTGTTTGTGGATGCCGATGTTTTATGTAAAGTAGGATCTCAAGAGACATATATTGAATCATTAAAGAAAGAGTGAATGACTGAGCAAATAAAAATAGAATCTCTATGACCCTGAACTGAAGCACTGGCTGGATAACAATTCACTTTCATGATAAAAGGCTAACTAACTTAGAAAAATGGAAGAGACTTCCTAAGTGTGAATTTTCCAAGGATCAGTGTCATTGGTGACTTTATTTATTGTCCTTAATATTATTTTACACTTCTAGGAAATGCCTTCAACTAGATGAAATAGTAAAGGTAAGGTCAGACGTGACAAGGATAGGTATCATTTTTTAAAATCTATTTAAATGTAAATTTATGGACTTTTGACTACTGGTTTTTTTGGCAAGTCAGTTCCCTTAAATACCTCTGATCTGTTTGCTTCAAGGAAGTTCCATGTGCCAATAATCACAGTTCAAATGATTTTTTAAAAGTTATTCTCAAGCTTCATTAATTAATTGCTTCTGTGTACCTACCCTTTCCTCTTTCAACTTAAAGCATGATAATTTGAGGTTCTCTGACTTCTAAACTGGGGTGGGAAGGCCATACCCTTAAACCAATCTTTGCCACAGGGCTGGATATTAGTGAAACCTTGTTGAAATCTTTCTCTCTGGCTTTTCCCTTCTTGTTCCAGATCCATAAGCAACTGATTTTTGTAAATTTTCAAGGCCTCAAATTTCTGAACTCCCAATTTCTAAACTTTTACATTCAAACCACATAGTTATGTCATGATCTGGATTCTCTGTCTCATTCTCTCTCTCTTTTTTTTTTAATTTTGAAAGAGACAGAGTGTGAGTGGGGGAGGGGCAGAGAGAGAGGGAGACAGAGAATCCCAAGCAGGCTCTGCAGTGTCAGTGTGCAGAACCCAACACAAGGCTTGAACTCATGAAATCGTGAGATCATGGAATAAGCCAAAATCAAGAGGTGGACGCTTAACCAACTGAGCCATCCAAGCGCCCCTGGTCTCTTTCTTGAAAGAGCATCTTAAAAACACAAAGTAAAAGCAGATGCACACTACTGTTCTGACGCTTGGTAATCATTTATTTTAAAACTACAGACTCAGTAAGGGGATGATAAGCCTTCCAAGTTATTCTAGATGACGGTTTTTCCAAAGTTTTGTTACTGTGTAACATGCATCTCCTCTTTTCCAGTTTGGTTTCCATTCTAATGCCTGCTGTATACCAGAGATGAAGTACAAGATATATATATATAGATATAGATATATATATATCTATATCTATATATATATATATATCAGTGAGTACAACAGGCAAAATTATCTCTACCCTCATGGAACTTACGTTTTAATTAATTACATTTCTAGAATTAAATGAAATAACAAATACAAAACATTTTTTAAAACTCTTTAGTACAAAATGAGAGTTCAGTAAATATATTTTATTATTATTTTATTAGTGTTCTCTCTTCTTTATATATACTTCATTGTAACATAATATGAACAAAGAGCAACACAAAAAAAATATTAGAAGTTTTCAATTTACTAGATCATATCTCCTAGTCTTTTTTAAAAATAAATGAACTTCAATATTAATGTTTCTGAATTGCCCTTTTAGTTCATGGAAATCTAACAATTAAATAAATCCAAAGAAAGTGTAGGTTTTGTTGCTAAATAGTATTCCTCTCCTTTGCTTGATTAAAATTTATCAATGAATAAGTCCAAAATTATACAATTATATACTAATAAAGCATATTAAAAGAGTTTTAGACTACATTTGATTGACTGCTAAAAATTAATATTTTTATTTTTTTTAATTTTCATTTATTTAAAAAAAATTTAACGTTTATTTTTGAGAGACAGAGAGAGACAGGGCACAAACAGGGGAGGGGCAGAGAAAGAGAGGGAGACACAGAATCCAAAGCAGGCTCCAGGCTCTGAGCTGTCAGCACAGAGCCTGACACGGGGCTCAAGCCCATGGACTGCAAGATCATGACCTGAGCCGAAGTCAGACTTAACCAACTGAGCCACCCAGGTGCCCCTCACATTTTCTTAAGCTTTTAAATTGTTCTGTTTTATTTAGTTAGTTTTTTAATGTCTGAAGCCCTTCTTTGTGGATATGGATGAGGATATACCACCCAGAGGAGTAGATCAAACAAAAAGCAAAAATGTTTTTCAGATACAGAGTGCTATGTATAAACTAGTGGGCTGATGGATTGCAAAAATTCCACAGAGGTTAGAGTTACCTGTCATCTTGGGGCACCTGGGTGGCTCAGTCGGTTAAGCGGCCGACTTCCGGTCAGGTTATGATCTCGCGGTCGGTGAGTTCGAGCCCCACGTCAGGCTCTGTGCTGACAGCTCAGAGCCTGGAGCCTGTTTCCCATTCTGTGTCTCCCTCTCTCTCTCTGACCCTCCCCCGTTCATGCTCTGTCTCTCTCTGTCTCAAAAATAAATAAACGTTAAAAAAAATTTTTTTTTAATAAAAAAAAAAAGAAAAAGTTACCTGTCATCTTAAATTATGTGTACTTTATTTAGAGTCACTATCTCCAGAAGATGTTTTATCCTTTCATAAGCTTGTTTCTTTTTCTTTTTAGTAAACATTTTTTCCCTAATTTATTATGTCTGAGAGATGCTGCTACTTGTTGGATGTAGCTGTAGAATCAAAAACGAGGACATGTCTTCTCTTTGGCATCTAACGGTTGGGCATGCTTGTGTCAAAATGACTTAGGTGATTTGGGAGCATGTCCAAACACTCCAGAGGAGACGTTCATTTCCCTCCATCTCCCACTTATGGGATTCCAGGAGTCCAGGATGATTAGGTAATTAACTCTCCCTCAATAGGTGGCTTCTAAAGCACTAAGTGTATTCTTAATAATTAGCTTAGTTTTAGAAAATTGATGTGATAAGTCTTTTATGATTACCTCAGGAGACATTTCTTTTATTGTTCGTATTAAGAAAGAATAATCATAGACACAAACACGAACAGATAGATGTTAAAGAAACTTAAAAGGTAATATACACACATGCATGTTCTGTAGGCTCACGTGAGGGAGAATTCTATGGATCTAAAGTCAATTTTTATTTACAAATATGAAATTATAAATTAGTTGAGGGGCTCCTGGGTGGCTCAGTCGGTTAAGCTTCTGACTCTTGATTTGGGCTCAGGTCATGATCTCATGGTTTGTGAGTTTGAGCACCACATCGGGCTCTGCACTGACAGAGTGGAACCTGCTTGAGATTTTCTCTCTCTCTTTCTCTCTCTGCCCCTCCCTCATGCTCTCACTCACTCTCTCTCAAAATAAATAAACTTAAAAAAATTGGTTGAAATGAGAAAGCAGTAATTCTGATTCATCATCCACAATCACAACCTCAGAGACACATCAATATTTTTTTTTTTTACCTCAATAGTTCTGGAGATATCAACTTCTTTCTATTCGCCATCGACTCTTCTCATAATACCTCAGTAGCCCCCTAACTGTCCTCCATGCCTTGCGCGTGGCCTTGGCCATCTTACATCTGCTTTCTACTATTAAAGAATAAATCAAATTCACTCAGCTACTTATCACTCTAGCACAAATTTGATCATAACATTCTCTTGCCATGGATTTCTGTCACTTTACAGGGTTTAAGCACCTTGCTACAGTCTTTCATGATGTGGTGGTACCTGTTTACCTTTCATCTTATCCTTCATCCATTGCTTTGTCTCCTTTTCCAATCTAGGCTACATACAATCCTCTAAAACCCCTGTACTCTTTTATCTCCAGACTCTTGGACATGCCATTCTTTCTCCCTGGAACATTGTGCCCCAACTTTGCCAAGCTAACCCCTATTCTTCCGTGAGGAACCAGCTAAAAAGAGAACCTCCCCTAAGAAAACTTCTCTTATGATGGCCCAACTCCCTCACTTTAAGACTTGGGTTAAAAGTCTCCTCGCTATGCTAAAACTGCAACCCAACGAACCCATTATAGTGTTCATTGAAAGCACTATTTTAAAAAATTACCTGTACATTTTCTTTCCTCATCAGGATCTAAATGTTTCTTTGTGAGCTTTGCTACCTATGGTGAAATAGTGCAGTAATAGCCTAAGAGAACTATTTTGACCTGAATTTGTATTAAAGAGACTGGAGAATTCTTTTTGTGATGGTCAGTTTTATGTGTCCATTTGACTGGGACGTGGGTGTCCAGATATTTGGTTAAGTACTATTCTGAGTTTGTCTGAAGGGTGTTTCCAGGGGAGACTAGCATTTAAATTGGTGAACTAAGTGAAGCAGATTGCCCCCCTCAAGGCGGTTGGGCTCCACCCAATCTGCTGGAGAACTGACTAGAAGGAAAGGTGGGGTACTGGAAAATTCACTTTCTGCCTGTTTCCAAGCTGGGATCTTGGTCTTGCCCTGCACTCAGGGTGGAAACTGTATAACCTGTTCCTGGTTGTGAGGCCTTCGGGATCAGACTGGAACCCCATCACCGTACCTCTTGGGTCTCCAGCTGGCAAACAGCACATCGTGGGGCTTCTCAGTCTCCTTAATCACAGGAGCCAATTTCTTATTATAAACCTCTTTTTATATAGATCGCCTGTGGGTTCCATTTCTCTGGACAACCCTGACTGATACACTTCCTCTGTAAAAGTTAAATGTGTTTCTGACCAGAATTTAGGCAGGGCAGAACTTCTCTTCCGCCAAATGATGTAATGACTAAAAGTCTCAATATACTTTCCTAAACTCACCCATATGTAGAATTCTCAGCAAGTTATTGTCCCTTCAGATGCCTTCACCCAATGACACAGGTAAATAGTTTTAATGGAGACAAAGACTGTACTATGAGGTCAAACTCTAATTCGTTTACCAGAAAGCCACTGTATAGGGAGTGTGGTACGGAAATAGGCAAATCATTTGCTGTGAAGGGCCTGTTAGTTAATATGTTTGCCTTTGCAGGCCACACCACCTCTGTCACTGCTACTCAACTATAAAGCCACCACTGATGATATGCAAATAAATAGGCATGGCTGTATTTGCATAGGACTTTATTTGCAGAAATATGTGACAAGCCAGTTTTTGCCTGCAGGCCACAGCTTGCTGACCCTTGGGGTAGTGGTTTAGACACAGCACAGACAGTAAAGTCATACAACTGGGTTTGAGTTCTGACTTCACCAATTTTCCACTCCGTACCATGTGCAAGTCACTTAACCTCTATTAAAAAAACCCACTTCCTAGGTTTGTCATGAAAATTTAATGAATAATATACCTTAATTGCTTAAGGAAACTTCTGAATATATAGTAAGTGCTATAGAAGGTTCGTTATTATTCTTTTCAGCTCATTTTTTTTTTCGGTACTTGAAGGTTTGGGGTTTTATATACGCTACCAGTTTTCAGAAAAGAATTTAAGAGTCCTGAAAGAAAGTTACAGTAAGTTTTGTTGAAGAGAGTTTTCGGTGTGATTGTTGATGCATTCTGGAGGTTTGGAACATGCTACTACAAATATTATTTAGTAATCTTGCTCTTGGTAATGTAGCATCTTTAGCAACAAAGAACATCTTATTGCAGTAAAGGCTGGGAAGTTGTCTTGAGGGAAAAAAAAGCAGTTTAGATAAAGCTTGGGGTAAAAGAATTTTTTACCTCTTTCAGCTGCTCAAGCTTTCTTGGGTAACTTCTCAAGGTTTTGACATTTTGCTATCCTCAATTACCCAGTTTTGTCTTTTCCAGTTGTTTAAACTGTTAGGAAACAACCCAGTAAAAACATAACTGTATTCATTTCTCCTTAGGGTTGGTCATAAGTATTTCACCAAAAATTCTCTTTTCTTTCCACCACTTTGATCATTTTACACTCATCCTGAAAAAAAAGAAAGAAAGAAAGAAAGAAAGAAAACAACCCGAAAGCGGCTTTTAATTCTCCTATATCCATCATGACTAAGTGCTTCATCTTGGAGTTCACGGCTCCCTTCAGGTTTGGCAGGACCTCACTGCTCCATTCACCCCCACTTACCCAGTCCCCTCCACTCAGATAGGGAAGCGTGTCAGCACTTTTCATCTGTGCATTCCCAGAACTTGAGCTATGTCTGGAATGCCTCTGCCCTCCCATCTTGATGGGTTCCCTCCCTTCTATCATTTATGGAGCTTATCAGATCACACTTTCTTCTCAACCTTCTCCAAATAAATGGAAATGCAGAAATAGTTCCCTGCCCCCCACCGTGTCTGGAAGACAGGAAATTTTGCCCAATGCAAGATCCCACATACTACACACCATTTTACACTTTGTTATTATGATGACCTATTTTTGGCATTTTATGCATTTTATGCATTTTTGCATTGATTTCAATGTCATTCTTCCAAGTAATTACGATAAGATAGGTTGGGAATCTTGCTGGTGGAAGTGTTTGCCCTCTGGGAACAAGGTCCTCTAGGCTCACAGAGATGAAGAGCAGGAGGCACAGATTTCCCAAAAAGGTGACTAAGAATAAAAGTAAGTGAGTGTGTGTGGTAAGCAGAATGGTCCCAAAGGATGTCCACATCCTAATCTTTAATTAGGAAACTTTGAATATGTTACATGGCAAAAGAGTCTTTACAAATGTAATTAAAGATACAGCCTTTAAGATTAGGGAGATTACCTTGGATTATTTGTCTGCATATAATCTGTGATTACATGTGATCATATGATTACATGAGCCCTCAAAAACAGATAATTTTCTCTGGCTTGAGTAAGAGAGGTGCAATAGAAGAAGTCAGAAAGGTTCAAAGTATGAAAGAGACTGAACCTGACCTTGCTGGAGAAGAGCCACGTGAAAAGCTTGAGAAGTGTAGGTATTTTCTAGGAACACAGACCAGCCCCAATTAACATCTAGCAAAGGAACTGGGACTTCAGTCCTAGGTCGGATGATTTGCATCCTCAAAGAATTGAATTCAGTCAACGACCTATATGGGTTTGGAAGTGCATTGATCCTTGGAGCTTCCAGAAAGATCTACAGGCTTGCCAATACCTTGATGTTGGCTTTGGGAGACTCTAGGCAGAGACCAAGTTTATGAAGCTATGAGGTAATAAATATATTCTGTTGCAAGTCACTAAATTTTTGATAATTTATTATGGAAGTAATAGAAAATCTATACAAGGCGCCACTCCTACTTTAAAGCTTTGTTTTCCCAACTTGTGTGTAGTACCCGCTTTAAACAGAGCGCCATGACATGGTTGATGATTGAAGGTATATACTGTGTCCTAGAGGATGGCTCCCAATTCTCACAGACTGTTATTGTTAAACTCATATTCCCTGCGACTTCAGCAGGCCGTTCCAATACTTCATCAGTTTAGCAGTTTCTGGGAGTGCAGATGTGATAGAACCAATGGATCTGATTCTCACGTGGCCATGGTCTGACCATAAGCCTTCGGAAAGTATTGCTGGCTACGGTCCTATGGGAAGTAAAGGAAAACCTACACCCAGAATATTTATTAATTATATTTAATTACGATCATTTACATCTCCTTCTAGAGTACAAGAGGCCCAATGTAACAAACTTGCCACCATGTGGCTGGTTAGTTTCCCCAGTGGATGAGCTTTAGGGTCTCAGTGTTTTTATGTTGTCAGGTATGACATCAGTAGCCTCAGTAGGTAGATCAATCTTGGTGATGGAGCCCACGCTGGTGGGCCCATTTGTAGCACTCACCCCTGCTACCATATTTATGCTGCATTGATTAACTCATTGTACCAGTCCTAAAGTGGCTGAAGACAAAGGTTACCTATGTCAAATGGCTGACTGTTATGTCTACCAAGTTACTCAGTGCCCTGCCTTGATAATCTCTTGTGGGTAGTAAGGTGTAATACAAAGATATTCTCACTTTGCAGATGATATGGGTCTTTCCAGAACCTAGAGGTCTAAATCTTAATTATCCTACTGGCGCTTGCCATAAAGGCCACCTGTCATTCCTTTCTCACCACAGCTTCCTCTAAAAGCTCAGGGTCTGCTGGTCGTTTAGCCCAAATGGCAGGGCTACTTGTATCACTGCCTGGACTTGCTCAGATCCCTTTCTGCTATGGTCCTCACTCAAGACTGGGAACCTTTCTGGTCACATGATGAATGTACTAAAGTAGTGTTCTCAAGTGTGGAATATGCTGCTTCAAAAACCTAAAAGGGCCCTATACAACATTGTGCTTCCTTCTTATTTGTGGGAGCGTAAGATGTAGCAATCTGTGCTCTATTTTGGTGAAGATGTCTCAGCGTGCCCTGACCACACCTTACTGCTATAATTGACCCCACAGTATTCATAGAGTTTATCTCTCATCTTCTGCATGTGTCTTACCAAAGCCTCCAACGTACTTACTATTCTTGCTCGTCTATTGCTATTAACATGTCATCATTATCGTGGACAACTGTGATTTTCTGAAGAATGCCCACACAGTCCATGTCCCTTTGGACTATATATAACAAAGGAGAGAGTTAATATAGCCCTGGGGTGAGAACACAATGCATGCTGTGGTAGACACTAAGAGATCCACTAAGCAAGGGTTATAGTTGCTTTGAATACTTCAAGCCATTGGAAACTTCTAGCACCTTTCCTTTCATCTATTACTGCCTTTTGTGTGCCCTACATAAAAATATCAGCCCTCAGCGAAGAGTGTAGCAAAAGACAATCTCTGAGGCTGTTGCAATTACGTGTTAAAACTAAGAGTTGATAAAGTCTGGTGGTTTCCCATACCTCAATGGGACACTACTGTCACGTATCTGGTCTCGAGCTTTGGATATTCAGATTGGTGTCTAGGAAACCCAGTTATGCTAAAAATAAAAACTCCCTATAGGCTAGTTTATGCTATTGGATTTAATTCCAAAGCCACTTCCTGATAGTAAAGTATCATGGAAAGCTACTAAGAATCATAAAAATGCTTGGCACCATGAAAAAAAAAAAAAGACTAGATTCTGCCTAGAGGGATAGTTTATCTGAGTATAATAAAGCTGAGAGAATTGTTGTGTTCTACTAGGGAATTTATATATCCAGCACATTTGTTTCTTACAGACTTCTACCAACTGGTTAGTTCACCTAATGTTTAAGTAGTGCTGGCTAAACAACACTGACAAATCGCTTACTAATTAGTTGCTCTTTCCAATATTCCTTATCAGACACCCAAACCTTCTGTCATTTTATTATCTCATTGTTGCAGTTTCCAGAATTATAGTTTATATAACAAGACATTTCCAGTTAGCTTCTTATTCGATGTTTCAAGAGAGATGATGCCAATTATCAGAAAAAAACGAAACAAAACAAACAAACAAACAAACAAAAACAACCCTAGGTACATCTCGGTGGCTCAGTCAATTAGGTATCTGACTTCAGCTCAGGTCATGATCTCATGGTTTATGAGTTTGACCCCTGCATCAAGGCTCTCCGCTGTCAGCATGAAGCGTGCTTTAGATCTTCTGTCCCCCTCTCTCTCCACCCCTGCCTCGCTTGCACACATGCATGCTCACTTTCTCTCTCTCTCCAAAATAAATAAACATTAAAAGAGAAAGAAACAAAACCTAAACATTATGTTATATCTTAAGATGGTTTGCTACTCAGATTTCTGAAAATGGTGAATGATTTCTACCTTTCATTGTGAAATAGACACTTTTGTTAAAGTGTTATTTATTTATTTAGTTGATTTTTTTATTTTATTTTATTCTTAGAGATTCTCAGATTTTTACTTTGATGACAAAAAAAAATCACACAAAGAAGAACAAAAATTACAGTTGCCAAACTAGTGGTGGGATGTGGGCTGGAAAACACAGGAAATGGGTGCCCAGGGTCCCTGGGATGTTTCCTGGAATCTTGAGTTTCTTTCCAGGGCCCCCAGGTGCCCTGGGAGCCTCCTGGAACCCTCCCCATCAGGGTGCCACAGAACCTGGTTTAAGAGCCTTTCTCCAAGCCAAGGGTTTCGCTGCACAAGAAGGCTGAATGCACAGGGATGGTTCAGACAGTGGCTTCAACCTCAGTGGCTTCATCATCCTCCTCCAGCAGGCTGTAGGAGGCGTGACTCTGGCAGGGCCGCTGCAGCAGGTGAGCCAGCAGCTTAGCGATACAGTTGTGCAGCTCAAGGGTTGGCCCAGCCAGCGCCACCTCATACTTGCAGCTGGTACCCTTGGGATCCAGGCTGCCCAAGGAGGCAAACATGCCCTGCCAGCTCGTTTCCTCCTCTTTCTCATTGGCACTTTAGTTAAATTTGTGGGTGTAGGACTGGGTTCGGAGGAAGAAGTGTATTTTTTTTTTACCCTGAGCCTTATTCTTTGGCTGTCTTTTTCTTGACTGTATCATGGTGTCAGGAGGAGGGCTTGTACTGCTACACCTGCACCTTAAGACCTTCCCTGGGATGTGGGCCGCACAAGAGGATGGGAAGCAAAGGGATGGTTTCTTCTTCCAACAAAAGTGGAGGACTGCCCCTCAAGGCTGAAAGGAAGCAGCAAGAGAAGCTAAATGGAAATGGGCGCTCACAGGAGGTGTTAGAGCTCCATTTTCAGTTTGGGTACGTGATTTATTACAGGGGCCCTGGTAGTTGTTAAGTAAATGTGAAAACAAAAATGGGTTTGTATATAGCTGAAAGTCAAACACTGCATTTTAGGAGGAAAACATTAAAAAAAAGAATAATAATGGTTAACACCTACTGGGTGTTAATTGCCGAGAATTTACAAAGTGTTTTCCCTGCATTATCTCATTGAATCCCCTCCACCCTATAAGATAAATTCTATAATTTCCGTTTTAACAAACAAAGAAGTGAAGCAAGACGTGTGACAAGTTTGCATTGTACAAGGTAGCTAGTAAGTGGTAGTGACAGGACTCAACAAAGGCTGACTATGAGTATAGTCTGTATTAGGTACCACATACCTAGCTAAAGCCCCTTCCCTCCCACAAATATTCAGAGAAGTTACTGTTCCTCCTCACCAAATAAAACATTAGAAAGAAAAACAAATTATTTCATTGAAATCTAAGGCAATAGTGTACCTACACTTGAATGGTGTATACAAATCTGTCCCCTGTCTGCCCATTATTTACTTAATTAAATATAAACTCCTCAATGGAGACTTCAAGTCCCTGTACGATGTGTCTCTCGCCTACCTGTATAACCATGTTTTTTTTTCATTTTCTGTATGTTATTATTTTCTGTGTATTCTATATTCTGTATTTTCTGTATATTCTGTATTTCTTTGAGATCCGGAGCTTTGCTGAGCCAGGGGAGACTACCTTTCCCAGGATTCCCCAAAACCTAGAGAATAAACAACTCAACTCCAAGTGCAATTTTCAAATGCAAACCAACCAATCCACAGCCCACGCATCCAGCCACCTCCTTTATCAGGCACTCACACTGCAGGCCACTATTCTGCTTTAATTACCCCAGAGTTAGGTGCCAGACAACTAAGAGAGCTCATATGCCCCAGAGCCCACTGAAATTATTCAAACTAGCCCATCCTAAATCTGCTTATCCTGCCTCCCCCATTCCTTTCCAGAGAAATCATAATAAAGACTCTTGCCCACCATTCCCTCCCGCTCCCTCCCCCTGCCTCCTGATGGGCTCCGGGGCTGCCCCTGTGCTCTCTGCTGCATAGCATGCCAAGCCTCCGGTTTCTAGTTGCCCTTTCTGACTTAACTTTCCCCATTGTTTAGAGAAACCTCCTTTCTGGCTTCATGAATCACAAAATCATAGTCTAAACTGAAGTCAGATGCCCAATTGACTGAGCCACCCAGGTGCCCCAGGAATACTAATTTAGTAGGCATGTCAATCAGGATCCCAACAAAAAAGGATTAGCAAGATAAAATGATGCCATTTAAAGAGATATCAATATAGGTACTCATCCGAGGGGTGGGCAAGGTTGCACCAACAAGAAGAAATAGTCCAGTACCCTAGCACCTTATGACAGCATGAGAGGAGAGAGGACCCTAAAGGGGGAAGGGAAGAGCTGCTAACAGAACCCCAATTGATTATCCTTATAGAAGGAGCTGCCTAATCTTCAGCATTGGACTTTAGCCAATGCAGAGTAACATCACAGGAACAGAGACTGAGAGATAATGACCTAGTCTCCTTCTCCTCCTGGCCTTTTCCAGCCACCTGTTGAGAAAATCTGCCAGAAACTAGAGGTCTGCAAAGTCTCCTTTTGCAATCCATTAAATATCAATTTCCCAGGGTGCAGAGCATGGTGGAGAAAGGTGGACAGTGGATCTGGATGAGTATAAGGAAGATCTTTAACATGAGTGTGGGAAGGACCCTGGGCATACGTGTTTTGAAATAGTTCCCAGGTGATTGTCAACTTTTGTGGCTCCATGGCCAATTGACTCTGTCATTCATTTATTCATTCAAGAAATATAATTGGAATGCCTACCATTTGTATGACCCAATGCTGGTTTCTGGGGAAACAAAGCTCAACAGGACAGATAAAACTCTTTTTTTCAACCATTTCATAATACCCTGGGAAAATGGCCATTGCATAGCCCCAGGTATTGCATAGATACGTTCCTATCATTACACCTGCACAGCTGATATTTGCTTCTCGGCTGCCACAAACCACAACGCCATCATGTCTCTAGACCACATCTTCTATGTAAGTCACTGGCAGCGAGGACCCTACTACTGGCATGCTGTCAGTCTGCTCAGGACAGCCCCAACTCAAAATGGACAAAGAAGCTCTCCTCCTTCTCTGTTGTTGAGGTCTTTCAGAAAAGTCTCATAGCAAGATGACTTAGAACTCAAGTTGTTAAAGTCCTTTAACTTTTTAAAGTAGGTTTCCTTCCCTCAGAGCATTCCCTTGTCATTAAGATGGCAAGACGATGTGACGTTCAAATAATGGCCACAACACTGTACATGAAACCACCTCTGACTCTGTGGCTGACCCTAAATATTTGTGCCAATCCTTTCTTCGGGCTAGGTTTTCTGTCAGGCACCGAATACCCTTTTTCTTTTTCCTGGAAATAATCTAGATGTAATTCAGTTCATAAAATACATACATCACAAAGAGATTAGGAGAGGGCAAAACTCTTCCTTGGGCTCAGCTGGGACACCAGGCGACTTACACTATAGTAGGCTTTCTCCCATAGAGAGTGAGGAGCCATAAGTTAGGGTCTGAGATAGACATCTTTCAGAGAAATTTGCAAACATTCATGTTCTACCATTTAGTGATTTGAGTAAATTGTCTCCTGGAAAATGTTGACACTGTCTATATTATAACATAAAAAATTAGTCTAAAATCACTAACCTTATTTTGGCCCCCAGGAGAGATTTAAAAATCATCAGTTTTGGTGATGGTTAGGGGACTTCAGGCTTTTATGAAGGGGAATTTGTTCAAAGGTCTCCCACGTTCAAGATTAAAGTTAGGGAAGCAACCATGACTTGATTCTCTTTAAATAAGCACTAAACCGGAGTAGAGTTCCAGGCCTTGATAGGGTCAAAGGGATGTTTACACTGGAAGCACCTAAGAGTCTGGTGAAGGTGGTCATTGGGAGAAAATCTCTGAAACAACATTATCAAACAACAGGTTTGAGACACAAGTAGTAGGTTTAAACAAGAGGACGAATGATGCAAGTTAAAATGATGAAGTCTTTTCGATAAACCGGGACTACATTGTTTCAAGTTTGTGTTTATGAATTCTCACCAAAACCTGTTATTCCCTCCCATTGGATGGGCCTTCAACTTTAAACCTAGCGTGTAAATCCTAAGGCACTGCTATGGCAATTCCTTCCAATTGTGATCACACAGACTTCTCTTTAATCTTCAAGTATATATTTTCTTCGTGTATATTTGATATTCACATCCTGTTATCCACTCAAAGCCCGGTTTGTCTTGAAAAATTCTATTGTCTGTATATTTCTTATATGCTTTTACATGCAAAATTCTCCCAGAAAGCAGTGTCCATGTGCTGTATCTAGTTCACTGACAATTGTAATCAGAAGTTTAATAAGTGGATTGTGATGGAAGATGCACACAGGGCCCCCAAGGCCATCCATTTGCCTGTTTTGGTGATTCCTACTTGTCCACGGCCTGCAACAATATAGGCCCTTTGTTTACCTCAACTCATTCGTATGTAGTCTGTACTAGATGTCCCCATGGTATCACAGTCAGTACTTTTTGTGTTAGTTTTGAGATTAGTTTAACAAATATTGCAGTCCCCAGAATATTTGTATATAAAATTCTGATAAACATTTTATGACCCTAAGGTTGTCGGAGACGTTTTATTTCCCTCAATAATATTGGTCTAACATTAATGTCTAAAGTCACTAGTTTTTATCTTTTGCAATTCGGTAATTCTCAGAGTCCATTATCTAAGACTATGAGATTAGAATGTTTTTCTATTAAGATAACAAGGACCTAAATCAAGATTCTTTTTTCTGTTAAAATGACAGCCAGCCCCCTTTCCAAGGAGTTTAATCCATAAATGCCGCATGCCTTTTGGTTGAGAAGCTAAGTGAAAAATAATTGATCAGCATATTTTATTTTGCAAGTGTAGGGGGCCCAGAGCAGGCTGCCGGCAAATGTGCCCCTTTAGCATAAAGATTATTTGAAGTTAAAAGCAATAAAAGCACAGCAGTTGCAGGAAAGGTGCTCTGACTTCACCATAACTGCCTAAATTTACATCGGAAAGAAGAGACTGCAACAGGAAGTATTAATGAAGCCCCCCCCCCCCCGCCCCTGCCAATCAAAGAAACTCATCTGCATCATAGAGCGATCTTGTTTTTCCAAACAACTGTTTTTGCCTTCTTGCTAACGGCCTATCTCCCCTTTGTGTCCTGAGACCATACCCCTCTCCTTAGTTCGTAAGCTTCATATCGCCTCATTGTCTTTGGAATTTCCAGGTCCGTGTGGATTCCCGTACAAATGCCTCTTAAATTTGATTTTCTCCTGTTCATCTGTCTCATGTCAAGTTGATTCTAAGTCCGGCTAGAATGACCATAGGGCAGAGGAAGGTCTTCCTGACACAAGGATTATAAACTTTTCACAGACACTTTTATTTATCAGCACTTTTGTAGCCAGTATTAAAAAATATTTTGCAGTTGAAATTTTATCAAAGAAGTTTAACAACAAAGGCAAAAAGATTTAACAACGGAGGTTTGGTTTACTTAAAAACCAAGCATAAAGTTGCTCCTAAGTTCCGTTTTCCATTCTTACTTTTTCTTCCTCTTCCCCGCCTTTTTAAAAATTGTATTTTCTTCCTCGCCAATGGCTCATAATAACAGCTTTGTCTGGCCTCTGAATTCTTCCTTGTCATTTAATGCCAGCTGGAGTCTTGAGGAGCCCTGGCTTCACTTCTAGCTTTTACCTTCTCCAGACGGTAGGTCATTAATTGTTCAGCAAAAGGAGCTGACGATCAGATAAAGTTGCTTAACCCCTCCCAGGCCAATGGCCCTCGTAGCCAGCAATCTGGTCTCTGCAAGTCTTTTGGCTTCCCTGAAAGTTATTCTACGGTCAGCTCCGCAGGGTTGCCAGCAGTACTTTTGTTAAACTCAGTCTTCCTTCTCTAGGGCATTAAAAGGGTTAAGGAACATTAAAATCACAATTTATCTGGCCTTTACCCTTTCCATCAGTGGTACTCTGGTTTGGATCTATATGGTCTTTCTCTTTCCCTGCTTTCCCTCTCAGAGCTTCACTTTTCTGGTTAATGGATCTATTAAAGCGGAGGGTGAGTGAAGAGGAGGGTATTGCATACTTAGGCTGTAATTTAATATAGTTCTTTTGTTTACCTAATTAATTAACTCATTAACTGCCTCTTTCCCCCGAATTGTTCTTGGTGGCTTAGAAGAATATACGCTACGGGAGTGCTTGGCTAGCTTAGTTGGTGAAGTGTGAGACTCTTGATCTTGGGGCTGTGAGTTTGAGCCCCACATTGGGTGTAGAGATTACTGAAAAAAAAAAATCTTTAAAAGGAAATTAAAGAAAAAAGACGAGGCACCTGGGTGGCTCCCTCAGTTGAGCATCGAACTCTTGGTTTCGGCTCAGGTCATGATCCCCATGTTGGGCTCTATGCTGACAGCCCCAGGCCTGCTTGGAATTCTTTCTCTCTCCGTCTCTCACTGCCCCTCCCCTGCTTGCTCTCACTCTCTCTCTCTCCCTCATTCTCAAAAATAAATAAATAAACTTAAAAATATATATCGATGTGAAGAGTTTTAAAAAACTAAGGACAAAAGAATATATGCTATGGAAAATGGAGGTAGAGAGAGTGTGTGTGTGTGTATGTGTGTAACACACTACAGAAAAAAGGAGAAATATGCAATGCACACTCTAGCAAGTAGGAGACAGAAATATATATTTATATATGGAACTATGTGAAATTAATTAATATGTTAATAATGTTAACAATACAGTATTAATTCTATAACTGATTATATAAAATATTTGTTTACATTAAATAGAAAGAGTATAAGGTAGTATAATAAAACCACTTCTCATATGAGAAACTGAAAATCAAGTATCTGTTCTACCTCAAGTAGATTTTCATACTGTAGTAGAGTTACTTTTTGAACAAAACACTCAGGAAAACCCATGCCGGGCCATGCAAACTGAGAGACAAGTAAAGCTGTCAGATCCTTTTCCCCAGTTTCCCCTCACCTACTCACATTTAATTTCCTTAATAGTTCTACTTTTTAAAAAGAGTTAAAGGACTTTGCAAAGATAAGGGTACATTAGAGCCCATTAACACCATTAGGGCAAGTGTCTTAAAGAAAGTCTGTTAAATATAACAAAAATGCTGGATTTCTACTCTCTTAGGCATTTTTTTTTTTCACTTAACTCTTAGGACTACAGCCAGGAGGGGTACGTTTCAAAATACCCTAAAACTATTTATATTTTACTTGTAGGATATCATGACCACAGATAAACCTCGGGAAGACAGAACTGTTCAGTTAAACCCTGCATCGGGCCGCGTGACATAAACTGCACACAGACATTTTCCAGCTGGGAAAAC
Source organism: Panthera tigris (assembly GCF_018350195.1). NCBI lineage: Eukaryota > Metazoa > Chordata > Mammalia > Carnivora > Felidae > Panthera > Panthera tigris. The sequence goes on from NC_056676.1 coordinate 19,726,661, forward strand.
ACTTAACTTCCATTTACAGCTGTAAACTGTGATCCTGTCTCTGAAAGGTCTCCCTAGACCCTCAGCCTAATGCTTGGTGGGTTACCTGTGTAAAGACTATAAGGGATGACACCTTTCCTTTTCTTCCTAGAATATTCCATGGAGTCTTAACAGTTTTGCTGTAGAGTCACAGGACTATTGTCACAAGGTCTTAAATTTAATATAATTAAAGAAGGAAAATACAGTTACATGAAGGGAATGATTGTATTTAAACTCTTACTTCTATTTACTGACACTTCCCTACTTGTTAAAAACCACAGACAGAAAAGTTTTATTTTGACCTCTAAGAACAGGCCTATAAAATGACTATCTCATGTTTATGAGAATCAGATGCTCAAGAGTAACAAAGACAGTTTTAAGAAGAGAAAGGAGAATGTTATTCTCCACTGCTAGAAAAAAAAAGCTCATGTGATTATTGAAGTACCTCCTTGAATAAGTAAAATCCTGCCCAGATTTATTTGAACCTCAACACCTGGCATTGTATCTTTTGTTGTTTGTTTCGGTTGCTCTTGTATTCTCACTTTTTTTTAATCAGTTATTCTTTCAGCTATAAATTTCTTATTAATCATTCATAATAGTTACAGTTTATAGTAGTTGTTTATGACCATTTTCCAGAGGTCACTCATGAAACATAGATTTATATGCAAAAGAAATTTCCATTATTGACTTTTAGATAAAACATTACTCTTATATGTCCCTTAAAAAAATATCAACTACAAATTAAAGAAAGTAAGAGAGGGACAACCTTGAAAATGGCCTGCTGTCTTTATTGTAATCATTTACAAACCTTATTTCTTTTACTTGTAAGACATGCCCAAGGCAGAAAGACAAACCCACTATGTCATGACAGGACTGATTAGGAGTGTAGATTAGTATCAGGCAGGACTGGGTCTGAGAGCACCTGTGCCATTTACTAGCTGTGGGACCTTGGGAATTTTTAACTTCTCCTGTTTTTTTTAGTCTATAAAGTGGGGAAAGGAATAGTGCATGCATGAAAAGATTCTTGAGAAGACCCAAAGACCTAATGCACATAACATGCTAAGCACAGTCTCTGGCACATACAAATAAATGCTCTATTAAGATCCTCTGGTTTAGAAAAGTTCTAACATTAAAAACCTTAGCTCAAAAACATTAGCTCAGGCATTGAAAAGCTTCTACTTCCATCCGTGTGGGAGAAAAACTTCTGCTTCCATCCGTAGACATACCGTTCTGTCATAATCAATTAAAAAAACTGAACCAAATTTATTTAACACCTATTTTCAGATATTGGACAATAGATGGCACAGGACTGTGATCTTTGAGAGTGGGAACAAGCGAGATGAATCCTTTGATTGCCCCAGCTTTTTACATGAAGATATTTTCCAGACTGTAGCAGAAGGAGGGAAGCTGAGCAGAGAATGTGGAGTTATGAAGACAGAGTTTGGAGTTAAGTATCAAAGTGGCTGGAATTTGTGAGTCCTGTTACTCTAAGAAAGAGCTCCAGAATTCTGCATGATGTTCACCTGACTCTTTGGCTGATTGCCAATCGGCACATGCTTAGAGCAAAATTCCACAATGCTGGACAGAGAACAACATCTGGTAAAAGACTATTACCAAAAAATCTGTAATACAAATGATTCCCAAAGCTCATACAAGCCCAAGAACCAATCGCGTTTTCACTATCCAGAGTGGAGAGACCCCATGGAATATATAGGCTATTCTGTAGACTCTTCACAAAATCAAACCACAGTAATGGGACAGAATTAGACTTAGAGTATCATCAACTCTAGAACTGCCCCTAGCCTCAAAATAACCAAACTGATCTTCAAGTAACTTCACTGTCTGCTCCAACACATTAAAAGATTTTTAAAGTTATTCAACAAAATCTAGTACTCAAAAACTTACAACTGTAAGGTTTAGCATGCAATAAAAAACTAAGCATCTAAAGAAGCAAGGAAATGTGATTCATAACTAGGAGTAAAATAAGAAAATAGTAATAGATATAGAAATGTTCGACATTATAGAATGATCAGACAGATGTTAAAAATGCTACTATGAATATGCTCAAGGATTTAAAAAAAGATGAACTTAATGTGAATAGAAGCTAGTGGAGCAAATGGAACCTCAAAAAATGAAAAATAAATTTTAATTTTATCAAAAATTAATAATAAAAATTTTATTGGATGAAATTCATAAATCAAGCACTTCAAAAGAAAAGGTCACTGCATTTATAAATATAGCAATAAAACTATCCAAAATCAAACACAATGAGAAAAAAAAGATTGACACCCCCCACCCCCCCAAAAAGAAACCCAGTATCTTAGAGAACTTTAGGGCAATATCAAGCAATCTAACATTTATATAATTGGAGACCTAACAAAGAAAACGAGTGGAGGGACAGAAAGAAAATGGATGAACTCCTGGATGACAATGTTCATAATTTGATACAATTTATAATCCTACAGTTGAAATAAGCTGTTGTTGTATAAACCAAACAGCAAACAAACACATGAGGGTATATCAGCACCAAATCACCTAAGACCATTCACAAGAGAAACTATTAAAGGCAATAGTGGGGAGGCAGAGGCATATGACACACAGATATAAGCAATACAGCAGATTTCTCATTACAAATTCTAAAACCCAGAACATAATGTGACAACACCTTGAAAGTGTTGAAAGAAGAAAAAATGTTAACCTAGAAATCTTTCAACTATGAAGCCAAAATGAAAGTTTATTTTTCAGAGAAACAAAAGAAAGAATTTATCAGCAGCAGACCCACATTATAAGAAATGTGGAAAGATGTTCTTTAGTTAGAAAGAAAATGATACCAGGGGATCCTTGTATCTACACAAAAGAATGTAAAGTGACAGAAATAGTAGATATAAAATAAATTTTCCTATTTTTACCTTAAGTGAAAAAACAATTTCTTAAAAACAAAATCAATGTATAGTGGGGTTTATAATATATGTAGAAGTAATGTGTGTGATAACCATAGCACACAGGATGGATGGTAGGGGTGAAATGGAAGTACATTGTTATAGGATTTTCATGCTATAGTTGAAGTGGTACAATGTTATTTGAAAAATTATTGTAATAAGATGAAATTGTATATTATAAATACTGGCAAAAACCAGGACTTAAAACAATAAAACAAAGAGTTATAGCTAATAAGTTATCAGTGAAAATACAATGGAAACTCTAAAGTGTACTCAATCAAAAAAAGGAATAAATAAAAGGAAATAGGCAAAAAGAACAAATAGTACAAATAGAGAAAAAATTGTAATTTAAAACAAACCACACAGTAGTAATTTTAACTGTAAATAGTTTAAACCACAATTAAAAGAAATAAATCTGTCAAATTGGACAAAAGAGCAAAATGAGCATAAAATATCTATAAGAAATTCATTTTAAATGTAAAGATACAATTAGGTTAAAAAATTAAAAGATGGAAAAATATATCATGCTGCAAATGATTATCATTAGAAAGTACAGTGGTGATATTAATATTTGACAAAGTAAACCTCAGTACAAGGAAAATTACAAAGATGAACATTTCGTAAATATAAACAGCTAATTCATCCAGAAGATAAAGCAGTTATGAATGTGTATACCCATAATAATGGAGCTTCAAATTGTTACAGCAAAAATTGACAGAACTGAGACAAATAGAGTTAGATATGTCAACATTGTTTTCTCAGGAGTTGAAAGAAAGAGAAAAACTGGACAGGAAATGAAAATGGCTCAAGAAAACATAACTAACACTATCAACTAACTGGACCTAAATGACATTTAACAGAACACTTTACCCTAAACTGAATTATACAAAATGTAGACTATTTACTGGGACTGAACATATGCTGGACCATAAATATGACATATTTATATTAGAAAAGAAAAAGTTCAATAGCAATGATCCATAGCTCAACTTTGGGAATCTATGGCATTAAGTAGAATAAAGGCAATAATAATAACAGAGAAACAAAGAAGCAGCAAACAGATGACATAGAAAACTAATAAAACCAAAAGCTGATTATTTGAAACAAGAATAGTCAAAACTTATCAATGTGAGAAATAGAAAGGAGATATCACTACAGACCCTAGAGACATTATGAGACAATAAGAATATATTATGAACCACTTTATGTCAGTAAATGTGAAAAACTAGATGAAATAAACAAATATCTTGAAAGATATAAATTACCAAAACTTAATTCATAAGAAATATAAAATCTGTAAAATTTTATTTCTATTGAAAAAAATTAATTTGTATCAAAACCTTCCCCCCAAATAAAGTTTAATACCTAGAAGCTTTTGAGGAAAAAATAAAAATGCTATGAGAATTAGTATCTGAGTAATTAAGTTTACAGTATAAAAAAATCACCTTACAAAAGTCAATTGCATTTCTACATATGAGCAATGCACAAGTGAATATTTCAAAATAAGTACCTTCACAACAGTATCCAAAAAACACAAAAAGTTAAGGATAAATTTAACAACAAAGGGGTGCCTGGGTGGCTCAGTCAGTTAAGCATATGACTCTTGGTTTTGGCTCAGATCAGGATCTCAAAATCCTGAGGTGGAGCCCTGCATTGGGCTCCATGCTGACAGCACAAAGTTGGCTTGGGATTCTTTCTCTCCAAGTCTCTCTCTCGACTCCTCCCTGCTTGGGCTCTCTCTCTCAAAATAAATAAATAAACTTCTAGAAATTAACAACACTGAAAACTATAAAACACTGCTGAGAAACATTAAAGAAAACCTATATATATGGAGATATACACCATGTTTATGAATTTGAACACTGAATATTGCTAACAACTCAATTCTTCCAAAATGGACATGTGGATTCAACATAATCCCAATCAAAATTCAATTCAGTAGTTTTTTATAAGCTTATTCAAAAAATCTCTATCTAATGAAAAGGAACTTTAGTCAATGTATCTTGAAAGAGCAAAAAACACAGTCAGAGAACTCAGAACACTTGATTTGAAGATTTACCACAGAGTTATATTAACCAAGACAGTGGTGTATTGTCATAAGGATATATAGATAAATAGGCCAAAATTAAGAAATCCATGCATATATATAACCAATTGATTTTTTGCTAAGGGAGACAAGATAATTAAATGAGAAATCAATAGCCTTATCAAAAAATATGTTGAAACAATTAGATATTTATACCAAAAAAATAAAATCCACTCTTACTTTTCCTCTTATACATAAATTCATTTGAAATTGATCATATACCAAACATAAAAGGTAGAACTTTAAATCCTGTACACCAGAATTTAGGAGACATTTTTGTGAGCTTAGGGTAGGCAAAGATTAGTTAGATAGAATGCAAAAAGCTCAGAATATAAAACAAAAAATTATAAAATAGATTTTAAAATTAAAACCTTCTGCTCTTTGAAAACAACAGACTGGAAGAAAATATTCATAGTATGTTTTCCTGACATATGGCTTGTATCAGGAATATGTAAATGCAAACAACCCAATAAAAATAAGGCCAAAGATTTGAATAGACACTCATAAAGAAAGTATCTTAATAGACAATAAATACATTAGAAAATGCTCAACATCATTAGTTATTAAGGAAATGCAAAGCAAAATCCAAATGAGATCCCACTACACACCCACTGAATGACCAACAATAAAGGGACTGACATTACCAGATGTTGGTAAGAATGTAGAATAATCTTACATGCTTTAGTAGGAATTTAGTGTGGTATAACTACTCTCAAAAATAGCTTGGCAGTTTATTAAAAAGTTAAATATACTCACCCATACCCCAACATTTCCACTCTTGGGTATTTATCCAAAACAAACAAAAGCATATGTTCACCCAAAATCTTGTACACAAGCATTTCATAGCAAATTTATCCACAATAACCATCTGGAAGATAGACTTTACAGTGTCCCTTGTGATCCCCATCCCGGGTGTTATGCCCTGGATTAATTCCTTCCTATCGAGTGTAGGTGGGACCTGTAACTTGCTTCTAAACAAAGGAACATGGCAAAGTAATGCAATATCATTCCCATGATTACACTATGCTATTTACGATCTCTTCTTGACAGCAGACTCTCCCTACAAAAAGCATTGTTCTCCATTTCTGGCTTCCAAGAAGCAATCCACTAGGTCTTCTATAGCAAGGAAAAACCCGAGTTTGAAAGATAATCCTTCCCCAGTCAAGCTTTCAGATGAGAACCCAGTCCTGGCTGACATTGCAGGCTTCATTGCAGGCTTGTAGAGGACTGTGCTGAGCTGTGCCCAGATTCCTGACCCAGTATTCCATGAGACAACAAATGAGTATTGTTTTAAGTTGCTAAGTTTGGGACAATATGCCACACAGTCATGGAAAACTAACAAGAAGCCAAAACTTGGAAACAATCTAAATATCCAACAACTACATGGATATATGATATATCCGTAATATATAAAGGAAAATTTTACTAACAACAAGGATGAATCTCAAACACATTATGCTGAGCAAAGAAGTAAGAACCTAAAGAGTGCACACACTGCAAAATTCTGCTACATGACATTATTCAAAGAAGACAAATCTTATCTGTACCAGAAAGAAGATCAAAGCTCATCAAACTGCACCCATAAACCACACCACAACAGATATGATTTTTAAAACTTTATGAACTCAGTAATTGTACACCTATTTCTAAATATTCAAATTAACCAAAAGATAAACAGTTTACATTTCTGTATGATATAGTATATCTGGCCGTGGTTAACATTTTTAAGACTAGCAACCTTGCTCCTGATAGAGTACTTAATAAAGAATCACTACACGGGAATTTTAGAATCTTAGATAAAATTCTATATTGACTTTAGCTACACAACAGCAAATATAGAAATCTCAGGCTGAATAAGGGCTTTCACTTAATTTCATTGATTAGTAGCATTTAGATATGATTTTCTCCTGATTATTGATTATGTAAAAGACACACTAGATCTTTTGGACCGTGAAAAAGATATAGACCCTGTACTCAAGAAGCAAAAAATGTTAGTAATATTAAAGGAGAATTGAGGGTATTAGGATAAAATACAGTACTATAAGTCATTCTTTACCAAATAGAAAACGAGGGTACAGATAAAGTTCTAGGTTCATTCACAGGAAATAGTGCTTGTTTTTGGAATCGCAAGCTCAAGCCAAACTAACGTAAAAGTGAGTGTTTGAGCTAGAATTTGAAGGCTATATAGGATTTGGATGTTTAGAGAAGGAAAGAAACCGAATGAAAGGATATTTAAATGCAAGAATACTGAGAATAAGAAAAGTTTCATTTTAAGAATCACAGTATAAATAGTAGGAAATAGCAATGCAGATTATGGAGACATTTGAAGGATTCTACTCTAAATACACTATTTGTAGGTGTTTTTATCTAATTTCATGGCATTAGATAGACATTTATGCCAATGATTTCAAATTATGTCTTTATTTGGCCTCTCCATTGACCTCCAAATTCAATATCTAACTGCCTCCATGATACTATCTTGAACGGCTAATAGTAATCACAGGCTAACATGGTGAAAAAGAGATTTGATTCTACCTATCTCCCAAACCTATACTCACTCTCAATCTTCTCCTTCTGAATGAATGGCACAATTTTCTACCTGCTTGTTAGGTCAAAGAACCCAGGAGTTCTGGTTCCTTTCTTTCCCTCATATCCATCGCAAAGATATGGAAAACATCTTTTCCTTGAAAAGATAGCCTCAGTATCTGTCTCCAATGCTAGTGGCCTAGTCCAAGTAGACCTACTGTCTTATCTGCCAACTGGTCTCCCTGCTTTCATTCCTGGCTTCAGCAATCTCCTCTCTCATAGAAGCCAGAATAAGCTTTTTTAAAGTTAAATGATATTGTGTTACACCCATTAAAACCTTTTATCAGCTTCACATTGCAGTTGGAATACAATCCAATTTCCTTCTAATGTCTTCAAAGTCCCATGTGGCTGGGCCATTGGCTACCTCTTTATCTTGTTTCTCATAATTCTGCCCCCTACTCACTCAGTTTCAGACATGCTAGTTCCAGCTCAGTGTTGCATGGGCTTTTGACTTTCTATTCCCTCTGCCTGAAAACTAGCCCCATTTCTTCAAGTGGCTACTCTGTCTTGTCATTGTGTTCTCCCTCAACCAGGCTCCTTTTGATCAATGCATCTAATTAGTCCCCTACATAAGGTTGACACCAAAACATAAATGGTTTGGGGGACCCTCTTTAGAATCAGAGTGGAATGAGACAGCCAGGATAAAATATCTTACTTTGGTAAATATGACCGTGTGAATACATTTGTAGAGCTCTCCAAGCTTTAAGAAAGGGTCTTTGTAATGGAGGGACCCTTCAGCTTTAGCTATATTAGCTTCACAGTAAACCTTCCTTTAGTCCCACCTCGTCGATCTTTGTCACATCACTGTGTTTCTTCTCTTCGTGGCACTTACTACTTTTCAAAATCAACCTTCCATTTATTTGCCTATTTTTTAAAGGTCTTTTCTCCCTTTCCCCATCAGAAGGTAAACTCCATGGGAGCAAGAACCTTACTGAAAATGTACAACCATAAATTCAAACCCTGGAAAAGTGCCTAATGCATGGTGGACCTTGTCCAACCTCCCACCAGAAAGAGGAGGAGGCATTTGCATAAGCATAAAACAGATGATTCTGACTCAATAAAGCAAAACTATAAATTGATAAGATAGAAGAGATAAAGAACCTGGGATGGAGCTTCAATAGGTCCTCATACAATTCACAGATTATCAGTGAAATATGAAGGACCCATCTTTCTCAACCCCTAATTTCACCTGTACAATTATGAGTATATAGAGACTCTAGAAACAGTCACTGAGACCTATCTCTGCCTTACAGACACCACTTCCACACACAGCTTTCAAATAAACTTGATTTATTTTTCTATTCATATCTCAAACCCATGGGGCTATGAAGCCAGCTGCTTTGTGCTTTCTCAGAGGCCTCCATGTTCCTATCCAGGCCATGATGCTTCCACCTGATGCACGCCTCTCCTCCATCGAGATGCACTTCATCCGGCTATAAGGAACCTGCCAACCCCCTGTCTCTCATCCCCTCAACTCACCGCCAATGAGTCTAACCAAGACTTTGACATTCATCTTACAACCTCTGCTTCAACACAATCCAAGGTTCATGATAAACGACCTCTGAATTCATATGTACAACTCACCCAACTCCCTGGTCACAAAACTTCTTGCTCTTCAAGAAGTCAGTGAACTTCATCTCCATTCTACTTCAGCAAACCATTTCCTTGAGGCTGGGATTTCAGGTTCTCTGACCATAACTCTCATCTCTTTCACCTTCTCACTCTGTAATTCACAACACAGGAATATTCACAAGACGAATAACTAAAGACTAATACCCCACAAATCAATGAGAAAAAGTTAAATCACCGGGTGATAATGGGCAATCAGAGCAAGCAATTTAGAGAAAAGGAAGGACCTCAGAATTCTCTTTTAATTCCAGTTCATCATCATCATCCTGTAATTTAGATCATTTCCATTCTGTTATTTGCATCCTCAAAACCCTCCCCACCACCTTCTCTACCAACCACCACATCTTTTAGTAACCCACTTACCATTTTTCCCAGTACATCATTCCTTGCTGATGGTACCATTATAAAACTTTGTGGTTTGGTGCCCTACAAACTTAAGGCTTTTAACCTCAGATGGGGCCCTGGGCCCCACAGAAGCCATTGTAAGCTTTTACCACCTTACTAATATTTATTTGCAGTCAACAGATTACATTTCATGTTGTTTCATGGAAAAAAAGTGTAATTATCAGGTGGGAATGCCTTTTATTTCCTTATCATAAATCAACATTTTATATCCATTCAACAAAACAAAGTTTTTCTTAAAGGATCCCACACATTCATATTTTCTGCCTCAAATAAAACCACTTTTTGTTTTGTTTTGTTTTGGCTTGTGTCTTGAAACCCTCTGTGTGCATTTCAAATATATGTATTTGAAGTATATTTTATGTGTTTATGTTTCTACATAATTAGTATTTGTCTTAGTCCATTTGGACTGCTATAATAAAATACCACAGACTGGTGACTTAACAACCAACAGAAATTTATTTCTCACAGTCTTGGAGTCTGGAAATCCAAGGTCAGGAGGCCAACGTGGTCAGGTTACAATGAGAATCCTTTTCCAGATTGTGAATTTCTCCTTGTATCCTCACATGGCAGAAGTGGGTGAGGGATCTTCCTGGAGCACTCATGACCTAATTACCTCCCAGCCCTCCCCACCCCCTTCCAATACCAGTTAGGTTTCAACATATGAAGAGGGGGCAAGCACACATATTCAGACTAGCAGTGTTCTATGGTTGCTACTATGATATTTCCTTTTTTTCTGCTCACCCATATAGTATGAAGATTTTGCTACTTGAGTGTTTTATAGCTTCTGCCTTGTATTTCACCACAGAAATATACCACAGCTAATTTAGCTGCCATGCTATGTATGGACATATAGGTTGTTTTTAATTTCTTACCTTGGCAAATGAAGCTATATTAGAATGTTCTTTTATATACCCCTCTATACACATACGAAATCATTTCTCTCCGGTAAGTATCTGGAAGTGACAATGCTAGGTATAGGTTATGTGACCTTTAAAACAATTTATTTGCTATTGCTGACTTGGTCTCTAAAGGGCACTTCCACTCCCATAATCAATGAATGAGAATCACTGTTTTCCCACACCTTCCACATCACTTGATATTTTGTACTTTTTGCTAGTCTGATAGGTGAAAAATGGTATTTCAGTATCTTAATTTGCATTTTCTTGAGAAGTAGCATGCTAACTTCAATTGTTACACGGACATTTATATTTTCTCTCCTGTAAGAAATTTATATCCTTTGCTTATCTTTTTGGAATGTTCTTTTTTTCTTATTGTTATAAATATATAATAGATAATATCCTGTGAATATTTTGAATATTATAGCATCTTTCTCCCAGTTTGTCAATTTTCTTCCTCTCTGTCCAGTGACAGATCTTTAACTCCATTCATTATGTTGATGGTTGTATGAAATTTAAAACTTTTGATTTTGATGTAGAAAATTAGACCAATCTTTTCTTCTGGGGCCCTGTTGCTTGTTGAAGACAAATTTTTTTTTAGCTTAAGTCAAGAAACAGAAACCTATACATTTTCTTCTAATTCTCTATGTATGTGCACGTGCACACATGCACACACACACACACGTGTGTGCATATTGGTCTTTACCCCAATTGAAATTTATCTAGTTAACAGTATATAGCAGATATCAGACTTAGTTATTTTTACCAATTTGTCACAATACTATTTCTTGAAGAATCCATCCATTCCACAGTGATTGATCACATTTGAAGTTGTGTTTATACACAAGTTTATTGCTAAGCTCTCTGTGCTATTCCACTGATTTATTTTATACAACTGCCATACAATATTATGTTTCCAAATTTTCCTAATAATTTTTCTCATTGCTTTCTTCAGATAAAGTTTGAAGTTTCCTTACCACATTCCTATAAGAAATCCTATAAAATTTTCATTTGGACTACATTGAATTTATAGATTGTTGTGGTGAATGTTGAAATATTTAAATATTGTGTTTTCCTATCCAGGAACAAAAATATCTTTTTCCATTCAGATTTTGTTTTGATACCTCAGTTTAATACTTTTCTTGTGCATTGTTTTTTTTCCAAAATATTTAGAAAGTTGTGCTAGCTTGTGAATAAATTTACCAGTTCCTGCAGGTTCCTAAGAATGCGTTTCTAGGCATCCCTAAAAGGAGTCTCATCATCCCACTGTGTCTGAGCTCTTCTGGGAGCACACTGCTTTCCCATGGTACTTTCCCTTCCTCTGGGTGTGGAGGACATGCCAAGCTGGCCTACCGTTGTGTTGTTGGGCACGGACACTCCACGCTCCCTCCTGAGCAATCTCAGAAATGCAGTCTGATTATGGAACTCCTTTGCTTGGATGCCTCCAATGACATCTCATCACCTGCAAAATGATGTCAGAAATGTTTGTAGGGCATACCCATGAAAAGTTCCACATTCTGGCTGCTGTTTTCTCTCTTTTTCTCTAGTTGTGTCCTGTATCAGGCACCTTGCAAGGCATTCGGTTCAGCAAACTCTTTGCATACGCCTAATGACACCATGCCCTTTGACTTCTTTTTATCTTAGCACACACGTTGTTCCTTCTCTTTGAAATGGCACTTGTCAGCTTAGGTCACCTACCTCATCTTGGAACCTACCTCCTCTAAGAAGCTTCCCCTGCTTTTCCAGGGATTTTTCTCACTTCTCCCTGCCCCTCCTGTCCCAATGTACCAGGTTTGGGTTGCTCTTTCACACCTTTCTCCATACTTCCAACATCTGTATACATATCCCACCCATACTACACCATGCCTCTAGGTCTAGCATAGTGCCTGAAAAATACAGGAAAAAAAAATCTACTGAAATAATGTTATTATGAGTTTGCCTTTTTTATAGTACCTTTTTGTTTGAATAATTCTGTCATATGTAAAACTGATATGGCCAAGCTCTTTCTACTACTTAAGGAAAACAGATCGTAGTTATAATGATATCACTAAATTTTAGCATTTCAAAATCACTCACTCACAAGTCACATTTTTCTTGAAATCTTTCTGTTTTACTCGGTATGAGAATCTTCCAGGGGTGCAAATGTCCCTGGGCTCTAACAGCTTATTGGTTCTAAGGGTGGACTCTTCCTTTGGCAGAGTTTCTCAGTAGGGTGGGGAGAAAAGGCACGTTGTCTCGAGTGTTAACAGAGTCCTTGCCTGTGATTTGTAGATCCGTCTGCTTGGTAGACTACAATGCTCTGCTCCACAAATGGGTCAGAACCATTCCACCTCAGGAGGCTCCAGACTCCAAGCTCTGCTGCTTATCTCCTCACCGACTCAAGAAGAGATTGCCACCTGGTGAGCACCTGTTTCAGGGTTTGCTCAGTAGGACTACTTAGACAACAGCGCATTGTCCTTCTCTTTAACACATAGCATTTTTCTCCCAGACCACACATGCATTCTGAGGACAGGGTAGGGTGGGGAGAGAGGGAGGGAGATGGTGGTCATGACTGAGCACAGACATTTTCCTAGGCATCACTCTTCACACATAGAGTCTGGTTCACCCAACTGTATCACTTCTTTATTCTTGGTGGTTTTCTCCTAAGGGCCTATCTTTCCTCCCAGGGAACCTCTCCAGTCTGTCCAACAGATCTGCCTATATTTGAATCTTACTTATGAACAAAGCCCAAAATCTTTGTCCCAGAGTTCCTGAGTCCCATGAGAGTCTTTTATTTTTATTTATTTATCTTTCTTTTGCGAGACAGAGAGAGCGCACAAACAGGGGAGGGGCAGAGAGAGAGAGAGAGACAGAGGATCCCAAGCAGACTACTCACTGTCAGTGTGGAGCCCAGTGCAGGGCTCAAACTCACGAACCGTGAGATCATGACCAAGAGTCAGATGCTTAACTGACTGAGCCACCCAGGCATCCCTCCATGATAGTCTTTCTTAAATGAACTGAACTTCCCTGAACACATTAAGTTCCTTAAACATAATATAATGCAGAAACAACCTGCACAGAATATAGAGGACCTCTATATCTTGTGGAGATTGTTCTCTACCTCCACAACCCACCTCCATGACTTAGCTAAAACACACTATTGCAGATGGACATCTAGATTTTGACCCTCACTACAGTCATGACAGATATAACTGATATCCATAGTTTAAATGATTTGATCTAAGATAGCCAGTCAGTGAGAGAAAAAGCAGGGTTGACAACCAGACTGTTAAGCCTTATAAAGCCTTTTAAGTTTAAAGCATGGGTTTTGTGGGGTGACTGGGTGGCTCAGTTGGTTAAGCTTCCGACTTTGGCCCAGGTGATAATCTCAGGGTTCATGAGTTCGAGCCCCATGTCTGGCTCTGTGCTGACAGCTCAGAGCCTAGACCCTCCTTCAGATTCTGTCTCCAGCTCTTTCTGCCCCCCCTCCACTTGCCCTCTGTCTCTCTTTCTCGCTCAAAAATAAACATTAAATAATAATAATAATAATAATAAAGCATGGGTTTTGTAATCTGATTGGCAAAATACAAATACAATTTAAAATGTTCTAACATTCACATTAAAAATTATTTTATGAATTTAATTTAAATGATATATTTTATTTAATACAATATATTCAAGATATTATTATTTCAGCATGTAATTATTATAAAAACTTATTGAGATGATTTAACATTCTTTCATTCATACTTTGCTCATTTTACGCTTACAGAATATCTCAGTTTAGACTAGCCACATTTCAACTGCTCAACAGCCCCATGTAGACAATGGCTCTACTAAATGCCACAGTCAGAACTTACTGATAAAACGAACAATTTTATGTAGGCAGGAATGAGATGGAGATCAAAACTTACTTATTTCCACAGGTAAGTGGGAGGCTCAGTTAAGCATCTGACTTCGTCTCATGTCATGACCCCACTGTTGCTGAGTTTGAGCTCCGCATCAGATCCTGTCTCCCTCTTTCTGCCCCTCCCCTGCTCTCTCTTTCTCTCTCAAAAATAAACATTTTTTAAAAATTCCTTACTTTTGATTGGAAAAAAACCATCCACGGTGATTCACAATGAATGGAAAATATAGAATGTGGCCTTTTGTCTTTCCACCTTTTGCCACATAGCATGAGTAAGAAAAAACCTCTAAAAAGATCAGCATAAAAATGTCTCTAAGGAATTAATTCCAAAGTTAAATGAGAACATGGCACTGCAATTTGAGACATAGTGAATATAGCTGACCCTTGAACAACATAGGTTTGAATATGCATGTGCATTTACAAATGAATTTTTTACAGTCCAGTATTTTTAATGTACTTTCTCTTCCTTTTGATTTTCTTAATAACATTTTTTTTCTCTAGCTTACTTTATTGTGAGAATACAATATATATATATAGAATACACGTACATAATATGTGTTAATCAACTGCTTATGTTATCAGTAGGGCTTCTGGCCAACAGTAGGCTCTGAGTAGTTAAGTTTTGGAGGAGTCAAAAGTTATACTTGGATTTGCAACTGTGAGGGGGCGGTTGGCCCCCCACCCCCTACGTTGTTCAAGAGTCAACTGTATGGTGAAGATTCTAATCATCTGGATGAATTGATTAGTAATTACCAGGAAAAGAGATCCCTTCTTGTCTTTATCACAAAGATATGGAGACACCAGTGCCTATGCCTGTTCCACCTACACAAAATAGAATCAACAAGACCCTAATGTTCACTGGATCACAGTTATATTCTTGAGACTGTGACTAATTCATAGTAATTGGTGTTTTTTTGTACTCTTAAAAAAAAGATTGTAGACAATTGGGAATCTACTACATACATGTCATGAATAAAATTGATAGAATAAAAGCCCACATTTCCTTGAAAAATGATTAACCCTCAATCCATAGGTAGCCATCTTTTGAATAAACAGAATAAAATTTGGCATAAAGACATTGCCGTGTCTGAAGTAAGTAATGCTATGAGAAAATGCTTGAAAGTTACACCTCCCCAGTGAGTTTTTCAGGCATTTCAGAACCACCCAGTGATTATAAAATATGTCTTTCATTTCAGAGCCAGCATCAAGGCAAATTTATTGATTTTCTCCAAACAAGTTAGTCTACACTGCTTTCTCTTGAATTGGTTTAAAAATTAGAAGATTCTTTGCTTGGCTTTTGGGCATAGGTATCTAGCAATGTGATTTTTTCCTCTTAAAATACGGTTTCTCTTCCACTGGTTTCCATTGCCATAAAGGTCAGTTTGTTAACTGATGACAGCCTGCCCCTTGTGGCAAGTGTTCAATAAATGTCAGGATGTGAACAAAGAGAAGAGATACTGGAACACTTAGCCTTAATAGACTGAGAAGGTAGTAGTGAACAGAAAGTTAAATTCATTCAGAATAAAGAGGCCTTTAGAGTCAGTTTTTCTGGTTGAGAGATCAGAGCAAATAAATCTAAAACCTAAAATAGAAGTTGTTTTATTCTCACAGGTTCTGACATTTTAGTGGTGAGCTGCAAGTTATAACAACTGCTACTAAAAGCCAAATTGCTAGCACCATATGGAAAACAAAATTCTGCAATATGTCTTTTATCATTATAATATATATATGTAGAAAGTCTTTGCACTTGAATTCTTTCAGAACTTTAAAAAAAATAAGCACAATAGCAGGAGGGTTGAAATATTGGGAGGCCGTACAGACTTACAAATAATGGGATAGCCACAGACCACATGTTTGCCTTGAATGTTTCAGCAGGCTGCCTTCACCTGACACTTAGTGAACTTGGTGAGTTTTAAGAGACTTATTACATCTCTTAATCAAATATCTCATGGCTGACTTGTGTCAGGTTACTTAGAGAGAATGTAAGGAATTTGAGCCTTTATTTAAACCATCATCAGCTGGTATTGGAGTTAAATAAATGGCTAATGCCCGAATGAGCTTAGTACTTTCTCACCAGACAGTAAATATTTTGAAAACTGGATAGATTTACTCCTTGCCTTCCCTTGGTAATGCCATAAATAAGGAATAAGAGTTTGAGACCCTGCAATTCAATTGCACTATGAGATAATCAGGAAAATGATGCACAGAGGAGAATTGCAGAAAGCAGGTAGTGTATAGGTAGCAGGAGTGAGTGGGAGTGGGTACTTCGACAAATCCCATTTGGTGCTTTTACTCCTTCAAAAGCAACAGCATCTCATTCCTGTATCGGTCTAGGGCTTAGGTCTTTAACACTTTGGGGGAGACCCCCTCCTACCCTAGGATATACTTTGGGCTAGATTCCCAAGTAATCATTTCTTTTAGTGGTAATAATATCTGTAAGTTACTGAGAAGTAGTTAGATGTAGTGGTAGCTAATGAAAGAATAGGTTCAGAGCTTCTAGAGAATCTTTACCTTTGCTGCACATCAGACTCATCTGGGGAGCTTTTAAAATACCAATATCTGAGTCTCAACTCAGAACTAAATCGTTCTGGGAGTGGAACCCAGGAAACAATATTTTTTAAGCGCTCTCAAGGTGACTCCAAATTGCAGCTTAGATTGAGACACACTAGGCTAAACTAATTCATCAAGCTAGTAAGTAAACTGGGAATAAAGTGTCGTTTTATGTCACTGCAAAGCCCTAGCTTTGCCCCCAGGGATTTCCCACCAAACCTCCTTGGGCATTCTTAGGATTAGGGCCAACATCCCTAGCAAACCTGTAGGACCATTACACATCAGTCAGCTACTGGCCCTGGGGAGAATTAGAATGTTGCACCTGCCATCAATTTCATCATCCCCATCACAGTAAAGCCATTTCTGGGCCAATCTAGGACAACATATACCATATTTCCCAGAGCTGTCTTCATAATAGATGAGGTTATCAGAAAATGCTTTGTATACTAAGATTCAGCCATCTCATGCCCTTGATTCCTTCCTGCCAAAACATTTGTTTATCATTGGGCAGATATTGCCTAAGGGATTCGACGGGGTGGCCAAGTGCTTCGAACTTAAAAGTTTATTATTCAGGAGTGCCATATAGCTACCAAGGGGCAATGCTGAGAGTGGAAAAGCTGCGGTGCTTTTATGTAACTACCATAAAACTTTCCATATGATGGAAATTCAAAATCAGGCAGTAAAATCACTAACGGCTGAAAACAATAAATCTAATTAACTTTATTTTCTTTAAAAAGAAATAAGCTGTACCATTCCTAGCCATAGTTTGGTTTTGAAAGATTTACTCTAAAGATATGTTCTGGCTGATTTAACAAAAAATTATCAATATCAATAATTTTACTGAGTAGGAGCATAAAAATTAGCAGACATAGAGTAGCTATTTCTTTCCAATACTTAGCAAGAATGAAAAATACTTAGGAGGAGAAACTTTTTAATGTTTAATTACAGTATTTGGCTGAAAGATGAAGTTGTAAGTAAAGAGCCACACATGGGTGAAAAGAGTAACTATTGAGAAGGCATGAATGCTTCTTACAGTAACCTTTAGGTCTCATGTAATTCTAATCAAAATTCCATTTTGATATTTTTAGAACGCGAGAATTTGTTTCTGACAAAAAAAATCACAGGTGGGTATTTTACAGAAAATCCTCAAAAGAACATCACTGAGAGAGAATTAATTCTGGGAAATTAAACATATTATAAATCTTTCATTAAGAAAGCATTGAACAGCAGCGCCTGGGTGACTCAGTCATTTGAGCATCGGACTCTGGATTTCAGCTCAGGTCGTGATCTCACAGTGCGTGAGATGGAGCCCCACATGGGGCTCTGCACTGGCTGCGAGGGGCCTGCTTGGGATTCTCTCTCTCCGTCTCTCTCTGCCCCACCTCTGCATCTGCATGCGCTCTCTCTCTAAATAAATAAACTTCAAAAAAAGATAGTGTTGTACAGATAACCCAGAAACAGATTTTTTAAAAAATTGTTTTAATGTTTATTTATTTTTGAGAGAGAGAGAGAGAGAGAGAGAGACAGTGTGAGCTGATGAGGGGCAGAGAGAGAGGGAGGCGCAGAATCCAAAGCAGGCTCCAGGCTCCAAATTGCCAGCACAGAGCCCAACGTGGGGCTCCAACCTGTGAACTGTGAGATCACGACCCGAGCGGAAGTTGGACACTTAACCAACTGAGCCACCCAGGTGGCCCCAGAAACAGATTTTAAGTAGGATTTAATAGTATTTATTATTTAAAGTACAAAATTTGAGGGGGAAAGATTAGAATTATTTAATGACTAGAAAAGTTAATTAATTTTAAATTGGTTTAGACCTTGCCTTGTAACATGTAAATGAAAACACTAAATACTAAAAATGAAATTAGAAGCACCTAAAGAGGGGTGCTTGGATGACTCATTCAGTGGAGCATGTGACTCTTGATCTTGGGGTTGTGAGTTCGAGCTCCATGTTGGTTGCAGAGATTTCTTAAAAATAAAAAATTTTTATGGGCATCTGGGTGGCTCAGTCAGTTAAGTGTCTGGCTCTTGATTTCCACTCAGGTCATGATTTCTTGGTTCGTGGGCTCGAGTCCCAAGTCAGAGTATGTGCTGACGGTGCAGAGCCTGCTTGGGATTCTCTCTCTCCCTCTCTCTCTGCCCCTCTCCCGCTTGCCCACATGAGCACTTGTGCACACAATCTCTCTCTCTCTCAAAATAAATAAACAAACGTTAAAAAAAAAGAAATAGCTAAAGAAACATTGGTTAATATTTATCTTATTTGTAGATGGGATAAGACCCTTATGGTATAAAAATAAGAGTTTTCAGAAATAAAAAGAATAATACATTTTTAACTTTTGTATATCAAAAACTCTATAAACAAAATCCAAAGGAAAAAAAAGTTAGGGGAAATAGTTGCCAAATATACAGCAAAGGGTTAATGTAGAAAATACTCAATTCTGCCCATAAAGAAAATTACTTTCATGGTAGAAAAGTAGGCATCAGATAGGGACAAATAATTCACAGAAGAGGAGGAAATACAAGGAAATCATAAGCAAAGATGAGAGGGACAACCTCACAGTAATCTAAGAAGTATAAATTAAGGGACAAGATGATATTTCAGTTCCACCGACAAATCAATGTTTTTACAAATCGTAATATTCAGTGGTGATCAGGGTATCTGAGATTACTGCTTCCTCCGACTGCTAATTTACCTAGAAAACAATTTGGTAATCAGAAGACAAGCAGAAAGGGAGACCAATGTTTATGCACCATGATCATAATCACATTACTATTTGTAATAATAATAAATTACAAACCTGAGAAATATTCAGTAACTGAAGAGCGGATGAAAAACGTGAAACCAAAGAATGAAATCACCCATTTGTTATATACTGAATGTTAGTATTTCCCCCTCCCATTTCCTATGCTGAGATCTAACCCCCAGCATGTTAGTATTAGGAGCAGGGGACCTCAAAGAGGTGATTAGGTCATGAGGAAGGAGCTCTCAGGAATGCGGCTGTGCTCTTACAAGAGGGCTGAGCGCGCTACCACGGTCTCTTTCCAATCTCTTTCCACCGTGTGGGGACACAACAAGAATTCAGCAGGCTGCACCCCAGAAGAGGGCTCTCACCAGAACCTGACCATGCCAGCACCATGATCTCATTCTTCCAATCTCCAGAACTATAAGAAATAAATTTCTCTTGTCAATAAGCCACCTAGTTTATAGAATTTTGCTATAGCAGCCCAAGCTAAGATAGCAGTTAATAAAAATCATGATCTGGGGGGGAAAATGTTTTACAAAAATAGCAGGCTATAAAGTGTAGTAAGAGAAGCTAGGTATAATAAACGCCATATATGTAAATCAGAGCCAAATATTTTTTTAAGTGTGTTGGGTCCTACAGTGTACAAATGCTCATGAAATGTCTTAGAAAAGGAGTACACTGAAGTGAACTCCCTGGGAGTTAGAATTGGAGATTTTAATTTCTTTCTTATCCTTTTCTACAATTTGCACGTTTTTTTTTTTTCTGTGAGAGTGATTAGATTTTAGAAAAATATAAGAAAAATAAAAGCCATTCTATTTTTTTAAAAAATTTAAGTTTATTTATTTTGAGAGAGAAGCAAAGAGAAGGGGGGAGGGGCAGAGAGAGAGGGAGAGAGAATCTCAAGCAGGCTCAGTACTGTCAGTGCAGAGCAAGATTTGGGGCTCAAACTCACGAACGGTGAGATCACGACCTGAGCTGAAACCAAGAGTCGGATGCTTAACCAACTAAGCCACCCAGGCACCTGGATAAATGGCATTCTTAAACCATAGATACCCTGATGGATTTTTCTTAAGGTATCACCTAATTCAGGAGTCAGGATGAAAATGACCAATTACATCACCATTAGTTAAATCATGCTTGAGAGGAATCACTTTTGGCTTCCTTTGCCGCGTAATTCATACCTGATATGAAATTGAAAGAAAGTATTTCTTTCCTAAAGAGTCCAAAAACCTCCATCACTGTAAACACCCGCTACCACTCTGAGAAAACCCAACCACCGAGAGTCCCCAAACAGGCTACCATTACTAGATTGTTAGACGCGTACAGGTGGTAGATCCTAATGACGAGGACCCAAGGAGTTCCCAGCACTGGCAGAAGGGTCATGCCCTCACTGCTGAAGCCAGCACAAGATGCCAGCTGCAATAGCACAGTCTGGTCAGTTTTCCCACTAAACAAGAGCGCTCTGCATTTGTGGAGAGTGGAGAATTATCTAGGGTCAACTTGACTTGCTGGCTATCTTCAGAAATACACAGAAAGGTAAAAACCAGACTTTTTCCACTCCCATTTGTTGGTTTACCGACTGATGGTTGATTGAATTCTTGCCTTGCAAAATTACAACTCAATGACCATGTGGATTTTAATAAATGATTTCTGAAACCAAAATGCTTTGGGATTTGCTTAATAACAGGTCAGAAATATAGGTTATTTCAATATGTTGTTCCAAGTAATGACAGATAGATTGCCTATTAAAGATCTATTTTCTTTTTTTTAAGATTTTTAAAATACCTTTTATTTTTTTTATTTATATATATATATATATTTTTAAATGTTTGTTTTCAGAGAGAGAGAGAGAATGAGGGAGGGGCAGAGAGAGAAGGACACACAGAATCTGAAGCAGGCTTCAGGCTCTGAGCTGTCAGCACAGAGCTGGATGCAGAGTTTGAACTCACAAACTATGAGATCATGACCCGAGCTGAAGTCAGACACTCAACCGGCTGAGCCACCCAGCCACCCCAAAATGCCTTGTAAAAAGCAATGAAAAACATTGCTTGTATTTATTTAAATTGTTGTCTTATATACAATAATTTAACTAAATATTATATTATAAAGCAGCACAGAACATTAAATTATGAAAACAAATATTCTAATTCTCCCACTTTCATTTTTCAAGATTCTTAAAGAGGAAATGTATATCTCCCCAGATATCTATCAAAAAATGTGTGATACATACATCTTATCAAAAGTAAGCCACTTGGTATATTTTTTTAAAAATTTGCATTCACAATAAACATTCGACAATTTTTCTTCCACATGCAGCTGGAATTAATCATTCTTTTAATAACTAATTAATTTTTTTATTTTTTTGTTTTTGTATTTTTTTATTTTAATTTTTTTAAATTTACATCCAAATTAGCATATGGTGCACAATGATATCAGGAGTAGATTCCTTAAGCCCCTTACCCATTTAGCCCATCCCCCTTCCCACAACCCCTCCAGCAACCCTCAGTTTGTTCTCCATATTTATGAGTCTCTTCTGTTTTGTCCCCCTCCCTGTTTTTATATTATTTTTGCTTCCCTTCCCTTGTGTTCATCTGTTTTGTCTCTCAAAGTCCTCCTATGAGTGAAGTCATATGATTTTTATCTTTCTCTGACTAATTTCACTTAGCACGATACCCTCCAGTTCCATCCACGTAGTTGCAAATGGCAAGATTTCATTCTTTTTGATTGCCAAGTAATACTCCATTGTATATATATACCACGTCTTCTTTATCCACTCATCCATCAATGGACATTTGGGCTGTCTCCATACTTTGGCTATTGTTGATAGTGCTGCTGTAAACATTGGGGTGCATGTGCCCCTTCGAAACAGCATACCTGTATCCCTGGATAAATACCTAGTAGTGCAATCGCTGGGTCATAGGGTAGTTCTATTTTTAATTTTTTGAGGAACCTCCATACTGTTTTCCAGAGTGGCCGCACCAGTTTGCTTTCCCACCAGCAGTGCAAAAGAGATCCTCTTTCTCCGCATCCTCGTCAACATCTGTCGTTGCCTGTGTTGTTAATGTTAGCCATTCTGACAGGTCTGAGGTGATATCTCATTGTGGTTTTGATTTGTATTTCCCTGATGATGAGCAAAGTTGAGCATTTTTTCATGTGTTGGTTGGCCATTAAAGATCTATTTTCTTAATGCTTTGTAAGCATGCATACCAGTTGCCCTCAAATTTAAACTTGTGACTCATTACCCAAGCATTCTAGTTTACCTATATTGACTTCCTAAAAAGATTCCAAACTTCTTTAAAGCAGACAGGAATTCTTTGGTGTCCAGTATCCTCCTACTTTATGCAGTGTGATTGGAGCCACAACGCCATGTTACCTTCCCTGGAATGTTTTCCTCAGATGAATGCCACCTGTCAGGAAATTTCCACTACTATTTAATTATTCATTGAGTCAGTCATTTACAAAACATTTATTGAACACCAAATGTGTGTCGCATACTATTGAATGACCCAGTGATACCAAGATGAATAAGACACGATTAAGTCTTGGTCTCTCCCTCCATAGTGATCACATCCAATCAATCCTGTTTGGCAGGACCAAAGACATTATCAGAACACATACGCTCATTCACTTGGCATATGTTACTGGATACCTATCATGAGCAAAGTTGATGTGTTTTGAAGTAGAAAAGCAGTTTTATCATGCAAAAGGAATTCAGAAAATGACCCTACTCTAAGATAAGAAACATATCTTCATTTCTCTTACAGACAGCCAGATTTAAAAGTCACGTCCTACCAATTATGGGCCCATCTTACCATTTATGCTTTTGGCTTTGTGAACAGCACTTCTGTGACACTTTAAGTACACACTGATCGACATACTAGTTACTCTGGAATGAGACAGAATGCTTACAAATCAGCATCATTTATTTGTACATTTACTACAGTAATAAGATTCGAAGTATTTTTTAAAAATTCTTTTTAATGTTTATTCATATTTGAGAGAGAGAGAGAAAGAGAGAGCACAAGCAGGGGAGGGGCAGAGAGAAAGGGAGACACAGAATCCAAAGCAGGCTCCAGGTTCTGAGCTGTCAGTGCAGAGCCCGACACAGGGCTTGAACTCATGAACCATCATATCATCATAACCTGAGCCGTAGTCAGATGCTTAACCTACTGAGCCACCCAGGAGCATCAGTAATAAGATTCAAATAAAACCTCATGGCTCTGATGCTCATGAAATTACAGTTAGCACTTTAATCATCTTTAAAAATAATTGCTTTTTTTCTGTAACAATTTACATTTCAAATTATCACTTCATTGGATGGCAAAACATAAACAATTTTGTCAGTCCTCCCCTTTCCTAATCCAGGATTCAGTCTAAATGCTGAATTTTGAAAAAGATTTGCTAAGAAATCAGCAGAAGACTAAGATGAAATTTATCCTACTGCAGATTTGATATGTTAATCTAAATTCATTTCTATTTATCTAAAAGGATGATTTCTGAAAGACCATAGTCTTTCTTTGTTAATTTTTTGACAATTCTATTTTTTTGCCATTCGAACTGTATTTTCTCAGAAGGAATAAGATGCCAGCTCTATTCACTTATTTAATATTTTCATGTTATAATCAAGGATTTTAGGAATTATCAACTACTGTGTTTTGAACCAGTGGGTTTTGTCGTAACCGCCACCATCATTATTGTGCCCGCCACCATCATTATTGTGCCATTGTGCAGTGATAACCCCGTATATGAGTTCCTGAGGAACACACTTCTAAATCACAAACATTATGTTGTTATTGTTTCAAAAGACCCACCAAAGTCCTTACAAATTCTAACAAGTTTCTAGGCACTCCAAGTACATGTAAAGAGCACTAAATCAGTAAGAAAAAGAACATCCCCTATATTTAAAAAAATGGGCCAATGGACATAGAAAATAAATGTCCAGCTTTACAAGTAATGAAAACAATGCAAATTAAATCAAAAATTGTAATATTTTTTTTTTTGCATAGGAAAAATACATTTTTTCAAATGGTTACATGCAGTGTTTACGAGGATGTGGGAGAAAAGGAAATCCCTGATATTTGATGGCAGGCAAGTTTATAAATAGATACAGACCTACTTAGGAGAAGTTAGGGAAAAAAAT
This sequence comes from Panthera tigris, assembly GCF_018350195.1. NCBI lineage: Eukaryota > Metazoa > Chordata > Mammalia > Carnivora > Felidae > Panthera > Panthera tigris. The sequence continues at coordinate 19,751,537 of NC_056676.1, forward strand.
TCAAAAAGTTTAATGTCCTTCAGTCTATAAATTCCACTCCTTGGAATTTATCCCTTAAGACAGGCTGTTAAGTGTGGGGAAACAGACTTTAGGGCAACATTATGGTAACGTTAATTATAATAACGTAAACTTGGAAATGAGTTAAGTACCCAATAAAAGAAAACTGATTAGTTTCATCCAATCAATCAATCAATCATGCCAGGAACTGTGTTTTGCTCACTCTTTCTGCCGCCACCTCCAGTAATGCTTCTCATAATGCAGGGATGGGTTCCCATATGACAGCAATGATTGGTATAATCTGCGTGAAGTCAGTCTTCATTCTGCTGTGCGTTATAAACCCACCGCTTCTGTACTGACTCTATTATGAGAGAAGGAGGAGTGGGCTGGATGGTAGAGTTTCAGAATCATTTCTTAATTATAAAATTGTCCTCTTGACGGAGGGCTTGAATCCCCTTCGTGCAAACACAACCAAGACGTTACAATGACTCCACCTCCATTGCCAGTCAATTAGCCAGTTTTGCTTTCTTTCTGAAAATGTCCCCCTACTTCTCCTTTTTCCTCCTGGGACTATCTCGTACATCTGTGCTTAAAATAGTTTATTGAAGCATTTGAGGCATGTGGCTGGATTGATGGGAAATAAGGAAGCTTTCCCGGGCCTGATCTGTGATCCTTTCTTGCTCTTGGTTCTCCCTTATTTAGCAGTCTTTACTGTTGATTTGTACCAGGCTTCTGGCTATTCCTCTGTTTTTCCATGTGCACTGACAAATTTTACAGGGTACTAGCTACATAATTGCCCGCTGCTTTTATGAGCTCACTCATAGCATTGTTGGGGCCAGGTGCTTTTCCCAGCTAGCTGTTTTTTTCTTCTTCTTTTTTGCTGTGGGTTTTAGATGTGGTTTCAATTTCTTCCCTAAGGCTTCAGAGGCAGTGTTTCTTTCAGTGTATTTAACTGCCTCATTATTGATCATTTTCCCTGGAATATTTAATATCCTTTTCTAGTGTCTAATGAGTTTGAACCATTCTTTCAGGTGTTTTCTTTTTTAAATATAAATGCCCCTTTGCTTTCAGACGCAGAATTAAAATTTATAGAGTCTGAAACTCTGCGTGTCTCAGAAATGACAGCCATCCATTGCTACATGCCCTTTCCCTGAGTCTCATCTGTAATTAGAGAAGCAAATCTAACAAGGATATTTGGAAGAACCTGCAAATGTCATTTTATTGCACCTCAGTGGTCACATTTTTTGTAATTGGTATATATAAATATACAGACCTGCCACGTGGGATGTGCCTTGAAGAAAGGGAAAGAAGATTTGCTTAAATAATTGCTCCTTTTGAGGATGAAATGTTAAAGAATACCTTAATCTCTTTTGAACCAACTTAAGGAATCTCTACACCCACGATGGGGCTCAAACTCACAACTCTGAGACCAAGCGTTGCATCCTCTACAGATTGAGCCAACTGGGTGCCCCTTGAGCCAACCATTTTTAAAATCTCCCTTGTTGAATCTTCAAGAACAGAAGCTGGGGGCGCCTGAATGGCTCAGTCAGTTAAGCATCTGACTTCGGCTTGTGAGTTTGAGCCCCACGTCGGGTTCTGTGCTGACAGCTTGGAACCTGGAGCCTGCTTTGGATTCTGTGTCTCCCTCTCTCTGCCCCTCCCTCGCTCATGCTCTCTCTGTCTCTCTCACTCTCTCAAGAATAAATAAACTTAAAAAAAATTTTTTTTAAAAAAAACAGAAGCTGTACTGATTAGCAGAAATTTGCTAAGAATAGATTTAAGGTGTTCTTATCACATACATACACACACACGATGGTAACTATGTGAGAAGATATACTAATTAGCCTGACTGTAATAATCATTTTAGAGCATATGTATGTCAAATCATCATGTGTACACCTTAACTATATGTACAGTTTTTTTTTTTATTTTTAAAATTAAATTAAATAAATAGGAAGAACAGGAAAATGCTTCAATGGATTTCAGAATTGAGAACTTATTGATGGTCTCAAAATGCAATAGTAAGAATATAAAGACAGACTAGTTGCTCAAAATTATGTTAATTTTAAGAATTAAAGCACAGAGTGAATTTTTAAAGTTTACTCCTATAAGAACAAAATTTATTTTATAACCTTATGAGAAACATAAAATTTAAAACAAAAAACACTTAGGACATTATAGACTGTCACCCCTTACCAAATAACCCTCAGGAACTTTATAAAAGCATGTATTAGGCTTAAAATCTGATATTTTATACATTTATTTATTTTTGAGAGACAGAGAGAGACAGAGTACTAGTCGGGGAGGGATAGAGAGAGAGAGGGAGACACAGAATCCAAAACAGGCTCCAGGCTCTGAGCTGTCAGTACAGAGCCCGACGTGGGGCTTGAACTCACAAACCATGAGATCATGACCTGAGCCAAAGTCAGACGCTTAACTGACTAAGCCACCCAGGAGCCCCTAAAATCTGATATTTTAGAATGTGTATGACATTCTTTTATCATATTCACTATTTCTAATTTATCTCTTTAATTATTTCCCTGGATCATCAATATTTTAAAGAGTATATGTTTATGCATAAGGAGAAGATGCTAAAAATATTTTATTTAAAATTTCATAGAACTATTACATGTTTCTGCAGGAAGTCTTGTGGATGTTTTCATTTACTTATTTATTTTGAGAGAGGGAAAGAGCAGGGGAGGGGCAGAGAGAGAAAGAATCCCAAGCAGCTTCTGCAATTCCAGCACAGAGCCCGATGTGGGGCTCGAACCCACAAACCGCGAGTTCCTAACCTGAGCCAAAATCAAGAGTCAGATGCTTAACCAACTGAGCCACCCAGGCATCCCTGGGCACAAGGATTTTTTAAATCTTCCTAGGTGTTTCCAATGTATATTTAAGGTTGAAATTGTAGTTCTGGACAGTGAAGAAGGAAAGGCAACTCAAAACACCCAGAAAGAGGAACAAATGGTCCGAGGAAGTTTCAGTGTGAAAAAGTGTAAAGTAATGCATTTCGGGTAATAGACTTCCAATCACATTTACAGGCTGGCCATCTCTGGACTATCAATTTTGACTTAGGAGAAGGCTATGCACACCTTGAGCTTGTGTCTACTATGGTATTTACACCGTATCAGAATTACATATTCATGAGTCTCTCCCACTAAGCGCCAGCAATCTGAAAGGGCAGGGGCTGGATCTTGTTTACCATTGAATCCTAGCTCTCAGCAGAGTACCTGGTGCAGGGTAGGCATTCATCAAAGAGTCCCGAATTCATGGATGAAGTTGCCAGGTGCCTATCTGATGTCAGGCACTGTGGTGGTAGGTGTTTTGGCTATAGTAAGAAGTCAGACAAGCTCCCATTCTGGGAGAGATTAGAGGGAAAGAGGCAGTGCACAACTAAGTAAGAAGTCATTCAGTATTAAAGCAGGCTGGGCAGAGAATCCAAACCTGGTGATACGATAGAGAGTCACTGTAAGGCTACACTGAACTGAATGAAATTATACGCGAAGAACTGAATGCCAGCCACTGATATGAAGATCCAGAAGACCCACTGTAAATGCTCACAGGCAGAAAGAAGCTTAGTGTTGAATGAATAAAATAGAGGGACTATAGAACAGAGGGCAAGAAAAATACGGTAGAAAATGAGGTCAAAGATGTATGTAGGTAGAGAGAGTCCAGATTCAGTAGGATATTCCAGGAAAAGGTAAGAAATCTGAATTTTACTGTAAGTGCGATAGAGAACCATTCGTTGGAGGGCTTTACTCAAGGGAAGAACATCATTGATTTATATTTTTCAGAGATCCCACTAGCTGTTGAGGAACAAATGGATTGAAGAGGAACCATTATTGGAAGCAGGAGACCAGTTAGGAGGCTACAGCTGCGGTCTGGATGAAAATAGGTGTGCCATTTTTTGAGATGGGAAGACTGGAAGGATAAACCATGTGGGAAAAGGTGGAAATCAAGAATTTTTCTTTGACTTAAGTAGAAATACCAAGAAGAGAGCTTCACATACCAGTCTGGTGACCAGAGAGAGCTCAAGGCTGGAGAAAAATCGTTTGGAGAAATTGGCACGTATGGAGCATCTTATTCCATTGGGTTGGGTGACAGTACATATAAAAAGTGTACGGACAGACAGAGAAGGGATGCCAGTACCGAGCCTGCTGTGCTAATGTATTGGGCAGAAACAGGATCGCCATCAAAGGATGAAGAGTAACTTGAAGAGTTACTTAAAATTTACTTAAAAAATTAATTTTAATTTTGTTAAATGCAGAAATTAACGAGAATACTAGAGAAGGTACACAGAACATTAGAGAGCTTGGAAGATTTTTCTAGATTAAAAGTATTTCTTACGTGGGGCTCCGGGGGTGGCTCACGTCATGATCTCACAGTTCACGGGTTTGAGCCCCGCGTTGGGCTCTGTGCTGACAGCTCAGAGCCTGGAGCCTGCGTCGGATTCTATGTGTGTCTGTCTGTCAGTCTGTGTCTCTCTGCCCCTCCCCCACTCGTGCTCTGTCTCTCTCTGTCTCTCAAAAACAAATGTTTAAAAAAATTTATTTTAAAGTATTTCTTAGGTGTTTATTGCAGAATACTGTGATTTTGTCCCTTACCCAAGGTGGCTTTTCGTTTATTAATAGCTGACACTTTCAATTTTGTGAAAAAAACACTTCAGTTTAACATCCATTGCCTAAAATTTTTCTAGGCTTAAAAATAACTCATATATCTAAATATAAGAAAAGAGAAAACTGTTAGAAAAAGAAAAGTGGGTATTTTCCCTCATTTTTTCACGTGGAATGAGAATCAATTTGTATACTCCTGCACCAAGCTTAAGGCAATAATAATTCATTATAGTCAGGGTTAGAGGATGGGCAGGACAGTCAGGATTTCCCCTTAGGGAGGCAACTCAAGATCACTTGGCAAGTAAACTTCTCCTCAATGTGCTTCCCTCACAGAGTCTCTGACACATCCCGTCTCCCTGGTCCGCTTGTCAATCGTTGTACTGAGCTGCTATCACTCATTTTGGAGTATGCCATATCACCATGTGGGCTAAGATAGCAAACAGTTGATAACCACTGCCTTTAGCCATAAAGAAATAACAAAGCCTACTTTGGTACCTATTTTTAAATGTACAAAGAAGCGCTAGGGGAAAAAAATGGATTTAAATTTTTTATAAGAACAACAAAGTAAGAACAGAGCCACTGTATTCTTAATCTGTATTTCATTTAAGGATAAAATATATATAAAGAATTCTTACCCGCCTAAACTGCTCTCAGAATACAAATGCATAACAAAGCTTAGCAAAGAATAACTGAAATGGAAACCTTTTCATCATGGAAAAAGCCATAGCATAGTGCAATGTTGAAAAACAAGCAAACATAGATTTAGGGAATGCTAATGGGTTGAATTGTATACCCAAAAAGATGCGTTGAAGTCCTAACCCCCAGGTAACCCAGAATGTGAACTTCTTTGGAAATAAAGTTGTTGCAGATCTGATTAGTTAAAAAGAGGTCAGACTAGAGCTGGGTGAGCCTTTACTCCAATACGAGTAGCATTGTTATAAGGGAAGGATACAGACACACCAGGGGTTGATGGCCATATGACCATGGAAGCAAAGATTGCAGTGTTACATCTGTGAGTCAAGGGACAACAAAAATTCAGGCAAACATCAGAAGCTAGAAGAAACAAAGGATTATCCTGGACATGTTCCAAAGAGAGTATGGTCCTACCAATATCTTGATTTTGAATTTCTAACCTCCAGACTGTGAGCATTAAGTTTCTGTTGATTTTGAACCACCTGGTTTGTGTTACTTTATTACAGCAGCCAGTGGTAACTCATACAACCTCAACTCCGTCACTTACTAGTTCTGTGACCCTGGGAAGTTCTTCTACTCCTCTATGCATCCATCTCTTCTAATGTGAAGTAGGGATGATGGTAATGATCCTTAATAGGAATGTGGTAAAGATTAAAGGAGTGAGTACATGTAAAGCAGTTAGAAAATGTTAGTTCCTTAGTAAGGCTTATATATATTTTTATTATAATGAATCTGCAAAGGACCTACCATAGTACTTGACCCATGGACGGGTTTCAATGAACAGTTGTTTCTTTCAATAATTTACTAATTATTACTAATTTTAAAACATGGTAGCTTTTATAAAATAATAGGAAGTCTTTTACAATCTCAGATAAATCTTTTGTCTTTTGTCTCAGATAGATCTTTTGAAGTTTCTGGGTTTGGGGTTTGTTTTTTTCTCAAATTTTGAATCCTGAGCTTATCTCTGAAGATTGTGAGCCCAGACCTTACTACCCAGTTCCTCAGTACAAGCACATAAAATTTAAACTTACTTAACTACAAGACAAAGAAAGTTTTAATTACATAGATAACTTTTCAGCCCCACCATATCCAAATAATTTTCATTTCACAACTTAAGTCCACAGAAACCTCGGAATTTGTATTTTTGTTGCTGTTCCTTTGATGCACCTGTTTGAAAGTTGATGGAATTCTTTTTTTTTTCCCACCCCCTGAAAGTTGATGGAATTCTTAATTTGCATGAATGCTAATCTCCTTTTGGCCTCACATTAATATTTGTTGAGAGCTCTGTGATCTCTTAAAAACTTAAGGACATGTTGATAAATTTCAGAAAGTAACTTCTTATTGCATATAATGTCAACTATTTACACATTAACTTTACATATATGGATCCCCTCATTCTTGCCTCTTAAATTCATTCAACATATATTCTTCAGAAAGCAGTTATTGAATTAATTTGTACAGATCACTGTTAAGGAAAAAGAGAATAGAGAAATGTAAGTGACGAATAATACATAAAAGAACGAAACAACTAATAGCACATATATGAGTCATCGATCCCTCTTAGGGCAATCGATAAAGGCTCTATTGTGGATGCAGCATTTGTTGGGACTCTTGGAGAATATGGATTTTTTAAAAAATCTAAAATTTTCTTGTAACTTTTATGTTTTCATAATAGTTCTACTGGCTTGCGAGAACTACAATAGAAAACTAAAACACTGATAATCTAAAGTAGATGAAAAACTTGTCCACGGTAAATCTAAAACATTTGTCAGAATCCTATGGAGAGCATTTAAAGTCCCAAAGCAAAGTCTGTTCCTTAAAAGTCAGAGTTCCTGAGAGTAACAGATGATGGGCCAAGGGTGACGAAGGAGAGAAATGTGTCCTGCATGTGCCTGTGAAACTGAGGCGGCCACAGAAGAGGCTCTGACATGTATTCACATATCACTTGAAGGAGTGATGAGATTCACAACAAAGGGAAAGTTTACCCTTGCTTTAATTCTAGTGGCATTTGAAAACTTAATGTAAAAGACACCATTTTAATACAGTCTTCGTTTTGGAGCTTGGCGAAACAACCTCATAAGAGAGATACTGGATTTGTTTTCTTTGGCAGAGAGGTGCAGTCTGAACTTCTTTCATCTGAAGCTCTTTACCATCTTTGGAGGGAGAGCAGCTGAGCTCATGGCTGACTTGTACATTCTCCCAGGGACCCGAAAGGGAACTGGAACAATCCCTGAAAATATTGGTGCTCAGCAGGAAGTTTCAAGAGCCATCACCAAAAAAAGAAGGAAAGAAAGAAAGAAAGAAAGAAAGAAAGAAAGAAAGAAAGAAAGAAAAGAAAGGAAGAAAGAAAGAGAGGAAGGAAGGAAGGAAGGAAGGAAAGAAGGAAGGAAGGAAGAAGGAAGGAAGGAAGGAAGGAATGATGGAAGAAAGGAAAGGTAAGGAAAAAGAAAGGAAAAAGGTGTATAAATGTATACACTCTGATGTATTGGTATATAGATTAAAAAGCCTTTAACTTGCAACATTAGTCATCTAAAAATGTCCAATATAGAGTATAAATAGAGGCACAGAAAGCTGCTAACCAATACCAATTAGTTGCTTAAATTATGAATTCACAGCTAACCACAGCGTCCCTAAGGAGAGCAGATAATGCTTTCACGGTGCCTAAATTTTACACAGGCTGAATTGAGTAATAAATTAAGACAATCATATAGATAATTAAACAAACAAAAAACCTGGCTAAAGAGTCTTGTAATTTGAAAAGCCCATTTTGTCTACTTATATTTATCTAGATATATTGATTTTTTTTGGTTCAATTTTCAATTTCAGTTTGAATTAGGGTCAGATAGGGGACCTTTGAGAAACGAGGTCCTAAAGAACCTGCAAGGTGTCACATACAGGCTCAGGTCTTTACCAACCACGTGACTCTAGCTGATTTACTTGACCCCTCTGAGCCTCAGTGTTCTTGTCCATAAAATGGAGTAAACAACACCTAATTCTTGACTGCTGGTGAGGGGTAAAGCACACTGCAGTGCTTAATAAGTAAGAGCCATTATTATCACTGCATGCTCAAGTAGCTTTTTCGACTTCTTGATTTAAGTACTGTTCACTAAGAGCTGGAATTAATGTCATTTTTTTTTTCTGGTCTGCACTGACTTAACTAAGAAACAAAAGAACATGTTTCAGCTACTTTTCTAACAACCACCTAAAATCCTTGGAAAGGCCTCTCCATTTTAGGCTTGAGAACTGGCACGAAAAAGGACATTTTTTTTTAATGATAGAAATTACATGAAAAGCAATCCCCTTCATGCAGTCTCACAGGCTTTGCAGACACTAATGATCCTGGGAATGAACAAAGCCAGCACCTGGACTTCCTGCATTTCGATCCAGCCACCTTCCACAACTAGGCACAAAGGCTGGGAAGAAATGTGTAAGGTCACAGTAAGACATACATGAATGCCTCTCAGACACGGTATTTCCTTTGGATGGGACATTAAAAAGCCAGAGCATTCTACTCACTGGAGACATTGGAACGCTTCCACAGGTGAAGATTTTAAATAACTTTTTATACAGATTTTTGATGAAAAAGCTAGGCAGAGCACTTTTTGGACTGGTTTGAAGAAAGTCCCCTGAAAAAGATATAGTAAGGAGTGGGTCACTCCTTGTTGGCTTTTCCAGTATTATTCCATCAATTTTATTCATATCTTTCTTAGACTTATGGTGCGGAGACCTCATCCACAATATCCTCATCCAAGATCTCTATGGTGGGAAGCTGGATATACATGGCTGCCCACTCTTCTGTGGTGCCTTTTGACTTAAAAGAACAGTAGACAGGGGCGCCTGGGTGGCTCAGTCAGTTAAGCATCCAACTTTGGCTCAGGTCATGATCTTGTGGTTCATGGGTTCAAGCCCCACGTCGGGCTCTGTGCTGACAGCTAGAAGCCTGGAACCTGCTTCGGATTCTGTGACTCCCTCTCTGCCCCTTCCCTGCTTGTGCCCTGTCACTCTGTCTCTTTCTCAAAACTAAATAAATGCTTTAAAAAATTTTTTTAAAACAACAGTAGACAGAGATGAACAGAGCAGGCTAGAATAATGCCACCCACTCCACAGCCATTGTAAATACTGACGCAAGATTGTTCTCACCAATCTTACAGAAAGCATCCGTTGACTTTAAAATTCCACATAACCAAGGCATTATAGGAAGTTATAGGAAGGGTTATAATGGTGAGCAAAAAACTGACCAGCAGACTCAGCTCATGCCCTCAGAGATCAGCGAACCATGCCTATCTGCACAAGACTAGAACATACTCTTCAGGGTAATTGGTACAATGCTTGGTTTTCATGATGCAATTCTTTGTGATTGTGACGAATCGGGGAAAATGTGAAATGACAACCTTCGCTTCCTCACTACTATAAAGGTCAGACCAAATTATTCAGAGTATTCATATTTCGATGGAAAATATTTTTAACATAAGACAATTTCTAATCACCGTGGATTCTGATCTATATAATTAGACAACTCTAGATTTGGTTAAGGGTAGTAGAATTTTCCATTCTACTATTAAAGAAGGAACTTTTGCTGGAAAAAAACGGACATTTATCCAGTCTTTAATAATTTTTTTGTATTCTTATCTCTAAAACCTCTCGGTAAACAAAACAAATAGAAAACAGAATTAGTGAGTCCATTGGCTTTCTTCCCAGCCTGAGTACTCACAGCAAATGAGATTTTTATATTTCTAAACATCTGCATTTCATTCACATCTTCTCCCAAGTAGAGAATTTGAGACAGGATAAAAGAACAGTTCTTCGTCTACAGAACAAGGGTGCCCTGGATTGAATGGGCCAAATGTCTTAGAAAGTCCATCCACTGAGAGAAAAACCGTAAACCACACCTCACAATTGTGTGGAGTCCTGTGTTTCCTCCTCCTCAGCAGACTGTCCCGGGTAACTGCTTAAATTCTTTAGATTTGGTAATAAACAGTTGCCATTTTGACCATTTCCTTTTGTAGACCCACAAACTACAGAATAAATGAATAGCTTTTTTCCTTTGATGGCCTTGTCCAAGGGCTGTTTTAGCACCCCATAAATCCTGTAATTGTATAGGATCATTTGGCAGTGTGTGGATTTTTCTGCTAAATCACAGTGAGAAGAAGATCAGGAGGAAACCCCCAAAATAAAGCATTATGGTGGCATTAGAAGATTTATAGTGGGAGCGAACAGCACTGGCAAAACCCCAGCAAGGCCTTTATTGCTGGTGCGGAGAAGGCACGGCTGAGCATTAAGCATCTTCTGTGTTCGCTGCAAGTGAAAGTTAGAGTTAGATGCAGTTCTTTTTTCTCCTCCACACTGCTGGTGTCGGTGAGAGTGTGATGAAATTCCAAAGCAGGCTTAGCTGTCAAGGATATTGACTGAATAAATTTATGTTCTTTTATATAGATGTCCTGAAAATGGACTTATTACATGGAAGTGGGGAAAAAACAGGCATGGGAAACAGAGAGCACCTAACCATTTGTGCATGGTGTGTGTGTGTGTGTGTGTGTGTGTGTGTGTGCGTGCGCGTGTGGTTTCCCCAGAGGGTCTCTGTCAAATAAATGTGTGGAAGGGCGTTGTAGCATTCTGCCAATTTTTTATAAACATCTTCGTGTCTGAACAAAAAGTCAGTGTGGGGTTGAGGAGGTTGGGGTTTACTCTGCTGTAGCATGCCAACTCTTAGGGAGATCCAAATTGTGCCTTATTTAATCAAATCTGTGCTAGTCTCCGAATAAGAAACTGCGATCGCTGTATTTATAAATGCTTCAAGGACAGGGAAGTGCAAAAGACATATCGTACATGTTCAGTAATGGTATTAAATTTAAATGTTTTTTAGCAAGTTGAAACCAGTATAAAGCTTCGGTAATTAACAGATTAAGATCTATTGACAGACTCTTCACATCAGAAATTAAAAGGAAAATTACAGGTCTCTTAAGAAGTTAAGGCCTCTCATAAAGCGATGGCAAGGAATAACTGCACATCTTAACGGAAATTTTTTTTGGCAAAATAAGCACTCCTAAATTATATGGAATGTGTAATTCTTTTGAACTCTCTGAGACTGGGAATCCTATAAAATAGAAGTTTCAGGTTTTTGGAAGTGATTACTAATACAAAAGAAATGTATTAGAAACAACGATAATAAATGTCACTTGTGTTGGAATTTATCCAGGGCTTAGTCCAGGGACTACTTCCTCTCCGTCTACGTTCTTTCCCCGGGGGATCTCAAACACGCCCAGACCGAAGATCATGTATGGGCTAGTGAATCCCAAACTCAATATTTCACCTCTGAGCTCGTACCTGAGATCCGAACTGGTGTTGCTCCCTTGCCAACTCGATATCTCCAATGTCTAATTTGTTATGCATCTCAAAGTTAACTTGTCAAAAACGGAATTGCTTATTTTTAGCTTCCCTACACACAAATGCACACATATTAAAATCATTTTTAGAAACTCTGTCCTTGTCTTCCCCATCTCATTAAATAGTATCACCTTCCTCCCAGTTGTCCAGACCAAAACCTAAGAATTTCCCATAATTATTTTCTTTCTTTCATACCTAATCCTTCAGCAAGATCTACTAGCCCTAACTCTACAATGTATAACAAAGAATTCCACTCCTCTTCCTTTCCTCTGCTACTACCTATTCCAAAGCACTATTACCTTTCCTTGGCTCCTGAGAGGGTCTCCTGCTTCTGTTTTTATATGCAGTACAAGGAAAAGGATTCGGACAGTATTCTGTAAGAATAAGGGATCCGTTGAAGGGGCTCAAATGGGTGTATAAATTTAATAGGCCGTAAAGTGAATTAGCAGAATCAGAGGATCCTACCATGACACAGAACAATTGAAAAGGTGCAAGGAAGAGGAGGGCTATTAGTAATTCAGACAGTGCTAACAAAGCAGAACAATTTCACTAAAATAAGAAGACTCCTCCAAACTAAGATAGTCACAGAAATTAAGACATCTCCCTAACTCCGATCCAATCTGTCATGGCTACTAATCAATTGGCAGGTCTTGAAAATCTCATTTGAACACTGTGCATCTATGCATTCGCTGATGCAGCCAAATTGTCAATCAACAAACACTTACTGAGCAAGGCTACACCCAAGCACTATGGTCTGTCTTAGTAGTACAGAGTTGAAAACAGCAGAGTACTTTCTAGCAGCTCACAAGGAAGACGGAAGTGCAAGTGATTACAATTCCATGTGACAAGTACCATAATAAATGACAAGGACAAGAATCAGGAGTAGAAACATCCAAGAAGACTTCATTGAGAAAGGGACCTTTGATTTGGGACATGAAGGTCAAATGGGGGGTTTCCAGGTGGCCAAGGAGGAGAAGAATATTGCAAGCAGAAGGAACATGTGAATAAGTAAAATCAGTGTCTTGTAGGATTGGTGATGACTTAAGTGGTCAAAAGAGAAGTGTTTTTTAAAACTTTTTTTTTCTTTTTTCTTCTCTCTCTCTCTCTCTTTTTTTTTTTTTTTTTTTTTTTTTGGTAAGGATACTTTCTGCTTTGGGTTTCAGGGGGTAAAAACAGTTTCTTTTGAGTGCTCTGAAAATTTTTATGCCTCCTGTCTCAGAAGCATTACACTTTAATAGCTCCATAGCCAATCATATATTGCATATTGATAGTACCCACCACGTGCAAGGCACAGAACAGGGTGTACAAAGATGCATAATATAGCCACTGCCCTCAATCAAGTCACAATTTAAATAAGCCATCCCGAATAGCAAGACAAATTAGAAAGAAGCCACTCTTGTCCATAAAAAGCAAAAATATCACCAAGTTTTAGAGAGAACTGTGTACCTTGTTGATTAAAAATGTATAATATGGTCAGTTGGTAAGAAAAAACTGATAGATGTTAGCATTTTTGCCGCAGGAAAGAGAGACAAGCGTTATGCTTTTATAGCCCATCAAGGGACATGATGTCAGTTCTGTAGCTCCAGCCTGCTGCCTGCTGTCTCACACTGCCAGAGAAGATCCCACCTATCCAGATGGGGAGGGCTGTAGAGAGCACCTAGTGAGGGTGAGATCGGGGTGATAGGGCCCTGGAGCCAGCAAACCACCTTTTCCTCAAGCTTTGCATAGTAGAAGCATAAAAGCAGGTCCTCTCGAAAGTCCATGTGGCCTTGGCAAGTGAGCTTATCGCTAGTGATCAGCACGGACTAACACAAGACCGCACGTTTACCAGGCTCTTATTATTCTGAGGTGTTATTATTCTCAGCCGTTGACGGACTTATTTATTCTCATAACAACCCTATAGGGTAAGCACTCATGCTACATTCTCATATAAACATCAGGAAAGTGACAGAGAAGGTAATTGGCCCATAGTTACCCCCCTGTGTTAGTTTTCTATAGCTGCTATAACAGATTACCACAAGTTTGGAGGGCTTAAAACAATATAAATTTATCGTCTCACAGCTCTGGAGTCCAGAAGTATGAAACCAAGATGTCAGCAGGACCGTGTTCCCTCCAGAGTCTCTATGGAAGGGTCCTGCCTTGCCTCTTTGAGCTGCTGGTGGCTGTAGGAATTCCACAGCTGGTGGCTGCACCACCCCAGTCTCTGCCTCCGCTTTCACATGGCCTTCTCCTCCATCTGTGTCTTCTCTTCTAAGGACACTTGTCACTGCATTTCACATCAGGGTTATCTCATCTCAAGATCTTTAACTTAATGACTTTTTTCTAAATAATGTCACATTCGCAGGGCTGCGGTATTAGGACACGGACACATCATTTTGGGGGCCACCATTGAACCCACTAAAACTGCTGTTAAAATGTGAGCTGAAATTCAAGATCTAGCAGTCTGGCTTTAGGATATTTGCTCTCCAAACCACTCCGGGACTCTGCTTCTCAAAGACCAAGGAAGGGGTGGAAGGTTGGAACGAAGGGAACTTCCGTGAAAGCTCCGCATTGCTTAAGATGCCGTAAATCTTCACTCAGCTCTCACCAGTGGGGAAGAGCATCCCAGTAATGACTGATGTTTAATTTCTCGCCAGCCCAAGAGGACAGGGGCTTATAACAAATTAAATTTAATTTTATTGAAAGATAAGATGACGTATCTTTTACCCCATATTGTGGAGCTAAATTCATACTCACAGCTACAGAGGACTAACACATAAGGCTAGGTCATTTTTTCCTCTTTCCCAGGGAAACCAAATAAATGTTTAAAGATCAAAATTCACACTGTGTTTCCCAGGCAGTCCAAGTAGCTACATGATTTTGCCAATTTCAGTAAAAGAACTTCTCTAAGATGATGGAAAAATGGAGTCTTTCAAGCTGGGAAGAATTCCCAATCTCCTGAGGAACATGGAGCCTTAAGTTAATGAACTATAGGACCTCTAGTTTGGGAGTTGAGGTGCCTAGTTTTCTAGGCACTTTCCTACATGACCCAGGCTTTGGGGCCTCCGGTTCCTCATCAATAAGGTAAGATGGTTAGAATAAATAATTCTAAGGGTTTATAATATGTTTAAACGTTTTTACTCAGAAGGATTTTTATGGCCTGCCAACTTCACTAAGCAATAAGATCTTGAAGAGAAAAAAACATTGCATTTGAATATTCACTTGCCCATATAATTATATCATATTCCACTTCATCTTTAGGAATAAACTTCAAGAGAAATTTTCTCTAGAAATTCTTTGCAAACTTAAAACTGATTTTGGTTACATTAGTTTTGTTCTGCATTGAAAGTTCACCAAAGAATTTCCTTGTAAATTAATGGTTTTAATGTCTTCTGAGAAACTTCAACCATAATCTAGCTCCTCAAGTCACAGAATAACTGGTTACAATTCATAGCAATAAATGGTTTCAGGGATAAGAACTCCTACTTCCAGGAAATCATTGGTGATTCAGTTACAAATGCTAAAGTATTTGCATAAGAAATTGCAGAAGATTTCTTGAATTATTGTAATGCATTCAAATCCCTTCATTTTGGGGGCACCCGGGTGGCTCAGTCTGTTGAGCGTCTGACTTGAGGTCAGGTCATGATCTCATGTGTTCCAGCCGCGCATTGGGTTCTGTGCTGTCAGCACAGCCCGCTTGGGATTCTCTCTCTCCTCTCCCTCTCTCTGCCCCTCCACCACTCACGTTCTGTCTCTCAAAAATGAATAAACATTAAAAACAAACCAAATCCCTTCATTTTTGCCCAAGTCATTTATACATATTTTGAAGATAGAATACACTTTGAATGGACCAGTATGTGTGAGTATCAACTTCTTCTATGTGCATCTATAAATAGTAACTTTACTGAAGCCAGGTCACTGGTTTTAGAAAACTGTTCCTATTCCTTCCCAGCACTTACTGGAAAGAAATGTTTAATGAAATGATCATGTTTCACTCTACAACCACCACCACATTGTAGGCACTCCTAATATATGGATTCAGTAAAAGTGGTCATTGAGCAGACGACACAAAAAACATTTAATCTACAGGTAACATACTGAAACTAAAACTCCCCCTTCCCCATTTTCTCTTGACTCATTCAGAACTTCAAAACTCAGCCTGTGTGAAATAAGAAAGAATAGATCCGCAAGAACGGGAACTGTTTTGGATCCTAGGAATCCTGTTTGACCAAGTGCCTTCTTAACTAACGTGAAGAGCTTCGCCAGCTCAGACTGCAAGAGCTCAAGGTTCCCAGCAATAAACAAAATTAACTGGAAAAAATAATTTTTTATTTCCTAGGAACCAATTTCCCTATTTATCTCTCAGGCAACATTTATAACTTCACCGCCATCTTTTTTTATTTGTTTTTCCCATGTCCCACCTTGACCATTCAGTGAACCTTCCTCACATTGACTTCCTGTAAACCCCTCCCCATTTCCACCACTGACCACCCCCTCCAGAGGAAAGAGGTGAACTTTTTAACTCTCTGTTTGCTTCCTTACCAGTTGTACTGTCTAGATATCATGGGGGAATGTTACATTTATAATCCATGGATTGCATCCATAGTAAAACCTCTTTACTATATTTACTGTGTGTATAATTTCCTTTTCTATATTCCTTAGAATATAAATCCCTTAGGGTGACATTTCCCTGTTTATGTCTAAAGCAACATTACCAGAATAGGGAATTCGAAATTATGTCATAATTCATAGCTTGGTATAGCTACACTTTGAAATATAATTCTCTGTCTTTGAGAACTTAAAAATCTCCTCTGGAGTGGAAATGAGAACCTGGGGTGAGTTGGTTAGAGAAGGCTTTATACAGAAAGTAGGCCTGGAGTGACATCTGGAAGAATAAAGGAGACTCAGATCTGGTCTGCAGAGGTCTGTGTCTTCACGGTACTGGGCACTAGCGAAATTTAGTAGGAACAGCCTGAGTTGTTACCCAATCCTAAATTTTAATCTAGCCTCTGCCACTCTCTGCACTTGTCAACTTATCATAAAACTTTGAGCCTCTGTTTGTGCACCTGTCAAGTGGAGATGACAATATCAACACCATCATTCTAAAATCCAGGTCATGCTCTTCACTCCTGGTATTACTCCGTCTTTCTGTGACTCTTGATATTTTGTTAGACCATAACTCCTGTTTGGAATAGTCTTTCCCCTTGGCTTCTGAGATACCACTGAGTTCTTGATTTCTTTTTGGTGCTAAGGTGGCATCTTCTCTTTCCGTTAAAGATCAAGGTTTCCCAAAATTCTCTCTTTCACTCTTTTTTGGTTCCCAGAGTAATCTTACCCCGTGGATTTAAATAACATCTCTATAGTTATGGTTCCCAGATCCTGGGCTCTGACTTAGTCCTGTCTCCTCCATTCCATGTTTTTTTTTTTTTCCCAGTTTTATTGAGAAGTAATTGACATACATCACTGTTTAAGTTTAAGGCATACAGTTTGATGGTTTAATTTGCATATGTTGTTAAGTGATTATCACAGTAGATTCAGCTAACATCCATCTCACATAGATACAGTAAAAAGAAAAAAGGGAAAAAAATTTCCTTGTAATGAGAACTCTTAGGATTTACTCTCTTAACAACTTTTCTGTATATCCTACAGCAGTGTTAGCTTTAGTTGTCATGTACTTTACATCCCTGGTGCTTATTTACCTTCTAACTGGAAGTGTCCACCTTTTGACCATCTTCCCCCAGCCCCCCTCCCCCACCCTCTCTATGCCTCTGTTAACCACAAGTCTGATCTCTTTTTCTATGAGTTTGTTTTATTTTTTCAGATTCCACATATAAGTGAGATCATACAGTGTTTGTTTTTCTCTGTATGATTTATTTCACTTAGCATAATGCCTTCAAAGTCTATCCATGTGTCACAAATGGTAGACTTTTCTCATTTTATTGCTGAGTAATATTTCATTGTATATATACACCCCATCTCTTTATCCCTTCATCCATCAATGGACACTTAAGTTGTTTCCATTGTCTTGGCTATTGTGAATAATGCTGCTATGAACATGGGGTGCAGGTAATTTTTCTAGTTAGGGTTTTTGTTTCCTTTGAATATATTCTCAGAAGTGGAATTGCTGGGTCCTATGGTAGTTCTATTTCTAATTTCTTCAGGACCTTCAATACTGTTTTCCAAATCGGCTGTTCTACCAAGTTACCATACGACCCCACCAACAGTGCACGAGGGTTCCCTCTTCTCCACGTCCATGGCAGTGTTTCTTATCTCTTCCCTTTTGGGTGATGGCCATTCCAATAGCTATGAGATGATGTCTCATTGTGGTTTCACTTTGCATTTCCCTAATGACTAGTAATATTGAGCATCTTTTCATGTCCTTGTTGGCCTTTCATATTTTTTTTTCTTTAGAGAAATAAATATTCATTCAGGTCCTTTGCTCATTTTTTTAAATTGGATTATTTGTTTTTTTTTTTTTTGTTTGTTTGTTTGTTTGCCTTTGAGGTGTAGGAGTTCTTTATATATGTTAGATGTTAACAACCTATTAGATGGATGGTTTGCAAATATTTTTTCCCATTCCATAGATTTTCTTTTCACTTTGTTGATGGCTTCTTTTGCTGTGCAGGAGCTTTTTAGTTTGATGTAGGACATTTGTTTATTTGTTTATTTATTTATTTATGCTTTAGATGTCATATCTAAAAGATTATCACCAAGATCCATGTCAAGCAACTTTGTTTCTGTTTTCTTTTAGGAGTTTCGTGGTTTCAGGTCTTAATTTAAGTCTTCAACCATTGTGAGTTAATTATTGTGAGTGGTATAAGATATGGAACTATTTTCATTCTTTTACATGTGAGTATCCAATTGTCCCAGCACCATCTATGGAAGAGACTGTCTTTTCTTTTTGAGTATTCTTGGATCCCTGGTCAAATATTAATTGACTATATATGCTTGGGTTTATTTCTGGCCTTTTCCATTGGTCTATATGTCTTTTTTTTTTTTATGCCAGTAACATACATTTTGATGACTATAGCTTTGTAGTATAGCTTTAAAATTAGCAAGTGTGATGCCTCCTGTTTTTTTCTTCTTTCTCAGCATTTCTATTTGAAGGCTTACAGTTTTATAGAAATTTTAGGAGTGTTTTTTTTTTACTTCTATAAAAAATGTCATTGGAATCTTCATAGGAATTGAATCTATAATGGCTTCTGGTAGTAACGACAGTTTAGCCATATTAATTCTTCTAATACATGAACAAAAGTTTACCTTTCCATTTATTTGTGTCTGCCTCAGTTTCTGTCGACAACTTGCAGTTTTCAGAGTAGAGATCTTTCACTTCCTTAGTTACATTTATCCCTAAATATATAATTTTTTTGATGCCATCATGAATGGAATCAGTTTTTTTGTTTCTTTTTCAGAAAATTAGTGTATACCAGTGCTACCGATTTTTGTATGTTAATTTTGTATCCTGTTACTTTAGTGAATTCGTAGGTTAGATCATACAGTTTTTTGTTTGAGTCTTTGGGATTATCTATACATAAAATTATGTCATCTGCAAATAAAGGCAATTTTACCTCTTCCTTTTCAATTCTGATACCTTTTATTTCTTTTTCTTGCTAGGTTGCTCTAGTTAGGACTTCTATAGGAGTGATAAGAGTGGGCACTCTTGTCTTGTTCTTGATGTCCAAAGGCCCCCACCATAAATCTCATTGTTAGCATAAACTATCCAGCATGGCCCAAGGCCTCAGTTAAACAAAGACACTCTCAATGGCCAAGATATTCCAATGGCTTAGAGGTTGTATTTCAGACGATGAAGTAGGGCTAAACTTTTCTTTGGAATATGCAGGGTTTGAACAAGCCAGATCTGCTGAGTTAATCCTTTATTGAACACTACTCCAGGCAAAAAACTTACCGATTATAATAAATTCCTGTCTTCAGCACACATATCCAATTGGTAACTAAGTTCTGCTTATTCTACCTCTATATATCCATATATCCGTACATTCATCATCATCCCCAGCACTTCCTTCCCCCGCTCTGAATTAATCTATTACCAAAACTTATCCATTTTTTGCTCCAAATTCATCTATTGCCAAAACTAATTCAATCTTTTTTTTTCTTTCCCACTTCTACTGCCTCAGTTTTGAACTTCATCATGTTTTATATGGCCTCTGCCATGCATCCTGCTAATCTTCTTCCATATTGCTTTTAGAATAATTTTTATAAAATAGAAATTTGGCTACATCATTCAGCTATTTAAAAATCTATGAAGTATTTCTATTTTATTCTCTATTTTTCCCTTAGCATAGCCCTGAATAATATGGCTGCCAATTACCTCTCCAGCCTCATTACCCATTGTGTTCCAAACCAACAAAATGCTTCTTTGTCGCCATGACTTTGCATATTCTGTTTCCTCTATCTGAATTTGTTGCTCCTTCCACAATCCACTTAACATCTAGTCAACAATTTTCCAAGCTAAATTCCACTCATGTATATGAATCAACTCAGGTTCCAGTTGCTGTAGGGTGACTTACCTGCCTTTAAAGTTAGGTCAGGTACCCCTTCTCTGTACTTTGGAAACATTCTGTGCATGCCTCCGTCATTTCATATTTTACCTTATTCAACTCATCTATGTACTTCTCCATCTCCCACACTGGACTGAGAGACCCTCAGTGGGCACAGTTGTGTTCCATGTAGGAATCCCCAAAACCCAACGGATCGTAGTCACAGCGCCTGAAAGAAACGCATTTCTGAAGACTTGGTAGAACCCAAATCTGTCACAGTAACAAATTTACTCTTAACAAAGGATGGCAGGTATTGTTTCCAGACAACAATGCCAATAGCAAAAACACATTTTGCCAACCTTTTAATCTTTGTAAATATACCATATTTTGAACAATTTTTAACTTGGGAATATTTACGTCATTTTAATTTTACACAAAATGAAAATTGAATATGCACATCATATCATTTCAAATTTACAAAATTTAGGGGCGCATGAGTGGCTAAGTCAGTTAAGCATCTGACTTTGGCTCAGGTCATGATCTCGGGGTTTGTGAGTTTGAACCCCGTATCCAGCTCTGTGCTGACCCCTCAGAGCCTAGAGCCTGCTTTGGATTCTGTGTCTCCCTCTCTCTGCCCCTCCCCTGCTCACACTCTGTCTCTCTCTTTCTCAAAAGTAAATAAACATTAAAACTTTACAAAATTTAAATTCACAATAAATGCAATGTCCAGTACCTTATTAATAGTAATATTTAAAGTTTATTTCCTTCCCAACCAATCCTCTTTCTATCATTATTTTTTGTTCACTTGCTTAATCATTTTCTTATTCATCACTGTAGTCATCATGTGTTATTTCCTGAGATCTCAAGAAAATGAAATATATATCTTTTCTCTCCTCTGTTCCAAATTATTATAATTTTTCAAAAAAATATAGGTGCAGAAGAACCAACAAAAACACTCTATATTTCACATTTATAATATATAACCTATTTGTCTCTCATTTATTCTGTATGGTTTAGTCTAGAATAGTTATCAGAGACCATGCTTCTAAATTCCATAATGAGCCCGACATATCTGATACCAGATAGAACACAAAATATAATTTCAGTTAGTGAGATCACATGATTAATTAACCTAATCCAGATAAAGCCATATCTAAAAAGTGCATTTAAAGAGATTTTGGATTCCTGCTACTATTGCATTATTTTTATTGGTTGTTGGGTCTAGAGTTGTTGCAATGTATTGTAGAGATGTTAGCAATTTAAAAAGTAATAACAAACTTTTATCATCAAGACCCTAAAAATGTATAGATCTCTTCAGTCTAAGCATGAAATTTTTCATTTGCATTATAGCCTCTTAAAAAAAAACCCAAGGGATTCTGTTTTAACTTTATTGCCCTCTGGCAGAACAACAGGATAAAAATTGGAACAAAGAAAAAGGTTATTTTTTTTACTTTTCTAGCATATAGATTAGTATTAATTACCATGTAATGAGCTGAAAATTCCTGCCAGAAAGCTGAGGCTTGTGGTTCCATTAATGAGTATTTTCTTTCCACTGGGTGAAGTAAAAATTTTAAAGTGTTAGGGATTTGCACTTGGAAAACATCTCTAAGCTATTTATACAAGCAAGTCAATAAGAAAAGCACATTTTCCATTTATAGCCTTTGTAGTACATTCATGGATCTGATGTTTTTGGCAACGTGTTGCTTTCAGTGGTAGTTCTGAGTTGTGGCCTTGGGCAGACTTCGATGTAGCAGTAGTGAGACCAGCATTCTATCCACCATCCAGCCTTGGACTGGCTGCGGCGGCCAAATCTACGTTAAGAGTTCCCACTTACTTTCCAAACTGGGAGAAACCACCGAAGTGTGCTCCCTTACTCTTACCTCCAAAATGAATTCAACCTACAACAGGCACCCCAACCGTTGAGAGACACTAGTAACAAGATGCCACCGAGACACAGGTTTGGGTTTGTCCCAATTAAAATGTTTTTGGGCAGTTGGCCACCACCACCATCTCTAAGAATATTTTTGAGGAAGAGGAGTCTACACATAAACAGACATCATCAAAACTGAACCACTCTGGTGGCCATGAAAACGCACCTCAACCAGTTCTTCTGTGAGAAGTGGGATGCAAACGCCTAGTTTCTGACCTCACCACTGCACTGATTGATCCAAGCCAAATACTGGCCTAAACCTGTGAGGGATACTAGGGCAGGCCCCTGCCTTGAGAGAAGCAGCTTTGGTCTGACCAAAATCTCTGTAGAGCTGCCCTGCAGAGTCTCACTCTGCTCCCTCTCACCCCTGCTCCTTCCCTCTCTCTTTCCAGGGCTTCCTCCCTTTGTTTTCTTCACCGACCTTGACTTTTACCATGATAAATCTCTCACATGGCCAATCCTGTCCACTTTCATGAGGACTCAGATTCATGCAGCTGTTGTCTTTGGTTGAGATGATTATATATATATTATCTTGATATTTTTTTAGAAAACCCGAAGAGCACTGTCTCAACGATCATCAAATTAATTTTCCTCAAGTCCAGAGGTAGAAAACCCAGTACTGGTATAACCAAGGAGTCACCTATCCTTTTGCTCCAGCATCCTAATTCTGGCTTTCATCCTCAAGGCCACCACACGGTACAAAATGGCTGCTAGAGCTCCAGTCGTCCTAGCTGCTCCAGGCAGCAGGAAAAAGTAATGGCAGACAGACCAACACAATATTTCTTCTAATGATCTAGCTCCCTCTAAGAGCCTTCTTAGAAGTTCCACACAACTTTCCTTTTTGTTTCATTGTCTTCAGCATAATCACGTAAATCACATAACAGCAAGGAGGGCTACTAAAATGCCATGAACATTGACATCCAGATTAGCATTGGGTGTTCTATTACTAAAGACAAATGAAAGAATGGATATTTGTGGCAACTCTCAGTCTCCTGCACCCTACTTTTCTCTCCATTTCATGGAGACAGGGAAAAACGTGATGTCTGGATTTCTGAGAGAAAGGGTCCGACCACGTGCTTTATCCATCTTTGTCCAGGGCTGTAGGAGAATGAACCTATGCTCACTTCCTTCTTGAGTACTTCAAGGGCCTAGGCTCAGGATGTCAGGACACAAATGAAAGTCTTTAATCATCCTGACTAGACCCAAGTACACATTCTACATGTGTTCAAAATCGCAGTATAGCGGTTAAAAACAAATGGACTTGGATGTCAGGAAGAATTAAAACCAAATCCCAGCTCCTTTGTTCACAAACGGTGTGAACCGATGGCCAAGCAATTAAACTTTCTGCCAGTAAATGTTCAAGAAATGTTAGTTAGCTGTTGGTATGGTATTTTTACATGAGGTAAGGACTGAATGCTTAAACAATAGGCAGGGCATAAAAAACTACCCTAAAATCTCTTTGGTTTTTAACTTAACTCATCCTAAACTCTGTGTCTTAGAACACCAAACTTGTTTTAAAAAAAATCTTTTTTAAGTTACAAGTACCTTTCCTGACACCTCTATTTTAAATATTTCCAGTCGTTTTTCTCTTTTTTCTCTCCCACTCTCTCTTTCTCCATCTCTCTCTCTCTGTCTCTCTTTGCGTGTGTGTTTTTTTTTGTTTCTATGAGCATTTTTTTCCCTGTCTTTTGCTTTTCTTCCTTTTATAGGTTCCCTGATTTCTAGGATGCTCACCAGATCCTCTTTCCAAGCTCCACTAACACTGCCATACATTCTTGGGTTCCAACTGGCACCTGACATCTGGTGCCATAGTGTGGTAGCCCAGACTCGCACAGCCCCCATGCCTTCCTGCAGTCTATGAGCAAGTGGTAGCTGGTAACCACCTATTTCCTGCATATGTTTAATCATTTCAGCACTCTGAGACCAGGATACATATTTTCAGCTAATTAATTCAGATATCATAAACAGTGAATAACAAATTTGAACTTAAGTCTAGATGAGTTAATGAAGAGATTGGAAAATCCCTGTCTAAGCAGCAAAAGCTTCTTGCAAAATCACACAGGATGATCTTAATAATCTCTAGGCTTGTAGATGGAGTGTTCACTACACTGTATACCGTAAGGCAGTATGATCACTCAAAATACTTCATTTGTTTGGATATCTATGGCTAAAATGATTTTTTAATTTCTTCTCTATAAATAACATATTCTATCTTTCTCTACTGATAAACCCTGCTGACAATCACTTGCCCACTCATCACTTTATCAATTTAAAAGATTTTTTAAGTTTTTTTCTCTCCTAAAGAAATTATATTGGACATAAATAACACAGGATCCTAGCTTTTGCCTACCTACAAGGTTGAAATAATTTCTCATCCAAAGATAGCTCTCTAGGATCCTGTATTTCTTATCTTTGTGGCCTATGAGAATTGCTTGACTTGGTCATCTTATTCGTCAAGTAGAGTTAACGATTTCTACCTGCTAAGATTGTTGTAAAGATCAGAGACAATGAATTTGAAACACTAAGCCCAGGGTCTCCTATTTAAGGGACACTCAATAAAAGGGGGCAGTAGTGGTAATGATGGTGGTAATGAAGATTATAAGGAGATTGTGGAAATGAAGGAGATGAAGGGAATGGAGAAGAATGTATTAATTTTCTATTGCTGTAATAACAAATTGCCACAGACTTGGTGGCCAGAAGTTTGTGGGCTTGGTTGGTTTGTTTGCTTCATGTCTCATGAGGTGAAAGATGTCAGCAGGGCTGTGTTCTTTCAGGAGGCCTTAGGGGAGAATCTGTTTCCTTGCCTTTACAAGCTTCTGGAGACTATCTGCATGCCTTGGCTCATGGCTGTCTCCCTTCATCTTCAAAGCCAGCAATGGTGCCCTTCTGGGGGGGCTTCAAATGTCTCCTTCCTCTTCTTCTATCTCCTCTCTCTGACTTACAGATTCTCCCCTCCTCTTACAGTTTTAAAGGCCCGTGTGATAATATTGGGGGCACCCAATAAGCTCTGTATCTTAAGGTCTATAACTTTAATTCCATCTGCAAAGATCCTTTTGCCTTTTGTGAGGTAACAAATTCTAGGGATTAGAGTATGGACATCTTCAGGTGGCCATTGTTCTATGTACATGGAGGGAAAGTGTAATACTGATCGTTATA
This sequence comes from Panthera tigris, assembly GCF_018350195.1. Classification (NCBI taxonomy): domain Eukaryota; kingdom Metazoa; phylum Chordata; class Mammalia; order Carnivora; family Felidae; genus Panthera; species Panthera tigris. The sequence continues at coordinate 19,776,787 of NC_056676.1, forward strand.
GGAATAATTGATAAATTTAGACACTAGCTTCTAAAGAATATAGCCTTTTTCAGTATTTATAAGGAGATAAAAGCTTACATGATAAAGTCAACTTGGTGTAGTGGAAAGAGCACTGACCTTGGTTCCATCTCTACAGTCCTGTCTCAATCATTAAGCAGTTTTAGATTTCTGGTCGCTTATTTATCAAATAAGAAAGTCAGTTTAATGATATAAACTTTGTTCCCAATTACAAAATACTATCATTCAGTTAGAATAAATTTAATAGCCAAGCAAGAATCTCCTGAATCTTGCCATGAATTACATGACACTATCTCATCAAAACTAAAGAGGAATGTAGGATTGCATCTTGTGATTCGTAGCTCATATGGAGAATTGTGATAAGGAAGAAGCCAAGCGTTATTTTTTTTAAGGGATCAGAATCTCATTGAAAGGCGAGCATGTGTTGTCAGTTTCTTAGCATCAAATTCTCCTGCTGTGATCCATCCTCCCTTTGAAAGAGCAGGAAAGACAACCAAAGCACGGTACATAGCTAAGCTTGAGCAGACAAGAGCCATTATATACACAAATCTATTACTTCTGCGTACAGGAATGCATCAACATCTGTAAAAATATAAATGTAATTTCCTCTTAGGCAATTCCTGAACATAAAAAATGTCTGGTCTCTCACCGGTGAGACTGACATGCTGGCAAGTCCCACGCTCTGTCCTCTCAGCCTCCCTCTGTTATTGAGGGAGGCAGCATCCAGGGCCCCAACTATGTCTTTGTTGCCTCTGACCAGGTAGCCGGTAACAGAATTGTCCAGATGAAAGACGATCATGACAAGACGTTTCAGAGGAGTGAAAAAATCTTATTCTTATGTGTTGGAGAAACTGGAGACACTGTACAGTTTGCAGAATATATTCAGAAAAATGTGCAACTTTATAAGATGTAAAATGGTTATGAACTATCTCCCACAGCAGCAGCTAATTTCACATGGTGAAACCCGGCTGACTATCTTCAGAGTCGTATCCCGAATCATGTCAACCTCCTCCTGGTTGACTATAATGAGCATGAGGATCCAGCACCCTACTACATGGCCTACCTGGCAGCTTTCGCCAAGGCCTCTTCTGCAGCCCGTGGCTTCCTGACTCACAGTGGACTGGACCGATCCTACACACCAACTATCTCTCGTGAGAGGGCATGTAACGTCTTAGGAGCTCCAGAAATGCTTCATTCTGATTCTGAATCTGAATCCTGAATCCAACTGTTTGGATCCTGATCCAGTGTTTGAATCATTGACAAAAACAGCATTCATGACCTGGACAAGTTTTCCTTCCCTAAACAGGGCTCTTAACCTCATGCCTTCCCTCTCACTTGCCAGGGAACTTTTTTAAATGCCATCCTTTATCTTTTTCTACTCTTTTGATGCTCATTCTTGATAGATGGTTAATTCACAATAAAGCTGAATCTGAATGAACTGAAAAAAAGAAAAATGTCCTGTATGAGGGATGGGTATTTAGACTTTGTCCATTCAATAATTTGCCATTTTTCTTCTGGTAGCTTTTCCAAAATTAATGTTTACTGTAGATAGAATTTTGAATAGGGGTTTACAATAATAAATGCAGCACAAATATGTTGGTTTATTAATAACAGTACAACTTCTATTTTTCAATCAGCTAAATGATTTTGAGTGGTGTTTTTAAAATAAGAATATTTAGCATCAACTAACTCGGAGTGACTTCTTCCCATTTATGTGCCCTTTGTTATCACGAGAATTTGACCCATCTTGAAAATTGCCAGGCAATAGGAAATAGCCTCATTGATCATCTTAATTAGACCTTTATTCAAGACCTCACCATCATTCACTGATCATCTTATTTATATTCTGCACTGGGCTAAGCACTGGAAATATAAAGATGACTAGTACAGAGATTTTTATTTCAAGAATCCCAAAGACAAGTAAAAATAAGTAAGTAATGTAAGAGGTAACTGCCATCATAATAACATCTACACAATGCAGAGTTCATGAGGAAAGTCAAGGAAATATAAGGGTGTGAGGAAAGCTTCAAAGAAGTAGTTGTATATAAGCAGGTTTTTATTTTGCCAGGTACACAGAATAGAAAAGAGTCTTTCACAAAAAATTAACAATAAGCACACACAGGACAGAAAGAACATGCATGTGTTTGAAACTTCACTCTTTTTGAAATACCAATGTGCATTCATTTATTTCTTTCCTTTTTTTTTTTTTTTTTTGACATTCACAAGAAGTCATGGTCCAGTATAGGCAAATTGCTAGAATTACAAGTTACTTCTACTGATGATAATTCCAAAAAGAGAAAACTAAAGTTTGAAAACTGGTAAATAATATGGTAGAGGAGTGGAGATTTTACATTAAAACCTTAGGATATATAAAAGAAAATAAGAAAAAATCTTGCATATATGTCCAATACCTTATATGGAGTTAGGAAGAAGCTGTGTAAAGCAAGCCGACAGAGGCAAAGACAGGAGATTAGAAGTGGTTTAAGGAATGAAAGATGGGTGATGGGAAGAGATATACGAACATTCCAGAATCATAAAATCTGAAAACTATTTATATAATAAATAGATCATAAAATCTGAATACATTTAGATAGAGGACTAGACTCAGGAAAAAAGAATGTCTCAATATGCATATTATTTGCAAAAGAAAAATTGATAAGCATCTCATTAGAGCTGCTAAAGGAAGATTTTTTTTAAATTTTTTAAAAACATGTATTTATTTTTGAGAGGCAGAGCACAAGTGGGAGAAGGACAGAGAGAGGGAGACACAGAATCCAAAACAGGCTCCAGATTCTGAACTGTCAGCACAGAGCCCGATGTGGGGCTCAAACCCACAAACCTGAGATCTTGACCTGAGCCAAAGTCAGATGCTTAACTGACTGAGCCACCCAGATGCCCCAAGATTTTTTTAAATTTCTAATCAATAAAATATGATAAGTGGAACAATTCTCATCATTAATAATTTAAGTTTTATCATTACTACTACTTTTATTTAGCCTTTTGTCTCTATAGCAGCAAATGTGTTAGAAAGGAAAGCTTATATACTACTTTTAAAATTTATTTTTCTTTTGATTTTTATTTTAGAGAGAGAGGGCATGAATGGAGGAAAGGGGCAGAGAGAGAGAGAAAGATGAGAAAGAGAGAGAGAGAGAGAGAGAGAGAATCCTAAGCAGGCTCCACACTGAGTGTGGAGCCGGACGTGGGGCTTGATCCCACTACCCTGGGATCACAACTTAAGCCAAAATCAAAAGTCAGATGTTCAACTGAGGTACCTCCCAGGTGCCCCGATATACTATTTTTATTTATTTTATTTTATTTTTTGTGAAGGATGCTGCAAGTTTGTTCTTTGCTTAAATGAATACAAAAACCTACCTTGGAGCAGATTTTCTTTGTTTTTTCCTCCACCTCTGGAGTGGTCACCTCTTGGCTATGATGATTTGAACAGAGTGTATCAGGATCATTTGTGGCTTAGTGGAGACCACCTCTTCCTTTGAATTTACAACTTGATAATGCGGGAGGGGAATGGGAAAATCTTAACACCAAAAGAACATCCCAGAAGAAAAAAATTAAGACCTGGAACACCTATTCTTTAGGGCTTCCATATTACTAGACCTTCCCTCACAGTGGGTTCTCATGGTCTTAACTAAGGTTTGCTGGTAAGAAAGGACATCAAGACCGCCAACGTGAAATTCACCAATAAGGTTGGAAAAATACAGCTCAACCTATGTACCTAAAGTTTGGAGAAGAGCTAGTTTTGCCACAGCCTTGGACAAAAGCCCTCTGATATCAGTCCACTTTGGGAGCAATGATTATATATGAGTGTGTATTTTTTTTAAAAAAGCTCTAAAGTTAGGAGCTCACGGATTGAGCCCCACTGCAGCCATGCATGTGACTAGCCCGGTAAGGTCAGCCCCACTGAGCGGGACTCATCAAACCAGGTAAGACCAAATTTTCACCAGCCTTAACTCAAGAAATCTAACCAAATCAGAAGTTTGGGTGTGTTTTTTTAGGATTGTCATGTAATGGGGAAGTGAAGTAAGATCAGGCAGAGAGGGGAAGTGAAATGTGATACAGTCTCAACAAAGGCTGGCCCAAATCCACACAGAGCTCTGGAGCTGTAGCTGTTGCCCCATGGAGTCAAAGAGACTGGACCTTCACTGGATTTGGGCTCCTTGAGGAAGAGGGCAAGGAGAACTAGGAACAGGGCAAAGAATTGGAGGAAGCCCTCGGGGGATGTGCCTCTCATTGGCCTGGGGCCATCCCACAGAATGAGTTAGGTGACAGTCAGCCTCCCATGTCCCCAGAGCTGGAAGAATGAAGCTACCAAAAATAGCTACAAAGACCTGCACCTCATGAGCAGATTACCCAGTCCTCTCTTATCTGGGATACATCAGGAGATAAAATCAATAAATGGGGGCACCTGGGTGTCTCAGTTCGTTAAGCAGCCGACTTTGGCTCAGGTCATGATCTCACAGTCTGTGAGTTCTAGCCCTGCATCAGGCTCTGTGCTGACCGCTCAGAGCCTGGAGCCTGCTTCAGATTCTGTGTCTCCCTCTCTCTCTCTGCCCCTCCCCTGCTTACGCTCCCTCTCACAATAAGTGAATAAACTTTTTTTTAAAAAATTAATAAATGGTATAAGCAGGATAGACACATTTTCTTATTTTATTTCTGACAAATATGTGGGAGTTAGACTATATAAAAAGTAGTGTTCTAGGAGATTACCCACTAATTAGTTGTCCATAGTTCTCATAAGGACTAAAAGTCTAAAGAACTTTCTGTAATTTTAAATGATACCTCTGCAGTCATGCAGAGACCATATAGTTATAGTCATTAACTATAAACCACGATTTATTTTCAGTTCTATTTTATGATTCCTCCTTTCAGTTCTATGTTATGATTCCTTCTTCTATTCACTGGTCCTATGCCTCCTCTCCACTACCTCTTTTCTTTTTATTCCACGCAAGGCAGCTGCATTTTGCCCTTCCTCTCTCTCAGCCCTATCATACGTTTAGGGCTAAAGCGGGCTTGCAATGAAATTTTTCAAATCATTACCCATTTCACCTGCTCTGGTGGCTTCTAGTGCTCTGTCCTTCTTTTTGAAAAAGCTAACAGGTCCGAGCCCTGCACAACGATCGTCTCAAGCGTCAAGCAGAGATTTACACTAAGCCATGTGGTGCTGCCATACAACAAAGCAGGTAGATGTGTGGACGTGCCAGTGAGTGGAAGGGATGTCATATGGGGAGCTCTGATCGGAACTCAATGCCTTGAAGCCCATGGTAAAGTCCTTCTTGAAGTGCCCTTGTCACTAGACCAAGTAACTTACAGCAAAAATGACTGAGATGATAGAGATTTGAGTAAATCAGCATTGGAAAGTAAGGTTGGGTAAATAAGCATCAGAACCTTATAGCTAAATAGCTCCTTGCATTCCCTTACACTGGAAACCAAGGAACAAATGTATATTCTGTTATATTTCTTAGCATCTATACTCCTCAGAAGCTGCCTTGCTTCTCATAGCATAGTAATAGCTTCCTGCTCAGCTATGAAAACAAATCTCCAATTCAAAACTAAGAACACACTCACTTCATATCCAACTTTTAAACATAAAGCATAATTTTATTCAAGCTTACTTTTATAAACAAAAATATACACAGAAAAGCATTTTGAACTAAATTAATTTATAATGTAAACTCTACAGTATATTAAGCACATTTAATCAACTGAGTTGAATTCATTCTAGGAGGAAATGATACAGTACCTAGCTTTGATAGTCAACACATGTCAGGATATTTTTATGATAGTATTTTCATGAAGCCCAGGTATGAATTACTAATCTATTTGCCTTGGAGGGAAATGGATGAATAGTTGAGAATGTTATACGAGTTGACAGGGCTCTGGTCTAAGCATACTTATCATATAAAGAACAAGATGGAAATAATTCTACATTGGAAGATCTGCTTTGTGTTAGGTAGTTACACGAATTCCTTCTATGCTTTATGTATCAGTCCTTAATTACCGTGCTGGATTCCTGGCAACCTTGCTATTTTGTCTTTTTTATATTATCTAAAACAAGAATTATATGGTAAACTTTTTCATTTTTTAGCATACTACATCAGCGTAATTTAACAACGTTAATCCGACCAGTCCTATTTTTCCTACAATGTTCTATCTTTTTACTGATATCTTTCTTTTCACTAATCAAGAATCTTTTCAAGTTTAAAATCCATCTTTTTAAGAGTTAACCAGTTAATGCCATGTTAGTAACACACACACACACACACACACACACACACTTCTTTAGGTATTTTTACCCAGAATATTTCATTTCTCTAATTGGATCAATGCTCAGTAACATAAAATCTCTCTACTAACCATGAAAAAGAAGAAACAGATTTAAGAACATTATATCAATTTCAACTAAGTAAAGATATTTATTTCACAGTGTGGTGCCCAACACATAACTTTATTTAGTTATAAGATGAGTATCAAATGGGTAAAATGAATAGTCTCCTTTGAGGGGAAAACTCATAATCTCTCTAAAATTATTTTTTTGGTTTAAAGGATTACAGGAAATGACAGCTTCAAAGAGAAGAATAACCTAATAAAATCAGTGTTGCCCTTTGACCGAGGCAAGAAGGGCAAGAGTGTTTCAGAGGGCTCAGAATATCACAAACCCATGCACAAAATAAATTTATTAAAGGTCACATGCTCACCACTGTCACTCACAAACCAACACTCAGAGCAACCCATAAACAGTGCTGTTCAGATGTTTAACAACTAACTCAAGGGGATAGCGGGAACCTGGTTCGTATCATGTGCTGATTCCCAAGGTATAAATACTCCCACCAGTGACAAGTTTCAGACTCCCAAAGTGATGGCACTGACCATAGAATTGGGAAAGGTGCCATGAATGGACTTTCTCACGCCCATACCAGCTGGTTCCAGCACACCACTGACTGCAGCTCTGACCATCCCCTCCTGTGACTAATGCAGCCAGGCTATCTCCGTATCGCTTGTCTTCTGCCTACAAAATAAAAGATGGCTGTGTCCAATTCCATGAAGTTTTCTGTATTTGGTTTCTGAATGGTGCTAGAGACAGACCTTATTTGGGGTGTGGGCAAGATTTAAAAGGTAGAAACCTTAACTTGAGAATAAAATTAAAATAAATATAAAAATAAAAAATAAAATAAAATAAAATAAAAATAAAAGTTAGAAACATTTAGACGAAGGAAAGGACAAATTAATTAGCTTGTCAAATCCTTCCTCTCTGATAGCTTGAATGCAATAAACTCTTACATGAGAAAATGTCATAATTTTAGCAAAAATAGCATGAATTAATACTTTTACAATGTTCTAGTAAAAAAGAAAATATATGGGGTGCCTGGGTGGCTCAGTCGGTTGAGCTTCCAGCTTTGGATCGGGTCATGATCTTGCGGTTTGTGAGTTCGAACCCTGCGTCAGGCTCTGTGCTGACAGCTCAGAGCCTGGAGCTGTTTCGGATTCTGTGTCTCCCTCTCTTTCTGCCTCTCCCGTGCTCACACTTTGTCTGTCTCTCTTTCTCAAAAATAAACGTTAAAAATTTTTTTTAAATAAAAAAGAACAATGTAATGATTTCGCTCAGAGAAAAAAATAAATCTTGTGCATTGAGTTTATAAGAATTTATAAATTCTATATGTTTTCTTGGGATCACTCATCCAAGTATTACTAGCCCATCAACAGACCATTTAAGTAAGCAAGCACAAGTATAAATCAGTCATCTTTGATGTTTTGCCAATTTTCAGTTATATTAATAATGTAACTTCACACATACATTTGATTTGTTATATTAAGTCCTATTTGCCAACATAGAAAGCTAGCATATATTTTACTTAACAGGTTAATAGTTTGATTTATAACTTTAAATATTTGGACATTACTAATTAATTGGCTGTTACTTAGAAAATTGCTTTTCAATACTATCATATCCAATATTATATTTGCTATGCAAAAGGACCACAAGTGAATCCTTTTGGGATGAAAATTTGTTAATTTGTCAAGTATTGTGGAAATATGGATTAGAAATCCAGATTTGTTAAAGCAAGTTTTCTTTTCCCCCCACAGTAATTAAGCATGGTTATTGATTATAAGTGGAATCATTTAAGCATTTACATACAGAACATTTTGATGTCTGGAAGTAGATTCAAAATTTTGAAGACAGTAAGCAGTATTTTTATTTTCTTCAAAGATCTTCTGAAAACCCAACTCTTCTCTCTGGAAAAAATTTTTCCTAAAGACTGTGGATTTCCTTAATTAAACCTAAGTCATGTATAATTGTGCTATAAAACTCAAAACGAATAATTGAACCACCCTGAGTCTTAACTATCTTATCTGAATAGGGGATTAAGGATAGCACATATATATATCATACCTACATTGTGATTTTTGGTGTTTTGCAAGACGACATATTGCAGAATCCAGCACCAGCTACACCTTCACTAAATGCTCATCGCCTTCCCCTCTCTAGTTACTATTTAATTAGATTTCGATCCATGAAAGACAGACTATGCCTCATTCATTTTTAAATCTCTGACTTCAAGCTCAGAGCCTGATACATATCCCAGTATTGGACAATGCCAACACCTTAACCATAAATTTGTTATGTTATATGTTTAGGTTGTGGAATCTGAGACATCAGCCTACATGTAGGCAGAGTAAGTGCTTACCTAAGTGATATGAAGTGATTTGAAACAATCCAGTTATTTAAAAATCTCCATTCCACAACATCTCGCATTCTATCATTAGAATTTAATTACTTTTGAGATTTTCTTGTTTAGGTCTTCTTTGAATATACAAATAATCCTAAGAGCTTAAAAACAAATTCATTGTCCATAAGGCTACAGGGGCAGGACCCGAAGCCAGTAGAGAACTAAAGCTGAAGCTAAAAAGAGATTTTATAAAACATTTTTCAAGAACTAGCTCTAGATATTTATGCTGGATGATTGAACAGTCTATCACACAGAACTTTCGCGGATGGTAACCTTGAAACTTAAAAAAATAGGCGTTACCCTTTGGAAGTCTCAGTATTTACCAGCATCTCAAACAAAAGCTATTTTTTGAGCCCTTTATTTTTGTTCCGCGCTGCAGCCACTGTATGCTCTCCCCTCCTTCCGCAGTCGTGAAAAGAGTTCAAGTAAAATAACTCGCCATCATCACTCATCACTCAGTATCATCCCGCATAGAAATGCACATCAAACAGGAAGATAAAAAATATAAGACATAAAATGTCTACCAGGATCTGGAAAATCGCAAAAATTAAGTGAAAGATGATACAACAAACGAAGTAAACGCAAAGTTTCTTTGTCTTGGTGAGGAAGAGGTGGGTGGAGTGGTGAGCAGGCGAGTTGTAGAGCGGGAGCGCGATGTCCATTAGACACATATGTTACCTGAAAGGAACAATATGTCTAAGATCAGTTCATTTAAACTCATATTAAAGTGTCCTAGCTTCTTTGTTTTTTAAGTTATTGTTGATGCTGTTTATCAAGCTATTTAGAGCAAAGTCATTAAAGACAGTCCCTGGTTTACTCTGAACAACAAGCAATAAAGTTTTGGCAAGGAACGAGCCTGTTAATGTTGTCTGGAGGGTAAGTGTCTTGAAATTGGACCATGCTGAGTCCTCTGAATGGAGCCGCCCTCTGGTATGAAAACATGGCGTCAGCCATCTAGATTGTGACTGTTCTGTACACACAACCATTTGTCTGTGTAATGTCTGCCCAGGGAACTATTCTCTGTGTTTTGCTTCCCTGTTACAGCCTAATTTAAAGAAATTATTTCATGCCCCCAGGCACAGAAAACTCCCCCCAAAAAGTCCCTCTCTGAGGGTGACCAGGAACAGATATGTAGAACTTGGTGAGATAGTCAGTCTGGATTTCCTTGTTGCCTAATAAAAGCAGATAATGTAGAAGGGAGGTTAGGAAATTTTCAAAGGCAGTGTTGTAATTACTTAGCGTAAAATATTAGATAAAATTACAAGTATTGAGGAAAATCTTTAGGATTCTCAATGCATTTCCATACAATCCTCATTCAATCCTCACAGCCACGCTGTAATGTATCATGAAATGTTTTATTCTGCAGAGAAGAAAACAGAGATTTGAAGGAATGATTTGTCTAAAGCTACACGACTAATGGGATTCAAGCCTAGCTTCCAACTTCATCAGTCTGTACTCGTGATCCCTTATGTGCAAAACCCAAGTAATCCTGTAACTTGGGACCCCTTGGGGACTTTGTTTCCTGGCTTTCCTTGCCATTTTAAAATCAACTTAAAAACCTCTATTTTATTATTCCGTTAGTTGTTCATCTTTTCACCTCCCTGTTTTTGTGCCTCGTTATATTTTCCATCTAAAATAGTTGTCACCATGACCAAGGAATTTTCTGTGGAAACTGTAAACTAGTCAGCTGAGAAGGGGTGTGCAATTGTAATTGCTCTTTTCACAGTTTATTCTTCAATTTTTTTATTAATAAATGTATGGAATGAAATAACACGCTCACTTTTGACCCTCTTAATTGCCTGAGGCAGGCAGAAAAGCAAAGGTCCTCTGCATGGCCAGCATGTACAAAGAGTGAGTGTGGCCACGCCTGCGTAGGACAATCCTGGGTATGTGTAATTAGTAATGGTGCTCCCCTCCGTCTCAACAGTGTCCTATTTGAACAGTAAATTGTTCTCTTAGGACCAAGCAAAACGAACCACCTTCTACATAGGCAGAGGATAAGAGAAGATATTCCTTCTCCTTTACAAAATCCCTCAAAGAAATTGCCTTTACAAGGTTCTACCTTCTGGTAACACAGATACCACTCACTGATCTGAAACTGCAGAACTGATATAACAGAATATGCTCATTTTAATTTGATTAATTATAACCATGAAGGGAGGGGTTGCCCATATTACAGAATGGCATGTTTTCCAAGGTCATTTATATTTGATTTTGGACTACAGCAACCCTTATTTTCACACTGTTTTCATTAGGCAAGGGTATCCAGATTCTATTCCACAAAAATCCAGAGTCCAACAGCATGTTAATAGCTATTCTTTGAAAGCTGTTTCATTATTAAGCCTGGGAAACCCCAAGTTAAACAAGTTTTTTTAAATAAATATTTATTAAAGCATTTAATATTCTCACGTGTATTGTGCATCTCTGGAGAAAGTGGGGAGATAGTGTGTATAGAATGCTTACCAACCACAGAAGAAAGTTTGGAAAGGAGTGGTTTTGATAGTGCTTGGTATATTATAGTAATTAATAAACACTTTCATTGATTTAGTTCTCAATCACATACTAGCTTCGTGATGACGAATAACAACAAAATAGGTTGGGTTGAGTAACAGTGTTTTCAACCAAAGTGGGAAATCTGTCCCGTGAAATCCATGTAGAAAATCTTAGGAAATCCTAGGAAATCTTACCAGGAAGAAAATCTATCTGTAACCACCGCATGAAAAATTCACTGCTTAGCTTTGTATTAAAAAAGATGTTCCTCACGAATTATTCTGCTAATATGAACTGCCAAACATAGGCCAGTAATTGGATGAAAGTGTTGAGAGGTGAAATCCCACTGCCTTACTTTCAAATTCACAAATGAAACAAGATTCAGAACCAATATAATTTATCTGTACATATATGCATTTGTATGTGTGTGGGTGTGTGTGTGTGCACGCGCGCGCATGTGTGACAGCACTCTGTACGTTAGTTTTGTGGCACTTACCACACTTTTGTAATTGCTTGTTGCTCTTTTGTTGTTTCCAACAAGTCTGGAATAGATTAGAACTTTTAGTCTTGGCATTCCCCCAAAGTTACAACAGTGTGTTCCACAAAAGCACATACATTATGTGGATATGCCAAGAATCTAACAAGCATTTTTAGGGCAAATAAGATCACTAATTCTTGTTGTTGTTTTTTTAAACATAGTACCCTCTATTCTTAAAAATGACATGAATCTTGGGGCGCCTGGGTGGCTTGGTCGGTTAAGCGTCTGACTTCGGCTCAGGTCATGATCTCACAGTCCGTGAGTTCGAGCCCCGCGTTGGGCTCTGTGCTGATCGCTCAGAGCCTGGAGCCTGTTTCAGATTCTGTGTCTCCCTCTCTCTCTGCCCCTCCCCTGTTCATGCTCTGTCTCTCTCTGTCTCAAAAAATAAATAAAAGTTAAAAAAAAATTTTTTTTAATAAAATAAAATAAAATAAAAAAATGACATGAATCTTTAATAAGTATACAATTAAGCTCTCCTTCTTATTCGATTCTGTTTTTATTAATTTGGTAAAGAAAACGTGTCTTTCACAAGCATTTATCACACGGGTATATCACTCACCTGAGTCTTTGCTGTTGTACCTTTTATAGTGCGGTATTTTGATGTGATGCTGTATTTCTTTGGTGTCCCGGAAAATTGTATCTTGTTCCAAATTAAACTTTACAGCCACAAAGCTAAGAGAACTTTGTTAAGATAGACTTCTTCAGTTTGTGTTACGTTTTACTTTTCCATAGAGTAATCCAATATATCTTATCCTAAGTGAATTAGAACTCTTCATATTTGTATTTCGGACATATTTTCCATATCCCATTCTTTTTTTGTTTAATGTCTTATTTCTATTTCCATCAGCTATTAAGTTTAACTAGCGAAATTTTAATCTCCTAATTACTACCATACATCATTTTTAGAATGAGGCTAGGCATAAATAGATATACAAGCAGAAGAACAGGTAAATATTCTTAAACATTTTTCTCATTAAAACATTTTCCAACCAATTTGGCAACTACCCATGCTCTCTCTCTCACCGATATATGATAGCATCTTTTGAAATATTCTCTAGAAATTATACATTATACAAAAGTATAATAACAAATATAACAAGAAATCTAAATGTGAAACATTCACTCATTTGTGACCATACCAAATAGTTGATAAGAAAAAGAAAAACTATTCTGCCCAGTGTATGTTGAGTTTAGCTTGAAGAGGTTACTGTGAACGTTGACTCTCTGGGTTTTATAATTTTCCTAATTAAGCTTCTGCATACTTAAGATAATAACAATAGTCATGAGAAGAGCATGAGCATTGTTGTGTTTTTTATGTCCCAATTGCATACATGTATTCTTTAACTTAATCCTCAAACCAAATCAATGAGACAGACATTAGTATCATCTTTATTTTATATGTAAGGAAAATGAGGCCGTGAGAATTTAAGTAACTTTCCCAATGTCGCTCAACTTAAAAGTTATAGGGTCAGGATTTGACTCTGACCCCAGGTTCCATAGTGTAATGGTTAACACTCTGGACTCTGACCCTCTGACCCCAAAGCATATAGTCATAACTCAAACAAGTAATATTTTCATGTAGATTCCAGTACATATGGTTATACTTTTTAAATTATCTTTTAAAGAAGGATTTGTTGGGGCGCCTGGGTGGCTCAGTAGGTTAAGCGGCCGACTTCCGCTCAGGTCATGATCTCGCGGTCCGTGAGTTCGAGCCCCGCGTCGGGCTCTGTGCTGACAGCTCAGAGCCTGGAGCCTGTTTCAGATTCTGTGTCTCCCTCTCTCTGAGCCTCCCCAGTTCATGCTCTGTCTCTCCCTGTCTCAAAAATAAATAAACGTTAAAAAAAAAAAGAAGGATTTGTTAGGGGTGCCTGGGTGGCTCAGTCATTTGAGTATCTGACTCTTAACTTTGGCTCAGGTCATGATCCCAGTGTCATGGGACCAAGCCCCACCTAAAGCTCCACATCAGGTTCCACACTAAGTGTGGAGCCTGCTTATGATTCTCTTTATCTCCCTCTGCCCCTCACTACCTCTCCCCTGCTCATACTTGTGTATGCTCTCTCTCTCTCTGATAGGTAGATGATAGATAGATAGATAGATAGATAGATAGATTTGTTAGGTTTAATTTTTACTATCACACAAAAAGGATTCTTGTCTCCTAAAAAATAAATAAAACCACTTAATATCTATAAATTTGAGGGAAATGTTTATTTTAATCAACAAGACCCTTTCACTAAACAGAGAAACCGAAGTCAAATGTTTTCTTTCCCAATAAGAAAGTAATGAAATTTTAAAAATTATCTTCCCATAAAAGATTAATAAAAAATAACTCATAAAAATTCTATTAATACATTGTTAAACTGGTCGCTAACAAGATTTTTTTTTTCATTCAGCTGACAAAAATCGTATTTTTCCATCAAACACTAATGCTAGCTAGGTTTGAATTTCTTTCCTTTGGTGAGGGTATTGAATTAATGTTAGAGCCCTGGGGTTTGGCAGTAGGTAGATTCAATATCATGTTTACACACTAAGCCCTTGAATTTCATTTTGAAAAAGGAGGGGGAGGAACACGGCACTGAGATCTAGAAAACTCCTGCAAATAGAGATATCCCAGCAAAATCAAATCCATTCATATGAAAACAAAATCCTCTATAATCAAAAGATATTATTTTAAGTCCCCAAAGGTATTATCTTATCAAAGTGTCTCACACCTATGACTTTCTGCTATGTCTCCAAGTGGACAATACCTGTATGTAAAAAACATGGTTTCCCTATTTATTTTTGCGTTTGGAATATCATGGCTGCCAATCTGTGACTTATGCATTTGAAACTTGGGAAGGAAATGACAGAAGTAAAATTTGTCACACCATAAAATTGAACAATTCTTTCATGAAATTCTGATGGAGCATCTAACAGTAACTATGCAGTTACTTTTACTGACTGCTCATTGATGTTTCTTTTGTGGTACTACTGTTTTCAAGAGTGGTGGCAAAGTGATGGTTGGGGGCAGGGGATGGGAAGAATGCCCCTGTTTTTGATCATTTTGCTCTTGAAACTTTCCCACACTTTCTAACTGGGAACATCAAATCTTCACACTCTAAAAGAACTTAGAGTTCTCCGTGTCCAGCCCCCTTGTACTTGGGAGGAAACTTTCTACTGACAGTCTGGAGTCAAACAGTTAGGAAAGGGCAGAGTCAGGCTTGACTCGAAATCCAATCTTCTTTCACCAGGCTGTCTTTCTCTGATTACTCTGGCTCTTTTTCCATTACTGGTTTCTCTTCATCTTCATATCACCTAACTGAAGCTGGCCAGGATATTCAGTTTCCAAATCTTTTCTTCGAAGATGATTCGATAGGTTTGGGTGTCTGCATTCATTCACTCCAAACCTATACACTGCATCCCTTTTTGCACCTGTGTCACATTTGGACTGAGTGCTGTCTGCCAATGTATGGAACCTAGCATGTGGAAAACACAAAATATTGTTTTACCCCCCAAACAGCATTCCTTCCCACCACTTTTTACTGCCAATTGTACCAGTATTTCCCCAGTTCCTTAAATTCACATTACGGAGATCTCAGAAAGTGATGCTCTTTGAGGAATTATAGCATGAGTTAAGTTTGCAAAGAGTCGCAAGGGTTCAGTCTCCAAAAAGTTATGTTACAGATAATGGTGTTGCAATAAAATTGAAAATGTTTCCCACATACCTCAAAATAATTCCCTAATAAAGTCTTCCCAGATTTTTTCATAATGTCTCTCAGACTCAACCAAAGGGTTGAATTTCTTTTTCCATTCTCACAGTCTTTTCCCTTGCCTTCCCAGACTTTGATGCCTAGCTTATGACAAGTTAGCTATTCTAACTTCCTTTTAGACCAATATCTAACTGGTGAAATCGTCTTAAAACCTCTTTCATTTGATCACTTCTTCATGCAAGAACGTCCCTTGGCTACATTTTGCCCGTCAGATAAAACCTAAATTTTCAACCTTCTAACCTAACAACTGCTCTTTCTTTGCTTTTCCAACCACTTTTCTCATTTATCTCTGATATGACCTCTCTCAGATAGAAATAATTACCAAGGAAGGACTTCTAGGTGGGAGTTAGCAGAGAAGGTGAAATTAATGACAGAGTGAGGACAACATGTTCTATTAGAAAAAGCATAAGCTTTACAGCCAGATAGAGATGGGTCTGAATGTGTGTGTGTGTGTGTGTGTGTGTGTGTGTGCACCCTGTAAACTCAGGATAATAATGTTAGCTGTACAAGGTTGTTCTGAGTATTAATATAAATGTCAGGTACATAGTAGTCACTCAATGTTAATAACAACTATTAGATTAATACAAACATTGAAAACATTTACTTTATACCAGGCACTACATTAAGTACTTTAAATATATTAGCTCGATTAATCCTTAAAACAACTTTCTAGATTAGCATAGGAAATACCGCTCATTGTTGCCTGGTGGGTTCCCTCTTTCACTAAGTAATAATTTTCCCACCCCAAGTATTATCTAGGCACATGGATGCCCAGCTTCAAAAAAATATGTCCCAGCCTCCCTTGCTGCTAGGTCTGGCCAAGTGACTAAATTTCAGCCAATGGGTTATAAGAGGAAGTGATATGAACAACTTCCTGGTCACATCCTTCAACAAGAAACTCTCTTTTTTTTATTTAAATGTTTTTAATGTTTATTTATTTTTGAGACAGAGAGAGACAGAGTGTGAGCATGGGAGGGGCAGAGAGAGGGGGAGACACAGAAACTGGAGCAGGCTTCAGGCTCTGAGCTGTTAGTGCAGAGACCGATGCAGGGCTCGAACTCACGAACCGTGAGATCATGACCTGAGCTGAAGTCAGACGCTTAACCAACTGAGCCACCCAGGCACCCCATAAGGAAACTCTTTTCTCTCTACTTCCTCTTCTCCCACGTCCAGTGGGCTGACCCATGACATAGTTATAGTTGATTAAATGAAGACAACATTCATGTTGATGGTAAAGCAGCAAGAGAGCAGAAACCTGCTTCTCTGGAATGACCTTGTAGAGCAGAGCTTCTACCCAGCCTAGACTCCTTGCTACTTCTAGCCTGCTAAATGAGAGAAGGAAACATTATCGTGCTAAAGCCACTGTCTTTTAGGGGGTCTCTTTGTTATAGCAGCTTAGCCCATGACTCATTAATAAAGGTAGGTACTGTTGTGTACCATTATTTTACAAATCGGAAATATGAAACCAATACAAGAAATTTGGGGAAAGAAAAGGATAAAGCAGAATAAATCTGGGTCTCAAAAGAGCACTCCTGATTCTGTGAGCAGGGAGAATCCTGGGACTTGTCCAAACAGCATGGATAGAGTTCAGCCTGGCTGTTCAGATACGGAGAAGCTGCAGCATGAAGTCAGTACATGGACGGCATGCCGAGGAAGAATTGAGCTACCTTTGAGTGCAAGCGTTCCTCAGTAAATTGCCCACCGAGTGGATCAACAAGCTTTTAGACATGTTCATATTTAGCTTCCAGGTTATTTTGAGTATCTGCTGCTGCAGTGGTGTGATTAGGGGAAGGATTTCACATTACTCTGTATCTGGTAGCCAAATTCAGTCTTACCTATACTTTGTTTTTGCCAGTTTCTCTTAGGTTCCCTTATCTTTCCTCTGCCAATCTGAGCCCATCAGTTCTCCAGATTCACCTTTCTCAACAAGCCTGATTTGCTTGTATTCAATCCACCAGTAGGAGATTTAGTTCTTTGGTTCACACATCAACAAGGACTATAATGGAATTCTAGAAGATTCTCATGCAGAAGTGTCTAATACAAAATGTACTTCACTATGCCCAAGAAAGCCTGCGGGGACTCTGCAGTAACACTACATCCTTGTATCATCTGGGGCAGTTTTTTGCTCTTCTATGACTCAGTTTCCCTGTTTGTAAAATCAAGCAGGGTATAGATTCACATGGGTCTTTTGTGAAGAATAAATGAATTAAGTAAAAATACTTAATTAAAACAGTGTAAAGCACATGTGAAGCCCTCAATAAGTGTTAGCTACTGCCATGATTTATTTATTGAGCATCTGCTATGTGCCAAAACCTAAAGAAATATGGACATATCCTGCATGGAGTGCGTAGTCTAATCAGAAGAGACAGATCTATCCTTGAATGTGTTCAGTAATGTGTCATGAGTATGGGGATTCCATACAGAGCCTGGGGCATTATGGATGGCAGGGCCAATTTTCTTATATAAAGGTCATGAAGAACATGATGGAAGACAGGCATTCCTTCCTTCCAAGTAGACATCGTTGTGCATTTGGAGTTTCTCCCCTGACTTATTTGTGCAAGTATGTTTATGAGGGCAGTGGTATAGTACATAGAACACTCAAGTCAGAGTTTGTAAAACTGGTTTCTACTCCCAATTGTGAAGCATACTAATAACTGACTTGAAAAAGTCACTCTTTGAGTTTCTATTTCTACCAGCAAAATAAAGATAGCAATAACGATCCTGCCTAGTTCACAGTTTTTGTGACATTCAAATGAGGTAAATATAAAAACACTTGCTAAGCTGTAAAGTACTATACCAGTAAAAGATGTTAATTATTATTTTATTTTTAAAGTTCATTATACTTTTCATTCCAAAGAGTGCAAATTCCAGTTGTCTGCTAATGACTGCCCAGAGTGCTGGGTGCAGATACGAAGCTACATTGGTTCCCTGCTGGGAAGGGTACCCTGATGGATGTCAATGGTCCTATTGGTATAGGCTGGATATGAGGAACACATGTTTTCTCATATTTACAGAGTTGGCTTCATGCAGTATCAAGGTCAAGGCAGATAAATGCTTCTGCATGAACGTAACCTAGAAAGGGAGCAGAGTTTCACTGCAGCATTAAGTAACTAAGATTGTATGTGTGTAAAAAATAACTGCTTTCGAGTTATTGTTTGCTAGAAGTCAGCCCAAATTCCCAGGACCTAAGTCAATTTTATTGGTTTGATTGATTGATTGATTGATTGATTGATTTACTTTTAATTTATTGGTTTTAGGAGGCTGAAGCTTTTTCAGAATCTTTCACGATGTAACAAGGTACTGACCACCCTGGTGATAATTGTAGGCCAGGGGAATATAAGACATTCTGTCCTCTGGTAGTCTCTAGTTGTGGCATTGTCGTCCCAGTACAGGGGTATCTGCGGAGTAGGACAACCAGGCAGGAATCGGTAACACAAGAATCCAGGCAGCAATCAAGGCTGCAAAAGATAGTGCAAATTTATCTCTCCAGAAGGTCAAAAGGAGACAAAGTTATCTCTCGTGGGCAGGAAACAGGAAGTAGTCAGCAGACCCAAGCAGTGAGACTAGGGCCAAGCATGGGGCACCATGGGGACCTTGCATGCAGGAGCCGAAGCCCCAGCCAGAGTGTTGGGATCCTGGATCTATGACGAGTGCTGTTTTACCACATGGTCTTCTCCACCGGCTGCCCAGGCATGAGCAGGTGCGGGAGAAGAGAGGAGCGTGAATTCTGGGTGAAACTGGGAAGAAGTTACCATGACAGGGGTTTGAGAACAGTGTCCACCGGTAAAACCAGATATCTCAGGAGGAGTAGAGAGGAACCTGAGACAATGGATAGAGAGGTTCTAATGGATAATTTGCAGTTCTGAGAGTAGAGGCAGTAACATTATACAGACAACATGTTGCTTGTTTATAAACTATTGCAGGTGAATTACTTTATCTTTTTTTTTTTCTGGTGGACCATGACTAATAGCAAGTCTGCCATGGTAGTTAAGCATGAGTTTTTATCAGTAGAAAGCCCTTGAGGTGCAAGCAATGGTACCTAGGAGCAATGTGAACATATTTACTCACACACTTTGAGACAGGAAAGACACATAAGGATAGAATCCCCTCGGTTACAACAAGGAGCTGCAGGAGCTATGTGACCTTCTTCTGCGGAGCTCTTCAGATACAGTTACAGCCGGTTCACTTGTAGGTGTGGGTTTTTCAGTTGCCTTTCTTGCTCCTAAAATGGTATGTATATAATATGTTCTCTTGAGATAATCTGCATAATATCTGCGCCTTCCATTTTTTCCCCTCCTTCAGAAGACTACCTACCAAGGAAGATAAGACACAGAATTAGAGCAGTAGTGTTTATGTTGATCAGTGAAGCCCCCCACAAGTAATCTCTTTCTCCATTTTCAAGAGACTCCAAGCGAAAATCAAAACCTACGGATAGATAACTACCTCAACTTAACACTTCCGCTTGTAGATCGTATCAGAGCAGAAGAAATCAAAAGCTGCAGAAGGAAGCATTCCACAAAAATCACGTTTCTTTACAGGTAGGTAGCATCAGTCCTTGTAAAATGATTACATATTTATTGAGTGTGCATGGAAACTAAATGGTTGTTTTTATTATGAAAAGTTAAACATGGAGTCTGGGAACGTTTCCTGATAAGAATGGACATTCTCATCGTCTTATTCCAGGCTGTATCAGTTTCCTGTTACTACAGTAACAAATTGCTACCAATTTAGTAGCGTGAAACAACATAAATTATTATTGAACAGTTCTGTAGATGAGAGGTCAAACACAGCTCTCCCTGAGCGAAAATTCATGTGCTGGCAGGGCGGCGTTCCTTTCTGAGGTCACTAGAGGAGAACCCATTTCTTTGCCTTTTCCAGATTCTGAAGGTTCTTGTGGCCCTTTCCTCCATCTTCAAAGCCAGCAACTGCAGGTTTAGTTTGATATGGCATCACTCAGACCTTCTGTTGTCACTTCTCATTCCGCTTGTGTCTTCCCTCCATCTTATGCTTTTAAAGACCCATATTGGGATCGCCCCCATAATCCAGGATAATCTCCCTATTTAAAACCAGCCAAATAGCAGCCATAATTCCATCTGCAACTGTAAGTCCCCTATGCCATGTAACCTAACAAATTTACAGCTTCCAGGATCAAGATCTAGACATCTTTGAAGAGGTGGAGAAGTAGACATTACTCTCCTACCACTCATTCCAAAATCGCAACTAAGAATACCTTCTTTCCCTTTAATTGAGTGTGTCCCTACACAGAGAACCGATTCAGAGTAAAAGAAATGTTAAGATCAATGCCACCTTCTAACCACAGACCTAGTTGTGAAAAAGACTAGAATCCTTAATCCAGGGGATAGCAAAGGGTCCCAGGTCCCATTAGTATAGATAAGGGGTAGGAAAAACACATAAGAGGCAGCTTAGACCCTGAAAGATTCCTGGGTCTACTTGTTGTTTAAGGGGTTGGCAAAACTATCCCCTATGAGTACAAACAGGACTAACACAACTGGACCAGAGAACTGGTCCTATTGTCTCAGGGTTTTCACCTGAGCCACAGGCTTAATGTTTATGGCAGGTTCCTCAGGGCTACCTGAGAGTGGCCAGGGAAGAAAGATGGTCTGCCTCATTCAAAGTCACCTTTGAAATTACCCACTTGAATATTAGTCACATCCTTGCATGTCAAAAACACATTCCTTTCTGAATATATAATTAATATAACATATCCCTCTTGTGGCCTAGTGACTCTGAATATTTTAAGAAACAGACTGGTAGCAGAAGAAGAAAATTCTGTTGTAAAATATTTATTTGGAGGGCATAACTCCAAAGAGGAATTGTCCTGTGAACATTTTCAAAACACCTAATGAGTGAAATATCTTACAATCTGGATAAACGGAAATAGACATGTCACTTAGTTTGATAGATATTTCTTACAATCAAAATATAACAAACTATATTCTGAGTCTTAACTTTCACTTAAGTAATTTAACCCACTTATGCTCATTTTGATGATTAATATGTTTAGGTTCAGGTATGTCATATTTTTTATGCTTTTTAATTCTCATTTATCCTTACTTTTATTTCCTGTATCTTACTATAACTCCGCTCAGGTCATGGTTCATAGGTTTGAACCCTGTGTCAGGCTCCATGCTGACAGTGTGGAGTCTGCTTGGGATTCTCTTTTTCTCTCTGCCCCTCCCCTGCTGGCTCTTTCTGTCTCTCAAAATAAATAAACTTTTTAAAAAAAATTAATTTTCTCTAATGAAATAGCATGCACAGCTATAAATGTTGTTATCAACATTTTGATCTGAGAGCCCACATATTAACTATACTTCCCTATTTTGTATTTAGGTACCAGGCTGAAGGTACAACAGAGAACAAGACAAGGTCCCATCCTATGGAACTTGGCTTTAAGGAAGGGGTATACATGTACATTTACTAACTAGGGGGGAGAGTAGACAAAATGTTCCCGCAGTAAATGCTATAGGAACTAAGCAAAGTAATAAAATAGAGTAAAAAGAGGAAGCAGTATTATAAGGCACCCTTAAGGAAGTCTCTGAGCAGATGACTTTTAAAGTGAGAACCAAAGGATGAGGAGAACCAGGAGGAAGAACATTGCATGCCAAAAAGAGAGACGTCTCAGTGTGTTCAAAAGAAAATAAGCCAGAGAGGATAAAATATAGGTGAAAAGTGATATATGATGAGGTTGGAAAGGAAGGCAAGAGCCAGACTGAAAGAGTGGCCATAATCTTTATCGTCCAAGCAAGGACACTTTTTTTAAAATTCAAGTAGAGTTCACGCTTTTTTTTCTATGTAAAAAAATGTTTTTGTGAGTGAAAAGGAGGAGCTATTGGTAATGACACTGGGATGAACCAGCCATAAACCAGAATTACACTAAGCAACTGGGATGGATGGTTACCCTGTTCACACTAAATAGTTCAGATCATTCTATGTGTGGTAGGAAGACACTGAAGCGTTTTAAGTAAAGACCCTTACTTTACTATCAAGTGATGATAGTGGCTTTGATTGAAATGGTCACAGCGGAAATGGAAAGAAAAGGAAAGATTTTCAATATGACAAATGAGAGAGGAAAGGCAGAAAGATGAAACCTAGGTTCGTGGTCTGTGCAATGGGATAAATGATGGTGTCATAATCATGGAGACCACCGGGAGAGGAAGAGATATGGGTAGGGATGAGATGCAGAGCTCTGCATTGAACATCCTTGATGTGCCCATAGACGTTCAAGCAGAATTACCCATTATTAGTCAGATATCAGGCCTGTAGTTCAGGGAAGAAGCCCATGCTATACACATAGAACTTGGGAAGCATCAACCTTTTCATGCCATTTAAAGCCATGGTATCATCTGAAATCATCTATAGGGAGGACATGGAAAGGAAAGAAGGGAGAGAGGGGGAGAGTAGAGGGAAAGGAGGGAAGACAAGAGGGCTTACAACCAGGCATCGAGACGTCACAAACTGTAAAGTTTGGTAGAGGTGCAAGAGCCATCAAAAGAAACTGAAAAGAATGTTGGGTCAAGAGAGAGCTTGTTTTGTTTGCTGTGGTTTCATGTCTTCGTTTCAGGATGGGGTACTAGGATGCACACACGTGCTGATGAAAATGATACAGCAGAGAGAGCACAAAAGATGATTTAGGAGAGAGGGAAATAAAGGAACATACTTAGGCAAGAAAGAGGGTACAGTTTCAGAGCAAAAGAGATAAAATTCTCTCTATATCTGAGTCAAGTTTGCAAAAGTATCTGTGATTGTCCCAATGCCGGAAGAGAAATGTCAGACCCTTAAGCTGCCTCTTCCTTTAACTGCCAAATCTTTGTTAATATGAAATATGGCTGTAAACCTAATATTGCATCACTTAACAGTATGTGTGTTGGCCTTTAAGGGAGTCTTTTTTTATTTTCATTCATTTTTATTATTTAGACCCAACCTTAAATTAAATGTTTCAGTTATCATCAATTTTGCATAGATATTGAAGGAAGTGCTTTACATTTATTGCATCATTGAATACTTAATAGTAATAAAGCATATATATTCTGTTCTTATCAAAATAATGGAAATGCTGCACAAAAATTAACCCAGGTGTTTTCACTTCACTGTTTGGTTCATGCACATGCAACCAGTACCCTCTACCTTCAGCTTACTGATGAGTGAAAAGAACACAGAGGAAAAGAGACTATGGGCTGCCCTATCTTTCCCCTTCCTCTATGTCATTTTCAAACATAAGTCAGCAGAAGGCTAACACAGGGAAGTGAAGTGATAGGCATCTTGCTCTGCTAGGGCTGCCATAACACAGTTCCACAGACTGGGTGACTTAAACCAACAGATAGTTCTGGAGGCAGAATGCTAAGATCAAGACATCATCCAAGACGATTTCTTCTCAGCCCTCTCTCCTTGCCTTGTAGATGGCTGTCTTCTCCGTATGTCTTCATATGGTCCTCTCTCTGTGTGTCTGTGTCTCTATTTTCTCTTCTTATGTAGCTATTGAATTAGGGCCCACACTAATGACTTCATGTCATTTCTGTACCCTTTAAAGACCCTATCTTCAAATACAGTCACAATCTGTAGTACTTGGGGGTAGGACTTCAACATATCAATTTGGGGGCTACCGATTCAGCCCATAGTAGTAAGAAAGGGTACGATAATGTTTTCTGGGTGCCCTTGCTTCTTAGAATGGCATCGCCTTCTTTCTGCATCTAGGCAAGTTCTGGTTCTATCAGAAAGTGTGGCTACTGGGGGCTGGCATCCTCTCCACTTACCCTCTTACTTGTACTTTCCCTGAGTCTCCCTGAACTCTTCCACACTGTGGGCCCACTGGGGTTCTGTGCTCCTGGAGCATTCAGAAGGCTGTATGGGAATGGTGTGGCAAGAAATAGCAGACACCATGGATGCATTTCCTCTAGTCACATACATGTTCTATTGTCCCTTAAAAAATACAAGTTCAAATGCAAAACTATTGAGAATTTCAAGATGGCAACAGCAGAACACCAAACCAAGTGCTTCTAAGCACAAGACCCCAAGTAATTGCACAGGTCGTATGCCCACGAAGCTGGCCTTGAAAGCAGATGTGGCCACCCACAGACAGTACTGGTCATGTGGTACAGTGAAGGCTTCTCTGCTTAGCCTCACCCCTGAATCGGCCCAAGACATGGCATGGTTGGAAATCTTTTCTCATCTTTCTTAGGATCGCCACGTGGTTTCCACAAAAATACCAGACACACCTGATAAAAATGTGTAGACTGAAATACATCCATAAAATATATAGATCAAAAATACACCATCTACAAACTATGTTAACAGCAGCCCGTATTATAGTTTCTGCATAAAATACTATATATTGCGTACTACAAATATATCTTCTATACTTATAAATATTAGACAAAATAAAACAACATGCTGCATGGCACTGAATATAAGTCATGTTATAATAAACTGCTCTTAATCTTTTAAATGGGCATTTTTATATCTCATCTTTATTTCATCAGTGCAGAAAGCTCATGCAAACTGTCAGCTTCCAAGCTGGACACCTGGGTGCCCTAACCTTTTCCTGCCTGGCCTCCTATTCTGTTTCCGCAATTTCAAAGTCTGTGTCAGCCGCTAACGGTTTGTCAATCCAGCCCCATCTGTGTTGTGGTTACTGAAATTCTTCCCAGTGTCTGGCAATCAATTATTTGATATTCCTGGTTTCTGGTGTTGTTGGAACTCGGCGTCAGCTTTTATGCTTCCAAGAGTATTCAATGAGAGCAGCAGGAAAGGCAAATCAGCGAGTTGCCTTCAGAGCCAATAAATCCACCTGCTATATTGTCATTTAAAAACAAAGAGTCATGGGTTTTCTGGGGTCAAATAAAGCAAAAGCTGTGTACTGCCTTATAATATTGGTTTGGAACACACACACTAGGTATTATTCATGTGGGAGACACTGGCTCAAAAATATAATCAGGATTATACTCAACCAACCCTACCCCTCCACTGCTGTGTATGGGATTCTGCTTTTAGAGAGAGAAAATCTCTGTTCTTGTGGGACAAGACACAAACACATAAAAATGTAACATGTCAGAGGGCGCCTGGGTGGCTCAGTCAGTTAAGCCTCCGATTTTGGCTCAGGTCATGATCTCGTGCTTCGTGGGTTTGAGCCCCACATCATGCACTCTGTTGTCACCGTGGAGCCCTCTTTGGATCCTCTGTCTCCCTCTCTCTGCCCCTCCCCCGCTTGCACTCTGTCTCTCTCTGTCTCAAAAAATAAATAAACATTAAAAAAAAAAAGAGTGCACGTATGGCACTTAAAAAATTAATCAAGTTTGAGGATTGGGGGGCGTGGGAAGCAGGGTGCTATTTTAGGTAGACTCACTATGGACATCATTCCTGATAGGGTGACATTTGAAAAGACACCAGAAAGAAGCAGCAGCACAGATATCTGGAGGAATGAGTTCAGAAGGAACAAGAGCGAAGGCTCTGAGGCTGGATGGTCACGTGTTTGAGGAAGATCAAGGAGACCAGTGTCCCTAGAAGGCAGTAGGAGGAGAAGATGTCCGAGATTTTTTTTAATTGTGAGATGAGAATCCATTGGCTATTTGTAGCAAGGAGTGGTGCAATCTATCTGCTCGGGAGGAATAGACGTAGGAATCCAAGGGCTGAGGCAGGGGCCACTAGAAGGCAACTGCAATAGTCCAGGAGAAAGATGGTGGCCACTTGCACCAAGGCGGGAGTAGTGGCAACGGTGAGGTGTGGTCAGATTTGGGATGAATCTGATACATTTTCTAATGAATTAGAGTTGCGGTATGAGTGAGAGAAAACCGTGAAGGGCGACTGCAAGTTTTTAGCCCAAAGAGCTTAAGAATAGAATCACCGGCTGTAATTTCACACTTTTTCTTCCTTTATCAAGAGAGTACATCGTAATGCAAGTTAGCATTTGATATGATGATAATGGACAACCTGTAATTTATTCTAATTTAGAAGATAAAATAACATTCCAAAATGTGGGTTTTCTTGACTATTAAATAATAAAGTATACGTAACGTATCTCAGAATTGCTAGTTGTAATCCCAGTGTACATTTAGATATTCCTGCATGTCTTTTATTTGGAGACGTAAAGAATAAGTGAGCATTCTGTGTTTCCCAAATGAAAGCTTATTTTAGGCTACTGTCTTTTTGTTTTCCTAAGTTGGTTTTTTTTTTAAGAGAGAGAGAAAGGAAGAAGGAGAGAGACAACATCAAGCAGGCTCCACACCCAGTGCAGAGCCCCACAAGGGGTTTCATTCCACCACCTCGAGATCATGACCTGAGCTGCCAAGAGTCAGACGCTCAATGGACTGAGCCACCCAGGCATCCTTGGGCTACCTTCTTAACTGGAAACTACTTTGGAGAACATTGAGTATTTCTTTGTAAAGATGCAAAATCAGATACAGTTTATGAATAGAGTGATCAAATAATTCATCATCCAAATGAAGATATGTTTAAATATGAAAGGGGTGTATGCTGTAAAATGGACATAAACAAGCATGGCCCCAGGCAGCCTAGCTAGAGGGTGTGATAAGAATAGAAACGGGAACTGACAGGCTGATAAATAGGTTCCTAAAGGCTGAACTGCTGCAAAGAGCTGAGATGTGTGACAAATCAGCCTTGACCTTGGCTGCTATTGCAGTTGGAGCTGGTCTACCTTAATGGTGGGGCGTGGCGAGAGTTTCTAACCAGAGGCAATTATGAAGAGCGACTGTAGGAAAGCCATCTGGTTGAATGCAGTACAGTGTGGCATACAGGGAACAGAAACTGGAATATCAGGATCTGGCCAAGAAAACGAAACACGGGACCAGGCTGCCAGGCCAGCAGCGGTCAGGGAACCAAAGTGGAAGTGCAGTCCCAGCCACTGAACA
Source organism: Panthera tigris (assembly GCF_018350195.1). NCBI lineage: Eukaryota > Metazoa > Chordata > Mammalia > Carnivora > Felidae > Panthera > Panthera tigris. Next base: position 19,804,202 of record NC_056676.1, read on the forward strand.
CCCAGGGTCACAATTCCATGAGGAGCCTTCATGAGTCTTAAGACAGTTAAGATGTCCCAAACCTCACCTCATTATGGGGGGGGGGGGGGGGGGGAGGGAGGGACAGTGCTGAGATTCTTGGCTCTCTATGTGCCATATCTAAAAAAGCTTCGAGAAAGCTGGAGGCTCAAAATGGAATAATGCCTGAAAGACACTAACTATCTACAGCATTTTGCACAAATAGAAAAAACAAGATACGGGATGCATCCTATAAAATATGTCAAAGGCTACTGTCAGAGGGCATTTAAAATTGGTATTATGAAATATTTTTAAACAAAAGAGCACTGAGGAAAAATAACGTCCATTTACTTGCCAATTAGCTTTGCCAAATATATATGAAGATATACTTTGCAATATTTGCTCCAAATCTTTTATTTGTTTTTAAAAAGTAAAACATTACAGAATGTAGCTAAATTCAACTGTTGACCCTCTCCTAACCCATCTCATTTTTCTTTCTCCTCTCCCAGATGTCACCACTATCCAGAATTGGATGCTTCGCATTCCCATGCACATTTTTCTATGTTTTTGCTAAATATGGATTATACATTAAAATACCCTATTGCTATGAATGGTTTAAAATTCTATGTAAATGATGTCACATTATTTGTAGTACTCTGCAACTTGGTTTTTTGTTACCACATTATATTTTTAAGTTCTGTTTTGATAATATAACTCTAATTTATCATTTCAGTATCTAAGATGTCATTATATGAATGTACGAAAACTGCATGTGTCTGCACACACGCACGAAAGATGATAGATAGAGAAAGACAGAGAGAGAGAGAGAGAGAGAAACTATTGTTCTGCTAATAGATGTTTAGATTATTTCCTTTTTTTTTTTTTGCTATTACAAAGAATGTAGCAATGAAAACATCTTCACATTTCTTTCTGTGCCCACATGAGAGTTTTCCTTCAACTGTGGCTCCCAATAGGGCAGGACCACCCTCCAAGAAACAGTTCAGCACTTTGGAGGGGAGATTTTGTTTGTCTCAATGATCGGGTAGCACTTCTGGCTTTCCTGCCCCGAAGCCAAGGGAACACAAAGACTTGTCCTTTAAACAACAGGAGGACATTTGTGTAAATGCGTGTAAACCGATCCTCAAGGAACATAACTACCGTGTAAGTTGAGGAAAGATTCTGTTTTGTTCCCAACTTCATTAATAGTTGCTTGCCATTTTGAAAAATTACATCTTCGGTAGCAACATAGCATCTGAACGGCCAAAACAACAGTCTGTATTTTTGAAAGTCCCATTCACGTAATACACGCAGGCATGTGTTACCTCTTTACTTCTGGTTGCGTTGTACCCAAGTATGTACATATTGAAAACACATTCCATTGTATTGCTTTACTTCTCCTTTATATTTCTGTGATGGCCTTATGGTGATTTCTGTTTGTAATCAAAAAGAGCGTTATGTTGGGAGTGCCACGAAATATTTGCTATAAAAAGAGAGCGTTGGATCTGATAGGCGTAGAACCGCTACCATAGTGAACGCGCCACACAGTGACTACCACACGCCTCCCCCAAGGTACACCATTTTGCCAAGTTTCCTTCTAGGGGACTTGTGCCAGCGCATACCCCACCAGCAGTGGTTGAGGATTTTAATTGTTCCGCGTACTTTGCCAACTCCTGAATTGTCACTTCTTAAAAATTACTGCCTATCTAATGGGTATGACGTAAAATATGATGGCTCTTTAATTTCCATTTCCCTGATACTAGTAAGGCTGAGAATCAATTTCACATGTTGGTGGGCCTCTCGGAGTCCTTCTGAGAATTTCTGGTTCACATCATTCACCCACTTTTCTGCAATTGTTTTTATATATTCCAGACCTAGCCGTTTTCTCATTATATGCTTTACGAATGTCCACCACTCCCTGGAATGTCTTTTCACTTTGATTCCGATGTCTTTTATTCTATGAGGTTTTCATTTTAATGAAAACAGATTCATCAAAATATATATTTTTGTATATGCTTTCTGCATCTTTTTAAAAAATCTTTTTCTATTTCAAGTTTAAATTTCTCCGGAAAGTATTAACATTTTGCTTTTTACATGCATGCCTTTAATTCACTGGAGTTTATTTTTGCGATTCGGATGAGGTAAGAATCTAATTTTTTCCAATGAAATAACTATTTTCCCCAGCATTATGTATTGAATCATTCATCCTTTTCCCTTTTGAAATGCCTCCTCCGTCAAATATGCACAGACCTGTTCCTGAAGCTTCTCTTCCGTTGGCTTGTCCAAAAAGTCAAGTCATTTTCTGCTCCAAAAAATATCCCTATCTTAATTAGTTCAGCTTTATAACAAGCGTCCATATTTGGTAGGACAAATTCCCCTGCTATTTCTATTATCCATCTTCAAAACTGTCTAGCTTATTCTTAATCCTTTGTTTTTCCACACAAATTTTAAGGTCAGCTGCTCACATTCCATGAAAAATCTACAGGAATTTTGATTGAAATGGCATGAAATTGATGTATAAATTTGGAGAAAAGTGACATCTTTCCAATATAAAGTCATTTCATCTTTGCATTCGTACTCTTGTGTTTCAGTCAAGACTGCGTTGATGTTATGGCAGATTCTGTCACTTGCCAACAGACTTCTTTTTCTTCCTTGATAATGAAATTCAAGTACTTTTTAGAGATGGCCACCAGCCTCGGGTGTTGAACACACAGTAAGCATTCAATAAACGGCAACTTCTTCCTGTCATCACCCCATGGCCCACGTTTAGTAATCAAAGTAAAGCTCTTTGCAGGGGTTGATGAATCACGGCCCACAGGGCAGATCTGCCTCACTTCCTATTTCTGTAAAGAAATGTTTATTGAAACACAGCTATGCTCTTTATTTACACATTGTTTATATTTTCTTTCACCCTACAGCGGCACAGTTGACTAGTTGCAACAGAGTCTGACTATACAACATCGGAAGCCTACTTCGGAAGGCTTCTGAAGAAAAAGTTTGCCAACTCCTAGCTTAGACACTTTCCTTAGCCAGTTATTTGTTTGGACGGGTCTATCCTATTTTCCCAGATGCTTACTGTTCCATTCTTTTTTGCAATTTGAAGTGCCCATGGGGCCCAGAGTTAGCCGAACGCCTCTGGAAAGATGACTATGAAAAAAGAACTTGCTGTCACCTACTCCTCCGCCTTTTTGCTGCCTCAAGTGGAGACTGATGCCTGGAGCTTGGAGAGCAGTCTTGCAGTCATGGGGCAACTCTAATGGGGAAAGTGGAGGAAGGCGAACAGGGCCGGCTGTGCCATTTGCAGGAACCAGTACAAAAATAAAAATACAGGACCCCTTGTTTAAAATGCAGGGGGGAAGGTACTGTGAAAGGTAATCACAACATAAAGCCTTTTTCCTTTCTTCTGTGGTTTGTCTCTTGACCTGCCAGGGTGCCCTTTATTTGCTATCGAATGGTGTCCTCAGGAAAGAAAAATTAAAATCACAAATTAGCTTGAATTTTCTCATGTTCTTTTATATTTATATATAAAGTCTATAAATTACAAATATATAAAAATTCTCAGGTTCTTTATATTTATATATTTAAATATCTTTCTATTGGGCAATGCTAGTTTTTAAATGCAGATAAAATAGCCTTTGACTCATGTGCAGAACCCCCAAACTACACAACTTGTATTTCAGAGCTTATACATGCTTATGTATTTCATTCCCACCCAAAGAGCAGAAATGCTGCGCAAGACTAACACAATTGTCTTTTTTTCATGTCTCGATTTGTACACATTCTACCAACTCTCTCTACTTTAGACTTACTGATAAGTAAGAACTGAAAGGAAAAGATACAACGGTTGCCTTAACTTTCCCTTCCCTTGTATTTCATCATTTTCAGTATAAACGAAATGGCTAATATAGGGAAGCAACATAAGTAAGAAAGGATATGATAGGGTTAGATTCCCTGTTTATTCATGTTTCTTAGAATATCATTACTTTCTTTCTATATTTGAAGCAAGTTCTGATTTGAATGGAAAATGTACCTTTTTCTGGGGTGTCATGTCCCCAACTTAGTCATAGATGTAACATGCCTGCCTACCTAGTACTTCGAGTCTCACTGAACTCCCATACATTGTGGGTCAACCAGAGTCCCGTGTTCGTGGGCTTTCACAGAGGCTATATGTAAATGAGGTGGCAAGGAATGGCACACATGTATATTTCACATATCTTCTCTGTTCACACACATGTCCCATTGTCCTGTCGGACTTCATTCACTAAACGCAAGTTCAAAGATGAAATTACCAAGACTTTCAGAACAGCAACGCAGAGCCCTGAACCAAGCACGGAGCCCTACTATGTGTAGGGCTTCGTGTGACTTTACAGATCACATGCCCACAAGCCTGGCCCTGACAAGACCCGGATGAGCCAGCCCACTGAGCCTCGCTCATCGCACTCATGGTGGAGCTGCCAAATCGAGCTACCTTTGAACATTTTCTCAACTGAACAATGAGTGTCCTTAAGATTGAAGAGCGTTTTTCATTTTCTAACAGCTGAAACCACTGGTCTTTTGTTTCTCCCTGGCATATTGGAGTTTTCATTGCTATTGTGGGCTCCTGGGTGGCTCAGTCAGTCAAGTCTCCGACTCTTTTGTTTCGGCTCAGGCCATGATCTCAGGGTGGTAAAGCTGAGGGTGGGGTGGGGGGAGGGGCAGTGCATGGGGCTCTGGGCTGATAATGCAAAGCCTGCTTGGGATTCTCTCTCTGTCTCTCTCTCTCTCTCTCTCTGTCTCTCTCTGCCCCTCCCCTTCTGTCTCTCTTTCAATAAATAAATAAATAAATAAATAAAACTTTTAAAAACATTAAAAAAAAAGAATTGTTATTGCTATTGTAAAATACAACCTCTTAAATTGTATTTTCTAATTGTCATTGCAGTGGTATCTTAACACAATTGATTTTTTTTTTTTTTTATGCCTGTAGTTTATTCAGAATCTTTGCTGAATTCTCTTGCTAGTTTAAAAAGATTCCCTTAGGTTCTCCTAGATACTCTTGGGTTTTGATCACAAAACAGAATACATAAATATTGAAAGTGTTGCTTTGTTTTTGTCAAGCTTGATACCTTTTTTTCTGGTCTGGCCACAACCAGCACAATGATGAGCCGAGTTCCTGCTCTCAGTCCTGACTTCAAATGGAATTCTCTGCTCGTGATTAAGTATGCTATTTGCTATAGAATTTTGATGACTTCTCATCAAGTAGGAAGAAATTCACTGCTATCTTTATGTTGCTGAGAGTTTTTATAATGAAAGAAAGCAGTTTCCTCAGATTTTTCTGCACCTATTGAGATAGTCAAATGTTTTGTCATTTAATATTTAATGCAGAGAACTATATTAAAAATTACTAATTTTAAGCATTCTTTATATTCCAGAACTAAACCCAACTCAATCATGATGTATTACAATGTTATCTATACATATTTACATATACACTCATACACGGATATGTATCTATATAAATTTAATATGAACATCTGTTTCATGAATGTTAATAGATTACAATTTACCTTGTAGTTCTTGTCTGGTTTTGTTATTAAAGTTACATTAGCCTTATAAAAGTTGATGGGAAGCTTTCCTTCTTTGCTTATTCTCTTTATTTATTAACTCATGCGTATATTTAACAAATATTTATTTAGGAGGTGCTATAAAATACAAGAGTTATCTGTTTCTTAAATGTTTGAGAGAACGTACCTATAAATGACCTGGATCTTGGGTGAGTTTTTTCTTTATTTAGTGTGTTGTTGCTCTTGTTGTTGTTGTATTTTTAACTGCTGACACAATATCTTTACCAGTTTACTTCTTCTTGATTCAATAGTAGTAAGTTATATTTTTCCCAGAAAGTTTCCATTTCACTTAAGTTTTTAAATGTCCTTCATAACTTCATCATATCAATGATTATTTTCATACATTTTAAAGTTTATAAATATATACTCCCACCAGATTATAAACTCTGTCAGGCCAGACATTAAAACTATTCTTCTGAATATGCCTGGAATCTAATAATGGTAGGTGCTCACGTACTATAATATTGAGTGAGCAAATGAATGAATGAATGAATGAATTATCTACTTAAAGAAAACTGTGAGAAAACTTTTTGATCTCCATTTCATACACTGTTGTGGCACACTTGTCTATTTCTATTATTTACTATCTTTTACTACAAATAGAAATTGATGCATCTAATTTTACCAGCAGATTTAGGAAGATTTTGCTGCATTTAAAGAATACTTCAAATTCATTTTAAGCAACCATTTTATTACTTTGTGTAGCTCTTAATATTTTTAATAACTTAATTCAATACTCTAAAACCAAATTTCGCTGCAACATGTTCAGAAAGTTTTCTTTCTTCCATGAAAATTGAACCTTTCTAACCAAGTAACAGTTGCTAAGGGATTTGGAATGGAGATTAGCATAGATTTGGGTAGCACAAATGATCCTTTGTGCATGGTAAACAGTCTACTTTTCATTTAAAAAATTAATATCCGTGTCTGTGATGCTCACTAAGACTAGTTTGAAAATAAGCTAAATATAATCCTCTTCTCTTTAATTTCCATGAGAGCAACACCACTCCATCTGATTATGTAATGTCAGAAAATTCAAGTTTACTGTCTAAATGCATAGTGCCTCCATGTCCTAATGCTGACAGTCTTAAGCAGTAATTAAACTTCTATCTCTTTAAGGATGTTCTGAAAATACACTCAGGGCAGGCAGTCCAAACAATCTGAATGTAGAAACATTTTAATTTTGTTGCCTCAGAATTTTGGAAATTACTCAGGGTTTGTTTGTGTGTGTGTTTTTTTTTAATCTATTGGGTTTTGTTTCTTGTTTCTTGGTTTGTTTGTTTGTTTGTTTTTTAAGAGACTCCTACCCTTGCCACCAATTTCCTTCACTTCAGATCCTTGTCACCTTTCCCCAGGGGCGTGTCTCCACTATCCTCATTCTAACTGGCTACAAATCTACTGAAAGAAGTCCAAGTCCAGCTGCCGCAGGAGGGAGTTCTACCTAGCTGCTTCCATCTCAGGACTTCCAAAGAAGTCAGCTTTGGGACAAGATAACGTCTGTGCACAGCACATGACTTCTCTCTGGGACAACTTTCTTAGGGTCCATTGTATACCTCTGACTTGCCTTGTGTTCTGAAGATTTCCAAACTCATTACAAACGTTCAAATAATTCAATTTTCCCAAGGAGATCTTTTAAAACTGTTCCTCAAAGACTGCCTTACTGTAGCCACAAAGGACAATTAGGTGAAAACTTTATAGCGTCAACCAAGAGATAATACTACTCAAAGGGACAGAAGAGGAAGTGAGAACTCACAGCAAAATCACTAGTCAAGATGAATTGTTAGACAGTGGCTAACGCATCACTTGAATGCATAGATGAATGAAAGGAGTAACTTCAAAAAGTCAAATACTTTATCTTTGAAAACTGTGTGATTAATTACTTCAGGGTTATTTATGGAGCATCCCAGGTACAGCTGGCATTCTAGTAGTTCTTGGGAGGCATGTAAAAATCACGCCTCTATGGAGTTTATGATCCATTGACAGTAATACAAGATCTCCTATAATCATATTGAAAATTATCTGAATTACTTTGAATTCCAAAATTTATCCTTGTATCAGAACATATGCTCCTATATTTTTCACAGTTTCCGGATTTCTAGCCTTCTTCTGGTGTGGAGGTATGGTGGGGGGCAGTGGGCAGAGGTTCATTCCTCTCAAGTAAACCCTAAGCAACTGAAATACGATGAAACCCAGTAACACCTGGAGAGCAGGTGGAAGTCGGACAGACCTTTACATGACATAAGGTAAGGGTTAGACCAGTGATTCTCAAACTTGACTATCCATTGGCAGAGGTGGCTATGTAACTTGGGGTCCAGTACAAAATAAAATGTGGTGTGATACCCCTTATTCAAACAGGAAATTAAAGTTTTCTTCTTTTTTCCATGTTCTCTTTCTTGACTATTAATGGTGCTTTTTATTTACTATTTAATAATGTTCCAAATAAAGAACATTTAAAATCTCAAATCATTGGCAATTATATTGTGCAATGCCGGTTGTGAATGCAAATTTAAAAGCATTCAACTCATACACAGAATCACCAAAATTATGTAATTCTTATTTTACGGTTCAACAAACCTATGTATTTTGTTCTTACTACAACAGTGGAAATGTGGCACAAAACTAATCAATTGTCTTTATTTCACTTTTTGATTTATGCACATTCTACTAACATTCTCTGTCTTTGGCTTACTGATGAATAAGGAAGGTCCAAAAGTCAAAGGTGTGCCCTATCTTTCCTTTTTCTTTCATGTAAGAGAAAGTCTGAATGGAAATGAAATGACTAATATACAGAAAGGACATAAGTAAGACAGGACAGGATAGGGGTCCTTGGTCATCTGTAGTGCTCAAAAAATTACTGTCTTCTGAGTTTGAAGCAACTTCTGGTTTGAATGGAAAGTGTAGTTTCATTGGGCTGTTCTTCCCCCATTGACTCATAGTGTAATATGGATGACTTACTCTCACTTTAAGCCCCACTGAACTCCCGTGCATGGTGGGTCCAATGGAATTCTGTGCTCCACCTCAGAAGCTATACGTGAATGGCGTGCTCCGTTGTCCCATCAAACTTCACATCAAAACAGTTTCAAAGACAAAGTTATCATAAATTTCAAGATGGTGACAGCAGAGCCTTAAATTTTTTTTTAATGTTTATTTATTGTGCGAGAGAGCAAGCAAGGGAGGGGCAGAGAGAGAGAATCCCAAGCAGGCTCTGTCTGACCTGAGCTTGAGCACAGAGTTTGACTCTGGGTTCAAACTCACAAACCATGAAATCATGATCTGAGCTGAAATTAAGAGTTGGACACTTAACCTAATGAGTCACCCAGGTGCCCCGACAGCAGAGCTTTAAACCAAGCGTAGGGTCTTTCTGAGTACAGGCCCATGAAGCCAACTGTGCACATTGGACTCATCTGAGGATCTTTAAAAAATACTGATACCTGGAGTTGCCTTCAGAGGTTACAATTTAATTGATATTTAATTGATATTTAATCTGATATTCACCTGAATATCAGAACCATTACAAAGAAATTCTATGTGTAAGCAAGGTTAAGATCACTGGGGTTCAAAAGTTTTGGCATTACTGTTCAAGGGGAATGGAAGAAGTAACTAATATTCTAAGAAGTACAGACTGGGACCATGAGTTACCACTTTTCACTACAGTATTAGAAGGATTATTTTTATTTTTATTATGAAAACAATCCAGTATACATCGCCATATGGAGAATGCACCTTCTCAGAAGTTTTGCTGCAATGCAAACCGGTTCCTGTTTAGAGGGCATATTGATAGCACTTATCCAACTCCTAAATGGTAATTAAAGCAGTGTTATTTCTAAAAAAGAAAGAAGAAAGAAAGAAAGAAAGAAAGAAAGAAAGAAAGAAAGAAAAAGAAAGAAAGAGAAAGGAAAGAAAAAAGAAAATAGAGGGAGATGAAATGAAAATGAGGAGGAGAGAAGGAGGAGGAGGAGGGGGAGGAGAGAAGAAGGAGAAGGAGGAGAAGAGCAAGAGGAGGAAAAAGAAAAAGGCAGCAAATAGAGAAAACATAAGGTCCAACATAAGAAAATGGTTAAATAAATTACAGTGTATCCACGTTCTTATTTGCCACACACCATTTAAAAAAATGATTTTAATCTACACGTGTTACCTAGGGGGAAAAAAAGGTTCATAATATATTGTCAAGAAAAATATTTTCAGAACTATATAACTTATATGAGTTCATTTGTATAAAATATAAGTAGATAAGTTATTCATATTTATCTCTGTGTATATGTGTAGGTTAAGAAAAAAAATCCGGAAGAATATCAATTAAAGAAATAACAGTGGTTAGCTCTGAGTAATGGAATCTGTGTAACTCTCCACTGTTTGCTTTATACGTGTCTATGAAAGTGAACTGCATTACAGTTATGTGTTAGCAAAGAATGAGAAACAAATATTAATAGCAATACGAAAAGAAAAATCATTAAATTCAGATTCCAAAGACATTGTATGCATTCACACATTTGTTTTGCACAGAGGATGAAAAACAGCACTAAAGCTGTTTATGCTTTAGGCTCTCCATCTGAAAACTGTGGGTGCTGGTTCCTATCTCTTAGAGATAAGTGAAAGTTTATGTATTTCCAGAGACTAAATATGAATTCAGGCTATTATTCTTACAAATATTTAGTATGCATCCTGACTTTAAAACAGTATAATAAAGTATAAAATATTATAAACATAAAGTATTACGCGCTTCCTGATTTTGCTGTCTGACAAAATCAAAGTCATATCTCTTAGGCCAAGGCGCCATCAAAGACCTTATGATTTACATTGAAAGAAGCAGGGGAGTGATATTTTAGGATATTTAACATGGACCGGTCTCCCTCAAGTCCTTGCTATTGTTCCCAAAGATGTCCTTATTCTTTCAGAAAAAGATAAATGGTTGCAATTGTCCCTATTAGGATGGAGGAAAATCCAAAGGAAAGCACTTCCTCACTAATTCCCATCTCCATAGAAACCGCTCAGCTCCTCAAGCCTCTTGTCTACAGACATCAGTCCACAGTTTTCTGATATTAGGCAGCCTGAGCCCAGAGCCTGCGTTCTCTCACATTGTGATACCTTGAAGGGTGAGTGGAAAGAACAAAAAAGACTTGTGCCAAATCTTTAAAAATCCCACTGCATCAAATTTAAATCCTTCCTGTATTTTTTTTTTCAAGTTTCTAAGAAACTATCCCAAACCCAAGTTAAACAGACCCACGCAAAATGTGCCTCTTATCAGAATGCCTTTAATCCTGCATATCCCTTTCTGTTATTTACACTTAAATAGTGTATTGATAAGAATTTCCTCTCTCCCTTAACTTTTTTTTTTTTTTTAATATGTATATCCTCAGACGGCTGAGATTAGGCTGTGGGAATTTTTACCTGCTGTGTGAATAAGTCACTTTAATGTGGAAGTGATAGATGAGTAGTATTCAAGTCCCCATGCCCCTTTGTTCCCATTCAGATCATGGGCTGGGGGATGTTATAGTAAATAGCCTAAGGTTGATTGGAAATAATTTAACTCAGTGGCTAATTGGATTTAATAATTACACCAGCGCCTTAAGTGCATTGAAGTCCATTGACCTGAAAAAGAATGATCAAACTAGAATTCTGGGGTTAGCTGGGATGATAGAAGTTTAGAGCTGGAACTTTAGAGATAATTTAAGTCAGGATTCTAACCTTAGTTTGGGTAAGCCAAGGAATTTAAAAAACAAACCAGCATCAGAGTCCCCAGCCACACCCACTGAGTCAGAATCTACAGGACTGGGGGGGCTAAAATTCACATTTTTATTGATATGCAAAATTATTTCTATAAGCAGCTAAATTTGGGAACTGCTTTCCTAGTGTTACCTGTCATTCTCCCCGCAGCCCATTTTACAGATGATAACATCGGTACACGGAGGTCTGGCTCAGAGATTACAAACTCAGTGCTTTCCAGATCCAGATGATGAAGCAGGGGGTGGGCCAGAATAACACAACAGAGAGCAGTGAGGACGGTGGCCACTAAGACAGCACGAGCTCCAGTCAAGGGCATGGTACTACTCGGCTCTGGTCAAGCGTCATAGAAAATGCAGGCCCAAGATCAATGGATTATCCTTTTTTTTTTTTTTTTTTTTCCCAAGAGAAACTGGATATCCACGTTTTTAGGTGGAATTTTCTAATCTTCTCAATGCTGTAGGAAAAACAAAGCAGATGTTTGGACTGAACCACGGCCTGTAGCTACCAGTTTGCCACTCCCTTATAAAAATAAAAAAGTGACTTGTCAAGCATCATGCAACACTAGGAGAGAGTAACGGAGGTTTCTTGGCACCCCGATCCAAGCTCATTTCCCCTGTCCTATGCTCCTGTTTCTTCAAGTGATAGCAACTTGTGAAAGTCAGAGGGAGGATGACCTTTACATTTCCTCCCAACACGAAATTCTATGATTTTGTCCTAGGCAACAGCTAGAGGGCTTTTTTACAGTGGTTTCACATCCCTCTTTTAAGAGACTCTCTTGGCCTTTAGAAAGGCATAGTTTGCACACTGGTTAAAGTAAAAGCTAATGGCTTGATGAACACATAGGACCAGTCCTCTAATCATGTCCCCAGCTCCAGATCAACAATCAGAAGCTGACGGCTCAGTAGCTTTGTTTTCATTACATCTGTCTTGAAAAATAGGGAGTTATCAAAATTTAGATTAACAACCTTAAAAACAGGCTTCAGGGAATATTCACAACTCTTAGGTGAAAAGCTTGGACGCAAACACTGAACAGGTTAAACACAGCGACCCTCACTGATGTGCTATGACTTGACACGACCATTGGCTATCAGCTCCTGCCCCACCAGCCCCAGAAGCACCCTCTCCTCCAGCCCCCTACGCTTCCCTGAGTGACAGCAAACCCATAGGCAACAACCCAGGGTTGCAAAGTGCCTGAGTCACAAGGTATTGAGAAGGCTTGCAACGCTAAAATTGTCTTCCTGGAAAGGCACGAAATTCCACACTTCACTTTCTCACACCCCTTGATATTCTATCCCTTAGAAATGCATTTTGGTTAAATGGCTGACCTCTTTTCAAATGAGAAACCCCCTGGGAGGGCCCTACCCTAGGGTCGATTTGTTTAGCAGTTGGCTTTAGTTGAGGGCTCCTGAAAAGCCACATGGTTGTGATGCAAAGGAAAGGCAACTCAGGGGTACAGGTCACTTCAGAGGGTCAAAGACTCGTTGAGACATCGGGACTGGGGGAAAAGCAAACAGCAAAAATATCTCCACAATATCGCCACACTTGGTTATGAAGGGAAAGGTAAGAAAAGGACTTGGAAATAAACCCAAAGTGAACTTAATCTTACCTCAAAACTTTACTTGGGGATATCTGGTGAAGGAGTCAGGGAGTCAGGCCTGGCCGGACGCTGTTGTCCTCATGCTGGGGGAAGCTTCAAAGCCCTAAGAAATCTTGTTTTTCTCTCAGTCATACCTACCACTTTTCCTCCCCCGCCCACCATCGTTTTTTTTCACATCTTGAATTGGTAATTATTTTTTAGTCATTCATGTTGAAATTTTATGACAACTGACCAGGATTTGTTTTCAATTCAAACAAAGACCAGTTATGATTTTTCTATTAAGACCCAAACCAAGCAAAAATCCTTATATTGATTACACAGGGCACATGTCATTCCCTTCTTAATTAGTTAATGATTTTTCCTTAGGAACATCTCTGCATTATTGATATGTACTAGAAGAAAGAAAAGGCTCACCATTTTGATGCTCTAATACCCACAAATGCCGCAATTACAGTTGTTAAAAGTAGCTGACTTTAGAGAGCTTCTTCTTGCCTGGAGTGCCAGCTGAGCTCAGAATGACTCTTTGGAGCAATGTGCTTCCTGTGCCTGTCAACTTTTCTTGTTTTTTAACTTAAAAACTATGGGTTTGTCAGATATAATAAAAATGAATTCGACAATAATAGTTTCCTTCCTTCCTTCCTTCCTTCCTTCCTTCCTTCCTTCCTTCCCTCCTTCTCTCTTTCCCTCCTTCCTTCCTCTCTTCCTTCCTCCCTCCCTCCCTTTCTATCTTTCTTTCATTTAAAAATAATTTGTTGGGGCGCCTGGGTGGTTCAGTCAGTTGAGCATCTGACTTCAGCTCAGGTCATGATCTTACGTTTCATGGGTTTGAGCCTGTGTCAGATTCTGTGTGTGTGTGTGTCTCTCTCTCTGTCCCTTCCCTGCTCATGCTCTGTCTCTCTCTCAAAAATAAATTAAACATTAAAAAAAATTTTTTAAATAATTTGTTGAGGGGTGCGTGGGTGGTTCAGTTGGTTGAGCGTCAGACTCTTGATTTTGGCTCCAGTCATGATCCCAGGTTGATGAGGTCAAGCCCCACATTGAGCTCCACACTAAGTGTGGAGACTGCTTAAGATTCCCTCTCTCTCTCTTTCTCTCTCTCTCCCCTCCCTGTCCCTCTCCTCCACTCATGCTCTCTCTCTTTAAAAAAAATAAATAAATAAGGGACTAAAAATAATTTGTTGAATGCCAAAGACGTGCCAGGCATTGCTCTAGCCTCTTGGGATTGCAAAGATGAATAAAACACTATTTCTGTGTTTGAGGAAATTCTTAATATGAGCAAGGTCACTTGTTCATTCCAGAATGAAGACATCAACAAATTGCTACATCAGAGGAGAGGAGAGAGCGATGAGCTCACGCTCCACGAAGAAGTCAGGAAAGTCTGCAGAGAGTGCACGAGAGCCATGCTAAATGATGAGGGGGGGTTGCTAAGTACAAAAGGAAAAGAGCACTTTAAGCAGGAGGAACAGGCTGGCACAAAGGCAAAGTGGGATCAAGGAAATGTGTGCTGGTTCCTCGTGACTGGAAATTAGTTGGAAACAGTGGAAAGGTGGATTGAAATAGCAATCATAACCTCAGAAAGGGATTGGAGTATTAACTCAGAATGACACACTAATAAATGGGGACTTAATTCTGGAGAAAATTGGGATTTGTTGTCAAATGTTAAGTGAGACCAAAATTGTATTTTACGTTTTTTTCTAGGTGCTGAGGGTGGAGGAGGGGAGTGTAGATAGACTAAAGGTGATGTTTTCCCACATATCGATTTTAATCCACTAAAGGACCGGAGGGAGACAAAATTTCCTTGTCTTCTCTGTACAGATATGGATTCAGGCTGAAAAAGGTTAAGTTAGATGCCCAAGGCCAAATGATAGACTGAGGATTCAAACCAGATCTCCTGATTCTTGTCCCAGTGAGAATCCATGGCCCCTGCTGGCTTCTTCTCAACATGGGAACAGTAGCTGCTAGTGAAAGGACACTTACAGTTGGCCAGGCACTGATCTAGGCTCATTGCCTTCATTGCCTCTTCTGAATCACAGTGAAATGTGTGAAATCTAAATGACTGTGTATGGTAAATAAGAAACCGAGGTCTGGAGAGATTAAACAAGGACGCAAGGATGCATTAGCTAGTCATGACGCTGGGACTCAAAACTGGCTCTATCTGAATCAGGACACCCGCTCTTAGCTACTCTGCTGTAGCTCTTCCCAACACTTAAGAAGAAAAACAAAAACACGCCATCAGTCTGCCCTGGAAGAGACATCCACAGACGTTGGATAAGCGTTGAACGAAGTTGGAGTCATGCGGCAAATTAGCGGCAGAGCCAGACCTAGAAAGAAACCAGGTCTCTCCACCAGCGTTCGTCACACAACCACGCTGGACAGCAATCCACTTCAGACCTAATTTAGACAGACGAAGTTGTCAAACCCACATGGAGAGAGGTTACAGAATGCCTGACGTTGGCTTGAAATCTCCGGCCTCCAAGATAAATTTTTCAAAACCTCATCTCCTTTCCGGTATGCTGCCAGCCCGGGGAGGTGGCTCAGGCGGGAGCTGACCCCTCGGATGGCCTAATACTCAGATCTTGAAAAGTTCAGCAGTCATCTCGGAAAACTAGATGAGATGGAAAGAGGGATTTGTGCTGGTTACAATGAAGAGCCTTAACCAATATTTAATTTTTAATTCACATAAAACGAGCTCAGCAAAATAACAGGCAGTGAAAACACTTCCCAAAGCGAGCTCTCACTGCATACCATACTTTGAACATTACTTAAAACACGATTTCTCACTGAAACAATCTAGAAAAATGTGATTACGCCAGAAAGAAAATGAAGGTATATGCTAAGGAGACATTTGTCTTCTAGGAATTTAACTACAAAATAATTAAATTCAATGGAGTGTGTAATTATACAAAAACGAAACCTGATCTCCCTAGAAACTTCCCTCCTACTACCTCAGGGGAACGAGCCAGATCCCGTGTTTTTTCTTGTTCGCATTTTCTGTATTAATCTTGTCATGATCCGTAGAAAAGAATCCCATTATAACATTTCAGATGGGTTTCCCATCTTCTGGAGCCTCACTGAGGAGAAGGGTCTGTTCTGTCATTGCTGCATGTGCTACCAGGTCCCTCCTGGCAAGCAGAAGAGACCGAGGGCGCAGTGGCCCTTGGCTGTGGCCCATCTGTGTGCCCAAGACCGTGACTCTTTGTAGAACAAAAGCCTTTCTCATTACAGGCACCAGGCTGATGAAACTGAGTTTTTTTTTTAACTATACCATTCAGATAAATCTCTTCAACATGTTCACAGACTAAACTCTAACTGACACAGTATATGTCTTTTCAAAAGTATATTTTGGGATAACCTCGTTTAATTAACATTTAGTGGCTTATTAAAACTGAAAGGAGATAAGAAGGGAATGCATTTTTCAGATTCCAGTTGGATTTTTTACCTTTCTGTTAACTATGTGATCCACATGCATTTAAATTCTGTTCCATAGTATAACTTTTCCTTCATATTTTCATCAGTACCTTGAGAAAGAGTCTTGCTCAGTATATGGTATCTGAAAATTGATAACAACTTTCCTGAATCCGTTTGCTCTGAGTTAATCACTTATCAATTACTATTGAGGCTATTTTTTTCCCCAGCGAAGTTTGCCATCATGTGGGGAAGTATGTAGCCACGAATAAATAGGCATTTCCCACAAGCCATTCTTCATTACGTGACGGCAGCAGGTTTAAAAAGAAGAGACAAGGCATACCTGGGTGGCTCAGTCGGTAGAGCTTCCTTCTGACTTGGGCTCAGATCATGGTCTCCTGGTTCATGAGTTTGAGCCCCTTATCAGGCTCTCTGCTGTCAGGGCAGAGCCCACTTTGTATCCTCTGTCCCCCTCTCTCTCCGCACCTCCCTCGCTCATGCTCTCTCTCTCTCTCAACAGTAAATATTTACAAAATAATAACAATAAAATATAAAAAATAAAAAAGTAAAAAGAAGAGACAGATCCACCCGTGCTCTTTTCTCTCCCAGTCTCTCTCCTTATTCCTTTTCCATGCCCTTTAAAGGGGCTTTGAGCAAAAAGAATTCTGAGTTACAACCTTAGCAGCAGTAAGTGGAAAATCTCAGCCACCATTATTCTTGCCTGCATACACACGAATTTCTTTTGTCATATTAAGAGATTGGTGATATAGTAGGAGAGGTGTCACAATAACTTGCCATATCTATCTTCGTGGTTCTCTTGATGAAAGCATTATGGCAATTTGGGGATTCTACAGGGTGCATCTCTTTAACGTCAAGTCCTCACAATTCTTTCCCCTCTTCTCCAGAACTTTCCCCTGCTGTCTCGCACCATTTGCTTTTCAGGACCCTCTCTTAGCCATGACAACCCTGAAGCAGAAGTTGTAAGTTCAGAAAAGCATGAAAACCTTCCCATTTCTCTCTTTTCCTAAGATAAAACACCCACTA
This sequence comes from Panthera tigris, assembly GCF_018350195.1. Classification (NCBI taxonomy): domain Eukaryota; kingdom Metazoa; phylum Chordata; class Mammalia; order Carnivora; family Felidae; genus Panthera; species Panthera tigris. The sequence continues at coordinate 19,821,563 of NC_056676.1, forward strand.
TGGAACAAAGATAGAGTCCCCAGGCTAGCTGCTTCAAGCGCTTATCAGTTCCAGAAGAAACTGATTTTTTTGAAAGTCCTTTGATATATACTTTAAGGTGAGATTTGGGGGTTCTCTGGAGTGAATTTTCATGTGGATGTTATAAACCCAATAGAAACGTTATTGACCTATGCCATTTGTGAATATGCTACTACAGTCAATGCCCAAATCAAATCCCTGCCTTTCTCCAGGAACCCCGTGGAGTTTACAGATTAATTCAATTGCAGAGTTAGGATCTTTACTGTGATCCTCTGCAGGGCAGTAAAAAGAGCAAAGGACTTTAGGGATAGACTGTCGGAGTAGGAACAATAAGTCTTAGTGAAGTTTTGTTTTGTTTTGTTTTGTTTTGTTTTGTTTTGTTTTGTTTTGTTGAATGACTCCCTCTAACTTTAGTACAGGAAGGTTTCTCAAAACATAAGCAAAGAAGATTCCTTGTTCTGTTTGTGTACAAGCACGTGTATTTAATGATTGCGAGTCAAAATATATCACAAAACCTTGGTCTTTGTGGAAAGGGCTGCATTTGCATCGAAAGAGGATGGCTAAGAGACAGAGACATGATCCAACTGCATCACAATACTTCATTTTCAGTCTTTCTTCTGAAGCCATGACACCAACCGTCCTCACAAGCTGGGAGTGTGAACTGCTTTCTGAGCTTTAAAGCATGGCTTGTTTTCTTCTTTCTTTTTTCACCTGTCTCTCTCTCTCTCTCTCTCTCTCTCTCTCCCTCCCCCCCCCCCCCCCCGTCTCTCCCTCTCCATATATATATATATGGAGAGGGAGAGACAGAGAGAGAGAGAGAGAGGGAGAAATAAGTGAAGTTTCAAGGACACAGTGCCGGTTGCACAGATATTAACCGACTTTTTTCTGACTACAGGATGTCTGTGGGCTCCAAGCAATTTCAATTTCAGTTACCCACTGCGTGTACCCTGCATTACAATGTCTGCATTTACCAGACCCAAACAGAGAATTCCTTATGTGAGTTTACGGTTTTCATACCTATAAATGTATCTATTAACTCTTTTCCATGCATAGGGCTAGAAACAAATTTTTCATGTACAGTTTGACAAAGTGAAACATTACATTTAAATGATATAAGCTAGATGACCAAAATCAGTCATAAAATAACTTAAAAAATGTTTTAAAATATTTATTTTTGAGACAGGGAGAGAGAGAGAGAGAGAGAGAGAGAGAGAGAGAGAGACAGAGTAAGGTGAGTGGGGGGAGTTGCAGAAAGAAAAGGAGACACAGAATCTGAAGCAGGCTCCAGGCTCTGGGTTGTCAGCACAGAGCCTGATGTGGGACTCAAACTCACGAACCTTGAGATCATGACCCGTGAGATCATGACCCACAAGTTAATGACCTGAGCTTGAAATTGGATGCTTAACCGACTGAGCCACCCAGCGCCCTAGTCATAATGTAACTAAAATATTTCATTGCCAGACACTCTTCTAAACATAATAATTTTGTTTCTTAATGTTTTCAGATTCTTAAACTACTACATTTTCTTTTCTTTTTTTGTAATTATATTTATAAATGGTAAAACTTAGAGTCAGAAATTGAGCATCTGATTCATTTCACCTTGAAAAAATCAGTTGTGGATTATCAATGGGGGGGGGGAAGTATATAGCCACCAATATCATATCATATAATATCCATAATATCACACAATATTCATAATATAGCACATGATATTGATGGGAGTTTGGGGTGATGATGGGAATTCAGAGCCAACGGCCAAGAAAGAATTCTTGAAGATGTCTTTGGTGCAAAAAGGTGATTTCATTTAAGCATGGGGACAGAAAGAGCTGCACTGGGGTTGTGACAGGTAACTGGTCATATACCCTCAGTTGGGAGGGGTCAGGGATAGAGTAAGTCTCTAAAGCACATTTTGGAACCAAAGTTTTCAGGACCTTGAAGGGCTAGGTATTGTTAGGAAAACACCATTTATTACTGTTTATAAAACGTCAGTGGTGAGACCCTTCAGATGTATATCAGGGGGCCACAAGCTTGGAGTATGATTGTCAGCATATATCTTGGGGGAGTTGAGATAAAGGAAGTTTCCAAAGGAATTTTTATATGTTAAAGTAGACTTACAGAATAGTGAGGGGTCAGGATAATGTTAAGCCAAGGTTCTCTTTTGCCCCTAGAAAAGTATCATCATCAAGGCGGCTGAGTTCCTAGAGGGAGGTCACTCTGCCTGTTTCAAGGACTTGTCACTGGGCTGTAGGTAGTAAGGGAATTTAATTTTTCATTTGCTTTTGTCTCCCACATCACCAGGGCAAACATTTAAGCCCTCTTACATCTTGATCAGGGTAATATTAGGGCTCCAGGAGTAAAAGTCTACAGGTTTCTGGAGATTAGGCTATGGATAAGATTGCCTTTTTCTTGCAGTTTACTAAGTTATCCGTAAACTGAAGGAGACTCCTGTCCTGCATGACTGTGATCAACCATTTGCTTTTTTTTTCCTTTCCCCCGTTCTTGGGCAGCCGGGAGTGTCCGAGGAATATCACACATATCACACCTGGCAGGGGGAGGGGGGGAGGGGGGAGGCTGCCTTTAGCCTGTACTTGGCCCTCAGCTTGCCCCACGCTCCCTCATCAATATCATACCATATCTGTATCTTTTTTTCTTTTCACCTGTTTGATTTAAACTACTAAGAACAGAAATTTTGTAAGAATGATTTAAGCCTCATATTTTTGGTTTAACTTTCACATTTTTGTTGATGTTGATTCAGCTGAAGGGAGTGAAAAAAGGAAGATATTGATTTTAGGAGCTGAGAGTGTGCCATAATAGTAATGACTTCTGGCTGCCATCACGGTGCAGCTCCTACCGTCCCCCACCAAGCCCCTGGGATGTCCGCCTACTTGTGTCCCTTTCCCTTCACACACATCTTGCCTTCCCTCTGTAAGCTTTTGCTCATAACAAAGGTCAGAAATAAAACGTTTGCCAAGTCCTGAGCGTACTTTATGCTATGTGAGTTAGTTTGTACACACCATTCGATTTAACTTCCAAAATAATCCTCAGAGGTACAGGTCTCTATTTTACAAAAAAAGAAACCGAGGCTCAAAGAGGTGCGCTTCCTTGCCTCAGGTCACGGATCAAATAAGTGCCAGAATGGCAAGTTTTAAAAAATGGCGTGAAGCGTTGCAACTGATGTATACAGAATAGATGGCAGGAATGCGATGGAGTGGCCTCTTCTACCCTGTGGGAGGAGGGGGTGAGGCGTTAGTTAAGACTTCAGCAAAGAGAGGACTGGAGCTGAGCTCTGAAGATGAGGAGAAACCCAGAGTTTTCTGATTCCAAAGTCAAAGCCATTCACACCATACGCTTTCATTATCTCCTCTTCCTGTCTGTCTATCCAGAGAGACAAAGTCTGTCCTTCAGCACCAAGATCAGATTCCACTACCTTCATAGAAACTTGCTGACAACCTTCGTCCTTTGAACTCCTTGAGCAATCATTTATTAGGCAATTTAAATGATGAATAAGAGTATGCGGTCTAATGAGATCCTTTTGTCTTTGAAATGTTTGTTTTATAAATTCTTATGCGTTTGTCCATATTTGGGGCCTATCACATCAAGTATACAGCAAATTGTCTTCATCACACTTTTTACTATTTTTCTTCTAGTGCCTTGGAAATTGCCGCAAAAATCTCAGATGCTTCATAGATCTTTCACATAATTTTAAGATTGTTCTAAGGTTTTAATTAAAACTGACAGTTAACTAAGTCCTAACTGTATATCTGACACTACGATTCAAGCATGATAAAAACATTAGAAAATGAAAGGAGAAGAGGTAGTCAATCTAATTATTATGAGTGTTTTTTATTTAAAAATTTTTTTAAATTTATTTGTTCTTTTTTAAGTAAACTCTACCCCCAGCAAGGGGCTTGAATTCACGACCCTGAGATCAGAGTCACGTGCTCTACCAACTGAGCCAGCCAGGGCCCCCAATGTTTTGTTTATTGCTTTTAGTTTTTTAATTTGAGCATACTTGCCACACAATGTTACATTACTTTCAGGTGTACAACATAGTGATTCAACAAGTTTATACGTTATGCTGTGCTCCCCGCAAATGTAGCCGCCTTCCGTCACCTTACAGCGTTATTACAATATCATTGACTATATTCCTTGGGCCATGCCTTTTATTTCCTTGATTTATTCATCCCATAACTGGAAGCCTGTATCTCCTGCTCCCTTTCACTTCTTTTTCTTAACCCCCCACCCCCTTCCCTCTGGCAACCATCAGTTTTTTCTCTGTATTTATAGGTCTGGTTCTGCTTAAATTATAAAATATTTTAAGTAAGTAAAATTTTATACAGTAATCCAAATTAAGCAAATATGAAGACCCGCCCCCTCAGTAAAAAATCCTTGCAGAAGTCAGTGCGTGGCTTCCTTCCCATCCTTCTCTTCCTTCATAAGAATGGCACCCTACAGCCTTGATCTGTAATCCTTCATTGCTCAGGCATATTTGCCTAAAGGGCAGATTTCTTCTATTAGACACCACTGCCCCTACTGCGGGTCACAGACTGTGACCTATTCGTTTTTATGTCTCCAGCAGCCACACAGGACCTGACAGGCACATAGTAGATGCTTAATGTTGAGTGAATAATGAAAGAATGAGGGTGTACATTTATGTTTAATTCCAGAGAGCTGTGGGGCCCCTGGGAAGTCATCTGGAAGAGTCAGAGAAGATTCAATTTAGAATGATGCTTGAATTTAGACATAGAAGATCAGGGGGAGTTGAACAAATAGGTGTGGAGGAGAAGATGTTCTAAAAAGGAAGTCCACGTACAAAGGCATAGAAGATGAGAAAGTCAGGTACATTCAGGGAATGTCAAACAGTCAGAGTGGCCCTTAGAGCTCTTCAGGAAAGATTTGCCGCACCCCCACTGAGGCCTTGATTCTTGGACACCACCAATAATAATTTTTCCTTCCTAGAAGTACAGATAAGATTTCAACCGATTGTAGCTTTTGTTCTGAAGCAAGTTATTGCAAGACCTCCGTCTCCATTTTCAGAGACAATCTGCTTATCTACTAAATAGAGGAAGCATAGACTGTCTACAGGTGCCCTGCATAAAAAGTCCTTCTTGATTTACAAAGTATGCTCTTATTTATGTCTTAGTAAAAAAAAAAAAAAAAAAAAAAAAAAAAAAGAGGTAGCCCAGTTTTTAAAAAGAACAAATTGAAGAGTTTAGAATACCTGATTCCAAGACTTACTGTAAAGTTACAATAATCAAGACCATATAATAATGGCAAAATAAGCAAACAAACGAAAGATATATAAATTAATGGAAGAGAATGGAATATAAATACAGATCCACATGTATATGGTCAATTGATGTTTTGACAATTTAATGGAGAAAACATAGTCATTTCAACAAATGGTGCTGGAATCATTAGATATATACATTAAAAACAAACAAATTGGGGTTCCTGGCTGGCTCAGTTGGTGGAGTGTGTGACTGTTGATCTCAGGGTTGTGAGTTAGAGCCCCATGCTGGGTGTAGAAATTACTTAAAAATAAAATCTTTTTTTTAATTTTTATTTTTATTAAAAAAAATTTTTTTTAATGTTTATTTATTTTTGAGACAGAGAGAGACAGAGCATGAACAGGGGAGGGGCAGAGATACAGGGAGACACAGAATCGGAAGCAGGCTCCAGGCTCTGAGCTGTCAGCACAGAGCCCGATGCGGGGCTCGAACTCAAGGACTGTGAGATCACGACCTGAGCCGAAGTCGGATGCTTAACCGACTGAGCCACCCAGGCACCCCAAAACTAAAATCTTAAAACAAACAAACAAAACAAAAACAAAAAAACTTACCTAACTGTATACAAAAATTAATTCAAAATTAATCATAGACCTAACAATTAAACCTAAAACTATAATATTTCTGGGGAAAGACACAGGAGATTGGGGTTAGATAGAACATGAAAAGCATAACTCATAACATCATGAAAGCAAAAAACTGACAAATTAGACTTCATCAAAATTTATAACTTCTGTTCATCAAAATACAGTGTTAAGAAAATGAAAAGACCCTCAATTCAGAGACTGAGATAAAATATTTGCAACACATATACATAACAAAGGACATGTGCCCAAAATACATAAAGAATTTTCAAAACCTAAAAGAAAAGAAACCCAATAAAAATAAATAAATAAGGGGAAAGAATTTGAATGGATGGTTCACTATTGAAAATATGCAAATGGTAACAACAAAATCCACGAAAAATGCTCAACATTATTAATCATTAGGAAAATGCAAATTAAAATGACAATGAGATACTACTAAACACTTACTGGCATGGCTAGAGTTGTTTTTAAAACTCTCATTGGGGCGCCTGGGTGGCTCAGTCGGTTGAGCGTCCGACTTCGGCCCAGGTCATGATCTCACGTCCGTGGTCCGTGAGTTCAAGCCCCGCGTCAGGCTCTGTGCTGACAGCTCGGAGCCTGGAGCCTGTTTCAGATTCTGTGTCTCCCTCTCTCTCTGACCCTCCCGCGTTCATGCTCTGTCTCTCTCTGTCTCAAAAATAAATAAACGTTAAAAAAAAAATTAAAAAATAAATAAAAATAAAACTCTCATTATCAGGGTGCCTGGGTGACTTAGTGAAGCATCCCACTACGCTCATGTCACAATCTTGTGGTTCACTGGTTTGAGCCCCGTGTCCGGCTCTATGCTGACAGCTCAGAGCCTGGAGCCTGCTTCAGATTCTGTGTCTCCCTCTCTCTCTGTCCTTCCCCTGCTCTCTCTCTCTCTCTCTCAAAAATAAAATTATCAAGTGCTGAAAAGGAAACAGAACAATTTCTGGTGAAAATATGAATGGTTATAGTCACTTTGGAAAAATTTGGGAGTTTCTTATAAAGTGAAATATGCACTTGCCATACAACTCAGCAATCTCATTTCTAGATATTTACCCAAGAGAAATGAAAACATATGTCCAGATAAAGATTTACATGCAAATGTTTATAGCAGCTTTATTCAGAACCACCAAAAACTGAGAACAATCTAAATACACACGAGTCAGTGAAGGAATAAGCAAATTGTTGTACATCCACACAGTGGAGTACTACTCAGCAACAAAAAGGAGCAGGCTACTGGAACACCTGGATGGCTCAGTTGGTTGAGCGCCTGACTTCGGTTCAGGTCATGATCTCACAACTGGTGGGTTTGAGCCCCGCATGGGGCTCTGTGCTGACAGCTCAGAGCCTGGAGCCTGCTTTGGATTCTGTGTCACCCTCTCTCTCTGCCCCTTCCATGCTCACGCTCTGTCTCTGTCTCTCAAAAATGAATAAATGGTAAAAATTAAAAAAAAAAAGAGGAGTAGACTACTGATGCATCTAACATGGACAAATCTCAAAAGCGTTATCTAAGTGAAAGAACACAGACACAAAGGCTTTATAATGAATGATTCCATTTATATGACATTTTGGAAGAGGCAATACAGTAGGGACAGAAATCAAATTAGGAGTTGCCAAAAATGGAGGTGGAGTGAGGGAACTCACTAAAAGGACATGAGGGGTGCCTGGGTGGCTCATTCAGTCAAGCATCTGACTTCAGCTCGGGTCATTTTCTCACAGTTAGTGAGTTCAAATCCCACATCGGGCTCACTACTATCAGCACAGAGCCCCCTCTAGATCCTCTATCCCCCCTCTCTCTCTGACCCTCCCCCAAGCCCCCTCTGTCTCTCTCTCTCTGTCTCTCTCTCTCTCTTTCTCAAAAAAAAAAAAAAATTAAAAAATAAAGGGTCAGGAAAGAACCTTTTACGGTCATGGAATTTTCCATATCTTGCTTGTGATGCTGGTTATACAACTGTATATGTTTGTCAGAACTCATCAAACTGTGCATTTGAAGTGTACCGTATGTAAATTGTATCTTACTTACAACATGTGACAGAAACCTGTCTTAGCAATCCAAAATAAGAGGAAAGTAGAGATTAGATTATACTAAGAATACTCAATTGCTGTTCTGAAGAAAATACAAAAGGGACCCGGACTCTTCCCTCGTTATAGTCCCTTGGCCATATTGGGTTGACAACCACCTTCTGTTGGTCCCCATCATCTCTGAGCCCAAAACCACTCAAATGACAACACATAGCACTTCAAGCAGTGGACATGGTTTTACATACCTAAAATCTAAAAGAGCATAATGACAACCAAAAAACTTTGATTCGGCCCCCAGCTATTCTGGATGCCGACTCGGAATTTTGTTCCCACTACCTGGACTTAGGGTTGTGAAAGATGTAGTATACACACACACAATTGTAATTCGGTACATTGGACTGTTACCAGACTAAATCATTACTACTCATGTGTTTCCAACGGGACTGCCTTCTCGTTCTGATGATTGTTATTTATTATCTGGGTCACTTGTCTATCCTGTCAACGAAGAAAAAGTGGCATTACCAGCAGTCCGCTTGAAGCCAGGCCAATCAGATCACAACATCACCACATTGTGGAGCATCGTTAGTCCACTAAAAAGGTGTAATCAAAAAGTGGAAATCGTTAAACAGTTCTCTTAGGCCACTGCCCCTGTTTGGATGCCTCTGGGATTTAGATTCCAGAATAAGTCATTCTGTACCATGGATCACATCATGAGAGTGAACCAGATTGCCTAAAAGAGTATGTTGAGAAGCCAAAGTAGCTGTCACAGAACAAAATCCTCAGAAACATCAATAAAGAGAGCTATGAATAATATCAAAAAATGAATAATATCAGCTATGAATGACCTGAGAGGCAATAAAAGAGCCAGGTAGGATCATAGAAGCCAGGGGAATAGAGATTCAAGGGCTTATTGGTCCACTGTGTCAAAATCCATCAGTAAGGTACAGATTGGAAAATGTCCATTAAATATGGCAATGTGGTGGTCAGGGTGATACATACTGAAACCATATTTTTGTTGAGTGATAGAATCGGAAACAGGATGGTTGGGGTTTAAAAAAAAAAGCGTGTCAGGGGGAGATAGGAGATGGTTCTTGCAAGAAACATGGCTAGAAAGGGGAAGAAGAGAGACTGGACTGTAGCTCAAGTGAATGCAGAAAAGAGAGTCTATTTTTAGACTGCCTTCTGTCCTTAATCTCACAGTCTCTTCTAGCACTTTACCCCAAGTCTGTCAACTTGCTCAAGTCTTGACCATCTAAAAGTTGTTGGAAAGGCCAAAGAAACATGGATCTAGGTAGATAGACATTCTTCAGAATCACACAACATAGGGAAAAGCTGTCCTGTATGAGCAAGAAGCCACTAGTAAGATTGAGAAGTTCTAGAAGCATATCGTTATTGCTACAGTGTGGACACCACCAAGGAAATACCAGTCAATGCCACACAGCATCAGCTGAAAGAAAACAGAAGAACCAGTGGAAATATAAGCATCACCCTATATTAGGAAATATAGGCATCACCTCTAACTTAACGAGAACATGTGAGCATCAACCTCAGTGACATCCAGAATTCTAGTTAAAGAGAGTCTGGAAGTGTATGAAAATCCAAAGCGTATGAAATGAGAAACCATATGTAAAAGATATGGTTTGCAAATTTACATATATTACAAGATAATCCTATTTTTGTCAAGACCTAGAACAAGGTAATATGGATAACTGAAGTCTAAAGGTAATAGGGGAAAAATAATTTTATTTTATTTTTTGATGTTTATTTATTTTGAGAGAGAGACAGAGAGAGATGAGTAAGGGAGGGCCGGGAGCGGCGGGGTGGGGGGAAGAGAGAATCTCAAGCAGGCTCCGTGCTGTCAGCACAGAGTCCGACGCAGGGCTCAATCTCCAGAACCAAGAGATCGTGACCTGAGCCAAAACCAAGAGTCGGGAGCTTAACCAACTGAGCCACCCAGGTGCCCCCGGGGAAAAATCGTTTCAAATAGCACTTAAAATGTCTTCCTTTCTTTGATCCTTTTAGTGGAAATTGTAATTAATAAGTGGCATGGTCAGTATTTTGAGTTTCATTTTTGCTTCTGCACGTCTCCTCCCGCAGTGCACTAATAAGTAGTAAAAGAGCCAAAGGAAGACAGCTGGCAGGAAGAAAAACAAAATGCTTCGATCTCGCATTTATTGGATAACCAGCCAATGAAAAACTGAGCATTGGTGGAATGTATCCATATTACAATGTTTACACCAACAATGAAATATCTAAGAATATGCAAAAAGATGTGCAAAGAATAAAAATTTGTTGAGGTTTTGGGGTAAAACAGTTTAAAATAACATTTTAGGGGCGCCTGGGTGGCTCAGTTGGCTGAGCATCCGACTTCGGCTCAGGTCATGATCTCACAGTTTGTGGGTTCGAGCCCCACGTCAGGCTCTGTGCTGACTGCTTGCTCAGAGCCTGGAGGCTGCTTCAGAATCTGTGTCTCCTTCTCTTTCTGCCCTTCCCCTGCTCGTGCTCTGTCTCACTCTGTCTCTCAAAAATAAATACATGTAAAATAACATTTTAAATAAACATTTTAAAACATAGGGAAAAAAAGTGACAGTCAAAGGACCATGAAGGGGCATACTAATATGGATCACAGCATTTGATTGAAAATGTTTGCAGTGAAACTAATTTGAGTTCTAGCGCAAAAAGCATAAGCCAAGAAGGACGCAGCCCAGCCCACCTTTGTTCTTCTGTGTGTCTTCGTTGGGCCTTGTGCAAGTTGAACCCTCAGGGTTCTTGCCTTACGTGAGGCTTGGCTCTCTCTTCTTACACCCAGTGTCCTCCCAGATTCAGCTGCTTTTTCCATCTCTCAGTTGAACCACCAACTACTTTCTTGAGATTCTCCGCTCCCCCAAGACTGGCACATAGTTGCACTCAAATATTTGCTGAATTAATGACTGAGTAGAACAGTCTGTCCAGCCTCACATTTCTTTGCCGTCCCCCAAATTAGACACACTCATCTTTAAAAGATTAGTGCCACTTATCTTTAACAAACAAGAGAAAATAACAAGCTTGCTCCATCATTGTCCCTATTCCCTAATTTCTGAAACTTCATTGGTTAGTGAATACCCAGCAACCCCTCTCAGGTAGAAACTCCTCTTCGTTTTTAAAAAAAGATTTTTTTTTTTATCTTTAAGTAATCTCTACACCCAACCTGGAGCTCAGATTCACAACCCCGAGATCAAGACTTGCACGCTCCACTGACTGAGCCAGCCAGGCACCCCAGAAACTCTCTCCTTGATCCTGGATTTGGGGCTAAGCTGCTGAGACTCATTGCCAGCCCAGAGCATAGCAGGGCTGGCGTCAATGTTAAGACTGGCCATGATCACCTGGATAAAGAAGGTATTTTTTTCCCTCATTCCAAAGATTCTTCCCCTGTGCTTCAGACGGCCCGAAACCAAGTGTAGAGGCTCTGTCTCCCTCCTCCCTAGCAGCTGGAGCTGGTACCATTATGGCAGATTATTTTCCAGCAATGGCCGCAACAGCACTCCCCGGGTCTACCTGCTCTTCTTATGATATGATTCTGACTCTGCTCCAGTGAGTCTATGTTCCCTCCCCCTTGAATCTGTGATGATGGTGGAGGTGAAGCCATGTGCCTTCTGGGGTTAGGTCACAAAAGGCAAGACAGCTCCTGCTGGGGTCTCTTGGATGTCTTGCTCTTAGAAGGCATGCTATGAAATAGCCCAAAGTGGCCACGTGAAGAGACCACACGGAGAGGCCAGGTAGGGTGCTCAAGGGGACAGCCCCAAGTCAGGCCACCAAGTGGACAGTCATTTCTAGATATGTAAGTGAAGACACCTCCAGATGATTCCAGGCTCTACTCTTTGAGTCATCGAGACTTTGACAAGCCGCTCCCTCTGTGGCCTGTGCAAATTCCTTATCCTCACAAGCCACGAACATAATAAGATGGTTGTTTTGTGCCATTCAGCTTTAGGAACATTTATGATGTAGTAACAGTAGAACAAAGATTCATCTAAAAGAACTTATTGTGTCCCTAATAGGTGTTAAATATGCATTTTCAGGGCCTACCCAGGCCTACTAGTTCTTTCCTATGGAAATCTGAGAGATTCTTTTCCCGATCTTCAGAGGACTTGGCAGCTGCCTCTCCCACTTCTCCTGTAAGACTACTTACCCTCTGTGCTCAGAAAGTCGTTCCCTTGGCCTGGTCCTCTCCATATGATGTGTTGTTTGTCTGCAACACAATAGCTATGTGGTTGCTAAGGCTAGTCCACCCTTCAGTGATTCTGGGATTCTTCACCTATTATTGTAAGTCAATTCTAAGTCAATGTCTAAGCCAAAGCTTTCTGGTTACCACTTGGTTCAGATGGGGAAACTTCCCAGGAGTTTTGATCAGCATGTTGCCTCTGCAACAGATCCCATCTCACTGCCCTTTCTGGCTACATTTGGGGCATAGTTAAAAGCACGTTAGAGCATTATTTTGAGGGGTCATTAGGACACCTGTGTCACCTATAACATTGCCCAGCATGCTATAGGACTCAATGCATAATAATTTTTTGTCCCCTTGCTCTCTTGTTCAAAAGGTCTTAAATTCCCCCATGATGTTCCAGAATATTCTTGTTTCTAATCTGAGAAATATTCTAAGGTCAAAGTCCATTTTCAAAGCCAAAAATGATCGTCATGCTGAGGGATTAGCATTCGATCTGAATTTTTTTTTTTAACCTGAGGGGTCTCCGAGCACATTTTCAGGAGCCCACAAGTTTGTCAACATTTTAAGTATCTCATTTTCAGCACTATGATAATTTTACAAATAAAATTATTTTGCAGTGTTCCTGCAAAATTTAGAGAAATTTTCATAAAGTTCCTTTTAATTTCTTCAGTTGATTTTAATTTAATGCTATTTCTCCTTTAGAGGTCCAGAGGTCCACAGACCTGTTCCCATGGCCCTTAAGGAAGTGTTATTGTTGTTGGGTTGTTGTAAACTGGACCATGTCTTTTTAAATACAATTTTTAAACAATGGTTTCAAATCTGTGGTCATTGACTCTTGAAGGGGCCAAGTCAGGGGAGTTCCTGAATCTGTATAGGTTCATCATATTTTTAGACTGAATAAACAATATACTGCACACAGCTTTTCTGTTATTCCTCAAGTACATTTAGATACTATTATAATTATCAATTTAAAGTGCTATTGGGGGTACCTTAGCTCATTCAGTTAAGCCTCCGATTCTTGATTTCTGCTCAGGTCATGATCTCAAAGTTTGTGAGATCGAGCCCCGTGTCAGGCTCTGCACTGACAGCACAGAGCCTCCTTGGGATTCTCTCTCTCCCTCTCTCTGCCCCTTCCTCCCCTCAAAATAAATAAATAAATAAAAGCATTAAAGTGCTACTGAAAAGTCTTTCATATTCGTTTTGGCAAAATTTATTTTTTCAATCAATAGCTAATGGAATTTGGTAACTATGATAGGGGAATACAGAAACTATTTTCCACGTGAAAAGGGTCTTTCTGCTCAAAAAAGGTCAAGCGTCATTTCCTACTCATCTACTCGTTCTGTTGAAGATGACGAATTCAGGCGACCACCCTAGGGAACCAAGGGAGATTTCAGAATTACAGCTTCTAATAAGAAGATTACTTAACCATACGTAATATTCATAATATTCAACAAGGGAAAACAAGAATTATTTCATAACATAGGCCACATTATAATACAGAGATCCAACCAGGGGGTGTGTGTGTGTGTGTGTGCTCGTGTGAAACACAGGGCTGTGTTTTCATACAGATCTCTGATGTAACAACACGTGACAAGATGGCAAATGGCTGGCAAATTTAGCCTATAAATACCTCACCTCACCCAACACTGAATTGATTAAGATATTCTTCACAGGAAATATTCATTTCAAAAGTAAAAAAAAGGATTACTGTTCAAATAAGCCCTTGTTTCAGATAGCTTTTATTTTCCCACACTTACATGACAAAGAATAATTTAGCTAATCTTTTCCTATGGTATTTCTGGCTTATTTCTTAAACAGAAGGGTTCCTGTTTTGAGAAAATTCATAAATGTCCACTTTTCTTTCAAAAACCTGGGTGACCTCTAATATTATTTCAATTTTACAGGGGGTGGAGGGAGGAGTGGCCAATGGGAATCACGTAAAAGTTATTGGTTTGCTGCCATTATAATGAAAACCATGTGTACAGGGAAATTTACAGCCATAAATCTCTCAGTGCACATAACTGCTAATTAAAACCTCATAACAATCTTTTTCAAATAATGAACACAACTTTGAGATCGAGTTTAATTTCATTATTTCAGAAATGGACGTGAGAACTGTGTGTCTGGGAATGTGTTGCTCCGATACTATGACGAGGATACCAGAAGAGAACATCATAGCCCCCATATCACAAAAAAATGCAGGAGGCAGGAGGTTGTTGGCTTTGAAAACCAGCATTTATCGCACAGAACAAACATCCAGTGGGTTTCAGATATACTATTTGGTTAGAAATTTAGATAACCAGTCTCTCCAGGAAGAGAGACAGAATTACTCTAGACAGAATTAATATTAAATTGCATTAAAATTACCTAAGCTTTGCTGAAAACACACCTCACAGTATATGCTGTTATGTGGGTCCAGGAGAAGAAGTGCATGTACTGATGAAACCATGATCCCATTCTTTGAATCTCGACAGCCAGCCTGCCTCTTGGCAACTCTTTCTGGCCAGTCCAAATAGTGCTAAACAAATTCCATGGAGGACAAGTGTCTTTCCAGAGGAAGACAGATTGTATAAGAGGCGTACAATAAAGTCTCAATGATTCCAGGTTACACCAAATTTCAAAAACATTCCATGAACAATGAAGAAAATATCTCTTTTCAGTTAGAATCCTAACGAGAAAACAGTAATTTGGCCCTTAAAATGGTATGTTTACTGCCTTTCTTAGGGACGATTGTTTCTGATCTCAGTCGGACAATATTGATAATGGTAATAAACATGTTTATTCTATTGGTTTAAATGGAGCACTTACTCTGCCCTAAGGAGCCCTCTTTTAACTCCTTTTCCTTCTCCTGAAAGTCATGGTTAATCAACAAGTGTAAATCACTGTTAAAATACAGTAAATCTAATGGGTGTATTACTTGCCTTTTAACATCAAGTTAACTCATCAACTATGAATATACTCTAATGGTAGTTGATAGAAATTATAAATGATACTTTTACTGAAGCAAAAGAACATTTAACCACAGGTAATACAGGTGATAAACTTCTAGCACCAGCTCAGCAAAAATATATGCAACTGCCTCTATGCCAATGCAAACAGAATTTTATTGAGTGCACCTGATTTTCAGCCCCTTTCAGTATTCCCTTTTAATAGCTTAATAAGGGCCAGTTATAGCCTAGCTAGCTCCTGCACATGTGCTTAAAATTCAGAAAGCTCCATCGGACAAGCTTATCAACGTATAGAAACTCATCAAAAGCAGCGTAACATGGATTTAATGTTTGAAGAAAAAGAAAAAACTATTTTTAAATTAACCTGGCCCTTTGTTGTAAATTATTTTCACAATCTGCTTAGAACATCTAAGGCCCGGCCTATCAAAGGGTTCCCAAGACCCTTAATTCAGGCCTGGCCTTTCTGTGAAAGAGCTCAAGCTGCTGGCTGCAACAAGGACTCCGGGATTACAACTGAAGGAGGGTACCTAAGAGTGATCATTCTTCGCAAACATCTGCAGCCATTGAGAGGCGACCTGCTCTGAGGGCCGGGGAGCAGGCCATTATGGTCTGGCCTTCTCTGTCCTCTCTCAGCTGCAGGCACACACGAGTGCCAGGTGCAGAAGCCTCGCTCAAGAGGAGACTATAGACTGGGGTAATGGTCACGGCGATTATGAACTGATAATTATTCCCTCCCTATTTCCTTGTTTCAACCAACCGTTTGCTCCGCTGACTATTTTCTCTTTATTGCCGAAAATGGTATCCTATGGCTAGGGGCTGATTATATCTTTCTTTCTGGCAAGACGTTCATTTCAAGATTATGTAGCATGTAGTTTGTTAGATTGGACCTATTAGCCACAAATCTTAACAGGGAAAAGTTGCAGGATTAATGCAAAATATTATACCCTTTTTATTTTTCAACTATAACTCCATATGTGGTCCACCTGATTTTTTTTTTTTTTTGCCCGTATTGGTTGAGCATGCTCTCAGTTTATCTTTGTAGCGCTTGCTTCATTTTCACTGAAACAGACCGAAGAAGCTGTATTTCATTTCTGCTCACCTACTAAAGTACACCACTATGCTTGCCTTCACAAATGTGGCACAACTTTTATACGACACGATAAAATAAGCATTTTTATAGTCGTGTCCTCTATGGCCAAACACTAATTAAAAACAGGATGGAGCTTTTATTTCCCCCATTAGAGATATGAGAGCCAAAGTGTGTCAGTAGAACAATGGTTTTCATTGCTACACAGCGTCGTTATTTAAAGGCTGTCTGAATACAAGAGTTTCAAATGAATGTTGTACAAGTAACAGGGGCTACCCAGTGATGTTACCTTAAGAGACTATCTGCCAAAATTGAGTACCGTAAAAGAAAGAAATTTGGAATTCAATGCTTAAACACTAAATAATTGAAACAATTGTAAAATGGCACAGGGCTCTCACACAAGTGAACGTATTCTTTCATCCGGAATCTCCAACTTACCAGTTTGCCAAGTTTTCATTAGTAGAAGAACATTTCAATCTTACAGATAATTGCAACCAACATCAGTGACATCTTAAAAAGCGATTTAACATTTCTGGAAATTTTGAATCGTATGAGGGGAGAAATTTGTTTTTCATCATTTCGTTCTTTTCCCCAAAGGGTGAAGAAAAAACACCTAGTTGGGAATATTAAAATCATGAAATAGTCAAGCATATTTTCTAGATCTAAAATAACTCTGCTACTTTATGAATATTAACTATATTATGTAGAAATCGGTTTGTTCACCAAATTATTATATTTATATTAAATTTAAAAAAAATCTTATCAGGCAGTTTAAAAGTTACTACTTGAATTTCTTTCTAAAACTATAAGTAAAAGGGGTGCCTGGGTGGCTCAGTCGGTTGAGCGTCCGACTTCGGCTCAGGTCATGATCTCAGGGTCTGTGAGTTTGAGCTCCACGTTCGGCTCTGTGCTGACAGCTCAGAGCCTGGAGCCTGCTTCGGATTCTGTGTCTCCCTCTCTCTCTGCCCCTCCTCTGCTCATGCTCTCTCTCTCTCTCTCTCTCTGTCAAAAATAAATAGACGTTAAAAAAAATTTTTTTTAATAAGTAGGAGCTCATATCGTTGAGCTTCATGGAATCCAACACCTCTTTCTTAACCTTTTCTAGAATATGAGAAGCAGAGCAAGACTCTAAAGAAAAAGAATATTTTTAAATGTACTCTACTGTGTCAAATGAATTCAGAAAGCACTTTAAAAAAGAAAGAAATGGATTTGAGAAGAAAAGAGAAATACAAATTTCATTGACTATTCTGCTCTATGAAATATTATCCACTATTCTCTGTTAGGATTGTATATTCCATATGACATTATTTTCTCTCTCTCCCTTACAGTGTGGAAATGTTTCCATATGTTAGAAGTTGGTCTCACCATTTCGCTGAGGGAAATAAATAAAACAAACAGAATTTTGTGGCCAACTTGAACATAAACACCAAATAACAAGCATCAGGTACACATCCAGCCCTCACAGTCCCTCAGAGTTAGCTGTCCCTGCTCTTCAATAGCCTGGACTCTGTCTTGGCTAAGACTGGCTTGTGAATTTTCCATTCAACACCAGATTGTTAAGGATTCCACTAGGATTTCTATGTGAGTCTATTATTATTGAGTCTAAGATGTATATATTGTGAGTGTCTAATGCACATACTGTATTAACTCTGATTCAGATATGTAGGTGGTTTCACACACCTCTTAATCTAAGGTAGAGAGTGATTAAAAAAAATTTTTTTAATGTTTGTTTATTATTTGTTGAGAGACAGAGACAGAGTGTGAGCAGGGGAGGGGCAGAGAGAGAGGGAGACACAGAATCCGAAGTAGGTTCCAGGCTCTGAGCCGTCAGCCCAGAGCCTGACACGGGCTCGAACTCACAGACTGAGAGATTATCACCTGAGCCTGTCAGATGCTTAACCGACTGAGCCACCCAGGCACCCCCGTAGAGAGTGATTTAAAAATTGACCAAAGACACTTTTTCTTTTTCAAATTAAAAACGTGTAATGCGGGGCGCCTGGGTGGCTCAGTTGGTTGGGCATCCGACTTCGGCTCAGGTCATGATCTCGCGGTCCGTGAGTTCGAGCCCTGCGTCGGGCTCTGTGCTGACAGCTCAGAGCCTGGAGCCTGTTTCAGATTCTGTGTCTCCCTCTCTCTGACCCTCCCCTGTTCATGCTCTGTCTCTCCCTCTCTCAAAAATAAATAAAAACGTTAAAAAAAAAAAAAAACAAAAACGTAGAACGCTTTTAATGTATGAAAACACAGTATGAAAATACTGTGTAGGTCACTAGGCCAGGAGTAGCAAGTTCCTGTTTATTTTAATATTTGCTCTTATTCTTCTGCCCACGTCATTTTCAGCAAACAAAGCAATATGGTTTTTAAATTCTGATTTCTACAAGAATATAGGATTGCCATATTTCTGGGTGTAGATCCAAGATCACCACGTCTGTAAGTGCACTGAATTCTTGCAGCTTCTTTTTACACGGCAACGTGAATGTCACCTTTAGGCCAAAGTGCTTCGGCTCTGGCACCCTAGACCTCTGCTCTGGTGCCGATATTCATTGCATGGAATGTTGACTAACCTGAAACCATTGATTATTTTATGAAAGTGGCTTCCTCACGTACGCCTTTGGGATGTTTTTTCCCCTCACTTTTTTGTTTTACCCCCTTATTGTCTCATTGCGAACCAATCCGGAGATAGTATCGTTGAACGTATTCACTTTGTGGAGAGTTGTGTAAACAGCACGGAGCCGCCCAAGTGCGCCCAGGGCGCGGCATGCTCTTCTGTCGGTGTACAAACTGCAGCACACCAGGCCGGCCGGATCTGACACGCAGCATCACCCACTGCGAGCAAATTTGGCTCCTTTGACTGCCCATAGCCCCACTACGTCATAACCGGACAATTACCCTTAACTACTTTTTGAAAGCAGTATATGCCGTCTGTCACATTATGGGGCATGATTTTTTTTTTTTAATGTTTATTTATCTTAGAGAGAGAGCGCAGGGGAGGGGCAGAGAGAGAGGGGAACACAGAACTTGAAGCAGGCTCCTGGCTCCGTGCATTTAGCACAGAGTCCGGACGTGAGGCTCGAACTCACAAACGGTGAGATCATGACCTGAGGTGAAATCAGATGCTTAACCCAGGCGCCCCAAGGAGCATGATTTTTGCTTCTTGCTATCTTCAGAGGGATACCAGAAATGGGGGATGCTAAGCACTGTAAAACATGGAAAAACCTCAGAGGGAAGCTCTATTTTCACTTGTTTCTTAGGAATGTGTTCACTGGTTAAGAATGCTAGTAATACGGAGAGAATTCTCAGAACTTTCTGGTAAAATATATATATATATATATATATATATATAGGAGTTAAAGAGATTCAGTTATAGGCATCCAGTATGGTTCAAAAACAAAACACTGTGGCTGTGGATTTGATCTGGGTAGTCTTTAAAGAGACAGTGTTAAGTGGGTAAGTCTTTAGTTTAACCTCTCTTAACCTCTTCGCCATGTGTGAGTTGCAATTTTCTTAGTCCTAATGATGTCACAGTGTATTTTCACTCTAAACTTTCAAACCCAGATGCATAATTTTCAAATCTACATTACCTTCTCTCCGCCCTAGAAGTACCCATACCGTGCCTCATTTATGAAAAACAAATAATTATTTTGCTTACTTTTTTGTGTTAACTTGATGTCCTGGGTTTCTACATGATCTCTGGTAATTTAGTGAGTTCTCCAGATTCCCAAGATTTTCACTTTTCTGAAAAAGGATCCATTTATAAGGTACTGATTTTATAAGAATTTCAGTTTTATCTTACAGTTTTTAGTGACCAACATTAGAATAAGCTTACAACCTGAGATTCCTGTGGTGTAGACAATGACACCACTGTCTGTCCAGCACTCAACTTCTTCTGGAACTACTTCTTCTTCAACTCCAACAATGTGGGTCCAAGAAACAGGGTGGTGACTTTATAGGCCTCTGTCACCCACCCCTCAAACACAGGGCCACCATTGATGGGTCCAGAAGTGGGCACCTGACTCAAAATGACCAGTCAGATCCCTTCCCTGGGCCTCCTGAACTGAACCCAATGTAGGGAGTTGGCCTTTCTCTGGTGGTGGAAACTACACGATGTGAAACTCAGTGGCTTTTAATGATCATGTTCTCTGCCCCATGAGGAGGAGGTGGAGGAGATGAAACTTACCAGTAGAGAAATTAAAAGATAAGAGATAGAATGAAAGACAGCCATTATGTCCCTAGGCTCAGTTGTTCCTAAGACCTAATCATATCTTTACCCTTATGAGGTAAAGATATACAGCAATCAAAAAGAATGAAATCTTGCCATTTGCAACAACATGGATGGAACTGAAGGGTATTATGCTAAGCAAAATAAGTCAGACAGGGAAAGACAAATATATGATTTCACTCATATACGGAAGGGATAGCTCTTCATCCCTTCCCTTCAGTTGATGCCTCTGCCTTTCTCAGCTACTGCAAAGATGGCTTTCTATTACAACTGAAACAAGTGTTATTAATACCCTTGTGCTAAATTCTTTTTTTTTTTTTAACGTTTATTTATTTTTGAGACAGAGAGAGACAGAGCATGAACAGGGGAGGGTCAGAGAGAGGGAGACACAGAATCTGAAACAGGCTCCAGGCTCTGAGCTGTCAGCACAGAGCCCGACGCAGGGCTCGAACTCATGGACAGCGAGATCATGACCTGAGCCGAAGTCGGATGCTTAACCGACTGAGCCACCCAGGCGCCCCCCCCCCTTGTGTTAAATTCTAAGTAATACAGATTTTGAAAATAAGAAAGCTATGATTAAAATGGGAACTGAATCATGGGAATGCAAACCGGTGCAACCACTCTGGAAAACAGTATGGAGTTTCCTCAAAAAATTAAAAATAGAACTACCCTACAACCCAGCAACTGCACTACTAGGTATTTATCCAAAGGATACAGGAATGGTGTTTCAAAGGAGCACATGCAGGGGTACCTGGGTGGCTCAGTCGGTTGAGCATCCGACTTCAGCTCAGGTCATGATCTCACTGTTTGTGGGTTCGAGCCCTGCATCAGGCTCTGGGCTGACTGCTCGCTCAAAGCCTAGAGCCTGCTTCAGATTCTGTGTCTCCTTCTCTCTCTGCCTCTCCCCTGCTCATGCTTTGTCTCACTATGTTTCTCAAAAATAAATAAATGTAAAAAAAAAAAACCAAAAAACAAAAAACAAAAAAAAACAAAGGGGCACATGCACCCCCATGTTTATAGCAGCACTATCCACAATAGCCAAAGGATGGAAAGAGCCCAAATGTCCACCGATGGATGAATGGATAAAGAAGATGTGGCATATATATGTAACGGAATATTACTCAGCAATCAAAAAGAATGAAATCTTGCCATTTGCAACAACATGGATGGAACTGAAGGGTATTATGCTAAGCAAAATAAGTCAGACAGGGAAAGACAAATATATGATTTCACTCATATACGGAATTTAACATACAAAACAGATGAACATAAAAGAAGGGAAACAAAAATTGTATAAAAACAGGGAGGGAAACAAGCCATAAGAGACTCTTAAATACAGAGAACAAACTGAGGGTTGCTGGAAGGGTTTTGCGTTGGGGGGACAGGCTAAATGGGTGAGGGGCATTAAGGAGGACACTTGTTGGGATGAGCCCTGGGTATTATATGTAATAATGAATCACTAAATTCTATTCTTGAGATCATTAATACACTATATGTTAACTAACTTGGATGTAAATTTTAAAAATAATAATAATAAAATGGAAACTGAAACTTCTTGACATTGGTGTTTATTTTCGTTTACTCTTAGACAATAATAAAGGAATAGACTGTGAACAAATCTCAGAATTTCCAAGGTGTCCTGCCCATTTTGTCCTTGCCTCCCAAATCCTGTATCACATATAGTGAGAATCAATAAAACAGCAATTATCTGGTCTTTTCTATTTTCTCAGTACTGGCAGGGATATAAGAGAAAAATAAAATATGTTCCATTTGATTACATTTGCCTTATATTACTCACTTAGTAAGGAGTTACTGCCTTGGTAATTTGGCTAGGGTCACATGGGTAGTAAATTTAAAATTAAGCCAAGATTTAAATACAGGAATTATCTCAGTGTCTAGTTTTTGTGTTTTTTTTTTAATCACCAACCATGCATTATTCTTTTCTAACCAAGCATGTATCTTTCCTCTCCACCTCAATATTTTATTTTGACAAATTTCCAACCTCAAGAAAAGTTGAAAGACTAGAACAATGAAAAATCCATACAACCTTTATCTAGATTCACCAATTGTGGTACATTTGCTCATTCTCATGGTAGGTAAGAGATAGATAGATGATAGATAGATAGATAGATAGATAGACAGACAGATAGATGCTAAGCTATTTGAAAGTAACTTTCAGATATCACATTTTACCCCTAAATACTTCAGTGTGTGTTTCTGAAGAATCTAGGCTGAACAGACTTCTTCCACCTGTTTCACCTTTCTTGGCATTAACATTTTTGAGAGGTCCAGGACAGTCATCTTATAAAGTATCTTGCAGTCTGGATTTGTCTCATCATTTCCTCATGGTTAGACTCAGATTAAACATTTTTGGCAAGAATAGAGACTCACATCAGGAGGCATATGAATCTGTATGTTTGATAGTGATGCTGCTAATTTGATCACTTGGTTAATATAATTTATATTAGCTCTGCCACTTAAAGGTGCACTTATTGGGGTGCCTGGGTGGCCCAGTCCGTTGAACAACTGACTTCGGCTCAGGTCATGATCTCAAAGTCTGTGAGTTTGAGCCCCGCATCAGGCTCTGTGCTGACAGCTCAGAGCCTGGAGCCTGCTTTGGATTCTGTGTCTCCCTCTCTCTCTGCCCCTCCCCTGCTCACACTCGGTCTCTCTCTCAAAAATAAATAAATATAAAAAAAAATTTTGTCAATAAAGGTGCACTTATTTCTTTGTAATTGTTATTTTAGCATCAATTGCTATTTCTTGCCTCAATCAATTATTATGCTGATCATAAATAATAATTTTCTTTTTTTTATTTTTTAATGTTTATTTATTTATTTTTAAACATTTATTTATTTATTATTTTTTTTAACGTTATTTATTTTTGAGGCAGGGAGAGACAGAGCATGAACTGGGGAGGGTCAGAGAGAGGGAGACACAGAATCCGAAACAAGCTCCAGGCTCTGAGCTGTCAGCACAGAGCCCGACGCGGGGCTTGAACTCACAGACCACGAGATCATGACCTGAGTAGAAGTCGGATGCTTAACCAACTGAGCCACCCAGGCGCCCCTTTAATGTTTATTTTTGAGAGAGAGACTGATAGAACACAAACAGGGGAGGGACAGAGAGAGAGGGAGACACAGAATCCAAAGCAGTTTCCATCCAAGCTCCAAACTGTCAACATGGAGCCCAACATGGGGGCTTGAACTCACAAGTCTCGAGTTCATGACCTGAGCTGAAGTCTAACGCTTAACCGACTGAGTCACCCGGGTGCTCCTTTAATTTTTTTTAATATTTATTTGAAAGAAAGGGAGGGAGAGTAAGAGTTGGGGGGGGAGAGGGGGACAGAGGATCCAACGCAGGCTCCTCGTTGACAGCACAGAGACCGATGTGGGGCTTGAACCCACGAACCATGAGATCATGACCTGAGCTGAAGTCAGACACTTAACTGACTGAACCACCCAGGTATCCTATAAAATAATAATTTTCTAATTGTATTCCACATTTTATTAGTTAAAATATTTCTGCAGAGAAGAGCTTTTGGTCGCTGACTCCTCACCTGTGTTTGACTATCATCATGAGATTGTGGATTAATTTTTATTGAATGTATTCTGATCCATTAGTACTATTACTCATTTTGATGCTTGAATTATTCCAAATGTGACCAGTGGAAGCCCCCATTAAGCTAGTTTCTGTGTTCTTTTGACATGCTGTCATTACTCTTTGAGCATTTTCTTTCTTTTTTAGCCCAAAATGTTCGAGGCTTACCTCGTACTTCCCTATTCCACACATGAAATCAGCCATTTTCCCCTGGAGTCTTGGTCCCTGCACTGGGGAATGGAATTAGAGACTGAGATGGGTGCTGGAGATGCTCATTGCTTCTGGAATGTTCCTGCTCCAGGCTCTTACAACGGACTGAGCTATGAGATGATTTTTTTACAAATGACTTCATCCTTATGCTTCCAATTCAAATCTTATACCATAGATTTTTACTCTTTTCATGGCATATTTCTATATCCACACACACTCCTAGTTCCCAGTGATATCGACATTATTTACTCATTTGCTCTATTTTGCAATACATATAAAATCAGTTAATAACTTCAATGCCATCAATAAATCTGCTAAGTTCAAGTTTTCTTTGCAGTTCTTGTCTTAGAATATGTGCTAATAACAGTACTGAACCAGAAGGCTGGGTACCCCAGGTGGTCACATGCTCGTTCTGAGATGTAATTTCTATCTATTAATCAATCAATCTATCTATCTATTGCAGCCCTTTCACATCATGACCTCCTCATTCTTGAATTCTGAACTTTCATCTATCTTTATTTTAGCTCAGCTATGTTTCTAAGTAACTTTTGCAGGGCGATGTGTATTTTCTGATATCTTGCCACATCACTGAATTCTTTCTGCTGTCTTTATGCATGAGTGAAAATTTGGATCTCCTTGTCCATTTATTCAGTTATTCCAAATATGTTATAAATTTGATGCTATTACTAAGTGGAGTTTTATCCTGCTGTTCTTCTGATTATAATAATAGAGATCAGTGTATTTGTTTTGAACAAGGCTACATTATTAAATCGTCCTAGAGTTCAAATAGTTTTAATTTTTTTTTTTTTGCTTTTCTGAAAGATAAATATATTGTCTGAAAATACAGACACTCTTCTACTTAAATAGTATAGGTAAATGAACCAAAAACTTGTTCACTAGTCCCAGTATCTGTCAGTGCAAATTGACAGCATATGGCCACTGTTAACAACATCCAATGGAGGCAAGAAGAGTTGATGTACTTTTGCTCAGGTGTACTAAAATCTGTTAACACATATAGCACTGGGTTTAAATACATGTTATACCAGCAGAAACAAAATCAAATGCAAGGACTATAAAAAAAAAAAGCCTTGAAAGGAATGTAAGATAAAATTAGACTAA
Organism: Panthera tigris; assembly: GCF_018350195.1. Taxonomy (NCBI): domain Eukaryota; kingdom Metazoa; phylum Chordata; class Mammalia; order Carnivora; family Felidae; genus Panthera; species Panthera tigris. The sequence continues at coordinate 19,846,865 of NC_056676.1, forward strand.
GTGAATTATTTAGTAGCAATTGCCTTTGTCTTTAATAAATTAAACACTGATAAACTACCGGAGTTAGGGAGAAGGATAGCAAAGCAAAAGCAAGCTAAGTAATTTCCCCAACATTACCAATATATTCTTGATTTGGGTTATTAAAGAAACAGATTCCTTAACTTGCAGATCATTGCCAAGTGCTAATGTGATGTGTATTTGCTATCTTGTTTGAGAATATTCAACTCTGCTATTGAAAACAAGCAAAATAAATGAGATGGAGGAAACCCACAAGAAGGGTTAAGCATAGTCATTAAGCAAGCAGTTTATGAGCTATACATGAAACACACAGGATGCGTTAATTGCAGATAATAAGTAAGCAGGAAGCTTGAGAGAAATAGGCAGCATACACAAGATTTATTAAATGTAAAATGTTAGTAACCTCTAAGACGTGTTAAAAATATACAAAATAAATGGAAGCTGCAACAGAACAAACAAGAATGATAGTTTAGACAGAAAGGGATGGAAAGACCAAAAGGATAGTTTAGACAGAAAGGGATGGCTTTAGGAATCCAAAACGATCATGAATCAGGCAGTGTGGCCCTTCCACTCTGTACCCTAACCTAAGTATATTAACTCTCCCTTCCTTTTCCCCTGCCTCTCACTGCGTGTTTTTAAATGATTTCAGAAACTGTGCAATTTGAGCATTTAAGTTGATCTGTGAGCTTCTCTGTTCCATGTCTGTTAGGTCAATTTGTCCAGCTAATACATTTGCAGGTTTTGTTGTACAAGGGTTATTTCCCATGTGACAGCAAAATTAAGGACAAACATATTAATTCCTATAATTCTTTGAAATCATTTAAAAGGCAAAATCTCTACTAAGTTTTAATCTAAAAGTCTAATCATTCTTTTATAAGGTAAGTGAATTACCAAAGAAAATTAAAAGTAAATGCTTGGCCAAACATAAATCAAGCAAATATCATCCAAAGAAAGCACTTTTGTAATACGGACGTACTAGCGAATCGACTTGAAGAGTTCCTCAGTTCTTAAAGCCTGCATCGTGTCTCCCAAAACTGAGGAGGAGGAATTGGAGTTGTGTAGAATGTGTCAGGGATCATACATAATCTGCTACCTGTGCTAGCCAGGGAGTGGCCAGTAGCAAACAACTCTTTCCAGTGGAAGGAATGCCGGCCTTCAAAATGTCATCTCTTTTGCACTGGAAAAGCACATAAGCATGATCCAGCTGAATTTTTTTTTTTTTTTTGATGTGTACTTATTGAGAGAGAGAGAGAGCATGTGTGCGCATGAGCAGGAGAAAGGGCAGAGAGGGAGGGAGACGGATAATCTCAAGCAGGCTCTGCACTGTCAGGGCAGAGCCCCATGCGGGGCTCAATTCCACGAACCGTTAGATCATGACCCGAGCTGAAATCAAGAGTCAGACACTTAAGCTACTGAGCCACCCAGGCACCCCCCCCCCACAACTGAATTTTAAAAGAACCTGAGAAATGTAAGAATGATTAATATCAGAAAACTTAATAATGTTACAAATCAGCTGTCAAATTAAACAGATAAATAAACTAGATGAAAAAATTAATAGAAACAACAAAAAGTTACTTGATAAAAATAGAACACATATACCTAGTTTTTTATAATGATCTATAAAAATGTAAGATCAAAACTTCTGCAAAGTATATTGCATAGAACTTTTCTTGTTGCTCCGGGATTAGTGACAATCATCGTCTCTGTTGAAAATAAACAGCATGAAGTACCCACATTTGAATGAGCAACACCAGAGTCGGGTCCAAACAATCCCACAACCACCACCTTTACAAAGAAGTGGAGAAATCAAACATCTGAACCCTACGTTGCCCTACCCCCACCCACTGGTCTAGGAAAAGAACTGGGACACAGAGTAGGGTCATTTGGGTCATCGGCCTTAGAGAGTTGCCGAGTTCATGAAATGAGATTGTCTTTCCCCGGAGGGAGGCAGGGCACTGAGGGGAACCCCTGATACAGACTGGAGAGCCTATAGAAAGGGACATTGGCATCTGCTGCCACTCGGGTGCTCTGTAAGCCATAGGACCCGACCTTTTGTCTGCTTCTCATCTTGACACTTCTGGAAACAAGAAGCTTGTTGGACAACTCACTGGGGCAGGACAAGAAAAACTTGTGTAGAGTGTCAGGGAAGAAGACAGTCTGGCCCTCTGCTTTGGTCTTTGTGCTCCCAGAAGACGGGGTCCATGGCTCCATAAGAGGAGCGCTGAACATGGAGAAGATGTTGCATTATTACAGTCTCTGCTAATAGATAGACCCTGACATAGCCGTAGAGAGGCCTGGGAAGTCTCCCTACTACTAGGATAGTACCTTGCTCGGAGTACGTGCTCTACATTTCTTAAATAAGAAAGAGACGATCAAACCATCAAATTACCTTTTTGGTATATTTGCATGGGACTTATATTTCAAGATGCATTTCAATTTTGTGTTTATTTCCTATTTCTCTTCCTACTTTATAACTTTCTTGAGACCAAAGACTAGGTTCTAACCTTTCACTGTATCCCAGAGAAGCATCTTAATTAGTGCTTTGGACAGAGCCACTAGAGAAGTGTTTCTGAATGAGTAAATAGATGAAAATAAATACTGGCCTGAATCAACTAATCACTGGCCACACATTCCAAGCTCAGAACTTGATACTGCTATTACTGCTTTTGGCTTTATCTGATAATCTTAGTATAAAAGTTCAGATAAAAGACCACCATTTCTTTTTTTTTTTTAATTTTTTTTTTTAATGTTTATTTACTTTTGAGACAGAGAGAGACAGAGGATGAACAGAGGAGGGTCAGAGAGAGGGAGACACAGAATCTGAAACAGGCTCCTGGCTCTGAGCTGTCAGCACAGAGCCCGACGCGGGGCTCGAACTCACGAGCCGTGAGATCATGACCTGAGCCGAAGTTGGACGCTTAACCGACTGAGCCACCCAGGCGCCCCAAAAGACCACCATTTCAAGTGGCAATAAAGCCCACCTAAAAATTCCCTTAGTTCCATATCTCCACTAAGATACTGCCCTATCTCTCGCCATCCTCCTACTGTGGATGATTTCTTTAAAAAGAGTTGTCTGTGTTTGGATGAAGTGGTGATATTTACTATGAGAGAAAAAAAAGAAAACAGAAAAATAAGTTGGAGTAGGAGAGGTGGGGGTAGGGATCAGTTCATATACTCATTTGAGCTATGTTGGGTTGGAGATACCTGTGAGGCACCCAGGGGGAAATGCCAGGTGCGCTGTTATGTGGTCAGCTTACTCTCCACTCCCTCACTTATCCTTCTTGCTACACCCAAAATGTCCAATCCCCGTTTCCACCTACATTTTTCCATAACAGACGTCAAATAAATGTTAACTGAATCAGACAAAGTCATTCAACATTTGTCTTATTACCTACCCTCTTCTAATATTCCATGATTTTCTTCCTTTTGTTATTTTCTCCTTCCTTCCTCTTCCTTCCTTCTGTTCTTTCCTTCCTTCCTTCCTTCCTCCTTTTTTTCTTTCTTTGAAATTCATCTCTATTTTATGGATATTATTGAATATTATATTAAATAAACTTTATAAATACAATTTTATATGTTTTTACCTAAAGCTGTTTCTTTATAAATCACTTCGTAAAAATTAGAAAGTGATTATAAAAATCAGAAAGGACATCTGTGAGATTATATATTACAGTAAAAGGAATTTGTTAATTTAAAAAGTTGGGGAGCCATTCTAATCTACTTTAATTATTTTCCAAAGAGTTCAAGTACACACAGTAGATACATCATTGAAGAAACAAACACACCTACTGGGCACATAACACTCTCGTCGTTTTCTTACCACAATTTGTTTAATGTTGTATCATGTTCTACAATTAAAGTTTTAATACACACACGCACATACGCTCGGACAGTCAGTGAAAGTGACATTTACAAGTCTTCCCAATCAGCTGCATATTCCCCTGAGTAAATAAAATAACCTCTTAGATTTTTTAAAGAAAGAAGCATTTGGGATTTCTTCAGAAACTTAAACAATAACCAGAGAATGAATTTATGCTCCAACTATTCAAGCCAGCATTTAGAATTCCATGTACTTCAAAATGTGTACAATTTTAATTAAGTCCTAAATCACTTTAGATGAAAGTATGCAAAGAAAATTATTTTCTGACTACAAAATCATAGGGATTTAGCTTGGCTCCCTGAGGTCTGTACAAATCACTTAATCCCTTTTCCTCAGTTTCTGATTGGAGGTTCTATCCCTACCATATAGACACAGGATGACCAAATACTCTAACATCTGTAATGGGCTTTGAAGTTCGGGTAATACGGATGTACTGGTTGGGGACCAGCACTATTGTTTTCGTTGTGTTTCATTACTTTCCTGACCCAGGGTCTCTGTTGATGGGAGCCCACAACAAAGGATTCATGGTGTGTGTGCTTCTAACTGCCACATTAGCGGCTGCTTGTGTTTACACACAAAACACCCACTTACTGGGAAATCAGTCTGAACTATTATTATTTGATATTTTTCAAATTTTCCATTCTTTTAAGTTGCCTTCAGAGAGAGTCACCAGAATTATTTCATGACTATTATTTGCTCAGAAATGCTCTTAATGTACACACTCTACATTGGCTAACAATACTTATTTCACACATATGATGTGGACCAAAAAAAAAAAATTGTGGTGTTTTACAGCCTGCCAAATGAATAAAAAAGGGATGTCATCAAAAAGGACCGATATTTAAAATATGTATACATGATGAGATCAAATATTGCCAAATCAATGTGACTTTCTGAAATCTCAGTAAAAATGAGAGCAGAAAGACTATTTTATTGACATCCATTAGAAGGATGTTAATAAAATAAGACATATTTCTCTTTTCCTTTCTTTGTCAATTTCCATGTCAGAATGATGCAAAGGTTTATGTTCCAAACTGAAGCCAAGTATCACCTTTTATTACTGTTGAGGTTTTAAGGAATTTTGCCAGACTTTTCATAGAACTCGCATAGTGCCTTCACTGGCAATAAACAAACAAACAAACAAACAAACAAACCTGGGTGGCTCAGTTGGTTAAGCCTCCAACTTCAGTTCAGGTCCTAATCTAACCGTTCGTGAGTTCGAGTCTTCCATGGAGCTCCCTGCTGTCAGTACAGAGCCCACTTTGGATTTTCTGTTCCCCTCTCTCTTTCTGCCCTCCCCCACTCTCTCTCATGCACTCTCTCAAAAATAAACATTTTAAAAATAAAGAAATAATAAAAAAGTAAATTTCATAAAATGAGTTTGTCATACAAATAAGGTCTCATTTAAAGTATTAATCTATTTAAAATAATACCTATTTATTATTCCTACCTAACATTTATTCTGAAAATTTTAAACTAACGATAATTAAAATTATTTTTAGTTAAGATGAGATACAGTAATACATTAATATGAATAATATTGAATGCATTCTACACAGAGAAAAAATGAATCTAGTCACATCAGTGTAGGCTTACTAAGAAATTACACATGTATTCAAATGGTATAGTTTGAAACAGTTTTGTAGCTATTATTTGTATTATTTGTATCATTATTTGCTAAAGTCCTAAAATATGAATGAATGAATGAATGAATGAATAAACAAGTGAATTGCCTTCAGAGAGTATGTGATTTTTTAATATAAAAATGATAATAAATACTGATTCCTCAAGAGTAGTTTCAGAAAAGACAAGACCATTAGAAGCACACTCTGGTGACTAACAAGGGTCTGGTGAACGATGGAGAAAATGTGAATTGTTGGCTGAGCACCTACTATGTGCCTGCCACATAGTAACACTGCTGGTTTCTAACTCTTTTCCTGCCTGTGTCTCCCAATTTTGTTCTTTTCTCTCTTTTCCCCCTACTGTTGAAAGCAAAGTCAAGTCAATCCCTTTCCCAGATCCCAGGGAAGATCCTCATGAATCTAAGGTAGTTTGTACACATAGAATTACCCTAGTAACTATAAGTGAATGAAGGGTAGGCATATCCTTTTAGCCCAGTTAGACTAACAAAAAGGATTTATACACTCTGATCAGGAAAGTTTTTTTTTCCTTCCTCTCTCTGAATGTGAATAAAAGGAGGCCTGTTTTTGCCCATGCTCCCAGTGGCTCTGAAGTCATGAGGGAAGCCAGCTTGGGCTCAAAGGAATAAACATGGCTAAAAAGTGTGACCAAGAGAATATTAAGAAAAGCAGAGGTGGAGTCGTGACATGCCATGACTGGTGTCCACTGAATCTCTGGAGTACTTGATGTGAAGGATAATATATTCCCAATTTTTAAGCTAGTTTGAATAGGGGTTTTCTCTTACGCCAAGCAAAAAGCACCCCAACTAAATGAAGAATAGTGCCAATCACAGCAGTAATAATTTCTGAAGTGTTTAACATTTGTGAAATAAATCAGCAATATTAATGATTACACTTGAGATCTTCAAGTTCATTGCCATTTATGTGTCCATTATCATTCACAATTGATGGTAAATAATATATAATTTTAATGGTAAATAAATATAATTTACCACCAATTTAATAGACAATATATGCAGTGTGCTTTCTAATCATGAAGTTAACATTTATAAAATGAGAAAACTGTCTTGGGGGAAAATACAAAGCATAGAGACTTTCTAAAACCAGCAAGTGGCTAGAAAAAACATGAAGTTCTCCCTACAAATATTAGACTGTCTGTGTCTCAAATACTATTTGGCAGTCCGGGTAGATCTAAGAATTCAGACATCTGGCAAAGCCAACAGAACCAATGGCTTAAATGGTTAAAGATTGTGAGGACCATTGTTCTTCAATTTCCCTCAGTTGTGGAGATCTGAAACACACCATTGGTTAGGCCAGTGGCCAATACCTCCCAAGGAAACTATTGCAAAACAAAACAAAACACACACACACAAAAAACAGCAACACAAATTTTATACCTGAGCCAAAGGCACACTTTCATTGTGAGCTAGGGTTCATATTCCAATTCAATGAAAATGAAAGTACAACTTTGTAAATACTCATTGTCTATTAACAAGCATGGACTTGAAATTGATTTTAAAATGAAAAAAAAAAAACCAGACATAGTAGTATATAAAAAATGTCTAGTTACACAGTTGTCCATAGACTGCACCAATAAAAGGTATATGAACTTTCACATTTTGCTTCCCTGAACTGAATTGCTTAATTTATCTTTTTCAGCTTTATGAGTGAACAACTTGTTCTTTTTTTTTCTTTAACATTTATTTATTTTTGAGAGACAGAAAGAACAGAGCGTGATCAGGGGAGGGACAGAGAGAGAGAGGGAGACTAGGAATCTGAAATAGGCTCCAGGCTCTGAGCTGTCAGCACAGAGCCCTTGCGGGTCTCAAACTCACCGACCATGAGATCATGACCTGAGCCAAAGTTGGACACTCAACCAACTGAGCCACCCAGGTGTCCCAAACAACTTGTTCTGTAAGAAAAATTTTAAAAGATTAAAGCTGAACATAAAAAGAAAGAAAGAAAGAAAGAAAGAAAGAAAGAAAGAAAGAAAGAGAAAGAAAGAAAGAAAGAAAGAAAGAAAGAAAGAAAGAAAGAAAGAAAGAAAGAAAGAAAGAAAGAAAAACAAACCTTGCTTACAAACCTCCAGTCATTTCCATTCTACTCCTGTCATTCTATCCCACCTTGATGCCCTGGAAATCATAATTACCAAGTAAGTCAGCTCACATTCACCCCACATAAAGAAAGAAAGATGAGAAAGAGAAGCACACGCACACTCACACACACATATATAAGACCAAGGAAGAAAATGTGACACTCTACCTTCACTCTTCAAGTAGTCATGAGGACATAGTGGCTATTTTATACTTTTATAAATCTCTTTCTTCACTACTTATTCCATGTTCTTTTTCTGTAAAATATATTCCTTGTCCATAATCAATGTTAAGTGCTTCCTCATTGTGTCTCATTCATTTGTTGTCTTATTCACCAAGAGTGTATGAGATAAGCAGTGATGTTAAAGTCAGAAGTCCAGCAAGCAAGGAAAACAAGTGCATATCTAATATAAGTATTTGCTCCAGTGAATACAATGCCTCCCAACAGAAATATCTAATATAATCTATCTTCTGCCAGAATGGGATGCTCTACTGGAGACTCAGCTTTGATATTTATGGCTGACAGGCTGTGTGTTAATTAATGTCAGAAGTTTAAGTAGCCTTCATGAGAAGGAACCCAGATTCTTAAGGGTCTATCCCTGCTACCACTCCACCTTGCCGTTCAGGAGCCATCAACAGCCCCGGTGTAGCCGGAAAAGAAATTAACACCCACAGAGCAGGTCATTTTGTGCATCAGATTGTGGAGAACTTCCTCTACCAGGAACCCCTATGAGGAATAATCAGTTGGGACGCAGATATGTAACTGTTCAAACTTTCTTTTCACCAGTCTTCCAACTGTGTTCTCCCCAAGTCCCTGACCATCTAATCAAACCACTAATCACTACTCAAGAATCAGCGTTTCAAACCAAAAGCAAAATCTCCTTCCAGATTAGTGGAGAAACGGAGAAACTCTCAGTGTTTTTTACTTGGAGAATTTTCTTCCCCAATAACCCTCAGAGCCAGAATGGGGACTGGAATATAAAATATCTGGTATAAGATATGCGATATGTGGTATGTAATATTGTATGAATATAATGTTGCCAGTCTAGTTCTCGCTCGTGCCAGTGTGGACACACCACACGCTACTAGCCAGTTGGCCTTAGGAAACGCCCCATGAGGAATAAGTATAGACTGAAAGATGGCAAAGGAAAGATGGCACTGAGAGCCACCCGTTCTAGTCACCTGATGATGGGATGCTCCCATGCAGACCCAGACTTGTAACAACAAGTTCACAATGTATTTTCTACCAAATCAAAAAACTTCAGGCACTTTTCTGTAACTTTTAATCTTAAAAAGTTACTCAAACAATTACCTAAAAATTCCTGGACTTTGTACAGCTCACATAGCTTTGTCTATTATGTGGTCAGAACTTACTGTTCTATTAGAAAGAATTTTTCATTTAATAGGGTGATCTCAAGTTTAGCCTACTAGTCTTAATTGCCTTTATTTAATGATAACATTCGCCATCAGATACAGTATCCTTTTAATTTTCTTATTGTTTATGTAAACAGATTATTTTATATGTCCTATGCTACACCTTCATTTAAATTTATAAATAATTTATGTATCATTCATTCATCCCAGCCATTGTATTCTCCTCTTTATCATTTTTTGTGTTCTGATCAGATATTAATTAGCATTTGTCAAGAGTTGTTTTGTGGCAATTTGGTTGCTTCCCTCACACTGTCAGATTGTGTGAAATGACATGTTCTCTTTTACAAAGTACTTCACATGCATGATCTCAGTTTAGGTTCCCACTAAATCTAGGAGATGAGGTAAGCAAAGAAGGTATTCATTCTTTCATTCACTAATTATCTTTTTTTTTAAACTCCTTTTATTAACAGACTATTTTCAGAACAATTTTAGGCTTATAGAAAAATTAAGCAAATAGCACAAAGAGTTCCCATACTCTTGCTCTTGCACATCCAGTGTCCCCTATGACTAACATCTATCATTAATGTGGTACATTTGTTATAATTGAGGAATCAATATTAATACTATTACATTTGTACTAGCTAAAGCCCGTTGTTTACATTAAGATTCACTCTCTATGTTATTCAGTTCTGTGGATTTTGACAAATGCATAATGTTGTGTGTCCCAGTCTGCTAGGACTGCCATAACAAAATACCATAGACTATGTGGCTTAAACAGAAATTAATTTTCTCACAGTCTGAAGTCTTAAAAGCCTGAGATCAGGATTCCAGCATGGTTGGTTCCTAGTGAGGTTCTCTTCCAGGTTGCAGAGAGATGCCTTATCACTGTGTCCTCACATGGTGGAGAGAAAGAAAGAAAGTCCTCAGAGTTCTCTCGTGTCTCTTCTTATAAGGGCACTAATCCTATCAGATCAGAGCCCCGTCTTTATGACCTCATTTAACCTTAATTATTTCCTTCTAAGCCTTATCTCTAAATACAGTCATATTGGGCATTAGGATTTTAACATATGAATTTGGGGGTGGACACAAACATTCAGTCCATAACATCATGGAGTCGTCCTTACAAGATCATACAGAATAGTTTCATCAACCTAAAAGTCCTCTGTGCTCCACCTATGCAGACTACTACTGACATTACTGTCTACATGGTTTTTCTTTTTCCAGAATGTCATATAATTGGAATCATACAATATGTAGCTTTCTCAGACTTGATTCTTTCACTTAGAAATATGCATTCAGTTTTCCCCCATGTCTTTTGGTGGGTTGGTAGCTCATTTCTTTTTAGCATAGAATAATATATTGCACTGTCTGGATGTTATCTGGTGGTTAACCAGGAGTCCTAGAAAGATGAACTTGTTATAGACGAGGAGGGATATGGTCTGGTTTGTGATCATGTTAATAATAGGATTGTCAAAACTGAAGTAACAGAAGGGCCATTTAAGCATTAGGGGTGGTGAGGGGAGTATATTTTTAAAATGATTATGAGATAAAATTGACAATATTTAATAAATAGTTGAATGTAAAGGTAAAGAAGAATGAACATTTGAATTTGTATTTAAGGTTTTAAGTTGAAATGATTGATGGATGGTGTTACAACTAACAAAGAAAAGAAATACTCTTGAGTTGAATTGTGATAATAATCTCAATTTTCTTAACATTGAACATGGGATGCCTTTGGAAATTTGTTGAGAGCTGTTTCAATCAAGGTCACAACCCAAAATATGTAGTGTACTTTGAAAGAAAAATGCTTGAAGAGACTTAACAAAACTATTCACAAAGTTATGAGTAGTGTTAGAGGAAATCAGTAAGAAATGATGGGATATTCTAAGTCTAGAAATCAGAAGTAAGGCTCCAACCACTGCCAGGCTTGAAAGGATAAGGGAAGGGAGTAGTTTCCAACTTAATGAAACCATTAGCTGTAGCCATGGACAAGAGCAGTGGCCATCAGTACAGGAACACAGTCACTAACCACCTGCTGACTGAGAGGAAGGGCACAAAGGGATGAATATATCCACCTCTCTTCTGCTCCCCCACAATCCTCTGCCACTGGCTTTCATTGTCCAAACACAAATGGACATCAGAGAACAAGGGAGTCTGTCCATGTGTCCACAAAGGTATGCCTCCTGGGGCCCATAGCAGGGTAGGGAGAGGGGAGGGTGGAGATCCAGAGTTCTGGAGACTATCCTCCAAAGAGAATAGTCTAGAATATTCTAGATCAGAAGGATATCTAATCTAGAGATTGCATTTAGGGATTTATCACTGTGTAGGTTATAATTGAAACAATAAAACAGAGGTGATGCCCATTTCACAGATTAGAAAAATTAATTCATAAAGTTATAAATTATAATTATAGTGTATAATATAATAATTATAATGTATAATATAATTTGTAAAGTCATTTGCCTCAAGCCTATCAACTAAAAAGCACTCTGATCTTCTGGATCCTAGTCCACTTTCTTTTTTTTTGTCTGTTTGTTTATTTATTTATTTATTTATTTATTTATTTCAATATGTGAAGTTTATTGTCAAATTGGTTTCCATACAACACCCAGTGCTCATCCCAAAAGGTGCCCTCCTCAATACCCATCGCCCACCCTCCTCTCCCTCCCACCCCCCATCAACCCTCAGTTCTCAGTTTTTAAGAGTCTCTTATGCTTTGGCTCTCTTACACTCTAACCTCTTTTTTTTTTTCTTCCCCTCCCCCATGGGTTTCTGTTAAGTTTCTCAGGATCCACATAAGAGTGAAACCATATGGTATCTGTCTTTCTCTGTATGGCTTATTTCACTTAGCATAACACTCTCCAGTTCTATCCACGTTGCTACAAAGGGCCATATTTCATTCTTTCTCATTGCCACGTAGTACTCCACTGTGTATATAAACCACAATTTCTTTATTCATTCATCAGTTGATGGACATTTAGGCTCTTTCCATAATTTGGCTATTGTTGAGAGTGCTGCTATAAACATTGGGGTACAAGTGCCCCTATGCATCAGTACTCCTGTATCCCGTGGGTAAATTCCTAGCAGTGCTATTGCTGGGTCATAGGGTAGATCTATTTTTAATTTTCTGAGGAACCTCCACACTGTTTTCCAGAGTGGCTGCCCCAATTTGCATTCCCACCGACAGTACAAGAGGGTTCCCATTTCTCCATCTTTTCTTTTTTTTTTTTTTTTAAGTTTATTCATTTATTTTGAGAGAGAGCGTGAGCAGGTGAGGGGCAGAGAAGTTGGGAGAGAGGGAATCCCAAGCAGACTCTTCATGGGCAGTGCGGAGCCCGATAAGAGGCTCAAACTCACAAACCATGAGATGGTGACCTGAGCCAAAACCAAGAATGGAGTACTTAACGGACGGAGCCACCTAGGTGCCCAGATCCTAGTCCACTTTCTCTCTCTCTCTTTTTTTTACACTAGTAAGCTGACCCTAGAGATGATAATAGGCATTGACCATCCAACTCAGTGATGTAATCTTTTGTATTATACATTAGAATTTTTTTTCTCCTCTACCCCAGTCTTCATGGTTCAGATGGAGCTGAGCCTCTGTCCTAGCTTCAGAGTGGAGGACGTGTCCCAGACTTGGCTAATTAGAATATTCCATTTCTCTGGACATGGTGACTGATTCAGGGACTGCCATATGTCCCAAATTATCCCAGTCAGAATAAATGGCTGGCAATGTTGGCAAAGAGGCTTTCTCCTGAGATTGCTAAGGTTTTAAGACATGAGCCAAGAGTTGCTAATGGCCTCTTCTGCCTCCACTGGGGAAAATCTAAGATTAGAACCAATACACTGATCAAAAAAGAAGAAAAAAGCGGACGAAAGAAAGTTTCTACAGGCTGCCATCCATAAAGCCAGTTTAACCTCTGGCCTTCACAGTGATCAAAAGAAAAAAAAATGTAAATGTCAGTTATCATTTGATGCTAATGTCGGTTTGAGTTTGTTTCTGTCACTTGCAACTGAAAGAATGCAGGTTAATGTATTCATGTTGACTTTCATAAGTATATAGAATTGATTTCAAATTTTTATTTGAACTGTCGTTGAAGATCTTCTGTCAATCCAAAAATATACAAGTTGTTAGTTTTTAAGAGCTTGCCATTAATGAGTGAGAACTATGATGATGACCCACAAGGAGAAATCCACGTACAAGTCTGAACCTAAATGAGCTATTCCTAAACTTCTGGGCCCTTTATTCAGGCAAATTTCATAATAGAAAAGAAAACAAAGTGTGGGTGGGGGGGAGTATCCTTATAGGAAATATACACTTTAAAATGTGGATAAATCTCTCCATTTTATTTTCATGCTTATATTTTGGCAAATCATCACTAGGAATCTCAAAGCCTAAACAATGTGAAGCAAAGCAAAAAATGGGATAATAAAAATTTTATATCATTAAATATTACTTACAGAATATTTAAAAATTCAGACAATCTAATGGCTCTCAGATTTCCATTTGCTTTTCTGTTTATCAAAATGCAAATGGGGCCGAATTGCTGACACATCGTATTGTATAATTTATTAGTTTATATGTAGAAATAATTCATGATATTCCAAATTGAAATATAATGCCTGATATAGCAGTTCTCACGACGGCAAAATCACTCTAGGTTACAGAAATGTCGTTTCGATTTGCAGTGCAAGGTTATTTTAACATGATAAAAATAGAATTTAATTAAATGCAGGTAGAATTATTTCCAACATATGTATGAGGTGATTTCAAGATTTGGGGGAGGGGGATAAAACAAATATTTCTTCAAAGATGTTTTCCTTCCAGCCCTAATGGTGACAACATTAAGTCTGCCCTCTGCAAATGGTGTCATGTGGTCCTCACCAGAAGAGGCCCCTTACTTTGTGGCTGCCATTGGTCCAAGGCAGGGCTGGCTTCCTCCCTTTCACACCAATTTTCTGGTTCGAGTGCACGTGCTCTGAGGCGTATAAACCGCTTTACTTCCCTTATTAAGACATTGACATCAGCGTCCCTGGAGCACTGAAGAAAGACTTCAGCATTGAAATGAACCACCCTTGGGGTTTAATGTTCTTGTCATGTAGGGTTTCTTCTTTTCTTTCTTGTGTCCTTTTTTTCCTTTCTTTTTATTTGGATAAAGACTATAACAGCAGGGAATATACAGACCCTGAAATCGCTAGAAAATGAAATGTTTCCGCAGCACTGAGATGCATTTAGTGCTAAGACAGAAATTTAGGTCCTTCTATTGTTCTTTTGTAAGGAGTAGTTTGAAAAAAAAAAAAACACAGATGAAATAGAAATAATTTCAGAGGGAAGGGAGAGCTCCATGCTTCAGGACACACTGCTCTCTTATCATTTTCAGGGTGTTTGGTAATAAAAGAAAGTGAAAAAAAAGAGAAATTTTCCTAATCAGAGTTCCATCAGCCGAGTGTATAAACTGGAGATAATGAAAATGGTCAGTCTTGGGCTCATTAAAGTGACTTTTCAAAAGGAGAGATTTCAGAATCAGCGGCACAGAGCACCTATTGCCAGATTCACTGTTGATTGTTTCTTGCAACTTCTTATTTTATGTAGTTATCTCGATTTTCTTCCTCTGTGGCATAGCTTCATAATATGTACATACATAAAAACAGTTGTATACTCATGCACGTAGTGTCTTCCTTCTTGCTTTAGTCTCTGAGGTTAGATTGTTGATAGGTCATTGTTCTGGAAACATCACATTCAAAAGAGATGCAGAGGTTTTCAATTTTTTAAAAAAGCAATGAACAGTTCAATGAACATATAACTTTTAATCTAAAAAATAAGAAATAATAAGCTATGCCTTTTATACATGTATTCTTTTCATTGTTAAAAAGTTCTTTATTTTATATTTTTCAGATGATAATGGTATTATGTGACTGTCATAAACAATTGAAATAATATAATATACATATGTAGAAATGTGAAAATAAGCTCCCAGAAACTCCTACCTCCCATTTCATCCACATACCACCATCTCATTCCACTGAGTTAACCAATGCAATGTTTTTGGATAGATTCTTTCATGCTACTAAGTTCATTGATCCTATATGGGCATATATATGGGGACTTGGAGAATGATTTTAATGAAATATAGTCATCACTTTTTTGCAAATTGCTCTTTCCATTTTGAAGATGCCATAGAAATTAATGTAAGATTTATATTATATATTTTTTAAATCTTTCATTACATAAAATTTTAAACATATACAAAAGCAGACAGATTAGTACAATTAACATTTATCATTCACCTTGAACAGTAATCAACTGAAGAAGAATATATTTTTTACTTTTTAAAAAAATTTTATTTGAGAAAGAGAGAAAGAGCATGAGTAGGGGAGAGGGGCAGAGGGAGGGAGAGAGAGAGAGAGAGAGAGAGAGAGCAGACTCCACACTCAGCATGGATCCCGACCCGGGGCTTGATTCCACAACTGTGGGAGGTTGACTTGAACTGAAATCAAGAATGGGACACTCAACAGACTGAGCCACCCAAATAATTTTTTTTAATTGAGAGAAAGAGTGGGTGCAAGTGAGGGTGCATAGAGGTGGATAGAGAGAGGGAGACAGAGAGAGAGAGAAGCAAGGCTCATCGGAGACAGGGCTGGTGCTCACCAGATGCGGGGCTCTAACTCAAACCGTGAGATCATGACCTGAGGAGAATCAGATGCTTAACCAGCTGAGCCACCCAGGTGCCCAAGAATAACATTTTTTAACCTCATTCTCTTTTATCAATTATATTGAAGCAAATTTAGACATAATATGACTCCATCCATACATGTTTAAAATATATCTCTGAATGATGATTTCTTTAACATAAACATAATATTTCTAAACAATCTAAAAAAATAATATATAGGTTTCAAATTTCCATAGTTTTCTCAAAATGCATTCTTTTTCTTGTTCATTGGTTGCTTTGTTTGAAATAGGATCCAAATAAGACCTAAATGTTCCAATAAATCAATATGTTCCTTATGTCTTTTTTGATCTATAAACTTCCTTCTCTCTCCTTCCCTCTCTATCTCTGTGATTTATTTGGGGGTAAAAAAGGCAGGTTGTTAGTCTTGCAAACGAGTTTCTCACAACCTGGATTTTTGTGGCACGGGTACCTCAGAGGTAAGATTGTGTATTTCCCCAGGAGGCACACATCTGGTGGTCTCTTTTTGTGATATTAGCAACCATCAATGACTATTACCTACTTCCATTGATTCATTAATGGTTACTAAATTGTTATCGTCTGATGATATCATTTCTTCTTGATTTATGACCTGAAATGCTTCCATTTAAAAAGAAAAAGCCTCTCACCAACAACTTGATGGTTCTGAGGAGTAAATCACACAGGAAAGAGAGGACAAATTCTTAACACTAACCTTTTATTTAAGCTTCTTAAATACTCCAGAGATGATCAATGATTTCAAAATATCAATATGAATTTATGGATTCAAGCATATTTGGTATGTCTTAGTCCATATTTGGTATGTACTTACTATCCTTCGTGATGTTTAAATTGTTACATCTTTTGCCACTTCACAGCCTTTGGGGCACAACTCTGGTAGTCGCTGATAATTATTTTACCCTCAAAGACAAAACACACCAGGTATGGATTATGTGTTACCTACCACAGATCCGGAATTATCCATTGTGCCAAAAGTCCCTGCTTCACCCTCATGGGAAATGCTGGTTAGAATGACATATTTTTAAGGAATAGGTTACCATCTATGTGTTATTGGATCAAATGACCTGTATGTCTTTATTTTTTAATAGATAATCAGAACACCAAAAGTATAGTAATAGTTATTCATTGCTACTATGTTTGTTATTGCCCCTAACCTTTCTTCTAGCCTAGTATATAAGTCTAGGAAATTTAATATTGCACATGAATAACCTTACATATAGAAATTATATATACGATTCTGATATCAATTCTATTGTGTGGTTTTTTTCACACCACGAAGCAATTAGCTCAATTCTGACACTATCTGGATGAAGATTGCATCAGATCACAAGATGCACCTGCTTCAGACACCAATCAAAAAGTCCAGGTTGTCACTCCATGCTTCTGACTGCCTGGCTTTAGACGACAGCTTCCAAAGACTTCCTTCTCAGATTCAATTAACGTGGTGGAGCAGTTCACAGAACTCAGAGAAACATTTTACTTACTAGATTGCCAGGTTATTATAAAAAGATATAACTAACAAGTTGTCAGACGTAAGAGACGCATAGAGCAAGGTATGTGGGAAGGGGCACAGAGCTTCCCAGCTTTCTAAGCACACCACACTCCCCAAATCTCCACGTATTCACCAATTCAAAAACTCTCTGAAACTTGTCATTTGGGGCTTTTATGGAGGCTTCCATACCTGGGCATGGCTGATTAAATCATCAGTCTTTGACAGATGATTCAACCTCCAGCCTCTCTCCTCTCCCAAAAGGAGGGGAGAATTGAAACTTCCGATCTGCAATCACGTGGTTGGTTCCCCTGGCAACCAGCCCCAAGCTAAGATACTTTCAAAAGGTCACCTCATTAACATAAACTCAGGTATGGTCCAAATGGGTTTGTTATGAATATCGAGACACATTTACCTCTTTCATCAGTTAGGATATTCCAAAGGTTTTAGGAGTTCTGTGACAGGAATGAGGATGAAGGCCAAATACATATTTCTTATTATAAATCACAGTATCACAAATGTCAGAACTAACAAATGAATTCAGGAAGGTTGTAAGATACAAAATCAATATACAAAAAACCGTTGTGTTTTTATACATTAACGAGAAACTATCAGAAAGGGAAATTAAGAAAACAATCTCAGTTTAACACCAAGACAATAAAATACCTAGGACTAAATTTAACCAAGGAGATGGAAAATGTGTACACTGAAAACTATAAAACATTAATTAAAGAAATTGAAGAAGACAGAAATAAATGAAAAGATATTCCATGTTCACAGATTGAAAGAATTCATACTGTAAAAATGTTAATACTATCCAAAGGAACCTGTAGATTCAATGCAATGCCTAGCAGAATTCCAGTGGCATTCTTCACAGAAATAGGAAAAAAAATCCTAAAATGTTTATGGAACCACAAAAGACTCTAAATAATACCCAAAGCAGTCTTGAGAAAGAAGAATAAAGCTGGAAGCATCACACTTCCTGATAACAAATCTATAGTGATCAGAACAGTATGGTTTGGGCATAAAAACATACACACAGTTCAATGGAACAGGATAGGCATCCCAGAAATAAATCTATGCACGTAAGGTCAAATAATTTTTGACAAAAGAGCCACGAATATACAATAAGGAATAAAGGATCATCTCTTCTGTAAATAATGTTGAGAAAACTGGATATCCACGTGAAAAGAACGAAACCAGACCCCTTTTTTACACAATACACAAAAGTCAGCTCAAAATGGATTAAAGACTTGAACATAAGATCTGAAACTACAAAACTGCTAGAAGAAAATATAGGAATATGCTTCTTGACATTAGTCTTCGCAGTGATGTTTTTGGACTTGATACCAAAAGCAAGGGCAACAAAAGCAAAAACGAGTAAACGGGACAATTTCAAACTAAAAGCTTCTGTGCAGCAAAGGAAACCATCAAGAAAATGAAGAGGCAACCTACAGAATATGGGAGAATCCTACTGGAGAAAGTATTTGCAAACCACGTATATAATAGGGTATTAATACCCAAAATACAAGGAATTCATAACAATAGCAAAAAAAAATCCAATGAAAAATGAAGAACATGAGTAGACATTTCTCCAAAGGAAAGATATAAATGGCTAACAAGTACATGAAAAGGTGATCCACATCACTCATCATCAAGGAAGTGCAAATCAAAAGCACCTCACGCACGTTAGGTGTCTATTATCAAAAAGACAAGAGATAACAAGTGTTGGCAAAATATGCGGTAAAAAAGGAATTGTTGTGCACTGCTGGTGGGAATGTCACCTGGCATGTCCACTAGGGGAAATGGTATGAAGATTCATCAACAAACTAAAAATAGAACAACCGTATGATCCAGCAATGCCATTTCTGAGTATATATCAAAGGAAACAAAATCGCTCTCTCAAAGATATCTGTACTCTCATGTTCATTACAGCATTGTTTACACTAGCCGACTTATAGAAACAACCTCAGTGTCATCAGCAGATGGGTGAATGAAGAAAACATGAGTATGTGAACAACCAAAATATATATACGTACAATGGAATATTATTCAGCTTTTAAAAAGAAGGACATCCTGTTTTTCGCAACAACACGGATGAAACTGAAGGGCATTATTCTAAGTGAAATAAGCCAAAGACAAATATTGCATTGTATCACCTACATGTAGAAGCTTTAAAAACAAACAAAAAAGTGATCTCATAAAAATAGAGAGTAATGGTGGTCGCCAGAGGCTAAGGCATGGGAAAACAGGGAGAGGCTGGTAAAAGGGTATACACTTACTTTCAGCTGTAAGGTGAATAATGTCTGAGGATCTAATGTATAACTCAGAGACTAAAACTGTTAATAGTGCATTCTTTTTTTCACCAATTTTATTAAGATATAATTGACCTGTAACTTACTTTAAAGTGTACGACGTAATAATTTGGTTGTGTACAAATCGAGAAATCATTACTACAATAAGTTTAGTTAACATCCAGCACCTCACATAGCTACCATAGTCTTTCCTTGTGATGAGAACTTTGAAGATCTGCTCTCTTAGCAAATCTCAAATATACAATGCAGTATTGTTAACTATCATCAGCATGCTGTACACTACAGCCTCAGAACATACTTCTCTTCTAAGTGGAAATCTGTTATTTTGCTCACTCTCCCCACCCTGCCCCTCTGGCAACAACCAACCTGGTCTCTGTATCTGTAAGTTCATGTTTT
The DNA here is from genome assembly GCF_018350195.1 of Panthera tigris. Classification (NCBI taxonomy): domain Eukaryota; kingdom Metazoa; phylum Chordata; class Mammalia; order Carnivora; family Felidae; genus Panthera; species Panthera tigris. Next base: position 19,866,777 of record NC_056676.1, read on the forward strand.
TTTAGATCCCATCTATAAGTGAGATCATGTAGCATTTGTCTTTCTCAGATAATACTGTATTGTATAATAGAAATTTGCTAAAATATGAAAACTTAAATGTTCTCGGGGCGCCTGGGTGGCTCAGTCGGTTAAGCGTCCGACTTCGGCTCAGGTCATCATTTCACAGTCTGTGAGTTCGAGCCCGGCGTCGGGCTCTGTGCTGACAGCTCAGAGCCTGGAGCCTGCTTCGGATTCTGTGTCTCCCTGTCTCTCTGCCCCTCCCCCGTTCATGCTCTGTCTCTCTCTGTCTCAAAAATAAATAAATGTTAAAAAAATTTTTTTTTAAAGACTTAAATGTTCTCGCACACACAGAAAAGGTATAGATGTGAGGTGATAAATGTGTTAATTAACTCAATGATGGGCGTTCTTTTCACAATCTATGCATATATCAAATTGTCACATTGTATACTATATTATCATTTTCACTTCTCAATCATATATCAACAAAGGTGAAAAATAAAATAGAATGCAGCCCTTTGAGCAGCAAAAAAAAAAAAATTATAAGCGAACAATTCCTTCGAACTTTTAAAGAAAAGTATTTCCTAACTAGAACACCATCTTGGGCCAAAATATAGATCAAGTCAGAGAGCTAATAAAGACATTTTCAGACCAACTGTAGCAGGATTCTCACACTGAGAGTCGTGACACCCAGGCTTTTCTTTCCAGGAAGCAACTTTATTCGTTCCGGCACTGCTCAGTTGGGTTTGTACCCAAAGAACTGAGCCCTGAATGCCACGCGGTGTAGTTTTTTTATATATTTTCTACTTCTTTGTCTCCCATATATGGTAACACACACACAAACATGCAGTCTGATCAAGTGGTCTCATGTTACAAGGTCATGAGGGATGTTGTCAGGTACGCGCATAGCCAGGTTATCTTGAGGTTTTTTGCTTTTTGTTTTGTTTCTTTGTTTCATTCCTTAGGTAGGGTACCCTACCACAAAACAAGTTCTCAAAAACTTTACCATGTCTGTACCCTTTCTCTGAAAACTACTGGAGGATACACTCCAGAAAAATGAGGGTGTAAAACAAGAAAAAAGAAGAAATGAAATTTAGGAGAAAGGAGACCACGCACTGAAGAGAGGGGCAGGAATCACAAGACATGGAGAGGGATACTCAGGACGGAAGCTCTGACCTGGCACATAGTCAAGCAGACCACACATACTCAGCTCAGAAGGCTCTGGCGGGGATTTCCACAAGAAGATAAAAATGAGAGAACTGCTGAGCGGCACGAAGGTTCAGGACTAGGTTCACACCCTCGTGCCTTTCCTGTATCACTGAGTCCTCTAGATATCCAGATTATTAATTCCATACCATGAAATTAATGACTGGCATTGGGGTTAAATTATTGATAAAGACAAAAAAATGAGGCAAATGGAAACAAGACTGTTGGTTATCTTGAGAGAAAACAAAACATGCTGACAGGAAAAGTAGTACATGGCTCTGCTGTGAATAGCATTTACATCGATGTCACCATGATAATTTAAACACTGAATGTTGCAGCTAAAAGGGGTGCCTGAGTGGCTCAGTCCGTTGAGTGTTCGAATTCAAGTCAGGTCATGATCTTGAGGTTTGTGAGTTCAAGCCCCACATGGGGCTGACTGATGTCAACCCAAAGCCTGCTTCAGATCCTCTGTCCTCCTCTCTCTCGGCCCCTCCCCCGTTGGTGCTGTATATCTTAAAAATAAATAAACATTTTTTAAAGTAAAATAAAATCAGTTAAAAGAAAGAGAAGAGAAATCTGGGAAGAAAAGTCTGGGGGAGTTCAAAGAGAATTGCTATTTTTTATACGATAACTCATACAACCATCTAACTCTTTAATATATATATATGTCATTGTGATAAAAGAAAAAGAAATTTTACTATTTTATGAAAATAGCCTCACTAAACTGCATTTTAAAATTGTGATTTCCCAAGTGAGCTAACACTTCTTCAGAGCTTACCTCCATCATTTATTTCCTCATGGAATCTTTTTATCACTGACGGGGGTTTCCCTATCTTCGTTAAAGACAAATTAGAATTAGCATAAGTATCCATTTATTTATTCAGTCAATAAATATCTATTGAGGCATCTTTGTCTTGAAGGTCTTCACGACACCTCAGGGGAACACTAAGCCAAAATTCCTTGGCCCCTATAGAAAAAGAACACAGAAAGTGCTATCGGAGTGCAGGACAGGGATTGACCTGCCTGGGCGTGTCTCACAAGGCTTCATTCAATGTAATGAGTGTTATGGAGTACATCTTTGTTCAGATCACTCTCCTCGGGGTTATAGGAAACGTAAACATTTCCCAAAAGGATAGGAATAAGGATAAGGCCTTTATACTCATGATGCACAAGATATGAGGAGGAGTAAGGTAAGCACTCGTATACAAATTCAGAGAGTGGGGCTCCCGGATGGCTCAGTCGGTTAAGCTTCCGACTTTGGCTCCGTCCATGATCCCATGGTTCATGAGTTCGAGCTCCACGCGGATCAGGCTGTCTGCTGTCAGCAGAGCCCGCTTCAGATCCTCTGTCTCCCTCTCTCTCTGCCCCTCCCCCCCTCAAAAATCAATAAACATTTAGAAACAATTTAGAGAGTGATCATAGGTGACGAATCTGGAGTTGGGGCAAAGAGACGATCTGTCCCATTGAATGACAGAAGAACATTTGCTTTACCCATTCACTGACTGTTTCAGTCATTCATCTGTGGTTACTGAGTACCAACCATACCCCGGACACTGGCTAGGTAATGCGTACACAAAGGTATATCTAAGCATAGGTGAGGGAACAGATCAGAGAAATGAGAAGAGCCCAGGAAGGGAGGCATATAGGAGTGAGCGGGGTAGGGAAAGGGCAGGGAGGAGAGGAGAGGAAAACAGGAAGGTGAGTCATAAGAATGAAGGAAGGAAGGATAGGCTGTTTGATCATTCTGCCCTTCCTGACTTATTTTTCCCAATGCCCTGTAATCTCTAAATTATTCACTGCTTGCTTTTAGGCATTTTTAAAGCATTTAAAAAGAACATTTCAAATTCTTTTTTTTAATGTTTCTATTATTTATTTTCGAGAGAGAGACAGAATGTGAGCAGAGTGATGGGGATGGGAGGGGTTGCAGAGAGAGAGAGAGAGAGAGAGAGAATCCAAAGCAGGCTCTAAGCTCTGAACTGTTAGCACAGAGCCCAACAGGGGGCTAGAACCCATGAACCTGAGCCAAAGTCAGACAACCTACTGAGCCACCCAGACGCCCCTCAAGGTACACTTTAAAGTCTTCTGCTACCCCCACGTCCCTCAAGGACCCCCCACTAGGCAGCGACACACTATCAAAATGCAGCTACCAAGTTCCCCAGAAATAATCCGGGAGTCTTCTCTTTGGGTCAAATCCCTTATTTCCTTTGTTTTGACTTTACTAACCCAAATGTAAGGAGGACAGATAATACCAGGTTGTGGAGCTCTTCAAATCCCACACAGAGTTGTGCTTGAGTTCCCTGTCATATGATTCTATGAAACTCTACTGTTTGGTCCGTTCAAGCATGAGCCTGGTGGGAAGCGGGGGCATAGTTATCTTTAAACTCATCTTTTATTGCTGCTTTTCCCATATCTTAATCGTCTGGGAATCAGCAAAGGCTTAGACAAAATGTAGAGGTTCATGCTGGCTCTCATATTCTCTCTGTTTAGTTCAACCAATCTGATGATTTTCCAAAAGCTTTCTAGGCAAGCTTGCTGTGGTTTCGGGCATGCGCACTCCTCAGGGGGCATCCACACTCCTCAGGGGGCATCCGCAGAGACCTACCTGCTTGGAGCAGGAAGTATTGAAAACCTGAATCTAGCAGGTGGCAGTAGGGATGGAGGGGCGCAGGTCGATATAAAGACCATTTGAAGGAATGACCAAAATGCTTACTAACTGAAGCGCCTGGATAAAAGAAAATGCTAAGTATTAAGACGGCTGCAACCTTTCCGAGGTGTATTGGCCTGCTACTCACCTTTAATACTCACTCCTGGCTCCTGGGTTTGGGATTCCACATGCTCAGATGAGCAGAGGACAGGGCCCTGGAGAAAAGCCACGGACAGGGGATGTTTTCCGGGAGGAACTTTGAATATGTTGAATACGGATGGTGGGAAAGCTGGAAATACCCATCTCCAAGGTCAGGAGACACTTGAGGACCACAAATACAAGCTAGATGGTTGCCGGCTTCCGAGAAAGGAAGGACAGAAACAGTAGGTGTTGTCCAGCGGCGAAGTTTAGGAAAAGCACTTCCTTTTAACATGGGAGAATCCAGGAAAATTTTAAGATCTGATGATCAGTAGGATCAAATAAGAAAAATTGTTTTAAAAAATGAAGACAGTTGGGTTTCACAGGAAATAAGTAAAGTTTTTAGAATCTTCTTTTATCTTGGTCTCTCTGTCTTAATCTCTTTGTCTCTGTTTGTCTCCCAGCCTGGGTTTTTTGTTTGTTTGTTCATTTGTTTGTTTGTTTGTTTTCCCATTTCTGCTTCTTCCCCTCTTCTTTAATTTTTTTTTTTATTTTGGTATGATACACATAACAAAAGTCACCATTTTAACTATTTTAAATTATACAACTTAATGGCATTAACTACATTCATAATGGGCAACTATTATCACCATGTAGTTCCAGAACATTTTTATCAGTCCACAAAGTAACCCCACGTCCATGAAGCAAAAACCAGAAGCAGTCACTCTCCATGACCCCATCTCCCCTGGCAATTACTAATCTGCTTTCTGTCTCCATGGATTTGTCTCTTCTGGATATTTTATGTCTATGGAAGCATAGAATTTGTGGTCTTTTATATCTGATTTATTTTACTTGCACAATGTTTTTAAGATTCATCCATGTTTTAGTATATATCAATACTTCATTCCTTTTTATGGTCAATTAATACTGTGCTGTGTGGATATACCATGTTTCATTTGCCCATTCAATAAATTGGTGGACATTTGGGTCATTTCCACCTTTTGGATATTATGTATAATGCTGCTCTGAATATTTGTGAACAAGTCTTTGTATATATGTCTTCATTTCTCTTGGGTATATACCTAGGAATGGAATTGCCAGGTTGTATGATATTCCTAAATTTAACTTATTAAAAAACTACCAAACTGGGGGTGCCTGGGTGGCTCAGTCAGTTAAGCGTCCGACTTCAGCTCAGGTCATGATCTCGCGGTCCGTGAGTTCGAGCCCCACAACGGGCTCTGGGCTGATGGCTCAGAGCCTGGAGCCTGCTTCTGATTCTGTGTCTCCCTCTCTCTCTGTCCCTCCCCCGTTCATGCTCTGTCTCTCTCTGTCTCAAAAATAAATAAACTTAAACAAAAAACCCACCAAACTGTCTTCCATTCATTAGTGGGTACACCACTTTACATTTTTGCCAACAATGTGTGAGGGTTCCAGTTTTTTTATATCCTCACCAATTCTTATTATTTTTGTTTTGTTTTTTTAGTTTGTTACTGTAGGGGATGTGAAATGCTGTGTCACTGTGGTTTTGATTTGCATTTGCATGATAACTAATGACATTGAGAATCTTTTCATATGTTTGTTGGACAACTGCATATCTCCTTTGGAGAAATGTCTATTCATGTCCTTTGCCCATTTGTAAATTGGGTTGTTTGATTTTTTTGTTGTTGAGTTATAGGAGTTCTTTATATATTCAGGAGACTAAACCCCCTCCCCACCCTTAAACTAGGCTCTGAAAGAAAAGTGAAATTTAACTTGGTAAAGAGTCAGAGACGATCTTTCTGGGCAAAGAGTACAGTGCATAGATCTGCCGTTTTAGCCTGCTCAGACTGCCATAACAAAATACTGCACTTAAACAACAGAAATTTATTTTCTCATGGTTGTCTTTAAATTCATGTTTTGTTGCTGCTTTTCCCATATCTTAATCATCTGGGAATCCGCAAAGGCTTAGACAGGTTGTAGAGGTTCATGCTGGCTCTCACATTCTCTCTGTTTAGTTCAACCAATTTAATGATCTTCCAAAGCCTTTCTAGGCAAGCTTGCTGTGGTTTCGAGCTGCAAGTTTGAATGCATGGTGCCAACATGGTCAGGTTCTGATGAGAGCTCTCTTCCTGGCTTCTAGATGGCCACCTTCTCTCTGTGTCCTCCCATGGCAGAGAGAGAGAGATAGAGCGAGAGAGAGAGAGCGCGCATATGCATGTAAGCAAGAGACCTCTGGCATCTCTTCTTATAAGGGCACTAATCCCACCATGGGGGTTATAATCTGGAGATTTTATCTAAACCTAATTAACCCCCAAAGACCCCATCTTCAAATACCATCACTTTGGCGGTTAGAGCTTCAACATACGAATTTTGGGGCAGGCAAACATGCCATTCGTAGCACCTGTAAAGGCTCTGTTGGGGAAAGAGGCATGGGGAATGAGGCACGGAGGGTATATCTCTGCTGCTGGATCCCAGGAAGCCCTGAAGAGGCTAGTCCTGTGAGGCTGGTGCAGCAGCTGGAGAACCAGATTATGAAGACCAACACTTCTCAGTCTTAATGTGCCCAGGAAGCACCCAGGGTCTCGTAAAAAGGAGGACACTGATTCAGTAGGTCTAGGAGGAGATAAAGATTCTGCATTTCTAAGTTCCCAAGTGATAGTATCAGCAAGGATATAAAGCTCCAAGGAGCCTGCTAAATTATTGTATTATTTTTTTAAAAAGAGAGTAGTGAGATAAACTGTGGGTTTTTTTTAATGTTTATTTTTGAGAGAGAGAGAGACAGAGCATGAGCAGGGAAGGAGCAGAGAGAGGGAGACAGAATCTGAAGCAGGTTCCGGGCTCTGAGCTGTCATTTCAGAGCTCACTGTGGGACTTGAACCCAAAAACCTTGAGATCATGACCTGAAATGAAGTCAGACCCTTAACTGACCGAGCCACCCAGGAGCCCCTGAATTGTGAGTTATTTCAAAGATGACTCTTTACTAAAGAACAACTCTTCACTACTTCAGTGGAAAATATATTGGAATGGGGCAAAGGAATGGGGAAAGAGTTAATAATTGAGTCGATCATGGTGAAATAAATAAGATCTATATATTCATATGACAAAATGTTCTATCAATGTTAACAGCAACGGGTATGAAGATATTTTCATGACATGGAAGAGTGTTTGTGATACAAAACTAAATAAAAAAGCAGAAACCAAAATTATGTATGCAAATTGGTTTCATCTTTGTAACACAATGTGTGTAAGAGAAAGCAAATGTACCCAGTTGTTAACAGTGCCTCCCTGGAGGTTGGATGATGGGTGATTTTTATTCTTTATTTACGTTTTTCTCTGTATCATTTTTCTACCATTTTCATTATATTTTATTTGTTTCAATTGCTTTCTAAACAACAACCAAATATTATTAAAGTAATCAAAGACGAACATTTCTCTCCATGAATCTTGAATAAACCTCTACAGAACTCAGCTCTAATACAGTAAATAGGAATGCTGGGAGAATTCATTTCCTGGCCCTTCTTAAGGTGCCATGCTGTTGCTGGTTGTCAATTTCACACATGCTATTTCTATCCATTCAGAGCTGACAGCTTGGATTTTCCCCTCCATTGTAATAGCTGTTCTCTCTTCTGGCTTCCCCAGGCTTGCATTTGGTAACCTTTGCCCTTTTATTTGGTACAAGCCAAAATGCCATCTTTGGAGAACTAATGTACCAGAGAAAATGGTAGCACGAAGCCACATAACCTACTGTTCTTTTCCTTTCTGTTTGTAAAGGTTATTATTAGAGCTTATTTTAGAGAATTTCAAATCCATTCAAAGTATCATGGGTTTAAATTTTTCTAATGGAAGCAAAGCTTTTGATGTTTGGGTTTAGAAAGCTGCCTAGCCTCTTTAGAGTTCAAATTTTCATACATTGGCACAATTGATCAAAGACTTTATTTTAAGACAGAGAGAAAAGGCAATTTACCTATAGTTGTTTTGTATTCTTAACATTATTATTATATTCCTTTTTTTTCCCAGAACCATCTCCCTGTTTGAAGATCTACTTTTTTACTAACATATATTGGCTTCACCTTCTTTTTGATCAGCCTGAGAAGCCATCTGGAAACAATTGAGAGTGACGTCACAAATCCAGCATTATGATTTCAATATAGGATCAAAGAATAGGAAGAAAAAAATCAAGGAATGGAGAAGCTTGATTTAACCTTTAAGCACAAATATCTAAACAGTAGAAAGAGGCAAGAAAACATGATAAGATGAAAGAATTACTGATGGGCATTAAAGTAAGGGCACTTTGTTTACCCGAGGTTCAATTTAGTTAATATGCTGGCATCCATTTTTATATTTATTGTGGGAAAAGAGGAAAAACAGTCATCCAGGGTGAGTCTGACAAGCGGTATACCACAGTTAAAAAGACTTTGTAGCCTTGGGCTTGGCAGAGTGTCCTGAAGCTAAATGTAGACAACTACAGAAAAATCTTAAACGGGGGTTAAAGGTCATAAGCATGAACAATAGACCTGAAATTTGGAGGAATTCATACTCTACTGAAGAATTCCTAGACCACTCATGAAAATCACAGATTGTCCAGTCACCAGAAAAAAACTTAAATTAAAACTAAAACTAAGCCACACCTGAAGAGTAAGCAAATGATTAGAAAGGAGGGATTTCAGGAATTTGAAAGGGTGAGAAACTAGAATCTAATGTAAATGACCCTGAAATTACCACTAACATAGGAAGTCTCTAGAAACTGAACTCTCAGAACCTGAGTGACAGGTAAGAATATTAGCTCATTCTGGACAGAAATGTATGTTTCTGGCTGACCAGAGCAGTTGATCTCCTATGTACAGATTTCAGTCAGAAGCTAAAGGAGACAAATGAATGTCAACAAGGCGGTTAGTCTTGCAGGATGTGAGGACTTTTCTTTAGAAAAATCAGAGAGCAGTAGCTCTAAAATTCTTCTGCTATTCAAATTAACAGTCCTGCATTTTCCAGGATACATTTCCAAATACATTATATTTGTAGATCTTTGTAATATCACCTTGAACACAAAGGTGTTTATTTAAAACATCCTTGAATGCTATCTAATTTTAATATCTATTTAATATCTTTGCAAAATATCTTTACCAATACATTTGGTCATTCCTTCAAACAATCATTACAGAATTGTGTGTCCCAATTTAGGCTTAGAAAATATGGCCACTGTACTAGTTCCTAAACTTGCTTGGGCCACCAGCTATGCCCAAAGAGGTTTTCCTTTAAATTGGTTATTGTTATTCTTACCACCATAGAAGTCATTCAAATATTATATTGAAGGCATTTTTATGTAATATATTTATTTCCAACCCTTGATTTTCTTATTATTCTTCCTTATTTAATACAGTATGTGCCAAATGAAGCACCAATAGAATCTTCTTTTTTAAAGTAAAAATACAAATGGGCATACCTATGGAAAAACTAATGTTTAAAAAGAACATACATAAAACTGAATTCTACTGTCCTTAATTTGGTGGGAAAAAATTTTAAACACTCAGGAAAGACAGATATATGTCTTCTGTGCCCCATTCCCATACCAACAAAAATTCATAAGCAGATCACTGCAATCTTCTTTTGAACCTGATCAAGCTTTCGAATCCTTCTTAATACAATATTCCAGGAGCCACTAGCAACTAATTGGAGCTTGCACTTGAGTGCAAAAAGCATTGGCCTATCTGTCTTTAGATGAAGAACATTTCACTTCTGTTGATTATTTCGGGGAAGGGTATATGTGGTTTTATATATAAATGGAATGATTTTATATTTTTGTTTAAAATATTAAAACAAAACATACAGAGAAGACATTCTTAATTTATACATGTTCCATTTGTAGGTTGTTTAAAACTCATAACCCATGAAAACAATAGTTGGGAGTGGGAAAACAGGAAAGAAGGAAAGTAGTAAGAGTATGTTTTACCACCCAATCACCCAGAGTATCTACCCAGGTAATTCAGAGTTAAATCCAATCTATATTAAGTTGAGGTTTCTATGTGAATCCAAGAACAATGGCAAAACACATCTCTGTACAAAAACTTGTAAACAAATGTTCAGAGCAGCATTATGCATAAGAACCAAAGGTGGAAACTATCCAACTATCCATCAACCAATGAATGATCAAATAAACTGTGGTATATCCATACAATGCCATATTAAGTATTGGATTTAAGGAATGGAGTACTGACATATTCTGCAATATGGTTGAACCTTGAAAACATTATGCTGAGTGAAATAAGTCAGTCACAAAAGACCACATATTCTGTGGTTCCATTTATAAAAAAAATCTCCAAAAGACACAAATCCATAGAGATAGAAAGTAGTGACTGCCAGATGCTGGGAGAGGGAGAGTGGGGAGGGACTGTTAATGGGTATGGAGTTTCTTTTGTGGGTGATGAAAGTGTTCTAACATTATTGTTATGATGGCTTCATGACTCTCTGAATATATTAAATATCTTTAAGGTATACATTTCAAGAGGGTGAAGTATACGGTATGTGGATTATATTTTAACGAAGTTGTTATTTTAAAAAATTCTGTTGGGGGCACCTGTGTGGCTCAACCAATTGAGCATCCAACCTCTAGTCAGTTCATAATTTCACAGTTGGTGAGTTTAAGCCCCACATCGGGCTTGCTGCTGTCAGTGCAAAGCCCACTTTGGATCTTTTGTCCCCCTCTCTCCTCCCCTCCGCTGCTTGCACAAGTGCTCTCTCTCTTTCTCAAAAATAATTTTTTTTAATTCTGTTGGAAAAAGATGCAGAGAACCAAATTGTGACTCATTCAACTTCTAGGTAAGTTTCTAAGGAGCTTCCTATAATAAAAACAAGATTGTCTAAAAATGTTTGTAAGTCAACATTAGTTAGAAAGGTATCTTTGGTGTCTTCTGTTAAGGAACGGAGACAAAAAAAAAAGAGTATCAGCAAATGAATTTTGTAGTAGGGTAGGTGGCAAATTAACTTTCACTCTAAAAATTAAGGGAAATAGCCAAAAAAATCTGCACCCAGTGTTCTCAGGTTTTCTCTAGAGATAAATGAAAATAAATCCAGTTTGAGGATTCTGATCACTTACATTTGTGTTTCACTATTTTTTTTTAATTTTAGAGAGAGAAAGAGAGAGAGAACTGGGAGAGAGGCAGAGAGAGAACCCCAAACAGGCTCCACGCTTAGTGCGGAGCCCTACATGGGGCTCAATCCCACCACCCTGGGATCATGACCTGAGCTGAAATCAAGAGTTGGACGCTCAACCAACGGAGCCACTCAGGCACCCCTGTGCTTCACTAAGTTTAGATTTTCAAAGTACTTTATTATAATTCCTAATGGCAAAATTATCTACCAGCAGGACCAACCCAAGTAATCTATGAGCTTATAAAGCAATGGACCTTCCCTCTCCCTTGCAGACACACATACATAATAATATCTAATGTTGAGACCTCCCACTTCTGTATTAGAATATATTTTTTGTCTTGCAAATCGACCCTAGAGATTCATTTTAACCTGACTTTATCTATATGTATGTAGCAGATTACTGTAAATCATCTATCTATTCATTAATGCAAAGTTCCTAAAGATTCTTTCATAATTTTTTTTTTTTTTAGAGAAAGATAGAGAGGGGGAGGGAGAGAAGAAGAGAGAGAGAATCTGAAGCAGGCTCCATGTTTAGCATGGAACCCAATGCGGAACTCTACACCCTGACCCTGGGATCATGACCTGAGCTGAAATAAGGGGTCAGTTGCTGAACCGAATGAGCCACCCAGGCACCCCTCTTTCATAATCTTATCACTACTTTTGTTCTAATTATTAGGCAGAGTGAAAAATATTACCCATAGTAGTTCAAAACAAAAACGCAAAAACCTCCTCAGAAACAAAAGAAGTCTCATCCCAATCGGCAGATAAATGCAAACATTGAGAAACAAAGAGCTAACTAGTTTTACAGTGACTTTTCTCAAGAACACTTGGGAGGCGGGGGGGGGGGGGGGGGCTGGTAAGGAACTCTGTGCCTGGTTCCCAGGTCTGATGTACTATTAACTCCTAATAACTGAGGAGGACAGATCTCTGTCTTCTATGTCTACTGGCAACATGTGTAAAATTACTCATCCTTAAGAATCTTGCGGCTGGGCTTTCTGCCTAGCTGCTCTCCTGGATGAAGATCTGTGCATGTAGCAGATCACAGAACCATGCAGATAATTTCCTATTACTAAAGCAAGGGGAAAGGAGGCATGGGGGGCTTCAAGTGCAGGATGTGTGTGTGCCTGATGTCAAAGGTAGGGAAAGCTGGAATGAGACTACGGTTACTTGTACTTGAGGAACAGTTTTAATAGAAATTGTGGAAGATTTCAGCAAAGTGAAGAGAGATGAAGGAGAACCGATGTGGAGATGGCATTGGGTGGGTTTTCCAAGGTGATTTTCTATGAACTGTCCAGGCCAGGTAAGCTCTGCTGTAAAGTTGGCTGCTTTGCGCATTTTCTGCCTCCAGTTTCAAACACAGTCCCAGTGCTGCCCAGAGACAAAGCTTTACTTTAGTAAGAGAAAGTTGTCCAGGCAAGGGACAGGTGGTAGGAGCGAGAAGGGAAATGGCTCTTCTGACAGAGATGAAAAACTGAGCCACTCCTTCGTATTTTCTTTATTGTAAAATACACATAATGTAACATTTATTTATTTATTTATTTATTTATTTAATTTTATTTTAAGTTTATTTATTTTGAAAGAGAGAGAGAGAATGAGCAAGGGAGGAGCAGAGAGAGAGAGAGAGACAGACAGAATCCCAAGCAGGCTCCACACTGTCAGTGCAGAGCTCAATGCAGGGCTCAAACTCACAAACCCACGAGATTATCGCCTGAACTGAAATCAAGAGTCAGATGCTTAACCGTCTGAGCCACCCGGGGGCCCCATAATGTAACATTTATCAAATGCACAATTCAGCGGCATCAAGTGTATATAAAACGCTATGCAATCCCATTATTAATCTGAGAAAAATTTCATCAGCACAAAAGGAAATCCTGAGTGCGTTCAGCAGTCATTCCCCACTCTTCCTCCCCCAGCCCCTGGCATCACCAATCTGATTTCTAGCTTAGGGAAGCTTGTACATGAACATTCATAGCACTATTCGCAATAACTAAAAGCTAAAAGCAACCCAAATGTCCATCAGCAGATGAATGGATAGACAAAATATGGCACATCCATACGACAGAATATTATTTGGCCATAAGAAAGAACAGAGTGCTGATACGTGCTACCACACAGATGAACCTTGAAACATTGAACTTTCCATTTCTGCCCTTAGAAGAAATGAAGGCATCAGCAGGAGAGTGGCAGAATATCACACAAGGGTTCACAGACCTGGGTTCTGGGAAGGGTTTCTTTTCTGCTCTAAGGCGTCAATGAGCTAATCCATTTAATACCTTGCAACATTTCAAATGTTCCTGTCATAAAACTGGGTGAAGCAACCCTGCTTCCACACTGGTTCATTTTAACAATTTGAATTGTTCGGGGGCACCTGGATGACTCAATAGGTTAAGCGTCCGACTTTGGCTCAGGTCATGATCTCCCAGCTCATGGGTTTGAATCCCACATTGGGCTCTGCGCTGACAGCTCAGAGCTTGGAGCCTGCTTTGGATTCTGTGTTCCCTCTCTCTCTGCCCTACGCCCACCCCGCTCACATTCTGTCTCTCTCTCAAAAATAAATAATAAAAGCATTAAAATTTTTGTTTGAAATAATTTGAATTGTTCTTTTTAAATGCTTTAAAAATGCCTAAGAGCAAGCCGTGAATAATTTAGAGATTAGAGGGCACTGGGAAAAATAAGTCAAGAAGGATAGAATTGTCAAACAGCCTATCCTTCCTTCCTTCATTTTTATGACTCGCCTTCCTGTTCTACCTCTCCTCTCCTCCCTGCCCTTTCCCCACCCCACTCTCTCCTATAAGCCTCCCTTCCTGGGCTGCTTTGGACTCTGTATCTCCCTCTCTCTGCCCGTCCCCCACTCAGTCTTTCTCTCTTTCTCTCTCTCCCCCTCTCTCTCTGTCTCTCAAAAGTAAATAAACAAAACATTTTTTTAATAAATACAGTATACCTTGAAGCACTGAAACATTCCCATTTCTTGGATGGCAAAACCAAATCCCAGGCATGTGCAGTAACTCACCAGCATAGCTCAAACAACAGGTAGCAAAGCTGAACTAGAACGTAGATTATTTGCTTCCCATATTAGTGTTTGCTTCCTTTTCATTATGCCCGACATCAATCGCTCCTAAATGGGGTAGTGCTCCTAATAGGGCAACATTTGAAAGATATCAAAGCAGCAGCATTATTCGCAATATTCTTCCTTCTGAGAAGCCCACTCCTGCCAATCCCAGGAGTGAGACAGCTGTCAAGGAACTGCCACTTGTTAATGGAAAGAACTTCAGAGAGGCCCCAGGGGGTAGGTGTCATGGGTATTCATTGCCATGTGCACTGAAGAGTGGGGAAACATTAGATACATCCCTGAGGTTACTGTCTCAATAAAGGAGACAACGATGCCTGTAGATCATTATGTTATTGCCTCATTAAGTATGATAACAGAAGTATGAATGAAGTAAGTAAGTACTGAAAAGAAAGCCAGGATTCTCTCTGTCTATGAGGTTAGAAAATATCCTCAGAAGTGACACCTGAGCAGGACTTTTCAGGGTAGACAGAAGTTCTACAGATCAGCAGAAGAGTGTATATGTTCTGGATATGTGCCTGCAGTATAACTTTTAGACCTCACTCCCAGCTCTTAGAGTCATGCTTACTGGAGAACAGCGTTTGCTGCTCTCATTACAAGCTCCTGTCCAGGAGCATTATTCCAGTCTGTGCAAAAATTCCTGATCCTCTTAGTCCTTATCTGCTATTTCAAGGCAAGTGTTTGATATCATCGCAGAATGAAGAAAGCCTCCAGGCCGGCAGCCACCTTATGCTAATTAGGTAAACACGCACACTTCTTCCAGATTCTACAATGGTTTTCTGCTCTCCCGGCCTGGAATGTCTTTTTTTCTCCAATCGTCAAGAACCCCCAAATCCAGAGGGGAGAGAAAAAAAAAAGAGGTTAGAGTGGGAGAGAGCCAAAACATAAGAGACTGTTAAAAACTGAGAACAAACTGAGGGTTGAGGGGGGGTGGGAGGGAGGGGAGGGTGGGTGATCGGTACTGAGGAGGGCACCTTTTGGGATGAGCACTGGGTGTTGTATGGAAACCAGTTTGACAATAAATTTCATATATTGAAAAAAAAAAGAACCCCCAAATCTAATCCAAGCGTCCGTACTACAACCATATTCCCTCCTGCCAACTTAGACCTCTACCTCACCATGACACTTGACCTCTTGCCAATCCACTTGAATTGTGAGCCTTCTCCCATTAGTGAGACCTCAAACTATGATCTCTCTCTCTGACTCTGTTTCCCGTTTCCTTGCCAGCTCCTGCCTCATGAACCTACTTCATAAGCCTTCCTCCCCTCTTGACTCTTCCCATGAGTCCTTTTTTCCTCAACTGCATAGGACCTTGCTCTGCACTGGGTATCCACAAAGAAACCAAAATTCATATTTCTGATAGTATCTCCAAATTGATTACATTTACAGTCCCAGAAGTACTCTAAAAGGATTTTTTTTTTTTGTCATTCAGTTCAAATGTGTGTCCTCTTTTCGGCCTTTGCTCTCTGTTGTGTACTAGGAATTACTAATTTTTTTTAATATTTATGTTTTTAACTTTATTTTTTTAAATTTTTTAAATGTTTATTATTTGTTTTTGAGAGGGAGAAAGAGAGACAGAGCATGAGTGGGCAACAGGAAGAGAGAGAGGGAGCCATAGAATCTGAAACAAGTTCCAGGCTCTGAGCTGTCAGCACAGAGCCCAATGTGGGGCTCAAACTCACAAACAGCGAGATCATGACCTGAGCTGAAGTTGGTCTCTTAACCGACTGAGCCACCCAGGCATCCCCCAAGATATTTATTTTTGACAGAGAGAGAGCACCCACAAGCTGGGGAAGGGAAGAGAGAGAGGGAGACAGAGGATCTCAAGCAGCTCCTCATTGAGAGTGGAGAGCCAAACATGGGGCTCAAACTCACGAACTGTGAGATCATGATGGCCCGAACCAAAGTCGGATGCTTAACCGACTGACTCACCCAGGCACCCCTAGGAATTACTATTTTTGACAAATCTTATAATCATAGAATGAGTTTTTTATATTTTATATATTGTGGGTTGCAAGCATAAAGTTTCAAATGGAAGTATATATACCACGCTGAGTGTATACCACAAGGATGTATTAGGTGATGGCCGTCTCATTTTTTCTCATATGATGGACACTTTCCTTCAACTTTATATCTTTCTTCATAGTATTATCACTAGCAGGGGGCTGCTGAATTGGGTCCACAAGAGCCACTGAAGAGGCGAGTTCGAAAGAAGAAAAGAAAGCCGAGAGAAGACATTTTTTCCCAATGATACAGTGTGGTTATCTTGGAGACAAGTGTCAGGGCCCAACTGATGTGTACTGTAACCACATTATGCAGTACTGAGGAATGTCGCTTCCTAGCTTGGTAAAAGGTCCGTTCTAGGCACAGCTTTGGAAGATGTGATTTGATGTCTTTCTTTCCTACCAGCCCTCCCACACCACGCTCCCAGAAGCGCCCTCCCATGCAAGCTCTAATATCCTCTCGTGAGTTGGCAAATTTCTTCTCTGAAGAATAAAGGGCAGGAGGTTTTTGTTTTTAAAACCACACCTATTAAACCAGATGAATCTCCATCAGAGGAATTTCAGATATGAGAGAGGTCAACACGGCTAAGAGTTTCTGTTAGGCTCAGTTCCCCTGAATTTCCACTTCATAACCCTCAGATTATACATACAGTTCCAAGGTTTTTGCAAGGATTCTCAGAGCTATCCAAGGTGAGATTTACAGTGCCTGGTATTGGGTGAGTTTTAGACACCAAATGTTGTTAGGTTAAAAATTGTCTAAACAATCTTCCTCCCCTCTTCCAGAAGACTGGGCTTCTATTTTTAGCTCGATATTATACTGAGTTCATTTTCAGGAGACTCAAACAGCATAGATAGAGCCTTGATGAGTTTTTAAATTTTTTTCCATATCGACTGCCTGCCTTGCAGCCATGGCAAACTTTGGGTTTAGTGTCTGATATTTATGATTACATAATACCGTAAATATCAGATAACAGTAGCATTTAAAGCAATAATAAAACGCTTTAAGTGGCCCCTTTTAAAAACTACTGCTTTCCAGAGTAACAAAATGCAAATGCTTGGCTGACATTTCTGTTCTAAAAGCTGATGGAAGACAGAGATTTGGAACACTACCCTCTGCTAGCTTCTCTAGAGTGACATTGTGGCATTTTCTACTGTAGATGTCCTGTAGGGGGCATTACTCTAAAAACAGATTTCCCCTGAATTAACGTCTTTCAGATTTATTTAATTTTGAATTACCATCTCAAAAAAGTACTCTAAATTTATTCGAGTGATTTTTTGTGGAAAGTATCTTTTTAATGACTTTAGAGCCGAGTGCTAAAATATCCATTGCCAAGTGCATGAAGCACTTTGAAAATCAAGGTTCTGATATATCTTCTCTAGGAAAAACTTAAAAAAGTCAATAAAGGAGTCTGTGATAAATGAAGTATTTCACTGAAGAGATATTTATAAAACAAATGAGCACGTTTAATCAATTTCCTAGGACTCAAACAGCCAGGTAATAAAAATGGAAGATCCCATACCATATCAAGTTTTCTTTTTTTAACATTTTAACAAACCGTTTAAAAAACATTCCTGGGGTGGGGGGCGGGGAATGAAAACCTTAGATAGTCTTTTAAAAAAATGCTGGCACTCTTTACATTTACCCTTTGGCTATTTTTAAATTTAATTTCTAATCCCATAATTGAGTTCACAGTGGTTGCAACTATTATCAAACATCTTTCGGGGATTAGAACTCACTTTTGGTTCAAATGAAGCATCAGAAAATCATGTATGTTGTTGTCCTGAGAAAGTAATGCATGCCAATTAAAATTCCCCTGGGATTAATGAAAAGAATTGAAAATGATTTATTAAAAATGGTATTTCATGACTGCCATGGGGATTACTTGTCATATTTTTTTTTTAAAAAATCAAATGTATATCACTATTAGGCCCTGCAAAAGATACAGAGGCTTAGAAGAATGAAAGCTGATCAGGAATCTGGTACAGGGAAGGCAATTGTACACAGTGCCACAACTCTATTTAATGTAACCTGAACACTTTCTGGGTCCTAAGTGCACCCATGTGCTTGGGTTGGAGAAGTGGGGGGCCTCAGATCCCTCCCCCTGGATGTAAGAGACAGATTTCATTGTAAGAAAGTTCTTCTATATGGGTCATTTGTGTCTCTCATTTCAGAGCAAAAATGGCGAGTTGTTTCTATCATTTACAGAAAACCTCTCCTTGTAGAAGGTATCCTTATACTTTTTAGACACACACATAAACATGGTGTCTGGATGGGGGGCGGTGTCTGGGTGGCTCAGTCTATTAAGCACCAGACTTTTGATCTCAGCTCAGGTCATAATCTCGCAGTTCCTGAGTTCAAGACCCGCATCCGTTCTCTGCTGTCAGCACAGAGCTCGCTTCGGGTCCTCTGTCCCCTCCTCTGTCTGCTCTGCCCCCCTTTCTTGCTCAAAAATAAATAAACATTAAAAAAAAAGTGAGGTCAGGGCACCTGTAGCAAAGGGAGAGAGACTTTTGATGAATGACTTTACCACCTTAAAATTCTCATAAATAGGAACTAGGGAGTTGAAACAAGAACAAATTCATTACTGATATAAATTCTAAAGGTGGGAGTCCAAATCCAGAATCTACTTCTTACTGAATGTTTGACCTTGAGCAGAGCACTTTATATTTCTAAACTTCCCCTTGTCTGTAAAATATAGATAATAGTAGCTTCCTTACTGCAGTATTGTAATGGTGAATTAAGTTAACCAGGGTGAATATATTAAAAGCCTACCTAACAGTGAATGTTCTAAGACTATTAGCCATTATTATTTTTATTATGGTAAGAATTTAGAAGAAGGAACAGTCCTTTTTACAAGATAGTTTGGGGGTGGGGAAAGGGAAGGCAAGACTAAAGAGCATTATCTTTAAATTAAAAGATACGTCTGTTCTTTCAAGGTTTACCAAGAGAATTTAAATAAATTTTTTAAATAAAATACAAAAAAAAATCCTCTCAGAGAATAGATTTTGTAATTAATTCTATTTGTTTTCAAAATAAATAAGAATTATGGTAATAAACCTTTAAAGTGTTAGAAGCAGTTAAGCAATTAATTAGAACAAGAAATAAACAATTTCAACTTTAGTTTGTAGGATTTATACATTCAAAATCAAATCCTTTGTTACACTAAACCAGAAAGAGCTATTTAGCCTATGAAAGAGTTAACACTGATTTAGAGGTGTCCTATTTTTTTTTAAAAGAGATTTGTCAGAAGATGCTTGACAAATCTGCCTCTAAAATCAACTGCAAAAATATTGTGACTGCTCTTTCCACAGTTTTCCTAGGCAACTTAGCTGATGCAAAAGAAATTGTGGTTGTCAAAATAATAAGCAAACCACATTTTACAACCATCAAGAGAAAAAAGGAAGTGGAGTTTTCTATTTTGTACAGTTGTGCATGTCCTAGTGTCTGATGAATCAGAAAGACTAGCATAAGGAGAGGTTAAGAACGTCAATTTGTTGATTATCTTTCTTAAACAATCTAACAAAATCCAAGCTTTTATTTAGCTTGTAGAAATTACATCGGTCCATTGAGTAAGCAACTGAAGATTGCTGCTCATTAAAAGAACTATATGTTCATGGAAATGAACATTTTTTTTATTAACATCTGTAAGCTCTGGTTTCTTGGTAAAGACTATAATGGTAATGAATGTGCAGCTGTTTTCCATCTGTTACTTAGAAATTTTTACCCGAGTACTTACTTCCCAGTAGTGTTAAGTGAGTACTAGAACACGATTACCTTCCTTACAATGAGGGAGGACAGTGTGTCAAGGGACTATACTCTGCTTTTGAACAGTTATGGACTCCACAGTTCAGTTATGCAGTCAGAAGTAAGGGCCTTAGTGCTAACTAACAGCTTAATCTCCTCAAACAAGCTGAGCTGCGTTGTTCAAGCTGAACCTGTAAATTCTAGCAAGACAAGCAATCCAGTAGCATTGGAAATAGATTGGAAGATCTATTATGTAAATGCACTGTGCTAAGTTCTAGACAGAAAGGATGCAAAAATGAATATGACAAGTTTCTGTTCCCAAAGAGTTTACGGTTTTAAAATGGATTGGCTTCGGGTCCTGAAAGAAGGAAACCGGTCCCCTTTTTTTCACTAACGTTTTTTAATGATATTACTTGTGCGCTATGTATACATGTTTCTATTGTCTTCTGTTGTTTTGGTTCAGTGATTATTGTTTTGCCACTATTTTTTTTCTTTTGTAAACTTATCTATGACTTACCTTTGCATTTTAAGTTTTTAAGTAAATATCAGGAGAAGAATGAACTCAGGATCCTGATTGAGAGCCAATACAGTAAAACTTTGGATTGCAAGAATCTTGTTCTGTGAGTGTTCTGCAAGACGAGCAAACATTTCTAATAAATTTTAACTTGAGAAACCAGAGATGTCTTGCAATGTGAGTATGTGTGACACAGAACGCCACATCATCACAACTGAGCCAATGGTTCTCTCTCTCTCTCTCTCTCTCTCTCTCTCTCTCTCTCTCTCTCTCCCTTGCTGTGGGATTGTGGGTGATCCTCTCCCATGCTCAGATGCTCTGTCTCAGGCAGCGGTGTTTGACAGAAATCAGTGATCTTTCCAAACGTTGGAAGGTGCCCAGTGATCTTCCAAAACTGGCATTAGTGTATGTTTTGTCACTTCAAAGCACCTATGGACACCCCTTGGCTTTTCCATACAAGAGAAAGCTTAGGAATGTTTCCTTCATACTAGGTCAGGCTGCCTGCAGTATAGGCCCTTTCTTCTGCTGCCTTACTGCCAGTTACATTAAATACAGTAGATGACAAGAGTTTATTAATACTGTATTGTAGTCAACATCCATATGAGTATATACAATGGCCCCCATGCAGAAAAAGATTCCATTGAGCCAATAGATAGCAGTGATTCTGTTTAGTGACAGTGAAAGTCGTCCTACACGATACCCCTCCTTTCTCTTGTCTCCCTCACAATAGCCAGAAAAGTTTTCAAAAGTAAGTGCTCGTTAATTTATTTTTCTCTTTATTTTGTATTTTCTTTATTACTTTGTATTGTATTACAGCACTGTAATCATTTTTATATGAATATTCTAGGGTTGTGGAACGAATCATCTGAGCTTCTGTTATTTCTCATGGGGAAATTCTCTTTGATATACAAGTGCTTTGGATCACAAGCATGTTTCGGGAACAAATTATGCTCGCAGACCAAGGTTTTACGGTCCCTCTTCATTAATTTCCTAGACATTAGGCAAATAACAGGGACATAGGGACTGCCGTATGGCCCTAGTTAGGAAAATTCTCAGTTCGGGGTCTGATGTCCATTTCTTTCAAAATTAATATAACGTGAATCTCACTCAGATATTCCCAAGTTTTTAATCTTATATATTGAAAAAAAAAATACATGGAAGTAAGAAAGTTAGATGATATGTGCCCTGGATCTAGCCCACTTTTTACAATAAAGCAGGGACACAAGAAAAATTATATTATCCAATAATTATTAAGAAGAGCTGTGCTGCGTTTACAATTACATTTGCCTGACATTTCTCAGCTAAGCCACTATAGTGGCTTAAAGAAGAAATGCTGCATGGACAAAGATATTTTATGCTTCTGAACTCACAGCAACTTGTCAAATTCTGTAATGCAACACCAATGAAACATAATCACTCCAGTTTAAGAGAATCTTTGCAGTTCTTAATTTTGTTCCTAATAAAAGTGCATGTTGCTATTGAGAGAAAAATACACGATCTGATAGATTGAATCTTGGGGTTCATTCCCTGTCCACCAATGACTTGGACATTAGCCTGATCCTCCCTGAGCTTCACTTTTCTCATGTCTATCCCTGCTTCCAGTTTTCTACCTTTTTCCCCTGCTACATACCTTAACTCAGGAATGTTCATATTACGAATGAAAGATCATTATTTGACTCATTGGGTTTAGGATAAACTCCATCTGAAACACCCTCCACCCTTTCTTCCAGATTTTTATTGCCGAAAGTCACATTTTCTTCTCACTTGATACCCATACTTCCTAATATTATGTCTCCTAAACTTATTTATCTGTTCAAATGAGGACTAATACCCAATACTCAAGTACCAATTTCTACAAGATGGGTTTAAAAGAGATTTGTAAAAATGTTTTGCATCCTTTCTGCATTTATCATTGAATCCACTCCATTTCACCAAATTATCCCATTTGAGAGTTACTGTTTTGTCCTAAATGGTTTAGCGCCTCATTTCAGCCTCCCCAAATGATTTGCAGTGTAGCTACATATCCCTTTTAGGCATAGGCAGGCTTGCGCTTCCGGGAGAGAACTTCCCCTCAGTGATGAAACCATTTGTCTGGCATGAAAGCTACCACTGGCTCCAGTGCCACCTCCGATATAGCTGTGCAGTCATTGAAAACATGAGCAACTTGGATGCTTGTTGCGTAGCACGTGACTTCATTTAACAAGCAATCGTGTCTTCTCTCTTTCTGAGAGTGATTTGGTTCAATGTGACTAAAGGCAGTAAAGTATAGTTGAAGAAGAATAAGTCACCGTCTGAAGCTGGGTAGCCCTGAGTGCAGGATGTTCCAAATTATAAGATTTATTCTGCATCTACAGACACTTCATATGATATGAATAGTAATGGGCTAGTTGTCACACACATATTGCTAGCACTGTGGGCCTTTAGACGACATTTGTCATTTGCTTCAAAGGAAAAAACCCAAGGCAGTGTTACCGTCAAAGAAAGGGGGCTTCACAGATTCACATATCCCATCACATTAAGCATTGGTGATCAGAACTTTTTCTTTTCTGATACTTACAGATGACCTCAAAGCCAACTTCAGAAACCATTTTAAGAATGAAACATTTCACCAGCATCGGGGAATCTTATTCTTTCGGTCATTATTTGTATGCCAAAATAGGTGCTGGGAAGATGATGGTTAGCAGAGGTAGTAGGAAAAAAAAGAGATCCAATGCTAGCTACCCTTTTGACTTTCTCTTACAGAGATTATGCCTGGTCGTCACAGAAGATTGGCTCCTCAGCTGGAGGCTTCCCAATTCTTACGGTTTACCTCAGCATAATACAGAATTCAAGCTATGTCCAAAGAAGTAAAATCAGCACAAAGTACGTGAGCTTATGACTTTCCGCGTTCTCGCAATTCCAAGTGCTTGCTGATGGCTCTCCCCCCACCCCCCATCAGATTCCTCTGTGGTCACACTAACCTCTGGGGACTCCAACTTGCTCCCAGCCCCGTGGCACAGGGCAGCCTGTGACAGCCAGGATGCCTCAGGACCCAGTTACCTTTCTTCCCGCCAAGTGACTGGAGCCGCCGGCCCTCTCAGCCCCACTGATGATTTGTTTACTATGCTTCTGTTGGGATTCTTGGCCAACTGGCAGCACCAGGGGGAAAAGCACCGTGGTGTCTTAAGTGCACTAAATCTTCGTATTAGCCCCCTGGCTTGGTAAACCTTTCTGTTGGCTTTGTTTTCTTTTCTTCAAGCATGACAAACAAGTGGTTTTTCTTTTTCACTTTAATGATTCTTTAAACAAAAAGGGGTAGTTTAGGCCTTTCTCTGAGGCTGATAGGTGTTTCTGTTTAATGAGGTTTTTATTATACTGTATTGGCTTCCCTGAAAAGAAATTACAAGCAGCAAACAGCTGATAATAGAACAAGGCTGGAAGAAACAATAACCAAGAGGGGGAAAAATTAGTGTGGCGGTGGATGCACACGTTGTAGCTCGGGGACCAAATGCCATTTCCATCCTCCCGTGGCCACCACTGTACTGGTCATAAAGTGATGTGGGCACTCGTGTGCCGGTGATGTGTGCATGAGAGATATGAATATAGATATAGACCCAGCTAAACTGCCATCTGTGGAGGAAGAAGGGTGGCGAGCTCAGTCTAGACAAAGATGAGTGGAGCTCCGAGTGCGGGTTTACAAGGGCTGGTCGGTTGCCATGGAAACTAATTGGAGCTAATAAGTAAAGGGACATTTTAACTGTGGGAACAGAATAGGAGGGGCTATTTTTCAATATCACCGTTACCTACAATTAATCTCTCATTTGAGGAGTGTCCTGACTTAATTCTTACGAGGAAGCCAATCGCCCTGCACACAACCTCACCCTGATCAACATCACATTCAAATGCTGACTGTCATCTTCTAGAATGTGCCGTATTTTAGGTTTAGATCTTTCAAAACAGAATCAATTTCACTTTTTTTTTTCCTCAAAAAATAAACTGTTTGCAGATGGCAAGGAGAAAGGAAGAGAGGTAATGGAAAATTCTTAACTTCTAAACTGACGCTCTGCTGAGCACTGAACCGGGCTACAGGGAGAGGGAAGCTGGGACCTTATCCTACAGCACCGGCTTCAGGTTTTTGTTTGAGTTGATTTTCTTTAACAAAAGCATTTCAGAGCATCAACCAAAGAAAAATGTGTCCTTGTAGACTCATGTTATGATACTTTTGAAAGGTGATGTTTACGGACACTGCACAGAGCAAGAATGAGGTTCATAGCAAATGAGCAGGAGTGATGGCTCAACTTGTATTTTCTTATTTGGCAGCAAGTTTTAAGTAGTATAAATAGCTGAAGTTATCAATAAAAGGGAAATAGTAGCTGGGAATTAATGAAAAGATTTACAATCAAGAACAGAATAGAAATGTGTGTGTTAAAAGGCACTTTCAACAATAATGTGGGTCAGAGCCAGGATCACTTGGGAATGTCTTACAGAAGGTGTGTTACAAGCACAGGGTTGATAAAACATGATTCAACACCTTTATAGTTTCTTAGGTTTTACTTTTGTA
Source organism: Panthera tigris (assembly GCF_018350195.1). Classification (NCBI taxonomy): domain Eukaryota; kingdom Metazoa; phylum Chordata; class Mammalia; order Carnivora; family Felidae; genus Panthera; species Panthera tigris. The sequence continues at coordinate 19,891,756 of NC_056676.1, forward strand.
ACTCAATTACAGTTTAAGAGAATGCAAACTACCTTAATAATGTCTCCAGGGCCTTCAAAATCTATGCAGTGGAGGTAATCCAGATTTTCAGACATGAGTCTGGGTGGATTAACCAAAAGAAAAAAAAATTTTTTTTAATGAAAAAAATTGCCTCGCAATAATTGCCACTATTAAAATTTTTATGGTGCCCAAGGGAAGTCTTAGCCCTGTGGTGCCACTTGCCATTGTTGAAGGTTTCTGTGTTGATTATGTATCTGGATTTAGCTGATTAAGAGTAGTGGTGTAGTACGTATAGTATATATTGTGAAACACACACCTCATAATCACTTCTGGGAAGAAATTAAGCAAATGAATCAGAACTCCGACCTCTAATTCTTTTTCTTCCCCTCATCTTTTCTATAGCCCAGTTACAGGGGAAAAAAAAAATCACAATCTGAAAATTATAGTTCTTAATTCTGTACTTCAAAACATTACACCAAGAGTAATTTTTAAGTATCTTAATATAATATCACATTAAAAACTCCTGGAAAAAAACAAGCCAGTCAAGTCAATTTTGCTAGTTATTGAAATAATTCTCTTTGCGATGCTGGCGTTCCAAACGTGAGATAGCCAGTTGTAATCTAGATTTTAATGCTTTGGGTAAGTCTAAAGTTTGTTGTTTTGTTTTGTTTGGTTTTTTTGTCTGGTTTTTATGCCAGCACACCCATCCCTGTTCAAAGAAATTCAAAAGGTGCAATATTTAAAATGTTGGCTCCCCACAGACACTGTCAGGGAGTTGATAATATTTCAAACTCATATTTTCCTTTTCAGATTATCAAAATTCCTTAGAAGTCTGATGGCATATTTTAAATGGTGAGATTTGTAGCAATTAATTTATTGCCAGATATGTCCTTAAAGCACTGTAACAAGTATAGCCATTTTCTGGTTCAGACTGCTATCAAAGAAGTAATTAGGTCTGTAAAAACAGTTCAGAGAACTCAAAAAAAAAAAAAAAAAAAAGGAAAGGAAAAAGAAAGAGAAAAAAGAAAAGAAAGTAAGAAAGAAATGCACATAAGAAAGAGACACTGAAATGACCAAAAATTGAAAACATTTCAAAGCAAAATTGTTAATGAGCTGCTTGAGCTATATGGACATTATAGGTGCAATTAACTAGAAGCCAATAAAAATAATCAATGACAGAGTGCAGCCCTCTAGTACCAAGTGCTTTTACAAAGAGATGTCTGTGAAAGCAGCAAGTGATTAAAAAAGCCACCTTCATCTATGGGGGTGCGTGCTATTTTACATGAGTAGAAACTAAAATGATTTTCGTGGACTATTTCTGAAGTTCAGCCTGTGGCGGTGAAGAGCCGTACGTGGGAATAGACAAGTTTCTGCTCTTAGCCCTGTGCCCCCACCCCCTTTCTCCCTGGAATGTTGGAGGCAGCCATGATCTAATCAAAGGAAGGTAGGAGTTTAGATCTCAAAATGCAGATGTCACATTTCAGTGCAAACTGCTCCTACATTAACACTTTATCAGTATGGCAGGATGAATCTTTTCTCTCCTGGGGGTGGTGGTGGTGCGTGCGGGGAGGGTGCCTCACTGAGAAGATTGCCCTCGCTAGGTTGGCCAGGAAAAGATTTTTAGTGTTTCAGTGCATCCCCGGGAGGGTCCCAGTCGTCCCCGGGGGAGCACAAGGAGTTGTGAAAAGTAACGCACAACTGGCCACCGGAATAATTCATTCCCTCCACCTTCTCTTTAGCACCTCCCACTCCTCCCCTCTTTATAGCCGTCCTTTCTCTCTGAAATCTCAGGTTACTTGACTGGGAGTTCTCAGACCTCCAGTTTCAGTCCTGCCCTCAGCCTCCAGTCGGTGAGAGACACCCAGCCCCAGCAATTGGATTGGGCAGCCCGTCTTGACACACCACCGTGCTGAGTGCTTGAGGACGTGTTTCACCAGATGGTTGGGGTTAGTGTGTGTCATCACATTCGAGTGGGGATTAGGAGCAGGGAGCTGTGTGGTCTTCTCCAAGTGAGAGTTGCGGGCAAGAGAGCTACTTTGCCTTTGGAAGCAGAGGAGGAATTCATTTGCTGCAGCCACAAGAAAGGCAGTTTTTTCAGGTAAAGTAAAAGACATTGAATGCTTCTCTCCCTCTCTCCCTCCCTCCCTCCCTCCCTCCGTCCCTCCCTCTCTCTCTCTCTCTCTCCCTCTCTCTCTGAACATAGTTTTGAATGGAATGCTAGCACAGCACACTTGTCAAAGCCAGTTGTTGCTCTCCTATCAATGCTGCTATTGTACGGTGGACAGATAACAGTGAGGAGCTGGGTGCTTGGCTGTCTTTATAGAGCGAACACTCCCCATGCCTTGCTCTTGAAGGTGTAGCTGAGAAAACGCCTTCTGGAGCGGCATTCGTACTCTCTAATGCCCTCCTTACCTACCCGAAGCGGGAGCTACGGATTGTTCATAAAGGACGCGTCAGGCCGAGAGAGCATTTATTTTAGCTTTCAGAATTAAAATTCACTTTCGAACTGTTGCATTTTACGCCTCACTTTATAAAGCCCCCCGTAAGAGTCTATTACTGAGTTGCCGGCAGAGGTGGAAATGCTTCCTTGCCCGATTTTTAAAACATGCATTATGTCTGATTTATGACGGACCCAAGTGTTTTTAACACAATTTGGCGACTGAAAACTCCTTGAGAGAAGAGGCTGCCCTCTGAGCAGCTGATAGATCGGCTTTAAAACAGAAATGCTCAGAGCTGGAAGAAAAGCAGAAAAGGAGGAAGTAGGAAAATGCTCTTTAAACGGAGTTTATCCCTCTTGCAGCTGCAGGGAAGCAGATGGAGGGAATTCATTTGCAGATCTGTTTGTGAAAGTTTTACAAGTCATTGAAAACTAAAGTAGCATCTCTGTGATGGATCATTAAAGTCACGACATTTATAGGTTTCAAACAGGCTATCTGAAGTGTTAATTAAATGGAAATAGATTTTCTGGCTGGGTTATAAACAAACATTGGGAAAAAAAAGGCTTTAATTATAAATTAGTCACTGGAAATGAATGGTCATCCGGTGCCGGAGCAACAGAAAATGAGTTGCCATCATCTATGTGAGTAGCTATTAACGGGACCAATCTGCCAAAAGCACCCACCAAAATTAAATTGAGCCGAATGAAACAATGGGGTTTATACACTACGTTTAATGTGTGGCATAAAAAAGGCCTTTCAAACTGACGCCTTATTTTTACAGGGATCAAAAAATAAAATTTTCATTTTTAAAATTTTTGGCCGAGCTAGGGGAGTCAATGAGTTACTTCTTCTGCACTCTAACAGACTTGCCCTCCTACATTCATGTCCGTATACCTGTGGTGCTCAAGAGTTCCTGTGTCTACCGGACTCTCACATTTGCTAGAGAAACCCAACACTGTCCTTACCCTCTGCAGGTGAGAAATCTGATGAATAATACTGTATATAAGCTATTCTGAAATGGGAGCGGTTTAATAGGCTGAACAGCAGGATTTATGGCTAGTGCTTTGTGATTTTTGTACTCATTCAACTGCCTAAAGATGCTTGTAAAATTATGTTTCAGGTTGCATTATACATTTTTTTTTGCAGCCAGTTATATTATTTCATCTTCTTTTTTAAAAGTTCTGATTAAAACAACACTTCAGCATGGTGTGTAGTTGTTATTCACAGTGTTCTCTGGTCTCAAAGCCTTCAGTGCGAAATTATCCTCATAAATAAGCAGGCAGCTATGACGACTGAGTATTATCCGGTTCCCAATATTACATAACCCAAATAGGACTAAGTTCATAAGCTGAAGTCTTCTGGAATTCCAGTCATTCCACTTTGGCTTTACAATGGAACCGGGGCTTAAAAAAATAAAGACAGAAAGGCAAACTGATATCTGGGGTTGTGTTAGGATTAGGAGGACTACACGCACGGCGTGTAGCAGGTATCGTGCTGACCACCAATGCCATTTTTCACTCTCACAGAAGTATTTCAGAAGAAAGTAAAGTTTCTGCTCACAGGATGGAAATGGGTGTGATGGCATCTAACAAAGGCAAGTTTCATTTAGCCATGGAGCCCCACAAGCATATGTTGCTAATGTCGCAGACTGACCACCAGGCTGCCTGCCCAGGACTTTGACAATATGGAAGAAACCCACCCCCCCCCCCAAAAGCCCATTGCATGCAGGATTAGGCGGGATGGAAGCAAAAAAGGGAATGTTGAGAAATAATAAATTCACACCTTGAGAAGGCAAAGTGGTGTGTCCATCCCCCCAACAAGGCTAAAGTACGATGAAGTTATTTAGCACAGCTAAGAGGCTCTGCTTAGAAGACAGTGCCCACGGGGCAATCCCAGTTGCTTGTCAAAATCTAAATCTACGGTTCCAGATGGTAAACATTCAGAGACATATTTATGGTGACTTCTACATACCTCCGTTTGACATTTGGTTTCTTCCTGACAGCACTTGCGCTGGTAACACACATGAAGTTCCCATCAGTATTGCAACAGCTGTAAAAGTGTTTGAGCACCAAGGCTGTCCCTCCTGGTGAAGGGGAACAGAATCGGGAGGGGGGGGCCCGGGGGGTGCAGATCTCCACTGGCACTATTGATGCATCCTGCTATCTAGGCACGCAGTCAGGTGACGAATCTCAGAGGCGAAAAGCCAACTGAAAGCTTGATTCAGTAAGTTGCAAAATCCATTTTTATGGTCGAGTGGAAAACTAACATACATCAATCCAAATATTCACTGAGCTCATGCTAAGTTGTGAGTGGGAACCTTCATCAAAGAACTAAAAGGGCTCCTCTCTGTTCACTTCTAAGGAAATTTATGTGACTGCGGGCAGATTGTTGTGGTCATTTCCATTGTAATAGTTACTAGTAGAGACAAGTGTCAAGAGTGACACTTTGCATTTCCTTTCCTAATTATATATCCATATGGGAATGCATAGGGGCTTGCTTCCTTTGTATTTTAGACTTAAAATGGTTTACACATTACGAATCTATAAAGCAAGTTTTGTGACACTGAGTATTAAGCTTTTCCACCCATTGCCATGTGGTTGAGGCCAACCAGTGGGTCAGGTCAGGACATCTGGTTCTTTTTTCCCTGTACAATATTTTTGTGTAGAGAGTGTGGAGTATGTTTAAGGGGATTAAAATGTTTAAGGTGCTGACTCTAAATAGATTATTATTTTTATCACCATTATTGACTTTGAGGGAAAAGAAGCCCATGTATGAAATTAATTCTATGGTCATATGGTAAATTTACCTTTACTTTAGGTTAGATCCCTGGCAGGGGGAGGCGTTTGAAAGAAGATATTTTTGGAAAAAGTTTGTCCTGAAATGTGTTTCCTATTTAAAATATTTTCAATTCTATCTCAATATGCTAGGAAGGAGGGGAATTAGCCTGTTGGGTTTTTTTTTTCTCTCTAATAGCCCCCTCACCCCCGTAGCTAATCTGTCGTCAAATTCTGTGAGTCCTTCCTTTAAAACATCTCCCACATCTGGCCCACAGCCACCGCTCCAGTACAATGATTGCATCACACACGTGGATCATTACAACAGCCTCTTATCTGGTCCGCCTGCCTCCATTTCCCTCTTCCATCCACCGGTCCAGACTGAGCTTCCTAAAACTCTGCTTCCATCAAAGCATTTCTGAGCTGAGAACTACTACATGGACCCTCATTACTCACAGAATGAAGTTCACATGACATGCTGGCCATCTGTTCCTTGGTCCCAACTTTCTGACAGCATCTTCCACCAAATCCTTACAGAAGTACAAGCCAAACCTCCTTTTCCCTGCAGCCCAAGTGGCCAGTTCAACTCACCCCCCAGCCCCCAACACCAACCCCATCCCCACCCCCCATCCCTGCTTCCTGGTCTCTTCTCTTACCGCAACCTCTCTACTTTTCTAGCTTGTCTGCAAAATGAGGGTCTGCCCTCACGGGCACTGTTCCTTCGGGTTCTATGTTTGTGAGACTGTGTAGAACACACATCATCTCTCTAACTTCATCCTTCAAAAATGTCAGCTTAAGTCCCATCCCTTCCAAGAAGCCTCCACTGATTACCACATCTCCCAGGGATGTTTTCCTTCCCTTGAAACTGACCATTCGTTACGTATGGGTTGCACTTAGCACGACCGCCTTGATTTTATCTTGTTTTCTATTTTGCCATTTTTCCCTTGACTCCTCAGGTAGGGGGAGGTCTCCTAAGACAGGGACTGGCTTGATCTACTTGTACTTCCCACGGAAGACACTAATAGTTGTGTGTTGACTAGTTCACAGGGACATTCAAACATCCAAGGCACTTTTCTCTCTGGTTACCCCACTTTAGAGCTGTTTGCCAGCTCTAAGAGTCTTCTCCCCCCGTGAGAAGAAAAACAAAATGATGACACTTGAGTGGTATTTTGGGGTAGCTTAGAACAAATTCCACCTAACAGAATGCGAAATTATTGCCCCAAATGAAGTTTGAGTATTACAATGACAAATCTCCATCTATTTCAGCTTTCTGTAACTATGGTAGAAATTACATCTATTAGCTGCCCCTCATGGTATAAAATTTCAACTACGATTTTGAAAGCCGGAGAGTACAGTCTTCAGTTCAGGTGGACTTGTGTTCTAATCTAGGGACCACCGCTCAGTAGCTGAGTGGCCTTGGACGGTGACTTGCCTTTCAGCCCCCTCCTCTGTAAAACAGAGTCAGAAGTACTTACCTTGAGGATGTTGTGGAGAAAACGCACAAAGCACTGGCTTGGCGCATGTGCAATAAATGGGAGAGAAAGGAGGTTGATAGGTGCGTACACAGATATAGATCCAGGATGCGTGAATGTGTTCATCTCAGTTATGTTAGTCATTGATTTTATGTATTTACGGTGTGTCTGTAGGTAGCCTTTTCTGCCACCAAAAGCAGGGGGGGAAGGGGAAGAAAGATCAAGAGAGTAAGACTCTCACCAAAAGCAGGGGCGGGGAGGGGTGGGGAGAGATGGAGAGGGCAAGGAGAGGGAGACAGAGGGAGGGCAGAGGAAGTAGGAGAGGGAGACGGAGGGGTGGCTGCTTTTGGCATGGAGCAACTGAGTTAATGGATCTGTGGGGACAATGGTGACAGTTGAATACACTTTGCAGGGAGGAGCAGAGTCCTGGGTCCTGCATTAAAGGATAATAAAGAGCAGGCACTGGGCTGCGGCGCTGGGGGAACAAAGGGTCCGAGCGGTGGACCCCAGCAGGGAGTGGAATTCACCAAAGGGTCATGTGCTCCTCTTCCTTCCTTCTGGCCCACTATTTAGAAAGAAATAATAACTTGGCAAAACATTGTAGGAGTCAGGTCAAGCTTCCAGAAGTAATTGGTAAAGCGAGATACCATTTAGACAAAACCAGGGGCTTGGACCTTTGCTGTCCTTCACCTCCAAAGCAAATTTAACAAAATGCTGGAAGCAATCAGCCTGAGCTCGGTTCTCTTCCCAAACTGCACCCACCATCAAACATCGAGACTACTCTCTGTGTCCTTTCCCCAGAAGGGCAGCTCACTGAGAAATTATCTAACAAAGCACTGAATGCCACCTCCCAAACATATCTGTGGACACTGGTCATTCAATTTCAGTTTTCAGGATCCTGGGATACATCAAAGGATATTCTTTCCAAGCCTGATCATCTGGTGTGCACCTGCCCCAGGCCAGGGAGAGGAAAGAAACTCCTCTAGCATAAAGGGCAAGGAGGCCTTTCTGGAGATCCCTCCCTATCCCCGGCAAACACGTGCATAGAACTTTCATTAACAGTTATGTTGCTTGACTTCGTCTCAGCTGCTTCAGTTAAACTAGCTCCCTCTGCCCCCAAAGTATATGATCTTTGTACTAACACATTGCACAACAATGTGTTAAACCTTGTTAATTTAAAAAAAAAATGGAGGTCTCTACTTCACCTTCAAAGGTAGGACTTTATCTTATACTCTGATTTTCTTTATAACCACAGAGCTACAAATCTGTGAGACATATTTCTTCATGTTTTAAAATGTGAATCCCAGGGACTGGGACATGTCACCACTTAACTGTAGTGGGTGAGACTGATGTTAAATTGCTAGGCTGAAGAAATGAACAGACACACTGTGCTTCTGGGTAAAAAAAAAAAAAAAAAAAAAAAAGAAAAGAAAAAAGAAAATTCATTGTAGGACATAAAGTGTCCCAAAATTAATCCCCACATTTTGTGTGATACTAATCAAATTTTCACACAAGGTTAGATGGCTAGTGGTAGGAACAGAGTTCAGGAACCGGCAAGAGCCCGGATGACTCTGCTTAAAGTAAAATAAGGATTCTAACGTCCATCTGGGTAGTAAACACATGAGCAAGCCTCGACATTTTTGTAAGAGAAGAGTACCATTAGTCAGATGGGGACTTGTTTTCTCACGTATCCGAGTACGTTATAAAACTACCATCATTGACTTTTCTGTTCGTGAGCTACTGGCTCTGACATAGATTTTTACCTACCTTCACATATTTTTGCTTCTGTTGTGTTCTCCTCAGTTTTAATCTATTTGTTGTCATTGGCATTGCCCAGGTCTTTAGTTCAGCTACAGATTGCTGTTTCTAGATACTAGTTCTGTTGCTACAATGAACTGAAACCCTGACTAGTTTTTTATGACTTGTGTTACAGTTCTCCCCATCTGCGAATAAAGCTAATACTCTATGAACTTTTTCACTTCATAAAAAACCCAAGTTTGTCTCAAGAACTCAAGAAAATCCCTCTGAATCCATTCCCTTGATGAAAGAAGCCCGAAACATACCAGCCTAAGAGCTGTCCCAGTTTTCTGAGCAATATACTAGAACACTCCTAATAAACAAAATAGAAATCTGAATTACAGAGAGTTTTGTCTATTGTCCAATTTTGTGGTTTGTTGTTGTAGCTCACGTATGTTGTTATAACACCTGCTATAGTAATTTAAAATAAAACTGCAAGTTAGACTCTTCTAAGATATCAGCTATACCAGAGTCATGGTGAGAAAAGATTAACTGCATGCCAAGTGTGCATTTATTAAATTAATTTAGAAGTGTGCACCTGTGGATATTATCTTCAAACTCATATCACTAATATGGCTTAGCACCAAAATCACCTCTCTATAATATAACATGTCCTCTGAATAGACTTCCTGCCAGTTTAAAGCTTCCCCCTTAACCTTCACCTGCCATTAATCAATCTTCCCCTGAATAGAAGTTCTGAGTAAACAGATGTGCTTGGCATTGCATCCAGATATTCTTGAAACTTCAGCTTTTTAACTTTCATGTATAAGAAGAGCATCCCAGCAAAGAGGCCCCTGCAAATCATGTGATCCTTTTTTCCTCTTGAAAGCTTCATGCTGCTAAGAGAAAGAAGTGTTCTGAATATAGCAGATGAATAAAAGTGTAGGTGATGTAATATTTGTTATTTGAGACACCTAAAGTCTCCACATGTGTTATCACCATCTTTTTCGTATATAATATCTATACTTAGTAAAAGAGATTTGGGGGATATACTCAATGTCAAACAGCTTAAACTACTTTTTAGCCGTTGAGTTGATGCCCTAAGGAATGGCCACAATGTGCCTTCTAAATAGAATCTAAATAGAGCCAAAAGGAACAGGCTTAAGAAAGCTCCATCGATTTGTTAATTTGTCTATTCTGTATGTATTTGAGAGCTTCCTGTGCATTTCTGTCCCAATGCGGAGAGGAATGCAAAATAATAAAGGACACCATCCTTGCCCTAAAGGAATATCTAATTTAGCTGTGAGGGGAGACATGCACACAAGCAATTGTTTAATAGTAATGCAAAGAATGTGGTGATTAAATAACCCTTGTTAAGGTCTAATAAAATAAAAAGGACATCAACAGAGCCCCCTATTGGAGGAATGGGAACCTTAGCTGGGCAAGACTTTGCTCCAGATCATAAGCAGATGAATCAGAGCAGTGAATCTTCTCTATCCTTTACAAACTGTGTGGGGCCTATTGACCCTCTCTTTCATTCAGTTTCCTTTTCTATAAAATGGAGATATGGTTACCACAAAGGGTTGTTATAAAGGTTAAGTGAGATAATGAAAGTAAGATGCTTAACACAGGGATTAGACCACAGTAAGCATTCCCAGGGCTGTATCTTTCCAAGATGGTGGAAAGCTCCTCTTCAGCAAGGACTTGGACTTAAAGCCAGGTATGTCATTTTCAAATCAAGACACAAAATTTTGAATCAGAGCATTTGTATAGATGCGCTTTGGGAATACAATGAAGGAGGGCACTAGACAAAGAGGAGAAGGAAGAAGGGAAGGGAGAGAGGGAGAAAAGAGGAGTGATAGAGGGAAAGAAGAGAGAAGAAGAGTAGACTGTGGTCCTCTGATACCTCTACTCTCTGTCTTCTGTATTAAGCATGTCACGTCAGAGCTACATTAAGCTAGATTCTAGATGTGTCACGACATCTCAAGTATACAAGTTGAACTTTATAGTTAAAATGTACCTTAGGAAGTTTAAGCAATAGGCTTTTCAAGAAAGGAGGAAGTAAGAAAGAGAAAGAGAGAAGAGAGACAACAAGACAATTGGAACAAGACAAAGACCAAAGGTCAAAACAAAAAAAAAAAAAATGTTGCCCAGTCCCAGTGATGATGTTGAGAATGAAGAAAGGATGGGTAGTAGGAAACATTATGAAGAGATAAAATAACAGCATCAACGACTTGGTGATTGGTCAAATAGAGGACAAGTGACAAAGGTGACACTGATGTATCAAAGCCAGGGAAGAGGGGAATGGTGACACCACATAAGAAAATGGGGGTGCTGGAAGTAGAATTTCCATTTTGCAGCACTCTAAATTTCCAAAGTAACAATGGTCGTTGTGGAATAAATGTTTCTCTGTTATCTGTAAACTGATAACTATGCCTGGGATAACTTTATAATACTTTATAATTTAAACATGAAATCGAATTTCCTGATCATCAGTGATACATAAGATGGAATGCACAACTGTGATTTTTCTTAATAACATATTCCTCCTTGGATCAAAAGGATCTTCTCTCAGGTTAAGAAAACGGTTGGCCAAATAACAAGTCTAGTGTTCTTAAACTCTGGGGACGTAATAAATTTTCAAGTCAGAATAACAAACTACCTCTACAGAATACCTATAATTCTCTTCTTCCAACTAAGAAAATGCTGATGGAGAGAGACATATAATTAAAAGGGAATCTAGAGGCAAGAAGAAATGAAATATTTGAGTTGCTTCTGTCCATAAACCTTTAAATTCTACCATAGAAGAGTTGGACAACCTTTTCACAGAATGTATGAATGACTTATTTTACAAATGGTATAGACACTCCCTTCTTCATTCACCGTAAAGACAAATCATTCTTAATTTTAAGGTTTGGGATAGGTTTCCCCATCCCCTGCTTTTCTTTCTATCCCCTCTCCCTTTGCCCTTTTATTTTATTTGTTTCAGCCACATAAGTCGTAATAAGACCCTCTTCAAAATAGTAAGAGTTTTAGTCACTTCTTTGTACTAAATCAGGGCATAGTTTCCAGGATTAGGTGTAATTTTATTAGAAATAGAAAACTGTATTTTCCATTTCAAACTCTGGCACTAGATGTTGGGGGGCAGCATGATTGAAAGAATACACTACTTGAGTCAGCAAGATTTAGAATTAAAATGTAGTCTTATTACTAGAAATAAGTGGGAATAGCATTGACCTGTGGAGACGTGACAGCATTTCGGTTCCTCAAAAGAGACTTGGGTGCTATTCAAGTTTTTAATGAAGACTTTGGCCTGTTTTATTTTACTCAACTGAGTTTTCTGAACCATGTTCCCTGGTTCCTATGGGAGAAATGCCAGCCTAAGTAACAGCACCTGTAATCCATTTCTCATTCACGGTTGCCATGCATGATGGTCTAATTGGTATGAGCCAGTTTATATTTGAAAGCTATTAATGGCTAATGATTTAATTGGTACTTCATGAGACATCCCGTTTAATGAACCAAGGGGAAAAGATATAATACACAAGCGCCACAGTTAGATCAATAAACGTCATCTGCCGCAAGCACAAAAGTTGGGCTTAGCTGCCAAGCTTAATACCAGGTCAGATCTCTTCATCTGGTACCCCCTTAGGTCAATGGGCTAGTGTGCTTGCTTGGAGATTGGGGTATGGAACATGAGCTGCTATTCCTAAACTTAATTTCAGACCACCTAAATCCTGACTTCAACTCAGGATTCTACTCCTACATGTTCAACTTCCAGACCTGCCTCAGAGAGACAAAGACATATTGAATAGAAAGGTGTGGTCCTTGTGTTTAAAAAAAAAAAAAAAAAAAAAAAAAAAAAAGATTAAGTGGAGAGGAAGCCAGGAAAATGTCAATGTAGTCAAAATATATTCTGTCAGAGTCACTTTTTTAACACAAAAATTAAGACAAAAAGCAGAGAGAAATACCCTGTATTGTGCTTCACGTATAGCAATTGTTATTTTCAATAGCCATTTCGTTTCTCACTGTTGATCTACCATTCTGATCAACCGCGACGGTAGTCTCAGAAGTGGAATTGGAGGTGTTCCTACAATTGTTTTTTCCGTTGTTATAACCCCTGTGGAAGCTTAGAATACACCACTCGGCTGCCTCATTGGTTCAGGTCAATCATATTTCATGCTGAGCAAGTAATGAATTCAAATGTTGCTATCAATGAAATAAAATTTGCTGAATAATGGCAGTAGTATTATAGTTAGGAAAAAGAGGCAGGGTGGTTCAGTGGAAAAAAACATCGGACGTCTGGGTTCTAGAGCTTGGCTACCACTAGCCATGTGATGTTGAGCACATCAGTTAGCCTTTAGGGAGCACGCTGCCCACCACCTCTTTGCCTTTATTTTGCCCTCTCCCCACTCCACCTAGATTACATTATTCTCGGCTACTGGCAAATTCTGCTCTTCCTTAAAACAGGCCTGAATAAATAAAACAGACTTCTTGAAATTAGAAGGCATGGTGGGGGAAAAGGGGAAGGACTTTAATTCAATTCTGCATCACCTTATGCTTCTACATCGAGCTCTGTTCTTTGTCTCTTCCTTATTCCTACTCAACTTACATACCACTGTTAAACCGACCTCCCTTTCGCTCGGTTCACCATGTCAGCTCTTACCCTAAAACAGCCATCTCTCAACCTTCTACAGCGCCCAGTCTAAATAAAACATCAGCATCCGAGGACCTGCATAATCTTTCCCACTAGAACCACCCCACTTTCCACATACGCTTTCTGCTCTTCATGAAGCCGGTGCAGCAGCTAATTTACATCACTTACTTCCACTCCTAAGCATTTGCTCCTACTGTTTTCCAGGCTGACAGCGTCCTCTCATCATGCTTCTGAATTTCCAGATTTCACCCATCCTTGAAGAAAAATCAACCCCCTTCCCTCCATGGAACTTTCTTTCCCTAACTATTCCAGTGATAGACCTATTACTTCTCATAGGTGCTCTGTCACCACTTAAAATCTTGTCATGTAATATTAGCTCTTAATTAGGTACAATTTTGCATTTATTGTTACTCTTCATAGATTTTTTAAGGACAATTGGGATAGAAAATTGCATTTTGGTTACTGAGAAATTTTAGCAAACTAATCAGCAACAAATCCACAGCTCCGCCAGGCAATTCTCTATCTTAGGTGCTGGTTCTCTGGCTTAAATGTTTTTCCATCTTCTGCCCACATCACTTTCCAGGGCTGCGTTTGAGCCAGCTGGATTCCATCCAGAAACAGATTCAAATAGACAATAGGCCAACTCGAATTCCCATCTTCCTTGATTAGTTGTGAAATTGTATAGCTGGGTGACACTCACATGCCAGCCACTCAGGATTCTATGTTATCAATTAAATTCTGTTGAGAGCTGAACTGAGGAGTTTGTGACAATTCTGTTTTTAAGGACCTGTAAAATTATGGCTAGACAAGCATTTCAGAGATAGTGACAGATATGTAGACTTGTGCCACCTGAATGAATATATCCACTATCTGCTGCATAGCATAAATTAAAATGCCCTATAAACTCCATAGTAAATCATACTGCTTCTCTCTCTCTCTCTCTCTCTCTCTCTCTCTCTCTAATTTTACAGTAGGATTTGATTGTAAAAATTCTTTGGCTAAGGAGTTTTCTCAGTTGTAGGACAATTAGCCAGTCAGATGACAGGCTTTAACTTACGCAAAAGAAAAAGGAAATTAACACACATTCTGTCAAACCTACCAGATCTTTGTTCTTGTAGTTTTAAAAAATAATTTAGAATCAGGGATAGATTTTCCAGGAAAGATATATAAAACACTATAGAAACCCAGAAGGTTAGAGGTATACCTTAGAGGTCATCTAAGTAAAATCCCTCATTTTACATCTGAGGAAACTGAGGCCTGGTGGGTATTCAGAGACCCGCCTAAAGTCACAAATGTCATTCTTACCAGAGAAACTTCTACAAGCTAGGCTTCATCAAGAAGTGCATGTCAGGGAGCGCCTGGGTGGCTCAGTCGGTTAAGCGGCCGACTTCGGCTCAGGTCATGATCTCGCGGTCCGTGGGTTCAAGCCCCGCGTTGGGCTCTGTGCTGACAGCTCGGAGCCTGGAGCCTGTTTCAGATTCTGTGTCTCCCTCTCTGACCCTCCCCCGTTCATGCTCTGTCTCTCTCTGTCTCAAAAATAAATAAACGTTAAAAAATTAAAAAAAAAAAAAGAAGTGCATGTCAGTGAAATTCTACCAGGACCAAAGGGAGTTCATAGGTCTATTGTACATTAGGATCTAACAAAAATGTGAAGGTATGAGCCCAGTTTTGTTTGTGACCATGGACCCTCTTGCTGAATGCTATGATGAATAATCAGGTACTGTCGAGAATTCTTGGGACTGGAACAAATACCAGAAAAAGCATTTATTGGATATATTCCTTGCAGAAAATCCATTCTAACAAAAATACCCAAGCACTGTTGCTACGGATGATCTGAACATTATCTAGTGTTAGTATAGAGAACTTTCTTTGTAGAGGCATGTTCTAACCTACACTAGATCCTACCCAAATGATGATGACAGTAGTAATCATTATCCCTTCAAAACATCGTTTCTTAAGCTAAATCATCGGAATTTGAAATATTTGGGTATGCAAATATTTCTGCACCCCATAAAGCTGAATCTGAGAGAAGACAAGCCCGAGTCTAAAGCGTTAGTAAGTGGAGTAATCGGTGTTAGAACTCGTGTCTTCTAACTCCTTTTTCACTGCTCTGTGCTTCAAGCGATTCAAGAAACATCACATTTTCTCAATATTGGGGAAAACTGTAGCATTAGAACAGTTGAGCTTTTCCTCAGAAACGTCACCTCATTGAGAAATAAACATTTGAAATTCTTACTCAGGTACTGCAATTTTCCCAAGAGAAGCCTAAAAGCAATATTCTTCATAGCTTAATAAATTACACAAGTGTATATACCATTATATATCTGTATAATTTATGTTGAAAACTGACTTATTTATAAAGGAAGTAAAATCAATCATTATTGGATTATAAATGTATTGCTTAGTCATTAACTTACATTTTTTGTGTTGTATTATAAAGAATAACAATTTAATAATTCAAAATAAAAGATGAATTTAGAATGCTTAAGTGTGGCTTTGACTTTTTGAAAAATAGTTTTGTTCCTAAAACGTGTTCTAGATTTCCTTTTTTTGTTGTTGTTTTAAGTATCTAAAGGAAGCCATTATGATTTTTAGGGCAATGAAAGAAATATGCGACCGGAAAAGCAGTATTTTTATAAATATTTTCAAGTTATTGGTCGTATTTCACTCCACTGGAGAATGTGATTGCAAATCTGGTTGGAATTATAAAGAAATTGAACTTACCAGTGTTACAACTTCTGATGAAAGGAAGAATTCTGCAGAGAATGCAAAGATAATGTGGCAGAATAATTACCTGTTTGTCACATAGCTAAACCGTATTATTACAGCAAATGCCGAAAAGGGATTCTATGAAAGATTATTTCTTTGGTTCATGCGAACACTTAGTTTCATACTATTTTCGACTAAGCCTATACATTAAACTCTTCTGTAAAACATGCTTTCCTTTTTCCTATTTGTATTTCAGCTGTTGTCTATAATGAAAATAAAGCAGCTCATGTTCACTACTTAAAGGGAGGACCAGAAGAAATAAAGCTGAGCTCTTATTAAACCCTTAGAGCTCTATGGTCCTGCCATTGAGCAGCAAATGCCCTTGAGTTTCTGTGACCTTTTCTCAAACATGCTCATAATCTCTACCAAAAATACCACACAAAATGGCAAACTGTTAAAGTAAAAAACAGCGTAAAGATTCAAGTCTTTGCAGGAGGAATAGAATTCCAAAGTTATGTTGCAAAGTGTGAGAGCATCTTTGTTGTTTCTCTCACGCATCACAGAGACTCTTGAGTTAGCTCTAGTCTTCATCTTGTTCCAGACATGTGCAATGGACTTTCTTAGTTTGTACTCTACTGCACTTACAACTTGTGAGTCCTCTGAAGTTTTATGTAATTGGATTGTTCCCAGTATAGGAAATGCACATCCTTTGATTTTATATAACAATGTATACCTTTCCAAAGTGCTTTCTTTTTTTTTTTTAAGTTTATTTATTTATCTTGAGAGAGAGAGAGAGAGAGAGAGAGAGAGAGAGAACAGAAGTGGGAGAGGGGCAGACAGAGAGGGAGAGAGAATCCCAAGCAGTTTCCACGTTCACAGTGCAGCCCAACGCAGGGCTCTACCTCACAAACCATGACATCATGACCTGAGCCGAAGTCAGATGTTTAACTGACTGAGCCACCCAAGTGCCCTGAAGGTGCTTTCAATTGTTTATTTGATTTCGGCAACCCTGTGGAGCATGTCACACAGCTAAGCATCTGTGCCCCTTTTAAAGAATAAGAAACAGAGCCACATTCTTAGGCAATATATACTGAAAAATATTTAGGGGTATAAGACCATGATGTTTTCAAATTACTCTCATCAAGTTCAAGGAAAATATATATATATATATTATGTATATATATTATACATGTATTATATATATATAATATAATATAATATATATATATATATATATATAATATACATGCATATATATTTCAGTGGGGGGCAGAGATAGCAAGTGAGCAATTGATAAAGGAATTGGGGCCAATTGTTAACAATAGATGAATCTGAGTAAATTATCTTGCTACTTTTCTACAAGGTAGCTCAATTCTCCAAGCCTCAGTGGGTTTGTTTGTTTGTTTGTTTGTTTTTTGGTAATTATTTTCATTTTTTTTTTTTACAAATTTTTATTTACAAAAATTTTTAAAATACAGGAACACAGAGGAGTTAAATAATTCACATACACAAATAGAGCTGATCAGAGGCACAGTGGAGAATGGGATCCAGGTCTTCTATTTCTCCACACCTCCCACAAACCTGTAATTTATTTCTATATAAATTGAAAAGTAATTTCCACTTAAAGTATTTAGAAACCACAACCACACCTTTCTCCAATCAATCACCAGTAATCAGTACCATAGCCCAGGACAACTTATTATTATATTACCCATTACAAATCATTTTGACAATTCTACTTTATTTGGTCCTCATAACTCCTTGGATGAAGTTGATAACACAGGCTGTATTGAACCCATTTCACAGATTAAGAAACAGGCTATTAAGGTAACATATCATTCTTATTCATAGCTACTAAATGGCAGAGTCATATTCTACAGTCAGATACTCAAGTCCTCAAATTCCAGAACCACTACTCTTTCCACTATATCCTCTTGACATTACAATGCTTTTTCATACCCTAATGACCATATATCTAAAACTTCTTGGGCTCATGTTGTATTTAGCAATAGAAAAAACAAACAAACAAACAAACAAAAAAAACCCTTCTCTTAAAGAACAAAACAAAATGACTGAAAAAGATGCCTATGTTTTATTTACTAATATAATGTATAATAACAGGTAAGACTTCTTAAGTACCTACCTTCCATGTACAAGTAAGTGCTTTATATACATTATCGAATTTAGTTTTTTTCAACAACTCTATGACCTGGAGTCTACATGATGCAAACAACGAAACGGGATCTGAGAGCTTGACTAAGTTAACTGATATGGTTGACGTATAGGGATCAAATCAGCATCTGGAGTACTCCAGATCCCCTATCATTAATTAAATTGTCCTTATTCCACATTCCCATTTTTTTCTTTAAGCTCAGATGATATTTTAAACCAATTTCTTTATCATACGTCAGTAATTTTTTTAATTCTGTGAGTGACAGAATTCTTTCCAAGAACATAGTTTGTATGGAAAAGCAAATGTATGAAAAAGCAGGTACCACATCTCATTTACATCAGCAGCAGCCCCCAACACACATTATGCATTGAATAAATGTTTGTTAAATGAATGAATGATGTTTGGAGTTCTCTAAAAAGCTTTTAAGATGTCATGATCTAAATAGTTAAACATAAGACCTAAAAATTAAATTGGTTCAATTCACCAAACCTGGCTTCACAGCAAAGCACACCTTTCACAGCCAGAAAAAAAGAAATAATAACAGAAAACAAATTTCGTTTTTTTAAAAAGCCTTCCCCTAGAAAGTTGAAGTGCTTTGTCGATAATCTGACAGATACGGCTTTTGACCGTCTGGATAACCTCTTGGATTATCATCTCTTGTCTATATGACAAAAAGAGATGCCCAGTCTCACTACTAATCGGACTTTATGAGTTTTTCTCTTTGCTATAACCAGTTGGGGAAAAAAGAGGTGAACCCAGCTGGCTTTCTAAGGTGCCCTGACAGGTGCCCACTGAGCAGTGACACAAGAAGAAACCAGGAAGAGAAAAGAGGAGTTCAAGACAGGTGGTGGGATATATGACACACACTTTTCCCTCTCTTCTTCCAACCCACGCTTTGAGCCATCCCTTTTGTGATTTCTTCCCACTCCAAAGGTTTTGGTAATACTCATCTGTATACATTATTCCTCAAATAAGAACGGTTAGCTGAGCTGAGAAGACCACATTCACCTTCCTCCTTCCTCTATTAGTAATACGACCCCTGTCCTGGCCCTGCACCCTAGCATAGCACACGGACACCTTAAGTGCACAACTTAACCTTACTGCAGTGTAAGGAAATTTCAGGGTAAAAACTGCATTCGTGGAAGTCAGTCACATATCAGGTCTCAGGTTATTTAACTTGGCATGAGTTTAAAGCATAAAGCAATTCCTTTCGGGAACTGCCCATTATCACTCCCTTTGCTGTCCATCATCCTTGCCTCAGGCTCTGGCTCTTAGCCTCTCGTTCTTCTTACTAATGCACCTGCCAGCCCCAGACATGGGTACTTGCAGATTCTGCAGAACGAGACTTTTTCCTGTCTCAGTCTCCGGACATCGTCTAACCAGCATCTCCCAAAGAGTGCAAACTCTGCACTAGCTGTGTCCAGGGCTCTGTCTCACATACCTCTTGCTTTCTCTTCCATTTTCTCAGCCCAATCTGCACCCCTGCGCTTTGCCCCAGCTCCTCTCTCTGGCATATATGTTTTTTGCATACGCAATTTATTCCTCCGCCTGTTCACAAAAAGACTGGAGGGGATAATCTGAATTTGGCACATGCTGAATTTCTTGGATGATGTTCCCTCTGTTCATATTTTCTATGTCTCTCTAACCCACTGTTTTCTAGCAAAAGCTTTCTTAGGATTTCTAACATAAACCCGAACTCCCTGAGTTTACCTAATCCCCTGAATAACTGTTTGTCCCCCAGGCTGAAGTCACAACAATAACATTCATGTTATTATTAATGATTATCAAGCACTGCCTTCTTTGAGAGAACCCTATTGTTTTCCTTTACATAATTAAATATTCATATTTAAACACGGAAACTTAAGCAACTGTTTATAGGGTCACCCTTTCACTAATGCTTACTGAAAGAAGGAATAGATTTTTTACTCGCCCAGGGCAAATAATACTGAACTCATGCTTAGGACACGAACTCCCTAAAAGACTGTTAGAAAAGGGAGGAGGAGAGCCTGGGTGGCTCAGTTGCTTACGCATCCGACTCTTGGTTTCAGCTCCAGTCATGATCTCTTGGTTCATGAGTTTGAGCCCTGCATTGGGCTCTGTGCCAACAGTGTGGAGCCTGCTTGGGATTCTCTCTTTCTTCCTCTCTCTCTCTCTCTGCCCCTCCCCCTCTCATGCTCACTCTCGTTCTCTCCCAAAATAAACTTTTAAAAAAAGAAAAAGGAGGAGAAACTGAACGATAACTGAGTACTTAGCACATGAGAGACACTGCTATTCACATTCAGACTTTGTTATTCCTATATTAGTCATTCTAGTTGTAAGCAAAGAGCTAGATGAAAATATTACACACCTGTAGAGCTAGGAATTGGACCCAAGTCTCCAAAAATCAATTCTGTCTCTCAAAAGAAAGTTCCATATAAATGCTAAACAGTAAAACCGGGTCATTAATTACGTGAAAGCAGTTTACATTTTTCTACAATTTACGCCTTTTTTCTTCCGCCAGACTAATTAAATCTCAAATGCTGGTAAAGTGCTTCTTCCCACAACTTACTAGTTTTTTGTTTTTTTTTTTTTTTTTTTTTTTTGGTAAAAAGCTAGATGAAGTTTCACTGTGAAGCTGGCGAGGAAGAGAAGACCGAGCTTCCAATAAAAACTTGCTAACTGGTGCGGCACACTGTGCGTATCAAAGTGGAACAAGTCCTACAGAATACAGACTGGTCTGCACACTGTTTGCTATGGGCTGGCTGAAGTGCTCATCTCTTAGCCTCATCCCCTGGGCTCACCCCCAAGCCAGCCTTGACAGGGTGGAAACAACCCCCCAGGAAAGCACGACTGCTGATTTGGAATCTAGGGCACAACACACACACACGCCGCTCGGTGTTTTCTGTAAGGCATTATTGCCGTTCCTAATAAGCAAGACACATACATGCTTACTCAATGTGTTTTCCTTTGATTTACATGTCCTGGCTTCTTAAACCATTTCCAGAAGTCCTGAGGAAATGTGACATAAATGTGTTATCTTTTCCTCCAACAGAATGTCAGATCACTTCTTGAAAGATCCTTTCCAAATGCTTTAGTTCAAACCGGTTTTAACAAACTTGAATATATACACCATAATTAGGAAGCCAATTTATTCAGTTAATTTGCATCAGTCTAAATAATTTTTCCTGACAGATGACTTCCGTTCTAAGTACCAAGTACTTTTTAATCCTAGTCAGGTTATTGCTAAGGATAAATGATTTCACATTTCTCATAAAGATGCCAGTCATTAAAAATATTAACGCAAATTCCTTCCCCTTGAATAGAAATGAGCTGTTATGTTAGCAATGTTGCTGCGTCAGCTTTTCTATTGTCAAATACAACAAATGATGAGAAAATCAATTTACTCTTTAGAATTAGTCAAGTGAGGAATCCTTTGAAGTGGGGGTGCCGGGTTTTGCCTGGGTTCTATAATCACATAAAAGCGGGTACTGTATATATGTTGGTAAAATGTTGTGAAATTTAATGAGGACTATTTGCCGCCGTAGACCTTCCAGACAGAATCTATCTCTGAAAAAGAACTCCCCGCTCCTAAAATAGAGGTTTGATGAGCAGCAGATGTGGGTTAAATGAACCCTTGTTCAACTGAACTGAGAATATATTCTGATCTGTACGAGGCACAGGCCAGAAAAGGGGGTGTGATGATATAGCACAGCCTCAGCGTTGAGGTTGGCTGTGGAGTTCGAATATATTTATTTACTCCATAAAGTGTCTCTTGTAAGGCAGAATGCAAATGAGCTCTTCGTTAATACATCCTAATAGTCAGAGGATGCCATACATGATGCTCAGGGAACAATTTACAGTTTTACTTTGTAGTCAAAGAATGTGTGGAGGAAAGAAAGTCAATGGGTAGCCATAACCTTTACAGTGATCTATGCCCTGGCAATGATTTGCAAGTTCCACAATTTTTGTTTCTCCACCCATAAAGGGAAGATTAGATCGTTGCTCAAGAATGACAAGCATTTAATATTTGGAAATGACTGTGAAATAATGAAGTGCCTGGATTCTATAGAAATGCCGAGGAGAAAAGAAGATTAATTTCAAACCAAAATCTAGTACAAACACGACCTTCCTATTGTAAATCTCATGAATAGGAAAAGAAATTACATCTAAAGCTTTGTTTCTAGGGCTCAGAATTTGGAAATATATTAATATTGGAATGTTTCAAATGGAGGGAAAAAAGAGCTGTTTATTATAATCTCTTCGGCTGTGGAGATGGGAAAAATTCTTTCTGCTACATTTTACAGAAAGAATGCAGTTAGTAGAGATTTAAAT
The DNA here is from genome assembly GCF_018350195.1 of Panthera tigris. Classification (NCBI taxonomy): domain Eukaryota; kingdom Metazoa; phylum Chordata; class Mammalia; order Carnivora; family Felidae; genus Panthera; species Panthera tigris. Next base: position 19,914,027 of record NC_056676.1, read on the forward strand.
GACAGGAATGGAAGGGTCATCTTTTTATTCTTTTGCCTTCAGGCAGGGCTAAAGTTAAGTCCTCTCAGGAAAGAGAACAATGCTGTTACTCCCAAAAATCTCCAGGTGAGAATGATAAAAATTAAAAAGAGCAGACAGGAAAGCTCTGGGGCCTGGAAATTAATAAAGGTCAGTTCTGGCTGACATAATTTCAGTTAAAACTCATTTCTATTTGCAAATAGCCTGACACTTAGCAAAACTCCAAAGGATGTGATATTTGGCACCAGTTCTCTGCAAAATTCCATTCAGTATCAGTATTCATGTCTGGTCATTGTTTTGTTCACCTCCTCTTCACCCCGCGGGTAAGAGGTTCTAGAATGACCAGACGCAGGATGTCCGACACTGCACATGTGGGAACAACAGCGGTTTGTCAATCACATAGACCACCAGCCCAGGGGAGGCGGACGCTACACGCCTGTAGAGCCACTCAGAGGTTGCATTCGGGAACACAGTGAAACAGAAAAGGCTAGGGCGGGGGTGTGTGTGGGGGGGTGTGGTAGGCTTTGTAGTAACAAGAGGATGAAGTGTACCTTGATTCCAGGGCGGGATACAGTTGGCTTGTTTCAAGGATCGTGTGGTCTGGCAGGGAAGTGAGACTTACTAGGCTGGGGACCAGGTGGAGTGCAGCTGGGGCAGCTGTAGAGGAGCTGGCCAGGTGGGGAGCCTTTCCGCCTGCCGAGGGAAGGGAGGAGCTCACTTTCCCTTGCTATATTTGGCCCCTCCAAGAAAAATGTCTTTGCCACACACACCGTGTCTCTTGTAAAAAGAGTTGCTTTTTTTTATTTTTATTTTTTTATGTCTATTTATTTATTTATTTAGAGAGAGCTCACGCATACATGCGCATAAGCTGGGGACTGGCAGAGAGAGAGGGAGACAGAGAATCCCAAGCAGGCTCAGCGCCCTCAGCACAGAACCCGACGTGGGGCTCGAACCCACGAACTGTGAGATCGTGACCCGAGCCAAAACCAAGAGTCAGACACTTAACCAACTGAGCGACCCAGGCACCTTGAAAGAGTTGCTTTTGACTGGATTAATAAACAGGGGGATGTAAACAGTTTTCTAGTGAGTGCTCTCAAGCCAAGCCTATATAATTAGCAAGATGATTCATGCAAAAGCGTCCTTTGCCACTCACTTTGATTTGAATGAGAAGGGGAAGAGGGTCCTAAACCATCCAGACAAATTACATATTTAATTCCTCACTTGATTTTAATTTGTCACGAGGTGAATATTGACTGACTTGAGACTTACAGCCAATGGCCGAAAACGGTCTAGCTTGCTGAAGCCAAGGTGTTTTTCTGCCTTCCATTTTTCATGAAGAATTCTGTCAGGAAAGACAGTCAGGTCAGATGATCTCTCACTTTCCCTGCTGTTTAAGAAGCAAAGAGATAAAGGGTACAGGGAGGCCAGTGGTTTCAGAAAGGGCTTGGACATCTGAAGTTAATGCTAGGCCTATTATAAAATTTGGGGCAAGACATTTAATCTCTCTGGACTTTTTCAGGAGGAAGTTAAACTATATCAAGAAGGTTGGTTTTGTTTTTTGGGTTTTTTTTTAGTTTATTTATTTATTTTCGAGACACAGCCCAAGTGGGGGAGGGTCAGAGAGAGGGACAGAGGATCCCAAACAGGCTCCATGCTGCCTGCACAGAACCCAAAGTGGGGCTTGAACCCACAAAACTCCGAGATCATGACCTGAGCTGAAAGCAAGAGTCAGATGTTTTCTTCTTTTTTTCATTTTTTTAATGTTTTTTTATTTTTAAAAAAGAGAGACAGAGCATGAGTGGGGGAGGTGGTGCAGAGAGAGAGGGAGACACAGAATTCATAGTAGGCTCCAGGCTCTGAGCTGGAGCACAGAGCCCAACGCAGGGCTCGAACTTGTGAACTCCAAGATCATGACCTGAGCTGAAGTCAGAAGCTTAACTGACTGAGCCACCCAGGTGCCCCCAGGAGTCGGATGTTTAACCGACTGAGCCACCTAGGAGCCCCTAGATCAAGAGTTTTAAAATAACTTTTTAGTAGCAAAACCCTTATTTCAAACAAAACTTAAAGTCACTCTATAAAACAGATAGAAATGAAGCTTCTTTGTTTGAATCCAATGACTGGGGCCAAGCCCAACTTACCTGGCCTCCCGACACGACACGTGTCCTCTTTCCCAGTTCTTCCCCAAAGATTCCTGAAGCACTTCCTGGAGAGCCTCGCGTTCCTTAGAATCCGGTTTGAAAACCAGCCGATGAGACACTGCCTAAGGTTCCTCCCAGCTTTCAGCAGAATGGAAAAATTGTAGGCTGGGTAGACAGATAGATGTGGGTTCAAATCCTCGTTCTGCCACTTCCTGACCTGAGTTACCAGTTTCTCCATCTGCAAAGTGAAGATAAAAATAGTTCTGTTTTAGGACAACTGCTGCGTTAAGAATGCACGTGAAGCATCTAGCCAGTGTCTGGAACCTAGTAGGGTCTCGCAAATGGGAGCTAGAATAAACGTCATGGCTCTGATTGAGGAAATATCCTATACTTGAACTGCTAAATTGCCACGAGACTTCTGTCATTCCTAAAGCCAAAACCTCAAGAACTTGAGGCAAACATTTCCCTTTAGAACCTGAATTGGTTTTCATTGTTCCCAATTAGTGGAGGCGGGAAAATTCTTCTAACTGACTGAACATTTTGTGTGCACTGGAGAGCATGTACTGTGTAGATACACCCCAAGTCTCTTAAATGACGCCGTGGTCGATCCAACCACCACAGATGGAATTTAAAGCACGTTGCCTTCACCAGAGAATATCAGGGGGGATGTCATTAAGAACACTTTAATGCTAAGCCACAAGAAATTCAGTACCTGACAGCTCACGGTCTATATTTCACCCTGTATCATAAAACGATTCACCAGGGAGCTGTTGTTCGTTTGTGCAATTGCTGTTGTGATAGCCTGTGGTTCTTTCAATAGCGGAGGGGTACCCCCCCCCCCCTGTAAAATGCATCCCAGAAGTCTGATTTCTGAAAATCTCACCTTTGGGGAATTTTCCTGGCATTCTATTAAGTAAGCTCCACTTTATAGGTTTTCTAAATGTAGTAGCAGAGGCTCAGTGGATGCCGGCCATTCTGTTACCCTCGCGAACTTACACCTGAGGGGAGGCTGGCTCTGGTAAAGTCTGGATGCCCCTTTCCGTGTTTTGTAAAGCTTTCCTTTAAAAAACAAACAAACAAAAAAGGTTATGCACAAACCCCTCTAAGCCTAATGCCCAGGTCCACCATCAATATTTTGCCACCACGTGGCTGCGTTCACCTGAGCCCACGGACGTTACCCAGGGCCCCTTCGGCTCCCAGACTGATGGGCCAGGTGAGATCAGGTCGGCTGTCGGTTAAATTCAGGAAACATTCATTAAGCGCCTGCTTGACACAGGCCCCGGTCCCCTAGGCCATCCTGGGGAACCACATAAGTCTCGGAGCCTAGAGGGAGGCAGATGGCCGCTGAAATACAGCAGAGAAGCAGAGCCGGCAGACAAAAGAGGAGAAATTTGGGAAGGATTCTGTGGGGAAGTTGGGATTTAACTAAGCTTTGAAGGAAACGGGAGTGCAGACATTCCAGGCTAAGGAGGAGGATGTGAGTAAGGCTAGGAAGCGAAGGAACTGAAAGGCCATCTTTAGAGCATGATTCATATTCTAATGTGCTGGGGTAGGTGAGGCCAAGCGAGGGCTGGGAGGTTGGTCAGGAGCGTGGAGACAAATAAACGGGAGTTCTGAATACCAGGATGAGAAAGTTCCTTAGGAGTTGGGGAGATGGGGAGCAGGGCCGGGAACAGGGCAGGACAAAAAGAATCTTAAAAAAAAAAAAAAAAAAAGGAGGTAGCAAGTTGGGGAGGGAGAGTCAGCAAGGAAGATTGATGCTCAGAGTGAATCAGAACTTTCTCAGACCCAAGCTCCAGGGAGGCGGGAAAGAACCCTCTGGCTCGGTCTATTGCTCCCACAGAGGGAAAAAAAAAAAAAAGAGAGAGAAAGAGAGAAAGAAACCACGAGACCCACAGAGATTGCAACTGGGGGACTAAAGTTCAGCCCCGGAGCAGGGAGCTCCCTGCAAGCCTTCACCGGGAAAACAAGAGAGGGCGTAGAGAAGCAGCAGCAAACACCTGGTCTGAGTCTCAGAAACATGAGTGTTTGCTCAGCACTTGGTCTCTGGAACGCCCGCCTTTGCAAACACCACATCTTCCCCGTCCACTGCGTCCCGCCACAGGCGGCTACCGTGCGGGCGCCCGGGGCGGGGAGCCGGAACCGCCCGCCCTCCGAGGAGCCTGCCCCCGTCGCCGGCCGGCCAGCTGCAGCTCACTGTTTGTTTGCCGACGTTTGCATACAACACTGAGTTGCCTTTTTTTCCTCCCCAGTCGGTTCGGCGGTGTCCCGAGATTCACCCCCAGAGTAACTTCTGCCTCTGCTCCTCCTCTTCTTGGAACTGCCTTTTGTTTGTCTGGCAGCCTTGGTTCTATGGGGGTGTGTGATGATAATAATACGCGGGCTTATATAACCCTCTTCATCTTGCAAGCACTTCGCAGACAGTCCCTAATGAATCTTCGGGCGGCTGTAGCGGCAAAGAGGAAACCCCAAGCCCGGGCGCGGAGGCCAGAGGGGAGGGCGGCGCGGGTCAGAGGCCGGGCCTCCCTGGCTCCCCGCGCCTCGGAGGTCAGGGGAGATAAGGAACAATGACTCTCGCCCTCGGGAGGAGGAAGGAAGTCCCGCTGCCACCTTATCTCTCCTCCTCTGCACGCTCTCAGTTCCCAGAGCTTGTTCTCTAGAGAAGATTTTGAAGGCGGCTTTTGTAAGTATGATGCTCTGCTTTTTCTTTAGAAAGGAAGGAAACTTTCCTCGCTGCCCTGGTCCACCTCATATTATCTATTCCTCAGGAGTCAGTTTCCCCCGCTCAGCTCTGGTTCTTGGGTGATGGAAAGTGTGCTTCTGGCCAAAGGTCCTCCACCCAGTAGGGTCCCTCCCAAAGACCATGGGAGGGGAAAGAAGTTTGGGTTGATAATGCACTGAACGAAAGAGCACCCCGGCCAGGTGCTGAAATTGGCCACTTTCACCACCTCCTGGTCATGTCTGGCCGTCCCACACACATCTCGTCACCCTAGAGAGGAATCCTGGTTCTTCGCCTGCCTTGTTAGGCAACCAGAAAGGATGGAGGGACTTTAATCTTCAGGTTCTCTGCTTGCAGTGCTCACAATTTCAGACAAATGGAATTGTTGGAAGTTTCTTTTCACACTCTGAAATAAATCCCGTCTCTCGGTGTAGGCTTGAAAACTTGCACAGGCTTGTATAAACTCTACAAAAGCACTGCAACTGTAGTGGACATGTGAATTGTTATTAAGTTTTTCACCGCATAGCTGAAAGGTCTTAATATTAAAGGAACATGGACACTAACTTCTCAGGCCCTGGCAAACCCCAAAGCTCTGTTATTAAACGGTTCTCGTAAAGAATGCTGAATTCACAGAGTATTTTTCTCAGGGATGATGCTCACTGCTTTGAGAAACTGTCTTTCAACAAAAAGTGAACTTAAAACCCTGGAACAACACGAAGAAAGATACAATTTCTGAACACAAACTAGAACTTAAAGAAAGTTCTATTCTGGGGACTTGTGCAATTTGCATTTACAGAACCATGATTACAACTTGGCTTAAGTATGGCATATAGAAAATTACTGTCTTTACTCAGGTAAGAAAACCGAGACTTAGAAATTGGCAATAATGTAGAAAAACAAGGCCTCTCACTTTTAGTGCCAGAAGTGCTATCTATGATGTGTCCGCTGAGCTTGATTTTCTTTATCTTTAGATACACAGATGCAAAAACCCCATATAACGAGTATGTATAAATGTGCGTGTTTGTGTGTATGTTTATACACATACATATGTGAGAGTTCAGGACAATTAAATATATATTTAAACATATATACTCTTACATTTGTTGTATCTATCTAGTGCTCGGAATTTTACATGATAGCATGACATCCAAAATGGGCCAGGCGGAAAGATTTCATATCAGATTTCAGAATGCCATAGAGCTATTTATTCAGCAAACATAGGATACATTATAAAATTATGTCTATTTTTAAAGAATCTTTTTAAATGACATTTCCACTTAGAATTCTCTGTGGCTTCCAAGAAATTCTAAGGCATAATTAAAGTTGAAAATGAGACTGGATTCTAGTTGCTTTTACCCCTAAATTTAAAAGTGATCTGTGAACACTAAATTCTATCTGCTAGCTAATGTAATTACAAGGATCGGCCACATAATCTCAACGTTAGCTTCAAAGGCATACTCAGTCATAGTAGAAAGAGTACAAACCACGATGGGGTCCAGATTTGAGGCTTGCTTTTGCCATTACCTGAATGTGACCAGCGGCAAGATCTTTAAGATTTTTAGCCTCAGGTTTCACATCTATAAAATAAGTTCAATACTACTTTCCCCAAAGGCAGGATTGTTGAAAGGACTAAAAGGGAATAATATATGTGAAACACCCAGCACAGTGTCTGAAAATAGCAGTGTTTCAGTCAATTTTAGGGCTTTTTAAAACGATTTTTTTAATGTTTATTTTTGAGAGAGAGAGACAGAGACAGAGACAGAATGTGAGAGGGGGAGGGGCGGAGACAGAGGGAGACAGAACCTGAAGCAGGCTCCAGAGTCTGAGCCTCCAGCACAGAGCCCGACACAGGGCTCATACTCACGGACTGTGGGATCATGACCTGAGCCGAGGTCAGACACTTAACCAACTGAGCCACCCAGGCACTCCTTAGGGTTTTTCCATGTACTTTATTATGTTTGATTCAGTTCATTCATTTATTGAGCATCTACTATGCATTGCGTGCTATGCTAAGCACTAGTGATACAAAGGTGAATAAGATTAATATCCTGCCCTGGGAGAATTGATAGCCTGAGGAGACAGTTTGAAACGACTGATAATTTTCTTAACAGTGCGATACCTGTAAAAATAGAAGTGTGTTTCAGATGAAGTGACAGAAGTGAAGCTAGAGTGATTATTTCTGCCTGGTGTCAGTCAAAGGAAGTTTCGCAGTGACACGGTGAGTGTGAGTTTTAAAGGATCAGCAAGAGGTGTGGCAGGACTTCGTAGAAGAGAAGAGCATTGGGAGAGAAGAAGGTGTGAGAAAGCGTGGGGTAAGGAGCTGGTTTCAGTTAATGCCAGAGTGTTGCCTCTAGGAGGGGCTGGGGATTTAGTCAGGGGCCCAATCATGAGTATCCTGGTGCCTCACGCCGAAGTGCTTGGACCTAGTACTGTAGTAAAACTCAAACTCATGCACGGACCAGCTCACGATCTGCAAAAAATCTGTTTTATAGGTTCAGATCGATATACAAAAAACTTGGGCTGAAATGCAAACCAACTGCACCAGTAAGATATCGTTTGGTTTAATAGACTATTATTGCATTTGTTTGTACCGAACCCATCCCAGTGACGGAAGCATTATAGCACAAGCTTCTTAACTCACCAACCCTAGCACTTTCAGGATCACTTTTTAACCAGTGGGAGTTAAGGGAGGACTTTGCATGGGGCTGAGGAGGCAGCAAGTAGATAGGATTTTTTTGTTTCAGGAAGGTTTTACATACAGGAGTTAGTATCCAGTATGGAGTGGGGGTTGAGCAAAGGCCCAGGGGGCTGGCAATACTATAAACTAGAAGACCAGTTGATAGACTGTTGTAGGGGAGCACCTGAGTGGCTCTGTCGGTTAAGCGTCCGACTCTTGGTTTTGGCTCAGGTCACCATCTCACGGTTCATGGGATCAAGCCTTCCGTTGGGTTCTGCACTGACCACACGGAGCCTGCTTGGGATTCTCGCTTTCTCCCTCCTCCTCTGGCCCTCCCCCGCTCATATGCTCTCCCTCTCTCTGGAAATAAATAAATAAACGTTAAAAAAAAAAAAAAAAAAAAAAAAGGACGTCTATTGAAAAAAACAAAAAGGCTATTGTAGTTTTCCGTGAGAAATGCTGAGGTCCTGAGCTGTGTAGGTGGACAATAGGGTGCAGATTCCAGAACTATTTAGAAGGTACGGCATTCTCAGCTTGGGGGCTGAATGAGGGAGTGAAAGAAAAAGGAAAGGTCTGTGTTAGTTTTGGGCTCACCCGGGTAGCTACGATGGAATACCATAAAACAAGAGGAGGCACAAGTTTGTAATAAAATTGAGTTCGTTTGGAGGGGTGGTGGGGGAGGGGAGATGTTGAGTTGAGGTGTCAGTGAGAGGGTAGACTCCAACATTGAGTAAAAATCAAAAGTAGTTCTTAAAAAAGTGTAAAAGTTGCCAGATTTGGGGTGGTGGCTTTTGAGGAGAGACAAAGTTTAAGCCCCCCCTATTCTGCTTGGTGCCCCCAAGAAATGTCAATATCTAGACTCACTGGGCTCTGCCCTTTCATCTTGCAACCGTGCTGTTGAGTGGATTGTTTTTCCATTAACTTTTCAACAGGAAGGCCATGTCTAGGGCAGTCTTGCCAATAGCCATGCATACCCTTAAAAAGACTAATCTGTACTTCCTCTGAGCCATCAGGAATGAGTAGAGACTCGGAAAAAAAAGATCTGGGCTAGTAGAATACTTGCTGAGAAAGAACACATATTCTTAAAGAATATTGGATCATGAAGAAGAAGCCCTTCCACAGCAGACTTTTCCACTGCTCTTGAATTAGGGGATACACTCAGAAACTAGAGAAAAGGAGGTAATTTCTAAGACTAAGGCAAAGTTGGTGATTATCTACTTTGCCGTTACTCAGCCTACAACCATTTCCTTCTTCCGTGTGACAAGGGAAGTTCTTCCTATATGCTTGAATGATACGTAACTGGAGAGAACGGGTGGATAACATTTGCGAATTTTTCAAAGATGACAACTGGAAGAATTTTAACATTTAGAATGAATAGAAAACAATCTGATTAACAGGAAGCTGTGACATTTTAAATCTTTGAGGTCTGATTACTTGATTACCTTCGTTTTCTTATACCTTCCACCCTTTCTACACTCAGCACTTAATCTTCTATGGCAAAGCCTCGCTCGGATTTCCCGCATTTCAGAGTGCCTTCCCCACCTGAATGCTTCAGAGCAAACACCACTTATTATGAAACGGGCTTAGCCCCAGACTTCATGACTAGTCTCACAAAGTCATATAATATTTCTGTCTGGTAGGTAAACTGTATCAACATATTTAAAAACAGATTTTAAGAAGCTATTTCCACTTCTGAATATAAAGAGGTTTATCACTCATCAGAAAGATATATTTGGTTATAAGCTGAATCCCATCTGGCCTCTGATGGTTCACTTCAAAATCCCCCAAACTTCAGAAATTATTTTGGGCTCTTGAAATGATGAAAAAGGTTTCTATTTTTACCAAACTGCTTCCGACATTAAAAAAAAAAAAAGAAAGAAAGAAAGAAAGAAAGAAAAGAAAAAGAAAAATTCCAAAAAGGAACTGTTACTATCTCCATTATACAAAATAATCACCCTCAATATATTTTAGCATAAGATGAACTTGCATCCTGCAAAAGTTTATTATTTAAAGAAGGAGCAAGATACATTTGGGGGAATCCCCATTAGCACAAGAGGAAGCTTGAAGAATGTAGTGAGCTTCCATATATGGTGCTGACCATCCCACACGTAGGCTACTCAAGCCATTTAAAGTCTTGGCTTCATAAGCAAGTGCTCCACTCTCCACAGTCGTTTTGGGTCTGCTGACATGATGATTTACTCCAGGCGGGGTGCCACCAGAGCCACTGCGCTGTCCTGAGCAGTGTTTGAAGAGTGGATGGGCTGCAGCTGTGCAGTCCCCCAGACACCTGAGTGCGGAATATCGCCGGATTCTGCCTCAGTTCGGAAAGCTGGAAGTTCCCCAACTCTCTCTTGGGTTTGGCTTCCTGTTCACATGTTTTCGGTCCCATGTCATTGTGCATGAAGTAATAGTCCCACATGCGAGCACCGGCCACAATGGCAGGATTTGTGTGGTTCAGTGCAAGGTTTCTAATGAGGACAGTTTGGACCTTCCAACAGCTCCTTAGGGAAAGCAGTTTGGAACTGTTATTACTTTCCAAGGCACAGCAAGCAGAGACGGAATGCACTTCTGCAACAAGACTGAAAGCAGCTTCCAGAAGAAATGGAAGGACAACTACCTGAGAAATCTAAGCGTTTACCGTCCACGTCTGTCTAAATGTATATGTGTGTGTGGCGTAGATAAATGCCTCCAATTCACAGTTTAAAAACATCAGTTACTGTTTCAGCATTTCGCTATGAACGCTGCTAGTGTTTTCCACCGAGGACTGTTATTTTAATGACATTGCTCTGCACCAAAATCTGATGAGTTTACGAAGTTTGAGAGCCAGGAAATGCAGCTCAGTTTCTGAACAACTGAAAAAAGCCAAGAGTTAAGTTCAATCATCTACTTGCTTTATAGCATGGATTCCTAAGTGCTAAGTACAACGCTAATGCGGAGAGAAAATCCAAACCAAACTTTTAAAGTACAGTCCTTAAACTATCCAACTCAACTTCCCAGTATATTATCAGCAGGTGAAATTCTGGCACACACCCACATTGAGTTGTGGATGTTAATGTCAAATTAATGGGCATGGGTGCCAGCATTTCCTAGAATTTTAGAGCAGAAAGGGATTTTGGATGTCTCCCAGTCTTATCTGTATATTTTATGAACAGAGAAACCGAGATTCACACGAGCACACGCTCTCTCTCTCTCTCTTTCTCTCCCCCCACACGTCTTTGCGTAAGACACATCTGAGTCTTGTGCTGAGCGGTTGCTTACAGAAAATATCATAAGTCTGGCTTGAGAAAGAGAAAGAGCAAAATGGTCTAGAGGTAGGCCAGAGATCCCCTGCTTCATTCAAGTTTGTGTGGCCTAGCTTCAGTGCCGTGTGGGCCGGAAATGTATCCTTGCTTCAGGAACCATCCAAGGTCTTAGATTAGATATTTTTGACCAAAACTTAAATAAACTCCAAAACAAACCCGGGATCAATATGTGACTCGGGTTCTGGCGATAAAGTGATGCTCTGGAGTGCCTGGGTGGCTCAGTTGGCTAAGCGTCCGACTTCTGTCAGGTCATGATCTCGTGGTCCATGACTTCGAGCCCCACTTCGGGCTCTGTGCTGTCAGCTTAGAGCCTGGAGCCGGCTTCGGAGGATTCTGTGTTTTCCTCTCTCTGTGCCCCTTCCCTGCTCAAGCTCTGTCTCTGTCTCTCTGTCTCTCTGTCTCTCTCTGTCTCTCTCTCAAAAATAAATAAACATTGAAAAAAAAGTGATAAATAAGTGAATAAAGTGATGCTCAATCAGTGCCCGGTACTTACCAGGGGGCCACATTATGATTAGAGTATGAGATGTATATAAAATCCCAGGTATAATCTCATGCTTAGCAATCTTAAAACCTGGTTGGAGAGATGAGACCTTCACCCGTGTAGGCAGCAGCAACGACAGTGGGGGCTGTATAACTACATGTTACATTTGTGGCGCAAATTTCTAAGTGTTGGAGGGCTGACGACAGAAATGAAAATGGACCTGGTCAGGAAATGTCAGGACTTCAGCTGATCCCAGACGGGTGCTTAGAATTTGAATATGTGGAGGGAATAACTGTGGCTTTTTCTAGGTAAGGAATGGCAGAAATGAAAGCATAGAGTCTCACGGGGGACCCTGAGGAAGCCAGGCTGGTGGGAACTCTCCTATAGCGTTTCCCTACCTGACTGATGGATCACAGAACCCCCTGTATTGTCTTACATTACTATCTACTAAAATGTGACTGAAATATAAACCCTAAAAAAAACCTGGGCGTAACTCACTTGAATGATATTTATATAACTTTGCGTCCACAATAATATCATTATATTTGTATCATTGAAAATCAAAAAGAAATTACAGATTAAATATAAACGAAACCATAAACTAATAACATTCTCTTTAATAATGTTAATTTTATTTGCCAGATGATGCTGTTTTGCTGAAATTGAAGAATAAATTTGTTTCAGCAAAGTGTTCATTAATGAAATTCTAAAAAGAAAAAACATTTTAATAAGAAATTTCTTTATTTTTATTAGTAAGAAATTTCTATTGCACATTGAGTACTATGCCTATTTATAATGAATTGGTACGAGTGCTACGTGTAAATGAAGACAGGATCCAGGCAATACATCTGCTGGGATCAAGGTTATGGAACAGAAAACTGCGATGGCTCAACTGTCTTATCACCTTGCTCTATTCTGGCCAATAAAACTTTACACGGCACTGCAAGAGGTATTTGACTCCCATGGGCACATACTTATCAGGCAGATATTTAGGCTGCCTCTGTTCTTTCTGTAATAGCCGGTAGCAATTAAATTGTTACATTATTCGCCCACAAATTGTCATTTTAATGATGACAAATCAGAGCCTCCATGTATAAAATTTACGAAAAGTCTGATCTCGGTCCATGAAAATATCTTTTGATCGCAAATTACCACTGCAAGAGCTAAAACAACAACAACAAAAATTAACCCCAATTATAATGCTTGCCAATGTTTACTGTGTGCTTATGATGGGTCATGAACTCTTCGAAATTTTTTACATGGATGCTTGCATATAATTCTCACATCAACCCTGTGGGTTAGATACAATGTTAGATCTCCATTTTTCAGAGGATACTGAGGCATAGGGAAATTAACTCACTCAAGATCACCTAGTGAATGCTGTAGGCTGGAATTCAGGCATCTAATTCCAGGGTCTGCTACGCCCAATAGTATATTCAGAACGATTGCACAAAGGATGTTCTTTGGCCTTAGGCTATGCCAGCGCGACCATCCCAGATACTTATAGCTTTACGTTCATGTGTTAACTTTTACTTCCAGAGATCACAGGGTGTCATGCATAATTATAAAAAAAACATTTCTATGTCCTCCAGGGACGTATTTAAAAAGTAGACATCCGTGTGATACTTATAACAGTTTGTAATATTATCAGAGACGTGAGAACAGAGAGAGTAGAAGTCCTGCAGCTCACCAACCCCCAGAACGGGAAACACAGGGGAGTAGTTCAAGGGCCAGCTGGGTTGGGTGTGCCAGATTACAGGGGTGGCGTAAGTGGGTGGAGGAGTTGAGCTTCTGTCAGGAATGGAAAGAGACATGATAAGGGTGGCGTGGGAAGAAGGGTCCTGCAGCAACAGGCCAGCTCCAGGGAGTCCCTGCTGCAGGAACCTCACTCTAAGAATGAAGCTTCCAGAACAGAGCAAAGGACTAGGTACTGCCCCACATTCAACCTGGATCACTAGGGCCAGTTAAGATCAAGAAGAGATCCCAGGTCTATTTTCCTGAGGGAGATCATCTCTACCCATTACCTCTGAAATTCCCCTCTGCATATACCAATAGACAGTTGTTTTTACCAGTGAAGAGGTAAGAAAGCTCCAAATGAAATGTTTTAATATTTATTTACATGGGCAAGAGAAATACCTTTTCAAGGTAAAGGAGTTTTGGGGTTATTAGATCATGTGTGATGTTTTCCTATTCTTTTGTATTTCTTGTATCTTATATTTTCTGGTAAGATACACATTATATATCTAATATTTTTCTATATTATAAATCATAGATGTGTACATGTTAAAAATGTGCTATTCATGGCAGCAAGATTGCATCATCAAATACTTAATGCATTAAACTGCGTGTTTCCTCTTATTCAAAGTATCTAAGTTGATTTTAGTTACTTACATTTTTCAACTGTAATAAATGCAGAATAGAAACAAATTTAACCACTTGTTAAATAAGTAGCAAGGTAGCTTACTTTGCTACTCATCAAATAATAGCTTACAGCAACTTTAGGAGATTTTGTGACTCAGCACATTTCCCTTTAAAACAGGTCTCATAACCTCAAATTAGATGTCACTCAACTTTTAAACTCGGAACACCTTCTAAACTTTTGAAAAGAAACTCTTCTCTATTAGTCTTAGGAAATCCAGTCAAAGAGTAATATGAAATGAATCTGAGGGAAAGTCTTTCCCTTGATGAAGAGAGAGTCAAATGGAAACTTCTACAAAAGGACTGAATTACTCACCATACTTCAAAGTCTCTTGCAAGTGATTGTAAGAAAATCGGCGTGGATAAAATTTGGAGAATATTATTCCTAATGATGTTCTCTTTTGAAGTTGTGAAAGGGCGCTATCAGAAAGATAAGAGAAGCCACTGATAAAATGCAACTGAGGACACTTTGACTCTTCTCCATCGTAGGTGCTGACTGCCACCCACCACTGTCTGAAGAAGGCGAACTTGGCAGATGACGTGAAGGTTCTCCAGGACAGAGTAACTGCAGAACATCTTCAAAGGTACTCGTATCAAACATTTATCTCTTAGTTAATTAAACCAAGGTGCTAATTAAACCTGAGCACACCATGTCACTTGAGGAGAGGAGAGTTCCATGGATGGGGAATTGTAAGAAAGAGAGCCTTCCTGTAACATTTTCATCCTTCTTGGCTGAGAGAGCTAAAAGGGGCCTTAAATGTGGTAGAGCCATTTCATGAAATTAGGCTTCAGGAATGGCAAAAGAACCATCTGAATAATGAGTATTTGAAGAATCAGGGTGCCTGGATGGCTCAGTCAGTAGAGCCTGTGACTCGTGATCTAAGGGTTACTGGGTTTGAGTTCCACATTGGGTGGAAAGATAGAAAGAAAGAGAAAGAAAGAAAGAAAGAAAGAAAGAAAGAAAGAAAGAAAGAAAGAAAGAAAGAAAGAAAGAAAGAAAGAGAAAGAAAGAAAGAAAGAAAGAAAGAAAGAAAGAAAGAAAGAAAGAAAGAAAGAAAGAAAAGAGAGAGACAGAAGAAGAAGGGAGGAAGGAAGGAAGGAAGGGAGGAAGGGAGGAAGGGAGGAAGGGAGGAAGGAAGGATCATAGAACTTTATTAACATGTCATGAGCTGCTCAGGAAGCTCAGGGGAATCAGTCACAGGGAATGGCAGGCCAGCTACACCCAGCCATCATCCACAGTCTCAGGAGTGAAAACCACAGATGTCACCTGTCTTGTTCATAGCTTGCCTTCACAGTTTCTTGTCTTGGCCACATACACACTAGTGCCCTGAGTGTTGTGGGGCTGGGAAGAGTTACAGAGACCCATCCCAGCCATGCAACCTTAGCTGCAGAAACATTCTCAGGGGTGTTGATTCATGTGAGTTTACAGCCCCATGTGTCTTTGCTTAAATGTCAACATTGAAATTTGTTTCCTTCTACCCCCAACCAAATTAATGCAATGGAAACTGCTGAGTTCCTGTTGGTTTCAAATTACAGCTCTTCAAAGTCATTACTCTCTGCTTGCTTTTCATTCTAAGCCTTGTGTTGGCCCAGGTTGGCTTGGATAAAGTCCTCCAATCACCAAAAAGTTTGTGAACCTCACACAAACAAAACAAAATGAAATCTTCAACAGGTCTGGCCTGAATTTCAGGTTTGTCTTTTGAGGATTGATTTATCCAGCTCCTCTTTCTAATACTTGTGACATTAAGCATTTTGTGTCCTCTACAAATGCCACATTTAGAAGGGAAATATCTAGAAGTGTATGGGAGTGTGGGGTTACTTCCTTGACAGAAAATTATGAACACTGGCAATTTTTTTCCTGTAATTCTCAGTGCTCTGTGTGCAAATGGTCTGGGGTATCACCAGAAATGTAGTGGAAGCTGGTTACCCACAAGCTAAATAAAAAATAAGAGAAAACAAGTTGAAGTTGAATGAAGTCTCCTTCCTTCAAAACTCTGGACAGGAGAGGAAATACTCCCAAACAGAAACTAAAAAAGATTTCTGTTCAGAAATAAATTCAATAAACAGTAGAACTATGACTACTTCAGAGTTCTTCATCTTCTTGAGTCAGTTCTCCATTTAATGGGCAACTTTATCACTTTAAGCATTATATCCTTTTCATTAGTATATTCTTATTATGAGAAAACACAAATGTGTTTAATATCGCATCAAGTTAGAATTACATGCTCAAATTTAACACACAAGACACTACTTCTTAAAAACCTATAGGCCCCCTGTGAGAGAAGTCTCTGGTCTGTTTTTTCTCTCTTTGGACTGGAATATTCAAATTCAAAGTCGGACCAGTGGCCAGCTTCAACATCTTCGTCCTTCCTCATCCATCATTTGAGCTGTATTAGATAGGTAACTGAGTCACTCTTCACCACCACATCTGTATTCACAGATCCACAGTCTTCCCATCTGGTAAATTTTGTAGAAAAAAATGAGTCCTTTCTATGTGTGCTCAGACAGTCAGGTTTATAAAATAAGGCCACTTTAATGAGGCTTAGAGCTTCAAAATGCTGCCCTGTGCATTTTTGATTACCTCTCTGCTCATGTCATCTGGATATAAAGTTCTTTCATTTAATATTTTTCCAGCTTTAAGAACTGCTTACCTGCAGTTCAGTGAACTTGGCATCACCTCCAAGATACATAACACAAGAAACAGAACCAGGAGATGTCATAAGCAAAACTCAGAAGCTGCCTAAGCATCCCCTGACTATCCGATTGCCAGAAGATTCTCTCTTGTTCCAAGGAGAGATAGGTTGTATTCACATGCAATAAAACAACAAAAGGACAATTAAATTTCACAGCTTGGGGGAGATTTTGAGGGTTCTTGTCAAAAATGTTCACACCTGTGGAACAGACTGTTATTTTTTTGTGGAGCCTGGTTTTCAGCTTGAAGTCCACCTGCCAAAATCTGAATGGCTTCTATTGTACCTTCTGGTCTCAAAAACTGCACTGTCAGACAAGGCTTGGGGCACACAGATGGGATAACTTAGAACAGCAAATATGTTGTTTATAAGGAAATTAAGACCTTTCCTAGCCCTGTTGATGCCCATTTAGGATGGAAAATTTTATCAAAGCATGTCTTAGTTGTGCCTCCCTGGCATTTTATTATTTTCTATATTACTCTAATAATTTAAGTTATACTCAATGCCTTAATTTAAATTTAAGAGATTTTTTAAATTGTCCATAAATTGTAATAGTAAACTCTATCTTTTCAAGGAATCAACTTCAGATTTAGACCCTAAAAACTTGCTAAAATTTTCTTTGGGTATCTACTGAGCATTTAAAGCTTGCTGTGGAATATAAAGAGCTGAATCTGGGGCTGCTAAGAAGCCAACTGTTTTCATTTGTGACCATTGTCACCCTGAACATTTCTCAGTGCACATCCTAATGGCAATTAAAATAATGTATTTGTTGTAAAACAATACGATAGCGGGACACTAGACTGGCTCAGTTGGTGGAGCATGTGACTTGATCTCAGGGTTTTAAGTTTGAGCTCCACGTTGGGTGTAGAGATTACTTAAAAATAAAACCTGGGGCACTTGGGTGGCTCAGTCAGTTGAGTATCCGACTCTTGATTTCAGCTCTGCTCATGATCCTAGGGTCATGGGATCAAAGCCCATGTCGGGCTCTGTGCCGAGTGTAGAGCCTGCTCGAGATTCTTGATTGCCCCTGGATCATGCATTCTCCCTCTCTTACTAAAAAGAAAATAAAATGATACAAAGTAATTCATAAAAAAAACACACAACATAATAGGGACCCAATATGAAATTTTTTGAGGTAAAACACACACCCACTTAACCCAAGCCCAGGATTTTTTTTTCTAATATGAATCTATGCAATCCGGAATCATAGAAAATTGTTGCTATGGACTATATCTGACCCACAAAAGCAGCAATTTCATATGGTCCTAGCTAATATTTTATGTAATTGGAAACATAGAGAATATACAATTTTATTCTGATTCTTTTCACTCTTATATCGAAACAGTCTACAGTTTCTGCATTGTCTTCATAGTTCATAGTTTGAAATTGTGCTCTATTACATAGATGTGGACACCTGAGTGGATTTTGCTTTTTCCCGATAAGAGATAACAGTCAAAAAAAAAATCTAACCCACACCTTCCTCACATAGCCGTTTTATTTAGTTGCCTTCTAATGCCAGTTTTTAAACTAATGTCTTCTCCTGCATCGTCCTTTCAGCCCCTCCGAAACTAAGTACTTTCACATGTGAGTCATAATACAAATGTAAGCGATCAAGCAGGTGCCAGTATGCGCAGGCATACCAATGTGCACACATGCATACACATCGTTAAATGGACCTGTGTAGACAGTACATCCTCAAAGCCAAGGAGTTTGTGGTGAAAGAAAACACCAAACGTCAATAGGATGGGAAACGTTGTGCCCATCAGGCTGTGTCACCTTTTGCTGGCTTTTCTCCATTTTCATCTGACTGAGACCTATCCCAGCAGACGGCCCTCCCAGTGCACTTTGGCTGCCAAGAGAATAGGGCTTTGTCTACTATGGCGAGGAAACAAACTCCAGGGATATTAACCGACCAGAGGAAAGCCCTTTGCTCTTGCTGTAATGATACATTCAGGCAGGAAGTTAAGAGGAAAATAGCTACTTCTCTGGGGATGAGGAGTGTGGAGCGGGAGGGAGGAGAGCAGTTTAATTATGATGAGGGTGGGGGTGGGGAGATGAGGACAGTCACAAGTGGAGATCAAGAAAAAAAGAATGGGATGATGTCATTCTTTACTGGGACAGTCACTGAAATGAAATCAGGTCACACACAATGGTCTTGTTCTATGCCTGCAGCCATGAGTGTTACAAGAGATCACTTTGTGGTAATGCTTGTTAGGAAGGGTCTAAGGGCCCTGCTTACATTAAGATGTCCCCCAAGACATCTTTAAGATGGATCAGAAGGGCAGAATCAGTCCATCCAATGCTGAAATGACCCACGCTAGAGGCACAACATTTGCTTAAGATCAGCGAGCCACAGTTTAGGATAGAAAAAGTCTGCATTCTCACAACAGTGAATTTTAAGAAGTAAAATGCAACTCCACAACTTGGTTTCAGGCCAGATGTTTTAAATTGATGTCCCTTTTCATAGGATAGTTTTGAATGGCATTTTGGAGTTAAGATGGAATATATTTGCCAGTATAATGTTGCATTTCCTGAAAAGAAATACTGCTTTGTACTATGTTAGTGCATTTTCAGGACTGATTAACTCTGCTTACATAGGAAGCATTTGATTTGTGTCACTGTTGAATCCCCAGTGCCACTGGTGGCAGATATATTCAAATTTAGGTTCCTTCTCTCAAAGATGTCCTAATTTAACCTCATTCATCTGCTTAGATTTCCTAAGGAGAGCATCACAATTACAAATGAAGGTTAAGTTTTCTAAGAAGTCATCCCTTGAATAATTAGGTGATAAGGTCAAATCCTGTTATTAAGGTTCTGTTGTTACCGCATTATCTAGGGCTCCAAACAAATAGGTCATTGATGGAGACTTTTTTGGGACATTTTTGCCGTGTGAGTATTTATAAGGGTAGAACTGGAACACTGGAGGCTTTTTACATTCGCATCTGCAGGTTAGAGAATCTACAAAATTCGATGTTCGCTTTTGGCAAACCGCTAATCTTCAGGGATGGTAAGATCCTTCTCTCTCCGGTAGACTATAAAAAATGTAAAAATAAAATTAGATTCCAGTGAGAATTCATACTGGTTTTATGATGTTGCCCTCAAATTACTAGAGAATCTTGTAGTGATATATTTGGGACAAATGTGTTTGAAAGTTGCTGCGGATTATGGCTGTCACAATGCAAGGTGGCACATTTTGAAGGGATCCTTTGGGGTGGTAGAGTCTAACATGAACTTCAGTGGTTTCTGCTTCCCTTTTTTTTTCGCATTTTTATTTAAATTTTAGTTAGTTCTGCTTCCCTTATTTTTAAATGGAAGACGGTCAGGCTACAGGGCCTTTGAGAGAGTATAATTATTTAAAAATTGGGGTGTCTGGGTGGCTCAGACGGCTAAGCATCTGACTTTGGCTCAGGTCATGATCTCATGGTTCGTCATGGTTCGTGGTTCGAGCCCCATGTCAGGCTCTTTGCTGACAGCTCAGATCCTGGAGCCTGCTTCGGGTTCTGTGTCTCCCTCTCTCTGCCCCTCCCCCACTCGTTCTCTCTCTCTCTCTCTCTCTCTCTCTCTCTCTCAAAAATAAATAAAAACATTAAAAAACTTTTTTTTAATTAAAAGGTATCCATAATATTTTCAAACAAGTGATAGACATCATCAGAAACTCTCAAAATTTCCAGTGTTTGATTTTCTTTTCTGTTTATCTCCTAGTAGCCTTTAAAGAAATCTAAATTCATTAACCATAGCCAGTTGACAATAGCATCTAAAATGCAGTTGTTACTTTAAGCACATCCATTATTTACAAAGCAGGTAAAGTAGACATGGCTTCTTACAATGGGATTCACCATAAATTTTTTTTTTAATTTTTTTAAAGTTTATTAATTTGAGAGAGAGAAAGGGTCGGGGCAGAGAGAGAGAATCCCAAGCAGGCTTTGCATCATCAGCATGGAGCCTGATGTGAGGCTCAAAACCACGAACTGTGAGATCATGACCTGAGCTGAAACCAAGAGTCGGGTGTTTAATCGACTGAGCCACCCAGGCGCCCTCCCCCGCTAAAATTAATTTTAAAATTACTTGCTTTTATAGTTTTACCAAAAAATATAAAGAAGATTTGATGCATTCTCTGATTAAAATGTATTTATTACTTAAAGTAAGAATGCCCCAGCAGATTAAATCTCTTCTACAATATTCATAGGAATCTGGGCTAGCCAGACGGTGATGCTCAGGAATGCACAGTGGCCACAGGAGAGGGACTAGCAGCCTTTCAGAGCCATCAGTTGCCCGTGCTATAAGGGATATAGATATTTTGAATATCTCTCCTGATGATGTTTGCCATCATCCTGCTAGTCACAAAATTCTGCCGTTCGAAGAACACTGCACTAAGAGTTGGTTCCCATTTTAGGCGTTTTGTTGACAGTGTAGCTTTCTACAAAATTAGAATATACTTGTCCCACTTCCCTTACTAGGCTGTTGTAAATGCAGATGAAGAATGGAAAAGTACATTTGTGGGGAAGCAGATGTAGGGAGTCGTTCCAGCACAACGTAACGCTATTGCTGTGGTATTACAAGGCTGAGGTATGGCACGGCCATCGTTAGTTCCCATCACACTCTTCTATTCCCAGCACCTTTTTGCTCCCTCATTATTCTTTTACTTTTATGTCTCTGCCAGTAAACTAATCCCAATGTGTATTTTTGATGGTTGGCAAACATTCAAAAATGCTTTGCAGAGAAGGAAGGCTATAGAATCACTTGGATTATAACTATGCCCTCAGTGGATTTTTCCAAAAAGCTTCAGAATGAACTATCTTTACTGGCTGAGGCGTTAAATATAGGCGTGAAAAAAATAACTTGTATTATATACACTTGTGGTTGTTGGAATTCAGCTCAGGACTGACTCCCAATAATCTTTATGATTGGGGCCGGAGGAAGATTAACTCACCAAGGATGGGTGCCATTGCTTTTCATAATCTTGTCCATGGCCTCCAGTCATGTCCCAAAATGGATCGAGAAATTGCCGTCACCTGCATCCCCTGAGACAGAGGCCATCCCTCTGCTCTAGGCACAAGACTGTCTTTCTCTTAGGGAAATTCTTAATTTTCTAGTTGCTTTTTCTACCCCCCCTCCCCCGTCATTGATTTATAGAGGAATTTCTTTTAAATGTCCAATATAGTATCAGCTTAGTAGTTTGCACGTGCTGAAATATCCCTTCTGGGTGAGGGGAAAGGAATACAACTTACATTTCACATTTGGAAGTCCATCTTAGTTTGAAGAACTTTCTCTCTGGTTATAGAACTATTAAGACAGAGTGTGTATGGGATGAATTGCCTATATATGTATGAATAACTGTTCCAGTGACAACCAACTCCTAAACATGACAATGATTCTGACTACCAAAACATTGATTTGTTTTTTCTCCCTGACTCATGTAGACAGTAAGATCATGCATCTACCTGGTAATAAGAAGGCTGAACTGTTGGCCTTCATGGATGTCTAAAGACATACACCGTGGGGTGTTGAAGGGATGTAAACAAGAGCCTTTTCTACCTTAGGGAGCCTTTGGGAATTCAAGAGCTATCATCAGCAAAGGTGATGTGGTTTTCTTAAAGTGGAAGTCTCTCGGTTTCTAATTCATAGTGGTACATGGAAGAAGTGTAGATACTGGATAGGAACACACATTTGGGAGACAGACTGCCTTGGTGTGAATGGCTTGCCGTGTCGTTGGTTCGCTGTGTAACTTAATTCCTTTGTGTCTCTATCCTCATCTGAAAACTGAGGGCCACGCTAATACTGTGTCTGGCTGTTTGGAGGGTTAGAGGTTTCCATGTGCATAAAGGGCTCAGCACAATGCTTAACACTTAATACAGTGTGTTATGCATGTTAACAATTGTTATTATTTGTGGAAACTTTTAAAATCCAGAAACGCATGAAGTGTAAAATATGTTCCCCTACCATTACCCTGCCCATAATTCCACACACTCAGATACACACACACACTCACGCTGACAATTACCAGGCACTATAGGGAAAGCAACCACGGGTCACAGCACTCACCCTGTGGGAACTGGACAGGAGTAGGACGTGTGCCTCGCAAACAGTAGCAATAATAGTATCGTGTGTTTGCACACTTACAATGTCCTCCAGTAACAGTTGTCGAAAGTCCAATAACATGATCAATGGAAAAGTACTTTGGGATTATATTGTCAGCATACTGAAAAAAACAGCTTTTAGTTTTCAAACTTCTGATTTCCCTTTAGATTTGCTTAGACCTGGGTTCACCTTTTCCCCTCACCCAGCCACCAAAAACAATAAATAATAATAATAATAATAGTCACTAATGCGATACAAAGATTCTCCTTTAAAGACCTGCATGGTTCCACAGGTCCAGATTCTGACCCCACATAGCTGGGTATTTATCCTGTAGTCTGCATTCTGAGATCCACAGAAGTGTAAACTGGGTTTGCCTCGTGAAAGCTTTTTTTAATCCTTTGTTTACAAATGAAATACATTTGATGGGTTTTGGTATTTTTACAGCTTTTACGCTTTAGATGCTGTAATTTCAAGGCTCCAGGTTGACAAGTATACAGCACCTGGTCTCCCCATCGTGCCATCAGTAGGATTCCCTGGTTGAAAGGACAGGAAAAATATATATATCCTCAAAGAGTGATAAAAGAAGTCTCTCTCTCTCTCTCTCTTTTTTTTTAAGTTTATGTACTTATTTTAAGAGAGAGAGCACGAGCAGGGGAGGGGCAGAGAGAGGAGAGAGAGTCCCAAGCAGGCTCTGCACTGTCAGCGCACAGCCCCCAGGAGCTGTGAGATCATGAACCAAAATCAAGAGTCGGATGCTCAACCTACTGAGCCACCCAGGCGTCCCTAAAAGAAGTCTCCTGAAGAGAGCGTTCCTAAGTATTTTGGAGATTTTTCACACAGCGGAGAGCACTAATTCTGCCTGAGTTTGATACTTCTGAAAATGGCATTTTATATGTATAATTCAAAATTTTGATTGCATATCAAATGTTGCCACAAAAATCTAAAAATCTTGGGGTTTGAGGGGCACCTGGGTGGCTCGGTCAGTTAAGCGTCTGACTTCGGCTCAGGTCATCATCTTGCAGTCGGTGGGTTCAAGCCCCACATCGGGCTCTGTGCTGACAGCTCGGAGCCTGGAGCCTGTTTCAGATTCTGTATCTCTCTCTCTCTCTGACCCTCCCTCATTCATGCTCTGTCTCTCTCAGTCTCAAAAATAAATAAAGGTTAAAATAAATAAATAAATAAATAAATAAATAAATAAGATGAGCTTTGTCAATTGCCAAAAAGAGGCATCTGTGCTTTGGCTCAGGCCAGTTCCCTAGTGGCAAATCTTAAAACTCATACAGTCTTTCTTCTACTTGCCTAAGTATTTGAATATGTAAGGGCTCTGTTGGTGTGGGCAGGGCTTCCCGGCTGACTTTCGGCATTTCAGCCATATTTCTAAAAATAGAGGCAGAGGATTCTAGCAAAAGCTAACATCTGAAAGACAGATAGTAACATACACCCTTAGGAAGTTTTCTAGGAAGGGGTTCCAACATGTATTTTTGGTGTTGTCTGTAAAGATAATAAGAGGGTGCAGTATAAGGGAAGGTTTCAGGGAGGCTGAGTTTTGTCCCGGCTGTATATTTAAGTGGCTGTGTGACCTTGGGCAAGTTACTTAACACTTCTGGGCCTTCATTTTCTCATCTGTAATACGATATAGGTGTTCACTTCCAGCTGTAAGATGACACCACCAGATTCCGCCAGTTATGCCTTTACTATCGTCTACCAAGGATTGACCGCCTCTCAGATGAGGATTATACTTTTCACCTGAGTGTTGTTAGGAAAATGATAGATACAATGAGAATAAAGAATGAAAACATACGTGATTCCCATTTTATTTTCCTTTATTCAAACTGACCCTAGATTCTCTCAACAACTGAGACGAAATGTCTGTTGATATGAATATTTGTGAATATGGGCAGATCCCTACTTACAAATGGACAGTGTTAAAGATGATCATGTATAAACTGGTCTACCAGTGGTTCAATCTAGATTATCTAGTAATATTATTTATTGATGCTGTATTTTTTACAGGCCCTTTAAGGCACAAATACTTTCGCAAGCCCGCCTAGAAATCCAAGCTTGAAGTGTAAAGTTTTGCGAAAAAAGGCACTTCATTGTGACAGTCTGTAAACCCGAAAACTTATCTTCACATCTCTGCTTCTTGTCCCCTAACCTACTTCCCCACCCCTTGTAAGGAAAGTAAGGGTTTCTCCTTACCTCTTAAGCAATGCTGTTGATCTATTCAGGCTGAAATTCTAATGAAACACAAATTAAGGAACCAGGAAGTAGGAGTTTTTGGAGAGATGGAAAGAATTCAGGTACGGAAAGGAGGTGGGGTTTCACCAGTAGGCACTTTAAAGGCAAGTGGAGGGATGGGGCAAAATGAGCAGAATATTTATTGGACCCCGAGGGCTTTAAACAGTAAGTATAGGATAAGTTAATTGTAAGACGTGAACGGAAAGTAAGAAAAAAAAATGTCTAGTGAACAACAAGCCAGTAGACGACAGGGAAAGAATAGAAAAGAGTTTCTCTATATTTTTTCATTCTGTATTTTCATCATCTGCTTCTGCCGCCCCCTCTCCTTACCACAGATCCTGACCATCTTGACACTTGGTTAGACAGGAAGCGGGGGTGGGGGGTGGCGGTCGATGATCGCTCCAAGTGGATGTGCAGAAGGAAGGAGGAATTAATGCACAAGTTGGTCAAGGAAAATGATGTATTTTAAATTTAGGATAGGCTTACATTTGTGTGCTTCTGGTATAGCATTCATCAGATTGCATTCATCATGTTTTCAGTTAGCTGAGCTTTTTGGATCTGGTGGGGCTTACATTTTTCAAACACATTTAGAATTTTTTTCAGTCATTATTTCTTCACATATTTCCCCATTACCCCTGCCCCTCCTAGGACTCCAATTACATGCGTGTTAGACTACTGGATACTAAAATTGTTCCACAGGCCACGGGGGCTGCACTCACTTTTTTGAAAAGCCTTTCCTTTCAGATGTTGTACTTTTCAGCTATAGAAATTCCATTTGCTTCTTTTTAATAGTTTCCATGTATCTGTTCATTATGTTCACGTGTTCCTTCAAATCCTTGAGCATATTTATAATAGCTGTTTTAAATTCCTCGTCCGCTCATTCAATCCTCGCTGTCATTTCAGAGTCTCTCTTTTTTTATTGCGGTATAATTAACATAACACCATATTAGTTCTGGGTGTATAATGCAATGATTGGGTATTTGTATGTATTGCAAAATGATTACCATAGTAAGTCCAATTAACATCCATCACCATACACAGTAATGGATTTATCTTTTTCTTGTGATTTTTTTTTTTCTTTCTTTTTCTAGGACCAGCGTTTCTCCTGGTTAGGAGTCACCTTTTCCGGCTTTTTCACATATCTAGTAATACCTGATTGGCTGCTGGATATTGTGAATATTACATTGTTGAATGTCTGGATTTGGGTGTCTTCTTTTAAAGAATATTGGATTTTGTTCTGGCAAGATAATTAATTTACTTGAGGATCAACTGGGATTTTTTAAAGTCTGTTAAGTTGTGTTTGGTCAGATCTAGAGTGATCTACACTCCAGGGCTAGTGAGCCCTATTGTCAAGGCTTGATCTTTCCAGTCAGAACATAAGTATCCCCAGCCATATGTAGTGTGAACTGCTGATCTTACAGCTCCCCACTAATTCTTTGCCTGGTAGTCATCCTTTGCCCAACTCTGTGGCGTCTCACCCCACACATCTGTGGTTTAGTATGCAGCTGAGGACTCAAGGGGACCCCATACAGATTTCTGGAGCTCTTTCTCTTTGTCTCTACCCCGCAGATTCCACTTCCCTCCTCAAATCACCCTGTCTCTTCAGCTCTGCATGGGTACCCCGCTCTGTGCCATATCCAGAAAGTGTCTAGTGGGACATACCTCACTCGTGTTCCTTTTCTCAGGGATCATAGCTTATCATCCAGTGTCTGATTTCTGCCATATGCTTTGTCCAGTTTTCTAACCATTCATA
Organism: Panthera tigris; assembly: GCF_018350195.1. NCBI lineage: Eukaryota > Metazoa > Chordata > Mammalia > Carnivora > Felidae > Panthera > Panthera tigris. The sequence continues at coordinate 19,940,539 of NC_056676.1, forward strand.
GTGGGAGGACTAGTTTGGTACCAGTTACTCCAACTTGATTAGAAATAGAAGATCTGAAAGAAAGAAAGAAAGAAAGAAAGAAAGAAAGAGAAATAGAAGATCTACCACATTTGTATTCAAACCTTGTTTCTTTCTCTTTTCTCCCCACTAATCACTAAGACCTTTCAAGGCAGTGACAAGATCTCATTCATCTCTGTATTCCCAATGCCTAACATAGAGTTTAGCACATAACAGGCATAATAAATACTGTTGAATGAAAGAACGAATGACTATTGTTAAAGAGATCCACAATATTTAGAATATCTCTATTTAGTTGAGGCATTGATGTAAATATCTAAGCACTTCTATAATACATGCTTTTTTAAGCCACAGAGAAAAATCTGTTCAGCAGCCAAATTCCCATAAGCTCGGGATCAATGCTATGGTAGACAAGTTCTATGTTAAGCTTACTTAGCATTCCTTATAGCTGTAACATGCCCGTGTCCAGAAACAGAGATCACATGTTTTTAAGTATCTATAGGACAGTAATGACAAATTATTCTAAAATCAAAAGTAGCAGTGGCTGTTTTTAACATTCAGTCCACGAAGTTGGCAAATGCAGTATTTACCTTCAGGGATTTCTGCCTCTAAGCATATGCCAGGATTATAAATGTCCAGACCTTAGTTGCATTTACCTCCATCTTTTGAAGGGACTAGGATGGGTTTTTATTTAATAGCAAGATGCATTGAGTTGGTCTTTCAGAAGTCTATCTGGCTCTCTTTCTATGATCGAAAAGTAGACTTATAAACTAGGAATTACAGTCAAACTTCTATAAACTGCACAAATGGAGTGGAAAGGAGTCCTACATTTTTGTGTTAAAGATTTCTCTCTGAAATCTTAATACAATATCTGTACAAGTTTTATATAAGAAATATCTGTAGCTGGATGAATGTAGGATTTGTGGAACTCTCTTTACTTATTTTTTTAAGCTTACTTATTTATTTTGAGAGAGAGAGAGAGAGAGGACTCAGAGAGCACGAGTGGGGGAGAGGCAGAGAGGAGGAGAGAGAGAATCCCAAGCGGACTCCTCACTGTTAGTGCAGAGCCTGATGAAGGGCTCGAACTCACGAATCGTGAGATCATGACCTGAGCAAAAATCATGAGTTGGACACCTAACCAACTAAGCCACCTAGGCACCCTGTGGAAATATCTTAAAATTTTCTGATGCTTAAAAGTCTCTGGTTATGAGTGCATCTCCTATAATTAGAATAGTTTTACCTATTGAAAGGGTTCCTAAAATTCCAGTCCTATAAACATACACAAACACACACACACACACACACGCAAACCCCATTACTGATAAATTATTCCTACTCCATATGTCAACTCAGAGTTTGCACAATACTGTTACCGTCAAAAGCAAAAGCACAGTTTTTTAATACTTAATCGCACCTGATCCACAGGATTCTTAAGGTTTCCCTTTGTCTCTTTGTGACTGTATTTCTGGCTTCCTTCAATGAAAGGCAGCAGGCTTTTAGGGTAAGGAACTGAGCTGTGAACGAGATGTCCGCTCTGTTGGCTCATTCTTGTAGGTGCCTTCGTCAGGTCACCTCCTCATCTTTGTTCTTTGATGACAAAGCCTGCCAGATGGAAATAATAACTTGATCTCCACATGAGTGTGAAGGACCCCTGAAATTTCTAATACAGGATAACAAAAAACCGGCTCATTAGTGGGGGGAATTTTTCAAAACAACGATTGCACTTATTTAAAGCGTGTGAGTGAGGTGATGTTTAAGAGCAGCGATTTAAGCTTGCGGTTTCAGGACCATTCAGAACTAAAGGTTTTATTTCACTTTGTTTTTCTCCAACATGTACCCCCTTGGTTTATATTTCCCAGTTAAGAATTTCACGTGAATCTTTGCCAAAGCCTCTGGTTCCACCTGGTTTGGGGTGGAAACCACATGAAGCCACTGAATTCTGCATAGTTTCCATTTGAAAAGATATATCAGCTGAGAGGTTCCCTTTCAGGGTGAGCCAGGTTTACACGAAATTTGGCCAAGCTTTAGATGAACCTGCTCTGAGTTTTTCATTTTATATCAGACCCTAAAATGAGGCCACTTACCTAGTTCCGTCGTTTTAAAAGTTCATATATAATGTCCCCAGGGAGTGTGTAATAGTTACCAGTGGCTGAGGTGTGGCAGCACCTTGTTTTCGTGAGATGTGGGGGAGGATTTCTCAGCTACTTGGAGTTCATTCTAATTGGAAAGCGAAAAGACTCACTAACAGGGGCTCTAGAGTCAGGCACAACATTTTGGGAACAATCTCCTTTGAAGTCTCAACAAAAAGCAAATTTCCAAGCAGCTAGCTCAGAGAAACCAGGCTAACTCACCTTTTTTGTCCCTTCCTTTACTTTACGCCTTCGTTAATTCGACAAATCCTCACTGAGCGCCTACCACATGACATGCCAAGCCCTGTCCTAGGTTTTCGGGATACATTTGTGAGCAGATTATTCAGAGGTCCTGACTCTTGTGGTTCTTACCTTCAAGTAACAGAAGACAGAAAATAAAAGTAAAGATCCACACAAGTCAAACATATATAGCCTATTAGAAAGTGGTACATGCTATGAAATACAAGTACAGCAAACTTAGAAATCAGGCTGGGTTGCAGTGTTGAAGAGGTTTCACAGGGAAACCACTGAGATGGTAAGATTTGGATAAACACTTGAAAAAAGGAAGGAAATGGCAACCAGATATCTTGAGGAAGAGCATTCCAGACCGAGAGAACAGCTAAAGCAAGAGCCCCAGGATACCTACATGTTAGAAGACTCACCGTGACACCATTAAGACAAAAAGGAAGTGAGCAAACAGAAGAGTGGTGGAAAATTAGGTCAAACAAGTAACAATAGGCCAGCACATGACCTGTGGGCCACGAGAAGGACTTTGTCTATTTCTCCGGATGTAAAGGGAGCCATCGCAGGGTTGCGTACAAAGGAGGAGTACATTCTGATTTATATTGTCAAAAACTCTCTCTATCTGCCACGTGGAGAGCCTACTATAGATGGGCAAAGGTAAGAAAAGGTGAATTATTACTGAAAGAGATAAGACTGCTTCAGATTTGGTGAAAGCAGTGGAAGTAGTGAAAAGTCGTCAGATGCTAGCTAGTTTCGAAGATAGAACCGACCGTATTGCCTGATTGATTGCAAGTGGTATGGGGGTGGGAGGAGAGAAGAATCAAAGATGCTGCAAATGTTTTGGTCCAAGCAGCTGAAAGGATAGAGTTGCCACCAGTTGAGATTGGAAGCATTTTGGGGAGGAAGATCAGGAGTTCAGTTTTGGGAATCAAGTTCGAGGTGTCTTTTAGATTTCCGAGGGGAGGAGATCTCATTACACAGGCAGTTGGATTTATTTGCAGACTGCGTGGACAGTGTGTGTTTGAGAACAGAGGTTTGCGGGGCGCCTGGGTGGCTCAGTCGGTTAAGTGGCCGACTTCGGCTCAGGTCGTGATCTCGCGGTCCGTGAGTTCGAGCCCCGCGTCGGGCTCTGTGCTGACAGCTCAGAGCCTGGAGCCTGTTTCAGATTCTGTGTCTCCCTCTCTCTGACCCTCCCCTGTTCATGCTCTGTCTCTCCTTGTCTCAAAAATAAATAAAATGTTAAAAAAAAGAGAGAATAGAGGTTTGCATTTGGAAGTCGTAAGCATAATATCAACAAGGAGGTGCGTATACACAGAGAAAAGAAGTGACGACCAGGTGCCGTGGAGATCAAAGAAAAGAGGAGACATCAGAAGACACCGACTGAGGGGCCCAGGGAAGTAGGGGGAGCACCAAGGGGTGAGGGAGTTCCTGGTTTCCTGGGAGCTGAATGAAGACAGTGTTTGGGGAAGGGAAGAATGATCAACTAGGTCTGACAGGTCCAGTATGCTGAGGACTGAGAACTGACCATTGTATTTCTCTCCTTGGCGGTCATTGGTTATGCGCATGAGAGCAACTTTGGTGAAATAAAGGGCAAGAAAGCCTGGTTGTACTAGGCACAAGAGAGAATGGAAGGAGAGAGACTAAGACAGAAATATGGCAACCTTCCAAGGAGTTTGTTGCAAGGGGAGCAAAGACAAGGGGCGGTAGCTGATGATACGAGGCAAGTAAGGTCATGAACGTTTTTAACAAGATGGAAGAAATGACCACATGTTTACACACTGCTGGGAATGATGTCAGTGGGGGAGGGAAGATGATTTGAGTACGAGAAGGGAGCATTGCTGGAGCTATGGTTGTTTTGAATAGATGAGAAGAAATAGAACCTAGTACAGAAGTGGAAGAACTGGCTCCAGACTGAGAGAACGAGGAGGACTCATCGACTCAAGTGAATGAGAAGGCAGAGCCTAGGGGAACAGATGCTGGTAGGTGAGCCGGTGGGGGTAGAGGAGCCTGTGGAAGTTCTCTTCCAACTGCTTCTGTCTCTTCGGTGAAGTATGAGCCCAGGTCATCTGCTCAGAGTGCCGGTGAAGAAGGAGCGCTGAGAGCATGAGCGGGGACGAGGGGATGGGAAACAGATATCTGAGGGAACAGAAGAGTAACTGGACTGGGGTAAGACAGGGTGGTTGCCCGGAAGCATCCGGGGCCTCCTTGAGGTTTGTGGCACGGGTACAGCCTGAGCCCCTTCAGGGCAGCTTGCCTTTCTCCGGGTGTGGGCAGTTGCACAGGTTGCAGATGAGAATAGGCAGGGAGTTGGACTTAACTAGGGCTGTGGTGTCCCAGGCAGAGGTGGCAAAGTGACGGGGGAGGTGGGGAGGCTGAGCATTTTCATAAAGGACTGATTACCATGACTGTGTGAAATGACTTTAACACGCTAAGGAGAGGGGTGAAGACGTCAAGGGAGTAAGGGCCACTAAGAATGGTAGGATCAAAGGACGGAAGAGAGCTCTGCCATGTCAAAGAACTGTTGGGACTGGCAGACTGAAAGACTGAGAGAGCAATGTCAGGGCAGGACACGGGCCACTGAGATGCCAGGACAAGAGCCAGTTTCCAGTATTGTTCAGGGCTAGGGATTGACCAGCTGGACTAGGGAGTAGTTAGGGGAGAGGAGAGGTGACCCAGAAAGGAAGAGGCAGTGGTGCTGAGAAATCTTTGAAATCTCCAAGAACTCAGGCAGGCATAATACTGCAGAGACTGAGAATGGAGAAGAAGCTAAAGTCACTTAGAAATGGGAAGAAATGTCCTGGAGTCAGTTGATAATGATGGAAGTACTAAGCTGTGTAACCCATATCATGAGCTAATCTTTTTTTGTTGTTGTTAAGATGAGAAATAAGAAAGCATGTGGATTTAAAGAGGAGAGTAGAAGGAGAGAGAGAGGGAGGGAGGGAAGATGGGAGGGAGGAAGGAAGGAAGGAAGGAAGGCAGGCTTTAAGAAAGAGTTTAGCATAACACTGATTCAGTGGATATACCCAAATTTACATTCAATTTTCTAGAACTATATTATTCAAAGATAACATATTTATACAGAAACCTGGATAAATCATTGCACTTCATATAAAGTGACATTTTGCCAAAATGAGATTTTTCCCCCCTTTCCCCACCAGAAACCATCCAGATGCACAATAACTTGCTGCTTCTTATTTTACAGTGAAATAAACAAGAACGTCCTTAGGAAGGTGCCAACAACAACACAGAAGAAGGAATACAATTTAAGCATAGAGGGTCTAGGCTTGCTTTATGGCAATACTAAACCAAGGATCTTCTCTGGGAAAAAGAGCCCAAATCTCCGAAGGAAGGTAGATAATGCTTTATATGTATAGTGGTGGCTTTATTACCCCCTTTTTATGGCTTTGCATCTTCTCTGTACTGTGACAAAAGATCATTTAGATGTGAATTTGTTTTAACGATACCTAGACAGACTTTATGCCTGCAAAAGTAATTCATAGTGTTTGTCCTGGTGACAGCTCAGAGGATATGATTAAATTTTAATACTTTCAGAGTTAAGCCATATTCCATCCTTGATGCCATAAGAGCACTTGAAAAAAAAAATCCTGGAAGTCAGGAACAGCACCTGGTCAGATTCTGTACAAATGTGAGCCCACAGATGCTCAGAGGGTGTTCAATGGGACTAACTTACTTGACCGTTAATCTTGTTGTAAATTCAATTTTGCAGTGGTGGAAACAAATCCTGTTTTCTTTGGAGTGAAATTGAGAAAGATGGCCAGGTAGAATTTCCCCCGTGTAATTTTCCTTTTCACATTAATGAGTCATGTCTTTGCCATGGAGAGCAATGGCAAGGATGCCACCGGGTGATTTGTTTGAAAACTCAGTAAACCGGAAGTAACCTTTTCCTTGTACTTTTCTAGGAAATTGGGTAGGGAGAAAGAAATACTCAGATGGGAAAAAACCATTAAGTCAAAGGATTTTTGATAAGTTAAGATCTTGTTCAGTTTTTACCGTATATGACGATAACGTCATAAATTGCAGTGAGCTGCCCAGGCAGGCGATACTTTGCGAAGTGGATTTTGTGGACTTTCTCAGAAATGGCAAATCTCGGGCATTCTTTCCTTTAACAAATATCAATGCACGTATTACGTGTGTGGGATATTAACATAGGCGCTGAATATATGATGTCGGACGTGACCCACAGCCTCTGCTGTCAGAGAGCTTGCGTTCTAAGACGACCACAAGGCTGCCCCAGTGTGAGCTAAGTAATACGCACTGAAGCTTTCTGTCGGTGTGATTGCTAGAAACTGTGTGCCTTTAAAGAGGCAACAACAGTCTTTAGCACTAACTCCAGTCTGAGGTAGCGGTGGGAAAAGACAAAGGGCTCGGCAGCGAGGACAGAAGACATCATTCTAGATGCTCCAAGACAGAGAATGTATTTCGTAAAGCTCTTCAGTGGAAAATTCCCACGCTATTGTTTGTTAGAATATATTTCAGAAAAAATGATCAGACGTGAATAATGAAAATTTACTAGATCCACCCCAGAACTGTAAAGTTTATAGGTACAAATTGCTGTGTAATCAACCCTTGCCAGCTTAGGGATGCTTAGGACGGTGGCAGAAAGTATTTCCCAGGAACTTCACTAACCAGAGGCTTTGAGTGCAACACAATCCCTTCACTCACGAGGCCGTGTTAGAAGAGCAGTTACTACCCAGGCAGAGAGCTCTCCTGAACACGCTCAGCGTAAAGGACTTCTTTGCAAGGCTATTGGCAGCATTTTAGTGCAAAGGAGAATTTAAGTTTCTAGACTTCTGTTCCCAAAGGTCAACCTATCATTTCTGAAGTTTTGCTACTCATCCTGTTAAAATGATTGGCTTTTTTTTTATTAGTCGATTTTTAAAAAAATGCTTCTATTTCCAAATAGTCATTTCCTAAAGCTTGCAGTGAGAGGCTACTTGAGTTCCACTCAAGTTAGAGAGTTTGCTTCATAAGAAAGATAGCAATAATAATAATGATGATGATAATAATAACAGTTTCGTATAAGTGTGTGAACGATAGAACTAATCCAAAAGTACTTTAAACACTTCAGAAATAAAAATAATAAAATGTCAGTGTGTACAGTACTCGGCTGGGCCCAGCTGGTAACTTAATGGCGTTTTCAAGAACCCCCTCCAGTTTGCACACACCCATGTGCTTCCCCGAAGAAAACATCCTAGGCAGGCAGAGTGCGTGTGCACTCTTCAGGACAGACCCTGCAGATGCCAAAGTAGCTTGTATTCAGAGCTTCGTTTTTAACAGTTTGTGACCATATTCTCAATCTGTACATCGTCTCTGCACAGAAAAGATGCAAAGGGAAAATAACAGGGGAGAAACCCTCTAGCTAGCAGATCCTTCCATAGAAGGAAGGCCTTGTCGTAGAAACCAAAATAATACAAAAACCTTACAATAGCCATGTCATTGGGGGCAAGTGAAAAGACAAGGTGAATGAGCAGTAGAGCAAGAGGAAAGAGCCGGAGGTCAGAAAAGACAAAGGGCTCAGCAGAGAGGACGCAAGACTTCATTCCAGATGCTCCAAGACAGGATGGCTGGTGTCAGCAGGGGATTCCTGGGCAGCTTAGGGTCTAAGCAGGCACAGGGTTTTGGTTTACTTAAAATACCACTTACGCAAAAAACAGGATTGCAGGTGTCTCAAAAGGATGTATTTCTCCACACGTTCCTAAGTAAGTGGAGAGTAGACGGAAGATAGATAGATTAAATGAAAAACAAACACCCATTGTCCATACAGATTTGAAGGCTTAAAAATGAATGAGATTCTCATTGTGTGGTTCCTATCTGCATAGCACGGGCACATGTCTCTGTTTCCTTTCCTTTAGAATTGCGGGGAAAACCCATGATGAAAAATGTTTGGGTAACAAAATCTGTGTGCGTTTCACCGGGGTGGGCAGAGAGAGCCAAGGACGAGGGAGATCAGAAAGAGGGAACTGGTAAATAGTTTGATTAAACGCTCTCTCGTCGCTTTAATGCAGAAAACTAAAGGAAGGCCGGTTTTGCTTATTTCAGCAAAATAATGTAAATGAGTAAAGCTAAGTAATAAAAATGTGGTATATCCAGCCAGCTTCCTGCTTTCCAGGAACTCTTTTATGTCCAACTGCATGGTCTCTATCTTCCTCTAATCCTTTTTACTCTTCTTGCCCTTTGCCCCCACACGACCTTTGGCACATTGCCTCCTAACCTTAAAAATGTGGAGTTTAGAGTTTCGGGGAGATTTTGATGAAACCACCTGCTGTTCTACTCAACTCTTTCCCCGCCTCCCACCCCACTCCCCCACCCCCCATCCCACCCCCACCCCCACACTGAATTCAAATAGAATGGCTGAGTGCATAAATATGCTAATATCCTGAACCACACTCAATCCCCAGCCCCACAGCCCCTGTGAGACAGGACAGTCGTGATTGGCTGGATTCATCTTTCTCCCACACTACCCAAGTAAGAATGGGAACGACAGATCTTACAGAGAGAAGTGGACTCTGATTTCTTCTGTCGCACGGAAAAAGACTGTGAAAAAGTCAGACCAAATTCCCAAAAAGGTTAGTCAATTTAGTATTGAGCTTTAAAATTGAGGTGAATCTTGATTTTTTTTTTCTAACAATACTTGGCTTTCTTTAATTATATACTGGTAAAGTGACTATAACCCTGGAATATTTGGTTCTCTAAAGTTTTCTTTTAAAAATCTAACTTTCAGGGGCGCCTGGGTGGCTCAGTTGGTTGGGTGACCGACTTCGGTTCAGGTCATGATCTCATGGTTTGTGAGTTCGAGCCCCGCATTGGGCTCTGTGCTGACGGCTCAGAGCCTGGAGCCTATTTCAGATTCTGTGTCTCTGCCTCTCTCTACCCCTCCCCTGCTCATGCTCTGTGTCTCTCTGTCTCTCAATAATAAACATTAAAAAAAAATTTTTTTTTAAATCTTTCAGATATACTTTTATTTTTTTTATATATATTAAATATAATTTATTGTCAAACTGGTTTCCATACAACACCCAGTGCTCATCCCAGCAGGTGCCCTCCTCAATGCCCATCACCCACTTTCCCCTCCCTCCCACCCCCCATCAACCCTCCGTTTATTCTCAGTTTTTAAGAGTCTCTTAAGGTTTGGCTCCCTCCCTCTCTTTTTTTTTCTTCCCTTCCCCTCCCCCACAGTCTTCTGTTAAGTGTCTCAGGATCCACCTATGAGTGAAAACATATGGTATCTGTCTTTCTCTGCCTGACTTATTTCACTTAACATAATGCCCTGCATTTCCATCCACATTGCTGTAAATGGCCCGATTTCATTCTTTCTCATTGCCAAGTAGTATTCCATTGTATGTATAAACCACATCTTCTTTATCCATGTGTCAGTTCATGGACATTTGGGCTCTTTACATAATTTGGCTATTGTTGAAAGTGCTGCTATAAACATTGGGGTACAAGTGCCCCTATGCATCAGCACTCCTCAGATATACAACTTTTAGAAGACAGAGTCTTTCGCATCCATGCACCCTGAGATTGGGTGTCATTTAGGCCCGGGAGTGGGAAGGGAATGAGACTACAAGACGTGGCCTTTGTGCTGTCGGTGCTGAGGCGTGCCAGCTGGAGAAGGCAGGGAGGAGGCCAGGCAGGACAGGCGACGAGCCACAGTGGCTCTCCCAGATAGTACTTCCTCTTTCTCTCAGGTTCCAGATTCAGTTTGGAAAATATCTTAGTTGGCTAAAGGAACAGCAGATGAATTCTTGGATCGTGGTGAAAAGAAGAAGAAACTATGACACGGTTCAAATATTTAGGTTGTGAAAATAAATTGGTAATAAAAATGATAATACGGGGCGCTTTCTATGTGGGAGCTGTTCTCCAAAGAACTTCACATATATTAGGTTATTTAACCCCGACACATATCCGTGAGGTAGGTACAGCAGCATGTTTATTAATGGGGAAACTGAGGTCCAGAAAGTTAAACTCATGCAAGGTCTCAGAGTTAGAACGCAACAGAGCCCACACTGGAGCACAGCTTGTGAGATCCCCAAAGCTATGCTTATTATCAACTTCTATGTTAGATGCTAAGAGTGCTCGCATATGTGAAGAGGGGAAAGAAGTAAGGCTCTTCTGAAAAAGCCACTAGAAAGTGCTTTTGAACTGTCACTGATACAGCTACTAAACTTAGGACACCTCTACTCTCTATTCTCATAAATTATTAACAGTCAACAGTATAACAACGAAACTGAAAAGTAACTTCAGTCACTCATGAAATCAATCTTTTTTATTTTATTTATTTATTTTTTGTTAACGTTTATTTATTTTTGAGACAGAGAGAGACAGAGCATGAATGGGGGAGGGTCAGAGAGAGGGAGACACAGACTCCGAAACAGGCTCCAGGCTCTGAGCTGTCAGCACAGAGCCCGACGCGGGGCTCGAACTCACGGACCACGAGATCATGACCTGAGCTGAAGTCGGCCGCTTAACCGACTGAGCCACCCAGGCACCCCGAAATCACTCTTTTTTAGAAGCCTCTTGTATTAGTTCTGTATTTTTGCATTAAAAAAATTACTCTAAGTGTAAGTGGTTCAAAACAATAATGAACATCGATTGGTTTATATAGTTTCTGCGGGTCAGGAATCTGGGGTCAGGTTAGCCAGAAAGTTCTGGTTCAGGGTTGTTCGTGATGTTTCCGTGCAAGACACTGACCAGGCCCTCAGTCATCTGAGGGATTGATTGGGGTTGGAGGGTCCCCTTCCAGGATGGCTCACTCCCATGGCTGGGAGTGGTCCTGTCTCTTACTGGGAAGCTTCAGTTCCTTGCCATGGGGTCCTCACCATGGAGCTGCTTGAGTGTCCTCACAACACGGAAGCTGGCTTTCTCCAGAGTAGGTGATCTGGGACATTAAGACAGAGCAGCGATGATTTTTATGGCTTAGTCTCAGAAGTCACACTCCATCATTTCTGCCATATGCTATTGGTTACCCAGATCAGCCCTATTAAGCATGGGAGGGAATTATACCAAGGTATAAACACCAGGAGGTGAGAATCCTGCAACTGTGTTGGGGGCTGGTGGTCACACATTATCAGCTCAGTAACAGTGTTGTTTGGTGATTTGGGTTCATTTTTCTACTTCAGGGAAAGGCCAACAGAGAAATGAAATGAGAGCAATAAATACATTCAAACAGTTGTGACTGAAGCAGGCAATCTGCTTTTCCATCCATCCCAGGAGAGCTAGAGTTTGAGGAGTCTTGCTGGACTCTCAACTCCAGTAATTCTGCGTGACTGGTGATACCAAGTGTAGGACTTGTGTCTGAGTATAAGGCTCATCAAGACACTCGACCATCAAGCACTTTGAGCACGCAGAAAAAGCAGGCGTGTCTAAGACTTGCCCTCCCTACACATCATTTGGCAAATATTTATTGGATACCTGATGGTGGTCAGAACCACAGTCTGTGTAAAATCATAGATATAATGGACCATTGGGAAGGCTCAGCCTGCTACTCTTAGAGATTCATTGCTAAAGTGAGTCTTAGAGACCATTAAATATAACCACCACCCCTTTTGACAAATGAGAAAATTGAAGTCTCCAGAAAACTAAAAATTGGTTATTATTACACAGCTATGCCTGTTCTGCCTTAACTTCTCATTGATGAAATCACAACAATAATAATAATAATAATAACTGCCTAAAACTGTTTTTAGAGGTTTTCCATGGATTTCATTGTTTTTCCCTACTTAGGTAACCCGATGTACCATTTGAATGAATTGTACCTCTTTCTTGAATTCAGCTGAGAGTCGTAGGTTGCTTATAGATACGTAATCTGGTTCCTTTATCTTAAAAAGAGGAAGATCTAGCTAAACCTCAATAGAGGCATTACCCCATACCTAAATGAACACTGTCTATCCCCTTGGACCAATGTATCAAATTAGACAACTGTATTTTCCAAAGAGGTTGAAGCTGTTGCTATCTTGCATAAGCAGGTGTTTCACCCTAAGGGGTGAAACAGAGTGAGAAAAGGAGAACGTACTTGTTGAGGGCCTCCTGGATGCCAGGCAGAATGTGAGTACCCGCACCAACTCTGTAATCCCCACGAGAATGCTATGAGGTGATAGGCGTGACTATTATCCCATTTTGCAGAAGAGAAAGCTGAGAAGGCAAGAAACTTGCCTAAGAATGCTCAGGAAGCAAGAAGTAGATTAAAATCTTAAATCCAGGTCTTCTTCAGCCTGTGTTTTTACCCACCAAGCTTTCCAAATACCCCTAGAAACTGACTTCTCAGTGAAGGGGCCTAGCTCACGCCTATGCTATCTCCTCAGATCGTCCTTTAGGGCTTTGTTAAGTGTTGATCTTTAAAAAGCTATTTAATCTTTATGTTTGCATGTGTGTGTAAATGAAGAGCTTCCCAATGTATTATTACCTCCTTAATAACAGTATTCCTCTTTAACTTCCCCTTTCCCAACAGCAGGGCTCTCTGCCCACAGTGAGCTCTGAAGATAGTTTTTGTTCTCATGACAAATGTGCTCCCAAGCACCCCCCTCACCTCTCCTCCATTTCCATCCCAGCCCATTCAGTGTTCACTTCCACTGGTGAATGATCATTTATAAAGATCAAGTGATTTCCCTTAAAACTTGTTCATATTAGGAGAGCCTGGGTGGCTCAGTCAGTTGAGCGTCCGACTTCGGCTCAGGTCATGATCTCATGGTTCCTGAGTTTGAGCCCCATGTCGGGCTCTGTGCTGACAGCTCAGAGTCTGGAGGCTCCTTCAGATTCTGTGTCCACCTCTCTCTCTGTTCCTCCCCTGCTCGTGCTCTTTCTCTGTCTCTCTCTCTCAAAAATAAGTAAACATTGAAAAAAAATTTAAAAAAAGAAAACAAACTTGTTCATATTATACTCTGCCGAAAAAGTTCTTCTTGGTCAATGCACTTGTTTGCCCCAGAGTTGTGATTACAGTAATTAATATGGAAGCTGAAAACCCATTGTGTTGTGACTAAGAGAGATTCCTATGGGGACCCTACATCTTAATGTCATCTTAGAAGTATTTTTTATTCTGGAATCAATTTTTAAGTGCAGGCACATTATAATCAATGCCTTTTCTTTCTCGTTCTCTTTCTCTGTAATTACCAAGAAGATCTTTTCTTTTGTTTGTGTTATGTGGTGGTTCCACAGCTCAGTGTCAGCACAGGGAAAAAGAGGCAGTTGTAAGCTGGTTAAATACACCAGCCCTCCGCTATGAAGGGAGCACTGTGCTTCATAGGAATTCACATCCTTCATAGCAGTGGTGCTCTTGAGCCGGTGACTTGAGACTCCCTTGCCAGCAAATAACCTATGACAAGATAATTTCTTTTTTTATTTTTATTTTTTTAATGTTTATTTATTTTTGAGAGAGAAAGATAGAGTACAAGCAGAGGAGGGGCAGAGACTGAGAGAGAGACACAACCTGAAGCAGGTTCCAGGCTCTGAGCTGTCAGCACAGACACGGACTCAGACTCACGAACCGTGAAATCATGACCCGAGCCAAAGTTGGATGCATAACCGACTGAGCCATCCAGATGCCCTAACAAGATAATTTCTAGCTTGCTGGCCCTCCAAAAGGAGCAAGTTACAGGTTAGGAAGCAAGAGTGTTCAAGAAGTCACTGGGTCTCCACTCAAGAACATTGAGAAACAGACCTTTGAACTAACATATCCATTTAGGTTATAGAATTGCTCTTCAGTCATCATACAACCTCAAACTTTATCTCTTTTTATTAAAAAGTCTTTTTTTTTTTTTTTTTGCCTGAGGGTCTTTTAAGGAAACAAGTCATTCTGTCTTAAAATAATTGTTTCAAAATAGACACATGAGAAAGCTTTAAGCTTCACTGAACCTTAAAAGAATTTTCAATATTTAGGCGGGGGGGTGGAGTGGGGAGGGTGAGACAACCTTCAAACCTTTAAAAAAAAGAAAAACGGACAGCGATATGAATAGAATAGATTCATTAGCATTGTGAAAAACAGGTCACTAACTCCTTTTTTTCCCAAAACAACAACAAATACTTTGCCGCTATTAATAACTGTTAGAAAAGTCTGCTCATGAACAGAAAGAAGCTTGTGCTGTCACTACCCTCTGGGAGAAGAGAGTGCATTGTGTGATCTTTAAATGCATTCTACAGTAATAAAATGAAGGGAAAAATGCAAGAAGAAAGAGATCATAGATTTACTACTAATTAGAATATTAGTATTTAGTTGTGAGGACAACCAAAATGTAGATATGCAAAGGGATTAATCTGGATGTACTAATATTAAGAAAAATCACAGATCAGAATCCTGATTGGTCAAGTGATTAAGAACATTCACTTGGCTTAACTGTTTCTACTATAGCCTTCTACAGGCCTGGTTTTATGCAGAAGCTGTTGGAAAACATGGTCACAGATACCTGGAACCCCAGAGAGTTCAGGGTTTTTTTTGGGCTGTGGAGAGTGGTAAAACCTGACTCTGAGGGCCTTTGGGCCGTTTGTTTCAAAACCAAACAAGTTGAAAAGAATGTGGTAATTTTAAGCCCAATCTGGTGCTATTACGATATTGAAATCAAAGGCTGGCTGTAAATAGCTTACAACTCCATAAACAAAGTTACAAGGCAAACAACAGATGGGGAGAAAGTATTTGCAAGGTTCCGTTGTGAAGCTATTTTTCCTGGCTTAAGGGAGTTCTATTCTCAGCAGTTGTGATAATGTCAAAAACTGTGACATGGAACGGGAATGATAAGGAAGCTATTGATGGTTTAGGAAAATCTTCTATTAATGACTTTAGTGAAAGCTACATGATCAAAGTTCATGTTAAGGCTGAATATACTTGATAATGTACGTTTCACATTATTGATCTGTTAGGTTTGCTTACTTGCAGTTGTTCTGGGAAGTACCTACTAATTAAATAGGCAATCTCCAAGGACCCCATGAAAATTGAAAAATTCAGGAAGCATTTACAAATGATTTGTTTAAATGTCTGTAATACAATATTACATCTTGAGAGCTAAATGGCTCTGAGAAACTCCTTAATTAAGAGATACACAATTGCTATTTTCACTAAATCATGCCTGGTCCATTTCTGGGTGACTCACTATTAACTCAGTTTTTAAGGGAATTACTTTTATGCCATAAAAAACAAGAACCTAGTGCACTTAAAGATGCCAACTCTGAAGAACAGGGATGTATTTCTAGCAGTTTTATAATACATGAAAACAATTGCCAGAAAAGCAGGAATATTACATTCCTTTTACTCATATCTATTTTATTACCAATTCAAACTTCAACTTTGGTGAACTCAGCTCGGTCTTCCATATGTCATGAATTGTGTTTCCTCGACAAATGAATGAATTATAAGACTGTATTTCACCACTCTTCTGAGACTTAAGAGAAATGAGATGGCATAAGGGTATCCAAAGGCAATTTGACGAGGTTGGCAAGACTACAGATTTCCCGGGCCTATGAAATGAATGTGCTACATTGATACAATTGATGTCATACATATTTAACAAGAACTGTATTTTTAAGTTGTCCTAAACACAAAGTCACCATTCATAATTAATTAATATGTAAGTGAAAAAATTTTAAATAATTCAGATAGAATTGTGCTGATTAAAAGTGAAACAATAGTAGACTTCAGAGGGATTATTTTGATCACAAACGCAAGCTGTTTTTTAAATTAAAGTTTTATATATACATATAATATATATAATGTATGATAACATACATATATGTGACATCATATATCATATATATCAATTTGAAAGCTTTGGGTTGAGAGAGAAAAAAAAATCAGCCCAAATTCCTTTAGGTGACAAGGGAACGATGGGGCTGATAAATGATACTGCCCCCGTATACTGCTCTCGGCAACTGGGGCTATACTGGAGCTCCATTAAAATCACGGGCTGTGTTTCTTCCATCTCATGGCTCCGCCTGCTGTGGAGAGCTCTGTGTTTAGGCACGTTTAAGTTCTCGTATTTACAATGTGGCTGCTGCAGCACCAGCTTATCCTCATAGTCTTAAGTCAATGAATGACCGAGCACCGCCTTCCTCTAAAGCTCTAACAACAAAGCCTCTGAAGCAAGTTTCACGGCTCTGAATGATCTGGCTTCAGTCAATTGTCAGCTTTTGAAACAATTACTCTTGTTGAGTAGGGAAAAAGAATGCACTCCAGACAGTATGCCCTATGGGGGAGGTGAGGGATGTATGAATATCCCCGGAAGTTCGTGGATACCAAAGTGGGAGAAATGATTCCTCCAAAGCCTAAAATCAGAGCCATTTCCAAAAATAGGAAAGAGTTCCCAGACAGGAAAAAGGCAAACAGCCCCTCTAATACCATGACCTATGAAGTAAGGCTCTAGTCTTAGATACCTATTAATGTAAAATCCATGAAGCTGGCTTAGATACGATGAAGATTCCAATTAAATAGAGCCGTGTGAAGAACACATCCAACCTATCAGGGAATGACACAACCATCTTTGTCCAAGAAGAAACCATGAGAGAGCCCTGTGAGTTATCTCTGGCACCTCGCTCTTCTTGATGATGAAAACCCCTTAGATAAGAGACACCTCCATCAATCTGACTCGATCATGGTTTTTTTTACAGTATGAATGCCCAGGTGTTTTCTGGCTGGCACTGCCACTCATTTTCTATTTGGTGGAAAAACCAAAGCAACTTTCCATGTGGGTGCCAGTGAAGCCTTCTGCATAAATTCATCTTGCGGCTCATAAGAAAGCATCATCTAGTACTTATCCAAACAGTGTTTGGAGAATCAGAAAGCAAACGTTGTTACCTTTCATCAGACATGCTACAGAAACTCATTTTGTTTATACTTTATATAAACTCCATGATCCTAAGTATCATTTGCAATTTAAACTAATACTGCATAGCAGAGGACATTCAAACTCTCTTTGCGGCCTGCTACTCCTGCATATTAATATCTATGATAAGCAGGACACCGGCTACTAAGTACATTTGGTCAAGGGAAGTGGCAGAATGTAATCCATTAGCCACATTCTCCAGGCTAAAAGTGGGTTGCATTTTAAGATAATCATTTAACAAACATGAAATCACTGAGGATGAAGCCCCAGAACACAGATACTGGAGGGTGTTTCCTTTTTCTAGGGATGCTTGGTATGTTGATTTCACTACCATTCACTAATTTCTATTCATTTAGAGCAGTGTGTGTTTTCCAATGTTTCTGCCAGTGTTTCAGAAGGATCAGCTACAGAAGCAAGACACAGAGAGGTAACTGCCAGGAAGTCTGGTGAGATGGTAGAAAATCTACCCAATGTGGCCCTCCCAGGGAGGCCTTGTGATGTCCTGGTTCGTAATTACCTGAGTTGACCCTGCAGTGACTGGTCATGTAACCTTGGAAAAGCTATTTAACCTCTACTCCTCAGTTCCTTCAGGTGAACATGGGGAAAATAGTCTTACCTCCTCTGTTCTGTGGGAAGTTACTGCACTGTTCCTGGCACAAACTATGAGCTCAATCTTTAAGAGTACCTGTGTCCTTGGGAGAGAGCAAAGCCTGAGTTGGGCCCTTCCGAGAGTCCTCTCTGTTTCTCTCTGCAAGTGGAAGGAGATCAGCTAGCAAACCAGGTGCAGAGAGTCGGATTTCCGGGGAATTCCTGATAGCACACGGTACACAGTGGGGCTCCTTAAAAGGTTTGTTGAGTGAATGCTGGTACCCTAGCTGAAAACTGCTTCTCGCTCCCCAAGGCAGCTATCGCTTGGAAGTTTCATACATTTCTGCTTAATAACCTCAACCTAATGTCCTCTGAATGGATTTCTATTGCTAGAAACTGTCATTAAATATGCATAATTCTGTTAAAAGATTTTCTTGATCCAACTTCTGGTCTCCGGGAGTATATTATATCAAATGGATATAAAAAGTCTCAGCTCTGCTCTCAGCATGGTGTGGGCATCATAGGGATAGCATGAATGTGAATCATTCAAGAAGATTCTCCCTCATGACTAAACCATTCCCTGATTTTAAAGTTACGTGCTTCCCATTTGTACCACAGAGGACAGAGGGGCCTACAGAAATGCTTAATACCTTGCCAGAACGTCAGAGACATCGAGGCAAATTCTGCACGTTTGAAATGAGAGTCTGTTACCTGTAGCGCTTCGTGCAATATAAGATGGCAACTCTGACTTTCAACTTCTTGCTTCCTTTGTTCATTTTCAAATTCCTCTGAAGCTCTGTCATTTCAGAACTCTTAACCATGCATCTGGAATTAAAATATTATACAACCTGAGAAAACAATTGTTTTTTAAGGAGAGAGGTAATCAGCGTGCTTGTTTTGTTTCATCTGTTTGCCCCTGTGTTTTTTTGGTTTGTTTCACCTTTTTGTGAGCCATGGAGTTTTTTTTTTTTCAGTCCTTCATCTACCCCCTGACCTGCCGCACAATGCCATAGAAGCTAAACAATTCACAGCCACATCCGTTCCCTTCGTCTGCAGGCAGTGATTATAAATCTGGTTTGAGATTTCTAGGTTAAGTGTGCCAATGCACTAGGGCCAGAACCCCTTTCTAGAATATGTCAGCATTCAGGAGTCCTCCCCAAGTAGTCCAAAGTTTAGTGAATTTTGAAAGCTCTTGTCTAGAAGGTGAGGGAGGGATACTTAGTCTCGGTTTCTGCAGTGGGGCTTGGAAAGAACGTACAGGGCAAACCTGAGACCTTGAGAGAACACAGAAAATCCTGTCATGTTTGA
The DNA here is from genome assembly GCF_018350195.1 of Panthera tigris. Lineage (NCBI taxonomy): Eukaryota > Metazoa > Chordata > Mammalia > Carnivora > Felidae > Panthera > Panthera tigris. The sequence continues at coordinate 19,959,647 of NC_056676.1, forward strand.
ACCTTCCCACACTACGGTCTTCTTTCTTTTTGCAAGCTTTACTCTATTTCCAAAACAAAGTGAGATAAGCCAGGATTGAGCCCTGCAGCTGCATACCTGCTAGTGGCCAGGTCTGGCTTTGAAGAGAACAGGAGCACATCAGTCCATGAGTCCCTCCCCACCGTGCACACACTCACTACAAGGCCATCCGGCTGCAAGGCTAAGGGGCTGCTTCAGAATCCAAATACCTGAGCCTCTGTTCTCAGAAAGGCCAACTTGAGAGCTAAAAAATGGCTTTCAAATGGATTAGGAATAAAGTCAGACTGACACAACTTTCATTCCTTTTTCTCTTCTTTTTTCTTCTTTCTTTTCTTTTTTTCTTTTTTCTTTTTTTTTTTTTTTTGAATCTGCTGAATGAAAATGACCTCTTGGAGGCTCATTAAAAGAGGAAAAGCTTTTAAAGATGAAAGATCACATATTATTTGACAAAGGCATTTAAATGTCCTAATTTTTCTCATATTATACTATGACATGCAAATATGAAAACATCTTGCTCTAGGCAATTGCTAACTAGATGTTTAGATACGGTTGAAAATACCAAAATGTGAGGTAGCCTATTTATTTTTAAACATTTTATATTTGGGTTCAAGAAATATTCATAAGGCAGTGGGTGCATTACCATCTAGACATCCGTTCTTTTATTCCACAAACATTTTCCCAACCGCTATGCTCTGCCAGATTCCAGTGGGCTCTAGAGGGGTAAATGACAGTTCAAAGGTGGAGATATGCACAGGATATTACCAGAGCCTAGAGGAGGAACACAGAATTTCTGGGGAGGGAAAGTAAGTGTGAGTGGCAGAGGAAGATTAAGGAAGGCTTCACTGATGTCTGTACTTCTCAGCAAATAAAAAAGGAGCCAACCCTTTTTGTGGGAGTGGAGTTGGCTGGACAATCAGCAAGTGCTTGAACCTAGCAAGTGTTTTTAAAAGAGGGGAGGTGATGGGGAAGGTGTTGAATTTTGAAGAGGGAAGAGACATGGTTAGGCTAGCATCTAAGAAGATCGCTGCGGTGCCTGGGTGAGTTGAAAATGAATTTAAGAGGAAGCAGACAGAAGACTGAAAGACCATTAGAAGCTTTTAGAATGATCTGGAAAGGAGATAAAGGCATGACCTATGGTAGTGGAGAAAGAAATAGAGAAAAGGAAACAGAATTGGTAAACATTTAGCTGACAGAAATAGCAGGCTAAGTGATTGATCAGATCCAATGGATGGGGAAGATGCCACAACTGATGGAGAAAAGGAATACATATAGCCTCCGGGTTTTTCTGTCATTTATGGAATGATGAGTTGTGCCACCAGCTGAGATAGAAATAGTGATAAGACCCTAAGTCACTTTCCCTCCCGACACAAAGACACGGATTATTTTGTGTAAATAGAGACCAAGATATCAGAAAACCCAATTTTTTTTTTAAGTTTATGTTTTTATTTTGAGAGAGAGTGCCAGTGGAGGAGAGGCAGAGAGAGGGAGAGGGAGAATCCAAAGCAGGCTCTGTGCTGTCAGCACAGAGCCCGGTGCAGGGGTTGAACTCACAAACTGTGAGAACATGACTTGAGCTGAAATCAACAGTCGGACGCTTAACTGACTGAGACACCCAGGCGCCCCAAAGTGCCAAATTTTTGTAAGACATTTTCATGTTCATCAAGCACGTCACTGATTTTAAATCATGTGATGGTAATAACCATCTGGAAGACAGGCAGGGCTGTTACATCACAGAGATGATGTCAGCTTCGAAATCACAGGACGAGTTAGTGGGAGAGCAGATACTCAGGTTCAGAACTTCTTTCCAAACCCACCTCTCCCTCCTCCTCCAGCATCAGGCCTCGTTCTTGAAGGAGCTGTCTCAGTGCCAGGACTGAGGCACAAGCTGGTTCTGTCACGGTGATGGCATTCCCTGATTTTTTTTGCCCAGGTTTCTGTGCCTCGTCCTATGTGCTGCCAACCTCGATTAGGAGTATACGTTCTTTTTTTTTTTCAACTGATATATAACAGACATATAACATTGTATTAGGTGTGGATGTACAGCATAATAATTTGATATTTATGTGTACTGCAAAATGGTCACCATGATAAGTCTAGTGAACATCTGGCACTACCCATAGTTACAAATTTCTTTCGTTTTTTCTTGGGATGAGGACTGTCAAATATACAATACAATATTATTAACTAGAGTCACCATACTATACATTAGATCCCCATGAGTTATTTATTCTGTAATTGGAAGTTTGTACCTTTTGACCTTCTTCACCCGTTTCTTCCACCCTTAACACCTCCACCCTGGCAGCCACCAATTCGTTATCTGTATCTGTGATTTTATTTGGGGGAGGTGGGGGATGTTTGTTTTGTTTGCTAGATTCCACATATAAGTGAGTATATAATGGTATTTGCCTTTCTCTGACTTATTTCACTTAGCATAATGCCCTCAAGGTCCATCCCTGTTGTCTCAAATGGCAGAATTTCATTCTTTTTTGTGGCTGAATAGTATTCCACCCGTATATACCCATATTCATTCCATTCCAGTACATATACATCACATTTTCTTTATCCATTCATGCACCGTGGGCACTTGGGTTGCGTTCGTGTCTTGACTGTTGTGAATAATGCCGCAATAAACATGGGAGTGCATATGTCTTTTCAATTAGCGTATTCTGGTTTTTTGGATACATATCCAGAAGTGAAGTTGCTGGATCGTATGGCAGTTTTATTTTAAATCTTGTGGGGAACTTCCATACTGGTTTCCATGGTGGCTGCACCAATTTACATTCCCGCCGAGAGTACCCCGGGGTTCTCTTTTCTCCACATCCTCCCCAACACTTGTTATTTCTTGTCTTTTTGATACTGGCAGTTCTTACTCGTGTGAGGTGATATCTCATTGTGGTTTTGACTTGCATTCCCCTGATGGTTAGTGATGTTGAACACCTTTTCCTGTGTCTGTTGACCATCCGTGTGTCTTCTTTAAAATATTTAAAATATTGTCTATTTAGACCCTCTGCCCATTTTTAAATTGGATTATTTGTTCTTTTCCTATTGACTTGTATGAGTTCTTTATATTGTTTGCATATTAACCCCTCGTCAGATATATGATTTCCAAACATATTCTCCCATTCGTTAGGTTGCCTACTCATTTTGATGTTGATTTCCATGGGAGTATACATTCTTGCATAGGATGCCATTTGGGAGCTACACTCTAGGTAGATATTTGTTATGCCTTCTTTCTCCTTTTGCCAGTTAGAACCCACAAATGAAATACCAATGATGAGTTCCTGGGGGAAATATGCTGTCTGTAACTTTCACAGGACCTGTCACATAGGTGATGGCAAGCTCTGTCAGGATCACTCTAACCTAACCCAAATGAATGTTGGACTTAAAAAAAAAAAAAAAAATCCATGATTCAGTATGAATCTATAACCTAAAAAACTCATACCCTTTCCTATATGGCACAGCTAAAGCATTCCTGGAAAGGAGTATTCAGGAAAAGAGAAGGGAAGAAACAGAAGAGGAGTGTGTGTTTGGGGGCAGAGAGACGGAGAATGGTGGGGCAGGAATGGGGAGGACAGGGCAGGATTTATAGGCAAGAAAAGATGATGTCTCTAGGTCCATACATAATATCCCACTGAACTCAATCCAGTGTCGATAGAAGTGGCATCCACATTTTACAGAAATATGCCGGAGGGCACCTAGGTAGGTCAGTCAGTTAAGACTCCAACTCTTGATTTTGGCTCAGGTCATGATCTCATAGTCTGTGGGATTAACCTCTGCATCAGGTTGTGTGCTGACAATGTGGAGCCTGCTTGGGATTTTCCCTTTTTCTCCTCTCTCTGTGCCCCTTCCCTGCTTGAGCGCTCTCTCAAAATAAATAAATACACATTAAAAATAAATCAATATGCCAGTAAAGCAGATTAACTTGAGCTGACTGCCATTCATGAGATGAGAACAGGTCAGGACAACCTGGCATTTCCTCTGAGAAGCACAATGCCAGTTAGGCTTGCCCAGTGTCACCGGGGCTTGGTGTCTTTACTCAGAAAACCTGAGGCGGTGGAACTAAGGAAAACATATTCTCACTTCTCATACCACTTGTTTACCTTAACATGTTATTTGAGGACTCACTTTATAAGGAAGGAGAGAAGGAGACGAGGCTCTAAAAAGAGAATATAGGACATTTTTCAGATGAAAATGAATGAATCAGATGAATGAATAGAAGGAAGAGATAGTAATAAAAAGAAAAGATATGCACTTAACCGTTAACATTTTTTAAGTAAGCATAGTGATCCCTGAACACGTATTTGAAAGCGCAGATGTCTTGTTTAAGTAGAGTGTCATGGGATCCCAGCGTTCTCAAAGGGAAGAGAATGTATGAAGAGAATCTTTCCTTTTAAATATTTTGGGGGGAGGAGAGCAAGCCATTTGATAAAACATGTGGATACTGCAAGTAGATGTGTGTATATGACTAAATAGTGATGTTTGACTTCAAGAGCAGAGGATACAAGACTTAGTTAAAGAAAAGAAAAAAAGAATAAGGATGAAAATGTTTTACGATCAGACCTATGGATCCATTGGCGTGCTTGGGTGGCTCAGTCGGTTAAGTGTCCGACTCTTGATCTCAGCTCAGGTTCATGAGTTCAAGCCCTGCACCGGGCTCCGCACAGACAGTGCAGAGCCTGCTTGGGATTCTCTCTCTGTCTCTCTGCCTCTCCCCCGCTAGTGTTCCCCACCCCCTCTCAAAATAAATAAATAAACTTTAAAGAAAAAAAAGAACTTTGGGGGCACCTGGGTGGCTCGGTTGGTTAAGTATCTGACTCTCAATTTAGGCCCAGGTCATGATCTCATGGCTTCATGAGTTCAAGCCCCACTTTGGGCCCTATGCTGGTAGCATGGAGCCTGCTGGGGAGTCTCTGTCTCCCTTTCTCTCTGCCTCTCCCCTGCTCACACTGTCTCTCTCAAAAATAAATACACTTAAAAAAAAAAAAAGAAAAAAGAGAACTATGGATCCTCCAATATGTAGATCACTGGAAACGTTCGATTTTTCATTCTTCATTCTCAACACTCTGGATCCGAGCCATTGGTGGGTTGGAGTTGGGGAGGCAGGGAAAGAGGGGTATGAAGAAGTCGTGTCCTTCCTTAAACATGGGGCTTACTGACTTAGAATGGTGGACACAGCCATTCACTTGAAAGACCAGAGGGTACACAAGTTCCCTTAGCGCCTTCTTCCAGAGAACGGAAGACATGGTGCTTTCTTTCTCTCCCTCTCGAACCTTCTCCAGTGGCAGAACTTTGCCTGGGAGTCAGTACTTTCAAACCTTGGCAGTTCCACCTACTCTGAAGAATGTTGGAAGGGGTTTCACAAATTTTAGATAGATGGGTGTGGTGAGGCAGAACGCATTTCTTCATAGCACAAACACAGTTTATCATTTGCAAGTCCCTTGAGACAGAATTGACTTCAGCGAAAGTGTTTGTGTAACTAGAAGGAAACCACCTTAAATTTTGCGTCAGATGCAAAGCATAGCTCAAACGTGGTCACGACGGAGCATTCGGCGATACAGCAGGAAGGTACAGGGTGCGGGTTTCCCTCCCCACTTTGAGAGACAGCAGTTTGGGGTGAACCGTTTAGCGACTCTGGTTCTGGCTCCAATTAATTCTTCTTACATGTCAAATCAAACTACTTCTGTTTTTTTTTTAATTACTCTAATAAACACCACTATATACAATACATACAAATATAGAAATTAAACGATTGATTTTTTTAAATTTTCTGTTTTCAATATCTTTACATAATGTGTAATGTAAGGCAGATAGCCACATCAATGTAAAAATCCTCATAGCCAGTTTGACTCTCTAGGTCACAACATCCTAAAGGCCACTCTGCAATGGTGATGGGCCACAAAGAGATAATAGGGGTGTCAAGGTATCTACCTCCTCAGCCTCAGGATGGCTGGGAGATCTGGGATCATGAGAGCCCCTCTGAGGAGCCTTGTCTGATGTTCATAATTGTTATTATTATTTTCTTTCTGTGCCATGACGTGAAACAGCTTGGGGAACGTAATCTAGACCAATTGAATTTACCAAATAATTTCCACTTCCTGCCAGCTAAACATAAGTCAATTGAATAAAGTATTTTGGTTTGTGAATTCGTATTTTTTCCTTCTCAACTTTGCTAGTTATCGATGAGAACTTTGGATTAGCCATTATTAATTGCTATGGAATTTAGGCAGTCTCACTGCCTAAAAGTAGTGTGCCAGATACGTATTCATTTAGTTTACAGAATCCTAATTTGAGGTATAACTGACACATAACCAAGACACCATTGCAAAAAAAAAAAAATCATTTTTTAAGAAATTCTTTTAAAGCACAGAAACCTTGAGTTTTAAGAGTTTGAATTTTTTAGGAAAGCCTTGCTACTCAAGTAAAGACAGAATTCCTGTTTCAACTAAAAACAAAAGTCCTATCTGCTGGCATGAGAAGGGAAAAGAGGAAGGTCTGCAGGTGAAGAGAGATAATTAAGTTTTTCTTATAAATGAATATGACCCAACATTCCTACAGAGGAGTTGGGGTTTTTTTTGTTTGTTTGTTTGTTTGGATTTGTTTTGTAAAGTTTATTTATTTTGAGAGAGAGAGAGAGAGAGAGAGCATGCGCATGCGTCGGGGGAGGAGCAGAGAGCGAGGGAGAGGGGGGGAATCCCAAGCGGGCTCCGTATCTTCAGTACAGATGCAGGGCTCGAACCCAAGAACTGTTGAGATCATGACCTGAGCCGAAATGATGAAGAGTGGGACGCTCAACCCACTGAGCCACAGGGGCCCCACAGGGGTTGGTTTTGTTACCTCTGTATCCAGCATTAAAGTTTTGCACAGTCTGATCCGGAAGTACAGCCTTAATATGCGTCACCAGTGACTCCTTCAGTAAGCAAAGGACAGAGGCTGCATTAAGCTGGACTAGTGGGTCAGCCACCGTGTCTACCTAGCTGCAGAAACAATGCCAGCTCTTTGTACATAAAAATGAAGTTTCTTTAAGGCTTCAATTACATGTGTTTTAGTGTGAATGGAATCGTCAACTGATTATAGAAATCTCCTTTTTAAAATCTACTGTTATCTTCTCAATGGATTCATTTTCAAAATACATGGCTTATTTTCCTTCAGTCATATAAAAGTATTCACACTGGGAAAAAAAAGAAAGAAAGAAAATAAGACTCAGGTACGGTACTGGTATATTGTCTATGTAAATGATTTCAGGCTTTTTTGTTTGTTTTGATTTGTTTTAAGAAGCTAAAGAACTATTCATGCCATAATAAAATCTACTTGGATCCTGAGAAATTATCAAAAAATAGAAGAATCCATTTCTGTTTTTCGTTTTCATAGCTAATAAGAGATTTCTAACATTCTTTAATTGACCCAGAGACCTTACACTGCCTTAAATATTAGTTTGGAGCTTAATGCCTGCTGAGAGAAATTCATGTTCCCACTTGCCCCTATGGATTTCATAGCACTTGCCATAAGTTGTAACTACACATTTATTTGTGTAGTTCTTCGTGTCTTTAAATCGTTCACTAACCACAGGTTTTGGTGAGGTTTTTTTCCCTATTTTGAATATGAACCAAATGCGTTTAGTTTGATTTAAAAGGCCGTGTTTTCCTAACATTTCAAACCTAGGATGGTGGTAAAATGATGAAAACAGTAGTGTTAGTTAGATATAGTTGGGAATTTGACTACACGTAGCAGAAATCAAATTAGTGCCTTAGCTACAAAGGTCTTATTCTCTCAAGTAAAAGAAATCCAAAGTCAGGCTGGCAGAGCTGGGACAGGAGTCACTAGGGACCCAGGCTTCTTTTCTCTTTCTGTTCCACCATGGGACATTCCATCAGTGAGAGTATCTCATGGTCCAGGGATGACTGCTGAAGCTCCAGCCATGTTGTATGACAGATGGCCCCTCACACTCTTGTGTGGAACCTCCCAGAAGTCTGACACAACCCTTTCATTATAACTCATTGGAAAAGACTCAGTCATGTGGGCACATAGAGCTGCAAGGGAAGCTGAGTGATGTCACCTGAAGCTGGGCACACTGCCACTCAAATATAATCGGGATCTTGTTACAAATGAAAAAGCTAATGAATGATGAGGTAGACATTGAAAAGTCCTTGCCAGATAAGTTAGGGCTATTTGCATCATTCAGAAATGAAAACGTATTTTTTCCTTTCAACACATGGTAACAGAAATTATATGAGCTCAGAATCTGTCTGGAGGAAAAAAGGTTGTCACCAACAGAGACAAAATGAGGAAAAATCGTACCCTGTCGTTGTATGGAATGCTATTGTGGCCTCTCTCTTCATCCCAGTGGTCAGACAAAGCAGTGACTTTGGGTGAGGTGAATTTCCAGGAATCACTGTACTACCTACTGCCCTTTCCCCCATGACTCCTACCCAGAAGACAACAGTTTTATAGCCGGTGTCCCCTGAGAAGGTGCTAACTTCTCACCACACAGTCATTTCTGCTTGGGTCAAGTTTCAGATCACCTACAAATGCATGTTCAGCCATGTGGCCAATCCAGGTCTCTAGTGTGTGTTTATAAAAAGACTATTAAAATGTTAAAAATCAAAATTTGAGATTTTCCTCAAGTTAGCAATCATTAAGATATTCAATCCAAATTCTTATGGATATATTTTTACCAAAAGTTGTTTTTCCCATATTTTTTAAGCCTAAGATTCTACTATGAATACTCTGATCAACCTGAGAGTATTGCTAAAATTTGTAGAAAGCAACATTAACACTTTTACTCACTCGATTCCTACTAGTAGGGACATTAGTGCTTCTTTGTATTTTCACTGGTCAGTGGGTTTATGCAGAAAGAATAAGCAAACGTAATACCAACATTCTGTTTGCTTGAGTTGTAGAGAAAAGTAGCAATGAAAAATTTAAAACTCACACAAAGGCGTTTTTCTTTGCCTGTTTGCACATTACCTTAGTCTATTTTTAGCATGTATGTCCGCAGATAACCAAGTTGGAGCGTCGTCACAAAATACGAGGGAAATGGAAAAGAACTGATTTACTGGGGGGAAAACCACCGCTTGCAGAATCAGAGACCTGAGTGTGCAGTGAGTTTTAGCTTCAGCCTAGTGACCCTCCCATGGGGGGTAGCGGTGCATTAGTGAAGGAGTAACGACGCTGGCTCTTCTTTCCTATTGAGTTGTGGCAAAGAGCAAATTTGATCATTTATGACAGTCGTTCCTGAACTGTGATGCATTGTGAACACGGGAGTTATTTTGTTCATGGAAGAACAAATATGTCTTCAAATGGGATTTGAGATGAAAGGAAACACCTGCACGTAGGGACAACTTCATTCACAGTGCAGTTATTACCAGTGTAAGGTCAGGCTTTCAGAAGAGAGCCAAATACCTATTAGCTAAGAAATAGTTGTCCACTGACCAGATTGGTAACATTTGACTTTCACCTATCTTGACTGGCAAATATGGCTCTGGAGGGTTTGTTTTCATCTGAAAAAGATGAACATCAGACTCCACTGTGGTGCTCAAGGTAATATAAGTCCAAAGCAAAGAACGTGCACATTCTAGGGCATCCTCGGGCCTTTCAAAGCGTGCTGTCTGTCTCACCTATAGAAAGAGTGCTGTTGCCTGCACATTCTGGAACTGAATTCTACCTAGCATTGTATGTAACTATCCATTTGAAAGCTGGACTCTTTTCTCATTCATCCATTATTTCCAATAGTGCCTAACCTGAGTGCCTTAGCGGAGGCTCTACAAAAGAATGCTGAATACAATGTGTATGGCAATTAAAATAAACGGAATCAATCAAGAAATGGCAGATAGTCGTAATGCTTAGTCAACTATGTGGAAAAGCATTCCCGTTAAATATGGAAAGTGGCAAAGCAGCGGTTCTCCTGTGGAACTTCGTCCAAAGCCAGCTCTCCTCTGACTTTATGTATCCAACCCCCTCAACCAGCGAGACACAAGCAAAAGCAAAGAGGAATCTAACAACTGTATGAGGCGCCTACACCCAGATGTTTGTCACACCATCTGTGCACTGAAGCCAACACACTACACTGGAGAGAGACTCTTGCTTTAAATGCAGAGCTAACAAGGTCCAACCAGCCATCTCTCTGGTACTTCCCTAGCATATTAGAAGAAAGACAGTGGAGTTCGGAGAGGTAAATACGTTTATAGTACCTGGTGATATTTTCAAAGGAGGTAAAAGCAATACTATGAAAAGCATTCATAAGCAATTCCCAGCAGGATCAGCCCGGTGTCATTTATGTGTTGGTCAAACAACTTTCCACATCCTCATATCCCTTGGGGGCAGCCTGAATTGTAGACAAAGGCAATGTCTATGTTAACGATGATGACCCAGAGCCATAAAACGAAGCAAAACAGTGATCTCATTCCCAGTATTCTTTGAAGGCTAGAAAATATGTAATTAATTTTTGAAAGTGTATGTGGTAGGTTAAATCATAATCCCCAATTATTGCCACCCCTCCCCCACCAGAGAAGGGACCAGAGTTCAGTGTTCCTGCCCACTGCATGGGACTTGCAGAGCAGCCCAGGGAGCAGAACGTATCCCCGCCCGCGCTGGGCCCCACCACACGGCTGGCTTTGGCCAAGGGCACGTAAGCAGGTGTGCCGGATGCCAAGTGCAAGCAGATGCTGTGAGCGGCTTTCCACATTTCTACCAGCTTTCTTGCTCCCGGTGTGGGTCATGAGGATGCCGTGTCTCACAGAAGGGCTGCTGCCTCCGCCTGAGTCCTAAAAAGAAGACTCAAAGAGCCACCAACCTCTGCAGCCACTATGGAATAACACAGGGAGGAATAACCCCTTTCTGCTATAAGCCACTGAGCTTTGGGAGTTTGTTGGGCAAATACAGTGGTTCCTTTTTGTTTAAGTTTCTGCCTTTAAATAGTCAAAGGAAGGTATTGTGAAAATTCACATACTTGGAGAGCCTCCTTCCCCCTACTGTGATAGATAATTGAGGTACTACTATGAACAGTCTCAGTTAAAATTGCACATGAGGGCGGAAACACGGTCCCAAGCAGCCCCGTGCAAGATATGAACCAGATTGTGCTTCTTCCACCCAGCAAGCCAGGAAGCCAAGCCTCGGGGAGGGCCCGCATGGCCTCCTTGGGGCTGGCCCGCTGGGGGTGTGGTATCTCAGTGGGTGGAATTTCCAGGGACTGGTGATATTGAGGATGATGTCACGAGGGTGCGGATTAAGGACAGCTGGCGGCCACCTGCCCTCCTTTTAGAAAATTTCAGGGATTGGGGGGTGGATCTCTTGGATCACAGGCACAAAAGCAGAAAGTCAAGTCCAATCTTCTTTCTGTCTCTGGAAAACGAAGCACTCCAGCACCAACTCACAGCCTGAGAATGACCAACTGCGTGACTATGCACAAATTATTTCACCTTCTGCCTCGGCACCAAGGATTAATTAATCATCGCAAGTTGTCTCGCAACTACACAATGCTAAACACAAATAGAGGAGACCCTCGAATCCATGGAGTTGTGACTCGTGGTCTTGAATATTCATGTTGAGCCACGCCAGTCCACTGTCTCACCCAGCAACGACTCTTTGTTTTACTGAGCTCTGAGGGGTCCCCTTCTGTTGGTAAGGTGAAAGGGGGCCTGTACGTGGTATGTGGCCACAATACTGATGCCCTGTTTTGTTCCTGTGGCATAGATACTGTAAAGCACAGTGGCAGGTACCTCGAAACACCAACAACAACACCTGACACCCATTTTCACCCAAAAAACGTCTCCCTGGTAACTTTGCCAGCTGGAAATTCTCCGGGCATACGAGATCTTTTAAAGTGAAAAGATACTTCTGAAGAAGATCCAAACACAGAACGGTTAACAAAGATTTTGCTGTGCAACCTTGGATGGATTCCTTAACTACCCTGAATCTCCGTTTCCTCATTAAAAAAAAAAAAAAAAAAAAAAAAGAGTGGGATTTGTACCTACTTCATAGGTATGAGGCAGGATAGAATAAACTAATGACCATGCAAGTTTTAATACACTGTAACTGCTCCACAGATGAGTAGTGAAAATGGTTACGTCTCGAGAAAAGGTAAAGTCTGATCCAGAAGCTGGAAATTAACAACATTGGAGACTCAGGAGGGCAAAAGGGAAGAAGCGGTGAAGTCCTTCGGGTAGTTGGAGCGGGAGGTGGGGGGGGGGGGAGATGGGCAGTGGTATATGAGGAGTGGAGAAGCAGACAGTCCCAGGATGGGTGACAGGGAAAGGAAGAAGGAGAAAAGGCTCCCAGTTCAAGTTGGGCCACTTCCCTGTACCTCTCAGGCCCCCCGCAGTCCACAGAGTGGGGGAATGGACTCCCTGAAGTCAGACGACTGGAAAACTCAGACTCCAAACTTCGTGCCCCTTCTCGGCCAGGACTGCCTAGTCTCCTTCTGAGAAGTGGCTGCTACAAGAAAGAAGACACACAGAGTAGTTTGGAAGGTTGCTGCCTTGACCTTTGCTCTGTTTTCCTGGTTACTTGTGTCCAATCTGCTCAGCTCAGTTCTGTCAGGCTTCCTCCCGTTCCCCACTCCCCCACCGTGTGGGAAGAATTCAGCTTGGAGTCCCCAGAGCACCTAATATGCGTTGTGCATCACAAGGGGTTGGTATATTTTTTTGGATCATATTGTTTAGTTCAGCCAAGTGTTCATTTTGGCTGCATCTGTGTCTGTCTGCCAGTGTCTCAAAGAAGAGGTGATAGGGGCACCTGGGTGGCTCGGTCGGTTAAGCGTCTGACTTCCGCTCAGGTCATGATCTCACGGTTCGTGAGTTCAAGACCCACATCAGGCTCTCTCTCAGCACAGAGCTCGCTACAGATCCTCTGCCTCCCTCTCTCCGTGCCCCTCCCCCACCTCAAAAATAAATAAAAACATAAAAAAAAAAGAAGAGGTGATAGATGGGGTAAAAGGCCCAAAGTGAGTGATTGGCAGAGACAGCTAGACAGAATTGGACCCCTTGGGGTGGGGGCTGGGCTTCACTAAAATAAAAACAGGTAACTCGCTCTACCTCTTTAGTTGCCAGTGACAACTATGCAAAGATCCCAAATAAAATGTAGTGGGGGGCGCCTGGGTGGCGCAGTCGGTTAAGCGTCCGGCTTCAGCCGGGTCACGATCTCGTGGTCCGTGAGTTTGAGCCCCGCGTCAGGCTCTGGGCTGATGGCTCGGAGCCTGGAGCCTGTTTCCGATTCTGTGTCTCCCTCTCTCTCTGCCCCTACCCCGTTCATGCTCTGTCTCTCTCTGTCCCAGGAATGAATAAAAAACGTTGAAAAAAAAATTAAAAAAAAAAAAAATGTAGTGGTCGTAAACCTAGCTTTGTGCCCAACAATTGTTTAATAAATGTAACAAACTTCAACATGGTCCAGGGCCACTGTCAGACTCCAGTAGTTCCCATATGTCAAGGATTTATGGAACTTCTTCAGACATTGAAGGAGAACATACTGAAAGGGATATCAGAGGGTCATTTGAAAACCGCTTGGCGATTGTTTGCCGAGGGAAGTTTCATGCTCTCCAATGGAAAACTTCCCGCTGTCCATGCCTACTGAATGAGGTCTGAGCGTGTGGAATGTTTGCCTTCTCGGCAACTCTGCAGAAGATGATCTTACACACGAATCCTATCAGCTATGAAATAATTGGCAATATCAATAGTCACGGCCTGGGAATGCTCAGCGGCCCCAGCCAGTGCCCAACCTGAAGGTCAGCCTTCGTGAAAAGGCTTGAAAGACCTTCCGCAGGCTTGGCTCTGTGTCCCTTGCCTTTTGCTAGTGCTGGTAGGCTGACTGCTCTACCCTGGACCAGTACTATCAGCATCAGCATCACTGGGAACTTCTTAAAAATGCAATTTCTGAGGCCCCATTCCTGAATTGGAACTCTGGAGTAATTAACAATCCCTCCAGATGATTATGACGAACCCCTACTCTACCTTCTGATTTAAGTACTTGAACTTGGGGCCTTTGTTTCATGGCAGAATAAGTGTTCTTCTCTTGCGTGGCTCTTTTAAACTACCCAGTTATTCTGAAGTTGGGAATCAAACGTGGTAAAGAAGATGTTTCTTAGAAGGAATGCTTTGTCAAAATCTGGAGAGAAATCAATGACTAAATTGTCAAGGGATGAAAAAAAAAACCCAGTACTTGGATTGTAACTCTTAGCCTGGATCTCCGTCTTTCTTGTCTGGCTTTATTCTCCAATAAAACTGATTAACAAGTTAATTACGCAAATTTTGGAAGATTTCCGAGTCGACTTTAGTCCAAAAACGAAAGTAGTAGTACATAAAGGAAATGTTCCTTAGCGAGTTTGGAAAGCATTGATTAGGAGTCTAGCAGTCTAAATTCCTTTGAGCCAGAAAGGTATTAAATATACACTGGCTTCCTATTTGTACAACTACAGCTTTATAGAATCTCTTGATCCAGTACTTAACCAAGGAATGGCCAAATTCAACAATAACCCCTTCCACTGTTCTCCCATATCTCTCCACCACATAAGTATGTTTTTTAAGAGAAAATGATTCAGGAGTCTGATGGAAACCATCATCAAAGATTAAAACACTTGTTATAGAGAAGAATATAGAATTATTTTGTGTGGCTCAGTAGACTAGAGAACTATTAAACATTTAGAAGAGAGGAGGGCAGAATTGTTGTTCAACAAAAGGGAGAATTCCTAAGGTTCAATGTTGCCCCAAACAACACAGGTGGACTGGTAAGGTCTGTGATACCTAGATGGGCATGTTTCCATTGACGCTCTAGAGAAGTTTTATTCATTAGTTAAAAGGTAACCAGGTGAACTTTAAGATCCCAATGTCTTAGTCTGTTTGAGCTGCTCTAACAAAAATACCGTGCCCTGGGTGATAAATAACAAACATTTATTTCTCACAATTCTGGAAGCTAGAAGTTCAAGATTAGGGTGTGGGAGATTTGGTGTCTGGTGAGAGCCCACATCTTGGCTCACAGATGGTCATCTTCTTAGTGTCCTCACGTGGAAGGGGGTGGGAGAGATTTCCGGGCTCCCTTTCATGAGGGTACTAATCCCATTCGAGGGTTCCACCCTCATGACCTAATTACCTCGCAAAGGTCCTACCTCCTAATATCACCACATTATGGGTTAGGATTTTAACGTATGAATTTGGGGGGGGGGGCGGGGACTACACAAACATTCAGTCCATAACACCTTCAAACTAAGAGATTTCTATGATGTATTTTCTAGGTTTTGTCCAGCACATTAACTCCCGTAAGTACAGTTGCAAATCTTTTTCATATATGATCGGGAATGTGAAGCAGTGTTCCATTGAGGAATAGCACGTTTTCTGTGTGTCAGGGTGTTGCTTTTTGCTAATTTCATAAACCAGTTCATGATCATTTGCATGTTTTCTTTTATGTGCTTTTCAAGGATATAGAGTTGTGTGCAGAAAATCCTAAAATGGGACTAGAAACATATCAAATCTAATCTTTTATATTTTCATCCACGATTGAAACTAAATACAGAGACCCTTGAACAACACAAGAGTTAGAGGTGCCGACCTCCTACACAGTCGAAAATCTGAGTATAACTTTTAACTCCCTAGAAGCTTAAGTAATAGCCTATGGTTGACCAGAATTACCGATAATATAAATAGTCAATTAGCACATATGTTTTATGTTATATGTATTATGCACTGTATTCTTACAATACAGTAAGCTAGAGAAAAGAAAATGTTATTGAGAAAATCACAAGAGAAAATACATTCACAGTACTCTACTGTATTTATTTTTTAAAAATCCATGTGTAAGTGGACCCTTGCAGTTTATACCCATATTGTTGAAGAGTCAACCGTACAATTAGAAAATAGATAAAGGATCGGGACAAACAAACGAACAAACAAAATCTCCAGAGACCCTCCATGTCTGGAGGTCTTGGTATAACATAGGCAGCCAGACTTATGAAGTAATTGGTTTTTGTTTTTTTAATTTGTTTAAATGCCTTTTTAGTTTATTTTTGAGAGAGAGAGATAGAGTGCGAGCAGGGGAGGGGCAGAGAGAGGGGGAGACACAGCATCTGAAGCAGGCTCCAGGCTCTGAGCTGTCAGCACAGAGCCCGACATGGGGCTCGAACCTGTGATCCGTGAGATCATGACTGAGCGGAAGTCGGATGCTAAACTGACTGAGCCACCCAGGCGCCCCTTTGCTCAGTAGTTGTAAGAATCCAGTTCCTCAAATGACAATAGCTTATATTTTTAAGTTGTCAAATGCTGTGCTAGGACACATTTTGATGTACTTTCACCACAGTGAGCCAAAAGAGCGATATACTAGAGAGTCACAACTTTATAAAGAGTTTTCTAAATAATCCAAGCTCCCCACTATGTATAGTTACAAGTATTTGCTGTGCTTTGCTAATTTGTCCACCAGTGAAGACTGTTTAAGTTTCTCCTCTACTTTGTATGCCAATTTTATATATAAAATATAAACCCCGTTCAGATAGCAGGGTAGCATTCTTTATTTCTTTTCTTAATTAATAAGTAAACACCGTCTACCTTTGTATGCAGGACGTTTTTAGTCAGCTTACGAATATAATTGAAAATTGCTTTCTTTTTGAAGACTCAGATATTAAAATCAGCCCAACCCTGTTGCATTATATAATCTCTAATATCACATCAGGTTTTAATAAGCCTCCTTTTTGTAGCACACATGTGCTTAAGACTTCATGGAAACCAAATCAGTAGAGAGAAGGGATTACTTTAGATTACTTTGAAATATGCATTGTTTGAAATGGCCTCTGGTGACCAGCTTTCATGAATGGCTGATTTTACTTGTGGGGCACATCATCTGGTTTAATTACATCAGCTCCTTTGTGTGACAAGTGCTGAGAAATGAAGATTTCAAACAAAGTAGAGTAGTTAGAAAATAAATTCTGGAAGTGGAACACCATTGAGTATTTGTGGTCTAGGTGAAATCTAAGGACTTGTTCAACTGTAAACATCTGTTTATAAAGAAACTAACATTTTATTTCTTGTAAAAATAACATAAAGTTGCCCCAAACACCCATAGACAGAGATCCTCATCTGAGCCTTTTCAGGAAGATTATTTTACCAATATGACAAATCATAGTTTAGGGTGATAATATGACTCTTAGAATTTTCAGTCTATGAATTCTTCCGCTTAAAATGTCATAAAGTTTACTCTTCGTAACAACAGAGTAAAACGTTCCTTTTCATTAACTAAATGTTTTCTCAGCTTCCGTCCAAACAACAAACTAAGACAGAAGTCATATTTTAAGTTTCAAGTTAGTACAGGCCTTTGATGCAGTGGCATCACTGGAATCAGTAAATGTTAGTCAACGTATGGTCTTAAAAATCTCCTACTCTCTCTCTTCACGTGCTAATCAATCCGAAGACATTGATAAGTATCTTCATGTCCAGATGACGATTTGAGGTTTGGTAGATGAAATCGATTGGACAAGAACGCCATCTATCTGATAGACGTCAATGAAAACAGACCATTGACATCTGTCATATACTTTATGCACACATTCTGGCCAAGATTAATGAATTTTCCTGGGGAGGCCTGTCCGTTACTCGATTTGTTCTACTATAAGAGTATCTGCCATGATTGCGAGCTTGAATGTCACTTGAAATTTAAGTAGAATTACTCTTTTTACTTCATAAATGCACGGCTGTGCGTGTTAGTTGTTTGGAGGAAAGCCTACAACCAAAGGACAGACAACAATCTGAAGATGGTGTAAGGATGTAGGTATGTGTAAAGCGCGTGTTGAAGGTGATTTTGCCATTAAAAGACTTGGAATCACATATTTAACCAACAATACGAAGAAATCTCAAAATAGTATTTCCCAGTAATACTTGCGAAGGGAGTATTTTTGAAATATCAATAGATGACTTAATCTGAATTTTAAAGTTTCCTTGAAAATGGCTCTGAGCAGAGAGTTGATTTAAATATGAATCTCTTTTCTTTTTTTAAGTTTCTCCTGTAAGTATGACATCTGGGGGGGAGAAAAAGAGTTACTGTCTGCATTTGTCCCTAAGTCTTGAGCTAGGAGCTTGCATTGTTTTGAAATGCGTATTCATCTTGCACACTCTGTTTCCCAGACTCCCTTTCTTGGTCATCACTCTGTGTGAGGCCAGCAGGATCCCTCAGAAGGAACTTGTAACTCTACTCTGCTGTATTGAAACCCTTAGAAAATGTTAACGAGCATTGTATTGGTGGTAAGCTTGCCGGCATAAAAAGTAGGCCAGTGGAACTTTTTTGACTGTGGCTTAATTGATGTTGTAAAGTCAGGTGTGCCTTCTTTCCCCACGTAGGTTTTAACTGCAAGAAAATATTCGGAGAAACGCTTTTGAAATATAAATATAGCTTCTAATTGGTTCTTTAAAAATATTTTCTTCAACTTAAATGCTTTGCAAGGATTGTGGCACTTTAGAATAAATTTGTATTGTGGCAGATAATGTACATCAGGGACACAAACTAAAACGAAACATCTCCCCCCCAAAAAAATGTATGAATCTGTGAAAAGATACATTTTTCAGCAGCTAGGAATAGTTGAACTTTAAGCTGCAAAGACTATGTTTCTTCATTACTTGGCATATGTGTCTGCGTGAGTCTGAATATGCACATCTCTTTAGTATGTGCGTGTGTGTGCATGCACACACCTGTGTGTGTGTCTAGAGAGAGAAAAAAATAAATGCAAGAGGTGCTGATGAAACTTGATGCTTGTGGCATGGACAGTCGTGCTCTGAAAACACTTCATCTGGTCCACCATGTTTTCAGCCCTCTGACAGCTGGAGGGAACCATGTGACTAGTTACGGCCAGTGAAATGTTAGACGTGATCCGAGTCACTTCCAAGTTGGAGCCCCGAGAGCTCTCCTGCAAGATTCTCCAGTTTATTTCTCCTTCTCTTGGTCCAGTGCGGCAACAAGGCAACAGGGCCCCCGTCAGCCTGTGTCCATGCGCGACTGGGCAGAACAAAGCTCCCTGCCACCACCCTGTGTGTAACTTGCAGTATGAGCGACAAATACACTTTTATTGTGTTAAACCATTGATATTTGGGATTTATCTGTTATTGCGACAAACTATGTTAAGAGACTTCAATATAAATCAGCTATAAATACGTAAAACTGAAGGCACATTTAATACGGTTTCGTGTGTTAAACCATATACTCTAAGACCTAGCTAAGATGTCTAAGACCACATTTGTAATTCTTTTTGTCGATATCGCTATCTTTCACCAGGCCCATTTGAACTGAAATTCCTGATGCTCCTTTTTTTTAGAACTCCAATAATTTCGTTGCTCTCACTGCCACCGTGGAAACTGGTGACCGTCATCAGACCCTTCAGACACTTCACAGCATCTGCGTCAGGAATATCAGATCCCTTTGGTTCTTTCAATAATTTTTAGATCACTTTGTTTTCCTTTGTTTTGCTGATTCCTATTTGAGAGAAGCTGGACAAATCTTAGTCTTGGACTTTTGGGATTCTCTAAAATGCCCTCGGAAAGTTCATTTTTATGGTTTAACTTCCTATCTTTGTGAGGCTGCATCTCAAACGTACATTTCTTGCTATAACTTCTCACTTCGTGTTATCGTTGCTCCTTCTATCTATTCTCTTCCTCCCTAAGAAGACAGAAGGTAAGTGTGGAAAACTTAAATCTACTTATCTCCATTTTTTTCTTGTTTTTTATCTCCATTTTTATAATGCAACAGATCATTGAAAAAATCCAATACAGACATGAATGAAATAAAAACAAAATCTTTCTCACCATACCCCAGGGACAACTAATACAACAATTCTGTGAATAGATGGCTTTTCAAGGTTCCTTTCAATTTCAGGGGATTCACATGTTGGTGGGAGAAAGAGTGAAAAGGGAGAAAGGGAAGAAAGCAAATACTGTTGAAGGAGGACTTCATCATTTAGCCAAGTATTTCCCCCAAAGGTGTTCCAGGTCAGAGATGCACACTTCTCAGCTGTCATTAGTTGTTGGAAGAGATTTATTATTCCAGGGGTATAAAAATGTTATTGCACCAGAAGGAGACTATTGTCTATCTTCTTTGCTTGGAGGTGTAATAAATTAGTTCGGGAAATAGGCTTCCTGGGAATTAACAGTAGACGAAGTTTGCCATCTATGGGGTTTTTAAAAGAAAAAATTAGCTCCTTCATGGTTTCACGTAGATTATAAAGAAGATAACATGTCCTGAAGGCTTCTCCTAAAGAAAAGAAGTAATGTAGGGGAAACTTGAAAGCCAAAATTAAGGGAAAAGGCCATTTAAGCCCATCCTTAGAAATGTATGTAGAGTGGTTGTGGGCGGAGGGGGTGGGATGCGGATACCAGCTTCTTGCTGGTATAACCTTATTTTGCTTCACTCTTAGGATTAAACTAAGTATGTTCTGGCTAAATTCAGCTTTGAATAATTGCATAATGCTGGCTTAGTCTCTCCTGCTGTTTTGATTGGTTATGGTATCCCTTTTTTTCTCTTTCCTAACTGGGGTGGCATTGCTTTGTACTAGAAATAATTCCTTTACCCCATCCCTGAGAGGTTTATCTCTGTGCTGAGTGGGTTGTTCCGATCTGGTCTTTCACATACTTTAGATGTGTGGGCATTCATTTGTAAGACTCTGTGTTACCTGAGATTAAAAAACAAACAAAACACAGGGTGTCATCACTCAGCAACAACCTGTATGTATACTAGGCATTTGGAACTTAGGATAGTTTCAGGGCTTTAAGGGACAAAAAAGTGAATAAGTTTGTGAATAGGGCCAGATCTACAGCGTTAGAGGTGAAAGTCTGGGCTTCACGGTGGAGCCAGGTATACGATAGGCCAGCAATTCTCAAACCTTTTGGGCTCAGGATCCCTTTATATTATTAAAATTGACTGAAGACCCTCAAGAACTTTTGTGCATGTTTTAATTTTTTTTTTTTTTTGCATTTTTATTCATTTCTGCTAGACAGAAGGAGACAGAATATGAGTGGGGGAGGGACAGAGAGAGAGGGAGACACAGAATGTGAAGCAGGCTCCAGGCTCTGAGCTGTCAGCACAGAGTCTGATGCGGGGCTCAAACCCACAAACCATGAAATCATGACCTGAGCCGAGCTGGACACTTAACGTACTGAGCCACCCAGGTGCCCCTTTTTTGTTCGTGTTTTAATTACCAATTGATAAGTAGAAATTAAAACTGAGAAATTTTTTAAATATTTTAAAACTCTTTTGAGAATAACAGTAATATATCTATTATATGTTAAAAGATATATCTTGTGAAAAACAACTATATTTTCCAAACCAAAAACATATTGGTGACTAAAGTGGCACTGTTTTACATTTTTACACACATTTACCTGAATAGCAGAAAGCTGGATTCTTATATCTACTTCTGCATTTAATCTGTTGAAATATATTGTTTTGGTTCAAATATAGTAATAAAATTCAGCTTCACATGGATAAGTAGTTGGAAAAGGAGAAGTATTTTAATAGCTTTTTCAGACACTTGTAGATCTCCTTTGATACTATGCCAAAACTTGACAGGTGGTGATTTCTTAAAGATTAGCTGTCGTAAGTAATCTGAAACCCTATCAATGCACTTTCACACTCTGTTACATTAAAACCCAACGGTCATCTTCCACTTTGAAATTTTTTTGCTCATGTATGATTCTGTAGCATTATCTTTGGTCATTTGGGAAATACTGGTTCGCTGAATTATGCCAATGCTAAATGTTGGCACATTTCATTTTTCAGTATCAAAAAAAATAATGTTTGTTAATATCAACATCAATGTCATCAAAAGGTCTTACACATTGGGAAACTGCCCAGTTCATGGTGGCAGATACAAGTTTTCCAAAATTCTGATTTTTGCTTGGAAGCTACATTTCAATCATTGGCAACAAGTAGGACAAATACTCTCAGCTGCTTTCCTTGAAGTGACAGGCTCATTTCATTCATTCTGTGAGAAATGCCTGCCAAATATCCAAGTCCAAATAATTCTTTCAAGTAAAAATAGAGTTCCATGAGCAAAAGGCAGTTTCTAGTTTGCAACTCAGCCACACAAGTGCTGTTCCTCCACTACTGTCAGCCTCCATAGACAACAAAGGGCTTTGCATGTAGCTCCTGTCTCATAAAACAAAATTAATGGGAAAAAGGTGTGCATTTGAGGGTCAGGATTGAGTACAGTTCATCATTTTACTGTTTCATCTTGAATGAGACTGGCTTTTTTTGTTTTAACTGCATGTGATGTTCCCTTTATTCGGACATAAGCAGTCTTACCCATCGGTGCTCTTACACCCAATCAGTGCAAATGTCAACAAAGTGAAAAAAGGAAATGTGTCAGTATTCTTATCAAAATACTGTTGACCTTGGGGTGCGTGGGTGGCTCAGACAGTTGAGTGTCCAACTCTTGCTTTTGGCTCAGGTCACGATCCCAGGGTCATTAGCTCAAGTCCTGTGTCAGGCTGTACGCTGAGCATAGAGCCTACTTGGGATTCTCTCTCTTTCTCCCCCACTCACACGCGCGCACAAGCTCTTTCTCTCTGGCAAAAAAAAAAAAAAAAAAAAATAGTGCTGACCTCATGGAATCTCCCCAAAAAGGATCTCATCAAGATAAAAAGCTTCTGCACTGCAAAGGAAACAATCAACAAAACTAAAAGGCAATAGACGGAATAGGAAAAGATGTTTGCAAATGACATAGCAGATAAAGGGCTAGTATCCAAAATCTATAAAGAACTCACCAAACTCCACACTCAAAAAACAAATAATCCACTGAAGAAATTGGCAGAAGACATGAATAGACACTTTTTGAAAGAAGACATCCAGATGCCCAACAGACACATGAAAAGATGCTCAATGTCACTACTCATCAGGGAAATGCAAATCAAAACCACACTGACATACCATCTCATGCCGGTCAGATTGGCTAAAATGAACAAATCAGGAGACTATAGATGCTGGACAGGATGTGGGGAAACGGGGACCCTCTTGCACCGTTGGTGGGAATGCAAACTGGTGCAGCTGCTCTGGAAGACAGTGTGGAGGTCCTCAAAAAAATGTAAAATAGATCTACCCTATGACCCAGCAATAGCACTGCTAGGAATTTACCCAAGGGATACAGGAGTGCTGATGCATAGGGGTACTTGTACCCCAATGTTTATAGCAGCGCTTTCAACACTAGCAAAATGATGGGAAGAGCCTAAATGTCCATCAACTGATGAATGGATAAAGAAGATGTGGTTTATATACACAATGGAATACTACTTGGCAATGAGAAAGAATGAAATCTGGCCATTTGTAGCAACGTGGGTGGAACTGGAGAGTGTTATGCTAAGTGAAATAAGTCATACAGAGAAAGATAGATATCATAGTTTTCACTCATGTGTGGATCCTGAGAAACTCAACAGAAGACCATGGGGGAGGGTAAGGGGGAAAAATAAAAGAGTTACAGAGAGGGAAGGAGGCAAACCATGGGAGACTCTTAAACACTGAGAATAAAGTGAGGGTTGATGGGAGGTGGGAGAGAGGGGAAAGCGGGTGATGGGCATTGAGGAGGGTACCTGTTGGGATGAGCACTGGGTGTTGTATGGAAACCAGTTTGACAATAAATTTCATTAAAAAAAAAATATCGTGCTGACCTCATGGAATCTACCCAGAAAGGATCTCAGGGACGCCCAAAAGTCCTGGTTACACCTTGAGAACCACTGCAACAGACAAAGCAGAGCCTTTCAGTGTGTTGCCATCCCTCAGCACCAACCGCCCAGACAGGGGAGCTTGGTGAGGACAAGTCTACCTGCTGAGGCAACGAGGGTCTTGATTTAGGGTGGGTGTTGCTCAGTGAACAAGTGAGCTAGACTTCCATCCAGTTGGTTTGAAGTCTCCCTGGTCAGCTTCCTTTTCCCCCTTTATATGTGACTTGAAACTTTTATTTTTAACGTTTATTTTTGAGAGACAGAGAGAGACAGAGTGTGAGCAGGGGAGGGGCAGAGAGAGAGGGAGACACAGAATCTGAAGCAGGCTCCAGGCTCCCAACTGTCAGCACAGAGCCCGACGCGGGGCTTGAACCCATGGACTGTGGGATCATGACCTAAGCTGAAGCCAGACACTTAACAGACTGAGCCACCCAGGCTCCCCTGTGACTTGAAACTTTTATTGTCACATTTCTAGTTTGGCTTCAAGTCCTAAAAACTTTCCACATCCACTGTCCATAGCTACCATTGGTGTTTTCAGTTTAGGACTTGAAGAAAAGGCAACTTGTATTCTAGTCCTGATTCATGAATACAACACCATTCCTAGAGCTCACTTTCCATTTCTCCCACTTTCTGCTATTTCTCAGGACAAACTGTTAGTCTCTAAGGACACTTGTCATCTGCTACAAAGTATCCAATTCAAACATTGCATCCTTGTCTCTTTTGTCAAGCTCTGCATTTGTCTCTCAGGGTTTTCTTCTTCTTTTCCTTCTTCTCCTCCTCCTCCTCCTTCTTCTTCTTCTCCTCCTCCTCCCCCCCTCGTCCTCCTCCCCTTCCTTCCCCTCCCTGTCCCCCTCCTCCTCCTCCTCCTTCTTCTTCTCCTTCTCCTCCTACCTCCTTCCTCCTTCCTCCTTCTTCCTCCTCCTCCCCCCTCGTCCTCCTCCCCTTCCTCCCCCTCCCCATCCTTCTTCTTCTTCTTCTTCTTCTTCTTCTTCTTCTTCTTCTTCACTTCTTTTCCTTATGGAGATGGAAACCTGGCAGTGAGAAGATGACAGGTTTTAAAAGGTCATTTTTGAATAAGGAATTGTCTGTTTAAAGGCTTTTCAGCATGCTGTGCTTTGTGTTTTTGTGAAGGGAGATGGTGTGGAGATGGTGTAAAGATGATGTGCTGTGGGTCAGACCTGCCTGAAAGTCCAGTGTTCTGTACCACTCAGTTTCTCTGCACCACTCAGTTTCTCTGCGTTTACATATGCACCTCCTGAATCAATAATAAGCGGCAGCAGAAAAGAAATGTAGGCTCCTTCTGCACCTTTAACTCTCTAAGGAAGGTCACTTTGTAGGCGAAAAAACATGCATCTACTTGGCTGTCCTTTTCCTTTATTAGGAAATGCTTTTCGGTGTAGTTGAATGCAGTTTATTCAAGGGACCATTAAGGCTAATTTTCTTTTTCCTAAAGGAAGGGGCAAAGTAAATAAGATAAAGAAAAGAATAACCAGTAATGTTGATTGGGTTCCAGGGAATGTTATCAGCATCTTAATTGTGCAGAATTTTCAGTTTCATGTGTGGCCGATTCTTTCAACTCCAAGGGCCACTGTTTGCCCGACGCTGTGAGTCTGAGTGTAATTTCCGGGTCACTACTGTCAGCAGAGGCTGGTTCACACTAGAACGGATGCAAAAAACCCTTGCTCACTCTCTCTTCACACACCCTTGTAGGCTTGGAGAGGTGAGCAAACTCTTGCTACTTAAAAGACCAACCCTGGAAGAAATTTCTGTATGTAACTGTTTAGCCCCTGCTACTCTGCTGGAGACAGCCATTGTTTGACTTCTTTCTTTCCTTCGCCTGCCTTTCATGCTTGTATCACTTTTCTCATGATTTGAAACAAATGCACAGAAACCAAACAGTCAGTGCAGAAAAATTGCAGGCTCTCAGTGTTCAGCAATCACTGAAATAACCCTGAGTTATTAAGAAAGAAAGAAAGAAAGAAAGAAAGAAAGAAAGAAAGAAAGAAAGAAAGAAAGAAAGAAGAAAGAAAGAGAAAGAAAGAAACACCACCAAACCTTATAAAATCTGTTTCTTATAGTGCCTCTCTTCCTCTCTCTCTCTCTCTCTCTCTCTCTCTCTCTCAGAGTAATTACAGGCTGCAGAGTGAAAAGCATTAGAACTGTTTACAAAACAGCTCATAAAGTTTAAAATAATAGGGGTGTGTGTGTTTTTGTAAAACAAAATAATGTGTGTGGTGGGGGGTAAACAGTCCACAGTCTTTCTTCTTTCTTCTCCCACTGCCCCATGTCACCCTCCAGAATTTAAGGCATGGAAATGAGTGATGGGGTCCCTTTCCTTCTGCTATGCAACTCTCACACTTAATTTGTTATGCTTATTTATCTGATGCCAGTTCATTGTTGCGATTCAAAATACAGACCCTCAGGTGTGTGGGGACAGAGTGGCTGATGAAGCAGGCTGCTATCTAATTAATTTTAGGGCAGCCTCAATTCCCATACAGACATTTCCTCATGACATCCGAAAGAAAGAGTTGTGGGGTTTTTTTATTATTATTTTAATGAGCCCTTTGCTATCAGAAGTCCAAGAGAAACGCTTTCAGCAGGTTGGTGCTCTAAAGTGAAAGGGGCTTTCTTCCAACTCTTTCCGAAGTCTCCTCTTGGGCCGATTTGCAAAGCTTGTGCAGCACCCCCTCCAGATTTTATGTATTTATTTATTTTTAATGATGAAGGGTAGCCTCTAACCTCCAGCTCCAGGGCCAATCAATCATTTAGCTTTGCAGGTTTAGGTCTGCCGCAGCAAAGCCTCCGTGCTCGCGACACTGTTACAGGTCTTGATAATAGTGAGGCTGGTGCTGACAGTCAAGGAGGGCTCTGTCCCCTTAGGCGCCGGCGTGCCAAGGACACAGGCTGGACGGAGGGACAAGCCTTGCCCGGAAGAAGCACCCCTTCCCCTGGTGATTGATGGAGGACAGTTAGGAGCTTCTCGGGGGCTGGGAAAGGTTGCCCTCCCAGTCACTTACTATGAAGTCTTTGTCAGCAGAAAGAACTCTCCTGGGTACTGAGTGACATAATGCAGATGACAAATGACAGCTTTGCATTTTATTCTGCTTGATAAGTACTCAGTATCTACGCAGGTGAGTCGACGCTCCCCCACCACACCCCTTCATGCCAACCGCTCCCCAGAAGCAAGAGCTCTCCAGACGCACTGGGGTTTCACAGGCACTGGTGGCTCTTTCTGGTCCATCGTGAGTTTCCCGGGGACGTTTAAAGTACTATCAAGAGTGTGAGTAGGGACGATACCTATGTCATTGTTTCATGGGGCCGATTATGAAATGAAGATACTTTTTGAGTCATTTGTTAGCAGTTCTGAATATTGTTTTCTTCTGTTTCTCCCTTTTGGAGTACAGATTATTGACATTTATATTTATAAACATAGATAATATGCTACTTTAAGAAACTACTTCAGACCAAAATCTGTATCAAAATCCTTGACTGACGTTTCCTTTGTATTTTTTCTCGCCCTCTAGGACCCCATCTGCAGATGGTCTGGATACCTCTGAGCATAGGAATTGATTCTTCAACCAGGATACCTACTTCAAGGTATTAGCTCTCGTCAAAAGGCTTTTACATTTGAGCTCTGTGTGGGAAATTATATTTTGGCAGTGACTTTTGAAATAGGAAAAAGTTGGAATGAGAATAAAGGACAAAAGTGAATTTGCAAAATAATCAAGTGCTTAAAAAACTATCCAAAGCCTGTGAGGGTTTGCCGCTTCTGACTCATGTGCCGGTTCATGTGCCAGTTCCCACTTAGTTGTAGCCCTTTTTCTGCAACTGTGTTTGGGGTTTGGATTTCATTTTCATCTCTCCCTCTCCCTTTTTCCCTGACTGCCCAGACCTGCAGAAACCAGGAGGCTGAGACGTTTTGTCAGTTTTGCGACGTTGGACCAAACACAATGAAGTATTCTTGCTGTGCCCTGATTTTGGCGGTCCTGGGCACAGAACTGCTGGGGACCCTCTGTTCGACTGTCAGATCCCAGAGGTTCAGAGGACGGATACAGCAGGAACGAAAAAACATCCGACCCAACATTATTCTTGTGCTCACCGATGACCAAGACGTGGAGCTGGGTGAGACGCTGGATTTTTCACTTGTTAGTCTCCTTTGCTCAGCTCATTTGCTGACCTTTCACATGCTCAGTAAACACGGAGTGAACACTGGGGGGGTTGGCGCTTTAACTAGACTGTCTTAACCAGCAACCTAAGTCTATAGAACGAACTTGTGTTGACCGTAAGGCGTTTGGGTTTTGTTTCAACATCACTTTTCTGGTCCTTAGTTTTTGGTACAATCTGGGGAGGGTCCTCAAGCAATGGGATGGAGGAAAAAGAGCAAAGCACAGCTACTCTATAAGTCAAGGATTCGATTGTGCACCTTCGGAAGCTCTTGGTCAAGAAGTTTGTTAAGTATTTGGGCAGAATTGTTTCCAAGAGTATGAGTTTATGGCTGTAATTCTTTTTCTTTTTTAAGTTTTTTGATGTTTGTTGATTTTTGAGAGAGACAGAGAGAGAGAGAGAGAGAGAGAGAGAGAGAGAGCGCACGAGCTGGGGAGGGGCAGAGAGAGAGGGAGACACAGAATCTGAGCTCGGAGCTATCACCACAGAGCCTGATGTGGGGCTCAAACCCCCGGACTCCAAGATCGTGACCTGAGCTGAAGTCGGGTGCTTGAATGACTGAGCCACTCAGGCACCCCAGTTATGACCGTAATTCTACGCAATGTACATGAGCATAGATACTATTACTCTCTTTTAACAGTTATTATTATTAAAGGGAATGATTTATCACAGCCTGTGATAATTGTTAGATGGTTGGAAGTAACGGTGTTGTATATATCTTCTGGTGATAATTCATTACTGCCACCTTAGAGATGATGGTTTTCTGAAGAATTAGCTAACCTGGGTTAATTCTAGAGCACTTGGAAAGGCTGCCAAATTCTGGTGGTTCCAGCTTACCTTCACCATCTGATTCAGTGTCTTACCCTCTCACTTTCTGTAATGGCCCAGCCCCACGGTCTTGTCTGTAAGTCTAGGGCCAAGGTCAGGCCTCCAAGGTCTGACCTTCCAGGGTACCCTAGAAGAGATCAAAAGCTTGTCCTCAGAAGTTGTCACCGGCACTCATTTTCATTCCTGGAACCAAATTCCTCGCTCTCAGGAATCGCTCAGCTGGGCTTACCCATCACACCCAACCGGACCGTCACCGGTATCTTTTAGGCTTCGGGCTTGCAGAGCACGCGGGGCTTCCTTACAGGGCTCCTCTGGCTAGGGTTCCTGAGGATAAAACCCTCCATGCTGGAACTTGGTCTCCATGGAATGGGACTTTTATTTCCAGTTTGAACCGAATCGTGGAATCCCAACAGAGTTAATCCCTTGGCTTTAGCTGGAAGCACATACGCTAAAAACCAGCAGCGGGTCATGATTTTTGATTTGCAGCGTCTGCTGTCTCTCCCTTCACTTTTTAAACAAGAGTATCGGTTTTCAGGCAACACGCCCAAGTGAAGTCTTGGAGGTATGACTTTAGCATGTTTGTGGCTGGTGGTTTAAGTTTTCGCCAATCTATAGAGCAAGTAAATTGAGGTGAACACATTTGAATTCACCTTCCTTCTCATCTCTTGTATCTCTCCCTTTCACTACAGCCATGATCTCCAGACCGTTCTCTTGTCTCCTAGTTCTTCCCTAACTGGTCACCTGACCCACTTATCCCCCAGAGTCTTGATGCCCCTTGTCTATCCTTTACTCCATGACTCGAGTTATCATACAAGTATCCAATCAAGTCTTTTCTGCTTCAAATTCTCCATCGTGTCCCTTTGGCATGAGCATTAAGCAACTCTCCTCTGAAGGCCAATGAGCTCTGGGCCATCTAGCCATCTTCTGTTTCTGTTGGGCTATTCCCTTTTGCTCTGTGCTTCATGGAAATAACTCGCACTTCCCCCTAAGGCATCTGGTGGTTTCATCTCCCTCACTTATATTTCATGCCTTTGCACATCTTGTCTCCTCTGTCTTTCCCCCTCTCTCCCCCCGAGGAAGCCCTACCTACTCTTCATGACCCAGTTTCAGATGCCTTGCCCTCAGAGATCTTTCTTCACCAAAACCATTCTCCCTTCCATCAGGGTAGATGGCACTTTCCTTTGTACAGCCTTGGACATGCCTCCAGCATGGCCCCTAATCCATCATGTGCTTCCATACCTGTTTCTTCCACTGGCCTGAGAGCAACAAGAAAAGAAGGTAGTGCTTTGTTTATGTTGTATTTCAGATACTGGGACCATGCTGGGAATATAGTGGGTGCTAAATAAATTCGAAATTAACCTACAAGGGCCTGAAAAAGCTAATATGGGTATCTGTCATAATCTACCTCTTCAGCATATAGTCCTTGTCTTTATATATATACTTTTAAGTAGGCTGCATGCTGGGCACAGAGCTCAGTACAGAACTTGAACTCACAACCCTGAAATCAAGACCTGAGCTGAAATCAAGAATTGGATGCTTAACTGACTGAGCCACCCAGGTGCCCTTCCTTGTCTTGAAAATAAATTAAGGAAGGGGCGCCTGGGTGGCTTAGTAGGTTGAGCTTCTGACTTCAGCTCAGGTCGTGATCTCACGGTTCATGAGTTTGAGCCCCACATCAGACTCTGTGCTGACAGCTCAGATCCTGAAGCCTGCTTCGGATTCTGTGTCTCCCTCTCTCTCTCTCTGCTCCTCCCCTGCTCACACTCTGTCTCTCTCTCTCAAAAACAAATAAAGATTGAAAACATGAAATAAAATAAATTAAGGAATTATTTGGCACATTTATTTTTAACAGAGTTCAAAATTTCACCCTTTAGTTTCACCCTATAGTTTCTTAATTCATTGAGCAAATATTTATTGAGCAATTACCAAGTACTGGCTTCTATTGGAAGCATGTAGGTATAATGGATACAACTCATAGACCAGGCTTAATCAACCCAGTTGTTTCCTGTATATTTTTCTCTACCTCCTTCCTTGATTTTCTAGCCAGGTGTGATGCCAAGCATTCATTCATTCAATTTTCACAATAACTCTATGAAGTAGTTACTCTCTTCAATTAATGCGTAAGTAAAATGAGGCTGACAGTAGTCATGTGGGCTGTGACGAACTGGTAAATGGTGAAACTGGGACCTGTGTTAGGTCCAGGTCTCCACAGCTATGCATCTAACTGTGATGCTTCCCATCAGTCCTTCAACAAATGTTTCAAGCCCTTTCTAAAAGCAAACTATAAATGCATAGTACTGTTCTAGGTTCTGAAAGAGACGTAACAGAAGCATAAGATGGGTCTTATTACTTCATTGGCAGAAAATGATATGAACCACAGTGACCCGTGGGGTAAAGACTAAAAAGGACCTCCTTTTGGGACACCAAAAGGACACCTCCTTTTGGGTGGCTCAGTTGGCTGAGCATCTGACTTCAGCTCGGGTCACGATCTCGTGGTTTGTGAGTCTGAGCCCTGCATTGGGCTCTGTGCTGACAGCTCAATTCCTACAGCCTGCTTCAGATTCTGTGTCTCCCTCTCTCTTTGCCCCTCCCCTGCTAGCTCTCTCTCTCTCTCTCTCTCTCAAAGATGAATAAACATTAAAAAAAAAAAGAGGGGTGCCTGGGTGACAGTTGAATGTCTGACTTCTGCTTGGGTCATGAACTCGTGGTCCGTGAGTTCCAGATCCACGTTGGGCTCTCTGCTGTCAGCTCAGGGCCTTCTTCAGTTCCTCTGTTTCCGTCTCTCTCTGCCAGTCCCCTGCTCATGCTCTCTCTCTTTCAAAAATAAATAAAACATTGAAAGAAAGAGAGAGAGAGAAGAAGGAAGAAAGGAAGGAAGGAAGGAAGGAAGGAAGGAAGGAAGGAAGGAAGAAAAGACCTCCTTTCTCTGCCAAACAGTTGTGCCCTTGGTGGTGGACACTACCTAATGGAGACTTTTGCCTGGGCTTTTGTAATGTTCTCATAATCCTTCTGGAGCCTAACTGCTCTAGACTTTAGTTGTTGTTTGTTGTTTTTATTGGTTTATTTTTACTATCTTAACCATTTTTAAGTGTGCAGGTCAGTCGTGTTAAGTACATTCACATGGTTATGCAACCATTCTTCAGAAGTCTTCATCTTACAAAATTAAAACTTTGTACCCATTAAACAATAACTTTCCCCGCCCCCAGCCCCTGGCAACCGCCATTCTACTGTCTCTACAAATTGGGCTATTCTAGGTACTTTATATAAGTGGAATTATACCACTTATGATAAAGGAAAAATATTTGTCTTTTTGGGACCGATTTGTTTCGCTTAGTCTATTATCCTTCCTCGAGGCACATCCATATATCAGAATTTCCTTCCCTGTGAAGGTCAAATAATATTCCATTGTGTGTATATGCCACATTTGTGTCCCTATTCATCTGTTGATAGAAATTTGGGTTGCTTCCACTTTTTGACTATTGCAAATAATGCTTCTATGAACATAGGTGTATACATACCTCTTTAAGACCCTGCTTTCAATTCTTTGGGATAAATACCCAGAAATGGAGTTGCTGGATCTCTTGATAATTCCATTTTGAATTTTTAAAAAGCCTTCCATAGTGTTTTCCATAACAGTGTCACCATTTTACATTCCTACCAACAGCGTGCAAGGGCTCCAATTTCTCCACGTTCTTGACAACATTTGTGCTCTTGGTTTTTTGGTTTTTGTTTTTTAGTAATACTCATCCTAATGGGTATGAGGTGGTATCGCATTGTGGTTTTGATACAGTTGGGTTTGATTTTGTTTTTTCACGTACATGTAACTATGCTTGCCAAATGCTTAAAAAGAATAGCAAAATTATTTGCACCTGTAATACTGCAGGCACTTTTGGCTACTGTACCTCCAGAAAGATACAACAGACTTATTAGAAAAACAATTACAAAAATTATAATAGAATGCCTTTCTTTAGGGGAGAGAATAAAGCTATTCTACCTCTTTGTTTGGAAAGACAAAGTCTGAAAAGGGTTGTAATCAGAGTTTATGAAATCAAGCTCAGAAGGAAAGCTTTTATTCAATGGGAACGGGGGCCACTCCCTCAACTTTGTCCAAGGACAAATAAAATAAACTAGTACTCTGTGAAGGGAGGAAGACACATAAGGAATTTATTAATAAAAGTGCTAGAACCTTGCATGGTATCTTTTTCCAAAGAACACTCAGTCTCATTATTGTGTTTGTGTTCATCCCACCCAAATTGGGTGGGTAGATCATTATCCCGGGAGAAAATTAATCTGTGGAAAGATGAAATTACTTAACCAATGGTCCCCTTGCTTCTGGTTTTACTTTTTGCCCAACTTAAGAAGTAGCTTAGGTTGTATCTATACCTATAAACAGTTCAGATTTTTGGACTATGTTAACGGGTGGAAGATTTAGGCCTTTTTTTAAGCGAGAAAAACACACATGGACACGATCAACATGAAGTTTGAGGGAGACGGAGAAGTAATATCAATAATACCAGTTATATCCACATTTTCTTTTAAAATTTGAAAAATACATCTGAAGCAGCTATCATCAAATATTAAACTTTTTTAAAAGCTTAAATTCAAAAGCTGAACATCTAAAAATACTAAAGCTAAAAGTTCCAGTATTTTCCTGCAGTTAAGATATTATATAAATCAAAAAGAACAAAATCAAAAATGCTTGCAGAACTCCCCTAAATTTCTGAAACTAGAGTCAAAGAAATTAAGCTCTACATCTTTCCAAAAGGGTCCCTGGGTGCCTCTCTGAGGAATAAAATGTTGAGCTGATCTGACTCAATGTGGCATTTGTTAAATTCTTAGGAAATTGGGCAGAGGCTAACATCTCGGTAATGCTGACCCAGTGCTTCTTTTCCATCATGCGTGGAATTAGGAAACCATAATACATGGAAATACTTTGTTTCTTTTTTCTTTTTTAAGTTTATTTCTTTATCTTGAGAGAGAGAGGGAAAGAATGCCTGTGCACATGCAAATGGGAAAGGGTCAGAAAGAGGGAGGGAGAGAGACAGAGAGAGAGAAAGAGAGAGAGAGAGAGAGAGAGAGAGAATCCCAAGCAGGCTCCACACCACCAGTGCAGAGACCAACGTGGGGCTTGAACTCACGAACCACAAGATCATGACCTGAGCCAAAGTCGGATGCTTAACGGACTGAGGCATCCAGGTGCCCGATATTTCATTTCTTTAAATCAGAGGTCACAAATGGGATCTATAATCCAGAGCTAGCCCACAGATGTGTTTTACCTGACTAGTGTACTTTTTTAAATTAAGGCAACATTTTAGGCTACTGGATCCGATTACAGTCACTTTGTAGCATCCTTGTCAGGCTTCCACCTCCAAGGACGATTTTATTTATTTTTTTTAATTTTTTTTTTAACGTTTATTTATTTTTGAGACAGAGACATGCTCTGTCTCTACAGAGCATGAACGGGGGAGGGTCAGAGAGAGGGAGACACAGAATCCAAAACAGGCTCCAGGCTCTGAGCTGTCAACACAGAGCCCGAAGTGGGGCTCGATCTCACGGACCGCGAGATCATGACCTGAGCCGAAGTCGGCCGCTTAACTGACTGAGCCACCCAGGTGCCCCTATTTTTATTTTTTAATGTTTATTTTACTTGTTATTTTTGAGAGAGAAAGAGAGCACATGGGGGAGGGGCAGAGAGAAGGAGAGAGAGAATCCCAACCAGGCTCCGTGCTGTCAGTGCAGAGCCCAACTCAGGGCTCGATCCCACGAGCTGCGAGATCATGACCTGAGCCACAATCAAGAGTCGATTTTAAGAGGTTTAACCGATCGAGCCACCCAGGCTCCCCCACGGACAATTTTAAATGAAAATGAAGTCAGGCTTCTTGCTTAAGGGGAGGTAGGGGAGCAGTATATGTGGAGTAGGAGAGAATTCAGATTTTTAACTATAAGCCATCATTAACATTTTAAGTCTTAAAACATAGAAATGATAGTTGACTTCTGTCTTACTCCTGAACAGTCTATAGCAAAACACCATAGACTACATGACTTGGTGGCTTATAAACACCAGACATTTATATCTCACAGTTCTGGAGGCTGGGAAGTCCAAGGTCAAGGCACTAGCAGATTCAATGTCTGGTGCAAGCCTGCTTCCTAGCTCACAGATGGCTGTCTCATTATGTGTTCTCACACGGCAGAAGGGGCAAGGGAGCCCCGTGGGGCCTCTTATATAAGGGCCTTAATCCCACTCATGAGGGCCCCACCTTCATGATCTAATCCCCTCCCAAAGACCCCTCCTCCTAACCCCATCGCCTTGGACGTTGGGTTCAACACACACATTTTGTGGGGGATACAAATATTCAGTCTATGGCAACCTGTCTACTTTTATCCCCCTTTTGGAATTCAGATGTAAATTACAGAGAAGAGAAGGGCATGAAAACGACAGGAGAAAATTAATGTAGCTGGTTGAGGTGAGCACACAGTGAAATCCCAGCCCATCTGACAACACTCCATGCAAGAGGCACTGTAACAGCATCATGCCATTTGCTCCTCAACAACCCTGTGATCCAGCTGGGGAACTATTCTTAGCCCCATTTTACAGATGAGACATTCACCCCAGAAGAGAGTAAAAGACTTGCTCAAGCTGATCTATGGCAAAATCCAGATGTTTTCCCGTAAGTTCAAGTCCAGGGCTTTTTCTCATCTCATTCTTAGCCTCCTAAGTGCTGCCTTGTGAATCTTGTTATGAGTCTTCAGCCGTAAGCTTCGTGTCATGCCCATGAAATAATTGTTCTAATAACTGAGAATCAGCACAATTTGCATTTTCGACCCCAAAGACCTGAAACTCAGAGAGGTGAGGAGCGGCAGCTTAAAAACAAAACTGAGCCCTTCCAGGGCACCTGGGTGGCTCATTCGGTTAAGTGGCTGCCTTCAGCTCAGGTCATGATCTCGTGGCATACAGGTTCGAGCCCCACATGGGGCTCTGTGCTGTCCGCGCAGACCCCTCTTCAAATCCTCTGTCCCTCTGTCTCTGCTCCTCTCCTGGTTTCTCTCTCTCTCTCTTTCTCTCTCTCAAAATAAATAAGTAAAAATTTATAACATACAAAAGTGAGTCCTTCCAACAACAGGACAGGACATTGTCCCATTCATTAATCTCAACAGCTGTAAGTGCATAGTTATGAGTTTTATTACAGAATAGCTTCAGGGAGAGAGAGAGTCCCAATGAGAAACCAGTAGTGTCATCACGACAGTGATGTATGCGGTACAAGTCGGTGTGACTGACCGACCGACCTTAATCGACACGCAGCCGTGCCAAGAAGGTGCTTCGTGCTTTCCTTACTGGTACATATAAAGTCAGAGTGAAGGGGTGGGATCCCCGTGCCTGTCATCTGCACAGAACCCACCGAGATCAGAGGCTGCATTTAGCACCGGCGTGGATGTCAGCTACGATGCATCCACAGCCCACTCCCCCTTCACCTTGGCCTGGGCCACTGAGGTCACTTCAGCCCTCGGGGAGGGGGCTGGCGGGAGGCAGGCAGCAGTGCCTGTCAGCATCGCCTCTAAGAGGCCAGGTGAAGCAAAATACAAGTTTGCGGAAAGTGAGACGTATCTTGACTGCGAGCAGACAGCTTTTCTGTTTCTCAGCCTTGAAAACGTCAGTGTCACGGCCAGTACTCAGCCGAGATCTAGGGGCTCTTGAGCACGGTCTCTGGAGCAGATTGCCTGCATTCGCGTCTAGGCTCTGCTAACCTAGGGTTTGTGTGGCCCTCAGAATGCTATTTAACCCTTCGGCCCCTCAGTCTTATCATCTGTGGTTTTTATATACGAGTAATAAGTAATAACACCTGCTGTGAAGGCTTATCGTCAGGATTAAATGAACTGATTGATGTGTGTGAAGTGCTCCGAAGGGAATCCGGCTGAGAGTTAAGCATGACATCGATGTTTCCCATTCCTGTCTGCAGTGTCTTGCACCTCGGGACTGGGCTGAGCCACTTAGAGGCACCCACGAAAGTCTCTCGCAGCTCCAGGCTTCCCAGGTTCTGTGTCCAGCCAGACACTCGAGTGCGAGTGTGGTCCAAGTGCAAGTGAAGTGAAGCAGCTTCACTAGGGAGCTTGTTACAAATACAAATTCTCTGGTGTTTCCCCAAGTCTTCTTCAATCAGCACCTCAGGGCGGGCCCAGGATTCCGATTTGACGTGCTCTCCGGGTGATTTTTAAAGTTGGAGAAACACTGTCTCAGAATCTTCTCTTCACTGAGAAACCTCAGGCCAGATACCCACTTTCAGGAATCCTAATGGTGGGGCTACAGTGGTCATGGTGACCGAGGGGACCAAAGGTCCTCATCAGTCCCTTTGATGTGGGACCTGGTTGGAATCTGGACGAATTATTTAGGACCTCGACATAATCAGCTTAGTTAATTAAAAGAGTGACATTTAGAATGGCAGAGGAGTCCTGGTGGGGGCAAATCCAAGTTATGAATTGGACTAAGTTTTAGCTCCCCTTTTCCTGTTATTTGACCTTAGATCAGATTTCCCACTGCCGTCCCATATCAGCAGTCTGAATGAGTCTGAAAACAGGAGATTGCAGGAGATTCAGGACCTTGGAGGAGGGTTCCCAGTACTTTTTTTTTTGTTAATGTGCTAAGACTCATAAAGGAAACGGATACCCCATTCTGTGAAATAAAGAGAGTATTTATTTGGCAATGAAAATCCATCAATAGTGTTTGCTGAGTTTTCCCCAAATTCAAGATACTACATGAAGTAAGCACTGCAGAGATGTAAAGAGGAGAGAGGAACAAATGAGTAGACTTGGGCGTCTACCCTTCACTCTCCCCGCTCCCCATGTCTGTATCCGTCTAGTTCTTTCCCTGTCCAGGGTGCTTCCCCCATGTGATCAAAAAATATAAACCACATTTCTAAAATGGACTTCCTTGATCTTCTACAGGGCATATATCTTTTTAGTTACTTCTTTGTTAAATTCATTTTGAGAGAGGGAGGGAGAGAGAGAGAGAGAGCACGACCACACTGGGGAGGGGCAGAGAAAGAGGGAGAGAGAGAATCCCGAGCAGGCTCTGCGCTGTCAGCACAGAGCCCAAGGTGGGGCTTGAACTCACGAACCATGAGGTCATGACCTGAGCCGAGATCAAGAGTCAGACCCTTAACTGACTGAGCCTCCCAGGCGTCCCATCTTTTTAGTTACTTCTTGAGCAACAGCGAACCATTACTTCTCCAGTTTTCTTCCTGTGCCGAAGATGTTGCCGTATAGTCAACTCATCGCCTTCTGATGCATTATGGTGTCTCTGGGATCTGCTTCTTAGATGCTCCGTTTTAGAGGCACCATCCAGTTCAGGTGCTTATCATCTCATGGCCTGACAGCCTCAGCGATCCCTTGGCCGTGACGTCGATGGAGCGGCCTGTTCCCTCCCCAGTGCACATACCTCCATCACCACGTTGCCACAACAACACCCTCAAAGACTTTTTCCTTATCGTGTCATTCATGCCTTTGACAAAGAAACTGTTCTGCCTTCATTTTGGCTATTCTTTCAAATCTAAATATCTCTGCCCAACCTCAAAGCCATTCACTAACTCTGCCTCCCACATTTCATGAAGAGAAGTGTCCATTCTTTTTCGTTCTAGGGAATCAGTGTGCTGCACTCCTCCGTCTACTCCCCCCACCTCCCGAGCCCACACATACCGTCCTGTCCACTAACACATTGCGCCCGTCTTGCGTTTTTCTTCCTGCTCTCCTTCCATTTGTCCTCATTTCTTGTTTCAGAACTCTTATTAGACATCCCCCTCAGTCCCTTGTAGCCTTATTTTACTGCTACTGCTATAGCCACACTCTTACGTTGCTTTGCAAATATCCCCAATGTGATTTCTATACGTAGGTTCTCGTCCAGATAGTTTACTGCCGAAGACCAAGGGAGCAGAGGATTTTCCATTTCTTTTGTTAACGCTACACTTACGGGACCAGCCCAGAGTACTGAGGTTGATAGAATGTTCAGCATGAAGTGGGCACTCACTACATGTTATTCACCGATTACAAAGAGGTTGCTTGATCCCCTGAAGACAACCAGGGGAGAAAAAGCAGTCAGGAATCGTCCTAACTGAAGCCTATTTTAGGGAGCTCTAATGAGACCCAATTAGAAACCTTCCTCCTGTTTTCGTATGTTTCATGTGAACAGAAAGAGCTAATATGTGAAAAAAATCAGGCTAACTGTGGCTTTTTGGACCACTGCACACTTCTCTTCTGCTCTGAATGCTTGCCTGGTTTGCATTACGATTTCCTTCCTCGCTGGAAAACGACATAGACTTTCTCCCTTTCTTTGGAAGAAGTGGGACCTGTTGGAAATGTGAGGCTCCAGGATTCAAATGCAATGGGCTTGGCTGTAGTGCTCTGTAGTGCATTTCTTGACAAGTCCTGAAAAGACTATTGAATTCTAGCCTGTGCTTTTTTTTCTGCAGTATTTGGATGTGTTTCAGCGGCAGTGTTTGGCTGGGTAGAGTAATCGAAGTAGTTTTTTTCTTCCTCAGCAATCTTATGTTACAATTTCATCCTTCACAGTCAGAATGGAATATTTTACTCTATGTAAATCCTTTTGAGTGCAGTAGAATCATAGCTCTTTCATAAGCAGTCTGTCTTTTGATATTACATGTAAACAAGTTAAGATGTAAATTGGTAGTACTATCCTGATAGAAAAACTGGCAGGTATTTGGTGACTTTGCTAGGGGACACCAAGTTACAAAGAAGAAATTTTTTAAATTAAATACAGACATTTTGGAGAGACTTTTACTTAATAGGGGGAAAAATGGCTTTCCTCTTTAATTTCATATGATTGAAACACTATATCTAGTAACCTCTGCAATGTCACAAGCATTGTGCTTATGTGGTGGGCTGGGGTTTTGATGTTCTGTGTAACAGGCTATTGTTCTCTGGTAATCTTCAAAAGGCTGCTGGCCTTTGAATTTGCTCCATATCTAAAATTCTAGCTTTAATTATCAGATTAGCCTGCATTTTTTTCTTTGTGAGTAAGGAGAGGAGAAGCTGAATTGTGTTTATTATTCTGCAAAATGCTTGAGATGATAGGATCCCAAATGCTTAATTTTGTTCCGGAAATGGGAACTGTCAAATTATAGAGCCCTTCAAGCCAATGGAGGGAAATTAATAAATCAGGGGAACAGGGTCACTGAGTGACACGGCATAAATGGGTGTTCGTGTGGCGCAGGCTGCTAAACAACGTTGAAATTGTCCCTTCCAGGGTCCCTGCAAGTCATGAACAAAACAAGAAGGATTATGGAGCATGGGGGGGCCACCTTCACCAACGCTTTTGTGACTACCCCCATGTGCTGCCCCTCCCGGTCCTCCATGCTCACCGGAAAGTATGTGCACAACCACAATGTCTACACCAACAATGAGAACTGCTCTTCGCCGTCCTGGCAGGCGATGCATGAACCTCGGACTTTTGCTGTGTATCTTAACAACACTGGCTACAGAACAGGTAAAGGTGGACTTTCTAGCCAATGAACTTCTGGCGGTGTATTTGAGATACAGGTAAATGCATGGTGTAATGAAATAGATGAAGTTCCAATAAGCAGAAGTAGGGTAGACTCTTCTCTTCTGCATCAGTGTCCTCCCCATCCCCTTCTTTTTTACTCTGAAAAGTGTACCAATGAGCGATCCCTTAGAAAAAAGAGTGATTCTCAGTGGGTACGTTACAGAAGTGTTATATTCATCAGAGCACCCAACGATCAGAATTTTCTAAGAGGATCTGCAACAGAAGAGTATTCACCCCATTTGCCTGCTTGGGATCATTTGCCTGCTTGGGATCAAGCCTGAGGCTTGTCTTAGGTGTTGGTAAATTCCTGCAGATTGTTTCAGTGAGAAATCATCAAATGTTTGAAACTGCTTAGCATCCACTCCAAGACCTGGGACCCACTAGATAATCAAAAATTATTTTTTGAATTAGTAAATAACTGAATGAATAAGCCAATGAGGTGTGCCTTGTTGATTCATCTGTTTATTCATTCATAACTAATAGAAGTTGGAGTTTCTTTAGCTTAGGCTGTGGTTATTTGTAGGTCTCACATGTTCACCCCCGTCTTCCAGGAAAGGAAGGCCTCCCAATCGCTACACCTGCTGTCATTGTTTAACCTACATAGGGCAAGAAGAGGTTTCTGGTTAATTGCTCGTTTGAAAATTGGAGACCTCTTTCAAGAAAAGTCACAGGGGCGCCTGGGTGGCTCAGTCAGTTAAGCATCTGACTTCGGCTCAGGTCATGATCTCGCGGTCTGTGA
This sequence comes from Panthera tigris, assembly GCF_018350195.1. Taxonomy (NCBI): domain Eukaryota; kingdom Metazoa; phylum Chordata; class Mammalia; order Carnivora; family Felidae; genus Panthera; species Panthera tigris. Next base: position 20,000,607 of record NC_056676.1, read on the forward strand.
GTTCGAGCCCTGTGTCGGGCTCTGTGCTGAGAGCTCAGAGCCTGGAGACTGCTTCCGATTCTGTGTCTCCCTCTCTCTCTGCCCCTGTCCCACTCGCACTCTGTCTCTCTCTGAAATAAATAAACACTAAAAAAATTTTTTAAAAAAAGAGAAGTCATAAACGTCATTCAATCTTTGTAAGAAAGACTGTGGTAACGTTAGCCCCCAAAGCCTTTATTATCCCAGCATTCCGATGTTCTCTTAGGGGTTTTCTGAACATTTCTTCATGAAAGGCAACAAAGGTGTTTATAGAAGAGCTGCAGTGCACAAATAGTTTTTTTCAGAACCACCAAAACTTAGAAGGATTAAAGATGTCATCATTAAAGTTTGTTGGAAATGGTTTGCGGGTCTACAGCCTCTCTATTCTGAAGATTTAGAAGTAAAGGGTTTCAGATATATGTATTCTCTGAAATATCTTTAAAACATGAAATTAATCTTTCCCTCTGGACTTGGAAAGTATGAGGCCATTTGCTTCTTCTCAGGGCGTTCTGTGCGCTCTTAATACTTGTTATTTATGGATAAAAATATTGATTTTGACTCTGATAGCATTGTCATTCACAAGCATCTCAAGATCTCCATTCAGAGGGAAGGCTCCTCCCGTGACTCTCAAGGGTGTTTGCTTATACTTAGGAAAGAAACTAGGTTACTGAGAGTGCCTTATCCTAAGTGTGTTTTCTCACATAAGTGATTTAAATTTATGGCACCTTTCGTCTGAGAGCCCTAAGGCAATTTGCAAACCCATCAAACATCCCTGTAGGGTTTACAGACAGCAAATGTACTTGGCTGTGTGTTATAACTGGGGTGGGGATTTCAAATACTGTGTGACCAGCTAGGAAGCGAAACCAGAAATTCTCCCCTGATGCCTGGTTCCTGATTTTAACCACCGACTCGTGTTTTGTTCATGAGAAGCATCATATGAAATCAATGCCTTTCGACTCCCAGGCTCCCTAGAATTTAATCCCTAGTAGCAGGTATAGAGCTTGAAGGGTCGGGACTCTCACCATATCCAGAGTGAGACGGACGATGCCTGTCATGAGAAATAAAGCTGCAGGATGACACAGAGAACCCTACCAAGACTAAGAGTGGTCAACCAGGGTTTGATAGTCTGTTTCGGGGCAAATCAAGCAAGGACAAGAAGAAGATGAATGAGTTCTGAAGAAACGGCATACGGCTATGTAACCATAGCCCACAATATTGTATTGTGCACTTGAAATTTGCTGAGAGGGTAGATCTTTGGTGTTGTGACCACAAAAGGAAAATAGTAGAGGTGTGAGGTGATGGATATGTTGATTGGCTTGGCGGTGGTGAATGTTTCACAGTCTTTAGGTATTTCATGCCATCGGGTTGTACACCTTAAATATATTACAGCTTTTGATTGTCACTTACACATCAATAAAACTACGGAGAAAAAAGAAAGGGGGAAAAGAAGGAAATTAATATATGTCGTTTACATATGTGCACAGACGCTTTATCTAAATTGTCTCACGTAATTCTTCCGGCAACCTGGAAAGAAAGGATTTGCCTGTGTTGCCAGTGAAGAAACAGAGACTCAGGAGAGTTGTCTAAGGTCACAGGCTTACCCGTGGTAGGATGAATCTAGCACACCTGACTCCAAAGTCTTTCCTTTTTCCATCATCTTCTTTCTTTACATGTTTCTGTCATGCCTCATTCCATAGCACCTTCAGAGACATGTAAAACATAACAGGATACCGAACAGTAAGAACCCTGGAAAATGGAAATGAAGGGCTGTACCAGTTAAAGTCAAGGCAAAGCTTGGTATACAAAGTGCATGCCATGGAGATGTGGAGAAAAGGTGCATATTTGGAACTAAGCTTCCAGATGGCAAAAGGAAAAATTGAAATGCCATCCATTACGAAGTTTACTGGGTCACCAAGATAGAAACAAATTATCTAAGAAGCACAGTATACTCTGGGCCTTGTTTTAGTTATACTACATTATATCTACCCTACAATGGATTACAAGAGCTTGAATAAAATAGAGATAATTTAGTTCCATCCCCTTATTTTCAGGTGAGCAAATTTACACCAACAAGATCAAAGTGGCACATCTGATATTCTAATGGGAAGAACGGGTGTCAGGACCTTGGTCTTCAGAGTTCTTTCCAGTGTCCTACCCTAAATGTACAGGTTAGGTCTAGAATGACACTGCACCCCATAAGCCTGCCCCGATGACAACTGTCAGGCTTTTTGTGCAGCCCAGCAGCCTGCTTCAGTCACTTGTCTTCTCCAAGAACAGGAGATTTGCTCCTGGAACCTAAGTCTGATTCTGAGGCCAACCTTCCACCCAGGGGCCTGGATACTTAGGTAATAATTGAATTTATAGTGAGTCATCTTAACAGGGGAAAAGGAATTCTTTAAAGGAAACGAGGACTTTTCCAAATAGTTGATAAACCAAAAAAGGATGATACACACATAATAAATTTTGATGGGCCCATTAGTGAATCAGGCAAAAATACAAATTGGAAGACTAAAATGTCAATGATAGAGATCTATACAATTTAAATTTATCCTTGATGGGAAAATATTGAAGTGTCTCAGACAATTAGGAAGCAGAGATGTCTTTGTGACAAGAGTTTATTGATCTAGCCAGGGACAGGGTCCCATTTGAAAATACACAAATAAGCACATCAGGAGGACAGGCATCTTAGGAAATTAAGAAAATTGGTGAATAGGTATTAAACCAACATAATTATTTATAAGCCACTAAACTAGAAGGGGGGAAAGCCAATATATAAAGATTTTATTGTTTTTCTAATAATGAATACATTATTTGGAACATTTAGCTGAGAAGCTAAGAAAAATAATGCAAGAAACCAAAATATATATCATACATAAATATTCATCTAAAGAAAAGCACAGTGCAGTAATCAGTTTTATGAAGAACAAGTCAGAGAAGACGAATTACTAAGAGGCTTATTTTGGGATGCCTCCAGAATATGTGGATTTAAATGAATCGAATTGATCCAATATTATATTTACCATTGTCTGACATGATTTTTTCTTTTTCAGAACTGAGGCATATTTTTGGACTGGCTATAGCCTAAATTTTTCTAACTTTACTCATGGAAAATATGACTGTCCAACAGCTTTAATGTTCAAAAGGGGAAAATACAACAACACGTCTATTGCATTCTATGTTCTGACAAGTGAAGTGGGACTGATATTGGATTATCTATCATAGAAATGAATATCCTGCCCATCTGCTCAAAAAAAAAAAAAATGTAGTGTAAAGTTCTTGTAAGAGTATAGACATGAATGTAAAACCTGTCATTGGTTTTAAGGTAAAAGTAACAAGCTACGTTGGAGAGATAGCATCACATATCAGAAAAAAAAAAACCCTAAATCAAGGCTGAGGGGAGTCGGACCCTTGTCCCATCTCTGCCTTTAATATGTTCGGAGAACTTGCATGAGCTAGTTTCCCAGTTTGTATATGCAATGCATAGATCAACCAGAATGATTCCTAGGCTTTCTTTCCTGCCTGAAATTAAACTGTAATTTTATTATAATCCCTGTACGTTTTATATGGACTCATTTAAAGATTGTAGTGTTCACATTACAATCGTAACACATGATACATAAAATCACATGTGAATTAAACTTTAGTCATACTCATTTAACTTCATATCACTTGGGTGAAAGGGGCAATATTTAATGGAGAGCTGCAGTAAATCTCTTTGTAAAGAAGTCTTTTATAACAAAATAATTTAGACCAATGAATCAATTCTTCTGATTTCATGTCGTTTTATTTTACAAAACTTATGTTACTCATAGCAAAATTATTTATTTATTTATTTATTTGTCCTCCACACACTAATATTCTTATTTTAATGAATTATGGTATTATAGATCTTGATAGTAACATATGGTATAGCATACATGTGTTGAACTACATATGCTTAGACTTACACTAAGTGCTGGGATATGAAAAGATATAAAGTAAGATCCCTGGCTTGACAAGATATAAGTAAGATCCTTGTCTTCATTAGACTTACAGTCTCCTTGGGGAATTAAATTATAATTTTAACTTGGTTCAAACTTACGTATATTGGTGTGTTAACTACCAGTAAAATCCTGTGACCCCAAGTTTATCAATTACACGCAGTAAAAACTCAATTAGTGTACCATTTGTTATGTTAAATAAGATTTAACTTCTCCACAGCATCAGAACTCTTTTCTATAGTTCCTCCTGCTGACCTAAAAGCCTTTGCTTCAAAGAGTTGAAGGAAAAATTTTTAAGTATTATGTAACAGATTGTCCTCCGCAGACGTAGCAGGGCCTAAAGTCACCCGTAATTATAATCAGGTCTTTCTGATCTTTCTGCCTGTCACCCGACCCCCCCCCACCCCCTTTTTAAACAGCCATGAAGGGAAGTGCTTAATGATGTCTCAGAGAAGAGAATGATCTAGAAGGACAGGTAGATGGTGTGTTAGTGATATATTCTGATGGTAGTAAGTTGACGTGAATTGCCAATGCCAAGGGATAAGAAAAACTTCAAACTACACATAATATAATGGCAATATGGGCGAGAAAATGAAATTCACCTTAGGGAGGGAGAACGAGATTTAATACATCTGGAAGAAAATAATTAGAAGCCCAGATAATCAATTGCAGAGCGCTGCCAGGAAGCATAATGTTGAAAGAGGCCAGGGGTGATTACAAATGAGTCTCAATGTTACGAGGCAACAAGAAAGGCCAGAGTAACTTGAAGCCAACAGCACCGGGGTGCCGCATCGTGATGCATGAGGTCCTGGTCTCTCTCAGAACAAGTGTGCTGGATGAGGGCACATCTGGAATCCTGAGTACATGTTTTTACACTCTGTTAGCGCAGAGACACCGAAAACCTGGAGGGAGTTTTGAAGCAAGCAACAAGGACTATTAAGAGACTAGAAGGAATAGTTTACAAGGGGAGGATTAAGGGAGGGGCACTAGCCATGGCGATGGATAGAAAACAGCACTAAATAACTGAACAAGTAAAACAAGGAGGCAAAGGGCAGGAGTGACCCATCGTGGCTGCCCCGAGAGGAAAAAACAAGAGAGCAAAACTGAACGTAACAGGAGAAAAATCTAAAAACTAATTAAGCAAGAAAACGGAAGCCAAATGGGAATTCGTTGCCGCAAAATGTGGCCGATTGGGGAAGAAAAGTATGTAACCTCTCAAGAAAGTTTTCCAAATGCACAAGCGCGGAACTCCAAGATCTCCTTGGACAGCCGAGTGGTACATTATTTGAAACCAGGATACAGCGTTGGGAGCATAATGATAACGGTGCTGCTAATAATAATACCACAGCAGCAGCAGCATTAAAAAAGCCCTTGTTATGTGCCAGGCACTGTTCTAAGCGCTTTACGTATGTTTTATTTCACTCGATTCTAACAACGACCCCGCCACTGTGCTTATGAGTATCCTCGCGTTTTCACAGATGGAGAACTGGACGTGAAGAGAGGCTAAGTAACTTGCCTGAGGATAGCTAGCAAATGACACTGCCAGGATTTGAACCCAGGCAGGCTGGCTCCAGCGTTTATATTCCAAGCCACTGTACCCTTTTACCTCTTTTAAGACAGACGGAGAGGAACGTGGGACAAAACCCCTGGGGATGAGGAGAAGGCCAGGGGAAAGAGCTGGGCCCAAGGTTATTAAGTGGAAGGTTCCTGGAAATCGTCCCCTTCTGAAGTAATGGTGGGTGTGGCCCTGGTCCACGGCCTCTGACTGGAGGTCACATTGCCTTTTGTTAGAAAGGAAAATTATCTTGTACTTTATGTGAAAAGGTGATTAGTCTCTAAAGACAAGAACCCCTCATTAGAATTCCTACTGCACACAGTCAGCTCAGAGGGAAATCCTGAGTCCTACCTGATGGGAGACCCTCTGACATTTTGTCCTACCCCTGTTTCTCAGACCTGAGTCAACTCTTCCAAGAAAATGAATCCGACCAGAAATATCAACTTCAGCCACTTATAATTCAAGTGAAAACATAAGTCTAGAATTTATAGAATCCCCAGAATACATGGAGGTCCATGAACCCCAGTGCAAGAAACAAAACTTTCAGAGCCCCTATACTATATGCAAGGATGGGAAGCAGGGGGAGTACAGAGATGAGGCAAAGGCGGTGTTGGCCCTCAGAACCCTTACGGTCTAAGGGAGATCAGCTTACGTACAAACATGACCGTAGCATGAGGAAGAAAGGGAAAATGGCACTAGAGCCGCAGAACCAAATCGCTGTAGAACCGGGCAAAGACTGAGATTGAAATGGCACCTCGTCTGGTCTTGGTAAACAGTGGGGAGAAGAGGGCAAAGCACAGGCAAAGCAGAGAGGTGAAAACCAGAGCAAATGGAGAAAATGCATTCTCTGGACACGGGGTCAAAGAGAAATGCAGGATGGAGCTGGAAAGAGGGATTTTGTCCAGATTTTGTCCAGTCAGGGTGGCCTTGAATGGCAAGCTACCAAATGAAACTTGGTTGTGCAGGTGAGGGGGACGGTCCGTCCACAATTGTTGGAAGAGGGTGATGTGACCAGAGCCAGTCTTCGGGAAGGTGGCACCAGGAGTGGAAAAAGCCTGGAGCCTGGCTAGGAGAGCTGGCAGAAGCCTGTAAGTGTTCGTGAGGGGCGTCCTGTAATCAAGGGTGGGGCAGGTTCGAGAGCCATTTTCCACCTAGAACCTGCAGGTGGTGGCGACTACTTAGCAAGGGGACCAAAGGAGCGGGTGAAATCAGGGCAGACTCTGGGGTGCCAAGTCTGGTTGACCAGGAAGGTGATTATGACACTCAGAGAATAAAAGGAATCTGAAGAAAGAAGTAATTTCCTAAGGGAAAAGGATTAATTCCGTTCTGGACGATTGTATTAGGTGCGAGTGAAACATTCAGATGGAGGTATCCTACAGGTGGCTGTGGACCAAAGATGAAAGCAAACTAGCTATCCCATAAAGACACAGAAATGATGTACTGTGGACAAGTTTACAGATTCAGAAATGCGTGCTTGAAGAGCACTATCAATAAAGTGCCTGATCCTGGGATCCGTTTTCATCTTCTCAAGCCAGTCATCCAGAAGCTGTCTTCCTTCGTGGATGTAAGTGGAGGTGTCTGGGAGACCCTGCTTAATGAACCTAGAAAGTGGCTTTGACGTGGAAGGCATCTGGCTAGCCATCGTTTCCCCCTAAAACGAAAGATTGCAGCCTTGTAAAAATCAGTAAAAGTAAAACTTGTATGCATGTGTGTGTTACATATGTATGTACATACAGGTGTAAGTGTGCATGTGTGCAACACACGTGTGCACATATACACACCTATATATACACATATAAAAATCTCTCTACTCCTTCCTACTTAAGGGGAAGGCTATCTACGTCTGCAAGCTAATAGGGCGACCAAACATCTAGGTTACCCAAAATAGTGCTTGTCTATACCCGTGTCCCTGGTGAAATTACAACTATTGGAAATAGTACCGTCCTCCTCTTGCAGACTGATTGAGTACTTCAGTTTTTAGGATTGGTTGGCTCGTAAAGAACCTTTTCAGAACAGTGCATGGAATATCACATTATAAGCTTCCTTACAAATGAAAATGTGTGTGTGTGTGTGTGTGTGTGTGTGTGTGTGTGTGTTTAAGCCAAACCTAAAAAGCTGAGAGCAGCTGCTGAGAAATAGTATTTACTTAAGAATCATACATGTAAACATGAGGATAACTTAACTACAGAACATAGTTTAGCTTTTTGTGTAGCTGAGGAATTACGGTTATGTTGCTGTTGTATTAGAATAATTTTTAAACATCATCTTGAAATAGAAATGTGTATTTTAAGTACTAATGCGAAGTTAATGAAAAACACTTTTTAAATGTATGCAGTTTGTTTATTTTCTCTGTAAGAATCATAAATGTTAACAAATTATGGGGCGCCTGGGTGACTCAGTTGGTTAAGTGTCTGACTTCAGCTCAGGTCATGATCTCGTGGTTCGTGAGGTCGAGCCCCACATTGGGCTCTGTGCTGACAGCTCAGAGCCTGGAGCCTGATTCAGATTCTGTGTGTGTGTCTCTCTCTCTGACCCTCCCCCATGCTCTCTCTCTTTCTCTCTCAAAAATAAACATTAAAAAAAATTACCTACAATTGAAGTGATTAATTATTTATCAGCAAGGCGATTTGGTCAGACATTATACACAAACTTTGGTATATTCCAGATCGCTTTATTGCACTTGTGAAGCTCTCTTGTCTAACCTGAATTTACATTCCATGGTGATAACATGGTAAATGTAATGTGATTAAAGTCAGTGAACATATGAAAGAAAGAAAGAAAGAAAGAAAGAAAGAAAGAAAGAAAGAAAGAAAGAGAAAAAGAAAGAAGGAAGGAAGGAAAAGAAAGAAAGAGAAAGAAAGAAAGAAAGAAAGAAAGAAAGAAAGAAAGAAAGAAAGAAAGAAAAAGATAGTACCCTCTTTCTCAAAAATATGCTAACAATACATTTTTGGGACCCTTCTAATAGTTACAAGGTATTTGACTTCAAAATCTAACCCATTTTGTTCCCAAAACTCCAACCTGCCTTTCTCTCCCCTTTGCCCCTCTCCTGTCATCATCTGTGGCAGAGGACCAAATTCAAAGTTTTTCTCTGAAAGGATCAATAAGTCTTGTTGCACAGTGGCCTTTCTTGGATGTGTGACATGCCAGAGTTACAAATATGAAGCCCCTCCAGTGCCCTCTTCGATGAGCAGTGGTGTGCATGTTTATGGCCCATGTACTTCTGTTGCACTATAATTCTATGAAAATTAGCCATCTGTGTAGTAACTCTATGTTATCAGGATTTTTAATTATCAGTAATAGACCTATGCATTCATGAAATACACATAATGTAAACACCGATGCTGTAAAATGCGTGTGACATAAAAACCCTTACCATGTGCCATAGAAATGGAGTTTACCATGGTTCCTCGATTTGGAAAATTTGGATATGTGAAAACAAAGACAAGCTTTTCTATAGTGTTTTTACAACTCAAAGAGTGAATAGTTTTTACAATTCTCAAATAGTGAAATTAGGAAACTTATTTTATCACAAAGAGTGAACTTTCAGTCTTCCAGTATTTGCCCAGAGGTAGCATTCTAGATTTCTATTGGCTACTTCTCTGTCACATCAACTTAACAAAAGGGTAATTCTGCTATTATCCCAGCACAGCCACAAGAAATAGATGTACCCGCAGTATCGTGATCATTATGGTAATTTTATTGAACGATAATCCATGTACTTGGGTGTGATGTTTATTTATTTGAAAGGAAAATGCTTGTGTGTGTCACTTGGCCAAAGAATCAAGAGTATTACACTATTGTTGTTTTGACATCCACTGTTACCTAGGTTAACTTTTGTTTTACTGCCTCTTTTTCAAGTCATAATTTCATACTTATGCATTTATGCATTTATTTGTGATTAATCATTTCATATGAGAAAATAATCCTGTTTTTTCCCATTGCAGCCTTTTTTGGAAAATACCTCAATGAATATAATGGCAGCTACATCCCTCCTGGGTGGCGAGAATGGCTTGGATTAATCAAGAATTCTCGTTTCTATAATTACACTGTTTGTCGCAATGGCATCAAAGAAAAGCATGGATTTGATTATGCAAAGGTAATTTTCAGGCACTTTCACACTGCATCAATTTACTTTATGTGTAATGGGGAAAAGCCATTTTCAGTGAGTTAAGTTATACATGAGATTGGCTTTCTATGTTCTCACAATGTTAGAATGAGAAATTTTAAGGTAATTTTAAACTCCAGGCAAGAAAAAGATTTTCAAGGAACACTGACTTTGACTAGTGATTTTTTTCCCTCATTAGGATGAAAGGCAATCAGCCTCTGATGAAAGTTATCATCAAGAAAATCATAGATCTCTCCACTCTGTCTTGTGATAATTTTTGATTTCTCTGCGCTCCAGAGGATTGGTCCACATAATCAAATGTTCATCTTGTACCATTTTGCTTTTCATTGGGGTAAAACTATATTTCGTCCATGGCTTCACGTTTAGATGTAAGAGTAAGAGCAGACAAGTGCAATAATCGAAGGTCGAGAAACCACGGTCCTTTCTCTTACTCCTGTGGGAGCAAGCTTTGATACATGGCAAGGACACACCTGCCCCATGGCGACTCGAGTCCATGAAAGTGTCTGAGGCTATCAGTCCTAGGATTTCCAAACCAGTTCATAGACACTGAAATCGACATGTCCCTTGGCTCTCTGATAAATAGATCCTAGATTAGACTTTTTTAAATTCACAAACGTTTTGTGATTGCCAACTTAAAACAAAACAATTTTCAGAGGACAAGAGTGAAGGGGGTAATATCTTTGAATTTAGCCTGCTAGTTAGCCTAAAATATGCTCTTCCCTTATAGCCGCGCCCATCTCTTCCTCGCTTATCTAAAAGAAGCTGACAGTCTGCTCTATCCAGCATAGATCGCTACGAAAGAGCCATTGGTAGAAGTCAGAAAGAGGGAACTTGATTTAATTTTGGCACAGTGCTGCCTTTATGCTTGGCCCAATTTGAGCCCAAGGAACTTGGTTGGAGATGAGGTGTAAGCCTCGCTCTTTGGTATCCCTCAGAAAACAATGAATGCAAATGAAATTCACAAACATTGCTAATAGGATTCCAGACTCATCAAAGTCGAGAGCTGGCAGGGACCTTGGAGGCAGATTTGAGCAATGTCCTACAAAGTGCACTAATTGTCACTGCTATCATTTTTTATCTGTGGGGATGCTTTCATGCTCCTTGTTCAAGCTATTAACCTTTCTTTCCCTGTTGTCCTAAGGAGAGCAAAGTAATCAAGATTCCCTCCAAAGACTAAATTAGCGTAACTTGCCCATTATCACAGCTGATTAAGTGTCAAAGACAACTGTGTCCAAAAAGAATATATGGCGCTTTTTTTAGTGAGAAAAGGAATGAATCAGACACTCCCATGGAGGAAGGTGATAGCCTGTGGACTTGTCCTAACAATGACATGTGACACAGATTTCCTCCCTTGGGCACTGCTTTGGCAGCTGTTCTGGTCCTTGAATCTACATGTGATTAGTCATGCCTGGAAGCCTCCACCATGGTGAACGTTGTCTGGGCACTTTCTGAATAAAGTTTGTACTGGAACTCCAGGCCAATGATACCCACTTGGAGGAAGCAGGTGGTTTAATTTAAAATTTTCATCATTCCTCTTCATTCCATTTCTTCCTTCTCCCTTACAGAGTTGCATCAGTCCCTCAGACTGTGGCTTAAGTCATTTTATTAAGAAGTCAGGCCCAAATGCCAGCAGCTGTATCATTTTAGTTGTGCAATTAACAGTATAATCTGCAGGAAATCAAATGCTCCCCATATTTAGTGTTTCAAGTAAATTAATTGATAAAATATTGCAGCTTTTCCCTGTGTACCCAGATTTTGGCTATGGCTTTCATTAGCAATTAATTACTGTGTAATTCCCACAGGTGAAATTTTAATTTAAAGAAAAGACCTTTGCTTTTGTTTGTGCATGTGGCTTTGTGTGTGTGTGTGTGTGTGTGTGTGTGTGTGTTTGTTCTGCAACTGTGAATTTGTAGTGGGCGTGGGTGTTTCCTGCCCTTGAAGTAATTAATTTTTTTGTCAACGAATTACATCAATGAAACCTGAGAATGAAATATGTATCCGGTGTTTCATGTTCTCTAGCATTTGGATTGCCAGATCTGATCATTATCTTGGACAAACAGAACTTGACTTTTTTTCTTTCTTAATTGCTAAGTTGTGCTTTACTTAAAATAAAATTTTTGCGTGTTACCAACCTAGCAGCCCTAGCAAGTAACTGGCAACCGATTTTCTCTGTTAGGGAAGATGTTTTGCTGCTTTGGGAGTCATTTTCCTTCCTGCTTTAGACCTTATCTCTTCGTTCAGGGAGATGCTTCTGAAGAAAGCAGTATTCAAATGTGATCTGATGAATGTCACCTTTTGTAATTTTTGTTTTGTGTCAAATGTATGTTTCAGGACTACTTCACAGACTTAATCACTAACGAGAGCATTAATTACTTCAAAATGTCTAAGAGAATGTATCCCCATAGGCCCATTATGATGGTGATCAGCCACGCTGCGCCCCACGGCCCCGAGGACTCGGCCCCACAGTTTTCAAAACTGTACCCCAACGCTTCCCAACACATGTGAGTAATAACATCCGTTCTGGGACCTGCTGAACACAGGCCTTTCCTTTGCTCTCCACCTCCCACCTCTCCCTCACCCCATTTCCTTCCACACCGTGTCTCCAGAGGCCGGAATACCAGCTTCTGACATGAGACCATGGCGCAGGCTGGCCACAGGGCCTTCTCTAGTGGTGTTGTTAGGAATCATATTTCCAACATGTATAAGTAGCCAAATAGAAAGGAAGAGAAGCACATAGGCTTACTGGGGGAAATTTTTATCAAGTGTTCCCTTCAGTTGTCTTAAATACTATTCCTGAGCGTGACCTAATAATAAAAACAACGATCCAGTGGTATGCTTTTCATAGCAACAGACTGGCGATCCCTGGTCTGGTTGTAGAAACGCGGGGTTATTTTCTAGGTGAATAGTGTCGTAGCTTTGCTACAGATGTGCAATTAGGATTGCTGCAGAAAGCTTGAATGGGCTTGCCCGAGAGGCCTTCTCAGGTCACGGCTTTAAAATACCTGATGTTTCTTTTTGAGAGGCAGGATCCTTGGTAAGGAGGGGCGGGGAGGCTCGGGGAGGGGGCTGATGGTGTGGGGGTCTGAGGCAGAGAGCAGAGAGCTGCGTTATGCTGATGATTCTCACTAGCCCAGAGTGGAAAAGTCTAGATGCTTTGGCAGCAAAGAACATGAGTTTGTTTTGTACTCTGTCGACATGCTTCCTTCCCACCCATGGCAATAACATGCGGGCTTCCCTACAGAGCAGTTGGCTCTGTGTCTGCTAAAGGATCGGCCATCAGACAGGTAGGGAACAGGGAACTGATATCTGTTTCTTTCATCACTAAACCTCCAAAATTGGCTCTTAATCTGTTTATGCTTAAATATCATCCGTTTTCATCCACACTGACTTCCCAGCCACAATCCCAGACAGAAAGAAAATAGATTAAATGTATTTATGAAAAGAGAAGCACTGAAGGCACCATCGTTGCTGATCATTCCATATCCCTGAAGAACCTTTCCTGATTTCTTATTTCTTATAACGAATAAACTGATCACTTTTGGTCAGTGGTACTTAATGAGTCTTGATCACATCAAGTGATTTAGAAAGAAGGAAGGGGATCAGAACTGACAGAAGATAGGAACTAGCAGTAGATATAAAGCCAGGACGGATATCCTACCGAACATGCCCAGTGGGATAGGAGGAGGGAGGTGTTTTAGTGCAGACAATACTGTCAACAAATAAAGAAGTTTGCCCCAGCACCTGGGGAATGTGGTCTGGATGACTCACTGTGTTTGGGAAAGACCTCTGTGGTTGGATATATAAGTCTCTGAAGGTCTACCTACATATAACCTTGCGACTAAATTCATGAGTGAAGCCCACAAGTGGCAAGTGGCTGTCCATTACAGATCACTTACAGATTCAGCAACCTGCTGGTTCAGAAGTCTCTACCAGGTTCTTCCGTGCCTCTTTCCTTTTCTTTTTTTTAAATGTTTATTTATTTATTTTGAGAGACCGAGAGAGAGCCCATGCGCACCCACACGAGGGAGGGAGGGGCAGAGAGAGAGAGAGAGAGAAAGAGAGGGTCAGAGAGAATCCCAAGCAGGCTTCATGCCGTCAGCACAGAGCCTAACACAGGACCCAATCTCATGAACCGTGAGATCGTGACCTGAGCCGAAATCAAGAGTAGGAAGCGTAACCAACTGAGACACCCAGGCATCCCTCTCTTTTCTTTTGAATCAGAAATCAGTCTGTGTAGGTTCTGTTGTTGCCCTGGCAGATTCCCAGCCTATGGTGGCTTTCTCCAACTGTAAACATTGCCGGTGTTTTCCCGAGTTTGAGGAGAAGGGATTGACAAAATGTGGTGTTTTATGGCTCCTTAGAAGTCATCCTGCCTTTGAAGCTTCCAGGCAAGGTCCTGGGCCTCCAGAAGAATCAGCCACAGGTCAAAAGGTTCTGACGGCTCAGTGGCATGCACAGACAATTGTGGGAAGAGAGGAATCTGCAGATTTCTTAGGGCCTTAGTGATAACTAAAAAGCAGCATCTCTGACTCCAGCAATTAAAAATTCTATTTGACTCCACAGATATTTACGAGTAGTGCTATATAGTACGGCAAGAATGTAGGCATGAGGAAGACATGAGTGCCAACATTGGGGAACCAATAATCAAAGACAGGGATTGGCACGCTGGGGTCAAATCCAGCTTGCCACCAGCTTTTGCTAATAAAATTTTACTGGAATACAGCCATGCCCATTGATTGATGTGTTATCTGTGGCTGCTTTCGCAATTCAACAGCAGAGTAGTTGTGGCAGATACGCTATGGCCTGTGATGCCCAAAATATTTACTCTCTGATCCTTTACAGAATAAGTTTGTCCCCAACCCCTGCTCTAGGCAGGGGATGGGCAAGTGTCCAAACAGCCATATCACCGGTAGGAACAGAAGTGGTGAGTACTAGGGAAGGCATCCAAGGAGCTACGGAAGTTTGGGGGAAGACCCATTCACATCTTTTAGGGGAACAAGGAAAAGTCGTGGAGAAGCAGACATTCAGAATGGGCCTCAAAGAATGGGCAAAATTTCTGCAGCTGATCCTGTAGTTTGGGTAGATGACCTCAGGAAGACAATGTGGCACGGACAGGTGGTCGCCATGTGAAGTAAGGCGACCTAAGATGTGACCTAAGAGAATGGAGTGCAAGGAAAGCAATAAGGGTTAGAGCTAGAAAGGGAAACTAGCAGAATTTTGAGGGCTTGAATGGATTTGTATGTAAGCATAAGCAGAGAGTCACTGGAGGTCACTTGGGAGGGTAGTAACTTGGTCGTTTTCACATGTAAATTGTTTCAGTTATTTCTTTTTGTTCAAATGGACCACGAGTGTGCCTTACTTGTGATTCTATAAAGCAAAATCTACACATGACAGAGCGAAAAATATTTAGGCCTTTGAGACAAACAGCCTGGGTTCCTTTTTCATCGGTCCTCCCTAAGCAATTTTTTTAACCTCTAGGCACCTCCATTGTCTCATCTGTAAAATGAGGATAATACTAGCATGTTGACAGGATGTCACGAACAAAAATTAAGAGAGGAAGCGTAGCTAAAGTCCCCACAGAGGGCCCGGGACACAGATGCCACTTCAGAGATGCTAATTCTTAGTGTTCCTTTCTATCAAGATGAACCACATAAAGCCACTCTTTCTTGATTCCATCTTTCTTGACCTACAAAAATCTCAATTTCATTAGGCTCAACCCGTGTTTAGGGGAAGCAACTGAAGAATTGACAAGTTGATACATGTCCGTTGTGATGTGACAAATCTCCTGACAGGCTAAGCCTCACACTGTGATGAGCCTCTCACACCTGGCCATTCCAAAAACACAGACAGGCTAAGCACCAATCTGGGCCGTGTTATCTTTTCCAGGTGCAAAGTGTGCTCAAGGAGCAAGGGCCAGTTAGGAGAACACCCTTCACCATAGAAAATGAAAATCCATGTGGTTGATTAAGTGATTCAGCTTCTCTTTGCTGCTAAGCCTTGGGCTTCGGTGCACCTAGGATGGAGAGATCTGTTGTGTCTCCTGTGGGTCTTAGGAGCCTCAAGACCCTGGCATCTTAGTGGTAAAGGTTTCCCCTAACTGATGCTCACTCGAGGAAGGGGCTGGGGTGAGTCGGTGTGTGGCTCTTGTCCCTGAGCGACTGCCCGCGTTCACGGTTCAGTCTGTAGACACGAAGAGTGAGACAAATGAAGACAGGCTGCTAACTGTGGTGCATGGGGCTCCTGAATGGCCGGTTTCCTTAGCGAAAACACGAGCCACACATTCAAGCAAAGGGAGGTAAGCAGTTAAGTACTTTGCAGAAATGTTTGGCAAGGCCCTGAAAACACTGAGAAGCTGTAGACGCTCCCTTTTTGAGAGAAGCAGGTAACACGAACACGCTCCTTTAGGTCACCTTCCTTGGTGGTCATGCATCATCCAGATGCCTTTCACGTGGCCCAGCGTTGTAGTTATCTGACCCTCGCAGACCGGAGTGAATGCATTGTGTTTCCACGGTGTTTTCCATTCCCAACAAAGGAAGGAAGCCAGGCCAATACTGGCTTATTGGCTTTACGCACTGAGGCTAGAGACTATGCCCACTGACTAAGAATGTGGACAGATATCGACCACGCGTGACATGGGGCAGTGTTTAATCAGAAGCAGCTTGGCTGTTCACGGCCTCGGTGATATCTGAGGGAGCCTCCATCAAAACATCACACATGATAATCCTTATCCTAAAGCCCTTCACTATGGGGAAGACCCTTCTGTGCTTTTCAGTAAATCATCTCCCCAGTAGCCTCATACTAATTCTGTACCCTCACTCTCGCTTTGACATAGCTTTTCTCTCCTGGCCTCCGTGATGTGATAACATGAATCAGTGACAGGAAAGGAGATTCCATTTACCTACCTGATGAGTCTGTGGGAAGCCAAGAGACTCCTTTGTCACCTTCCTACCAACCCTGTCCCTATCGACTTCAATTTTTTTTTGTTCTAGGTCAACACTTCTTTCTCCCCCTCCCCGGAAATGTGTGTAATTGTGCATGTGTGTGTGTGAACACACACATGCGCGCGCACACACACACACACGAATTCAAGAGAAATCTAAAATCTTGGTAGAACAATCCAGGTGCACTAACTTGCAAGGATCATTCTGAAACTGTGGTTTGGGGATGACATAGTATGTTAAAGGGACAACTAACTACCTCTGTGTAAGCTTCAGAACAAAGTTTCTGAAACACCTTTATTATCTGAAGTTGGAAAAAAGGGTTTTTACTTAAAAGAGTTTGCACATTCTTACTTCACTTCTTCCACAAATCCATAAAAGAGAAAGAAAGTGCTTTTGGAAAGGAGAGAATTGTGTTTATTTTTATTTTTTTAACGTTTACT
This sequence comes from Panthera tigris, assembly GCF_018350195.1. Taxonomy (NCBI): domain Eukaryota; kingdom Metazoa; phylum Chordata; class Mammalia; order Carnivora; family Felidae; genus Panthera; species Panthera tigris. The sequence goes on from NC_056676.1 coordinate 20,017,667, forward strand.
TATTTATCTTGAGACAGAGAGAAAGAGAGAGTGCGAGCAAGGGAGGGGCAAAGAGAAGGGGACAGAGGACCCGAAGCAGGCTCCAGGTTCTCAGCACAGAGTCCCATGCGGGGCTCGATCCCACGAAGCACGAGATCATGACCTGAGCTGAAATCAAGAGTCAGATGCCTAAGCGACTGAGCGACCCAGGTGCCCCGGAGATGAGGGAATTTTAAATTCTCCATAAAATCTTTAATTTGGGCAGAACCAATTTCTCCTTTCCTATGTCCCCACTTTGTTCTTCTCTCCATCATTGAGTACATATCCCATTGCACTGGCTATTTACCAGACCCTTGAAGGCAAATTGCACACCCCCAGGGGGCAGCATTCACACAAGACAATGGTGCCCTGGGGTGATGCAAGACAGCTCTTTCCTGAAGGCGGTCACACTTTGCACCTCTCCCTCCTGGGCCTGGGGCACATGGCTCCTGCCGCCTTCCCTGCATGATACATTTTTCTGTAGTAAATGAATAAGCGTGTTGACTCCACCACCTACGTGACATTAGAACACTTTTAATAGTATAAAAATATTGAGGCAATCAGTTTTATGAATTAAAGGACACTTAGAGATCATCTAATGCCATGAATTTTTAGATTAGAAACTGGAGGCCCAAATTCTATTTAAAAAAATAAAAGACCCAGGTCAAATGGCTTTACCCAGGTCACATAAGAGGTAGGAAAGGACAAAGCTGGAGCCAAAACTCCATTCTCTTGGCCCCAGGTGATCTTTCTGCTGCACCAGTCTTGCTCAGTATGACTCACAGTCACGGTTAATATTAGAAATGGTTCCTGTGTGTGTGTTTGCACAATTCTATCGGAGTTTGCAGTACCTTAGAAGACTTTATAAAATTAGTCTCCTGATATACCTATAATCAAGATCATTTGATATTATTCTGCCTGTATTCAAATGTTACCCACCTAAAGACATTTGAACTCAGGTGGGGAATATCTCCACAAAGTCAATTAAATAAGTTCAATTTGAGTGAAAGCTGAGACGGTGCAACTTGGGAGATTAAGTATAGAATTTCCAATTTAATGCTTTGAGTGTGTGTCTTAAATCTGTATAACTGGCTTATTCTGGGAATTGAAACTTATTTCATTTCTTAGAGAATGATGGTCCTGCTACCAAGACCCTTTACGAGTTAGATCATTAGAGTTTTTGTTGTTGTCCAAGACTAAATAACAAATGAAGAAAACACATGTTCAAATATAAAACACTAGAAAGGTATTTCTTTTCACTGGGTGACAGCAAAGGCCATCAGCAGTAAAAATGAACTGCTAAATTCTGTGTAATCCCCTGAATATAGATTTAATATACAACACGTGTGTTTCTTGAACCTATTTCTTTTCTGGGAAGAATTCTTCTCCCCAAATACCCACCCATCAAACAGAAAGGTGACATTATTGATTTTCAGAATTCTTATTCTTGTTATGCCAATAAGCAACACAAGAAAGAAAATCAAAGCCCAAAGAGAATTAGCATTGATGGAAAAGGTCGAACTTACAAATGTGTGGTCTAAAGGATCTGTGATCTAGTGCGAAGCAATAAATCCAAACAAATAATGACTGCAGAAAACCAGTGTGCAGAGAAGCCTTACTGGGGAACGTTAACATTTTAAATATAGGAATAGTCTGTTGAGGGCTACAGGCATGTTTTGTGCCTGGAACGCACACTTACAGGTAAAATCCTTCTCTGAATAGACAACAAGAAGTCTTACCAGATCAAGCATATGGATTTTTTTTTAAGAAAGCAACAGAAACTTGGGGCGCCTGGGTGGCTCAGTCGGTTAAGCGTCCAACTTCAGCTCAGGTCGCAATCTCACAGTTTGTGAGTTCAAGCCCCGCATCGGGCTCTGTGCTGACAGCTCAGAGCCTGGAGCCTGCTTGGGATTCTGTGTCTTCCTCTCTCTCTCTCTGCCCCTCCCCCACTCAAGCTCTGTCTCTCTCTCTCTCTCTCTCTCTCTCTCGCTCAAAAATAAATAACATTTTAAAATATATTTAAAATATTAAATAAAAATATTAAATAAAAAAAAGAAACGCAATCTGTTCATTTGTCCTCTCACTTTTAAAGCAGACAGCTAGTGTTACCTACGCTTTTTGCTGCTACACCCAGTTTGCTTCAGAGGGTCAGACTTTGTCTTGTATTGTCAGCAGGTGTGGACACAGAGCAGCTGGTAGGACGCACTTGAACGGGAACCAGAAACGGCTAATGTTTTAAATCAAGACGAATGTTAAGGATCTTAGGACTTAATTTTGAGAGAAAGAAATATATGTGCCAGATGTTTTAATGACTGGGATTTTGAGGAACTTCTTGGGGACTGTGATGCAGGACTCTGGTCATTAGGATATCATGGAAGAAGTTCCAGCCCCAGCCCATTCTTTCTGAGTCACTTCTGTACACTTCACTTTCTCATTTGTAAAATGGGAATGAGATGTCCTCCTACCCTCCAGGGTTGCCACAACAACCAAAAGAGCTATTAAATGATCTTTCCTAGATACCTGTATAAGATCTTTCCCAGCTACCGGTGAGTATGGGTATGATGTGGTCCCAGGATTTGTTCTCTGGAGTCACTGAAGTCTCTTCGAATCCTCACCAAATACTGTAGCTGGTATTCCCATTACATAGATGAAGAAACAGAGGCTTAGAGGAAAAAAAAAAAAAAAGTTGCCCACGATCACACACCAGTAAGTAACAGGGCTGGGATGAGATTTTGGGTCTGATCCCAAAACATTCTGGAGCAATTGATTATGTGATTTTACTCTTTTCCCTAAAACAGTTACCTGCTTCTTTCAGTGGTTTCTGTTCCAGCTGACAGCTCCAGGTCCTGTTTGAATAATTGTGAGTCAGTTCTTTGGGAAGCAAGCCTTAATTATCACTGGGGGACAGAAGGCTGCATCTTCCAGGAATCTGGCAGACCCCGGCAGGAGGCAACCACAGGTCTTTGGCAAAAGATCACTTTTCAACAACATTGTCAATTGCAGCGACCCCCGAACTTACACCTGCAGGTCCCCGAACAGCTGCCGTTCTGTGGGAAGCAGTGGCAGTCTGTCTTCCTTTAAAAGGCAAATGTGTACCCCCCCCCTTGCCCCCTGCTGAGATCTCACCTGGGATTTCATCCCCAGAGCTGGGGGTCAGCTCCCCACTTCGAGAAATTAAGGGGGGTGGGGAATAAAGGCAACGGTTGGGGGTGGGGAAGGACAGCTCTGACAACAGACCTGAACTCTCCTTTTAATATAAGCCAGATTTAACATATGTCATTCTGTAAATCTGGGAGTCCAATTTGAGGCTTGTAATTTGCTGTGACCTTTCCCATTCCTCCAAGTAGATGGAATTGTGCCAAGCACATCAAGGTAACCGGTAGAAGATATAATTTGCCCGCTGTGAGCCTTCGTTCTGGTTCCCTATTGTAGTTTTTATTTGTGTTGAGGTTTTGTGGTTTTAAAAAAGTCAACTCGATTTATTTTAAAATTAAGGCAAACCAACATCAAAGGCAGTAAGAGGAAGATGTTTAGGTATTACAAAGAAGCCTGTGTAATCTTTTATAGCCGTATTCTTTTTCAGGGCACGTATCAGTAAATGGTTAGGGGACCTTTCATGACCCACTTGCTATATTTCTCTGACCTCGAGCTACCCCCACGGGTGAAAATCCTTTTCCTATGGGGTTTAGAAGCCTCCCCTCTCCTCCTCCTCAGCCTCTCAATCTAATCCTGTTTGTACCACAACATGCCGCGTGAAGAATAAGAAACAGGGCTTACATTCCTTTCTACTGCACAAGCTCCTGAGATGCGACAGGCTGATCCTGCCTGTGTTCACTTTTAGATATGAGGAACCCTTTCAGGCCAAAAAAAAATGGGACCAAGTGGTTCATGAGTCATTTATTGGGGAAGCAGAAGAAAGCTTATATGGAAAGTTTCTCTTAAAAAGAATGGCGGGCGATACCTGAAGAGCTTGTCTGGTTTTTAATGTGACAGGATTTTCTCAACCCAGACACTTATATAGAATGTATTTATTTATTGGTTTATGTAGGAAACTCATGTGCCTCTGTACTAGGCACTTTTAAGTGATATAGAGATAGATAGATAGATAGATAGATAGATAGATTTATTTCTCAAAAGAGCTTTTGAGGAAAGGTACTATTATCTCCATTTACAGATGAGCAAATTGAACCACACCTGCTTTTTCTACTCTGCAAATCTGTCCCTTTAAAAAAGGAGTTGACTTACACTAACTACTGAGCACAATTTATACAATTTTAGGTACAGTGCCTTCTGTGTTCAGTGTTATATTGGTATTTGTGCTGTCGTAGTTCTGCTAGTTAACCAGCATCCATACTGATCATCAGGGTAATTTTTTGTGCCAAGAAGGTCTGTGGTACCAAAACGATGTTTTCAACTATCGAAAGAGAAGTTCTGTAAATCCACCGGCAGAAGAAAATGTATAATAACAGGCAGCATTTATATAGCTCAGTATACAAGTATGTATCCCAGAAACTCCAGGTTTACCCCAAGGGAAATTGATATCACAACAAACCAGAAGGGTACATGTCAATATCCCTGAATTCACCTGGCTTGCAGCTACTGTTTCTCTGGCTTTATAATGTAAATGATGGCAGAGGGTCATCTTCATTTGTCATCATCCACAATTTTTCACTGAGAGGATCCTCCCCTCAGTGGACAGTGGCTACCAACTTTCTCAACCAACATAGATGGTTACTTGTTCTGTGAGACCAGTTACTTGTAAAGTTGGGGTTCATAGAAAAGCAGTCTCAGATATAGGAAGCACCCCGCACTTCATTTTTTCTTTCATTTTGTTAGAGTAAATGGGCTCTGGAATGGAGTCCGGGATCTACCACCTGATGACTTTGTTAATCTGAGGAAATTGTTTAACTTTGCTAGGCCTCAGTTTTCTCAACTGTAAAATAGGAATGATAAACCTACTTCTTTCTTTTTTTTTTAATTTTTTTTTCGTGTTTATTTTTGAGACAGGGAGACAGAGCGCGAGTGGGGGAGGGGCTGAGAGCGAGGGAGACACAGAAACCAAAGCAGGTTCCAGACTCTGAGCTGTCAGCATAGAGCCCGATGCGGGGCTCAAACCCACGGAACCGTGAGATCGTGCCCTGAGGCCGAAGTCGGACGCTTAACCGACTGAGCCACCCAGGCGCCCCAGATAAACCTATTTCTAAGAACAACAGAGATAATTGAATCAGTTAAGGTGTACAAAACAACTCAAAACCCAACACATGGTAAATACTAAGTTTTTAATATTAAACAACTTCTGCATGCTTAATAACATCTAAGGAGAAAGTTCAAGTACATTGTAGTCTGGCAGAGGTAAAATATACACGAGTAATTCTCAGTGGGAGAATTACTCTAGTATAGATATGTACTTTGGGAATATGAGGTGGCAGCATCTAATGGTCAAGAGATTTGGGTTAGATGATATCAAAAGGAAGGGGACATTTTGTGGGTCCCCAATGGAATGTGTGGGACACCACTTGGGTGTCTGCAATAAATTAAATAGAAGCTTGAACCAAGATGTTTGAAAGTAATAGGACCCACCACCCTGTAGTTAAGAAAAATTGGGCTCTGCACCGATATTGATTTGTCTATTAAAAGAATAGCTTTATTGATCAGCATGTATATTGCAGGCGTAGAATTGGTTATAATTCCAGCAAATCCAATTAAATTAATAGTATCTATATATAACCTATGTATCCTATATATAGGAAGGGGAAAAACTCATAGAGACTAGATATATAAGTAATCAATAAAACAGCCCAGTAAACTCAAGAGAAAAGATATATTGAAATTATGATTATTATTACCCATATTTGTGACTATATCTAATAGCCCAATTAGCAATGAAAATTTACGACTTAATATCACCATGAAAACTTTCCTTTCTGTATTACTGAGTTTTATCTGTAGATATTACAATACCATGATCATCTTGATGTGTTTTTACACATTTTATTCGATGAATCCAAATGAACTTACACTAATTACTTTTTTAGCTACCGCTCTTGGTTTTATAAGGTTGAATGCACATGCCTTTAGAGGATGTGTGCTGTTTGGGGTGGTGAAGATTTTAGCTTTTCCTATAAACATAGAAGGTACATGGGAGAAAAAAAATACTTTAGCAATGTGTAAATGACCTTTCCGAAATGATTGTTTTACAACCTTTAACTTGAAATATTTCTCCAAATGACTAAAAATATGTATAGTAAGAATTCTCTCTGGATATTTTCAGAACCCCTAGTTACAACTATGCACCAAATATGGATAAGCACTGGATTATGCAGTACACGGGGCCCATGCTGCCCATCCACATGGAATTTACAAACGTTCTACATCGCAAAAGGCTTCAGACTTTGATGTCCGTAGATGATTCTGTGGAAAGGGTAAGCATACCAGTTTGCCTCGGTGATAGATTTTGGTCCAGCTGCCTTTGTGCGGACCCATTCTTGCCAATTCTGTTTTTGTTTCATTGTTGTTTTTGAGAGAGAGAGAGTATGCATAAGTGTTCAGTGATTTTATCTACCCTCCCTTATCTTGACCCCTTCTGTTAACTCTCCAGGCCACACTGCCTTTGGAGCCAGTGGCAAAGACGAGACAAAAATCAAAACACCATAAATCAAGGGCTACACTCACAAATACCCTCAAGAATTAAGCAAATAATGTAAATACCTAAAGCTGGTCTCGTATGAAACAATAGGGAATGGTGGGGATTATGGTGAACTTTAAGTGTCCCCATCTATAACAGGAAGCAACCACCCAGCTCCAGCTAATTTTCGCCATGTAGAAAGGTAGATCCCGTATCATGAGGTCTTCTGACTTTTTTTAAGGAAACCAGAAATGCAAACATTTTATGTGAAATTTCCTGAATTTTAAAAAATTAACAGAAGCCGAATAAAACTTGTCTACAGGCTGGATCTAGTTGGATCAGGCCCAGAAGCAGGCTGTTTTTAACCCTTGATAGCCATATAAGAGTGACGAAAAAAATCAACAATGGATTTTTCAACGTAAAACTGATGTGAGGTGGTAGAGGCTGTTTTGTGGAGGGTTTCTTTTGAAAAACAGGTGCACAAAATCTTTAGGAAGAATGTGCCAGATTCAAAAAGTTACATGTCAACTCTATCATTGGACTTCTTCCCTCCAGAATTGTAAGCAACTTGAAAATGTAGGTAGTGATCGTGTTTCTTGGTCTTGTTAAAAGAACTCTTGCCTTTAAAAATTAATGGGGAAAAAATTGGGGAGAAATCATGGCAACACTATCGTCATCTTGCACATCTCGTCTCTGTTGTATTTCAGTTGTATAATATGCTTGTGGAAACGGGGGAGCTGGAGAACACTTACATCATTTACACGGCTGACCACGGTTACCATATTGGGCAGTTTGGACTGGTCAAGGGGAAGTCCATGCCATATGACTTTGATATCCGTGTGCCTTTCTTTATTCGCGGTCCGAGCGTAGAGCCAGGATCAATGTACGTATTTCTCTGCTTGCAACGTTCAGCTGAGCTGTCGTGGCTCGTGTATATCTGAGCGAATTCGGTCGCCAATCTCAGTGTCTGGTTTCTTTTCATCCAAAACAGAAAAGGGTGTGTGTAGGTTGGTAATTCAGAAAATGAAAACCTTTTTCCCCCTACAACGTGTTAAATGAACTAAGAGAAAGGAAAATTAACTACCTTTAAAGAGAAAGGAAAATTAACTACCAATGTTTATTTCTGTCACATAGACCAGAATCCATGTCATATGGGCTGTGTACACAGACACAAAATGTGGTCATTAGGGACACCACCTATACCTTCTTTGAATCAGAGATACACTGTCTTTAAAAAATAATAATAACCACTGCCTGCCTTTTTTTTTTAAGTTTATTTATTTATTTTGAGAGAAACAGAGAGAATGTGAGTGGGGGGAGGGGCAGAGAGAGAGAATCCCAAGCAGGCTCCACGCTCTCAGCACAGAGCCTGAGTCAGGGCTTGATCTTACAAAACTGTGTGACTGGGGTGCCTGGGTGGCTAGTCAGTTAAGCGTCTGGTTCTTGGTTTCAGCTCAGGTCATGATTTCATAGTTTCGTGGGCTCGAGCCCCGAGCCAGGCTCTGTGCTGACAGCACGGAGCCTGCTTCGGATTCTCTCTGTCCCTCCCTCTCTCTGTCCCACCCCATTCACGCTGTCTTGTCTCTCTCAAAATAAGTAAACTCAAATAGGGGTTGGGTGGGGGGTGTCCTCTGGGTGTCTCAGTCGGTTAAGCATCCAACTTTGGCTCAGGTCATGATCTTATTGTTCATGAGTTCAAGCCCTGTGTCGGGCTCTGTGCTGACAGCTCAGAGCCTGGAGCCTGCTTCAAATTCTGTCTCCCTCTCTCTCTGCCCCTCCCCTGCTCATACTCTGTCTCTGTCTCTCAAAAATAAATAAATTTTGAAAAAAAAAATTTTTTTAAACCAACTGTGAGATCATGACCTGAGTCGAAATCAAAAGTCAGTCACTTAACCAACTAAGCCACCCAGGTACCCCCAGCCCCTGACTTTTAGCATTTTTTTTTTCAATTATTAATAAAGAAAAATTTTTAAAGAATATAACATTTTAAGAAACATGGTTTTCATTTAGAAGAAAAACATCTTCAAGGAGTGAAGTTCTATTTCTGCACCCCTCTACATCTCTATTTTCCCATCTTAAAATGGGTTTTACACGTCCTGCTGGTCACATCAGAATGTTCTGTGTAAAATAAGATAATGTACATGAAACACTTACGGAAAGAATAAAAGAAAAGAATGCAAGTAGAATTCGAAATCTGGAATGGCCTTAAGGAGCATCTAGCCCGGACTCCTGATCTAACAAGGAGGAAACTTGGCAGATAGAATTAAGTGCCTCTCGCAGAGTTCCCGATTCTGCAGCGGCATTGGGGCCCAGAAACCAGATATCCTGAATCTCACCTGCGTGCCTCTTCTGCCGCCACATTGCACTACATCCTGGGAGAAGGGAGAAGGTGATGACAGCAGAAGGCTTTCTTTGAAGAATGTTATTATGTCTCTTCAGCTCATTCGAAACTTTGGGAATTGTCCGAACCAAGTTAAAAGGTTTTATGTGTGAAAGACCACGCTAGAGGGAGAGAAGACCAAAAACCAGTGCATCTCGGTGTGGAGAAAGTGGCCCTAAGTGCCACTGCCACAGGTGTTTGGTATGGGGCGTAACCATCTGTCCCTTTGCAGAGTCCCACAGATCGTTCTCAACATCGACCTGGCCCCTACGATCCTGGACATCGCCGGGCTCGACACGCCTCCCGATGTGGATGGCAAGTCCGTCCTCAAACTTCTGGACCCGGAAAAGCCAGGTAACAGGTGCGTCAATTTGCTTTCCATCAGCCAGCCCCAAGCTCATGGGCGCCTAGAGCCAGCCAGCAGCTGTTAAGAAGTGGAGGCAAAATAAGGCTTTGCCTAGGAGAACCGCCCCGAGCTGAGAATTTCCCTGCTGTTTGTGAATAGCATATTGATAGAGATGCAGTCGTGGTCTGTGGGAAGTGAGAGGTGTTTCTTTAAATAAACTGTTAGTGCAGAATCGTTTGGAAAAACGTCCAGATGCCAACAGTAAATATTATTATTTTGCTTTCAGGTTTCGAACAAACAAGAAAGCCAGAATTTGGCGTGATACATTCCTCGTGGAAAGAGGGTAATTATTGGTTCCTGGGGTGCTTCTGGGAACCAGTCCTAGTGGGCAGCTCTCCCTGCTGGGTATTTTTTCGCCCTTATTCCGGTTTACTAAGCATGCAGATTTCGTAAGCCCAGTCACAAGATTGAATGGTTTGCTACTCATTCTCCACTGGCCAGCACCATCATGATTGTTGCATCAGACTGTAAAACATAAATTCTCACAAGATGGGACCAAAGCACTTATGGTTGCATTTCTCAGCCTTGGCTCCTAATCAGACCAGTCGATTGACTTTCTCAGCCCTCCTTCCCAAGTCCGCCTGGCCCTCACCTTTCTCTTTCCTTTCCTTAGGTGCCTCTCCTGGCTTTAAATATATGAGACTTTAATTTCCAGAGTCTCTTCTGGAATTCCCCTTTTGGTTCATGATCCCATTGTCTTGTTTTTTTCCATACCTACATTGAGAGAAAAGCATTTATATAACTGTACAGCTAAACATTTGTGCCCAGAGTTTTGAAATTAACGCTTTGCGGAGAGAATGTTCTTCATTAGTGCCCGGCCTATAATCTTCACAAAGGACTCGGCAAATGCCGAACTCCCATGAGCCAGATTCTAACATCTATGTCATGCCATTTGAAGAATGTGTAGTTGTGTCACAGGGGAGAAAAGTAAAAAAGCCACATGATGCTAGGAAGATAATGCAGATCGTTTCTCACATTAGAAACTTTTTCTTTTCTGTCAAAGGAAATTTCTACGTAAGAAAGAAGAATCCAGCAAGAATATCCAACAGTCAAATCACTTGCCCAAATATGAGAGGGTCAAGGAATTGTGCCAGCAGGCCAGGTACCAGACAGCCTGTGAACAGCCTGGGCAGGTGAGTGACACAGCTTGTCTTCACCACAAGTCACATCCATCTTCATTTCTAATTTAAAATTTGCAACGTATAAAACAATGTACATTTATGGATAAATAAGCTTTTCATTACGCTCATGCCGTGCTCACTGTGGCAGCTCTCCTGTGACTGGGATTATCTAACTGGTCTAAGCTGGGCCTCCTCATCACAGCTTGACTCCCTCCAGTGAAAAAACACGGTGCCCTCGGAGAGTACGAGATATCCACCCGACTAGCCAACACCAGTTCAACATATCAGACATGTGAAATGGTTAGCCAGGCTAGAAAGTTCAGAAACTCGGTTCCATTTGAGGAGAAGCCAACACCACTTGGGTTCCTGTTAACTGGTTATCAAGAAGTCTACTTAGTCAAGATCATGGGCAGATGCTGAGCCTCTGGACAGTGAACCAGCCAAGAGACACGATGGGGTCTTCCCATCCTGTACTGAAGTCAGATGTGGTCCAACCTTCAGAGGAGGACAGAATCTAGGACCAAGATTGGGGAATGAAAAGGGAAGACATATTGTGTTTGTTTATCATTTCTACCTCTGCTCACAAAGTATATGACATCAACTATTCCATTAGAATGAATCCTCTTTATTAATCGAAGTATTACTGTAGAATTCAGGGCTACCCAGAACACCAACTATTATCAATAAGAACTAAAGAAATACCATGTAATGAATTAAACAGACCTGTTTCTAAGGAAAGTGAGAACATATGAACACAAGCTATTTTTTTAAATGTTTATTTATTTTGCAAGAGAGAGAGAGAGGTTGAGCTCTGGAGAAGCGCAGAGAGAGACGGAGAGAGACAATCCCAAGCAGGCTCCACGCTGTCAGTGCAAAGCCTGATGCAAGGCTCGATCTCACAAACTGTGAGATCATGACCTGAGCCGAAATCAACAGTAGGAGGCTTAACCTCCTGAGCCCACCCGGGCGCTCTTCACACAAACTATTTTAAACACTCTTGATCAACACCAATGCTACCTAAAAGAGGTATTGTGTCATCATGAGAGAGGAACTGAATTTCTGCCTAAGTCATTCCAACATAGAACAGAATGGAAGGAAAGTGAAAACTAATATTTATTACTCGTGTCTTATGTAAAGCACTATATATGGAATTTTCTATGTATTAGCTCAGTTTAATCCTCATATTCATCCGGTGAGGGAGGCATCGTTGTCCCCATTTACAAACGGGCAGCCGGTGAGTGCAGAGCCGGGATCCAAATGAGGTGTAGGATTCAAAAGCAGCGGCCACTTGCTGCCTTCCAAGGTAAGTTACATGAACTAGGCAGAGAGAAGTTCAGATCTTTGGTGAGTCTTTTTTTTCTTTTCAACTTATCTGACCTCTAGATATCCATACAGCTAGCCAATACCAGTTCAAGATATCAGGCATATGAAATTGATAGTCCTGTTATTGAAATGGCCTCATAAATGTAAGGCATCATACATTTGTACGTGTGATATGGCATCTAGCTTATTGAACAGACATTCACAATAAACAACTTGGTCCTCATACATTCTGCATTTCCTCATGCCTTTTTGTGCTCAGGGATTCCCCGGAAATAGAAAAAGATGGGGCGGTGGGGGGAGGTTGTTGAAGGAAGGGATGAAACCAGGCCTTCAGGGTACTCCAGTCTTTATTTTCAAGTGTTTAGCGGAGAAGCTTAGACTTATTCATTGTATTTTCATCTGATGTCTTCAAATCCTTCTTAAGGAAGCTCTAAGTATTATTATGACTAAAACCTCAGAATTGTTTTGTAGCTCTGAAATGATTTTTAGGAGCCAGCCTCAGTAGACTAATTTACCTGTATTCGGGAGTTGGAAATGTTCAGTGTTAAATATATCTCATGCAAATTGGTGATTTTTGTTACTATTTTAGCCCTCTAAGCTGCAAGCATGATAGCCGACTGAGAATAAGGTACACTGCCTACCTTTCAGTACACAATTTTGCAAACCTCACCATATGGCTTGCCCTGAAATTTTAATACATGTCCTAAAGGGCAAATGTAGTATAACTGGATTATGGCACTTTGGCATGAGTTCTCCACTCTTGTGCTGAATGCTAACTATGTTAAAAACTTCACTTTGCTTTTTCATATTTTTCTAAACTTGTTTTGCCCCCACTAAATGCTTAAATATCTAGTTCCCCTGGATTTTCCTCTGCTGCTTGATTTCTATGTGCATCAGTCTGAATTTAGATTATATCACATGAATATATGAAAATGTTAGCAACAATTTCTTTCAGAAGTGCCTGAATTATGAGAACGGAGAATTACACTATACCCCAGATGATGATTTCTTTCTATAGGTGACGCTCACACAATGGCTTAAGAATCTGAGAACTTCTGGAAAATCTCAAGCCTCTTCCAGACAGTTCTCGAATCTGTGGGTCAAGCCCAGTTGCTCTACTGTGTTCTACAGAATCTTTATATTTTGGCCTTTTGCTTTTTCTATCTGGCTACTTTGAAGATTTTCTTTTTAGTTACAATATCAGTGACGATAGAAAGGGAAGACAAAGTCCGGAATAATGAGATTGTATTGATCTGGATCAAGGCATCAGTTGAGGCCAGAACTAACTTGCTAGGAATCTCTTCTCTTGACATTGATTTCACTCCTGGCCTGTGCCCTGCGTCTTTTTCTCTGACCAAGGTTAACTGCCTGCATTCAAAAGACAACACAGTCTTCTCTTTGGTTTGATTCTGTTTGGGATATAAAGGAAAAACCCATGCTCTCGGCCCCATTCTCTTCACTTTTCCCCCACAAAGAGAGCACGAATTTCCCCTGTCCCACTACACCCCCATGCCTGGTCACCTGAGGATTGTTTGTCAGAGTCATGTGAATGCATGAAGCAGGTAAATGAAAGAAAGAGAAATATGACATCAAAAAGTTTGGGTTAGAATATTGGCATCCACTACTTTTTAGATGTGTGTTTGGGGACAAGATTCTTAAGAGTCTCAGGTTGTCTATCCCTAAAGTGAGGAAAATTAATCTCAGGCTTGTAAGAATCCAGTGATATCATATATGTAAAGTCCTAGATGAACTATAAGGCAATGTGTGAATATTGGGTGCTATTACTGTTCCAGGCCATCTTACCTGCTGTTTTCATTCCTATGAAGCCAACAGAGAATTAAAATGGGCTGGAATCCCAGACATTTGGCAATACTTCTTCACTTTGTGAACAGAGCAACCAGCAGGGACTAATTAAGGCAGTGTGGACATATGTGTTTGCATTTCTTCTGTGTTCCTGAATTAATATGAGACTGAGTATGAATCCCCACCACCCTCTCAGCTAGCATTACACCCCCAAGCACATTATGTACAGATTTACGTATGATACACTGCACACACACACACACACACACACACACACACACACATGCAAATCTCAACTTCTATCTGAAAAGACTTTGGCTCAACAAAGACCACACATCAGTGATGCTCAATTCTACCTGCACCCTAGAATCACCTGGGCAGCTTTTGAAAATACCGACTTATAGCCTCCCCCTAGACCAATCAGATTAACATGTCTAGAGGTGACGCCAAGGCATCTGTATTTGTTAACAAAGTTAAGAACCAGAGGTCTAGAGTCCGAGAATGTGAAAGTTGGAAAGAGTCTTAGAAATCTTCCAGTTGAATGAGATCCTTTTCCTCATAAGGAAATTTAGGTCCGGAAACCTTCAGCTACAAACCCGAAGTCAGACCTGCGACTCTGTACTTCACGTTCAATCCTTTCTTCCCCAGAGCATGGTGCCTCTACAAAAATGTAACAGAGTAGATATTCTCTTGAAATTGTATGTGGCACTTGCCTGGCTGAAGCCGCGGGTTTGGGACCCACTCACAGCATCTAGGGAAGTGGTTCCCAAGCAGGACTGCACACTAGAATCACTTAGGCAGCTTTACAAAAGCTAATGTTCAAGCTTCACTCCAGACGAAGTAAAACAGACCTTCTGGGGATGAGACCCAGACATCAGTGATTTTTTTTCAAGCGCCTGGGTGATTCCTATGAATAGCCAGGGTTGAGAATCACTCACGTCAGGTAAGCGTTACTGGTTTTTGCTTTTCTAGGTACAGTGATTGACTCCTTAAATAGGAGTTACATAAAAGAGAAAATCCCTGGGCATTCAATTTTGAACTGCACATCATAGATTCTGTCATTTGGAAAAAAACAGGTTTCTTTTCTTTTTTTTTTTTTTTTTTTTGATAAAGCACATTTCATATCCTTTGTGAGTTGTTAAACTCCAGCAACTTTGCAATTTTGTTTGCCTCTCTACTATTGTATCAGTATGAAATCAAAGATTTGTTTAAAATTATGAAAGAACCCCAGATCAAGCAAGCTGATACTGTTTGAGAAATCAGACTGTCGCTGGTTGAATGTACTGGTTTAACTCCAGGATCTGTGTTCTCATCCCCAAAATTATCCCTCTGGCCGTAGAGCCCTCGACCCTCTGTGACCAGCTGCAGAGCAGGAATAAAAGGCATTTACCAGTAAGATCTGGTTCTTTTGCCAGAAACTGACAGCCTGTTTCCAGAAACTCACTGAGTCCTGGTTAAAATCTCAGCTCATAGACACCTCCCCCTGGAGCTCCTAATTCCGGAGGGACAGGCCATAAGGACCAAGCCCCAGTGCCACCCTCTGGCTGAACATTTGTGTGCTCAGGGCTCGTTATGGACGGCCCAGCCTCTAAACCTGGCCACCTCCCCTCTTCAACCTGCACTGAAGGACGTGTCCGAATTGTGTGTCTAAATGGTTTGGCTTTGGTGCAGTTTTCAAAATACAAACCACAGGCTTAAATGTCAAACCATATTTAATGATGTTCCAAACAAGTCAGAAAAAGACAAACATAAGGACATTTTACTTATAACCTACCTAATGTGTCCACACCCAATTTAATGTATGCTCTTGTTCCCCACTGCTCCCTAACGCGGCCTCACTCTGGTCAGGAGCCCCTCCTCCCCGTCTCTTAAACATAACATTCTCGTCTACCTTCCCCAATGCCATTTCCTCAGTTGAGCCTCACCGGAAGCCTCACATTCTGCCCAAACCATTCTTCTTTCGCTAGGGTCCTATTCAACTGGGATTGCATCCTGACTCCATGCTTGCTTTGTCACTTAACCTAACTCTGCCTTAGTTTCTTCATCTCGAAAACGGACATAATACTGGTAAAGACTATATGGGGAGGTTACTATAAAGATTATATGAGTTAAGTGTAGTAAGCATTCGAACCGGTACCTGGCACATAATTAGCACTCAATAAATACTGGCTATCACTTGTTGGCCAAGGTCAGTTTACCAACTTTACTTTCCCCAAACTGCAAGAACAATATTTCCTCCAACATATCATTACGGACTTCAGCATACGATCATCCAGATTAGAATCTAAAGGAGGAAACTTCTTCTGCCTCTCTTTCCTTTCCACTTTCCCTCCTTCATCCCCTCTCAGCCCGTCTCAAAGAAAAGAGGAGGAAACTCCTTAGCACGAGTGACTCTAGTTCATGTTTGTGAGAAAATTGGACAGTGGCTTCAGCTAAGTGATAACTTCATCAAGGATGTTTATATGGTGTTTTTATATTCCCAGTGTTGAGACAAAAATTCTAAACACACGTCCACATGCAGGTAACTGTTTTTCATGATGTTGGTACTGGCCTAAAGGATAATCAGGTTATCTGAAAATTACTGTATGGTTGTTACATTTCAGAGAACACGATTTGACCTGCGTTATGACCAAATCCACATAATAAGGCATATAATAATGGGGAACTAATCCGTGTGTGTGTGTGTTTGTGTGTGTGTGTGTGTGTGTGAAGTTTTCATTGCAGTGTACCTTCGAAAAAGTTGTAGCCAAAATTTTTATTTCTTACTCATGAAAATGGGCATAAATGGGCATAAATAAGAATATAGAACATTCTTGACCAGTCTGAGAAATATATGCCGTTGGAAATGTAGAAAGTATCATGATTATCTAGTAGTTACATCAGGAAAAGGAAGTAAGCAGAGTTCTGTCTTCATCTCATATTATGCTAGGCATTTACACAAAACATTTTATACCTGAAAATTATACTCTAGTAGAGATCTCAGGCTCATTTTAAATATAAGGAGACGAAAGCGCAGATGGGAAAGTAACTTGACCAAAGTCACCCAGCTGGAAGTGTGACAAGTCTGAGTTCAAACCAAGATCTGTGTGATTCAAAGCCACAGTCTCCCCACTAAATAATAATTACTGTATTATATATAATTTACAAGCAGGAAACATGAACTTGCCCAAGGATTGGCTAACCATTGTTAAAGGTCAATTATAAAAGTATTGCTCTGGATTTATATGGCGCATCGTTTTTTGAGAACTCCAAAAACAATTTATTCTCATGACATATCCTTGAGGCCAGGAGGAGCAAGTATTATTTTGCCAGATGTGGAATCTGGAAGAACAAAGAGATTCTGTAATTTGCTCACGGCCATAGAGTTAGCAGCGAAAGAAAATTAAAATCGAGGTCTCCCCATCCCTAACCCAATACTTATCTCCATTGAAAATGTCTACCTTCCATTCAGTTTGCCTAAGACCAAATTCTTTAGGTAATAAACTTACGTGGCGGGGGCGGGGGTGGGTTGGGAACTAATAATAATAATAACAACAACACCAACTACCTTTGTTGAGTGCCTACCATGTACTGAGTTCTTGCGCATGAGTGAGTTCTAATGCTCATGGAGCTTACAGTGTGTAGCTGACTTGCTCAAGGACACATAAGCAATGTGATAACGCTGATATTCAAATCCAGACTTTTCTGGCCTGAAAGTCCAGACTTTTGCCACTGTGTCACATCAATATGGGTACAAAATGCCATTCCCAAGTCCCAGGTGGAATATAGGTGATCTTCACTACTACAGAATCCTAGTCCAGTGAATGAATTATGGTAGCGCTTTAGGTTGTCGTAACGATTAAGTGGATAATTTATATATAAAGTGTTCTAGACAAGTACCTGGCAGCAAGTAAGAGTTCCCTAATGATGACAATGATGGTGACAAAGACAGTGTTGAAGGGAATTGTTTGAATGGCATTTTAGCATATTTCTCATTAGATTTGATTCCACCAAACTAGCTGCCCCACACCTGAATCCTTACACCAAATAGCCAGTCTTCTCTTCGTTATGTGTTATTTATATATAAGTATATATAATCAATCAAAATATACTAAGACATAATTACTAAACAAAGTGATTTGATGCTGAGCTAACTTCAGGGAATAACTCAGGAGTATGAGACATGGTCCCTGCCTTTAATTCCAAATTCCAGTGTGGCTGGAAAGGGTAAAATGAAATCAGAATAACCTACAAAATTATTTACATGGTTTTATCTAGCCCCTCATCAGCAGAACGTCTGCAGAAATAGTTGTGCGATGAATGTATGTTAAATGATTGGCACAGATGGAGCCAGAGAGGCAAGAGAAATGTTGAAACGAGGTCTGACAAAGTGGCAAAGGAATTTACAGAAGGGGTGAGTGGTCAGGGAAGGTGGAGACCATCGGCTTTGGCAGTTAACTGATTTACTGATAAACTTCAAGAGAGTAGACAAAAGGGAGACAGTTTGATGTCTGTATGTCTGCACGGGCGGGTCTTTCACAAAGCTCGTTTCTGAGGCTGACTCCGTGTCCCGTTAGCAGATGCCTCCCTGAGTTCGTGCTTCCTTCTGATTCCGGAAGCTCTTCTGCACTGCGAAACCGTCTCCTCATTGTTTCGAGTGCTTAAGTGACTGGTGGTGTGAGTTTCAGAGCAATTCTCTGAAAGTTCTCTTCCCTTGCCTCCCTCTATAAACTCTCAATGATGACCACGGTGGTGGCGGTTATTCAAGGATTTATTGCTCAGCTGTAAAAATTATCATGATATCGAACACTAAAATGACTGTGGCAAATATGTGGTAATTACATTTCATTAAAATTGCTAGTAGGCTTGCCACTAAGAAGAGTTTGAAAGCCTCTAGCTAATTACTCCATCTGATAGGGTCTATGGCTTGTTCAAAGGGTTCATGGTATAGAAAAGCGTTGGCATTTTTCACTGTGGCCCTTGTTTTATACAAGAATGTGTGTAGGTGGATGTATACCTTTAGTATATGTGGGTACGTGTGTGCATGTGTGTACAGAAGCATACATACATACATATATGCATACATACATATATGCATATATGCATACATATATGTGTGCATATTTGATTTGTGTGATATGTCACCAGTGCCCAGGATGGTACCAGACCTCAGGTTTGGTTAAATTCATCTCTCAGGAAAGAAACACCCCTTCCCTTCACCTCTGATCCATGGGACATTAGCAAGGAATTTGGCTAATGGGAAAATGCCGGTTAGATTCCAAATAGACCAAATCACTAAAAATTCTACCTACACTTTCTGTTCTGTACACTCAGCTCTTCAAGGCCAAGAAAAAGGCAGAATTTTGTTTTTTTAGTGCGTTATGGTTACAAAACTAAGGAAGGTTTTCACTGCAGTTACGTGTTTTAAAAATTAGTATGTGTACCAAAATTGGTATAAATTCGAACCACAAAAGACACAAGACCAGACAAGAATAAAGACAACCATGTTTTCCTGTCTGGGAGAAAACAGAGTATTTCTTAAGCTTCTACTAGGCTGTAGAACACTGGCCTCTTCTTTTGCTACCCTTGGAATTAAGTAGTAAACTCTTAGTTTCTGAATGCTTGAGTTAGAGGTTACCCAGATAGATGGATAAGTCTTAAACCACTTGCATTTAGGACAAATACAGATCTAGACTGACACTCTAGTATCACTGATCACCAAACTTTCTGGAGCTATAAAAGGTTATCATTGATTTTGCTGACACTTCTCACCAGCAAAAATTCCACAGGGCATATCGTTATTCCTTAAGGGAATTGTATATCTGTTTCTGAGAACTTTTTTCAAGAACTTCACGACACCTCCTCAAGCTCACTGGATGTGTCTGGGAGTGCCACACACCCAGGCTTGAAAATCAGTGGTCTCCACCTTGAATGGCAGAACAGGCACACACAGCTTTCCACTAAGCATTTGCAAAGACTAAATTCTATCACTTGTCAACTACCTGTGGAGAGAAAGTAAGGAAGACTGGTTACTCTTACAGAGAACGCATAGTCCTGCCAGTGTAGACAAGCTGGAAGTGTACCTCTGTTCAACTAAAGTCGTTTTCTGACCTGATTGCATCAGTGCATTTCTAGACACAGCTTCCTTTGCATATCCACGCCCAAAAATGCATATATCCTTCCCAAAGACTCCTCCATCCGAGCTACTTAGACCTCTTTTGCCCCTGCCAGGGATTCCAGCTGCAAAGAGGTCCAAGAACCAGTCGCAAATTGAAAGCGGTTGTTCTTAACCCCAACTGCACATTAGAATCACCAGGGGAGCTTTTGAAACTCCCAAAGCCCAGCCATGTGTGAGAACCACTGACCTGACATAAGTCCTGTGTGCCTGATCAAGTTGACTTCACTTTTTTTCTTCAGTTAAATTATCTCTAACTTAGTTAGTCCTTGACTGTGCTTGTTTGTGTCACCTTTTCATGGCTTTGTAAATAGAGTTGCCCTGTCCCTTGAGCCTGCTTCTCTGGATGGAGATGATGGACATTCAGGATATGCTGGTCAAGCCACAAAAGAAGACTGTAACCTGACGTGGCTTAAAATCACCGAATTCTGTAGCACCAAGAGTGTATGAGGGCTAAAGCAAAATCACAGAACAAGCCCTATGGCCCCGGGATTTGGGGACTATCGGGCAGAAGTGCAAAGGCAGCACCGATAATTCAACGCTTATTGAGGGCACATGGCTCCATTAAGAAAAAACAAAGCATGACTCTGTACCTTGGTCCATTGTGAATGGTCACACTCCATTTGGTTTTGGGGGTAGGGTTTTTGTTTGTTTGTTTTGTTTTCTGTTTGTAATATAATTTCTTGTTAAATTGGCTAACATACAGGGTGTAAAGTGTGCTCTTGGTTTTTGGAGTAGATTCCCGTGGTTCATCACTTACATACAACACCCAGTGCTCATCCCAACAAGTGCCCTCCTCAATGTCCATCACCCGCTTTCCCCTCTCCCCCACCCCCCCCCCGACCCCCTCAGTTTCTTCTCTGTATTTAAGAGTCTCCTATGGTTTGCCTCCCTCCCTCTCTCTTTGTAACTATTTTTTCACCTTCCCCTCCCCCATGGTCTTCTGTTAAGTTTCTCAAGATCCACATATGACTGAAAACATACGATATCTGTCCTTCTCTGACTGACTTATTTCACTTAATAATACCCTCCAGTTCCATCCATGTTGCTGCAAATGACAGGATCTCATTCTTTCTCATTACCAAGTAGTACTCCATTGTATATATAAACCACATCTTCTTTATCCATTCATCAGTTGATGGACACTTAGGCTCTTTCCATCATTTGGCTATTGTTGAGAGTGCTGCTATAAACATTGGGGTACAAGTGCCCCTATGCATCAGTACTCCTGTATCCCTTGGGTCAATTCCTAGCAGTGCTATTGCTGGGTCATAGGGTTGATCTATTCTTAATTTTTTGAGGAACCTCCACACTGTTTTCCAGAGCGGCTGCCCCGGTTTGCATCCCCACCAACAGTGCAAGAGGGTTCCCGTTTCTCCACATCCTCGCCAACACCTGTTGTTTCCTAATTTGTTCATTTTAGCCACTCTGACCGGTGTGAGGTGGTATCTCAGTGGGTCACACTCCATTTTGTACACGAGTGTCCTTTGTCTGCTGGCCAAGCCATCTGGGACCCTTGACTAAATTTTACCTTGCATCAGATCACCTTGAAATTAAAATGCAATCCAAAGTATGGTTACAGGTACACAAGGAGGGTATGGTGAGATCATTTTATGTGGCTCAGGAAAGAGCATCTTTTATTTAATAATTTTTTATTTACTTTAATATATATTTGAAATACGTAACTGGCACACCAAATACGTAATTTTACAGGGGCTGTTGCTTTGGCCACTGCTTAGAAATGTGTCCATTTAGAGAAAAGTGTCAATAATTGTACACAGGGGATACTCATAGATGGAAGGGGAAAAAAAAGACAAAAGTTTGATAACACTGCATGACAGCGTGTTGTCACAACTGTGGTCAACTTCAGACCAAGGTCAGCATACTTCCCAAATTACCATTTTAGAGAGGAGGCCAGGGGAAAAGAAAAAGTAAAAGGAAGGTTATTAGGCCTTTAGGTAGCATGCGGAGGATCCCATGAAATGCCCCGAGGAGAAGTGCTATTACTTCAGGCAGACTGAAGTTCAAGAAGCCTGGGCAGCAGGTGGGAGGGACACGGAGACCCAGTGCCGCGTCCCATTGATCTAGAAGTAAGCGCGCGGTGTCTGCGGCAGGCTTGATAGAAGGCTCAAAGGAGAAAACCCAGTGCCAACCCCACCCCGGGCCTGTCTCTTGGGAAGGTGCACGTTGTCTCTTCAGGGTTGCGGGGTCCGGAGGAGGATAAGAAGAGGCCCAGAGCACCCCTGACACGTTTGCTAACGTCCCGGCCCTGTGAGAGCTGGCCCGCGCTGCGGCAGACTCCGGTTAAACTCCTCTCCGGCTGCCTCACGTGCCACTCTTCCCTGGCCCGAGTCAGAAATTCAGGGGCTTGAGAACAAAGCAGCCAGGTTTGTTTTTCCAGAGGAAGAGGGGTCTGGTGAAAACAGCCGTGACAGCTGTGCTCTGTGGCTGGGTGAATTCAGGGCTTTTTACGTGTCTCACTCAAGACTGTTTAGTCTGGATCCTGAGCATTTATGTATCAATTTTGGGCTCTAGTGTCGCTGAGGTAGTTCTGATTTCCGATGATTCCGGTGTCATCTGTCTTTGCCTCCCATGAGAGAAATAACCGAGAGAACCGGGGGTTAGGCTCGTTGCAGGGTCAGTTAAAAGCTTGCCTTCCTTCGTTGGCTCTGCTTATCGGGGTTGCCCGGGCTTCCGGAACCCGATGCAGCGGTCCTTGATACGAAGCACCTGGAGCAGGAGGGGTAAACCGCTCTCACGTTGGCTTTTGCAGAAGTGGCAGTGCATTGAGGACACATCTGGCAAGCTCCGAATTCACAAGTGTAAAGGATCCAGTGACCTGCTCACCGTGCGGCAGAGCACGCGGAACCTCTACTCTCGAGGCTTCCACGACAAGGAATGCAGCTGCGGAGAGCCTGGCTATCGCACCGGCAGAAGCCAGAGGAAGAGCCAAAGGCAGTTCCTGAGAAACCAGGGGACTCCGAGTAAGCAACACGCAGTGACGTCTCAGTGGCAGGCCAAGGCTTTGCAAGTGGACATTAGAGAGAAAAGGCCGCTCCTTCCACATTTTAGATATTATCAATGCATGGCGTTGGGGCGAAAGCAAATAATGGTCCTGTTCCAAATACGAGAGCTAATTTGGTATGTGCACACTTTAACTTAAGCATAGAACGAAAATATATTCAGTAAACACACCAGACAAAACGTAAACACGCACAGGAAAGAGCTATACAGGGTAAAAGGTGGGGCTAGGGGCGGAGGGTAGAGTTTAAGTCAGGTGTATTTTACATTAATGCTAATATCCTGATTAGTCTGCTTTGAGCTACTTTAAAAAAAAAGGAGAAAATAAAAAGTCAAGGTTTCATTGCTTATGCATTTAACTAGTAAGAAAAGCATACATGCGGTTTTTAGGCACATCTGTTTTAGGACAGTTTTTGTTTAATTCCTCTTGTTGGCTGGGATGGTCAAACAGTCAAATTCAGTATGAAAAGCACTGCTTGCCATCTTTATAAAAACCCTATCAGGCAGCTATAAGATTCCTGATTGTACAGATGTGAAAACCCAGTCGGGCACCTTCTGTAAAAGAATGAGAGTCTAGTGCCATCTAGTGGCTGAATATGAGAAGTGACTCATCTGTGGCAATTTTTTCTATACGGGTTTGGAAAACAGTAAGATACATCAAGTTCCATTCCGTGTTGTAAATTAGGTAGTTTTTTTTGTTTTTTTTTTTTAAGTAGGCTGTACGCCCAATGTGGAGCTTGAACCCACAACCCCAAGATCAAGAGTTGCATGCTCTACTGACTGAGCCAGGCCCGTGTCCCCCATATTGTAAATTAGGAAATCAAATCAATCACTAGAACAATAGACGCTCTTAGCACTGGCTTTTTTTTTTTTTTTTTAACATTTATTTATTATTGAGAGACAGAGAGACAGACCATGAGCCAGGGAAGGGCAGAGAGAGGAGGAGACACAGAATCTGAAGCGGGCTCCAGGCTCCGAGCTGTCAGCACAGAGCCCGATGTCGGTCTCGAACTCACAAACCTCGAGATCATACCTGAACTGAAGTCGGACGCTTAACCGACTGAGCCACCCAGGCGCCCCAGCATTGGCTTTTTTATCCTGGAGTCCACAGGTAGACTTCTGTGTGAAACTTTCAATAACTTTCTGAGTATAACTTTCAATACATTCTTAAAGGAATCCATAACCCAAAGGCTGAGAATGATTGATTTGGGAGATTTTTTTTCCTCCCTGAGAGAAAATGCCAGGTTTAATAGTTCACACAAAGATATCAAATGGAAAGCCGACAAATGACAAAGATTCCCCCACAGCCTCCCTTAACGGAAGCTGATTGCCAGTGTTGGGCTAGGAGGTAGGGACAGCCTCCTCTCTCCCAGGAGGCTCAATGTCACTCTGCAGCAGTGACCGTAAACCCTGCTGTTGTTCTCATTGAGCACGAACTGGAGATGTCTGGGGCCACCCTTTCAAACCACATGGAAGCTCACGTATTCGAGGACAGGAGGTGTTCCTGACCACCCTCAGTGGCCTGCTGATTGTTACAGAGGCGTTTCCTCCTCTGGAAACTGCCATCACAGCGAGATCCTGTGGTGAGCACTATTCTGATTCTGCAGCCTGTGTGCCCCCCTTCTTCCTATTTTAGCATCAGGCTGGAGAGAGAAAGGCCACGTGAGTAGGCCCCCTCAGATCCCAAGTGCATCTCGTAAGGAGGGGCAAAGGTTTGCTGGTGAAAGCTCTTGTCTAACACACCATGAGCAGTGGATTACAGTGACCAGAAAACACGCTGGCCTCTCCTGGCCTTGCCTTCCATCTGCCAGGTATCACTAGTCAGCTGCCTGATAAAAACATCTGCAACACTTAATTTTTCTTAGAGCATTCCTCTGTCATTTGCACAAATATAAGGTGTCGAGAGCATTTACCCTTTGGCACAAGCAGCCCAATGTGGTGGGAGGACTGTAGCCTTTAGAACCTGGGAGACTAGAGTCCTGGTTCCCACAGCTATGGGCTACGCAACCTCGCACTTGCGAGGTAGCATTCAGAGCTTCAGTGTTCCCTCCTGGAGAAGCGTAGCACCAGATCTACGAGCCTGTTCGGACAATCTAATATGTTTTCTTAATGTAAGGATGAATTATAATAATACAGGCCTTCCAAGATTGTGGGTTAGAGATAAGTATGAGGTGGGTGATACATAGCAAAAGCTCGATAAATGACAGTATCATTATTAATACCGTAATTGGGAGTATAGTTTTATCCAAACAAACTGCCTTAGCAGTTCGAGTTGAAAACGCAGTGTGCAAGTTCACGGCCTGCCGTAAGTGGAAAGGAACTTAGAAGGCGCCCAGACCTACCCCCTGCCTGGAGGGATGAAGGGCCGAGGCCCAGAGGCACGTGCCCTCCACCACACTGCCGGGCAGTGCCAGACCCGGACGAGAGCCCACGGCTCCGGACGTGGATTCCAGGGGGCTGCCCACAGCACCCCGCTGCCCCTCAACGGTGCAGTACATACTGCCTGCCCCTTCCCAGCATGCCCCCTGAGCCAGGGCGTGATTCTCCTCCCTCCTCAACTACACCTGGATGTCCATATTAACACATCTTCCCTTATTTCCAGAGTACAAGCCCAGATTTGTCCACACTCGGCAAACACGTTCCTTGTCAGTCGAATTTGAAGGCGAAATATATGACATAAACCTGGAAGAAGAAGAGCTGCAAGTGCTGAGACCAAGAAACATCGCCAAGCGCCATGATGAAGGCCACCGGGGGCCTGGGGGTCACCAGGCTGCGGGCGACGGGGACACCATGCTGGCAGACAGAGGCAATGCCCTGGGCTTGCCCACCACCGTCCGAGTGACCCACAAGTAGGAAGGCTCAGTTTTCGAGGGCTGAGTTCACAGTTGTCACCTTATCTTATCACTGTCTTCCTTCTTTACGGAAAGTGATACCACTTGGCAGTCCAGGGTCTGGAGGCTGGCCTGTATAACAACCAGGGTTAAAAGCAGCAACGGGGAGTCCAAACAGTCGTCCATTTGGACACATGCTTTGGGCTCGGTTTCGCATTGAGGCTGATCAGCCAGAGTGGTTCTGTCGCATCTTAACTTAGCAGGCATGGAGTTCTGCCCTTGAACGGTTACCTTTGTGGGAGTCTGGGTAACAGATGGAAGCCATTCCTGGCGCTGGTAGAGGCTCTGGGTGCTGCACCGTTACTGCGGCTCAGAACAGTGGTGCGCTCACAGCCTCAGGAACGAAACCCAGCCCACGGGAGGGCTGTGGGGCCTGGAGAACAGTCGTGAGATGCAGGAACACCTCACGAACCCGTGCAGAACCCAGAGAGCACGGAGGGCCTCGGGAGCCGTGGAAACAGGGAAGGGAACTGATAATCTCACAGCTCTAATGGACCACCTCGGTTCTCCATTTCCTTCCAAGATCCAGGTCTTGTCTTGATAGAGAAAAATTTTCCTTCTGAATGTATTAGCAGGGTCTTTTTTTCTCTCTCTCATCATATCACTTTGGGGAGGCATGCTGTCATGAGCTCTGTCAGGATCTTTATCTTTGGGTCTGGTCTTCCGGTGCCCGTACAGTTGACCTTGAACACGGTGGGGGTTGGGGACACAGACCCTCCCCCCCCACCGTACACACAGTTGAAATTCCACGTATAACTTTTGACTCCCCAGAAACTTAACTACTAATGACCTACTGCTGACCAGAAGTGTTAGTGATAATATAAACAGCTGATAAACACATATTTTATGTGTATCATATACGGTATTCTTACAATAAAGTAAGTTAGAGAAGAGAATGTTATTAAGAAAATCACAAGGAAGAGACGATGTTTACAGTACTGTACTGTGTTTATCCGAAAAAAAAAAAAAAAATCTGCACGTAAGTGAACCTGTGTAGTTCTAATGCGTGTTCTTCCAGGGTCAACTATAGTTGTTATAGTTATACACTAAGAGATTTAGACCAGGGTTCCACTCTTAGTATTGACTGACCGCTTATCCCAATTCCTCTCTATCCCTAAGGCTGT
Source organism: Panthera tigris (assembly GCF_018350195.1). Taxonomy (NCBI): domain Eukaryota; kingdom Metazoa; phylum Chordata; class Mammalia; order Carnivora; family Felidae; genus Panthera; species Panthera tigris. The sequence continues at coordinate 20,044,533 of NC_056676.1, forward strand.
TTCTTTGCTTCAAACTTTTTAAAAATGTTTATTTATTTATTTTTGAGAGGTGGAGGGGGGAGGCAGAGAGAGAGGGAGACAGAAAATCCCAAACAGGCTCTCCACACTGTCAGAGCAAAGCCCAAAGACGCGGGGCTCAAACCCACAAACTGTGAGATCGTGACCAGGAGTCGGATGCTTAGCCGATGAGCCACCCAGGTGCCCCTCTTCGCTTCAAACTTAATGGGGTGCTTCAGGCAGCCTGTCTGTAACAAAATGAATGGGATAAACAACCCCCTTCTAACTCTACATTTTCTTTAATCAGACAACTTACTTCCTCTTCCATCATAACTTGTGCAAACTTCCATTTTTCCTGTGCCATTTCATCAGGCTTTCGAAATTGGAGTTTTCCGGTGGTTATCTGTTCTTGGAGACATGAATATTGAATATTGCTGTGAAAGGCGATCTTAGTAACGGTCTGTCTCTGTCACCATCATTTACCCACACCGGTGGTCAGGAGACATTGCCACGCATCCTGGTCTATGGCTCAGCTCCAAACAACTGCTTGCATCCAAATTAAAAGTTGAGAAGATAATTATATTCCCTTTGCTATTTCTAATGTTTATTTTAACATTAGCATATAAACCTATTTCTGTTGTTTTGGGTTTGTTTCTGCAGGTGCTTTATTCTTCCGAATGATACAATCCATTGTGAGAGAGAACTGTATCAATCAGCCAGAGCCTGGAAGGACCACAAGGCATACATTGATAAAGAGGTTAGCCACGGCTATGTGATTGGAAGGTGTATTCCAAATGTGAGCTCGGCTCGCCAGCCCGGCTGTGACCGGTGGGGCTCACTGAGTGTCCACTTCATCTTTTTTTTTATAATTACAATTATGTGAAAAATAGAATAGCAGGGTATTTATCTTTCCCCAGTGATAGAGTGATGGTCCTGCCTGAAAACAAAATAGAGTGTAAAAATCATAGCGGGGACTGGCCCAACGCAGACTGAAATCTCTGCGAGGAAATGATTCAGTTGTTAAGTTGAGACATCTGTTAATGTTTACCTACAGCACATCAGTAGGAATATCGAGGTAGGCGTATTCCGTGCCCAGTGGGTTTCCAAGTTAATTATCATCTCAGATGAATAGCTAGGATGATGGAACACAGAAAGTAAAAGAGAGGTAGGCAGCATAGAAAATCCTTGCCTTAAAAGGTAACTGTTCAAGTATATGTCTTCCAGATTGAAGCTTTGCAAGATAAAATTAAGAATTTGAGAGAAGTGAGGGGGCACCTAAAGAGGAGAAAACCCGAGGAATGTGCCTGTAGTAAACAGAGGTGAGCGTGTAACCATCCCACGGTCTTTTTTCTAAACTCTTGTTTCCGCAAGCTACAGTGATAAGCAGCAGGCTTGTTTCTCTCTTATGCCAACAGAAGGCATAACAAACCGAATTTGTTACCATGTACTGTAATGACCTAACCTGTTCGGGTCAAATGAGATCCGTCATAAACCTCAGCCCAAGGTTAAAAGGTCCCTTTGAGCTAAATAGTTACAACAAAGTAACAGCTTTCCTTCTATTCTGCCTTCTGTTTCTAAAATGAACTGTCTGATCGAATGTGGAACTGAGACTCACTTTTCAATCTTCTTGCCCGTAGCTATTATAATAAAGAGAAAGGTGTGAAAAAGCAAGAGAAGGTGAAGAGTCATCTCCACCCATTTAAGTAAGTGACTCTCTGTTTTCCACATTTGCTGGGAGCGAAGGACTGTCCACTGGGCACTTCTGAAACACAGCAGGGACCCCCTTGTTCCAAGTGGTGCTGCTTCATAAAAGCAGATTCAGCCAAGAGGGCACCCAGTCTCAGAAGGTGGAAACAAAGCCCACACCTTGCCGAGAGAGCATGGCGATGTTTTTGGAATCCTTTGAGGAGGAGCTATGAGGAGTTTGTTCTAATTCTCTATGTGTTGTCTGCCAATGTTGGGAAAGTAACTGGATTTTACTCTGTGCGCTGTTTTCTGTGGACAGTGACTGGGAAATGGGGACCGTCTTGCTTAGGTTGGTACGTTCCGTAGGGTAGTCTGCATTTGTGCTGAGTTCTGAAAGTTGGAAGAAATACACGTATTTTTAAAATAATAATATAATTGGCATATGAAGGGGATTTAGGATATTAGAAGTTGAGCCTTTTATGGAAAATAACAAAATACTAACCAAAGGAAATTCTTTCCAAGGCATCTAATCCAACTATCCATTGACGTTATGGCTGATAAATACTGAGTCCCCAGGAAGTGAAGCCATTTGTCCACAGGGTGTGGCAGGATCCACGCATCACATTGACACGTACTTCCACCAGTGTTTACATGTACATAAGGAAGAAAATGTTGATCCTTTAAGGCTCAATCAAATTCTTTTTATTTTTTTTTACAATGTTTTTTAATGTTTATTTTTGAGAGGTGGGGGAGGGGCAGAGAGAAGGGCGACAAAGGATCCAAACGAAGCCAGCTCCGTGCTGACGGCCGAGAGCCCGATGCTGGGCTCAAACTCACGAGGTCAGGACATGAGCTGAAGACAGATGCCCAACTGACTGAGCCACCCAGGCGCCCCAAGGCTCCGTAACATTCTAAGCGAGCTGTCACTTAATGAGCATGCCTTCGTTCTTGCCGATTAGAGTTTGAGGCCCTCTGTGAAAAATAAAAGTCATCTTATTATTGTGTGTCTGCCTATTTGTGTGAGATACAGAGCGAAGATAGTAGTTTCCGTTGGGAAAGTGCTCTCCGATCATTAACAGATCCCTTCTGTTGGGATAGGGAAGCTGCTCAGGAGGTAGACAGCAAACTGCAGCTTTTCAAGGAGAACCGTAGGAGGAAGAAGGAGAGGAAAGAGAAGAAACGGCAGAGGAAGGGGGAGGAATGCAGCCTCCCGGGCCTCACCTGCTTCACGCACGACAACAACCACTGGCAGACGGCCCCGTTCTGGAACCGTAAGTTTTGAGTGGTTTGGTTTTTGAGGGTTTTTTAGAAATCTTTCTCCCAGTTTTATGGAGTAGCGCTGTATAAGTTTTAAGGTGTATGGCAGACAGACCTGACGTCTATGCACAGTGGAACCTTGGATTGCGAGTAACTTGCTCTGCGCGTGTTCTGCAAGGCGGGCAAACATTTCCAATAAATTTTAACTGGACAAACGAGCGATGTCTTGCAGTACGAGTGGTCCATGACGCCGAACGTCACACGATCACAGCTGAGCCAACGGCTCTTGAAATTCGCTTTGATACACAAGTGCTTTGGATTACAAGCATGTTTCCAGAACGAATTATGCTCGAAAACCAAGGTTTTGCCGACTGTGAAATGATGATTGCATTAACACCCGTCACCTCGTGTCAATTGCTCCTTCTAAATGCCACTAACTGCTGCCACGCAGAGACAGTGACTCACACTACAGTCCTGAAGACCAGGGCTTCAGCAGCATAAAACCAGGGATCTAGAATAACTCAAGTGGGGAGCATCCTCTTATTTTCTAGAATGATTTTTGCCAAGCATTATTTTTTTCTTTAGAGCTTTGTTTTCACATTTTACTTGAAAATGCCAAGCTCGTCCTGGGTCTTTCTCCTGTTGGTGTTATTTCACATAGTGCCCACTTCCTGGCAGAGTGCCTACCCAGCAAGACTGCTCTATGACTGAATAACTAAATAAATGGGCAAACGATTTTGCCTCCTATGTATTTTGTTGCTGCTGTATTTCATGTAATGCTCTAACTATAATAAAAGGAAGTGAAACCCCCTTAAAGGCAGGAGCCATAGCCTACTAATTCTCAGCCCCCTTAACTACCTAGTGTCATGTTTGTGGGGAAGAATAGAGACTCCACAAAATATTTAGTTTTATACGGAATTGCTGATGACATGGAATAATAACAATTGTGTGCTTTTAAAATTATACTTCACATTTGTTTTGGTGGTCTATGCACAGTGTTCACTGAGGCCATCTAGAAATAATGCCCTAAATTCTTGTGGCACATCATCTGATTGAAGGCTTACCGACCCAGGGAGTAGCTAAAACCCCAGATCTCCTCATTGAAAAGATCACAGTAGGACCAGCTGGGTCAGTGTTTCTCAAAGTGGGATTTGGAGACTGCAGGAACCCAAGACCCATTCTTTGGGAGTTTCGGGCCTACCTATGAGGATTTTTGTTTTGTCTTTCCATTTTGATGCTTTTTGATTTCAGCGTTCAAGTTTGCATTTTCATTTCCAGCCACGCTAAAGCCAAGTGAACTCTTAAACTCATAGCATTCTGACTTTCAATGGCGTTCCCTAAACCGGGACATGAGGATCTCTGAGGGTCATTCAGGTTGTGGGGGTCTGTTCTCCGCCAAGCTCTGGGCTGGGCCCCTAGAAACACAGCAGCCTGAAAAATCATCTCCTGTGGGCAGAAAGGAATAGATGGAGAAATGCGGATGTTTAGGTCAGTGATGTGACGTACCAGCGTATGACCCTATACTGGTAGACACATGTCATCATACGTTGGTCAAAGCCCATAGGACGTACGACACCAAGAGCAAACCCTAATGTAGGCTGTGGACTTTGGGTGATGACGTCGGGTTCATGTAGGTTCATTAGTTGTCTCCGTGTTGAGAGATATTGATAGTGGGGAAGGTTCTGCATCTGTGGAGATGGGGGTATTCTCTAGAAATTCTCTGTGCCTTCCGCTCAGTTTTGCTGTGAACCATTTTATGCTCTAAAAATAGTCTATCAAAATAAAATTAGAAAAAAAATCATTTCTCATTCGTTGTCTAAAAGATTTCTGTTAGCTTAAGGGGACAGATTTAGTGTGTTTAATACTGGATAGGTGGGCAAGTGACATATAGTGGTTAAGGGTATACCCTCCAGCCAGACCCTTAACGCTGCTACTTGTCAGCTGTGTGACCTCAAATAAATTACTTACCCTCTCTGAGCCTCATTTTTCCCATCTGTAAAATGGAAATAACAATAATCTTTGTCTCATAAGATTTTTTTAAGGATTAAATGAGTTAATACATGCAAAGTACATAGTAGACAATGAATGCACATAAGTGTGCCTATTCCAACTGCTTTAAAAGTATTTGCTAGACAGCATATTTCTAAAGTTCAATTATTGCTGCAGGAAAGGTCAGAAATTTAGAAACTTTCTTTCTATAGAAGAAGACTGGATGGTTTGTTTTGTTTCCAAAGTGTCTGAGACACTTTCCACCAGAAAACCAGTGAACCTCTGCATGATGCCAAAGCTGTTCAAGGTCATAGCCTGTCTCATGTGAAAGTGTCATCTACAATGATCACAAATTACATCATCCCTCAATCCACTGAGCTGGGCTCAAGTCGTCTGCAAACCCCTTCCCGCTGCAGAACTCCCTCTTTCCATGCACCATTTGTGACGTGTGGCCAGATGAGGACACTCAAGGGCACCAGTCCATGTCTTCATTTTAGAACCATTTTATCCTTTAAAAAAAATGAATAAAAGATAAAAATAACCAGAAATGTAAATTCTGATAATTCCCTTCCCGTTCTCCACCCACCCTATTCCAGAGACCACTGCCCAACAGGGGTGGGGGGCAAACCAACGTGCCTAAAACTTCACCCTGGCCTTCAGTCTGTATTCACGATCATAGATTGCCATCGTTTTCCCTGTTTTCCACCTTTCCCCGCTTTCCACCTCTTAGGGGGAAAATACAATTTTTTTAACACCTAAACACATAGTACTTACAAGAAAGAAAATGTGCCCCTAAGTTATAAAGATAAGGAAATGCTAGAATGGCTAGCCTGCCTACGTTTTCGTTTTTTTCATTCTTTGCCTTTCGTTTTTCTTTTTTACCAACAGTGGGATCTTTCTGCGCCTGCACGAGCTCTAACAATAATACCTACTGGTGTTTACGTACAGTTAATGAGACGCATAATTTTCTTTTCTGTGAGTTCGCCACTGGCTTTTTGGAGTATTTTGATATGAATACAGATCCTTATCAGGTAAGTCAGTATGTTTTCATTTTATGAAGGTTGTTGGAAACAAAACAGCCAGAACATGAGCTTAAATATGTTGTCCTGGCCTCTTGACCCACAGCTCACAAACACCGTGCACACAGTGGAACGGGGCATTTTGAACCAGCTACATGTACAACTCATGGAGCTCAGAAGCTGCCAAGGGTATAAGCAGTGCAATCCAAGACCTAAGGGCCTTGAAGTCGGTAAGGGGGAAAAAAAGGTGGTGGTTGTTGTTTTTTTTTTTCCTGTATTTCCTGGGAAATTCTTTGTGTTGTCAAGTTTTCTGCCTTTGAAACGACGCTATGCATAGAAACCCAGAGATTGGGACACTTCCAGGCAGTTCCAAACATAATCTGTTCTCTAAGTTTATCTCTGGGAGCATTAATGAAAAATTTAACACGCCAAAAGATTTGGTGAGTGTTTTATTCCAATTTGTCCCACACGTCTGTTCTACTAGTAAACCTTCCTGATAGAGGCATCCACTGGCAAGCGGGATGAAGGCATTGGAGATTTATTTGTTATTGCTGTCAACAGGCATGATCTATACTCTTAGGCAAACCAGGATATCCTCATTTTTTAACTGAATTTGGATGGGAACACACAATGTCCTGTTTCTGCTTAGCACAGTTGGGAGCTGCCCTAATTGGATCCCTGCCCATGACACAGTGAATTCGATTTCTTGTACCAGTATTTCCCCTCTGAAACTAGAGATACTTGGGTAATTCACTGTCTTGGGATCCAGCAGTGTTAGAGGGTCCATATGGAATCAACTAGATGCTCCCAGATCTGCAGCATTAAGCTAATTTCGCCTTTGGTTCGTGAGGCTGCCATTTTTTTCAGTGTCTGTCCCAGCTCTTTCCTAATTGATGAGAATACTCAGTTTGTCGTAATTCCTGTAGAAACGTAAATTCCAGCAGTCCAATGAAGGGAGGAGAAGGAGCTGGCACTGGCAAGGTCATTGGCATCAGCACGGCAGCCAACCCCAAAAGAGCGAAGAGCTGAACTCTGTGGTGGCGGGGAGTGGTTTGCAGGAGACCTTTGTATGCAGCTGAGTTTGCTTTGTGTCCCTAATAGCCGGTGTCTCTGGGCACCTGGCAGAGCCAATATCACCAGCCCTAAAAGTAGGCCTCTCCCCTGGGTCATGTGACTTGAAGGGGGGGGAGGGGGTCCTACCTCCAAAGAATCAATGTCTGCCTCCTGTCATTTCCACCCCTGCAGGGTCCTGAGGCTTTCAAGCTGCAAAGACCCCAAAAGAAATTATAAACACTGTGAGAGAGGTCACCTCACAGCCATCGGCCAACACTTCTCAGTTAACACCTTAATCAAATCATTTGGCCGCCTGTAAAATCCAGTCCTGACTGAGCTGCAGAATAGGTCTTTGGTCGCTGACCCCACCCAGCTCCAATCTTTTCAGATATGCTGCTTATCTGTTTGAGCTTTTCCTCAAATCTTACCCCTCCACACACCAAAAACAAAATAAACAAACAAACGAAAAATCTCAATAAGGCCTAGAAATTGAACCAATTATTGCTTTTTCAAATTTTATACCCGGACAGTTCTCCCCCAAAAGACCTGGCTCTCTTACTGGTGGTGACCTAACTCTGTTCAGGGAAGTCTGATAGTCTCTTGATGGAATGACACACAAGGGAGAGCCAGTGAAGCCAGTAGTCCCCTCCACCTTCTAGACAATTCCTACAGGAGATGATTGTTGCCCCCCCCCCTTTTTTCCCAACTGTTTTGTCTAAAAATAACCAAAATTTTACTGAGACTGACTGGAAGTACTTTTCATACTGCTTTTAAATGGGCTCTCTCCTCCTTTGCCACCAAAGAAACTCCTATACATTTTATCTCAAACCTTTTAATTTATAGCTTTCACTGCTCATTTTGAACCTGTCTACTAGAAAAGCTCTGTGGGACTTCAGCACTGTCTGTATTTAACACAATATGTTTCTTTCTAGGATTTAGATGTTGTGCATGGAAAACGACATAGTGAATGGTTTTATGAGTTCTAAAGCTAACATAAATTACTCTTGTATTTTCCTATGTCAGGAAATAAAGATGGAGGAAGCTATGACCTACACAGGTATTCACATTTTTTTTATTCTCCCCCACAGCTTCTTTCCCAATAATTGCATGATCCAGCCATTTCAACTAATTTCTGTTCCTCACCATGCTGCACAGAGCAAAGTGTGGGTGCGTGCATGTGCTAATAGCATTCTCCACCATATTGTGTCGTTGGTTACAGATCTGTCATTTTGCTTTTAATCAGCTGACTGTCACAGCGGGATGTCTCTCAGAGCATTTACTCCCATGCGTGTTTGCTCATTAGATGATGCTTTTAAGCATGGATTGCTGTGAAAGGGGGGGAAAAAAATAGAATGACCCTTGGGAGCCCTGGGGAGAGTTTGGGAGAATTCTTTCCCTTGTGGTGCTCACACATTCATTTGGTGGAGAGGCTTCATGGAAACCGGTTTAGAGATTTTTTACAAAGTATAATGAATGTCAAAGACCCGAGACCCAAAAAGGAGTAATGGGAAATTTAAGAGCATTCAAAAGCCGAAGTTGGAGGAAATAGAAGGAGCTTCCTTGTTAAGACTCCTTAATTAGAGTGGGTGGTGAAAGGCAGCAGTGATACGATTCCAAAGGCTCTGCAGGGTGGTGGTGAGTGAGGAGAAGGTGCTGGGTTGGGGACAGGGTACCTGGAGTCAAGCCCTACAGAGAGGTCTCAGCACAGCACAGAGACAATACCACCTGACACACCCAAACTTCATAAACAGGCCTCAGCCCAGCCACCTTGTTCTCTCCAACCCCCACCCATCCCTCTTACCTCATGTTCAGTGAGGGGGTTCGACATGCCTGGTGGCCATGTCACAGGATCACCTGGCATCATCAGCCCTTGATATTTTTCCACTCTAAGCGTAGACCTTAGGTGGATTTGTCAGAAACGTGCGGTGTGGGCAGGAGGGGACTGTCCTGACCACCTCCACTGTGGGGAAACAGAGTCACGATGAGTCAGCACCATAGTTGAGGAATCCATCAGAGGAACATGGGCTTCCTTGGTGCCATGCCAGGGAACCCTGTTTGCCCCACTGCCTCTCTCCAGCCTCCTGAGCTGTACTCTCAGATTCTTCCTTTTCCGGGGCACCTCACTGATCTGACCAGAAGCTAAACAACAGGAAAGGTGGCGGGGAAGATGTAAACAAATAATAAAACAAAGAAAGCTGGACTTCTGAGGATGTTTAATAACCATGTATGTATCTCTTCTTTTTCTCTTCTCTCCTGTCTTCTTCCCTTTCCTCGCTCTGCCCTCCCCGCCCCCCCACCCTGACCCCACATCACCCCCAGCACACGTAGGACAGAGCAGAAGAACCCACCCTTAAGCTGGTCTCACCAGGGCTATGGGCTGACGAGGTAATATCCCACACACCAGCATTGTTTCGCCTGCTTCCCAGGGGCCACATTAAGACATTTCCAGAGTGTGACATTTTTAATGGACCTAACACTAGATATTGACTTTACGGTTATTTTATGAGGAACTCAATTTTACAGCTAAGGGATTGTCAGTTGAGCTTTCTTTTACTTCTTGTCATGAACGAGGTAAAAGGGTATTAATAGGCTATTTAAGTCACCGGCCTGGTCAGAGCTGAGTCAGAGAGCTATTCTCCATCAAGTCATACCCGGCCAACTTTGAGATGAAGAATGTTTAACTGCACTCTGGTCCTGATTAAATGGCAAGCATCTGGGACTCTTCCCTCTCCCTTCTCTGCCACCCACCACTAAATCCGCCATTTGTGAGGCCATTTGTCAGAGCCTTGGTAACTCGTTGTTGACGGGGTCGCCTGAGACTGTGGCCGTTGGAAGCTAACATGTGCAAGGTGACAGAGTTACCCGTTGCCTCTTCCTCCCTAAATTCCTTCCCAAAGGACAGATAGGCGGACACTGTGTAACACGCAACAACTGGCACTTCCAGATCCTACCATTTCATGATGCGGGGGGCAAGCTGTCTTTCGGCCGACACCCACATTGCAGGCAAGAAATCCTGAAACAGGGCTACTGAGGGAGCATTTGCCTGTCCCACCTGGGGACTCACTGGATACCCAAATGCAGTGTTTGACGTGGCCTCCCCTGCTCACTGCGCCCCGTTGGACTGAAGGGAACAGGTGTCGAAAAAGCCACCGTAGGTGTGGACTCACCGAAATGACTGGCTCAGATGGTGCTTACCGGGACACAGCCCTCCAGCGATGGCCCTCTTACCAGGTTTCAGAAGCCTCGATTCTCCAAGAAGATTCGGATTTTTTATTTTTTTTAGAAAACAAATTAAATGCATTCTCATATGAAATTTCATTATAAAAGACTTCGAGAAAAGTGATAGTAGCCAAACCTGAGGGATGTTAAATTTGAAAATTCAGCAGTCTTTCAGAAACGTTTCTCTCACAAGAGATTGACTAAGAGCTTTTTGACTGCCTTCAATTCTGAGGATGTGGAAAAATTAATCTTTACATGTATTTGTTAAAGGGCCTTCCAAAGGCAAGTCTGTTCCCCGTTCAACTTCGTATTTATTCTATTTACTTAGTGCCGTGGCATGCGCATGAGGCGGGGACAGGCTGCAACGCTTTGCTTACTCATACTGGTCATTTTCCAGTTAAGACAAGCACAGAGCAGGGGCACCGCTCAGAAGCCAGCCGCCATGACTCAGGAAGGAATTTTTGGCTTGAGTTGAAAGCCATCATTTCTGTGTTGCAAAATAGAATAGGATCAACAGGTTGAGGGGGTGTTTATTTTTCCCACTGCTTGTGAAAGCTGATGCTGCTGCCCTTTGATGGCCCAGAACTGCTCCTGGCAGCTGGGCTATGTGTCCATGGCAGGCAGTGTGGGGCCGGCCGTCGGTTCTGGGCAGCCTCGTGCTGGCAGGGCTGCTTCCTGACCCGTGTTCCACGCCCAGTAGACCGGCAGGCCACGCTGTGCTCCGTCCTTGGCACCCATGCTTCTGCCCACGTTGCATTTACACTTTTTGACTCATCTGCCCTGTAGCCACAGCTCGCTGCTGGCAGATGGGTGTGGGCGACCTGGCTGCGTGTTAGGGGCTGATTAGTGCTGACGGGGCCGGTGTGCCTTGGGTTCAAATCCCGCCTCACTAGCAAGAAGTGGAGAACAGAGCCTGGCAAGCTTCAAGCCCTGGCAATGATGGGTGCTATCAGTGAGGCGGGCGTGGATGCAAAACATTAACAGGAAGGAGACAGTGTTTGAAAGGGGATAGTGATATTATGATTCCAAAGGGTGTTACTCGACTTCATGAGACACAAAAAGAGACGCTCATCAGCACCACCCCCAGCTTCCTCATCACTCACTGCCAACCCAGAGCTCAGTCTTTTTTCTGAACTGCCTGAATGTACTGAAGGACAAAACCCAAACTTCACTTCCCGGCTCCGTGTTACTTTAAGGAAGCTTCAGCAGGTTCCGTTCTCTCTGTCACATCGCAGGACTCCATTTTATTTACTCATTTTCTCTCCATATTTTTTCCAGTTCTGCTGAGAAATAATTGACATAGATCACTGTGCACCCTATTTTATTTTTACGCTGCGCTTGCTTAGCTCTGTTGGACTTCTCTGTTTAAGGTGCTTGACCAAGAGTTGGGTTCAGGTCAGGGTTTGGGGTTAAAGGGATGGGAAGTGAGGCTGGCCTCCTAAGGTGATGGGGGCCTTAGGGTCAGAGTTGTTAGGACACGGATCAGAGGTGGGGTCGCCATATGCAGTGGACAGCTTGCACCCTGCCCAGAAATGTGCCCTGGGGAGGTTGGGCAGCCACTGATATCCAGCCAGAACTCTGCTAGACAAGCCGTGCCAACTGGCGGGATAAGTTTTTCATCACACAACAGTGGCCACTTGGTCAGGATCAGGGGCAGGGGCAAGTCAGAATTAACCTAAGCTCCCAGAGGATGTCCAAAATTTTGTCTTTTCCAGGGGTGATTCTACACCTGGTGCCTTTCTTCTCCGTAAAAAAAGGAACAAAAGTGCTGCAGGACTCTAAGCCCCTACCCTCCAAACTGAGGAATATAATTTACCTTTAATTGGTTTCAAAATAGGAAAGATAAGAGGGGGAAAAGTTAATCCTCTTTCGTCCATTCAGTAAATAAATAAAGAAGGAAAGAATCCACATGACCACCTGTATGCAAGCCACTGCCTTGGAGGAGAACACGGTCAAGTATTATCATTACTGTTCAGAAAACAAAGTGTCCCGACAGGGGAAGAGATGATTCTGTAAGAGCCGTGTGGGGCCCCTAACCCAACCCCGAGGAATCCAGGGAAGCTTCCCAAGGAGGTGGTATTTCACGCTGCATGCTGAAGGCAATGCTGGCACCATCTAGAATGGGATATTGAGGAAAGAAAACCGGTCCAACTAGAAGGGACAGTTTGTGCGAAGGCAAGATCCATTCGGGGGACTGTGATCAATTCAATGGTAGTACAAGGGAATGGGAGGCGAGCAGAAGAGGTAAACAGAGCCAATTTCACAAAGAGTGCTATATGTTGGGTGACCACAGAATTTATCTTCCAAACAAGGATGCTTCCACCAGAGAGGGCATACTAAAAATAATTAAAATGGTCTATATTTAACATATGTATTTGCTGACCAATGATATGGTCAGTGGATTTATAAAATAATTGCATTTAAAAACTATTTTCTAAACTAAAATTTCAAAAATTCTGGACAAATGCTAAACTGAACAGGATGCCAGTGCAACAGATATAAACTGGGACCCTCGGGCAATCTAAACAATCTGATCACCCTGGTTACCTACTACCTCAGAGGATTGGGTTTTTGGGTTTTTTTGTGTTTTTTTTTTTTTAATTTTTTTTTTAACGTTTATTTATTTTTGAGACAGAGAGAGACAGAGCATGAACAGGGGAGGGGCAGAGAGAGAAGGAGACACAGAATCGGAAGCAGGCTCCAGGCTCTGAGCCATCAGCCCAGAGCCCGACGCGGGGCTCGAACTCACGGACCGCGAGATTGTGACCTGAGCCGAAGTCGGACGCTCAACCTACTGAGCCACCCAGGCGCCCCTCGTTTTTTTTTTTTTAAGAGAAAGAGAGAGAGTGTGTGTGTGCATATGCAAGCAAGAGGGGCAGAGGGAGAGAGAGAATCCCAAGCAGGCTCCACACTCAGCACAGAGTCCACCACGGGGGTCATGACCTGAGTCACTTAACTGAGCCACCCAGGAGCCCCTTGCCCCTCCCCCCCTGCTTTTTTTTTTTTTTTTTTTTTTTTTTTATAGGATTGGGTCTTTATCCTGAATGCAGTAAGGAGATATTCAAGAGTGTTAAACTGTGAGAAATAATATGGGAGGATCTGGGTCGATCAGATTAGGTAACATACATAGTTGTGAAGAGTCTTGTGGGCCTGCTTGCTCACAAGCTCTGGCTCAGTGGCCTCCCATTTGGGGGACAGTGTCTAACAGTATCATGTGACTTACCGTGCCCCTGCTCTCTTCTAAGTACTTTGCATATATTAAATCACTTACCCCTCACAATAGCTCTGTGAGGTCAGCACTGTTATCCCCATTTTATAGATTAAAAAATTGGATCTCAGAGAAACTCAGTAACTTTCCCAGGATTGTACAGCTGATAAATGATGGAGTAGGTAATCAACCCAAGGAGTCCGATTCTAGCCTGTGCTTTCAATCTCCATACTGTGCTGACTCTTTCAACAATTTAAACTTTTTTTTTTAACGTTTATTTATTTTTGAGACAGAGAGAGACAGAGCATGAACGGGGGAGGGTCAGAGAGAGGGAGACACAGAATCTGAAACAGGCTCCAGGCTCTGAGCTGTCAGCACAGAGCCCGACGAGGGGCTCGAACTCACGGACCGTGAGATCATGACCTGAGCCGAAGTCGGCTGCTTAACTGACTGAGCCACCCAGGCGCCCCAACAATTTAAACTTTTAACTGCACTTTCTCATCTGTAAAAATTTGCTAATAATATGCATATACAGAACAATATGTAAGGATTACATAGGCTGCAATCTGAAAAGTGCTTAGCACAAGTAAGCCCTGAATATATATTATTCTATGAACAGTGTTTTATAACAGAGTTGAATAGTGAGAGATATATCAAAGAACCCTAGAGTTTTGAAGGACATTTACCTTCACGTTAATGAGTAATAAAGTTAGCAAGTTTTTTACTAATCAAGGGCTAAGAAAGAGGGAAAATTATGTGCTTTTGTCCCAATAAGCAGGTATGTGCTTTTAATCAGCCATTGACTATACAAAGTCATTTGTCTATAGATAAATGACATAACTGACATTTATTGATAGTTCTATACTGTCTTCTTAGTTGAAGGTTTGTAGTCTTTTATTTGTAAAATAAATAGGTGTTCTTGCAAGTCATCAGTAAAACTAGTGCACTAGAAATCTTCCGTGCATAGCAAATAAAAAGGTATTTATGATTGGCTTTTAGTTACTTTGCAGGACCCTGAATTCATCAGAGGCTCTGAAATTTCAAAACCGAAAGCAAATTTTCAGGCAGCATGAAAGTCCTCCACAATACACACTGATTTGGCCCCAAATATTGGAAACTCTGTGCCTTCAGAAAAACATTCAAAGACAACACAGAAAAACAGGGAAGGGCTTCAGAGAAAAGAATGGCTACATTAGTGCAGATACCCTGTTCAGGCTCTCTCAATTTTGTAAATCAAATCAATGCCCTCAGAACTGAAACCTGGGAAGAGAATAGCCATATCAATGAACACATCCTTCCGGTTAGCAACGATCGGTAAAACTACAAAGCTTGTGAATTTCCAGTGGACCTCTTACAGTTTGCTGTTGGGCACAGGTACCGACATTCATCTACAGGCGTGATGTAGGCCTTCCCAACGTGCTTAGGATGAGAAGAGGAGGGTCACGAAAGGCTTTGCGGAGAGAATGATGTTCAAATTTAACTTTGAAGGCTGAGAGCTGACTCAGATGATGAGGCAGGGAAGCACATTCTAGGAAGAAATGCCAGTGCTGAAGAGAGAGAGAGCCTGGTGCTTTCAGGAAACTGCACTGTTTTGGCAAGGCTGTGGCAGAGGTGATGTGGGGAGAGCAGGCCGAAGGAGTGGGAGGCATCAGGCCCTCTCCGTAGAAACTATCCTTTCTGCTTCTCAGGACACTCCAGCAGCCTCTGTTGATTGTAACACCACTGCTCCAGGAAGAGTTCCAATGCCACGCATGCGTGATCTCTCCCACCCGCTCGTAGAGTGTGACATAATTACGTGGTCATGTTCTTAAAAGCAAATAAGTTGCCGTCTGGAAAGAAATGTGGCTCAGCTTGCAACCTGCATGTGGTTTTGAATTGCTGTTAGTGGTTTTGCCATCTTTGTATTTCCCAGATTGGATGAGAATCGCCTGGAACTTGAAATCATCTGCATTTATTTTGAAAATTCACTTGTCAGAACAAACCTATTCATCCGTTTCCTCCCTGAGTAAAGAACTTCAGAATAGCCCCCCGAAAGGAGCTCCTTTTGTGATAGGAGGACTGGTAGAAACCAGGACAGAAATGTGGAAAGCTTAGTTCTAAGGTCTAACAAGGTGTTCACTTTATATTTTGATACAATGTTACATTTACAGAAAACTTGCAAGAATAGTTCCAAGAAATTTTATCTCATTTGGCTTATTGTTTTCTCTTGCTCTCCGGCTCTTTCTCTGCATATACACACACGCTTCTTTTTTTCCTGAATCGTGCGTAATTTGCAGACATCATATACCTTTATCTGTAAGAGTTTTTGTACGTATTTCCCAAGAACAAAAACATTCCTACATAACTATTGTAAATTTATAATCAGGCAATTTAACACTGATACAATACTATTATGTAATCCACAGTCCATATTCAAATATTGCCAATTGTCCCAGTACTGTCGTGTTTATGGGTTGGGGAGGATTTTGTTTTACTGGTCTGGGATCCAATCCAGAAACACACATTGTAGTAAACTGTCATGTCTCTTAAGTCTCTTTCCATCTGGGATAGTTCCTCAACCCTTCATTGCATTCATGACATTCTGAAGTGTACAGGTGAGTCGTTTTGTAAAATGTCCCTCAGCTGGGGTTTTTCTGATGTTTCTGCATGATTGGACTAAAATTGTGCATTCCTGACAGGAATACCACAGAAGGGGAAGTGTGCACTCAGGATATCTTACCGGAAGCTACGTGACATCTGTTTGGTGGTCTCACTTTTGATTACTCGGTGGAGGTGTTGTTTGCTAGGTTAATCCACTCTGAGCCTACTATTTTTCCTTTTTTAATTAATAATTCATCCACTACCTTTTGAGGAATCCATAATTCTTGCCTGAATCATTATGATGGCTGCAAAAGGATGATTTTTTCCAATTCTGTTTTTCTTGCTACATTTAAGTGGTACTCTACCATAGACAAGAGATTTCCCTTTTTCTTGTACGTACGTACATATGTACGTAGGTATGTATGTATGTATTTATAGCAATAAGGATTCATAGATCCTCATTTTATCCCATGAATATCTTTTTGCTACCATTATTTATTTTGATGACCAGAATGTCCCAGTTTGGGCCAATGATGCCCCGTCAGGTGTCCTTTTGGTGTGTCCCCATCACCTTTTGAGCACTTCACTGCTTCCTGACCTAACACTATGTTCCAGGCTCACCTTGTATTTCACTTCTCGACCTCTGGAATCTGCCGTTTCTCCGAAGGACCCCAGTTCCTTTTAAGTGGGCAGCAGTGGCATCTGAACTAGGCTTGAGGTGCACAAAATTGATATGGAGGCATCTTTGTATGTAGACCCTCTGGGCGGACAGAGCTAAAATACATGTGCAGGTATATTGACAGTCACTCCTGTTTCTACAGATACGGAGATACGTGGGGACATAGCTATCTAGATACATTTAACATTGTATGTTTGTACTGATACCTCTAATTCTAGCTTAACAGCATGAGGTTCATTCTAGTCTTCCTAGTTTCTAAATAACTTCCTTTTTTTTAACATGCTTACAATTATTTATTTGTTTGTTTGTTTGTTTAATTATACTTTGTTAATAGTAGACTCTTTATTTTATTTTATTTTTCAGGAGTAGAACCCAGTGATTCGTCACTTACATACAACGCCCAGTGCTCATCCCAAAAAGTGTCCTCCTTAATGCCCATCACCCATTTAGCCCATCCCCCCAGCAGCCCTCAGTTTGTTCTCTGTATTTAAGAGTCTCATATGGTTTGCCTCCCTCTCTGTTTTTATCTTAGTTTTCCCTCCCTTCCCCCATGTTCATCTGTTTTGTTTCTTAAATTCCACATATGGGTGAAATCATATATTTGTGTTTCTCTGACTGACTTCTTTTGTTTAACATAATACATTCTAGTTCCATCCACATTGTTGCCAATGGCAAGGTATCACTCTTTTTGATTGCCAAGTAATATTCCATATAAATGATAACATCCTTTTCCAGCAGTGAGAAGCCTAGTTTCCTTTATCCTCAATGGATTAACTCACCTGATAAATGCTACAGCACACGGAAAGCAATTTCAGAATTGCTAAATCATACTGCTGTAAACACAAACCTGCTAACCTGAGTTCAATATATTTTTTCAGTTCTTTCTGTCTTTAGAATGAGAGAAAATGGGTGGCTCAGTCAGTTAAGCGTCCAACTTTGGCTCAAGTCATGATCTCACAGTTCGTGGGTTCAAGCCCCACGTCAGGCTCTGTGCTGACAGCTCGGAGCCTGGAGCCTGTTTCAGATTCTGTGTCTCCCTCTCTCTCTGCCTCTCCCCCATTCATACTCTGTCTCTCTCTCTCCCAAAAATAAATAAACATTGAAAAAAATTTTTAAAAAGAGAGAGAAAATAGCACTGTGTTTGAAGTGACTCAGAATAGTTCTGTTTTCCCTTCTTCTTTATTTTAGTTATGTTACCCATTTGAAATACGGCAAGGTTTGTTTATTTCCATTTGCATTCCATTTTCGGTTCTATTTTTTCTCGTCATTGGTAGTTTAATTTTGTTTTTCAGTACGTAATACTTCAGCGTCGTTCCAAAAGTCAAAACTGCCAAAAGCATGTGCAGAGAAATGTTAGTCCTTCCCACAGTCTCTTCCCACCCGTGCACTGTATGTAGATAACCAATCTCATCAGTTTGTTTTACCTTCCTCCGTTTCTGGTTGCAGTAGTAAGCAGACGGTGATATTTTATTTCTCTTACTTTTTTACACCAAAGGTAGTGTACTATATATATTGTATTGCACTTAGTTTCTTTTTCACCTAAAATATTATTTTCACTTTAAAATATATCCTCTCCATCGGTTCATAGAAATTTTCCTACTCTCTTTTCACTTCTTCTTAGTAATTTGCTGTGTGTATGTACCATAATGTATTCAGCCACTCTTTTAAGTATGAGCATTTCAGTTCTCATATTTTGCAATTACAAATAGTGAGACAGTAAAGAGCCTTGTGCAAATATATTTCATATCGTTGAGGATATCTTCAGAGTAAATTCCTAGTTGCGGGATTACTGGGTCAAAGGTAAATGCCTATATGGATATATTAAATACTGCCGAATTTCCCTCCATATGGTTTGTACCATTTTGCATTCTCATCATCAGTGTACGAGGGTCTGCTTTCAACAGTTGTCAAGCTTTAAAATTATTTTTCCAACTGAATGAGAAAGAAAGGGTATCTCAGTATGGTTTGAATTTGTATTGCTCTTATTATGAGTAAAGTTGAACATGTTTTTGAAAGTTTAAAGGCCATTTTACTTGCTTTTATAGATTATCTGCTTGTGTCCTATGCCATTTTTCTATCTGGCTTTTGAAAGAATTATCAGGAAGAGTTTGCATCTTTCTGATGATGAGTCTTCTATCTAGGTACAAAAGCTGTCTTTCCACCTGGTTCAGTAAACTTCTAGGTCTTTCAGGAGCTTTTTATATTATCTCCTTATAGGTTTTGCACATTTCTTGTCAAGTGTATTCAGAAGTATTTTATCTTCTTTGTTACTGTTATGAATTGGGTTTTCCTCTCTCATCAAAACCTCTTTGTGATTATCATGTGTGTATATGAGGGCTATTGGTTTCTGTGTATTAATTTTGTATCCTGCTACTTTAAAAAATATTTTTATTTTTGAGTTAATCTTGTCATTGATTTTCTTGGGTTTTCCAGGTGTACCTGTCAGATATTTGCAAATAGAGATCGCTTTGCTTCCTTTCCTATTGGTTGTCTCTAATTGATTCCTCTTGTTGAATTGAATGAATGAATACTTCTAGTACAATGTTACCTTGTTTCTGATCTTAGCGAAAATGCTTTTAAGACTTCCTTTTGGGATGCCTCGCTGGCTCAGTCAGTTAGCATCTGACTCTTGATTTTGGCTCAGGTCACGATCTCACATTTCGTGAGATTGAACCCCATGTCGTCGGGCTCTGCACTCACAGCACAGAGCCTGCTTGGGATCCTTTCTCTCCATCTGTCTCTGCCCCTCCTTCTCTCTCTCTCACTCTCTCTCTCTCTCAAAAACAAACTTTAAAAAAATATTTTTAAAAAAATTCCCTATTGAGAGGACAGATTTTAGGACTAAGTTAATACATTTTTGTCATGTTAAGGAAATAGCCATTGACTTTTTTCTTTTTTATTTTTTAGTGTTTTTATTGCTAATGAATGTTGAATTTGTCAAAAGCCTTTTCAGCATCAATGGAGATGCTCAAATAATTTTCTCTGTAGATCTTCCAGTAGGATATACTATATTAATGGATGGGCTATGAATGAACCAACCTTTCATTCCTAGAGTAAATTCTACTAGGTTATCATGTGTTATATTCTTAATATAATGTTGATTTCTATGCTTTGAAACAATTCATACAGCATTCAGATTCTCTTTTCCTTGAAGGCTTGATAAAATTCTCCTGTGAAACAACATGGACCTGGTGCATCTTTGAGGATAGTTTCTTAATAATCTTTCTTTCCCTTCTTTGGAAATTGCTTTATCTAAGCTTTCTATTTATATTGGGTCAATTTCAATAAACTGCATTTTCCTGGGCAATTACCTGTTTCATCTGGGTTTTCTAATTTATTTGCTTTAAGGTCTGCAAAGTAGTCTCTCTCATGCTTTGAGTTTTGTATATTTCAATGATTATTTCTCCCTTGTGATTTTTTTATTTTGTGTATTTGAATTTTCTCCCCTTTGTCTCAACTAGTTAAACTAGTGATCGTCTGCTTTGACGCTTCTTTAAAGAACCAGGATTTTGATTTATTAATGAGATATGTCATTCTTCTGTTCTCTACCTCATTAGTTTTTGCTTTCACCTTTATTATTTCCTTCCTGGTGCTTTCTTTTGATTTATATTGTTCTTTCTCCTGCTTTCTGAGTTTTGAGTTTGATTTATTTTTTCATGATAAAAGTGTTTAAGGCTATGAATGCTTAAAATGACACATAAGTATCATACTTGATGCATCATAAGTTCTAATACATAGTGTTTTCATGATCGTTTTTTTAAGTTTATTTATTTTGAAAGAGAGAGGAAGTGAGCACAAGCAGGGGAGGGGCAGAGAGATTGGGAGAGAGAGACAGACACAGAGAGAGAGAAAATCTCAGGCAGAGCCAGACACAGGGCTCAAACTCACAAACCATGAGATCCTGATCTGAACCGAAATCCAGAGTCAGACACTTAACCGACTGAGCCACCAGGCACCCCGTTATCATTTTATTTTATTTTATTTTATTTTACTTTATATTTTATTTTACTTTATTTTATTTTTAATATAATTTATTGTCAAGTTAGCTAACATACAGTGTATATAGTGTGCTGTTGGTTTTGGGGGTAGATTCCCGTGGTTCATCGCTTACGTTCAACACCCAGTGCGCATCCCAACTAGTGCCCTCCTCAATGCCCATCACCCATTTTCCCCTCTCCCCCGCCCCCCAATTATCATTTTTTAAATTCTGCACTTTTAGCTTTGTATTTTCCTTTTCACCCAGATGATGTTTGTCAGCTTCCAGATGAAAGAGCTCTCTTGTTGTTTTAATTTTATTAACTTCTAGTTTCATTGTATTATATCAAAGTGTTGTTTGTAATATTTCTATTTTACGCAACTTCCTGATGCATTTTTCCGTGACCTAACACATAATCAAATAATGTGAATTTCTGTGTGTGTTCGACAAGGTATAACCTCTATCCTCGGAGTATACTGTTGGATACATTTGCATGAGAATTACCTGATTGATTATATATTTAGGTCTTCCAGATTCTTATTTATTTTTTGTCCATTTGGCCTCTCTTAGATTGAGTATCACTTATTATTATGTCTTTGTGTATTTCACTTTGCATCTTCTACGGGTGGTTTCTTCTAAATTTATAAAGGTGTTGCCCTTTATCCCCCCTCTTTGAAACTTTGTACGGTTTGTATTTTTGTCCTCTTGGTTGTCTTTGATCTTAAATGTTGGTAACGCCCCTAGTCCCTGCTTCTTACTTCATCTTTTATTATCAGTGGTCAGTTTTTAGTGTTGTTCTTTGACTTCCAATTATTATTAGCTCTACCCTCAATGAGCTTCTTCTCTTTCAGTTTTTCTATCTTTCCTCCCGTGTTGAGTCACATTATTTTTACTTTGTCATAGAAAACGTATATATTATCTTTTGACCCTTCTACCTTTATTGTGTCCTAAATCTGATAAATATATTAAATGCTCACCATCAACCCTTTTGCTGAAATTTCTCCGGTGATTTCTTGGTTGGATGTGAAGACTACTTACTCCAGATGAGCTGATATGTACAGTATTACCTGTGTTCTTACAATTTATTTCTGGAACTTTTTCTGTAGCCTTGATAATTGAAGAAGAGCTTGAATGGTTGTGAGATCCTTGATTCATACTTGAATTTCTGACTTGAGATGGCTTTTCACATCCTGGGGTACTTGATGGAAAACACGCCGTTTTCTTGGCAGCATTGTGTTGTGGTTTTTTCCACTTTATGGTCACTTTGGGCAGGGCGTTGGGCATTTTCATAAGATAATAGGTTTTGTTATTCTTATTTTCTATTTTATGATAATTTTGTATAGATTTAGGCCGTTTTTATCAATCTCCTGGATTTCAAGTATTTATAAGATTTCTAGTTTAAGAGGCTCCTTTCTAGCATGTGTAACCAAATATACGTTCTTTTTACTTTTTTACTTTATTATTATTTGGGAGTGGGAGTTGGGGAGGTTGTGTGTCTTCCAGTTTTTTCCTTCTCTTTTTTCTTACAGGATCTGAAATCCACCACCACCACCACCACCCCCCACCCGCCTCTTTCGCTGCCTTTTTTCTTTTATCACCCAGTTTCCAAAGGATGTTCCTTCTTGCTCTGTGTCCTTGTCTCCCTGCCGCCAGGGCTCTCAGACTGCAGCCTCGATTCGCGCCCACTTCTGAGTCTCTTCCTCGTCTCCACTGCAGCTTTACCGGGACTTTTACAGTCTTTCCTACTTTAGGTTGACACTCTTTCCGGCGATGGTTTCAACTCAGCTCTTGGCTGCAACCTCATTTCCTTCTTCTCTCATCGCTACTGTTTTCCCAGGGCTCGTGCCCAAAGTGCGGCGTATAGCTCTGTTGACATTCGGTATTAACTTTTTTTTTGCTTACAGGTGGTTCGAAGATTACGTCATTTTTGATCTTTTAGTGATACGGAGAGTGTGGGTTTTGTGCAGTTTTTCTTATTGTCCCTGGTGATCCGTATTGCTTTGTGGCCAGTTCATCGCATTAATCCAGGCTGCCTCTTTCTAAATGGTACTCGGACACAACAAGAGAAAAGATGCTATTTTCCACAGGACTGTAGTCACCTTGGTGATGTAAGAAGATCTGAGAGAGGAAAAATTGGGGGCATTCTTTGTATACTATGAAAACCACCCAAAGATCATTTTATCTAGATATAGATATTTTAGGGGGAAAAAAAAACTAATCAAAAACAGATTCAAACATTGGATTCCAAGAGTTTAATTGCTTCCATGTTTGTTTTTATACTGAGTGCCAGGGAGCATACAAATATCGTCCTAAGCATCGCCTATTCCATGAAAACACTTTCAAACTCATCATTCACCCAGCAACCCTGTAGGTAGTAAAGGTTCTATCACACAACTATTCCCACATCTGACAGATGAGGGAGCAAGACTCAGAGAGCCTCGCTCACATGATGTCCCGGGTGCAGAGTTGACTTGAGTAGAGCCGGGAGTGAAATGTAAGCCTCCTGACTGATGGGGCCGTGCATTTCCGGCACTAACCATGCCTCGTCATGAAAGTTTGCATATGTTTGAGCCTCTTTCTAATTTTTTGGTATTGTTCAATCGCTTCTGTAACCTAAGGCCACTCCTTGATAACGAATTACCAGGGGAAGATACTTTTTAGTACTATATTTCAAATTGATTTGCCTTGGTAAAAAACAATGTAAGTTGCTTGTCCAGTAAGTGGGAAATCCTTTCTCCACTAACGATCCACCTTTGTCTCTCTTTTCACAGAGGACAGTTATGGGATGGATGGGAAGGCTAACCAGCCCAGCCTCGCTGCAGACGTCAACTGGCAAGGCCTGGAAGATTTATACAGTGTGAATGAAAGCATCTATGAGTACAGACAAAACTATAGACTTAGTCTGGTTGACTGGACTAATTACTTGAAGGATGTAGATAGAGTATTTGCACTGCTGAACAGCCACCATGAGCAAAATAAAACAAATAAGACTAAAACTGCTCAAAGCGATGGGTTCCCAGGTGGATCTGCTGAGCTCTCCGTGCCAGTAGAGATGGCCTCCGCGGAGTCAGATGATGACCCGAGTCGGATGGTTGGGGAAGCACCTCACGTGACCTTGCCAGCTGACCTTCGAACCCTGCATTTGAACCAACCAACATTCAGTCCAGAGACGAAACTTGAATGGAATAACGACATTCCAGAAGTTAGTCGTTTGAATTCTGAACACTGGAGAAATCATAAAACTGAAAAATGGATGGAGCACGAAGAGCTAAATCATCCCGAAACTGATTTCAGTGGCAACGGCATCCCAGAGCTGGTGCTCAAGCCCAGGCCTAGGCTGCAGCCCATTAGCAGGCAGCAGAAAGGACTTCCCCGGGTTGGTGGCCCAGGAGGTGTTTTTGAAGATCAGCTGTATCTTCCTGTGCATTCTGATGTTGATTCTGTTCATGGGACGATCAATACGTCTGCCCTGGAGCAGCCTATTAACTCCAGCAGCGTGAAAAGGATATTGAACAAGGTGAAGAATCACGAGACAGGCAGCTTACAGAGTCTAGAAGGCAGTGCCTCCTTTCCACTCTCCTCGGATTAGATGAAATTGTTACCTGACCCTAAACACAGTATTTTTTTTACTTTTTATTAGTAAACTAATAAAGGCAATCATGACAGCCAACATTATGAGCTATCCTAGATACACATGTGCGAAGTTAGCATAGAAGTTAGCACACAGGCGAGCAGTAGGCACACAGGGATGCGGTGTTGTAACTCCCTATTTGTCAAGAGTAGAAATAAAGGTTGATTTGTGTTTATTTGAGGGAGATTAAAGCAGTATTATCTTTTGAAAGCCATAGGGACATGCCTATACGAATGTTATCCAATCAAGATGGCTAGAATTGTATCTCTCTGAGTTTCTAAAACGTGACATCCTCCGTGAATCTTTCAACCTGCTTCCCACTGCCTGCATCATGTGGTTTTGATTCCTTTTTAACCACTGGAATTTTTCGGTGCCATCATGTTCAATGATTTTGCACTTTGAGTTCAGATTGCCATGTCTATTTGGTTAGTCTTTTTTTTCTTCCCAGAGGCTTTTCCTAGTCTCACTGCTTGCTCTCAGTGTGACCGTGGAGAGCCGACCCCAAGAATGACACACGGTATGGATCACATATTGTCTAGCGTAAGCTCTTGCCAGAAAATATTGCATGCTTTTTCCTTGACTTGCTAAAATTGATTAGCAGAAAGGCATGGCTAACGATGTTGGCAGTGAAAATAAATAAATCAACAAAACAAAGATCGCTTGCTCTCTCTGTGCCTAGCCTCAAAGTGTTCATCATATGCTTAAGATTGCTAAATTTTTGTTATTTTATTAGCAGGATAAAAGGACTGAAGACTTTTTTTGTCATCTTGGTTTTCTTGACCTGGCTAATAAGCTAAAGTGTTGAGAAAATATACTTAGTTTTGAATTTATATAAGGAATCTTTTTCAATAAAACACACTCATGAATGTTTCATATTTTAAACACACCATAGGTGTTGTATGATTATTTTTAAGGCCTTCACTAAGTACGGATTTTTTTAAAGGCGTAATTCAAGACTGCTTTTGAAATTCTGTATTCTTGAAAATATTGTTATGTATTAGATTTTTAAATATCAGCAAAAGGATTACCTCATCGAGAGTTATCAGTACCCTAGCCAACTTCCCAAACAGGTTTATTTTTTAGCTTAACAGTGATTTTCTTTTTATTTTTAGACCATTCAAATGCATAGGTAAATTATGTTTTCTTCAAGTGTCTAAGGTAAACTCTTTTAAAGAAAATTTAATATGTTATAGTTGAATCTTTGATAACTTTAAGTCTTTATCATAGACTCTGTACATATGTTAAAATTAACTAGCTCTTTATCAGATGTGTGTGTCACCAGCTGAATGACAGAAGAAACATATTTATGGTCATGAATGATGTGCTTTGTAAAAAGATTTCAAGTTATTAGGAAGCATACTGTGTTTTTTAATCTTGTGTAATATTCTGTGATACTTTTATAGAACAATTCTGGCTTCGGGAAAGTCTAGAAGCAATATTTCTTCAAATAAAAGGTGTTTAAACTTTACCTGTTTCAGAAAAATGAGCTTTCCAACTTTTTGTGGTATACCCACTCTGTGCAAGTAAAATTGAGTCCTGATCTCAATGGACATGATTGAATATTAGCCATATCTGCAAAATTGCCCCAAAGTCAGTAGGTTCTAGAACATGCTCAGATTGATGATTCCAAAGTGGATTTGGCTCTGTGCTTCAGGGAGAATGTGACAGAGGCCACACAAGCGAGGCTTCCCCACTGTGCATCCTGGCCAGTGGCACAGAGTCAGAGCTTGGTTTAACTCTCTACTGTTGCCACCTTGAAATCTTCAATGATTTTTGAACAAGGAACCCCACCTTTCCATGTGTCACTGGACCCACAAATGATATAGCTGGCTCTGGGCAACACAAATAGAGTTTCTCAAAAGTGGGAGGACAGATCCACCAAAGGAAGTTTCAATTCATGGAGGACAGGACGGCGGACTCTGCTTTTTTTTTTTTTTAAGTTTATTTACTTTGAGAGAGACAGATAGTGTGCAAGCAGGGAAAGAGCAGAGAGTGGGGGGCGGGGGGAGAGAGAATCGCAAGCAGGCTCCACACTGTCAGCACAGGGCCCGATGCAGGACTTGAACGCACAAACTGATATCATGACCTGAGCTGAAACCAAGAGGCGGATGCTTAACCGACTGAGCCACCCAGGCGCCCTAAGGACCATGGACTTTGATCAAGACCTAACCAGTCTCCCAATACCTCAAGTTTTTCCTGCCTAACCTATACTTCTTTCTGATCCAGGTTCCTGAAGCGCTTTCTCTTCTCGTGATATAGGGGCTGACAGTCTGTGAAATGTCCAAAGACCAGGAGGTTAATAGTAAAGGAAAAAAAACAAAAGCAAAGGGCTTTTTGAGACCTGCTCCATCCTTAGATAATTGAGGAAACAATCTGTATTAGTTTGCTAGCATTGCCATAACAAAATACCACAGACTGGGTGGCTTAAACAACAGAAACTTATTTTCTCACAGTTCTGGAGGCTGGAAGTCGAAGACCAAGGTGTGGGAGGCTTTGGTTTCTTCTGGAGCCCCTCTCCTTGGCTTTCAGATGGCCACCTTCTCTGTGTGTCCTCACGTGGCCTTTTCTCCGGGCATGTGTGTCCCTGGCATCTCTTTTTATGAATACACCAGTCATATCAGATTAGGGCCCACCCTTATGACATCATGTAACCTTAATTACCTCTTTAAAGGCCTTCTCTCCAAATACAGTCACCCTGGGGATTAGGGCTTCAATGCATGAATCTTGAGGGGACACAATGGAGCCCATAACACTATAGTTTCATCAAGAGGACAGCTCAAGATAATAGTGTTGTCCGAAGGCACCTCATTTTGCCTCCCTCCTTGTTCCTTTCCTACAAAATGTGATGAGGCCAAGCGTTGCTATCCTGGGGAAACATCCATTTTAGTTCAACAACTATTTATGGAGCACCTACTATGTGCAAAGGGCATGCAAGAGCCTTTCAGACTTTGAAGAGTGCCTAGAAATTGGCCAGCCCGCTGACCCTGTCTGATCTGTGAGGAGCTGATGCCCAGAGGGTCAGCTGGCTCTCCAACTGCCCATTTCCCGCAGACTTAGAAGATGAAGACATTTACCAGAGGCAGGGCCAGCCCCTCTCCACTCTCTCCACTTAAATATGCTCACACACACACCAGATCAGGGAACAGAGAGGCCACAGTGTGACCCCATGTGGCAAAAAGTAGTGGAAAGAACATGAACGGACACAGATTCTAAAGTTTACTATCTGTATGAGCTGGGAAAAGTCGCATCACCTCTCCTTGACTGTAAAATAATTCCCTTTGACGGCGAATACATCACATATGTGCTTTCTCTTCCTAAAATGTGCCCAGAGGAGACATTGTGAATTCATCAGAACGCTCTTCCGTCCAGGCAGAGCACTTGAGCCCTTAAAATCCTCTCAACGCAGCCAGCTCCTGTCAACACCGTTGAGCTGGTACTGGAATGTGAGACAGAAACCGATTTGCCATATCCAAACTACCCACAGTATCTGAAGCTCCTCTCACCTGTCTTTAAAAAATTCAAATAAAAATCCCTATGGTCACTATCTGCAGGGTTCTGGGTTAGGAGAGAAGAAATGAATACTTAACACCCCATGCCACATGTACCAACGCATGTTGGCCTTCTAAAAAGATTTTTAAATGCCTATTGTTCAGAACTAGCTTAGAGCTGATATGATCTCACATATAAGAAAGTCCTCAATTCCCCAAATTAATACAATGCTGCTTGATATTAGTTGCCCGGTATTTCCAAAAGTTATTTTGAAAATATTTTTGAAGCTTTCAAATTGTTATTTAGAAAATATTTGTGATATTTTCAAATTTTATTTTAACAGAAAACAAAAGATCTTAGAGCAATTCATTCCTCAATATGGTCCACCACCCTGGTTCATTTAAGCCCTCATGACCTCTTATAGAAGCTGCTGGAAAAGCTGTAATAGCACCCTGGCCCCTTCCCCTCCACCTCCAACTCTACCACATCCCACAGTCACTGTCTGTGATCACATGGCTCAGATCTCAGCCTCCTGCTCAGATATCTTCAGTGGTTTTTAACACACACACACACACACACACACACACACACACACAAAAGCATGGAGGTGTGCACGCGCACCCCCAGAAGCTCCAGCCTTCCACCCACCCACCTGATCTCCTTCCACCTCACCCGTCACTACCAGCTTCCCCTGGATTAGCCACCCTCCCAGGTCTGAATTTTTCTCCAATTCCCCATCTACCTTCTTGGGGTATATCTTCATTTCCTATCTCAACTGGCAAAAATTTCATCCATTCTTCAATTCCCGTATTTTGTTTTCCCTTTTACCTTATCAAATTTTACCTTTTCTTTCCATGCAAACTCTCCTTGACTCTTCCACCCCTTGGACATAGTATCTCTACCATTTTTACTTTACGCCAAATAAGGAAACACTGATGTTGTACCAAGTCTCGGGCCAATGGAGGGAGAGTGGCCACATTCATAACTTTGCTATTTGCCCCATTTCTAATCAAGAAACCTATCTAATGCAACCATTGTTCATATTGGTCTAATTAACTCACCTTCCTCTGAGTTGTGTTGTCGATACTGAGGACTTCACCAGCACAGTACCGAGGGCCTTATAGGGAGCCCACTAAAAGAAGTAGAGAAAATGACTTTCAAATAGCAGACATTTCCTGTTGAGACCTAGGGAAGCCCCTGCTCCCTGATGTCCCAGAAAGCACCGCAGCGGGGGTGGGTGACAAAGGGAGCTGCAAACGTTGAGGTCTTTTGTGCTGAGCATTGCCTCACTTTTCTGCTAGCAAATGCAAGTGGTGGACAAAGGGATCTACCTTCTGTTTTGAACTTCTAGCCCCTACACCTGTGTGCCTCTCAGGACTCAGGAATTCAGAATCTGCGTCTTTCTATCCACCAGTCCTCTTCCCCATTACCCCACCTCCAGCCCATAGCACAGGTGACCCAGAGCCAGAGTAGAACCAATCCAATTACTAATAGGTTTCAGCACAAGAGGAGATGTCATTGCCACCCTAATATGAATCTGGCCACAAAAAGCCCCGTACAACTCAAGTCCAGGAACCGGAAGGGAAATTAGTATGTGATTTCCACAATGACCACTAGGTGTCACTCAGCTGCAACTAATGACATCTTTACTTCCAGCCAGGATCCACCCCTGGCAAAGTGGCCACTTCATTGATTTCTAAAGTAGCGGCACTACCATTTTGACAAGAACACATCTAGAACAACTTGATCCGTGGCAGGCTCCCTCTTTCTACGGTACCTAGGATCTTAGCCATTCCAGAAGACTAAAACATTGTTTTAGCTTTCTACTGATTTATATTGTTATTATAAGTTGGAACTGCATCAAACTTTGACATTTAAATACAAAAGTGAGCAGCAAATATTGATCTCCTTGCTTTCCAATGACTTTGTGCAATTAAATATGTCTTTCGGCCCCCTTTCGCCAAAGCTACAGAGGGAGGCCATCTCTGCTCAGCTGGCAAGTTTAAAAAGAATTGGATGCTTTTTAACAGCTTTTAAAATGCTGAGGTTGTACCAAGTCTGGGGCTAATGCAAGAAAGACGAGTGGCCACGTTCATAACCTTTCCTTTCGCCTCATTTCTTAAAGAGAAACATTCTTGTGTGTCTGTTTCGAAAAAGCCCAATATCCAGAAAGGCTTTGTCTCTCCCTTCAAAGTGTGGGGCATTTAAGAAATTTAAGAGAAATCTCTAAATTGCCTAAATTGCACACATTGTTGAAAAGAAGGTAGACTGGGGAAGAGGGTACTCTTCACCTTTTGTATAAATGGCTCGTATGATGAATGCACACAGCCAAGGAGGAAAGTAAATGCTTATCCAGAAGGCAGCACAGACACACACACTCCTCCCCACACTTCCCCCTGCCCCCGCCCCGCAATAACTCCTGTGTCTTGGGCCATTGTGACCCTTTTTGGTTCAGCTGTGCAGGAGGGGTGACTGAGTGAGAAATGGAAATCAATTGCCCTGCTTCACACCTATGGAGTGCTCAAGGCAAGGTTCTAAAAATAACCACTTTGTGCTTCAGTCCATGAGTCATACTGTTATTTCAGTAGTTCCTTTGCCTCCTTCCGCCTCTCACCCAAAAGTTTTAGATGCCTTAGAAAACTCGGCTGCCCGTCAGAAGAGACCTCCGAGACTAATTTCAGTCCACACACTTTATTTTCTTTACTTTTTTCTTAATATTCAATGATCAAGTATTCAAGATGTTGTAAACCAAGGTTTATTAGTACATTGACAATAGATTTCATTAAACACAAGGAAAGTATACATCTGTCAAATTACCCTAAGAGGTCTCCAAATAAATACTCATTTTAAAAATCACAAAATCAAACTCCTTTGGGCAACAACTCAAAACAGGCTTTCGTCACCAACACACTTTCACACAAAACACACACACTGAACACATGCTCCATTAGGATCCTAATGCCAGTTTATTTGACACAGTATTACATCTCCTTGAACTAAAGAGTTAGAGGCTGACCTGCCTGTTTCGTGCTTCTAAATTAACACTTGGGGTTTGGGGTAGAGGTATGTATTTTAAG
Source organism: Panthera tigris (assembly GCF_018350195.1). Taxonomy (NCBI): domain Eukaryota; kingdom Metazoa; phylum Chordata; class Mammalia; order Carnivora; family Felidae; genus Panthera; species Panthera tigris. The sequence goes on from NC_056676.1 coordinate 20,075,393, forward strand.
AAAAATGCCCACTATAAAGTTTTATCAATTATTCTTATTTTTCGTTTCTAGATACAAAGTTTAAACTCTTTTTTGTTCACCCCTTTGGTTTAATATGTCCCTGCAATTACTTTAGTTTTCAATATCTTCTCCTCTGATTTTAACAGGTAATAGAATTCAAGAAAAAGACAACGCCTTCAAAACCCATTATTAAAAACACTTTACATGAGTGTCAGTTTTTTTGGAGAAGAAATAAGAAAAGATTATGGGAAATATTTTTGCCCTCTCTCTGAAATTATTTTTAGCATCTTATTATTCTTGCTAAAAGAAATATCAAAAGCGCTGAGTTTTCCGTAGAAAAGGTATTTCCCTTAACACTCTTCATTTTGCAGGGTAACGTTCACGGATTAACTGTAGTAATGAGCGTAACGAATGCTTGTGTTCTGGGAAGCTCTCTAGATTTCCAAAAGCAAAGCACATGCAGTCCCTTACCAGTGAAATACTGTAAATTCAGCGGCACATTTTGTGGTGAGCATGCATCAAATACTTTTAGCACCGAGGCGGTTTTTGTTTTGTTTTGTTTTTAATGTTGCAAAAGCAAATACCCAGGGAGGGTTTTCAACATACTTGACCCTTCGCAGGGCTGAGTAAAAATGAAGTGCTTAAAATAACCCGTTCAAACATACACAGATCTGATTCCAATGTAGCAGGAAGTCTGGGGCGGATACAGCCAGCAGCATCCTGGACGGTGAGAAAAGGAGAGAAAACAGAAAAGATAAAGTGCACAAGGCTGCTACCTTCGCGGCCAGCCATGGCACTCCCTCCCACGCCAGGAAAGTGGAAATACAAATACGTGTAAAGGCTACCTACCGGTCTGTGTAACAGAATTAGCCGACTGCCATCTAGGCAATTCTGGGATTATACAGTATTTTGGTATCTATCTGCTACTTAGAATACTCCATATGCACCTATATCAATACTTATATTCATGTTTCTGTGCCATTTAGGATGTTTTCAGTCCACACACACGGAAAGTATACTTGGCTCTCCCCACCCCCCCGCCCCGCCCCCAACCCCGAGTCAGGCTCTCCTGCTGCTCCCGGGCACACCCGAGAATTTCCACAAATGCTTCGGGTCCGTTCAAACCACACAGCTGCTCTCTGGTGCGCTTAGGTTGATGCCAAACAGGTTCCAAAAAGAAACTTTCTGGCTCCAAGCCCACCGAAGAATGCAAGCTGGAATTGCAGACCGAGGAAGAATTTTCCTGGTAGTTGGTGAAAATGTAAGACTGCCGTTACTTCCTCCTTCTCTGATTTCCAAGCGCATGCTCCCCGTTTGTTAGGGCAGCTACTACCAGGAACAATCCCGTCAGTTGTCTGGTGTATAACATGGAGCATTGTGTAACACTTCGTATGCGTTCGTTGAAAACTTTTATTAGGAAACCCAAATCCCATATTCACTAAAAATTAATGGAAATGTTAACATTCTTAAAGAGAAGGAAAGAAAGAAAGAGCATACACTTAAAGTTCCCCCAAGTTCAGATTCAAAAATTCTGAACCACATTTCCTCATGTTTCATTCCAGAAACTCTACTGGGACTCAATGCTAACATCAACATTGGATTTGTTCTATATTAAATATGAACCATAAATAAATAAGTGAGGTATGTTGTGACAATTTTGAGTATAACACTTCGCTAACAATCAATGTGAATTTACCTTGAAAAGCTAAACATTAAATTTTGAGGTGTCCTACAGATTTTTGTTTTCTATCTTACACAAAGAAATAATAACTTCCCTACTCTTCAGGAACAGTAACACATCAAAAAATGAAATGCTTTACCTCGCTAAATTAGAGCCGCACTTGTCTTTGTTAACCAACGCTATTGTGGGCATCATAAAACATAAGAAGCAGGTGGTGGAGACAGAAAGCTGCTTCTGAACCCTGACTTGGCCATTCTCTAGAATCCTAAACAAGTCTCTTTACCTCTCTGTGTCTCAGTTTTCATGATCTGTTTAAAAAGAAACAACAACAACACAGAATGAAAATAGTTATCTTGCAAAGTTATTAAGAGTATTAAAATAAATGATGTATATTAGGTGTCTGACAGAATTCTCTGAAATGGTCAACACTCAACAAAATCTCATTTGTTTCTTCTGTGCTCTCCTTCCCATCCAACCTTCGTTCTGAATGACTTCTGACTATTTTCAAGAATTAAATCCACCTACAAAGGATAAGGATTTCATACTAATGGAGAGAACTGAAAAAAAAATGTGCTCCAACCACCCACCCTCCCCCTGGGAGTTTCTAAATTAATAGGCTAGACTCATGGATATTATATTTGCATATTAAAGCCAAATAATACAGTAACCTACAGAGTTGATAAAAGAACAAGGTGACCTTTTTCCAAAACAGGCGATTAGAATCTAAGCTCATGGAAAGTGGGAATTAAACTTATAATAGAAGCCGTAACTATAAAGTAGCAAGCAGAGAAGAACCTCGTATCTACAATGAAATGGTGCCATTTATAAAATAGTCACTTTAGTTGATTATGCAAAATTCCAAGGATGCTACCGGGACCCAAAGCATTTTGGGGACAATTCTTAATTGGTACATATTTCAAAATTTCAGTCTTCCATGATTTTCACTACTTACTCTACACTTACCAACAACACACTAATGATACACCTGCTATTTATAAGTATCACATACTTGAGGAAGTACAATATTAACATTGTGGTGTATAATTTGGGCCAATTTCTTTGAATTCTGGCCTAGTCAACCTAACAATTTCACTGAGCGGCAGATGGTAATTGGCTAAAATTGTGCCCAATAGAGAAGTGGCACCTGGTCGAGGTTGCTGAACTGGATGACTGTTCAAGGTAGAGAGAGAGGGCTCTCGAGTCGTACCCAAAAAGTCTATCACTTGTCACCTGGGAGTTCGGAGAACGGCTCCTTTTCAAAATATACTACCAAGAAGAAACAGATTCTAAGAGTGTTGGATCATACAATCTTGGCTTTAAGGAAAAAAAAAAAACAGTGCTACTCCCATCCAAATTCTCTCCATGTAGTTCCTTAGCAATTAGAGGAAAATTAAGAAAACACCGCCTCTCCCCAACCTGTGTATCTTTAGCTCCAACACAAAAGGAAACTTTCCCTTCTAAAGGAGCAAAGATCTCCCACAGAGAGTAAACGGGAGCCCCGAAGCACCAGAGCGGACACTAAGTTAATCAGCAACATTCTCTGAAGACGTTCGATACACGCTATACTGACCGAAGGTTGACAGACAACAGTGCAATTTCAGGCAACTTAGGACTTAGGACTCAGCCAACGAGACTGCTCAAAGGGATGTCCTTGTCACCCGAGACCACCGGCTCCCCCCTTGTACACATTATTCAGTCTAAGAGTGATAACTCTGTCCACAAACTGCGTGCAACCAAGAGAACCACCTGACAATGCCGTTCTTAGGTAGAGGGGAAAACAATCTTGGCCCCAGGAACGTTCGCACAACTCCACCAGTGCAGCCAAGGATGAAGGGCAAAAGCCTGAATCATGGGACAATTCTGTCAATCACTTGCCCTCCGTGGAAGAGTGTAAGCCAGCCAAGGAAATCATTTCCCAACTCAGCCCCTACATAAGCATAGGCTCCTTGGCAGAAACTGCTCACAATTATGTTGGTATTTGGACCACAGTCCCTCCTAAATCTGGATTGTCAGGATTCTTTTTCTGAGCCTCCAGAACCCAAGAGTTAACTTGCTATCAGCCCGTAGTGCTGGCAGGAAGCATCTACCTTAAGAACCATGTAGAAAGCATTCTGTGTGGTGCCTAAGTCAAAGTGATGTGCTGAGAGGAACTGAAAAAGATGATGGGTAAGAATCCAAAGTGCATTTAGGAACAGAAAAATCCTCTCTCAGAATTGCTTCAGGAAGATTACAGGAGGAAGGAATCAAAGGGAGGCGTAAAATCATTCGAACGCTGATAAAATAGAATTCAGGATGACAGACAAGCTGATTTTAAGTAACTTCCGATCATTATTTAGGATCATACTCTGGGCCCAGGTCACCGATCGCCCTCCTCCTGTATTCAAAGTGATTTTCATATCACAGGTGTAGCTTTCCTGATTTAACGACTCAGTTTCAGGGGGCAACCATAGCAATTTTCTGTGCATAAAAAAGAAAACAGGGCAGACTTGCCGGGCTTCTGAACGTATAACTAAAACGATCAGATGGGACTCAACTGTACCTTTGTGGAATTTCTTTTTCCAACTATTTTGAGTGTCAAGGTTACCGTTCTTAACTACCCTTGTGTGGGCCCGTAAGAGCCGAAAGGATTTCTGTAGCATTTTTCTTTGGAGGAGAAAGCCATCAGTTTCTCTCCTTACGATACGTCTCGAGTTCATCGCTAGCCATATTGTTTAGCACACTAGTTTTAAAGCCCCTGGCAAAAAGAATACTGGAGTTTCTATTCAAGCTCTCAGATTTATGATCCAGCAGACTCTTTACCTTATAATGGGGCAGAGAACGTGTCTTATGGAAGAAAGTAGCAGTTCCTTCTATCACACTATGTGTATGATTCCTTTGAAGCATTTGAAAAATTCTACCTGATTTATAACTCTGCTATGGCTTAAAATGCTATTAACAGTACTTTAGGGAAAGTTTCTTGTCCTCTTCTCAAAAACGTATCTGCTTTTAGTCTCTGAAAGCAAAAGTAACATGCTGCACTTACATTTTCCCCATCAAAATTGCATAGTTGAGGCAAATTCATTTGTGCTTTGTAGCGGGACTCACAGTAGGTGTTCATATCTAAAAACCTTGATTGGTAAATGCGAAGTCATGGTCAAGCTCACCTCGGTTTGGAGTGTATGCTAGTGATATGCTCCGCCATTACGCTTCCCGTGATTTTGTTACAACCAGGCACCTCTCAGCCTTATACCACACCGGAACATGAGCGTTAAATTAACATAGCAGAAATGGTAACAACTCTATCTAAACTCCTCCTTCTTGGAGAGAAGGGGGGGAGAAGGCTGTCAGTCTTGTTGAGGTATCCAGCCCTCAATCAACAGTGGCTGTGTATACGGAGTTTCGTTGGTCTGAGGATCGTGTCTTTAGAGGTTAAAAAAAGAAAGAAAGAAAAGAAGGCACGGGTGTTTCTCAAGTTGCCATATTCGACTCAACCAACAAAACTAAAGTCTTCCGTTTTCAAGCTTCAGGAGGGAGGCTCCGTGGCAGTTGGGCTTTCTTCGAGCCCCGGGGCCGGGGCCGGGCTTATTGCTTCGGGGAAGGGCCCCGGGTAGGTCTGTGCTGTGCAGTGGACGCCTTTCCGCAGGCCAGTCTCTTCGCAGAACCCCCCCTGGCTGCCGAGAGCTGGGCAGGATCTAGTCCGGGCCTCCTTGTGGGCACGGTCCGAGTGGCCCACCATCTCGCTCACGGTGCTCAGAGGGAACTCTCTCCACCTCTGCCTCTGCAGCTCGTCCTCCTTGTATTTAATGGAGTACCAGGCCAGAAAAATGAAAATAAAGCCAACAAATTTGAGGCCGGCGGCCAAACCGAAATAGACGAAACGGAACGAGGTCACATTGTACTCCCAGCAAGAGCCTTGTACCCCACATTCCTGTTGCCAGAGCATGCAGGTGGTGTCAATGACTGCTCCAAAGTAAATTGGAGTAGGAATGTATGCTAGAGTTGTAGAGAAAAAGAAAAAGAACATTTAGCTTGTCTTGCAAGAGACCACCGATTTGTAAATCAGCAACGTGCTTCTCTGCTCTAAAACCAGTGGAGCGGGGCGGTTTTCTTGTGTCTCCCGACTGTTTCAAATACGTCACATCTTACCATAATATGTTTATTATAGAAATGTTCACTAAGTCACAAATACTTTAAATCTTCCAGTTTGCAACTCAGAGCGTTACTGATTTTTAAGACCGTAAAAATGTCTATTGCTAAAAGTTCGGTTACAGAATCCTCTTAAACTTAACAATCAGATTGTCATTAAAGAAATTTAATGTTCTATTTATTTTTGAGACAGAAGAGCAGGGAAAGGGCAGAGAGAGAAGGAGACACAGAATCTGAGGCGGGCTCCGGGCTCTGAGCTGTCAGAACAGAGCCCGACACGGGGCTCGAACCCACGAACCGTGAGATCATGACCTGAGCCGACGTCGGACGCCTAACTGACTGAGCCATCCAGGCATCTTTCAGATTCTGTCATTAAATACTCAAGAGGCCATACTAAAACCCTTTATTATCCACTAAAATTCAGTACACTTAGTTTTTATGGGTTGGGCTCTCATCCTCGGGTACAGGGAGAGTAAGAGGAAAACAGTGTCCCCAGAAGTCAAAAACCACATCAAATGGCAAACTGTATAAAGGCACTTGGGGTATAGAAATAATTAAGGCATAAAATTCATCTCTGAAGCTTGTGAAACATCTATCATGAGTACAGCTTCATTGTTTGGGCCAGGAGATAGACATTTCTTTACCACCATGAGAGAGAAAGTCTACCCAGGGACACTTCCTTCACCACACGGTCTCCAAATGTTCACCTTGTAATTATCTACTTTCCTTTAAATTCCTTACTCAGAGCCACCATATTCACACTGAATTTTGTATACGTCTCCATTTTATCAACTACGATGCAGCATTTAAACTGTTTGCAGAATTGTCATCCATAAGCTCCTCGATGGCAGAGGGCATGCCTTTTATTCCTTGTATCCCAAGGACTTATCAGGGCAGCCCGTGGATCCTCAATATGAGTTTATAAAAGGAAGTGATAGGAAGGAACAAGGGAGAAAGGGAAGAAGAAAAGAGAGAAGAAGGAAGGGAAGATGGTGAGCTAATAGCCCAGGAGGCTGCACGTGATGTATCTTTAAATATGTTGTATTCATTTAAAATGAGATCTGATCGCTACAATTAAAATTTAACATTATTAAAATACCTAAAACTCTCTTTTTGCTTTGAAATCGGGGGAAATGGAAATCGGTTGTTGGCCCAACTATAGTTTTTCATAATCAGCAGAACTTAAGTGATGGTTAAATTATAAATTCAGTTCCAAATGCCTTCCACTTGCTACTGACGCTGTGACATCCCTCTGGCGGAGCAAAAAGGAGGAACTTTTTTTTTTCTTTTCCTATTTAACTGACTCTTTGCTCAACAAATTTCCTTCTTTGAAAACAACTTTATAGTTGCCCACGAGAAGTATAAGGCAAACTTCTTAACTACATCAAAGGATGTCAGAATTTCCTTTAACCAGTTGGTTTTGAAAAACGGGACCTTCAAAGTTTTATTGGTACCAAAATGCAAGCTACCCATTCAATGCAACTAGAGGCCTTTGAGGGTCACTGGAAAGTCCTTACCCTCAGACGTGGCTATCAACCACAACATAATGACAAATCGAGAGTTCCGGAGAAGATTAATGTTTCAAAGGGTCAGGGGATACTATTTTATCCTTCAAGATGGAAATTAAACATTTAAATTTAAAAAAAACTTTTTTTTCTTTTTTTTTTTTTTTTGGTCCTGTGAACAATGATACTGATTACTGGGGGAAGTAACAGCTGAAGAAAATGACAGGCTGCCACTTACAAAAGAAAAAAATATGCTTGATAATGAGGAAGTCAATTAAAAATACATTTCTTTTGATCCAGGGAGTGGGCATTTCACACAGTATTTCCCATGCATCGTCCCAAAACACCACAGAGTGATATGGTGTTTGTCAAAATCAGGACGATATTCTTCGTGCGCCAGTGGACTCTGTGACATATGGACAGCGCTAACAAGCTTCTCTTCAATTTGGGAATCTCTCTTTGTTCTTTTCAGAATTTTTCATTTCTTTTCCTCAGAAAACTTGACAGGTATACTTTTTGCCCAGTCCAATAAAATTATTGTAAAAAAGTAAGGAATTAAAATGTTCACGAATAATACGAGTGCCATCACTTTCCTGTTAAAAAGGCATAAAGGGACAAGAATGCCAAGACCATGAGTCCATTGCAACTGCTTGGTTCAATATTTCTTACTGTTCAAAATTTTCTGGGGAATTTAGTCCGAGTTTATTATGCTCATTGTGAAAAAGAAACTGTTCTAAAGTCAGTTTTGTTCTGTTTCATCAAACGACAGAACTGAGTAGCTTCTAGTTCAAATCAGAGAGTAAAGACGACGTGCCCTGTAAAATCCTAGCTACCACTAATGGTAACAAATGATTGACTTGCGATTTTTAAAGGACAGTGAGGATTTGCCATCTGTAAAGAGGAACTAAGAAGCACGTGCGGAAATTCAGGAACATACCAAGCGTTCGCAATAGAACAAACTGCATCCCCAGCGCGAAAGGTCTCTCCTCATCTTCTACCGACCTATGGTGAAGGGAAAGAAAGAAATGTTTTAAAACACTGGCCTCAAGAAAACGAACATCACATCAAGCCCGCTTAGAGCAGAGCTGGGGACCAAAGAGCTGCTGTGCCAAAACATTAATTTACTAGGATTTTTTTTTTTTTTTTTTTTTGAGACAAAGAGTGAGTGTGAGCAGGCTGGGGAGAGAGGCAGAGGGAAAGGGAGAAAGAGAATCCTAAGCAGGCTCCACGCTCAGCATGGGGCCCAACCCGGAGCTCAATCCCACAACCCTGGGATCACGACCTGAGCCAAAATCAAGAGTCGGACGCTTAACCGATGGAGCCACCCAGGCACTCCTATTTACTAGGATTTATTAACAACAGCCAAACAAGACTGCTGATACAGCTAAATCTGTGAATAAGTTCTCCACAGTGAAGACCCCGAAGAAACTCTAATGACCTCTGTTTCTGTGTAAATACTGGTAGAGGGCCAAAGGGTCATGGTTAAGGTACAGAAGTAGCTCTGAGCTTCCAAAATCGGTTCTGTGAAAAAACACATATAGTGTTTTATCCTACCTACTGCATTCCTTTTTTCTATTTGCTCACACTTTCCAGAGGGTAGGTGTGTAGACTGAAAGTTACTCCCATATTTTCTCAAGAAAAAGTATAGAGGAAAAAAGTTAAAGAAAGAAATAGAGTAAAAAAAAAAAAAAAGGTATTAAAAAAGCAAATCAAATGTTAGAAAAAGAATGAATCCCTCCCACCACATTATTTTTTTTTTCTTCCTTTCCTGAAATGTATGCTCGAGTAATTCCCACATGGCAGGAAGATTGGAATCTATTGATTTCTAATTAGAAAAGATTAAAGGGCTCCTTTTCTGATGTGTTGGGTTAAAAGCCAGCTGGTGATCTGCCTCGTTCGAGCAATATAACATGGGCAGCCCATTTCTGGGTTATTTAACATCTCTTGCAGGACTAAAGTCCAAAGAATCAGATTATTAATGATTCATTTTCTTTTAAATGCTGAAGCACCTCATCCTTTCTGTCCCATACGCATCGACTTCTAGGTATAGCATGTCAAATTCCCAAGGACTAGTACACTTGCCATCTTTTCCCCATCTTCCTTGTCGTTCCCTAGCCACTTCCCCAAAGCGGCACGCACTGCTGTTACCCCATAAGTATCTGCTGATGGAGGCAGTGAGTGAATAAACCAATGGGCCTTCCCACTGGGTGCCGTTATCTTACAGTTGAGGAATGAATTGGCTGGGAAATGTCTAACTCAGCATCCCATAGAAGAGAAGCCAAAATATGCAGACTAAGCAGCAAACAGCCCAAGGGAATGATGTCCCAGCAGGTGTGGCCACCAGGTGCCCAGCAGTGTGGGGTACTGAGGAGCCAGGGAGGAGGTGAAGGAAAAATGAGACGGGATTCCCTCTCCTCCTCACTCCTTCACTGCACTGCCTCCCCGACCCCGTCCCCCTAAACCTGCTGGGCTGTGTTCCTTCCCCATACCATCCCCGTCCTTCTCTGCCTGCTGCAGCCTTTACTGCAAATGCCAACACCCTGATCTGAATAGGACTTCCATTAAAGTAACATCCGTGTTCCCTTACAAACAAAAAAAGCACAAACAGTATATATATTAAAGCACAGCATGAACAACTGAGAAGAGACATCTCCCAGTCTGTCCTCAACTCCCAAACTGTATATGCTAGTAAAACTCATGAAATCAGCATTTTGAACTGCAGGCCCAGCATGAACTGTCACTGACCGCGGAGGTACTATCTACAAGGTTGGAGATAATATTCTTTGCCGTGGGCGAGATTTAGCAACTTCACCAAATGACTTCCTGCCCCCGCTGGAGTCAGGCTTCTTGTGGCTAACATGGTGACAGCTTTCAGCTCCTGAAACTTGAACCTTATCGGGCACAGACTGTAGGAAGAAAAGACACTCACAAGAAGTTTCACCAAACTATAGGAATAAAGAACGTTCTGGGGTACGAAATGTTGCAACCTTCCTCTCCCTTCCTGACCTGGGTAAACACTTCTCTTAAGTTCAACAAGCAAACGTCTGAATGCTTTCCTGCACAATCTACCTTTGCTTTCCGCTCCGCTTTACCACACCAGTCCAGTCTGGAACGTGTATTCTGGCAAATTCTGAGCGTACAACCCACCTGGGAGCCAAGTGCGGTTCTCACCTGAGTGTTACTATGATGGCTGATGGCTGGGCACATGCTGTGATGAAGGTGACTATGAAAAGGAAAATTAAGAACGGGATAAGGGTATTGCAGGCCCGTTTACACTTCCCGGACACAGCATAGCCGTTCTCGTTGAGATAGGTTTTGACAATAACGACGCGAAGCTGACTGCGCTGGCCCACTGTGGGCGGGGTGATCACCTGCCGGCTTTGGACACACGTGCATTCTGTGTAATTCCTTATCTGAGGGATAACAAAGATCGACTGTAAGCCAACAAAAGCATAGGAAAATCAAGACAAGGTTAAAAGCTCTAAAATAACTCTCGTATTTAAATATGCATCATATTTAATTGAAAATACATCCTCATTGGGGCACCTGGGTGGCTCAGTCGGTTGAGCATTTGACTTCGGCTCAGGTCATGATCTTATGGTTCATGGGTTAGAGCCCCGCATCGGGGTCTGTGCTGACAGCTCAGAGCCTGGAGCCAGCTTCGGATTCTGTGTCTCCCTCTCTCTCTGCCCCTCCCGTGCTCGCGCTCTGTCTCTCAAAAATAAGTAAACATTAAAAAAAGTAAAAAAAAAAAAAAATTGGAAGAAGAAGAAGAAGAAGAAGAAAAAGAAGAAGAAGAAAAAGAAGAAGAAAGAAAATACATCCTCATTGCTAACAGTAAATATCCAAAGCGTGCATCTAACAATGTCTGCTGGTCAAACTGTTTTTAACCTAAACCTTTATTAGTAGCTTTCGACACTCAGTTCTATAGCATTCACATTCCATATGCTCATTTTTGGTCACAATTATATGCTACTTCAACTGCTGTTTAATTCATGGACTCCCTGATTGGAGAAGCCCCCCGAACACAGGAACCAAGCCTTATGTTTATTTATGCCCACCAGAGCACCTAGCATAAGCCAGAACACGGCGTAGGACCCAAAGTAAATACTTGTTACATAAAGGCAGAGATTTCATGATGTGATAGTGATGACCTCAGGGCCAGTACCAGTGAACATACCGCCGGCTGTTTCGTTTGAAACCAGCTAATTCAAGGAACTAAAAAGCCATTTCAAGTAGGGGCACCTGAGTGGCTCAGTCAGTTAAGCATCCGACTTCGGCTCAGGTCATGATCTCACGGTTCGTGAGTTCAAGTCCCGCACCCTGCATTGGGCTCTGTGCTGACAGCTCAGAGCCTGGAGCCTGCTTCAGATTCTGTGTCTCCCTCTCTCCCTACCCCTCCCCTGCTCACATTCTGCCTGTCTTTCTCAAAAACAAATAAACGTTGAAAAAAATTCTTTTAAACCCATTTCAAATAAAAACAGCCAATTAATCTTTCTGCCTGTTATGTTGTTTTCACCGTGCAACATAAGCTGAACTCACTGCCATTGTCACCTCTCAGCCACTTAGAGAAGCAGTAGCAACAAATATGAGGACGGGGCACCGTTTGGCCCTCTGTGCTCTGGGGACTGCTGGCCTCTTTTTAGGAATGAGGACTGTGCATTAGAGAACTCACTCGCTCACTCCCAGGACTTAGCCACCGAGAACACTTCTCATTGTCTCTTTCAACTTGGTTACACACTGGAGCTCACCAATTATATACTGGGGAGCCAGCCACAGGATTTCTCAATTTATCACTATAGCTTAAAACTCCGAAATCGAATCTGATGATCCCAAAACATACAGTCAATAGTATAATCCCTTAACACCTACACAGTACAGGCAAATGCACCTTAACCTTTTTGATTAAAGCAGCCTCCTACAATCCGTTCTTAAGCAAAGAATGAAACCAGGCTCAGTAAGGAACTGAGTAGAATATGAAAACCTCCCACAGTATTACAGCCTATTTATAATTCACGGGGAAGGGAATTCTCAAAATAGCCTATTCTTGAACTGACAGAAATATCTTTACTCTGAATGTTAAAAAAAAAAGAAAAAAGTTTGAACTGATAGTCTATGAAAAATCCATCACGCGTCTTCACAGACTCTGATCAGGGAAGGTGCTCTCCTATCCTCTTCTATGGGCACCAAATGTGGTCATCTTGACCTTCAAATGCATCACAAGGGCCCTGGCTGAGTAATAAATGGGAAGCCCAGCATTCATCCTTATCCTGTTTCACTGAGTTGGCACAGAATGTAAAGTGGGAGAGGGCTGATATGAAACCAAGTCACTACACCCACATGTTCCAATCGTCCTTGGGAAAAAAAATGATAGCATTGCATAATTGTCATTCCTCTGGGTTTTCGTCAGGAAGTATTTTGGAGGTTATTTGAAGTTTCTTGAAAAGAGGGACTAAAGCCACGTGTTAGCATATGAGTCCTAACACGTCCCTGTCACAGGATGTTGGATTAACAGTACAGGAACTTGGGAAATATACTCACCCCAGTGCTAAGATTACCGCTGTTAACACAGCCAGCCAGACAAGGGTTAAAGTATGTAATTCCATCTGATCCACAGACTGGCTCATACTCGTGTATTTTACAACCACAATTAACATTGCAGCTTCCTGTCAGGTTCCTGTGAGGCATGGTGAGAGAAGGTCTAGAGAGAAAAAAGCAGGTCATGAGCAACATTTACTAAAATGTTTAAAGAAAAAGTTCTCAATGTTAAGTAATTTGTAATAAAGTAATATTTGTAATAAAATAAAATAAATTTTAGAGAAGCTAGTTCCCATAAATCAAAGCTATAATACTGGAAATAGCCACCCTCGATAATTATTATGACTTTTAAACAAAGCATGAAGAAAAATGTTTCAGTCTTCTGGGGCTGTAAATTCATTATTTTTGTATCAAATTATCTATCTTGCCTCAATTCTACCTTCCATCTTGGATCTTGGTGCTACAGATCTGGGCTCAGCAGTTCTAACCCTTGTTTAACTACTCACTTACTGTAGACACTAAGCTCTACGTTTTAACAAATCCAGACCTCAATTTCTTTAACTCTGTGCCAGATCAACAACATCACTAGGAGGGCGCAAACATAAAATGCATCCATCGGGGTTGTCGACGCAGATTGCTTTGACCAAAAACTTTAATTGTTCTGGAATAAATTATCTAAGAAAGACATGGGACTCTAGAAAATGAATCGGAAGTGATTTCCAAAGAAGATCAGGAATCCTATCACTAGCTTGATTCACACAGCCAGAGAAGAACGATTCAGTCCTTCCTTCAGGATGCCCAGATGTGGATTCACGGTCAACGTGGTGGGTTTTGTTTTCTCATAGGCTATGATGTCTGATTCAAACAAACGATACAATACGAAAAGCTCTGATACAATCAATTCAGGCAACAAATATAAAAAGGAAAAAAAAAAGGCAAGTCAGGATATAGGGTTGGGGAGAGAAGTAGAAAGAAATGCTTTGGAAGAGCAGAGGCAGGTACCCAGGAGGGGCTCATGGAAGAATGAAAGGGGCTCTGTAGTGCTTATACTCAACAACCTCTTTCCTTGGCTTCTCTGAGACCAATTTTTTAAATATTTACTTATTTATTTATTTATTTATTTATTTATTTATTTATTTATTTATTTTGAAGGGGGAGGGGCAGAGAGAGAGGGAGAGAGAGAATCCCATGCAGGGCTCTATCCCATGACCCAAAATCACGACATGAACCAATATCAAGAGTCGGATGCTTAACCGACTAAGCCACCCCGGTGCCCCGTGACCACCATTTTCTGTTACTGATGAAATACTGTTCCTAAAGCCACATGAGTTAGAAATAGCAGATCCAGGGGCGCCTGGGTGGCTCTCAGTTGGTTAAGCGTCCGACTTCGACTCAGGTCATGATCTCACAGTTTGTGAGTTCGAGCCCCGCCTCGGGGTCTGTGCCGACAGCTCAGAGCCTGGAGCCTGCTTTGGATTATCTCCCTCTCTCTCTGCCCCTCCCCCGCTTGTACTCTGTCTCTCTCTGTCTCTCTCTCTCTCCCTCAGAAATAAAATAAACATTAAAAAAATTTAAAAAAAAAGAAATAGCAGATCTATATCATTCATCCATCCATCTATTCATCATCCATCCATTCAACAAATATTTTGGAATGTCTGCTTAATGCTAGAACTTACCTTTAATGCCTATGTTGACTACCCACCCCTCCAGTAGCATAGCCCACGCCAACTATTTGTGTTAATCTATAGACATAAGGCATTATTTGTTCAAAGGGCTCTTTCCTGTGTCCTCTTTCACACTTTAATAACTGAGTCCTCAAATTTTAAAGGAAGGAACAAATTCATGGCAGTATTTAAACCTTATCAAGAAACTCTTCGAAAGAGGCAAATGTAAAATAAACTCTGTTCTTCATTTATGTCATTCCACAGAAGAAATTTGGTCACAAGACTCTGACAATTATGTCCACAAACTCGCGGATTCCTATCATTTTGTTGTATATTTCAGGAAATGCAGTCCTAGGCCAGTAATGCTCCTGAGGGGCAATTTTGTTTTCTAGGCAACAGTTTTGTTTGTCATAACTACAGGAGTGCCACTGGTATCTAGTGGGCAGAGGCCAGGGAAGCTTCTAAACATCCTACAATACACAGAACAACACCCCCTCCACACACACACACACAGTAACAAATTAACCTGCCCAAGTCTTAGTAGCCCTGAGGGTGACGGTGAGAAAGCCCATTCTAGACCTCTCACTACATTCCACAGACAATGACATAGATGTCCAGTGAGGTCAAATGATTCACTATGAGGCTAATTAGTGCCATTTAACTGGTACATCTGAAAACCGATCTGTACCTTGCCACTGTCTTCACTAGTTCCTCAAGAGTGACATTTCAAGCCATGACCCGATAAAAGGGTTTTTATATGTTTGCATGCTTAAGTCACTAAAAACAACAGGCTTCAAATCCATACAATATAATTGCTACTATTGTTATTTAGAAGTTACAAAGAATTTCTTATGAAGATCACGATCCATATTCATTTATGACCACCACAGATCCCAAACACCTCTCTTTTATGGGTATGTCCACTCAAGAGAAAGGAAGCTAGGGGTGCCCGGGTGGCTCAGTCAGTTAAGCATCCAACTGTTGATTTTGGCTCAGGTCACGATCTCACAGTTTGCGAGATCCAGTCCTGCATCAGGCTCCGTGCTGGGTATGGAACCTGCTTAAGATTCTCTCTCTCCCTCTCCCTCTGTACCCTCCTCTCACCCAAGAACTAAAAGAGAGAAAAATGAATCTAGAGAGAATATAAACAGATGCTTAAAACCCCCTGATGACAGGAAGCACAAGCTTTCCTGAGTTCCAGAAACAGAGGCACATTCCTAGGTCACCACTGGGTATGTTTGCTTTTCTCATGAGAACACGGTGTCTGAAACAAAGAAATGATACAATAAAGCTCTCAGAAAATCAAGACAGGCAACAAAAATAAATAGCAGTGAAAAGAAGTGGGTATTCACAAAAAAGTCATTGGGGAAAAGGCGACAGTGGCACAAAAAAGGGAAAGATACCAACATGGTTAATGCTTTACACTGCGCTCATTTTAAAAATAAAATAAAATAAATTTTAGGAATAATAATGTCTTGCTTGACTCTCACTCACTTTTCAGAAAACAGGCTGGATTGTAATAATGGCATAAGCGTATAAGCCTGAATAGTACTAAGCACCACTCACCGGCCTGCAGTGAGCCCATCGTGGGAGTACTAAACATACAGGATAGAGTGTACCACGTCCACGTTGTGCGAAGGGACTGTGCGTCCCCTTCCAATGAACTAAAGCATTTCTGACAAGTTAGCTTTGCAGATCAGGCTCATGCTAGCTCTGAATCAATGTAAGTGTTAATTCCAAGTGAAGAAAAAGGCCTCACTAACAAACGGACTAACAAATAACCGTTTGGTCCAAGTTGCAAGCCTGAGAGTCACACATGATATCTTATTATAAAAATGGCAGAGGGGCGCCTGGGTGGCTCAGTTGGTTAAGCATCCGACTTCAGCTCAGGTCACGATCTCACGGTCCGTGAGTTCGAGCCCCGCGTCGGGCTCTGGGTTGATGGCTCAGAGCCTGGAGCCTGCTTCCAATTCTGTGTCTCCCTCTCTCTCTGACCCTCCCCCGTTCATGCTCTGTCTCTGTCTCAAAAGTAAAATAAACGTTAAAAAAAATTTTTTTTAATGAAATAAAATAAAAAAATAAAAATGGCAGAATTCTAGAACTAGAGAGATGGGATCAGTCTCTGAGATTATCTAGTACAGTTTGCGGATCTTAAAAAATAAGAAACCATAAAAAGTGCAATGATGTGTCCCATAATCACTGAGGCTTCGAGAAAACCAGCCACAGGGAGACTAAATGAACAAAAAAGGAAAAAAAGAACAAGCTTGCTGCCTAATGTTTTTTAAATCAATTGCTTAAGGATCAACATTTATTTAAAGTAATATACAATAATAAAACAGATTATGGTGTAACATAGGTAATTATGTCCACCATGGGGCCATCACAGCTGGGTAAGTAAGAAGACAGTTGTTCTCTAATGTCTCTCTCTGTCTCTGCCTCTGTCTCTGTCTCTCTCTCTCTCTCTCTCACACACACACACACACACACACACCCCACAGAGTATGTCAAATTATGCCACCCCAAGACCGAAGAATACTTGGACTTCCCCATCTGACATATTTCTACAGGTCCCCATAAATCAAAGAGGAGCTCCCCAACCATCCTTCTGCCTCCTCTTAAGTGGCTCTCTATTAAGAAATACGAAAAGAGGGAATCCATGCTTCTTATGCCCAAGTCACATGGATTAAAAGAATATGATTAACATAGCAGGTACCTTTTTAGGAAAAAATACCAATCACCTAGAAAAAAGTGATATCTCTCTCAAGTCACTATATATTCAAGTCTAACTGAATTCAAGAAGACTTCAATTAGAATGTGTTCGTTTTTTTTTTATTCCCTTAAATTCTTGGCTTCATATTAAAATGCTTCCCTGGCTGTATAGAGCTATGCAACTTCAGGTTTATAGTGATTATTATTATAATCATAATCATCGTTATCATTTAAAACTAAATGAGTAAAGAGCCCAATTTTTACTCCAGGAATTGTGCACTGAAATCTCTATATAAACTACCTCATTTATTCCTCACAAGAATTAAAGTTGTTATGACTGTGCCTTCATCTTTTAGATGAGGAAATTGAGAGGATAGATACTGTCAAAGTTCACAAGAATCAAAGATGGGTTTAAACCCAGTTATCTCTGTGTCTGTGGCCTACACCCTGAAACCCCTATACTTGGCGGGCAGCTTTGCGTAACTGTCCGTATTTTCACTTTCTCTAGCATGAGTCTTCCGGGCACCTCATCCCATTTCCTTCCTCTTCATCTCATGCAGCTTTTCTGGCACTCACCTTTCACCGTGACTGAGCATTAGAGTCAGAAGGAGCAGGTTCAATTCCATACCTACAGCTCACAAGTGCTGTGAACCAATCTAAAGACATTTCACACTTGTGAAACAGAGATCATAATGTCTCTATCACATGGCTGTTGAGAGGATTAGGTGAGTAAATGCACAGCCAGTGTCCAGCATTGTTCCTCGAACATAATAGGCACTAAGATACTGGTGTGCGGTCTTTATCTACACATGAAAGAAGTATAAATGAATTAAAGTAATACAATCACAAGCACAATAGGCCTTCAATGACGTTTTTCTTTTCAAAAAGGAGTAAGTCGGGGCGGCTGGGTGGCTCAGTCGGTTAAGCATCTGACTTGGGCTCGGGTCATGATCTCGAGGTTTGTGAGTTCAAGCCCTGCGTTGGGCTCTGTGCTGAAAGCTCAGAGCCTGGAGCCTGTTTCAGATTCTGTGTCCCCTATCTCTCTGACCCTCCCCCGTTCATGCCCTGTCTCTCTCTGTCTCAAAAATAAGTAAACGTTTTAAAAAAATAAAAATAAATAAATAAATAAATAAAGGAGTAAGTCATTTTCGAAGTTACTCCTACAGATAATTCGGGAAAAAGAACTAAACTGGGATCTAGTTTCAGGCCTACCATTTTGTAGCCATATGACCTGGGGCCAAATCTAAGTCTATGGCTATTAATGCCCCTCCTGCCTGTATGAGGACAGCAAGTGTAACCAAGGAATCATACATTACATAATACAGGTAATAGAACAGGTTTATTAGAGGACTACATTCATGAAAGTTATAATTACTATTTCCAATCATTATTTTTATTGTTAAAGTTTCCTTGAGCTTTGTAGTCAACAAATAAATTCATACCAGTTTTAACTTGAAATTTATATATAATGACCTACAACTTACACAAACCATCTCTTTTGTTTGAGCCCCAATGGGGGGCTCATTGTGGGGCTCAAACTCACAACCTCAAGATCAAGAGTCACATGATCCACCAACTGAGCCAGCCAGGTACTAAACCATCTTTTTAAATCCAGAATTACTTTGAAAAAAAAAAAAAAAGAAAAGAAAAAAAGAAAAAAGGGGCGCCTGGGTGGCTCAGTCGGTTGAGCGTCCGGCTTCGGCTCAGGTCATGTTCTCACGGTCTGTGAGTTCGAGCCCCGTGTCGGGCTCTGTGCTGACAGCTCGAAGCCTGGAGCCTGCTTCGGATTCTGTATCTCCGACTCTCTGCCCCTCCCCCACTCACGCTCTGTCTCTCTCTCTCAAAAATAAACATTAAAAAAATTTAAAAAAAATAAATAAATCCAGAATTACTTTTTAAAATGTATTATTGAAGTGTAGTTGACATACAATGTTATACTAGTTTCAGGTGTACAATATAGTGACTTCACAACTTTATACATTATTCAGTGCTCACCGTGGTTAAGTGTAGTCTCACCATCCGTCACCTTACAATGGTTATAACACTATTATTGACTATATTCCCTGTGCTGTACTTTTCATCTCCATGACTTACTTAATTTATAGCTGGAAGTTTGTACCTCTTAATCTCCTTCGTCTATTACATAGTTTTTGAAACACCTTTATTTATTATTAAAGTAATACATACTCTTTGTACAAAATTTGGACAATACAAAAAGACTGAAAAATTAAATTAAACTCACACGTGATTCTACCACCCAGAAATATCCACCATATTATGCTTTTAGTCTATCACTTTCTGGTCTTTTTTTCAATATGCATATACAATAACATTGATAACATATTGTTACCAAGATTTTGTATGGTTCTATTTTTTCCGCTAGCATTAAATGATGAACATTTCTTATTGACTATGTTAATATGACATTATAAAATGGTAAATTTGGTCCTGGGTTTATTAATATTCATAGGTATTTTTGAAATAAAAAGGCTTATTATATTTAAATAGGTATTCCATAGTTTTATAGATTTCATGTTATTTGTTTAGATCTCTGTTACAAAGTTTAAAACTCATTGGAAGGAAAATTTGCTTATATTTCGTATCTCCTTGGTACTCTCAAAGTGAAGTAAGGCAAATTTTGTTTGTATCTCCCAAACAGAGCCAAGAATAGATCAAATCATATACATATAGCTAGACATGAATTGTAAGCCTATGAATTAAAGTAGCTAGGATAATCCAGAGACACACATCACATACCTAAGATCTTTTAAGTAAATTATTTGTCCTCTACTTTTCAGGAATTTCTCTGAAAATTATTAATGTCTATAACAAATAAAAGATCTTGAATGTCACCAAAAAATTTAAACAATGGGAGAAAACTTCAGTAGGTTAAGCTGAAGACACAGATGAGGAGATGAATGGTTTCATTACAGAATTTAGAAGTGATGTGGCCAGAAATGATAGTCACACAGAGGGCTGGTAATAGAGTATCAAATACACCCTGCGGCAGGGAAGAAGTGGTGACAAAGAGAATGACATGAATTGGGGAAAGTTTCAGAGAAGGTAGGAATTAGCAGGCTGTATTCAATTTCCATAGTTTCAGTACTTTGGGTCAATAAAACTGTACTGAGAGAGGCCACTTCAGGGAAAATTCCCAACCTCTGAGATTTTGGACTTGGTTGAACCTGGTGGACCACTCCATCCAAGTCACTGCCGAACACAGAAAACTGAGAAAATGATTCCCCCTCACAGCTCAAGAAATCACCCCTGGAAACATTCTGGTGCAGTAAGTCAAGTCACAAAACCAGAGGATGATATAATAGATCTTAGTGTTGAGTTCAAAGAGATGACACTTGATAAATGAAAGATAATAAAGCTAGCATTATGAAATGATTTATCAAGACCCAGTACTATTGAACAATTCTGTACATGGGAATCAGATCTAACCCCTTTTTAAAAATTACTTTTCAAGAAGAAGTGGCAAAGAGGAAAGAACTCACATTATGCAGTGTGTTTATATAAAGTGTTATTTAAGCCACCGTGTTCACAGTAAATCCTGACTCTTATGGCAACGAGATGATTACGGCATACCTGTGTGAAACACAGACACAGAGGGGAAGCAAAACACATTTCCTAATTAAAACTGCAGGGACATAGTGGGTGCTGGGAATGTAATTACTTGGGTTGGAAATGGGCCAGGATATTCAAGTGGAGCACTAGCATCTTTCATAATGAAAAATCATCCAATTCTCAAGTCTGAATTTTTTCTTATTTTAGTATATTGTGGCTGGAACACTTAACATGAGATCTACTCTCTTGCCAAACATTAAGTGTATTACACAGTATAGTTGACTATAGGTACAATGATGTACAGCAGATCTCTAGAGCCCGACTGACTGACACTTGATGCCCATTGATTGGCAACTCCCCATCTCCCACTTCCTCAAGCCATCATTCCACCTCTGATTCCATGGATTTAATATTTTAGCTATCTCATATAAATGGAATCAGTCAGTATTTGTCATTCTGTAACTGGCTTATTTCACTTAGCGTGATGTCTTCGGGGCTCATCCATTGTGTCACATATCGCAAAATTTCTTTCTTTTTTAAGGCTGAGTAGTCTTCCATTGTATGTATATGCCACATTTTCTTTATCCATCCATCTGTTGATGGACACTTAGGTTGTTTCCACACCTTGGCTATGAAATCTGAATTTTCTAGGGGAACCACCAGTAACATGTCAGGTTCATTCTGCAAAAAGACTGTGACTCCATTTTGGCTCAACAGGAAAAGTTCATCTTTCTAAAACATCTCAACCCCATATCAGGCATTGAGGTACCTCTTGAGCATTTGATACAAATTCAAAGATGGATCAGTTATCAGGTCCTTTAATATAAGAAGATTCATCCTGCTGGTGAACCTGGGGCTTCGTTTACAGGCTTTAATAGGAGGTAGCTCATAGGTTGTGCTTGCTTCTTTGTGCTTTTTTCTTCTTTTGGAACTTTTTATTTTATTTATTTTTTTAATTTTTTTTAACATTTATTTTTTTTTTTGAGAGACAGAGAGAGACAGAGCATGGGCAGAGGAGGGGCAGAGAAAGGGAGGGGGAGACACAGAATCTGAAGCAGGCTCCAGGCTCCGAGCTGTCAGCACAGAGTCTGATGTGGGGCTCGAACTCACGAACTGGGAGATCATGACCTAAGCCGAGGTCGGATGCTCAACCAACTGAGCCACGCAGGCGCCCCTTCTTTCAGAACATTTTAATAATTAAAAGCATTGCATTCAGAATCAGAGAAACCTGGGTTCAAATTCTAGTTCTATCATTTTCTGTGTGACTGAGCAAGTTATTCAATCTTTCTGAGCTTCTTTCTTGAATTTCAAATGAGAAAAAATGCCATTAAATAGTTATTTATCAATTGCTTAGCATGTATGGGTTTTATCCTATTTCATTTTTCTATAATTCTAAGAGATTGGTACGGTTATTGATGCAGCTTAATGATGAGGAAACTGACGCACAGAGAGATTAAGGAATTTGCAAAGTATTTTATTCAATTCTCAGGGCAATTCAGCAACATAGTATCTATCAGCATCTTCACTTTAAAGGTGTGGAAACCAAACACAGAAAGGTTGAAGAATCTCCCCATCCTTACATGGCTAGTATGTGGCAAGCCTGGGGTGAAAATCTAGGCGGGTTGACTTGAGAGCCTCTGAGCTACAGCACTGTGTAGACACAGCATTATGCCTGTAACCCAGCTGTATGAAAAAAATGAAGAAACAATGCACCACTGACAGATACAGATACAATCTCTCCAGCTCTCTTCCTAAGGAGGTGGTGAGTACGCTTCAGTGTTTCCCTACATGAAATAAAGCAGCAACTGGCCATGGTGCTCGGAAAGAACAAACTCTGAAATAGATTGGGTTTCATTTGGTTCTGCTCCTTGTTAACTGAGGACTTTGGGCAAATCACTTCATCTGTAAGCCCAGTTTCTTTAATTAAAACATGCAGGTAATAGTACACACAGTAGAGTGGTGTTGCAAGCATTATATATAAAAGATATACACGAGCAAGTGCCGATCACCAGACCCGAATCAAACAGACACCGAACAAAGACTCCTCTCTTCACTGCCACTCCCTTCATCTCTCTATTGGATTTAAAGGAGGGAAAAAAAAAGTCCCACATGCAAGCCTCAAAATCACGCAGAACAGCTTTTAGTTAACAGGCCAAGCCAGACCGATAAGCAGGTTGTACACTGCACAAGAGCACCCAGCCAAAGGAGCAAGGAGAGGCTGAAATGTAGTCCACACCCTGCTTGGAGAAAGGACTCTCTTACTCTTTACACAAACATAACTGCTGTTCTTAAAGTGCCCAGCCTAGGGGTGCCCGGGTGGCTCAGTCGGTTAAGCGTCCAACTTCGGCTCAGGTCATGATCTTGCAGTCTGTGAGTTCAAGCCCCACATCGGGCTCTGAGCTGTCATGAGCCCAGCATTGGGTTCTGTGCTGATAGCTCAGAACCTGAAGCCTGTTTTGAATTCTGTGTCTCCCTCTCTCTCTCTCTCTGCTCGTCCCCTGCCTGCTCATGCTCGTGCTCTCTCTCTCTCTCTCTCTCTCTCTCTCTCTCTCTCTCAAAAAAAAAAAAAAGTGTCAAGCCTTTGCAGCTGCACCCCCCCCAAAAGTGTTTACATTAATTCAATTTTAGACTACCTTCCTAGAAGTATTTGGGAAGCCAGACGAATTCTCCAAGGAAACTGGGTTTTTATGTTGCTAATTTATGAACTTGGATGAAGTCAGGCTGCAACTACTGGAATGAATGGAAACCTGAAGTAGCCTCCAGCATGCCTTACCGAGTTTTTCTCTGTTGGATACAATCGAATGAGAAGAAGTGTACCATAAATCATGGAATTGGGTAATTAAGATGCTTATTTTCATCAAGTTCTTAAAAGTTCAACATCACTAGATGAATAACATCCCTACACAGACATAGATGCCAGACATTCATTCATCTTGTAAAGAAGAAAAGGGAGTTGCTTTGAATGATCTAGAAGGGAAAGGAGAAGAGACAAGAAACTGACTTTTTCAACGTATACTCAGTGCTGGACTCTGTGGTAGGAAATATCAGAAAACTTCCCTAATACAGTCCTCAAAATCAAAACTACAAACACAAAATATTGGAAAGCTTAAAACTGGAGATTGAGGACGGAGGAAAGAGACACTGGCTTCCCATTTTTTAACCCGTCTGCAGTATTTTGTTTTTTCAACCACATGTGTTTTATGTAATTACATTTGTAACCAGATGTGACTGACATTATCACCAATTTTACCATGAGGAAACCAAAACTCAATATTAGCTTTTTTTTTTCTTTCCCAAGGTCACACAGTTAGAAACTTGATGGCTCTGGTACTTTTCTTTGAAAATAACACCGTCTTTGACAAAGGAGTTTGAGGGGAGAGGGGAGAGAAGGCCAAGAAGTTCATTGTTGGGACCCCTGTTTTCTCACTAACACAGAATCTGGGATGTCCAACAAGAAAAACAAGACGAGAGTAAGACAAAATACTTGAAGAAAAGAATTTTAAAAAATGCAACCATGCTGGGGCACAGGAAAGGAAGCTGAGTAGGGCCAAGGAAATGGATTGCTCAGCAAAGATGAGGGCCTGCTAAGATTGGAACTCATAAATTTGTAATGGTGCCAATCAGCACAATTATGTAATTTTTGCCCATAGTGCTGGAGAGTCCAGAGTCCGTTGATTCAGGATTGGCAAGACTGATGTGGTGCTAAGCAAGGGCTTTAAATTCTTGAGGGGACTTGCAGTTTGAAAGCAAGTAAGACGGCAGGCGGTGGGGGGGGGGGGCGGGGGGAAGGTGCCTCCCCACCCCACCTCTGAGAATGCACTTAAAATTAAAGCGAGCAAAATTAAAAGGAATAATGCCAGCAAAGAGGAATGGAAAGACTAACACCAAACTTCATGAAAAGAGCAAAGTGGATACGCATAATACGCATATTATGAGCAGATGAGCAGATACCACCTTGGAGAAGAGCCAACCTGCCCCATGGACCCTCCATGAGGCTCCACAAGGTTGTGAGCTCGAAGTCATCAGATGCGGCAGAAGCCCCAGATGAGGAGGAAGCTGAGGTTTGAGGGAGAGAAAATTGTACCAGTGGATCCTTCCATTCTCATATTCACTCACCTCCACCCCCATGTCAGAGCCCAGACATTCTCCAGAACGTTCTCCTCTAAAGAAATTGGAAGAAATTCAAAAAGCTAAGCTTCTACTCTAGATTTTGACAACGGAGACTAACCCCCCCATGTTTGTATGGGGGTGAGGGTGGAGCACATAACCTGAAAGATGCTAGACTGAGTCTTGTCAGCCTGTAAAGCCCAGAATAAATGAACAGAAAAACTAACCCTTAAAATCAAATGGCAAAATGTGAGGCATAGAAACAAAATTTAAAAAAAAAAATCTAATTATATACACAGATCTGAGAAGATATTACTATGTAAAAAGTCATCAGGAACGAGGCGCCTGAGTGGCTCAGTCGGTTGAGCATCCAACTTTGGCTCAGGTCACGATCTCATAGTTCATGAGTTCGAGCTCCATGTCAGGCTCTGTGCTGACAGCTCAGAGCCTGGAGACTGCTTCGGATTCTATGTCTTCCTCTGTCTCTCCTCCCCGCCTCCCTCCGCACTCATGCCCTGTCTCTCTCTCTCTCTCAAAAGTAAATAAACATTAAAAATTTAAAAAAAAAAAGACATCAGGATGTTATGAAAAGGGAACACTCAGAATACAACAAAGAAAAAAGTTATTCTCAAAATAAAAAGACAATTTACATAAAGAATAGAAAACAAAGCATGGAAGAATCTCTCAGAGCGAAGGACATAGGAAATACAAGAGAACAAATGAAACATTTGTTTCATTTACAAAGGCAACCAGTCCATAAGTTCCAACAACAGATTAGCAGGAATCCTGGAGAGAGCATGGAAAATGGAGAGAGTGTGTAAAGCTATAGCAGAAGAAAACCTCCCTGGAGTTTAAGACATACGTGTGAGATTAAGACGGTTCAGAGAGTGCCTAATGTAATGAATGAACAAAGCCCTAGGCCAAAACATTCATTCATCTGTTCATTCCTTCATGCAACAAACGCTGTGCATTGCTTCAGATGGTGGGGATGTGGTTATGATATAGACAGCTGTAGTAACTGTTCTCAAGGAGTTCATAGTTTAGAAACAGAAGACAAGAGCAGAGCACGTACTTAAACAAGATAACTTCAGCTAGTGGTAAGTGCTACGAGGAAATTAAGGAGGAGTAATGCAATAAAGGGGAGAATGGGTTCCCTTAGGTTGGGGAGAGAGGAAGAGCCTCTCTGAGAAAGTGACATTGGAAGGGTCCAGCCAAGACAAAATTGGATGGTAAAGCATTCCTTATGAAATTTCAGAACACCTTGGATAAAAAATTTCCTAAAATCGTCCAAATAAAGTTGGCTACAGAGAAATGAGAGCTAGGCCTGGAGTTAAATTTCTTACCAGCAACATTAGATGCTAGATGACAAAGCAGTGGTTTCAAAGTTCTCCGAAAAGCAATTTATAACTTATAATTCCATACCTACTCAAACTATCTTTAAATGTGAGAGAAAGAATAAAGATGCTTTAATACATTTACAGGATCAAAAAGTTTTTCTTCCCACGGGCTCTTTCCTAGGGAGGTATCTGGGTATTTTTCTCTAGCAAAACAAGGAGTTAACAAACAAATAAACACACAAACAACTAAAAAAGTGGATACAACTGAGATACATGAAAGGAAGGTTCCAGAATATAAATTACGCCTAGAGAGCAACTAGTCCAACTGAAATAAGATTACAGAAAAACAAGAATTCAATAAAACAAAGTGTGTTGAGAACTTAAAAAATAATATGAGCATGGAAAAGGCTAGTAGTCGGGGAAAGAAGAATAGGCCTTTAGAACTCAAGGACAGGGGACACCTGGCTGGCTCAGTCAGCTGAGTGTCCAACTCTTCCTTTTGGTTCAGATCATGATCCCGTGGTTCACGAGATCGAGCCCCGTGTCAAGATCTGCTGACAGCAAGAAGCCTGCTTGGGATTCTCTCTCTGCCTCTCTCTCTTGCTCTCAAAATAAATAAACTTTAAAAAAAAAAAAAAAGAACTCAAGGACAGACAACACAAGTAAGCTGTGGTCTAAATGTACAATTTTAAGCAGATTTCCATCCCCACTCTAGTTAGTGGATGACTACTTTTTCCCTCATGCCTTTATTTTCTGGAGAAAATAAACCAAAGTCTACGGATGTAAGAACATCACATATAAAGAAGACCTTTGGTGAGATGCTAGAATGATGGCAGGGGAATTAGGTAAAAGTCTACAGAATGAACAGAAGGACCCAGGTCCCTTCCCACCACCATCCCACTCCCAGCCCTAGAACACCAGGAGCTAGGCTTACAACCCTGAATCTATCTCAACACAGCTCCAGCCGAGAAACAGGAGAACCCTTCTCCTGAGCAGCCAAAGCACTCCAGAGGTAAGGCCTCAAGTCCTGACATGCATTACCCCAATGAAAATGCCAGCTCCCCATCTCCCATTACCTACGGTGAGATCCACCAAATGACAAGCTCTACTGTCAGACCAGAGCACTGACCTAGCTTTTTAAATGCATGTTCTTCAATACTAAGAGAAAGCTAAGGATCACCAGAAATGTAAGGGAAGCTTCCAACATAATCAGGACAGCAAAATAAATAGAAAGCAGGACTCAGAGGACATAGACAATTCAGGAAGGAAAACAAACTCTAAATAATGTTGGAGAAGTAAGAGAAGGGATTCCACCTATGAAGCCAGAGGACTAGAAGCAAAAAAACAATCAAAAATTTGGATGTTAAAAATACAGGGGCACCTGGGTGGCTCAATTGGTTCAGCTTAGGTGATAATCCTGCAGTTCGTGAGTTCGTGAGTTCAAGCCTCACGTTGGGCTCTGCTGACAGTGCGGAGCCTGCTTGGGATTTTCTCTCTCTCTCTGCCCCTCTTGTGCACTCTCTCTCTCTCTCAAAAATAAATAAATAACTTTTGAAAAAATACAATATTCAAAATAAAGATTTAGCAGAAGACTGAAAAAAATAGAGCTGAAGAAATCTTTCCAAAAGTAGCACAAAAAAAGTGTTTTATACAATATAGGTGAAAAAGAATACTAGAGAATCAATGAAGGAGAGAGAAGAGAAAAAATGATGAGGAAAAAATATCAAAATTTAAGTAAAAAATAAAAACAAAACTGAAGGACAGTTTCCAGACATTAAAAGCTCACGTAAGTGCTCGGAGCAGGGGGTGGGAGGGGTGGAAACCCACTCCAAAGTATATCATGATGAAATTCAGGAACACCAGGAGTAAACTGGAAGCTCCTAGAAAGAAAAAATAGGGTACGTACAAAAGACTGGGAAAAAGAAAGGCCAGATTTCCCACAATAGCACGAGAAATTAGATGACAATGGAGTAATAAAATTGAGTGAAAATGATTCATCCAATCTAAAATTCTTTACCCAGCCAACTTGGCAATCAAATATAACAGCTTTTTTTGAAAAGCTATTTCATGAACAATATTCAGAAAAAAAAAAAAAAGTTACAGCCTTTATAGCCTTCCTGTAGCTACTGAGGGATGTGCTCTCACAAAATGAGGGACGAGCCAAGGAAGAGGCATGTGAGCTCAGAGGAACAAAGGATCCGTACAGAGGCAAACGGGATTCCAGGGAGCCGACCGGGCGCAGCTAGGACTCTGATTAGATGACTCCAAGGGGTGGGAAATGGAATCACGAGGTTATCAGACAGGAGAAAAATCACAGCGAGATAGTTTGAGCCCTTAGAGAATGTAGGAAGCCAGACACACATTCAGAGAGAACAAAGGAAATGAAAATAAAACAATTATGAATTCCAGGAAAATCAACGTTGTACACAAGAAGAAATCTAATCATGACATACTGCTTGTGCCTCAGCAGTTAATAATACTGGCAGGATCAAGCATAAGAATATCCAAGAAGGATTTGACCACAATATATGAAGGGAAAACTGAACTCCTCATTTATCAAGATAGGAAGTCATACATAATGTCTCAATTTGGTTAATTTACACATTATGTCTTGAAAATACAGAGGTAAATACCAAAAGAGTATTTGTGATGACTGATAACAATAGCTAACTTCCAGTGAGCGCTTACTGTGTGCCAGGCACCAAGGTGAGAGCTTTACACGTGCTACTCATGCTGTCCCCGCCTGCAGCCTCTAAGGTGATTTTTATTGCTGTAGATGAAATGTTTGGGTCCCCGCAGCATTCATAGGTTGAAAACTAACCCCCCAGTGTGATGATATTTGGAGGTTGGGCCTTGGGGAGGTGATTAGGCCATGAGGTTGGAGCCCTCATGAATGGGATGACTGCCCTTATGAAAAGGACTCTAGAGAGATGTCCTACCCCTTCCACCATATGAGGACACAGAGAAAAGACCGCCATTCATGAATCAGGGAGGGGAGCCTCATAAGACACCGAATCTGCCGGCACCTTGATCACGACTTCCCGGCCTCCAGAACCATGAGCAATAAATTTCTGTTGTTTCTAAACCACCCAGTCTATGATACTCTGTTACACCTGAAGGAACTAAGGCATTATTATCATCACCCTATTTTACAGATGAGGATACTGAGGCTTACAGTTAAACAACTGGCCAAGCAAAGTGAAGATGCAAATCAGATTTAACTCAAGAATCTGGGCTCCTATTCTAAACTGCCCTTAAATTTTTGAAGACTTTATTTCCTATGCCATTGTAATAGGCACGGAAAAGAAGTTGTGTATCAGTACGTGCATTGCCCAGACCCACATCTCTTGGTGAAAAAAAGACTCCTGAGACAAGTGACCATATTCTGTCATCCAAATAAGCTCTGATTGGCAGTCCCTCCTTTTTTCTTTCTGATATTCTAGGTTGGCTAAGTGAAATTAAAGCTCTTCTTGTTCAAAGTTCAAGTGGAACATTTTATAAGATAAAACTCCACTGAAAATCAAAAGGATACGGTGCTCGTTGATACCAAGCACCAAAATCTAGGCACTGAAATTCTGTCCAATAAGTAGATTCTAATAACCCCCAATATGCTCAAGAAATATAAGTTATGGTTGTCATAGCTCTCAAAGAAGAATTTTCCACCTTCCTTTGGACAGGGTGTGGGAAACTGACCCTCAGATCCATTGCTGGTAAGGGTACAAATTTATACAACACCCGGGGAGGCAATATTCAGTGCAATCTCATTTCTGGGAATCTATCCTACAAATACATGGCACACAGGAGAAGTGATATAGGCATGAGATTATTTTTTGCAGCATTATTTTTAATGACTGAAGATTGGAAACCGCCTGTCAAATGGGGACTGGTTAAATTACAAAACAGAATTAAATGAAATGTTACATAGCAGTTAAAAGGAGTGCAAACGGTACAGACTCTGAATTCTCTGGGGTGAAGTCTGAATTAAGTTTGATGTAACATCCAGCACAGCCACCCTGGGTCATAAAATCTTCAATTTTCAAGGATTTAGTCATCTGCTTGTTTAGCGTAGCCATTATTAAAAGTTAAGTTATATAGGGAGGCCTGGGTGTCTCAGTCAGTTAAGCGGCCGACTTCGGCTCAGGTCATGATCTCACGGTCCGTGAGTTCGAGCCCCGCATCGGGCTCTGTGCTGACAGCTCAGAGCCTGGAGCCTGTTTCAGATTCTGTGTCTCCCTCTCTCTGACCCTCCTCCGTTCATGCTCTGTCTCTCTCTGTCTCAAAAATTAATAAACGTTAAAAAAAATTTTTTTAAGGTAAGTTATATAAACTTACAGTTAAATAAATAATACAAAGATAATAAATACTCAATTCATTACCTCCTAATTATTTTATTATACTACTCTCTACGTCTTCACCAGGCTCTTTAAGTCTAAATACCTCTTTGATAGAAATATTATATAATGGTACGTGACTGGGCATCTCCTCCCAGCTTGGTGTTCAGTATCTTCACGCGGTTAGCTTGAAATCAGCGTCAGTGGGGATAGTCAAATCTCTGAAATCGGCAAATGCTACAGGTTGGAACTTTTTTCTTAGCTGTGTGTTACATATTATCAGCATTACCCCCAGTACGTGTGTTCTGTACCTCAGTTTTGCCATCTGTAAAACCAAGATAATCATAGAACCTACCTGATAGGGTTGTCATGAGGATTAATGAGTAAAGCATCGGAGAGTGTCGATATAAAGGTAGGCTAGGTTCTGTATTATTACTACTGGCACAGAAAGATCTCCAAGCTATATTGTCATATATTTTTTAAAGCTGGGAAAGCATATATAGAATGCTACCTTTTGGCTATAACACAGGTAAAACTTTAAATACATGTTCATAGTCTCTTCGATAAAGAAGCCTTGGCAGGACACGTAAGAAATGAATTAAAGTGCCTGACTCGTTTGTCTCTGATGGGGGGGATGAGGTGGAGGACTTGGGTAAGAGCAAGACTTTTCATTCCCGTTACATTGCCACTGAGCTTTATGTTCTTCGACTACGTGAACATATTAGCGACTCAAAACATTGCATTATAAAGAAGAATCATTTCCTTTAACCCAACAAGCATCTCCTCCTCATCTGTTATAACCAAAATACTAGGAGACACTCTGTGAGGGTCAAAAGGGGCATGAACCAAGGAGGGACCAGGGCCGCTGCCTTCCACGAGTGCATGCCCCCCCCCGCGCCCCCCCAGGAGACGAAACGTGCACAGGAGACCCTCCTAGAGCAGGAGACGGTCCAGCCCTGGGTACCAACACTACAGGGCTTTGCACTCAACTCATGATCAGGACGATACAAAATGGCTCTTTCAGGATACTTACCCTGTTGTATATGGGATGTTTATGCCCCCTAGATTAATACTTTCACATCCAACGATAAACAGGGTGGAAAAACACAGTAAAGATACACCACTGCAGATCATGGCTAGTTTCGCAGATTCTCTTGCACCAAGTTTCAGTTTTTTTATAATGTAGCCTCCCAGGACAATCCCCACACCGGCACTGGGGACAATAATAACACCTAGAGAGAAGAACGGAAGGACAGGATTACTCTGAAGGTTAACGTACACTGTAATTTGTTTTCTAATTACTCCTGTTCCTACTTACGGATTAGCACTGAGGAAAAAAAAAATCCCGTAATCAATAAATCTTCAATGTGTATGATTTTATAGTATAATTTGTTTTCAACACATACAACCAACAAAGGACACATATCCAGAATGTAAAATAACTTTTACAAATCAATAAAATAAAGACAAGCAACCCACTGAAAAAGTGAACGAAACGTGAACAGGCCCTTCACTAAAGAGGAAATCCAGCTGACCAACAAACACATGAAGGTGCTCACCCTCATTGCTAAGAGGGAAATACAAGTTAAAACCATAGTAAAATACTACTCTGCACCAATTGTGTCGATAAAAATTTAAAAGGCCGATGCTACCACATGTTGGCGAACTCATAGAGCAGTGGTCACTCTCTGCACAGCTGGTGGATGTAAACTGTGACAGCTACTTTGAGAACAGTTTGCCATTATCTGGTAGAATTGAAGATACACCCATCCTGTGACAATCCTGGATCTATACCCTAAGGAAACTCAGGCACATGGGGATCAAAAGAAGTGTACCAGAGGGGAGCCTGAGTGTCTCGGTCAGTTAAGCTCTGACTCTTGATTTCGGCTCAGGTCACGATCTCACAGTTCATGGAATTGGGCCCCTTGTCAGGCTCTGTGCTGACAGCACAGAAACTGCTTGGGATTCTCTCTCTCCCTCCCTCCCTCTCTGCCCCTCCCCTGTTTGTGTACACATTCTCTCTCTCTCTCTCTCTCTCTCTCTCTCTCTCTCTCTCTCAAAAATAAATAAATACACATTTAAAAAAAGAAGTGTACAAGAAATCTGATGCATCTTAATAGCCAAAAACTGGAAATAAACCAAATGTCCATTAATAGATACATTGCATGTTATAAATTCATATAATGAAAGGCCACTCTACAGCAACAAAAGTGAAGGTCATGACAATGCTCAACTATGAGGATGGATCATACAAATGCAATGCTCGATGAAAGAAACAAAACAGAACACATGACATGAGGGCATCTGTAGAAAGTTCAAGTGCAGATAGAACTGAATGCTTTGTTTAGGAATACATATATAGGCAGCGCCACTACGAAGAAAACCGAGAAAATAAGGGTCATAAATCCAAGATAGTAGGGGGAACAGGTGGGGTCAGGAAAGGATACAGGGTGCTCCTGGAGTACTGAAAACATGCCATTCCATGCCCTGGGTAATAGTGACACAAATGTCCACTTTATGATTATTCATAATCTCTCAATTTTGATTCACATATTTCTGTGTGCATTATGTTTCACAGGTTTTTTTTAAGCTAAGAGAAAAGCTATATTGCCTGCCCCAAGAACCTCATAATCTAAAATAAAAATAAACAAATTAGACTCCAATAAGACAATTAGACAAAAGGCAGGAAGAATACTGGAAAAGAAGCATGTGAGCCTTCTCTGGGAGAAATCAGGGAGGGCTTCACAGAAGCGGCAGTATTTGTATTTAGCCAAGTATGAAGAAAGTAAGGTGAAGACTGAAATGAGACAAATACGTCACGAGAGATCTTGGCAAGAGCAATGTTAATGGTGTTGTGAAGGAAGAAGCCAGATTCAGACTCTTTCCAGAACTTGGGCTACAAAAGGAAAAATGGGTATGGGTCTAGGGTAAGAGTGGGATTAAGGAAGAGTTTGGACTTGGAGAATGTCATGCATTTGCTAAGACTGGAGGGGACTAAGCATATGTATATACTGACAAAAACAGACTAAAAAGGAAGGGGAGGTTAAATATGGAGGGAAAGGTTTATCTGATACCAATGCACGATCCTTGAGAAGTCAAGAGAATATGGAATTAACAGCATAGATGATCACATTAGCACTAGATGGGGAGAGAGAGAGACCCCTTAATTCCAGCTAGGAACAGGATAGGGGAGAAGGGGGTGGGGGAGAAGTCAACAGGTAGCTCCTCAAACTGTAGCTTTTCTGTTTCATAATTTTTCCATTATTTTGCAGACATAATGTAATACGTGTTACAACAGAATGCTTGAAAAGCATAGAGAAGTATGAAGGAACAAACTCCACTGATTACATCCTGGCATATTTCACTCCAGTCTTTTTTCCATGCTTTTTTTCTTTAAGAATTGGTAACATGCTATAGATTCTTTTTTTACATGGTTTTGGTTTTTTATTTCCGGGTGTGTTTGTTTTTTCTGTATAATTGAAAACAAAACTAACTCTTAGAGGAAAGGGATATTGAGGAATTTTTTTTATTTTTATTTAAAGAAAATTTTTTTAATGTTTATTCATTTTTTGATAGAGACAGAACATGAGCGGGGAAGGGGCAGAGAGAGAGAGGGAGACACAGAATCTGAAACAGGCTCCAGGCTCCGAGCTGTCAGCACAGAGCCCGACGCGGGGCTCGAACTCACGGACCGTGAGATCATGACCTGAGCCGAAGTCGGTCGCCCAACCAACCGAGCCACCCAGGAGCCCCAGGGATAGTGAGAATTTTAAATACAGCCAAGGATTAGAATAATTGTTGTAGGAGAGTAAAATGGGAATATGCAATAGGCTTTGCAAGTGGAGAGCCCAACGGGTCCAGATGAGATTGGCTTTCGGAAGTCTGTAGTCTCCAGCAGCGCACACGGTTGGACGGTTTTTGCTCCAGCATGTTCAGCAACCCACATAAAGGAGCAGAGAAGGATTAGATTAATCTAAAACCTGAGCTTTGCCTGGCAACCAGTGTTCATCTTGTAATCCCCACGACAGCCCTGATTTTGCAAAATCAGTAATGACCTTTTTACAGATGAGGAAACTGGCAGCTCAGAGGAGTGATTGATCCCACAGTGCACACAAGGGAGAGAGTGTCTCACAAGGAAAAGTGAGGTCTCTGATTCCCAGCCCAGCACTCTGTCCACATCACCACAGAGGTCTCTGAGAGTTAACAGGTCCCTGGAATCTTCTAGGTAAATTGACCAGAGCTCTGGGCTTAAATGAGCTGCTTAATAAAATATCATCATCGTTAAGGAAGAGTACGCATTCTATCTACACAAATAAATAGGCAAGACTTTCTCTTTAAAGTGAAAATGACACATTCATGAAATCTTTATTTCAATTAAATAATTTATACTGTTCTAGACCCCCAGGATAACAAACAAAACAAACCTCCATGCTCATAGCTCAAGTCACAATGTAAAAGTAATATAATTGGGGTGCCTGGGTGGCTCAGTTGGTTAGGCGGCCGACTTTGGCTCAGGTCATGATCTCGCAGTCTGTGAGTTTGAGTTAGGGCTCTGTGCTGACAGCTCAGAGCCTGGAGCCTGTTTCGGATTCTGTGTCTCCCTCTCTCTGACCCTCCCCTGTTCATGCTCTGTCTCTCCTGTCTCAAAAATAAATAATAAATAAATAAATAAATAAATAAATAAATAAATAAATAAATAAATAAAAATAAAAGTAATATAATTTATTTGACTATGCGTTCTAATCAGTATTCAACTCTTCAAAACAGCAAATTTGTCACCGGTAAATATGAGGTTATATTGAACAGAGTGAAGACGCCTTAAAATTTTCTCCTGATGTCCCCGTCTCATCTAAATCTCACTGCACTATCCAAACAGAAATTCTGACCATCCGTTCATGGTAATCTGTACATCATTCAGATCTCCAGCTTAAGTAAGAGACCCAAACGTCTCCTTGTTAGAATATCAGGCACAGGGGATAAATAGGGCAGATTTGGTGCTGGGGAGAACGGGGGTAACAGTAGAGCCTCCTCGCTGCCCCTTCTGAAAGCCTGGCTCTGGGGAAACCAGATTGTGCAGAGCCTGGAGGGGCTGGAAGTTGGTTTCCCACCCAGCACCACACTGCATCCTAGGCCTGGCCAACTCCCCCACTGCCTTGTAGGGAGGGGAAATTACAGGCATCTTCTGCTTTCGCTAACCAAAAGAAATCCAAAGAGGATTTTCACTTTTATGGGGGGAAAAAAAAGGCGAAGAGTGAAAATAGCATTCAGCATTTGTTTGGCAACAAGGGGTTATAAAGGCACTGAGAGCGGCCCCGCCAAGCCCCTTCCCTGGGAACCACACTCAGCATCTCAGCATCAGGCCCCGCAGCTTTGAAGTGTCTGCGAGCATCTGTGCTTTATCTCCATTTGTTTTGTGCATCATCAGGAAGAGGTTCCTAAGGTATCAGAAGAGCCTAAGAGGGGTTGTATTTTGAGCCTGGTAATGCTCAACATTTTTTCCATATAAATTAACTATAACTGCTTCTCCGCTTTATGCCCTTCTGGCTTATGAAAGGCTTCATTGGAACACTCGACTTTCAGATAGCAATAAATAAATATTATAAGATGTAAATATATAAGATGGGATCTCCCAGCAGAAGCTGCCCACCTGCCACGCACCGTGTCTGCGTTCAAATCCACCTCACTGGCTGGTGCTCACCCCTTCCCTTTGTCCTCAGAACCCAGAGACCCCTCTTCCAACTGCCTCCTGGCTCCTCAGAGCCTCTGCTCCCTATCAGCCCCTTTCCCAGCCCTGGCGGGATGGCTGTGCAGTCCCCGAGTTTCTGCTCCTCACGCCCTCTAGTGGCCAAGACATGGCTGGGACCCAGGGGGTACAAGAGGGTGTGGGCAGGGGAAAAAAGCATCAAGTCTGTGTGTATGAGGGGAGACGGTGGAGGTCTGAACTCAGGGACCCAGCCTAAGGTAGTGGTAGAGGATAGAAGCCAGTGCATTTGCAGATGTCTAAGAGACAAATGCAGGCAAGAGTACAGGCCACATGGACACATTCCCGGAGTTCAAATCTCAGCTCTGCCACCTACAAACTGTGTGTCCTTGGACAAATTTCTGAATATTCCCAGGCCTCCGATTTTCTCATCTGTAAAATGTGGCTAAGAATAGTATCTTCCGTCTACGGCCATACCACCCTGAACGCGCCCGATCTCGTCTGATCTCGGAAGCTAAGCAGGGTCGGGCCTGGTTAGTACTTGGATGGGAGAATAGTATCTTCCTCATAGGTTGTTAGCTTTAAGTGAGTTAAGAGATATAAAGTGCTTAAGACAGTGTCTGACTCATAGTATACGAGTCAGGACTTAATAAATGTTGGTGATCATCATCATCATAAATATGAACATCATTATTATCTACCTAATATTAATATGTTTAACATTTGCACAAATCAACATATTGACATTATAATTAGGCAAAAATCTCTATATGCTATTTTATCTATAGGATTGAATCTGTAAGATTGAACACTAAACTTTTATGTGTTCTTTAATATATAAGCCTTTGAGGTTTAGCTACTATGTAGTTTTTTTTTTAACATTTATTTATTCTTGAGAGATGGAGAGAGACAGAGCATGAGCAGGGGAGGGGCAGAGAGAGAGGGAGACACAGAATCTGAAGCAGGCTTTAGGCTCTGAGCTGTCAACACAGAGCCCAAGGCAGGGCTCGAACTCACAGACCGCGATATCATGACCTGAGCCAAAGTTGGACGCTCAACCGACTGAGCCACCCAGGCGCCCCACTACTATGTGTTTTAAACACATACATCTCTGTTAGCTATTTAGTACTGTGTGTATATATCTGAATTTAAAGACCTCATAGCTACATTAATTGTCAACAAAGCAGAGGATCCTGTTTGACTTCATAAAAGGTCTGTGAACATCCTGCTGTTTTCCAGTTGGAAATGTTTTTTCTACTTACTTATCCAAGCAAGTCAACATGTTAATTGTCCTACTTCCTTTCTTTCGCTTACGTCAAGCACTATCCCGTAATATTCAATTTTGAAGTTTTTACTCTGAGTCACAATATTGCTTGCCCTTATAAAGTGTAACTTCATGGAGCCCAAAGGTCTTTATGAAAAATGATATTCACTGAGTTGCCAAATATTAAAGCTACTGGTGGAATTTTTCCCCTCCCCTCTAGTTTTTGTCAATATGTAGAAATTATCTGTATTGCAAATAGACACGTAAAACATACCTATGCTTAATGCATGATTTGGGATGCAAAAAAACCTTAAACTGAAAAGGAAGAGGAAAAGATTAGGTGACCCACTCATCATCAAGAATGTTCCAGGCTTGGGGCGCCTGGGTGGCTCAGTCAGTTAAGCGGCCGACTTCAGCTCAGGTCACGATCTCGCGGTCCCTAAGTTCGAGCCCCGCATCGGGCTCTGGGCTGACGGCTCAGAGCCTGGAGCCTGCTTCCGATTCTGTGTCTCCCTCTCTCTCTGCCCCTCCCCCGTTCATGCTCTGTCTCTCTCTGTCTCAAAAATAAAGGTTAAAAAAAAAAATTAAAAAAAAAAAAAAAAAAAAAAAAAAGAATGTTCCAGGCTCAGGGAACTTGAATTGTGCCACTATTGCTATTGAACAATAATTCACTTTCATGGTACCCAGGGCTAACTCCTGTCATGAGGCCTTCCACTGTCTGTTGTGTTTACCTCTTTCTTCCCTGCTAGACTCTCAGGTCTTTGTACATGGCAGGGACTTTATCTTTATGATCTTCATACCTTTCTAGCTCTTACCAGGACCTGGAAATGTAGGGATGAAAGAACAAGCTTTGTTATTTAGAATTTATTATACAAAAACTTCAAATGGCTTATTCATTTCCATTTTCTAATTATTCCTGAACTAGGCTATATCCTATTTTACAAGTAGGAAATCTAAGACCTCATTCGGGACCAAAATAAGCTGCTAAAGATCAGTTTAAGCCTGGCAGGCACTAAATGATGCCTGAAAAATTTCGCTGTTATCAAAATTCTGAGTTGAGCGTTATTAGCAAAAATGTAACTGGCAAGCCACTGAAGGTGACAAGGCACGTGATGCCTATGATGTCCGCAGCCCTCTGATACCTCTTTTCTATCACGAAATCACAATGGTGCAAAATGTCCCACTGTGGTGTGAAGTTAACAGATACTCAGAATCTCAGATGCCCTCATGCGCTTTTCTCTAAATTCACTGACCCTATGTGTTTCACATCCAAAGTTTTCTTTAGTTATGTTGAAAAATAAATGGTTTGCAAACGTAAGTCAGTAAGAAATAAGCCATTGTGACTTTGAGGTTCTGCCGCTGCCTTGGGGGAAGGGAGCTGGGCACGGGGAAGGAAAAGAGGGGAAGGGAGCTGGGCACGGGAAGGGGGGAGGGGAAGGGAGCTGGGCACGGGGGGGGGGGGGGGGGGGGGGGGGGAGAAGACAGGGAGGGGAAGGGAGCTGGGCACCGGGGAAGGCGGGGAGGGGAAGGGAGCTGGGCACAGGGAAGGGGGGAGGGAAAGGGAGCTGGGCACGGGGAAGGGAGCTGGGCACAGGGAAGGAGGGGAAAGAACAGGATGGGCATCTGGAAAAGAAGGAAGACCAGTTTGTTCTCATTCATTCTCTATTTCTCCCTCTCTTTTTACACACACATACACATACACACGCACAGGTCTAGACTATATACCACATACAGTGACATACAGTATCTCATCTCATTCCCAGAATTGTATGGATTTTGAGTTGCTCTGAAATCAGAATGTGTCTTACAATCAAAAGTATCTTAGCCTCGTGGCATAATCGAATTAAAAGCATTTTCCTTTCATAGACTCCAAATCATGCAGCATCGTACAATTAATGGTGTCTTAGGCTGGAAGAAAGATAGCCTCTTTCCACATCACAGATGAGGAAACATCTAACGATGTGATAGAGCAGGGAAACAAACTCAAATTTATTTAACTTTTCCAAAGACTGTGCTTCTAATCTTATAATACAAAACAAATGTTTTTCCTATCATCCAGGGTAAATGAGTTTACCCTTTTCAGCTTCTACTTTTCCTTGCAACATTTTCTATAGGAAGTTAATCACAAGGAATAAAAGAATAAAAGGGGAATAAAAGAAGAGAATATTTAAAAAATCCAAACCTTAAAGCTAGCAAATTTTAAGTGCTCCGAGAATAGACAGCATAGTAAGCATACATTTTCACAAACAATACATAAATCCACAAAGTGTCACAAGAAGCACAATATATCTCTTCCTCCTGCATATCTCAGTATCACCCTTGTGAAAAATCTCAGAAATCCTTTCACAAACTATGATTCGGTGTATCGGGGTGAATGTCTGGTATCCCTTTTATAATTCAGTGGCTGTCGTAAGACAGAGAACAGACAGTTTCTTTAAATCCACAATATCTCATGGCATAACATCTAGTCACATTCTAAAGCAGGGGCAGCAAAGCCCAGAACCACGCCTTGTTTGGATTAGGAGAAGCAGCCCATGTGTATTGAAGGGAACAGCGTGTGCCACCATCAAAGCTACCAGTTCTGAAGGGAAGCCTATGGGCCAAATGGAAGAATTTATAGGAAGTTCTTTTAAGAATCCTCCCGAGGCGGATACGCCGGCAGGGTGGCTCGCCTCACACAAGGCTGCTGCAGACAGCCTGTCTCAAGTTTTGCCCCTCTGTAGTTAGAGGACACAGTGCGAGAAGCAGACCTCTCCGACCACAGCTTCCTCTCCGAGTGCCCGGCAACAGCCACAGTGTGGCTCAAATGGGATCACTTGCAGCTAACCAAGAGAGAATGCTCTGAAATTGCTTGCCTGGCCTTGCTGAAATTACTAATAAAGGCTTTCAATGGAAGACAGACTTCTAGAAGCCTCAGCCTCCGTGACTTCATCATGGAGATACAATATAAAGCTCATATTTAACTCCTACTAAGGCAAAGGGGGCTCATTCACCTACAATAACACTTTCTTCAACTCTGCCAACACAGGGAGACACTGTACAGGAGAAGGGAAACATGAGATTCCCAATCTCGGGGATCCGAGGTCTCGGGAGCACTGAAGGAAAGGTAATAGAAAGGTACATTCAGCAAAGAAAACAACCACACTTTTCATTTCAGGTTTTTGCAAAGGCCCGGCTACGATAATACATAACGGCAAATGCCAAGCTGCGTCAGGAAAGGGATTCAAAAATCAAATCAAATTAATATTTCATCTTTTATGGCTTAGAAACCTAAGTGTTTTCTGCATGTAGGCAATAAAACCACAGAGGGCAAGAACAACTCGGAATGATGAGATACAAAAATCAGAGTGTTGCCTTCCATTTTTCACCAGCTCTGGGCAACTTCAGGCAAAACAGCAAAAAGCTTGAACCAAATTACTGCAGAAAAGGAAAAAGCCTTGCAGAGGAAATTTCACAGAAGAATAATGGAGTCTTAGTAACTTTTTTGGTTTTTATAATAAGCCTCCAGCAAAGCCCTTGGTGTTAAGTTACTGCACTTTGTTTCCGTTCATAGAGGCAAGGGCTACAGATGTGGGCCAGTGCCAAATGCAAAACCCTCTTTGGAGGCCCTTTGGGCAAGATCCACTTTCTCTCTCAGCAGTTTTCAACTTCTCCCCTTTCCATTGTTGTCCAAATCCAGCCGCTCTCAGAGCTTTCCCATGGA
Source organism: Panthera tigris (assembly GCF_018350195.1). Lineage (NCBI taxonomy): Eukaryota > Metazoa > Chordata > Mammalia > Carnivora > Felidae > Panthera > Panthera tigris. Next base: position 20,116,628 of record NC_056676.1, read on the forward strand.
GGAGGTTAATCGTCATTACGCCCACTAATAGCTGAGCCACAAAAACCCGACAAAGCTACCCTCCCCCTGGGAGAAGTAAGCAGATTTTTAAAACCCTATTTATCTGAAATTTTGAGACACACTTCTAAACACCTAACTATACCTGTTACAATGTCTTTGCTCCCCCCTCCAGGGGCCAAGTGCAGATTTGCTCATTAGATACCATATGAATTCTACCAAATTAATTCTAATTTCATGAGGTGGACCAGAGCACCCATTTAATAAATACAGTCAACGCACTAATCCAAATGTTCTGTGCCTCTTTTTCTTTTTTTTTTTTAAATTTACAGCTTCATTGAGCTATAATTAACATACCATACAATTCATCTACTTAAGTGTACAATCCAGTAACTTTCAGTATACTCCCAGACATACACAACCAATCCCACAATCATTGTTCGAACATTTTCACCACCCCAGAAGAAATTCTGTATCCATTAGCTATCACCCCATTTCCTTCAAACTGTCTCCCTCAGCCCTAGACAAACTCTAGTCTACTTTCAGGCTCTATGGATTTACCCATCGTAGCCATTTCATATAAATGGAGTCATACACTATGTCTGTCTTGCTTCTGTCATTTAGCATAATGTATATAAGGTTCATTCATACTGTAGCATGTATCAGTTCTTCATTCCTATTTATGGCCAAACAACCCATTGCACTGATATACCACCACGTTCGATTTATCCATTCATTCATCAATGGGTATTTGGGCTGTTCCTATTTGTGGCTATTATGAGTAATGTTGCGATGAATGTTCACGTTCAAGTTTCTATGTGGACATATGTTTCATTTCTCTGGATGCATGCCTAGAAATGGAATTTCTGGATCATACGGTGACTCTATGTTTGAGGAAGTGCCAAACTGTTTTCCAAAGTGGGTGCACCATTTGACATTTCTACCAGCAGTGCGTGAGGGTGCCAATTTCTTCCAATCTTTAATTGCTAATATCACAGATAACATTTGATTATTGTCATCTCAGTGGGTTTAAACTCGTATCTCATTGTGGTTTTGATTTTCACTTCCCTGATAACTAATGAGGTTGAGTATCTTCGTGTGGCCATTTGTATATCTTCTTTGGAGAAATATCTGTTCAGATCCTTTGCCCAATTTTTAATTACCTTATTTTTCTTTTTACTATTGAGTTGTAAGGATACTTTATATATTCTATTTAAAAATTTTTTTAATGTGTATTTATTTTTGAGAGAGGGAGAGACAGAGCACGAGTGGGGAAGGGGCAGAGAGAGGAAGACACAAAATCCGAAGCAGGCTCCAAGCCCTGAGCTGTCAGCACAGAGCCCTACCCAGGGCTCAAACCCACAGGCCATGAGATCATGACCTGAGCCAAAGTCGGACGCTTAACCAACGGAGCCACCCAGGCAGCCCTCTTGATACATTCTAGATACAAGTCTTTTATCAGATATAGATTTTCCAAATATTTTCCCCCATTCTGTGGGTTGCTTTTTACTTTTTTGTTGTTGTTTTGGAATTTTATTGGGTTTTTGGGTTTTATTTTATTTTGTTTTACTTTTCTGATGGTGTCCTTTGATTTATAAAAGTTTTTAATTTTGATGAAATCCAATTTATGTATTTTTTTCTTTGGTTATATTATCTAATCCAAGGTTACAAAGATTTATGCCTATTTTTATTTCCAAGGGTATCATAATTTTAGCTTTTACATTAAGGCCTTGGATCCATTTTGAGTTAGTTTTTACACATGGTGTGAGGTATGGGTCCAGCCTCATTCTTTTGCATATGAAGATTCAATTGTCCCAGCACCATTTTTTGAAAAGACTATTCTTTTCTCATTGAATGGTCTTGGCATCCTTGTTGAAAATAAGTTGATCATATATGTATGGGTTTGTTTCTGGACTTTCAATTCTATTCAATTGATATTTATGTTTATTTCAAGTCAGTGCCATATTGTCTTGATTATTGTTGCTTTTTATTAAGTTTGGAATCAAAAGGTCTAGGTCCTCCAACTTTTGTCTTTAACAAGATTGTTTTGGCTGTTCTGGGTTGCTTGCATTCCAAATGAATGTGTCAAATTCTGTAAAGAAGCCAGCTGGAATTTTGATGGGGATTATGCTGAATCTATCTAGGGAATACAGTCATCTTAATAACATTAAGTGCTCCAATTCATGAACATGAGACGTCTTTCTGTTTATTTAGGTTTTCTTTTTTTAAGCAATATTTTACAGTTTTTCAGAATATAAGTTTTGTACTTCTTTTATTAAATTTATTCTTAAGTATTAAATTCTTTCATGCTAGTGTAAATAGAATTTTTTTCCTTAATTTCTCTTTTAAAATTGTTCATTGCTAGTGTCTAGAAATACTATTGATTTTTGCATGTTACTCTTTTATTTTCCAACTTCACTGAATTCATTTACTAGTTCTAATACTTTTCTAGTGGATTCCTTAGGATGTTCTCTACATAAGATCATATACTCTCAGTAGAGGTAGTTTTACATCTTTCTTTTCAATCCAAATGTCTTTTATTTCAGTCTCTTAGTTAATTGCCCTGGCTAGAATCTCCAGTGCAATGGTGAATACAAGTGGCAAGAACAGATATCTTGGTCTTGTTCCTGATCTTAGGGGGAAAGTATCAGTTTTTCATAAGTATGATGTCAGCTGTGGGTTTCTTGCAGATGCCTTTTAATTCATCATGTCTTAATCTCCAATCATTTAAATAGTAGTCAAACTAAAATTCATTTCTGTTGTTACTTAAAAATGTGTTGCTAAGTATAACCTTCAGAAAACTCATAAAATATACAATTTTTAAGACACATCAGGGCACCTGGGTGGCTCAGTACATTGAGTGTCTGACTCTTGATTTCAACTCAGGTCTTGATCTCACGGTTTGTTAGATTGAGCTCCGCATCAGTCTCTGTACTGACAGTGCGGAACCTGCTTGGGACTCTCTCTCTCCTTCTCTGCCTCTCCCTTGCACATGCACTCCCTCTCTCTCTCTCTTTCTCTCTCTCTCTCTCAAAATAAATAAACTTTTTTCAAAAGCTTTTTTTTTTACCTTAACAGAAAACACTTATTGAGCACCTACTGTATATGAGATTTTGTACTAGACTCTGGAGATAAATAGTGCATAAAACCGACAAAAATCCCTGCCCACATTGAGTTTACAATGTACTGTAGGAAAACCAGATAATAAAAAATAAATCAAGAACTAAGCAATTCTTACTGAATGTTAGAAGGTGAAAGCAGTCCAGAGAAAAAGGTTGAGCCTAGCAAGGAAAATCAAGACTTCTGGGAGAAGAGTTGCATTTTTTAATGGGGGATGCTGGTCTCACTGACATGGGGCCATTTGAGCAAAAACCTGGAGGACAGAGAGTGCAGCATGCACAGGGAATACATGATATCCTAATTATACACTGTGTTCATCTATCCACTGAATTTTCATCTATCCACTGAAGTAAGTTTACTGAGAGCCGAGATTATTATTAAAGGTCACAACATTTTATAACTAGAAGAAAATTCAAAAAATGATCAACCTTCCTTGGCTTCTGAAAGAGAAAGCTTAAGCTAGAAAACTAAGAACTCAGCAAAGCAGTGACACATGAAATGGAAATCTTAACCAGTATGATACATTCTGCACTTTATACCTAAAGACTTTGTTGTGTTTCAAAAGACATGCATAATTCCAACAGGTAATAATACCCACAAAATAAGTTTTATAGATAGAAACATACTCTAGTAATCTAATGGTCTGAGCAACTTTGGAGGACACCAAACCAACTATCAGAACTTAGGTTTCAGAAATCTACTAAAAAAAAAAAATCTACTAATTAATCAACTTTTTAAAAAGAGGCATTGGGTAGAAAGCACTAGAAAAGAAACAGATGACATGGGTCTCACCTGACTTCCCAATGCGATGACGAGCACCACCAACTGATCCATTTTTAAATCTCGCAGCAAAATACCAATAGCCTCTTTCCCTTATTGTTCTGATCTTATCTACTGTCGGTTTTGAATAATAAAATCACACATTTGCAAATAAAACTTCTTTTAGGAAGACACTAAAGTATCTTGAAAAGATACAAGAATAGGAAAATGCAGGGGTGCCTGGGTGGCTCAGTCAGTTGGGCAGCCGACTTCGGCTCAGGTCACAATCTCACGGTCCGTGAGTTCGAGCCCCCCGACGGGCTCTGTGCTGACCGCTCAGAGCCTGGAGCCTGTTTCAGATTCTGTGTCTCCCTCTCTCTCTGACCCTCCCCCGTTCATGCTCTGTCTCTCTCTGTCTCAAAAATAAATAAACGTTAAAAAAAATTTAAAAAAAAAGAATAAGAAAATGCAATAAATATTTTAAATTTCAGCCCAAATGACATGTGAACCAGCAAAAGAAAAAATGACAGTATAGCAACAGTCAATGCAATGTACCTCCCAACTAATAGCCATGGGTGCCTCTCATACTGTTGTGGTTACTGGTTCACTACCAGACCCAGATATTACACTGAGGGGCTTCACCAGAATCAAAGGTAGCCCTGTATCTTTTCACATTTTAATTTTCACCAAAATGAAGGACATGCAAGGCACCTGCCAAATAAAATAGATTTTTATTCAAAGCTGGAGAGGAATAGCCAATATCTTAGACAACTGGGCTGGAAATGAAAGCAACCATTGCAAGATGGGGAAGTGGACAGAATAAAAAAGAAGGCAATTTAATAGGTGTGACTCAAGTTGCAAGCTGTTAGAGCAAGAAAGGACTTTGTGTTTTAGTATTTACTACTATATTTTAGCCTTTACTAACATTTTCAAAATTATTCCTACATTATATGAAATTAATTGTTTGAGTTTCTTATTTGTTATCATAGAATCACAGAATTTGGGAGCTATGATGGGGAGTGCTACTTATCCCCTGAGGACTACCCTTCTTTCTTCTAGAAACACCAATAGTCTCCTATTGGTGGCAAGTTTTATTTATTTGTTTGTTTGTTTGTTTTTATAAAAGACCAGATAGCGAATATTTTCCACTCAGTGTGCCTGACAGTGCCTCTTACAACTACTGTTATAGTGCTAAAGTAGTCAGTCTTGTGTAAACAAATAAGTATAGCTGTGTTTCAATAAAATTTTATTCGCACACCAAACAAAACAAAACAAAACAAAACAAAACAGGTAGCAGGCTACATTTGACCCAAGACTCCTATTCTAAAGTAGTAGTGTAGATTATGGTTGTCTGAAATGCAGACTACATTTCCCAGACTCCCTTGCAACTGGATGTGGCCATGAAATAAGTTCTGGTCAATGTGATGCAAGCAAAGGCAGTACATCCATTTACGCCTTTCTTCCCCTCTCCTACCACCCTGCTGCTATGAATGCTGGGTTGACAGCTACACCTCTCCTTTGGACCATGAGGACAAGAGTCCAGATGAAGCAGAAATTGGAAATTGTCTCAGTTACTGCAGTCACTATACCATTCCTGAGCTTCCTATGTCCAGATTTTTTTGTGAGGGTGAAATAAACATCTATTTTCCTTTGTCCTCTGTTATTTTGAGTCTCCAGTATTCTCAGAAAAGTGTAATCCTAACTTAACACAGGAGATCAGAGATCATTTCTTCAATTTCCTCATTTTATAGACGACAAAGGAGAGAGAGAGAGATGTATGACTTAATTTGGATCAATAGCTTGTTAATGCCAAAACAAGGGCTAGACTGTAAATGTTTGATTCTAAATCCAAAAACTTTTCTAAATTTTGTATGAGGCTAACACTTCCATAGACATACATTTAAATTACAAACATTTGTTATTTTCTTTGTGTGATCTTTCTCAACCATTTAAGTCACTTGTTTTCCCTAAGAATGGGTGTTTGGTTTTTTCTAAAAGTGAAAGAAAAAATATTTTTATTTCTAGAAACTTGCTTTATGGTTAATTTTTCCAAATCGTATATTCAGGAAGGGAAGTGTTTTAGACAAATTTCTCACCTAAAGCAGCAAAATTCCTCAAAATTTCTTTCAAAAAATCTTACCTATTATTGTCTTGAATCATAAGGTACACATCAAAAAATAAATACTATGGATTAAAGGTTAAATGTGGGAGCAAGCGGTCTTCAACTTTAACCAACATTAGCAGAAACAACCTAAAATCATATGAGGCAAATGAACTTTTATAGTGTTTTCAAAGCACATTCATATCAATAATTTAATGGATCAATATAATGGCTCTATGAACAGGTATTATCTCCTTATAACACATAAGGAAACAGACTTTGGGAAAATGAAATGACAATATAATCATCATGATAAATTTGTAGAGTACTTTAAGCCTTAAAGCACTTACACTTCATCTTATCCCATGAGATGGGTTACTATTTATCCTCATTTTCCGTAAAATTAAACATTCAGGAAAGTAAGTCACACAAATGATATCAGCAGGCTCATAGAGCACAGCCAGGACACAAATCTGATTTCCAAGCCAGAGTCCTTTCAAGTCTGAGAGGAGAAAGCTACTATCTGAATTCCAAATCCATTGTTCCTTCTAAAACTGAAACCTAGTCTCTTAACTCCTACCTTTTTTTGTTTCAATTCGTTTCACTGTCTCCTAAAACAAACTTAAGCCTTCAATACAAAAAGGATCAAATTTGTTAACATTTGCGGTGTGTGTGTGTGTGTGTGTGTGTGTGTGTGTAAATATGTACCTGTGTGCATACAAGTGTGTGTATGTATTGTGTATGTGTATAGATGTGTGTGTGAAAGCATACAGATGTGTGTGTATATACACATGTGTGTGCATATATGAATGAATTTGGTTGAGGCAGATAGTGATGAGTCTTTATCTATAATTTGTCCTCAATGTATGTTAAATATATACTATTTGGCAAATTATTCACATTTGAAGTTTAATCATATAATATAATAAGAAACAACAGGGGCGCCTGGGTGGCTCAGTTGGTTAAGCGTCCGACTTTGGCTCAGGTCACGATCTCACGGTCCGTGAGTTCGAGCCCCACGTCGGGCTCTGGGCTGATGGCTCAGAGCCTGGAGCCTGCTTCCGATTCTGTGTCTCCCTCTCTCTGTGACCCTCCCCCGTTCATGCTCTGTCTCTCTCTGTCTCAAAAATAAATAAACGTTGAAAAAAAAATTAAAAAAAAAAAAAGAAACAACAAATGATATTCACAGAAGAACCTACCTTCTAGGTTCACCACAATACCAAAAGTACAGCACAAGACCAGAACCTTGACTTCAGCTCTGGTGGACTATTTGTAAAGATATATTTGTTCTTAGAATCAGGAGACTATAATTGCTGGAGAGGATGTGGAGAAACAGGAACCCTCTTGCACTGTTGGTGGGAATGCAAATTGGTGAAGCCACTCTGGAAAACAGTGTGGAGGTTCCTCACAAAATTAAAAATAGACCTACCCTATGACCCAGCAGTAGCACTGCTAGGAATTTATCCAAGAGATACAGGAGTACTGATGCATAGGGGCACTTGTACCCCAATGTTTACAGCAGCACTCTCAACAATAGCCAAATTATGGAAAGAGCCTAAATGTCCATCAACTGATGAATGGATAAAGAAATTGTGGTTTATATACACAATGGAGTACTACGTGGCAATGAGAAAGAATGAAATATGGCCCTTTGTAGCAACGTGGATGGAACTGGAGAGTGTGATGCTAAGTGAAATAAGCCATACAGAGAAAGACAGATACCATATGGTTTCACTCTTAGGTGGCTCCTGAGAAACTTACCAGAAACCCATGGGGGAGGGGAAGGGGAAAAAAAAAAAAGAGGCTAGAGAGGGAGGGAGCCAAAGCATAAGAGACTCTTAAAAACCTAGAACAAACTGAGGGTTGATGGGGGGTGGGAGGGAGGGGAGGGTGGGTCATGGGTATTGAGGAGGGCAACTTTTGGGATGAGCAGTGGGTGTTGTATGGAAACCAATTTGACAATAAATTTCATATATTAAAAAAAAAGATATATTTGTTCTTACATAACATTAAAACTGTTTTGTTCTACCTACAAAGCAATTTTTATTAATAGATGTAATGTACATAACAAGTGTGTGAATACAAATTAAACATTTCTGAAGTATTTCTAATAGTCAACATTTTATTCACTTTTTCCTTGCATCCCTTAACAAATGATTTGACATGACAGGCTGATAGTTTTAAAACATATGAACAAGATTATGAATAGAAAAGATAACTAAAAAGAATTATATAATCTTCTTCTTAATGCCCTCCCCCCAAAAAAAACCATGAGATAGACACTAATTTGTTTAGGAACATTTCAGTATGCTTTTTAAAAACAGCAGCTAAAAAAAAAAAGCACAATATGGGAGTATCTACACAATTAAGTGGAACTCCACAAAATAATGATCTCATTAAAACTAAAAAAATTAGTTCTCTTCTTTAAAAAAAAAATTAGTTCTGGTATTTTCTAATTGCTGGTTGATCTAAAAATTCCTCCACCAGAGATTCAAAAGTTTTTGTTTTTTTTATGTTTATTCATTTGTGAAAGACAGAGAGAGAGAGAGCAAAAGAAGGGCTGGGGTGGAGAGAGATGGGGACACAGAATCTGAAGCAGGCTCCAGGCTCTGAGCTGTCAGCACAGAGCCTGATGCGGGGCTTGAACTCACAAACCGCGAGATCATGACCTGAGCCGAAGTCAGACGCTCAACCGACTGAGCCACCCAGGCACCCCCAAAGGTTTTTATAATATGAGACCATTGCACATTATTTCTTCTATTTCCTCTATTAATTATATTATTTCCTCATTTATTCATCTTCACATGCATCAGAGTAGTTTGCTAAATGACAGACACTCAGAAACTACTCAGTGAATTCAGGGAATGGACCTACTATCCTATCCCTAGATTATGAGCCTAAGAGAGGCTGGGAGCACGTACCATAAAGCAAAATTCTCCCAAGGGCAGATATTCTATATTAACATGAAATTTTCTGGCACCTTGTTCTGAGATTCTTGGGAATCTGATCTAAAGACAAATAAGATTTATCTATTATTAGTTGTCAGCACTGAAAATGCCCTTAATGCTCTACAGTACTTGGGTAAACTTAAAAAGTTGTTTTGCTTAAGTATTTTAATCATTTTTCAATTAATGTGCAGAATACTTTGCTTAGCAAAGTTAAGGCCAATGACTGTTTAAATAAACAAAAGTTTTAAGTACAAATTGACATACAAGTACACATAATACATATATAAAACCAAACTGTCAACTTGTACTTATATACAGTGTATATGTACATTATATATACATATTTATATATGTTGTGTTTTATAGATACAAACATACACACATACATATTCTTGTAGCTATAACTACCAACACATTGGTTACATGAGCAACTATCTCAGAGAGCAAGGCTGACAGAGGACAAAAAGAACTTGTAATGTCATGAAGACAGATGTTCTATTGGACAATCTATGGACATTTATACAGCTGTCCTACAGCTGTCCATTTCTGGATAATTCCACCAATCTCAATTGCATTTCCAAAAGAGATGTATTTATATAGAATATATTTCAAATGCAGGAAGATGTTACAAAACATTATTGAACTACTCAATACACAACAATGGTACATTAATTGTTCCTGGCACAGGTAAGAGAAGCATGCACCTATAATGTCTCTAAACATCCAGTTTAGTCAAAACGCCAACATGAATTACACTCATTTTTATTGTAAATAGAGATATAAAATTTTTTCAGTACCATGGCTTGGAAACATTAACTGTTGGTAACAAATTTAACCCCATATTTTGCTTTCTGGCCAATGAAAAGAAGACATCAAGTTGAGCCTGACAGCAAGGGAAATTTTCTGTGGTCCATCATTAGATGGTTCAGGTTACAAAAGGACATTGTTTCCACTTCTAATAATGTTTAAGCCCATATTTTATTGTTTAGTTGAAAAGAGTAAGGTATTCCCTTGTCTATGTGGTAATAAACCGGCCACGCTCAGGGGCAAGATCTTCAGAAAGCATTTCTGAGGAAAGGAGGAATGGTGGCACAAGCTGGGAGTCAGAAGAGTTTGTCTCTAGCTCTCCAGGATGCCACTACCTGTGCAGCCAAGAATCCTTCAGTTAGAGCCTATACCTCTACTTATCTATCCACAAAACTGGGATAATGTTATACTCTGAGCCCCCTCTTCCTCATCTCCTTCCATAGCAGTCCTGACTCTCCTGTCTTATTACAGATGATGGAATATTTGATGAGTAGAGAGGAAAGCCAAGGTCATTCCCATTAATAATTAATATTTATTTACATTTAATAAATATTTTTTTAAAAATTTTATTTCAGTATAGTTGACACATGATGTGACATTAGTTTTCACTGTACAACTTAGTGATTTGGCAAGTTTATATGTTATGCTATGTTCGCCCCAAGTGTAGCCACCATCTGTCCCATTACATCGTTATATCGTTGACATATTCCTTAGGCTCTGTCTTTTATTTAATAAGTGGTTTTGAAGCACTTAAAAACTTCAACAGCCCTATAAAATCGATATGATTACATCATTCACAACTAGTAAAGCAGAGGCCAAAGAAATTAGTTAACTCACCCAAAGTTACACAGCTAATAAGTGGCAGAGGCAGACCTTAAACCCAGATATTCTAACTCCAAAATCCATATCCTTACAACATATCAGCTTATAACATATTGGCTCACTACAAAGCATGTGGGGATCACCTCACTTTAGCAGGGTACGGACCTGCCAAAATGGGATCATGCTCGGTAAAATGTTCTTGAGCTCTCAAAAGGAGTATAGTTAATTACCAAACTACCTTAATCCTTGCTAATTCCTCCCCACCCACCCCCCCAAAAAGTAGCAATTCACTACTGAGGAACTACTTCAGTTCCATCACATACAACAAAAGAGAAAAAGAAAAAGAAAAAATATATATTTAATATGTCTAATTTGAACTACCAGGAAAAGGTATTACATACACCTTATATATACCTTACATATACCAAAGCAAAATGTTAAGACATTGACTAACTTGAATGCCTAGAAAAAGAAATTGCTTGCAAAAATCAGAAAATTTTGCAGGGTTGGCAGGGGGTCGGGGAGTGATGGTGGGATGTTTGCTAGTTGATCTTTGAAGAAAGGTTGTCTAATTCAATCCTTCATTCAAAGAGCAGACTGAGGGCCAAAGAGATTAATATTTACAGTCATTCATTCATCAAATCTATTGGGTGCACGTCAATGCTGACTTAACCAAGGATACGATGCACTTAGCAGCCTCTTACTTCTGTACCGGACATTTCATTCTCTCCCTTGGGTTTTCAGTCCTTTTCAAAAGCTCCCTAATCTTTCTCAACTCAACTTTTATACATAAATAAATCCTGCTCTGTGAACGAAATGTATTCTTTTTGATGGCTAAGGCTCTCAAGGGGCCTCTGGGCCATTCTGGACATCAATGATCATCAAGGGGCAATGAATGTAGATGTAGAAATCTGGAGAAAACTGGTCTGAATGTCCTCTGAGCCCATAAAATCCCTTATAAGTGATGCCTGTCCTCATTTTTCTCTGTGCACGCATACACACATGGGTGTGCATGGGAAACAAATCCCAGACATAAGGACTAGTAATCATCAAAGATGAGTGGAACAAAAACATTTCATTTAATTGAGAGATTTAGTCATCTGGCATTTCACTGCACAGTGCTCGAATATATGAAATTAAAATACTTAAAATGTCTTTTTACCCACTAAGAGTTATGCAAAACAGACATATTGGAAAGTTGAACAATAAGTGGAGAATAAATCAAACTGAGATATCAAGATCTAACCCTACCTCAACACTGATTTAACTGAAATCAGTTTCACGTACAATGTATTACACTTTAAAGCAATGCACTTTATAATTTATATTGCATCTCTAAGCCTCCCTCAGTTCAGATAAAATAATCCCTCAGCCTTTCACATTAGTGTCAAGTCTCTTGTCTCCTCTTTCATTTTCCTGCTGTTAGTCACCTTTCATCTCTCTTTTTACTCCTCAAATCCATTTCCCCCAGATCATCTTTGCTATTAATGTTTCCCCATGCCCTAAGTCCTGCCTTCACTCTTCTTTCTGCTTTAGATGTCTTTTCCCAAGAGTATCTCATAAAGTGGGTATTGCAGTTATTCCTAATGGCTACTTCCCAAACACTGTGCCAACCACACAATCTACATTCCCTCATTTAATCCTCACAATCTCTACCACTCACAAAACTTCATGAACTTGTCCAAGAACACAGGAAGCATTATAGGGTCATTATACTACAAAGTCCTTGAGGATGGGATCGCTCTATATTCTCATCATGGTTTTCCTAGAACTTGCACAGTGCCAGGCCCATAGGAGAAGTTCTATAAATACTTGTGCAAGATGGATGGATAGGTGGATGGAAGGAAGGATGGAAAGAAGGATGGATGGATGGATGGATGGATGGATGGATGGATGGATGGATAAAAAGGATGAGCAAGAATTTCAACAAGATCTGTCTCCTTCCAAAACTGATCCTCTTACTCAATGCATAAAAAGTTGGAGGAGAGATCATTTATGCAATAGAAATTCTAAAACATAAGCAGCTTCCCTGAGGACCAGCCCAATGTATATATTATGGACCTGTATTATGGACTGCTGATGTACAGCTTGCAAAAACTGCTCTTTACACCTGTTTTATCCACTGTAAACTAGAGAGACTAGGCCCTCCACTGCAGCATTGCAACAAAGGCAGCAAATGATGCCTAGAAGGGCCCCTTTCTATCATTGCACCTAGCTAAGAGTGGAAGCCTAACGAAGGTCACCTGCTTTTACCATCATAGCACAGACTCATACTAAAGGAAAGACTCCATTTTGATCTGGATTCCCAAAAGCTATATAGATTTTTCAAAGAGCTTTCAGAAAGATTCCCTCTTTTGATCATTACAGCACTCTGAGGGAAAATGCTAAGCCTTGTTGGGGGAGGGGGGTAAGGACTGAGTATTATACGACAAATATATCCCTGAGCTCTCCGTTTCCCTCTCCTGTGTGGAATCCGCTTTTTTTTTTTTTTTTTTTTTTTTTTTTTTTTTTTTTTTTTTTTTTTTTTTTGCTGGAATAAAGGTTAATTGAAAGCTGGACGAGTAAATTAAATAGTTAAAAAGAAAGAAGTATTTTAGACAAATGGGCTTTTTAGTATGAAATTACTTCACTATATGTGTCATTATAGCAAAAGAATGGAAAAAACCCAATGTCCTCAAATCAGGGAGCAAATAGACTATCCGCACAATAGCATACTGTACTATTTGGCTGTAAAAGAAATGAGCGAGGTCTCTGAGGTACTGAACAGAGTGTATGGTATACCAATTCTGGGGTAAGAAGGGGGAAAGATGCTAATATAAAATGCTCATGCATATATTACATATATTGCATACTTAATACGCATATTTACACTTACCTATTCAAAAGGAAGCAAGTGGGATAAACTAATAAAATGCTACCTTTATAGGGAGAGAGAGAACTGGGACAAGGATGCAAGCAAGGCCTCTCTGAATGTCCTCTGTTTTACGGTTTTGACTTCCCAATCCTGCAAAATGTATTACATAACTTTTTAAAATTAACTTAAAAATATAAAAATAAAATAATCCCTAAAAACTGAAAACAAACCAAAGCCAATAAACTCCCCAGTATATCGAGTTGGTGGCATAACCAGAGAAGAATCATTTCAAATAACTTTAGGTCACAGTATTTTACACAGCCGTTAAGAGATAGCCTAAAGATAAGAAGAACCACAAAGAAGTCTAAAACTGCATTTCATATTTCATGGTTGGTAACAATACTGATATTTGGTTTGAAGCTATTATACACACACATACACACATGTATATACACGTGAAACTATTACGCACACACATGTATACACACTTGGATAAATTATTCTAAAGTCACTAGGAAAAAAAAGACTTTCAGAATTAGAGCAAAGAGATACAATATAATATCAAAGAAGTTAATTAATAACCTGCTCTTAAGTTTGAAGCAAAAATATCAGTATAACTTCATGATCTATTTTTCTCTTTATTAAAAAAAATTTTTTTTTAAAAGGCCTAACAACAATGACAACCTGGTACCAATGAGCAACCCTACTGTCCAGATGGTGATCTCCAAATATCATTTTCCTCTAAAAGGAACCACAGCTCCTTGCAGAAACATGACTGATCCCAAGTCTAGGGCAGGAAACATAATATAAGCAAGTCATTTTTTATCATGCCAGAAACTGAAAGACTACTGAGCTAGTGCCAAAGGATACAGGTGCTAACTTGAAAGGGCACCCAGTGACCAAAGACCGGACAAATGGAGCATCAAACAGAACAATGACCACTATGGATTAAAGCACATCAAGCTTATAAATAACCATGAGTTCATTATATTTTCAAATTTATCGGTGACTATACAAATCTGCTAGAATATAAATTGTTACTCTGGAAATTGGTAAACAAAGGGAAAGAATAAAAAGAAATAAGGGCATTTGGAGAACTGGCCAAACAGGAAGCTGGTCAGTTGGTGAATTAATTAATTTCGAGCAACTGACAGACAGACAGACAGATGGAGATCCATGATACACTGATATGAATAACGCTCCCAGCAACTTCTGTCTGTCTCCTGCCCCAGGAGGTTTCTGCTGCTTTACTCCTATGATCGAGACTAAAAAAATCCCTCCTTACAATTTCATTTGAATGTATTACTTTGCCTAACAGGCGGAATTTAACAAAATGCCTTCAAATTGCCACTCTAAATCAGACTAATACAAAGTTTGTTTTAAATCAGAAAACCTGGGGTGCCTGGTTGGCTCAGTTGGCTAAGAATCCAACTCTTGATTTTGGCTCAGGTCATGATCTCATGGTTCATAAAATCGAGCCCCGCATTGGGCTCTGCACTGACAGCATGGAGCCTACTTGGGATTCTCTCTCTCTCTCTCTCTCTCTCTCCTCTGCCCCTCTCTTGCCCATGCATGCTCTCTCTCTGTCTCTCTCTCTCAAAATAAAACAATATACTTGAAAAAATAAATAAGTAAAAAATAAAACTTTAGAAAATAAATAAATCAGAGAACCTAAGATAACTTTTTAATAGGAATTTAAATTTAACAGTTTCTTACAGAGGGAGGTGGGTGTGGGATGAGCTAAATGGGTGATGGATATAAAGAGGGCACTTGTTATGATGAGCCCAGGTGTTGTATGTAAATCACTAAATAAATCACTAAATTCTACTCCTGAAACCAGTATTACAGTATATATTAACTAACTAGAATTTAAATAAAATTTGGGAAAAAAAAAGAAAAGAAAACCCCCCACAGTTTCACAACATATAAAGGGGGAAAAACTAATTTTTACTGAGCAGCTTTTCATACTAGGTATGAAATGCTTTAAGATATAATTATTTCATTTCATTTTTTCAGTAGCCCTGGGATATGAACACTCACATTTTACAAATGAGAAACAAAGTGGTTAAGTGACTTGGCTAAAATCATGCATTTAGTTAAATGACAGATCTGGGATTCAAAGAGAGGTCTGTGGATTGCATCAGGCTGCCCACAGAAAGAAAAACAGATCATGTGGATGTTAGACATGGCCAAAGTTGGTGGCGATGCAAATTACTAAAAATACCACGGAAATGATGACTTGCTTAATAACTAATCCCCTTGTAAGAAATTAACTCTATCGGTTATATGGTTAAGAATAAATTGATTTGGTACGTGTGGCCTTAGGAAAATTATTTAATCTAAGATTTGCAAAAAGGAAGAAATCAGAGTTCACTCCAGTCCAAACTATTATTTTCTAGATTAGAAAACTATTCTCTGATAAAGAAAAACTGATAAACTTACAGTTACACAGTGGGCCAAGATGCCGTCCACCTTATGTACTAACGTACCCTGGACTAGCTCTGAGGGGTAACTTCACAGGCCTGAGATCCGCCTGGGCTGCCTGCTGAATCAGGGCACTGACTCCTAGTCAAGACGTGAAACACACAGATTAATATCGTTGATCCCAACCTGGATCTGAGGAGTTTGGGGATGATTTGTACCAGCTTTTAGCACTGTTTATTGATAAAACTGAGCATGAAGATTTGTACCTGGTCTCGCTAAGACCACCTGGAGAGTTCCAAAGCTAAGGTTGGTTATGGAGCAGGAACTCACGGGACCAGCAAAATACAGAAAAGAAAAATATATAAAAAATATTTTGAAGTATAAAAAGTATTATAGGGGGCGCCTGGGTGGCTCATTCGGTTAAAAATCCAACTCTTGGTTTCAGCTCAGGTCATAATCTCACGGTTTTGTGAGTCCAATCCCCGCGTTGGGCTCTGCACTGACAGCATGGAGCCTGTTTGGGATTTTCTCTCTCCCTCTCTCTCTGCCCCTCCCCCATTCACACTATCTCTTTCTCAAAAATAAATAAATAAACTTTAAAATTTTTTTGAAATCTATAAAAAGTATTATGAAAATATAACACCAGCTGAGCCTCCATCTGGGGCTCTGCTTCCTGGGTGTTTCAACTATATGTCAGCGGTGCCAGATATAAGAGAGAAAACTGGTCCTGCCATGCCACCCAGAGATGGTCTGTGACTGACAAGGACACTCTTATTTCAGTGCCGTTGCCATGGAGTATCCATGTGTAAACATCCTCATCCTAAGTCCTCTGAATCTTCTTAAGCAACTGAACTCTGTGTAACCACCACCATTAGTGCATTGGCTAAGGATCTGCCACATGGTAGGCACTCAAACATGTCTGAAATTAACTGGCTAATCAACAAATAAAAAGAATCTGAGTATCTTAACTTACTGTCCATCATTACGTTCTACAAAAGTCCTAATTAGCACTGAAGAAAAACACATGTAATTTAGTGTAATAAATACCTTTCTGCCCAAAAGACAAAGATCCTGTAATTGCCACTCTTAGGTCCTAATAGCCTCTATTTATCTCAAGATTGTTTAAAAGTATGGAAGTGAGAAGACTCTAGCAACTGCAGCAGGATGTTGGTTTGCAGGGACCTTCCTCTCCTTTCCCAGAGCACAGCGTGTTCGAGGGTCCACCCACATCTTGTGGAATCCAGTGTCATTGCCTGACCTTGGAAATGGGCAGTGCTGCTAAGTGCATCCATTCTTAATATGGTCCATTTGCACTTAAAAGTTTAATGTTAATGTTAAAAAAACTATGTATACATTTATAAAATTGGTATAAAATGTATTTTTAAAGAAAGTATTTTTTAATGTTTATTCATTTTTGAGAGAGAGACAGAGCGTGAGCAGGGGAGGGAGAGAGAGAGGGAGACACAGAATCTGAAGCAGGCTCCAGGCTCTGAGCTGTCAGCACAGAGTCCGACGCAGGGCTCAAACCCACAAACTGTGAGATCATGACCTGAGCCGAAGTCGTACGCTTAACCAAATAAGCCACCCAGGAGGTGCTCCTATTAAACTATTCTTATAAAATTAAAGAAATGGTATAGAAAAGCTGTAGATGCCCTCAGAAGAATGAAGCAAATCAAAGCATGTGCATGTCTCTCTGGCTTCTAAGGATGCAGGGATTCCCAAAGGCTGCAATCTGAGTTCAGTGGTACTGCTTTGAATCTCATCGACAAAACTTTGAATCAGTAGCTAAAGACAGATGGCAATTATTTGGTTAATTTGACAACAATAAAAATGACGGACATTAAAAAAAAAAAAAATCACACCCCATCCTAATCCCCTTACCAAAGAAATAAGTATTTTGACTATTCTCCAATGAAAAGCAAAATAGAGTTCTCCATGGCCATTTCTCTTGCAAAGACCAAGTGTCTAACCCTTTATAATTCTGCACACAAAAGGGCAGGACCCCAGAAAAGCAAAGGTGATGCTAAAGGACACCGATGCTCTGAAAATGAATGTTGTTGACCATGGCTCAGTGACAAAGGCTGCTATAGAAAGGGAAGAAGTTGAATCTTAGAATACAATTTCTCTGAAATAAAAAAAAAAAAAAAATTTAAAAAACAACTGCCTAGAAGTGATAAAATAGCATAGGTCTATTATAATATTTCAATAAAAATCACATATGGATAGTTATATACTCCAACACACTAGCCTCCTGGCTCTAATTATTTGCATGTCTTTAAGCAAGTTATTTAAATTTCCCTAGACGTTTCCTCAACTGGAAAATGGATATAATCAAGAACACCTACTACACAGGCACTGGTTACAGGGATTAAGTAATGTCCATATGAAAAAGTTTAAATAGTGTCTCCTGCTTAGTAAACATTCAGTAAATGTCAGTAGTCGTTTTATTATCACCATGATTAGTATAGAGCTGTCATTCTCAGACCTGTTCAAGCTGCATGACCTCAAATGGAAGGTGCTACTGTCAACATCATCAATATTAATTTTCTCCTTATAATATATGATTAAGTTGGGTGCTTGGGTGGCTCAGTCGGTTAAGCGTCCGACTTCAGCTCAGGTCACGATCTCACGGTCCGTGAGTTTGAGCCTTGCGTCGGGCTCTGGGCTGATGGCTCAGAGCCTGGAGCCTGCTTCCGATTCTGTGTCTCCCTCTCTCTCTGCCCCTCCCCCATTCATGCTCTGTTTCTCTCTGTCTCAAAAATAAATAAACGTTAAAAAAATTTTTTAAAAATAATAATAATATATGATTAAGTTGTATTTTTCAATTTATATTGTGCCCATTTGAAGTTAGGGAAGATTCAGCACAAATCACTAGTCACCACTTCATTGAATCCTCACAACATGGACACCTAGAAACAGGGGAGCTATTGTCTTCATTATACAGGTAAACCTCAGTTTCAGCTGAAGTGTAGGAAGCAAAGCGATTTGCCAAAAGTAACACAGCTAATAACCAGCAGCGGCAGGATTCAAAGCTGCTCTACCTCCTCCTTCAGGGCTCTTTCCCTTCTTTCAGCCTTTCCTAAAACAGCAACCTCATAATAGTTCATTTGAATCAACAAATGTGACCCTAAATGGGTTAGCAGAAAGACCACAAACGAGAAGAATGAAACATGAACCCGGATTCACTGCCATTGTGTAGATACAAATACAGGCAGCTCTATACATATCTTATGGCTCTGGTTTGAGTCTTTATAGACACGCCACCATACCCTACCTCCCCCTCCACCCCCCACATCCCAGCCATACATACACATGGCACAGTGCTGTGCACAGAGCTGGTACTCAAGGACTATAGGAGACAGATACATGTATGGAACTTCATCTCTACCATATAACACAACACAAGCAAATGGCTCTGGAAAGGCCAAAGTATTTACCCAAATAATCCTCTTAAATATTTTTTTTTTTAAAGAGAACCTTAGCTTGAAAATCTTGTCAGATGAGATTACAACTATTTTTAACATTCTTGTTCAGATACATTTCTTAATTCTCCATGTCACTTACATGCATATAAAGAGAATAAAAGATTAAATTAAATTAAATAAGTTCTTTAAAAATATAAATCTCTGCTCAGAGGGTAAGAAGAAGGGTTCAATTAACAAAAATTCAAAAAATCAAGGTAAGCTTTATAAAGGATTATCATCCTTGTTCATCTTATTGTTATATGACAAGCAATCTTCCACTCTTAATTAATCTGAATACCTTTTGACTATTATTATTTGTTATCTATCTGGAAAGGAAGGAAAAAGAATATGAGCTGGGAATAAAAAGCCTTTTATCAGAACACAGGAGACTATTAAACATAATATAAATTGCATTCACAATGATTATTAAAACAAAGCAAAACAAAACAAAAACTACTGATGACAAAACCAGAATGGAATTGTCACTGGGTGATGTTGCTTTTTTAATCCTGATGTTAGAACAGGAGACGAACTAATTCTGTGAGCTAGCTTTATCTAATCCTGCACTGTCCTTCACTGAGGGTGCCATGTTCAGTGACTACAGCATTGACCACACCGCTGTGGGATTCCGTAGTGAAACACCCCAGGTCCAACTGAAACCTTTATTTTTCCACAAGTAGTTTTATGTCTAGCCTATGCCTCCAGCAGTGTCCAACAGATAGCCAATATGATTCAATATGTATCAATTCCTACCTGGCTCAGCACTGTACTAATGCCCCTATAACTATAGGGGTCAAAATG
The DNA here is from genome assembly GCF_018350195.1 of Panthera tigris. Lineage (NCBI taxonomy): Eukaryota > Metazoa > Chordata > Mammalia > Carnivora > Felidae > Panthera > Panthera tigris. The sequence goes on from NC_056676.1 coordinate 20,136,725, forward strand.
GCACCTCTGGATGGAAATGGGATGATCCAGACAGCTTTGTTCCCCTAGTCTGGCTGGGACAGGGGTACATAGGATAGAATAGCAGTGTTTCTCGATGTGGGTCCTGAAGAAAACTGTTCATGGGAGAGATGCCATTAAAAAGTTGGATTTCATAGTCAAATGTATTTGGGAAAGACAGTACCCTTGAGCCTTCATCTGGGAGTTTCACCACACAGATTGGCATATTAAGGGTAATGAAGAGTCCTGTGGCAAACAACTGTAATACATTGTTCAACTCAGCAGGTCCCCAATTTATTTGACTGTGAATCTCCGTGCCAGTAACACCTTCTAATACTGAAACTTAGGGAAATGCTTGAGACTACTCTGCATTTATCAGCTGTGTGGCGTCAGATCTAGCAACGAGACAACACTTGTTTCCCTGACCAAGAATTGTTGCTCAAAGGATTAGTGTAAAAATTAAATTAGAAATGCATCATTCAGGTTTTGATCTGTAAATTCTATTTTATACATGTATAAGTAAATATGTAAGGAAAACATATTTTGAAAAACAAATGGGGAAAAAATATTTTGGGGTGACAATTACAATGGTCCAAAGCAGTATACCCTTTACAAAAATATTTGCTACCAGGGCCCCACCACCCAGTATGTAGGTCTTTTCATGTGGAAAATGAAATAAGAAAACAAAGTGATCACCTAAATATTTCAAGCCAAACTCTCTTTCTACAATCATATAATTTTGCCTGTTAACTTCCAGATAATTCTAACTTGCCAAGTTTGAATCCGGACATGGAGGATAAAGTGGGAGCCAAAGTCATCAGAAAAGGTATCATAAGTCTCCACTAAACTGTTTAAGTAATATTTTAATAACAAATTGAGCCTTAGAAAGATATAGTCATTTGACCATCGTTGAAACCACTAAGGAAATATCCAAAATATTATGATATAATGCACTGAAAATTCCCCCCATATCTGAGAGTTAATGTCCCCATATTTCTGAGCGCCTAATATACTATGAAAAAAGACCTGAGTACTATGTACAATGGGTACACGTATCATAGCCTCCAAAAATCATTTTCCCAGACATAAAACATCTTCTAAAACAAAATTCATAGATTTCCTTTATAAGTTCAAGTATCTCCAGTAATTCGATCAAGATCCATTTATATTCATCAAGAGGATATCCTGGTACCATGGACCTGATCTACTTTTCATATTATCCATTCAAAAAATGTTTTCATTAATTTTTCAAAATTTAACTCACGTCAACCCATAAAAAGATATATTCATATTTAAATTTGAAAGCCACTGCCTGTTACATTCTTTTTAACTGAGAACCACTAAAAACATAATTATGCAAAGTTATCCCTTTCCAAAATACAGTCGGTAAAGACGTCACACGGTAACACAATCTGAGTCAATGAGAAAACAGTCAAGGACCCCTTCCTCCTAAAATGGGGGTGGAGTCTGGGGCGGGGGGGAGGCAGGTAGCCGTTAATTAACTTATTAAACACTTTGATGTTAGAATGAACTTTCTCTTCAACTCATTGCATTTTAGTTTAGTGGTCAAAAATGATCATGTTTTCAAGGAGCTCTAAAGGCAGTGCCTTACCAGTGTAGATGCTGGCATTGGAAGCTGGGATACCAAACTGTGACTCGATGAACTTGGGAATGAAGGTAATGAAAGCAGTTACAATGGCACTCTCAGCTGTGTATGACAAACTCACAAAAAGGAATGTCATGTTGCTTAAGATCCTGACAGCTGCTCTTGGTAGGTCTACAAAATGACAAAAATGACAAATGAATGTTATAAATAAGGGATGGAAAGTAAAATAAAATTGAATTGTTTTTGAAATGAACTGGAAATAGCCATTCAGCAATTTTCGAGACTATTGAATAGAGAATAAAAGAAAAACTTGATGACTGATTAGAAACCAGCCCCTTTATTAAACAGATTTGGGTGTTCTTTTTTTTAATTTTTCAACTAGGATAAAGAAATTTGATAAAGTAGCAAAAAACATATCCATACACAAATAACCTTATAGGAGGTATCCAACCTAGGACTTCTGTTTTAAAAACTGTTTAAAACAAATCATTTACATTTTTATTAATTAAAACAATGTTATTCTTTGTTAAGACCCAAAAATATACTACATGTGCAAAGTACCTACAATACAGTCCTACATTACAGTTTCCCCTTCATTCACCAGGCACTTCCCCGAGAAAATGAACTTCTGAGTTGTCATGTTCCTGACCCGGCACTGCAGACACCCACAGCAGGGGAACTGGTACATGACTTTGGACATCTGATCTTCCAGCCTCATTATGAAACAGGAAATGATGCAGCTAAAGGGGCTTAAGGGACAGGTCACCAGGTCAGATACTCCAAGGGACCTCTGGACTGGGGAAGGAAGAGAAATGATCTCCAAAGGACAGCCCAGAGGTGGGGGCTCAGCACCTGCCCAGGTGCCTCTCAAGGGAGAGACAGTAGTCTCATCCTCAAGTCTTGGCGTTTATTTCATACAACTTGCCATGTATATGCTCTAAAATGTATGTCCAGGTGTCTTCACTGCAGCATTATTAGTAATAGCAAAAATTTAAGGAAAAAAACTAAATGTCCACCACTGGAAAATGTTTAAATAAGTTATGGCACAGCCAAATAATGAAATACTATGTAGTAGTTAAAAAATGATGTAGGGCTAGATGTACTGGCATAAAAGGAACTCCAAGAAGTATTTTTATTAATGAAGAAAACAAACTGCTGCAGAAATATACATATACATGTGTATGTAAATATATATACATATATTTATATGTATATATATATATATAAATAATATCTAAGTAAAAATCACACAAACCAAAACAATGCATTTATATGTGGTTGAATATATACTTCCCAATATATACAACACCAAGAAATTCTGTAAGTAGGAATAAGATTGGGAAAGAGGAATAAAGGAGATGCTTGTGCATATACTTTTGTATTTTTGCATGTTTATAATGTGAATTAACTCACATGTATGTGATCTTTATTTACATATCTTGGAATGTATCATGGAAAAGAGAAGCTGTATTGTTTCTGACATGTGCAGCATCTCAGTTATGAGAACAGTTATCTCCTTATTCTACAACATAATAAAATCATTTCAAAAAATTAAGCAAAACTTGTTACTAAAGTTATAATTCATAGGCTATTCACTAGAATTTAAAACTTAGGAAGTCAAGACTATCTGCTATTATCATTTTAAAATGCAAATTAATTTTAATGTTCTATATCTTAAGTTAATTGTTTAAAGTTTCAATGAACATTTTAAAATAAAATTTAAGATGCATTCTTCACTTTTTAACATGGATAAACACACCAGAAAAAAATAATTACACTACTTCATAAAATGACCTAATATTCTCTTATAAATATGCAAATAAAAAGGCTATATCTAAAATTTTTAAATTAGAAAATTAAGATTTTCTTTTTTTTTAAGAAGATTTTCTATCAACATTTGGAGATGCAAACTAAATTTATTTGGTATATTAAAAGGCAATGTGTTTAATCTAAAACATCTGGTGAAATTGTACATTTTTTAATCCAAGAAGATAACATATGCATCACATGAATGTTTTAAGATACTAGTTATAGAAAACTGAATTTTCTTTTATACTCATTTGGTATGATAAAATAGCCCACTAATTTCAAAGCTAACTAAAAATGTATGCGATGTTGGGGCGCCTGGGCGACTCAGTCGGCTAAGCATCAGACTCTTGATTTCTGCTCGGGTCATGATCTCATGGTTCATGAGTTTGAGGCCCGCATCGGGTTCTGCGCTGACAGCATGGAGCCTCCTTGGAATTCTCTCTCTCTCTCCTTCTCTCTCTGCCCTTTCCCTGCTTGCTCAGTCTCTCTCTTTCAAAATAAATAAACTTTAAAAAAAATATGTGTGACATTTCTGTCTTCTCTTTCATTAAAGAAAAAAAGTGTTATTGAAGAAGGATTTAGTAAAAGTTGACTTTCAACAACTTCAAGTTAGCTTCCTCCTTTCTTCCATGTTCCTCCTTCTGTTTATTAGAGCTAAACCTTCAGCATACATGCCCCACAGGAGCAGGGGGACCAGATATCCATGGTTGTGTCTTTTGCCACTGGGACAGGGAATTTGTTTAAATATAGGAAGAGTGGGTTAAGTAAGTACATTGAGACTAATTGCAATCAGTTTCTAATGGCCAGAGAAGGGAGTTACAAAATGGACAGGGGATAGTTACATATCAGGTTGGAACTGAAGGTAATGGTGTGAATTCATGGGATGGATAGATAGATAGATAGATAGATAGATAGATAGATAGATAGATGATAGATAAGATGATAGACAATAGATGGACAGATAAAGATGATAGATGATAGATTTGTGTATGTGTGTACATACACATATTTCCTAATTCTCTCTTCTACAGGGTTTAGAAATAGTATAACACCCTAGGAGCAATGAGCCCATCTAGCACCAGTGCTTGGTTTTTAAAGGCCATCTTCCACTAAAAGGAACCAAAGCTCCTTGGAGAAATGTCTAACTTCAGAGGTGAGGCAGAGAAAATACAACATGAGCCTGGAAAATCTTGTTAAACAAGAAAGCAAAGTGCTCAAAGAATGATGGAGACTTGCCAGAAGGATACCAAAGACAGTTTGAAGGATCCTCAACAGGCAAACTTGAAGCAATTTGAGGTCAATGGATGCTAAAAGTGGTAAGTGAAAGTTTAATAGAAATAAGACACAGTCCTCATTATTCATAAATTTAGTATTTGCAAATTCACCCACTCACTACAATTTATTTGTAACTCCCAAATCAGTACTCGCCAGTGATGGGGTGGGGGGGTCTCATTCAAGGACATGCACAGAGTTGCAGGACACACGCATTCTTGGCTAAGGCTGCATGAGGCCTCTCACTTTGCCTTCTCGGGTCAGCTTTCATGCTGCAAACAAGTGTCCTTTTCACAAGATATTGTCACATTTTTAGCATTTTTGTGCCTTTGGTGATCTCCCTTTTTCAAATGGCCTCCAAGCATAGTGCTGAAGTGCTGTCTAGTGTTCCTAAGAGGCTTTCATGTGCCTTATGGAGAAAATACATGTGTTAGATACACATCCTTCAGACATAAGTCATAATGCTGTTGGCCACGGGGGCTCAGTGTTAATGAATCAACAACATACAGTAAAACTTTGGATTGCGAGTAACTTGTTCTATGAGTGTTCCGCAAGACGAGCAAAGATTTTTAATAAACTTTAACTTGATAAACGAGCGATGTCTTGCAATATGCCAAATGTCACATGATCACAACTGAGCCAATGGTTCTTCTCTTTCTCTCCCTCTTTCTCCCTCTCTCTCATTTGTTCACTGCAGGATTGTGGGTGATCGTCAATGCAATGTCACATTTCTGTGAAATCCTCAAAAGGAGGCAAAAGCAAGTGTCATTGAATAGGTTTCTTGTTAAAGTTGCATAAAAAGAAAAAGATTCCATTGAACCAGTAGATAGCAGGGATTCTGTTATTGGTAATGAAAGTCATCCTACACAATAACCCTCCTCTGTCTTGTCTCCCAAGGGTAAGTGCAGGTTAATTTGTTTATTTTTCTTTACTTATTATTTTGTGTTATATTACAGTATTGTCATCATTTTTACATGAATATTTTTGGGTTGTGGAACGAATCATCTGAGTTTCCATTATTTCTTGTGGGGAAATTCACTTTGATATACAAGTGCTTTGGATTACAAGCATGTTTCCGGAATGAATTCTGCATCCAAACCAAGGTTTTACTTTATATTAAACAAGGTGTCTTTGAACAGAAACACACATAAACCAAGGTTATGTACTGACTGGTTGACAATTATGTTGTGACAGGAATCCACCCCTGTATTTCCCCTAGAGCGATGCTTCCGTATTCCCTGACTCTATGTTCATGTTATTTTATGAAATATAACTACCACGAATGAGACTCAACTGGATTTGCATAGTTTCAAAGTACCTCCCCACAAAATATTTACAAATTACTTATTGACTTATAACTGCAATATATTTATTAACTTTAGAGAAATCTGGTAGCTACAATCTTACCCAAGAGATAAAAGTTCACTAGGAATTAGCATTATATACCTTCTGTTTTAAGACACTGAGCACAGCATCATCTCAGTTGTATGCCTATCAAACCCAAATTGAGGGTCATTCTATAAAGTTATCAGCTTGTACTTTTTAAAAAGATCAAGGTCATAAAAGATAAAGATATATAAGAAACTGATCCAGATTGAGGAAGGCTAAAATACACCATAACTAAATACAACATGTGATCTGTGAATTGGATTTGGACATTTATAAAGGGCATTGTTGAAATAACAGACAAAGTTCAAACAGAGCTTGTGGTCAAGGTGGTAGCACTGGATCAATGTTCATTTCCTGATTTTGATGGCTGCCCAGTGGTCATGTAGGAGGGTGTCCTTGTATCTAGAAATCACACACTGAAGTAGTACAGGACAGCAGAGCATCATGTCTGCAACTTCTCAGATGGGTCCAAACCATTGACAATTGGAGAACTGGAGTACAGCTGCATGTGCTACTTCTGTGGCTTTTACATAAATTTAAAATAGTTTAAAAAACATGAAGTTTAAAAACATAAGCTAAATCCATACATATGCTGTCAAATACCTGATTTTTATGCTGTACTATATATTTTAGATAAGTTTATTAGTGTCGTTTATAACTGTCATCGTAAAATTAAATGCAGCAGTAGGGGGCGCCTGGGTGACTCAATCGGTTAAGCATTGAACTCTTGATTTCCACTCAGGTCATGATCTCACTATGAGGTAGAGCCCTGCATCGGGCTCAGAAGTAGGCATGGAGCCTGCTTTAGATTCTCTCTCTCTGTCTCTCTCCACTCCCCCTCCGTCTACCCCTCCCTGCCTCTTGCCCACATGCACGTGTGTGCTTTCTCTTTCCTTTTCTCTTAAAAAATAAATGAATGAGTGCATAAATAAATAAAATTTTTAAAAATTCAAAATGCAGTAAAAAGCCTGATGAAGGAGAGATGAGGTCATGATAGTGATTCTCATTTTTTTATTGTTTAATGTTACAAAATGTTACAAATTCTATTGTAAGGGCAAGGTGACACTAAAACCGGAAATGCCTTAAACACTAGTAAAGGAGGAATAAAATTCAATACAAAGCACCAGAATTCAATAGCATGTAATATAAGCTATACATAGAAATCACTTTTAGCAGAAGTGTTACTTAAGGAGTGCGCTTGTCATGAGCACCAGATGTTGTATGTAAATGTTGAATCACTGGGTTGGACACCTGAAAACTAATATTGCATTGTCTGTTGGCTAGCTGGAATTTAAATAAGAACTTTAAAAAAAACAACCCTGTTACTGTCATTGGAAAATCCTTTGCTTGTTCCCACGTGCACATCCACAGTAGCGCAGGCAACCAGCCGGCATGTGCACCTGGACCGTGTGTTGAGTTGCATGGTGATCGTAATGGTGCTCCGCTACAATAAATTTGATGGAGTCCCCCAATTACCTTGTTTCAGAAAATCTGAGATGTGTGGTGTGGCTGGGTTCCTGTGGAAGCTGATTAAGGGCAGAGGCAATAGCTTCTTGTTCTCCGAGGCCTCACAGCTCACAGCATAAAATGAGGCAGCAGGTGCTGATATCTGTGTAAGTTTTTGACCATCAGGCAAGTGTGCCCCAATATGTGTGAGTATTTTGTGCTCAATCATAAAATAAGCCTACAACTTGAAGTATCTACTTAGAATAAAGTGGGGTTTTTTTTTGTTTGTTTTGTTTTTTGTTTTTGAAGAGTAAAGCTTTAAGTGAGCCTGAGTTTCATAGGAACCGAAAGGTGGCAGGCATCTTTTAAAGTGGGCAGAGGGAGAAACTCACTGGGAATACATTTAGTCTGGTGTGAAATGGATCCCATTCTGGAGATAGGTCTGTGGGGCACTACCATGCTGAAAGACCCCTTTTCAGTGGTTCTTTACGCTGATGTAGCAAGGTTTGTAGCATGTGACCTGATATCCCAAAACCAGCCTATTGGGCCAGGCAAAGAGGCTGGACTCAAAGGTGCTTCTGGAAGGTAGCCCTGCAGCCAACAGGCCTGGGACACCCCATGTGAACCACATGCTGGCCAAGCCCTTTATTTCACGCCCCTTAGTGTTGGCACCTGAGACAGAGAGTGAACTAGGCAGTGAGTATGAAGATTTGAGTGAGAACATAAGTAAGGAAAAGGAACTGAGCCTCAACCTGCAGTTGAGTATGCAGAGTGGCTGTGGGTCCGGAAGCAGGGACCACATTCCCAGAACTGCCAGGGGCCCTTGAGAGAGCCTTACACTAGAACCCCACTATCTTAGGGGGCATGAACTTGCTTCTGTCCTTTACAAACTGAAAGCACACATCATGCCTTTTTGTCTTAAACTACTGAAACAGACTTTCTTACATAATGATAAATTTGAAAAAGATATACTAACAGAGAGAATGACCAAGAAAATAAGAAGGCTTGGCTGCCATGAACTTGACCTCACTTGCAAGACCCTTAAGACAGGGTTGCTCTCCACCCTTCCAGTTCTGAAGTACTGTGATTGCCCACCATAAGCTCCCTACAGGGCCATGGTCTTTCTTGTCTCTACTATTAACTGTATCCCTCACCAGTCTGCTCAGCAAATGTCAAGTTCATCCATCTAGTCTATAAGAGACAGCCCCTCCGGACAGACAAGTGCTCCTCCTCTGTGCTCCCACAGCATGCCATTCATACTGCTACTCATCAAGTCTTCCATAGCTGTGTGTGTTTACCTGTTTCAAGAGAGTGTAAATGCTACAAAAGTAGGACTTTGGTACATCTGTATAGCTTCATCTCCTAGCATATATCTGGCATTTAGTAGGTCCTCAAAAACATATTTGGAATGTGTTTATTAACATTCATTATAAGATCATAGCAACAATTTGTACTAAAACAATATCCACATACTTGTAAGAAAATAAAGTCTATTCCAAAGATGCCTAATTTCCTCCTGAGGAGTGAGCTAGTTTTTAAGAAAGTATAAGATAAACGTTGATCCATATAGTGGTAGACTTACCAAAACCACAGAAAAATGTGAAGGACCAAATAGTCCTTTTCAAAGTATGGCTTTTGAGAGCTAAAGAAACCTAAAAGAATTTAGATCAAATTATAAACTAAAGATTCCATTAAAGAAAACAATAAAATGCTAACAAGAGAAGAAGGAGGAAATATACAGTATTCATTCATCCAGCATATCTGGGAAAGAGGTGTTTGGTATGCTTGAATTTTTCAGATAACTGGGCATTTGCCTCTTAAAGCAACAAAGCTGTAGACATTTTTTTCTATGAATTAACTGGTATTACTGGAAAATCTATAGCATAATTTGACATTTTCTTTAAGATTCAAAGTCACAATTATGAATGATAATATCTATATGCTAATTTGTTTCAATATATTTTTAATCCTTCTATTTATTTTCTGATCTTTTTTGGTTGCGGGAACATTCCTTCCCTATGATATGTCATGGTGTCTGTTTTTGTCTGCTGACATTCTACTTCCACATCAGCTTTTCTCTGTTACGTTCTTCTAAGGACCTTTATTAGGTAGACATAGATTTCAATTTTGTTCTTTTGACACCTGTTTTTTTTTTTTAATTTAAACTGGGGATAGGATGAGGGGAGTGGTTTTATTATTATATAAAATGGATGATGGGAATGCAAACTGGTGCAGCCACTCTGGAAAACAGTATGGAGGTTCCTCAAAAAACTAAAAATAGAACTACCCTATAGCCCAGCAATTGCACTACTAGGCATTTATCCATGGGATACAGGTGTGCTGTTTTGAAGGGACATATGCACCCCCATGTTTATAGCAGCACTAGCAACAATAGCCAAAGTATGGAAAGAGCCCAAATGTCCATCGATGGATGAATGGATAAAGCAGATGTGGTGTGTATACACACACACACACACACACACACACACACACACACACACAAACAATGGAGTATTATTCGGCAATCAAAAAGAAGGAAATCTTGCCATTTGCAACTACGTGGATGGAACTGGAGGGTATTACACTAAGTGAAATTAGTCAGTCAGAGAAAGACAAAAATCATATGACTTCACTCATAGGAGGACTTTAAGAGACAAAACCGATGAACATAAGGGAAGGGAAACAAAAACAATATAAAAACAGGGAGGCGGACAGAACAGAAGAGACTCATAAATATGGAGAACAAACTGAGGGTTACGGGAGGGATTGTGGGAGGGGGGATGGGCTACATGGGTAAGGGGCACTAAGGAATCTACTCCAGATGTACAACATAGTGATTCAACAATACATTCTATGCTCACAATTAAATAAATAAATAAATAAATAAATAAATAAATAAATAAAACAGATGAATACTATGAAATACTATGAAGTTGTCGACTGAATTCTATTACCTGGAAATTAACATTAATCCCAGATATAAATGATAAACATCAAATACCAAACAAACATACTGACCCTTGTTAATGCTTTTTGTAATTTTTCTGACATAGATATTTTTGGGCATAATATGTCTTCTTGTGGAAAAAACAAAGATATATCTAAAGTTTACAGCCCATGTCTAAATTCAAATAAAATAAATATCTTTTCAGAAACAATTTATTGATGTAAAATTCACATAACATAATTAACTATTTTAAAGTAAACAATTCAGTAGTATTTGGTACATTTACAATGGTGTTCAACCACCACATCTATCTAGTTTCAAAATATACTATTTTATTATAAAAATAATGTAAGCATTTATGTTCAGGAATGATATTGGAACACACTTTCATTTTATTCTTTATAACTTTATGCACTTTCTAAATTTTCTACTATGGGTATGTATTGCTCTTATATTCTAAAAAAAACCAACTGAACAAACAAAAAACTGCAATTTTAAAAGGATGCAACAATATGTCCTCTTCCAGAACAAGTCTTCCCTGACTCAGGCAGCTGACTTAGGAATTCCTTCCTCCTGCTCCTTCAACTTTCCTTAGAATGTACATACCTCCATTTAAAGACTTCTATTGTATTATGTCTATTTTCCTTTCTACCTCCTAGTTCTTCATTCTATAGTAATTGGTCAATAAAGATATTTGTGAAAGACAGAAAGCAAGAAAGCAGGAAAGCAAGAAAGCAAGCAAGCAAGCAAGAAAGAGAGCAGGGCTGGGAGGGAGTTGTTCTCCTGTGTAACACGGCCAACATAGAACCCAAGCGTCCCTATTTCCTGCTCATCTTCTTTGAAACTAATGACCCCCACTGTGTTCCCTAATCATAAGTCTCCCTGAAAATATTGCAGTTTTCCCTTCCCCTCCAAAACACTCTGGCAAATGGCATTCCCTGCTTGCCAAAAAAAAAAAAAAAAAAAAAAAGAGTAGAAGGATCTAGGTGACTTTGCATATCAGAATCCCCTCTGGGCCAGCATGTGAAGCTCCACGGCCATTTACGTACAAACAGTGGACAGAAACAGCAGCTGTCAAGGCCCAAGATACATCATTAGTGGTTACTGGCCACAGTACTGTTGTGCTTGTTTAAATCCAGCATCAATGAGTATTTTTATATATAACTTTCTAAGTAGATACTACTCTGATGAGTAATCCCACAGTTAATTTGCACTGAATGTAAAGAAAGTGCTTTCTTTTTCAGGAATTCTTTGTTAGGCCTGTTACCATTTACCTCCTAAGCTCTAACTCTAAAGGTCTGGCTTACCACAAGATGACATATGTACAACAAAATAAACGCAAAAGAGAAATGAAACAAGGAACCAGAGATAGAGAAGACATAAATACAGCAGAACATCAAAACCAGAAAAAAAGGAATTAAATATGTCTATAAGATCCTTGCTGGGCTTCAAATTTGACTCTTCTTCCCGGCCACCAAAACAAAAAGTTGTACAATCATCGTTTGCAGAAAAAATCTAATTGCTTTTCCTCACTCTGTTGTAGACTAGTGATTCTCACAGTGTGATCCCTGGACTACCAGCATCAGCATCACCTGAGAAGCTGTTACAAATGCAAATTCTCAGGCCATACCCCAGGCCTCCTGACTCTAATGCTCTGAGCCAGGACCCAGCCCTCTGGGTTTTAATAAGCCCTTGTGGTGCTTCCTAGAGAGCCTAAGTTTGAGAACCACTGTTTTCACTACACAGGGTTTTATATAAAGGGCAGCAGGCAATGCACCTATGGCAAATATGGGGAATTCAAAAGCAATGGCTTTCAAAACAAAACAAAACAAAACAAAAAACAAAAGCAACAGCTTTCAATAAAAGCTCCAAACATAAAACTAACCTGTAATTCAGCAAAGGAACAAAGGCAGGATGCAAGAGGGCTAACATAGCATAGACCAGGCTTTGGTGATCCCTCTTTGCTGAGTCAAGGATTGACCCCAACATATTCCATACTATACTAGTTTTAAAACATGTAGCAAAGGGCCACATGCAATAGTTCTCGATGTTCTTGGGCAACTCAGATTTGGGATTTATTCCTCTGCTCCTCTCAGCCAGCTCCTCTCCCCATATCTGAGGTTGAAATCCTGAAACCAGCTTTGACCCCTTCATCCCCATTATCCTCATATCAGTTACCACATCCTATAGACACAACCTCTCTTTCCCTTCTCATCACTCAATAATTCAGTCATCAAATATTGACTATCTACTAAGTGGTATAAATTCATCAAGGTACCTGGAGGACAAAATATCCTTGCCTTCGTGGGGCCTACTTTCTCACTGTGGAGACAACAAATAAGATAGATAAATAAGTAAAATATATAATATGTTAAATAGTGATGAGTACTAAGGAGAAAAATAGAGGAGGGCAGGAGATAAGAAGCTTTGGAGAGGAAGGTGGAGATTTGTAAAAAGGGTGACCAAGCAAGGTCTCACTGAGAAGGGACACTTTGAGTAATATCCTGCAGGAAGTGAGGACTTCTGGGGAAGAGCATACCCAGTACAAGAATGTCAAATGCAAAGGCCGTGAGGTGAGAATATGCCCGGCAAGTTTGAGGACCAGTGAGGAGCCCAATGTGGCTGAAGTGGAATAAACAAATGGGCCTGTAGGAGGGAGATGGGGTTAAACAGATAAGCAGGGACCAGATACTAACCCTGGTAGGTCATAGAGGGAGGAGACTTTTCTGCGAGTGAGATAGGAGACCACAGAAGCTGGCAGAGGAGAGGCATCCTTCTGGCTGCAGAGTTGAAAGCAACCAAGAGGGAACAGGGATAGAAGTAGGGGGACTAGTTTGGCAGGCTACTGTCCTTTCCTTGTTTGCTACTCAAAACTATCATCGCCTTTCCCTGGGACTCTGCCATAGCTTTCCACCTGGGCCCCTCCTCCCATTCTACCCCTTTCCCTCCCTAATCTACCAAATGGAGTGCCGTCAAATGTCTGCTCAAACCTCCCCACTGCCCCCTAGGGACAGATTCCATTAAAAGTTACTAGAACTTGGGGCACTTGAGTGGCTCAGCCGGTTAAGCATCCAACTTCAGCTCAGTTCTGATCTCACCGTTCACGGGTTCAAGCCCCACATCAGGCTCTGTGCAGACAGCTCAGAGCCTGGAGCCCACTTTGGATTCTGTGTCTCCCTCTCTCTCTGACTCTCCCCCACTCGCACTCGGTGTCTCCCTTTCTCAAAAATAAATAAACATTTAAAAAAAATTTTTTTTAAGTTACTAGAACTCAAGCTCTCTACAACACAATGTGGCCATGCCTTCCCTGCCCAGCCTCATCTCGCAGGTATCTCCACGTACAACCAACCACAGTACACTTGCTCCGCATTCTCAAACACATCTACACAGTCTGACCTTGCCTTTGCTGTCTCTGACTGGAACCATCCAACCTCCACCTACCGAAACCCTCCCAGCCTGCCGGGGTTCTCCACCAATCCCACCTCCTCCATGAAACCATTCCTGACCCCTCAAACAGATGTTCCCTTGCCTGCCATTGAAGTTCACACCATCGTGTCAGCCCTCCTTTCTGGTCTTTCCATCTGTACTCATCCTGTCTCCCTCCATGGACTACAAGCGCCCTAAGGGCAAACCATGGCTCACTCCTCTTTATCTCCGCCGCAGCATGGCATACAGCACTTCGACAGAGTGACTAGTCATTGAATTAAGTGATGCCAACACAATCCTTCAGTGATAAAAATCCCATAACCTCCAGTAGCTGTTTTAAATCAGTTCATCATTTCAGAATAACTATTTTATTTAGTTAGGATTATAAACATATTGCAATCTACCACAGACAAAAGTCTGGAAGAGAAGAATCTGTTATATTTTACGCTAATTAATAATGCTAAGCAGTTAAAAGATTAAAAGTGGACACAAAAGTAAAACATTTTTTCTTATGATTAACTGTAACCAAAAGTTTTCTATTTAGGAAGATATCCAGCTAAATTTGGAAGACACCAAAATGCTGGACCTCAAACCTCAGGAAAATTGATCTAGTTAAGAATTTTAAGTGTTTATTTTTATTGGTAAGATTTTGATGCAATCAATGTTAATCTCTTTATGGAAAGGTGATGCAGACACACTAAAAATTCTACTTTCTCCTTTGTGGTGTTTTAAAACAGTCTTATTCCTGCATAATTTATAACAAGAATCTAGAAACACTGAGTCAGATTTCCCCAATGTCTATCATTAAAATGTGGAGGCAGAGAGTGGATTTGTATGGTTCAAATCATTTTTTTTAAGGAAGTATAAGTTATTAACTTGGGTATCTTGTCACCTCCTCTTTGAAGAAGCAAACACTGGTATCCAAATTTCAAATATTAAGTAAAGGGGCACCTGGGTGGCTCAGTCAGTTGAGTGTCTGACTCTTGATTTGGGCTCAGGTCATGATCTCAGAGTTGTGAGATCGGGCTCTGCACTAAACATGGAACAGCTTAAAAGTCTCTCTGTCTCTCTGTCTCTCTGTCTCTCTCTCTCTCTTTCTCCCTCTCTGCTCCTCTCCCCCGCTCGTGCTCTCTCTCTCTCTCTCTCTCTCTCAAATAAAATTTTAAACTTTGGGGGCATCTGGGTGGCTCAGTTGGTTAAGCATCCAACTCTTGGTTTCAGCTCAACTCATGGTTTGTGAGTTTGAGCCCCGCATAGGGCTCCAAGCTGACAGTGTCGAGCCTGCCTGAGATTCTCCCTCTCCTTCTCTCTCTGTCCCTCCCCTGCTCGCTCTCTCTGTCTCTCTCTCTCTCAAAATAAATAAATAAAATTAAAAAAAAAACAAATATGAAATAAGACCTAAAGGATGGAGCACCTGGGTGGCTCAGTTGGTTAAGTGCCCAACCTCGCTCAGGTCATGATCTCACAGTTCATGGGTTCCAGACCTGCATCCAGACCAGCCTGAAGCCTGCTTCGGATTCTGTGTCTCCCTCTCTCTCTCTGCCCCTCACCTGCTCACATTCTGTCTCTCTCTCTCAAAAATAAATAAACATTAAAAAAAAATTTTTTTAAAGACCTGAAGGAGCCCTCCTGCAGAAAGCTGGACAAGGGAAAAAAGAATCTGAGAATCACACTCAGACTTAACTCAAAATGAAATCTTAGCAACCATTCTTTAATTCAAGGCCTCAATGAGGGATCTCCCTTTCGTAACACAAACTGTGTCCACAGTGGAATGACTCCCAGAGATGTAATTTGTCCTTTTGAAAGCAGATTAAATATTAGACTGTCATTTCCTATAGGTGATAGGTATTACATATTCTGGAGAAAATCACTAAGTACAAGATAAATAGGAATTAATCGTAAATATTCTATTAAACATGATTCCTACATCATTAACATCATGTGAACCATTTTCAGCAAAATATTTGCACTTCATACTCCCATTAAAACAGAATTCCTTTCTAAAAGGACAAAGTGCTTCCTGAAGTCCCAGTCCAGATACAATTAGAGAACCCAGCACAAGTGAAAGTAAAAATGATTCTACAAGGGATGTAGAAATATACCTCAGAACTGTCTCACCCATCAAGTAGGGAAGCTGGGGTGTTCATCAGCCAGTGGTTAAGACTGCCATGGGGAGGGGGAGACCTGGGTGGCTTAGTCAGTTAAGTGCCCGACGTGGACTCTGGTCATGATCTTGTGATTCGTGAGTTGAAGCCCGACATCATGCTCTCTGCTGTCAGTGCGGAGCCTGCTTCAGATCCTCTGTCCCCTCTCTCTGCCCCTCCCCCACCCTCTCAAACATAAATAAACATTGGTGGGGGGCGGGGGGGAGGCTGCTGTGTGGAGAGTGGGAGAGTGTTAATTCCCTGGCACTTGATACCCGACTCAAGTAGGAGCCAAGAGGTTTCCCAGCCCACAAAGAAAATCCTCAGGCAAGAAAGACCTGCAGACCTTCAGGAAGGTACCAGCAGCCAATAGGCCTCCACCACAAAGACGGTAAGGTCCCAGAGGGAGATGGGACATGAACATCATTGCCTACACTGCATCCTCCAAAGGAACGCCATCCCCCTCTCCAGTCATATCTGTTGTTGGTGTTTGATATCAGTCTTCTCTTCCTTTTCTCTACTATCCAAGACAGCATATATTTCACATTTAAGCATCTACCCCTAAGCTATAAAATATACAATCTTAGCTTACCTATGTCTTTATTTTCCCTTTGACTCTACTTTATATTCTTTATAAATTAAGACTCTAAGTTGGGGCACCTGGGTGGCTCAGTCAATCAAGTGTCCAACTCGATTTTGGCTCATGTCATGATCTCACAGTTTTGTAAGATCAAGCCCTGGGGGCTCAGTGCTGACAGCATGGAGCCTGCTTGGGATTCTCTCCATCCCTCTCTCTCTGCCATTCCCCTGTTCAAATGCTCTCTCTCTCTCTCTCTCTCTCAAATAAATAAATATTTTTTTAAAAAGACTCTGTCTATTCTTGTGTTGTAAATTCTTTAATATCAGTCTTGCTCTCTATCAAGTTATAAAAAAAAATTACTCCTTGGTAATAGCCAACAGTATCCATAATACACCCATGAAAATGATGGGTTGGCCCACATGATAAGAGCTCAGGCCACACTAGCATCCAAAGAATCCTTGATGGTATTAGAGGAGAGTAATTTTTGCAGTTCCAAAAGTATACACTGTCACAAAATAATTGCAGGGGGAAGGGGAGTAGAGGAGGCAGGTCTAAAACTTAACTGGGAAGGACCATTTTCAAAGAAATGTGACTTCACTTGTTTTGCAAAAATATGGTCTTAAAAAAAGTCCGATCTAACTATTATTTTTCTTTGACTGCAGGGACTATTCCGTAATATATTAGTAACTTCCTTCTAGGCCTAAAAAGTTCCTCTTTGACTTTAGTGTGTATATAATCAAAGTGAGAGGATAATGTGCCTAGGTAAATTTTACCTAAAACAATCTTGACTGATGTAAGCACTTGGTAAATCCTATGCTTCATAATTTCAAGAAGAAAAAAAAAAAAATCAACTCAGGGATTAAAAGGCTGAAATCAATGGGAATGTGGTATTATAGTTTTCTTGACTTAGAGGGACTTACTGTCACTCAACAGATAGACTGAACACTGAACAAATATTGCCTGGTTAAAATTAATTTGTTTGGGTTTGAGATTGCCTAATCTAGTCTTTAATTTTAAGACAAATAAAAATGAAAAAATAGACCCATACACATCTCTGAAACTTTCTGGATGTTTTTACACTGATGTTTAGAGGCCCATTCTATGGCCACTTACAAGCATCTGACAGAGCCACTGTTAAATGAGATTGCTACCCAGTATTATATTTTACTTTTAGGTAAGGATCAGGCCACACATCACCAAACCCACATTCCTCTGGAAAAAAACCATTCATCATACAATGCAGTATTTTAAAAATCAGACATCTCTACTTACAGTAAATGACATACGTAAATATCTGTATCTTTAGGGTCTATATCAGTGCTTCTCAAACAATCTGTGATGAAGAACTATTTTTGAATTGATGTTTCCAGGCTGTCATATACTGATACTTTTGCAAAATATATTAAAGAGGAACTATAAGAAAATAAAATGTTTACCATACAAAATGCAAACTAAGTTTATTATCTTTATTAGATTCAACAGGCATAAAGTTATTGTCAAATATCTTTAAACGTTTCTCAGCACTTACTCAAACTTTCAGTACTTATCACAAGCCAGTAGCAGTTGGTCGGTAGCACTGGCCTTGGACCACAGTTTGAGTAGCACTGATCTAAAATACCATGCACTAAATAAATAAATGAATGAATAAATAAATAAATAAACACACACAGATAAAAATAAGATAAAATAAAATAACGGCACACATATTTTCTCAAAAGATATACTTTACCTCTGACATTCTTTCCAAATCCCATAGAAGAAACTTTTTTGTCCACTTGTTCACTATTGTTTGATTTCTCCTTCATAACGTCATCATCACTAACAACATCAGCAGAAAATTTTTTCTTTTTCTTTTTCTTGTGTCGAGGAGGAAGCTTTTTTGGAAAAGTAAACATTGGGAATATCACAAGAAACATTGCAATGGCACAAAGGAGGAATCCACTCCACCTAAAAAATTGGGAAATGTGAATAGCATTTATGGCCTTTGTATTATGAGTGAGAACAAATTAGCAAAGTAGAAGTTCATGGTAATAAAATTCTCCAGGGAAAATTTTTTACCTTCAACAACTGTAAAGCAATAGGAAGTTGGACAAACTAAGAAAGCACAGGAGTCCTCCCTTTCTATGTTATAAATGAGAAATCTACCCAATAATTATACTAGTATGATAATGAACATTATAATTAGCAACCTGACTAGAATTTTATTCAAATATTTGTTAGTTCTGCTATAATGTGCATTTTACCATAAATCAAGAAATAAAAAATAAATCAATAACTCATAAGTATAATAAGAAAATAACACAGACTCTCTCAACATGCTTTGTGGACCAAAATAGACACATTTTTCTTACAGAAAACCATCCTTACCTCATGTGAAATGTATTTTAAATTGCTAATGGCATTCGAATATTTTTCTGCAAGAATTTCAGAATATATTGAGCCTCTTAGCTGGCCCTTACAATAGTTAATCATGAGGGCCACCGAAGACACTTATGTTTGATCACTGCCTTCAAGAACTTACCTAGTTGTAAAGGAGCTAAAAATATAAGAAACAATCTCCAAGGAATGCACGAATGTATACAATTAAGTGTTAGATCATGTGGTATAGACTATGAATGCTATAACCATTCAGATAAAGGAAATGTGTGTTAGAAACAGACACAGGAGAAGCAGACCTTGGAGAAGCAGACCTTGAGCTATGTAGAATTGAGAGTCTGTCATTGAACTCATCTGAGGTTGCCATGCTGCAGAGAGCAGAAAGCAAATGTAGAGAGTAGAACTCAAATTCTAGTTAAGGCCTTGGGCTTCCTGCTTATGTAATTCCTCAGGCGCAATCTCTCAGTCCCCTGTCAACCCTTTCTTAGCAAAGCAAGTAGAGGCTTCTAATCCTACCTAACAGGGTTGCCACTTTCTTACATACTGACTCCTTGCCTCTAATCTCTGTCCTTAAAGCTTTCAGGTTCTTAATGCTCAGACTCTGACTTCTGTATCAGCACATTCCTATAGTTGCAACCTGGATGCAAGCAGCATTATAAGCATCGGTGTTGAAATCAACATTAATCATCATCCATTAAGAATATTAATCATCCATAAAGAATGTAGATCGGGGCATCTGAGTGGCTCAGTCAGTTAAGCGTCTGATTCTTGATTTTGGCTCAGGGCATGATCTCATGGTTTGTGAGATCAAACCCCACGCTGAGCTCTGCACTGACAGGGCAGAAACTGCTTGAGATTCTCCCTCTCCCTCTCTCTCTGCCCCTCCCCTGCTTGTGCTCCCTCTCTCTCAAAATAAATAAATAAACATTAAATATATATATATTAAAAAAAGAATACAGATCAATAGAAAAGTAAAAATTCATTCAAAAACAGCGTTTCTATTAAAGTACTGTTATCAGCTGCTAAAAAGGTCACACTTTTGCTGACAGAATAATTCCAAATAATTCCATAAACCAGTCATTAATAACCCAGTGTGCTATTTTCAAAGATACTTAAAGTTATATCAAATGAAGATTTATAAACAATCAGAAAAAAAGGCTTTATTTTGAGAAGATTGCTCAGAGCAGACTTCTAGCAATTTCAATTATTCAGTGTACAATCAAGAACCCAGTGCCTGACACAGATTAGGTACTGAAAATCCTGAATAAATAACATTGAATGAGATAGGTTTTAAAAAATAAAGTCATCTGTCTACAGAGAACATGGCTACGATCCTACCTGGCCCGGTAGTAACTCACTGCTTATGGGGCCTTTGCTGATCTGTCCCTCCTTATCTACCACCTTTCTGCACACACTACATTCAAGTCCCTTGAACTCCCTCAGTTCCCTAGACCAGAACAGGACAGATAGCGCAATATAAGGGACAGTTCTAGAGCTGTGGCTTCAGACAAACATGGGTTTTGTCTTGTCTTTACCACTTACTAGCTCTAAGATCCTGGGGAAATTATTTCACTTTTCCAAACCAGCTTTCTCATCTGAAAGAAGAATACTACTAACTGCTTTTTGACGTCATCAGAATTAATAAGACAATGCATACAGTGGACCTAAAAAAATGCCTGCTCCCAAATCAGCAATCAATTCAAAGTAGCTAGTTTTGTTTTTGTTATGTAGATCTGTATTCAGCAACACTACCCACCTCCACGCAGAGATATCAAATGAAAATTATATGTAAACATTTAAGATAGACTTATAGTTGGGGCACCTGGGTGGCCACAGCCAGTTAAGCATCCAACTCTGGATTTCAGCTCAGGTCATAGTCTCATGGTTTGTGAGACTGTGCTGCGTTAGGCTCTGCACTGACAGCACAGAGCCTGCTTGGGATTCTCTCTCTCTTTTTCTCTCTGCCCCTCCCCTGCTTGTGCTCTCTCTCTCTCAAATAAATAAATAAACATTTAAAAAAAAATACACTTATAGTAGTCCAGAATAAGAGTAAATAACAGAAGGAAGGGAAAAATTATAGCAAATAAACAAAAATAATATAAAAATAGTATAAAAGTTTGGGGTCTTTTCAAAGCAGAGCAAGCTGGCCCATATTCTTCAATGGTCTTCAGTAGCATCGACAAAATGCATGATCTAATCACAGAGCCAAAGAAGACCCCAAGAAAAGCTGAGGAAGACAGAAAGTATGTGCTATATGTTAGCAAAAGACCATCAGTAAGAACTAAAACTGAGAAACCAGAGTCCCTAAGTCTCTTTCATGAAGCATTACTCAGAGATGACTCACAAAGTGGAGCCAGTTAAGTATATTGACTAAGAGCTTCGCCTTGGACTGTTTCTTATCCCAGCTCTCACTGCCTCCAAGGCTTTGGGCAAGTTATTCAAATCACTGTGCATCAATTTCCTCATCTGTAAAGTGGGCATTAGTGACTACATATGGTTGTTGTGTATGTAGGCCTAAATATGAGGCTTAAACAAAAATGTCTGTGAAGCACTTAGTACAATGCTTGACACACAGTCATCACCCCATAAACATTAGCACTATTCATGCCTTCCTTCACTCTCTCAGTATATAGTTATTGAAAAATCCATCATTACTACTAGGCATTGGATTAAATAACATTGTATCAAATACCTCGCTTCTGGTCAAGGTAAAAGTCTATTATAAACTAAGCTACTTGATAAATAAAATTCAATTTTTGAAGAGATCTTTATTATACAGTTCTATATTGACAACTTTTATCATGTATACAACTAATATTGGACCATTAAAATAAATAGGGGCTCTTGGGTGGCTCACCCAGGTAAGCGTCCGACTTTGGCTTGGGTCATGATCTCGCGGATCATGAATTGGGACCCTCTGTCAGGCTTTGTGCTGACAGCTCAGAGCCTAGAGTCTGCTTCAGATTCTGTGTCTCCCACCCACTCTCTCTCTTCCCCTCCCCTGCTCATGCTCTCTCTCTCCCTCTCTCTCAAAACTAAATAAAAACATTCTTTAAAAATTTTGTAATAAAATAAATAAAAGTTCCTGAACATTTATTAAATTCAAAGAACTGAAAAATAGCTAACACAAACCATGTAACAAGAACTATTCTTTTTTCTCTCTTATAAAAAAAATTTTTAATGTTTATTTATTTTTGAGAGACAGATTGAGAGCAGAGGAGAGGCAGAGAGACAGGGAGACACGGAATCTGAAGCAGGCTCTAGGCTCCTCATTGTTAGCACAGAGCTGGACATGGGGCCTGACCCCCGGAACGCAAGATCATGACCTGAGCCAAAGCCAGACGCTTAACCAATTGAGCCACCCAGGCACCCATAGCAAGAATTATTTAAAGCTTCACAGATACAGACCCTTTTATTCCCCATAACAACCCTATGAAGTAGCTACTGCAATTACTTCTATTTTATGGAGTTTTTTAAAACCAGCAACTGAGGGGCACCTGGGTGACTCAGTCCATTGAGTGTCCAACCTCAGCTCAGGTCTTGATCTTGTGGTTTGTGAGTCTGAGCCCTGCGTCAGGCTCGCTGCTGTCAGCGCAGAGCCTGCTTGCGATCCTCTGTCCCCCTCTCTCTCTGCCCTTCCCCTGCTTGTGCTCTCTCTCTCAAAAATAAATAAAACATTTAAAAAAATTTTTTAATAAATAAAAATTTAAAAATTAAACCAACAACTGAGGCACAGAGAAGTTAAGTAACTTCCTCCAAGGTCACACAGCTATTAGGTAGCAGACTAAGATTTAAACCCAGGAGAATATGGCTTCAGAGTCTGCGCTCTTAATCACTCTACTTTGCTACCAATTGGAGTGATGTCTACTAGTAAACTTTAAAAAGTCAGTATATGGGGCACATGGGTGGCTCAGTCGATTAAGTGTCTGACTTCAGCTCAGGTCATGATCCCACAGTTCATGAGTTCGAGGCCTGTGTTGGGCTCTGTGTTGACAGCTCAGAGCCTGGACCCTGCTTCAGATTCTGTGTCTCCCTCCCTCTCTGCTCCTCCCCTGCTCATTCTTTGTCTCTCTCTTCCTCTCTCTCAAAAATAAACATTAAAAAATGAAATGAAATGAAATGAAATGAAATGAAATGAAATGAAATGAAATGAAATGAAAAATTAAGTACTTATGAGCCTGAAGCTCGTATCTCTTTCCTTCTCCCTGCCCCCAATTTGGTCCTCTTCATCTTTCCCCCTCCCTCTAGATGTTCCCTTTATTGACATGCTCTTTTCACAGACATCTAAATAGAACACAAAATATACATTGAATGTTCATAAACATATTTTAATAATCCACTTTTCCGAGAATAAAAAAAATCCTTACTCTGATTTATTTCAGAACTGTAAAGAAAACAGTAGTCGAGACCAAAAATTTCACTATTGGTTAAGAACTTAAAACTCCTGTGTTATTCCCCTAATGCTGACAAGGGAACTTCCTTTTGTATGATTTAAAAATTCTACCAGTCCAAGTTCATCTAGATCTTAGCACATCCATCTTCAAAGAGCATTACTTATGAAAAGAGAAGTGTTATGTAACTTAATTGATATTTCTTAACTGCTTTGAAAATAGAGTGTTAAGCATTATTCTCATGTACTTAAGAGTTATGAGATTATCTTATGATGAAATGCATAGGTAACAAAAATGCTCTAAGAAACTCTTTTGAAAGTAATCAGTTGACACTAATTTCTAATAGTGAACTATTCTCTTTATTATAAAATGAGCATTTCTTGTCAGTGTATACCTATTACTAATCCATGTTAAATGAACTCAGGAAGCCAATACTTTTCGGTTGGTGCTTGCTATCATGAAGAAATAACTTATGTGCAAGGTGAGGACAATGAAGAACTCGAACACAGTCCTGGCTGTGTGGATGAATAACCTAACATCCAAAGTTGGAGTTCTCATTCTAAGTCCTCAAGATTACTTATTTAGCAAGACAATTAAGGGCTACAAGTGAGAGAACAGCTAAATCTCTAGCACTCGTTGGAAAAAACAATTACTGAGTGAAAAGATTCACTAACAGTGTGACAATGGAAAAGAGGGGGCTGGAGTTTGGGGCAGTCGGGGAGGGCTGACAAAGCAGAAACGCAGATATAATAAGGAAGTGGGAGGAAAATATTTTTTTAAAAGGCACAGCAAAGATAATGAAAGCTAGGACACAGCAAAGATAATGAAAGCTAGGACACAGCAAAGATAATGAAAGCTAGGACACAGGAAAGCCCCAACACAGCCACCTTCTCCTCCTCCACTCTGCTATTTATAGCAGAAAATGCCTCAACCCTAAAGAAGGATTGGATTAAGCCAATGTTCCCAAGCCCTCAGCACTAGTTTCCCATTGCTGCTATAACTACCCCACCCTTAGGGTTTAAAACTACGTAAACGTGGTATCTTATAGTTCTGGCGATCAACAGTCCCAAGTGGGCTAAAAAGGCTGCATTCCTTTTGGAGGCTCTAGGGGAAAAAACCTATTTCCTTGGGTTTCCTAGCTTCTAGAGTCTGAGTGTGTTCCTTGGCTCATAGAATCTTCCTCCATCTCCAAAGAATGTGGTTCCAACCTCTGCTTCAATCACCATATCTTCTCTCACTCTGACCCTCCTGTCTCCCTCTTACCCTTATTAGGGACCCCTGTGATTACACAGGGCCCATTCCTGTCATGAGGATAACTTCCCTGTCTCAAGACCCCTTAATCACATCTGCAAAGTGTCTTGCCATATAAGCCAACACATTCATAGGCTCTGGAGATTAGGACATGGATATCTCTGGAGGATTAACTACTCTGCCTTCCACCCCGTACTGGGTGACTTTCAGCTGTTTTTCATCTTCCCTTGGGGGAAATTTTTATTTTAACTATAAGAGTACCACAACGTGAATTATCATTAATAATGAGTGAAATAGGGGCGCCTGGGTGGCTCAGTCAGTTAAGCATCCAACTTTGGCTCAAGTCATGATCTCACAGTTTGTGGGTTCAAGCCCCACATCAGGCTCTGTGCTGATAGCTCAGAGCCTGGAGCCTGCTTCAGATTCTGTGTCTCCCTCTCTCTCTCTGCCCCTCCCCTGCTCATGCTCTGTCTCTGTCTCAAAAATAAATAGAAACATTAAAAAAAATTATAAAAAAATAATAAGTGAAATGAAAAAATTTAGTAAACAATTCTTACCAGTTTCCAATGAAACGAGGGTCATTCTGATCAAGGTTAACAGGATTTCTGGGATCGACATAAAACCCAATAAGAAGTCCACCTAATAAATATCCCACTGCAGGACCAAGTGCTCCCATGACATACATGATGGCTGAGAAGACAGAAGGGGAAACATGAAATACAGCAACGTGTTATTTAAATTTCGAGAGCTGTCTAATTTCAGTCATTCCATTTATATGTCACAGTTAAACCCAGTTAACAGCATCCAAAAACAAAGAACTTTAGAGATTGTGCCTCTATTTATATTTGGGTTTCAAATCATGCCCTTTATTTAGCTGCTGCCTGTTGTCCTTTTAGAACATCAGAATCATCTGGACAGCTTTTCGGTTGCTTTTGTTTGGTTTTTTAATATAAGTGCTCGGGCCCCACTAAATTTAAATTTCTGAAAGTGCTAGTTAATGAGCAGTCACTGGATAACCAAAAGAAGATGAAACGTAGTGTCAAGATTAAAAAATAAATAAATAAAAATAAATAAATAAATAAATACAAGGTCATTTCAAGATAAGAAGGAAAAATAAGTAGATGTCACTTGTCACAGCTGGAAGATTCTAACAGAACGAGTGAACCAAGGCCAGATTCTGCCATGAAGCTGGATTTAATTGAATTGGCAAAGGTGCTCAAGCCCCCTCAAATCATGAATATTTTTCAAACCACCACTTTAGAATCAAAGAAGAGCTTCCAATGCATTTGGTTTATTGTTAATTGAGGAACCTTAAAGATTCATAAATCTCGTTAAATGGCATGAGTGAGAAGGTCCAAATGGATAGCAGGAACCCACAGCTGAATGAAAAAATAACTTTTTAAAGCACATGACCAAAACAGGAGGGGAAGGGGTTCTGTCAGTAGATCAGAAAGGTTTTCATTCTATCCAGAAAACAATTTGGCCATCAAAATGGGGTTAGAGCAAAACGTAACAATAATTTAGGGGTGCCTGGGTGGCTCAGTCGGTTGAGTGTCTGACTTCGGCTCAGGTCATGATCTCACAGTTGACGAGTTCAAGCCCCGCAACGGGCTCTGTGCTGACAGCTTGGAGCCTGGAGCCTGCTTCACATTCTGTGTCTCCCTCGCTCTCTGCCCCTTCCCTGCCCATGCTCTGTCTCTCTCTGTCTCAAAAACAAATAAACATTAGAAAAAAATAACAATAAATTCACTGTCATGCCTTTATATTGTTTTGACTGCTGTGATTTCAAATAAAAAAATAATTTTGTCAATTTTTAAATTTTGAGGTAGGATATGAAATTCCTTGAAAATCGTAGAAAAATCTAGCCACACATTCCAAACCCATTTTTTTTTCCTGCTAAAATTTAGTTATTTGGGGAGAAATCTATAAACACTTTTAAGATACTCTTGGGTGCAAGGCATGATAAACTCAGGTGTTGAGGCGCCTGGGTGGCTCATTGGTTAAGTGTCCAACTTTGGCTCAGGTCATGATTTCACGGTTCTTGAGTTCAAGCCATGTGTCGGGCTCTGTGCTGACAGTTCAGAGCCTGGAGCCTGCTTCAGATTCTGTATCTCCCTCTCTCCTCTCTCTCTCTCTCTCTCCCTCTGCCCCTCCCCTGCTCATTCTCTCTCTCTCTCTCTAGAATAAACCTCAAAAAAAAAAAAAAACCCCTCAGGTGTTACATATTTCTCATTTCTGTTGCCATCATGCATTTAAGCTATTGAATAAATAACTAGTTTTCCATACCCTTTAAATAGCACCATATTGGGGTGGCTCAGTTGGTCAAGCATCCAACTTCAGCTCAGGTCATGATCTCACAGTTCATGAGTTCAAGCCCCAAGTTGGGCTCTGTGCTCATAGCTCAGAGTCTGGAGTTCAGATTCTGTGTCTCCCTCTCTCTCTGCCCCATCCCCACTCATGCTCTGTCTCTCTCTGTCTTAAAAATAAATAAAACATTAAAAAAATAAGAAATAAAAAAATAAATAGCACCATATTTACCAAAAAGAAAATTTGACTAATCAGACTAGCTCCACCTTACTTTATCACCTGCACCTAAATAAACTTTGAATAAACTTGTACCTCCTGTTACTTATCACTACAGACAGTAATTTAACACCTGCTCCCATTTTTCACACTATTTCATAAGAGAAAGTGCCGTGTTTATTTTACAGAATCGTCTGCTTGTAACAAAAGACATTAGGTGCTTCGACTTCTCCATCTGTGTTTGGAAATGGAGAATGGAAGCACAGCCACAAGTAACTGGTATTCCTTTGGAAGCATGCTTTTAATAAAACAAAATTAGAATTTTGATAAATATCTTGTTAACCTGTTTATAGCCTGAAACAGAACTCAAGAATAAAAAATGCCTTTTCAGTTTTACCCATATGCATATGAAGATAAAATTTATGTTTACACCTCCAGGCAAATCAGCACCATTTACAACTTAAAACTGTAATGAGGCCAAAATGTGACATGAATCATCTTCCCAAAATAGTTCTTCTGGCATGAAAGAGACTGTCTTACAAACACAGACAGGGAAAAGGGTATTTCCGCCATCCTGTTTATGCCTGGGGCACTTGAGTACAGCATCTCGGAATGCCAAGCAGCACGGTGCAGGATGTGTGCTGGCAAGACCTCGCAATTACATGGCGAATGGAACACCAATTAAATAACATCTCCAAAAAAACTTAACTACTCTTTAACTTCTCTTAAATTTTTGTTTATTTTTGAGAGAGAGAAAGAGAGTGCACGCGCGCACAAACACACACACACACACACACACACACACACACACACACACGGTGGGGGGGGGGGGGAAGGGGCAGAGAGAGAGAAAGACACAGAATCCGAAGCAGCCTCCAGGCTCTCAACTGTCGGCACAGAGCCCAACGTGGGGCTCGAACTCACGAACCGTGAGATCATGACCCGAGCCGAAGTCGGAGGCTTAACCGACTGAGCCACCCGGGAGCCCAAACTTAACTACTTTTTCAAATACAGATAAAACTTTTTAAAATTCAGCTATGTAATCAGAAAAAGTTTATTTGTAATATCTAGCAAACACTTAGGCCAACTGAATCATTCACACTAACATATATACACACATATATCTATATAATTGTATTACATATTATGCTCTCTATAATAGTGTCGTGACTATACTATATATCTATAAATCAATAAATATATAACACTATAGATAGAGATAGAGATATATAATAACTCGTTGACATGGTCCTATTTTGTAAATAAATCCTTCTGGCCACTGAGCTAACATTTATTAATTGATTAACCAGTAGAACTCACTCAGAGCTTATTAGAGGGGCAAATTGTTGACACAAATTTGTATCACTCACCCTCCCAGTCAAAAATTCTCAATCGCCACCCACCCACCAACCACCACTGCTTGAAGAAAGTCCAAACTGCTCTGGAGTTCAAGGGTGGGACGAGTTGGCCTCCTCCTGCCATTTTACTCTTCAAACCTACTGACTGCACTCAGGGCTCCAGGCAGACTGACTCTCAGACAGACCTGGGCAGAGCCACCTCTCTTCCCTTGAAGACCCACCGTGCCCCCAGGCTTCCCTGTCTGTCTGAATCCTACCTGTTCTTCAAGGCCTAACCAAGTCTAGTACTGCCTGTCCTCCCCTGAGTGGTCTCTGTCTCCTCAGAGACCTCCTCCTCTGTCTATTCCAGTGGCCTCCACACTTTTTCATCAGCCATCTCTATTGGTAAGAGTTTTTAAACATTTACCACAGGGGTGCCTGGGTGACTCAGTGGGTTAAGCGCCAGACTCTAGATTTCAGTTTCAGATCATTACCTCACAGTTCGTGAGATCGAGACCTGTGTCAGGTGGGCTCTATGCTGACAGCATGGAACGTGCTTGGGATTCTCTCTCTCCCTCTCTCTCTCTCTGCCTCTCCCCTGCTTGTGCTCTCTCTCTCTCTCTCAAAATAAATAAATAAACATTTTTTAAAAAGCTTCAAAAATGAACTATTGGGACCTCATCAAAATAAAAAGCTTCTGCACAGCAAAGGAAACAATCAGCAAAATTAAAAGGCAACAAATGGAATGGGAGAAGATTTTTGCAAACGATATATCAGATAAAGGGTTAGTATCCAAAATCTATATAGAACTTATCAAACTCAACACCCAAAAAACAAATAATCCAGTGAAGAAATGGACAAAAGACATGAATAGACACTTCTCCAAAGAAGACATCCAGATGGCCAACCGACACATGAAAAAATGCTCAACTTCACTCATCATCAGGGAAATACAAATCAAAACCACACTGAGATACCACCTCACACCTGTCAGAATGGCTAACATTAACAACTCAGGCAACAACAGATGTTGGTGAGGATGAGGAGAAAGAGGATCTCTTTTGCACTGTTGGTGGCAATGCAAGCTGGTGCAGCCACTCTGGAAAACAGTATGGAGGTTCCTCAAAAAATTAAAAATAGAATTACCCTACAACCCAGTGATTGCACTACTAGGCATTTATCCAAGGGATACAGGTGTGCTGTTTTGAAAGAGCACACACATCCCAATGTTTATAGCAGAGGTATCAACAATAGCCAAAGTATGGAAAGAACCCAAATGTCCATCGACTGATGAATGGATAAAGAAGATGTGGTATATATATACAATGGAGTATTACTCGGCAATCAAAAAGAATGAAATCTTGCCATTTGCAACTACGTGGATGGAACCAGAGGGTATTACGCTAAGTGAAATTAGTCAGAGAAAGACAAAAATCATATCACTTCACTCATAGGAGGACTTTAAGAGACAAAACCGATGAACATAAGGGAAGGAAAACAAAAACAATATAAAAACAGGGAGGGGGACAGAACAGAAGAGACTCATAAATATGGAGAACAAACTGAGGGTTACGGGAGGGGTTGTGGGAGGGGGGATGGGTTAAACAGGTAAGGGGCATTAAGGGATCTACACCTGAAATCATTGTTGTACTGTATGCTAACTAACTTGGATGTAAGTCCAATAAATTAATTAAAAAAAAAAAACTTTAAACATTTACCCACAGTGTACTTTTCTGTATAAGCAACGTGTACTTACCATCAGCCTCTCTCTCATAGCTTGCACCTGATATATCAGTAAACCCCGCTGGTTCTACCATCACATCACATACAACACGCAGCCTCTTCCCCATGCCTCTACCTTGGCCCAAGCCACCAACGTCACTCATCTGGAAAATGGCTCCAGGCCTTCCAGCTGGTGGTATTCCTGCTACTCTCTTCCTCCCTACAATGAATTTTCAACACAGCAGCCCTAACAATCCTTCAGAAACATAAGGCAGGTCATGTCACTTCTTTGCTCACACCCTCCAGTGGCTTCCCATCGTGCTGGCAAGAAAAGCCAAAATCCTTTTATATGGCTGCAAGGACCTGCCCACACCTTTGCACCACCCCCTATGATCTCTCTGCTCCATCTCCTATCCTTTTCCTTGTTCACTCAGCTCCAGTCAAACTGAACTCTCTCTTCACCCTCCAGGCACATTCCCACCTGAGGGTGTTAGCGCTTGGATTGTGCGTGCCTGTGTGCACGTGTGTAAGTGTGTGCAGGTGTCTCTTTCCCAGAGCCACACGGTACATTCCCTTACTTCCCCCAAATAGGAATTCAAATAGTTCCTTCCCACCAAGGCCTTGCTTGGCCATCCTATCTAAAACTTTAAAAACCTTTTCCCCAATGCTTCCCACCCTCTCTCTGCTTTATTTTTCTCCTTAGCATACGTTGGCACCCAATACACTCTACATTTCCTTTGTTCATCTTGTTTATCACCTGTCCTCCCCGTCTAGAACATAAGATCCAGAAGGGCAGGGATCTTGCCGTGGTATTCACTGACAAAAGTAGTGTAGGAGGCATGAAACTCATTTCGCTCCCATTATTCATTACCTTTCCCACTCCCAGTGAACGCTCTGCTGTTATTAACAACAGTAGATGTCAGGGATAAGAGCCTTCTTCACCATACATCAGCTCTTGAGATATCAGCTAATCACTGTCGGGTTGATAGTTCCATGTTTTTGTCTGTGTTTCATCAGATGTGATGATACTGTATTGGTTTTCTCTCCCGATGAGGAGCTTATACTGGGAGTACAGGCTATCCAGTGAACCAGCAATAGAAAGAACTACAAGTTCCAAGTTTCAAGACTTGTCTAATTTCAGTCATATCGTATATTTATGTCACAGTTAACCCCAGTTAAGAGCATCCAAAAACAAAGAACTTTAGAGATTGTGCCTCTATATTTGGGTTTCAAATCATGCCCTTTATTTAGCTGCTGCCTGTTGTCCTTTTAGAACATCAGAATCATCTGAAGAATTTTCTTCCTATACCCCGGTGGACTGTATCACACCCCTCCTGGGTCGTACACAATTCAGCTTCATTTCCCTTTGGGAGAACCTTCGGCCATTCCGTTCATTTAAATTTGAGTATGCCTTGCTCTTAATTTCTACTTCTCTCTTCAAATGTTTATATCTTATCTTTTGAAGTAGCTCTTCATCCTTGAGAGCAGGAGCTGTATCGTGTACAGTACTGTGTGGTGGTTAAATCACAGACTCCAAACTCCCGGGTTCGAATCCCTGCTTCCATTATGCACATGAAGTGCTTAGCCTATGATAAACACTGAAGAAATATTAAGTTGTATTTTTATATGTTGAATGATCACCTATTCATCCTCTAACAAATATTATTAAATACTAAGTTTGTATAGGCCAAATACATATATTATTTAACGGAAGACACACTTTTCTTTATATTACCTTGATAAATTATCTTTTCTGAATCATAACTTTTGATCCAGGAGTTAGTTTTGATAATGGGTTTGGCAGATGGGAATGGGGAAAGACAAGATCCGGACCTTTCTTTCTTCACACAAAGGTCAGTATAGGGTATCTTCCTGAAGCTGAGAATGTGCCTTGCTTGCCTGTGTCTATTATTCTTTTTAAATAACTTTTAGGGTTTTTTTTCCTAATGATTACAAAATATAATATGAATTCCTTATGGAGAAAACTCTCAAGAACACACAAAATTTTTTTTCTAAATCACCAACAATCCATACTATCCAGATAATGATAGTAATAATACTAATAAATACTTTTTACTATTCATATAGTGTATAAATTTTTTAAGTAGCTGGAATTATACAGTACTTATTATTGTATACTATGTTTTTTGGGGGTGCCAGAGTGGCTCAGTAGGATAAATGTCTGACTCTGGCTCAGGTCATGATCTCACGGTTCATGAGTTCAAGCTCCGCGTGGGACTCTGTCCTGAGAGCTCAGAGCCTGGAGTTTGCTTCAGATTCTGTGTCTCCCTCTCTCTTGGCCCCTCCCCTGCTATACTGTCTGTCTCTCTCTCTCAAAAATAAACACTAAAAAGTATATGTTTTTTTCACATAATATCTCAAACATTTCTTGTATCGATAAATATTCTTCTAAAACATTTGTCAGCTAAATGATGAGCCTTCGTGTGGCTATCACATACGTCCTTTAATAACCCCTCACTGGGGCGCCTGGGTGGCTCAGTCAGTTAAGCATCCGACTCTTGATTTCGGCTCAGATCATGATCTCACAGTTCGTGGGTTCTGCGCTGATAGCACAAAGCCTGCTTGGGATTTTCTCTCTCCCTCTTTGCCCCTCCCCCTCTCCCTCTCTCCCTCTCTCTCCCTCTCTCTCTCTCAAAAACAAATACACATTTTAAAAAATCTTTACAAAAATCCCTTACTGATGCCAGCTATTTGCTACCACAAATGTCTGATTGGGGGTATTCCTCTGAAGATTATCTCAACCCTTTGTTATTACATATGCTCCAGGGAACTAGACCCCATCCTGAGGACTACAGCCCCCACCCCAAACCACCCTCAGCTGGGTGAGCTTTTGTGGAACTAAGAAGCCACTATTAAATGAAGTGGGCCTGAAAGGGCCCTTCAGCAGGGTGGGGCCAGTTCTTGGCCTCCATCCTGGACATCACGGCTGGTTTGACAAAGAAACGACTCTGGGGCAAGGCTGACCCACCAACAACTTGGTAACTGTCTCATCACCTGCTTCCGACCTGCTTCCTTCACTTCCTTTCCCCAAGCTGTTTACTTTTGGACATTCCATTTTAATTTTCTTCTTAAATTATCATTTACCCTATTTTGTGATCATTTATGCTTTTTTACATGAAAGCACATTAACTTCTACTTTTAATCCCATTTACCTTCCTTAAATTATTTTTTACCCCATTTTGTGATCATTTATGCCTTTCGACATTAAAGCACATAACTTCCACTTTTAATCCCATTTACCTTCACATTTTTAACTTTTCTCCTATAGATTTAACCTTTATTCTAATTTAATACCTCTTTTCACTTTTACATCATAAAATGTTTTAGCTGCTGCTTTTTCTGTACTTCTTAATGCATTTTAATCTTTTAAAAATATTTTTCTGGGAGCCTGGGTGGCTGTCGGTTGAGCATCCGACTCTTGATTTCACCTCAGATCATGATCTCAGGGTTTGTGAGATCGAGCCCCACCCACATCGGACTATGTGCTGACAGCACTGAGGCTGCTTTGGGAGTCTCTCTCTCTCTCTCCCCCTCGCTCTCTGCCCCTCCCCCACCCACGTGTGCATGTGCTCTCTCTCTCTCTCTCTCTCTCTCTCTCTCAAAATAAACATTTTAACAATAAATAAATAAATAAATATTTTTTTCAAGAATTTTAATTTAAAATTAAGTATCAATTTTTTTTTCAAATTATCTGTTGCCTTCTATTTCTCACACCTTACGTAACTTTGCTTATGTTTTTAGCCCTATTTATATTAGGCTAATTTTTTAGTTTTATAAACTGTCTTTATTTTAAACTTTGTTATACCCTTGATTTTTGTTATATTTCATGTTTAGGGCTTTCTCTTTCCTTTTGTATCCTTTCAACAACATATTCTTTTAAGAGTCTTCGTTTATCTTAATCATCTCTTATGTTTTACTTATTTTGTGATCAGTTTTGGTAACAGTTCATTAGATGTTGGGCCTGGCCATTGCCCACACTGTCTCTGTAGTCCTGTTCAGCTGCCCTGCATGGCTTTTCCAGCCAGTTAAGGACAGTAGCCTGAGATTCAGGGTTAATTCTCCCCTGGGCTCAAGGTTTTACCCATAGCATATCTGATTAGCTGGACCCCATGACTGCTGTCGCCCATGATCCAATAATGACAAAATGTGAGTTCTAAATCCCAGGTCTCTGATGAATAAGCACTGACTCTAAGACAAGCCAGGCCCACAGAGTGAAACAAACAAGCCAGAGTGTTCTTCCTCATTCAGGTCCAGTCTGGCCTAGGGAGGGTCCCATGGGTTGACCTTCCCAATGGCTACCCGGGAGAGAGAAAAGGCATAAGTGGACCCTGCAAAATTCACCTGTACCTATTTCACCCCTTGTTAAAGCCTACATCTCCATCTCTGGCAGACTTAAAAGACACTCCTCCTTCCTCATCACAAAAGTCCAACTTGACTGCATTGGTATTATCCCAAATAGGATTGTTCTGTGGGGTCAGCAGCAACCAGGGGAACAGCTCTCTGAACTCTACAGAGTCTATGTTGGGTAACTTAACCTGCTCCTGAGTCACAAGAAATGATTCCAGAGCTACTAATAGCGACCGGCCAGCCATGAGCCTTGCTGGACTTGGGAAACTGAGGGCCCAATCAAAATCAGCAAAGACTCTAGTATCACAAATCCCTACAGTTACCTCCTTCCTAGCCTCAACCCCCAATGGTGAGTAGGGCTCCACATTGCCAGATCAGAGGTCACTCAGTCACCCATGTGCTCTGTGATGCCAGGCCCTAGGACAAGGAAGGGGCCTCGAAAAGTTCAATAAGATTGTTCCAGAAGAGGAACAGGTAAAACCAGCTATGATTCAAGGCTCAGTGAATAAGTGTGCCAAGTAGCAGCAATAGGCCAGGGACCGGGGCAGAGGAATGACTCACACTGTAACTAGCTGAGGAGGGAGAATAGATAAGCCTTTCTGGAAAAGATGACTTTTAACATAAGCCTGCAAAAATGGGCAAAAGAGGACACTAGATGCTGAGGGTCCCATAGGGGCAAAAGCACACGAGTCTGGAAGCATACAGCCTGTCCGGGGAGTCGCAAGTGGTTGTGCCCCTGGAGGTACAACTGCCTCAGAGGAGAGTGACCACCGCTGCCTCTGTGCTAGTCCCATCCAGGGGTCTCGGTGCCCAGCTGTGTGCAGGCTGCCCAGTCACTGTTCTCTAAGGACGGTGAGGAGGGACGGCAGCATAGAGCATCAGCTTCCCCATCAGTGTCATCGGTGACACTGAGAGATGGTTTTGCAGTCGCTTTCCACACAGCAGTAGAGGAGCAAGTCACTTCCACTGTGCGACTGAGGTCAGGCCTGACATGGAGAACAGGAAGTCAGAGCACTGGTCCTTGGGGTCTCCTGAGCACGTGATTGTCTCCCCTCACTCTCCCTCCCCCCTTCCTTCTGCATTAGTCACTGGAATGCAGCCAGAAGTCTCAGCCACCATGTTACATCCAAAGGCCTCTCCTTCCACCTCATCCCTGCTCTCCCTAGCTCTTGGGAGAATAAAAATCTCCCCTTCTCATTCATTCTCTTCATTTATGGGCAGAATTCAACTGGATAGATATCTTTCCTTTCTGTCTGTTCAGTTTCTATGCCCCCCTCTTTTGGCAAACGCTATTCTGTTTTTCTTTAGGAACCATGGACCCTCTATTGCACAGTCTCAATGACCTCCATGATTCACTGGTAGACAGATGACCAGTGCAGGCCAATCAGACGCTCTCCTCCCAGACACCAGGTGGCTCACTCCCTTACTTCTTCCAGATCTATATTCAAGTATCATTCTTCAGAGAAGCTATAGTTCACCACATATCTAAACATGGCGCCCCCCACCTCCCCTGCCCCATTACTCTTTATCACCTTGCCCTGCTGGGGTTTTCATTATGGCCAATACCACCATGTGGCATTACATTTGACCGCTTGCTTATTCTCTGTCTCTCCCACTGGAATGTTGGTTCCATGAGAACAAGAGCCGCTTTTTTCATTGATGCCTTATCAATGCCTGAGCAGCGCTGACCTTAAGCACTAATGAATATTGTTGAACAAGAAGGGATGAAGGCATGGACTTCTAATCTTGAGTGAAGTAACAAAAGCAATCAAAGTGGATTTGTCCTTGCAACACTGCCTTGAAGAATCATCCATTGGTTCCTGTTCCCTAGACCCCTGGGGCTGTCCTGTCCTTGTGAGCCATCCCTACTCACCTTCCCCAGAACATCCTTGGTTTGACAGAGCTGGCTCCTGTGGTTTACAGCCACAGAGCCTTGACACCTACCTCCAAAACACCTCCAGGCCTGACCCTTACTTCTGCCAGGCTCTCCGAGGTCACCACCCTCCCTAGCTGGGCTCCCCCAGTTCTCAGAGTTTCATTGCAACTGGCCTGGATGTGCTGCGCCCTCATTTGAACTTGGTTCTCATTAATCAGCCTCTGCTCTCTGTTGCTGCCCACTTACCACTTTTCGCCGCTCACTGTCCACCACTTCTCCACATTCCCTCTGGCACAGGACCCACTTTCTCAGCTGCCCTCCATAGCCAGTAAATGCTGCCAAGAACCGATGATGACAGGGGTTTGGGTTACAAGCATAATTTAGGCTCAGTCCCAGGAGCTGGGATTTACCCAGAATGGTCCCACAGCAAAATGTACTGCACGCATGCCTATTAAACCCGGCCTGGGACATAGTGATAGGAGGTCACCCTTTTGAATACGTTTGGTGGCATAGCTGTTGCAGACAGGAAGACGACGTGAGAAGCAATCCACACTTCACTGTTGTATCACAGCAATGACACCAACTCGCATTTGACTTGCACAATGTCTTGAAAACTAGCCAAGGTACTTCACAGCACCAGTGCACCATGTTTAAAGAAAATATTCCCTTGCTCGCTCCTTCCACTTACAAGCACAGGCAGATAAGAGACCTCTGATCTCAGTTATATGTAGCAGCAATTTGTCTTGTCTTAAGTGATTCAGTTATTGTGACACAGGCCTGACAGTAAAAGAACAGCTGCCACAGCAGTCAGGGAATAGTCTATCACTTTGCTAAAACATCCAGAGAGCATCTTAGGTCACAAATGAGAAGGGAAAAGGGTTAGGCAGATTCAGAGTGTTTTTTCCTCGCTACCATAGCAAGCAAGGGTTAGTTTAAGTTCACTATCTTCCTTTAGAAATATTTTCAAAGTCGTTCATTTCTAAAATGGAACACGCTTAATTTTTTTTTTTTTAATTTTAATTAAAGGGGTGCCTAGGTGGCTCAGTTGGTTAAGCATCTGGCTTCAGCTTAGGTCATGATCTTGCAGTTCATGGGTTCGAGCCCTGCATCAGGCTCTGTGCTGACAGCTCAGAGCCTGGAGCCTGCTTTGGATTCCGTGTCTCCTTCTCTCTCTGCTCCTCCCTTGCTCTGTCTCTCTCTCTCTTTCTCTCTCTCTCTCTCTCTCTCAAAAATAAACATTAAAAAAATTTTTTAAGGGAACACCCAAGTGCGTATTGAAGGAGCCATTTACACTTAATTAACATCTGGGGCATGGTGGGTGTTTAATGTGCTATAGCTTTAAAACATCAAATTGGGCACCTATGAGTGACCACTATCTATAAACTCAGTCCAGTTCTTAGGAGGGACCATGAGGACAGCTACTATGAAAGCATAAAAAAAAATTATGTTGGGGTGCCTGGGTGGCTCATTTGGTTAGCATCCGACTTCAGCTCAAATCATGATCTCACTGTTCCCGAGTTCGAGCCCCGTGTCGGGCTCTGTGCTGATAGCTCAGAGTCTGGGGCCTGTTTTAGATTCTGTGTCTCCCTCTCTCTCGCTGCCCCTCCTCTGCTCATGCTCTGACTCTCTCTTTCAAAAATAAATAAAACATTACAAATTGTTTTAATCATGTCAATTTTTTAAAATTATATTTTGAGGCAAAAAGAGTTTTATTAAGAGTTAAAAATGGATTCCTTTAGAACACAAACTGAAAACGCATAACAGGATAGTCAAAATACTAAATGAACCCATGAGAAACTAATTTGACTAGTTATCAAAGCAATAGAAGTTGCAAACAATGAGATACCACTCTACTAAAATAAACTAAAAAGACGGAAAGTGCTCAGTGCAGATACAAGTCAGTGAATTCATTATTCCCATCCATTGCTGGCACAGAGTTACAACTGGAATAAGCTTTGGACAGCAATTCACCATATCTATCATGACAACATTTATCATTGTGTTTTGTAGACAGAAAAATAGAAACAGTAAAAATAGTAACTAACTACATTTTGATTCATAATGCAGCTGCTATTGACTTTAATGTTGACAAAGTTTTTATCCCTTAAGGATATACTTATTTTTTTTTTAATTTTTTTTTTTAACATCTATTTATTTTTGAGACAGAGAGAGACAGAGCATGAATGGGGAAGTGTCAGAGAGAGAGAAGGAGACACAGAATCTGAAACAGGCTCCAGGCTCTGAGCTGTCAGCACTGAGCCTGACGCGGGGCTCGAACTCACGGACCGCGAGATCATGACCTGAGCGGAAGTCGGCCGCTTAACCGACTGAGCCACCCAGGCGCCCCTATACTTATTTTTAAAATGTAAGTGAATATGAAGAACACAAAATTTTGTTAACCATGTGATCATAATTATGTAAAAAAAACATACATTTAAAAAAATTTTTTATGTTTATTTATTTTTGAGAGAGACAGAGAGACAGAGCGTGAGCAGGGCAGGTACAGAGAGAGTGGGAGACAGAATCTGAAGCAGGCTCCAGACTCTGAGCTGTCAGCACAGAGCCCGACAGGGGGCAAGATTCGAACCCACGAACCCTGAGATCATGACCTGAGCCGAAGTCGGATGTTTAACCAACTGAGTCTCCCAGGAGCCCCCCAAAAAACATACATTTTAAGACAAGACTGTCTACAGAAAAGCTACTAGAACCAATAAGTGGATTTAACAAGGTTGCATGATACAAGATTAATATTTTAAAAATCAATTAAATTTCTATGTACAAGTAACAGTCAGAAATAAATACCATTTATAAAAGAATCACAAAATAAAATACTTAGAAATAAACCTGACAAAATATAAGAAACACCTATACACTTAAAATTGTAAAACACTGCCAAAAAAATTAAAGACGATCTAAACAAATGGAGAGATATGCCCTGTTTCTGGGTGAAAAAAAACAATATTGCTAAGATATCAAGTTTCCCAAAAAGAATCAATAAATTCAATCCAATTCCACTCAAAATCCCTGCAGGCTTTTTTGTAGAATTGACAAACTGATTCTAAAAGTCAAAGAACATATGGAAATGCAAAAGACATAGATCAGCCAAAACAATTTTGCAAAAGAGCAAAGTTAGAAAACTAAAACTATCTGATTTCAAGACTTATAAAGATGCTGTAATCAACACAATGTAGTGCTGGTTTAAAGGTGGACACATAGGGGCACCTGGGTGGCTCAGTTGGTTAAGCGTCCAACTTCAGCTCAGGTCATGATCTCATGGTTCATGAGTTTGAGCCATGCATCGGGCTCTATGCTGACAGCCCAGAGCCTGGAGCCTGCATCAGATTCTGTGTCTCCTTCTTTCTCTTTCTCTCTCTCTCTCTCTCTCTCTCTTTCTCTTTCTCTCTGCCCCTCCCCCACTCGTGCTCTGTCTCTCTCTCTCTCTCTCTCTCTCTCTCTCTCAAGAAAAAAAGGTAAAAAAAAATAATAATAAAGGTAGACAAGTAGATCTGTGGAATAAAAAAGAAAGTCAATAAATAAATAAATAAATAAATATTAAAAAGAAAGTCCAAAAATTAATTAATAAATTAAAAATAAAAAAGAAAGCCCTCAGTGGAATAAAAAAAACAAAACTAATTAATTAACTAATTAATTTAATAAATAAAAATTAAAAAGAAAGTCCAGAAACAGACCCACACATGTGTAAGAACAAGTGACTTTTGACAAAAGTATAAAGATAATTCAATGAAAAAAGGAGTTTTTTCAACAAATGGTGAAATCCATTAGATATCCATATATCCATGTAAAACCTAAAACTATGAACCTAGAAGAAAACAATCAGGTAAACTATTTTCCAACAGATACTTTACCCAAGAAGATATATGGATGGCAAATGAGCACATGAGAGATGGTTAGCATCATTAGTCATTTGGGAAGTGCAAATTAAAACCACAATAAGATAACACCAAACCTACTGTGCAAATGGTTAAAATTAAAAAGACACATTATACCGGTTATTGGTGAGGATGTGACACAACCAGAACTTTTCGACACTGCTAATGTGGAATATAATATGTTACAGCCACTTTGGAAAACAATTTGATAGTGTCTGAAGGAGTTAAACATATGCCTATCATACAATTCAGCCATTTCACTTCCAGATATTTTCACAAGAGAAATGAAAGTATATGTCTATATGAAGGGTTATGTACAAAGGGGCGCCTGGATGGCTCAATTGGTTGAATGTTGGACTCTTGATGTCGTTTCAGATCACGATCTCACGGTTCATGAGATCGAGCCCTGCGTTGGGCTCTGTGTTGACAGGGCCAAGCCTGCTTGGGATTTTTTTCTCTCCTTCTCTCAAAATAAATAAATAAACATTTAAAAAAATTTAAAGGGTTATGTGCAAATATTCCTGGCAGCTTTATCTGCAGTAGCAAAAAACTGGAAACAACCAAAATGTCCATCAAGAGATAAACGCATAAACAAATTGTGGTGTAGTCATACAATGGAATACTATTTAGCGTTACAAAGAAATGAACTACTGATACATGCTAAAACATAGATAAACCTCCAAACAATTATGCTCAGTGAGTGAAAGCAGACATAAAAGAGTATATACTGTATGGTTCAATTTATAAAATTCTAAAAAATGCAAACTGATCTAAAGTAATAAAAAAAACAGTCCATGGTGACCTGGGGGGTGGGAGGGGACCAGGCAGAAGGGAGGGATTACAAAGAGGCTCAAAGAAGATTTGGTGATGCTGGATATGTTCACAGTTTTGATTGTGATGATGATTTCATGGTGGGGTGGGTGTCAGACCTTATCAAATCATATACTTTAATTATATGCAGTTTGTTTTATGTTAATTTTACCTCAGGATAAAAACTCTAAAACTGAGTTCTGGTGATGGTTGCGTAATTCGATAAATTTACTAAAATTCAGTGAATCATACACTTCAAGTGGGTTAAATTTATGGTATGTGAATTATACAACAAGAAGCCATAAGAAAGACTAGAATTGAACATATCCTCTATCGAAAGTTGTTAGCTTGGGGTAGTGAAATTACAATGGGTTTTTGGTGTTTTCTTTGTAACTCTCCATATTTTCAGGTTTTTCAAACATAGAGTTTAATAAGCAAAAAAAAAAAAAATTAACATACCTTTCGGAATTAGTACTTTTATCTCTTTCAGCTACTAATGCTCAGCCATCAAATATATCATCTTTGTGCAAACTTATGATGAATATAGTTTTTTTTTTAATTTTTTTAACCTTTATTTATTTTTGAGACAGAGAGAGACAGAGAATGAATGGGGGAGGGGCGGAGAGAGAGGGAGACACAGAATCGGAAGCAGGCTCCAGGCTCTGGGCCACCAGCCCAGACCCCGACAGGGGGCTCGAACTCACGGACCGCGAGATCATGACCTGAGCCGAAGTCGGACGCTTAACCGACTGAGCCACCCAGGCGCCCTGAATATAGATTTTTTAACTTGAAGTAAGTCTTTACAGGTTAATAAACTTGTTTTATTTGTTCTTGTATCTGTTCACCTCCCAGAGGCACCAAACACATAGTGAGCTCTCAGCAAACGTCCAGCAAGCAAATACACAGTACTTATAAAGTAATACTTCAACTTTTCTTAAGACTGATCTGCCCAATACGTCATGATGACTCCTCCCAGCCTAAATTATAATAAATTAGGGGTTGACAAAAGACTCACTAAATTCAGTAAAATTTTATTGGATCACAGCGACGTGCATTTATTGACATATTTGTGTGACTACTTTTATCACAGCAGCAGAGTTAAGACTAGTTGCTATAAAGACAGTATGGTCCTTAGACTAAAATATTTACCACAACAAGCCCTTTAGGTGAGAACAAGTCTGCCGACCCTTGTGATAAATAATGACCCTTGTAATAAATAATTACTGCATATTTACTCTGTTTCAAGTATCAGCTGAATGTTGGCTTATTCACTATGTCTTTTAGTTTTTATTGCTTAGGTTGTTATAATTATCTAAGCTATGGATATAACTCATAGAGGTATGGGTGGGCTTTTGTTTAAATGAATATCTGGAAAAGCCACTTCTCAATAAATGTTTTATTTTTAACAAGTTATCTATGGAGATTAAAAATTATGAATGTAAAATTAAGGATTATTTGTATAAAAATTCACTTTTAAAGTCAATTTTTCTGGAGTTGGCAATTTCTCAAAGATTCCATTGATAAGAGTACATCCCCAAGTAATATTTTAGTAGAAGTATAATTCACTGAGAAGTAAAATGATATCATAACTATTGTTTATTGACAATCTTTCATAAACTACACCAGGTACTTTATATCTTTTGTAAGTCTTTTTTGCTTTCTGGAAAAAGAATATTGTCATTCCCAATTTACAGATGAGAAAGCTATGTCCCTAAGAAGTTAAGGAGATCAGCAATTAGTAAGTGATAGAACCAAAATTAGAACTTGGGTCTATCTAAGACCAAAGCCTATCCTTTTTCCATTTATGGGCACAAGTCTCTAAAATATTTTTTTGTAAAGGCAGTAAAGGTTTAATTGTAAGAAGTATATAGGTCTCTACTACTGAAGAAATTAATCCCTTAAGAGCTGAAAATCTCAAAATATTTTTGGAATTGTTAGTAGCAGCAGCCTTAAAAGCATTCTAAATGAAAGAGAAGCTCACTATTTATATTTCCATCTCTAGTCTCATCACTAATTGACTGCCATACGGATGGCAGAGAAATGTACATTAAAAGAAAAATACATTCCAAATATGTTGTATGACATTTACTTCAATAATTACAGTGAAGACCCAGAAGAGGGTACCAGCTGTGAAGAGCAGATTACATTTGTCTCCTGGGAAGGGTAAGTCACTGCCAGGAAGCACTTTCCAGGTAAACAGGCACAGGTATGACACCACTCTAGTTTGCTTTCCAGGCACTCAAAGAAGCATGATTCCCATTGGAAAGATCCAAGTCTAAAGTAACACTTAGGCACACGTGAAATAATGTCTTGTGCAAATGTTCCCACAGTCCATGGCATCATCATGGTCATCTATTGGATTTTACAGGTATTCGAGTGATATAAATGTTTTAGGGCACCTTTAATATTATCCCCCTATTTCCCCATCAATACACAGGCATTAGTTCTGGTACAGGAAGACTGTTCCACTAGGGCTCATTGCAAAGCTTATTCATGTATTTAAGGAAGTGTTAACGGTCAAAGTCTACAGTCACTGACAGCAGAACAATTCCTAAAAGATAACACTGGGCATTTATTACATGGATGATACTGCACTAAGTGCCTTTATATGTATCTCTCAGTATTAACAGCAACTTTATCAGGCAGGCACTATTATTTTCCTAATTTAGGGCATTTTCCTTTGTAATCACCTCACTGATGAAAGAATACAATCAAGTCATCTGAATTAAAAATAATCCCCAGTTCTTTGTTATCTAACAATAACAAAGACAACTTATAAACACAAGCAGCTTTACCAAGTTAATGCTGAAACATTCTATGTTTCTTCTATCACACAACATTTAGAGTAGTAGAATAAATTCTCATTTGGAAAATTAATCTATGGTCTACTTTTATATGAAAGAAATATGGCAAATAACCGACCTAATATCAAGCATTTCGTTTTAAAATACAAAGTAATTACTTAGGTGTGCCTGGGTGGCTCCGTTGGTTGAGCATCCAACTCCTGATTTCAGCTCAGGTCATGATCTTGCAGTCGTGGGTTTGAGTCCCACATCAAGCTCTGCACTGACAGTGTGGAGCCTGCTTGGGATTCTTTTTCCCTCTCTCTTGCTCCTCCCCTGCTGACTCTCTCTCTCTCTCTCAAAATAATAAAATAAAATAAAATAAAATAAAATAAAATAAAATAAAATAAAATAAAATAAAATAAAATAAAATAAAATGTGATGCCCAGTGTCCTGAGGGGAATTATGATTCAACTCCATATCTGAATGTCTCATAAGTACACTGGCTTCAGCATTAGATGTCTGTGTAGTTCTCAATCAGGGACTGACACAATACTTAATCCTGCTAGACACACTTCCTCATCTATAAATAGGGGACCATAATTTATCTACTTCTGAGAGTTATTGAGGGGATAAATGAGATAATGCACATAAAACCCTTAACACTTACTAAGTGCTCAGTCAATGTCAGCTATAACAATTATCATTATTACTCCTATTATTATATCTAACTTCACTGTTAAAATCATGATTCGGAGACAATATAGGATTTTAATCTTCAGAGCCATGTGGTGATGTTCTACTCAGTATTATTTTAGCGTTATGTGTATTTTATTGTTTCCAAAGTCTTCCCATATCTT
The DNA here is from genome assembly GCF_018350195.1 of Panthera tigris. NCBI lineage: Eukaryota > Metazoa > Chordata > Mammalia > Carnivora > Felidae > Panthera > Panthera tigris. The sequence goes on from NC_056676.1 coordinate 20,181,528, forward strand.
GTGATCAGATAATCAGAATATTCCGTTACTCAAAATACCTTATTCCCTAATCATTAATCAATCAGTTATTGTAACTAAGTACCATAGTTACTTAGTGAAATCATACTATATGAAATAACTCGTGCAGGGGCGCCTGGGTGGCTCAGTCGGTTGAGCGTCCGGCTTCGGCTCAGGTCACGATCTCGCCGTCCGTGAGTTCGAGCCCCGCGTCGGGCTCTGTGCTGACTGCTCAGAGCCTGGAGCCTGTTTCACATGCTGTGTCTCCCTCTCTCTCTGACCCTCCCCCGTTCATGCTCTGTCTCTCTCTGTCTCAAAAATAAATAAACGGTAAAAAAAAAAAAAAAAAATTAAAAAAAAAAAAAAAAGAAATAACTCGTGCAAAATATTAAAGTGATAAAAAGGGTCGTGCCCCTTCCTAAAAAGTTTATGGGGAACTCTTTCTTGAGAAACAAAACAAGAAAAAACGATTGACAACATAAGACATCTCTGTTAAGTGCTAAATTGTGATTCCGTAAGAAGAGCTCTGAGAAAAGGAGAGAAATGGGAGAAGAAAACTAATACTTTTAAGTGGTTTCTCTGTGCTTTTTAAACACAATAGCTAATTCTCCCAACAAAATACCTGAAAGATAAATTAGTTCCCACTTTACAAAAGGACTCTGACCTTTAAAATGTTAAGGAATATACCTAAGTCATAAAACCAGTAAAGAGAAGATTCAAGGCCAAGTCTTTCTGACTCCAGTCCAAACACTTACACTACAGCACATGGCCTCCCATGTGATTTAAATGGGCCACAAATTAAATCTCACTCTACACCCAACAAATGTCAAAATGAAACCATTAAAAAAAAAAAAAAATCAAACCATCATTAGTGTTCTCCCAGAAGAAATATATAAATTTATACATCAGCCAAATAATACCTAAGAAACCTCAGTAGTAAGTCTTAAGCTTTAAAATGAAAACCCTGGGGCACCTACAACTTCGGCTCAGGTCATGATCTCAAGATTCATGGGTTCAAGCTCCACGTTGGGCTTTGCTCTGACAGCACAGAGACTGCTTTGAATTCTGCCCCCCGCTCATGCTTGCTCTCTCTTTCCAAAATAAATAAACATTAAAAATTTTTTAAAATAAAAAACAAAATGAAATGAAATGAAAATCCTGAATTGTCATTGGAGCTATTATGATTTTCAGAGCAAAGTTACCTTCGAGGTGTTTTCATGAATTTACTATGTTAAATTTTCAAATTTACTCACACACTTTATCAAGTTCTCAAGGACATTTCTAGAGTAATCTCATCACTTATAGAGCATTAATTCTGAGACCTGACTAGAGATAATATAGCTATTATGTAATATTTAATAGTTCAAAATGAGAAGTTAATATACTTCTAAAAATACCAAAGAAACTAGTATATAAAAATGTCAACTGTGATCCTCAAAAATTGCTTTGAGTTCTAATTCTCTCATACTCTTTTTTAAGGCTTCTTCATTTTTTATCAGGGATGGCCTGAATAAATAACATCATTTGATATGTGGCAACTCTTTTTTATATTTTAGCCCATTCTCAATGATTTCACTATCTTTTAAACCCCATGACCCATCCAATCTGTCAATTTTCAACTACTTTCAGGAAGTTTCACCAATAGGCAAACATGGCGAAGGAAAAACCAGATACTTCCTAAAAGCATTTTTAAAAATAAGACTTCTAAGCTGTGCCTGGCTAGTTTCAGTGCTTAAAGTACAACATTTAATTAATATGATATACCAAGTTTTCATAAGTGTTGTGCATCTTTACAGCTTAGCTAATGGAGTTTTGGTAATGCTATTAATTAGCAAGAAAATTTAGAGACAATCAATTATTGATTCCCCTCAAGACAGTAAACTCTTCATTATTTAACACACACACACACACACACACACACACACACACACACACAGAAATGGAGAGCTAAAGCACATATCTGGTAATCTGGAATCCCTCAGAAAATCATCTTACCTAGAAGTATCTAGATAATTGAGGGAAAATGATGTTTATGTCAAATATTTGAGGAAAGATTTGACCTAAAAATACTTTAGGGGTACCTGCCTGGCTCCGTCGGTTGAGCATCCAACTCCTGATTTCGGCTCAGTTCATGATCTCACAGTCATGAGATCGAGCCCACTTTGGGCTCCATGCTGGGCTTGGAGCCTGCCTAAGATTCTCATTCCCCCCCTCCCCCCCTCCCAAAAAAGGAATACTTTGACTACTCAAATAGCCTACAAGAAATTAAATAAAAGGCTTGACAACCTCAAGTAAATGACAACTCAGTCCAAGAAAATAGTGAATAGATAAGAATACATTTCTTTGACTATTTATGATTTTGGAAGTAAGAGAAAACAATCATTGAAAATGTTAATAGACTGGGGGCATCTGGCCGGTTCTGTCAGTAGAGCATGTGATTCTTGATCTCAGGGTAGTGAGTTCAAGCCCCACATCAAGTATAGAGTTAAAAAAAAAAAAAAGTTACTAGATTGAATTTGCAAAGCTGCCTCTATGGCGGGAGGCACAGGAACTCCTTCACGACCCAGGACTGAGCAGTGCTCCACCACGAATATGTCCTCATCTCTTCCCCACTAACATGGCTGACTCCCACACCAACACCAGAAGAATGAAATCAAAAAGAACCTTACATCATTTCAATTCATGGCATCTAGCACTAAACACATGAACTTCTTCTTATGAAGAGTAACATTATTCTAATTTCTGATACAATCCGATAAATCAAATTTCAAATCTACACATGCCCTAAATTGACATATCATTTCCCTCACTGCAAAGCTGTGATGGCTAATCTGATGTGTCCATTTAACTAGGCTAAGGGATGCCCAGAGAGCTGGTAAAACATTATTTCTGGGTGTGTCTGTGAGCGTGTTTTCATGACATTAGCAGGATATTGAGTCAGGAGACTGAGTAAAAGGTCCACCCTCACCAATGTTTGTGGGCATCATCCAACAAATACTATGAAAAGGTAGAGGAAGGAAAAATTATCTCTCTCCTTAAGCTTGTATGTCCATCTTTCCCTGCCTATACACATCAGAGCTCCTGGTTCTCAACTTTTTGAACTTCAGGACTTACACCAGCAGCCCTCAGTGTGTCAGGCCCTTGCACTTGAACTGAATTACATCACTAGTTTGCCTGGCTTCTAGGTCACAGACAGCAAACTGTGGGACTTCTTGGTCTCCATAACCATGTGGGCTAATTTCTATAATAAATCTATCTACCTACTTTATCTATCTGTCTATCTATCTATCTATCATCATCACCTATCTCCTATTGGTTCTGTTTCTCTGAAGAGCCCTAACACAGACTTGCTTCAAATATTAAATGTTTTCTTTATGTCTCATGATTATTGTATTGAGTCATAGCCAGTCACTGACCTGAAAGAGGCCATTAACTTCACAGTCTTAGTCACCAGCATCTGCACCTGTTTATGTACCACCATAATTAATCAAGAATGTCCACGTTGGAGAATAACATGAATTTGGGCCCACAATCCCTCAGCCAACCCTTGAGGCTGGATGTGATGTGAAATCAAGAATTTTTCACATTTTTACAAAACTAAAAAGGTGAGTGACACTGTCTATTATGCAACTCCCCCCACCCACCCATGGAGTCTGGAAAGGTGCTCCAAGATCAAGACACATTAATATTTTGGCAACCAAATGAATGAATATTCACACTAAGTACGATTTAAAAACTAGTCCCCTATCAGATCAGGCCTGGGTCTGCCATGAAACGGGTTGCAAAACTAACTTTTGGATTTCAAAACTTTTAATAGAATGAAGAAGTAGTAGGAGAGGAGGAGTAGCAGTAGGAAATGTTCGCAATTGCTGTTATGAGAACAGGCGTGTAAGGGGCGCCTGACTGGCTCAATCGTCAGAGTGTGCGACTCTTGATATCGGGGTTGTGAGTTCAAGTCCCACGTTGGGTGTAGAGGTTGCTTTAAAAATAAAGTCTTAAGGGGTGCCTGGGTGGCTCAGTCAGGTAAGTGTCCTACTTCGGCTCAGGTCGTGATCTCACACTTCATGGGTTCAAGCCCCGCATCAGGCTCTGTGCTGACAGCTCAGAGCTTGGAGCCTGCTTCAGATTCTGTGTCTCCCTCTCTCTCCATCCCTCCGCGACTAGTGCTCTGTCTCTCAAAAATAAATAAATGTAAAAAAAATTAAAAAATAAAATAAAAATCTTAAGATGGGGTGCCTGGGTGGCTCAGTCAGTTAAGTGTCTGACTTTGGCTCAGGTCATGATCTCGGGGTTTGTGAGTTTGAGCCCTGCGTGGGGCTCTGTGCTGGCAGCTCAGAGCCTGGACCCTGTTTCAGATTCTGTCTCCTTCTCTTTCTACTCCTCCCCCGCTTCCACTCTCGCTCTCTAGCTCTCTCTCTCTCTCAAAAATAAACATTAAAAAAAATAATAATAAATAAAATAAAATCTTAAGAAAAATAAAACAGCTTATGAGAACAGATGTCAGGCTCCAGCTATGCATCCTTTCATCTAATCTCCCCCAACAACTTTTATTATCAAGAGGGTATTTTACTCAAACTGATTAAAAACCACCCTCCTAAATCCTGGATTAAACCTAACATTGTTATAGCCTTTTATTTGATTGGTCTTTTCTCTTTGAACATTACTTCGACCTCTCTTTGATTATAAGATTTTAATATCATTAGAGGCCTACATAGCAAGTCCAGAGGTAGATTTTTTTTTAATCACATAATTTCAAGTTATTTCAGTGCATTCAGACAGCCACAGGTTCAACCCTTAGGTTATTCACCAGTTCTGCTCCTCTGACCAAAATTATATGGTAACAGTGATCCCTCGAAGGCAGCTTTCCTTCCTTCAGTGAATTTCTGTATGTTCGTCTCATAATTCTGAAATTTGTGTTTATTCTGACCACCATTACAAGGAAAAACTTGATTTAAAAAAAATAGGGGTGCCTGGTTGATTCAGTCAGTTAAGCATCCGACTCTTGATTTTGGCTCAGGTCTTGATCCCAGGGTTGTGGGATCGAGCCCCACATCGGGCTCTGTGCTGAGTGTGGAGCCTGCTTGGGATTCTCTCTCTCTCCCTCTGCCCCTCTCCCCCCCCACCTCTCTTTCTCTCCCTCTCTCTGAAAAATAAATAAATATTTTTTAAATTTTTTTAAATAAATAAACAATAAAAAGGCTATGAAAGGGCTCAAAATGTTCATATTAAATTGGACCATAAGTTGCTGAGCCTAAAACTAACATACAGAAACCTATGCAAATCTCATTACCTGTCCTCAGCCATGGTCACCTAAGCTGCTTAAGTGATCCAGTCTTCCTCACTGTTTACTCCATGTTTACCCTAGTAATTTGGATTAGTTCTCATCCAAACCCTGCCAGCTCAGCTTGAGAATTGCCAGCCTACATTATATCGTGTGGGATTGTCATAAACATGAGACTCCAAGAGTCACAAACCTTATAATATCTGAGACCAGAGTGATGATAATAATCCTTTATACCTCTGGCGAACAGTTCACTCTAACAGCCCTGGTATAAACTGATTACACATGTAATTATCATTTTTAGTATTCATTGAGCTCAAACAATGAATCAGATACTGTAACAATGTGATGTATGATCATTTTACTCTTTAAATAAGATGCTTCCCTACCATGCTTCTTAATTACAGAACAAGAAAAGCATTCCAACTAAAATCACGGTCTTGGTATAATCTAAAATTATCTTCTCAAAAATATGAAAGACTTTGCTGTAGCAAGGGTCTTATTCTGAGCCCCTAGAAGGAGTGCAAGTAGTTTAGGATGACTCTGGAATACACGCATACTGAGTTTAGAGGTAGCATACCAGGTGCTGACTCAACTGAGTACTATCTGCTTCGGAAATATCCTCAAACATATATATTTATCTGCACACATATAATAATCTATTTCAGTTGTGTGTGTGTGTCCATCCCCCAAGAAATGTGTTTTGTTGTCAAGCAGTAGTAATTGTTATGGGACACACACTGCCTCTTGGCCAACGGGCCTTAAGCACCATATAGTACAATCACCCTCAACTAGTATCCGGAGGGAATATGTCAGCACAGTTGTTGGCTTCCCTTTTGTCCATTTATTTTGCATTCTGTCAACAATTTTGACTCATACTGTCCCAAAAAAATGTATGCAGGAAATAGTGCTGGACATGTGACCAAAAAAAAAAAAAAATCTAGAAGGAGAATCAGCCTGGATATTGAAAGGCAAGTAAGTTTTATGTCTCTTGAGGGTCATCAAGGAAATGGTCAAGGACGGCGAGAGTGCAGATCAGCAGGCAAGTGGGATTGGTGAAGGATGCCCTTTGATATTCTGAGGGTGTCACAAACATAACTGCAGTTGAGGAAGACTAGTCCGTGACTAGGAGACTGAGAACTGGAGAGAACTAAGGCCAGAGGCAGTGACGACTTCAGGGGATTTGAAGGAAACAGAGAGCCTTTGCCAAAACTGCCATTTACACAACAGTGTGTTTCCTTCAAATGTTACTAACATCATTTTTAAAAAGGATGGGGAGCCTGGGTGGCTCAGTTGGTTAAGAGTCTGACTCTCGATTTCGGCTCAGGTCATGATTTCACAGTTCATGAGTTCGAGCCCTGGGTCGGGCTCTTCGATGACAGCACAGAGCCTGCTTGGGATTCTCTTTCTCCCTCCCTCTCTGCCCCTTTCTCTCTCCCTCTCTCCCTCTTTCCCTCTCTCTCTCTCTCTCTCTCTCTCAAAATGAATAAACTTAAAAAACTATTAAAAAAAAAAAAGGAAAGGAAAAAGAGCAAAGGACTGGATTTCCCTGTTCTGGAGGCCATCAGATGGTCCACAGCTGAGGCTCCCTGTACCTGCTCCTCAATTCCCACTCCCCAGAGATTCTCCAATCACACCCACCTGCTCTTTCATTCCTTCTCACTGGGCCTCCGTCACCACCACCCCCGGGAAGTTTGAGGTTGTTTGGGTGTTTGGGGGTAAGTTATAAAGAAGCAGAAACTGGAGGCAAGGACAAGCACCTCGCCAGCCGGCATTACCACTCTACAGAAAGGGAGAAGTGGAATTTCAAAATCCCACAAAGCCAGGACAGCAGCAGTCACAGTAAAATAAGTAGGTGCTATAAATCCGATACGTGGACGTACTAAGTTAGGGGATGTGTTAGCTCAGGCTGCCATAACAGAATACCACAGACCGGGCAGCTTGAACAACACAGATGTATTTTCTCATAGTTCTGGAGACTAGAAGTCCGAGATCAAGGTGCCAGCAGGTCTGGATTCTGATAAGACCTCTCTCTCCGGCTTCTCACTGTGTCTCCATGTGGCCTTTACTCTATGCACACATGGGGAGAGAGAGAGAGAGAGAGAGAGCGCTGCTCTCACTTCCTTTTATAAACTCACCAATCCTATTGGATTAGGGCTTCACCTTTTGACCTCACTTAACTTTAATTACCTTTGTTAAGGGCCTGTCTCCAAACATAATCACATTGGGGGTTAGAGCTTCAACATGACATTGGGGGGGGCGGGATACAGTTTAGTTCATAATAGAAAGTGGGGTGTTTAAAAAATCATTATATTGTTAAATTATAGTCATTAAAAAATTGTGCTCTGTTCATTAGAAGAAAAATAAAAATTCATGATAAATATTCAGTATGTTAAAAATACCTAAGATGGGGGCGCCTGGGTGTCTCAGTCAGTGTTCAACTTCCACTCAGGTCATGACCTCATGGTTTGTGAGTTCAAGCCCCTTATTGGGCTCTGTGCTGACAGCTCAGAGCCTGGAGCCTGCTTTGGATTCTGTGTCTCCCTCTCTCTCTGCCCCTCCCCTGCTCATGCTCTATCACTCTCTCTCCCTCCCTCTCTCTCTCTGTCAAAAAAGAAACATTAAAAACATTTTTTTAAAATAACTCAGATATAATCTCCCCCTCCTTTGAAATCTGTAGGGCTGTTCTGTGGTTTTTTCATTTTACACAAATTCAGTATTCACTGTGAGCCAGACACTGTGTTAGGCATTTCGGATCGAACAGATGACTGAAAAATAATAACTCCTCTCCAGGATCTCATGGTTCAGTGGGAGAGCATCCAGGGCATAAACAACAGGAGTATTTGCTCCCTGTCACTGAGATTTCACTAACTAGACTTTATTTCACTTTTATTTTTAAGCTTATTTTTTTGAGAGAGAGAGAGCACGTGCAAGTGGGGGGGGGGGCAGAGAGAGAGGAGGGAGGAAAGGAAAAAGAGAGAGACAGAGAGAGAATCCTAAGCAGGCTCTGTACTGTCAGCACAGAGCCTGATGCAGGACTCAAACCCACAAACTGGGAGATCATGACCTGAGCCGAAATCAAGAGTCAGAAGCTTAGTCAACTGAGCCACCCAGGCACTCCTCATTTTTAAAAATCCTACACTCAGCACTTTAATGGTTTTCTCTAATAACTGAATTATAAAAGGCTTGCTTGGGAGATAATCAAGCAAATACTGACCTGACCGTTAAAGGAAGCTCAGACTCTCAGGATAAAGAGCATTTTAATAGTAAAAATCTAAAATAATGAAGAAAATATCCAAATTGAAATTCTGTCTTTCCTTTAAAAAAAAGGAACTTTTTATTCCAGCATCTATTTTTATCAAATATTAAAGATATATGAATTCATCAATCAATATCCCATGTATTACCCATTTTCTGCAGAGCACTGGGTGTTGGGAAATGCAGGCACCCTCAGAAACATTTCAGTTTGGTTGGAGAGAGGAGATCAGTGCATGAAATGTTAAAACACACAGAGATTAATACCATTTCAATACGAGAAAATCACAAGCCAGTGTGTGATTAACTGACAAATGGACAGAGCAGTGCTACTGCAACTTACAAAGGCAAAAATGTAAACACTTTGGACAAGGATGTATTTAAGCAAGATCTTCAGGAATGAGTAGAATCTGGACGCAAGGAGGGCAGGAGGGCAAAGGCACTCATGTATAGAAATATGAAAGGAAAAGACCATACATAAGGTAAAAAGTAGAATATTTGGGAGAGTACAGAAGGAGCAAATGTGGAGATCCTTCAATGTCACGCTAAGAAATTGGATTTTAGCCTTAACAATGAGGAAACTGAGGAGCCCCCTGAAGTGCCTGAGCAGAGGAATGATAATAAGAAGAGTGGAATTTGAAGACATTAGTCTGGCATCACTATGTAAGGATTAAAAGAAACCAATGGATGGGGTTTCATCTTAAACGACTGGATGACTCCATTGATTCAGCATCCAGCCCTTGATTTCAGCTCAAGTCATGATCTCACAGTTCATGAGTTCAAGCCTCAGGTTGGGCTTTGCACTGACAGCTCAGAGACTGCTTGGGATTCTCTCTCTTCCTCTCTCTCTCTCTCTGCTCCTCCCCCATTCACATGCATGCTCTCTTTCTCCCCCCCCCCTCTCAAAATAAATAAATAAACTTAAAAAAGAAAAAAAGAAACCAATGGACAAGAATACCCAATAGTCCAGGTATGAAGTTGTAAGGATCTGAACTAGGCTGGGGCAATGGACATTAGTGTGAGAAATTTAGGAGAAAGAATTGATAAGATTTGGTAAATTATAGAAGACTAAAAGATTCACTGGTCTCAACAACATGTGGCCAAGAGAAAGAAAGAATCATTAACAAAATTAAAAAGCCAAGGTGGAGGGACACCTGGGTGGTTCAGTCGGTTGAGAGTCCAACTCTTGATTTACAGGTCATGACCTCATAGTTCATGGGTTCAAGCCCCACATCAGGCTCCACACTGACAGCAGAGTCTGCTTGGGATTCTCTCTCTCCGTCTCTCTCTCTGCCCCTCCCCTCTTCTCTCTTTCTCTCTCTCTCAAAATAAATAAGCATTAAAAAAAATTTTTTTAAAGGCAAGGTGGAAAGCTGGTTTCAGAGCAGAGGAAAATTCAGTAGAAACAGGATCACAAAATGATGAGGCAGAAACTGCAATCATAGGATGATATAGTGCGGATACTGCCAAATAGTCTCTTGGAAAATAATCATATAAATGCGTTATTTTTAAATGGCCTTTTTTCTCCAATTATAAAGCAATCAAGTTCAGTGCAAATAAATTCAGAACCAAAAAAAGAACCAAAAAAATAAAAAGCACTCAATCCTTCTGAGAGATGACTACTTTAACACTGTGTCAATCCTTCCAGTTTTTTTTTTCTATGTCAATAATAATAACAAAAGGGAGGAGGGAAGAGGAGAGGGGGAAGAATGACTAAGATTTACTGACTGCCTGGGAATGCAAGCTGGTGCAGCCACTCTGGAAAACAATATGGAGGTTCCTCAAAAAACTAAAAATAGAACTACCCTACGACCCAGCGATTGCACTACTAGGCATTTATCCAAGGGATATAGGTATGCTTTTTCGAAGGGGCACATACACCCCCATGTTTATAGTAGCACTAGCAACAATAGTCAAAGTATGGAAAGAGCCCAAATGTCCATCAATGGTTGAATGGATAAAGAAGATGTGGGATATATAGACAATGGAGTATTACTCGGCAATCAAAAAGAATAAAATCTTGCCACTTGCAACTACGTGGATGGAACTGGAGGGTATTATGCTAAGTGAAACTAGTCAGAGAAAGACAAATATCTTATGACTTCACTCATATGAGGACTTTAAGAGACAAAACAGATGAACACAAGGAAGGGAAGCAAAAATAATATAAAAACAGGGAGGGGGACAAAACAGAAGAGACTCATAAATATGGAGAACAAACTGAGGGTTACTAGAGGGGTTGTGGGAGGGGGGAATGGGCTAAATGGGTAAGGGGCACGAAGGAATCTACTCCTGAAATCAATGTTGCACTATATGCTAACTAATTTGGATGTAAATTTTTAAAAATAAAAAATTAAATTAAAAAAAAAGATTTATTGACTGCCTAGTACATTGTGGGCACTTAGTTTAAGCTCTTGGTATGCATTGGCAGTTGTATATACTTCACAACAGTATACATCCTTCACAACAATTCTATGAAATAGATACTATATTATCCCTCTTGCAGATGAAAAAACTGGAGACCAGAGAGCTTAAGAAATCTGCCCAAAGTGCACAGAGTTGGGCTCTGAATGGCTGGCAATGCGGCCTGCCCTGGATCTTAACCACCATGTATACTGCCCCTTGCACTATGTGCTTATATAATGCATATCAATTTGAACGCATAATAGTAGAACCTAAACTCATTCATTCATTCTTTAGCCAAGTCTTGAAGCTTTGGTGTTCCTAAGAACACCAGAATTCCTCAGAAAAAAGTCCATTAGAGGAGTGGTTGCCAACTCTCATCTGCTCTTTAAAAATAATTATTCTCCCGGGGCGCCTGGGTGGCTCGGTCGGTTAAGTGTCCGACTTCGGCTCAGGTCATGATCTCACGGTCCGTGGGTTCGAGCCCCGCATTGGGCTCTGTGCTGACCGCTCAGAGCCTGGAGCCTGTTTCGGATTCTGTGTCTCCCTCTCTCTCTGCCCCTCCCCTGTTCATGCTCTGTCTCTCTCTGTCTCAAAAATAAATAAATGTTAAAAAAAAAAAATCAAAAAAAAAATAATAATAATTATTATTATTCTCCCAGTCACTCACCCAGAGTGACTCCCGGGTCATTAGAAAGTAGATTTCTACCTTCATTTTAGCTGAGGCTATGAAGACCCACGGAGTTCAGTGGATGCCTCAAGTCCCCCATTAACGCGTTAGACCAAAGTCTCAGACCTAGTCCTTCACCTCCACGCTCTGTGTGCTTTCCATCTCCCCACATCACCTCAAGCTTCACTGTTTTGGACAAGTAATTTAATTTCTCTGGTCCTCCGTTTCCCTAGCTGGACATGAGGGAGAAAGGCTCCCTAGATCACGATTTCCCAAATGTGTTTCAAAGAACACCAGTCTTTGAGATGACTGTGGAATTAAGTTTCATCTAAGTTTGAGAAAGACTAAACGCCTTCATCCTCTCCTGGAGATTTCTAATGGATATCAGCAGAGGCTTTAAGATATTCTGCAATAACGAAAACCATTTCATGTTGTTGAGACGAATGGTTCCCAGACTTGGTAACAAGAACATTTCTGTGCGTGATGCTCATCAGTGTCCTCCCCTGCTCTCCGATGGCTCTTCCCCCATTTGCTCCTCCTACTCCCAAAAGACCAGCTTCAAACACCCCAATCCCTTCCTACCTGCTGGGTAGGACCTGCTGTAGCCTCTACCTGGAGGCCTCATCTGCCGAAGAGATCTTCCCTGAGCACCACTCTCCCACAGGGTCCTTACTTGGTGTTCTTTTCCTTCACAGACCTTACCCCTGCCCAAAGTGACACAATGTCCTGTCTGCCTCTTGCACTAGAATAGAGACTTCCAGAGACCAGGACTTGGTCTGTGCATCAATGTAACCCCCCAGCACCTGAAACACTGTCTGAGGAGAGTAGGCGGGCAGTACATAGTTCTTGAGTGGACAAACTGATGAACCAATGAGCAAAGCCTGTGAAACGAATGTTCTAATGAATACAGGAAATTGTTGCCAAACTAGTCACATCAGCATCGCCTGGAGACTTGATAGAAATGCAAATTCTCAGGCCCACCCTGGACTTACTGAACCAGACCCACTAGGGGGGGTGCCCAGAAACCGGAGTTTGAACAAGCCCTCCAGGTGATGCTGATGCTAGCTAAGGTTTGAGAACCACTGGTCTAGATTATCGTTAAGATAAAATCAACCCATGAAATTCTAGAATTCTATTATTTGTGAGCAATTCTCTTAAGGTGCTTTGAGCATTTTACAGAGGAATGAACTAAATTCTCATGTATATCCTTAGTGTCTTAGAATTATCATATATGGCAACATCCTGCTTTTTTCTCCAATAGAACTAAAGCCCTAATTAACACAAAATGTCCCGCTAAGATTTAATCAGTTTAACAGCTTCCCCCAACACACTCAAGGGCCATTTTACTGTCTGTTATAACTTAGAAAAATCAGTTACCCTAGCACAATTAGAGCTCTCTCCAATAAATACAGGTTAAGTTCTTCCAAAATCACATATGCACACCCACACACTACAACACACACAGGCACCACACACACACTTTCTCATGATGAATTAATTCTTTGATTATATTCTCAATGATAATACAGAAGACCCAATTCATTTTAATATTGAGAAACACTCTAGAGGATAATTTAGGTGCTCTCATTTTCATCTATTCTCACTTTCTGTTAATTGAAAATGGACAACGGGGCAATTTTTAATAAAAGTTTTTCTAGAAGATACCAAATCAAGCAAGCATTATTGAATGCAAAAAGCCTGGGGTATAAATATCATTTACAAGTCACAACGCCTCTAGGCCATCCACAATCTGGCTCAAACACGCTGTCATGCTCATCTAGGAAGACGCTCTATTCCTGCCAAATTGATAGACTTGCAGCCCCCACATGGTGCTTTTCACACTTCCCTGTCTTCCTTGTTTGTATTCTACCATTCTCATCCTTCTGGCCCAGCCCAATCTTGCCTCTCAGTCAAGCTGGGCTCCTGTGCAAACCGTGCCTACCGCTCCAGGACAAAAAGCATCACCCTCTTAGGAGCCTGACAGCATCCAATGACAGGACTGGCCGCCAGTCCTGGAGCCACACTGAATTGCACTGCTGTCATCTGATGTGTGAGCGTCATCTCTTCTTATAATTAGTTTCCGTGAAATAAGAAGACTAGTACTTACACACTTCTGCACCCTCCCTCACCAGTTCTCCTTCTGAACCTGCCATCTTGAATCTTCGGCTCATCCCTCAGTTTCAGCCATACCAAAAGATCTAGCTAAAAGGCCATCCCTATGGCTTTCAAGAGATTCCACCGACAATATGGGCCCCACCCTCACCTCCTCACATCCCTGTTGGGGAAAGGGATAAGAGAGGGAGAAATCTAGGGGCATCTGGGTGGCTCAGTTGATTAAGCATCTGACTTTGGCTCAGGACATGATCTCACGGTTCGTGAGTTTGAGCCCCACATGGGGCGCTGCACTGATGGTGTGGAGCCTGCCTGGGATCGCCTCTCTCTGCCCCTCACCCATTTGTGTTCTCTCTCTCTCTCAAAATAAACAAAGATACTTTTAAAAAGAGTTAGATAGAGGGAGAAATCTGAGTGAACAGCCAGGAAGGAATCCGGACATATAGAAATCTTGACCATAGGCAAAGGGGATAGCAGCTTCCTTGTGAAGCCAGAGACCAAGATAGATGTTACATCTGACCAGGTATATGTGAGTTTTTCAAGGTCCTCTGGAAGTAGGTCTTGGAATTCTCAAAAGAGGGTGTAGGATAAAACCAGGCCTGGAAGTAAAGCATTTTGTCAGAATCTAAAATCCATATCTTAAAACTCAACCAGATTTTAGGCTCCTTATACTTTCTGAGTTTACTTCCCTGTTGTTTTCAGTATTTATAGATGCCTTTTTTGAGCTTCAGCTTATTTCAGCATGCCAAAGAAAACCAAAAGAAGGAGGTCATCTATTCCATAGTTATTAGAACATCAAGCAGGAGGCTACCCACCCCACCCCTACCCCTGAGGGTGAGTGTGGAAATGATGTAGAAACCAAAGTGAGACATCCCCAGGGGAAGATGAACAGGCATGTCAGAGTCCTACTCCATCTGAAGGTACTCCTACCAGAGAAACCTGGAAGTGGCTAGGCTCTCCTTCATTAAAGGAGAGGGTAAACTCTTACAGTCCATACTGCTTTATCAAGATAAATCTGTTCAGAAACCACATGTTAACTCCTCCTCACCAGAGAACAACCATCATCATTCAGACCTTGGTGGTCCTAAAGGCCTCAATCAGTGGGCATGAAAGAAAACTCTCAGTTCATACCCTGAGACTACAGAGAATAACTATTCAGAATATTCTATATTTAAGGACGAGTTGTATTCTGAGAGATTATGTGTCACTAGCCACATCCTACCAGCCACTGACCTCTACTGATCTGCTAGCAATCAATCTTTTAAAAATACAGCCTGGAGCACAGAAGGATTTCTGAGTAAACAAAGTTTGAAAAGCCTCTTATTGGTAAATCCTAGTAGCTACTTTACGCTCTCAAATATACTACTCCTGGCTTCCCTGAAAGCCCCCAGGAAGGAGAGAGAAATGAGGAAGAGGCTCCTGTTTCCTTTGACCCAAACTCAAATTGAGTTGTGCCTGACCTTAGTATCCCAACATAAGAACAACCCCTACTTCTCTTTTTAAAACCACTCAGCTATATGAACTATACATAAAAATATATTGAAGTTATATTAAAACTAGGCAGAGGGATAAAGTACGATGAATTCTGCTGTGAGGAATCTCCATGCTTACTTTCATAGAATTCCAAATATGTTCCCTATATGCATAAATTTACAAAAAACATTCAGATTTCCAAAACAACCCACAGCAATCTACGTAACATACAATATTATGCACCAGAATTCCAATATAGGCGCTAGAAATAGACTTCCCCTCCCTCACTTAAATAGCACTAGCATCCAGAAGTTCTCCCCAGAAACACACCTGCTGAGAAATGGGGACCAGCCCAGCAGAATTAGAAAGCAGGATACAGGGGCGCCTGGGTGGCTCAGTCGGTTAAGTGTCTGACTTCAGCTCAGGTCATGGTCTCATGATCAGTGAGTTTGAGCCCCAGGTCGGGCTCTGTGCTGACAGCTCAGAGCCTGGAGCCTGCTTCACCTTCTGTGTCTCCCTCTCTGCCCCTCCCCAGCTTGCTCGCTCGCTCTCTCTCTCTCTCTCTCTCTCTCTCATTCTCTCCCTCACACACTCTCTCAAAAATAAATTTAAAGATTTCTTAATTAAAACAAAAAAAAGAAAAAGAAAAAGAAAGCAAGATACAGAGGCACCTGGGTGGTTCAGCCAGTTAAGCATCTGACTCTTGATTTCGGTTCAGGTCATGATCCCACCGTGGGGAATGGAACCCTGCATCCATCTCCTTCTCCTTCTGCCCCTCCCCTACTCATTCTTTCTCTCTTTCTCTCTCAAAATTAAAAAGTAAAATAGATGTTTAAAAATAGAGAGAAAGACACAAGAAGACTTAGCCACAGTCATTCCTTTCAGAGGCCATTGTTGTTTCTGACTAGAATTTCTCTAGGACAAGTTTCCAAATCTGACAGATCAACAGAATCATCTGGGAAGCTTTTTAAAAGTACAGACTCCAGGGCCTGACCACAGTCCTACTAAATTAGGCACCCTTACAGGTGGATCCAGAGTCTACATTTTTAAGGATGCTCCTTGAGTAATTATGATGTTCAGACATGTTTAAGAATCCCATTCTAGGGGCACCTGGGTGGTCCAGTTGGTTGAGCATCCTCCAATTCTTCATCTCAGCTTAGGTCATGATTCCAGGGTCATAGGATCAAGCCCCATGTCGGCCTCCAAGCTGAGCGAGAAGCCTGTTTGGGATTCTATTTCCCTCTGCCCCTCTCCCCTACTCACACACTCTCTCTAGAATAGAATAGGATAGGATAGAATAGGATAGGATAGGATAGGATAGGATAGAATAGAATAGAATAGAATAGAATAGAATAGAATAGAATAGAATAGAATAGAAATCCCATTCTAGGGTTTTTGATATCCAAATTATGGACTGAGATTATATTTTACTTGTCACAGTTCTCAAATATCCTTTAAGCCCTAGCTTACATGTGGTTTCCTCTTAAAGATCTTACTATTTAAGTACCTCCTCCCCAAATGTAATGCCATGTGATTTCTTTTATTTATAACACTTACGATGATTTGTAATTACTCATCAGTTACCTTTTTACTGTCTCCCCCACTAAACTAAGTTCCATGAAAGCCGTCCTGTTCTGTGTCATACCCCAGCATCCAGCCCAGAGCGTGTGTCCATAAACCTCTGATGAATGAAAGGACATTGTACTACCTCATCTCGTTTCATTTTATTGCCACCTGTATGATATGGGTGGAGTAGAAGTTAATATTCCCAAGTTAATGAGATGAGCCAGAATAGCTGGGTGGCTAACGATCACATGGTGATTAAGTGGCAGGACCACATCTAACACCCAGGCACAGGCTTCAGGTTTCTCCTCCACTCTTTCCATTCTCCCACGCTGCCTCCCTTCAGGGAATATCAAAACGTGGGTTCCAATTGATTAGTATCAAACTTACTAAAGAGATGGTGCCTATGTCTCAAAGTCTTTATTTCCTATATGACAGGCAATTAAAACCTTGAACACATTCTGTTCATTTATCAGAGAAACAATATACATGAGGTGGTGAGAAAATGGAAGTTCACTGGAAAATTCTGGCATAATAAATTCTAGTTGTAGCCAAAAGAAAAAGGCATGTTATGAAAGGAAAATTATTTAGCTATAAAAACGCTTTTCAAAAAAACTGATAGTAAAAGAATCTTTTACCAGAAAAAGGAAGGAAAACACAGTTCATGGAAACTTAGAATATAGAGGAGAGGTTAATGAATTAAATATAATGAGTTTGTTCTAACCTAAATAATTTATAGGAAACTAAAAGGAATAACTAGAAAGAGGAAACTCTGGAAATTAAATGGATAAAAACATAATAATAATGTTCAAATGACTAAACTGGTCATTAAAAATCTGATTTAACAATAATGAAATTAGAACCGGGTCCATTAGGGACTAGTAATACTCTGTTAACACAGACTGTAACATATTTGTACTATTCCTGGAGAACTGATATTTAATCACAGCAGGTTTAGATTGTACAAAGTCACAAGGGGAATCAGTTACTAAGCCATTGTCATACTGGCAATTTGGAAGAAAGGAAAGAAAGGAAAGAAAGGAAAGAAAGAAAGAGAAAGAAAGAAAGAAAGAAAGAAAGAAAGAAAGAAAGAAAGAGAAAAAGAAAGCAAGCCAGTGAATTTTTCAAATTATGTTGACACAAAGTCTACCTAACAAAAATCTCTAATGAAAGAATAATAAAAAAGAGAGAACGAATCATAACGAATTAGGTAATAAAATCAGCAATAAAATATCTAGCCATTTTAGGAAAAAAAAAGAGTTTTTACTGAGTAAGTAAATGAGCATAGTAACCTTAGTAAGCATTTGACTATAGGCCTCCTAGGGTCTTCTCTGAAACATTAATTCAAATTGACTCACATTAAAGCAGTCATAAGACTTTAAATCAGTAGGAGTAAATTAAACCAAAGGATAATAATCAACCAATAATGTTTTAAGAGTTAGGGAAGATCCCAGTAGGAACCCACAGGCTTGGTAGTAAGCTTGAATTGTGACATCAGTGAATGGATTAATAGCTCTCAAATTAAAATCCCAGATGATGCCAAATAAAAAGGGAGAAGAAAACCCAAAAGGGAGACAATGATTTATTAGTCAGATTCCGTGACAGTGAGAAATAAATATCTGGAATTAGAATATATATGTGGGGGATTTTCACAGATGAACATGCTCCTAAAAGCTATAAAATATATTTTTGATAATCATAGCTAAAGGAATTCATAAAAAAGCAAAACCCAGGGTGCCTGGGTGGCTCAGTTGGTTAAACTTCCAACTCTTGATTTCAGCTCAGGTCAAGATCTCACCATTTGTGCAATCAAGCCCCAACTCAGGCTCTGAGCTGACAGTGTGGAACCTGCTTAGGATTCTCTCTCTGCCTCTCTCTCTCTCTGCTCCTCCCCCATGCTTGCATATGCATTCTCTCTCTCTCTCTCTCTCTCTCTCTCTGCCTCTCTCTCTCTGTCTCAAAAATAAATAAACATTTTAAAAAAGATTCTCTCTTCCTCTGCCACTCTCCCCCACTCATTCTCTCTCTCTCTCAAAAAAAAAAATAATAAAGCAAAAACCTTGTTATAATGTGAGAAATTCACCTTCCCACCTGGAAAAAAAATTATGTATTCTAAGTTTTTACTTTTGCATAGCACTTTTTCTTAAAGCAAGACAAACCTACAGGTTTAAAAATGAGCCAGCATAGTCTGAAATCAATTCCTTAAAGAAAGTGTGCAATAATCAACATGTACTTTTTAATCAAATAACTCAGATGGAGTATTTTTTTCTTGTTTTGGTTTTTTTAAATTTTTTAATGTTTATTTATTTTGAGAGAGAGAGAGACAAAGCATGAACAGGGGAGGGGTAAAGAGAGAGGGAGGCACAGAATCTGAAGCAGGCTCCAGGCTCCAGTCTCTGAGCTGTCAGCACAGAGCCCAACATGGGGCTCGAACCCATGAACTGTGAGATCATGACCTGAGCTGAAGTAGGACGCTTAACCAACTGAGCCACCCAGGCGCCCTTGATGGGGTATTTTTTTAAGTGTTTGAAGGGATATCAACACCAAGAAGGAAAAGGAATATTTCTTTCTTTTTTAACCTAAATACAATTGCCAATGATATGTGTGAATATTTTGTTTGGCGTATAAATTTTCTTTAAAATTTTATCTATTAGAACATAATCAAATATGCCAAAAGAAAATTTGCAAAGACCTAGAATCATTTGAGTCACTGAAAACCAGCTTGGTCAGAACACTTAAACACCCTGCCTCCCAGGGCTACTTATAAGATGATGGTGTAATTACTATGTCAGCATTATTATGCTCAGTTAATTATGATCATTATACATTTTCCATGTACTGAGATAGAGTACATGTGTTTTGTTTTTGTTTTTGTTCTTGCAATAAAGGTGGGTGAGCACTGTTCCTATTCTTTGTCCCCTGGAGGTCAGTCAGTAACCTCATCTGCAAGTTGACAGGACAAGGGGAGAGCAGTGCATTATGGAACAGAGCAATGGTGACTGACTCACAGTAACTCATGATCACCGTCCTCAATAATATTGGGCTCTGCCTAACCCAGTGAGTTCACCAGCTACACACAAAATAACCCCTACCAAGAAGTACAGCTGTATACAGCAAAGCACCTGTGTGTGGCTTCATTGTCAGGACTCCAGGCCAGAACAGGCCAGTGCCCCAGGCCCAAGTGGGTCTGAGAGCTTGAGTTGGCACTCTATATATAGTGAAATGGGCCAAACCCCAGGAAAGAGTCCAGAACGAGCAAAGCTCAGCATCATGGAAAAGTCACCATTAAGATCCAAACAGTCCACTAGAATCCAGAGGGACTGAAGGGAGAAGGTGCTAGGCAGTGAGCATGAAAGGGAGGTACTGGGGCAAAAGCAAGTTGGTTGAGAATTTAGGGTAGTTAGGTGCAGTCTGTGGAGATTTTCTGAGACACTTGACTGATTATTATTATAGGTAACCAAAGGCTTATAAGTGGTTAGGGAGCTGGTGCAGTAAAGACCAAAAAAAAAAAAAAAAAAAAGGCCAAATAATAACACTGATAACCCAACCATTATCTGTGATAGCATGGGCCAAATCACATGGTTCATTGATACGAATCCAAACTTTATTTTATTTTGAAGTTTATGTATTGATTTTGAGAGAGAAAGAGAGAGCACACATGCGAGTGCCAGCAGGGATGGGGCAGAGAGAGAGGAAGAGAGCGAGACAGAATCCCAAACAGTCTCTGAGCTGCCAGCACAGAACCCGACGCAGGGCTCGATCCATGAGACGACGACCTGAGCCGAAGAGTTAGACGCTCAACCGGCTGAAATCTCCCAGGCGCCCCCCAAACTTTATTTTCAACTTCACTTCCCACTTTTTAAGCAAAAATGTTTATGAGTAATTAAATATAGAAAAAAAAATCAATTACTTCAGACTTTAATCCTAAACTCTGAATGGAGCACCGATCAACAATAAACTCACTACAGTTAGAGAGAAGGAAAAACAAAAGGCTTTGATAATAATCTATAAACTATCAATTGACCCTGGAAAAATAAGAAGTAATACAGAAATTCCTACTCCAGTAGTAGCAATCCTACTCCAGTAGGTAAGGTCATATTTCTGAGGGACAGTATAAGCAACTTCTGAAAATGTACCCATTTCTTCCACTTGTTTTTTTTTTCTTCTATACTTCCAACTCTCTCCCCCTACTCACTCTCACTCTCTCTCTCTCTCTCTCTCTCTCTCTCTCTCTCACACACACACACACACACACACACACACACACACGCAAACATAGACTGTGTGTCCTCTATGAAAGAACTTAAGCAAGAAGACCCATTCCAGTATTTCTGGGACGTTGGCTTTCTGTTCCCTTATATAATCCACCCAAACTTCCTACCCATAATAAACCACATGAGCCAGGACATCAGTAAGTGGACCCATGAAGGTCACAGGCCCACTCCAAGAGCCACAAAAGCTCTGGGGTTCATACACCAGAATTTGCTGGTTGGAGAGCCGATCAGAGATGTTTAAGTCTAGAATAGGACAAAAAAAGCATAACGCATAGCCCATGAGCATATGTGTTTAGGGCTACCTCCCTGTGCTTCTCAGCAATTAAATTTGATTATAGCCAACAGCTGCCATCATAATTATCAAAGCCCATAGCAAGAGCATCTCATCAGGAAGCTATTTATAACCTGGAAGCTTTTCTTCTTTCTCCCCATGGTCACTCTTCACTTCATAGGGCAGATAACAGACACTCCAGACCCGAGGAAGCACAAAGTCCACATATCTTTGTGGAGGGTAGGGAGATGGGGTGGATACCTCCAGAAAAGGTGCTGGCCCGTCAAGAACACCAGTGATGTGGTGGAACCCACGTGTCTCATTCCACCTGCCTCAGGGACAGCTTAACACACAAAGACCCGAACAGGGGCAGTCAATGCAGACACATGGAACACAGCTTGTGAGGCAGGAAACCTGTTCAGAAAAGCCACATGATATCCATACACGGCCAGCAACGGTGAAAGCTAACACTACTCTCTTCCTGAACAGGATCAATTTTTTAAAAACTAATGACAGCCCACTTTTTTTTCTTTTTTTTTTGAATGTTTAACCATACGCTGGGCCAGGTCCTGTTTTAAGTGCATCACACACATTAATTCACAACTAGCCCACAATGACCCATGTTAACAGAGGTGGGTTGAGGCACATAAAGGCCATAGAACCTTCCCAGGTTCACCACCGGCCCTGGCAGAGATGGGATTCGAAGGCTGCTCTTAGCAGCACTCTCTCTCTCTTTTTAATTTTTTTAAATGTTTATTTATGGTTTTTTTTAATGTTTACTTTTGAAAGAGAGAGACAGAGCATGAGCATGAGCATGAGCATGAGCATGAGCATGAGCAAAGGAGGGACACAGAGAGAGGGAGACACAGAATCCAAAGCAGGCTTCAGGCTCTGAGCTGTCAGCACAGAGCCTGATGCAGGGCTCGAACTCATGAACCGCGAGATCATGACCTGAGCTAAAGTTAGACACTTAACTGACTGAGCCATCCAGGCACTCCTTTTTTAAAAATTTTTTTAATGTTTATTTACTTTTGAGTGAGACAGAGACAGAGACAGAGCATGGGGTGGGGGGGGAGGGGAAGAGTGGGAGGGGCCACTCACTTAACCATAGGATTCAATTGCCTCCAATATGCTAGCCTAATGGATCCAGGTCACAGCAGGTCCAGAAGAAATCAGAGAGTATAGAGATTCTGTATCAGACATACATCTCTATGTGTCTCTAATCAAAGAGTATTTGAGAGTCTCTAATTCCACCCCACCAACTTCCAAATCTGAAAACTGAAAACCCTGAGATGTTGAGGGACTTGCCAGAGGTCACACACTCACAGATCATCTTAAGGCATCCTGAACACATGGTGCTAAATGCATAGTCAAACTAGATTGTAAGCTCCTGGGGGATCAGGACCCACTTCTTAGGCTTAGTCTTAGAAATACAGTACACAGTATATAGCCACTCCCCTCCCCCACTGTTCCAATCCCTAATCAAGCCTGCAAAAATCACCACAGATTAGAAGTCTTTTGGTGTGATCACACTAGACCATTTTACAGAAAAGGAAACTGAGGTCCTGAAAGTTTACATGATTTGGTCAAAGTCATGTCAGTAATTACAGCGGAGTTTGTGTCAAATTACAAATTTGCCATCTGCGTATGATTTACCATCTCTACAAAACAGGATGACCAAGAAGGTTCAAGTCTTAAATTAGTCATTTCCAAAGTGGTATGAGAGGTCACATAAGTGAATAAATAAGTATCCCATGAGAAGCCACGTGAGGGTCTCTCCCTGACAACAATAACTCTGGAAACCAAAAGGAAAGAAAGTGTGATTAAAGGAGAACAATACACACCCCCAAAAAACTGAATCCAGAGATTAGAAGGTGCACTACCCATCACTCTTCCTTTCTTGCATTAGCCACCATTGCCTTCCATCGATCCTAAATAAGAAATTAAAACTGGGACACCTGGGTGGCTCAGTTGGTTAAGCCGCCAACTTCAGCTCAGGTCATGATCTCACGGTCCATGAGTTCGGGCCCCGCATCAAGCTCTATGGTGACAGCTCTGAGCCTGGAGCCTGCTTCCGATTCTCTCTCTCTCTCTCTCTCTCTCTCTCTCTCTCTCTCTCTCAAAAATAAATAAGCATTAAAAAAACCATTAAAACTAATTCTTTGAGAGTTTCACAAGAATGACATAACTAGAGATATTGTTAAGACCAGCAAAACCAAAATTTAAACATAACCATTCTAAGATTTAGATTTGTATTTGTATTTGTATTTAGATTTGTATTTGTATTTAGTTTTGTTTAAGTAAGTCTTTCCCATGGAAACTTTTTCAGATTTATCTCAGGAAAATTTTTGCATCTTGTTAAAAGTTGCTGCTGTCCTTCACCAAAAAGGAAAGGCGTCCAACTTTGGCTCAGGTCACGATCTCACAGTTCGTGGGTTCAAGCCCCGCGTCGGGCTCTGTGCTGACAGCTTAGAGCCTGGAGCCTGCTTCGGATTCTGTGTCTCCCTCTCTCTCTGTCCCTCCCCTGCTTGTGCTCTCTCTCTCTCTCAAAAATAAATAAACGTTAAAAAAAATAAAAATAAATGCTTATTTTTATTTTTGAGAGAAAGAGCACGAGCAGGGGAAGGGCAAAGAGAAAGAGGAATAGAGGATCCGAAGCGGGCTCTGCGCTGACAGCAGTGAGCCAGGTGCGGGGCTTGAGCTCACAAACTGTGAGATCATGACCTGAGCTGGAATCAAGAGTCAGATGCTTAACCAACTGAGCCACCCAGGCGCACCCCCACTTTTATTTTTAATGCTTATTTATTTACTTTGGAGAAAGAGAGAGAGAGAGTGCACATGCATGCACACACACAAGTTGGGGACGGGCAGAGAGAAAGGGAGAGAGAGAATCCCAAGCCGACTCCACACTGTCAGCACAGAACCCAATGCAGGGCTCAAATTCACTAACTGTGAAATCATGACCAAAGCTGAAACCAAGAGTCGGATGCTCAACCAACTGAGCCACCCAGGTGCCCCAATTTCTCCCCTTTTCTTACAAAAAAAAAGAAAAACAAACTTTAAAACTTCTATTTTCCTCCTAGGAATTCGAGGCCAAATAAATAAATAAATAAATAAATAAATAAATAAGAGAACACCTGAAAAAACCAAAACCCATTATTGTTACTATTATTATTATTATTATTATTATTAAAGTATTACAGCTGAGAATTCCCACATGCTAGACAGTCAGGAATGGCACACTTCAGTTTCAAACATTTGCCAATTATATAATTTCCTCCTGCTGAAAATATTAATTACCTAAATATGCTCTCTTCTGAGCAAGAGTAATCTGCACCTGCCTTTTCAGGTTATATTAGGTAACAGAGACTAGCATTTTTGCAGGGTGGCAGTTTCACAAGCAATCATAACTCCCAGGAAGGGAAGTAGGCTCTGAATTTACCACCAGGTAACACACAGCTGCCTGATAAGGAGCAACAGGAATGCCTGATTCTGGCTCAGAATCAGGAGCACGTGGCTCTTGATCTCAGGGCCATGAGTTTGAGTCCCACGTTAGGTGTAGAGTTTACTTTAAAAAAAAATTTTTTTTTAAAGGAATATTTGACTTCCCAAGGACAGATGTCACATGGTGATCGTCAAGGCACCAGAGGTTGGAGGAAGGACTCAAGACTAGCTTCTAATGGCTTAAGGGAAAACAGAACAGAGTATAACTTCTCTCAAGATCTGAGTACAAAGTTCCAGAACAAGACTATATCAAGCCACACAGAGAAGGCACAGAATTGGATAACTTAAGAGGTGATAAGAATCTAAGAAACCACTAGCCTTACCTCCTCATCTCCTTTATAGGTAAGAAAGACTAAGAAAATCAGCCAAGGGGTGCCTGGGTGTTCAGTTGGTTGAGTGTCTGGCTCTTGGTTTCAGATCAGGTGATGATCTCACATTTTCATGAGTTCAAGCCTGGCATCAGGCTCTGTGCAGGCAGAGCAGAGCCTGCTTGAGATTCTCTCTCTCTCCCTCTCTCTCTGCTCCACCCCCACTCGTGTTGTCTCTTTCTCTCTCAAAATAAATAAATACAACTTTAAAAATTTTTAAAAAAAAGAAAAGAAAACTCAGCCAAAACCACACCAGAAATTTATAAACTTTTCCCTCCCATCCTCTTTCCATAATGCTGATCCTTAGAGTTCAGACTCTGGATGATGGCCTTGGGTGCTGGCTTTGCCACTTTTGAGATGGCCTTGAGTATATTAGTCAATCTCAATTTCCTCAACTATAATATGTATGGCATATTATCTCCTATATTCCAATAATAACATAAGATAGTATAAATACTATGATATTTACTGAGCAAGATGTAGCAATGAGTAATGCACAATGAATTTGCATTTCCTATCCCTTGCTTGCTAGAAACCTTTCTATTTACAAAGACATGTTTTACCTGGATCTCCTCCATCCAAATGTTCAATGCTTTCTGATTCTATGACCTAGAGATTTCCACTTATAGTTCCAAGACATAAAAAAAAAATACAAGATATAGAGTAATTTGGATCCTTAAGATTTTTTTTTAAGTTTATTTATTTAGGGGCACCTGTGTGTGTGTGTGTGTGTGTGTGTGTGTGTGTGTATATACATATACATATGTATATATATATATAAAATAGTTGTACAATTTATATATACACATTTTATACCTACATATATATGTAATATAAAATATACATATAATATAAAAATAGAAAATAGAAAAAGAGCTGTCAATTTTTGACAAGGAAACCAAAACTACACAATAGGGAAAGGAGACCCTGTTCAACAAATGGTATTGGATGTCCACATTCAAAAGAAGGAAGGTAGACCCTGACTTTACACTATATGTAAAAATTAACCCAAATTAAAGACCTACACATAAGATATAAAACTATTAAAAACACCTAAAAGAAAACCTAGGGAGAAAGGTTTGGAACATTGGATTTGACAATGATTTCTTGGATATGACCTCAAGAGCATAGGCAATAAAATCAAAAATAGACTAATGAAACTATACCAAACATTAAAACTTCTACACATGAAAGGAAACAATCAACAGGGTGAAAAGCCAACCCACAGAATGGGACAAAATAATCGTAAATCATATATCTGATAAAGGGTTTATATCCAGAATATAGAAGAAAATTCTAGAAGTCAATGACGACAAAAAAATAATCCAATTAAAAAATGGCAAACAATTTAGACATTTCTCCAAAGAAAGTATGTAAATGGCCAATATGCATATAAGAAGATGTTTGGTGTCGCTAACTATCAAGGAAATGCAAATCAAAACTACAATAAGATATCAACTCACACTCATCAAAATGGCCACTAATCAAAGAACAGAAAATAAGTGATTGTGAAAGTATATAGAGAAGATGAAACCCTCATGCACTGTTGGTGGGAGTGTAAAATGGTGGAGTCATTATGGAAAATAGTATGGAGGACCCTCAAAAAATTAAAAATAGAGTTATCATATGATTTAGCAATCCCATTTCTGGGTATGTGTCCAAAAGAATTGAAAGCAAAATCTATCTCAAAGAGATATATTCACAGCAGCACTATTCACAATAGTCAAGAAGTGGAAGCAATCCCAGTATCCATGAAAAGATGAATGGATAAAGAAAATACGGTATATGTATACAATGGAATATTACTCAGCCATGAAAAAGAATGGGATCTTGCCATTTGCAACATGAATGGAACTCAAAGACATTTTGCTAAGCCAAACAAGCTAGTCACAAAAGAACAAATACTGTGTGATTCCACTCATATGAAGTACCTACAGTAGTCAATACAGTTTACACAGAAAGTAGAAAGGGGGCTGCCAAGAACAAAGGGAGGGAGCATTAGTGTTTAATGGATATGGAATTTCAGTGTTACAAGATGAAAAAGATCTAGAGATCTACTGCACAACAGTGTGAATATCCTCAACACTACCAACCTATACTCTTAAATATTGTTGATGGTAAATTTAGTCTTAAGTATTTTTTGCCACAATAGAAAAGAAGAAAAGTAGCTACCATGTAGAGTTGTTCTGAGAATAAAATAAGATGATAAAGCATTTAGCACAATGGCTAGTATATATTAAACTCTCAAAAATATCTGCTGTTGGGGTACCTGGGTGGCTCAGTCGGTTAAGCATCCAACTCTTGATTTCAGCTCAGGTCATGATCTCATGGTTCATGAGACTGACCCCACATTGAGCCTGCTTGGGATTCTCTGTCTCCCTCTCTCTCTATCTCTACCCCACTCACACTCTCTCTGTCTGTCTCTTTCTCTCTCTCTCTCTCTCTCTCTCAAAACAAGTAAATAAACATTAAAAAAATATATTTGCTGTTAAAAATAATCCTTGTTAGATCCCACAATGAAACTGTATCCAAGGTTGTTGGGTTTTTTTGTTTTTTTTTTTTTTTTTTTAGTTAATTTAGCATTCATTTATTTTTAAGAAAAAATTTAGGTCTTATAACCCCTCATTAAATCTATCCTACATCTTCTCTTGAGGTCCAATTATTTGGTGAGCTGTGCTTTCAAATGCTGATTAATCACTTTACAGTTCTCCAGAATTCCTTGTCTCAATGTTTTCTTTACTAAAGCCACAACCACTAAAACAAAGTCAGATATCAGAAGCAAATGGCATTCCACTACCTTAGTACACACACACACACACACACACACACACACACACACACACACCATTCCCTTTTCAAGGGTTTCAGTATTCCCAACTCTAAAGATGGTCCAGAAAATCTCTATGATTAAAAACCTTTTTAAGCTGGGAAATGAAGTCACAATAAAAATCATGAAACCCTACATATTTTTATATCCACTGAAAATAATATACTATGGCATATTATCTCCTATATTCTAATAATAACATAAGATAGTATAAATACTATATTTACTGAGCAAGATGTAGCAATGAGTAATGCACAATGAATTTGCATTTCCTATCCCTTGCTTGCTAGAAACCCTTTCTATTTACAAAGACATGTTTTACCTGGATCTTCTCCATCCAAATGTTCAATGCTTTCTGATTCTATGACCTAGAGATTTCCACTTATAGTTCCAAGACATTAAAAAAATACAAGATATAGAGTAATTTGGATGCATAAGTTTTTTTTTAAGTTTATTTATTTAGGGGCGCTTGGGTGGCTTGGTCCAACTTCAGCTCAGGTCATGATCTCATGGTTTGTCAGTTCAAGCCCCATGTCAGGCTCTGTGCTAACAGCTGAGAGCCTGGAGCCTGCTTCACATTCTGCGTCTCCCTGTCTCTCTGCCCCTCCCCCGCTCATGCTCTGTCTCTCTCTGTCTCTCAAAAATGAATAAACATTGATCTCACGGTCCGTGAGTTCAAGCCCTGCATCAGGCTCTGTGCTGACAGCTCAGAGCCTGGAGCCTGTTTCAGATTCTGTGTCTCCCTCTCTCTCTGCCCCTCTCCTGTTCATGCTCTGTCTCTCTCTGTCTCAAAAATAAATAAACGTTAAAAAAAATTTTTTAATGAATAAACATTTTAAAAAATTAAAGTTGATTTATTTTGAGAGAGAGAGAGAGAAAGACAGGAAAAGCAGAGAGAGGGAGAGAGAGAATCCCAAGCACTGTTAGCGCAGAGCCCGATGTGGGGCTCGAACTCACAAACCGTGAGATCGTGACCTGAGCTGAAATTAAGAGCCAGATGCTTAACTGACTGAGCCATCTGGGCATTTCTGGATGCTTAAGATTAAACAAAGTTTAGAGCATCACCATTGACAAATCTCTGGGGATGGGGGGGAGGGCGTCCTGTGCACTGTAGGATGCTTAGCAGCAACACTAGCCAAAATACCACTAAAATACCCATCCAAGCTGTGACAATTAAAAAAAGATTCCAGACATTACCCAGTTGGGTGGTTGGGGGGAGGGAAGCAATCACCCTGCTTGAGAACCACTGTTTCAGAATGACCTATAACCTACAAATTTTCCATAAAGGAACTGAGATTCAGAACATGGCACTCCTGACTACTATGAATGGTTTTGGAGGAGGAGGACCAGGCAGCTATGAAACCCCCATCTCTTTTTCTCTAGAACAGGGAGATGGAAAACACAAGGTGAAAGCACTACTTCTTTCGGGAGCACCCAGCACAGCACAGTATGTGGACATGGACCCATATTCTCCAATTTCAAATATTCCAGTCTCTTTCTCCAAAAAGACACAACAGAACAATCCAAATGCCCATGTATGTCTCTTCACCTTTTCTCACTGAAGACTTCCTCCCTAAAATGCTTACTGTAAAATCCATTTTTTACTCCATTTTTCTTGTACAAAATCCCTATTCCTTTTTTTTTCTTAATTACACCCATAAGAAATGACTTGAAACTCACACACACTTGAAAAAAATTCTCATAGTTGAAGTATAGACACCCGAACCAACACATGCTAGAATGCTGCATGGGCTAGGAAAAAACAATTCTACCATCCAAGGACTTGAAATTCTCAGAATTTCCATTTTTGTAGTAGACTTTTTTAAATACAGATTGGTGGGGCGCCTGGGTGGCTCAGTCGGTTAAGTGGCCAACTTCGGCTCAGGTCATGATCTCGCGGTCCGTGAGTTCGAGCCCCGCGTCGGGCTCTGTGCTGACAGCTCAGAGCCTGGAGCCTGTTTCGGATTCTGTGTCTCCCTCTCTCTGACCCTCCCCCGTTCATGCTCTGTCTCTCTCTGTCTCAAAACTAAATAAACGTTAAAAAAATTTAAAATAAATAAATAAATAAATACAGATTGGTTTATAATCTATAGATCAACTCAGACTCAAAACAAATTGGCTGTGTGACTTGGGGAAACCCTTTAATTTTTTTACCTCAATAACGATTTTCAAGCATACAGTTCAATACTGTTAAGTATATTGTTGTGCAATAGGTCTTCAGAAATTTTTATCAAGCAAAACTGAAAGTCTATACCCATTAAACACCAACTCCCCAATCCCCCTTCCCCCCACACCCTGGCAACCACAATTCTACTTTCTGTTTCTATGAATTTGACTATTTTAGATACCTTGTATAAGTGCAATCAAACAGTACTGTCTGTTTCTGACTGTCACATTTCACTTAGCACAATGTCTTCAAGATTCATCCATGTTGGGGCCCCTGAGTGGCTCAGTCGGTTAAGTGTCTGACTTGGGCTCAGGTCACAATTTCACAGTTCATGAGTTAGAGCCACACATGGGGCTCTCTGATGTCAGCACAGGGCCTGCTTAGGATCCTCTGTCTCCCTCTCTCTCTGCCCTTCCCCCATTCTCTCTCTCTTTCTCTCTCTCTCTCTCTCTCTCTCAAAAGAAAGAAACATTAAAAAAAGAGATTCATGGGAATGCAAGCTGGTGCAGCCACTCTGGAAAACAGTATGGAGGTTCCTCAAAAAACTAAAAATAGAACTACCCTACGACCCAGCAATCGCACTACTAGGCATTTACCCACGGGATACAGGGGTGCTGTTTCAAAGGGACACATGCACCCCCATGTCTATAGCAGCACTACCAACAATAGCCAAAGTATGGGAAGAGCCCAAATGTCCATTGATGGATGAATGGATAAAGAAGATGTGGTTTATATATATACAATGGAGTATTACTCGGCAATCAAAAAGAATGAAATCTTGCCGTTTGCAACTACGTGGATGGAACTGGAGGGTATTGTGCTATGTGAAATTAGTCAGAGAAAGACAAAAATCATATGACTTCACTCATATGAGGACTTTAAGAGGCAAAACAGGTGAACATAAGGGAAGGGAAACAAAAATAATATAAAAATGGGGAGGGGGACAAAGCATAAGAGACTCATTAATATGGAAAACAAACTGAGGGTTACAGGAGGGGTTGTGGGAGGGGGGATGGGCTAAATGGGTAAGGGGCACCAAGGAATCTACTCCTGAAATCATTGTTTCACTATATGCTAACTAATTTGGATATAAAATTTAAAAAAATAAAAAATTAAATAAAAAAAAAGAGATTCATCCATGTTGTAGATGAACGTATCAGGATTTCCCTTCCTTTTAAAGCCAAATAATATCCCATTATATGCATATACATTTTGTTTATCCATTCATATGTTGATGGACACTTGGATTGCTTCCTCTCCTTGGCTATTATGAGTGATGCTGCTATCAACATGAGTGTTCAGATATGTCTTTAGACCCTGCTTTTACCTCTTTTGGATATATATACGCGGACGTTGGACTGCTGGGTCATGTGGGTCACATGCATTCTCTCTCTCAGAATAAGTAAATAAACCTTAAAAAAAGAAATAAACGAGATGATCTCCGGAACACACACTGACTTGACAATTACTATGGGAAAGAACTCAGTCAGCCAGTCCAGTCATGCCCTTCTCTGTCTGATCGCCCTTTGCAAAGGAAAAACTTCTGATCTTCATTCTTCAAAACCATTTCCAATATACCCAGATGTCACATTTATCTATTATCAAACTCCCAATTCACTATTAAATTTTCTAGATTGTTTAGAAAGAAAAAAGCAGAGCCAAGTACATGGCTCTGTATGCTTTTCCCCAACCAAGGGACCTCATAGGGCGAGCACACAAACACACCTCTGACAGAGTTCCACCAACAGAGAGAAACCCGTCAGCGCGGAGCCTTCAGGGTGAAGAATGAGATAAACAAAGTGATGCTTCCTTTGGTGAATGTCAAGATGAACAACATTTGTTTAAGGTCACTTTCTCTTACTGAACTCAGCAGTGATCATGTCACACAACTGTGGAATTCAAAACAGGAGCCACAGCTTATGAAATACCCAAAATTGACATCTTGCTTTCACAAATGAGTAAGAGATGGGAGGGTTCTTGATGACACGGAACTTCAGTACAGGGGCTCCACCCCCAAGCCCAGACGGCAACTTCCCACGGGGGACGTGGGGGAAGCGAACCAAAGATCTGTGGACCCCTACTCCTCCAAATACGGTCCTCAGACCAGCAGCACTCCCCTCACCTGCGAGTCTGTTAGAAATGCAGAATCCCAGGCCTCACCGCGGACTTACAGAAGCAGAAATCTGCATTTTTTAAAAGACACCCAGGCGATTCACACGTTTTTAAAGTTTCAGAAGGGCTGTTTCAGACTGCGTACATAACAGAATTCATAGCACCAGGAGGGGAGAGATGGAATAAATCATGCTTGAAAAACGTAGCATAAATACTACTAAAAAGGCTGTTCTCTTTGCAGGTGGGCTGAATAAATCAAGGCGCACTCAACTGTCTTTTCCCCAGCGAGGAAGCAAACCCTTTTACTGATCAGTTAGAATATGAAGTGTTTCTCAACATCTTAGACTGACTAGTTTGTCTTAGAGGCCACAAGTGACCAGCACGCAGCTGATATAAATTCAGTAATCGCTAAGGGTAGAGAAGACATTTCTGACACAGACTAACTGTCCCAGGTATATGTAAAACTCACTGACATCCCAACAAGACGCCGCCACAGGCCACAGATGCCACGTCGTTCTCACTCTCTGCCCTGCATCCATCTGGGTTATTTCTCTAGGTGTCCTGGATCATCATTTCCTCAAATCCCTCAGCCGTCATTCTCCCTCATAGTAGTTTTCAGTGCAGATTATTTTTTTTTATGTATTCATGATTTATACAGAGTCTACTTCCCAAAAGGATTTTATGAGGCTTTCAAAGATGAACACATTGTAAACAAGACAAGCAAAATTAAAGCAGAATAAAAAATGAGTTAGAATTAAAAGAGAATATATATTCCACATGATCTTTCCTTTGTTGGCTCCCCCCTTGCCCCAGCACCATTCTTTCCTAGGAAAGCAGCAGCAGATTAATGTGATTGATGAATCTTAAAATAAACCAAGATGTTCAGCTCAACTCCTCCTTTTTGTCTCTTGGGAGTTAGCACGCAGGTAGGGAGTAAAAATTCTGCCCTGCTCCCTCTTGGCCTAAGTCTTAGCTATGCTGCCCCCAGCCAGGGCCCCACCCCACACGGGGAGACCCAAGGCTGCTACACTGTTAAGCCCCAGCATTGCCTGTGGCTGGATAAGTCTGTTTAATGGTGGCATAATTACAAAGTCCATTTGCACAAAGATATGAGCTACATTCTTCAATCTCATTTCTATCCCTTTACAAAGGTGATATTTTGGTCTTTGACTTATTTCTCAACTACCTCAGAAGTCAAGTGAGGGAAAGGGTGCTATTTATTGGGTCCTTTCAAAATCCCATCCAAAAAGTCAGGAAAAACAATGCTATAAACTACTTAGGGTAGGTTATTAATACTGGCCAGTAAAAAAAAAAAAAAAAAAAAAAATGTCCTAAATTTTCTGGCTACTGAGATAAAAAAGAAAAACATAGCCGGTGTGGAAGACTTCTACAACTAGAAGTCACTCCGTATTTGCTCCACCTTCATTTTACTTGCCTTCCTCTCCCATACAGACTGGGAACCTAAAACTTTGCCTTCCCCAAAATCATGTTAGCTGGAAGAGGCCAGGAGACTCCAACTGGCCAAGAAGACATCCTTGAGAGTAAACAGGTGCTTCCTCCTCCACTTTCTCCTTGTGAGGAGCAGGCATGCAGTGCCTCAGGTGTAGCACCCATTGCTAGGAGCCAGGCAAGAAGAGAGGAAGCTGGGTTGTTGCTCAAGATAAATAAACCCCTAACTTGCCAAAGCCACATATACACTTTGGTTATACAGTTTTGGGAACACTGAACTGAAACATATGTCTTTGTACATTTCATTGTTTTTATTACTATAAATAAAATCCTTTACATTGAGACACAGATTGTTCTTTTTTTTTAATGTTTTATTTATTTTGAGAGAGAGAGAAAGAGAGCATGCAGGGGAGGGGCAGGGAGAGGGAGAGGAAGAGAGAGAGAGGGAGGGAGAGAGAATCCCAAGCAGGCCCGATGCAGGGCTTGATCTCACGAACCATGAGATCATGACCTGAGACGAAACCAAGAGTAGGATGCTTAACCAACTGAGCCACCCAGGGCGCCCCAGATACATATTGTTGTATACAACGTTGCTAAAAACTAATGAAGATTTTTCTATACAATGTTTCTAAGAAGTACCTTCTCTTTTCCAATTATAAAAAAAAAAAAAAGATGAAGGGTTCTCATACTTGGAAAGAGCACTTTATCTCAGAAAAAGAGCAAAAATATATATACACACACATATACATACACATATATATAATGTTTATATTACTATAAAACCTTGATGAAGTAGAATTCAACTGATTTCAATCTCACTGTACTTTTAAAAGACTGAGGAAATGTGAAAAAAGGAAAAAAAGGAAGAAGCCACCAGCTATTTATTTTAAGATAATAATATTACTTCTGAGGGGCACCTGGGTCGCTCGACTGGTTAAGCGTTCCACTCTTGACTTTGGCTCAGGTCGTGATCCCAGGGCCATGGGATCAGGCCCCATGTTGGGCTCTGTGTTGAGCATGTACCTGCTTGGGATTCTCTCTCTCTCAACTTCTGCTCCCTCCCCACCCTGCGTGGGTGCCCGAACATGCGCCTGCACTCTCTCTCTCCCTCTATCTCTAAATAAATAAATAAATAAATAAATAAATAAATAAAATAATAATAATAATAATATTCCTTCTGAGTATGTGTATGTCCTCGGACCAGCTCATGTTCACCAAATGCCCTGCCAGTCTATGTGGGCAAATGAAGACCCACAATAGTAAAACCAGGACACCACAGAGCCCCCTCAAACTTCAGAAGAGCTTCTGTTACGTTACACGAGGCACAAATATCCACTGCATAAATGTTCACACACTCAAGAAAGATGGTCATCAAAGGATGACATACAGAAAGCTCTGGTAATAAAACCTTGGGTTCGCAAAAAACTCCTTTACTCCCGAGTATAACGAGCATAACGTTGCTGAAACGCTGATCAAAGGTACCGTACAATGTTTCCAAGGAGTGATTTCCTATACAATGTTTTAATTGCCTACACACTGTTTCTTTCCTTTTTTCTAACTGTAAAAAGATCTGGTGAAGGGTTTTCATACTCAGAAAGCGTAAAATATCTCTCACTCCTCACTCTGCCCACTCTGTAGGATGAGTTTGAATTCCACTTTAGCAGAGCGGAGTGCTGCCTCTTACAGTTGGCAGAATGCTTGCACACATGTAATCCCATTTGGTCCTCAAAATATTACAGTGAGGGAAACAAATGTACTAATCCTCGTGCGGAAACAGAGGCTGGGAGACATTAAAGGATTTGTCTAAAGTCTCACCACCAGTCACCGGTAGAGCCAGACTAAAATATAGACCTCCTGCCTCCTCATCTAGCGCTTTCTAAGGCACTGTGCCAACCCCGCCCCTTCTCTGTGGTGTGAAGTCAAGGCTCACACACCAAGGACGTGAATGCTGCACCACACCGCTTGGCCAACGGCCAACCCATACCTATTATTACTTATCCTGAATATCCCCCAATGAGACTTGTGGCTTTCGATTCTAGAAATGCATCCCCTTTTCCCTTTTCCTACCTGTTAGCCATTCTTTCTCATTTCACTGTTAGTTCACTAGTTTCTTGCCCCCAAAGGACCACATTTCCTCTCTCTTCGTGAGATACAATTTCAAATCATGGTCTAGTTACTAACCTCACTTCTTAATAGCCGCAAAGCTTTCTCTGCGCCCCAGGTCAACACTAAACCTCTCTCCCTGCAGGAGTTGGGGCACTTAGTGGGTATAAAGGCCACCGTAGCTCATCTACGACCACAACTGTTCTACGGTTAAAACTGCCAGAATGCTAACATCAAACATCCACAAGATTAAGACATACATTTACGTTCCGTTTCAATGGTTTTAATGTTAATTCAGTATCTGTTCGTGCCCACAATTACGAACTTGCTACCTGCATTTATTTTTCCTTCTATGGTTGTAATGAGAAGTCAAAAAGATGGACAGAAACACTAAGAAAGGAGTGGACAGTGAAAAAGGTAATATAGAACAGTTTTGCAAAAAATAACAAAGATTGAAAGAGTTATTTATTAGAAACAATCCCACATCATACTAGGTTAACACCTCTCATGTCTAGGAATATAGTGGCCTCTCTTATTTGAATTGACACAGAGGTTACCTACAAAACCTGCTTTAAAAGGTTTAAGACGGGGCGCCTGGGGGGCTCAGTCAGTCGAGCGTCCGACTTCAGCTCAGGTCATGATCTCGCGGTCTGTGGGTTCGAGCCCCACGTCAGGCTCTGTGCTGACAGCTCAGAGCCTGGAGCCTGCTTCAGATTCTGTGTCTCCCTCTCTCTCTGCCCCTCCCCTGCTCAGGCTCTCTCTCTGTCAAAAATAAATAAACATTTAAAAAAATTTTTTTAAAGATTTAAGACGGCTCTTGCTCTGAGGAACTGTGGGCCAATTCAGCTTCCTTCTGCACCATGTTCAGGGCTCTTATGGACACGGCACATCCTTTGCTTTCTTTCAGTTGACTTTCTTTCAGTTGGCTCTCAGAGCCTCTTGCCAGAAAACACGCAGTGAGGAGGGAAGCCCAAGGGCTCTCTGGTCAGAGAGGGGTGGGTTTGAAGCCCTTAAGCAAGTCATTCAAACTCTCTGAGCTTCAGTGTCCCCATCCATGAAAACAATCCCATCTCAGGAGGTCACTGAGAACATTAAGTAAAATAGTACATGTAAGATTCCTGGCACTCAAACCACTGTAGCTTTTGCTGAGATCCACTTAATACAACAGAATTCTCCAGAGTTTCCCAAAGAATGTGTCCTAAGGCCTTCATCAAGGTTTTTTCAAAAGAAGAGGAGGAGGAGGAAAGGGAGGAGGAAGTAGAGGGGGGGAAAAGAGGAATAGAAGGAGGAATAAGCAAATACCATTTTTCCTCCCTTTGCACGGGTCACTTCACACCCCTATGTCAAATGGGCACTATTTATTTATTACCCTGAAAGCTCTTCAGGGGCTGGGACTCTGTCTCATTTTTGGTTTTCCCCAAAGTAGCACTTTGGGAAAAACTTGCTGTTTTTCTTCTCAGTGTATAACCACGACCAGAAAAGTTAAATCATAGGGCTCTTACTAGTGGATGTTCTCCCTTTGTGTAGGGCCCTGCCTGTGTTTTTGATGAAGCAAATTTGTGTGAACAGTATCCAAGAAGTGGGGTAGAAGGGAGTTCTAAGTAAACGGAGGCAACGATCGGCAAAAATAAGAATAACAATTGGGATATTTACAGAGTCAGGTTATCTTTCTAAAGATTACTTATTATTTTCCAAGGGAGAAGTACATGTTTACAGTGGAAAGACCTAGCAATCACCCACTCAACCAAGTGATTAAACGTAACATCACTAATGAATGGCCAGATCCATGTAACGTAAAACACACCGCATTGCCTTGAAGTAGTCTGACCAAGAGTGTTGTGTCTGAATCTATTTACATCTTTAGACTGAACTTCCAGCCTATGAGAAATATTCGGGACGGAAGACAAGGTAAGCAACCCCACAAGGAAATAATCAGATAAATCTAGAATGTAGAACATCCCACAAATCAACTAGCCTTGTCCCTTCAAAAAGTCTATATGATGAAAAAAGAAAAAAACGTTGAGGCACTGTTCTAGATTATAAAACCACTAACAAGGTTAGTGGACAAATGCAATGCATGAGAATCTTGATTGGCTTCTGGTTTGCAAAATACAGTTATCAAAGACATTGAGGGGGCAATTGAAGAAATTTTAATATGGACTGGATATTTGATGATATTAGGGAATGATTATGAACTCGGCAGGTTAAAGTTCCTGCACAGATGTCAAAAAAAGTCTTTATTTTTATAAGATACACACTGAAACTTAGTGATGTCTACAATTACTTTAAAAGGGCTTATCTCCCCACCCCCACCCAGAAAATATATTACATAATACTTACACGCGCAGGCTGATAAAGCAAATCTGACACAATGAACAATTATTGAGTCTAAGTGGTGGAAATATTGGGGTCCATTGTACTGTTTCACCTGTTCTATATGTTTGAAAACTTGTCATAATAAATGTTAGAAGATAAGGAGACAAAGTAACAAGCAAGCTAGTCCTCTCTTCTCTGAATGAAAATTTCCTTCCTTTGCATTTAATAATACAAATAAATTATAAAACTCTTGTCCTAATGCATTTGAACCAGTTATTGGGGACTATACATTGCTCAGACACCCTCTACAACATATTCTGGGGATAGCAATTGTGTTGAGAAAAGATCATAGCCCTCTTAATGGGGTATCATTCTCACCGTCCTTTGAAACCTTGTTATTCCCACACCAAAGATCCTATCAACACATGGCTAATAAAATGGTAAATGTAGCTGGTATTTGCTTATCTACTGTTGTTTTTTTTTTAAATAAAGTACAATTCTTTATCTTCTTTTAGTTGGACCCCAGTATAGAAACATAGAAAAACAGAGATCCCATGTAGCATGACTGCTATTCACCCTTTTCAAGGGTTTAAATCCATCCCTTAAAAGTTCAATTTTGAAGGGGCAGCTGGTAGAGGGAGGTGCTGACAACCACACAGATTTCTAGGAACTACATTTTCCTACCTGCTGCAGTGGCTGCCTCGCCTCATATGAGCACCCTCTATTTAACCCCAGCATCCCTGTCACAGGAGCTGATTCTTGCAGGTCAAATGACCAAATCCAAGAGCCACCTGCTCCCAAGTTCATGTACTTAAGGGTCTTCAACCAGCAACAAAAATAGCAACGTGCGATCTTGCTTCTGCATAGAGATAACTTAGTCATTTGGTATCACTCGAGTTTTGTTTTTAGATAGTGATGCAGGTGATATACGTAAGGAATACAGGTACAGAGGCAGTAAAGCATCTTGTATGTAGTCTGGATGCTCCATTAGCCCTGCTGTGGAGGACAAGAATGAAAAGCAGCAGGGGATGAAAGGAGTAAATAATCCAAAGCTTCACTCCACACCAGGTGCTTCTATTCGTTCCTGACCTTTCTAGAAGAACAGCCATTAGAAAATAAACTTGATCAGTTCGGGCTTTTCCAAAGGAAGACAGCAAGAGAAAGAAGCACGACCCCAAAGTTAAAAGTTTGCATTACTTGGGGAAAGAGTGTGAAGTGTGAGTCTGACGATTAGCTCAAGGACTTCTCTATTTGATTCTCTTCCAAACTAAAACACATCACACTAAGGCTAACACACAAAAATATAAAATACACTGAAGCTTAATGCTGAAAATATGCATGTAATATATACAATGACATTATAGATACAGTATATGTATATATATATATATATATATATATATATATATATATATTTATATGTATAGTGAGGTATATATGATGAGATTCTATACATATATATTTTTTGTGTCGTGTGTATGTGTGTGTGTGTGTGTGTGTGTGTGTGTGTGTGTATAAAATCTCCTGGGGAAACGTGAAAAAGTGTTTCCTTTTGATTGTTGAGTTCAAGCTTATCTGACAGGACAGGAAAGTCTTACCTAGGTACAAGGATGCGTTTTCTTTCTTGACATTGTCATCCAAGTAGGTTGGTCCCAAGGTATAAATAGGTGTGGAACCCATTCCGATGAGAATCTGTGCGCAAATGAATAAAGCCACATAGACCCAGTGATTATTTCCTCCTGAGTCCTTCAGGCAGGCGGGAGGCTCCGAGGTGGCCGTGGAGTTGCCATTCTGACACAGGCCGTCGTTGGAGGCCGAGGCATTCAACTCTTGGATCTGGTAGGGAGGCGAGATGAAGTGAGGTAAAGCAAAGAGGGCAGCCCCGATGGCAATGAAAAGTCCACCGACGGCCAGCCACAGGGGCCTCCGACCCCGGCCGCCAAAGTAGCTGACGAACACCACCACCACCAGGCTCCCAATGTCAAAGCAGCTGACCAGTAGCCCCGACTCAGAACTCTTCAGACTGTAGCGCCTTTCGATGGTGGTGATGACACTGCTCAAGTAGCCGGAGACCATCAACGCCTGGATGAAGGTCAGGAAACACATGCAAACCAGGAAGCAACGGGAATCAGTGAGGACCACATAGAGGCACCTTCTCCCCTGGAGCGTGGCCAGCGTGGAGGACACCGACACGGCTTTGCTGACTTCCACCCTGTGGTTACATTCCATGAGCCCTGCCATCTCTGCCGAAGTGGACGGAGCAGAGGGACTGGGGGCCAACCCGCTTGGGCCCTGTTTCGACTCCTGACGGCCCAAAGAATCTGTACAGCCAAAAGCTGCCTTTGCGCCTGTACTCGCAGGACTGAGGTCTGGCCGGCAGGAGGCGCTGTTCAGGACGGGTAAACTCTTGGACCTAAAGGTCTCTGGTTCGCACTTCTCTTGGACAGCTCCTACTGTGGCTTGCGCTTCCAACTGCTCTCCCGCCTGGGGCTGCAGCCCAGTGCCTTCGTCCATGGCTCTTAGAATTCAGATTCGATCGCTGGTCGCACTCAAGGACTCCGGCGCTTTTCATCCACCGGCACCAGGGGCCGAAGTCTGGCCCTCTCAGTCGTGCCTACCAGGGACCGGGGCCGGGGGTGCAGAGCCGCGCAGCAGGGCATCCTCACCAGCAGGGAGGCACCCAGGGCATCCTGACCGCAGATGCTGCCCCGAGGCTCCGCAGCCGCGTGCCCCGGGGGGCAGGGGTCCGCGCGGTCCTGCGTTGAGCCCTGCTGGGGGTCCACCTCGGGGCGGTAGCTGGCGGTAGGAGCCTTGCGCGTCCCGGGCGCATCCCCTCCGCCGCCGCCGCCGCTCCGCCCGCCGCCTGGAGCGAGTACGCCCCGTGCCCAGCGTGGGGGCGCTTAGCGCTGTTGCCCGCGCCGCATACCGCCCGGCTGGCTGGGCCGGAGGCGCCCTGTCCTCGCCGCCTCCGCTTGCGACACCCTCGGGCGCAAAGATGCCAACCTGCAAAGCAGAGAGAGGGCGGTCAGCGAAGGGCGGCTGCGGCTGGGGCTGGCGTCCCGCCGCCCCGGGGGCCAGCGCTGGGTGACGCGGACGGTCCCAAATGGGACCGAGGCACGAGCGGGGAGCGAAGCCCTGGAGGAGGAAGCGGCTGCAGGCTGCAGCCTCTAGTGCCCGAACAATAAGCAGCAGGCGGTCGGCAGAGACCCTCCCTCATTGTCTACCATGGACCTGCCCCCGCCCCGCCCCTTTTGCCTTAAACAGAGCATCTGCTTTTATATGTTAATAATTATCAACCTGGCAGCCGTGACTCAGAGGCAGTGTCTTTT
This sequence comes from Panthera tigris, assembly GCF_018350195.1. Taxonomy (NCBI): domain Eukaryota; kingdom Metazoa; phylum Chordata; class Mammalia; order Carnivora; family Felidae; genus Panthera; species Panthera tigris. The sequence continues at coordinate 20,223,002 of NC_056676.1, forward strand.
ATTCGACTGAACTAATTGCAACCTTTTGGTACTCCTACTCCATTACTCAAAATAGAAAATGCCCAAAAGAACAAAGGAAAGTTTTTTTGGGGTGTGTGTGTGTGTGTGTGTGTGTGTTTCCTTACAAACAGTACATTCCCAGTACCGATTTTAAAAAAGAAAAGGGGAAAGCTGCGTGTGTAGAAATGTGTGTACACACTTGTGCGCAGGCACGTGTGCGCGACTGGATGCGAATCCGTCTGCTCCATCAGGGACACGTATGCAAAGCCCAAAGCAGCCGCAAAAAGGTCAACGCGCTAGCCTCTTTACTCCCGACACTAAAAATAACCCCCCGGACCGAAAGAACTATTCAATTTCAAATACCAGGGGCATTTGAGGCTGCGGCCCACACTAAGTCCCAGCGCGCAGTGTCACGCGAAACCGAAAATCAGTTTGCTTTGCGGAGGGGTGGGGAAGCAACAGCCAAACAAAGAGATGCCGGCACGCTCGCTGTCACAGAGCTCGCTGGGAGCCCACCGAGCAGTCTTGGCGCCAGGAGGCCGCGGGAGAGGTATGCTGTTTACATCGAGCGCACCCTGCGCGCGTGGGCCCGGGGTGCGTGCGCGAGCGCGCGCGCACACACACACACCACACACACAGACACGCAGAGAGACCCCTCACACACGCGCGCACACACACACACATACGCACACAGGCGTGGATATCGGAGCCCCTCGCGCGCTCCCGCATCCGGCTTGAATTCAGCGAGAGCCGAAAACAGGTGTGTCCCCGGGGTAAGCCCCCGCCCCTCATCTCGGGGACTCCCACTTCAGTGCTCCCGCCCGGGGTGATGTGCACCAGGTGGGAGAGGAGAGCCGGACTTCGCCGCGTTGGGTTTCATTTCGCGTTTGTGTGATGCTGCTGAGAGAAGAAAGGAGGACGGGTAAGGGAGAAAGGCGGGGAGGCTGGGCGGCCAGGGGCGGCCGCTCCGGCGGCTCCCTCGGCTCCGCCGGGCCGGACGGGCTCTCAGATTCCCGGCCTGCCGGCCGCTCGCAGCCCGGGCTTCCCCGCCGCCTCCTCGCCCGGGCGCCGTCCCGGGGAACCCCACCGGCGGCCGCGCGCCGGCCCGGGGAATCCCGGCAAACTCCCTCGGCGCTCGGCGGCGGCCGAGCCCCTGCCCGCGCGGGCACCCACCCCGCAGCGCCGGCGCGGAGGGACGCACGCTCCCCAGCCGGGAGCTCTCGGGGCCGGCGTGGAATCCCTGGGACACCCCTGCGCGTGCACACACACACACACACACACACACACGCACGCACACACAGCCCGCGGGAGGACGGCTCGCCGCGCTGCCCGGGCGCACCAGCCGCCGCTACTCACTGGTGAGTGTCGGTCAGAATGTCTGGCTGAGAGCGGAGCGGCGGGAAGTGGGGGCTGTGGAGGCGCGGGAGTAGTGGGGAGACGCCTGGGGAGGCAGCTTCGGTCCAGCCGCGGAGAAATCAGTGAATGAGACTGTGAGTCGGGCTGAACTCTTACCCCCACCCCTCGCCTGTCACCCAAGCCTCCTTCTCCAGACACACGCGCACAGAGACGCGCCCGGAACGGAGCAGCAGAGGGCGCAGGCGCGCGGGCGGCCGCCCAGCCCGGGCCCGGAGGCAGCGGGCCACCCGCCGCCCTTCACCCGCCCGGCCAGGACGGGAGGCGGAGGAGCGCTGAAGCCCTGAGGGGGCAGGTCTCCAAAAAAGTGAGCTGCTGAGCCAGGGAGCCCATTCTGAATAAAGAAATTATTTCTGTCCGTTTGCTCCGTGTCGTGGGCACCCACAATGTCTAGGGACCAGAGTAGGTTGTGGGGACCAAAGATGAACAGGACAGGATCCCTGGACTGAGGAAACCTCTGTATTGTGGAAGAAATATCCCCTAAGTAGCCTAAAACAACGAGGCGAGCTCCTTACAGGATGCCACCGAAGAACCTAGTATCCATTCACTTAACTCCATCATCATTTCCAGGCAGAAGGAAAGGCGTGTGCAACAGCACGGGGCATGGTGCTACAAGTTAATAGGTAGAGGAGTTGCAGGGAGATCGCAGGGATGGAGCCGAGGAAGGACCGCAAGGGTTGCAGCGTGGAGAAGGTCAGCAAGGGCTTCACGGCTTGTGAGCTGTCTGCTGTGAAGGGCCGGTGATGTTCTGAGTCGCTCACCAGAGAGGTGTTCTGGCAGTGGTGGGTGAATCGAGGCCACGTTGAGGGCACTGAGACAAGTTAGGAAGCAATCTCTCGACAAAATGGGATGAGGTGGTGACAAGGACATGGAGAGGAGGAACTGATTAACTATACAATGAGAAGGTGGAAGTGGCCATACCTGGAAGTCAATGTAATCTGGAAGATGAGAAAACGGTCCAATGTAAGATGTCTCTCAAGTTTCATACGGGACTGACTGGGTAGATGACATCCAACCAAAACACAGGAGGAGACGTGTGCTCTTGAGGGAAAGATGGTTCTCCTTTCAGACGCATTGATTTCGCCAGGAGGGTATACATGTCCCATAAGCCATTTTGATATATGATACACAGGGAGTTTGGACTGGAGATGTGAATTAACAGTCATCAGCCCAAAGGTGACAATCAGGTGAATAAGGAAGACCAGGCAGACTGCAGAGAGGAAGGCTAAGGACAGGGCCCTGTCTAAGACCACAGTCTAAGAGACGGAGAGGGAAAAAGCTCAGGAGGGAGATTAGAAGCAATGGAGGTGGGTGAAGAATCAGAGAAGTCACAGAAGCCATAGCAGCAGAAAATTCTTAAGAAGGGAGTTATTAGATGCATGGAGACCTGAAGAGAAGTCAGATAGGTTAACTGAGAAGAGTCCATTCACTGTAGCAAGTAGGAGGACACTTACTTCAAGCTGAGCTTCAAGAGAGGGAGATGGTGATCTAAAGAAGGAAGGGGATTGTCCTTCTACAACTGCCATGACTATGCTCGCCATTCCTGCCATGCCAGAGCCACTTCGTTGACCCTCGGCCGTTTCCAATGAGAATACTGTCTCCACTTTACAGACCTGATGAGTGAGGTGCAGAGAGATTAAGTAACTCGGTGAGGGCGCACAGCTGGTCTGTGGAACCCATGTGTTCCTAAAGCCCATCCTCTTAACCCTGACTGGAAGATCTCTCATAATTGTACAGCAGCTTGACTTTTCGGTGCACCTTGCATCTGTTAATTATCTTACTTTAGTCCAATAACTACCATTCACAGTCAATCCTTGGAGAACAAAATAGGCCAGCCGACACCAAAGAGCGGTTAGTGTGTGCTTGATGCCCATGATGAGGCAACACTGATCTTCTGGTAGCTTCCAGACTGACCAAACAAATGGGGCAAAGATACTCCTTTCCTCATCCCCTGCCACTATGCCCTCCTCCTGAGATCTCCATCAAGTCCACTGTTTCTTTTCCACAAACAAGCAGGATGGCTCCAGCTCCACCCCGGCCCAAATTGTAGTCTCCTACTGCTGGTAATGTAGGCAAAAGCGTGCATCACTTCTTGCACCTAAATACTCCTCGGAGCTTAGTCTGGATCCAAACAGAATCGATCTGCCTCCTATTACATCCTTCTAAGCTCTTTGGCCCATTCTCTCCTTTCAGCCCCGGCCCCAGACGTCAGTTTTTCTCCAGCAAATTCAATCTGTTGCATTAGGTGCCAACAGACGGCTTCCCTGCTGAAAGTCAAATAATCATGTCCCTGGAACATGCTGTGTTTATTCATGGTCCATTACTGTAGTTAAACTAGAAACAACTCTAAGAACCTATAGATTTTTTTATTGCCCCTCATAGAAAGATCATGATTTACAGACAGAATCTAAAAAGGCCCAATTAGCTACCCATATCGGAAACAAGAAGAAAACATTTAGCAAGAGACACTTCTTTTGCTTTCTCTTCCATAGTTAAGTGTGACCTTGGAAAAGGCCAGGCATGTCTCCATCAGCCCTAATTGTCAGATTCATAGAAAGAAATGGATTCACATCATGGGATTCTGCTACACCTGTGGCTTATTTCACACCATGTAAGTGAGTACAGCTGCCTAAACCAGAATGTGTACCTTGTTAGGTATATTGGGATAAACTCTCTTCAAATTTCCAGGTTGCTAATGCTTCTCCTAAGTCATTAATCAGTGTAACTTACACATAAATTGCTCCTTTCCCAGCCTTCATATAATAAGAAGGTAGCCTTTGGAATTACCTACTGCATTCCATGGGCTTAAAATCTGGCTGCTCTGGAGAATGGAACAAGGAAAGTGAGAGGGAACTTGTTCTTCACTCCCTTCTCTCCTTCCTGAAAAAAGGCTCACTTCAGAAGTCTCCCAGACACGTGAAGAACTGGATTTTGGTGCAGAATATTTTCTGGGCTTAAAATATAATTCACAGTTGCTATAACTGAATTAGACACTGGTTGCTTCAGAGGGGACAAATTGTATGTTTAAGTTAACTTTTTTTTCAATATTGAAACACAGCTTTATTCACAGACCCTAAAGAGGTATCGAGAGTATTAGCCTCTGTGACATATTTAAATTACATCTCTATTCTTAGTTCAAAAAAGGAATTTGTTTTGTTTTTACTTGTTTTTGTGAGAAAGAGGGGGAGAGAGAGAGAGAAAGCACAAGTAGGGGAGTAGCAGGGAGAGACAGTGAGACACAGAATCCAAAGCAGGCTCCAGCCTCTGAGCTGTCAGCACAGAGCAGGACACAGGGCTCGAACTCACTAACTGTGAGATCATGACCTGAGGCAAAGTCAGACGCTTAACCCCCTGAGCCACCCAGGTGCCCCCAAAAAGTAATTTACGATATAACTGATTTCCTCAAATTGTTTTTATTTTTTTAACTTAGTTTTATTTTTATTGAGATATCCTTGACATGATGCTTTTTAGATGTACAACATAATGGTTTGATATATGTATCTATTGTGAACTAATTGCAACGATAAGTCTGGTTAATATCCATCACCACACATGGTCACAAATTTTTTTTCTCGTGATGAGAACTTTTCAGATCTACTCCCTTAGCAACTTTCAAACATACAATACAGTGTTGTTAACTATAAGATTAAAAAGTAAACTCTGAACAGGACTTGGCATTTACAGCCTCACTTAGAAGGAAATTTCAAGCTGGGTAAAACAAAAGAGAAACAGATTTGGCCCTGGGGTCCAGAGAATGCACCCAGTCACTCCAGCCCTGTGGTTTGCAAGTGCTGAAGGAGTATCTGACCAACTGCGTGAGCTTTAGCACTGCTAGTCCCATGGCCCAAGAGGCCACAGTCCCCTGAACACTTGGACGCATGGTCACCCTCTAAAGGAGCCAAGCAATTTGGCTGCACCTCTGGGACACAGCGAGGACAAGGAGACAAGACTCTATCAGTCAGGACCTTCTAGAACCTGCCACCTCCCTTAATAAAAGTAAGCCAGATAATCTAAAGCTAGTAATGAGGAGAAAATTCCCTGTGAACAGGAGACATCTATCTCCAAAGATTCACATTCCCTTGAAAGATATTCATATTTACCACCACTGGCTCCTGGGCCTGGAAAAGGAAGGAAGTTGGACAGGAAGGGGGAAGAAGGAGGTAAGAAGAGGTGATCTGCCATGGGCCCTAAGCATCTCTGCACATTCTTTGTGGGTAGGCCAAGAAGGCAAGACCCAGGCCATTTCTCAGTGTGTGTCTGCAGCCAGCAACCTTGAGGGATGAGCTAACATCTTCCCCTGGACAAACCAGGCTTGCTTCTGCTTCAGTGCAGCCCCCAGGCTCAATGCTCCTCTCCTGTAAGGCAACCCACTGCAGGTACAGGACGCTGCTGCATCACCTGGGGGGATTTAGTGGGCATGGGGAAGCGAACAAACATCATACAGACACTGCCTGCTGCTTTTGCCATCAGTAACAATGTCCTTTGTCTGACTCTGGAGTCTCTTCTCCCTAGCACCCATGAAACAGTAGCAGGCTCTCTTGTTAGCTTGGAAGCAGGGTTACATCCTCAACCCTACACAGTTCCCAACAGGCACCACCCAATTTTAACATTCTGACTCAGATATTAGCTTTCCTTATAATCTATAGTACAAGTTGGGTCAAGGCCTGAACTAAAAAAGGAAAATAAATACAAAGCATAAAATGAAATGAAACTGTGTTAGATATGCTTGATTGACATTCAATGTGCAGCCCCTACATTTGTTTCTTCTTGAATGACCGTCTAGAAAGCTTTAAAAAAAAAAAACAAAAAAACACATCCCCCAGACTCCCTTGCTGATCAGGTGATTCTGGATGAGAACTGAAGCACTCCTGTGGGTTTGGAAAGGTGGGATGAGTCACAGGCCAGCTTTTTGGCTGTCTTATGCCAGCAAGCAGGTCAGGGAGACATGTTGTTTTTCTGCTTCAGTATTCATTTGTCCAGCTTCTGGGTGTTGAAAGGCAGTCGTAGCACTGGGTCTCCTGAAGTGAATACACCAGAGAAGATCTTTGATTTCTAACCCCACTGCTTCCTCCCCCAGATTGTGACAGATAAACCAGTTTCCCTAGCAGGAAAGATCTACAGTGTTCCAAGAGTCATTCCTGGTCATCCAATCTAGAGATCATTTGTCTGGCCCTTCCAGAGATTTTCTAAGCATGTATCTTTCTGTAGTGAGTCTCTTTCTGCCAAAAGCCCAGAGTGATTTCTCTGTCCTACACTAAGCTAAGATTAATACAGCAGATAGGTGGTTTTTTAAATTATGGCTCACTCATCCACAATTGGAGGCCCCTCTGCCTAGCTCTCAACTCGCCTTTCTAAAGCAGAAGTCCCTTTAGGACCTATGTTAGGGATGACCTTGAACAATCGGTAAACTTCTCAAAGTCGAGATCCAGAGAGCAATGCCAAGAGAAAGCTAGAATTGCTCTCTCCTTCCTCCTTTCTCGTTTCCATTCCCTATCTGAGGACATTTTTTTTTTCCCTAAACGATTGGAAAGATCCATATTCCAGCGGTGACCTGAAGGAGGTGATCATATCCCAGAGCACAGAAGAATAATTAACACAAGATAATATAAAACAACACCCTCACTGCAATGACACACTGTTGAAGCTCCCCTTCAAAGCAGGTAGAATGGCAGCACGTTCTCTCAGTTCTTTACACTTATCTAAAAGACCTGCAGGGGCGCCTGGGTGGCTCAGTTGGTTGAGTGTCCAACTTTGGCTCAGGTCACGATCTCACAGTTCGTGGGTTCGTGACCCGTGTTGGGCTCTGTGCTAACAGCTCGAAGCCTGGAGCCTGCTTCGGATTCTGTGTGTGTCTCTCTCTCTCTGCCCCTCCCCCGCTCATGCTCTGTCTCTCAAAAATAAATAAATGTTAAAAAAATTTTTTTATAAAAGACCTGGAGATCTGCTGTATGACATGGTATCTATAGTCAGCAATAATATATTGTACGCTTAAAATTTTGTTGAGGGTTGGTCTCATTGTAAGGTGTTCTTACCAATAAAATAAAGTTATAAAAAATAGTAAGTGAGGGGTGCCTGGGTGGCTCAAGTCAGATAAGTGGCCGACTCTCAGTTTCCACTCAGGTCATGACCTCACGGTTTGTGGGATCGAGCCCTGCATCAGGCTCTGCACTGCCAACATGGAGCCTGCTTGGGATTCCCTCTCTCCCCCTCTCTCTCTGCCACTCCCCTGCTCTTGCTCTCTCTGTCTCTCTCAAAACAAATAAATGAACTTTAAAATAATGATAATAAATGAAAGACCTGAAGCACTGACGGTTATAAACAATCTGTGGTGTATGTAAGTCCTGCTGTTAGCAAAAGGGAGGCTAGCTTCTGGACAGCGGCATCCTCCCCCGTTTCCCCACCCCCTTCCAAAGGTCTGTTGTCATCTGTGGCAAATTAACACTATTTCATCTTTGTGGTGAGCACATGGGTGTCACTTATACATATGTCATCACAACATGACGCCCCAATTCTAGAAGGCACCATTGTTTTATGCACCACTCAGAAGGAAAAAATGCTTCCAATTAGACTATGACACATGCCTCAATGATGAAAGAGAGAAAAAGAGGGCTCTGTTGCCAAACTGCCTCAGTTTCATTCTGGCTCTGCCCTTTATGCCGGTATGGCCTTGGATAATTTACTAAACCTCTCTGCCTCAGTTTTCAGGCTGGGGTTAATCACAGAATCTATCTCACGGGGTTGTTGTAAGCAGTAAATGACAGAACATCGGCAAAATGCTTCCCTCCAAGAAGTTCTTGGAACCTAACAAACGTCAGGCATTGTTACAGATCTGTATTGCTGTCTCCCGCATTCATCTTAACCGCCTTTTTTCCTCTCTGGTTGTCAGAGGGCAGAGAATCCGAATCTTTTCTTTCATGCAGGCCGCACACTTCTCTAGGATTCATTCCTATCTGGGAAATTATGATCAGACTGATAAAACATCATATACCCTTTAGGATCCGGTATTTGGTTGTTTATGTTTGTTCTGCTTCATTTTTCATCTTTCAACTGTGGGTACCCTTTCCTCATCGGTACCACCACCCCTACTCACAAATTTAGGAAAAGCTCAACAATAATGATCCCTCTTATTTACCATATTAGGGCTGATTACCTATTTTATGTACATTATTTCATTTTCACTCCTCAGTTTAGATTATCAATTCCATTTTAGAAGAGAGAGCTGAGGCTCAAAATGATCGTCAGCTTACCCTAAATCTTTAGGCATAGAAAGTGTGGAGATCCAAAGCCAGATTAGCCACATTCCAAGACCTATGCTTCTGGCTACCTAGCTGTGTTTGCTTGGAAATGTGCTTTACATACATTTTAGGAAGTCATCGTTGATTAAGATGAGGCATGTCTCAGGGCGACTGGGTGGCTCAATCGATTAAGCGTTGGATTTTGGCTCAGGTCATGAACTCACGGTTGTGGAACTGAGCCCATTTTGGGCTCTGCACTGACAGAGCGGAGCCTGCTTGGGGTTCTCTCTCTCTCTCTCTCTCTCTCTCTCTCTCTCCCTCCCTCCCTCCCTCCCTCCCTCCCTCACCCCCCCCCCCTCTCTCTCTCTCTCTCTCTGCCTGTCCCTCCCTCTCAAAATAAATAAGTAATATTTAAAAAGGGCGGGGGGGTGCCTGGATGGCTCAGTCAGTTAAGTGTCTGACTTCAGCTCAGGTCGTGATCTCGCAGTTCGTGAGTTCAAACCCCACATTGGGCTCTGTACTGACAGTGTGGAGCCTGCTTGGGATTCTCTCTCTGCCTCTGCCTCTGCCTCTGCCCCTCCCTCACTCATGCTCTCTCTCAAAATAAATAAAAATAAATTTAAATTAAAAAAAAAAAGGATGAAGCATGCTATTGCTTTTGAGTAAAACTACAAAACAAACCACCCATCAAGGCCTGATCTCTATAATGAGTAGGCCTCATGGTTTTACAGGGCTGCCCAACTGTCCAGTCACTAGCTGTGGTTTCATTCCCAACTCATGACTCCTCCCAACCTTCCCCACATTCCTTCTGTGGAAGGCGGGAGCATGATCATCACCGACAAGGTACCAGAAAGCCCATCCCTCGGAAGACTGCTCCCCACCCCCACCTCCAGTGCATTCCATAGTAAAGCTAAGAAATACCTGGCCAGCCGCTTGTGGTGAGTCAACTGGCCTCCTCTCACAGCCAGTCTTGCAAAAGAGAGGCAAAATCGAACCTAGCTTCCTGAGATCCTGAGTCACAAACGCCCATGGTACACTTCTTTAACTAAAAACACAGAAATGGAAGGGGCTGTGTGGGGATGATCAGGAGCTCAGAGCTCAAACCTCCTTTCCTTACTGGAAAGACACTCTGAAAGAGCTTTCCACAGAGTTCACTCAAGTCCCCTTCTCTCTTCTCTGCCTTTTTCTGTTGTTGTCAATGATATTTTTGATAATTATCTGATTGCGAATAAACTCCAAAAGTCCAGGTTGAAGTGCTATATTATTTTTTTATTGGCTTTGGCATGTGTGCACAGGGGCTTGTTTTTGGCCGACTTCTAGGCTCCATTCCCTTTGGCTGTGATACTCTGACAACTGCTCCGTTTGTCTTATTGTAACTAATGAAGACAAAATGACCCGATACGAGTATAACGTACCACTCAGGCCATCAGGGAAGTGATTTTAAAGGCTTTAGTAATCCATTTGGGGGATCACAAAACCTGCCATCAAGGAATGGGATTTAAATGACAAATGAATTGTCTATCTTTCCCTTTGAAGAAATTAGAGCTATTCGAGGCTAAGTTTAGTTTGCCTAAACTGAGGAATGACCTGACAAATGCCCATGTATATGATAAGGGAGCGCGGGATAAGCTGAGGCCAAAATGCAGGCTAACAGCAACCCCGCCCCCCCCAAGTGGGACATGTATGATATTCCTTGGATACTCCAGGCTGTCCCAAAACAGGAAAGGACAAAAAAAAAAAAAAAGTTAAACTGATAAGAGTCTCCACCAGTTTACCAGAAAAAGGCAATCCCGTCATAGCCTAAAGTCCAGGAACTTCCTACCGTCTTAATGGTAATGCCTTGCGGGGGGGGGGGGGGGGGGGGGGGGGGGGGGGGGGGGGGGGGGGGTGGGTAACAACCTTAGCTTGACAATGGCTAGGCCTCCAGTAAGTGTTTAGCATGTGAAAGTCTCTTTGGAAACTCCCTCTAGACTTTATCTCCCACCCCCCAACACTAGCAGTGTGGCTCTTCCGGCCCTTGTCCCCATGCTTTAGTAAAATCACCTTTTTGCACCAAAGACATTTTCAAGAATTCTTTCTCGGTCACCGGCTCTGGATCCCATGAACCGTCCATCGCCCTAAAACTTCATCATATACAGTGGAAATATAACATCTAAACGTGGCAATCTTTTCCCCTTCTTTCAGTTGGCTTTCTTTGTGAAATTTCACACCAGAGGAAAAATGTGATTTTTCAAGCAGAAAAGAACTATTGTGAGAGTTAGCTCATTTTGGACCCAGGATGAATTTTAAGCCCCAGAGAAGAAACTGAAATATGCTTTAAGGAGAAATAATACAGGTAAGCGAAAATATACATTTTCTCTCCATATTATGTTCATCCTTCTTCAGTCTTCCCTAAAGAAAAATATCTTTGGGAAGAAAAATCTGAAACCCTGAAGACAATTTTTACTAGTCTTAGAAAATGTCTTTTCATTAATATATTTTACACACATAACAAGAAAGCAAAACTGAGAATAAGCAAAGTAATCCAAACTATCAAAAACCTAACAAAATTAGCTCCCTTATATGCCACCAAGACAGGAGCTTATCTGTCTCCTGCAATTTGAAGACAAAGATCTGATTTCCTCTAAGTGCAAGGCCCAGGAGGGAAACACTGCATGCATGATGAAGGGTCTGCGTTGAACCCCAAAGAATAAGCAGAATTTGCACATGTGTGCGTGCACTAGCCTCTGAGACAGAGCAGCCCTTGAAGAGGGAGATTAAAAAAGGAACACTTTGGGGCGCCTGGGTGGCTCAGTCGGTTAAGCGGCCGACTTCGGCTCAGGTCACGATCTCGCGGTCCGTGAGTTCGAGCCCCGCGTCGGGCTCTGGGCTGATGGCTCAGAGCCTGGAGCCTGCTTCCGATTCTGTGTCTCCCTCTCTCTCCGCCCCTCCCCCGTTCATGCTCTGTCTCTCTCTGTCTCAAAAATAAATAAAACGTTAAAAAAAATTTTTTTTTAAAAAGGAACACTTTTGGAGCGCCTGGGTGGCTCAGTTGGTTAAGTGCTGGACTTTACCTCAGGTCATGATCTCACAGTTCATGGGTTCGAACCCTGTGTCAGGCTCTGTGCCAACAGCTCTGATCCTGGAGCACACTTCAGATTCTGTGTCTCCCTCTCTCTCTGCCCCTCCCCCACTCGAACTCGCTCACGCTCTCTCTCTCAAAAATAAATATTAAAAAAGAAAGAAAGAAAGAACACTTTTGGGCACCAGTGGTATTGTTGTGGGATCCAGAACACATGAGGGGGATAAACAGGAAGTAAGAAAGGAAAGCTGGTCACCGCCAACTAAGAAGGATAGCCTCTATTCCATAGACCACAGAAAGTCATTGAAGGTTTCTAAGCAAAGCAGTGACAGGATTAAGCAGAACTTTATGAAGATGAATTTCTTAGGAAGTGGTGGGTGGGACTGGAGTGGGAAAGAGACTGTAGGTAGAAAGACCACTCCCAAAGCAACTAGGATAGTACAGGCAAAACCATGACCTTGGGTTCCAATAAGTAAGGACCAGGAATTAGACCGCTGTTGTTTTATGACATGGGATCCGTGACACCAGATTGGAGGGATCTTGGGAATTGTGTAGCCAAAAATTTACAAACCTATGGCCAAACCAGGCTGATGATAAAGCCTACATATATATGTGTGTGTATGTGGGCTTTACACACACATATATATTACACACACACACACACACACACACACACACATACACACACATATATATTTCAGTTTTCAGAGTTCGATGCCAAAACTATTCTAAACTTGACATGTTTCAGATGAAAGATCCAGATTTCTGCATTCTGGATATTTGCCATTTGCCATATTGGGTTCCAGGCCCTCAGTTACCTGCCTGGCCTGTATGAGCCTCTTAGTTTGAGATCTCTTGATTTAGGCCAATTCCTGTCCTGCCACCCCTACCCCAATCTCGAAGATGAAGGAACTTCTTTCAAGGAAAGTTTCAAGGAACTTTCCAAGGAAAGTGATTTTCCTAAAGCTTCACCTGCAAAGGGTGGCAAAGTCAATGAGGAATGACATGGGACAGTGACGGTTTTACTTTGTACAGCAGCTTGAAATATATGGTCTTGTTCCTCACAGCTCTAAAAGGTAGACATCATTACACCCAAAACTAATGCAACATTATGTGTCAACTATACTTCAATTTAAAAAAAACAAAAACAAAAATAGAAGCAGGTAGACATCACTATCCCCATTTCATAGAGGAAGCAAAGGGTTGAGAGAGAGACTAGGTAATTTGGCCAGAGCCACATGGCTGATCAGCAGTGGAGACAATGTAAATCCAGATCCATCCTAGACCTTTTGTTACACAATTAGTGTGAGATCCTGGAGGCAGACAAACCTACTTAAAATTTGGCCAGGCCATTGACTGGCTGTGAGACAGCGGGGATGTTACTCAACCTGAGTTCAGCTTTTTGGTCTCTAAACTGACATGAACATGTATCCAACAGCAGCTAACACACAATAGGAATTACAGTTCCTATATATTGATCCTATATGTATATTACAGTTCCTATACATTGCTTACTTGGGCGGGATATTGTGCTATGTTCCATACTCCATGATAAAATGAACGCTGTTATCCACGTTTCGATGGGAAAAAAACTGAGTTTTGGCGCAGGTCATGATTTCACGATTTTGTGGGTCCAATCCCCGCCATTGGGCTCTGTGCTGAGAGCACAAAGCCTGCTTGGGATTCTCTGTCTTCCTCTCTCTCCACCCCTCCCTTGCTCATGCTCTCTCTCTCAAAATAAATAAATAAACATTAAAAAAAAAGAAGAAGAGGAGGAGGAGGAAGTTTGGACACAGACAAGAACAAAGGGAAGACCAAGTGAGGACACAGGGAACAGGAACATATGGATGGCCACCTATAAACCAAGGAGAGAGGCCTCAGAAGAAAATAATCCTACTGACAACCTTGATCTCCAACTTCTAGCCTTAGAACTATGAGAAAATAAATCCCTCTTGTTTAAGCCACATAGTCTGTGCCACTTTGTTATGCCAGCCCTAGAAAATTAATACAAAAATTGTTTTTTTAAGATAAATATTTTAAAATTATAATAGCTAGTAACTTATTTTAAAATTCATTATTTTTAAAAGTTTATTTATTTATTTTGGAGAGAGAGCAAGTGAGGGGTGGGGGGGAGCACATGCATTAGTGCACATGAGCAGGGAAGGGGCAGGGAAAGAAGGAGAGAGAGAATCCTAAGCAGGCTCCATACTATTAGCACAGAGCCCAACCCAGGGCTCAAACTCATGAATTGTGAGATCATGACCTGAGCCAAAATCAAGACTCAGATACTTAACCAAGTGAGCCCCCAAGGCATCCCTAAAGTTCAATCTTAAATAAGTTTCAGGATTAAAAAAAAAAGTTTCAGGATTTTAACTATTTCTGACAATAAGGAAAAGTAGTTAAAACCTTTCATGATTCACTTCTCAGAATAAATTAAAAGGAAATTACTTGTGGGGCACCTGGGTGGCTCAGTTGGTTGAGCGTCTGACTTTGGCTCAGGTCATAATCTCACAATTTGTGAGTTCAAGCCCTACCTCGGCTTACTACTGTCAGCACAGAGCCTACTTCGGATCTTCTGTCCCCCTCTCTCTCTGCCCCTCCCCCATTCTCTCTCTCTCTCTCTCTCTCTCTCAAAAATAAAAATTTAAAAAATTTAAAAAAAAGGAAATTACTTGAGGAAAAACCCATGGTGCCTGTCAATCAGAGGATGTAGTCTCATAAAGCGTGTTTTAATGCATCAGAAATGTTACAATGATTGACCGGAAAAAAATACTGTGATGTAGGACATATTAAAAAATAAAAGCAATTTACATCAAAGTAATGTAATCCATAAGTAAACAATTTAAAAGAAGAAGGAAAGTCAAATAGATGTGCCAAATTGGAAAAGAAATGAAATATAGTATACCTGTGTCTAAAATAGAGATGCTAAAAAAGAAAGAAAAGAAAAGAAAAGAAAAGAAAAGAAAAGAAAAGAAAAGAAAAGAAAAGAAAAAGAAAGAAATGCTTATCACAAATCTTAGAACCTCCCTAGGATCCAAAAGTATATAAGCATCTGGAATGATCTGGAAAAAATCTGGAAAAAAGTGACAAACCCCTAACAATCAAGTGGTAACGTTATCAATGCATCCAGTTTCTCCCCACTTCAGGCTTCTCAAACTGGGGCTATGCGTCCCCAGAAGCACTGGGCAGCCTGCTAGTAATAAAGCAAAATGATAAACATGGGCATCTTTCTAGAAATTCATCTTTATTAAATTTTGGAAATAATATGATAAACAGAGATACATTATAGGATAGAAAGAAGAACTCATATGTTATTTAAATAAACAACCCTTTTAATAAATGCAATGCTTGCTTAAGGTTACTTAGGGCTACTGGCATCCCAGACTCCCAGGGGTATGCAGCCCCCTCCCTTCGGCCAGGCCACATTTATTAAAAAGTTTAAGAAATGCCTTTATCTGATGCCAGTTTTATCCTCAGGAGAGGCGCCTTTGATTTAGAGGGCTCCAGAAAAAAAATATCTCAATCAATCAGTTTGAAATTCTCTTAATTTTGTCTACACAACTCTGTTTCAAATAAAACATGCTAGAGGAATTATGCTATTAGGCATTCACACTTGAGAATAGATTACATCATATATTTTCTCAATACCTGAAACTAATTATATTTAGAACTTGGAGGTAGAGGGAAAGACATCTAATAGTCAGGGTTTCCCTGGGGAAAAAAGTTGCCAACGCTATTGGTTAGTTTGATGGGACTGTTTACCAAAATTTGGCAAAGTATGGGGAAGCCATTAGGGATATGAAGTACCCTGAGGGTGGTAACAATGGGATGCCACACTATTCCCACAGCAGGCCTGAAGAAGCAGGGCACAGACAGCTTTCAAAAGTTGGGCATATGGAGGCTCCTCAAAAAATTAGAGACAAAGTTACCATATGATCCAGTAATTCCCTCCTGGATATTTACCCCCCAAAAATGAAAACACTAATTCAATATATGTTTATTATTATTCAATAATATGTTTATTGCAGCATTATTTACAACAGCCAAGATATAGAAGCACCCCAAATATCCATCAATAGATGAATGGATAAAAAAGATGAGGTGTATATGTATATATATTATGGAATATTACTCAGTCACAAAAATGAATGAGATTGTGCCATTTGCAACAACATGGATGGATCTTGAGGGTATAAGGCTAAGTGAAATAAGTAAGTCAGAGAAAGACAAATGCCATAGTAGTTCGCTCATATGTGGAATTTAAGAAACAAAAAGGAAAAAAGAGAGGAAAAAAAACAACAAAACTCTTAAACACAGAGAACAAGCTGGAGGTTACCAGAGGGGATGAGTGGCTGGGGGGAGGTGACTGAGGGGAAATAGGTAAAGGGGATTAAGATACACTTATCATGATGAGCACTGAATAATGTAATAATGTATAGAATTATTGAATCATTATATTTCATATGAAATATATGAAACCTGAAACTAAGTAACAATGTACCAGCAACTAATATACACTGTACGTCAATTATACTTCAATTACATATAAATATATAATATATATAAATAATATATATATTTATATATATTTAGTTATATATATTTAGTAATATTTATATATATTATATATTATAAATATATATTATATATATTATATATATTTAGTAATATTTATATATATACATATATATTTAGTTAGTTAGAGAGAGAATGTTACAAAGCATGCCACAAGATGGGAGCTGTTGCCTTCGGTGCATGGACAAAGTCAGTCTACAGTGACCCTGCAGAGAAAAAACTGGGAAATAAACCCAGTCTTGGGTCCTCCCTCCTCTGCCAGCCTCTGACCTCCGGCTGATTGGAGGCCATCGGAAGCCGATAGCCAGGGAGCCTGCTGAAGCTATCTATACTACAAGTCAGCCTCCAAGGCACAGAGTGCAGGAAAGTGAAGAGTTGATCTGGAAGGAGAAACGGGTGTCCAGCATGCAAGGACTGAATGGGAGGACTAAATGGGCAGGGAAGTGCTGGCAGGGGAGTGGAAGGGCTAAAGACGGAAAGGACTGAAAAAGCTTAAACAATGAAAGACCTTGGATTCTGTTTCCAAAAACTTAAAGCTTTGGGACACCTTGGTGGCTCAGTCGGTTAAGCATCTGGCTCTTGATTTTGGCTCAGGTCGTGATCTCACAGTTTCAGGAGTTCGAGCCTTGCATCGGGCTCCGGGCTAACAGCGCAGAGCCTACTTGGGATTCTCCCCCTCTCTCAGCTCCTCCCCACTTGCATTCTCTCTCTCTCTCTCTCTCTCTCTCTCTCTCTCTCTCTCAAAAACAAACAAACAAACAAACAAATGTAAAGCTTTAATGTTAAAAGGGGATTTAGAAAATATGGATGGTAGGTAGGTTTCTGTTTAAAGTACAGAAGAACCTTACAGATACTAGAGGTGAATGTGCCACATGACAAGGCATAGTCACATGTGGTGAACAATCACAGTCTCCCGGCCGGCCGCAGTGACCGCTCCAAGCATAGGCATGGGACCAGTAGGACAACTGGAATCCTTCCCTGGACTTGTATAAACTGAGGCTGAGGACCATCTCTCCTTTTGTATCACCACAATGGAATGTTGAAAGTCTGGCACTGCCTGAAGCCATGTCCCATGCCACATGGAAAATTCCAACCTGCAGCGGTAGAGAATGAGGCCATGCACAGTGCAGAGTGAGGGAGAGAGAGAGAGAAAAAGTCCCGACAGTATAAACTGAGTTATCTGTGAGGTTAGTGCATTCATTCTGTCCTGTCCTTTTATGTAAGGCAATAAATTCCCTCCTTTAACAGACTGATTTGAACTGCGTTTCTGTTACTTATGATCAAAAGAATCCTGACTCATATATTCCCTATATTATTGGTTGCATTGTGTCTCCCCCTGCCCCACCCCCCAAAAACTATACATTGAAGTCCTAGCACCCAGCATCTCAGAATATGACCTTATGTGGATATAGGATCTTTACAGAGGTAATCAAATTAAAATGAAGTCATTAAAATGGGCCGCAATCCAGTACAATTGATTTCCTATAAAAAGGTGAAATTTGGAGACAGATGTATACAGACAAAACACCACGTGAAAAATCATGTCAGGCTGCCACAAGCCAAGAACCAACCAAAAGGAGAAAGGCCTAAAAAGAGACTTGCCTTACAGCCCTCAGAAGGAACCAACACTGCCAACACCATAACCCAGACTCCTAGACAATATATTTCTGTTATTTAAGCCACTCAGTTTGAGGTACTTTGTTTTTGTTTTATTATTTCAAAAGAGAGAAAGAGCAAGTGGAGGAGGGCAGAGGGAGAGAGAACCCTGGAGCTCAGCACGGGGCTCAAAGCCACAAAACCATGATATCATGACCTGAGCCAAAACCAAAAGTCCAGTGCTTAACTGACTGAGCCACCCAGGTTCCCCAAGGTACTTCGTCAACAGCAGCCCTAGCAAAACTAATACACTCCATAACTAGGATGTGGTTAGAAAGACTTTGTACATAGAACTGAACAAGATGATTTCCAAATTCTTCCAGCTCAGAGATGTGATCACTTCAGATATGGATAATTAGCCCACAAGACCCAAAAGTTGAGTCTCTTCCATTGTAAGTGGCATATATATAGCTCTTAATTCAGAGACTGCCTCATAGCCCTCCCCAAGACCCTACACCTAACACTGTCAGTCAGCCATGCAGCATTTACAGAAGATTTGTTACTTATATTCATTAAGTACAAACACCAATAAGAAAACAAAAATAATAGAAATTGGGGGGGGGGGACGGTCCTTGTGAATTATATGGAGAAAATATAGTATACATGCATAAAGCAACTTATATAAGGCAAACTTATGGAAGAGTACAAACCAATATCCATGATTCATCATTTCTAGTGAAGCATCATTAGAGACTCCCTCTGCCCTCATCCACTATTGAGACAGAATCTATAGAAATCCCACTTCTAAGCATTTTAAGTAGAATAAAAATGAACAC
The DNA here is from genome assembly GCF_018350195.1 of Panthera tigris. Classification (NCBI taxonomy): domain Eukaryota; kingdom Metazoa; phylum Chordata; class Mammalia; order Carnivora; family Felidae; genus Panthera; species Panthera tigris. The sequence goes on from NC_056676.1 coordinate 20,241,718, forward strand.
TCCCCTGTAAGAGGGCAAAATCTTTGTTTAAATTATTCTACAATGGGGACCTACACAGCTCCCCAAATATGAAATCTAATTAGAAAATTGGAAAAATTAGGGGTGCCTGGGTGGCTCATTTGGTTAAGCATCCAACTTCAGATCAGGTCATGATATCACAGTTTGTGAGTTCAAGCCCCGCATCAGGCTCCAGGCAGACAATGTGGAGCCTGCTGGAGATTCTCTCTCTCCCTGCCCCCCTCTCTGCCCCTCCCTGCTCATGCTCTCTCTCTGTCTCTCAAAATAAATTGAAAAAAAAACAAAACAAAACAAAACAAAAAAAAAACCTGGAAAAATTCAACCAATACCAAATTTTTTATTATCTTCAAATTGCTGACTTGGGAGACTCCATACTTATTGCAACAATGCATTTATTGGTCATTTGGAATTTGTATTAGTCAGACAACCAAATCCAGTGTTGCTAGTTGAAGTAGTAAAGAATTTATTAGAGAGTGTTAGCCACATTATGGAATCTCCAGGAGAGTCAGGGAAACAGAGTTTGGTATGACACAGCCAGAAACAATATCTGGAAATAGGCCTAGGGGAATGTCCTGGCCAGAATTCCAATGCTGCCCCTAACGTTACTTCACACCTCCGACTTTAGGGATCAGAACCTTGAATCTTTGCCAGAACTGCCCCCAGAAGAACCAGATACCTCCACTCCTGTCCTTGCAAGGAGAACTCATCTCCCTGCCTAACCACTGCCCCCAGGGGCTTTCTCTTCCTACCACAACCCTTGTTCAATCTCCCTGTTTGGCAAAACCAACCACAGGTGGGTTCCCAAATGCAAAAGAGTCCAGGAAATGTATATGGTAGCTTCCTAGCCCTTTCCATATAGGAAAGCGTACAAGAAGAGTGAGCCAAGCCACAGTATCTGCCACAAAATTACCTTCAGAACTAGTCTGCCAAACATAGGAGAAAACTATGTATGTCTTTTATAGCCACACACAGTTTTGACCAAAAACAAAACAAAACAAACAAACAGGGAACCTTAGTGGGTTTGGTTGGACACTTTATTTGCATTATTGGCTCTGAAAATCTTTCTTGTCTCCAAAGGATATAATCCAATGCCAGATTCTGATAGTACCCACCATTGATGGCATTCGAAAGATACTATAAGAATAAGATGGTTCTTTGTGCTACTAGAACGAAACTTTTTTCCAAAAGATTCCACAAAAAGTTTGAGCAATGGTGGCCATATTGGAAGCCATGTTTAGTGTCCCAAAGATCCTACTTTAAAACACTCATCAGGACAGAGACATTATGAAATTTTGCTTTTTAATCAATCCTCTTTAGTGATAGACATTCCTCATTGGAGTCACGCTCCAACTGGCGTTACTCCTCGAAGGAAAATTGCCAAAATACCTGACAGCGAGCAAAGCCCAAACCACCTGGATTCCTGCCAGAAATCTTACAACTATCAACCTCCTAAGAAGTCTCTGGTTAATTGGTCTTCCAAGCAATAGCACTGCCATGACTCAATACCTAGAAGGTCTCTTATAAAACAAGCATGCTTCAAAAAATGACATTGCTATTTTCCCCTTTGGTTGAATTGGCCTCTTTTTAAGATTCTCATGACCTAAAATCAAGTCTTAATCTATATATTCCACTGTATAGTCTTAGACAGTATTTAGAGTTTGTGCACCTTTGCTCTGCCAATACAAAATTCTGGGCCAGATCCCAAACCTTACTCAGAGTTCAGACTTAGTTCTCCTTTTAGGCAACAGAATTCTCTTCATAGATGCATCGGTGAGTGATTTTAGTTTTTATTTTTAGTGTTCACATATTAATTTTTGTAGGTACCCATAAAATTTATATTTGGGGGAAAATTAGAAGAAATGAGGATTATTTAAATTGTACTACTTTAAACAATTTAGGAACCATTTTGTGAATGTGATCTTATCTGTAAATGACACCGCATGTCCACCAGGACCAAGAGGGAGGTGAATCAAAGAGCCACAAGTCATGACTTCCTGCTGTATACACTCATTCCAGCCATCCCACTCACTTCCCGGGAACACCATGCTGTTTCGTCTTGCAAGCTTTTCCGATTCCACTGAGCATATCATGGCAATGTTACTTTCGTACCCACAATGCCCCCAACCCGTTGTAGATTCCCAGGCATACCAGGGCACAAGAACCCTAAAGAAATGACAGGCCTCAGAGACAGGTGAACTACGAATCTAATGAAGTGGAGCCTCAGAAGCCTCTCACCTGCCTGAGTCCTAACGATATCCTAGAACGTCTCTATACACGTGTTCACATGTTCATAGGTTTTTATAAAATTTGCAAAGGTAAGATGTTTTAGCTGCAATCCATGAAGACTTTGGTCTCTTCCCAATCTAACTTCCTCTTTTATCTGTTAGCATTGGCATTTGTGGGATCCAACTAAGGGGAAATAGGACTGGGGAGTCATTTCTTTTGTACGCTTTTCTGATTCACAGTTGCCTCCATGCATGTTTACACTGAGGCTAGCTATCTCAGAACAAGGATAGCATCCAGGAATACAGATAAAGCACACTATACCCACTCACTCAAAATCAGGACCCAAAAATTATAGTGCCAGAGGTTACACTGTGATATCATGCCCACCAAGTTACAGAGAGTGGAGTAAGAAATAAGTTTTGAGGGGCATCTGGGTGGCTCAGTCAGTTAAGCATCTGACTTCAGCTTAGGTCACGATCTCATGGTTCGTGAGTTCGAGCCCTGCGTCAGGCTCTGGGCCGACAGCTCAGAGCCTGGAGCCTGCTTGAGATTCTATGTCTCTCCCTCTCTGCCTCTCCGCTGGTCACGTTTTGTCTCCCTCTCCTTCAAAAATAAACAATAAAACTTTTTTAAAGAAATAAGGTTTGACATATTCTATATTTGTCAGAGTTCTCCAGAGAAACAGAAAAAAATAAGAAATTGATAGATAGATAGATAGATAGATAGATAGATAGGCAGGCAGGCATGGAGATCTACAGAGAAAAAGAGATTTATTATAAGGAATTGGCTCATGCAACTCTGAAGGCTGAGAGTCTCCATGTCTACAATCGGCAAGCTGGAAACTGAGGAGAGCCAATGTGGATAAGTTCCAGTCTGAAAGCCAGCAGACTCAAGACCCAAGAGGAGCCAATTTTTCAGTTCAGTCCAAAGGCAAAAAAAAATACCCATGTCTCAGCTCAAATAGTCAAGTGGAAAGATTTCCCTTAGGTCTTCCATTGATTGGATAAGGCCCACCCACATTGAAGAAAGCAGCCAGCATCACTTAGTCTACTGATACAAACCTCAATCTCACTCAGAAACACCCTAACAGATACACCCGAAATAATGTTTGGCCAAATGTCTGGGTGCCCAACGGCCCAGTCAAACTGACACATTAAATTAAACATCACACACACCAAGCCAGAAAATCCTGCCAAACCTTAAAACTCACATATGATGGAATCTTAGTAGAGATTTTCCCATATTTGACAACAGTCCTAAAATTTATATAACATTACCCGTAATGAATTATGAAACTGAAACAAACTTTTCTGAACTATCCACAAAGAAAAAAAAGTATCAAAAATGGATGTCTGATAGTTTATTTTTCTGGATTAATTTTTATGTCTGTGATAACTTGCCAGCTTTTTAAAACTTGTAATTTGTTGTGATTTCTTTTTCACTCTAAGTAAACATCCTTTTGCATATCTAATTTTGTGTTTGTAATTTTATATTCTTTTTATTATAGATGGTATCTGACATTGCTTAAGGCCCATGAAGCCTGTCACTTAGCAAGCCTACATCTTTCCATAGAATTGGCAACCCTGACTGCACATTATAATCAACTGGGGAGCTTTTCAAAAGAGTAATACCTGGGCCCCAAATAGACCAACAAAATGGGGATCTCTGAAAATAGGGTTATGGTATTTTCCCAAAGTTCCTCGGTTGACTATCGTATAGCCAAGTTGAAAAGCACTATTCTACATAATCTCTTCATATTACAGACGATGAGACAGAGGCCCAAGGTGAGGCTGAAGTCATGAGTCACTCAGCTAGTAAGTGGTCCTAAGCCCAGAGCGGAACACAACACTGGCCCATCTCTTCCTTAACCGTAGGAATGATCACAAATAATATGATTGTAGATTACCAGTAGTGCTCACTCACAAAAGGTTGCTGGCCAGGGATACCAAGGGATGAATGTTTTAAAATCCTTCAGTAGAAGCGTACTGTTTACATTCAATTTTTATTCTGCTCTGGCAGAGCTATTAAGCCCACTGAATAGTCTGGAGACAAAGGGTAGAGGATGGGGGTTATAATCAGTCTTAAAACTACTGAGTTGATTTAAATGTCAAGGTCATGCCAGACTAAAAGCTCCTAAATATAGGTGTTCTATTTTAAGCAAAATAGTTCATTCTGTTTCCATAGCTTCATGTAAAGTTTGTCCTACATTTTTATTTTTTTAAGGCCTTATGTAGGCCCTATTATTTAGATAACAAAAGTCACTAATACATCCTAGGACTTTAATTTCCATTTAAATGCTTAGAGAGAAATCATAACCACCTCTCTTTCCTTGGATTTCCATGGTTGGGAATCACTGGACCTGAGCGATCTTTAATAGCCTTTCCAGCATAAAAATTGTTTCATTCTATAAAATAATACAAGCCTATCATTTCCTTGGTGTTATCACTATGACTCAGAATTTACCAAGAGTTTACGACGGGTGGGCAGAGATTTTTGTTGTTTTCTTTTTTTTACAGTTGGTATTTTTACACGGTTTTATATGGTTCCTTTACTGCACATAACGATTTTAAATACTTTAATGTACATTGAATTTTAGTCATTAATCTCAGAGTGTCTCACTTTACAATCTGTCTTAGAATCTTACGTGTGTCTGTCTTGTCTCCACAATGAGATTGTAAACCTTCCACTTTACATCTACCTAAATATCAAGCACCTAAAATAGATGGTCTATAAATATTTGTCAGATTGAATAAAGAAAAGCCCCAATTTTTAAAACTATTTATAAAATTCTCTCTTAAGGCCACTTCTTAAGACACCTTTATAAAGTGAACAACAGTCTACAATTAATGGAGACATCACCCCCATCTTAGTCCATTTGGGCTGCCATAATCCTATACCATAGACCCAATGGCTTATAAACAACAAATTTATTTCTCACTGGAGGCTATATAGTCCAAGATCAAGACACCAGGAAATCCAGTGTCTGTTGAGAGCCCACTTCCTGGTTCATACAAGGCTGTCTTCTCATTGTGTCCTCATGTGGTGGAAGGAGCAAGAGGGCTCTCTGGGGTCTCTTCCATAAGGGCACTAATCTCACTCATGAAGGCTCCACCCTCATGATATAATCACCTCCCAAAGGCCCTGCCTCCTAACACCATCACATGGAGCATTAGGTTTCAACATACGAATAACTGGGGGTGGGAGGGGCACCTAGTAGCTCAGCTGGTTAAGTGTCTGACTCTTGATTGTGCCTCAGGTTATGACCTCACGGTTTGTGAGAGGGAACCCCGAGTCAGGCTCCATACTGTTGGCACACAATCTGCTTGAGATTCTCTCTCTCTCCTTTTCTCTCTGCCTCGCCTCCGCTCATGCTCTTTCTCTCTCAAAATAAATAAATAAACTTTAATAAAAAAAGAAGAAAAATAAATTGGGGGTGAGAGGGACACATACATTCTATAGCACCACTAAACTAGTCACCTGAGAGTTATGGTTGGTTTTCACTCTTCCGTAACCCCTGCTCTCGCCCAAGCAGCATTACCCCTACACCTCTCCGCACCCTCAATACCTCTTATCGGTCATTAAATTTCCTTTCCTCCTACTGCTACCTCTGTCTAGGTTCTCCTAATCTCTCCAGCGCCATGGCAGTAACTACCTAAACCTTCCCTTCTCCTGCTGCACCCTCCAATCTTTTTCAGTACTGCTAGATACTTCTCTCTAAAGTAAAAGCCCCTTCTTGTCACACTCTCCACTCCAGCCTCCCCACAAACTCCAGTTTGCTGAGAGTGGAGAATAAAGTTGTCCTCCATGTAGTAGTCTCCTTCTTCTGTTTCAACAGCAACTCAATATTCCACACACCAGTATCTCCCATGTCACAGCCATGTTAAGGTATTGTACTTGTAGTTCGTTAAACTCTTGCGTAAGTTTTGTCCTTTCTAGACTGTTCTTCTCCCCACTGTCTACTTAATTAACCTGTTGACGTCCTTTAAGACACAGATCAGCATTGCCTCCTCTCGGAAGCTTTTCTGACAGCAACTCTTCCAGTAACCACAAAGGGTTGACCACACCCTCCTTATTCCATCAACATGTATTATACATACTTTGCATGATACTTTATTTTCTCTTGTGTTTGCACTCCATTTCCCATTGACATTGATAAAGCAGATGCCATAGCAGCCAGAAGGTGACATTGATAAAGCAGATGCCATAGCAGCCAGAAGGATAAAAGGGAAGTTAAGTAATTAACAAGTCCTAAAAGACCAGGGCAGAAAGAAGGAGGCTTTTGGGAAAAAAAAAAAAAATCACCATTCTTTTAAACATGGTGGAAGGGGTGCCTGGGTTAAGCATCCAACTTTGGCTCAGGTCATCTAGGGTTCCCAGGTTCGAGCCCCACATTGGGCTCTGTACTGACAGCTCAGAGCTTGGAGCCTGCTTCAGATTTGGTGTCTCCCTCTCTCTCTGCCCCTGCCCCCACTCATGCTCTGACTCTCTCTGTCTCTCAAAAATAAAAAATAAAACAAACGTTAAAAAAATTTAATGTGGCATGAGCAGGGAATCACGAAAACATGGGAAAATATCCTTTGAATTTGGCAATTAGGAGTGATGGCAGGGGAAATGAAAGAAATTAAACTCAGCTCCATTCATTGTGCCCATTCTTGTGAGCAGTGCCCATAGTCGAACTGATGAAGGAAAAGGCTGAAACTCATGTCTGAAACGGATCCCCAGGGATTATCCGTTAACGTTCATTAGCGCGGCAAAGTGAGAGCTGGGTACACTGTATAATAAATAGTGGAGTCGTGCACAGTCTCAAATCATTTTTTCTGTGCTAGGAGGACTGCCTAGGCAGCTGTAAGGATCAGTTTTTGAATCATGTGAGGAGAAAATGTCACGATCCCATAGTAATGATAGAGCAACAAAGGAAAATGATCTCTCTTGGCTGTGTTTAAAGGGCTAACGGTGCCCTTTGGCTCTATTTCATTCCAGAAATTATACCCTCATGATAACTACCAAGCAGCCCCAAACAAAGGAACCCTATTTTCCATTCTTCATCTACTCTTACTCCAATCCGCAGGGGCAAAAATAGAATACTGTTGTAATACTGGTCGTAACAGGGAAGAGAATGCCTCAAGCAAGAACATCTGTGGAAGAAATATATTACATTTAGATTATAAAAATCACACTTAGTGGTTTATACAGCACAGGCAGAAATAACACCATATTTTAACAAAGGCAAGTGGCACTAACCATGTTTAAAGCAAAGCTTTAAATGATACAAATGAATGAATGTTGATTAAGAAAGAAATATCCCAGGGCACCTGGGTGGCTCAGTTGATGAAGCGTCTCTTGATTTCAGCTCAGGTCGTGATCTCATGGTTCCTGGAATTGAGACCTGCATCCAGCTCATGCTGACAGAGCGGAGCCTGCTTGAGATTCTCTCTCTCCCTCTCTCTCTGTCTCTGCCCCTCCCCGCCTTGTGTGTGCACGTGCTCACTCTCTCTCTCTCTCTCTCTCTCTCTCTCTCTCTCAAAATAAATAAGCATTAAAAAAAGAAAGAAATTTCCCACATGATTCGGTCTTCATTTTAATTAAGAGCATCACCAGCAGGTAAAAAGCAAAGTTTTCACTAATTTTTCAGAATAATGATTATGATTACTGCATTATCAAAGTAATATCCCAATTAACACTTTAAACAGTGAAAAGCAAAATTGTGAAAAGATTTTACAAACTCTTAGGTCCCTTTGTAAATGGTTCCTAGACATTTAGACATGGATAAATGGTAACAATTGCAAAACCCAACACACAATGTTATGCTCTCTGTATCTTTAGGGCCTACAACCATAGAAATAAGTCAAGTGGTTTCAAGTGAAGATTCAAATTTAAATTTTTCATTTTGGTCAACTAATATTTGACAAGGGAGCCAAGAATACTCAATGGGAAAAAGACAGTCTCTTCAGTAAATGGTGATGGGAAAACTGGATATTCACATGCAACAGAATAAAACTAAACCCTTGTCTTACAGCAGTCACAAAAATTAACTTAAAATGGATTACAGACCTAAGTGTAAGACCTGAAGCCATAGAACTAAAAAAGAAAACCAAAACATTAGAAAAAGCTCTTTGATATTGATCTTGGCAGTATTTTGGACATGACACCAAAAGCATAAGCAACAAAAGCAAAAATAAACAAGTGGGGTTACCACAAACTAAAAAATTTCTGCACAACAAAAGAAACCATCAACAAATTGAAAAGGCAACGTATGAAATGGGTAAAAAATACTTGCAAACCACATATCTGATAAGGCGATAATATCCAAGATATATAAGGAACTCACACAATTCAAATTTGACTAAAAACTGGGCAAAAAACTTGAATAAACATTTTTGCAAAGAAGACATACAAATGGCCAACAGGGGATGGAGTTAGAGGGGTGTAGAGCGCCATCGGGGCCACGCTCTGAGGACAGGAAAATGATGGCCTTAGGGTCACAGCACTCACTTTATGAGGCCTTCTATGGGTGTCGTGCTGTACGAAGGTGGCCACTGGCTGACCCTGTTGCGGCACCGTGGCTTATCGGTACCTCATGAAGGCTTTCCGTGCACAGCGGGTTACCAGTGAGAAGTTGTGCAGAGCCTAATATGAGTTTCATTTCCAAGCTGCCACCTGACTCTGCCTGCCACACAGCATTTGAGAACACGTGGCCCTTCATCAGAAATTTCATGGCAAGGGTGAGCGCTCAGGGAGGAGTCTGCTGGCTTGGTGGGTCTCAAGTTGCCCCAGCAGCATGGAGGGAACGGCTGGGAGCCATAAGCATGGAGAGATTCCTTGGATGCTGCCTTCATACAAGAATTGAATCATTCCTATCAATATGTATTTATCATTAAATTTTTAAGTTTAAAAAAAATGGCCAACAGGTACATGAAAAGGGGCCCAACGTTACTAATCATCAGAAAATGCAGATTAAAAATACAATGAGATATATCACCTATGCCTTTTAAAATGGCTATCCTCAAAGAGCAGAGATGTGGTGTTGGATGTTAACCAGACTTATTGTGATGATGATTTCACAATATATGCGTATTTCCAATCATTACGTTGTATACCTGAAATTAATACAATGTAATATATATCAATTATATCTCAATTTAAAATAAGAAAAAACAAAAGATAACAGATGAAAAGTAGTAGCAAGTATATAGAAGAAACAACAACAACAACAACGCTTTGTGCATTGTTAGTGGGAAGGTAAATTGGTACAGCCATTATGGAGAATAGTATGGAGGTTCTTCAATCTGATTTCAATTAAGCATCATGAGTTTGAGCCCCACTGTCAGTGCAGAGCCTGCTTGGGATTCTCTCTCTCCCCCTCTCTCTCTGCCCCTCCCCTGCTCACTCTCTCTGTCTCTCTCTCAAAATAAAGAAACAAACTGAAAACAAATTTTTAAAGTTAAGAATAGAACTACATGATCCATCAATCCAACTTCTGAGTCTATATCCAAAGGAAATGAAATCACTATCTTAAAAATATATCTGCACCCCCATGTTCATTGCAGCATTATTTACAATAGCCAAGACATAGAGACAAGCTAAGTGGTCATTGACAGATAAGTGGATAAAGCAGATGTGGGGTGGGTGTGTGTGTGTGTGTGTGTGTGTGTGTGTGTGTAGTATATATACACATATGCCATAGTGGAATATTATTCAGCCATACAAATGAAGGAAATCCTGTCATTTGCAACAACATGAATGGACCTTGATGGCATTATGTTAAGTGAAATAAGTCAGACAGAGTCAGACAAATACCATGCAATCTCACTTATATGCAGAATCTAAAGAAGACTGAAAGTAGACTGATGGCTTCCAGGCGCAGCAGAATGAGGGAAATGGGTGAAAGTGGTCAAAGGGTACAAAGTTTCAATTATAAAAGTTCTGGGAATCTAATATATAGCATGATGACTATAGTTAACAGTACAGTATTGTATACTTGAAAGTTGCTAAGAGTAGAACTTAAAAGTTGTCAACACACACACACACACACACATAAAAGTAACTATGTGAGGTGACGGATGTGTTAACTAATCTTATCGTGGTAATCATTTTGCAATATCTGCATATATCAAATCATCACATTGTAGACCTCAAACTTACACAATGTTATATGTGAATTATATCTCAGTAAAGCTGGAAAACATTTTTTGAATGAAGCTTCCCAAAGAACCTAGACAACTTCTTTAGGGTTCTAGAGAATTTAACAAATTATGTTAACTAGCTGGAGTCCAATGAGATAACTGGCCGGAGTCCAATGAGATAACACATACAGAAACATTTGTGAACAGTAGCAGCCTGTATAGATACAAGGCCCCACTCTTTGCTTTTTGGTTTGTTGGTCAATATATATTTCATTCATTTTTAAAATTTTTTCTAGTTTTATTGAGTTATAATTAACAAATAAAAATTGCATATATTTAAGGTATACAGTATGATGGCTTGATACAAGGCCCTGCTTTACTAGTATCATAGCTTTGAAAGTTCTTCTGGAATGTTCGGATTAAAGAAGAAATAGAGATCCCAGGAAAAGAGGTGTAACCTATATTGTCATCTTAAATAACTAACCCCCCCAGATATACATACATATACAATATATTATCAACATATTATATATTATATAATTATTCTCCTATTTAACAAGGAGGAAAAATAGAACGATGAGAAATGCACTCGATTTAAGATGTGTCTAGACTCATTACATAACTGGCTTTCTAAAAATAAAAAGTAAAAATAAGCTCAGTGTATTTTCTACAGATTATTTAGATGCCCAAGATGTTTATGTTATATCAAATGAGCTCTAAGCTTTAAAAAAAAACACACACACAGAAAATTTTTTTGCTTTTTATTTATTTAGAGTTATGAATCTAGTTACTTCGCACTTGCCGAAGAAAAAATATTTAAAGCACTAACCTCCTCCACCCCCAACAGTTTTAGACACTGAGTAAATTATCTCCACACTGCTAACCATAAATGTGATGTTCGATATAAAAGGCCATGACTCAGAGGAGAGGAGGAGGAAAGAGAGAGAGAAAGAGAGGGAGAGGGAGACAGATCATCGTGTGCCTGTCTGAAGCACCAGCCACGTCTTAATGAGAGGACAGGAGAGGGCGGACTGGTTTACTAGCACTGGCACTGTGGGTGGTGGCTGAGGACAGGCACACAAGCCAAGGAAGTAACTAGTCTCAAGAGTCCAAATGGAACTTGAGCATACAGTTGTTGTTGGCCTTAGAACTGACTCAGTCTTCCAGGTGCAAGGGAGGATTTGATTCTCGCCTGCAAACAACTTCCAGTGACCTTGGGAGGTCCGGATGTGAATCAGAACTCCAGATGCCCAGCACTCGGATTCCTTTTTAAGAAATGACCATATGTCAACAAATTAATTGGTTAGAATGTGACCCGTCCAAGTGATTTATCCTCTAATTTTACGTGAATACAAAAGATGTGACCAGTAATTAGAATTGATTAGAGCTGAACGAATATAGTCATGAATATCATGAATGTGGACATTATCTAGAAGGGAATTTTGCAAAATAAAAAGCTTATGATGAAGCCATAGAATAATAAGACTTTTTTCTTTGACCTTGTTGTTAATTTATTTTTGCCATTTCAAAAGTGATTATCATCACTTCTTGGCCTTTTGGCCAAGATCAAGTGTAAAAGTGATCACAAGAAAAAGTCAAAAGGCAAATGAGTATTTCTACGAGAAAATGTTTACAACTTACATCACAAAAAAACTAATATGTAAAAAATTTAAAAATGCAGAAAAAGGCCAAAAGCTCCATAGGAAAAAAGTTTGGAAAACTAACAGTTCTCAGAAAAAGAAAGGCCATTTGCTTACTAACATGTGAAAAAGATGCTTAACCTCAACTCATACTAAGAGAAATAAATTAAAACTGCATTGAGATATAATTTCTCACATATAAAATTGACCAAAATCCAAAAGCCTGACAATACACTCACCTGAGGACGCTGTCGGGAAACCGGTATTCTTATACACTGCTGGTGGAAATAAATTCCAGATGCATTTATGGTTAGACCCAGCCACCTCACTTCTAGGAACCTACCCCGAAGATATATAAATACTGAACAACATACTTGCAAGGTGAGTCATTGCTGAACTGTAAAATCAAAACATTGGAAACAACCTAAATGTTCACCAATAAGGAAGTGATTGAATAGACCCACATAGGGAAGGATACATAGTCTTGGAAGAGAATAAGTAAGATTTCTATGTACTGATAAGGAGTGGTTTGAGTGGTTTCCAGCACATAGTATGTGAAAAAACTGCACAACAGTATATATAAAATGCCACCTTTTATATAAGAAAGAAAATCAAATAAGAAAAAAATACGCAGGCACAAACACATATATATGTGTATGTTTGTTTATTTTGCTTATTTTTCCAGAAACTTTGGAAAGATAAACCAGAAATAAATACTAAGAGAGTGAACACAGGGAGATAGAGTGTGGAACAGGAAGAAAAATGATAAGGATAGATAGAAGCAAGATTTTCCGGGCACGTAGGTGGCTCAGTCAGTTAAATGACCAACTCTTGATTTCGGCTCAGGTCACGATCTCATGGTTCATGAGTTCGAGCCCCACATCAGGCTCTGTGCTGACAGCACGGAGCCTGCTTCAGTTCTGTCTCCCTCTCTCTCTGTCCATCCCTGCTCATTCTCTCTCTCTCTCTCTCTCTCTCTCTCTCTCTCTCTCTCAAAAATAAATAAATAAACATTAAAAAAAAAGAAGAAGAAGAAGCAAGAGGGACACCTGGGTGGCTCAGTGGGTTAAGTGTCCGACTTTGGCTCAGATAATGATCCCATGGTTCGTGAGTTCGAGCCCCACTTCAGGCTCTGTGCTGACAGCCCAGAGCCTGAAGCCTGAAGCCTGCTTCAGATTCTGTGTCTCCCCCTCTCTCTGCCTCTCCCCCACTCAAGCTCTGTCTCTGTCTCAAAAATAAACAAACATTTAAAAAAAATTTTTTAAAGAAACAAGATTTCCCTAAATATACATTTTTCTATAGTTTCCATTTTTGACTCCTGTAAATGTTTTAAATGTTCAAGAAATAGGTTAAATTAAATCAAAAAAGGAAAAGCAACCCAAAAATTGAAAAGAAACAAATTTAATTTTATATCAAATGAGACCATACTGACATAAAGCAGAAATCTATTTCAAGTGGACTTTTTATTTTCTTTTTCAAGTGACCTTTTAAACACACATTTGGACTGCACATTTCTTAGTGGAATATAGTCTAGGGACTACCAAAAAGTCCTCAAAATTCACTTAGTGTTTTTGTTGATGTAATGATGTGGTAATACCAATATTGTAATTTTGAAGCCTTTTTATGTATCTACTAGGATAGAGCAAATAAGTATGCTAATTTTATTTGGAAAAAATGTTCCAGTAAAAGAGAAAAAATATAAAATCAGTAAGAAAACCTCATACTGTTAAATTTTTACAATTGTTTTATTGAAATATAATTCACATACCATAAAACTATTTTTGTTTTAAGTAGGCTCTATGCCCAGCATGGAACACAATGTGGGGCTTGGCCTCACAACCTTGATCTGAGCTGAGATCAAGAGTTGGAAGCTTGACCTACTGAGCCACCCATGTGTTCCATAACTAATCTTCTTAAAGTGTAAAATTCAGTAGCTTTTCGTATATTTACAGAACTGTACAACCATCACCACTATCTAATTTCAGAACATTTATCACCCCAAAAAGGAATCCCGTATCCATTAGCAGTCACTACCATTTGCTCTCACCCTAAGCCCTGGCAACCATTACCCTGCTTTCTGTCTCCATAGAGTTGTCTACTCTGGACATGTCACATAAATGGGATCACACAACATACAGTCTTTTATAACTGGCTACTTTGACTTAACAAAAGTCACCGAAATCTGTATTACTTCTCTGTGGGTGCTTTTACAAGCAACCATAGATTAAAACAACAGAAATTTATTATCCTTGCTGACCGTAAGGAGCCTATTTGGGATTCTCTGTCTCCCTCTCTCTCTCTGCCCTTCCCCCACTTGGGTGCATACTCTCACTCTCTCTCTCTCTCTCTCTCTCTCTCTCTATCTCTCAAAAATAAATAAATAAACATTTAAAAAAAGAAATTTATTATCTTATAGCTCTCAGGGCCAGAAGTCCAAAAGCAACATATCAGTAGGGACATGCTCCCTCCAAAAGATCAAGGGAACTATTCGTTCCTTCTCTCTTCCAACTTCTGGTGGCTCCAGGCATTCCTTGGCTGGTGGCCACATCACTCCAATCTCCGCCACCATAGTCACATTGCCTGCTTCTTCTCTGTCCTCTTTGTGTCTCTTATTAGAACACTTTTCATTGGTTTAGGGCCTGCTTGGATAACCCAGGATGATCTCATTTTAAGATCTTAACTTAATTACATGTGCATTACTTTACCAAATAAAGTAACATTCATAGGCTCCAGGCACTAGGACATGGAAATATATTCACAGGGGCTCATTCACCACACTATAGACCACTATAGACTATCTTCAGACATCCAAAATTCACATCCATCCCACATGCAAAATTCACTCACCCCATCCCAACATCCCCCCAAATCTCAATCCATTACAGCATCAACTCTGTCTAGAATCTCATCAAAATGTCATCACTTCAACGGTCCCAAATCTTATCGTCTAAATCATCTAAACCAGGTATGGATGAGACTCTGAGTATGAGCAATACTAGGGAAAATTTTTTCTCTACCTGTGGGCCTGTGAAGTCAGAAAACAAGATACATACTTATAAAAAACCATGCTGGGACAGACATAGGATAATAGGAGAAAATGTAAGAAAATAAAAAGGACATTGGTCCCCAGCAAGTGTGAAATCCAGCAGGGCAACTCCCATTGGGTTTCAGAGCCTGGGAGTTACCCTCTGTGTCTCAGAGCAACACAGACCTCTGTACCCATGGCTCCACCAACCTCTGCCTCTGTGCCTGTGGCTCCATTCTCCGGGCCCAAGATTCCATCCTTGGAATCATTCTTCCTTTTTCTTGAAGGCAGCGCATGTTTACAGCTGAGTAGCTTCTATCAGCCCATTTCCTGCCTGTAGAATGTTGGAAGTCAACAGCCTTCTTTCATTTAGCCCAGCCTCTGTCCCTTCAGTCCAAGCTGGCACGTTCCTGCTGATGCAACACTCTCAAAACCTTGTCAGTCTCCTGTGTATGTCATGAAACACCACACCATTAGAGACAAGGGTCCTCCATCGATCCTTCCTGAATAACCCCACCTCTATTCCTGACTTCTACTGAGATGGTGGTCTGGGTCCATGAGTCATACACTTAATCTTTTCAGCAAAGTTTGTCCAGCCAGTCACACTCTTGTCTTCTCTTCAGAACATAGTTTCCTAATAGTTAATTTCCTAAATTTGGCATCCTTTGCAGTCTGAATAGGCTGATAATTTCCCAAATCATCAAGCATTAGTTCCTTTTTGCTTAAGTTTCTTCCTCACTTTACTGCTTTTTATTCAAATTTTACTATAAGCAGCAAGAAAAAAAAAAACAGAACACACCTTCAGTTCTTTGCTTGGAAACCTCAGCTAATACCCAAGTTCATCACTTATAAGTTATATTTTCCACAAAACTATAGAACACACTTTAGCCAAATCTTCTGCCACTGTATGAGAAAGATCACCTCTCCTCCACTTTCCAATGATGTGTTCTTTACTTCTTTTTGAGACCTCATTAGAAATGCTTTTAATATACATACTTCTACCAACATTGTGTTCATAATGATACATGTATTCTCAAAGATGCTAGAAGTTTTCTCTGACAGGTTCACTTCTTTCTGAGCCCACATCAGAAGCATGTTTATTGTCCATTTTTGTACCAACAATCTCTTCAAGGCAAGCTAGACTTTTTCTATCGAGCTTCTCAAAATTCTTCTGACCTCTACCCATTATCAAATTCCAAGCCACTTCCACATTTTTAGATATTTATCAGTACTTCATTTTTTTATTACCCAACAATTTTCTTTCCATGAATATACCACATTTTTTAATCCATTCATCAACTGATGGACATTTGGATTGTTTTATACTTTTTGGCTATTATGAATAATGCTAATATAAATATTCATGTCCAAGTCTATTTGGGAATATATGTTTTCATTTCTCCTGAGAATACAACTAGGAGTGGGAATTGCTTGGTCCTAATTACTATTATAATATTTTGAGGAACTGCCAACCTGTTTTCCAAAGTGGCTGCATCATTTTACAATTCCATCAACAATATGAGAGGGTTCCAATCTCTCCACATCCTTGTAAACACTTGTTATTGTCTGTCTTTTTTACTTTAGCTAGCCGGTATCACAGTGTGGTTCTCATCTGCATTTCCCTAATGACTAATAATGTTGATCATCTGTCTTTTCATGTGTTTATTGGCCATTTAAATGTCTTCTATGGAGAAATGTCTATTCAAATTATTGCCCCATTTTCTTAATTGAATTTCTTATCTTTTTATCATTGAATTGTAAGAATTGTTTATACACCATAGTTACCAGTGCCTTATCAGATATATGATTGGCAAATATTTTCTCATGATGTTAATTGAAAGTGAAAATCAATATAAACTATTGACTTATTTTTCTTATTTCCTAGCCCCGTTTATAAATAGAACCTAAGGCAATGAATCTTGAGCAGCAATAAATCCCCCTATCAACCAGATCCTAATCTCCAAAAACTTGGCCCCACTAAAAGGAACAAAGACTCCTTGAAAAATTAGTCATCCCAAGTCTAAGTGAAAGAATAAACAAAATGGATACAATACCAGGAACTATTAAAGATTAATGGGGTAGGGGCAGGCACCTGGGTGGCCCAGTCAGTTAAGCGTCTGACTCTTGATTTTGGCTCAGGTCATGATCTCACAGTGAGATCTAGCCCTGCATTGGGCTCTGCATTGATAGCACAGAGCCTGCTTGAGATTCTCTCCCTCTCTCTCTGCCCCTCCCCTGCTTGCCCACTGCTCTCTCTCTTCTAAATAAGTAAATAAACTTTAAAAAAAAAGACTAACAGGGTGGGAGTAAAGGGACAACTCCTCAAAGGATCAGGAACCAGGAGAAATTTCTGCTGGCCAAATTTGGGACTATATGAGCATTTAAAAGAATTATAACTATAAATGATTATAAATATTGGATATATAGAATTGAAGCATCCATAGTGATATTAAAAGCACAGTGGGAGAGAAAAAGAAGCAAACTCATTCATCATCACTGGAGGTAACTATTAAACAACTACTGTCTCTAAGAAATTGGCAATTAAACAGAAAAAATAAATATTTATCACTATGTTTTAAGGAGAAACAATACTTCATTCTCATTTGATCAGGGAAAGCTCACTTTTAGGGAAGAATGTCAGGTAATAAATGGAGGAAGAAAGATATCATTGAAAATTCACTACTTTCCAAAAAGAAAAAAAAAAATCCAGCATTAGAAAAGAAAAAAAATTCACTGTTTTCCAAACCCCAGTAAAGACATTGATTCAGGCAAGGATCGTCAATGCATGTAAAAAAAAAAAAACAAACAAACAAAAACAAACAAACAAAAAAAACAGATGAAGATGTTTGCACAACAAGACGGTCACAAGGTACAAAAGTATCAACCAACACATCACTTGCTAACGGCAAAGGCAAAGTACCTTTACAGTGATGAAATCTGGTGATGGTTATCTTAACTAAATGTTATGGACTGAATGTTTGTGTCCCCACAAAATTTATATACTGAAGTCCTAACCCCCAGTGAGACTGTATTTGGAGATGGGGCCCCTAAGGAAGTAATTAAGATTAAGAGAGGTCATGAGGGTGTGGGCCCTGATCTAACAGGATAGTGTCCTTATAAGAAGAGAACCCCAAGAGATCATTTTCTCTCTACACACACACACACACACACACACACACACACACACACACAGCAAGGAAAGGCCATATGAGGGCACAGTGAGAAGGCAGCTATCTGTAAGCCAGGATGAGAGCCCTCACCAAGAACCAACTCTGCTGATCCTTGCCCTAGACTTGAAGCCTCCAGAACTGTGAGAAAGTAAATTTCTGTTCTTTAAGCATCTAGTCTGTGGTATTTTGTTATAGAAGTCTGAGCAGGTTAATACACCAACTAACCAAATTTAGCATCACTAAAAGCAGAATAATCAGCAATGATGCAATATGAGATACACAGCATGACCTGTAAAAAGAATTTCCTTGCCAAAAATGTTTAACCAGAATGTAAATACGCCATTCGACCTAACTACCAGTTTATAGAAAATACAAGTGCCTCGGTCAGGGTTCTAGAAGATAACAGATGGTATGCTCAGATCACTACTCAAAATTCAGTAAAGGGGGCTACTTTTGCCTCTGGCCAAGATAGAACAGCAGAAACCAGATTTGCCCTTCTGTCTGAAACAACCAAACAATGGACAAAATATATGAAGAAACAGCTTTTAAGATACTGGACCCGGGGCAATGAAGAACAGTAATCTATGAAAGACAATATGCCAATTATGAATTTATTGCCCCTAGGCTCCAAACTCAACCTGAATTGCTTAATTTGCAAACATGAAGATAGGCCCTTTCAATATTTTCCTTTTGCCAGCTGGCACAATATTAAGTGTGTGGTTAGTGAAGGGCACAGGGGTGATATTGCAGGAGAAAGGAGTTTTGCTGCCAGGGTCAAGTGTGCTTACTGGGCAGACCCCTGAAACATATGCAGCTTCCCCAATATCAGGCTCCTGCAGTCTAGGCAACTGTGTCTACCAGAAACCTACAGCTAACACTGTATTTCATAGTGAGAGACTGAATGCCTTTCCCCTAAGATCAGGAATACTGCAAGGACATCTACTCCAACCATTGCTATTCCACACTGTACTGGAGATTCCAGCTTATGAAATAGGGCAAGGAAATAAAAAAATAAAAATGCATTCAGGGACATGTTCAGTATTGAACATGGAACCTGCTTAAGAGTCTCTCTCTTTCTGTCTCTGCTCCCCTACCTTGCTTCTCTCTCTCTCTCTCTCTCTCTCTCTCTCTTTCTCTCTCTCAAATAAATTTTTAAAGAGTTTTTAAAACAACAGCAACAACAAAACAAATACGAAATAAACACCTCAAGGAGCCCTCCTGTAGATCTCGGGGTCATGAGTTCAAGCCCCACGGTGGACATAGGGATTACTTAAAATAATAAAGAATAGGGGCACCTGGGTGGCTCAGTCAGTTAAGTGTCCAACTCTTGATTTCATCTCAGGTCATGATCTGGTCGTGGGATGGAGCCCTGCACTGGGCTCTGGGCTGAAGGCACAGAACCTGCTTAGGATTCTCTCTCCACCTCTCTCTGCCTCTCCCTTGCTTGTGTTCTCGCTCTCTCTCAAAATAAAGAAATAAAGTTAAAAAAAAAAAAAAGAAGAAAATAGCCCAGATATGGAAGCAACCTAAGTGTCCACTGATGGATGAATGGATAAAGAAGATGTGAGAGATCTAGAATTAGATTTAGATATATAATGGAATAGTACTCAGCCATAAAAAAAAAAAAGTGAAATCTTGCCATTTGCTACAACACTAATGGACCAAGATGCTAAGGGAAAGACAGAGAAAGACAACTATATGGTTTCACTCATATGTGGATTCTAAAAATTAAACAAAACAAAACAGACTCATAAATACAGAAAAAACAAAATGGTGGTTGCCAGAGGGGAAGATAGGTGGGAAAATGGGCGAAACAGGTGAAGGGGATTAAGAGGCACAAACTTCGAGTTATAAAATAAATAAACTAAATAAGGGATGTAAAGTATAGCATAGGGAATATAGTCTATAACATTGTATAAACTTTGTATGATGACAAATAGTAACTTGAGGCATCACAATCATTTTGTAATGTATATAAATGTCTAATCATTATGTTGTATACCTGAAACATAATATTGTGTGTCAACCACACTTCAATTTATGAATAAATAAATATTTGTGTTTAATAAATAATTGATGTTCTTCATGTCACCACTAATATTTAAAATTACAGGTCTAGGGGCACCTGGGTGGCTTAGTCAGTTAAGCGTCTGACTTCAGCTCAGGTCATGATCTCGTGGTTGATGGGTTCAAGTCCCACGCTGGGCTCTCAGCTGACAGCTCAGAGCCTGGAGCCTGCTTCCAATTCTGTGTCTCCCTCTCTCTCTGCCACTCCCCTGATTGTGCTCTTCCTCTCCCTCAAAAATAAATAAATAAAGCATTTTTTAAAAATTAAAAAAAATAAAATTACAGATCTAGACTAATCATGTTTAAATGTTTTTTTAAATATCCTAATATGCCTGCTTTCCAAAAAGCATTAGCCATGTTGAATAAGACTTGATACTTCTGCGATTAAATTTATCAACTATAAAAGTGACACTGACTTAGCATTGGTTTCCAGGAGTTGATTACATTTTTTCTTCCCAACTCCCACATCTCTAATCTGAGAGCTGACCTGATGGATCACAGAAACACTTTGGAAGGCAATGTAAAAGAAAAGCAATGGGAAAATCACTGAAAGCCCGCATTACTGATAAAAATACAGCAGCGGCCATAAAGTGATTTGGGAGTACAAAGCGCCTGAAAGTATTCTATGCATTTAATCAAAATAAACCTCATAAACAAGAAATAATATCCCAAAATATTTCACTGGCTTAAGGGATTTTTTTAATGAGAGAAAACATCCTAGTTTGATGAAGCCTGTGAATAAACCATGTATTAGGCAAAAATTCGTGTTCACTTCAAACAGCCTCCCTGTGAATACTCTTTACTGTTACCAGCGCTTAGAATCAACCCAGAAAAGGATAAAATCTCCAACCCACTCACCATACATTTAAGCCTGAGGGTTTTTGGTAAAAGATTCCCAGAAAATTGTTCAGCTGGCCCAAAGATTAACCCATTTGTAAATGCATCCAGTAGTCACTGAGCACGCTGGGGTTTTATCCATTTAATGAATACTGGTCAGATGCAAATCTGTATGTAGTTAAAAATAAAAGACCCCATTTAATTCTCCTCCGGACTTTTTGTTTTGCTTCTCAATACAGGACTGCTGTGGATATGTCAATGTTACTTCCAGAATTACGAATTCCTCCAGAATAATTCAAAGATACTAACATTAACAGCGGGAAGACAACTCCACGCACTTTGCTCAGACCCTATTCATTAGAACTCTTAAGTGAAATAAATAAATAAATATGAATGAAGCAGTCTGCATGCACAATTGACAGTGGTCAAAAATATGGGGCTCTAAGCAAGACAAAAAGAATAGTTAACACTAAATTGCAAGAAGGCAAAGATCATAAGGCTGGAAAAGCCATTAGGAGCCGTCAAAAATATAACAAGATTCCAGGCTATGAATCCTATCCAATTTATGTTGTCAGTGTTTAGCAAGGTGCCTGCCACAGGGTAGGAGGCTAAGTAAATAAATTAGTTGATGTTCTCTGCTGCGATTGAGAACTCTAATAGCTAGTCTCTACTTCTTCTTAACAATAGAATACCACATTTTCAGCTGGGTACAGGACTGCCCAGAATCAAGACTACATTTCCCAGTTTCTGTTTCAGCTAGATCCACCCATATAATTAAGGACTGACCAATGACATAAAAGTAGACGTGGCGTGCTCCGTTTCGTTTGCTTCTTCGTTCCCGCTGGCTAGAATGCAAGGATAAAGGCTAGCACTCCAACAACCGTCTTCTATACCAAGAGGTGGCCCTGGGAATTTAAGTAACCCAGGGTGGAGCCACAAGACAGAGGTAGCCTGAGTTTCTGGCCCAGGGAGATTCATAACATTCCTTCATATTCTCAAATGTGAAATAAACTTGTATTTTCCTTAAGTTGCTGATATTTGGGGGTTTCCTTTATTTGCAGCTGAACCAAATCCTAAGTATTACACATGCTTTACTTAATTATTTCCCTATTGTGTGCTTAGTTTTCCATTTTTAGCCTCTTCAAATAGTGCTACCACCATGAAAAGGGCCAAAAACTTTTTTCCTGTAAAGAGACAGACAATAAATATTTCAGGCTTTGCAGAGCACAGATGGTCTCTCTCACATATTCTTCTTCTTCCTTCTTTTTTTTAAACATCTCCTTAAAAATGTAAAAACCATCCCAAGCTCATAGGCTGTACAAAAACAAACTCAAACTCTACAGCCCAGATTTGACCTGTGGGCTACAGTTGGCAGACCCATGTTTTCAAGCAGTAACTTCAAGCTTTTTTCCTAGCCTCAGAAGTCACTCTACAGACCAAATTTTACCGGTATCCAAATATGTATGAGAGTAAGAGTCCGCCTGATTGCACTGGGCTATTTCCTTTTCTCCTCTTTCTCCTCTCCTCTGACGCCCAATGTCCTAACAGGGCTTTACCAATCCACAGGGCTCCTCAAAATACACTTTGAAAACCACTAATCTCTGACTTAGTACTTTTCAGTCTCTGTCGTCTATTTGTTCAAGTGCTATAGTAAATCTAGGCCTTTTTTTTTTTTTAGGAAAAATCTCAATCATATCAGCAGTCATTCTTCAGACAAGAGGTTGTATGTAGTATTGTTATAGGTACACAAATATATACATATATATATTCATATATTCATATACATATATATACACACACACACTCATGTACACATACATACATATTTCTTTTTATCAGAAAAATAGAAAATAGACTACTTTCAACATAAAATTTGATGATTGCTAATTGTCCCTATGAAAGAAGGTAAGTGACACCACCATTCACATAAATAGGGACATAAGTTGTATACTATTCCCTTCTGTTTACAAAGACTGGCAAAGGAGGGAAGGAGTACTTAAAGCTATAATTGTGCTAAAAAAGAAGAGATTGTAGACTATAGTTTTAAACTTCAGTCATGCTTCGTAGCACCTGGCCACTCAGTCGGTAGAGCACGAGACTCTTGATCTCGGGGTTGTGAGTTCAAGCCCCACGTTGGAGGCAGAGATTACTTAAAAATGAAATATATTTTTGGGACGCCTGGGTGGCTCAGTCGGTTAAGTGTCCGACTTTGGCTCAGGTCATGAACTCGTGGTTCACAAGTTCGAGCCCCGCGTCGGGCTCTGTGCTGACAGCTCGGAGCCTGGAGCCTGCTTCCGATTCTGTGTCTCCCTCTCTCTCTGACCCTCCCCCCATTCGTGCTCTGTCTCTCTCTGTCTCAAAAATAAATAAATTTAAAAACATTTTTAAAAAATAATTTAAAAAATGAAATATATTTTTAAAAATTAATAAATAACAAGCACACAGGGAAATAAAGTATCAGGAGTGAGAATCAGCAGGAAAATACAGTCAACAGAAATAGATTGACAAAGACTACAAATACTGGATTTGCCGGCAAGTTTTGGGTTTTGTTTTTTTGTTGAGTTTATTTATTTTTGAGAAACAGAGAGAGCAGGGGAGGGGCAGAGAGACAATCAAGCAGGTTCCAAGCTGTCAGCACAGAGCTTGACTCAGGGCTTGATCTCACAAAATGGGAGATCATGACCTGAGCTGAGATCAAGAGTTGGACACTTAGCCAACTGAGCCACCCAGGTGTCCCACAGGTTTTTTAAAAACTATGTGTTTATGATGTGCATCAACTAGTTTTTTGAAATGACAAGCCACCTGAAACTCAGTGACTTAAAACAACAAACATTTCTATTACTCATGGATTTGGGTTAGTTGGGAGCATTTTCTGATCTGGGCAGACTTAGCTGGGACGGGATGGTCTAGGATGGCCTAGGATGGCCTCACCCATATACGGTACTGCTGGGATGCCTAGAATGGTTGGAATTGGTGGGGTCTCCTTCTACATGGCCTTTCATCTTCCAAGAGGCTAGCACAGGTTTGTTCACGTAGTAACAAAGCATTGCCAGCAGCATGAGAAGACAAGCCCTAAAGCACTAGCACTTTTCATGCCTTTTCTTGTAAGTTTGCTATTTTCCCACGAACCAAAGTGAGTCACATGGCCAAACCCAGGGACACCATGAATATCCATATCCAAGAGTCAGGTAATTCCAGTGGCCATTTTATAATATATCTCCTTCGCTGTATTTTTTTTTCTTTATTTTATTTTAGAGAGAGCAGTGGGGGGGCGGGGGGCAGAGGGAGAGAGAGAATCTCAAGCAGGCTCCACACTCAGCACAGAGCCTGACACGGGGCTCAATCTCATGACCCTGGGGTCATGACCTGAGCAGAAATCAAGAGTCAGACACTTAACTGACTGAGTCACCCAGGTGCCCATCCCTCAATGTATTTAAAGAAATGAAATACAAGCTTGAAATATGTGAAGAAAATAGGAAACAACAAAAAGATATTTAGCAGACAGTATCACTCTAAGATCTGGGCAAGAAAACAAGCAAGGCCGCTGCTCTGGACCACACACTTTAGAGAGCCCTTATTATCACAAACACACATAAAGATAAATGTATTCAAGAACACACGAACACTACTGTCATTCAGGATCATGCACGTTCCATTCTTATAACTAACACCCTCCAGACTCCAGAAAGAGCATTACTGTTACCTTTCTTTTTGTCACCCAAAGTCAACTGCATCTGAAAGCTGCGATGCTGTCTGTGTTCTGCTTCAGCATAGGGAAGGGATTCAAGGGACAGAAATATGCTAAGGTTAGAATAAAGAAAACTTGTCAAGTCCTTTCTCTCAGTTGACATAGACTCAATAAATCCTTACAGAACAGTACTGCTTCCCAGAAATGACAAGCATCCGTTTATTTTTTGCGAGGGATAACCTGATAAAAGATTTAAAACAAACAACCAAAGACAAAAATGCATTTTTTTAAATAAAAGACATAACAGTATTTAAAACTCACTGGATATGTTTCAAAGCAAATTAAAGACAGAATTAATAAACTAGAAAGTAAATCAGAAGCCAGAATGCAGCTAAGAGAAACAAAAGATGCAAAATATTACAGGAGAAAAGGACTAGCCTGAGTCTAATCAGCGTTCCAGTAGGAGAGAAGATAAATGGAGTAGCAGTGATACGTGTAGACAGAATGATGGATAATTTTCCAAAATAATGGTCAAAACCAATACACAGATTCAAGAAAGTTAATGTACTCCAAGAAGAACACATAAAAACAACAAGTATATCATAATAAAACAGCAGAAGAACAAAGACAAAAAAATCTTAAGTACCATCTAAGAGTAAAGACAAATTAACTTCAGAAGAGTTAGACTGGGGCACCTGGTTGGGTTAGTCAGAAGAGCATGCAACTCCTGATCTGGGGGTTATGAGTTGAAGCCCCATGTTGGGAGTAGAGATTACTTAAAAAAAATTTTTTTTAATATTTATTTATTTATTTATTTATTTATTTATTTTTAATTTGAGAGAGACAGAGCATGCATGGGTGAGGGGAGACAGAAGGCGAGAGAGAGAGAGAGAGAGAGAGAGAGAAGGAATCTTAAGCAGGCTCCACACTCAGCACAGAGCCTGACGGGAGCCTCAGTCCCACAATCCTGGGATCATGACCTGAGTTGAAATCAACAGTCAGACGCTCAACCAACTGAGCCACTGGGAGATTACTAAAAAAAAAAAAATCAGTGAACTTTAAAAAAAGAAGAGTTAGACTGACAGTCAACAGCAATAAGGGAAACAAGGAAGCAGTGAAATGATATCCTCAATGTTCTATAAAAATGTAACTACCAATGTAGAGTTCTACAGACCAAAAATAGTCTTAAGAAGGACAAATAAAGACCTTTTCAGACAAACAAAAACAGAGTTTGTCTCCAGCAAATCCTCACTAAAAGAAATTCTCACAGGGGCGCCTGGGTGGCTCAGTCGGTTAAACGTCCGACTTCGGCTCAGGTCATGATCTCACGGTCCGTGAGTTCGAGCCCCACATCGGGCTCTGTGCTGACAGCTCAGAGCCTGGAGCCTGCTTCAGATTCTGTGTCTCCCTGTCTCTGACCCTCCCCCATTCATGCTCTGTCTCTCACTGTCTCAAAAATAAATAAACATTAAAAATAAATAAATAAATAAATAAATAAATAAATAAAAAGATTTGACAAGTCCCAAGAATGGTGCCACCTAAGAAAATAAGTGCTTCAGTAACAGCTTCTTCATGTAGCTGTAAAACTAAAGAAAGGAAACCTCATTTAAAATGGATGGGGAGGCCAGAAGTGGGAGCCCTTGTGCCCTACCACTCCTTGATTACAGATCCCAAAAGGGAGAAGCCTACTTTACTACTCCAGGAGGAAGAATGAATTTCTCTTTGCCCAGCAACAAGCTCAGCCAATTAGAAAACACCACAACTCAGCCAATGAGACAGCGTCATCACCCTGAACTCCCCATTTCCTCTAATGGACTTTCATTCAAAGCAGCCCCTCCCAACTTCCTCCTTTTCTCTATAAAGTAACATTCCTCCCCAGACTTGTCTATGTTTTGCCATAGCTTGCATGTCCCTAATTGCAATTCCTCAGCTCATCCCAAATAAGCCCATTTTTCTGGTCAAACAAATACAACTGGCTACTTTTCTTTTAAGGACACACCTAATATGCTAAGTGAAATAAGTCAGGCAGAGAAAGACAGTTACCATATGTTTTCATTCATATGTGGATCCTGAGAAACTTAACAGAGAACCATGGGGGAGGTGGGGGGGGGGGGCAAAAAAAGTTACAGAGAGGGAGGGAGGCAAACCATAATGAGACTTAAATACTGAGAACAAACTGAGGGTTGATGGAGGGTAGGGGAGAGGGAAAAGTGGGTGATGGGCATTGAGAGGGGCACCTGTTGGGATGAGCACTGGGTGTTGTATGGAAACCAATCTGACAATAAATTATATTTAATATAAAAAATAATAAAATAAAATGGAATTAAATCCAAAAAAAAAAAGAAAGGACACACCTCAGAAAGCAGGGTCAAAGGGACTTTGAGCCCAATTAAACTTGGGAAAACTCTAAGCTTTGCCACAGTAATGACTAAAAAGTTGGGAGAAAATTATTTAGAGGGCTAGTTAAAAGGATGAAGATTATTCAGACAAAAGTAGGAATAGTAAAAACCCTTTCCATCAGTATGAAGTGTTCTTTCTTTTTTTTTTTTTAATTTAAAAAAAAATTTTTTTTAACGTTTATTTATTTTTGAGACAGAGAGAGACAGAGCATGAACGGGGGAGGGTCAGAGAGAGGGAGACACTGAATCTGAAACAGGCTCCAGGCTCTGAGCCGTCAGCACAGAGCCCGACGCGGGGCTCGAACCCACGGACAGTGAGATCGTGACCTGAGCCGAAGTCGGACGCTTAGCCGACTGAGCCACCCAGGTGCCCCTGAAGTGTTCTTTCTTAAAGACTCCTAACAAGCTGTTCTCTTAAAATGGGTACACTTGTAACTCTGAGCCCTTCAACAAAAAATGTTTTCCCGTTTTATTGAGAAATAATACATCACTGTGTATAAGTTTAAGATGCACAGGGCACCAGGGTGGCTCAGTCGGTTGAGCGTCTGACTTGGGCTCAGGTCATGATCTCACGGTTTGTGAGTTCAAGCCCCATATCGGGCTCCCTGCTATCAGTGCAGAGCCCACTTCGGATCCTCTGTCCCCCTCTCTCTCTGCCCCTTCCCTTCTCATGCTCTCTCAAAATGAATAAATATTTTTTTAAAAGATTTTTTTTAAAAAGAGGTACAGCATGACAGTTTGATTTACATATATTGCGAAATGATTTCCACAATAGGTTTGGCTGACATCTATCATCTCATAAAGATACAATAAAGAGAAAAGAAAGGAGAAAAGAAAAAATTTTCTCCTGTGATGAGAACTCTTAGGATCTACTTTCTTAACAACTTTCTCGTATATCATACAGCAGTGTTAACTGTAGTCATCATGTCCCACATTATATCCTTCGTACTTATAACCAGAAATTCGTACCTTTTGATCCCCTTCCTCCAATTCCCTCTCCCCCCCACCCTCTGCCTTTTTTCAGATTCAGCATATAAGTGAAATCATATAGCATTTGTCTGTCTCTGTCCAACTTATTTCATTTAGCATAATGCCCTCAAGATCCATCCATGTTGTCACAAATGGCAAGATTTCCTCATTTTTCATGACTGAATATATTCCATTGTATATATACACCACAACTTCATTATCCATTCATCCACCAATGGACTCCTAGGTTGTTTCCATTGTCTTTGCTATTGTAAATCATGCTGCTATGAACGTGGGGTGTGTATATCTTTTTGAGTTAGCTCTTTTGTTTCCTTTGCATATATTCCCAGAAGTGGAATTGCAGGATCATATGGTAGCCCTATTTCTAATTTTTTGAGGATCCTTCACACTGTTTTGCACAATTGCTACACCAGTTTACAATCCTACCAACAGTACACAAGGGTTTCCTTTTCTCCACATCTCTGCCAGCCCTTGTTATTTCTTGTCTTTTTGATGATGGCCATTCTAACAGACATGAGGTAATATCTCATTGTGGCTTTAATTTGCATTTCCCTAATGACTAGCAATGTTGAGCATCTTTTTATCTTTTCCGTTGGCCTTTCGTGTATCTTCTTTGGGAAAGATGTCGATTCATGTCCTTTGCCCATTTTGTAATTGGGTCATTTGTATTTCGCTATTGAGTTGCATGAGTTCTTTATGTATTTTGGATATTAACTTTTCATCAGATATATAGTTTCAAATATTTTTCCCATTCCATAGTTGTCTTTTCACTTCGTAGACGGTCTTCTCTTTTTTTTTTTTTTTTCTGTACACAAGCTTTTGAATTTGATGTAGTCCCATTTGTTTACTGTTTGTTGTGTTGTTTGTGGGCAAACTTTTTAGAACCAGACCTCAGAGCAGATTTTAAAACATGCCATGGTCAAATGCCCAGACAGACACTGGTGGTTGCCTATATTCACAATCATGCCCCCATCATCTTCCTAGCTAACAGAAGACTCATCTTCCAGCTCATACACAGCTACTGGCTTCAGAGAAATCTAGACCTTGCCCCCATCATGAATGACTTATTCATACTCTTATTTCCCTTACCAATCATTGGTTTAGACATGAGCAGTTACATGATTATGATAAATGAGACATGAAAGGAGGACTGCCAAGACAGAAAAGACTTCTGGGAGGTTTTCCACTGGCAGAAAAAGACAGCCCCTCTTCATCCAGTTGGAGTTAACATCTGCTTGTGAGGATGGGAATATGAGATGGGTAGAGCTGCCATCTCAGACCATGAGGAAAAAACCAGAGACGTATTCAGGCCAGTCAACTCACTGAGTATGGAAGAAAAGGAGTCCCTGATATCACCTTTGAATTTGAGCCGTTGAATTACCATTAGACCCATTTTGTTTCGGAGGGTATGTTTTCCATATTGTTTAGGTCAGTTGAGGCAGGATTTCTTATTAATACCCCAAAATACAGACCCAATTTAAAACTGGAGTCATGAGTGACTCTTATAACCTAATCCACCACTATGTGTTGTCGAGCCTTTTTAGCTTGTCTCACCCATCTCTCCCTCCCCTTGTAGATCTCACTGGCAATCCAGACGCGCAGAACATTTCACTTCTGGGTTACTCACTAAGGCAGCTTCTTAGTTCATCTCCAGCCTCCAGTCCCATTGGTTTACTATTTCTCATAGACGACGGCCCCCCGTGGCAAACATTTCAAGGCTCCCAATCTTGCCCAGTGAAGGTCAGCTAAATGCTTCACCTAGTTTTCAAAAATTTTAGCTGGAATTTTTCAGCATATGTTTAACTAGCCCAACTTCACATTTCAGGCAGACTTGCGCCCCACCGAGCAGTGTGGGTGGCACATTATCAAATGCCACTGCTGGACATGGCCTGCGCACAACTGGCCAGCCCTGCAGCGGCTCTTTCCAAAGGTCATGCGCTGCAGACGTTTCATCCGGAAGGAGGAGCCCAGCCTCCCTCACATCTCAGCTGTTGTCAGTGGTTGTTTCCCTCTGGAGTGTCTTCACCTTTTAGACTCCTTGCTCTTACTTTCTCTCTCATTTCTTCCACTTGAAATTCTTCTTTTTTTCTCTCTTGAGGACTTTGGGGGTTTTTTTTCTTTATTTTGACACTTAAAAAAAAGACCATTTTCATTCTCAACTCCCTAACTTTATTTTTAACATATTTTATATTCTTCTCACTTTCATACTTGTCTTTTTATTTCAGTAGTTGTAGCTTTTCACATCTTCTACTTTCAATCTTTATTTCACCTCTCATTTTCAACGTTTTATTTTATTTACTTATTATTTCTTTTGAGACGGAGGGACAGATCATGAATAAGGGGGAGGCAGAGAGAGGGGGAGACACAGAATCTGAAGCAGGCTCCAGGCTCCCAGCTGTCAGCACAGAGCCCAACGCGGGGCTCAAAACCACAAACTGCAAGATCATAACCTGAGCCAAAGTCAGACGCTTAACCGACTGAGCCACCCAGGAACTCCTTTTTCAGTTTTTTCTTAGATGATTCTTTTTTTTTAATTCCATTTTTTTATTCTCTCAATAGGTTATGAACATTTTTCAGTTCTCTACACAGTCCTTTTATTTACAATAAATCTTCAGAAATAAGGTCACACTTGGTTGAGTGCTACAATTTTTTTTCCAGTCAGCTCCACACCCAACATGGGGCTTGAACTCACGACCCTGAGATCAAGAGTTGCGTGTTCTACTAACTGAGTCAGCCAGGTGCCCCTAGACGGTTCTTCATCTTAACTCCTTCAACCTTTTACCTCTCCCTATTTTTACCTTAGTCCCCCTTTTCTTCCTTTCCTATTTTTCTTACTTCTAATCGATTTTTCTTATGCCTACTCAGACATATGACTACTGCACTATGATTGGAAAAGGCCCACACCACAAACAGGGGAGATGAGATTTACAAACTAAGCCAACTGGGTAGCTCTCCCAAGTAGCAACCAGCTCACCTAAAACACCCGAACTAAGGAGAAAAGAAGGTTGTTTTCCTCCACATCAAGGAGAAGTCCCAGGGAGGAGCACTGCAAAGTGGCAAAAGGTAGATTGTCTCTTGCCTCTCTTCCCAAAATGGACACTATCATCCAACCATGCGACAAAATTTGTTGAAAATCTTTTATGTTCTAGGCACTGGGGATACAGAGTTAACAAGACAAATGTGGTTTTCTGCTCCTCTGGTGCCTATATTTTAGCAGAGAAAGGGAGACAGGAGGCAACACGTGAATAAAATAAGTGCTTTGAAGAAAAGAAAACAAGACACTGTGCCTTTAAAGGGGATGAGGAGAGAGGTCAAAGTAGGTTCTCTGAGAAAGTGACGTCAGAGGTAAGAGGTGATTGAAATGACTCAAGCAAGCATGTGACTATCTAAAAGGGAGCAGAGGGGCACCTGGGTGGCTCAGTCAGTTGGGCGGCCGACTTCGGCTCAGGTCATGATCTTGCGGTCCGTGAGTTCGAGCCCCGCGTCAGGCTCTGTGCTGACTGCTCAGAGCCTGGAGCCTGTTTCAGGTTCTGTGTCTCCCTCTCTCTCTGACCCTCCCCCGTTCATGCTCTGTCTCTCTCTCTCTCTCAAAAATAAGTAAACATTAAAAAAAAAAATTTTTTTTTTTAAAATAAAAGGGAGCAGAAAGTAATAGCAAAAGCAAGTGCAAAGAGCCTAAGAACAAGCTTGGCTTGCTGGGAGAACAGAAAGACCAGGAGGGCTTAGAACCTAGTGAGCAAGGGGGAGCCTGGATACAGGCAAAGCGAGGCTCAACCCCCCGGAGGTCCTCCCCCACCACAACACGTCCGGGCCCCTTGCAGGGCCCTACATGGAGGAGCTCTCTCCGCAGGGCCACACCTGCCCCGTTTGTACAGCCTCACACTGCACGGGGATTCTTGCTCACGTAGGATTACCAGTTCCACAAATGAGTACAAACTGGCATTATCCTTACATTTGGTCATTTAGGATGCCTCAAGCATAAATTCCTAACCTGGCCCTTTAAAGTTGCTGGATAGGGGCACGTGACGGGCTCCGTCAGTGGAGCATGTGACTCTTGACCTCTAGGTTGTGAGGTGTTTGTTTTTTTGTTTTAAGGTTTAGGATTTTTTTTTTTTTTAATTCTTATTTTTAGAGACAGAGTGAGAGCAGGGGAGATGGACAGAGGGAGAGAGAGCGAGAATTTAAGGCAGGCTCCACACTCAGCCTGGAGCCCCACACAAGGCTCCATCCCATGACTCTGGGATTAGGACCTGAGCCAAAATCAAGAGTTGGATGCTCAACCGACTGAGACACCCAGGTGTCCCCGAGATTGTGAGTTTGAGCCCCATGTTGGGTATAGAGATTACTTAAAAATAAAATCTTAGGAGCACCTGAGTGGCTCAGCTGGTTAAGCAGCCAACTTCGGCTCAAGTCATGATCTCGTGATCTGTAGTTCGAGCCCGGCATCGGGCTCTGTGCTGACAGCTCAGAGCCTGGAGCCTGCTTCGGATTCTGTCTCTCTCTCTCTCTCTCTCTCTCTCTCTCTTTCTCTGGCCCTCCCCAACTTATGTTCTCTCTCTCCCTCTCTCAAAAATAAATAAACAATTTTTTTAATAATAAAATCCTAAAAGAATAAATAAAAATAAAGATGCTGGATGGTTCCTAAACTGCAGGGTGTTCCTAAACTTCATGGAGAGTTTTTGTTTTTTTTTCTTAGAGCGCTTAATGTGTTTGCAGAAGTAAAACCTGGAATATCAGAAAGTATTGTTTTTATTTATTTATTTTTAATGCTTATTTATTTTTGAGAGAGAGAGAGTATGTATGTGTGAGCGGGTGAGGGGTAGAGAGAGGGAGACACAAAATCCAAAGCAGGCTCCAGACTCCAAGCTGTCAGCACAGAGCTGAGCTTGAACTCATGAACCGCGAGATCATGACCTGAGACAAAGTCAGACGCTTAACCGACTGAGCCACCAAGGCACCCCATGGAAAAGATTGTTTTTAAATTTGAGGGTTCAATAGGTACACAATATTAAAACTGAACAATATTAGAAAGCTAACATCGGGCAGCCCTTGTCCCAGAAAAGGAAACTTAGTCATTGAGAACCACATTATACACAAAATAAAAACAAAATAAGTAAAAAATATGCAGTCGCTGGCCTTATTGTGTACTTCAGGACAGACAGAAGCCACTGTTCCCTGCCAGTGAGTGGCTTCCTCCAGACTGGGCAAGGCAACCCCACCCCCTCAAAGGGTCTGAGAAGGAGTGGGATTTGCAGGCAATCATGGCCAGGCTGCCTGCACTGGAATGTACCCACGGGTCACTCAGCCAAAGAAAGATTCCCAACCTAATCTTGGGAAGGGTAAACTGGGCAAAACTGGGAGTAATCTGAGGATCTGGCCCTTCCAGGAGGGAATGGCTGGCATAGATGCTGCTCTCTGATTCTGGGTGACAGGATAAACATAGGAGAAAAGCTTTATGACATGGGTCTAGGCAATGATTTTTTTAATACGACACCAAAAAGCACAAGAAACAAAATAAAAAATAAACAAGTGGGACTACATCAAACTAAAAACCTTTTGCACAGCAAAAAAACAAACAAACAACAAAATGAAAAGATGACCTACAGAATGAGAAGAAAATACATGCAAATCATACATCTGATAAGGGTTTAATATCAAACAACTCAATAGCAAAAAAACAAAATAAACAATCCAATTAAAAATGGGCAAAGGAGGGGCACCTGGGTGGCTCAGTCGGTTGGGCATCCAACTTCAGCTCAGGTCATGATCTCACAGTCTGTGAGTTCGAGCCCCACATCGGGCTCTGTGCTCACAGCTCGGAGCCTGGAGCCTGCTTCCGACTCTGTGTCTCCCTCTCTCTCTGCCCCTCCCCTGCTCATGCTCTGTCTCTCTCTGTCTCAAAAATAAATAAAAACATTAATTTTTTTTTTTTAATGGGCAAAGGAGGCACCTGGGTGGCTCAGTTGGTTAAGCATCCAACTCTCGATTTTGGTTCATGTCATGATCTCACAATTTGTGAGTTTGAGCCCCAGGTCAGGCTTTGCGTTAACAGCACAGAGCTTGCTTGGAATTCTCTCTCTCTCTCTCTCTCTCTCTCTCTCCCTCTGTCCCTCCCTCACCCCTTAAATAAGATGGGCAAAGGACATGAATAGACATTCTTCGAAAAAGGATATGTGAACAGTCACATAGGTACATGAAAAGGTGCTTGACGATCCTCTAATTATCAGGGAAATGTAAATCAGAATTGCAGTAAGAATTCACCTCACACCTGTTAGAATGGCCATTACCAAAACGACAAGAGGTAACAAATGCTAGTGAGGACGTGGAGAAAAGGAAATGCTTGTGCACCATTGTTGGGATTGTAAGTTGATACAAGCACTATGGAAAACAGTATGAAGGATCCTAAAAAACTAAAAGGTAGAACTATGATCCAGGAACTTATGATCCAGGATTTCCATTTTTCCATTTCACCATGTCTAAGAGATATCTGCACTCCCATGTCCATTGCAACATTATTTACAATATCCAAGACACGGAAACAACCTCTGTCCACTGACTGATGAACGGATAAAGAAAATGTGGTGTACATATACAAGGGGATATTATTCACCCTTACAAATGAAGGGGATCCTGCCATTTGAGACAACATTGAGGGCATTATGCTAAGTGAAATAAGTCAGATAGAGAAAGAGAAACAATATATGATCTCACTCATATGTGGAATCTAAAAAAAATAGAATAAAATAAAACTCATAAAAAAAAAGAGATCAGATGTGTGGTTACCAG
Source organism: Panthera tigris (assembly GCF_018350195.1). Lineage (NCBI taxonomy): Eukaryota > Metazoa > Chordata > Mammalia > Carnivora > Felidae > Panthera > Panthera tigris. The sequence continues at coordinate 20,276,687 of NC_056676.1, forward strand.
AGGGAGAAGGGAGGGAATGTTCTAGACAGGTAGTCAAAAGATAGCCTTCCAGTTATGAAATAAATAAGTACTGTGGGGGTGGGCACACCTGGCTGGCTCAGTCAGAAAGGCATGTGGCTCTTGATCGTGGGGTTATGAGCTCGAGCCCCGTGTTGGCTGCCAAGATTCCTTAAATAAATAAAAATGTAAAAAAAAAAAAAAGTACTAGAGATGTAATGTACCCCATGATAACTGTAGCGTCAACACAGCTATAGGTGCGCCTAGCCGGTTCAGTTGGTAGGGCATGCAACTTTTGATCTCACGGTTGGAAGTTCGAGCCCCACGTTAGGTGTAGAGATTACCTAAAAACAAAATCTTTTAAAAAACATAGCTATATAGTATTTTTTTTTAAGGTTTTATTTATTTTTGAGACAGAGAGAGACAGAGCATGAACAGGGGAGGGGCAGAGAGAGAGGGAGACACAAAATCGGAAGTAGGCTCCAGGCTCTGAGCCATCAGCCCAGAGCCCAACGCGGGGTTCGAACCCATGGACCGCGAGATCATGACCTGAGCTGAAGTTGGAGGCTTAACCGACTGAGCCACCCAGGCGCCCCCATAGCTATATAGTACATTTAAAAGTTGTTGAGAGTGAATCATAAGAGTTCTCATCACAAGAGAAGAAAAACTTTTTTCTTCCTTTTTTTTTGTATCTATAAGAGACGATGGATGTTAACTAAACTTTTTGTGGTTATCATTTCACAGTATATTTAAGTCAGGTCATTGTGCCGTATACCTTAAACATACACACTATTGTATGTCAATTATATCTCAATAAAACTGAAAAAGATTAATCTCCTACAAAAAAAAAAGAAGAGGAAGGAAGGAGGGAGGAAGTCAGGAAGAGAAAAAGGAAAGAAAAGAAATAAACCTTTACCAAATAGCCCATACTGTACTAGGTGTTTTCAAAAGCATTAGTTCTAAATTACCTGCCTTTAAAGTCAGAAATAGTCTCCCTGACATTAATCGTAAGCAAGGCCAGATTTTTTAAGTCCTAAAGCTTTGAACATGAATTAATTTGTCCTCTAAATCCAGGTCTCTCTCAAACAGATGATGTTAATGCCCAAGGGGGTTATGAGATCAAGATCTGTGTGTGCATTTAAATTCCTCATCTTGCCTCAATTTCAAAATAGATGTTCAAGTATCTAACCCTTAAATCCGCTTACAGGGAGATAGATGTTTTTGTCTCCAACTTCCTCTTCTCTGTGTGTGGGACTGAGTAGTAGGACAGATACCAAAAAACCCCTGAATGGCTGCTGTGTCACATAAAGAGCTGCAATCTTAGGAAACTTCACGCCTATGTGGTTTATGTACTCTGCATTTGTACCTAGTGAGAATTAGTTGAAGGGGCTAGAAATGTTTGCCCTTTGAAAAAGGTAGATGTTTGAAAGACTGAGTGCTGAAGAGAGACTAGCTTTACTTTGTGTACATCGGGCAGACAGGGCTAGGATATAGAAGCGGCAGGGAAGCCGTCCAGCAGTTAGAACTCTTCCACGATGGATGGGCTGCCTGCGGAGACAATGTGTGCCCTCCATGGGAAGTATTCATGCAGAAGCTAGAACATCTGTCAGGGATGCCATAATTAGTATTTGCACCTAAATTGGAAAATTGAACTAAACCAGTGGTTTCCAAATATCTGTCCAGCTATGACAGTCTCCACTGATCTGAGACCAAATGATTTTAAAAAAGCAATGTCATGAATTTTTCCCAGAGCTCACTTTATTGAATTTAAAGGACTGCTTTTAGGGGTATCTGGCCAGCTCAATCGGTGAAACATACGACTCTTGACCTCAGGGATGTAAGTTCGAGCTCCACATTGGGTATAAAGATTATTGAAAAATAAAAATGTTTAGGGGCACCTGGGTGGCTCAGTTGGTTGAGCATTCAACTCTTGATTTCCACTTGGGTCCTGATCCCAGGGTCGTGGGATAGAGCTCCACATCAGGCTCCATACTCAGCATGGAGCCTGAGATATTTTCTCTTCTCTCTCTCTCTCTCTCTCTCTCTCTCTCTCTCAAAATAAATAAAATAAAAATAAGAACCCTTAAAAAAACAAATAAAGGCTTACTCTTAGTTCTGAGATTACACAGAATGAATCCTTCCTACCTTGTCATCATTAGTCTCCACACTTCTATGAAATAGTGGTCTAGGAGATGACAGTCGCTGCTTTGTTTTTTATTTATATGGCAAAAGTAAAAATAGCATCACTATGCTGACTACCCCCCAGTTTTTCATCTATGTTAATAGCCCATAGAATTCAAAAGTCAGGGGACTGTTAGACTATAGTCTAACTCAATTCAGACTACATTCAAACTCAAAAGTCACCCAGTTAGTTGTTCAAACCAAAACCTTGGGGTACGGTCATCTCAAAATGTTGAGCCTTCTCCTTCCCTCAACCACAACATCCATGACATACGAGCCTGTCACATTGACTCTATGTTTACAATATGCCCCAAAGTGGCCCTTTTATCCTGCAAGATGCCCCTAGCCTAAGCCCCCACCATCTCTCCCACCAGGTCCACTGTAGCAGCTTCCTAACCAGCCTCCCTGGTCCACTCTTCGCCCAGCACTTCAGTTCATTCTCCACTCAGCAATCAGAGGAATTAAATATGTCTTCAGGTCATGATCTTCCCCTTAAAGCCCTCCAATGGCTTCACATCCCACCTGGAATAAAATCCAAATTCCTTATCATGAAAGAATACCCTAAAATATCTTGCCCTGCCTCTCTCTTCAGCCTCAATTTATCCTTTATGTCCATATATACGGCCTTTCAGTCCTTCCAACAAACCAGTCTGGCTTCTGCTTCAGGACCTGGCACTTGTTTTTCCTTCTGGTTTGAAGACTCTTTCCCAGGATCCTCCAGAGCGGATTCCTTCTCCTCACCATTCAGACCTCAAATGTCACCTCTTTCAAAATCTTCCGAGGCGTGCCTGAGTGGCTCAGTTGGCTAAGTGACCAACTCTTGGTTTCGGCTCAGGTCGTGGTCTCACGGTTTATGAGTTTGAGCTCCGAATCAGGATCTGAGCTGGCAGTGCAGATCCTGCTTGGGATTCATATTCATTCTCTCTCTCTCTCTCTCTCTCTCTCTCTCTCTCTCTCTGCCCCTCCCATGCTTATGTGTGCTTGCTCTTGCACTCTCTCTCAAAATAAACTAAAACAAAACAAAACAAAACTTTCAAGACTACCCGTCTACATCAACCCCTCTCCCACCCCAGTGCCTCTTTAACTTAACAAATGTCTGTTTTGCTTTCTTATAACATGTATTTATAGTTTAAATTGCTTTGTCCACTTATTCATATGTTTATTGCCTGTTTTCCATTCTAGAAGGAAAGCTTCCCTAGGGCAGGGGCACCCGGGTGGCTCAGTCAGTTAAGCTGCCTACTTGGGCTCAGGTCATGATCTCATGGTTCATGAGATCGAGACCCCGTTGGGCTTGGTGCTGACAGCATGGAGCCTGGTTGGGATTTTCTCTCTCCCTTCTCTCCGCCCTTCCCCTGCTTGCTCTCTCTCTCTCTCTCTCTCAAATAAATAAATAAACATTTTTTTAAATAAAAAATAAATTTATAAAATAGAAGGAAAGCTTCCCTAGGGCAGCAGCCACATCTGCTTGCCCGTTTCTGTATTCCCAGCTAAGGAAGGGAACAGCACCCAGGCAGGTAAATGAATGAATGAAAACCTTCTGAGTCTAAGATTCCAAGACCCGTTTTCTCTTCCAAAATGTCTTTCTATGAACAAATACACTGAAAGAAAGCGTCATTTATTGGAGAAGAATAAGCAAGGTGACCTCTAGTTCTGAGCCAAAACAAAATACAAGTTGTCATAGTATTGTGTCTGTTTTGTTTTGTGTCACAGAGAAGCAGGGATCATGGGGATTTCCCCTCCAGAGCAGGTTGAAGCAATGAGCGAACAGAAGCAAACCTAAAAGGGAGGCCCTCAAAAATGCTGATGTCTCAGAATATACTCAGAGATGGACTGAGGAATGAAGTCATGATTAGAATACTTACAACAAGAGCACGGAGATTATCTAGTACTGGGCACTCATCTGAGCGCTATGTGTCCATTAACTTGCTTAAATGCTCCCCACAACCCTACGAGGAAAATACTGTTGTTATTCTTCAAGTCAGCTACAGAAGAAAAAACAAAAACTCAAGGCTCTGACATGGTTTCTCACACTCCCTGACTGTCACTGGTAGATTCAGTGCCCGTTCAGATTTTTTTCCTTCCAGCTTCTCTCAACATCATTCGGAAAGTGGAGGGGGGACATCTTTATCCCTTTCTCACGCAAAGATTAATTCCAGTCACAAATATAATCTGTCGTGCCCTATAATTTTCCGCGACAGGATGTGAATTTGTAACTTCTGTGAGACAAGTTAGGCAAATAAGCGCACCGAAAAGAATGTATAAAATAGAGTGCAGTAGCCACCGGAAACCAGAACGACAATAGCCCTCGTGTGGTCAGTTGTGGCGGTAACCTGCCGGAAGGCGGCCTCCTCGATGCGCAGGGGGTCAGGGTCTCGTCAGGAAGAAGTGCACAGCTGCTCCTGATCCTGCTCCAAGAGCTGACTCTGCTGCCAGAGGCCAAGAGCTTCCCTTTAATTGCCTCTCTCCTGCCCCCATTCATTAACATATGTCCCTCCACATGACACAGAGAAAAAACACTCCCTCTGGAAACGGGCCACTCCACTCGGAAGGACGGCCCTTAGAGCCCTGCCTGGATAACACTTTTGTATGTGGTAGTGAGTAACAATATGGCTGGCTAGCACCTTTTCATTCACAGCACCACTGACATATGTCTATATGGAAGAAGAAAGAAAAAAAAAAAAAGATATTCCCAGATTAAGTGGCACATTTGGTGGGAGAGACACCCGAAGCAAGATGAGAAGGGGGCAGGGGACATGCATTCAGGAGGCATGAAAGAGGCATTTCTTCATTTACTTAAGTAACATTAGGAGAACCTCATCCCCAAAGTAAAAAGCTCTGGGCGGGCCTTGGACAATTCCGCATAGAAGGCCACGGCTACTGAGCCCGGTGGGCGCTGATGTGTCCTGTTGTCCTAAGGATAACGAGGACAGAGCACACAGCTTGGTCTCTGAGCTCAGGCTGAATATGAGAGTTTAAGAACCAGGTTTCAGATCAATTTCTAAGTGGACAGACTTAATGTATTGGCACTTAGAGCCAAGAAACACATTCCTTTTATAGAACGCATTTGTGTTCCAGAAAGACGCTATGCGCATCAGTTTCAAATTACTGACTGGCTTTTGCTTCTCAGGGATTCAACGTATCATTTTTAAGCTGATCTCTACCTTTTTAAAGACAAGCTGTACGTTTCTTTAAAAGACTAAATGATTACTGGCGATGGTTGCACAACAATGCAAATGTACTTGATGCCAGTGAACTACGGACACTTGGAAACGGTTAACAGGTCAGTTTTATGTTACCACAATTTTGTAAGATTTTTACTTGGAAGGAAAAGGAAATGGAAGCATATTTGAAAGTTTCATCTTTAATGATACAGTGAGGAGACATAACGATACTACCAACAGTGTTTTACATATATTTCAATATTAAAATGACAAAACAACAAAGAAGAGAGTTACTAAAACTAATGCAAAATATTTTGTTTTCATGCATAATGTTTGCATGAGGACCCACAACTTGTAATAGCACAAAGTGCAGGTATTTTCTCCTGAAGGTGGGACTAAAACATTGAACAAATCATAAGGTTTTTTAACAAATCAAAAATCAAATCTTTCAGGGGCGCCTCAGTGGCTCAGTCTGTTGAGCGACCAACTCTTGATTTCAACTCAGATCATGATCTCATGGTTTGTGGGACTGAGCCCCAAGATGGTCTCTGTGCTGATAACCAAGAGCCTGCTTGGGATTCTCACTCCCTCTCTCTCTGCCCCGCCCCCCCCCCCCCCCCCGTCTCTCTCTCTCTCAAAATAAATAAATGAACTTTAAATGATCAAATCTCTTAGAATTCTGGTGATTTTAGCTCTCTAAAATGATAGAAAATACTGTTTCAATAAAATTCTGAATCGCTTTGTGAAAATCTCTTTAAAAGTTTTCAGATTTGCTTGACATCATCAATGGAACAAAACAGTCTGGGGAGGCCCTGGGTGGCTCAGTCAGTTAAGTATCTGACTCTTGGTTTCAGCTCAGGTCATGATGTCACGTTTTCATGAGTTTGAGCCCCGCATTAGGCTCTGCACGGGCAGCCGCAGAGCCTGTTTGGGATTCTCTCTCTCCTCTCTCTCTGTCCCACCCCCACTCGTGCTGCCTGTCTCTCTCAAGATAATAAAACTTAAAAAAAAACAAAAACCAAACAGAGTCTAGAAATAAATACAAATTCACTCAGGAATTTAGTATTCAATAAAGGTGGATTTCAAATAAACAAGGAAAAGATAAATTCATTAATAAATAATATTATGACAATTGAGTAGACATCAGAAAAAAAAAAAAAATTAAAGGGGCACCTGAGTGGCTCAGTTGGTTAAACACCAGACTCTAGGTTTGAGCTCAGGTCATGATCTCACGGTTGGTAAGTTCGAACACTGCATCGGGCCCTGTGCTGACAGCTCAGAGCCTGGAGGCTGCTTCGGATTCTGTGTCTCCCTCTTGCTCTGCCCCTCCCCTGCTCATGCTCTGTCTGTCTGTCTGTCTGTCTGTCTCTCTCTCTCTCTCTCAAAAATAAATAAAACATTTTTAAAATTTTTTTAAAAAGAAATAAAATCTTAAAAACAAAAATAGGTAAAAGGGTAAATAGTTTATGTAGAACAAGTACAAAGGTCTTTTACACATATTAAAAAATGTTCAGGGGGCACCCGGGTGATTCAGTCGGTTAAGCACCGGACTCTTACTTTCAACTCAGATCATCATCTCACGGTTTTGTAGGTTTGAGCCCCGCATCAGGCTCTGCGTTGGCAGCACGGAGCCTTCTTGAGATTCTCTCTCCCTCTCTGTCTGCCCCTTCCCTGCTCACTCTGTCTCTCTTAAATAAATAAATAAAACTTTTAAAAAAATGTTTCCTTAATTTAAAAAATGATAATTAGGGGCGCCTGGGTGGCTCAGTCGGTTAAGCGGCCGACTTCAGCTCAGGTCACGATCTCGCGGTCTGTGAGTTCGAGCCCCGCGTCGGGCTCTGGGCTGATGGCTCAGAGCCTGGAGCCTGCTTCCAATTCTGTGTCTCCCTCTCTCTCTGCCCCTCCCCCGTTCATGCTCTGGCTCTCTCTGTCTCAAAAATAAATAAACGTTAAAAAAAATTTTTAAAATAAAAAAATAAAAATAAAAAATGATAATTAAAACCACAATGAGATGCCATTATCACTTTCATATGAGCAAGTACCAGTTGGTGAGAAAATGGGCAAACCAGCACTGTGTATATTGTTGGTGGAAATAAAAATTTACACAGCTTTTTCGGAGGAGCTATTTGGAAATACATATGAAAAACATCTAGCGTACGTTCTGTTGGGCCTAGCAATTCCATATTTAAAAACTCGTCATACAGTTATGCTCACACTTATAAAAAATGCTGTTTGTATAAGAATTTTCACTCCAGGGGTGCCTGGGTAGCTCAGTCGGTTAAGCATCTGACTTTGGCTCAGGCCACGATCTCACAGTTCATGGGTTTAAGCCATGCATCGGGCTCCACACTGACAGTCCAGAGCCTGCTTGGGATTCTCTTTCTCTCCCTCTCTCTCTGCCCTCCTCCCCCCGTCATGCTTTCTCTCTCTCAAAATAAATAAACTTAATTTTTTTTTTCTTTTCACTCCAACCAACACAACGTCCGGCTGAAGAAGGGCTTTGGTAAATGGAATATTATGTAGCTATTGAAAGGAACTATGTGGTTCTATATGTAATATATCCAGTATCTACAATGCAAAAAACAAGGTGCAGAACAGTATGTATATGCCACCATTTGTGTGTGTATAACTTTTAAAGAGATACACACACACACACACACACACACACACACACCATACATGCTCAAAATGTGCTGTAGAATGGTCTAAAATGACACACAAGAAACAGTGGTTGCTTCTGTAAAGAGGAAATAAATAGCAAGGGGAATAACAGAAAAACTTCCTTTTGAACATAAACTCCTAGGGGGACCTGGCTGGCTCAGTTAGAACATGAAACTCTTGATCTCAGGGTTGTGAGTTCAAGCCCCACGTGGGTATAGAGATGACCTAAAAATAAAATCATTAAAAAAAAAAACTCGTAAGATCTTTTGAACTTTGTTCAGCCTGGAGATTCCAGACGGAAGAAAAAAAATTTTTAAGGGACAAGGTAATCAATATCAATGTCTTACCTACACACACTGATTAATTAGCTCTAAGTTTAAATGGTTGGATTGATATTTTTAGAAAAGAAACTGAAACACAACCCTCACCAACAACAATACAGGATAAGAGCAATGAAACAATTTCATCAGGAGAAGTCATGAAGAAAAAAATGTAAGAACAAAGACAAGTGAATAGAATAACAATTTTTTTGGCCAGTTGTCTAAAACACTCTAAGATTTCAGAAAGTCTTTGAAGCAGGAGGGCAAAACAATAACAACCTGTATTTAGGAAATGAAAAATTTGTTAAGTATTTTCAGATATAGATGTGTTTCATGTAGTTTTAAAACACAGCTCTCAGGTTCTCCTCCCCATTAATCCTTGAGCTGTCACCCCAATACGTGTACGTACAAATTTCATTCTCATCCCAGGCATGCATACTTATCAATAATCACAACTTATCTGGATAGGCAGGCAGTGTGGGAAGTTGCTAACAACCCTTTCAATTTGGCCGTTAAGGGTATTAGTTCTCCCTTATTGTTTACAGGAAATGTTTCCTGCTAAGGCCAGCCTGACAGCTTCTAACCAAAGTATCATAAAGCTGGAGCCCAGACCTCCGTGTTGTCTCCAAGGAAAGCAAGGGAGACAGGTCCGGATGCCTGCCAAACGCTGCCAGGGCAGGCCGGGGTCCCCTTCTTCTCTCTGCCGCAGAACAGCAGGAGCAAGCAGAAAAGAGGTGGGATGGCACTTTGCCCTTGAGAGAGCAACAGAAAACACTTGACGTGGTTCAGACCAGAAAAGAAAAACTACGTGAGAAAAGAATTTCAATTCTCCAGAGCCCTTTCCAGAGATTGCTAGGTCACAGCTGGTAAGTCTATTTGGTCATTTTATTGTTATACATGAAATACTGATTTGCCCAAGTGGAAAGAAAACAAATTGGTTATAAGACCTGTCCCCAACCTACCTTTCCAATCTAATGTCTCATTCTTCCCCTGCATGAACTCTCATTTCCCCACCTCCTCACCCTTGCTTACCCTGCCTGTCTCACTCACAAGATACCGTGAAAAGCTTCCCACCCTTCAAGCCCCTTTTCAAATCCCAGTACCCTTCCCAAACCTCCTTGGAACACCCAAGTCCCATGAGATATCTCTGAATACTAAGACATTAAACATTTTTTTAAGTTTATTTATTTATTTTGAGAGAGAGAGAGAGAGAGAGAGTGTGTGTGTGGTGTGTGTGTGTGTGTGTGTGTGTGTGCGCGCACATGGGGGAGAAGCAGAGAGAGAAAGGGAGAGACAGAATTCCAAGCAGGCTCCACGCTGCCAGTGTGGAGCCTGTCTCGGGCTTGAACTCATGAACCGTGAGATCATGACCTGAGTTGAGATTAAGAGTCAGATGCTTAACTGACTGAGCCACCCAGGCACCCCTACATTTAATATTTTATATTAAATATACACACACACACATACACACACACACACACACACACACACACACACACACATGTATCTACATTGTGCATCTAGGTAATTAGACACAGCAATTAACCCTAACAGGCAATTGAACATAACGGTCCTGGGATTGGAATCCCCATGTCATCCCTCACTGTGGCTCTGAGGAATTTTAGCTTCTCTAAACCTCATTAGAAGACCCACATTTAAGAACTGCTACTCATTGGGGCACCCGGGTGGCTCATTTGGATAAGCGTCTGACTTCAGCTCAGGTCATGATCTCACAGTTCGTGAGTTTGAGCCCCACATTGGGCTGTGTGCTGACAGCTTGAAGACTGGAGACTGCTTCCAATTCTGTGTCTCCCTCTCTCTCTGCCCTCTTCTGCTTGTGCTCTCTCTCGCTCTCAAAAATAAATATTAAAAAAAAAAAAAAAAACTGCTACTCATCAAAAAAAAATTTTTTTTAAGAATAAAATATAAAAAAAAAAGAACTAATACTCATCAGTTCATTCACTTTGCTCAGGTATTTACTGAGAGGCAAATATGTACCAGGCCCAGGAGGAAAATAAAATGAACAAGATCCCACCTCTGTAAGTATCTAATGTATGAACAGGATCAGTGAAATGTAGGTATATTCTAAGTAGAGTCCAAATCATAAAAGAAGCCACAATTAACTAATAAATCATTCCAATGGCAGAAGACTTTGGTGGATGGTTTTCCAGAATATTTTTATGATGATGTTTTGTAGCAGATGACAAAACTATGATCATGAAGAATATTTTGTGAATGGAATTGTTTAAATTAAATTTCTGGTCGGGGCGCCTGGGTGGCTTAGTCGGGTGAATGCCTGACTTCGGCTCAGGTCATGATCTCTCGGTTTGTGAGTTCGAGCCCCGTGTTGGGCCCTGTGCTGACAGCTCGGGGCCTGGAGCCTGCTTTGGATTCTGTGTCTCTCTCTCTCTCTCTCTATCTGCCCCCCTCCCCCCACTCTTGCTCTCTGTCTCTCACAAATAAATAAACGTTAAAAAAAAATTTTTTTTTAATTTCTGGTGACAAGAGCATACATTCTAGGTCCCTATTTTTTCTCAAATTTTTATTTCTTAAAGAAATAAAATAATTGAAGTAAAGTAAACAATTAAAGTAAAATAAGTTTAAAATTAATCATTAAAAATATTTTAAAATTATATTAAATATATTTATATATTAAATAATTTATATATAACATAAGTATTATAAATATTATTTATTATTTAAATATAATATATTTTATATTACATATTTATATTTATTATAGATTGTATATATAATTTATATATTAAAGATACTTAAAATAATTAAAGTAAAGCAAATAATTTGTTGTGTTTTTTTTTTTTAATTTTTTTTTTCAACGTTTTTTTATTTATTTTTGGGACAGAGAGAGCCAGAGCATGAACGGGGGAGGGGCAGAGAGAGGGGGAGACACAGAATCGGAAACAGGCTCCAGGCTCGGAGCCATCAGCCCAGAGCCTGACGCGGGGGCTCGAACTCACGGACCGCGAGATCGTGACCTGGCTGCAGTCGGACGCTTAACCGACTGCGCCACCCAGGCGCCCCGCAAATAATTTGTTTTTAATACAAACATTTTCCCTTGACTGTGCACCAAATAGTGCTTTTACATACATTATACATGTTTGTACATACATGTATAAACAAGTTATATACAAATATAAATATTTTATATAAATATAGCAATTCATCTTTCCTCGATGACTAAGGATTTTGCCAGGCCTCAGTCACAGTACTAGACATAAGTGTCATTATAATATACTCTACCCACAATGCTATATCTGAAATAAGAAATACAAAAATAAGAAACTGAGCTGAATGTATACCCGAATCAGGATATCCTGAAATTGCCTTAATTGATATATTTTTAATACATTTAAAATGGGAAGTGTTCTTAAGAGTGGCCTGTTTTACTGAATTAACACTCAGCAAATACTTGAGTATCTGCTCAACACTGGTCTAAGTGCTAAAAGGTAGACTTGGAAGTGGAGCAAATCTGAAGACAATCGGTTCCTAATGAAGAGAAAATCTGCTCTAGTTAAATCAGTAACAATACAAGCCAAAAAACTGATTCTCTCGTCTATCTTTACAAGAACGGCGTTAAAACTTTACTTCCTTATTCACAGAGCAGCTGTCTCGAGTATGCACTCCCTCTCTCACTTTGCAGAGATCCTTTTCTACCTAGCAACTGATAAACAACAACAGCAAAAAACCTTTGTCATTGACCAGATCTCCATTTCGAAACAGGCATAAATTCACTGGTCTTAATTTTAGCTACTAAAACCGCATCTTAGCAGAGAGAGAGGGAAAAGAATATAATTTTTAAAGCACATCAGCCTTCAACTTGTATGAACTCCACTGAAGAAGAGAGAGTCACAAAGAATGAAAAAGAAGAAAAAGCAGGACTTAATGACACATTTAACTATCGAACAGAAACGTCTGCTGTTTTCCTAGTTGCTATAGCTCATGGTAGGACAGGGAATGATAGATTTTAAAAAGCAACAACACCTTGGGATGATGTTTTATTAAAAAAACAGCCATGTGAGGGGCACCTGAGTGGCTCAGTTGGTTAAGAGTCCAACTCTTGATTTCAGCTCAGGTCATGATCTCACAGTTTGTGAGTTCGAGCCCCACATGGGGCTGAGTGCTGATAGTGTGAACCTGCTTGGGATTCTCTCTCTCCCTCTCTCTGCCCCTCCTGTAATTGCTCCCTCTCTCTTTCAAAACAAATCAATCAACTTAAAAAAATTAAAACAAAAAACAGCAATGTGAGCCCATGCTTGAAAAGCCTATAGAGAAACCCCTCAGGTGTGCCTCTCACTGTCCTGACCTCACCAGGCTCAGGGTAAGGGGACTGGTTCCGACACTTAAATCTTCCTTTCTAGGGAACTTTGTAAAGGTCTTCAAAGCAATTTTCCTCCTCTCAAATTCAACCTCCCAACACCCCTACGTTGGTTGGTATGCTTCACACAAGAAAGCTGACCCTAAGAGGGATTTAGTAACTTATCCAAGGTCGTGGTGAGTTTTCAACAAGTCCGGGAATCAAATCCAGGTTTCCGGCCTCTACTGTCTGGTTCCCCTCACATGTTGGAAGACATTCTTTCCCTCACCCCATCTCTCTCCTTGTTCTATTCTCAGATGGTGCTTATGCCCACGCTGAAAATAGAATCTCTTGATCGCTGCCAAAAGCTCTTCCCTTCATTGCCCAACACAGGGAGAGTCAAGAGAATATGGCAATGACCCATTCAGGCTTATCTCCAGATGTCCCCCCAATTACAGCTGCCAGATTTAGCAAACAGTAATACAGAATGCCTGGTGAATTTAAAATTCAGATAAGCAATGAGTAATTGTTTAGTGTAAGTATGGTCCATACAATAATTGGGACATGCTTATACCAAACACTTACTTACTTATCTGAAATTCAAATTTCAGATATTGTATCCTGTATTGTATCTGGCCACCCTATCCTCACTCATCTCCACTTCTACCCTCGTACCCCCAAACAGGAACACATTAAGGGCAGGTAACTCAACCAACACACAGGGAACAACACAGATACTTGGGAAGGTTGTTCTCAATGCAATTATGCAAAATGCTTCTCCAGTCCAAACTTCAGCGATTTAGTTCATAGGTACTTTATAATAAGCTTTAATTAAAAAAAAATACGACGCAATTTATGGAGGTTTTTTAACTGCACAAGTAACAGTGTGTGTATTTTCCAATGATGGCTGTAACAATATCTCTCCTCTCACTTTTCTACAATGCGACCAAGAAGTGGTGTTGATGTCCCTTCTCCCTTGAATGTGGATGAACCTGTGATCTGTACCCAAGAGAAGCAGAAGTGATACCACACAACTTCCAAGGCCGACTCAGAAAAGGCAGTGCGGTGTCTGGTCCCCCACTGGACCGCTCATACCCGAAGCCCTAAGCTATCATATCAGGAGTCCAACTACACTGGGGCCACCAGGCTGGGATGGAGCCACAACACATGGAAAGGCCGCATGGAGACGCTCCGCAGGTAGATCCAGTCTTCAAATCCTCCTAGCCTAGGGGTCCCTCATGTGAGTGAAGTGGCCTTCAGATAATCCCAGCCCCCATCTGTTGAGTCACCCCCAGACTTCCGGTTTCTTCCCAGCTGAGGCCTGACACAAAATAAGTAGATACAAGCTGTCCCTACCCTGACCTTTCTAAATTCCCGACCCACAGAACTTACCAACATAGTAAAACAACTGTTGCTTTTATGCCACTAAATTTACAATGGCCTGTTCCGCAGCAACTAACTAAAGCCTAATACATGCTCATCACAGAAATGTTTCGAAAAGAGAAAATAATCACCTGTAATTCTACATAAAAAGGCAATTGCTTTCAAAATTTTTGAGATATGTGCTTCCAATATTTTCTGTGGCTAGATGCACACTTCTTCCTTCTTAAACAAACATGGTATCATAGCACTGGTCTGATTTTTTACTTCAGCAGAGTTACTTGAAAAAAATTTTTTCCCATCTCATTGAACAAGTTCATCTTTGACAATAACAACCACAATAGCTATTACTGAACGTTTAGGTTGTTTCTAATTTTTTACAATTGTCAATACAGATGCACTAAATATCTCTCCACCCATCTGGTTTTTGGCTTAGTTAAATTTCTATAAGCGTAATCGGTAGGTTAAAAGGCTCGCATATTTTTTAAAGCATTGGATACCTACAAACTTCGGTCTAGAAACAGCTGTTCTTTTTATTAATGGGTCAAATCCTTTTACACTGCCAACAACGATGTATGCTTGCTCACTTTTTCACATTCTTACCAGCAACAGGTACTCTGATTACTTAAAGTTTTGCCAATTTTATGAACAAAAATGATAATTCATTGTTGTGTACTACCTAGTACTTTTTCATGTTTACCAGCCATTGGAATTTCCTTTTTGGCCTCATGTCCAAAGCGCCTGGCTGGTTCAGTTGGAAGGGCATGTGACTCCTGACCTCAGAGTCATGAGTGCAAGCCCTTTGTTGGTGTAGAGATTACTAAAAACATAAGCAAACAGGGGCACCTGGGTGGCTCAGTCAGTTAAGCGTCCGACTTCAGCTCAGGTCATGATCTCACGGTCCATGGGTTCGAGCCCCGCGTCGGGCTCTGTGCTGACAGCTCAGAGCCTGGAGCCTGTTTCAGATTCTGTGTCTCCTTCTCTCTGTGACCCTCCCCCGTTCATGCTCTATCTCTCTCTGTCTCAAAAATAAATAAACGTTAAAAAAAAATAAAAAAACATAAAAAAACATAAGCAAACATTTTAAAAAATAAGATAAAAAATAAATTGCCTCATGTCCTTTGCCCATTTTTATATTGGAATATTTGTTGTCTCTTAGTGATTTATAAAAGCTCTTTGGATGTTAATGATATTAATCCTTAATATATTAATAATATATGTACCAAAAATGTTCTAGTTAGTCATTTACCTTTTATTGAATAGGCATTACAAATACCAAATACATTTGAAAGACAAAATAGCAGGGGCCCCTGGGTGGCTCAGTCAGTTAAGCGTCTGACTTTGGCTCAGGTCATGATCTTGCAGTTCGTGGGTTCAGCCCCACGTCGGGCTCTGTGCTGATAGCTCAGTGCCTGGAGCCTGCTTTGGATTCTGTGTCTCCCTCTCTCTCTGCCCCTACCCTGCTTGTGCTCTCTCTCTCTCTCAAAAATAAATAAACATTAAAAAAAAAAAAAAGAAAGAGAATATAGCATCTATGAAATTGAATGCTGTTATATGCTTGGCTATACCCTGAAATGCCAGCTTATTATCATCCCTAGAAAGCATATTTATGGGTGTTTATCAAGTTCAGGAAAAGAAACTAAACCCAAGAAGCATAGATGAGCAAAAATTAAAGCACACATACTGAAGCCAATATGTAGCACTCCAGTTGAAACAAAAAGAGAAGTGACTTAACAACACAAGCTTTACTAATAAAAATTATTATAACAATAACCAAGATTTACTCAGACACATTGCTAAGCACTTATATGCATTTTCTTATATAATTCTCACAATCACCCTTTAGAGAGGTACAGTTAATATTTCCAATTTATAACTGAGGAAACCAGGCTTAGCGGGGGTCAAATGACTAGTAAATGCTATCCTTTGAGGCCTGGCCTCATGCGTCAGCCTGAGTTCTCAAACACTAAACATTACTGCTTCCCCTGGACACCCTGCCTCACCTCTCCAAGCCTCAACTTTTATCCTTCATCTTTTGAAGATTAACTGACATCATGTATATGTGGTGCTTAGCACAGTGCCTGTCACGTAATCCACCCTTGATAATGGCACGTCACCAAAGACAAGTGTCGGTGAGGATGTGCACGAATTGTAACTCTCGTGCGCTGTTGGTGGGAATGCAAAAGGTGCAATCGTTATGGAAAACAGTATAAAAGATCCCCAGAAAATGAAAAATAGAATTGCCATACGATCCAGCAATCCCGCTTTTGGGTATTTATCTAAAAGAATTGAAATCAGGATCTTCAAGAAATAGAAGCCCTCCCATCTTCACTGAAACACTACTTCCAGAAACCAAGATGTGGACACAGCCTAAATATCCATAAATGGATGAATGGATAAAATGTGGTATATACATAATGGAATACCATTCAGCCTTTAAAAAAGTAAATCCTGGGGCGCCTGGGTGGCTCAGTCGGTTAAGCGTCCGACTTCAGCTCAGGTCATGATCTCACAGTTTGTGAGTTTGAGCTCCACGTCGGGCTCTGTGCTGACAGCTCAGAACCTGGAACCTGCTTCAGATTCTGGGTCTCCCTCTCTCTCTCTCTGCTCCTGCCCTGCTTGCACTCTGTCCTTCTCTCCCTCAAAATAAATAAACATTAAAAAATGTTTAAAATAAAATAAATAAAAAAGTAAATCCTGGGGTTCCTGGCTAGCTCAATCAGTTAAGTATCTGACTCTTGATTTAGGCTCAGGTTATAACTCACGGTCATGGGATCAAGCCCCATGTCGGGCTCCACACTGAGCATGGAGTCTGCTTAAGATTTTCTCTCTCTCTCTCTCTCTCCCTCAGTCCCTCCCCTGCACTCGCTCTCCCTCTCTCTCTCTCTCTCTCAAAAAAAAAGGTAAATCCTGGCATGCTTAGCTGTCTCAGTTGGAAGAGCAAAAGAGCAAACGACTATTGATCTCAAGGTCACAAAATCTTGCCCCACATTGGGTATAGAGATTACTAAAAAAAAATTAAAACAAAATAAACTGTAATAAATAGATAGCATCCTTCATATGCTATAACATGGATGAACCTTGAGGACACTGTGCTAAATAATATATGTTAACATGTCACAGAAATACAAATACTGCATGATTCCACTCACATGAGATTTCTAAAATAGCCAAAGTCATAGAATAAAGAGTGGAGAAAGAAATGAGAAGGTACTAATAAACAGGCATAGCTTCAAAAAAAAAAAAAAAACAGGTATAGTTTCAGTTAAGCAAGAAGAAAATTTTTAGAGATTCGCTGTATGACATTGTACCTTCAGTCATCACTACTGTATTGTACACTTAAAAATGTGTTAGGAGGCTAGCTCTCATATTAAGTATCCTTATCACATTAAAATAGATAAAGAGTAGCCTATAGAACTAAAAAAACAGTGGAGGCGCCTGGCTGGCTCAGTCGGTAGACCATACGACTCTAGATCTCAGGGTCGTGAGTTCAAGCCTTGTGCTGGCAGTAGAGACTACTTAAAAGAAAAAAGTGTATATCATCATCCTTATTATCCCCACATGATCTCTATCACACCAGGAGAGCTGCACCAGCATATAAATACACCTTCCTAGGGGCACCTGGATGGCTCCGTCCGTTAAGTGTCTAACTTCCAATCAGGTCACGATCTCACAGTCTGCGGGTTTGAGCCCCGCGTTGAGCTTTGTGTTAAAGGCTCGAAGCCCGGAGCCTACTTCTGATTCTCTCTCTCTCTCTCTCTCTCTCTCTCTCTCTCTCTCTCTCTCCCCCTCCCTCACTCATGCTCTCTCTCTCAAAAATAAATAAACATTTAAAATATTTTTTAAATGTTTTTAATGTTTATTTATTTTTGAGAGAGAGAGAGAGCGTGCAAGCAGGGAGGCGCAGAGAGAGAGGGAGACACAGAATCTGAAGCAGGTTCTGGGCTCTGAGCTGTCAGCACAGAGCTCGATGCAGGACTCAAACTCACAGACCATGAGATCATGACCCAAGTGGAAGTCAGACACTTAACCGACTGAGCCCCACAGGTGAGGTGCCCCAAAAACAAATAAACATTTAAAAAAAATTTTAAATACACCTTTCTACATCAATAGTCATTTTTCCCCTAATCATGCCCACCATTAAATTTTTAACACTTACAGATATGCTGTTCATGCGCCATGTCCCTTTGGAGGGCCACAAACCAATGTACTCTGTTGAAATAGCTGAAATATTTTTGTCCCTGCTCCCCAACCCAAGAATCAGTTATCACTCCCTTGGGAGTGATCATGCCCCACCAAGTTCCCAAACCTCCCTCCTTGAGAATGCTTGGTCTATGCTGACCAGGAAAGCCTCTGACGGGCATATCTGGTGAAACCTGCGATTCCCACATACATCTTAACATGGTTCCTCCACACAATAGTGACCATGCAAATCACAGAAGACACAGGACAGCCCACTTAAAACCCAGCCCCAACTCTGACATTTAGAAGCTTCGTAAAAAGAAACATACAAGTTGGGAATGCAAGCTGGTGCAGCCACTGTGGAAAACCGTATGGAGGTTCCTCAAAAAAAACAAAAATAGAACTACCCTACGACCCAGCAATTGCACTACTAGGCATTTATGCGAGGGATACTGGTGTGCTGTTTCCAAGGGACACATGCACCCCCATGTTTATAGCAGCACTATCAACAACAGCCAAAGGATGGAAAGAGCCCAAATGTCCATCGATGGATGAATGGATAAAGAAGATGTGGTATGTATAGACAATGGAGTCTTACTCAGCAGTCAGAAAGAATGAAATCTTGCCATTTGCAACTACATGGATGGAACTGGAGGGTATTATGCTAAGCGAAATTAGCCAGTCAGAGAAAGACAGATATCGGAAGACTTCACTCATATGATGACTTTAAGACACAGAACAGATGAACACAAGGGAAGGGAAGCAAAAATAATATAAAAACAGGGAAGGGGACAAAATATAAGAGACTCAAACATGGAGAACAAACAGAGGGTTACCAGAGGGGGTGTGGGAGAGGGAATGGGCTAAATGGGTAAGGGGCATTAAAGAATCTACTCCTGAAATCATTGTTGTACTATATGCTAACTAACTGAGATGTAAGTTTAAAAAATAAAATTAAAAAAAGAAAAGAAAAGAAACATACAAGTTAAGTCAAAAATTTGATCTATTTTTTTCTTCTACTTTCAAAGAGGAAAGAATTATCACTGATAATTTTTTTAAAGGATAAGGCTGGACAAATTATCAAGTCCGGGCCAAATCAATATGACCTTCCATGTGTTTTACCCACTGTTATATGATATATAATTGACCAATGATGAAAATCAACAGAGAAGAGATGCTACACAAGAGCTCGGAGTTATTAAATCATAGGCTAACAAGCCTCCTGCATTGCATTGCAAGATTGCCAGTTCTCTGTCTCCTACGTTTCAATTTAAATAATCTAATGTTCTGCTCAAGGTCAGAAAGATCCCGTGTTCATGCATTGTGATGAGGTGAGGTTTTCGCTGAGTGTTAAGAAATAATAATGATCATTTAACAAGTAGGACAGAAGATAATCCATTGCTGAAAATAGTATCCACAACCAGCTGGAAAGGTTGACTATGGAAGAAAATGTACTCAGACAAATGCCAGTGGCTTGACACTTTGCCAGATTTTTCTTCTTCCTGGTGTGTGTTTTGGACCAAATTCTTCTTATACACCAAACACGGTCCCACCTCACCCTCAAATTAGTTCAATGAATTGTGCTTTAGTAGCACATGTCCTCAGCCTACGATGAGGCAATATTAACAAAAATACCCCAGCATGCGAAATTCATCCTTACCGTAAGAATCTTGTTGAGGATATCGTTCACTACATAATACAACATGCTCTACAAGACAGTAGAAATGTATCTTTGCTTTCAGCCCCAGTAATAGTTGTACTTCTCCTAAGCAGCCAGTTTATTTTTAGATACAAACCATGAACAGGAGACCCTTGGCATTGGCAGATTTGATATTTGCCAATTTCAACGTTCAAAAGAGACAAATCAGATGGGTCTCAAGTTCAACTCACAACCACCAAAGCTGGGATGGGGTATGAAACTCGTGCTAATAAGTGAGTCTGATGCCCCAGTGTGCACACATTAGTACAGCATTGTTCGCTGAGGTATCAGAGTGAGCCTCATTGTTCTTTGCCACCTGCCATGTCTGATCATGCTTAACTCCTCATCTGGCTGCTAGAAAACTCAGAGTCAATTTTATATTTCCCTTCTGAAGTGAATTAAATGTCACTGCATTGATTCTGGGCACCAACCCCCTTCTCCTTAAGGATTCCATCTTAGTGCAGTTAAGTTCAGAGTTTCCAGGCACCCTTCCGAACAGTGTTACTCCACCCTGGACAAAGTCAGAGAGCTCAGCTCTGGAGGACCCCTGAGCTGGGCTCTGCAACAGGACCAAAATGAGCAGGCCAGAGTGGCTCTCCTTAGTTCAGTGCCACTCCACGACCAGAAATGCTCACTTCAAAAAAAGAGTTCCATCTTGGCTGAAGAGAAGGATGAGGAAAAATAAAGAAGTGGAAATACTCATCTTTCACCCACACTGAGAAAAAAAGAGGGCATCTTTCCCAGCAAATAAGGGGGAGAGTGCCAATTCCAGCACATTGAGTTTTGAGAATAACTTCTGGGTATTTCCAGCAAAGGCACTCAGCAAAGTGGTCTACCTCCTAAGGGGAAATCCAGAGACAGCACATGTTGGTTGCCAACTCAGCTCCAAAATGTCTATACAGAAGGCACTTAGGGTAACATTCTGGGTGGAAGCCGGGAGGGATTCAGAGCTGTGTTTACATGGAAGGAGAGACGGAATGGAATTGCCCAAAGAAATCCACAGAGCTTTAGCACCCTTCCCAACAAGCCACCCTCTAGAACAGTCACCAAAAATAGGTCACATGGGGCGTCTGGCTGGCTCAGTCAGCAGAGCACGCAACTCTTGATCTCGGGGTCGTAAGTTGAAGCCCAATGTTGGGTGCAGAGATTACTTAAAAATAAAATCTTTCAAAAAACTGGTCAAATACTTCCAGCAATTAAGACCCGTTTTATTAATGATTTCCCCCAATACTATTACAGGTTCTGTCTGTACTTCAGACATTCACTGAATAAGTTCATTTTAAGTGCCTTTCATGGGCCAGCAAGATGCCAGATGCTGGGGAGACTTGAAACATGTAAATCTAGTTTGTGTCCACAATGAATTTATCATTTACAAGTGTATTTAGACAAAGACACAAATTACCATATTCTGCAAGTCTGAACATCGCCAATGCTATCAGAAAGGCACAAATAGCTTACGGCAGAAAAGGAAAGTTCACATGTTGCTGAGGAGAATAACGAAGAAACCATTTGTGGTTAGGGGCTCGCCATACCACTCCCGGCTTGGCTAACCGTTAGTCTAGGGCAGTCTCCAGAGACCTACAAAAGTCCCATGATCACAGACATCGAAATGTCATCTGAGGCAAGAACTGATAAAATCCATTACAATTAATCTTGCAGAACTTCCAGACTTGACTCTAGGACCTTGGGTATCTTGAATCCTCATGACAGCCACACAAGGGAAGCATTATTATTCTCACAGATAAACTGAGTGCAGTGGTCACCCATTAAATGTCATCACTGGGGTGCCTAGCTGGCTCAGTCAGAACACATGACTCTTGATCTCGGGGTTGTGAGTTTGAGCCTCATATTGGGTGTAGATATTACTTAAATAAATGAAATTTAAAATACATACATACATACATACATATCATCATAGACAGGATTTGAACCTAAGTCTATCAAAGTCACCCATGTTATTCTCGTTATTCCATCCTGCTTCTCGCAACTTCCTAGTAATTGTATTTTACCAAAAGACAATGTTTTGAAGGGAAAAGTATTTAAGAGCCAAAGGAGCAAAGCCTTGGAAAACACTGGGCTTTTCCAGGGGAAGGGAGGGATTTTTGTTAAGATGGTCTGATGACACATCCCAAAGGCACACAGACTTCATTATTCTCAGGGCTCATATTTATCTGGCTATAATTTTTCCTTCAGCAAAACCACTAGTTATCAGCCTGTTTTGAATATTAATAATAAGAGTTTTTGGATGACCATATATGAGTAGCTAGACTCTTTGTACTGAAAGCTAAGTGTCCTAACAGGAAAACACTGTGCATCTCTTTTCCAAAAATCCTGTAGGTGGCATCCGTGCACTGGTTTCAGCTAAAGGAAACACCTGCCCTTTCAGGAATCACATTAGGCAAACAGCATACATCAAATGTAGCAACTCTTTTCTTTCTAAGTGAGAAAGACAGCCGTATAGCCTTGTTTCCCGTACCTTCTCCCTTTTAATAACACTTATGTTCACCTGGTGAAGATATAACCTGTGTACTGAAGGGTAAGTGCCAGATTCCAGACACCTCAAAGCCTCAGCAGATGACCATATGACCTTGAGTTCCTTTTTAGAAACCGATAAGGGTGATCTAGACAGCCTCTAATGTCCCTTCTAAATTCAAAAATTTTACTTTGCCTCCCGCCTCCCCCCCCAAAGAATCCTAAGTGATCACAAAGGGAGAAAAAAAAAAAAGATTTTGTAAAGTCAAAGTTGAAAGGGACTATGAGAGTGATCCAGGTCAAAAAGCCATTCTGTTCTCAGAAGTCCTCTTTCGTATCTCCCCAGAAGACTGTTGGCCTCCAGGAGTCACCAGTTCATGAATTCACAGGACAGCCCATATGACTGCTGGAAAGTTCTTAATCCTGAGTTGCCATGCTGGGCCTAATCCTGTATTCTCTGGTAAGACTCACTCCATGGGCCAACTCTCCATTTACCTGGAAGCAGAGATCATGCCCCCATTGGGCTTCATATACTCTTACATACACACAAACCCCCAGAGCCTGTCCATATCCCTGTTCATTCTTTTTTTTAATTTTATTTTTATTTTAAGTAATCACTACACTCAACATGGGGCCCAAACTCACAACTGAGATCAAAAGTCATGTGCTCTATCAAATGAGCCAGCCGGGCACCACTGTCTACATCCCTTTTAATCCTGCTACCTAGAAGTGAATGAAATGCTCCAGATAAGTATAACTAAAATGGAGTAGAACAAAACTATCGACTTCCTTCTTCCAAATACTGTACCTTTATTATTTCATATTATTAATAACACATTGCACTACTAATTCCTAAACAGCCGTAGCCAATTGAAACTTCTAAAGCAACATGGTCCAATATGGCAGCCACTAGCCACATGTAGTTATCGAGTACTTAATATGTGGTCAGTGCATTTGAGGAACTGAATTATTTTACTTTTATACAATTAAATTAAACTGAAAAACAGATACTTAGTTCAATTACTGGAAAGCTTTTATTTTTTTTTTGTAAGTTTTATTTATTTAAGAAATCTCTACACCCAACGTGGGGCTCCAACTCATGACCCTGAGATCAAGAGTCGCATGCTCTTCTAACTGAACCAGCCAGGTGCCCCATAAATCTTTTAAATAAGTTGGAAACTTCATAGGAATCTACTTTTTCACCTGTAAATTTTATGAAATCTAAGTACAGATCAAGTATTTCCAGTGAAAATTTTGCTTCTGGATTGAGATGTGTTCTCTGTTTAAAATACACACTTGGATTTCAATGATTTCATGTAAGAAGTATAAATACCTCAATCATTTTTATATTGATTATATGTTGAAGTAATATTTTTGATAAATTGACTTTGATAAAATACATGATTAAAACTAATTTTATCTAAATCTTTTTACTTTTATTAATGGACTTACTAGAAAATGTAAAATTACATAGATAGCTTGTATTACTCTATTAGACCATGCTGCTTCAAATTACCCAAAGTAGCTGCCAATCTCTATTTCCTGTGCAAATCTATCCAGTTGGGTTTTCAGTTTCTAGTGTAGAACTTTATATTAACTCCCTTTACGATTCTATTTCTTGGGTCTGATTTGTTATTTTAACCAGACAATATGGCCTTTTGGAACTCTGATCCCATATATTTATAAACCCCTTCAACTTCATGTTATCCACAAATATGGTAAGTAAACTTTATTTATATTCATCTAAGCCTTTGATTAAAATATGGACAAAGTCAAAGCTGAAGACATTATCAGAAACCATCTTTCATGTTAGAAATGACCCATTAATTAAGCATCACCTTGGATATGTTTTTTCTTTTATTAGCTAACTAATAATTCAGCTAATTGCAATAGTATACAATCTGTAGTTTTCCATCATGTACTATGTTGCTCTGATCTGCCTATCTCCTGACAAAGAGATGATGGGTGGAAAATTCAGGACAATCAGTGAAGCTCAGGGTCAGGGTCAGGGTAGGCCTGGGGCTGGGAATGAGGCATCTAAGGAGACAAAGACAGGGCAGTGGCTGAGATAAGCAAGGCTGCAGCTTGAGAGAGCAGACCATCTCAAACTGCCTTGGGCTCTCAGATAACAGGGTGAGAATGCAGGGGCCTCTGGGACCTGACTGATAGAACTGAGACCTTCACGTAAGCTTGCCAGGTGGGAGGCAGGTACTCGGAGTGAAGTCCAGGGTGAGCCAGCCCTTCCCTTTGGCTCTCAGTTCCCTTGGTCTCCCTTGTCTTAGGGTCGGAGAATCTTAAAGGACTCTTACACATTCTTTCACTCAAATTTCTAGTCTGTTCTGCATCATCCCTGAGAAATTGGAGGTGCCAGTCATCTAGTCGCTGCTGGACACCTCCGCCAGCAGGGGGCTCACTATTTCACCGGGAAATGTTCATTGGCAAAAAAAAAAAAAAAATTCGAAGTGTTAAGCACCCTTCTTCCTTAAATTAAGTGGAAATCTGACTCCTTAAAACTTCAGCTCACTGGTCTTATTTCTGCCTTTTGAATAAACTGAATTCTTCATCGACATAACAGATACAGTTATACATCAAGGTAGTAAGTGACCTTCTTAATTCTGTTCAGATCCAGGTGATCCTAATACTTTCAGTCATTCTTTATTAGAAATGACTTTTAATCTCTTCACCATCCTAGGTGCCCTCCTCCAACACACAGAAGAGTAAGCCTACCGACACCCCTCATAAAGTACAGCACCCTGTACTGAGCACAGTACTCCTGCAATGTACCAACTCCCTTCCTCCTTGACGCTATCCTCCCTCTAACAGCTTATGAATTGAGGCAGTCACAGTGTTGACACATTCAGAACTCGCTATCTATTCAAGCACATAGGTGATATTATGCAATACTATTTATTGCACGGGTACCCCTGCATATTGCAGCTTGACAGACAATACTATTCAATGTGGCACCTTGTTCCCTGGAATCCAGAAGTATCCTCAGATTCCTTCTCAACACAATCTCCAGTCAGCCACTGACAGCTGACACAGAAGCAGCCCATTTGGCACCTGAAATACAACTTTCCAAAACATCTGGTTTACTCCGAATATTGAACCTCAGTTGCCAGTTTGGTGGCAACCAGAGAACAAGACGTTATGAGCCTTAGTCTCCCTCGCTGAGTGTGCGTGTTGCACACAGTGCAAAAGTTCAAAACCAGAACGCTCCATTTCCATGCTCTACTCGAAGGTGCCAAGTGAAACCTTCTCCCCCCTGTTCCTTTGCGGCTGGTTTTTATCTGACAAATAAGTCCAGTTTCATCACCTCCATAACATAGTGCTTAACAAAATATCTATGACACCATCCAAATATTTCCCTTCGTGTTATTTTTCTTTTAGTATTGCTCCTGACAGTTACTGGAAACTATCTGTTTTATTATCTGATGTCTTTATCGAATGGACTTTTATGTTCTCTCTTTAGTTTCATTCCATTTCATATCAAAATAGCTGCTTTTTCAAATTCCTGTGCACTATATTTTTATGCCCACTTCAGTTATAAACTTGCATTGGGATTCTGTGGGGCACAAGCAGTAGGCAACGTGAAAATGCGTCACCACTCAAACTAGCCTGTTCTTCAATTCATGTAATTTCTTACGGGATCAGTAGGCTCCATGATTAACAACTAGCATGCTCTTTTTTCATTTTCATTGTCACAGAAGCCATTAGGGCCAGGACAGAAGACCTGAATCCTTTAAGACCATAAACTGGTACCAAGCTTTTGTTTTCCCCTGCTGAGTCTCTCACAGGTCTATGCAGCGAGTAGAGCGTGGAAATGTAGTGTTCTGGTTTTGAACTTTTGCACTGTGTGCAACACGCACACTCAGCGAGGGAGGCTAAGGCTCATAACGTCTTGTTCTCTGGTTCCCACCAAACTGGCAGGCAACTGAGGTTCAATATTCGGAGTAAACCAGATCTTTTGGAAAGCTGTATTTCAGTTCACCGGCAAGGGGCAAGTCTTTGGTGTTTCTGAAGCGGTGTTTTAGTCGAATGATGTCCTGGGGGCTAAGAATGCAGAATTTTACACACCCAGCTTAATCCCACCATTACAGAACTCAGTGTCACCAAAGGTCAGACTACATTAAGTAGATGTTGAGCTGCTGGCCAGCCTCATTTACCCAGACACATGTGAGCCGGATATTCTAGTTAACAGAATATGATTCACATAATTTCTTCGGCTCTCCCTATCCTTTATCCAGCCACCGTATTATTGGGGACATGATACTCTGCTAGACAGTCTACACCCTAATTGAAATTACCCAAAGACAACAGCGTGATGAAGTGGTTTGAGCATAGAAGCTGCAAAGAGAGATCCATTTTCCAATCCAACTAGGAGGTTAATGATTATATGTCACTCTGGAAAATCATCACCTCTTTGTAGAAATGAAAACTAAGTCCAAATGCATGTTGCTTTGTGTCGGGTCAGACCCTCTAACCTTTGGAGGGGAGAGGTCAAGGCCTCATTCCCACCCTGCACTCTTACCCCTATAAGGGAGCTCTGATAAAGGACAAAACAGTGCCCGCAAGATGCAAAATTTAGAAACAGTACTAGAGAGTAGAACTTTCTGTGGGAGGAGAAACAGAGCTTGAAAGTCCCTGCACGAGAAAACAGGTGTAGGGAAGAGGGACTTATTCTCCCCCTAACTGGACCAGCAGGACCCCCATGGTGCCCATGTTAAAGGAAACAAACCCAGAGCAGGTAGATTACGGCCAGCTCTCCCTTAGGCCTTAGGACAGGAGGAAAAAGGAAATCTAAGGTTCCCACACCATCTTCCTCAGCTCAGCAACAGGACAGACGTGATAGAGGCTTGGGGCAAACTTGCAGCAGGAATAAAAAGAGGATTTGCCTGCCTGCTCCTCTACCCTGGGAACCACGCCTCTCTCTAGGGGCTAAGAAGGGGCTTGGGACTGTGGGACATGAAAACGTGTCTCCCAAAATGCCTGACATTCTGGAACCAGGCAGCACTTTAGTATAGTGAAGAGTAGAATCCTGGGGAGCTGGTTTTCCATCTTGGCTTAGGCTTCTACCAACTGTGTGACCTTGAGCCTCAGGAAAGTCATCTATAAAATGGAGATGATAATATTATCCACCTCAAAGGAGTAAGACTGGAAGGGTTGAAGCTCTCATAAAGAGATTATCGGGAAGTGAGTGCAAAATAAGAGTTCCATAAATATGAGCCATTGTGATTATAATGAAGCTTTTCAAGCTGAGGTTAGAACACACCGATTTGGTGTCAGCATAATCAGGGCCCTTAATTCATATTATAAATACCCACATGGAGCCTCAGAAAGGTGAGCATTAGGTGACAAACACCCTGGGGCAGCCCCCAGGGAGAATATTTAATAACTGAGGAAGCTTCTGGGTAAGGTCTTATTATCAGTCACATCGATTTCCACCTCCACCCTCTGCAACGGCAGCTCAGAATCTGAAACCTAGTAAATCCTAGTTGCTGGTGACTGAAAAGTGGAAAAACTGCACAAAAGTCCTGACCTTGTGGTGCTGATGTTCTAGTGCAGGCAAAGAAACAAGTAAATAAACCAAACCAAAGGTTATACACAATGGTTTAAGTATCACAAAGAAAAACCGCAAGGTAAAAGAATAGAGGGTGCTGAGTGCTTAGGTCGAGCGGGCTACACAGTCTCAGAAGAGACCCACTGGAGCAGCGAACGGACTGCAAGGAAAAAACTGGGAATATGGGAGGTGAGCTCCCCACAGAGGAGCGACAAGTGCAAAGTTCCTGAGGCAGCGCTTGGTACTCCGGGCATGGGGAAGCCATTGCGTAGAACACGCAATAAATACTGGGTGATTGAAGGAATGGTACCAAGGCCGAGATAAAGACTTAGGGTTTGGGGGTGCCCGGGTGGCTCAGTCCGTTAAGCCTCTTACTCTTGGTTTCGGCTCAGGTCATGATCTCACGGTTCCTGAGATCAAGCCCCACATGGGGATCTCCTCTGACAGCATGGAGCCTGCTTAGGATTCTGTCTCCCTCTCTCTCTGTCCCTCCCCCACTCGTTCTCTCTCTCTCTCAAAATAAATTAATTTTTTAAAAAGACTTGCAGTTTGTTCTTTAAAAAAAATTTTTTTTAATGTTTATTATTTATTTTTGAGAGAGAGATTGACAGAGTGCAAGCAGGGGAGGGGCAGAGAGAGAGGGAGACACAGAATCTGAAGCAGGCTCTGGACTCTGAGCTGTCAGCACAGAGCTCAATGCGGGGCTCGAACTCAGGAATCACAAGATCCTGACCTGCGCCAAAGTCAGATGCTTCACCAACATGAGCCACCCAGGCGTCCCAACTTGCAATTTGTTCTAAAGGCAATGGAACTTTGAGGATATTTGGAGCAGGAAAATGATATGCTCAAATTCATGGTTTTGATTGCTTAAGTACTGTGAGGGGAAAAAAAAGACCAAGATTTAATGAAAGAATGGATGATTGAATGAATTTCAGAGTCCATAACTCCTGCTTTTGACAACGAGGATTTTTCAGGTGGTACAATTCAAACCAGAAGCTGTTCTGCTAATATGAGAGAGTAGAACGGTATCCTCACTACATCCCACCCCTACCCTGTGGCTCAGAGTG
Organism: Panthera tigris; assembly: GCF_018350195.1. Classification (NCBI taxonomy): domain Eukaryota; kingdom Metazoa; phylum Chordata; class Mammalia; order Carnivora; family Felidae; genus Panthera; species Panthera tigris. Next base: position 20,305,682 of record NC_056676.1, read on the forward strand.
ACCCTAGGGGAAAACAAGTCAGCTGTGGTGCAGTACAGCGGGAGCCCCTCCCAGCAAAAGTCAGGGGACTTGCCCATGTTAGCAAACCTCACTCTACAGAACTCTGAGCAAGCAAACTGGCCTGCAACAGATCCTGAGAAGCTGCAGGAAAGGAGACAGAAAAGAACCAGGATAGCCAAGGGGATCTGGGCGCAACTGACAGCAATGGCTCCTGAGACACACGCCCAGCTGATGATCCCACCAGCTTCCTCGTGTGGAAGTAGAGGTTAAAGTCAGAGCCAATTTGTAAGGTCATTGTGGTAGAGAAACTCCTGTTTAAGGCAATCGTTTCAGAAAGCAGAAGTCTTGCCCAATCGTGTAGTCCAGCCATTCTGTTATTTTTTTCAAGTAAGCACCAGCCCAATGTGGGGCTTGAACTCAGACCCCAAGATCAAGAGTCACATGCTCCACCAACTAAGCCAGCCAAGCACCCTTCAATTAAACTTTTTTTTTAAGTTTTTTTTTTGGGGGGGGGGGGCGCTTGGGTGGCTCGGTTGCTTGAGCATCTGACTTCAGCTCAGTTCATGTTGTCACGGTTCGTGGGTTCGAGCCCACGTCAGGCTCTGTGCTGACAGCTCAGAGCCTGGAGCCTGCTTTGGATTCTGCATCTCCCTCTCTCTCTGCACCTCCCCTGCTCTCATTCTGTCTGTCTGTCTGTCTCTCTCTCTCTCTCTCTCTCTCAAAGATGAATAAATATTAAAAAAAAAAAAAAGTTTATTTATTTGGGGGTGGGGGGCAGAGAGAGAGGGAGAAAGAGAATCCCAATCCAGCTCCACACCCAGTGTGGGGTCAGACACGGGGCTCTGTCTCACATCCATGAGATCATGACCTGAGCTGAAATCAAGAGTTGGATGCTTAACAGACTGAGCCACCCAGGCACCCCTCAGTTAAACTTTCTGATGTTATTATAAGGTCCTGAATTAAAGAAACTCTTAAGGGACTGATAAAGTGAGCAATCTCATGGAGTAGAGACTAATGAAATTGTCAAGCAGAGCAGAGCACCCCCTAAAGAACAGCACCTTAGTGCTACCGTGTTCCACATAATTCCCTTTCTACATCAGATTGGTTTTTTTTTTTATTTTTTTTTAACATTTATTTATTTTTGAGACAGAGAGAGACAGAGCATGAACAGGGGAGGGGCAGAGAGAGAGGGAGACACAGAATCTGAAGCAGGCTCCAGGCTCTGAGCTGTCAGCACAGAGCCCGACGCGGGGCTCGAACTCACGGACCATGAGATCATGACCTGAGCCGAAGTCGGACGCCTAACCGACTGAGCCACCCAAGCACCCCCAGATTGTTTTTATTAAACAATGTTACTGGCTTACGGCGTATGTGATAAAGAGCAAATACTCTGTGTATATTCCATGCGAGGCCATATTCACGTTTTTCTACGTTTATTTTTTTGAGTACATAGAATGACTATTCCCCTTGTTTCATATCAACATTTGCTTCCACCGAGTGAGCAACTCATCTGCATAAATTGTTCACAAACACAGAAAGGAACTGGTGAAGGTCTTCCTCTTCAAAATGTATGTATAGTCTTTCTCAGCCTCTTAGCTTCTGGTTTCCTCCTGTGGCTTCTATAATTCTATGCAAGTGATATTTTACATTTCCTAAAAACCTATTAAAATCTCCAACTTTGGTAAATTAGACAGTATCGTCTTTCTCCTTTGGAAGAAGAAATTGCAGTCTTGTCTTTACCTAAATCATTTTATGGGTCATTAATTGGATAGATAATGTTTCTCAGCAAAGGCTGAAGGGTCATTTACCATTTTCAACTCAACAACTAGCCGTGATCACAAGACAGCAATATGGACAGAGAGGACACCAAGCTTTTTACGCACAAGCCCGGGTGGAATTACAAAGCCACACAATTTAGTCTCTTATTCTGCCCTTACACATGGGGTGAGAGGACTACCAATCTTTGTTTTGATTGGAAATCCTGGACATCAAGAAATCTACCGGTATGATAGTCTGATTTTAGAAAAGCAGAGACTATGATTTGCTCTTTGAGATTCAAGAATTAGGAAGATGAAGGCCCAAAGATCTCATCCCAGATACTCGCATCCTTGTGCCCTTGACTGTGCCCATGTTTTTTGGTAAAACGCCAGGGGCATTTAACTGCCTTTCTAGCCAGGATCAGAGAACTTGGGTCTCTCAGAAAATAACTCTGCAAGTGACTAGATCAGTACGATCAGAGGAGAGAAAGCAAGTCTCCTTTGAAAAGGTGCCAAAGAAACAGAAAAAAGGAGTTTCGTCAGAATGCTGAGCCCTTGGGATAAAATGCAGCTCTGTCCCAAATCCCCCTCCAGCTCCCCTTCCCTCACCACCTCTTCAATAACCTTTGATTGTCTGATGAGACCATGCTTAGCGGCATCAAAAGAGTCACCACCGGGCAGGGGAGCTGCAACCAGCTCTGGACACTCACTTGTCTTCCATCACAGGGGAGTTTGCCTACCCTTATCTTAAAAAAAAAAAAAAAAAAAAAAAATACACCGTTACCAAAAAATAAAAATAAAATCATGGTGGGGCACCTGGGTGGCTCAGTCCATTAAGCAGGCAACTCTTGATTTCAGCTCAGGTCATGATCTCATGGTCATGAGATCAAGCCCTGCATGGGGTTCCATGCTAGGCATGGAGCCTGCATATGATTCTCTCTCCCTCCCCCACTACCAAGTGTGTTCTCGCTCTCTCAAAAAAAATTTTTTTTGTAAATCATGGTAAAATACAGATAACATAAAATTTACCATTTTAACCATTTGGATGTATATTTCAGTGACATTAAGTACATTCATATCGTGCCACCCTCACTGACTGCCATCCATCTCCAGAACATTTTCATCAACCTAAACTGAAACCCTGTACCCATTAACCACCAACTCCCCATCCTCCTTTTTCCCCAGCCGCTTGTGTCCATCATCCTACTTTCTGTCTCTAGAAATTGATCTACTCTGGGAACCTTATAAAAGAGGAATCACACAATATTTGTCCTTTTGCAACTGGCTTATTTCACTGGTTCATCCACATTGTAGCAGGTGTCAGAATTTCCTTCCTTTTCAAGGTGAATAAAATTCTACCATATGTATATGCCACATTTCGTTTATCTATTCATTCGTCTATAGGCACTTGGATAGTTTCTGCCTTTGCCTATTGTGAATAATTCTGCTATGAACATGGGTGCACAGATACCTGTTTGAGTCCCTATTTTCATTTCTTTCGGGTGTATACCCAAAAATGGAACTACTGGATCATATGGCAATTCTGTGTTTAATTTTTTGAGGACCCACCATACTGTTTTCCACAATAGCTATACCATTCTACATTCCCACCGGCAATAACGCACCATCTCCATGCCACTCATCTATGTATTAACAGTGTCTTTGGCTCAAAATATCACCATTTTTTTTTCATTCTTTTAGGTTTATTCACTTACTTGGAGACAGAGAGAGAGAGAGCGAGAGAGAGAGAGAGCGAGAGAGAGAGAGAGAGAGAGAGAGAGAGCACGCACATGAGCAGGGAAGGGGCAGAAAGAGAGAGGGAGAGAGAATCCCAAGCAGCTGGAGAAGCTGAATGTCCACCAGCACGAAGCCCAATGTGGGGCTCCATCCCACGAACCGTGAGATCATGACCTGAGCTGGAACCAAGAGTTGGTTACCAAAGTAACCAAACACTTACCCAACTGAGCCACCCAGGAGCCCCCAAATATCGCCATGTTTAAGTCTCACCTGTCATCTGTCATGTTAGAGTACAAGGACACAGAGGCAAGCAGTGGACTTCAGTGAAATTTCCCCCTCAGGAGGAGAGTCAGCATTCAGCACATTGTTGGTGTGGGTGAAAAGAAGGTTTTGACGTAGTGTGATACAAGCTCGAAACGAGAAAGAGAAATCCTTCAGGTTGCAGTATAAAGCCCGTTGGACATACCTACCCCCCACCCCACTTCATCTTCTTCAAGACAGAGGCAAGGACTCTGATACCAAGTCATGAGCAGAGCTCCCCAGTATAAAGTGGGGAGGAGGGAGCTCTACCAGAAGAGAGGATGAGATGATGCCATTTCTGAACTAGCACACCTGAGACTTCCCTTCCCCCCAGGGAGGCGAGCACTTCCCCTCATAGCCAGGACAGAGTCTAGAGAAAGTTCCTATCTGTGCTTCAAGAATGAGGCTTAAAGGCAGTTCTTCGAGGTTAGCTATCCAGGGCAAAATCCGCAGATTTAAAGAATTTACACTTGTTTCAACTGACCTGCTTTCTCTTTGGAATTGTAAACACAATAGTAGAGACCAAAGGCCACAGCAAACCCATCAGAGAGGATTAGAGCCTGTTATGGGTTAGAAAGTGTCCTCCAAAAAAGATGTAGTCAAGTACTAACCTTCCCTCACCTGTGAATGTGACCTTATTTGGAAACAGTCTTTGCAGATGTCATCAGGTTAAGATGAGGTCATTAGAAGTGGTCCCTAATTCCATGAGAGGGGAGACGGCCATGTGAAGACAGGAGCAGAGGCAGAAGGAACAGCTGGGGCTCCAGAAGCTGGAAGAGACAAGAAAGGCCCCTCCCCGGGGTGCTTGGGAGGCTCAGTCAGTTGAGCACCCACCTCTTGATTTCAGTTCAGGTCATGATCCCAAGGTTGTGGGATTGAGCCCTCATCAGGCTTTGCACTGAGCTTGCAGCCAGCTGAAGATTCTTTCTTCCTCTCTCTCTCTCTCTCTCTCTCTCTGCCCTTCCCCCACCCACACATGTTCTCTCTCTAAAAAAAAATAAAAGGGGGGGGAAGGGCCCCTCCCCTAGAGGTTTTGAGAGAGCACGTCCCTGCCAACATCTTGATTTTGGATTCGTAGCCTCCAGAATTGTGAGAAATTAAATTTCTGTTGTTTTAAGCCCCCCAACTTGTGAGGCTTTGTGAGAGCAGCCCTAGAAAGCTCACCTAGAGGCCAATACCTAGAAATCACACCCAAAAACACATTCGTGTCACCGCCGTCTCCGTATTTATTATGACAACTGTGAGCTGAGGAGGTTTCCTTAAGGAAATGATTGTCATATCAGATTCCCCTAAGTGTTTACAGACTTCTAAATCATGACCTTAGTTAATGAAATTGTCTCTGGCTGGAAGGGTTTTTGGTTTTTGTTTTTTGGTGCATAGACACTTCTAATCCCTACACTTGATTCACTTTCATATGAAAATTGTAAGCCTGATATTGTTCGGATGTTCCTGAGTCAGGCTGGCACAAAGTCAGGAGAGATTTAGCATGAAGACAGGGGAAATGAAGGGATTCCACACTCACTTTATTTCTCCTTAAGGTACAGTTACACAGATGGTTTAAGAAGCTCGTTAGGCTTTCCCAAATTCCCCTGTGCTTCCTAAAAGGTCATTAAAGTTTTGCAGCCATTCCCTTCAGTAGTCAGGAGGGTCTAAAACCCTGGCCATTGCCTTATCAGCTCTTTGAAATGAAAGCCGATGAGGCCGTGCAGCCCCCACAGGTGAAAAATGCATCATAGATGTTACTGCCTATCTCTCTATTCAAGTGTTGTCTGCTTCTTTAATGAAGTGGGGAAACTAAAAAGAAGGGAGTGCAAAAAGCATGAAATCTCTACCTGATGAAAGTTCTGACGAGTTCATTGCTAGGAATACCTGAAATTAATTGACTAATAGTCTTTTTATTCCGTGAGGTTGGTGAGAAGAAAAATGGGGTGGGAGTACAAAATCAAACAAAATCAGAGTGGAGACCCAGAGGAAGGAAGTGCAGCACCAGAGAAATGTATTATGCTTTACACACTTGCACAACACACACAACACACACACACACACACACACACACACACACCATAAAGATGAAAAAGTGCCATATTTAACTATGATGCTAACAAAGAATGGTCATGAATACAGAGTTCACAGAAAAGGAAGCATAAAAGGCCTAAATCATAAAAAAAAAAAAAAAAAAAAGCTCAATACACACTATGAGAAAATATACGCCTGTGTTAAACCATCACAAGATACAATTTCTTATCAGATGGGCAAAAGTTAAAAATTATGACAACATACTCAGCGGCTGAGCATATAGGGAGAGTACAACCCCTGGGGAGGTTAATGTGGCAATATATTTAAGTGACAAATGAGGGGCACCTGGGTGGCTCAATGGGTTCAGCATCCGACTGTTAATTTCACCACAGGTCATGATTTCATGGTTGGCAGGATCCAGTCCTGCATCAGGCTCTACACTGCTGGCATGGAGACTGCTTGATATTCTCTCTCTCTCTCTCTCTCTCTCTCTCTGCCCCTCCCCCACTTGTGCATGTGCATGTGCATGCTCTCAAAAATAAATATAAATAAACTTATAATAAATAAGTAAATAAATAAATAAATGACAGTGGAATTTACTCTTTGACCTGGCAATCCCACTTCTGGGGATTTCTCCAAGATATGCCAACATAGGTTCTATTCATATCTGCATTATTATACAGTAATATTATTATATATTATTATAAGACTCTTCATATCTGTATTATTTATAATAGTAAAAGGTGAAACCAATGCCTGTGGTCATCTACAGGAAACTTTTAAATTAACTATGGCACGTTCACACAATGAAGAAAAGAATGGGGAAGCTTTAGGTATGTGGGTGTAGAAACATCTCCACGACATAGTTACTTTTCTTTGGTTTTTAAGGTGCAAAACAATTACCATATGGTAGTGTTAAAATATGTGCTTAAATTCTTTGACACTTCTCCCTTCAACGGTTGGATCCAGGGGCACCTGGATGGCTCGGTTGGTGGAGCATACGACTCTTGACCTCAGGGTTATGAGTTCCAGCTCTGTGTTGGGTGTAGAGATTACTTACGAATAAAATCTTTAAAAAAAAAAAAAAAAAAAAGAGTGGGAGCCAAGGTCTGTTTCCTTGAGTGTGGGCTGGGCTCGGTCACGTGTTCATGAAGAGACAGGAGAAGTGGTAGTGTGGGACTGCAGAGACTAGGTCATCAAAGGCGTTTTGGCTTCCTCCTTGCTCTTCCTTTGAATCACACACGCAGGGGAACCCAACTGCTATGTTGTGACTCTGATGGTGCCATGCAGCAAGGAACTGAGGCTTTCTGCCAACAGCTATGTGAGTGAGCCATCTGCCTGGAAGCGGATCCGCTATCCATAGTCACACTTACAGAAGCCCTGGCCCAAGTTGGACAGAAGTCTCATGTGAGGCCTTGAGCCAGAACTACTCAGCCAAATCAATCCTGGATTGAGAGCTCTCAGAAACTATGAGATACTACACGTGTGTTGCTTTAAAATGCTAAGTTTTCAGGGCACCTGGGTGCCTCGGTCAGTTAGGCATCTGGTTTTGGTTTAGGTCACGATCTCATGGTTTGTGGGTTGGAGACCGGCGTCGGGCTCTGTGCTGACAGCTCAGAGGCTGGAGCCTACTTCAGATTCTCTCTCTCTCTCTCTCTCTCTCTCTCTCTCGATTCTCTTTCGGGCCCTCCCCTGCTCATGCTCATGCGCTCTCTCTCTCTCTCTCTCTCAAAAATAAACATTAAAACAATAATAATAATAATAAAATAAAATGCTAAGTTTTCTTTCTGGTAGGGGTGAGAGGTGTAGGAATTTGTTATGCAGCAGTAGCTAAATAATGCAACAGTGTTTCTAGCAGGCTTTTTTTGCATAATAAAGAAGAAAAATAATATATAACTGTGTTTTCTTGTTTTTGCAGTAAAGAAACACTGGAAAGGCACCCAAGCATTAACAAAAGTGGTTGCTTATGTAAATGGTTAGCGGAATGGGGAATAACATAGATGGGAATAGGAAAGAGAACCCAATTTCTCAAGTTCCACCTTTTGTATATCCTCTTCTATTTTTATATTAAGTTCATACATACTTACATACTTTTAAAATAATTTGTAAGCAATTTTTTTATTTTAAGAGATTAAAAAAATTTTTTAATGTTTATTTATTTTTGAGAGAGAGAGCATAAGCAGGGGATGGGCAGAGAGAGAGGGAGACACAGAATCTGAAGCAGGCTCCAAGGCTCTGAGCTGTCAGCACGGAGACTGACGTGGGGCTCAAACTCACCAACTGTGAGATCATGACCTGAGCTGAAGTCAGATGCCCAACTGACTGAGCCACCCAGGTGCCCCAAAACATTCTTATTTTAAATCTATACAAGATAACAGATGTTAACTTACCATGGTCATCACTTTACAGTGTATGTAAGTCAGGTCATTATGCTGTACACCTTAAACTTCCATAGTGCTCTATGTTAATTATATCTCAATAAAATGGAATAAAACTAATTAAATTAAAATTTAAAGTAAAAGATTAAGCTAGGATTTTTTAAAAATAAGATAAAAAATAATGGGGCACCTGGGTGGCTTGGTCGGTTAAGCGTCCGACTTCGGCTCAGGTCATGATCTCACAGTCCGTGAGTTCGAGCCCCGCGTCGGGCTCTGTGCTGACAGCTCAGAGCCTGGAGCCTGTTTCAGATTCTGTGTCTCCTTCTCTCTCTGCCCCTCCCCTGTTCATGCTCTGTTTCTCTCTGTCTCAAAAATAAATAAACGTTAAAAAAAAAAATTTTTTTTTTAAAAATAAGATAAAAAATAAAATAAATAAAATAAAGCATTTTTGCCCCTTTAATACATGCTTGGGGCCCCAGGGGAGACCTAACCTCTCCAGGTTGCCTGTAGCAACTGCATTCAGAACCTGAGGTAGCCCTGTCATATACCCTGTTGTGTGGATAGAGAGTTATGGAGAGAGACTGCAGAGAAAGGAAATGAATCGAGAGGAATACGGATAAACTCTAGCGTCTGGCTCACATGTGTCCTTACAATAAATTCTACCTTCAGTCAGTCAGTATCTGCATTTGTCATCAAAAGAACTTTAGGCAAGACTCTGTAGATTCTTAAATGGAGCCAAGAGAGCTGAAAGCCATTGAAGCGGCTCTCTCTTTAATTCTTCCCTTCCTGTGATTTACGCCTTTCATTAATTCAGGAATTTTACTTGAGAAATGTTTATTAAGTATCTACAGGTACAAGACCTCCATAGTGTGATTAGAAAGTGATGACATCATTAATATTTGGCAGTAAAATCATGAATCTTAAAGCACTGCCACCCACTTGAAGGAAAAGAACTTCAAAGGTTTAAAAATCATAACACGTAATATTAATTATACTGGAATGAAAATTAAAAAAAATTAAAAACCCAATTTTTTTTTTTTTTAAGATTTTATTTTTAAGTAATCTCTACACCCAACACGGGGCTTGAACTTATAGTCCCAAGATCAAGAGTCGCACGTTCTACTGACTGAGCCAATCAGGTACCCCTTAAAAATCCAATTTCTGGGGTGCCTGGGTGGCTCAGTCGGTTGAGCGTCCGACTTTGGCTCAGGTCATGATCTCGCGGTTTGTGAGTTCGAGCCCCGCGTCAGGATCTGTGCTGATGGCTCAGAGCCTGGAGCCTGTTCACATTCTGTGTCTCCCTCTGTCTTTGCCCCTCCCTTGCTCATGCTCTGTCTCTGTCTCAAAAATAAATAAAACATTTTAAAAAAAATTTTTAATAGATAAATAAAAATAAAAATCCAATTTCTATAATGGGGAGGAAAATATATATGTAAAGCTACAGATTCAAAATTAGAATTGTTGAAATGACAGCAACTTTAGAGTACATTGAGTTCAAACTCCCACTCACTATAGGGGGTATAGCTCAAGGGTAGAGCATTTGACTGCAAACTCCCACTCACTATAGATTATTTTATTTTTTTTAATGTTTATTTATTTATTTTGAGAGAGAGAGGGAGAGCCTCTCCCAAGCAGTCTCCATACTGTTAGTGCAGAATTCTAGACAGAGCTCAATCCCACAAACTGTGACATCACGACCTGAGTCAGACGCTCAACTGAGCCACCCAGGCACCCCAATATAGACTTTTTTTAACTTTATTTTTAAGCAATCTCCACACCTACCGTGGGACTCAAAACCCACAATGCAAGATCCAGAGCCGCAGCTTCACTGACTGAGCCAGCCAGGTGCCCCTCAATATAGATTTCTTAGTTTTTACAAGAAAAAATAAGCTGTTAACATATAAAATACACGTTATATGTTACTTACTATTATATATGAAATATATTGTGAGTGTGTGTGGATGGATAGATAAACAGAAAGATACAAAATCTCTTCAATTACCTTTAAAAAAATAATAACAACATATGAATATGGAAATTCCAATGTTCCAATCTGGAGCTGTTTCTGGCAACAGCTGCATGGTAGAAGGAATCTCATCAATGTCATTCATATGCACCAGCCCTGCCCCCCACCCACAACTGTTTGGCATACACAGAATGATAGTTATTACCTCCTCTCTGCCCCTGATAGGAAGTTAACTCCCAAAACTCTTGTTCCTCTATCCCATGTAAGAACTTTTCTCCATATCTTGGAGAGACAGTTTTTTTTTTGTTGTTGTTATTTTCAAGAAAGTGTTTCTTTAAAGATTTTATTTTTAAGTAATCTTTATACCCAATACCCAGAATTTCTAATTCTAAATTCATATTTCTCCAAATTTTAAAATTGAATTTAAAAAAAAGTTTAGAATCATTTTCTGCATGGTTCATTAACTCACATCAGTCTAATTTCAAATTCTTGTAGAGCAATATACTGTTTCATCTACAACCAACAAATCATAAGGATGCCCATAACCATGGTTGAATGTCTTTTGTCTTATAATTGCATCTTACTGGTCACCAGGAGACAAGACAGAATATAAGTATTAATAAAATGATTAATTCACGTGAATTTATCGAGAAACTTTCTATATGCTAATACATTGGTTAAAGATATTTAATAATACTAATACCATCATTATCTCATTTAATCTTCGTAGCAATCCTATGAAGTAGATGTTGCACACTTTACAGAAGAGGAAACTAAGCCAACTTTTGCCTTAACTCACAGAGCTAATAAGCCCAGTGCTCTCCGTCCAAGACCATGTGTTTTCTACTTTGCTCCAATGTCTTCTTGGTTTTAAAAGTTTCAAACTAATAGGGGCACCTGGGCAGCTCAGTTGGTTAAGCGTCTGACTTCGGCTCAGGTCATGCATGATCTCACAGTTGGTGAGTTCAAGCCCTGCATCAGGCTCACTTCTGTCAGTGCAGAGCCCACTTTGGAGCCTCTGTCCCCCTCTCTCTCTGTCCCTCCCCCTGGTTCTCTCTCTCAAAATAAATACAGAAACTTAAAAAAAAAAAGTTCAAACTAACAGAAAACCAAGAAAACTATGGATAAAAACACAATGGGATTAGTAAGTATATAGCAAGGGAGTTACAGTGTTTGGGGATATTACATAGAAAAGGTCAAATTGTAACCCTGGGGAAGATGATAGCGAAGAGAAGCAGGATGTATGAGCTCAGTCTTTAGGGAGAAGGGGTTACCCAAGTCAGTGGGGCCAGAAGCAAGGAGTTTCCATTTCAAACTGCAAAAATGATGTGAGCACATACACAGAGGCTTGCAGCAGCCTACATCATCCCAGACACCTCGAGTCAGTGGGTTCATCTGGAGTGATGGACACTTGCCATTGAAGGTGGTCAGAGGGTAGGGGCCAGATCATAAAGTGACCTGCAATCCTCACTAAAGAGTTCGAAATGTTTCTGAATGCAGTGGGGGGGTCCCGAAGGAAAATTGAAAGCAAAAGAGAGACCTGATCTGGGTATGTTTTGGAAAGCCCTTCATGAGGCTCTGAATTAAAGTAATCACAAGTAGATGATGGGAGAGGAAAGATTTGAGAGGTGATTTGAAGTTGGAATGAGGCAGGACCTGGTGACCAATTGGATGTGGAGGACAAAGGAAAGAAAAGTCCAGGGTCCTGGGTAACGCCCAAGTTTCTAGTGACACCATTAAGTGACAGAATTTCAGGAGGGACAGCTAGTTGGGAAAGGAAGTAGATTTGAGATATAAAGAGTAGGCACTGGAAACAATAGGTTTAGATCTCAGGAGAAAGATCTGGTTGGAACTACAGAATCACCAGTGATGGAGAAAACACAGAAGGATGAATTCACTCAAAAAATAAACAGAAAAAAAGGCTAAGGACCAAGTCAACAGTGATGTCACACAATGAGCATGTGCCCAGTGCTGGATACCGATACACTGGGCACTCTATCCCAGCTCTGCCACAAGACATAACTGTGACAATGAAATGAGAAATGGCATGCCTGTCCCCAAGCAAACACTCATAAATGTTGGTTGTTATTATCTCTACTGGAAAACATCTCCATGTTTTCACAAGTTCATGAATGTGTAAGTCTCACCTTCATCTCTAATAATATACACACTATTATAGTATATAATAATAATTAATAATAAGCAATGTGCTTCTATTAAGCACCTGCTAGATTTCAAAGACTGTGCTGGGCATTTTGCATTAATCTCTTCAATTTCCATAGTATCTCTCTCATACAGTATTATGTTTATCATTCCCACTTTACAGATGAAAAAACTGTGAAGCATTGACAGGTTAATTTACATGCTCAAGGTCGTACATTCATTACAGGCACAAAGGGGGGATGGGAGAAGGAAGAAGGCCTTGGCCCAGCACAAAAACTAGGAAAGGAATAACAAAGCCTGCCCTGTGGGTTCCTCACCCCCGCCCCCATGCTCAAGAGGAAATTTCTAAACACATAAAATGTCATTGAGATTTGCCCCTGTGTAGAAGTCCTGGGTCAAATCACAGCTCCACAGTCCCTACCATGAGGATAAAGAATGGCCAAAGGTGACAAAAGTAGAAAGTAGTCTTCTTGAAATTTTCTGTTAAGACATTATCTGATGTTTATGTTGCCTCTTTAAATAAAGTATTAGGCTATATCTGATTAGACTATATCTGGCACACTGTAATTATATTTAGGAGCTTGAACATGATTGGTATATATTAATACTGAAAGAATAAATTTCTGAATGTCTCATTTAACTCACTTTATCTGCTCTCCATCAAATTCACAAAAGGTACAATTCTGCGCTTCACAGTGAGTGCTATCTGAACTAAAGAATCTATTGCAACTCTTAATAAGTAAGCATTTACAACCCTACATAATTTCTTCTTTTTCCTCAACTGCTTTATTACTTGAATGACCAGTGATGTAAGTTAAAGATTTTTTAATTGCTTCTTTTTCTTGCATATTTATTTGCATTCCTAAATTTACTTAACAAAAGATTTTCTTATTTGCATAGATCAATCTTAAATGCAAAGCCTATAGAATATACTCGCAAGTAGACAATAGCTCCACAGGGTTAAGGTATTAGAGCGTGACTACCTTGCATTGTTTAAAAGATGAGCTAAGTGCTTCGTTTTAACCTAAATAGAGACCCCACTAGCACAAAGAACCAAAGTCAGTCACGGGTCCCTGCAACATCTTTACACGATTACAATGAGATGAAAAACTCTGAAAATCCCTCAAGTTTTTAAAAACTACTCTCCCCACCGCAAAAAAAAAATCATTGGTGTCACTCATTCCTAACCACAATGCAGCAACTGCAATTATCTTAACACGTACTAATTAGATTTATTAGGCCATAGTGTTTGGGCGGGGTTTTCCCTAAAGGAGCAGACAAGTCCTCTCTGTAGATTATTAACTAAATGGGTCTATATGCCATAAAGTCCATTCTTACCTTTTTATTTTTTCATGAGACATTCATCAATGAATGGATTAATAGGACCACAAAGGAAAAGTGAAGCATTTGTGTGCAATAATTTATCCTATAAAAGAATGATTAACTGACAGATTCTACTGAATGCCAAAATCTAACATTAAATTTTATTCTTAAACTGAAGCAGCTTAGTAAAGAAGTTATAAACATTTTTAGAAATCCAGAGAGAGAAAGCCCGGGAAACCATGCTCAAGATTCAGTGGGTAGGATTCCCAGTTTTTGGTTTTTTTTTTTCCATTTTATTTTTAAGTAATTTCTACACCCAACATGGGGCTCAAACCTACAACCCCAAGCTCAGGAGTCCCATGCTCTACCGGCTGAGCCAGCCAGGAGCACCTCCAATTAATTCTTTAGGAAACTTGGTGAACTTACTCATTTATTCATAATCTACCCTAGTTTCCTGACTAAACTAAGAATGCTAGTGGTAATCGTAACTCAAAAAATATTGGAGGAGGAAGGGGAGTTAGTGATGTCACACACGTTTCTATAACATATGAGTTTTGTCTGATGAGCACAGTACTTTGTAATCATCCAAATAACAATTTTTAAAATTAAAAAAAAAAAAAAAAAAATATATATATATATTTTTTTTTTTTTTTTTTTTTTTTTTTTTTTGATAGAGGCGACTGGCTAGCTCCGTCAATAGAGGACTAGACTCTAGATCCTGGAGTCATGACTTCAAGCCCCACATTGGGTATAGAGCTTACTTAAAAATAATTTTTTTTAACAAAATATTTACTTTCACCATTTTTTTTCAAGAAAGATAAAGGTATGTATGCAGGATGCAGGCTATCTTTCAGTTCACCTAGCCTATGAAAAGTGTGGTTACTATTTGCCCCTTACAAGATTTCTCGGAGGCACACATTCCCAGGTATGTGATTTTCATTGAATTACCTCACATCTTACCTCCATGCTCTTGCAAACTGTTGTGCCAGACAGAAACATCGTTTTTACCTTCCTGCACAATGTGCAAAACTGAATCTTCAAGTCTCATCTCTCCTCCATGGGTAAAAACTAAGTCTGTAAATCTTGAAAGAAGGCATGAAGTAGTTTTGAAAAGAGACCTTTGATTTGTTTACATGGTTTTTCTTTAATTCTGACTGACTTTGCCTACTTGTACGTTTGATTTACATCTAATTTCCTGTTTGATAATCCATTACATGTACACGAACACCTTAGGAAGCAGTGTCAATTACAATGAGTCTCCAACACTTATTTTTCTCCTTCTGTAATGAACTTGAACTTTTCTGCCTCAAGATCCTGAAAAGAACATTTTTCTCACGTTGCATATGCACACTGTGCGCCATGAAACAATAATTATTTCCACGAATGCCCCGTCTCTTCTCTTGCCCGCCAACCTGAGTTGTGCATTGGAAACTTTCTCCTACGTCTGTGGCAACGACTGGAAATGTTTACCTATAAATGCATACCAGGTTACCATAAATTCTCTTGCTGATGTTTATATTCCAAGAAACCAGGCACAGAAAATAGAATCATAACAACACACTGAAGGGGCGGGCTTTCACAAATACATTGCTGACAAATGTCAGTAATCCAGTTTTCACTCTGCATTTCTCTCCGTGAAAGTTAATTGCACGCAAACAGACACACAGGACTATGCTAGAGTAAATTAGCGTTTCGCCCCTTGCCAGAAGGAAGCTAAGACGCTAAGAGGTAATGAGTTTTATTAACTCTCATAATGTCTGCAAAGTAGCACAGCATCAAAGTATCGGATCCCTTTTTAGTCTCTCCCCGAAGACCTACTTACAGGAGCAAGCGCATCAATGCCTCATTGATCAGCAAAACGCAGGCGGAGGCATTCTGCTCGCATCAGAAGCTCGGCTCCTGCACCCTTTCCACCGGCTGCGATGAACCTACGGCCAGGCGCACCGCACGGCGTGGGAATCGGCGACTCGCGTTTCCGAAGTGTGCTCAGCGTTTATGTGTTTGGAGCTAGATCTCCATTTCCTGTCCGCACTATTACAATCAATAGGTGTGAGTTTCAGTGGGTAGGGCGCAAAAACTTTCTGAGTCATTCTGATCGTTTGCAATGGAAAGAATTGGAAAATAATGGAAAGCAAAAATGAAATTAAAACTTTGGAAACAAAGAATAAGAAATTGGCTTATTAGGGAAAAATCCTGGTGCTTGACAAAAGCACAATTAGTGACTTCTGTGGATTTGCTCCGAAGGTTCGGAGGCGGGCATTGTTTGTTTGCTAAGTGTTCTCCGGTTGGTGTATTTAGTTGAGAAGTACGGCCCGCGTTTTCTTTGGCACAGATGCAGCGTATCAGTCATGATGGATAAGCACCTTCACCAGCAGTTAATTAACTCAGTTTCAAATGAAGCCCCTGGACTGGACTCAGTGGTTGTCAGGGTGGGGTTCTCAGACCAGCAGCAGCAGCAACTGCTGCTGGGATCTGGTTGGAAATGCAAATATTGAGTCCCACCCCAGACTTCCTGAAACTGGGACTCTGGGGGTGGGGCCCAGCAATCTGTTGTTACAACCCCTCCAAGGGATTCTGAAACAGGCTAACTTTTCAGAAGCACTGGAATAGTTATTCAAATGATAAAAAGTAACCTGGAGCCCAGATTAAAACGAAGTATTTCCAGAACCTTCTCCTGGAAATGGATTGGGTGGAGCTACTGTGTGGCAGGAGGGTCTGTATTTTAACCAGCAGCCAGGGTGACTCTCCCTGGGCAAGTTTGGGAAGACCTGAATTGATTTATCTCTGGAAGGCTACTTTCCAGGTCTGGCTTTTCCTTTGTTGCTTGAGTAGAACGGTATTTTGAAATGGGGGGAAAAGAAACAACAAAACATGAGGTTGAAGCGAAGAGGGTGAGGATTCCAGCATGAACTAGACCAAGGAAACTGGAGAGAGGTTAACGGATTGTTTCCACCAGTTCAAGAAACCCCTGCCAGCAAAAGACAAAGGGAACATGAAAGATGTCCCTGTGTGCTGAGACAAAGGAAACATGGAAAACAGACTTTGGTTAGGTTTCGGTGACTCATTGAAATGTCTTTCAGGCAAGAAGGAGATAAGGAAAATAATGTATAATTGACCACTTCTGTTGGTGGACTATTCTTCGATCAGTGTCCATAAGTTAAGAGACTGGTTGCACGCAGCATTGTAATTTCCACTGTATATACTGTTGGGCACTCTACATTACGTTCTCTTCCGGGCTGACACTGAAGTCGGCCTCCTCTCACGCTCAGGCAAAGGCCCAGGCCTCTGCTGGCCAATGCCTGAAATTATACCCCTCAGATTTCTTTCAGTAGCTTTTTAGCTTTGGATCTCTTTTTAAAATGCAAGAATTAAGGGGGCGCCCGGGTGGCTCAGTTGCTTGAGGTCTGGTCTGTGAGTTCAAGCTGCGGGTGGGGGTCTGTGCGGACCGCTCAGAGCCTGGAGCCTGCTTTGGATTCTGTGTTTCCCTCTCTCTCTACCCCTCCCTGGCTCATACTCTGTCTCTCTCACTCTCTCTCGAAAGATCAGCCACTAATTACAAAGAGAGGACGTAGGACCTGTGTGTAAGCAGACGAATGCCTATATTTCAGGTGGTTTAAGAGAGCCCTCAGGGCTGGCTTGTTGGTTTAAAATGGATAGAGAACTGGGTTAGAGGGTATGAAGATAAATAATAAATGAGTGACAGCTCAAGACCACAGTGAGGCTAAGGTTAATAAGTCTCAATCCCAGCGGGTAAAGAGCCTCTCTTCAGGAGATAACTGCGTAAATGGTATCTCACTGGTGTACCTGTTTTGTTCACTTAAGAATTTTTTTTTCTGAATCAAAATAAAATCAAAAGAGAACAAATCTTGATGAAATTCAAGAGTCTGTTTACTTCATGTTGATTGATTCACTTGGGAGAGAGGTGAGCTCTTTTGTCGCTTCTGTGACAGATGACCATTGTTGGCCTGGCAGTTGCTTTAACAGTTAAACTTATTCTAATTTATAGGCCATGCGACACACCAGCCCAACATAAGTTAGTATACCAGTGTGTGAATTTTTTAATCCCATGTTGTCACAGAGGCGTTATTGTGAAATATTCATCCTGCGTATACCTCACCTGTCTTCATTCATAACACTAGAGCTGGAACACAGAAAGACTACTTATTTATTTTATTTTTCAATGTTTATTTATTTTTGAGAAAGAGAATGCGAGTAGGTTAGGTGCAGAGAGACAGGGAGACACAGAATTGGAAGCAGGCTCCAGGCTCCGAGCTGTCAGCACAGAGCCTGACGCGGGACTTGAACCCACAAACCGTGAGATCATGACCTGAGCCGAAGTCAGACGCTCAACCGACTGAGCTACCCAGGGGCCCCACAGAAAGACTATTTAAATGCAGATGCTTTGGGGCACCTGGCTAGCTCAGTCACTACAGCAGGCAACTCTTGATCGCCCACGTTGTAAATTCAAGCCCCATGTTGGGTGTAGAGATTACGTAAAGGTAAACAATTTTTTTTTTTTTTTGTCTATTATCGAGAGAGAGAGAGAGAGAGAGAGAGAGCGAGCAGGGGAGGGGTAGAGAGAGAGGGAGAGAGAATCCCAAACAGTCTCTGAGTTGCCAGGGCAGAGCCCAATGCAGGCCCCAGTCCCATGAGCTGCATGATCGTGACCTGAGCTGAGATCAAGAGTCAGACGCTTAACCAACTGAGCCACCCAGGCACCCCAAAGGTAAAATCTTAATAAAAAAAAATAAAGATAAAGATAAAATTTTTGAAAAGCAGATGCTTTGAATTGGTATATATATATTTAACTTAACCAAGCTGGCTACCAAACAATTTTCTGCTCCTTCCCTGAACACGAGGAAAAAGGGCATTGATGAGAAATAACCGTTTGCTATTCTCTTCTAAAGGATACAGAGTGTAAGTTTTTCTAAATCAACAAATGCCATATTCTCATTCTATACAATTTAAGCATAGAAATCTTAACAGAAACTTCAGGAGATTAAAAGATAGCACAAAATAATTCTCCCATTGTACAGATCAAGAGTTCCAAAAAAAAAACCACAAATGTGTTCAGTCAAGTAATAAAGGAATAAAGGATTAAAAAAAAAAAAAAAACTATTCCACGAAACATGGCATACAGTAATAGATCTAAAAGCACCATATGGCTTCCTTCTAATACCCACCTTTATTTCAATTCTAAAGATTTAGCTAAATAAAGGATTCTAGGACTGCATTTCTTTTTTTTTTTAATGTTTATTTATTTAATGTTGATTTATTGTTTTTTTGAGAGAGAGACAGACAGAATGCAAGCGGGGGAGGGGAAGAGTGAGAGGAAAACACAGAATCCAAAGTACGGTCCAGGCTCCTAAGCTGTCAGCACAGTGCCCAACAGGGGGCTCGAACCCATGAACTGCGATGAACATGACCTGAGCCAAAGTCCAACACTTAACCGACTGAGCCACCCAGGCACTCTTAGGACTGCATTTCTTAGTCTAAAATGCAATCATTTATATCTAGTCATTTGTCTAAATTAAGGAATAGTGGCCTTTCATGTTGGAAATAAAGGCTATTATAGTTGTCTTTGTTTCTTGCCCAATAAAACTCACTGTTCATGTTTTTAATTGAGTTTAGAGTACATGATAACCAATGATCACCAAAGCCAAGAGGTTTCAAATATCACACACATTTAAGTGTAACCTGCCTAATTCAGAATGAAAAGAATTCCTACTTTGTTGTACTTTCCTCTTTAGGCTCAATTTCATTATTTCTTCCACCCTTCCTAAAGACTGATAAGATTCTTTACGGGGTTTTTTCTTTTTTTAATTAAGTTAATTTATTTATTTTGAGAGAAAGAGAGCAAGGGAGGGGCAGAGGGAGAGAGAGAGAGAGAGAAAGAGAGAGAGAGAGAGAGAGAGAGAGAGAGACAGAGAGAGAGAGAGAGAGAGAGAGAATCCCAAGCAGACTCTGTGCTGTCAGCACAGAGCCCAGTGCAGGACTCGACCCCACAAATTGTGAGATCATGACCTGAGCTGAAATCAAGAGTCAGATGCTCAACTGACTGAGCCACCCAGGTGCCCCAAGGCCGATATAATCTGTTAATATGTCAACTAAGATTAGAATATATAACTATAAACAAGAGCCCAACTTTGAAAATTTGGCCATTGAAGTCACTATTTTTTGGCCAAGCAGTTAATAATAACCCGCCATCAGAAAAGGTATCTTCTAGCATCCAGGTAGCAGCCAATAGATTGTCAATTTAAAAAAAAAAAAATTTTTTTTTAACGTTTATTTATTTGTGAGAGAGGGAGAGACAGAGTGCAAGCAGGGTAGGGGCAGAGAGAGAAGGAGGTACAGAATCCAAAGCAGGTTCCAGGCTCTGAGCTAGCACAGAGCCCGACGCAGGGCTCAAACCCACAAACCGTGAGATCATGACCTGAGCTGAAGTCGGACGCTTAACCGACTGAGCCACCCAGGCGCCCCGATTGTCAATTATTTTTACAATTAAAACCAGTTACACTTAAAATCAGGGTGGAAAACTTTACACTTGCATCAATTGAAAACCTTTCCAAATAGCTAAAATTGTGGGGCACCTGGGTGGCTCAGTCAGTTAAGTGTCTGACTTCAGCGAAGGTCATTATCTCATGATTTGTGAGTTTGAGCCCCATGTTGGGCTCTGTGCTGACAGCTCAGAGCCTGGAGCCTGCTTCAGATTCTGTGTCTGCCTCTCTCTCTGCCCCTCCCCCCGCTTCCACTCTGTCTCTCTCAAAAATAAATAAAACATTAAAAAAAATTTTTTTTAATTCAAGTAGCTAAAATTGTTTTAGTTGTTATATGGGGTGACCAAAAAGAAAGCCTATGCAAGCCAATCATCTTGAAATCCTTACTATATGTTACCTGAAAATCAAAATATTTACATAGTAAATTTGGTCACTCAGTAAAATAGGTTGAATAATGAGGTATTCTGACTATCAAATAACCTCATGAATGGTTTTATGTTCAAATATCGATCATAATTGTGTGACAGAAAGAGGTACAGTGGTTGAAAAAGAAAAATAAAAACAACTCAATTAAAAATATCCAAAGGAGGGGCACCTGGGTGGCTCAGTCGGTTAAGCGCCAGACTTCGGCTCAGGTCATGATCTCATGGTTTGTGGGTTTGAGCCCCATGTTGGGCTCTGTGCTGACAGCTCAGAGCCTAGAGCCTGCTTCAGATTCTGTGTCCCCCTCTCTCTCTGCCCCTCCCCTGCTTGCACTGTCTCTCTCTCTCAAAAATAAATAAACGTTAAAAAATTAAAAAAAAAAAAAATATCCAAAGGAGGGGCTCCTGGGTGGCTCAGTTGGTTAAGCACATGACTCTTGCTTTTGGCTCAAGTCATGACCTTCAGTTCATGGGTTCCAGCCCTGCATTGGGCTCTGTGCTGACAGCACGGAACCTGCTTGGGATTCTCTCTCTCTCTTTCTCTCTCTCTCTCTCTCTCTCTGCCTCTGCCCCTCTCCACTGCTTCCCTGCTCTCTCTCTCTCTCTCAAAGATAAATAAATAGGGGCACCTGCTGGCTCAGTAGGTTGAGCGTCCAGCTCTCGATTTCAGCTCAGGTTATGATCTCACGGTTCCTGAGATGGAGCCCCCTGTCGGGCTCCATGCTGACAGTGCAGAGCCTGCTTGGGATTCTCTGTCTCCCTCTCTCTGCCCCTCCCCCACTCATGCTGTTTCTGTCTCTCCAATAAACTTAAAAATAAAAAAATGAATAAATATTAGGTAAAAATAACATCTTTCCCAGTAACAATTATAACGAAGGTTGAATTGTATACATGCCCAGCTGACAATTATAATAGACATTACTGTTCCTAAATTAAAGTCGAAAATGGACCTAGCAAGAGAGAATGCGTGGCAAGTCTTGGACAGCTGAGGCGGGAGGAGAGTCCCACGGGATGGAAGGTCCTTGGACACACCGGAACGCAAGATCATCCATATCCATCTTTCTGATTTGATGCTCCCAAGCAAACCTCTGATTATAGTTTGGTTTCCCAAGTACATTTGCCTAGAGAGAAAGTGCTATAATCAGGACACAAACACAGCTCCCAGTGCTTGTGACGGGTGTATGTCTCATTGTACACTGGCTTTCTGTTTCATGTGCCTGTAGAGGGATGTTCTTCTGAAAGTGGGGGAGGGTATTCTGAAACAAGGTTTTGAACTGTTGTGTTAGTTTGGAAGCTATCCTTTTTTTTTTTTTTTTTAATGTTTTTATTTATCTTTGAGACAGAGAGAGACAGAGCATGAGCAGAGAAGGGCAGAAAGAGGGGGAGACACAGAATCTGAAGCAGGCTCCAGGCTCTGAGCTGTCAGCACAGAGCCCGACATGGGGCTCGAACTCACACACTGCGAGATCATGACCTGAGCCGAAGTCGGACGCTCAACTGACTGAGCCACCCAGGCGCCCCTGGAAGCTATCCTTTCTGATGATCCTGATAACACGGCTGAGAAGGAGAAGCGTATATGTGTATCAAGCAGAAAATAAGTTGGAGAAAAGTGCTACAGATCACTTAACCATGAAACAATGGGAGCAAATTTTAAGTCATTAAACATGTTTTGCAATAGCTTCCTAAAGCTGTCAAGGGATTTATGAATTCACTGACAGTTGAAAAGTGGTTTGTTAAATGAGTCTTCCAGGGTGTCTAGGTGGCTCAGGCAGTTGAGTGTCTGATTCTTGAATTCAGCTGAGGTCATGATCCCAGGGTTGTGAGACTGAGCCCCAAATCGGGCTCTACAGCGCGGACAGAGCGTGCATGGGCTTCTGTCTGTCTTTGTCTCCCTCTCTCTCTTTGCCCTCCCTTGCACACACACACACACACACACTCTCTCTCTCTCAAAATAAATAAAAAAAATTTTTTTAAATGAGTCTTCTGTTGATATAACCAGGGGAGGTAGCTACCTACCTTACTGTGGAAAAATAAAGTACAATGTGAAGGAAATTTTGGGTCTCAATGTGATCTTTCTTCATGCTTGTTTCCCACATATACTAATTTCCAACCTGTTGCCATAGCAAACTAAAGAATGAAATGGTCAGGAGAGTTCATAAGATCTGCTGTAATGATTTACTTTCTGTGGTTATGGAGTTACCTAGATGATCTATTTATGTTGTTTTCAATTATATTATTTTGTGGCCTGTGCAATTATATATATCTTAATCCAATGACAAAAAATTAGTTTAAGAATTTTCATTGAAATGAATATACAATGAAGCTTCATTCTGCTAGAGAATCTGCAGCCCAACAGGGTGTACAGGATGATGTTTTCCCTGTTCTAGAATTCTCAAGAAGCTGAAGAAAATTAAAAAAAAAAAAAAAAACACAAGTTTTCTCTATTCTCTTGGGAAACTTAAGCTCTAAAATGATATTACCTAATTTAAAATGGCCTCTTTCATGTCACTGTAACTGTCACCACCACCTGCATTACCACCACCCCTGGATATCCACAAAGACCTTGCCCAGTGAAGCCTATGGTCCTTCTCAGAATAATTTGTTAAATGTATAACATACAGAGAAAAACCAGAAAAACGATGATATTAAACACAATTATATTGAGATATAGTCTGTAAACAGAATCAGGATCTCCATGAACTTGGGTAGGATAATAAATACAACTTTAGTTTCACTAATCTCTAACTGAAATTTATCACTTCCTCTATTGACAAATGTAGTCAACAAATGACAGTAGTATGATCAACACCTGAAACTAATTACTAAGAGAAACCACAGCGGCACCTGGGTGGCTCAGTCAGTTAAGCATCTGACTCTAGATTCGGCTCAGGTCATGATCTCAGGTTTCATGAGTTTGAGCCCCTCATGGGGCTCTGCACTGACAGTACGGAGCTAGCTTGGGATTCTCTCTCTCTCCCTCTCTCTGCCCCTCCCCTCCACAGGCGTGGACTCTCTCACTCAGAAATAAATATATAAACATTAAAACAAAAAGAGAAACCACATTTTTTCATATTATATTACTATTGTTGCATATATCTTGATCTATGATTTGCATATAAATTATGTATACTTTAGTGTATGTATGCATACTACTTTGAAATTTCTGTAACTAGGTCTGCTGCTAAATCTTGTTATCCAGTGTATTAAGAGGCCAATATATTAATATATCACATTTTTAAATGTTTATTTATTTATTTATTTTTGAAAGAGAGAGAGAGACAAAATCCCAAGCAGGCTCTGTGCTGTCAGCGCAGAGCCCCACACAACAGGGCTCAAAGTCATGAACCGTGAGATCATGACCTGAGCCAAAATCAAGAGTCAGACGCTTAACCAACTGAGCTATCCACACTTTTAGCATATTAATAACTATTTCAATATAACTAGTTTCTCTCATAGTCTTATATATTTGTTATTTATAGCAAAATACACAAATCTGAGAAGTTAGCTCAGTGAATTTTTTTTTTAATTTTTTTTTTTTTTAACATTTATTTATTTTTGAGACAAAGAGAGACAGAGGATGAATGGGGGAGGGTCAGAGAGAGAGGGAGACACGGAATCTGAAACAGGCTCCAGGCTCTGAGCAGTCAGCACAGAGCCCAACGCGGGGCTCGAACTCACATACCGCGAGATCGTGACCTGAGCCGAATTCGGACGCTTAACCAACTGAGCCACCCAGGCGCCCCAGCTCAGTGAATTTTTATACATGCATATATCCCCATAACCACAACTTAGTTTGAGATACAGAACATTTTTATCCCACAGCCCCTGGGTGGCTCAGTTGGTTAAGTGTCCGACTCTTTGTTTCAGCTCAGGTCATGATCTCACAGTTCGTGGGTTCAAGCCCCACATTGGGCTGGCTCCGTCCTGACAGTATGGAGCCTGTTCCGGATTCTCTCTCTCCCTCTCTCTCTGCCCCTCCCTAACTCGTGCGTGTGTGCGTGCGCTCTCTCTGTCTCTCAAAATAAATGAACTTAAAAACATCTTTATCCCCCAAGAAAGTTTCCCTATGCTCCTTCCTGGTCAGTACCCCTTCGGTGACCACTATTCTGTTTCCTGTCACCACAGCTTAATTTTGCCTGTTCTTGAACTTCATATAAACGGAATCATACAGTGCATCCTCTTTTGTGTCTGATTTTTTTATGTAACAACTTTTAGAAATCCATCCATGTTGTACCACTAGCTTTTAGTCTTTTTTATTGCTATATAATATTCCAGTATATGATTATACCATGACTTATTTGCCCATTCATTTGTAGATAGACATTTTTGTTGACTCAGTTTGGGTACATACCTAGGAATGCCACTGCTGGATTATACAGTGTATGTTTACCTTTATTTGAATCTGCCAGGTTTGGGGTTTCAATAAAAAGAAAGACATTTTCAGTTTTCCAAAAGTTGTTCGTGTTTTACACTCGTACCCGCCAAGTATGAGGGGTCCAGTTTCCTAATCCTTGCCAAAAGTTGACACTTTTAGTCTTTGTACTTTTAGCCATTGTATCAGGTGTGTGGAAGTATCTCATTTGATATTCACCTATATATAATTTTTTGCATTTAAAAACCTTTAAAAACCAGAGGGGCATCGCTCGCTCTCTCTCTCTCTCTCTCTCTCTTTTTCACACACATACAACTTAAGTCTTCTGCATAAAAAAGGTTTTTTTCACAGATTATTATAACCAATAGAATTCTTTTTTCCAGGTAGCCACAGAGATTTGAAGAAAACTTCTATTCCCGTGCTAAAATCCAGATTGCTGTATTGTTAGTACTAAATAATTTGGACAGAAATTTGAAGTAAAATACTAAAATATTATGTTAGCACATCAAAGCCGGACTGTTTCAGGATAAGACAAGGTCCCTGCTCCCCAGAGGAATTTCTAATCTAATAGGAGAGAGAGATAAAAGATGTTTTGGCCACCGACTAAATCAAAGAATATATATCTTAATTTGATAGTTTTACCAGACCTAAAGCATCAAAGAACTTGACATGTACAAATCAAAACAATTTATCTTTTTTACTTCTAATCTGTTGCAGTCTGTTTTAATCTTTGGAAGTTAAATGACAAAATATTAATTTATCATATGTTCTTCCAGTGTCCATTCATTTCTTTCTGTGCCCATCAGGGAAAATTGGTGACAGAAAGGAGCTGTCACACTTAACAGGGTGGTTGAAGAGCATTTAATAAAGTGACGATGCACAAAGCCAAGGGAAGAGTAAGGGAAAAGTGAAGGATAATACAGAGTCCTACTTCAAGTGGTAGGCGGTAAAGGGAGGTAATGAAGGACACAGCAAAGCAGCCTTTTCCAGAACCCAGACTGGGTGGCTGTATGGAGAGTGTGGAGAGTGGGCAGACTTAAATATAGGCCCATGGATCCCCACCTCCCAGAATTCGTGCCTTGTGTAATCCATCACTCCTTGAGGATAGCAGGACCTGAGACTGACTTCTGGCCAATAGGACATGGCGAACGAGAGAGAATGTCATTTCCCTCATCACATTGGTGTACAAGGTGAACAACCAGCTCCTTCTCTTGCCAGCCTTGCCTCCATGTTGTAGGCCACCCTGTGGAGAGGACCACGGGGCAAGGAACTAGAACAGTTTCTGGCGCACAGCTAGCATGAAGCTGAGGCCCTCGGTCTGACAGCCTCCCGGGAACCGAGTGCTAACCGTGTTTGAAAGCGGATCCTTCCCTGGTCAAGCCCTGGGATGCACTGCAGCCCTGCTGACACCCTGACTACAGCAATACAGACTCAGCGGTTTGAACCACGAGTTTATACTGGCTTTGTGACCATCCAGCAATAGATAACGAACATAGACAGAAAACTCAGGTAGGAGCCGAGGCTTCCGTAGAGGGAAGCAGACAGCCCAGGGCCCCACACCATCGGGAGGGAGGCAGAGGACTAAATGCCCCAGGCTCGTGCCTCTCCTATGGCACTTCCCAGCAGGCCAAACTAAATGGAAACCAGAGAGAAGGGAGCTGGTTACTGCTGTTCGTATAGGTCATCCCCTCAGGGCAAAGGTGGTATGAAAAATAGTGGGACAGGGAACTGGAGGGGCAAAGAGAAGATAAACAGCATGGTAACTCCAGTAAACTCTTTACTTTTCAATGAATGAGAATAGCCATATTTAAATCCATGAAGGACTCCTACGCTAGGACAATCATATGTTAAGGTATATATGGAGAGCCATCTATATAGCTGTATTTTTATTTCAAGTCACAGTTCTATTAGATAATATTATGACACTGGTAAGGAACATTGCATTGTTAAAAATTAAATAGAAAAGGCCCCGACGACCCAGCACTTGCACTACTAGGACACAAAACTGCTGATTCCAAGAGGCACATCCACTCCAATGTTTATAGCAGCACTATCAACAATAGCCAAATTATAGAAAGAGCCCAAGTTTCCATCGACTGGCGAATAGATAAAGAAGATGTGGTATATATACACAACAGAATATTATACTTAGCGATCAAAAAGAATGAAATCTTGCCATTTGCAACAACATGGATAGAACTAGTATATTATGTCAAGTGAAATAAGTCAGAGAAAGAATAAAGATCATATGATTTCACTCGTGGAATTTTAAGAAACAAAACAGACGAACATATGGGAAGGGAAGGAAAAATAAGATAAAAACAGAGAGGAAGGCAAACCATAAGAGACTCTTAACTACAAAGAACAAACTAAGGATTGATGGAAGGGTGTTGGGTGAGGGAATGGTCTAAACGGGTGATGGGCATTAAGAAGGGCACTTGTTGGGATAAGCGCTGGGTGTTACATGTAAGTGATGAATCACTAAATTCCACTCCGAAACCATTACTGCAGTCTATGTTAACTTGCTTGTATTTAAATAAAATTTTTAAAAAATTAAATAGAAAAGGCAATAGGTACACCTGGGTAGCTCAGTCAGTTAAGTGTCTGACTTAGGCTCAAGTCATGATCTCACAGATTTGTGAGTTCGAGCCCTGCATCCGGCTCTGTGCTGACAATTCAGAGCCTGGGGCCTGTTTCAGATTCTGTGTCTCCCTCTCTCTCTCTCTGCCCCTCCCCTGCTCACACTCTGCCTCTCTGTCTCGAAAATAAATAAGCATTAAAAGAAGAATTCGGGGGCACCTGGGTGGTTCAGTTAGTTAGGCATCTGACCTTGGCTCAGGTCATGATCTCGCAGTTCCTGAGTTTGAGCTCCACGTTGGGCTCTGTGCTGAGAGCTCAGAGCCTGGAGCCTGCTTTGGATTCTGTGTCTCCCTCTCTCTCTGCCCCTCCCTTGCTTGCACTCTGTCTCTTTCTTTCTTTCTCTCAAAAATAAACATTAAAAATTTTTTTAATTAAAAAAGTAAAATAAAATATATTTAATAGAATATATTAAATAGAAAATACAATAACTATTCTTAAAAAGAGAATAAATTCAGGTAATCCTACTAGTTAGCAATTTGGAAGATAAACTCCTCAATATAAATGTAGATTTTAGAATTATTGTGATATAAAACCCATATTATTTTTATTTTCATTTTTTAAAAGGTTTTTTTTCTTTTTTAAGTTTATTTATTTTGAGAGAGAGAGAGCGTGGGAGCAGTGGAAGGACAGAGAGAGAGGGAGACAGAGAATCCCAAGCAGACTCAGCACCACCAGCGAAGAGTCCCAGGTGGGGCTCAATCCTGAGAACCACTTAGATCATGACCTGAGCCAAAGTAAGAGTCAGATGCTTAACTTGATGAGACACCCAAGTGTCCCAAACCCATGTTATTTTTTTTAATTTACTTTTTTATTAAAAAAAAATTTTTAATGTTATTTTTGTGAACGAGAGAGAGGTAGGGGAGGGACAGAGAGCGAGGGGGACAGTGGATCTGAAGCAGGCTCTGTGCTGACAGCAGAGAACCTGATGTGGGGCCCGAACTCACAAACCGTGAGATCATGACCTGAACTGAAGTCAGATGTTTAACTGACTGAGCCACCCAGGCGCCCCCCAAAACCATGTTTTTAAAAGTCAGATAGTCATGCTACTAGCTGTGTTGTTTTAGACTGATAATTATTTCTGATAAAACTGAAAATGATGTTTTTCTCTTAGCACTGTCTTAATGTCATTTAGCTGAAAACATTTCACTACCCACTGTTGGGAAGTAAGTTCAGACTCTGAGCTTCAAATCCATTATTAACGGGATTCTATAGCATTTCCCAGTATCACACGTTAATATATAAACTGAATTGGGGAAAAATGCAATGAGAGGGCTTTTAAAATTCAGCTATAAAGTATAAACAGGGTAAATTGCATTTGATTTTTAACTGCTCCCCCTTACTCTGCGCAGTAAATGAGGAACATGACTTAAAGATAAAGCTAGATCTCTAACTTACTTGAAAATAACTGTCTTTTTTTTTTTAATTTTTGTTTGAAAATAACTTTTAATAAACCAATCAGAGTAGATCACCTAGCTATCCTTTGGAACCGCTCAAAAATTGTTTCCTTTCAGTCAAGGAGAAATCATGTTGTTAGATAAGGGTAACATAAGAACAATGAGATGTGATCAGAAAGAGAATTGTGTTCATGATCACACGGTTCCTGGGATCGAGCCCCGAGTCGGGCTCAATGCTGACAGCTCAAAGCCTGCTTAGAATTCTCTCTCTCCATCTCTCTCTCTGTCCCTCCCCTGCTTGTGCTCTCTTTCCTCTCTCAAAATAAATAAATGAACTTAAAAAAAACAGAGAGAGAGAGAGAGAGAGAGAAACTGTCCTGAAAGATACTGTGCAGTTGCCTTCAGGATTCCTATGATGGAGAAGTGACCCTGGTTAAATTAGAGCATTGTATGAAAGAAAAATACTTAATACTTAATAGGAAAATTAGTGCTTTGCTCTAAAAAGGCTTAGCTCACAAAGGTTCTTTATTTTTAGTATTATTTTTTTTAATGTTTATTTATTCTTGAGAGAGAGACAGAGCAGAAGCAGGGGAGGGGCAGAGAGGGACACAGAATCCAAAGCAGGCTCCAGGCTGTCAGCACAGAGTCTGACACAGGTCTCGAACTCACAAACTGTGAGCTCATGACTGGAGCCAAAGTCAGATGCTTAACCGACTGAGCCACCCAGGCACCCCACAAAGGTTCTTTAAAAAAAAAGAAGAAGAAAGAAAGAAAGAAAAGAGAATTTGATTGCTTAAGTATTAAACTGTATATATATATTTTTAAGGCAAAAGAAGAATACAAAGGAAAATGTGGCTTGCAACTTTAGGAGAAAGAGTATTTTCTTCTCTTAATAAGGTGTTCCAAAGCCAGAGCAGTGCTCTGTTAATACAGAGAAGCAATACCTTGAGGAAACAGTGTAGAGTACTTCACCCCCAAATCACTGTGATAATGACCTTCCTGAGGTTCAGTTAGGTAAAAATCATCCTTCACTAGATTTATGTTTTCAGATGTTGGAATACTAAATTAGGTAGTTGTCTTACTAATAAGCCACCTTGGGTATTACCTGTGCATGCTCTAGACCAGCGGTTCCGGAAAAAATTCAAAAATGGAAAGAGAGAGGTGCTTATGGTATTAGATAATGTTGGTGGCAAGATCAAGGAGCCACAGGATAGCTATGGATGATGCAGTTGCAATGTCAGTTTCATAAATAACGTAATTAAGAAATCTTCTTGGAAGAACTTATGAACACTGAAGTTCATTCAGCTTCACTACCCTCTGCAGACTACTGTGTCAGTTTCCCAGGCTGCTGTAACAAAGTCCCACAAATGGGGTGGCCTAAAACAACAGTAATATCTTCGCTCACAGTTCTGTGGGCTGGGAGTCTGAAACCAAGGTGTCCGGCAGGACTGCAACCTCGCCAAGGGCTTAAGGGGAATCCTTCCTGCTCTCTTCCAGTTTCTGGTGGCTCCAGGCATTCCTGGCTTGTGGCTGCATGACTCCAATCTCTGCCTTGTCGTCACATGGGCTTCAGTGTCTGCTTCTGTCTCATAAGACACTCTTCACTGGATTTAAGGTCCACCTAGATAATCCAGGGTGAACTCATCTCAAGATCCTTAACTGTATCTGCAAAGACTCTTTCTTTTTTTATTTTTATTTTTTAACGTTTATTTTATTTTTGAGACAGAGACAGAGCATGAACGGGGGAGGGTCAGAGAGAGAGGGAGACACAGAATCGGAAGCAGGCTCCAGGCTCTGAGCCATCAGCCCAGAGCCTGACACGGGGCTCGAACTCACGGACCGTGAGATCGTGACCTGAGCCGAAGTCGGACGCTCAACTGACTGAGCCACCCAGGCGCCCCTCTTTCTTTTTTTAAATACTGTTTATAGTTTATTTATTTTGGAGAGAGCAAGCATAAGTGGGGGAAGGGCAGAGAGAGAGGGATAGACAGCGAGTCTCAAGCAGGCTCCATGTTGACAGCATGGAGCCTGATATGGGGCTCGAACTCACAAACCGTAAGATCATGACCGAAGTCGAATTCAGACACTTAACTGACTGAGCCACTCAGGTGCCCCTCAAAGACTCTTTTTCTAAATAGGGTCACAGTTTCAGTTTCTAGAAGTTAGGACAGGGATATATCGTTTGAGGGGGCCACCATTAACCCCACTACAACTACTAAGTCCGAATATTTACTCCTTGGGATATTAAATATTGTATCACCTTAACAAAATAATGACAAATCACAGCCAAAAACAAAGTCTAGCTTAGTATGGGACCACCAAAG
The DNA here is from genome assembly GCF_018350195.1 of Panthera tigris. Lineage (NCBI taxonomy): Eukaryota > Metazoa > Chordata > Mammalia > Carnivora > Felidae > Panthera > Panthera tigris. The sequence goes on from NC_056676.1 coordinate 20,336,971, forward strand.
GGACAGGGACCCCAAGCCAAATGTCTCACTTTTGTATTTACTTGGATTTTCTGGTTAGTTCTTTCATAGTTATTTGTTAGAGGGTCAAATCCTATAAGTTAATTGAAATTGGGAGCAAGTCACGATAACCAAAAATTAATTTAAATGAGGAAACTTTGGTAAATCTCTTTCCTACTCTCACCTTCTGTAGGAAGGCTCCCTTTGTGAATCTCTGTTAAATACACGTAAATGTCCACCACTCCCTGAACACAGAATAGCATTGTAATTGAGAATCAGATTCCTCGTGCTGAAAAAACATAATATTTGGCCAGTTTCACTCCTTACACCCAACCCTATGATTATAATTCGGACACTGGACACAATACTTTCCAAGCTTCAAACCTTCTAACTGGGTCTCTATTCAGTAACACTATCATTCACTCATAGCCATGTGTTCATTAGTCAGCCAATGTTACAAAGCTGCTTAGTCAAGTGACACCTTTATTCAGAGTTCAAGTTTAGTGAATAATAACATTACCATTAAATGCATTTGTTTTTATTTTTTATTTTTTAAAACCTGTTTCAATATTTTGTGCTTTAAAAAACACTTTTTTAATGTTTATTTTTGAGAGGGAGAGAGACTGAGTACTAGCAGGGGCGGGGCAGAGAGAGCAAGACACAAGCTCCAGGCTCTGAGCTGTCAGCACAGAGCCCAGTGCGGACCTCAAACTCATGACCCGTGAGATCATGACCTGAGCCGAAGTCAGACGCTTAACCAACTGAGCTACCCAGGTGCCCCTAAATGCATTTGTTTTTAACATGGAGTGTTTCTAATCCATAGTGTCTACTTCAGGCTTTGGGTATCCCCCTGTAGTGGATAGACATCATTTTCCTTTTGGCTACTTAGTATCTGAACCTCCTCCCTAGGTACATAATCCTCCAGGTTATGAGACAGCCACCTCACATTAAAGCATCTAAAAAAAAAAAAAAAAAAAAAAAAAAAAAATATATATATATATATATATATATGTATATATATATATATGTATATGTATACACACACACACACACACACACATACATATACACATACATATATATATATTGGGTAAAAATATGTAAAAATATAAGGGAGGCTACCCAGCCTTCCTTACAGCAAGGGCATAGGAATAGACCTCTGCCAACAGACACACCTGCCAGAGATTTTTTTTTTTTTTAAATTCACATCCAAATTAGCATATAGTGAAACAATGATTTCAGGAGTAGATTCCTTAATGCCCCTTATCCATTTAGCCCATTCCCCCTCCCACAACCCCTCTAGTAACCCTCAGTTTGTTCTCCATATTTATGACTCTCTTCTGTTTTGTCCCCCTCCCTGTTTTTATATTATTTTTGTTTCCCTTCCCTTATGTTCATCTGTTTTGTCTTTTAAAGTCCTCATATGAGTGAAGTCATAAGATATTTGTCTTTCTCTGACTGACTAATTTCACTTAGCATAATACCCTCCAGTTCCATCCACGTAGTTGCAAATGGCAAGATTTCATTCTTATTGGTTGCCGAGTAATACTCCATTGTATATATATACCACATCTTCTTTATCCATTCATCCATCGATGGACATTTGGGCTCTTTCCATACTTTGGCTATTGTTGATAGTGCTGCTATAAACATGGGGATGTACATGTCCCTTTGAAACAGCACACCTGTATCCTTTGAATAAATGCCTAGTAGTGCAATCGCTGGGTTGTAGGGTAGTTCTATTTTTAGTTTTTTGAAGAACCTCCATATTGTTTTCCAGAGTGGCTGCACCAGCTTACATTCGCAGAGATTTTTTTTTTAATTTTTTTTTAATCTTTATTTATTTTGAGAGAGAGACAGAGTGTGAGCAGGGGAGGAGCTGAGGGGAGGGAGACACAGAATCAGAGGCAGGCTCCAGGCCCTGAGCTGTCACCACAGAGCCCGACGTGGGGCTCGAACCCACGAACCGTGAGATCATGACCCCAACTGAAGTCGGACGCTTAACCGACTGAGCCACCCAGTTGTCCCATGCCAGAGATCTTTTTTTTTAATTTAATTAATTTATTTATTTTGAAACCGACAGAGACAGAATGAGTGGGGGAGGGGCAGAGAGAGAGGGAGACAGAGAGAATTCCAAACAGGCTCCACACTGCTAATGGCACAGAGCCCAATGTGGGCCTCAAACACAGAAAACTGTGAGATCATGACCTGACCCAAAACCAAGAGTTGGAAGCTCAAATGACTAAGCCACCAGGTGCCCAGAGATTTATTTATTTTTAATAGAAGCTTTGTGCATTTTCTTTTTTTTTTTTCAATGTTTATTTATTGTCGAGAGAGAAAGAGAGAGATCACATGAGCAGGGGAGGGGTACAGAAAGGGAGACAGAGAATCCCAAGCAGGCTTCACCCCACCAGCGTAGAGCCCAACCCGGGACTCAATCCTACAACAGTGAGATCATGACGTGAGCCAAAATCCGGAGTTGGATGCTTAACTGATTGAGCCACCCAGGTGCCCCACCTGCCAGAGATTTTAAAACTCAAGATTTAAATGTGGAAGCAGAAGCAACAGCATTAAGAAAAGCATGGGGACCTCAGAAGGCCCAGCTACATAATTTGGAGGACAGAGTACAAAATAAAAGTTGCAGTTTCTTATTAGAAGGGCAGGAAAAAAAGTTTGAGTGAGTACTAAAATATAAAGCTTTTTCCTTTAAAAGCACCTGGCTGACTCAGTCAGTAGAGCATGTTACTCTTGATATCCAGGTTGTAATTTTGAGCCCCAGATTACGTGCAGAGATGGTTTACTTAAAAAATAAAGTAAAATATTTGGGCACCTGGGGCGTCTGACATCAGCTCAGGTCATGATATCATGGTTCGTGAGTTCAAGCTCTGTCAGGCTCTGTGTGGACAGCTTGGCGCCTGCTTGGGATTCTATCTCTCCCTCTCTCTCTGCCCCTCCCCCCCAAAATAAATAAACTTTATATACATTAATTAAATAAATAAATAAACAAATAAATAAAATCTTTTTAAAAATCTTTAAAAATATAAAATATAATAGGGATAACAGTCATACATGAATAAAAACAAACTTAAGGTTGCAAAAACTTTTTAGTGTCATAATTTTAAAAACACAATAAATGATACCTAATGAATGGGTATTTTGATTGATTATACAAGTTTTCTGGCTCACTTTCCTGCAAATTCATGTATTATGTTGTCAAAAATTTATGCTTTTTTCCCCAAAATTTATACTTAAAAAAATTTTTTTAGTTTATTTATTTATTTTGAGAGAGAGAGAGACAGAGAGAGAACAAGCCAGGGAACGGCAGAGAGAGGAGAGACAGAATTCCAAGCAGGCTCCATGCTGTCAACACAGATCCTGATGTGGGGCCCAAACCCACAAGCCGGGAGATCACAATCTGAGCAGAGATCAAGAGTCGGTCCCTCAACCAACTGTGCCACCCAAACGCCCCTAAAATTTATACTTTTTAAACTCCATTTCCTTTTTTTTTAAATGTTTTATTCATTTATTTTTGAGAGAGACAGAGGGAGAGCGTGCATGCAATTGAGAGTGTGCGTGAGCAGGGGAGGGGCGGAGAGAGAGGGAGAGAGAGAATCCCAAGCAGGCTTCATGCTGTCAGCACAGAGCCTGATGAGGGGCTTGATGTCACAAACTGTAAGATCATGACCTGAGCCAAAATCAAGAGTCGGATGCTTAACCGATTGAGCCACCCAGGTGCCCCTTAAACTTCATTTTCAATTGATATAATCAAATGTGACTTGGCAAATGCAAAATCCCAAATAATTTTTGATAATGACTTTTCTGCTGATGTATCTGTTACTAGAGTTTTGAAGACTATTTTTACAGGCTGTGGCAAAATTTGGATCAACTCTAGTAAATCATTTAAAAATATAAATTTTAGTGCATTCATTGCTGACTATTTTCATGGAATTATTTTTCCAAAAAGATTTAGGTTTCATACAAATCACACAGTGAAGTCTAAATTTTAAGTGCAAATGTACACAATGACGTTTTAATGCTTCTTCTGACATTTCCTGCAACTCGTGGAGGTTGTACAAGAAACAGAAAGAGGCTTCATGATTTGTATGTAATTCAAAAGGTCTGTCTGCATTCCACCTCTGTATCTTCATTTACAGGAGAAAAATTATTTAAAGTTGTCTTCGTGGGGCGCCTGGGTGGTTCAGTCAGTTAAGTGTCAGACTTCAGCTCAGGTCATGATCTCACCTTTGGTGAGTTGGAACCCCCTGGTGAGTTGGACACCCCCCCCCCGCCCCTTGGGCTCTGTGCTGACAATTCAGAGCCTGGGGCCTGCTTTGGGCTGTGTCTCCCTCTCTCTGCTCCTCCCCTGCTCACGTTCTGTCTCTCCCTCTCTCAAAATAAATAAACATTAAAAAAAATTAAAGTTGTCTTTGTTAATAACTGGTCAGCTGAAGCATCATATGAAAATAGTGCTCTTTTCCACTGAATGTGACAATCTTTAAATTTAATTTCTAAATCTGTGGATAGTCTTTGCAATGTTACAGGTAGTTTTCAAAACTAGAGATCCTAATAAATTCATTGAAGATTCTAGTAATTATGGATATGCTTTATTGCAATGTCCACGTGCACGCCTTTGTAATAATTTACTAACAACGTTTGCAGGTCAGAGAGCTGCTGCAAGTTTGGGCTCCAGAGTCAGACAATCGGATCCCCTCCTTTCCTCTTGCCTCTGCAGGTGCCTCAACTGCCGCCACCGCTAATCCAAGCTCAGGGCCCCGCCCCTCCGCCCGGGACCGCCCGAGGCCTGCGCCTGCGCACTGGGCTCCAGGCTAATGGCTGATGCCTCACTGCCAAAGCCCCTGGGCGGAAGTTCCTGCCCTGCAGCCCATGGATTTAGTACTTCCGTGTACCATCCCCTGACTTGCAAATCACAAGTTCCAAGAAAGAAGTAATAAGAATGTCTTGACCGCAACAGCAGCAGAGCTTTAAACAACGTGTGAGGGCCCTCCTAAGAGGCGGGGCTCTCAAATGCCCTTGAGGTGTCTCGCATCCCTGATGTCTGCAGGACACGAAGATGCTCGCACCCAGCCTTCACTCTAGGAACACATTTTAATGCAGAGTGGATCTTAGATTAAACAAAGGAAAACTGGGTACTTGACCCTTAAAGTGGGTTTCCGCCACTTACTGGCTGTGTGCCCTTGGGCAAGTTGCTTAACCTCTAGGTCCCAGTTTTTTTCATTTGTAAAAGAATATAGCATTGTACCAATGTTAATTTCCTGGCTTTGATCTTGGTGCCTTGGCTACTTAGAGGTTAACATTAGGGAAAGCTGGGTGGGTGGCTGATGGGAATCACCTACATATTTTTGCAGTTTTTCTGGAAGTACAAGGTGATTTGGAAAGAGGAGCACCTCCCACCCAGTATTAGGACTAGAATGCACAGGCACTGACAAGTCCTGGCTTCTACTCAAGATTTTTTTGTGAACTAATTGTATGTCCTTGGACACACTGCTTACCTTCTACTCCTTTATCTTCCGGGGGAAAATGTGGATATTGAATTAGATTCTTAATGTCATTTCTTTACATTTATTTATTTTTGAGAAACAGAGTGAGACAAAGCGTGAGCAGGGGAGGGGCAGAGAGAGGACACACAGAATCTGAAGCAGGCTCCAGGCTCTGAGCAAGCAGTCAGCACAGAGCCTGATGCGGGGCTCGAACCCACAGACTGTGAGATCATGACCTGAGCCGAAGTCAGACGCTCAACCGACTGAGCCACCCAGGTGCCCCCTTAATGTCATTTCTAATGTTAAAATGTAAGAACGGTGGAAGGGCCTCTCTCTGGGTTCTCATTTACCTCCTTTGCTCATTATTATTATTATTATTATTATTATTATTATTATTATTAGTTTATGCTTCCAGGCCTTTCTAGCTGTGTTTTCTTCTTATTTTTGGGATCCTGAGCTTATCCAAAATTAGTACTTAAAGTGTCCCTGAGTACATTTACACATATAAGCAAAGCGGTTCATAGATAGAGGCCCATTTTTAGCATATCCAAGTGAAAGAAGGTGATTGTCACCCAGCCATTTTCAGTTAACCTGGTGTCCCTCGACCTTGGTGGCACATTGAAATCACCTGGGAAACTTTTAAGCTACTGATGCTCCAATCCCACCTGCAGAGATCTGCTTTGATAGGTCTGGGTGTGACTAGGCCAGATTCCACTTTTTATATTTGGTGCATTTGTGATGTTTATCAAAGCCATTTCTCAATTCACATTAAAATCAATCCTATTTAAGCATAATTTAGTCTTTTTATAGAGCATACAATGCCCATATTTTTTAATATATTTTTTGCCCATATTATATAATCCTTTCTCAAGTAAAATTATGGTACAAGAACATGAAATAATTTACAAATTGCATAAAGTGGAAATTGGTGTAGTTACATATACTTTTTGCTTATACAAAGTGTGCATTACTTTGAGATTATAAATTCCAATGGAACCCCTATATTTTTATTTTTTAAATATACACCTTTATTGTGATATAATTCAAATACCATGCAATTCACCCATTTTAAAGTGTATAATTCAATGGTTTTTACTATATTGACAGTTGTCAGGGACCTAAAATTTAACCTTTGTTATACAGGAGAGCAAATGTGAGAGGATCAACAAATACTATTTGATTATGGTAAATTTGGTAGTATTTTTTTTCTCTAGCCATGTTAATTTCTACAAGCCTAGTTAAAGGGAAGAAGGTAATTACCAGTGATAAACTCATCTTTAATGAAAAGAGGTGTCATTAATGAGAAAAAAAATGTCAGTTTTCTCTCAATGTTCATTCATCTTCCCTGAAAGGACACAGAACACTTCCAAACAGTGATGATTAGATCCAGAATTTATATGCTCTGCTTTATATACTCTTTGATTAATCCATAACAGCCAATTACCATTGCCTACCTTTATTATTAGATTTTCCCAGCATCATTACACTCCTGACTAATGAAAAATGCTAAGAGAGTCTATTAACCGCATGCACAATATCATTTAGCTGATGCCAAATGGTTAATTGTCTTCAAAATTTGAAGGGATGTTCTTATGATATATGGGACCGTGACTATGCATAAGTGAGTCCAAATAAAGTTTAGAAGAGCACATAGCACAAAGTAAGTGCTCAGTGAGTAGGGTGATCATAGTACAGAAACCAGGACACTTTTGAGAAAGGCGCTCAATATATTAGCTATTATTATCATCACACCGCGCCCATCTATTTTGCATACTTAAAATGATAATACAAATTGCCATTCTTAACAGTATCAATTTCTAATTAAATCTTGGGGATGGGGTGCCTGGCTGCCTCACTCAGAAGAGCATATGACTCTTGATCTCAGGGTCATGTGTTCAAGGCCCATATTCAGTGTAGAGATTACTAAATAAATAAAAATAAATAAATAAATAAATAAATAAATAAATAAATAAATAAACTTTTAAAAAATCTTTAAACAAATCTTGGGGGAAAATTGCACATAGATTCTTCAGGAATTTTTCCTTAGAATTAAGGTATATACAAGTAAATAAAACAAACATTATCATCACTGGCTACCACTTTTGAATCACACTATACCCCCAGCCAAACTGGAAGAGCCACTAAACCTAATAGTTACTGAACAGCCCAAATAGTACATGTGTATTGCCTTGGCCAGTTCTTCTTGAGTCAAACATGCAAGCACCAGTTGGTCTACAGATGCCAGCCCCTTACACATTTGGATTTCTGGGGCAATTAATCTGTCACTTTTAGACATGTGATCAATTTCCTAATAATTGAACTTTAAGAGGAATCGGTGGACAATGGGTCTTTGTACTCGAGCTGTAAAGAAGTAAAACCAATGAATTTTCCAGGTCACAGAAGTTTCCATCATCAACGCTTCTATCATTGCAGATAGAAATCTTTCTAAATGTGAGCCTCGTAACAATGTTTTCCAAGAGAGTCTGGGCCTTTCTTTTAGAAAATCTCACTTCACATCCAGAAAAAAAAAAAAAATAGGGCTACTGGTCAACCCAGCACTTTACACTTTCAGAGAAAAGAAAACACGAATGCTGCATCCACTCTACATGCCAAAGAGGAGAATCTTCCACAATTACCATCCTCCTCATGCATCCTTGACATGGCTGCATGAATGACATTCATTCATAGTCAGGGAAGGAGCCTCTGGAATCAACAACCCATAGGCTCCTTCATCATGATTTTCTAACTTGGAAGTTTTCTCCTCTTTTTCTCTGTGACTCCTAACAGATGCTGTCCTAACAGATGTTTTCCACTTTCAGAGCACACGTGTGAGCATCCCCAGGGCAAGGCACCAGTCTTGATTGGCCACTTCTAACTTTACCCTTTTCCTTCCAGTCAAGAAAGCACATTGGAAAGCAAGTAAAAGGGATAGTATGTGGATAATCTCAGATCTGTTCTGAGATTTCCTTTTAGGCAAACTAACTTGGGTATATTTGCAACCTTGAATACATTAGTGAAAAAAAAACCCACAAATATTTGTGAATTACCTTATAATTTACTATGACATACCAGTGTGTGCAGTGACTTCATGATTGAGAAACGTTGTCCATTATCTTGAGGATCTTCAGTGAGGCCAGATCATTCCCTTTCTTCCCAAAACATTCATTCGTTGGTCATATATTCATTTGCTGTTCTTTTATTCATTCCACAAACATTTAATGAGCATTTACTATGCTACATGCTGAGGATACATGATAAGCCAGACCCAAAATCCTTAAAGGCCAAAGAGCTCATATCTACTGTAGGAAGTTAGATATGTCAACAAAAGAAATTGAGATAGAAGTATAGCCAATGGATATAATATAGATACTAAATCTGATAGATGGATAGATAGTAGTCAAACAGTTGGTGACAATTGGTATATAGAGGTATGAAAGATAGAAAGGCTCTCTAGCTCTCCCACAAGAGAAAGGTGACCAAGAAAGCTGAATCTGGATGGATTAGGACACTTCGCTAGAAAGACAAGAAGGGACAGGCCTTCCAGGCAGTGTCACAGCCACAGACAGTGTGCAAGTCTCAAGCAGCCATGTGGTAAATTGACTTATGCCTCAGCATAGTCTGAAGATGCTCCAATGTTACATTTCCTTCAATTTTTCTAGCCTTCATAGTTTCATAACAAACTACAGATCATTTAAGCACTGTTTATTAAGACCTAGTGTGGTAGAGCCCCTTCCTAAAGAATGTGGTGGAGGCCTTCTCAGAATAAAGGAAGGCAGCCTGTGACATGGCCCGATCAACTCCAATACATGTATGCATAACTCTGACAGGACTCCATAACTTGGACTGTGTCCAATCGACCAAATGTGTCACCATATATGGGAGACAAAGAAGCAGAAATTGCATAAAAGGCTACATCCCACTGCGCTCGGGGCTCAGCCTTTTTGGGGTCTTAGCCCGCTGAGAACGTGCCGGTACAAATAAAGCTGCTTCCTGGAAAGAAGAGCCTCAGTGTCCCGTCTCTCTGTGTGAGAATCCTGCTACATTTCTTGGGGTCTCACGTCCAGGATCCGGGGACAGTGCGTTTCCACCTCCTTTGTCGCTGGGGTGTGAACCTCAGCATACTGGAAGAAATGACCTCACCTGGCACCAGTGGACCACTTGATCTGTAGGAGACTAGCCCTTCCTGGTGTGCTGGGGCAGGGACGTGAGGTGCATAATGGAACCTCTGAGGCCCAGGAACCAGCTCAGGGAGTACTGCTCCTCAGACTGGTAAGAACCGGGGTTTGTTTTGGTAGACCTGCCCCTAAGAAGAAGAAGGGGAGCCTGATCACCTCCCAGAGTTGACCAAATAGTTCCATAAGGAATAAGGAACGAAACTACAACCAAGGCACTGGGCGCTGGGTGGCGGGTTGGAGACTCTGTGTGACTATGTGTCAATGAGATGCACAGTGGAAAGTTTCCAACCTGACCAAGGGCCAAAGCAAGTGTTGAGTCCCAACCTACGGTTCTGCAGTGACCCCATACGGCTTAAGGTGGCATCAGACTTCCTTGGGAGTCTGATCTGAGTCAGGGCTTGATACTGAACCCACCAATGCTAAGAGGCACCTGAAATATCTCCTGGAGGATGGAGAGTCCTGGCCTCCTGAGGGAAATATTCAGTACACTACTATCTTATTGTTCATTTATTTTTTGAGACAAAGAGAGACAGAGCATGAGCATGAATGGGGAGAGTCAGAGAGAGGGAGACACAGAATCCGAAGCAGGCTCCAGGCTCTGAGCTGTCAGCACAGAGCCCAAGGCGGGCTTGAACTCATAGACCGTGAGATCATGACCTGAGCTGAAGTCAAACACTTAACAGACTGAGCCACCCAGGCGCCCCTGGTCAGAAGTTCTTTATGTGCAGGTCTTCTTTGCCTTAAAGGGGCCAAGAAAGGCAAGTACTTGCAGACTCACCCCCTGAGGCCCTCTCTTCAGGAAGAGCCAGCTGTTAGACCCTCATGCTCTCCTTATCCAAGATTGCCAGGGATAAAAAATTCTCCCCCTAAAATCAAGGTGAGTTCAATGTATCTATTGACTGAAATGCCTCATGGTGGATTTGGCCCCATAAAGGTTTCATTTTCCTTGCAAGATTCTAAGCAAATGAAAAGGACCTGGGGCGGGGGTGGGGGATAGGCTAAATAGGTAAAGGGCATTAAGGAATCTACTCCTGAAATCATTGTTGCACTATATGCTAACTAATTTGGATGTAAATTTAAAAAAAGAAAATTAGAAAAGAAAACAAAAAGAAAAAGAAAAGGACCTGGGCAAATTTTCAGAGAACTCTGATCAATGTAAAGAAGTGTTCCAAAACCTAACCCAGGGTGCTGAAAAAAAAAAAAAAAAAAAAAAAAAAACCCAACTAAGGATATTTAGATATGTTAAAAACAAAACAAAACATGCTTTATGCTTAATGGATTCATAAGTTTGCCAATCTAAAAAAAAATCTGATGTTAACAGTTCACAATTGGTTACTGCTTAGTTTTCACTGGAGACTAAGGTTTCTAACAGTTGAAATTCTACTTAATGTAATTTAGACTGATAAAAATAAGGAAAGTAACTCTGCATGTAGAGAAGGAGGAGATATGTAAGAAAGTTATAAGGAATGGGAATACATTTTTGTTAAGGGAAAAAAAAGTAATTTTGTCCTAAATAAGACTGGTGTTGTTTGGAGAAAAAGGGCTTAGGTCAAAATCTGAAAACAAAGGAAAGTTGTAGAAGGTTTGTGAAGGGAAATCTTTAGAAAGAAATGTTATATGTGGTCAGGACAGACTAAGGTTAAAATAAATGGATTAAAAAAAATTTTTTTTAATGTTTATTTATTATAGAGAGACAGACAGAGCATGAGCATGGGAAGGGCAGAGACAGGAGACAAAGAATTTGAGGCAGGCTCCAGGCTCTGAGCTGTTAGCACAGAGCCCAACGTAGGGCTCGAACTCACAAACTGTGAGATCATGACCTGAGCCAAAGTCGGACACTTAACTGATTGAGCCCCTAAGGAGCCCTTAAAATAAATGGATTTTAGAAGTACACTGGTATAAGACTAAAATTCTGCTTTATTCTGTTAAAAAGGCAAAGTTTTCTTGGATTGTTGGTGTGCTTTTGGTTAAAAAAAAAAAAAAACTAAACAAAGGTTTTTTTTTCCCCCTTTTGTCTGTCCAAAAAGATGGGAAAAAATAAAAAACTATGATTTTAACCAAAAGGGTAGGACAGCAGGACAGCATGCCCTTTTGAGTTGTTTTACTCAAGCCTTGGTTGAAATTGCCCCTCCTTTGATCCAAAGGCTGGAGAGACAGTGGCGACATCCTCACTGCCAGCCTCCAAATGCTTCACATTTGGGTTGTTTCTGTTTAGCAAAGGAATGAATGCCGATGCCATATAAGGGACAAATGACTATAGTATATAAAGGGCTTTTACTGGAATACACAGGAGCCATTTTGCTACACTTAGCCCAGTGTATGCCAATTTGTAACTAGATACTCTAAAATGGATATCCACATGGCTGGAACATATTTATATGGGCACTGCTGAAAAAGGCAAAGGAATAGACCTCAACTTTGGCCCTTTTAAGCCCCCTTGACAGCCAATTTTATCCTTACAAAAAAATGGTTTTCACAAGTCTTTTAAAATATATTTGTAAAGAGGATTCGTGTTGGGCCAAAATAAAATTAGTGTATCCTTCTACAACCAGGGAAGTCTTGCTTGGTCACAGTCGATACCCCCAAAGTCCCGCAGACAGAAAATGGAGAAATAGGAGAAATCAGGGAAGACAAGGTCAGCTCTCAGGAGAGCCAAGCTTGGATAAGAGTGACTGCTCCCAGCACCTTGTGAGACTGAGAAAGCTTTTGGCTGCCAGTCGAATAGTCAACCAAAACACAGGGCCAGGAGATGAGGCTTCTCCTGGCCAGCTGTGGGAAATTAAGATAAGGGACACCTCTTCCTTCTTTTTCCTATACATGGGCAATTCCCCAACCAAGGCCATTACTCCTTTGGGATGCATTCTGAAAAATCGGGATGATTTTGATCCATAAACTATTAAAAAAAAAAAAACCCAACTCATTAATTATCATGGGGCTGGAGATCCTATAGGGAACTTACAGTTTCCTACTGGGGCCCAGGTAATTAATTCCATCCCAAGATCCTAATTGGGATTATGACCATCCCATTAAGAAATGGTATTGCCAACACTTCCAAGCTTGTGCTTTAGAGAAATTAAGGAGGTCTAAGGTTAAGCCCTTAAATTATGCTAAATTAGACACTATTTTACAAATACAGAATGAGATCCCAATGGCCTGCCTGAAGAGGTTGAAGGGGCTCTCATTTTAAAGGACAAACTTGTCACTCAATCAGCCCTAGATATTCTGGGGCCTGGGGTGCCTGAGTGGGTCAGTTGAATGTCCGACTTCGGCTCAGGTCATGCTCTCACGGTTCATGGGTTCGAGCCCTGCGTCGGGCACTGTGCTGACAGTTGGGAGCTTGGAGCCTGCTTGGGATTCTGTATCTTCCTCTTTCTCCACCCCTCCCCTGCTCGCGCTCTCTTTCTCTCTCTCAAAAATAAACAAACTTAAAAAAAAAAAAATCTGAGGTCTTAGTCGTGGCCTTACTATGTCAGTCCAGACTTGCAGAGGTCCTGGCACAAATACCACTTATGTAGCCAGTCAGGGCACTGGAAACGAGACTCCCCTCAGAAGGGACAACAGAAGTCAAGGCCCGCAAGCCACAAGCCTTATGTGGAGACGATCATTGGGAGTTTGATTGTCCTTTGGACCTCCATCTGGAAGACTCAGATAACCAGTGTCCCTGAAAGGGAATGATGGGGCCTGGGGCTCTTCAGGGTGGCTCCCCGGAACCAACTGTACATGGGAAGCCTGGAGCCTCTGGAAAACTCAGGTAACTAAAAGGCCAGTTCATTTCCTTCTTGACACCTTTGTATCCTCCTTTCCACTCCAGGCCAACTATCCAAATGCAGCATAACGATCAGAGGCATCTCTGGAAAGCTTCTAACTCAATTTTTCTCTCAGCCTCTGGGATGCATATGGGGAAAACTAATTCTTTCTCATTCTTTCTTGATAATACCAGAGAGCCTTACTCCCTTGCTAGAAAGGGACATTATAACTAAATTAGAGACTATAGTGCTTCTAATTCGAGGACAGATAAACAATTGTGTAAGTTTTAGGGAATTACTGGAGATTGTAGGCTGTAGATACCAGGGTTCAGGAAAATAACTTGCCCGCTATATCAATTATTAAAGCAGACTCAATCCCACCTACTCTCCCTCCCAAGGAAATAAACTGGGGTCTGACTCGCAGACACTGTCTCTAGCCCTCGGGATGGTTACAAACAGAGCAGGGGCAATTACTATTACCTAGCTCACAGAGCTAAAAGATCATGAAAGGACTGCATCAGGCCTTTCATTTAGGGAGGGATAAAACTTATCAAATGGCCCAAAGGATGTTTACTGGGAAAAATTTGTCAAGGACAGTTCAGCAAGTAGTATCAGCCTGTGAAGTATGTCTTAGAAACAATCCTCTCAACCACAAACTTGCTCTCCCAGGCAATCAAGGAACTGGAGGCCATCCAGGGAAGACTGACAATTAGGGTTCACTCATATGCCAAGGTCGAAGGAATGCCAACATCTGTTGGTATGGGTTGATACTTTCACTAATGGGTAGAGGCCTTCCCCTAAGACAAACAAACAAACAAACAAACAAACAAACAAACAAAAAACAGAGAAGGCACAAGAAGTAATAAAAGCTTTATCAATAATACCCAAGTTCAGCTTACCTAAAAATTTACAAATTAATAATGGTAAACAGCTACCTTGACTCTTTCTCTGGTAGGACTCCCAGGTCTTAAAAAAGTTTTACACCTCAAAATAAAGCAAACTGTCTGCTTATATTCAGCAAAACTCTAAATACCTCACAAGCATTAGATGCTTTAAATTAAAAAATTAAATAAAGTTAGGGCTGGAGTTTTGGAGAATTGAGCCACCATCGATTACTTCCTGCTCCTCTACCAACTGGGCTATGAGACAGTCCCAGACATGTATTGTTTCAGTATAACTGATAATTCTCACAGTCTTAGAACTGATAGATGACATTTGTCCAACTTGCGTAACTGGACAAAGTCAGGGTCTCTCCTGGATTGTGTAATGGGTTTGGGAACTGGGGACATTGTCTTGAGATGCCATCTTGTTGGTCAGTATAGTCTTCACTTTGTATTTTCCTCCTTGTGTCTGCCAATGTTTGTGCCTCCTCATGCCTGCCAGCCTTCCTGTAGAACCATACCGTGGGCCACTTGACCGACCCTTGGATAAACTGTACCCCCACACCATCCCCTATCAGCTAGAAGAAGCCAGAATGGTCACCATCCCTGTTCCCTAATGGCAGTTACAGGCCCTGTTCCAGGGGAGAAATGAATAGGGAAAGGGTTAACATTAGGCAGGGAGAGATAAGGGACCTTCTGGGGGGCAGACTACAGCTGCAGGTGGGAGGCTGAGGAAGCAGACAGGGTTCTCCCCTTATGAAATCCTTTATGGGTGCCCTCCCCCCATTATCAAGGGCATAAGAGGGGATCTAAATGAGATAGACAACCTAACCCTAAGGCAACAGATGAGGGCTCTTGGCTCTACCCTAACCACCTTACACCACAGGGTTAGGGAGCAATGTCCTGTGAGTCTGACCACAGACGCTCACCCCTTTAAACCAGGAGATGCTGTGTGGGGAAAGGAGCGGAATGTCCAACCTCTAAAACCCCTCTGGAGGGGCCCACTCATTGTCATTTTGTCCACCTCTACTGCAGTAAAGGTAGCCAAGGTGGGCCCCTGCATTCATCACGGCAGAGTGAAGCCAGCATCTCGAAACTGGGAGTGCATTCCTGATCCATCAATGCCGTACAAGCTGACCATATGGAAGAAGCAATCTGCATCTCCAGAGGCTCCAGGAGACTGCAGCCCTGCTTTAGTCACTCCGGAAGCTGACTAATTCACGCATGGCAGAAGCTTGAGGACTTGATGGTCCGGTGCAACAGAAGACTGTCCTTATTTTCAATGTTTCCTTACTGTGATGCACTGTCACCCTTGTTTCTCACTATTATTGTGATCCTTGCTCCACTTCTGGCCATAGGATTGGCCCAGGCCACCAATCCAGACTGGGAGTGTGGTGAGAGGTTTCTGTCAGCACTCACCTTCCTTTTGTGGATAGGATGCTTTGTTGGTATTGGTTACTTCTCATCTGGACCCCTTCTGCAGACCTAGATTCCTCATTATGTGACCCATATATTCGCATAACCAGGTCAGGCCAGGGAGTCACTTGGACCTTACTATACCATACCCACTTCTGTTGCCAGGGAGAGGTCCTGGGGACCTGCAGACCCAATAAGACCACCTATTCCATCTGCCAATGGGAGAGTCAATACACTTGTTTCCACCCACTGCACTCAACGGAGGAATGGCTAGAGGTCCAGAGTCCCCCCAAGACAGGAACCATCGGTATGGCCTAATTAACAAAACTCAAATTACCAATCCAAACCAGCTGGTGTCTATATTCTTTGATGTAAGTACAGCCACAGGTGACACATTGCCATATGGTTTGCCATGTGGAGGTCAGACATGGGAACAAGAATACCGACTCAATAATAAATACATGTGTCAGGGGTCTGGCACATGTGGTTCCTGGCCTCAGGCACCTGAATTCTTCTGTCCTTGTTGGAGCTGTGTCACATGGCCCACCTGGCAGACTAAAGACAAAACAGCACTCCTCCCAAAGGGTGTGGTTGAGTCAAACTGCCGATAGGGAAGCTGTAACCCCATTAATTTTACCATCTTTGACCCAGGAGACTCAATGGAAAACAGACCACCGGATTGGTATACTTACCTATGGGCAGGGCACAGACCCAGGAACTGTGTTGTAGTTTAAGAGAGTTACTGTTACACATAAGACCACTACCCAACAGGTCTTTGATTCCTTTTATGAAGAAATGGAAAAGGGCCCTCCTCCTGTTTCTGCCACAATGAAAACTCTGTTTCTAGCCCTACCAGAGACTATAGCCCAGACTCTAAAGGTCTCTTCCTGTAATGTATGCAGGGGAACCAACATGGGGGATCAAAGGCCATGGGAGGCTAGAGAATTAGATCCTCATGAACCTTATAATGGAACAGAATACCCTAGTCCTACTACTGGGATTTGGCTCCTCAAAATCTCAATTATTGGGAAAAACTGCCTTGCCCAATGGAGAAGAAAGTTCACCATCCCTGTTGGAAACTTAACGTGCCCAGGCCAAAGATTTTATAACTCAACCACCCGGGAAACCCAATGGTGGGGGTCCCCAGATCACCTTGAGCCAGATCCCCAGCCCTTGTCTAACTTCTCTCATCTCCAAGAGGTCTGGCACAATATTGACACATCCATCAAATGGCAGGCCCCAGGTGAACTATACTGGATATGTGGAAGGACAGCCTGTACAGTACTTCCCTCAGCATGGTCAAGGTCATGTGTGCTGGGAACTATTGGTCCATCTTTCTTCCTGCTCCCACTTGCCAGAGGGGAACATTTGGGAGTCCAAGTGTATGGGGACGGGAGACTCAAAGGAAATGACATGCCCTACAAATTGGCAACTGGAAAGATGATGAATGGCCTCCCGAGCACAGAATCCATATTATGGCCCTACCACCTGGATGGGTCCTGGGGCTACCGCACTCCCATTTACGTGCTAAACCACATAATCAGGCTGCAAGCAGGTGTAGAGATTATAACCAATGGAACTGCCAGAGCTCTTAACTTACTAGCCAAGGAGCAAACCAAAATGCACAATGCTATCTATCAAAATCACTTGGCCTTAGATTACTTGCTTGCTTCTGAAGGTGGAGGCTGTAGAAAGTTTAACCCAAGCAGCTGCTGCCTACAGATAGATGAAGGAAAAGTCACAGAGGAGATCACAGATCGAATGAGAAAGGTTGCTGGTGTCCCAGTCCAGACCTGGAAATGTTGGGACCCTGGGGAATTATTTGGAGGATGGTTTTCAACTCTTGGAGGATTCTAAACCCTCATAGGTATTATTCTCTTAATTTTGGGAGCTTGCTTAATCCTATCTTGTCTAGTTCCCCTGGTTATACAGTCTGTCTCCAGCCTCATTGAGGCAATGGTCGAAAGAAAAACAGCCATGCATGTGATCATGTTATGGAACTATAAACCTCTAAACCAAGATGAGGCTCTTTGACCCAAAATAGGGGGTCTGAGCATCAAAGGGGGGAATGTGGTAGAGCCCCTCCCTAAGGAATGTGGTGGAGGCCTTCTCAGAACAAAAGAAGGCAACACCTGACTTGGCCCAATCAACTCCTATACACATATGCATAACTCTGACATGACTGTCACTTGGACTGTGTCTAATCAGACTATATGTGTCACCATATATGGGAGACAAAGAAGTAGAAATTCCATAAAAGGCTACACCCCGCTGAGCCCGTGCCGGCACAAATAAAGCTGCTTCCTGCAAAGAAGAGCCTCAGTGTCCTGTCTCTCCGTGCGAGAATCCTGCTACACTATGAGGTACTGGGCACTTTGCCTAGATGATCTTGTTTAATCCTTGTAGGAATCATTTGATCAGCTACTTTACCACGTAAGGACTCCAAGGACTCCAAGTCTTTATGTCACTAGTAAGCAACAGTCATAGTTCAATTGCAAGTTTGTCTGACTTCAAAAGTCATTCACTTTCCATTATATCAATAGAGTAAGAATAGTAAGAGAGTGACTAATGAACTACTGCAAAGGAGTAGTTGAATCAATACTTTAATTTTCCTAGAAAAGCCAGTGCTAGAACAACATAATGCTTTCAGGAAATCACACCGAGATGAAGGTCCAGGAAACGATGCTGCTCATTTTAATATTTCTTTTTGTTTTACTTTTTTTAGGTTTATTTATTTATTTTGAGAAAATGAGAGAGAGAGAGAGAGAGAGAGAGAGAGAGAGAGAGAATGAGCTGGGGAGGGGCAGAGAGGGAGAGACAGAATCTCAAGCAAGCCCCATGCCCTCAGTGCACAGCCCAACATGGGGCTCAAACTCATAAACCGAGAGATCGTGGCCTGAGCTGAGATCAAGAGTCAGATGTTTAACCCACTGAGCCACTCAGACACATCCCCTCCCTTTTCTATTTTTAATATTTCTTGTGAAAAATTCAAAAGAGGACATTTGGGGGGAAATATTTTTCAGAATTTTTCGTGTGAAAGAATATGTGGAAATAAAGGTTCTTATAAACAATCATGAAAAACTGACATTAAAAAAAGGTAATGTATTAAATATGCACTCTGTAAGTAATTAAATGTTATTGTATATCATATGCTAGCTAGCAAGCACCATTTCTAATAAAAAGGTGTGGAAAAAAAATCTTAGTGATTTTTAAATATGAATTAGTGAATCTTATTGGTCAAGGGGATATGGGAGTTCTTTGTACATTTCTTGAAAATTTTCTCCAAGTTTGAAATTTGCAAAAAATTTTACATAATCAGCCTACAATTGTATTTTATAGTTTTTTATTATCAATTCAAAACAAACTTAAATGTGGTTGAATCTAAATGCAAAATCTACTCTACCACTAAGACTTAGAAATTATGATTGCCCTTCATAGAACAAGAGACTAGAAGAGAAAAGAGAGGTTTGTATTTCATATTTACAACTTAATCTCCAACAAAACCATTTTCTCTGTATGTAAGAGCTTTCTCCATTGTTGACTCTTGATTGGACGTCTGGCTGCATCAACCCAACCAAGTCGATAGAGAATTATTTGAGAAACAGGAACCATGAAATGGAGGGTACAGTGCTGGCTAGTTTTTATTCTTATCCTAGACGACTAGCCCAAGTTGGGGGTGGGGGTGGGGGCAGTGAGATACGAGAAGCTCGGTAAGAACACTCCTACAGAAATTCAGCCAGCCAGTCAGTCGATAATATCAATTTGTGTGTGGTACCTTCGACACAGTAGAGGGTAGTGGTTAAGAACATGGGTTTGGGAAGTGGGCAGAATAAGGTAAAATCCTGGCCCTGCCTTATTAAGTCTGTGGCCAAGATGAGCAAATTGCTTCACTTTCTGTGTCATAGTTTCCTCACCTATAAAAGGAGACAATAGTGGCTACCTTGTGATGAAAATATGTATTAGATACATTAATATGTATTCAGTGCTTAGAAGCCTGCTTAATTAATGTTGGTATTCTCTGAGCTAAGTGCTAGAGAGAACAACAGAAAACAAGATGGACGTGGCCCCAGCTCATAGTGTGGAATACAGACTTGCAAAGTCACAATGAACAAGAATGTGTTTTAATTCTCATGGTTGGGACATATAGGAAATAATAGCTAATATTCACATAGCATTTACTCTGATGGGTACCTTTAAAGTGCTTTAGAAATTACTCACTTAACCCTCATAATAACCCTGTGAGGAAGGTAATATCACTGGTCCCATTTTGCCAATGAGGAACTGAGGTGCAGAGAGGTTAGGTCACTCGATTAAGGTCACACAGGCAGCAACAAAGCCAGGACTCAAACCCAATCATAATTAGAGTCCATGTTCCTTCTTTTTTTTAAAGTTTATTTGTTTATTTTAGCAATCTCTATACCCAACGTGGGGCTCAAACTCACAACCCCTAGATTAAGAGTTGCATGCTCTTCCCACTAAGCCCGCCAGGGGCCCCAAGTTCCTAATCATGCCATTCTGCCTCTTTTAATTACCTGAACTCAGACTTAGGGTAGTAGGAAAGATTTCCCAGAAAACATTGTCTATGCTAAGACCTGAAGGCTGAGTGGGAATTACCTGGAGTGGAGCAAAGAGGAAGACAGGGCAGGGTTATAGGGAGAAAGAATATGTGTGTTAAATAGGGATAAAAGAAGGCATGACACATCCATTCAGGTGGTGCAGGAGTAGAGAGATGTGAGTTTGGAGAGATAAGTAGCTCCCAGATCTTGGGAGAATTTCTAAGTCACGGTATGATTAGGAGTGTAACTTTTATTCTGAGAGAAGCTGGGAGCCACTGAAGGTTAAAATGTGAGAGGGAGCATGATCAGGTTTGCATTTTAGAAGGGTCATTCAGCCTGCCAAGGGGAGGATAGACTAGGAAGGGCACAAAACTAGAGGCAGAATGAACAGCTAGTGGTGATGTGGCCCATATTATGGAAGCGACCATGAAATGTAAGAAATGGAAAGTTTCACAACTCAAGAGATATTTAATAGAGAGAGGGGGGCACCTGGGTGGCTCAGTCATTTTCGCGTCAGATTTCGGCTCGGGTCATGATCTCATGGTTTGTGGGTTCGAGCCTCCCATCAGGCTTGCTGCTGGCAGTGCAAAGCCTGCATCGAATTCTCTGTCCTCCTGTCTCTCTGCCCCTCCCCAGCTTACTCTCTCTCTCTCTCTCTCTTTCTCTCAAGAATAAAAATAAAAACCTTAAAAAAAGGAAGAAAGAAAGAAAGAGGCTAAGATTCAAGAGGTGAAATAGAGCTTGGCAACTGATTAATTTATGAAGGAGGTAGATGAAGAGTCACGCCCACACCAAGACTTTGGTTTGGATCTGTCAGAATAGATGGTTTTGCACATTGGTGGTGCCCAAATCGAGATCCCACAAGAAAAATGAGAGACTTAATTGGAAATATTATTAAATTGTTGAACACATACTTTAAAGGAGAAACAGTAGAGTCAAACCTTGTTTGACTTTGTTCTTCCCAAACATATAGTAACTGCCCAATGAAAAACTTGCTTAATGAATGAGTGGCCAGATGTACATACGGTTCTGAAATTCAAGAGAGATTTGGGCTGAAGGTAGAGATGAGAGAATCATCAGCAAATAGTGTTTGAAGTCATAGAGCTTGACGAGACTGTCCTTGATGAGTGTGTACAGCAGGAACAGGGGTGGGGGGAAGGCAGAGTGCCATGAATGCCAACATTCCAGTGAAAGACCAAGGGACTGAGGCTGATAAAGGGGAAGCCTGTCAGAGTGATAAGAAAATGAGAAGATCGCTTCTGCAGTCAAGGGACGAACATGTCAGTGTTCCGTGTACAGACACAAACACTATTGAGAGAAAAGCCATCTTTTTATTATTACTTTAAATGTTTATTTATTTTTGAGAAAGAGAGAGCATAAGCAGGGAAAGGGCAGGGAGAGAGGGAGACAGAGCATCTCAAGCAGGCTCTGCACTGACAGCACAGAGCCTGATGTGGGGCTAGAACTCACTGTGAGATCATGACCTGAGCCAAAATCAAGAGTGGACACTCAGCTGACTGAGCCACCCAGGTGTCCAGAGAAAGAGTCCATTTTATCAACCAGAACAACTCTGCATCCTTATCAAGAACTTCTGAGTGAAGAGGAGGGAGCAGAAGCCAGAGGGGAGGGAGAGAGGTGGGAGGTATGGAGGTAGGGAGAGTGAATGTACAAAATTCTTCCAGAACATTTGGTTATGAAAGGGAAGGGAGAGGTGGTGATAGCTGGAGAAACGCGATATTCTAGGGAGAGCTTGGAGTCTGTTTTGTGTGTGTTTTAGAGGAAGGATTTAGAATTGGCGGTGGTGAGGAGGTTATCGATAATAATGGTGATAATGTTATTGTCCTTGTTGTTGCTTGAGATAGGGACACAGGAGAATGTTTTGAGTTAAGGGAAGGAGGGAGAAGTCATCGATTCTGAGGAGGAAGGCAGGCAGGGAGAAATCTAATCCAGAGTCTGGGATTCGTTTTTGATGGAGTAATGGACACATTTCCCTTTAGTCCTGAGAGTAGGAGGGCAGAGTGCATGCAGAATGTAATTTAAGCATGGGACAGGCCAGAATTTGAAGGCATTCCCTTCTGCGGGCTTCCATTTTCTCTGTGAAATTGGAGATGGGGCACATTTGCTGATGGCATGAAAAGGCCCAGAAGTTTTAGGAGAGGGGAGGTTTGAAATAAAAATTGTGATGAGCAGGAAAGCAAGCTCATGGGGCAAAGAGAATGGCCAGGCCGTGTCAGGGTTCACGTGAGGTTGGAGACAGAGGCTTGGGGAAGGCAGACCTGGAACGCCCCCCCAGTGTTTGGTTTTGCCTAGGGAATGTGACAAAAGGAGAAAGGGCAGAGGGCATTGGCAGGGGACTGATTGGAAATCCGGGAAATCTGAGCTGGACCAGGAAGAAAGTAAAGGCAGGAGAGGTACGGGAAGATTGAGAAAAAGGAACTGGGCCACCCAGCTCCAGAGATGCCAATATTTTGTTTTCTGATTTCGGAAGCTAAAGTTCACAGCCACGTTTGACAAAAATCTCTGAAATGGGGTAGAGAGGGAGGCAGGTCCTTGACATAAGAAGTTATTTAAAATGGGGGGAATGTTCATTCACGCATATGAAGAGTAGGGCATTATGCTATGAATTGTACATATGTATTAATTCATTTGACCTTCAAAAATAAACCTAAACATCAGGGGTTATTATTCCCATTAAAGAAAAGTTGTACTCAGGAAGGATATTTGCTCATAAGCCACACAGCTTGTCAAGGATTTAGGCTTAGGCGGGGACCCAAACTCTGGTTTTATCCTCACCCCCAAGTCTTTTTGTTTTCTTAAGTAAGCTCTGTGTCAAACATGGAGCTTGACCTCGAGCACCCTGAGATCGAGAATAGCATGCTCTACCAACTGAGCCAGCCAGGCGCCCCTCTTCACCCCCAAATCTCATCACTACTTTGAAACTGCTCCAAAAGTCACTAGAAAGCACTGAGCCTCTTTCACAGCTTTTTTAAACTAGGCTTTTTAAAATTAATTTGGGAGCGCCTGGCTGTCTTGGTTGGTAGAACATGCGACTCTTGACCTTGGGGTTGTGAGTTCAAGCCCCACGTTGGGCATGTTGCTTACTGAGTTAAAACAAATAATAAAAGTAATTAATTTATTAAAGTTTGTGAGTTTGAGTCTCCCACTCTCTCTGCCCCTCCCCTGCTTGTGCTCTCCTTCTCTCTCTCTCTCTCTCAAAAAATAAATCAACTTAAAAAAAAAAAGATGGCTACGCATAAAGAAAGCCTCCAGGTGAGGTTGGTGGGGTGGAATTTATCTCTACCACTCCTAGTTTCTTCAGTATCCGTCTAGAATATTTCCTTGGACACACAGGCATACGTGTATATGTGTAGATTACATGTGGTTTTGCACACTCTTTTCCACATATAGCATCTTGAAATTATTTGATCAACATACCCTTTTCCTTTTCAGGCAGCCCAATATTCCTGAGTTACCAGAAATCATTTAACCCTACAACAGATTTTGGGTTATTTCCCATCTTTTTCTATTACAAATAAATTAGTAATTATCACCCTTGCATATGCTCGTCTTCATCTGGAATTTCATTTTGAGGTGAGAAAGCTAGTTACCTCCACATCATTTATTGACTAAGTTGCTTTTTACCTCAGTGACTTGAAATGTCCCCTTTGTCCTATACCATACTAAATTCTCAAATGAATTTTGCTGTATTTCTGTACTCCCTGTAGTGTTTCATTGATCTATAGATTCTTTTTTTTTAATTTTTTTTTTAGTGTTTTTATTTATTTTTGAGACAGAGCATGAGCAGGGGAGAGGCAGAGAGAGAGGAAGACACAGAATCTGAAGCAGGCTCCAGGCTCTGAGCTGCCAGCATAGAGCCCGATGCGGGGCTCAAACTCATGGAGTGTGAGATCATGACCTGAGCCGGAGTCGGATGCTTAACCGACTGAGCCACCCAGGCACCCCTATATTCTTGATCAGTATACCATACTGTTTCACTTACTGAAGTTTTACATAACACTTTGAACTCTGGCAAGGATAGGGGCACCAGGCTGTCTCAGCTGGTACCCCTGAGCATAAGGCTCTTGATCTCAGGGTCCTGAGTTCAAGCCCCATGTTGGCCGTGGAGCTTACTTAATTATAAAAAAACAAAACAAAACAAAACAAAAAAAACCTGTTAAGGATAGAACTCCCTCATTCCTTTTATTTATTTACTTTCCGAATTTTCTCCTAGCTAATGTGAAGAAATTGCATTGCAGACTAGAGAAACTCAAAGAACCAGAGATTTGACTGGGGTAGGAAAAAGAGGGAACATTCAGATGTTAATTTGCTCAACTGGCCCACACAGACACAAGAGGTCCTGAAAGGGAGAGGAGGGAAAAGAGAATGTCAGGAGAGGAAGGGAAGAGGAGAGAGGAGGCCTGCACCCCCTCCATCTCGGATCTGGCTTCTGCTCTCCCCATTCCACTGTGAGGCTCTTGACAAGGACACTAGGTTTTCTGGTTCATAAACACAATGGACTCTTCTCTTAGGGTCCCGGGGTTCGCGCCCAAAATACAGCAGTACCTTGCTGACACCTTCAGGAAGCTGTAAGTCTGAATGGCTGCAAACCTCAGTTCCTTTAGAATTTATCTTTCCATGCCAAGAGAGTCCACTCCCCACACAATGACATCCGACAATGTCTGCCTCTACTTCCAGGCTTCCTCCTCCCCTCCACCTCTTCCCCCTCTCCCCCGCCCCCAGCTCCCCCCACCAACACTGTCCTGATTCTTTTCCCACTTAAGTTTCGTAAGTGCTTTGAGGGAGGCGGTGTGTGGGGACAGACTGAGGGAGACCCCAGGGGTTAGAAAAGATTCCCCAAGAATCTCCACCATTTGCCATACAGCAAAATTTACTTGAATAAATAGCTCTCTACAGTGTATAGAACCACAGTAGCACCTAGCACAATGTTTGCAAGTACAGGTACTCAGGATCTGTTGAATAATCAACAACCAAACTATTTGTTGCTTGTAAATCACAATTGCTGCAGTCATTAATGACAACTGTGGACTATCCTAAAGAACTCAGCTCCCTGGAACTTGGCAAAGAAAAAACTTGTTATAAATAAGTATAGTTTCATTGACATTTGGTCTAGGGCAAGTAAATTAGCCAATGAGGTGATTTATAAATTCATTCAACTTAATTCTCTGATAGGAAGCTGAGCAACGTGCCCTGGTCATTGGGTCTGATTTATACCAGGGAAATGTACAAAAGAAAATGGAGGTTCTCTATCTTGCTCTTGTCCTCTCCCGGTCTCCTGTTACTATATAACAGGCATCTTTTTCTTTTAATTACCTTCTTCATGGCTTGAGAGCTTTGATGACTTGATTAAGCCTTGCAGTGCAGTTCCAGTCCCTACCCATCTGATTAATTAGCCCAAACCTTATTAACTTCCTAATTCTGATCAATAAGGCACTGATGCTAAACTGTGCAAGGGCAAACTAAGGAGGCAATTTTATTTCAAGACAGAGAACTTACTGGTTTTTAACCATCTTTTTATTATTCTTTTTTAATCTTACTTTTTCATGCAGCCAGATTGGAATACAGGAATATACTAATAGTCTATGAAGACCGCGCACTCTCCAATCACAGCCATCTTCCTTGCTGACACAGTCCTATGTGACCATACTGTTTGGGGACCTTGCATTTAACAACACAGGACCTCCATTATTCAGGACATCAGGGAAGTGTTGCCCATGGCCAGAGAAAGAATGTGATGATGGTGATGGTGATGATGACCGACAAAAGAGGTAACAAGAAACTCCTCTCCCCTAAACCCAAACTCTGAACGGAGTTCCTTACCACTGAGGGAATGTTCCAATATTCTAAGCCAGCATTATCCAATTGAAGTATTTTAAATTTTCCAGTAGCCACATTCAAAAATTTAAAAATTAGCAAGTGAAATTAATTTTGATAGCATATGTTTTATAATCCAAACCATCAAAAATGTTCTTGTAATGTGTAACCAATATAAAATTGTTAATGAGATACTGTGCTTTCCACCCTCCAGCTTTATTGAGATATAATCGACATATAACACTGTAAGTTTAAGGTGTACAGTGTGATGATTTAATACATGTATATATTGTGAAATGCTTACCACAATAATGTTAGGGTTCTTTGTTTTACTTTTGGGGGGGCAGGGGAGGGTCAGAAAGAGAGGGAGACACAGAATGTGAAGCAGATTCCAGGTGTACAGAGCCCAATTCGGGGCTCAAACTCACAAACCATGAGATCATGACCTGAGTTGAAGTCAGACACTTAACCGACTGAGGCAGCCAGCGGTCCCCACAATAATGTTAGTTAATGCCTCCATCCCGTCATCTTTATGTGTGTGAGTTGAGAACAAGTAAGATCTATTTTCTTAGCAACTTTCAAGAAAATAATAAAACAGCGTCAAGAACTCATCATGCTGTACATTAGATCGCCAGAATTTATTCAGGTTAAAAGCGCAAGTTTGCATCCTTGACCAACATCTTCCCATTTCCTCACCCCCAGCCCTTGGCAGCCACCATTCTACTCTGTTTCTGAGGTCAGCCTTATTAGATTCCACATATAAGTGAGATCATACAGTATTTGTCTTTCTCTGTCTAATTTCACTCATCATAATGCCCTCAAGGTCCTTCCATATTGTCACAAATGGCAAGATTTCCTTCTCTTCATGGCTGAATAATATTCTACTGTGTGTGTGTGTGGGGGGGTATATATAATCCTCCATATTTTCTTTATCCATTCATCCAACAATAGACAAGATATTGTGCTTTTTTTTTTAAAGATTTTATTTTTAAGTGATCTCTATACCCACGTGGGGCTCAAACTTACAACCCTGAGATCAAGAGTTGCACACCCTACCGCCTGAGCCAGCCCTTTGTGCTTTCTTTTTCCAGATGAAACTTTTGAAATCTGGTGTGTATTTTACTTACAGCACATGTAAATTCAGACTAGCTACATTTCAAGTGCTCATTAGCCACATGTAGTTAATGACTACAGTACTGGAGAATATAGTTCTAGATCTCGGAATCACCTGAAGGGCTTATAAAAACACACATTATTGGCCCCACAGCCAGAGTGTCTGATTCAGTAGTCTGGGTGGGGCTAGAGAATTTACATTTCCCCAGGTGATGCTGATAGTGGTGGTCCAGGAACCCCACTTTGAAAACCACTTTAGAAATACAACTGATTTCAGGGCACCTGGGTGGCTTGGTTGGTTAAACATCGGACTCTTGATTTCGGCTCAGGTCATGACCTCACGGTTTGTGAGTTTGAGTTTTGTCTGGGTTCTCACAGAGCCTTCTTGGGATTCTCAATCTCTCCCTCTCTCTTTCTCTACCCCTCCCCGCTCTCAAAATAAATAAACTTAAAAAAAAAAATACAACTGATTTAAACCCATCTTCTCCCAGTTACAGAGATCTGTACAAAAATGACATCCCCACAATGATAGTTTCATGCCTTGGTCTCAATTCTACTTCCCTCCATCACTTTCAAAGCCTGGTCTAACTTCAACCCTTCAATTTTCCCCCAAATCACATGAAATCCTAAAGTTTAAGGAATAAGTGTGCCTGGCTAGCTCAGTCCAGAAAGCATGTGATTCTTGATCTTGGGGTCATGAGTTCAAGCCCCACGGTGGGTGTAGAGATTACTTAAATAAATATTTTTTCAAATGTTTAATTACTTTGAGAGAGAGGGAGATTACCAGTGGGGAATGGGGCAGAGAGAGAGAGAGAGAGGGAAAGAGAGAATCCCAAGCAGCCTCCATGCTGTCAGCACAGAGCTGGGTGGGGCTCGATCTCACCAACGTGAGATCATGACCCGAGATGAAATCAAGAGTCTGACACTTAACCGACTGAACCACCCAGGCACCCCTTGAATTATAAAGATATAAGGAACAAGCAAAAATTGTGATTTGCCTTTTCTTTTTCTTTTTTAAGCTTATTTATTTATTTTGAGAAAGGGAGAGAGTTTGAGAAAGAGTGGGGGAGGGGCAGAGAGAGGAGGAGAGAGAGAATCCCAAGCAGGCTCCATACTGTCAGCGCAGAGCCTGACTCGGGACTCGATCTCAGGAACAGAACTCTGAGAACGTCACCTGAGCCAAGATAGAGTGGGACGCTTAACTGACTGAGCCACCCAGGTGCCCCTCTGCCTTTTCTTTTTAATGGAAGTCATAACAATGCCTGTCACCAAGGCACAGCTTGAGGACTGCATGAGCTCATGCAGGGGCCTGGCATCCTGGAATTGGCTGTCAGGAGTCACAGCCTGAGATATCTGCTCCCTGTGGAATAACAGAAGGAAAGCTAGACATTTGAGCTCTCCCCTTATTCCTGCCTCTGGCTAGGAGTCCATCCATAGATGAGCTATCAATCCAGAGAACTGCTAACTCCTTCAAGAAAGACGCATAAATCTCCCATCCACTGGGCTACTGGGAAATGTCTTCTTTTGCCAAAAGGCCAGAATTTGGGGAAATAAGTGAAAAGGACTAAGATTCCATCAGAAGAATCTAGTCATTTCGTCCACAGGTCTACAAATGAAGTGTACTGGGTGCCTGCTGTGTGCCAGGCGGGGCTTGGTGCCCCCTGTGTAGATGCTGGGGCTCCCCAGTGTCCAAGCCCATCCTCTCTTACACATTCCTCTCCACACACCCCCTTGGCAGCCTCAGCTTCCTTCTGATTTTAACTTTCGCCCATATGCTGACAGCTCCCAAATCCACACAGCCAGCCTCAAGCCAGACCTGATCCCCCAAAAGGCCCGAGAGCATTGGCAACTTGTCCTAACCCCCTGCATCCTTTCTAAACCATCACTTCGTTTAAGCCTCATGTTAAATCTAAAATACTAAAGCGTAGAGAAAATGGATAACTTGCCTCAAATCACTTCCCTAAAAATAAATAAATATCACTTTCCTAATGAGAGTGGCTAAGTCACCGTTCTAACCCATGTCTGTCTCTTCCCAAAGCCCATCACTCTTCCGTCTTCTCAGGTCTTCCCATCACAGCCGCTACAGGCCCTTCTGTTCCCACTGCCACCCTGCCCTTTGCATTGCCAGCAACAGCAGGCTTCTCAGTTTGCCCCGCACACATCCTGCTAATTCATGCCTTCTCCATGCCATATACAATAAACAATGTAAGCAGTGACCCAACCTTTGTGTGAAGGGGAAGTGGGAGTGGCAGGGAAGGCTTCCTGGAGGAAGAGGCATGTAAGCTGAAAACTAAAACTAAGTTGACTTGGCAAAGAGAGTGGAGGGGATGGAAGGGAGGAGGCCGTTCAGCCCCAGGGAAGAGGGAATACATGGGAAATGAGCAGTGTACCTGGGTCACAGAGTCACAGGAAAGGAGACAGGGCTCCACGTGAGGCTACAAAGGCCAGCAGGACCCAGATCAGGCTGGGCTCTGTACACATGTTAAAGCAACTGGACTTTTCCTAAGAACAACGGGAATGCCACTGAAGGGCTCTAAGCAGTGGAGTGTCAAAATCTGGTTTGTGCTTTTCAAAGGTCAGGCTGCTGTGTGAGAAGGGAGTGGGGGGAGGGTTATCGATCCAGAAACTATCCCAACAACAGGAGAACGCAGAGGGGTTCAGACTATGTGTTGGCAGTACGGTGGAGACAAGTGGGCCAGTTTAAAGGATACAGAAGATAGAACTGAGGGGAGCAGACATTGTGTCCAAGGGAGAGGAAGGTAGGGATCAAGAATGAGCCCTTTATTTCCAACTTGGCATCCGGGTAGGCGGGTGCTGTGACTTGAGATGGGGTGATGGACACTGTGGGCCCTTCTAGCCTTGATGTGCCTGCGGGACATGCAGATGAAAAAGAGCTAATAGGCAGTCTAGACTGGAAAGGTAGGTTTGGGAACCAAATGCATAAATGTGGTATTCGAAGTCGAGGGGGTGAGTGAGATCTCTAGAGACTGTGCAGACAGGCAGAGAAGAGAAAAGCTTGGGGGCCATACAACATTTAAAACAGGGGCCATGAGGGGCGCCTGGGTGGCTCAGTTGGTTGAGCGTCCGGCTTTGGCTCAGGTCACGATCTCGCGGTCCGTGAGTTCAAGCCCCGCGTCGGGCTCTGTGCTGACTGCTCAGAGCCTGGAGCCTGTTTCACATGCTGTGTCTCCCTCTCTCTCTGACCCTCCCCCGTTCATGCTCTGTCTCTCTCTGTCTCAAAAATAAATAAACGGTAAAAAAAAAAAAAAAAAAAAAATTTAAAACAGGGGCCATGAGGATGGGAGGACCGTGGAGAATCCACCGAGTTGAGAAGGGGAGAGTTTTTTTTAAAGGGGCGGGAGTGAGAAGGTAACCAACCCACAGATAAGGACTGAAAACAGTCATTTACATTATGGCCAAGGCAATTTACACTTTTGAATAATGTGTTTGTATGCACTCGATTCAGGTGATTTATCCAAACCACGAAACTCTCAGGCCAAAAGATGAATTCAAGCCCATCCTTTGCCAAAACGGAAAAGCTGTAGCTTTGAAATGAAATGTTTTCCTGCCAGTGTTTTGAGAGTCTGGCGGCAATTTTATCTTGCTCATCCTTTGTCTCCAGCATCACCTGCTTGGCCTAGAATTGGTGTTCATTAAAAATGCCAAATAGGGGGTGCGTGGCTGGCTAGTTGGAGGAGCAGGTGACTCTTCATGTCAGGTCATGAGTTTGAGCCCTAGTTGGGTAGACAGACAGATAGATAGATAGATAGATAAATGAATACCTTAAAAAAATGTTAGGAGGAAGACGAAAAATTTATGGAGCAGAATGGTGGTGATGCTTGCACAAAATCTGAATGTACTTAGTGCCACTGAGTAGGTATACTTAAAAATGGCTACAGTGAGAAGGGGCACACGCACCCCAATGTTTATAGCAGTGCTATCGACAATAGCCAAAGTATGGAAAGAGCCCAAATGTCCATCGATGGATGGATGGATAAAGAAGATGTGGTATATATATACAATGGAGTATTACTTGGCAATTAAAAAGAATGAAATCTTGCCATTTGCAACTACATGGATGGAAGTAGAGGGTATTATGCTAAGCAAAATTAGTCAGAGAAAAACAAATATCATAGACTTCACTCACGTGGAACTTAAAATACAAAGCAGATGAACATAACGGAAGGGAAGCAAAAATAATACAAAAACAGGGAGGGGGACAAAACATAAGAGACTCTTAAATATAGAGAACAAACTGAGGGTTGCTGGATGGGTTGTGGATGGGGGGATAGCTAAATGGGCAAGAGGCATTGGGGAGGACATTTGTTGGGATGAGCACTGAGTGTTCTATGGAGGGGATGAGTCATTGGATTCTATTCCTGAAATCATTATTGCACTATATGCTAACTAACTTGGATGTAAATTAAATAATTAAATAATTAATTTTTAAAAATGGTTACAATCACCCAAAAGATTTAAAAACAAGGTCTCAAGAAGATATTTGTATAGCCATGTTCATGGCATAATTATTTACAACAGCCAGAAGGTGGAAAAACCCAAGTGTCTGTGAAGCAAAATGTGGTATATACATACGATGGAATATCATCCAGCCTTAACAAGGAATGAAATTTTGACACGTGCTAGAAGAAGGATGGCCCTTGAGGATGTTATACAAAGTGAAATAAGCCAGTTACAAAACAATAAATACTGTATGATTCCATTTACATGAGGTACCTAGAGTAGTCAACTCATAGAGAAAGAAAGTGGAATGGTGGTTGCCAGGGGTTAGGGGGACGATTGAATAGGAAGTTATTGCTTGATGAATACAAAGTTACAGTTTTGCAAGAGAAAAAAGTTCTAGAGATGAATCCTGGTGTTAGATGCACCACAGTGTAAATGTACTTCAAGCCACTGAACTGCACACTTAAAATGAGTTAAGATGCTAAATTTTATGTTATGTGTATTTTGCCACAATTAAAGTAATAATAAAAATGATTCAAATAATACATTTTATGTTATGTGTGTTTTATCACAATAAAAAAAATTTCATGCTGCTGCAGTGAATACAAACTATGTAGATTCTGAACTTAGAGTCCAAAATGAAAACATTCTTTGATCAAGAAAAATAAATCCTAAACATACGCCCAGATGCTTTGTTCAATAATGAAAGGAGTATAACTTTTTTTTTTAATTTTTTTTTAACGTTTATTTATTTTTGAGACAGAGAGAGACACAGCATGAACGGGGGAGGGGCAGAGAGAGAGGGAGACACAGAATCGGAAGCAGGCTCCAGGCTCTGAGCCATCAGCCCAGAGCCTGACGCAGGGCTCGAACTCACAGACCGCGAGATCGTGACCTGAGCTGAAGTCGGACGCTTAACCGACTGAGCCACCCAGGCGCCCCAGGAGTATAACT
Organism: Panthera tigris; assembly: GCF_018350195.1. NCBI lineage: Eukaryota > Metazoa > Chordata > Mammalia > Carnivora > Felidae > Panthera > Panthera tigris. The sequence goes on from NC_056676.1 coordinate 20,369,600, forward strand.
TTTAAAATAAAGTGTGAAAATATGGGGCACCTGGGTGGCTCAGTCGGTCACGTGTCTGACTCCTAGTTTCGGCTCAGGTCAGGATCCCAGGTTCTCATGGGGTCCGGGCCCCCAATTGGGCTTTGCTCTGACAGTGCACAGCCTGACTGGGATTCTCTGTCTCCCCCTCTCTCTGCCCCTCCCTCGCTCATGCACTCTCTCTCTCAAAAATAAATAAACTTAAATACAATACAATAAATAAAATTAAAAAGTGTGAAAATAAAGTGTGGTCTACAAGTTTTTTAAAAAATGAGAGTGAAGAAAGATAGTAAGCAGGAGGGAAGAAAGAAACTGTACCACTTCCATCAAGTGTTAATTTGAGGATTTCAGATCAAGATGCGTGGCGCTTCCCCGCACTCTTTGCCAAAAAGCAAGTTCTTGCAGGCACGTGATCCAGGAAGGGGAGCAGAGCCCCCAGGATGGGGGAGGTTGGCTTCATCTCCTGCCACATCTTGTGCTAAGGACTGCTTTTTACGTGGGTAGTGCAAACTGAACACTCTGCCACATTTTTGCCCGTGCCACCATGATAAAATTGTGCCGGCTCTGGTTCCTTAGGAAACTCAGTGATGTATAGATGATGCTAATATTTTCTAACCAGATCCGGACAAGTATCGAACTTCTAGACTACCATTTATGTCTTTTCTCTCAGGACTTTGGGAACTTTTCCAACCTTTCTTATGATTTGGAACCATTTTATGTATTTATTTATTTTTAATATTTATTTATTTTTGAGAGAGAGTCAGTGCCAGGAGGAGAGGAGCAGACAGAGGGAGACATAGAATCCAAAGCAGACTCCAGGCTCCCAGCCATCAGCACAGAGCCCGACACAGGGCTCAAACCCACAGGCTGCAAGCTCACGACCTGAGCTGAAGTCGGATGCTTAACCAACTGAGCCACCCAGGTGCTCCTGAAAACCATATAAATGACAGGAATCATCTGTGCCTTAAAGGTTGCACAGACACACAACACCTGTAAAACCTCATGACTTTTTAAGAAATAGATCTTTGGCAACATGTTCAGTTTCTTCTGAAGTTATTGACCTATTCAAGTTTTCATCCACTTCTTAAAACAGCTTTGGTAATTTATATATTCATAGAATATACTCAAAGAATATTTTTATATTCAATGGTACATATTTTCAGATTTATTCATTTTTTCATCTTTTCAGAGTTTGTGAAAAAAATCCTTTTCAGGATTTCTTTCTTTTTTTTAAATTTTTTTTAATGTTTTTACTTATCTTTTTTAATTTTTTTTTTTTAACGTTTATTTATTTTTGAGACAGAGAGAGACAGAGCATGAACGGGGGAGGGTCCGAGAGAGGGGGAGACACAGAATCCGAAGCAGGCTCCAGGCTCTGAGCCATCAGCCCAGAGCCCGATGTGGGGCTCAAACTCACAGACCACAAGATGGTGACCTGAGTTGAAGTTGGACGCTTAACCGACTGAGCCACCCAGGCGCCCCTGTTTTTACTTATTTTTGAAACAGAGACAGAGCATGAGCAGGAGAGGGGCAGAGAGAGAGAGGGAGACACAGAATCTGAAGCAGGCTCCAGGCTCTGAGCTGTCAGCACAGGGCCGGATGCAGGGCTTGAACTCACGGACTGTGAGCTCATGACCTGAGCTGAAGTCAGATGCCCAACCGACTGAGCCACCCAGGTGCCCCAGGATTTATTTCTTACTCCTAATGTTTTTCTAATTGGCATTTCTTTTTATTTTTATCTTGGTCAGTTTTCTCTATTTGCTATGTTTTTTCCCCCAAATAACCAGATCTTGATTTTATTTATGTGTCAGCTTTTCTTTTATTTTCTTCAGTAATTTCTGCTTTCCCCCAATTCATAACACCTTCATAACTTAAAATCTGTCACTCTAGTTACATTAATGTAAATTTTACTAGTATCTTAAGGATGCACCAGGGACTATATTTAAGAAGGCACCAGAAAGATGTATTGGTCAATACTAGAAGTTTTATAGATATTAATATATGCCATTATATTTTAAATAGCCAAGATTAATCTTTGGTTACATCTGCTTTTCCATTTTCTAGGCCACAGGAAAATGATTATAGCCATGATTTTCTAGAGTTGTAGACCTCTGGGCTTCAACGGTGCTTTTATCTGTAAGTTAGAGTGGATCACAAGTCATTTTGAAAGAGAATTCTGGTCCCATGAGCTTGCCTTAGCCCCCCTTTGCAGAGCTGGGATGGTGCTCTATAGAAGCCCGGGTGACCGCCAGGCTCCTCAGTTTTCACAGGTATGGATGAATTTTTGTCTTTGCTCAGATGGGGAATAGGAAGTGGGTTCCTCAATCTATCTGGACTTGTTTGCCCATCTGCAGAATAGGTATAACAATAAGCCACTCACAATAATCTTTTGAAGATGAGGAAAATAAAACTCAAACTATTTACTAATTTCCCTAAAGCCACAGTTAATACAAAGTTTGAACACGCCATACCTGGGGTCAAGATCGCTGTTTTGATCTGCAAAGTCTCTACCTATGCAATGTTTCACAATCTGACTCTAATCACACATTTTAAAATGTTCAACACAGGGATACAGCTTATGGTCATTTTGCATTTAAGCTATTATATATAGGATCTTAAATACATAAGGACATATGCTTTGTCAGAATGTCAGGTAGAAGCCAAATGCAACAGAGCTGATAAGATTTTAAAGGTGTATGCACATTTGCCAATTAGGAGTTTATTAATGATTTTAGCAAGAGCAGATTCAGTGCTGTGTGAGGCCGGAAGACCATGAAAAGATTGCAATTGTCATGAATGCTTTGAGGCAACAAGTGCTTTTACATTATATAGCATTACAGTGTGCCCTGCATCGCTCACAGTGCAAGCTCAGCCCTTCTGATGGCCTCCAAGGCCCTCCAAGACTGTATGGTCCGCCACCTCACATTCCTCACCCCCACTCCTCTATCCTATCATTCTCCCTGCCTCTGCTCCCACCAGCCCGCCCCCTTGCTGTCCCTCTGTCACAGACACATTGTGCTCTTAAGACTTAGTGCACCTGCTCCTCAGACTGGAAGGCTCCTCCCCAGATACCCACCCATGACTCCCTTACCTTGAGGCCTGCCCTGACCGCCTTAGGTCAAATTACCACCTGTCTGTAACCCTAGTCTTCCCAACCTTGCTTAACCTCCAAAGCACTTGCTTTCTGACATAACACATTTCCCTTTTTACCATGTCTATTCTCCAGTGAATGTCTCCCCCACTCCCCACCACTAGAATTTAAGCTTCATGGGCGCAAGGGTTTGGGTTTTGACACTCACATATACCACCCACCCGGAACACATGTGACACAGCGAAGGTTTTCAAAAAACATTTGGTGAAAGAATGAATGAACGAATGAATTAACAAATGTGAGACGACGTACTAATTACGTATTTACAGTCATTAGTCACTCACACTTAGAATTCACATCTGGGCTCTGCCACTCACTAGCTGTGCAACCTTTTTTAACCTTCGTTTCCTCATCTGTGGATGAAAACAAAAATATGACCTCATAAGATTATTGTTTTGATTTTATAAGGCAGTTAATGCACAGTGCTTAGCACCATGGCTGGAGCATACATAGGATATGCTCAGGAAATGTTAGATGCTTTTACCGTATGTCATCTATCATCACTATAATCATTGTTTTATTTCATTTCCACAGTGGTCCTAAAAGGCTGATATTATTCCTAATTTCAAGGTTTGGAAAGTGAACAAAAAGAGGTTAAATAACTTCTTCACCATCAGACAGGATAAATCTCCCAGCTGGTCTACCGGACACCTCTTTTCATGCCACCTTGGTTCACCTGGCTCAGGCCCGACCCTGGAGTCCTTGGCCACCAAACTCACTGGCTCCTTTCACAATTTCCAGACTCGTCTGAAGCATCAGGCTGCAGGGCTTCCTCAGTAGTTGTCCAAGGGGCCAAGGGGTGCAGAAGTTAACTTCCCATAGGCACAGATTGAGATCCTCTCCATTTCACCTTCTGAGATATTTTCTAAAACATAGCGTTGTTGTATAGCCTTCCTAGAAAAGTGCCTGTGGCTGAGCCTTCATAAGACAGGGATCTAGATACATACCACCTTGCATTTTCTTCCTTTCTCCTTCCTTTTTTAAATTTATTTACTTATTTGAGAGAGAGAGAGCACAAGTAGGGGAAAGGCAGAGAGAGGGAGACAGAATCTGAAGCAGAATCTGAAGTTGGACACGTAACCGACTGAGCCACCCAGGCACCCCTAATTGTATATTTTTATTACTCACATGTATATTTTATTTTCCTATTCCTACCTATTCAAAAAATTTAAACATTGAAATCTGCAGTGGCATTGCCTGTGTAAGAGTCAGAGCTCTCACCACACTTGGGCAAACTGCTTTTTCTCTCTGTGCTTCAAGTTCCTCATCTGGACAACAGGGATGATAATGAACCCACCATCAAGTATTTAGAACAGGACCTGGCATATAAAACATTACCTTTTTCATTTTTTTAAAGATTTCATTTTTAAGTAATTTCTATACCCAATGTGGGGCTCAAACCCACAACCCTGAGAACCTGAGTCGCATGCTCCACAGACTGAGCCAGCCAGGTGCCCCAAAATACTACTTTTTGATGGTAAAATTTTAGTTAGAGTGTATAAATCTTTAAAACTAAACTATAACCCAGGGTGCCTGGGTGGCTCAGTTGGTTAACGTCTGACTCTTAATGCTGATTGAGCCCCACCTGTTCTCCCCCTCCCCTGTTCGCTCACTCTCTCTCTCAAAATAAATAAACATTCAAAAAATAAAAATAAACATGAACTATTACCTCATTTTCAAAAAGTACTTAAATAGTATCAATCATGCAGTTAGTGACAAAGACACTACTATATTTGAACCAGATATTGTTCTGAGTACTTACAAAATATCTTATTTAATCCACACGAAAAGCCTGTGTGATAGGAATTATTATCCTCATTTTACAAAATTGAGCTCAGAGAAGTCTGCTGCCCCAAATCATACAGTTAATTGTATCGGTCTCTAATGTCTATGTTTTTTTTTAATTTTTTTTTTTTTAACGTTTATTTATTTTTCAGGGGGAGGGGCAGGGGCAGAGAGAGAGGGAGACACAGAATCGGAAGCAGGCTCCAGGCTCTGAGCCATCAGCCCAGAGCCTGACGCAGGGCTTGAACACACGGACCACGAGATCGTGACCTGAGCTGAAGTCAGATGCTTAACCCACTGAGCCACCCAGGCGCCCCTCTAATGTCTATGTTTTTAATTATTTTTTACACTTTTTTTTTTAACGCTTATTTTTTTTTTAACGTTTATTTATTTTTGAGCCAGAGAGAGACAGAGCATGAACGGGGGAGGGGCAGAGAGAGAGGGAGACACAGAATCGGAAGCAGGCTCCAGGCTCTGAGCCACCAGTCCAGAGCCCGACGCGGGGCTTGAACTCGCGGACCGCGAGATCCTGACCTGGGCCGAAGTCGGACATTCAACCGACTGAGCCACCCAGGCGCCCCACGCTTATTTGTTTTTGAGAGAGGCAGGGAGGGGCAGAGAGGGAGGACAGAGGATCTGAAGTGGGCTTTGTGATAACAGCAGAGAGCCCAATGAGGGGCTTGGACTCACAAACCATGAGATCGAGACCTGAGGGGAAGTCAAATGTTTAACTGATTGAGCCAGATGCCCCTATGCTTTTAATTATTATACCATCTTCCCATCAGAAAATAGGAGGTAGGTTCCTCGATACGTAAAAATAGGTATATTTTGGCAGTATTGCAGTATTGCAAGGCTAGTACTCTGCTTACAAAATAATGGACTGAGTGGGGGTAGGGAAGGGTGGGAAGTAGAATAGAAATGTAGGCTTTGCTTCCAATATAATGTATGCTGTGTTTAAATTATTTTTATTTGTTTATTTATGTTGAGAGAAAGTGAGAGAGAGAGCAAGCAGGGGAGGGGCAGAGAGAGGGGAGAAAGAATCCCAGGTAGGCTCCATGCTGTTAGCACAGAGCCCAATGTGCGGCTTGAACCCACAGACTGTGAGATCATGACATGAGCAGAAACCAAGAGTCAGACACTTAACTGACTGAACCACCCAGATACCCATTAAAAAATATCAGGGCAGGTCCCTATCAAAATAACACCAGCATTCTTCACAGAGCTACAACAAATAATCCTAAAATTTGTATGGAACCAGAAAAGACCCCGAATAGCCAAAGCGATCTTGAAAAAGAAAACCAAAGCAGGAGGCATCACAATCCCAGACTTCAAGCTATACTACAAAGCTGTAATCATCAAGACAGTATGGTACTGGCACAAGAGCAGACACTCAGATCAATGGAACAGAACAGAGAACCCAGAAATGGAACCACAAATGTATGGCCAACTAATCTTTGACAAAGCAGGAAAGAATATCCAATGGAATAAAAAGTCTCTTCAGCAAGCGGTGCTGGGTAAACTGGACAGCAACATGCAGAAGAATGAACCTGGACCACTTTCTTACACCATACACAAAAATAAACTCAAAATGGATGAAAGACCTCAATGTAAGACTGGAAGCCATCAAAATCCTAGAGGAGAAAGCAGGCAAAAACCTCTTTGATCTTGGCCACAGCAACTTCTTATTCAACACGTCTCCACAGGCAAGGGAAACAAAAGCAAAAATGAACTAATGGGACCTCATCAAAATAAAAAGCTTCTGCACAGCGAAGGAAACAATCAGCAAAACTAAAAGGCAACCGACAGAATGGGAGAAGATATTTGCAAATGACATATCAGATAAAGGGTTAGTATCCAAAATCTAATAAGAACTTATAAAACTCGACACCCAAAAAACAAATAATCCAGTGAAGAAATGGGCAAAAGACATGAATAGACATTTCTCCAAAGAAGACATCCAGATGGCCAATCAACACATGAAAAAATGCTCACCATCACTCATCATCAGGCAAATACAAATCAAAACCACAATGAGATACCTCCTCACACCTGTCAGAATGGCTAACATTAACAACTCAGGCAACCACAGATGTTGGCGAGGATGCGGAGAAAGAGGATCTCTTTTGCATTGTTGGTGGGAATGCAAGCTGGTGCGGCCCCTCTGGAAAACAGTATGGAGGTTCATCAGGAAATTAAAAATAGAACTACCCTACGACCCAGCAATTGCACTACTAGGCATTTATCCAAGGGGTACAGGTGTGCTGTTTCAAAGGGACACATGCACCCCCATGTTTATAGCAACACTGTCAACAACAGCCAAAGGATGGAAAGAGCCCAAATGTCCATGGATGGATAAATGGATAAAGAAGATGTGGTATATATAGACAATGTAGTCTTACTTGGCAATCAAAAAGAATAAAATCTTGCCATTTGCAACTACGGGGATGGAACTGGAGGATATTATGCTAAGTGAAATTAGTCAGAGAAAGACAAAAATCATATGACCTCACTCACGTGCGGACTTTAAGAGACAAAACAGATGAACACAAGGGAAGGGAAACAAAAATAATATAAAAACAGGGAGGGGACAAAACATAAGCCACTCATAAATATGGAGAACAAACTGAGGGTTGCTGGAGGGGTTGTGGGGGGGCGGGGATGGTCTAAATGGGTAAGGAGCACGAAGGAATATACTCCTGAAATCACTGTTGTGCTATATGCTAACTAATTTGGATGTAAATTCTAAAAAATAAAAAAATTAAATTAAAAAAAAGAAAATGTCAGGGCAGGGGCACCTGAGTGGCTCGGTTGTATGAGTGCCTGATTCTTGATTTTGGCTGAGGTCATGACCCCAGGCCTAAGTCCCATGTTGGGCTCCATGTTCAACATGGAGCCTGCTTAAGATTCTCACTCTCTTTCTCAGTCCTTTCTTTCTCTCTCCCATCTGCCACTCTCCCCTGTCCATACGTGCACTCTCTCTCTCTCAAAATGTAAATTAAAGTAAGTAAGTGAATGAATGAATGAATCAGTCATTCAGTCAGGGCAGAGGCTCCTGGCTGGCTTAGTTGGAAGTGCATGCCATTCTTGATCTTGGGGTCGTGAGCTCCTGCCCCACGTCAGGTGAAGAGATTACTAAAAAAACGTACCAGGGGCACCTGGGTGGCTCAGTCGCTTAAGGATCTGACTTCAGCTCAGGTCCTGGTCTCATGGTTTGTGGGTTTCAGCCCCACGTCGTCCAGCTCTGTGCTGACAGCCCGGAGCCTGGAGCCTGCCTCGGATTCTGTGTCTCCCTCCCTCTCTCTCTCTCTCTGCCCCTCCCCTCTCATGCTCTGTCCGTCTGTGTCTCTCTCTCTCTCAAAAATAAATAAACATTAAAAAAAAAACCAAAAACACGGAACTTAAAAAAAATGTCAGGGCAACTGTAAATAGCAGGGGAAAAGCTTACTATTACTAACTTAACAAGAATCTCATCTCGAAAAATGCCCTAAAACTTCAACAACATTACCTCCTAGTAATAAATATAAAACAAAACTGCTGTATTGTTCCTGCTTTGATAATCAAGTAACCCACATGGAAGACAGGAAATTACAATTCTTCTGTTTTGAAACTTCAACTACAAGAGCTCGTGAGAGTATTAATAGCTTTTCCACTTACAGGATGCTTTTCGCGAGGAGGTCTCGTCCTCTCTTCTTCTACTACTCTGCATGAAGTATAACCTGAAATTAAAGATTTCACAATGAGACACCAACGTGGAGCTCTCAGATTATGTTGCTCTCTACTCTATGTGGGCCTTGTCAAATAAACCAAAAACGTGTGTGACCCAATCTGGAAAAATGTGGTTATTCCTCCCTCTCAAGGATATGCAGCCTTCATCTTATCCAGTGACTCGGTCTTTCACCTAGTTTGGTCTGACACAGAAATTAACTTCATTTTCCAGCTCATCACACTCAGCATATGCTCCAACAAATGGATTCCTGTGTCCGGAGACCAGTAAAATCCCTGTCTCCCTTGGGGATTCTGCTATAGCATTTGTTCTAGGACATTAATGGATGTCCTAACCAGTCCACGTTTTCTGAAGCAATGACAACTCAAGGTCATAGCCTCAAAATGAGGCATGTTCAATATAATGACACATGCAGCACACAGACATTCCTGGTGATGTCAATCATGCATATTGCTTCCTTTTTCCAATGTGAAGTGTAGTGGGGGTTCTCATCCTAAGAGGCATTTTAAAAATCACCAAATCAATGTCTAGGAAGGAGCCTTTTGCATGAGTTAGAGCAACTGTTGTGTCAGTCCCCAATGTTTGCTCAGAGATGTGTACACAACTAGAAATGTGTACCAGATGATTGACAAAAAGTGGTCAAGACTACATGTTCTCTCAAAATTCGTGCCCCAAGCCAAAAACAAAAAACAAAAACAAAAACAAAAACGAAAAAAAACCCTCCAAACTACTTCAAAAGATAGATAGATTAGCGACTCTGTCTGAAAGTCTTAGATAAAATGTTTTCAATAAATTGCTCAGGAAGACTTAAGACTGAATACATTTCTTTTTTTTAATTTTTTTTTTTTAACGTTTATTTATTTTTGAGACAGAGAGAGACAGAGCATTAACGGGGGAGGGTCAGAGAGAGGGAGACACAGAATCTGAAACAGGCTCCAGGCTCTGAGCTGTCAGCACAGAGCCCGACGCGGGGCTCGAACTCACAGACTGCGAGATCATGACCTGAGCCGAAGTCGGACGCTTAACCGACCGAGCCACCCAGGCACCCCAAGACTGAATACATTTCAATACAGAGGTCATGATTTTAAAAAAGAAAAAAGGCGGGGTGGCTCAGGGGTTGAGCATCCGACTTTGGCTCAGGTCACGATCTCACCATTTGTGTGTTGGAGCCCCATGTCAGGCTCTCAGCTGTGAGCATGGACAGAGCCTGGAGCCTGCTTCGGATTCTGTGTCTCCCTCTCTCTCTGCCCCTCCCCAACTTGTGCTCTGTCTCTCAAAAATAAATAAACGTTAAAAAATGTAAAAAAAAAAAAAGAGAGAGAGAGAGAAAAGAAAAATGTCTAGAACAAAAGGACATGTCCCAAAACAAATGGGAAAGAAAAATAAATTTGGAATTTCAGGGAATGTGCCAAAAATGCTGCAGGACAAATCACAGAAAGTTATTCAAAGACATATCATAAAACCAGAATACCAAATCTCTCTTGCAGGTGAGTAGATTAGGTAACTCTTTCACAGTGTGAAAACTAGACTAAGAGAAATAGATCAGTTATCAGATCATCTAATAATACAATGAAAATAAACACCCACTGACTGAATGGGAGGGAGGTAGATGATTTTACTTTATTTATAGCTTGATGTGCATAAGATTTTTTACCGTTTATAGACATGCTTCTAATACACTTAACTATTAGTGACCAGATTTTACTTCATGTCCATAGTGCATAGTATAAAACCATAAAGACCACCAGAGTGTGGATTTTTCATGCGTAATCTTTACTTGAGACAACTCAAACCAGGATGGGATTCAAAACTAAAAATAGTAACAAACACATAAAAGTGAGCTTATCAAAATGAGCCCTGCTCAGTCCAGGTAAACTATTCTAGAGTTATGGGTGTACACGAGAACTTCTTGTCCTCCTGAAAGACATCAGCCACCAGTGCGCTGCCCAGCCTCTGAGACCCCCTCATTGCTCCTTCCCTTGGAGAAAGAAAATTTTTAGTGAATCCAGAACAGAGCCATCTGAACAGAAACAAGAAAAAGACCAACATTATATTAACACAGTTTGGAAAATGATCACAAAAATGGTAGAAATCACCATCAGACTCACTGTTTTCTCTCTCTCATTGAGTGTAATAAAAGACAAGAGCAAAATCATAAAAGACGAAAAAAAAGGAACAGAAGCAATTGAAAAAAATTGTCTACAAGGTAGATATTGATAAAAACAATAATATCAGACCAATTTGAAATCAAGGTTGAAAGTCTCAAAGGGGACTAGAAGAATATTTTATATTCATAAAAGATATGATCCACCAAATATATGTAATGGTCAGGAACTTTTGTGCACCTATTAACATATTTAAAATTTATACTGCAAAGCCTGATAGCAGAACAAAAATCTACTGACAAACCCCAAATAAAGCAGGGGATGTTAACCTGTCACTCAAAAATTAACAGATCAAATTTACACAGAAATGTAGATGTAAAGGAATAGATCACACAATTTGATGAACAGGTACAGATTTTCTGCCCAATTAAAAAAGAAATACACAGCCTTTTCAAATACTCATGGAATATTTGCAAATATTAGCTACATATTAATTAGGCCAGTAAAAAAGTTCAATGAATTCCTCAAATTAGAAATTATTATTTTTTAATGTTTATTTATTCATTTTGAAAGAGTGAAAGAGGGAGAGGGACAGATGGAGAGGGGCAGAGAGGGAAGGGAGAATCCCAAGCAGGCTCTGTGCTGTCAGCCCAGAGACCAAGGTGGGGCTTGATTTCACAAAACCATGAGATCATGACCTGAGCTGAAATCAAGAGTCCAAAGCTTAACCGGCTGAGCCACCCATGTGCCCCAGGATTTGTTTTCTAATTTTGTGGAAGAAAGGTCCGGACAGGTTTCTCGGAGGAATGAAAATTAAGTTGAGACTTGAGAGCTCTGAAACAGGTAGGTGAAACAGTGAGCTAGATGGAGGAAATTATCCACCCGCAGGCCTCCCCACCCCCCCACAGGACTCCGAGGACATGCCCGTTAAGCATGGTTCACACGACAGTGAGTGTGACAGGCAGCCTCCCGTGTACACGGTTTATACTTAGCTTCAAAAAGTTTACACCTACTACCAAAAGTAGTAAAACAGGTGGCTTACATATTAAAAATATATTCAGTATATAAAAATACATATTATATGCATATTCATCTATCAAGGAACCAACCTAAGAAGTGTCAGAGGTAGTCCTTGCATTCAAGAAGTATACGCAGCAGTGAAGACTATAGAGTGTCAGACTTAGACCAAGTGAATAACGGAAACACTTCACAAAATGTGAAGTGAGCGGCCTGCAACGAGCTCGCACTTAACGCTTCACCCCTTCACTACCTGGCGAGCTCTCAAAACGGCTAAGATGAGGATGAGGAAAACAGGTGCCTGCCTGCCTGCCTTTAGAGGTCTCGCTTCAGCCTTGCCCAACCGAGAAGCTCTCTCTGAGGCCCCCGGACTCTCCAGCAAAAAGAAAAACATCACCAGCAGAAACCAGTCGTCCCATCTCAGTGCGCAGGTAGACAGCACCGAGTTAGACCCTTTCGTCAATTGGCCGACCCCTAGCAGCAACCTAGGCGGCTTCCAAAAGTTCGATAAGGGCCAGCCCAGGCTTCAGGCTTAGGGCTTGAGCTGAGCCGACCCAGGGTCGGCCCGGACCGAGTGTGGGAGCTCCGGCTCCCGGAAGCCCTGGGCCACGTGGGGAGGAGGGAGCCAGTCCTTGCCTCGGTTCTCTGGTTCTCTCTGCAGGACGCGCGGTCTGCGGCTGCGCTCCCCCGCCCCGTCTCTAGCCCGAGGCCAGCCTTGGTGGCTTCTGGGCTTCCCACTCACCAGAGTGTGGGGGCTCCGGCAGCCGCGGGTGGAGGGGAGGAGGAGGTCTGAAGGTGTGGGGTTAGGGAGGGAGAGGGAGGAAGGGGGGGACTGCGGGATCCCCAAGGCCAGCAGCTCAAAGGACAGCCATCAGTCGTCACGGCCATTGTCACGACCACCCCCTGCCAAGCGTACGCATGGACATGGGGCGGGGTCCGGCCCTGGATGTCACCTGGGAAGGAGATCCATCCACAAACTGGATCTGGGCTACCTGTGCCTCTTCCCCTCCACCTCCCCTCCTCCCTCTCCGTTCCTCCTCCGGTTGCTGAGCCTCTAGGCCGGGTCAATCCTCCCTACCTGGGAAACCTCTTGTTGTTCCGGTGAAGTCAGAGCCCTGCTTCATTTAGGAAAGCTCTGAATAATAATTAAGGGGGGGAGGCGGAGAAAGGAGACAGCCATAGGGTAAATCAAGGAAGTAATAACAATAGCCACTGTTGAAGCCTCCGCCAAGCCACTGTGCCGTCGTCGCTGTGCTCTGTCGGAGCACCTGGGCCCATCTCAATCTTTCCATTCCTTTTCTGCGTTTGGTCCCATTAGCTTGCGTCTAGAAATCGATTCGAATGAAAAACAATCCGGGACGTAGGCAAATATTTCTTTGCACAGATGTATAGCACAGCTCTTTGTAATACTGAAAACTTAGGCCAACGGCACGCCAGTGATTCTAAATCATGGTACATCCTTTTAGTGGGATTTAACAACAAACAAAATGTTCCCTATATAGTAGGGGGCAGTTTACAAAACAGTTTCTGCTTAATAAAGAAAACATATAGACATAATTTCAATGGACAGAGACTGGAAAATAGTTATCTCTAAGTGGCTGAATGATGAGCGTCAATTTTCCGTAAGGATAAGAGAAAAAAAGTTATAATGTTAAATTATAAGTTAAATAATATAAGTTAAAAGTTATAAGTTAAAATGCTCAATTCTGCCCCTCTCGGAATTGTCTCTCCCTCTCGCCACCTCAGGGCTGTCATTCTGGGAGAAGCGGCAGGGGGCTGCAGGAAGGGCGCTTGTATCCCCTCCGCGTCCCCCCACCTCCCCTCCCCGACCCCGCCACGTGCAGGGATCCGCTCTTGCGAGGGCCCTTGCATCCCCTCCGCGTCCCCCCCACCTCCACTCCCCGACCCCGCCACGTGCGCGAACCGGCGCTTCCGAGGGCGCTTGCATCCCCTCCGCGGCCCCCCCTTCCTCCCCGACCCCGCCTCGTGCGGGGACCCGCGCTTCCGAGGGCGCTTGCATCCCCTCCGCGTCCCTCCCGCCCCGTTCCTCCCCCGCCCCGCCACGTGCAGGGAACCCGCGATTCTCTGGGCCGGGAGAGGTCAGCTCGTGGAGGCTGGCGGGACCTCGGCCTTCTGGTGGGGGTGGGGGCGCGGTCCGGGGTCGTGGCGTCTGCACCCATCTCGCCCTGAGTGTTGATTTCGGGAATCGATCGGAAATTATAAGGCCAATTAAATGCCCTCCTATTTAGAGCTCTGGTTAGGCCTGAGAGGCTTCAAACAGCGCCTCAGTCCCTTGGAGGTCTCCGCAGCGGTGACCTCACCCCGAAATCGGCCCTAGGAGATCACTGTAGGAGGGAGGGGGCTGCGCCGAGCCTTCCCGGGTAGCCCCGCCTCCCCCTCCTCCGGCTGGCGGCGGAAGAAGGTCTTAGCTGCTCAGAGCACGCGCCAGATCTATGCTCACTTGAGACCAAACCGCAGGGAGTGGGGGTGGAATCCCGGGCGGTCGCTGGGCCCGCGGGGACGCAGCCGGGAAAGGATGTCCTGGCCATCTGCTGGCCCCGAGGCATCTGCTGGCGGGTCCCCAGGAACGGTGATCGTATTCCTCAGAATCTGTTGCCCAGACCGTCCCCCAGCATACTCGACGCCTACTTCAGTTGCCCGGTTAGAGGCTGCTAGCTGTTTCCACAGTTTTCCAATCCAAATGCTTATTAGTTTTGCACCCCAATGGAGCCTTTCCAAATGGGGCCAAAAAACAGGAAGGTCTGACAATGGCAAATGTTAACCGAAACCGTGTTTACCTTGCATATTTGCTTGTTCGCAGAAGCCTTAGTGGTAATAATGGTGTCCAAACTCCTCATTTGACAGATGAGTTAGCTGAAGCCAATGGAGTAACAGGCCAGTCCCTGGGTAGCATGATACCTCATTGCATAGAGGCAGTCTGGAAAGAATTCAGGTAAGACCTGGGAAAGCTTGTTAGGAGGGTTTCCTATCTAATTTTCCTCTGCCTGGATACTAATGCCTGGAAAGTTGTAGTTTTTATCTGTTTTAAATGAAAAACTGTACCAATCTCTGTATAGAGATATACCTGTTAATGAGAGTTTGGATTCTCTTTGGCTTAGTATTATGTGAGCTTTCCCCAATGTCATGCTGGTGTTAAGAAAGAATGTCAAAATATTCTTTGAAAAACTTCAGTAGCCACCCAATACTGCACTGTATCGCTGGGCTACAAGCCCTGTTGCTGAACGTTTCTGTTGTTAATCAGTTTTCATTATTAAAAACAGTGCAGGTAAGAACATGCTTGTTTACAAATCTCTACACTTCTGACTCTGTAGAATGGATTCCTTGAATTGGAGTTACCAGGTTACAGACTACAGACTTTTTAAAGATTTGGGTGCACAGTGCCTAATTGCTTTCTTCTTTCTTTCCTTCTTTGAGACAGAGAAGGCAAGCAGGGGAGAGGGGCAGAGGGAGAATCTTAAGCAGGCTCCATGCTGAGCATGGAGCTTGATCCCACAACCCTGGGATCATGACCTCAGCTGAAATCAAGAGTCAGATGCTCAACCAGCTGGAGCCATCCAGGCGCCCCAGCCTAATTGCTTTCTAAAAAGCTTGTGCCAGTTTTATACTGTTCCTAGCAGAATAAGTGTGCCCACTTGCTTTGATTACTGGTAACCTTGAGAATTTGTTGAGTGCATGAAAGTAACAGGGTCTAGAAGCAGCTAGGTGGTGGCCATATGGGATCTTCCAGAGGCATCACAGGGTAGTGTACCTTCTGTACTGCACCTTGAACCCACTGTGCTTGGCATCTCTAGCACCCAGCACCTTGCATGTTGTTGGCTGAGTAGATGCATTCCCAGCTTGCCTCCCACCTCTCACCCCTGATCTCACAGGTCATACCTGGTGGATCTCTGGGCTGTCATCTGTGTCTGCTAGGACAAGGCATAATGAACTCATCACTGTGCTGTCTTTTCCTTCCTTGTCTTCATACATGCTATGCTTTCCTATTTGTTCTTTTGCTTTGCATCCTCTCTGGGCTGTCAGATATTGTGGGTCACTGCTGTCCCTCTTACATGGGGACATTTGGCTTCCACAGTGATGACAATAAAGGTAAGGCCAGATCTTGTCTGTCTTTCATACACTTGTCCATTCGTTTATTCATTCCACAAATACTTACTGAGCCAGTTATTGTATATAGGGCACTATGCTTGCTGGAAACATAGAAGGAAATAATACCAACATCAATATCTAACATTTATTGAACATGTACTAAATGCCATGCACTGTGTTAGGTACATGATTTTACTTAATCCTTATCATAGCCCAATTAGGTAAGTACTATTATTTTCCCCATTTTACAGATAAGGGAACTGATGCCTACAGAAGTTAAAGGTCACACAACTGGTTAAATGGTGGAGCCTAGATCCAAATCCAAGCTAGTCAGCACTTAAAGCTGGATTCCAGAAGAATGGGGAATGTCTCAGGCAGAAAGGATATAATTAGTAAAGGCCCTGGGGCAGAGAATAGTTTGGTTCATTAAAAAACGGTCGCGGGGGGGGGGGGGGGGGGCGGGGGGGGGAGGGGGGCGCCTGGGTGGCTTGGTCGGTTAAGCGTCTGACTTCGGCTCAGGTCATGATCTCACGGTCCTCCGTGAGTTCGAGCCCCGCGTTGGGCTCTGTACTGACAGCTCAAAGCCTGGAGCCTGTTTCGGATTCTGTCTCCCTCTTTCTCTGCTCCTCCCCTGTTCATGCTCTGTCTCTCTCTGTCTCAAAAAAATAAATAAACGTTAAAAAAAAAAAAATTAAAAAAAACCCAAAACGGTCAGGGGGTACCTGGGTGGCTCAGTCGGGTGACTGCCGGACTCTTGATTTCGGCTCAGGTCGTGATCTCACGGTTGGTGAGAAAGAGCCCCAGGTGGCACTGAGCCTGCTTAGGATTCCCTCTCTCCCTCTTTCTCTCTGCTCCTCCTCGGCTCATGCTCTCTCTCTCTCTCTCTCTCTCTCTCTCTCTCTCTCAAAATAAATAAATAAACTTAAAAAAATAACGCCTTTGGCCGGGGAGCAGACGTCTGAGGAGCAGCAAGAATAGATGCAATAGCTATCCCATCAGTCCAGGTTGAGATGATGGACCTTTGGTTTGGAGACAAACTGGATGAACCGGATGTGAGGTGTGACAACCAGGTTCCCAAGATGGTAGGTGGTAGGACCATTCCTAAGATCCTGGATATCTGGTGGGCGGTCAAGTTTGTAGGAAAGATCTTAAGTTTGGTTTCGGGGATGTCGAAATCAGTTGCTACCAAGACATGCGCAGAGATTCCAAGTAAGAGCTCCGATCAGAATGTAGGAGTTATCAGGGTAGGGAGGACCAGTGGAGCCGGCTGGAGCAAGGTAGTGACAGAGTGTGAGGTGAGAAGAGAATTCAGGGTGCCAGGATTTACAGGTGACGTTCAGGAAATGACCCTGGAAAGGTTTCCAGAGGAAACAGGAGCAGCCAGAACATTGGGAGGATGGATGTGTTTCAGATGCAGACCCACACCCTCTGACACCAGGTGGAGACTGGAATACGCATGGGGTTGGTTGGAAGTCAGGACTGGAAGTACTTTTACCCCTTTCTTGGCTCTCACACACTGGGGCTGCCGAGCAGTCCTCTTTCTGCCGCCATGTGTTTCAGCAGGACAGGATTTTGACGTGACTTTGAGGGCCTTTCTTTGTAGTTTCTTGCAGATTTTTACATTTATATGTCACCTAACAGCAACAGGAAAAGGGGGGTAATTTAATGAAAGAACATTTCTATTTCACTGTATACACTTTCATTACTCATATTTCCATTATGCGCACTATTAGCCATTAATAAATAAATACAACTGAATGTTTAAAAATATCTTTAGGGGGCACTTGGGTGGCTCAGTTGGTTAAGTGTCTGACTTTGGCTCTGGTCATGCTCTCATGGTTCATGAGTTCGAACCCCATGTTGGGCTCCATGCTAACAGGGCAGAGCCTGCTTGGGATTCTCTCTTTCCTCTCTCTCTGCCCCTCCCCCGCTCATGCTTCCTCTCTCTCTCAAAATAAATACATAAACAAAAAGAAATACATACAAATATCTGTCGAACTGCACTAACGGAAATAGTGAATCAAATTCTTAACCTTAATCTTTAAAGACATTTTTTTTTAATTTTTTTTTTTAACGTTTATTTATTTTTGAGACAGAGAGAGACAGAGCATGAATGCGGGAGGGTCAGAGAGAGAGGGAGACACAGAATCTGAAACAGGCTCCAGGCTCTGAGCTGTCAGCACAGAGCCCGATGCGGGGCTCGAACTCACGGACCACGAGATCATGACCTGAGCCGAAGTCGGCCGCTTAACCGACTGAGCCACCCAGGCGCCCCTTAACCTTAATCTTGAGAAAACACCAGTGTACAAGTTCCAGTTCTTTTCCTACATCTGTCAATGACTAGTCTCATTTAGGTACTATTTTCTGCTCAACAAAACTGATTCCGTACACAGCCACTGAGTCCCTGCCATACAAGACACACTACTGCTGAGATGCTCCAGATTAGGGGTTCAGTAACTATTTCATGAACACCGGACAAGGAGGGAGGTAGGGAAGAAGAGAAAAGAAGAAGGGGAAGATGATTCTTGCCAGAAAAGAGCCTACAATTTGGTGGTAAAGATTTTCTTCAAATAACTAAGGGATATTTGGTTGAATTATGGCAATATGCTTATTTCCTATGAAATTGGTTGAAAATGAGTTTTTGTGAGCTCTGGATCAAATAGGCATGTGATTATAAAATGCTTCACAGGAGATGAATAGTTTTACACAGGTATAGAGACCGGTGGATTTGTGTTTGCAATGAAAAAAACAACTCACCCTGTGTGATGGCAATATGCAGTGTGCCCTGCATGAGAGCCAATTCCAGCATATTTGCTTTTTAGCAGTTTATCAAGCAATCATTAAGTGAGTTAACTCCACATCCAGGGAATGCTGATGGCAGCATTAGCCATAAATAAATAAGCTAATATGTACAATAGCTAAATGAATAGACTTTTCCGTGGTGTTTTATGGCCTGAAAAGAGCGCAGCTTTTCATTAAAGGAATCATTTGAAAATGTGGAAACTGATACGCCGCAGTTCAGTGCTCTCTGCCCATTGATAATGGGCTCTGTATTAGTTGTGGGGGTGGGAGACCGATGTCCATTTACTTTAGCAAAGATTGTTATTGAATGAAACCTTTAATGGGGGCGTTTATGATCCCACTCAGCTAAGAGCTCAGGGCTGCCTTAGAATAGTTTTTCCCTCCACCGTGACAGCTCTTAGACAATCAATACAGGTAATATGTCAGTTGGTGGTCAGCAGCCCTGTAAGTAGAAAGGTAGAGCTGAAATGGAAACTGACAGGTAGCCACTTAGAGAGGGGGTACAGGGTAAACACTCTGAAAGTGAAGCTTCTCTCGGGAGTGAGGGAGTGTCCAGTTAGTGCTGGGATCCGATAGGAAGAGATTAGGAACAAAGACAAGATAACAGGGGAAAAGCCATTCAGACCTTAGGAAAGGACTTCCATCTGGGTGGTACTTTTAGAACCCCAGAATTTATATGGTTTGTCCATTTGTAGTATCTGTCATTGTCTCCCCCTTTTTTTAATTAAAAAAATGTTTAAAGATTTTATTTTTTAATTATTATTTTTTTTTATTTTAGAGAGAGAGAGTGTGAGTGGGGGATAGGAGCAGAGGGAGAGAGAGAACCTCAAGTAGGCTCTACACTCAGAGAGGAGCTCCATCTCATGAATCATGACCTGAGCTGAAATCAAATCGCGTCAAGACGCTTAACCGACTGAGCCTAAAAATTTTATTTTTTAAGTAATCTCTGTACCCAACGTGGGGCTTGCACTCGTAACCCCGAGATCAGGAGTTGCATGCACCCCCTTTTTAAAAGAATTTTTAACAACTGTGCTTAAATAGGAGCACCTGGCTGGCTCAGTCAGGAGAGCATGTGACTCTTGATCTCGGGGTCATAAGTTCAAGACCCACACTGGGTGTAGAGTTACTTAAAAATAAAATCTTTAAACAACTGTGGCAAAATACACATCACAAGTTACCAGCTTAACCATTTTTTTTTAAGTTTATTTTGAGAGAGAAAGTGCACGCGTGGGGGTGGGGGGTGCAGAGAGGGAGAGAGAGAATCCCAAGCAGGCTCTGCACTGTCAGCATGAGCTCAACTTGGGGCTCGATCTCATGAACTGTGAGATCCTGACCTGAGCCAAAATCAAGAGTCAGACACTGTAACCAGCTGAGCCACCCAGGCACCCCCTATATCACATTTTTTAACCCATTCATTTGTCCATGGACGTTTGGGTTGCTTCTACCCTTTGGCTGTTTTGTGGTCTCATGTTTTGATTCCAAATTCACTTACTCATCTTCTTTCCTAAATGGCAATTTTAAAAGCCCCTGGGACCCAGAAAACCTTCCTAAGATACTTAGAAAAAAATAATACTTGGTTTGGAGCACCCCAAGCCTCCTGCCCTCCCCACCCTTGCCCCTCAGCATTTCTCGTTCAAAGTATATACCACAACAGTGGCAAAAATGCTACCTTTTAAAGATGACTGACATTTCCCAAACTTCTGATAAGAACCACCTGGGTGTTCCTTAAAACTTCAGATTCTTAGACGCTCACCTCACCCAGGACGGGAGTCAGTGGTTTGGAGGAGGGTCCAAGGGACCTGAGGTTTAATAGGCATTCCAGGTGATTCTTATCTTTCAGCAAGTCTGAGAAACTTGGGCTTTAGCTTGATAGAGACCCCTTCACTACCAACAAGCTCCTTCTATTTGGGAGTTAAAAACATCACAAACCTGATAAATGAATGGCTGGTTGTATTTCTTTCAAAACATAGATTCTTGGTTTTGGAGTTTGTTATCTATTATTAGAAAGTTAGGGGCCAGGCACTATCACAGGATGAATGAGTGAACATCTGTAACCACGAACCCACCCCTCTCATTTTACATTTGAAATCAGTCTTTAAGTCCCAGCTGATAGACCCACTGATGACTGACCTTGGTTGTGGGATTACCTTTGTCAGAATTCCCCTATTCTGCATGGAAGTATTTCTTTTCTTTTTTTTTAATGTTTATTTATTTTTGAGACAGAGACAGAGCATGAACGGGGGAGGGTCAGAGAGAGGGAGACACAGAATCGGAAGCAGGCTCCAGGCTCCAAGCTGTCAGCACAGAGCCCGATGCAGGGCTCGAGCTCACAGACCGTGAGATCATGACCTGAGCCAAGGTCGGACGCTCAACCGACTGAGCCACCCAGGCGCCCCTGCATTGAAGTATTTCTGTAATATCATTTACACATAGACCTCCATTTTTTAGTATTTCTTGACATTTCGTATTTGTCATTCAAGTAATACAGATTATATGCACCCATTTCTTCATATGTATTTTCCTTCCCTCTCAAATCCTGCCACTCCTTGAAAAATAAAATGTATGTAGATGCCCTGGTAACTAGTGAAGGAGGAAGGACCTTTCTAATTTGTATCCGTTCCTGGCAGCCATGCTCAAGGGTCTTCTGCCTCCAGACTCCCCTGGGCCCCCAAGCTTCCAGAGCTGAGGATAGCCCAAAGGGGCTTTGGTTTTTGTATTTGATTACTATCTTCAGCACTGGCCTTTCCAGTCCCTTCAACCCTCCCATTTGGCAAATGGAAAAGACTGGAATCCCATTTCACTGCCTGCTCTTGACTGCCCAGCCCTAGGCTCCTAATCACCTGGGAAGATTTCAGGCCCTCCTATTATGGGAATAGACCTGCCTTGGGCTTGCCCAGGGGCACATTTGTGGCTGAAGGGGTTTGGTATTTAAGAATGGGAAACCGAGATAGCGGCTTTCCTCTGAGGGAGAACCTGTAGAAATGAGACACACTGCCCAGTTTTAGGAGAACAGTTTCAAAATCATATTGAAGTATTTATTTGTTTTTAAATTTTTTTTTTTAATGTTTATTTATTTTTGAGACAGGGAGAGACAGAGCATGAACAGGGGAGGGTCAGAGAGAGGGAGACACAGAATCTGAAACAGGCTTCAGGCTCTGAGTGGTCAGCACAGAGCCCGACGTGGGCCTCGAACTCGCAGACTGCGAGATCATGACCTGAGCCAAAGTCGGCCGCTCAACCGACTGAGCCACCCAGGTGCCCCTCATATTGAAGAATTTAGCTCCAGCACCTTTAAATCCGATAACCCACAAGAGTGGAATTCACCAAGAGGAAGGACTCCTACTCACCTTCCCCGGTTCAGGTACTCCCAGTCTTGCAACAACCAGAGGCTGAGAAAACCTTTGCAAAGGAAACATCTGCTATCGTCAAAAACAAGCTCCAAGTGATGTGGGGGGGACTGTGTGTGCCTTCTGAGTTGTCTGCGGCGTCTAACTGGTTACGAATGGGGAAAGGTCACATATTTGGTTCTAAAAGCTTACCTATTATTTTTCTTAGCATTTTAAAAAATAATTGATACAGATGTATGTCAAGTAGAACATACTATGGAAGCAAGTGGAAGAGCACTAGCATTTTTAAACAGTTTGTAAAAATCAAGGATGGCATTTCAATGCCTTTGATATATTTTCTTGACAGCAAACTGCTTTCAACTAAAGGTACCATCTTAGAAAGAAATCCAAATCCAATTTCACAAACGTATAGATAGAATTTACTTGTTAACACACACATACACACACACACACACACACACACACACACACACAATTTACCCCACTTTTTAATATAGGAGATCACAAAAATCTCGAGATAGCTTAAGATGAAAAAGTGACCGTGAAAGTATATTTTACTCCGAGAACAGATGCAAAAATAAAACCACAATCTTCTCCCTGAACGTTCTCTACCTTAGCGGCAATAAGTGCTAAATATCTCATTTCAAAATGCCATATTTTACCCGTCACTTTAAGTCAACAAAGCAATAAAGTAAAAATTCTTTGCAACAATAAATGAGTTTCATGCACTTGTTATTTCTTGTATAACCTCTTACAATAATACAGAAAACTATTGTTTTCTGTGAGATTCCCATACTCTATGAAGAGATTATCAAGGAGGGAGAAGTTTATCTCTATTTTATATTATTAACACTATTCTTCCTTAAAAATTCTGGTTATTCTATTTTGTTGGAGGTCAATCAATGAAAAAGCTCTGTGAAATGATGTTCTAGTTAAATGTTTCTTTTCTTGGGGAGCTTGGGTGGCTCAGTCAGGGAAGAGTCAGACTCTTGGTTTCAGGTCATGGTTTGTGAGTTTGAGCTCTGCACCGGGCTCTGAGCTGACAACCAGGAGCATGTTTGGGACTCTCTCCCTTGCTCTCTGCCCCTCCCCCATCTCAAATGTAAATAAAAATAAAATCAAATTTGAAAAAAGTTTTTCTTTTTTTAAAACGATTTTATTGAGAAAAAGAGAGAGTGCGAGTGCGTGCATGCACGAATGGGGACAGGTGTAGAGGAAGAGAGAGAATTTCAGGCAGGCTGCATGCTTAGCACAGAGCCCAACACGAGGAGCTTTGATCTCACAACCCTGGGATCATGACATGAGCCAAAATCAAGAGTCAGTCAGATGCTCAACTGACTGAGCCACCCAGGTGCTCCTTTAAGATTTGTTTTTTTTAATGTTTATTTCTGAGAGAGAGAGAGAGACAGAGCATGAACAGGGGAGGGACAGAGAGAGAGGGAGACACAGAATCTGAAGCAGGCTCCAGGCTCTGAGCTGTCAGCGCAGAGCCTGACGTGGGCTCGAACCGACAGACCGTGAGACCATGACCTGAGCCGAAGTCAGACGCTTAACCAACTGAGCCACCCAGGCACCCCTAAGATTTTGTTTTTAAGTAATCTCTATACCCAATGTGCGGCTCAAAACTACAACCCCGAGATCAAGAGCTGCACACTCCACCAACTGAGCCAGCCAGGTGCTCCTCCAGTCACACGTTTCTATTGAAGTAATTCGGTGTAGAAATTTGTTCTCCTGACCTTTGGATAGGGTCCAAGAAATCAGAGTTCGGTGCAACTCCTGCCCCTAAAAAGTCATAAGTAACTCTCAAAGTACTTAAAACTACCATGAATGAAATACTGTGCGACCTGTGATGTCAAAATTAGACTCACCGATAATAGATGTTCTGGGACAGTAATTGTGATCTTATGTTTAACATATTGTGAATGGCAGTCCCTCCAACCCCCAACGTGCCCGGCACTACTTGGGTACAAATGGAGCTATGACTTTATGGCTACAATGCCTTGCTTACCGCAGGCCTCACAGAGGTCCCAAGCATCTGTCCGTTTTGATGGCTTTGTTCGTTGCAACTGGCAACTTCTCCCAGTCCTAGAAGGACACCCTGAGGGCCCATTAAGAGCCTCATCAATATCATGAATTCCACTTTACTTTGAGCCTCCTTATTTTTCCAGAGTTCAGATGCCCTTTCTTATACATTTTTTAAAAAACTCTAATGAATGAACAGATATTTATCATCTGACTTAGATTGGGAAAAGAAATACAACCAGAGAATCTATTTCCTTTCCCTTGTCAGTCAGGCAAAGGGGAGATGAGTCATGAGAAGCTTTCTACATTCCATCGTCAGGTCATAGCTGCAGAAAGTTCCACATTTCCAACAGTGTTGCTTTGGCACCCATTTTCCCAAGGAAGACTGCTGTTGTGCCTGCCATCTGCGTTCTAATGGTTCTCTTAGTGAACAGCATCTGTGGTTTTGCCAAGTCACCCAGCTACTCAGTTTTACCCACTGCCGTGCTGCAAGGACTAGGAAGAGAAATCAAATGCAGCCACGGTTCTCAAACTTTAATATCGATTGCTGGGCCCCACCCCCAGAAGTCCTGATTCGCTAGACACTGGGTAGGGCTAGGGAATCTGCCTTTCTAACCAGTGCCCAGGTGATGTTGACACTGCGTCTTCAGGAATCACACGTTTTGAGACCCACTGAAGGAAAGGCTATCTATCAACAATGAAATTTGCAGAATTCCATCTCCCGTTTGCCTGACTTACAAGAGAAAGGAAATAGATTTATTAAGTATCCCCCATAATGAGAGTCACCTCCTTTTATTCAATCTTCTCAACACCACCCTACAATATGACATTATTTTACAGAGGAGAATGTTAAGCCTCAGAAATTAAATGAATTAAATGAGAACACGGTAAACAAATACAAGTTTGTCCACCTCCAAAATCTGTATCCTATGTGTTATGTCCAGCCAATATCCAGTCAGTGTAGCTGTATCTGTGCCGAGCTTTCATTTCATTCTACTTTTATGTAATGGCTGGTCTTCTACTCTGACTGTCCTAGTCTTTTAAAAATTATCGTTATAAGCTGACTCAAATTATCTTTAAAAATAGATGAGATACACATTTCAGGGCGTCTGGCCAGCTAGTCGGTAGAGCATGTGACTCTTGTTCTCTCTCAGGGTGGTGAGTTCAAGCCCCATGTTGGGTGCAAAGCTTACTTTAAAAAAAAAAATAGATAAGATACACATTTTAAATAAACACAAAAGAGCTTAAGGTAATTATTAAAGAAGGATGTTGTGAACTGACTGCATTTTCCAAACAAAAAATTGAGGTATGTAACACAATCAGGATGACCCAAACTTTGTGGAAGTAAGTCAGATTAAGCCTGCTTGGTCCCAAATATTCTATTATTTTGCATGCCCTGTTAGAAAAAGGGAAAACAAAAAAACACACAAAAAAGCAAAAAACAAAAAACAAAAAAACCCCACACCTTCCTTTGCTACCATGCTTGTTCAAAGAACAGAGTACTTAATTTGAATTATTCAACTAGTGAAAAAAATCCACATCACTGAGTTCCTGATGTCTTGCTTTTACCCGTTTGATTTTAAAATGAACTAGCAGTCAAAGAAAGGCTGCCTAATTACAGGATGAGTCCCAGTCTTTTCAAAAGACCATTGTTCTGACTTAATTAACATGAACTAAAACAGTCCTAAAACAACAGGGCACATTCCCATTAGGATAAATTACCAAGACCTAGTCAAGGCAGCAAAGGATTCCCCAGAGGAAAATCTGTCACTGCTTTTCCACCTGCACTACATCTCTTTCTCAAAGGACTCTGCTGCAGCTGGGAGCCTCCCTCTGGATGGGGCATCTGTTCTATATTGAATTTGCTCCATTTTGAGAGCTGTGGACCATGGATAAGGGGTGAAGGAAAATCCTAGACGGTCAATACCACCATGGCTGGGGATGTGACATTCTAGCTTAGTAGCTCTGGTCGCCTAGGAAACACTTTTATTCTGGTCTCAAATGTTCCATGTAGAATATTTAAACGTGTGGTGCTGTTTGCTTTAATTTGGGGAAGAATGGGTTAGTTGATGGGAAAACGCTGTATCCTTAGCAGGATTCATAATGGAACATGCTGGTTTGGTAAGAGGCTGAGTGGCGGAGCTGGGCCCACCTGGCTTTGTCCCTTGGAGGCGACCGCTGCATCACCTCCTTACCCTCGGCCTCGATTTCCTTATCCATAAATGGCGAGCTCAGTACCATTTCCCAGGGTTCGTGCTCATTTAGAAATGTTGGCTAATATTACCCACGTGCAATCAGTTTGTGGTCACTCACATATTAGAAGACATTCCCCAAGGCTTGCATCAGCCTTGTGATAAGTGATACAGCACATTTTTCTTTTCGGTGGGCCTCTTCTTTCTACATTCTAAATAGAGTATGAACAGGCTAATTAATTAGGACTGAAAAAAATTCCACTTGTGCCGTCATCAGGAATGAAATCAGGTTTGAAACTAGAGCAATATAAAAACACTTAATTTTTTAGTCTATTGCAATTTTTTTTTTTTAATTTTTTTTTTTCAACTTTTTATTTATTTTTGGGACAGAGAGAGACATAGCATGAACGGGGGAGGGGCAGAGAGAGAGGGAGACACAGAATCGGAAACAGGCTCCAGGCTCCGAGCCATCAGCCCAGAGCCTGACGCGGGGCTCGAACTCACGGACCGCGAGATCGTGACCTGGCTGAAGTCGGACGCTTAACCGACTGCGCCACCCAGGCGCCCCAGTCTATTGCAATTTTTAAGTCTTTTCTCATTTGGCAATAATAATTTTTCTTCCCCAATTACAAAGCTCACAGATGACGGCGTGAATACGTAATTTCTGTGTCTGTAGTAATTCTGTGTGGTGCTGAACAAATTAACCTGCATTTGTCATGTGATGGGGGGAGGGTGGGAACTAAGGGTTTAAAATAAATACAAGAAAGATGGCAGACTAATCTATGTCCAAACAGTTACAATACTAAGGAAGCTCGGAGTTGAATGAACTTTTAAAGAATTTATTCTATGAAGAATAGACCAGGTGATGGCCACAGGCATGACAACTGGGGGTCTAAAACAAATAGAGAAAAGGTCTTTTTCATCACAAAAATCAAACTCTACTCCCAGTCCCTCCCTCAGGGTTTGTGTTGAGTTTCCAGACCCTGAAGCTCTCTATGAATAGTCAGCGTTCACTACTTTTAGGTAAATTCACCAAAATTCCATTCTTGTTAAAAATTGTGAAGAACATTTCTGTGAAAGCTGGTGAAATCAGCTTTTTGGCCGGTCCCATTTTTCTGTTTCTCATCTTAGTAAAACTATCATCTGTTCGTAGGACACACCCATAAGCAAGGAAAACAAAGACAGAATCCTAGCATTTAGTTTTTACATTGTCCCCATACTGAGGGCTAGTAGCCTTCGTGAAGCTTCGTGTGGGAGTAGAACGCTTCTTGATCCTGGAAGGTTTTTCCACAGATGCTGCAGGAGCAGCCCTCGTCTTCCTTGTGCGAGCGACGGACGTGGCTGTCATGGGCGGCGTGGGATGCAAAAGATTTACCACAGTACTTGCATTTGAAGGGCTTCTCCCCTGAGTGCTGCCTGATATGCGTGCGGAGGATGCTGGAGGCAGTGAACCTCTGCAGAGAACAGACAGCAGAAGAAAAAGAAAACTTCCATCACCTGCACAGCCAACTAGACAAAGGGGATAACTTCAACATCACTGACCCTTAGTTCTCCAATAGATGAATCTGGGTTTTAAGGCTATGGAGCACTCTTCGTCAACAGTAGCGGTCTCAATAACAAAAGGACATGACAGACATGAGGCTCAGGACCCTGCGTATAAACAAGCAATTCCAATGCAGGTGGACCCAGGACCACACCAAGAGAACGTGCATTAGAGGAGTAGTTCGTATTGGCCACGGTCTTGCATAAAACAGTATCCTATTGGTTTCTTCTTTTCTTAAAGATTTTATTTTTAGGATATCTCTCCACCCAACACAAGGCTTGAATTTATAACCCCACGACCAAGAGTCGCACGCTCCACGGACCGAGCCAGCCAGGCACCCCAGTGTCTTCTTTTTGTAAACCTAAAATGTTTTCAGGTGATTGCTTACTCACAGGCAGTCTTAAGAAATATTAGAGATTCTGTGTACCCTTTACAGAGTTTCCCTCAGTGGTACCTCTTGGAGAACTACGGTACAGTATCACAACCAGGATTCTGATGTTGGTAGTAAAGATACAGAACAATTTTATCATGACGACCCCTCACGTTGCCCTTTTAGAGCCATACTGATCCCTCTCACTCCCACTTTTTTCTTTTCAGCCCTAACAACCGCTAACTGTTCATTTTTGAGGCCGGTGTGTGGGCAACAGCTCATGCCGTTTCTATTGCCGGGTAGCTCTCCCTGGTGTGGATGTGCCCAGTCTGTTCAATCACTTACCCGTTGAAGGACATCTGGGTTGTTTCCGGTGTGGGTTCTCATGAATAAAGCTGCTACAAGCATTTGTGCACAGGTTTTTGTGTAAAGATATAAACCTTCATGTCTAAGGTAAGTGACCAGGAGGACAACTGCTGGGTTGTATGGCAGTTACCAAGTTTAGTTTTTAGTGAAACTGCCAAATTTTTTCAGAACGGTTGTCACATTTTAGATCCCCAAGTACTTTGCTGTGTTTACGTATCTTTTCTTGGCCACTTCTGTTCTTTCCCTCATTCATTTCAGTACCACTTGTCACCTTCAAGTGGTATATTAGAGACGTAATGACTTCATTTTGGGGTCTATTGACTGTGATATAAAACACTGGTTAAACTGGTGACCTCGGATTTGGGGGGCTGAGAGAGAAGCACTGGACCACGGGGTGTCTGGGCACATGTGGAGTTGGGTCACTGCCTAGTCAGGTTCATAAGCTGTCCCTGCCTGAACACCCACACATGGTCAGTCTTCATCAGCTTAAGTAACTGAAGTCTAATGTGTCAACTGGGAGGCCAAATATTTAGTTCCCTTTCAGAACATCTCTCCGTACCAGGTTAGTTAGAAGTTACAAGGTAGGGATCAGAGTAAGAACTCCAGAAACAGAATGTGTTGTGGAGTTATTCTGACCCTGCTCTGGAAATCCTGGACAGAATTTATTCCTCAGGAGAGGCTGCTTTTTTCACACAAATCCATGGTCACCTTCCTTCAGTTTGTGCTGGCTCCACATGGTCTACTTCTGGCGCAGCCTCATTTCGCCATGTTGATTATGACCATTCTATTGACCCACAATTTCTTGGGCAGTAGGTTTCCCCAAGTCTGGTGCGCTCAATGTTTTATCCTTCTGTGGGATGTTTAGACGTCCCCCTAAGACAGCCTATATTCCTTTTATGGCTTTATTATATAAAACTGATGACAGAATCAATCTATTCCTATGCAATAGGACTTGCTGCAATGATGGAAATGTTGTGTCCGTGCTATCCAATTTGGTGGTCAGCAGCCACATGGGGCTATTGAGCACTTGAAATGTGCATAGTGCAACCAAATTACTGAACTTTCCATTTTATTTCATTTTTATTAAATTAAATAGCCACATATGGTTAATGGCTCACTAAGCATTGGGCAGCACAGATGTTTATCATCAAAACAGGACATGAGATGTTTTGGTATAATTTCTAAAGCATGGTCAAACCATTGTTTCTATTCCAGCAACTCCTAACTACATATTTACATATTTGTGTCTTCATTTTAATCATTCAATATTCTGTATAATGTACATTAGATTCCATTTCAGCAATGTTGCTCTAGAAAGATAGAGGAGTTTGTGCTCTTTAATATTATGTAATTGTGTCTGCAATCATCAGGGCTGTCTGTAAATCAGGGGTGTATTTCTTTAAAAAAAAGGATTTTTTAAGTTTATTTATTTAAGTAATCTCTACATCTAACATGGGGCTTGAACTCCGACTCAAACATCAAGAGTCGTATGTTCTACCGACTGAATCCAGACAACCCTGCGGGGTGTGTTTCATTACACGTGACCCAAATGCCAACTTGGCAGTAGGAGATCGTGTCTGATCATCTTAAGCAAACTGGAACATATTTAGGGGTGGAAATGGGGTTTGGGCTGATGATGGACTAACCAAGAACTCCTTATAAGCCAGGCTTTATGCTTCAAGTTCTTAGCCATGAACATCCAAACGGGGCTCAAGGCAGATCCCTTGGAAGGAGATTCCATTTACCTTTGTGCAGTATACACACTGGTATGGTCTGTCTCCAGAGTGGACTCTCGTGTGTTTGTTTAGGCTGGAAGACTGAGAGAAACATTTCCCACACGTAGAACACTAAGGTGTAAAAGAAACATGCAGTTAAAAATCACGTCTTCATTTTACCATTATGTTTATCTGGGAGTAAGAGGTAAAATATTCTATTTATCTTGCGTATGTCTGTAGGCAGAGGATCAAGTAGACTCAGGCTGAGGGGTCTAATTAAAGTAGTAGAAAGACGACCCAGGGCTACATCGGAAGAATCTGGAAGCATGAGTTCTGGTCCAGAGCCTGCTCAATGCTGTGGCTTTCCATAATTCCTCTAAAGTCTCTGGCTGTCAGCTGCTTCAGATGTACAAGGTGGGAAGTGAACAGGAAGAGAAGACTGAATTAGTCCTGCTCTGTCAACAAGTAGCTGTGTGACCAGAGCAAGTCAGTTAAACTTGGACCCTTTGTCTCCTGCTTTTCTTGATGGGCACCACCCAGTTAATTCAACAAGTATTTATGGAGTACCTACTATGTGCTCGACACTTTGCTAGAGACAAGGAGCTAAAAAGCTAGTGGGTGTGGTGATGATTATGGAGCACCAGATGGCAACACAGGTGGCAGGTGGTCTGAGACACATTGTACCTACAAAAAAGTACCAGTTTGGGAGTCCAGTAAAAGCATGTGATGCAGCATGTGTTCACCTGCTGTCAAAGGTTCATGTCGTTTCTCTGTGCTCTTGACCCTCATGACAACTGCTGAATCTTCTCTAGGATCCCAAACCAGGTAAAGGATCATATTTTGCCTCCACGCCCTGGTCCTCAGGTGTGCTTATGTGCACACACAGGAGAGAGGATATGTTTGGGGTAGATTTTATTTATTTTATTTATTTATTTTTTTTTTAAAGAAACGTTTTTCAAATTTACAACCTTTTTTTTTTTTTTAACGTTTTATTTTTTATTTTTGAGACAGAGAGAGACAGAGCATGAACGGGGGAGGGTCAGAGAGAGGGAGACACAGAATCTGAAACAGGCTCCAGGCTCTGAGCTGTCAGCCCAGAGCCCGACGCGGGGCTCGAACTCACGGACCGCGAGATAGTGACCTGAGCCGAAGTCGGCCGCTTAACCGACTGAGCCACCCAGGCGCCCCTGGGGTAGATTTTAAAAGTCTTCTCTAACTTTTCTGTGCTGTTTGAGGTTTTAATAATGAGCATTTGTTATCATTACTATGATTGCTAGCACAAAAAGTCAAGTGTTTGAGTTAATACTACAAAAAAGAACAGATCAAATATAAAGACTAAATACATGATTTGGAAAATAAGATTAGGGGACTCTGAGAATGGGGAGCAAAAAAATTTAAAGTTAAGCCTGGGTGGCTCAGTCGGATGAGTGTCTGACTCTTGATTTTGGCTCAGGTCATGAGCCTAGGGTCGTGGGATCGAGCCCCACATCAGGCTCCATGATCAGCTTAAGATTTTCTCTCTCTTAGCCCCTCTCCCCTGCTAAGTGTGCTCTCTCTCTATAAATTAAAAACAAGCAAACAACAACAACAAAAAAAAAAAAAAAAAAAAAAAAACTTCAGAAAAAAGAACAAAAATGTTAAGCACAAGGAGGTAGCTAGTATCTGGCCAAAAGAAGTTCCAGGAGAAAATAAAGATCTAGAAGACATAATAATCAAAGAATGAACAAGAAAATTCCTTTCAGTTTAGGACTTATGCCTTCAAATGGAAAGACTACTTTGTACTTCACTGATTACAAAGCAGAACAAAAAGAAAAAGACATCCAACTTGGCACGTTCTGTTAAAATTTTAGAACTCCAGGGGCATGTGGGTGGCTCAGTTGGTTAAGCGTCTGACTTAGGTCATTCTCAGGTCATGATCTCACGGTCTGTGGGTTCAAGCCCCATGTCGGGCTCTGTGCTGACAGCTCAGATCCTGGAGCCTGCTTCACATTCTGTCTCCCTCTGTCTCTGCCCCTCCTCCACTCACACTCTGTCTCTCTCTCTTAAAGATGAATAAACGTTAAAAAAAAAAAAATTTTTTTTTAATTTTTTCAGAACTCCAAAGATAAATAACAAATTCCATAAAGAAAAAACCCAGTTATTTATAAATAATCAAGAACCAGATTAATATCAAATGATAAGAGTAAATGGAAAGATGCCTTGAAGGTTTTTGAAAATTGGAAATCAAGAGAGAAGAAGAGTGAGATGTAAAAATCAGTGGAACTAATTCAGAAAGGTGATGAAAACTATCCAAATAATGACAGTTCACAGGCCTAGAAAGCACCTGGTTCAAATCTGAATAAGCTCCATGAAGAATGCTTTCAACAAGGATGTAAATATCATTTTACACAATTAAGAAACTATATTTACCTCTTGTAATTAGAAATCCCAGCAAAAACAAAAAGCTTAGGGGGAAGTCAAAAACAAAATACAAAGAAAGTAAAAAGTCTGGCATAATTTTGAGCAATTGATAGACTATAAGCAACGATGCTTTCTGGAAAAATAAAGCCTTCGCTCCATTGGTCAGGAATTTTAGGAGGTTGGAGAGGGCTGAGATCCCAAATTCACATATAAACTTTTGGGACTCATTGTTATGAACTACAGGGATTTCCTCTGTCATTTATTTGTGTTCTTCATTAATTTTGCTCGACAAATTATATGAAAAGGAGGTACATTTAAGTTTTAAATGCTGGATATAGGGGTGACAATACAGGGTTTTTCATTTTTGGTTGTACACTCAGCATCTTCTTTTTTTTTTTTTTTTAATTTTTTTTTTGACGTTTATTTATTTTTGAGACAGAGAGAGACAGAGCATGAAGGGGGGAGGGGCAGAGAGAGAAGGAGACACAGAATCGGAAGCAGGCTCCAGGCTCTGAGCCATCAGCCCAGAGCCTGACGCGGGGCTCGAACTCACGGACTGCGAGATCGTGACCTGAGCTGAATCGGACACTTAACTGACTGCGCCACCCAGGCGCCCCACTCAGCATCTTCTAATTGTCAATTCTTTTTCAGAAACTGGTTGGTTTTTTTTTTTTTTTAAATTATTTATCTTAACTTCTGCAGGTATGTTTCACCAGAGATATTTTTTCCCCTTCTTTTCAACTTAAATTAAATGTTTTGTTCAAGTTTTTGAAAAAATTAAATATATTTTATCACCTTAGAAGTTCAGTACTCAAACTTAAGTATATAAAATAAAGAAAACTAAAAAAAGCATTAAAAAATGCTTACCAGTAAAAATAAGAAAAGGAGTGCCATGAGAAATTCAGGTTGACATACTTAGAATGCAGCTAGATACATGCTTCGTGAGCTCAGGTCAGAGCTCTTGGCCAGGGATGGACATCCAAGGTGAAATGCTACTTATAGTCATAATAAAAGAGACAAGACCACTCAGGGAGAGTTTGCAAAGAGAAGATCACTAAAGAAGAATTGTAGGAACACTGAGGACACAGGACTCATCCTCTTCTATTGCCAGTTTAAAAAATGATTCTTTCTCCACTCTACCATAAAACCCAACTCCTCACTTCACTCTGACCAGCTTCCATGCCTTCTTTCTCGTCTCTGTCATCTACTGACAGCCTGGTCTACGGTCCCTCAGTCTCAAAGATGGCAGCACCTGTGGTACCTGGGTGGCTCAGTCGGTTAAGCAACTGACTTTGGCTCAGATCATGATCTCACATTCATGAATTCAAGCCCCACATCAGCTCTCTGCTCTCAGCACAGAGACTTCAGATCAGATCCTATCTCCCTCTCTCTGCCCCTCTCCTCGTGCGCGCGTGCGCGCACACACACACACACACCTCTCAAAAATAAACAAACATTAAAAAAAAAAAAGATGGCAGCATCCGAGTACAGCTTCTCCACTCAAACCCCGACTCAAGACCAACACCGTCCTCAGAGTTTAAGCAAATGACCTAGCCAACTTTCTAGCAGAAATACCTTGATCGAGCTCTGATAACCTTTTCTTCGATTCTTTTTACTGAAAAACAAAAACAAATCCGATAGCTTCTCCTTTGTTAACCAACACCCTCTCTGGTCTTGTGGCTGCAGCAAATCTGACCAACAGCCCAAATGGTGTATCTCATCAGCTGTAAGATCCACCATTATTTTTTGTGCTAACAAAGAAAATGCCACCAATTGGAATGGTGGCATATCGTCACTTGTTGAACACACTCCAATTTCAGGAACATAAAGATGTGAAAAAACTCCAACCCAGAACTGATACAATATAGCTTGTAAAACATTATTACTAAAACATGTAGCAATAGAAATCTTTTCCAAGGACATAAATTGATAAATCACAAGACAAATACAATGTGCCAATAAAATATAGTTTAAACATTTAGACCACATTAATTAAAATGCAAAGTAAAGCAAGATACCGTTTCCGTCTATCATAATGACAATGTAAAGAAGGACAGTAGCATTGCAGGAGACCTGGTGCTGCCTACTACATACACAAGCCCCCAACCGGGGCGGGACTACAAATCGACACATTCTCTGGAAGACAGTTTAGTGCCTCGATTCAAGAGTCTTCAAATTGTATACACCCTTTGACCCAGTTTTTCTACTTCTAGGAATCTATCCCAAAGAAATCATCAGACATGGATAACAGAGATAATGACTTGTATATAATATTGTTCACCACAGCAGCACTGGGGGGAAAAAATCACAAAGCAGAAGACTGGTTAAATCAATGATAGCACATCCATCTAATATATACTGATGCCGCCATTACTATGTTTATAAATGACTCATGATGTTGTGTTAAGTCAGAAAACTAGCCTCAGAATATCCCCAAGTATGTTAAAAATACATAAATGTACACATACACATAGAGAAAAACATTACACCTTAAATGTCTTAACTTGGGTCATGGCATATCAGGAGGCTTTTGTTTTGTCCAAAATATATTTACCAAACATACATTCTTTTCCCACGTTAAACAGTAAAAATTAGAAATAAATTTATCACTTTTTAAAATGTTTATTTTGAGAGAGAGCATGAACGAGCACGAGAAGGGGAGGAGGGGCAGAGAGAGAGAGAGAGAGAGAGAGAGAGAGAGAATCCCAAGCAGGCTCTGTGCTGCCAGCACAGAGCCTGACATGGGGCTTGAACTAATGAACCTTGAGATCATGACCTGAGCTGAACTCAAGAGTCAGCCGCTTAACCAACTAAGCCACCCAGGCACCCCAGTAATTTCACTGTCTTATACTTCAAATGTTCTTAGAATCCTGGTAAGTATGTGCTTTTCTGTGGGAAGTGGTATTTGGAGGGGACTGGGTTGGTGTGGACATCTTTGTAGATCTGGACCACCAAGGGGTTGTTGAAAACTCATTGTGTTAAATGTCTTTTGTCGAGCAAGATAACACATGATTATCGTAAAAATCCTCAAACTTTCTAGGAGTAAGTAATATAGTGACTGGGATTTCCCTGCAAGCTTAGCCGTGAACAGGTAAGATCCACCAGTGGGGGAAGATAAGGGCAGTTTTATGAAGATTACTCTCACTTTTCAAGTGAACAGAACTGGGACTCTGGGGTCGCTCAGGTGGTAGCCTCATCAGCCAGTTCGACAGGGCTGGGAGCCACACCCATGTCTGTCTGCACCTAAGTCCCATCCTTTCTTCTAAACAGGCTCAATGGTGCATGCACTTTTTTTCACCAAGTCCGGCAGAGCAACCAGATATCCGGAATAGCAGAAAATGGCTCCCTATGGCCATTGTTGCTTTTCTTCCTGACAAAATCCTTGGCATGCCACAGATGCCTTCCATTCTTTGGGCCATGCCTCTGCCTCATCCTTATCTACAATGGTCAATATGCCTGCACAGATGATGGAACAACGTACAGTGATCTAAAAGCACATGCCAGGCTCCTTCTTGCTCGGAACATCTCGACCCTCTCCCTCTCCTCAACCAACTCTGCCTCTGACATAAATCAGACATCCCCTTGTCCTTCTAGACTAGGCTCAAGGCCACCTCTTCTGTGAGGCCTTTCATAACCCACGTCTCCAGGTAGAAGTGGACACCCTTCCTTTGCGTCCTCTCAACCTCATGCATCCGTTCTAGCACTGTGACGCGGTAGCTCCTGTCTGCCCCTCCACGGCACGTCCCTTTCTTCACAGACCCTACATCGTCAGGCACGGTGTCCCAGCAACTCACATCCAGGGGACCCTCACTGTGTCTTCAGGGGTTTGAGAAAGGAGCAGGAAAGCAATGTGAGTAACGGGCCACCCATCATTCGTCGCCGGACTTCTTACCTTGTGAGGCCGGTGCTTCTCATGCACGTGAAGGACGTGGATCCGGAGCCGGTCCCGCTTCTCAAAGGATCGTGTGCAGAGAGAGCAGGGAAATTTCCTGTCACCCTTGTCCACACAAGGGGTGTATTTGAGGTGCTTATCTCTGTAATATTTGTAGGTAAATACTTTTCCACATCTTTCACATCTGTAGCCTTCTGTAGACTCTGTCAAACACAGGAGGATAAGTGCCAGGGGCTTTGTCAGCTACCTTCCCTCATTCTTATTTCCTCCAGCAGGATTAAAAAAAAAATGTTTTTTCATGTTTATTTATTTTTGAGAGAGAGAGAGAGAGAGACACACACACACACACACACACACACACACACACACACACACACATAACGTGAGTGGGGGAGGGGCAGAGAGAGAGGGAGACACAGAATCCGAAGCAGGCTCCAGGCTCTGACCTGTCAGCACAGAGCCCGATGCGGGGATCGAACTCATGAACCATGAGATCATGACCTGAGCCGAAGTCAGACACTTAACTACCTCAGCCACCCAGGCGGCCCTCTCCAACAGGATTTTTTAAAAAACCTTTTATCACAGAATAATTTAAACATATACTAAATCAAACTAATGCACTAACAATCCCCCGTGCACTCAACACCAAGCTTTGACAACGATCAACTTATAGCCAATTTTGTTTTCATTTAGATCACTTCCCTCTGTGACTATTTCAATACTAATTATCATTTGGTTCATAAATGCCTCAAACTGCAATCTTTAAAATATGATACTTTTAAAAAGTAGTAAACGTATTGTCGTTGTCATGCCTAAACAATGAACTCTTACTCCTTAAAGAAATACATATGTGTATACACGTATGTTTAATTACTTTCCAATCAGTTCGATCAGGGTTTGAAGTCTTCATGTTTTCCATGCTTTGCTATGTTTCTCCAGTCTATTAATTTAGCCCTGCCTCCAGCCCTATTTAAGAGCAGTTCAATCCGAAAGTTCTTTTTATTTATTTTTTAATTTTTTTAGTGTTTATCTATTTTTTAAAGAGAGACAGAGCTTGAGCATGGGAGGGGCAAGGAGAGAGGAAGACAGAATGTGAAGCATGCTCCAGGCTCTGAGCTGTCAGCACAGAGCCTGACTCGGGGCTTGAACTCATGAACTATGAGATCATGACCTGAGCTGAAGTCGGACACTTAAGCGACTGAGCCACTCAGGTGCCCCTCGACACCACAGTTCTTGAAGCCACTTCTGACTGGCACGTGTTACAAGGCTGGGTTAATATACCAAAACATACCTATCATGTCCCTTTCAGATCAGCCCAAGCTCTAAGTTCAAAGCAGTTCACCTCAGGCCATGATGGACACCAATTGCTTACTTCCTAGGCTTCACAAGAGCTGCTCCATTTGGCCCCTTTTATGAAGTCTTAGGCATTTGTTTAGCTCACAGTTTACTTCTCTGAACCTTTGGAAAAGATTCCAGAGCTGGAACCAACATGTATGGAGTAAGGCTGACAATATCTTGCCTTCCCTTGTATTTATAGGGTTACCATGATGATTAATTTAATCCTATCATTTATTGAGTTCTTACCAAAGAGGGATACTATCACTGAGTGATACACAAGATCCAGAAAGGTAAATCTGTTTTTATCAATGAAGGGAGGGGGAGAGAGGTTAGAGAGGGTTCAGCCGACTCTAGCAAGGGAGGTCCCAGGTCCAGGGGTGTCTATGTGTTGGGGGGAGAGGAGGGGACAGGGGCCACCTACAAAAGCCTCCCTGCTGAGGACACTCTGGATTCCACAGGATCAAGTGGCTTTGACTGTGAATGCATCACTGAGACCTCATTGTCTGGCCCCAGAGAGAAAGAGAGAAGGGCCAGGAATAAGTATATGCAGGAGTCTGTAGATGGAAATCTTTTTAGCATCAGGACAGCAGGGAAGCTATCCATCAGGGGCTTTGTTAGTTGACAACTACCTCCCAGGCACGTTTAACAGGTGGCTAAGGAAATAAACCATTCATTAAGTAAATAACCAGGAAGGCAACCGCCATCCCCAGGATGGCCCACCGCCTGGCACGTCTATCACTTTCATTGAGGTGCTAATACTCTCAGAAGTCCCTTGCTGGGATGGTTTTAGCTCAGCACTAGAATTTTCATTGGTCAGAATGGCCTGGCCTTCCTGCTTCCTACGGTGGGAAGAGAGGGTCTACAAGACTGGATCAGTGACCTTTACAAATCAAAGCACTAGAGCACACCAAAATTCAGAATAATGGTTCGATAGGGAGTCTGCATGAGAACAACCACTTAGGCAAAAATAAGACTCCACCTTTGCTAACTAATTAGGGCTCACCTGTCTGCATTTTCTGCTCAGGTCTTTGGAAATTTAACTTAACCTGATAACTTCATCCTGTTCCCTTTCCTTCTTCATCCTCCCCACCCCCACTCCCCAACCTCAGTCAACTCCTCTTTTTAGCCAAGGGGTTTTCCAGTCTCGACAATGCTACTTTCTGCCCCTCCACAGTTTAGAGTTTGGTAACAATTAAGAGCTGTCTTCACATTCCACACCTCCATCCCCCAAAACACACACTCCACAGGCTTGCATACTCAAATAACCCGCCCACATAGGGTCCAGACTCTTCCCTCCCACTCAAGACGTTAAAGGGGGAAGGAAGTTCCCATCATTCCTCACCAAAAGACTTTGAGGAAAAGTTCTTTGACAGGACAGAAGAATTTCGATTTTTCTTTCCTTTTTAATCCTATTCAAAACTATTCATTAACAGAAAACAAATTAATTCATCCATAATTCTTTCCAACAAATTAAGCTGTTTACCAATTTCCTTCCATACACTGTCCCAAATATATTATTTTAACCCCATTTACTATCATAAGCCCTCATCCTTCCCTGTTATCACCAGATGGGGATTTCTGATTTCTGCATATTATTCTATATGTTAATATATCACCATATACATAACAATTACTCTACTATTGAACATTTAGGTTGTTTGTGATTTTTCATTAATAGGGACGGTTCCATTGTAAAAACCTTCCTGGGCAAAGCTTGCCCTTCTGGACCATTTTCTGAAGACAAATTTCCAGAAGCGTATTTCTGAGAAATCAAAAGTTATGATCATTGTAATAGCCAATAATAGTGTTAAATACTTTTTCAAAAAGATGATTGTATCTTGTGAGTTATTGAGCATGTGTATATTTTCTCAAATGTATTCTTCAGTTTTATTTCAAAAACAATCAGTACATTTTGGAAGTCTTTCTGGAAGACTTCCCTAAGTATGAGGTAAGTGTATGTATGTATGTATACTCCCTAAGTATGAGGTCCACGGACTTTAGAGAGTCCCACCATCTCACCACCACCCCCGACTTTACCCCCACACTATCCGCTCATTGGGGTAGCAGGAAGATAGATGGTTTACCCAACTGATTCCGAGAGGCCCTCATAATTTGGACTCTTGAAACAAGAGCCTGTTCATTATTCACTTCCTAATCCCAGTGAGCGTGTCCTTCCCCCTGGCTTCCCTATTCCCCAAAGCCAAATTTCCTTCCCTCTCCCAGCCTAACACACCCTATATTTCCTTCCACCTCTAAGCAGCTTTCCCTGCATTAATTAGTCCTAATGTCTTCTGCTTCCCTTCAATACACACTAAGATCCAGGAGAAAGGGATATGAAGGTGTTGAGGATTATTTCCTGCACCAAAGGGTCTATGTTTGCAAGGGAAATGTGCACGCATACAATCACTGTATTGTGTGATGAATGCAAATGTACTTCTTTTTTTCTAACTGTTACTTATCACACTTATTATAACATAATAAGGTGGTCTTCCACCCTATTACATACATTTTGCATTTAACTCATCCCACCCACCAGATCGGGATTCCCAAGCTTTTGTGTATGTAAAAATCACTCAGAGAATTTGCAAATCCCAGAGGCTCATCCCCAGACAGTGGGTTGGTGGTTCTCTGGCTCCTCAACCTTCTCATGTGGTCCAGGGGCCAACAGCATCAGCCTCCCCAGGAAGCTTGATAGAAATGCAGAATCTTAGGTCGTCCCAGCCCTGAATGAGAATCTGCATCTTTCCAAGATCCCCAGGTAGTCAACACCCACATTAAAATCTGAGAGTGAGAGTCTAACTCAATACTTCTCCAAGGGGAGGAAGATCCACAGTAGGAAATATATTTTATATTTGAGACTCAGTATACCACACATCTCCACTTGTAATCAAACTTCACCAAACAATACTTGAGATTCACATCGATATTTTCTATTCTACTCTATTCTAATTCTTTTTTTTTTTTTCTTTAAAGATGGTCTAAACCACTAAATTGATTTCCCACATTAAGATACTGCAACCCCTACTTGAAAAACACTGCTCTAAGAGCTTTGATGGAGTCATCAGCTGTGTTAGCCTGAGCAGAGATGAATCAGAAACTGGCTCACCTAGGGAAGAAGTTGCATCCATGTATTTGGCCTTTATTTACTTTTTCCTCTGAGAGGAGGTGATGGGGAAGAAGAAAAGGTTTCCTTGTGAATATTAGTAGCCTCAGCAGCTGTGGAAAGATAAGGGCATTTTCCTTTCGCTGGGTAGTGCCCCCCTTGTTAGAGACATCCTCAGTTTAGTCTCCCCTGTATTAGCCTCTGCGAAGGGGGCGCCCCGCAAGTCAGCGGGGATGCTGCAGGAGGGTGTGGTTCATGTGCCAAGTCCTTCTACTAGAAGAGCCTCACTGGGAAAGGCAAAGGCGTGCACTCACCTTCAGAGGGCCCAGGCGCCGGCTTCCCCTGCTCTGTGACCTGAAGGCTCATGGGAATGTCCAAAAACTTTTCATAGCAGTCTCCATACCACACAAGGAGCTCTTGGTTCTGGCAGATATCCTTGCAGCTCTCATAAAATATCTGCCCCTGACACTGCACCGCAACCAGGTTCTGCTCCTTGGGGAAAC
Organism: Panthera tigris; assembly: GCF_018350195.1. Taxonomy (NCBI): domain Eukaryota; kingdom Metazoa; phylum Chordata; class Mammalia; order Carnivora; family Felidae; genus Panthera; species Panthera tigris. Next base: position 20,411,100 of record NC_056676.1, read on the forward strand.
GGGCGCAGTTGACATAGGCCATCCAGTTCCCCGCACCTCCTTTTCCATCTATGAAGTGGCTCAAATGACCATCTTCGAAGATCTAAAAAAAATGAAACGTAAAGTTTAAAATGCGCTTTTTCTTTGTGCCTAACCTATAAAATTACTTATTAAAATTTATAGTCCAAATCTCATGCTTGAGTCCACTGAATATACTTATTATTAACATTATTAAGCCCAAATAGATGTATTAGCTTATCTCTATCGGTGCTGTGACATTCTTAAAGGTTCTTACTTTCATCACTTTAATTTCCAAATTTCTATAGTATCTTAATTCCATAAGCAGAGAAAAGGGGAACTAGAGAAGTTTGCATTTAATTCCCAACTTAAAGACAACCAATTAGTTTTGTGCTTTTTCCCAACCTGGTTGTCATGCATGTAATTCTTTCTCTGCTTTTGGCAATTCCACAGTCTCCAATGTTTTGTTGTTATCAGCAACCTTGTGATTAACATCTTCCACAGGGTCTGAATTTCAGATTACACTCCTGCCCTATATTCCTAGAAGTAGGAATTCAGGGTCAAGGGGAGGTACCTGATATATTCTAACAAACTGGAGTCCTACCAGCATGCCCCAAACACAGTCAAGAGTATCAGTTTTTAAAAACCCATAGCTAATTTCATAGGCAGATGATATCAAATTTAAAAATTTGTTTTTATTCTCTTTGGCATATTCTCAGCAGCACTGTATAACATTTAAACCATTTGGTTTTGCCCATAAACAAAGATAAATATTAACTCTTCAATATGTATATTCCATTGATAATCTTCACAGATTAAAACAATTTAAGGCATCAGGAAACACAAAGAATTCACTTAGAGGTGCTATCTTAATGGAGTGAATATCTACCTTTCCTTTTCTCTCTTTTTTTTAAGTTTATTTATTTATTTTGAGAGAGAGAAAGAGAGAGAGAGAGAAAGTGAGAACACGAGCTGCGGAGGGGTAGAGAGAGGGGGCAGAGGATCCGAAGCAGGCTCTGCACTGATGCAGGGGCTTGAACCCACAAACCGTGAGATCATGACCTGAGCGGAAGTCAGAAGCTCAGCCAACTGAGCCACCCAGGCGTCTCTCTTCCCTTCTCTTTATACTGTAAAACAGGCAGCACAGAAGCAGAGTGACCCCCTCCCACGGGGCCAGAAGCCGACACTGTTCTCCACTGGCTTCATTTCCCACTTTGTCAACCCACCAGAAGCATATTTATTTACCTCCCACATCAGAGAATTGTCTCCATAGGTCTTGACTTCACTGGCGTTGACCACTTTACCTTGAAAGGGTCCAAATCTGACTCCTTTGGCAACAAGGCTACTGCAGAATACACCAAAATGCCGCACCTCACCAAACATCGTCTGCTTGAGGCAGAGACCTAGGGGAAAAGCCCGAGGCAGGAAAGCCAATGAGGCAACTGACTGCATTACATCAGGACAGAAACCCAAGCCAAAGACCCTGCTTACCTTCTGGTAGTTGAAGGGAGTCTTTATCCAGAGTTCGACAAAGAGAATCAGATCCTAGAAAAGGGGTTACGATTTTATTTTTCATAAGGTGTTTCCCTCCCTACTTCTTAGAGGTAACCATTATCCTTAGTTTAATGTTGATTTATCCTTTATATTTTTCCTGCTCCTTTTACGTATAAAATTTCTCCTTTGAGACTCAGAACAGCCCCTGCAAGGTTATGTAATTAACCCCGTTTTGCAAATTTAAAGAACTTGAGAAGCAGAGATAATGCTGATTTTGAATAAGGTGGAGATAGATAGATGGCTAAACTGGGACTCCCAGTATGAATTGCGTGAGGCCCTAGTGGAGCTACCTTGCATTATCCCGGTAGAATCTGATCCCAGCTGACATCCACTATGTGAGCCATGTCTCTCTTCTCCCTCCTTCACTAAAGCCAACCTTAGGAATCAAGCATTAAAGCAAGTACAGCCTCAGAAGTGAGGGCTCCATCCTGATGGGAAATATCCACACTTCCCCGCTGGACTTGAGCCGTCTCAAATCCACCTTGAAGTGCTCCTTCCCCACTCCTCCTCCCATCTCTATTCCCATCCAACCCGACTCCTGCCCGACGTGACCACCTTTACCAGAGCCGTCCGTGGGGACCAGGAAACCGGAAACCGCGTGGTGCAGAGGGGCTGAGTGATCCAGGCTGGGAATGACCCCGAACAGAACTAAGTGCAGGTCCTCCTGGGTGAAGTGGTAGCGGTGAGATGATTTCCCTTGTTGGTTCAGGGGTTTGGAGCCCTCCTCAGACCGCTTGCTGGGGGAGCAAGATAATAACTGGGAGGCCTTCACCCCCTCAGGGAACAGGGAAGCATTCACAGCCGGCGGCGGCATTAAAATTTCAGGTCCACAGCACTGGCCACTGTCACTTCGGCCACCAGTATGGCCCAAGTCTTCACCGGTGGCGCCTGCATACTCGCGGCTGCTGTTGAGGAAGTGCGGCACCTCTCTGGGGAGGTGGGGAATTGGGGACCACGGTGGCAGCTTGCTGTAGCAGGGCAGGTCGTAGAGCGGCTCCCTCTGCAGAGCCAGGCTGGTGCTCAGCAAGAGAGGCGCGGGCCGGAAGGCAAAGGGGGGCATAGCGTGGGTTGCAGTCACGGCGGCCTCCAGCTGCGGGAAAGGTTGGAAATCTTCCTCCGCAGCGGTTAGCATGTTCGCATAGTGGCCATAGGGCGAGAAAGGCGTGTAGTAGGCGTCCAGGTGTTGGGGGCCGCCCTGGAGCCTCTCAGGAGGATAGCACATCTTGCCCTGGGGTCCGGCCTCACCTGGCCGCCGCAGAGCCATCCTGGGGGCACAGCGCGCGGTCTGCAGGAAAGCAAGCGCAGCCGAGTGAGGTGCGCAGGGCGCTGCGACCCTGCTCCTCCCTGCCTACCCTCTATCATCCGAGCTAGCCCCGGGTCGAAGGGAATCGCCTAAACCTCCCAACTCGATCTCGCAAGCCCTACCCCACAAACAAAACAAAACAAAACAAAACAGAACAAAACCGCAATGCAAACAAACACACAAAACCCCAAACGAAAATCTTCCGGGATCTTGCTCCACTCCAAGTTCCTGGTAAGAGTCGCTTTTGCCTTCCCTCTCCAAACGAACCCCGACCAAGCACAGATGGTTTCCAACAACCTACTCTCTACATCTCGCCCCAAACCCGGCTCCTGCAAATTTTAAGTTCCCTCTTCCGCCTTCTCTGTCCAACGAAAGTCTTTTACAGGGTGGGTTGGAGCCCCCAGACCCTCCCACTCCCGGGGCCGCGGCCCGAGCGCAAGGCCGTGGTGCGCTTTGGGGCAGGCGGCAGCTCCAGGCGCTCCTGGGTCCCCAGCAGTCAGGGAATAGTCAAGGGCCCCCAGCCCGTGAGCGCAGAAACAGACGAGCTCCCCAAACCCGGACGCAGGTCGAGGAGGCCTTCGCTCCACGATTCTCGGCTCTGACCCCTCGGACCCAGGAGCCCGGGCTGCCGAGGAGGAGGAGGGCGCCACCTTCGGCTCCCCTCGGAGCTCCGCAGCCGGCGCCGGGTTTGCCACATGGCCGAGTCCCGCCACATTCCCCAAGTCCCTGTGGGAACTCTGGTCACTCCACCTGCGGGTTTAGGGAGCCTGGGTCGAGTCCCAGGCCAAGTGGGAGAGAAGCCTCGGCAGCTACCGCTCCCACCCCGAAAGGATGGAGTTTTAATGGACACAAGTTCACCAAGGCCGAGGAATGGAGCCCCTTCAGGGCCGGCGGGGCTCGAGGGCAAGATCAATGAGCCCAATAAGGAAACCCAGCAGGGTCGTGACTCCGAAATTAAAGAACACGGGGTCAGGAGAAGAGGTCAGCCACGACGAGGGCATCTGCCTGTCTCCTCCTAAGCCCCCAAAGGCGCTCGGCTCTTGGCCTCCCCTGACCGCGAGGATATGCCACTCGAGGGTTGAAAGCCACTTAAGGAGTGAAAGCCCCAAGAGGGCAAAAAGGCCACCCAAGACGAGCTGCGCTCGCGCCCGCTTCCTGCGCTCCCCAGCCTCCCCGGCTGACGACGGCCCCGGGCCACCGCGGCGCCCCAGCCCGGCACCCACCTTCGAGAGCGCCGCCGCCAGTCGAGCGCCTCCAGGACCCTGAGGGCGGCGCAGGCTCCGCACTGGTAGGCGACGGGCGGGTCGGGAGGGTCGAGCGGGGTTTAAGAGGGCGGCGGGCGGGCGGGGCCGCGGGGCATAGAGAGGGCGAGGGTGGGGAAGGGACGCGGCCCACGCAGGTCTCCGGCGGGTCTCGGGCGGGTCTCCTCCCCGCCCACCGCAGCCATTGGCCGAGGCTCCACTAGCCCTCCAGTCCCCTGGGGTCGCGTGTTTAACTCCTCAGGTCTCCAACCCCTCCCGGGACCCTGCCAGAGCGCTCGCCCTCCGCTCTGCCGCTGGCACTATTGCCCCTCCAGGCTTGCCGGGAGGGGGAGCAAAAAGCCTGGGCCGGAGTTGCCGAGGGTCCCAGATAAGCCCCCGGGTGCACACGCCAACCCCGAGCTCGCCCGGTAAGGCTGCGACCCGCGTCCCGGGGTCTTGCCTCTGCCTCTCGGCTTTGAGCTCTCAAGAACTGCGCCCGGCCGAAGACGGCGTCAAGCCCCGAGGACCAAGGGGACTTTTACCCCTGATACCTCGTGGGGAGCCTAGCACCGCCCTAAGGGCTGGGAAGCGGCGCCTCGCGGATCCCGGGTGGGTGCAGCTGGACGCGGGGGGGCTCGGCGTCCGGGACGCCTCCGAAGTGCCCGGGGGGTCGTTTAGCCCTCTTTGGGGAGTTTATTTCTCCAGTAACTTCGGATGTGGGAGCTCCGGCCCCCCGCTCCGCCACGGCTGCCCCCGCGGAAGGCTCGCGACCTCGGATGCACCGGTCCCTGGAAAGCAAGGTCCAGACCCATACCTGGCGCTCAAAGACCGCACCTTTCTTCTCCGGGCCGGCCATTGAGGGAAAGAAAGGAAAACTTAGGTCCATTCACATTCACATGGAAGCATCTAGGGTGGGAGAGAAACCCTTGTAATGCCCGGTGATCTTGGCCAGGTTCCCCGCCACTCCGTCCCGCTGCTTCTTTGCAAAATGGGGCGTATACCCTCCCGCCGGGGCTGGCCTTGGGTGGGTTACTAAAGGGGGAGGGCAGGAAAGGAGGAAACGTCTAGCCGGCCACGAGACGCCGCGACAGGTCCCAAAGCTGGCGGAGGAGAGTGACCTGTGGCCGAGCGCGTAGCTTCCTCCGTGATCGCCCCGACCTTCGCGAGCAGCCGCAGCGGGGCGGGCGCCTTTGCAGCCCGCACGAGCCGTGCGGCGGGACGGAAGGCAGGCGCGGGACCCCGCGGCCTTCGTGGGCCCCGCCGGCTGCCGCGCCCACGTGCGGGGTGGGCTCACGGCGCCGCGCTCGGCGAGGCCCGCTCTGCCCGGGTGCAGACCGGTTTGCAGGCGCACGGGGATCCGAGATGAGAGAGCGGTACTTGCGCCTCCCTGATGGGATGACTAGGAGCTCAGGGTTTCCCTTCTCTCCTCGTGCTGCCTCAATACTCCGGTTCTTAAGAGAGCTTGGCTACCAGTCTGAGCAAGTGAAGAGTGCCCGACGAATCTTTTCTCAAGGGACAGCAAGCAGCTCCAGGGAGGAACTTGGACTTGGAAAAGCCGAGTGAGTCCTGCTGCCGGCTTCCCTCGGGAGGCATGCCAGCCCCAGGACTCCACTCCCCACTTGTGTTACTCCATCTTCCCTCGTCCCAGACGTCACCTGTAGGATTTAAAGACGGGCGCCGACACTTGGGTGGTCTGGGGATGGCAGGTCCTCGGAAGTCCATTTTCCAGTGCAGCCACTCACCGGTTGTAGCTTTATTTCAGCAGAAGCAACATGAACCTTACCCTCAAGTCTAGTTATGCAAATAATCTAGAGTTTAATAAGACATTAAACAAAAATTAAGGTTGCTGGTTTAGAGTAATCGATAAATAGTAGGAGTCCTTGACGGCCTCCCTACTCTCGAAGGTAAAACTGATTAGTAGCTTGGTTTATTCCCTACCCCCATTCTTCTTGTTAAAAATACCGTACTTTTATTTCTTTAAATTTTTTGGTTATGTTTATTTTTAAGAGGAGAAAGAGAGAAATAGAGAGCATGAGTGGAGGAGGGGCAGAGAGGGTGGCATGGAATCTGAAGCAGGCTCCAGGCTCTGAGCTGTCAGCACAGAGCCCCACAGGGGGCTCGAACTCACAAACCGTGAGATCATGACCTGAGCCGGTCAATCGCTTAACCAAACCCACTGAGCCACCCAGGCGCCCCTTAAAAATTTTTTAATGCTTATTTATTTGTGAGAGAGAGTGAGAGAGAAAGAAATATCATACTTTTAAGTTGTGTTTATATATGTAGCATTTTTTTTAACAAAATGAGATTATATTTTATACTTCTGGGTAGCTTTGTCTCACTATCAGTGAGATAGATAGTGGCTCCTATCAGTACATTAGGATTCACTACATTCCTTCTAATGGCTGCATACGACAGAAATTCATTTTGGTTTTCAGCCTCGTCTGGAAAGGTATTTAAGTTGTTCTCAGTTTTTCAACGCTTCAAACAACTTCTGGGAACATTATTACACAAATACATATTTTTGTTGCTGTGCGTGTAAAATAAATACCTAGGTGTGAAATTGCTGGATCCACAGGTATCAACATTGAACATTTTGATAGGTATTTGAGTTGTATCGATTTATACCTCCACCAAGAATGAGTGCAAATGCCTTGCTCCTCCACACCCTCATCTAATACTGAATATTGCCAGTCTTTAAAGCTATCTTTCACGTGACACGTGGTACCTTATTTTAATTTGCTCTTAGTCATTTATCCAATGAACTTCCTGAATCTCTAGCTATTGATGAGCTGGGTACCAAGCCAGACACAGGGAATACAATTTTGTTTTGTTTTGTTTTCTACTTAAAAAAAAAAAAAAAATTTTTTTTTTTTTTTTTAATTTACATCCAAGTTAGGTAGCATATAGTGCAACAATGATTGCAGGAGTAGATTCCTCAATGCCCCTTACTCATTTAACCCACCCACCCCCCCTTAATCCCTCCAGATATCCTGTTTGTTCTCCATGTTTAAGAGTCTCTTATGTTCTGTCCACCTCCCTGTTTTTTTTTTTAATTTTTTAAAATGTTTATTTATTTTTGAAGGAGAGAGAGATAGAATGTGAGTGGGGGAGGGGCAGAGAGAGAGGGAGAGAGACAGAATCTGAAGCAGGCTCCAGGCTCTGAGCTGTCAGCACATAGCCCAATGCAGGACTTGAACTCAGAAATTTGAACTCAGATCATGACCTGAGCCGCAGTCAGATGCTCAGCTGACTGAGCCACCCAGGCGCCCCTTACCTCCGTGTTTTTATATTATTTTTATATATAGATATGTATGGTCATCTGTTTAGTATCTTAAAGTTCTCATATGAGTGAAGTCGTGTGATATTTGTCTTTCTCTAATTTTGCTTAGCATAATACCCTCTAGTTCCATTCATGTAGTTGCAAATGGCAAGATGTCATTCTTTTTGATTGCCCAGTAATACTCCATTGTATATATATACCACATCTACTTTATCCATTCGTCCATCCATGGACATTTGGGGTCTTTCCATACTTTGGCTATTGTTGATAGTGCTGCTATAAACATTGGGGTGTGTGTGCCCCTTTGAAACAGCACACCTGTATCCCTTGGAGAAATACCTAGTAGTGCCATTGCTGAGTCATAGGGTAGTTCTGTTTTTAATTTTTTGAGGAACCTCTATACTGTTTTCCAGAGTGGCCGCACCAGCTTGCATTCCCACCAACAATGCAAAAGAGATCCTCTTTCTCTGCATCCTCGCCAACATGTGTTGTTGCCTGAGTTGTTAATGTGAGCCATTCTGACAGGTGTGAGGTGGTATCTCAGTGTGTTTTTGATTTGTATTTCCCTCAGGATGAGTGATGTTGAGCATTTTTTCATGTGTCGGTTGGCCATCTGGATGTCTTCTTTGGAGAAGTGTCTATTCATGTCTTTTGCCCATTTCTTCACTGGATTATTTGCTTTTCGGGTGTTGAGGTTGATAAATTCTTTTTTTTTTTTTTAATTTTTTTTTAACGTTTATTTATTTTTGAGACAGAGAGAGACAGAGCATGAACAGGGGAGGGTCAGAGAGAGGGAGACACAGACTCCGAAACAGGCTCCAGGCTCTGAGCGGTCAGCACAGAGCCCGACACGGGGCTGGAACTCACGGGCCTCGAGATCATGACCTGAGCTGAAGTCGGCCGCTCAACCGACTGAGCCACCCAGGCGCCCCAAGGTTGGTAAATTCTTTATAGGTTTTGGATACCAACCCTTTATCTGATACGTTGTTTGCAAATATCTTCTCCCATTCTGTTGGTTGCCTTTTAGTTTTGCTGATTGTTTCCTTTGTTGTGCAGAAGTTTTTATTTTGATGAGGTCCCAATAGTTCATTTTTGCTTTTGTTTTTTTGTTTTTTTTTTTTTAACATTTATTTATTTTTGAGACAGAGAGAGACAGAGCATGAACAGGGGAGGGTCAGAGAGAGGGAGACACAGAATCTGAAACAGGCTCCAGGCTCTGAGCTGTCAGCACAGAGCCCAATGCAGGGTCCGAACCCACGGACGGTAAGATCATGACCTGAGCCGAAGTCGGCCGCTTAACCGACTGAGCCACCCAGGCGCCCCCATTTTTGCTTTTGTTTCCCTTGCCTCTGGAGATGTGTTGAGTAAGAAATGTTTGTATATGAATATATATATGAGTTTTTTCTTCCTTTCTTTATTCATATATATATGAATTTATTTTTATTTTTATTTTTGGGGGGAGGCCACCCAGGGAAGGCCCTTGCTTTGCATGTTGGTGTGCTAAGGGCTCTCTGTGGACTGTTTTCCCTATTGCCTTCTTGCCTTTGTCTTAGCCAGAGTACGCCTCGTTGTCTGCAAGTTGTTCCACAGATGGTGCGCCAGCAGACTCTCAGCAGGGCCCATTTAACCCACAGAGTGATCGTGTTTGTGCTTGATGGCCAAGACAGGGAGCAGGGAAACTGTTTTCATTGGGATTGGCTTCAGTCCTTTCTCCAAAAGCAGCCGGTTGAACTGCTCCACTGTTTCTGGAGCCATTATGCCAGGAAGTGAAGTTTGGATGAAGGACAGATGTATTACCTAGGAAGGAATCCTCAGACTTCTTCCAGAGAATGTCCAGTCATTGCCTCTGCCAACGAACGAAACTGTTCTCCAGTGTTCTGTTTTATAGAGGCTGTTTCGTTTACAGATTGTTCCGACCACAGGGCATAAAATAACCAGACTGACAGATTCGGTTTTCTTAGCAGAATTAGGTAGTTAGACTGGTTTCATGCAGCCATAACCAGGGCCTGCCTTAGATAACAGAGGCATTAGGAATTGTATCCAAGCATCAGGAACAAAGTAGTGCTTTAAACAGAAGGCAACTGCTAGCTCATAAATTCGTATTTCATTCCAACTAAAGCCTGTAAGTTGTGCATGTGTAGGTGTGTGTATAGGTCTAGTGTTAACTCTAGTTCTGACTCTACTCCTGTTGTCTGTTTCCTTATAACATGTTATCAGAGCAGAGTTGGCCTCCGCAAAATACCTCTTTTTTTTTTTTTTTTTTTTTTTTTCACAGAGAAGCTTCTGTTTATTAAAACAAAGCCGGGGAAACAAGGAGCTTCTTCCTTCATAGCTATAGAAAGCTATGGAAAAATATTCCATGCTCCTGGATAGGAAGAACAAATATTGTTAAAATGTCAATACTACCCAAAGCAATCTACATATTCAAGGCAATACCTATCAAAATAACACCAGCATTCTTCACAGAGCTACAACAAACAATCCTAAAATTTATATGGCACCATAAAAGACCCCGAATAGCCAAAGCAATCTTGAAAAGGAAAAGGAAAGCTGGAGACATCACAATCCCAGACTTAAGCTGTATTACAAAGCTGTTATCATCAAGACAGTATGGTACTAGCACAAAAACAGGCACTCAGATCAATGGAACAGAATAGAGAACCCAGAAATGGACCCACAAAAGTATGGCCAACTAATCTTTGACAAAGCAGGAAAGAACATCCAATGGAATAAAGACAGTCTCTTCAGTGAGTGGTGCTGGGAAAACTGGACAGTGACATGCAGAAAAATGAACCTGGACCACTTTCTTACCCCACACACAAAAATAAACTCAAAATGGATTAAAGACCTAAATGGAAGACAGGAAAGCCATCAAAATCCTCGATGAATATATATATACATATATGAATACATATGAATATATATTATATGAACACACATATATGAATATATATTATATGAATACATATATGTGAATATATTATATGAATATATATTATATGAATATACATAATATGAATATATATAACATGAATATATATGAATATATAATATGAATATATATTATATGTATAGACTCATATATATTATATGAAGATATATATCATATTAATATGTATATTACATGAATATACATGAGTATATATATTATATAAATATATTTATGAATATATATTATATGAATATATATGAGTATATATATTATATGAATATATATGAGTATATATATTATATGAATATATGTTATATGAGTATATATATTATATGAATATAAATACGAATATATATTATATGAATATATATGAATATGTATGAATATATAACATGAATATATATGAATATATATAATATGAACATATATGTGTATGAATATATATATAATATGAATATATATAGACCTTAGGGGGAAAGCTCTCAGTTTTTCCCCTTTGAGGATATTAGCGTTGGGTCTTTCACATATGGCTTTTATGATCTCGAGGTATGATCCTTCTATCCGTACTTTCTTGAGGGTTTTTATCAAGAAAGGATGCTGTATTTTGTCACATGCTGTGTCTGCATCTATTGATAAGATCATGTGGTTATGTATTTTCTTTTATTGATGTGATGAATCACATTGATTGTTTTGCGGATATTGAACCAACCAGCCCTGCATCCCAGGTATAAATCCCACTTGGTCGTGGTTAATAATTTTTTTAATGTATTGTTGGATCCAGTTGGCTAATATCTTGTTGATTTTTGCATCCATGTTCATCAGGGAAATTGGTCTATAGTTCTCCTTTTTAGTGGGATCTTTGTTTGGTTTTGGAATCAAAGTAATGCTGGCTTCATAGAAAGAGTTTGGAAGTTTTCCTTCCATTTCTATTTTTTGGAACAGCTTCAAGAGAATAGGTGTTAACCCTTCTTTAATTACTTGGTAGAATTCCCCTGGAATGTCATCTGGCCCTGGACTCTTGTTTTTGGGGAGATTTTTGATTACTAATGCAATTTCTTTACCGGTTTTGGGTCTGTTCAAATTTTCTATTTCCTCCTGTTTCCGTTTTGGTAGTTTATGTTTCTAGGAATTTGTCCATTTCTTCCAGATTGCCCATTTTATTGGCGTATAATTCCTCCTAATATTCTTTTATTATTGTTTTTTATTTCTGCTCTGCTGATTTGATCTCTCCTCTTTCATTCTTGATTTTATTTATTTGGGTTCTTTCCTTTTTCTTTTTGATCAAACTGGCTAGAGGTTTATCAAGTTTGTTAATTCTTTCAAAGAATCAGCTTCTGGTTTCATCTATCTGTTCTACTGTCTTTTTGGTTTCAATAGCATTGATTTCTGCTCTAATCTTTATTATTTCCTGTCTTCTGCTTGTTTGGGGTTTTATTTGCTGTTCTTTTTCCAGCTCTTTAAGGTGTAAGGTTAGGTTGTATATCTAAGACCTTTCTTCCTTCTTTAGGAAGGCCTGGATTGCTATATACTTTCCTCTCATGACCACCTTTGCTGCATCCCAGAGGTTTTGGGCTGTGGTATTATCATTTTCATTGGCTTCCACGTACTTTTTAATTTCCTCTTTAACTTCTTGGTTAGCCCATTCATTCTTTAGTAGGATGTTCTTTAGTCTCCAAGTATTTGTTATCTTTCCAAATTTTTTCTTGTGGTTGATTTCGAGTTTCATTGCGTTGTGGTCTGAAAATATGCACAGTATGATCTCGATCTTTTTGTACTTGTTGAGGGCTGATTTGTGTCCCAATAGGTGATCTCTTCTGGAGAATGTTCCATGTGCACTGGAGAAGAATGTGTATGCTGTTGCTTTAGGATGAAATGTTCGGAATATGTCTGTTAGGTCCATCTGATCCATTGTGTCATTCAAAGCCATTGTTTCCATGTTGATTTTCTGTTTAGAAGATCTGTCCATTGTTGTAAGTGGGATGTTGAAGTCCCCTACTATTATGGTATTATTATCAATGAGTTTCTTTATGTTTGTGATTAATTGATTTATATATTTGTGTGCTTTCACATTTGGAGCATAAATGTTTACAATTGTTAGGTCTTCTTGGTGGGTAGACCCCTTAATTATGATATAATGCCCTTCTTCATCTCTTGTTACAATCTTTATTTTAAAGTCTAGATTAAAGGTGTCTTTAGGTCTAAAGTGGGTCTCTTGTAAACAAGATATAGATGGATCTTATTTTCTTATTCATTCTGTTACCCTATGTCTTTTGATTGGAGCATTTAGTCCATTAACATTTAGAGTGAGTACTGAAAAATATGAATTTACTGCCATTATGTTGCTTGTAGAGTTGGAGTTTCTGGTGGTGTTCTCTGGTTCTTTCTAGTCTTTGTTGCTTTTGGTCTTTTTTTTTTTTTTTTTTTTTTTTCCTTCTTCTTCTTCTTTTCTCCCCTCAGAGAGTACCCCTTAAGATTTCTTGCAGGGCTGGTTTACTGGTCATGAGCTCCTTTAGTTTTTGTTTGTCTGGGAAACTTTTAATCTCTCCTCTCTATTTTGAATGACAGCCTTGCTGGATAAAGAATTCTCAGCTGTATATTTTCTGATTCAGCACATTGAATATATCCTGCCACTCCTTTCTGGCCTGCCAAGTTTCTGTGGATAGGTCTGCTGCATATCTGATCTGCCTTCCCCTATAGGTTAGGGACTTTTTTTCCCTTGCTGCTTTCATGATTCTTTCCTTGCCTGAGTATTTTGTGAATTTGACTATGATATGCCTTGTTGATGGCTGGTTTTTGTTGAATCTAATGGGAGTCCTCTGCGCTTCCTGGATTTTGATGTCTGTGTCTTTCCCCAGGTTAGGAAAGTTTTCTGCTATGATTTGCTCACATAGAAGGCTACCCCTTTTCTCTCTCTTCATCTTCTGGGACCCCTATGATTCTGATGTTGTTCCTTTTTCCTTTAAGAAAAAGTTGATTTCTCTAACTCTTAAATAGTTTCTTTTGCCTTAGCCTCCCTCTTTTTTTCTGCTTCATTATTCTCCATAAGTTTGTCCTCTATAATGCTGATTTGCTCATTGCTCTTTCTCTTCCATCTTTACCACCATGACATCCATTCAAGATTGCAGCTCAGTTATAACATTTTTTATTTCATCCTGACTAGCTTTTACTTCTTTTATCTCCGCAGAAAGGGATTCTAATCTATTTTCAAGCCCAACTAATACTCTTATTATCGTGATTCTAAATTCTGGTTCAGACATCTTGCTTGTATCTGTGTTGATTAAGTCCCTGGCTGTTGTTTCTTCTTCTGCTTTCTTTTGGGGTGAATTCCTTGTTTTGTCATTTTGAATTTTTTTTTTTAACGTTTTATTTATTTTTGAGACAGAGAGAGACAGAGCATGAACGGGGGAGGGTCAGAGAGGGAGACACAGAATCTGAAACGGGCTCCAGGCTCTGAGCTGTCAGCACAGAGCCCGACGCGGGGCTCGAACTCACGGACCGCAAGATCATGACCTGAGCCGAAATCAGCCGCTTAACCGACTGAGCCACCCAGGCGCCCCTGTTTTGTCATTTTGAAGGAAGAAAAGGAATTAATAAGGAAAACGTTAAAATTATAAAATTAAAAACAACAGACAAAAAAAATCAAATAAATGATGCTAGATCCTAAGTGTGTTTTGGTCTGGTTTTTAAAGAGAGCTTGATAGAGAAAAAAGGGGGATTAAAAAAAAAAGGAAAACATTTGTCAATTTGAAAAAATGAATACAATGGAATATAAAATGAAATGATGGAAATAAAATAGAATTTGACAAATTTACAAAAAAGTAAAAACTATAGTAGAGAAATAGTAAAGAAAAATATTTTTAATAAAAATGGAAAATAAAAATAATTTTTTCTCAACCAATTTGACAATAAATTTCATATATTGAAAAAAAATAATTGTTTCTCTTTCTGTATTCAAGAAGAAGAAAAGAAATGAAAAAGAAATAAAATTGAATAGGTAGACCAGCAAACAGACTGAAATGCAATTGAAATTACATTGCTTTCCCCTAGAAGTCAAACTATGAAGCACTTTATAGTCCGTAAACTGAGCAGGTGGAGAGACTTGTGTTCCTCAAGAGCGAGGTTGGCTCAGTTGGGCGGAGCTTAGTGTAGGCTCCGTTCTACCCCAGATGGCGCTGCTTAGCCCAATGGAGTAGATTGTCGTGGGGGCTAGAGGTGTGTACGCGCATGCGCGGCAGGGGTGAAAATGGCTCACCCGTCCTTTGTATTCGGCTTCCGTCCACTCCCCGTTTGTCTGTGACCAAGCTGTCAGGTTGCCAGGCGGCACCTCCCTCCTGAGTTTTGTCTCAGATGCTGTGTTTCCCAACCCCTCACTTCTGAGGAACTGCGGCTTTGACCTGCTCAGACCTTCTGTGGGAGGGCCGCACCCAGGAACGTTCGTGGGACCGTGCTGTCGCCCGTGCCCAGAGCCTGCAGTGGGGTGCCAGCCCGCCCCAGAAAAAGTTCACGCGACAGAGTAGCAGCAGCGTTTCAGGGATTATGGTAAGTCAGAACACACGTCTGGCACCAGGCTTCCCCCTTGACGTCTTTGTTCCAGCGCCAGCGAATGTGGTTGTTCTCTGGGGTCGGCTGGGACCAGGTGGGACACAGCCTCTACCTAATGTCCTCCCAGCAGGGGAACCCCCTCTACCCGTGTGGTCCGAGAACCTCCCAGACTCCACTCTGCTCCTGGGGATTCGCCCTTCCCACCAGAGCACCACCAGGTATGGAGCTGCGGCTTTTCAGACTCTGCGCTCCCCCGTCTATCGAGTCTTAATGGAATTTAAACCCTCTCCTTTCTACCTTTTTTGTTCAGTCCCTGCGGCTGTTTCCACTCTTCCACTTTCTCTCCAGCACTTTGGAGAGGGGGTGGGGGTGCTTTTCCCCGTCCTCTCTCCGCAAGCAAAATCAGCTCCCTGCCCTCCGGGGCTTCTCTCTCCCCTATTTCACCTCTCTGCACCGTCTACCTGCTGAGTTCTCTGGTTCAGGTTGTGCAGAGTGTTGTGTTAATCCTCAAATCAGTTTTCTAGGTGAGTAGGATGGTTTAGTGTTGATCTGGCTGTATTTCATGGACATGGGATGCAAAAAAAAACTTCCATGCTCTTCTGGGGAATACAAGTCTGAGCCAAGTAGCCCTGTCCGGCGCTGGTCCCCATAACAGTCCTATGAGGAAGAGAAACATTGGGGTGATTACTTGATGAATGTGCAGATGTTATCTATGATGACAGCAAAGAAGAAAATATGAAGCAGCAACAAAAGGGGAAGAGGAGCCTGACCTATGCAGGGAGGGCAGGAAAGGTTCCCCTGCCCTGTAAGATTGGAAAGATCTGCAGAAGTTAATTAGGTGATGAGAGCAAGCGGTTTCCAGATAGAGAGGACGCTTGGGGCCAAGGCCCTGAGGCCTGGAGGGAGGACGGCAACTTCTCAGGGCTGAGGGATGCCTGGTATGGAGGAGACAGCTGAGGAGGTCACAGAATCAGTAGAAGCCAGGTCTTGCAAGGAACACTTGTAAGTCCTTACTGCCTTACTTGCAAGTCTATTGAAGGAGTAATAGGAAGTCTTTAAAAGGAATAGGGAGCTGCTGTGGCCATCACTTCATGCCTAAATAATTTCAGCATAAATATCTTTAGCCGAAGCTCAATGTTTGTGGTTCTTTGTTTTTAAAGTACAATTTATATACGACAAAATGCATGCGTCTTAAGCGTACCGTGAGTTTGGGCAGCTGCGTAAATCGGTGTATCCCTGCTCCTTGTCAAAATATGGAATGCATCACCCCAGAAAGTCCTTAAAGCCCCTTCCCAGGTAATCCCTGTATTTAACCATCCCAGAGACCTTTTTTATTGAGTTCCCTGGCCCCACGGATGAGTTTTACCTGTTCTATAACATCACACAAATGGAATCATACAGAATGTGCTGTTTCGTGTATTGTCAGAGCCCTCACTCTGAGGGTGAAATGTTTTGATGCACCCTGAAAAAAGCACACAGCAACGAGAACACATTCATATCCCACTGCAGGGTGTAATTATCTGAAGCCCATTTGGATGGATTCAAATGGGGCTTGAGGTTGGGGCTCTTGTCCATGCCCTACCTCTAATGATTTGCTTTTGCCTGGAGTATATCGATTGCAGGCAAGGTGTCCTCAGGGACCACCTCAGACATTAGAATGACGACCAGTGTGTCCTTGCAATGGTGGTGGTCTCATCTGAAATCTCCGCAAGGTTCTCTGCAAGAGGTTCCGGTTTCCAAAAAGCTGTCTTGAGAACACCAGAGAGGATCTTCATGCATTTTACATCCAGATCTCTCTACTCTGATACTGGGGCCTAATCTTGGCATTCTATAATGACTGCTTTGGAACCCTACAAGTTAGTGGGTTTTTGGTTAGTTCCATGGCCCACTATCGCAAGGGCCCCCTGCTTGGGGTAAATGGACAGGGCATTTCTCTTAACATCTAGTGTGCCTTAGACACAACTTATTTCTTTGGTAGTATTAGGGTATTGTGGAGGCCCTTGGCCTTGTTAGGAATCCCCACTGAACTGAGACAGCCTCACTGTTTCCAAAGAACCCAGACATCATTGTCACCTCAAGGCATATCTACTATCTGTATATTAACTCTTTTCTCTAGCTGGTTGGCAGGTTCTGGTGAGGGCAATTAATTCTGCCATCTGTGCTGTGAAGAATAGTATTTGAAGAATGATTCTGAGATCTCTATGGCATATCCTGATCACTTACCGTTTCTGTCTGTAGATATGATCCATCTACAAGTATCAGGGCCAAGTGTGGACTGTCCAAAGGTATTTCTAGTAAGTCTGCAACGGGGTGTGAATGGTTCTTGTACAAATGCCCAGGAAAATGCACTTTCCCTACTTCTGAGATGGAAGGAACATAGCAGGATTCAAAGGCTTACAGTGCTGACTAGAAATATATATAGGAGAAAGTAACAATATTTCAGAGGATGTAAGCTGGCTCAACTAGGAATGTTGTGCATTTCACTAAGTAACAAAGGTTGTACAGCTTGGGGGACCATTAAGTTCAGGAAAGATTCTAAAACTTATGGTAAATTAGACTGACCAAGGATAGAGGATGGTTGAAGAGCTAGCTCTAGTCACCAAAATGTGAACTCGTGCTCGTGTTCCCAGGAGAGGGGGGGCTCTGTCACCAAGGATTTAGTCTGGTCATAAAGGAGAAGCAATTTCAGGGAAGCTGGGAACTCTGGTCTACAATGCCTTGTGAGACCTAGCATAATTTTTAAGCAGGGAGTCTTGGGAAGCTCTGATGGCCTGTAGTCAGTCAATCAGAGATAAGTGACTTGCCTGAGACAACTCATGCCCCAGATAATAAAATTTTGCTGGAGAGAATTACAATTTTTTTGTCCTTTTGTGCCAAAAGTCAGAAAGTAGATAGAATTTATTTCACACTTTTCTAATCTTTAGAGCTTAGTAAAATCTCATCCTACAGCCCAACTTTGAGGTCCTAATTAAGAGCTTGTGAAAGGTAAGGACAGGGAATCTCTGAGTCATAATAATGCATGTATACCGTGGGTTCTTCCAAGGACAGGTAAACATATTAATTTGAATTTAAGAGAACAAGTTCTGAAGAAGACAGAATGTAGAACCCTACCCAGCTGTGGGTAGGGTTAGCATAAGAATAGTATTTGGAATTGGCACCACAAAATATGGGGTATAATTTTATTAATGATGGGCCTGAGGTGGTGGCTACATCTGTACACCCATTTACTGAGTTACTCAATGAGCAGGATAGGAGTGTTTTAAGGACCAGTACAGGGTGAATTGAGTCATTTGTCCATTATTCCTTTTAGCATGGGCCTTAATTCTTCCTTTTCTTCAGGTTTTAAGGGTACTATGAAGGCCTGAGTAAAAATTGGGATGGGTCAGTTTAAACCTTGATGTTCTCAACCCCAGTAATCCAGAAAATGGTGGTAAATTGTTGGCTCATTAGGAGTCTGGTACCTCACAGAAATCCTCAAGTTGTGTCAGCTTTATGTATTTGTATCCAAATTGGCTATGATCTGATTATGAATAGGTACAATCTCAGGAATTTCATGAAGAGACCCTTCTTGTTTTCCATAGTGGCCTCACCAATTCATATCCCCTGCCCCCAGTAGTGCAGGAGGGTTCCCTTTTCTCCACATCCTCACCAACACTTGTTATTGCTTGTCTTTTTGAGTCTAGCCATTTTGACAGGTGATATCTCAGAGTGGGTTTGATTTGCATTTCCCTAATGATGACTGATGTTGAGCATGTTTTCATGTATCTGTTACCATCTGCGTGTCTTCTTTAGAAAAATGCCCTCTGCCTATTTTTTAATCAGATTGTGTGTGTGTGTGTGTGTGTGTGTGCGTGCGCGCGCGTGTGTGTGTCTGAGTGTGTTTAATTGCTTTAGTTACTAGGAAATCTTAACCTGTCACTTCCATTTGTATAAAAACTCTTTCTCCTCATGGAGTTTAAGCTAATGTGGTATCACCAGGGAAGAATGTTTTCAGTGAAAAGATCAAGAGTCGCAGCAGCTAGGACTTGGAGGATGTCAGGGCTGTTGGAAAAATCCACCACTTAAGTTGTTTTTCTTTCTTTCTTTCTTTTTCTTTTTTCTTTTTTTTTTTACTGATTCCAAAGGAGAGTGATGAACCTACTTGCAGTGTTATTATTAAAAGTGTAGTGCCCAAATTGTAAGAAGATAGTGAGTGAGGCCCAGAATAGCTCATGATAATTCTTGTGAGTTCTAGGGAAAGAATTAGAAGGTGGGTGCTACCTTCTCCCTTTAACTGTCTCATTATCTATAAGATTGTTCCTTGCCAAAGGGGGGAACATTGGTTTTCCAGCATCCCTTTTGTTCGTAGTAGCAGCAAATATCCTTATCAATGGGCATTTTGGGGAGGGCATATGGAATATTTGGGACCATCCCATTGTTTAATTTAAAAAGCCATTTATTTGTTTATGGTCTAACTCTGTTTTTGTTCTACAACCTTCTCAAAATGTTTGGGCAGATGCTATAGATCTATTAGAGGAGTCATTTCCTATCCTAGACTTCAAATACCAAATTCCTGATTTCTGGCTTAAGGCTGTTCATAAAAAAATGAAGATAATGTGGTAAAAGTATCTATTGATCTACCCCACATTATTGTCTGAAGGTGATTTCTAAAATACTCATTGAATTTACTTTTTCAAAAAAAGTTGACTTAAAACAGGTATTGTTTTTGATAAGGGTTGTATCACATTTTATGCTTTTTTTTTTAACATTTTATGTTTTCTTTAGTTACTGTTCTGTTTGATGGACTTCAGGAATACATAGTGGGTTTTTTTGTTTGTTTGTTTTGTTTGTTTTTTAAGTTTATTTATTATTTAAGAGAGAAAGAGAGGGTGGGGGAGGGGCAGAGAGAAGGAGACAGTGAATCTCAAGCAGTCTCCGAGTTGTCAGCACAGAACCTGATGCAGGGCTTGATCTCGTGAACCATGAGATCATGACCTGAGCCAAAATCGAGGGTCACATGCGTGATTGACCGAGCCATCAAAGCACTCCAGGAATACATACTTTCCTATGTTCTTCCTTCCTTTTTCTCTTTCTTTCTTTCTTTCTTTTGTCATTTTCCTCCTCCTCCTCTTCATTGTTGTTCTTCTTTCCCTCATCCATTTATTTATTTATTTATTTATTTATTTATTTATTTATTTTTTAAGCTCCATGCCCAATGTGGGGCTTAAACTCTGACCTTGAAATTAAGAGTCACCTGCTCAACCTACTGAGCCAGCCAGGAGCCCCCCATGTTCTCCTGACACTTTCGAGCAAGGATTGAGCATCCGAAGGACCTATTAATACTTGTGCTATTTCATGTAGGTGAGGGAGGCTGAGCTCACAGCTTCCCTGTACTATCTTAAATTATAAAGTTCTTCATATTAGTCATAAAAGGCTGACCATTGAATATTAAGTTAAGCAATTAACTAAATTTGCTGAACCACCTTTTGCCCCTTTGTTTTAAGGTGCTCCTCAGATGAACAATTTTGGTCATTCCTCAAAGTGGTCACTTGGTAAATTATGTCATTTTGTAACATACAAGCATTTGGTTTAAAATTAGAATATACAAGGGCATCTGGCTGGCTCAGTTGGCATAGCATGTGACTCTTGATCCTGGGGTTATGAGTTTAAGTCTCACCTTGGGCTTAGAGCTTAAAAATAAATAAATTTTAAAAATTAAAATAAATAAAATGAAATAAATGTTTAGCCTTCCAGGGGTATGGGCTTGGACTGAGATGACCCCATGTGAATTTATTATCATTAGTCAGATGTTGCTTGTGTACCTAACCTCAGCCCCCAGCCAGAGGTTGGCTGTCTCTGACCATAGACCTAACAACTGCAGCCCCTGGTGATTCAAGTTTTGGAGACTTTTTTTTCTCTTAAACCAATTCTTAGGGATATATGGATAGGTTGAAGGAATAATAGAGTTCATAAGCTTTTTAGATGGTTACCCAAGGCAAATTTCATTTGCCTGAGGAACACAGCAGGGCAAAACTTTAAACATGTCAGTCTTAATGACATGGACCTATTTGGATTCTGCTAACCCACCATTCTTTGTTCTTTTCCCTGTTTTAACCAACGACATATTGTAAGATAGGAAAAAAGATAAGTTTAGATGAAGAACGTTGTTTCACAAAGAATTTTTAGAAATCTAGGTCTAATCCAAAAAACAGATTTTAATGAATGAGATCTAATTTTCCCAAGAAAATTAAGAATATCAATGGAATTGGAGCTCAGATGCAGTGTGTGACTCACCTCTCTATTTTGGGCCAGAAACCTCAAATGGAAGAGATGCAAGGGGACTCACAAAATACCCAAATTAAGGGTCCTGGTTCATGGGAGGAGGTCATAGCTGAGTCCCTATTAGACTTCCAAATTGTGGAAAGCCTCCTTAAACAAAGCAACTTGTGAGAATACCCCACATACAATCCTGAAATGGCTTCTTATTATGGAAAGTTAGTGTACCAATGTTATTCTTATAGTTTGGGTTTGGAAGTTTCTAGGACGGGATATCAGAATAGAATGACTCTTTGGGGGGCACCTGGGTGGCTCAGTCGGTTGAGCGGCCGACTTCAGCTCAGGTCATGATCTCGCGGTCAGTGAGTTCGAGCCCCGCGTCGGGCTCTGTGCCGACAGCTCAGAGCCTGGAGCCTGTTTCGGATTCTGTGTCTCCCTCTCTCTGACCCTCCCCCGTTCATGCTCTGTCTCTGTCTCAAAAATAAACGTTTAAAAAAAAATTAAAAAAAAAAAAAAGAATGACTCTTTGGTTAGTTTCTCAAGGCAATGGTTGATGTAAGTTCTGATTGAAGAAAGAAGTGATACTCAAAGTGCAAAACATTGCATAGTTGTAGCTAACTGATAAGGTTGTTGTTCTGGTTCTGTCTTACACAAATGATGGGGCTTATAGTTCACAATTATGGCAAAGTTATAAGTAGAAAAAATTTCATAGACATAATGCTTTTAAAAATGCTTTTAATATTTAAGTAGGATAGAATACAAACAAAATAAGAATTCAGATAAAAATCCAGAAAAAGAAAAAAAAAAAAGAAGAAGAAGAAAGAAAAGGAATCCAGAAAAGGGCAACTGGGTGGCTCAGTTGGTTGTGTCTGACTCTTGGTTTTGGCTCAGATCATGATCTCACAGATTTGTGGTTTCGAGCCCCAAATTGGGCTCTGCACTGGCAACATGGAACCTGCTTGAGATTCTCTCCCTCTCTCTCTCTCTCTCTCTCTCTCTCTCTCTCTCTCTTTCTCTCTCTCTTTCTCTCTCTCTTTCTCTCTCTCTTTCTCTCTCTCTTTCTCTCTTTCTCTCTTTCTCTCTCTCTTTCTCTCTCTCTTTCTCTCTCTCTCTTTCTCTCTCTCTCTCTCTCTTTCTCTCTCTCTCTCTCTCTCTCTCTCTTCTCTCTCTCTCTCTCTCTCCTTCTCTGCTTCTCCCCACTTGCACTCAAAATAAATAAATAAACTTAAAAAAAAAATCCAGGAAAATTATACACTTAATGGAATCAGGAGGAAAGAGTTTATAAAAAATAAAAACCAAACTTGATAGATTTAAAAACTAAAGATAATGGAATTGATAAATAAAACCAAGAACTGCTTCTTTGGAAAGATCATTAGAATAGACAAACTTCTGGCAAGTATGACCAAAGTGGGGGAAAGAGAAAGTAAAATATACAGCAATGGGAATGAGAAAGAAAACATAGTCAATGATAAAGATAAGGTTAAAATAAATATTAGAGAAGTCTACATAAGCTTTTATGTCCCATAAAGACATATAAATGCAAATAAAATGAGACATGAACATATAGCAATATATTAAAAACATTATCATGAAGGATTCTCTTTTTGCCCGTTAAGGATTAACTGCCAAAGGAATTGCCCTCCTACTGTATGTTAACAATAGAAAATAGAGCAAAGTATATGAATCAATTGTTTTGAGTTGTTGGGCAACAGGCAGTATGGGACTATGAGAGGTAAGAGAAGGGAAATTAATGAAATGAATGTTAAGATGCTTGAACTTACTATCCTACTGAGACAGTTTCCATGATGTAGAAGAGGAAAGGGACCCCAAATCAGGAAGGGGACCCACAAACCTAGCCTAGTTGTCTTACTGAGTTGAAGATAGACAGATCAGCAAGGTGGATATTATTTGTGGGGCAGCATACAGCACAGAAAGAGAAGTAGGGATCTATAAAGGAGTCCCCATTGGTCTTTAGCTGAGCACTGACCTGTATATGTATGAGAGGAAACTACCTAAGGCCAGAGAAGGAACCACTAGAGAGCAGTAGGCCAGACCATTCCAGAATCACACAGAGTTAAGAATACTTTGCATTCCATAGCACAGAAGGCATTAAGCTGAGTCCTCAGAAGAATGTCATCTTAATAATGGGGAAAAGTTAACCCTAAATTAAAGGCTACTCTAGACCTGCACTAACAAAGCTTAAAAGGAAGTATCAAATTTATTCTAATTAATTAACAGATTGCCAGAACAAAGCTCAGCAATCTCAGCAATGGGATACAACAATATCCAGCACTAAAGAACATAACATTTACAGTGTCTGGTATCGAATAAAAAATTAATAGACATGCAGAGAAGCAGGAAATATGACCCATAACCAAAATAAAAATCAATCCTCAGAAAACAGACCTAGGAATGACAGCAATAATGGAATTGGCAAATAAATACGTTAAAAAGCTATTATAGATATCCTTGATGTGTTTAGGAAAGTAGAGACAAACGTGAACATTAGGGAAGAGAAATGGAAGATATATATAAGTCACAGAAGGAATTTCTAGGGATGAATGATACACTTTCTGAAGTGAAAACACACTGGGTGGGATTAATAGTCAATTAGATACTACAGTAGAATGCAATTAAGAACATTCCAAAGAAGGACTGAAAAACATGGAACAGGGTATCAGAGAGCTGTGGGAGAATGTGAAGTGGTCTAATATAAGTGTAATTGGAGTCTTAGAAAACCATGTAAGGCCACATCATAATTAAATTGCTTAAAACTAGAGATAAAAAGGGGGCACCTGGGTGGCTCAGTTGGTTAAGCATCCAACTTTGGGTCAGGTCATAATCTCACAGTTTGTGAGTTCAAGCCCTGCATCTGTCAGCACAGAGCGTACTTCAGATTCTCTGTCTCCCTCTCTCTCTGCCCCTCCCTGACTCATTCATGCTCTCTCTCTCAAAAAATAAACATTAAAAAAAATACTAAGGATAAAAAATACTTATAGTTATCAGAAGGAAAAGCAATATTACTTTAAAGTGAACAAAGATAAGAATGATAGTAGACTTTCCATCGGAATCTATGCCAACTGGAAAAACAATGTTGGACTATCTTAAAAATACTGAAAGTAAAAACTATCAACCTGAGTTCTATGCCCAGCAAAAATATCTTTCAAAAAATGTAGGTGAAATACTTTTTCAGACCAACAAAAGCAGACATGATTTATAATCAACTGACCTGCATTCTAAGAAATGTTAAAGCTCTTGAAGTGGAAGGAAAATGAAGGGAGATTTGAGCCCAAACATATCAATAATTTTATTAAATGTACATAGTTGAAAGACCTCAATTAAAAGGCAGAGGTTATTAGGTTGGATTTAAAAATAACAACAAGGGGTGCCTTTGTGGCTCAGTCAGTTAAACATCTGACTTCAGCTCAGATCATGATCTCCTGGTTTGTGACTTCGAGCCCCACATCGGGCTCTCTGTTCCAACTCTGAGCCTGGAGCCTGCTTCGGATTCTATGTCTTCCTCTCTCTCTGCCCTCTTGTCTCTCTCTCTCTCTCAAAAATAAGCAAACATTAAAAATTGTAAAAACATAAAATATCTTTATTAAACACAACAACAATAAGACAAAACCCAACCATATGTTGTCCAACCTACTGTCAAGAACTGTGAAAGGTCTGAGCTTTCACTTTACTTGCAAGTTACCAGAGTAGTCTGCCACAGTTTCATGGTTGCTGGTCAAAGACACCAGAATCCTGAATCAGAGATGAGGGTGGTTTATTATTCATAGCACAGTAATAGCCAGACTGTCAATATTTTTGCACCAGTTCTCCAAGTCCCAATTCCATAGGGCAAAGCAAAGAGAGTCAGATGACCCCATGCACTCAGTGTGCTCCATTACAGGAGTAGAGGGGATTGGCTTCTTATAAAATGTGCAGTGAGCGTGCCTGCCCTTTGCTCTGTCTTCCAGACAGCAGGCAAATCTGCTCTTTGCTCTGGAGAGGCATACTAACACTATCTTCCAAGACTGCTTCCCATCCAAACATAATTGAAAACATAGTTCAGAGAGGGTAGTCTGCTTAACTCTCAAGATGTGCAGAGAGACTACATGGAGAAATGTCTCTTGACACCCACTTTTCGAGAGTTTGCTGCTTCAAAGTGTCATGTGAGGTCTTCTCTGGTCTCCAGAGAGGAAATAATCTGAAAGAAAGAGGAAATACGAATACTTACGTAGGTGCCATCTTCCTAGAATCTACTGAATTTTTTCAAATGTCTTTTAAGAATTTTGCAACCTTTCTATAAAGTAGGTAAGGAGAAGTAAATGTCTATTTTCACAATTTATGAATTCCATCAATTTTCTTCTTATTAACAATTAGTCACTGCCTTCCTTCCTGTGCTTGTGTTCTCTTTTTAAGAAGATTTTTAACTAGAAAAAAAAATCTTTTAATTTTTAAAAAAAATGCAGTCTTTTTTAAACATTTATTTTTATTTATTTATTTTGAGAGTGAGAGACAGTACAAGCGGGAGGGGCAGAGAGAGAGGGAGAGAGAATCCCAAGCAGGCTCTGCACTGTTCGTGCAGTGCAGTGCACTGTTCGTGCACTGTTCGTGCAGAGCCTGATGCGGGGCTTGAACTTAACTGAGCCACCCAGGTGCCCTAAAAAAATATCTTTTAATCTTTAATGAGGAAAATTTTTATAATGCCTACAACTCTGAATATGATTAGTTCTCCCCTCCCTACTTCCAGTACCTCTAATACTCTGTTTTTGGAAATACTCTACTACTGGATATACTCTGTTAATTTGGTCTTAGTTTGTCTTTTATCTTGGGAATTCAAGATGTGAATTTTTTCTTAGAGAAAGGATATTAAAAAAACCCCAGCAGTTGTAAACCATTTCTCTGGTTTTCATTACTTTATGGAGTTTCAATGATTTGTAATATATACAGTAGGTTATTCCTATGTACAAAATTTTTACTTGAAGAGCAGTATGCTCCCCTCCCCCTCATCTCCAGCACCTCAATAGGAAGCTGTCTTTGTTTAAAATTCTGTCAGTCCAGGGGCGCCTGGGGGGTTCAATCAGTTAAGCATCTGACTCTTGATTTCAGCTCAGGTCATGATCTCACTGTTTGTGAGCTCAAGCTCTGCATCAGGCTCTGCATTGACAGTGTGGAGCTTGCTTGCAATTGTCTGTCTGTCTCCCTCCCTCCCTCCCTCCCAAATAAATAAATAAATAAACCTTAAAAAATAAATAAATAAAATTCTATCAGTCTGGGACCAATCAAGACAGAGAAAGCTTGGAGTGATTTGAACAGGGAAAGCCTAATATATTGGGGTACCTGGCTGGCTCAGTCCATAGAGCATGTGACTCTTGATCTCAGGGTTGTGAGTCCAAGTGTCACATTATGCATAGAGTTTACTTTAAAAAAACAAAACAAAACAAACAGATTATCTATAACGGGATTGGAGTGACCAGCGAATGGTGAGAAGAGAACTCTAAAGAACGTAGGCATAGCAGGTTTATAATAGTAAACATAATATTATATAATACAATATCTATTAGCCACCCCACAGCCTATGAGCGGAGGTGTGGATCTTGTTGGCAAAGTGGTTACTGAATGCCAGATGAGTTGCTATGGCGCCACACTGGTGGAACTTGCTGGAAATCAGCCCCTACTGTGCTGGGGCGAAGATGTCTCCCTGGAGGCATTCTGCCCCAAAACCACATGAGGGGGCTGCTGAAGAAGCTGCTGGCCACGGAATGTTGCTGGCTGTGAGCCAAAACATCCACCCAGGTTTACCAACTTGTCGTCTGGGGCTCTGTCACAAAGCATACTGCTCTGTGGTCTGGCCTCAGAAATCAGAGACTCCAAAGTGTGGATGGGCACTGCGTGTACCCACGGGATTCGTAGGGCGGTGTGAGTACCGAATCACACTAGCGTTGAGGCGCAGGAGGAGATGGGGAAGCTGTGGGCTGGGCACTGCCGCAGTGGAGCCTCCCTCCTCCGGGATGCAGCAAACTTCCTTCCTCCTGTAATGTCTCTCCAGCGCCCTCTTCTGACACAACTTCAGTGTCAGCTATCTCAAGGGCTCGGATCATTTTCCTATAGCACTCAAATGGGGTGAATTTGGGGCCGAGAGGAAATAAGGCAAAGACTGGCATAAAGTCTCACAGGTAAACGAATCTAGTCCTTTTACTGCTGCAAATCTAGCCTTAGTTTCCTTGTGTTTAAAATGGTGGTATTGGGGTGCTATAAATGTGAGGTTCCTTCTCCCTTCCATTCTGTCCTCTTACTACTTGAGCTGTGCTGTCTCATGAATGTCTGGGATTAGTTCAGCAGAGAAGACTCTAAGGAGGCAGGAACGAAGAGCTCAAGTGTGGGGCCGGCTACTTCTGTCCCTTCTCCAAGTCTGCTCACCAGCTGGTCCTCCAACCTGGAAGGAGCCTTTTGTCTTAGCTGGGTGTTTGTACATCTGGAGAGCCCTACCTTTTCTTTCCAAACGCGGTCCCAGAGGGCTTCCCTGCCAGTTAAGAGACTGGTGACACCTCATTCCTCACCTGGAATATCTCCCTCAACTCCGTGAGTCGCAGTCCTGCGCCTTTGGAAGCATTAAATGCCACCATTTCCATGAAACTTTCCAGTGCAAAGTGGACACTCTGATTACTTACAGTATTTTGAATTTACTTCACTTGGGGGCACAATAGCTTTGAACCCTACTTGCTTATGTCTCTATCTTCTGGGTAGACTCTGAGTACATGCAGAGTGACTTGTTAAATATTTGTTTTGTGACTCAGCAAAGGAATGCATTACCCTGGCCCTCGTCATTTTCTTCTCTTCCATTTTCCTCCACCCCTTCCCCTTTCCTCCTCTCAGTCAAAAATGCTCCTGCTCTATCTTCTGCATAGTTACAGGCTTGAAGCCAATCTCCCCAGCGAGACAGAAATGCCCTTTTCACTCTTGTGTCACAGTATGCCGATTTCTTTTCTCTTTCTTTTTTTCAAGTTTATTTATTTTGAGAGAGAGAGTGTGAGCAAAGGAAGGGCAGAGAGAGAGGACGAGAGAGAATCCCAGGCAGGCTCCAGACTGTCAGCGCAGAGCCTGACTTGCAGCTCAAACCCACAAACTGTGAAACCATGACCTGAGCCAAAATCATGAGTCCAATGCTTAACTGACTGAGCCATCCTGATGCCCCACAGTATGCCATTTTCTTTTTTTTTTTAATTTAAAAAAAAATTTTTTTTTTAACGTTTATTTATTTTTGAGAGAGAGAGACAAAGCATGAATGGGGGAGGGGCAGAGAGAGAGGGAGACACAGAATCGGAAGCAGCCTCCAGGCTCCGAGCTGTCAGCCCAGAGCCCTACGTGGGGCTCGAACTCACGGACGTCGAGATCGTGACCTGAGCTGAAGTCAGACGCTTAACCGACTGAGCCACCCAGGCGCCCCTTAATTTTTTTTTTTTTAACGTTTTATTATTTTTGAGACAGAGAGAGACAGAGCATGAACGGGGGAGGGTCAGAGAGAGAGAGGGAGACACAGAATCTGAAATAGACTCCAGGCTCTGAGCTGTCAGCACAGAGCCTGACGCGGGGCTCGAACTCACGGACCGCGAGATCATGACCTGAGCCGAAGTCGGATGCCCAACCGACTGAGCCACCCAGGCGCCCCAAGTATGCCATTTTCTTAAGAGCCACCCTTATACACCGACCTCTCAGAAGCAGAAACAGAAGAGAGCTTCAAGTCACCGTCACACACAGAATGCCCACACAGTGACTGAGGACGTCTTTGCCTAGCAATCTGTGCCTGATCACTAGTGTGATTCGGTACACCGCCCTCGTGGGTACACGCAGTGCCCATCCACACTTTGGAGCCTCTGATTTCTGAGGCCAGACCACAGAGCAGTATGCTTTGTGACTATAGAGCCCCAGACTACAAGCTGGTAAACCTTGGTGGATGTTTTGGCTCATTGCCCACTGATTTTGAGCCTTGGGGGCTCCCAGAAGACCAAGGGAGCAGTGAAGGAGGGTAAGCAGAGGCTGATATGCCATTTGACATCACAGATTCTGACAATAGAACAGAGCATTAAAGGGAGTCATTGTGTTGGTGGGCACTGGACACGAGAACTCCAAAGGGTAGATGAATTCAGGGGTCACATTCTAGACTGTAAGGTCACTTACCCAGTGACTGGAGTTTTGCTTCATCCTAAGACAGTAAACAGATTCAGCATGAGTGGCTTTTATTTCTCAAACGGTCTTGTCAGCCCCTCTGAGCTGCCCCCAGGGCTTCCATAGTCCTGGGTCAAGTGGAGTATAATGACCGAAATACGTCATTTCTACCTTGTCCACCAATTACTCAATTACTGCTTAACCTGTGTGGCCCGCCGGGCTGTGGGTGCAGGAAGGATGGACTGGGTCTTACCTGTTTCCTGACCCTAAGGTATTGGCACCTTTTACACTGTGTACACCTTAAAATGCATACACGTTGAAATGAAATCAGTCACATCTAGGGCATTTAGAAAAGGATGGATTCAGAGACAGCACTTACTTTTTAGGTCGTGTCATTTTCCCTATCTGTGTTTTGTTTTTAAATTCCTCTTGGGTTGTTTAGACCAAACCGAGTCTGTTGGAGCTTCCCTCTACTGGAGAAACCTCTGGCTGCAGTGTGCGTCCACCTGAGTGTGGGTGCTGAGGTGTTTCTTCGAAAAAGGCAGGGGGTGGGGGGGAAATATGGCCAACTTTGGGGAATAAAAATAAGGGATCAGATTTTGAAAAGTGAACATGCAGAATGATCCTGAGTGTGCTCTGAAGCAACAGCAAATAGTTACAGGAGCGACTCCCCCTTCTGGTGGGCATCACCACAGTGTTAACTTAGGGTTTGGGGCCCCCTATTGGGGGAACCATCATGCCTTTTCTGTACCAGGCTTGTGTGTGTGTGTGCATTTCTGATGATAAAGGTAGTTCACTGTCATTCTAGGATATTTACAAAGATTAGAGAAGAATTGAAGAAAGAAGTTACCTATAATCTCATTAGCTCTTTTAAAATGTCTCTTATGTTAGGAAAGATAAAAAAAATTACACTAGTTTATAGTGGTGCATTATAGTGTTTGCTTTCAGAGAGTCTTTCCTAAGGCAGATAATCTGAAATACAGAAATTTGTAAGCACAAAATTATTTTGGTGCTATTTATATTATTGAAAAATTAGAAATAGGTCAATGGGATATTATGCAGGCTATTAAACCTGTGTAAGCTGTCTTTTACTAACGTGAGAAAATGCTTATTTAAAATAAGAAAAATGGGGGGCGCCTGGGTGGCTCAGTCGGCTGGGTGTCCAACTTCAGCTCAGGTCATGATCTCGCGGTCCGTGAGTTCGAGCCCCACGTCAGGCTCTGGGCTGACAGCTCGGAGCCTGGAGCCTGTTTCGGATTCTGTGTCTCCCTCTCTCTCTGACCCTCCCCCGTTCATGCTCTGTCTCTCTCTGTCTCAAAAATAAATAAACGTTAAAAAAAAATTTAAATAAGAAAAATGGGATATAGAAGTTTGCTGTACTATAGACCCAGTTTTGTTTTTAAAACGTATATGATGACTACAAGAAAACATATTTTAAAAAGTGGTGTCTCAGGTTGATTAACAGTACCACCCTCTTTCCATTCTTTTTCTTTTATAAATACAATTTACTGTATACATTTGGAGAAAACAGAAAACCTATAGTGAAGAAAAAAAATTGTCCCTTATTTCTCCCTATGGAGAAACTACTGTTACTATTCTGGGCTCTTTCCAGAATTTTAATGTCAAATATTTATTTATATTCAAGCTTGCTAGTTTCTAGAAATTCAAAAGCTTTTTGCATCTGTTTCTTCCTTGGATAAAATTTAGATAATTTTGGTAAATTAAAAAATCCCATTGGGGGGGCTCAGTTGGTTGAGCATCCAACTCTTGATTTCAGCTCAGGTCATGGTCTCACGGTTCGTGGGATCGTGTCCCGTGTTGGGTTTTACATTGACTGCACGGAGCCTGCTTGGGATTCTTTCTCTCTGTCTGCCTCTCCCCTGCTCACTCTCTCTGCCTCAAAATAAATAAAATAAACTTAAAAAAAAAAACCCACTGAAATATGAGTTGAAATGAAGCCCATAAATTAGTTGTGAAAAACCAACATTCTTATGTCCTCCTACTTAAATCTTCTTTTATGTTCCTTAGTAAAGTGAACTTACACATTTTTCATAAGTTTTTCCTTAGGAACTTGATAATTTAAAAAATCTGGTATTGTGAATGGGAATTTTGTATCTGATATATTCTTACTTACTAGTGGTATTAACGATTGCTTACAAATTTCATATGTGTTTACCATTCTGAGCTGTCTTATGAATTCTTATAAGTTTCTATTGATTTTGTGGGATTTTCTAGATAAACAATTAGTGATCTGTATACAATGGCGATTTTGTTACGTCTTTTCAGTAATTATGCAGCTCTCACACTCCTTGCCCATGAACTCCCACTTCCCAAAGCTGGAGCAGAATTTCTGGGGTGGCTTCTCATGCCTCCCTGATTCTGGTTAACACCCCCAAATCTGTGCTAAGTGGCCCTGCTCTTTAACCATAGCTCTTTAGTGATCTCCTCCAAGGTAGTCCAACATTATTTTTCTCTCTGAGTACTTTTGAAATTGGGCAAAGAATTCAGAAATTGGGGCATTGCAACCGAATCACTGTAATGGCAGCTCGAGAGAGAGTGGGGGGAGGGAGGAGAGAGAGAGAGAGAGAGAGAGAGAGAGAGAGAGAGTGAGTCAAAGAACTCTTGCTGAGGTAGGCCCAGCTGTGGTTTCTTCCTTTTCTGAGTTTAAGTTGCTCAACTGCTTTATTCTTCTATTAAAGTTCTTTGCTGTTTCTTTTCTCTCTTTCTCTCTCTCCCTCTCTCCCTCTCTCTCTCTGTCTCTGTGTCTCTCTCTGTTAGCTGGAATTGGTTCCGATTGGTTGCCACCAAGACAAGCACTAGTGTTGAAAAATCAGCCCAAACCTGATGGTGGGTTTTCATGCAACTTATAACACGTTTCAATTTAAATATTCCTTTTCCTTGGAGCACAGAAGGTCCAGGGCACTGTTCCAGCTCCCACAGCAAGGCTTCCACAGCCCCAGGCTCCACATGGCTCCTCCTCTCCTCACTTGCTGCACTGACGCTTCTCCAGAGCCCCCACCCACCCAGATAGTGTAGCCTTCCTCAAGCTCCCACACATCTTGGGGCCCCAGGACTGGCCAGTGCAGATTTCCTGGACTGCCCCTTGACCTTTTTAATGTCTAATTGGCTCAGGCAAGGATCTACAAGCTTTATTCACAAGTGACATACTTAGGGTTGCCACAATTCAACATACACATACTTATTGGAATTCTATTGACAATTTTATGTGTCAATTATTCCTCAGTAAAGCTGGAAAAAATATATAATTGGGGGAAAAAAGCCTTAAAAACAAAAAGGGAATGTGCTTGCCAAGTCATTGGCCGCGTGCCTCTTGCCTGATGTCTTATTCATGTACTATAGCAATAATACCACGTCCAGCTCAGTGGCTGTGATCAAGAATTTAAGGTGGTTAAATCTTTAGTTGCTCTCCAGGCTGCATCACTAGAAGCCTGTCGGATTACAGGACCACCATCTTGCAATCTTCAGATCTTTTTAAAATAAAAAACAATTTTTTTTTTTTAATTTGAGGGAGAAAGAGCACATAAATAGGGGAGAGGGGCAGAGGGAAAGACAGAGGGAATCTTAAGCAGGCTCCACACACAACGCAGAGTCCGATGTGGGGCCTGATCTCATGCCCCTGGGATCATGACTCTGGGATCATGACCTGAGCTGAGATCAAGAGTCAGATGCTCAGGTCAGCTGGGTGTCTCAGCTGGTTAAGCGTCCGACTTCAGCTCAGGCATGATCTCCCAGTTTGTGGGTTCGAGCCCCATGTCAGGCTCTGTGCCTGCTTCAGATTTCATCTCCCTTTCTCTCTGCCCCTCCCCAGCTCATGCTCTCTCAAAAATGAATAACGTTTAAAAAAGAAGAAAAAAAGAGATGCTCAACCAACTGAGCTACCCAGGTGCTCCTCCTTCAGGTCTTTAATAGTGGTGTTTATCGCCACAATCCTTCCTCATCCCAAAGCAATATTGTTTTTGATTTGCCTTAATTGAGGGCAGTTTTGAAGTTTCCACTTGGCTTTCTCCATTGGCCAGTGACCCAATATGGGGATTATTCCAACTACCAACTGTAGAAATTCCTATTGTACACTTGGGTGCTGGAGAAACACCCACTGAGTGGGCCCATGGAACCAATGGGCTTGTTGTGAGTGGAACTTCAAGTAGGACTCAGTTGATTAGTTGGCCTCTTTGGGGCTCCCGCCAACAGGGATTCAGGATGATGTTTGTTTTTATGTGTCTGTGTCAACTCAGATCCTGTGTCAGTAATCCTCCAGTGTCTTTTTGTGCCCCTTCTACTAGTGTATAGTCACCTGCAGCTCCTTTAGAGAACGACGGGGGAATTGTCACATATATGTACTTGCCATAGTATTTCAGAGTTCTTAAGGACTTGGCCGTTTCTTCAGCCAATGTGTTTGGATTTCGAAGTTAGTTCAGGTCTGAGAACGGAACAAGGGACCATGAAATTTTATTGAAGAGACTGCATTCAGGCTACTGCTCCTCCATTCTTTCCTTTGAGATTATAGATGTTTAGCTCTTGACAGGGAAGAGTGGGCTGCCTGTGCAAGCCCAGAAGGTTCACGTGGCTTTGAAATCAGCAGCAACCATCTGCGTATCTCTACCCACGTTTCAGGGTCCCAGGTTTTCCCAACCAGGGCCCGGTCTGTTGCATAACAAACCTGCCTTAGCTTAAATCTTTGAATGATGTATTCTTTAGTCTGACACTCAGCTGTCTGCTCCTCCACTGCAGGAGAGAAGAACCTCCTTGGGTGCTGCCACAGAGGCCCTGTGGTCTCATAGTTAGTGTTAATTACTTCTTAACAGCCCTCAGCCTCATTGTCACTCTGCAGAGCATCAACCCAAGGTGGCAGTAATCAGCCTTCTCCTATCTTTGCAGGCGTTCTCCTGCCTCACATCTTTCAAATGTCCTGCATCATCCTACCTGCTATAGAGTTCCCTTTCACATTTTCCTAGGCCCCTGCCAGTAAAATCTTATGGAACTGAGCCATCACCTTGTGCCAAGGACTATCTATGCGATACTTACTGACCAAGATGACACCCTCCTCTACTGGCCTGGAGTGAGCCAGGCCCAAATTCCCATCTTACTATCTGCTTTCTTGGTTCATTTGTGTTGGTCTGGACACCTCCCCCGCCCTCCACCGGCAAGAATCGGTTGCCAAGATGGGATTAGATGTGGCAACATGCTTGTGAGGGGAAGTAGGGGGGAGTCCAGGGCAGGCTAGAAGAGCTACCTGACTGGGAAGGAAGGTTAGGTGAAAGCCTTGGAGTGCAATGCCGTTCTAATAAAGTTTGGCAAGACTGATGTAGAGTCCTCGAGGCAAAGCTGCTCATTGGAGCAGTCCCAGCTCCCAAGAGTGGGCCTATCTTATTCCTGCTGCACTCCACCATTGGCTGGGAGTTGTCTTTGGGAAGTATGCAGCCAGTTGGGCCCTCAGGTCACCACATTGCCCTGGATGACTGAGGGCTGTTGCGGTCTCTTTCACATCAGTGTGTCCTTCAAAGTATGGTGATCCTTGGCTATGTACTCATGTTTTAATGGGAGGCACTAAAAAATGTTTGGAAGCTCAGAGTTTGTGGGCAGGGTTGTCAACTGTGGTCTTCATTATAAGGGGACACTGGATTTTTCATGGGGAAACCACATATGTTAGTACCTGTAGGTTTTTCCTTTGTGGCTGCCAGATTCCCTTGTGAAGACACACAAGCAACCAGGCTGGAGAGAGTGTTGAAGCTAATTTGGTGAAGAGGGATTAACATTCTAACTGTAGATCTCACTTAATATTGTTTTCCTTATAATACCATCCCCCTGACCCTTCTGTTAAACTTTTCTGCAGAATATAACTTCATTCTTCTGTCCAGGTTGGGGAGGTTGTTTGCTTGAAGCAGAGAAGCACATCTGCCAGCTTCTCATGCCCACATCCAGAGGCACCTGCTAATTCCTGAGCCTCTGAGTTTTGTGGTGAAACTTTGCTTGCTTTTTGGCATTACTCATGGCTAGCTTAGCATTCAGCTTTCTTAGGTCTACAGAATGAGTTGTCACTCTTGTAAGTGCTTTCAGCTTCTAAAACCTTTGTTGCTGTTGTTTTGCCCGCTATCATCCTTGTCCCTGTGGGTTTATGCCTTTGTAGAAAGGTCTGTAGTGTTTTAGTGGGATTTTTTTAGAGGCACCTGATGTGAAGTCATGGGTTCAATCCTCCACTTTTAATTGGTCTCTTCAATAGCCTATTAACTGGTTTCCTACAGGCTTTTCTTCATACAGTAGCTAGTCTATTAGGAACAGATTAGGGGCACCTGGGTGGCTCAGTTGGTTAAGCGTCCAACTTTGGCTCAGGTCATGATCACACAGCTCGTGAGTTCGAGCCCCGCATCAGGCTCTGTGCTGAGAGCTCAGAGCCTGGAGCCTGCTTTGGATTCCGTGTCTCCCTCTCTCTCTGCCCCTCCCCTGCTCACGTTCTGTCTCTCTCAAAAATAAAAATAAACATTAAAATAGATTAGATCAAGTTATTCCCTTGCTGAAAACTCTTCAATGGGTTCCCATTACACTTAGAATAATATACAAATTACTTGCCTTGTCCTATAAGACCTTATATGATCTGAACCCTGGCTACTTCTCAGGCCTTATATCCTACTGCTCGGACCCCTCAGTTAGTTATCCTCTCCAGCCACACTGGCCCTCTGGCTATCCTTTGGATGCCAAAGCTGGTTTCTGTCTCAGAACCTTTGCATTTGCTGTTTGTTCCACTGTAATGAATGTTCTTCCCTGGATTCTTACCTGCCATGCTTCCTATCTTTTAAAAAAAAAAAATTTTTTTTTAAATTTTTGAAGGAGAGAGAGAGAGCATGAGTGGGTGAGGAGCAGAGAGAGAGGGAGACACAGAATCTGAAGCAGGCTCCAGGCTCTATGCTGTCAGCACAGAGCCTGATGCGGGGCTCGAACCCACGAACCGTGAGATCATGACCTGAGCCGAAGTTGGACGCTCAACTGACTGAGCCACCCAGGTGCCCCATTCCTCACTTTCCAATCTCTGACCAAATGACTAAAGGGTCAATTTGTCAAAAGGATATATAGTGTTACATATATGTGTGTGTGTGTGTGTGTGTGTGTGTGTGTGTGTACGCGCAACATTGCAAAAGGTAAAAAGCAAAGGTGATGTAATTAAAGGAAGAAAGCGACAAATGTACATCTTTCTCTTACTGATAGAAAACTAGATAAAAAAAAATTAGGAACTACCCACAGGCTGTTTCAACATGGTTGAAAGCAAAAGGAAGAATGAAGACCTAGGATGCAGAACAAATCCAGTTTTAACGTGCCTATATTAATAGCAAAGGAAACAAGGCAAGGAAGAATATGAGAGGATTTGGGCCATTATATGGTAATAAAAGGGTCAGTTCATCTATGAGCAACGTACATGCTCCTGAAAACACCACTTTTGGCTACAATAAGGAAAACGTGACAGAAGAGGAGAGAGAAAAACCCAGAGCCATACTGGAGATTTTAATTGATATGATAAGTAGACAAAATGTGTAGGATGCTGCTAAAAGCAGTGAACAGGAAGATTTGTAACCTTGAAATAAATGTATTCGTACAGAATAAAGGTTGAAAATTATTCAAACAATCATCAATTTGTTAGAAAAGAAAAATGCTAAAAAACGCAACCAAGTAGGAAAGAAGAAAAAGGTTTGAATGTGTCAGTAAGTGGTCTAATACGGAGGACATCGAAGGATGCTCTGGATTTAAGAGAACTTTCTGAGCAGTTTCCCAAATCCAAACTTTGGTATGGCTTTGGTGATGAGTGCTACCCAAAATTCAAAGATACACCAATCTCCTCAAACTGAAACATTTACTTTGTATGCCAAAGGATTCATATTCCCACTTAAAGTCCATTGGAAGTATTTATGACTTTTTTTTTTTTTTCCCAAATGGATGGAGGAAAGAAGGTATCTCATTCAGTTTATTACTAACGATGTTGAACATCTTTTAACATTTAGTAGACATTATCTGTTCGTATTCTTTTCCCATTTCCTAATTCTTTTTCTCATTTATTTTTATAAACTTTTGTTAAGGTTTATTTATTTTGAGAAAGTGGAGTGTGGGAGGGGCACAGAGAGAGAGAGAGAGGGAGAGAGAGAATCCCAAGCAGGCTCCATGCTGTCAGTGCAGAACCTGAGGCAGGGCTTGATCCTGGGACCCTGGCATCGTGATCTGAGCTGAAATCAGACACACAACCGACTGAGTCACCCAGGCGCTCACTTCTGTGTCTTTTAAATACAAGTTTATAGTTTTCAATTCACAAAGTTCTTTCACATTTTGTGTTAGCTGTAATCCTATTTTATAAGCATTGTATTATGGTTATTGTAAATGGGGATTTGAAAAAATTGACTTTTGGTGTGGACAGAAGGTATTGATTTTTGTGTAAGTCTAGCCATCTGACTGAGCTTTTTTTATTCATTCCATTCCAAGAGCCAGTTCATTCATTTGGGTTTTCTGTATAGATGGTCAAATTGACTGAAAATCTCTTATCTTTTCTATTCCAGTAGTAATACTTCACTTGGCAGCACTGGTAATGGGGGTTCCTTGTTTTGTTTCGATTTTAACTAATACCTTTAATATTTAATCAGTAAGTAAGATGTGTCAGTGGGATTGCATCAGATAACCTCAAAATAACTTTAGGACATTTACTTTTCCTAGAGGTTTTATTTTTCCTTGAGGTTTTCTCATGAAAGGGGGCTGAAATTTATCCTGTGTAAATTTATCATATAGCATCTACTATAGTTAATCATGATTTTTCCTTCCTTTAATATAGTGAATAGCATTGATAGTTTTTTTTTTCTTTTCTCTTCTTTTCTCTCTCTCTCTCTCTCTCTCTCTCTCAAAGATTTTATTTTTTTAAGTAACCTCTACACGCAATGTGGAACTTGAACTCCCAACCCCAATATCATCAAAAGCCACATGCTCTACTGACTGAGCCAGCCAGGGACCCCAGCGTTGATAGAATTTTCTATTCATTCATCTTGTTTTTGTATCTTTTAAAAATACAATTCCAGATTATATTTACAAGTATTTCATGTAGTTTATAACTTGGGTTTTAGGAATTATACTTGTATCATTTATCAACTATTAACAAAACAATCGATTAAAACGATCATGAATATTCTGATGTGATGTATAACCTGAATAACCAGTCAGAAGTCCATATTGTTCTCATGTTTTTTGGGAAAATGAGGGAAGGGAGGTGGAACACTCTGGTGAGAAGAGTAGTGACATCACTTGGGATTCTGCAGACCTATGTTCAGCCTGTATTTGCCATTAAGTTGTTAGATAACCAAGACGTAACCTCCCTTGGCTTCAAACTGAAAATCTGTGAAACGGGCCAGTGGGAGAACCAAATGTTAAAGTGCTAGAAATAGTGTCAACTATTGTATGAATGTAAGGAAGTATTAAATTCCAAGTCAGATATTTCAAAAATTAAGAGCAATTACGAATGGAGATAGAATATATAAACACATTAAAATCTCCCAAGCCATGTAAAACCCGAAGGCATTAAAATTTATTAAATGATGCAATAACAACAGAATTCTTTATTTACAATAGCATTATTTAACATCAAATAAGCAAATAGCATCAGCAAAGCAATATTAACTTGCATAAATGTATTTAAAATTTCTCTGAATAGATCTACCTTTGCATAAACTGCTCACACCAGAAATACAAACATCAATGCAGGTGAACAAAGTGATGTTCAGAGTCAACTCCATTTTGAAAATAAATCACAACCTGAAACACTGTAAGCTTTCTCCTGAAGAACCATAGTTAATATATTGCTTAATTTTACCCTTGTATAATCTTTTCATATACACACATCTCAGATGCAACTTCATGAGGAACTGTACAAATAAAACCCACAAATGACAAAGGAACAAAAATGACAGTTAAATGTTTGAAGAAATGTATCATCATCACTATTCAACAACATAAAGGTTAAGTGATGATGCACTTATTCAAAAATTGTACACAATTCACTATACAAATATAATACATTGGACAGCTATGTAGGAATATACAAGACTTAAAAACAGATCTAAGGCATTATGCTAGATTTTAGCATTTTGAGGTTCTTGCACATAGCTTTTACCTGTAGTAAGAAACTTAAAAGATTTTGTTTTCCTCTATAAAGAAACACCAGGGAGAAAATTCTAATTAAAATCGAAGCCACTACAGTAATTTTCTTTTGTGCAGAGAATGCTTTGCTCTTAGGCAGCATACTACCATACAAATACTAGAAAATTTTAAATTCACACCAACAATTAATGGCTTAAGTTGCATTTCAAAATTGATTGTGTATCTTTGGGTTCTGCAAGTGGATCTGTGCCACCCATTTCATGTGTTAAGCCCATATGAACTCCATTTTTAAACACAGGTTAAAAATTGCATTATATAAACTGCAAAAACATTGCTTTCAGTTATTACAGGCCGTAAGAGATACACGTGGGAGGGGCATTTTTAGTCTTTGAGTCAAACGAATTCATTGTAGTAAAACAGCTCACTTCACTTTTTAAACTTAGCACATTACATGAACACTTAAATGAGTTTTACAACCAAGTTAATGTATGTATACTTTTCACATTATGTGTTTTTCACATTTAGTAATATAAGTAAAACACTGATTATTTGTTCTATTAAAACAAAACCAAGTACTCAGTCTGACAAATTTATTGTTTACAGCATGAGAAATACTGATAATGAAGGGGACTGATTTGGCTTTTGCTTCTACAGTGATCAATATGATCAGAGGATTCCTTCACTGACTTTTCTCTTTTCAGTTAGATGTAAAGCAAAATCCATTACCTGGTCTGAGCCATCAGAGAATTTATAATCTCTCTTCCTTCAAAACAGTAATGATCGTGAATTATTCTAAATTATCGGTATCAGAGGTTTGCAGATTTGTCTGAATTGGGATTGACATTAAGACACAGTGGGCAGATGGATAAACAATCAAAGATACACTGATATTCTGGGGACAGTGTTTCAGTGAAAAGGGACTTGAAACAAAGCCAGTTTAAACTCCATTTCTCTTCTGTGCTGTGTGAAGATAAAGTCATTCCAATTCACGTATTTCTAAAAAATCAACTTAAAACCGGTCACGGTAAACTGGGTAATGTGAGCCTCATCACACCGATGAGGTCACGGAGTTTCGGGCCAACATCTGCTCATTTTTTCTATCACGACTGGGCAACCCAGTGGTTCGGTTGAGAAAAGTAGAGCATTTCGAGGGGGACACGTGAACTGGTGGCCGCTGAGAAGTGCTGTTCCTGGCCACCTCCCTGTAGCGAGCAATACCCCTCTCAAGTGGGAAAAAAGTATCGAAATGCAAATTTCCAGAAAAATTTCTTTAGTATGGAGCAACACTTTCAGACTGTCTACTTAACCACTTATCTTTGGGCTATATCTCTTTCTATACTCCATAATTTGCACATATAGAGAGAGATATAAATATAAATAGGGGTAGTTTGTACATTTTTCACCCTGCCACAAATAAACAAACAAATTTCAAGGAAAAACCTCTCTGTTCCTAAAAAGCCTGGCTAATGAGATATAAAATGCTTTGCTTTTTAGACATCAAAAAGACATCATTCTGAAATTTAGGTAAGAAAGTATGTGTTTTAGGGGTTGGGGAGAAATAGCTCAAAAAAGGTCATCAGTTTCTTGGTATT
Source organism: Panthera tigris (assembly GCF_018350195.1). NCBI lineage: Eukaryota > Metazoa > Chordata > Mammalia > Carnivora > Felidae > Panthera > Panthera tigris. Next base: position 20,452,090 of record NC_056676.1, read on the forward strand.
GCAGTTGTCTGAAACTGATGCCAATTAATAAAAGATTATTCCCCTACCAGAGTGGGCAAGAAAAACAACCATAAAAGTGGCCTGCTTAGTAACATGTAGTCTTTCTAAGGTTCATTAAGAAAGAATATAAACATATAAAAATCAAGAATTGGTTCCTACAGCGGCTGCATATCATATAGATTAGATAAATGATTTATGAGCAGAATCACAAGGTTTAGAAAATAAAAAGTCTTAAGTCTACAAATTAGGTCTAATCAAGGCATTGATATCCTTTACAAAACACCTTTAGGAGACATTGCTATGAAGATATCTAATTTAATACTGAAGTACCTCATTTTTGAGTCAATTCCACAATATGTATACCTCACAAAAATTATACAATTAAAACACTTAAGTTCTCAACTTAAATTATTGCTTGTTTACATATAAATTGGATTTTATGTACCTTACAAAACTTCGGCTTCATCAGCACTGCTAGAAAACAAAATAAAAAACACATGGCGGAGGTTAAATCTGTTGTGATATCTGCTGTCAATTTTAAACACACGGTTACTTTCTCCCGTTCTTGTAGGCCAGTGTTGCTGGGGAACAGAATAAACATGCTTTCAAAGCAGGTATCCTTAGTTGGATTGTATCAAGTCCTAACTTGGCTCCTCTCCTTGCCAGTAAATGCTTTTTTTCTGAAATTTAATAGTTAGCAATTGACAGTGGCTGGCAAAACATTTAAGGAAATAAAGGGCTTACCTGGTTTCTGTTGCGTTTAAATGAAAAAAAAAAAACAAAAACAAAACAAAAAAACGAAAGTAGGGAAGGCTGACAGGGGAAGGAAGAGTCAGGATTGGATGGAGAAGAGAGGACGCTAATCAAAGCTGTCTTATCAATCTAAAGGGAACTTAGTTTGGAAATGAACGATATTTCTTCTTGATTCACAATTTAGGTGGAATAGTTTGATTTTGACAAAGAAAAAAAGAAAAAAGCACTTGTTGATATCAACAGCCCTCTCATAGGCTCCTTTTCATCTGTTCGGTAATGGACACTCTTCTCAACATGGTCTCTAGAGCTTCTACAAAGATACAACTATGACTTTACTGGTCTTCACTTCTTGGGTGTCTCTGTACATACAGCGCTGTCCGTGGTGTCTGCTCTGCTTTCATCCCAAATGCAGGCTTTAGGTTAAAACACCTTTTAGTGTGTGTATTTTTTTTTTTTTTTTTAACTCTTTTCTTTCCCGAGATGAAATCTTAATCTTTTGCACTAGACTGATTAGCCAGGGAAAACAAAGCAAGAAACCAGTGTCTGGAACCAAACAGGAACAGAACAAGAGCATGGTTGTTTTCCTTAAATACATACATTTAAATACATTCAATCTGACATGGGTATGAAATTTGCCTGTCAACATTTACTTTGCAGGAGAGATCTAAGTTGCACTAAGGTGAATGCAGTGAACAGACTGAGCAACTGTCTGGACGCGAGCTTCAGACTGTCAAGAGAAGAGGCGGCTCCTCCTGCAACAGCCAGGTGGACTCCACCCCGGGAGCCAGGGCCCCGGCCCGTCTGCTGACCTGGCTCTGGCAGAACTGGCTGGCAGGTCGATTGGGTCAAAACAGATAGACACAGCTCTCCAGGCCGGTAAGTGTTTTGAGCAAGTGAGCCCCGTCGGCTGAAGAGAGAAGCAACCAGCCACCTTCAGTGTCAGCAGTATTTCTGCAGGAAAACAGAAAATTGTGAAGTACCTCCGAATTTTTTATAACACCATCATAAAGCTCATCACAGAACCATCAATATACTTGGCCATTTTTAAATAGTGTCTGGCTGAATTACACTTGATTTTGAGGCAGACGGGCAGGAGGCCCTGTTCGTCGCTGAGCACACCCCCCGCTTAAGGCCAGCAGATCCTCCGCGCCACTTTGAAGGACGAGAGGCTTCAGTGGATGACTGCTGCTCTCTCACCAATGACGTCCTATACCGACGTCCTCGCCCACCGTCTCAAACGACGTTACAGAGATACCTCATTGCTGAGCTGCCCTGGCTTTCTGACAATATCTGATTCAGAAGCGGCCACCGCTTCCTTAATCCTTCCTCAAAATCATCCAGTACAAACCGACTTTCAACAAAACGTCCCTCTTGACTTTCTCTTACAGAGATACTCCCAGGGTTCCGTGGGGTGTTTTCCTGGCTTCAGGGAGCTGAATAAACCAGGGTTTTGGATCTACGGATATTCTCACCAGTTTCTGGTTGCTGTGCCATGATGGTTTGTTTGAATGAGGGCTGTAGTGAGCAAGAATCATGTGAGGTGTCTGACTGGTTGGTGCATGTCTGTCAGTGCTTTTCTTTGGTTATTGACTATATTTTTGACTATGTTCCACCCCCCCCAAAAGGTTTCATCCATGTAGCAAATATTAATTATCCACTCTGTGCCAGGTGCTGGGGCTATAACCAAAACAATGTATTTCTGGTCACGGCCATCAAAACATCAAGCGGGCCAGGGAGACAAATAACAACATGATCCGAATTATGTGAGAGGAAATACTGGGTGCTGTGAGAACACATAACAACTGTTTCTGGGATTTAGATATGAAGGCATAGCTAGCACATCAGGGCCATTAAAGATTATCTAGTAAGATCAGAGAGTAAGCCCAAAATAATCAATTTCACCACACTACCCTGCAAAGACCGACTGGGGGAAACTGCTGTCAGATCATGAATTCTAGTGGTCAAAGGTGGGATTACATTCCTGGTCTGGAGCATAATTCTCCCAAGCTTAAAACATTAGTTTAGGAGAATCCCTGATTGTATTTCCTCTTAGAGAAGAACAGTTAATGTACTTTTCTCTTTGATATAAAGCCGAATTATATATTTATTTCCAATTTGTGTCACAGGATTTCATATGGAAATACTCCACAGCTCTAAAGTATGAAAAAATCCTTCGATTTTCCAGTTAGTCTAGAAAAACAAATTCTACTGAGAAGTATTAATGTCCTTAGCAATGTGAAGGCAGTATTCTTTAACATGAATGGATTATCAGTAAGCAGCTATCACCCAGGAGCACTGTACTGAAAGAGAAAGTTGAGCATGCCATGGATATCTAAAGCAACACTGGTTGGCTTGGCATCCGGCTGTGTCACTTTAGGGGTGGAGAGTCACTTAATCTTTCTGTCCCTAATACTTCCTAGGGCTGTTGTGAGGACTAAACAAAATCATGTACACGAGGTATTTAAATAGTTCTGGGAACATAAAAAGCACTCAGTGAATGTCATCACCACTATCCTTATCATCACTGCCTCGAAGGTGGTCCTAGTTAGTGATCGATTTCCATAACACCAGTAAATACAAGTAATTATAGCTATACTTTATACAAGAGCCAGGCAGCTGACCAGTAAACTCAATTTTGATATGTTTAAACGTATGTAAAACATAGAGGCATGCTAGAAGTCCTTGTAAAAAGAAGAATCTTTTGGTTGTGTAAAATCACCGCCCCTCTCTACATAGCATTTTGGTGAATCCACAGTTGTATAGACTAGCTCTGCTTAAAGCAAGGTACAATTTTAATCTCCATTTCAAGATAAGTGGAACACCAATTCGATTAGTAATGAAACACTGGTTTCCTTTCTTTTTTTAAAGATTCTTTCCATATCCTGCTTTTTTTTCTTTTTTAATGTTTATTTTTGAGAGAGAGAGAGAGAGACCGAGTGAGCAAACACGAGCAGGAGACGGACAGAAAGAGAGGAGACACAGAATCCAAAGCGGGCTCCAGGCTCCGAGCTGTCAGCACAGAGCCTGACGTGGGACTCGAACTCACGAACCGTGAGATCATGACCTAAGCTGAAGTCAGACACTCATCTGATTGAGCCACCCAGGCGCCCCAAACCACTGGTTTCTAGCTCAACAAATAGAACCAGTTTACCAATATAAATTCTGAAAAGTTCCTTGATTCACAACAGCAGCAGAGAACATTACAGAAACACAAGAGGACAGAGATGACTGGATCCCTCTCTTTGCACATATCAGTAGAATGGTGACAAGTGCAGTGATTTCCAGTTAGTACTCATGGATCAGAAGGGATATACTGTACATATTATTTTCTGAAGGAAACAAGAGTGTCTGACAGACTGTCCTCTGGCCTTAATATTCAGCATGAACAAAGTACAGATGGGAAGCCAGATTCAAGAGGGGGTCTGGGAGAAACAGAGAAAGTGGGAGGGGCATAAATGGTCCAGGCTAGATGACTACAGGGAGAGAGTTCTCACCAGAGATCCTGAAGAGTACTTTTGATAGGGAGAACATCCTATATTTACTGAAAGTTGCTTTTGTGACCTTGATGCTAATCTTTCCATTTGAGTTTAGCCGGCACCCATCAGGGGCCTAGATGAGCGTGAAGGTGGTTCTGCTGGCCCACCTTGCCTGCAGCTTTACCTCTCCACTTTGCCCAGGCCCCACTCTGCGGATTAGTCCTTCCAGCTTGAAGGCCCCTGCCTCTCTCTGGTGTTCCTCACAGTGGTCTTCCTCTTCGTGATATGTGCCCCCACACGCTGGCTGTGCGAGCTTGGGCAAATAAATTCCCTCATCCTCTGAGACTCCATCTCCTCATCCGTAAGTGTTGCTGAGGCCTAAATATCTCTGATGGGCCCAGTATGGTTCCTGTATACTAGAGACCAAAAGGTACATTCCCTTTCCTCACTTCAGAGGTTTCTCCCCTCCTGAGATTTAGTATCCTAATGCCTGAAGCCGAGGACGCTCTTCAATATGTAGCCAAATCTTTACTGTCTGTCCCACAGTGTGTGTATTTCTTTGCCCTTCAGGCTCTATAAAAAACCAGAAGGGAACGGCAGCCAAATTTGTTTCTTCTGGGGCTTCTCCAATGTTACTTTCGTAAAACCTTTAGAGAAACGCCCCAGGAGCTCCATGTCCCCTGGAAAGTGGGCGGCAGAGTACAGGGGCTAGTAATGCATGCATGGGGGGTGAGCCTTGTCTCAGCTTCCTTCCTGGTATTGCAGGATCTTGGGCAACTCATCAAGCCCTCAAAACAGTAGTTCTACCATACAGTTATGATTGGTTTAAATGAACTAATCTAAATAAAGCTCTCAGCAGATAATCAGGCTTGCAGTGAATGCTCCATACCTGTTGTTTTTTTCTGGAATTAGCAAAAAGATTAGGGGCCATCCAAGTGTTCTGCTGTATAGTAGACAAGTCTGTCTTCTGTAATAGGGCAGCAGAAGGATATAAGGCAAGTCAATCTGGGGGGCTCTCGGGAGACAGGAGTCTGTCTGGCTCGGGAGACGGGGCTGCTGGCCTGGGCCAGGCAGGGCATCTGAGCACCTTGCCCTATAAACTGGCTCTCCCAGGTGCTTGCTTTGTGTCCCTGTCCTAGGCTGGCACACAGTCACACTGAAGGTGGAGGAAGGGAGGTCAGATCCTGTCATGGTGGGTTCAGGGAGGGAAATGCAGTCCTGACCCCCAAATGCATTTTTCCTCCCACAGAGCTATGATGTGCTGAAAGGTTAAGCTCCCTGGCACTTTTGGGTTAACGTGGGCTGTCCTTTAGCAGAAGCCTAATTATCACTAATGTCATCATCCCTCTGGGAAGTGCATCCCAGGTTTTAAGCTTCTACTTTTTGCACATAAGCCATCACTGATTTATTGTGGTCACTCTGTAGAGGTGCAGTGCGGTAGGGGAGGCTGGGCTGGCAGGAGAAAGGTGCCACCCCCCTAAGGGGCTTCAAACTTCAATCAACGGCACATTTAGAGTCTGCACACACAGTCAATATGGAATATATTCTATTTTTCGTTTGGCTTACCATAGCGACATTAACTATTTAGATGAGCTCTGCATCTGGGTAAATATATCATCTATAGGATTCCTACCCATGGGCGTCTCTACCACGTGTGGCTGTGGTTCTTTAAACAAGAAAAACCACAAAGAGAAAATTCACACACCGTGTATTTAAAGTCTGGATCTATACCTTTTTTTCCCCTTAATTTAAAAGTTTTTTAAAAGTTTATTTATTTTGAGACAAACAGAGAGAGTGGGAGAGAGAGATCCCAAGCAGGGCTTAAACCTACGAATTGTGAGATCAGTGACCTAAGCCACAACCAAGAGTCAGATGCTTAACCGACTGAGCCACCTAGGAGCCCCATTTTTATTTTTTTATTAAAATAAATTTTTTTAATGTTTTTCTTTTTGAGAGAGAGAGAGAGAGAGAGAGAGAGAGACAGACAGACAGACAGTGAGAGCAGCGGAGGGGCAGAGAGACGGAGACAGAATCTGAAGCGGGCTCCTGGCTCCAAGCTGTCAGCACAGAGCCCCACATGGGGCTTGAACTCACAGGCTGTGAGATCATGACCTGAGCTGAAGCTGGATGCCCAACCGACTGAGCCACCCAGGCACACCCCCCATTTTAATTTTTTTTAAAAGTAATCTCTATACCCAATGTGGGGCTCAGACTCATGACTCAGAAATCGAGTTAGATGTTCTACCAACTGAGCCCAGCCAGGCACTGCTGCATCTATTCCTTTTTAAACTTAGGTATTAACAAAACCAATCAAGATCCACTTTTCTGTAGGAAACTGAACACCGATCCTCTATTTTCTCCATTGAGAGAGAATTTTTAACTTAAAAATAAACTCAACCTGGGGCACCTGGGTGGCTCAGTCAGTTGAGCGTCCGACTTCAGCTCAGGTCATGATCTTACGGCTTGTGAGTTCGAGCCCCACGTCGGGCTTTGTGCTGACGGCTCAGAGCCTGGAGCCTCTTCAAATTCTGTGTCTTTTTCTCTCTGCCCCTCCCCCGCTTACACTGTCTCTCTCAAAAATAAACACTAAAAAGAAAAAAAGGAAACTCATCTATTGCTAAGGCTTGTATCCCTTACCTTGAGAGGGCCCCGCAGGCCCATTTACTATGTGCTAAGCTGCTCACAGAGCCTTCCTGTTAACATATCAGCTGCTAGACACACAATTCAGTTGAGTTCCAAGAATGGATTATTCTTTTTCAAGATTTGATTGAACATGGTACTATCACTCTTCTTAGAACAAGGGTTGGAGGTAATATGCAAATAATATATAAGACTGTTGCTTAAACAAAGTGAAATATAGACAAACTCTTAACAGGAATAAACACAGACTTAATTAAGGGATAGGGAATAACTGTAAGTTAGCTCTTCTTTATCCTCCTGAAAATCTAACATTATGATTCAGAAAAAGTAAAAATAAATCAAAGTTTGCCTTAACATGACTAATACATTGCTACTTTTTTGGCTTTGCTATAATAATATCATTCCAGGACAAAATTAGTGTTCTTAATTCATACGCCACCATCAGCTCAGTTAAAATGAGCTTAAAGAAATAATTATTCACAGAAAAATTATTGAATGTTAGATGAAATTAGAAGATATTTTTAAAAATCACAAGCGTTACAACTGTCTTCAATCTATTGGCTGACAGTGAGTCTGCCAGTTTTGCTCTATAAAATATCCATGTTCACCTTACTACCCTGTTCACATATTTCTTTGCCGTTTCTTACCCGTGATGCGTCTCCCTCCTGCTTAATCATATCCATTCCAGGCAGCTGGTTTGGGAAAAGGTTGCCTCCCCTCAGAGCAGGGTCATTAACCTGAGGGCACAAGACAGGACAGTGGCTACACTCAGTGGGATGTCCAAAAGTGTTGTAGGGAACAACCAACCGACCTTCCTCCTCGTCTTTGTTCTTAGGAGTAGAATTACGGGGAAAGGTGGCTTTGTAAAAGCGGTCCCGTCCCTAGACCTACTCTCCCATGTATAGATCTGGTGGGAGGTGGGGGAGTTAGGAGGAACAGGGAAATAAATACTTACACTAACTGCCTTCAAAATTAAATTTTATTGGCATTTTGTATAGAAGTTTGACAGTCTCGATCATACTTGAAACATTTTCATGCCTTAACATGTTCACCTTTTCGGATGATTCAAATTAGACCAGTGACTCATATTTGGGACTTCGGAGCCATCTGAGAAGCTCCTAATACCTCTGTTACTTAGGGAAGTTATTGATTAGCAAGAGCAAGTCTGAGTACCCAACAGTGCTGAACTTTGTGCCTCTTAAGTGAATTACTCATCAGCATTCATACAATTCTTTCACAAATTACAAAGTAAAGATACAAATGCAAATACTGTACAGGACTGGTTTTATCAGAAGAAACACGCTGCAGTTGTGTTTTTTAGGTTTCCAAATTAATCCTAATATTCAAAAGGTTTAAATCTATGTAAAAGTTTCTTTGCCAAAGCAATCTGGATTACTAAAAATGTACCAATTTGGGGCACCTGGGTGGCTCAGTCAGTTAAGCATCTGACTTCAGCTCAGGTCATGATCTCATGGTTCGTGAATTCAAGCCCCGCATCAGGCTCTGTGCTGATAGCTTTGATCCTGGAGCCTCCTTCGGATTCTGTGTGTCTCTCTGTCTCTCTCTCTCTCTCTCTTTCTCTCTCTCTGCCCTTCCCTCATTTACATGCGCGCACGCACGCTCTCTCTCTCCCTCCCTCAAAAATAAAACGGCATGACTTCCAGGTAGGTTGACGATGACCCATGGTAGAGTAGACCATCTGGGTGGCCCTTGCTTTGTACAGTCTCCCTAGAAAGCAAATCAGGAGCCACTAGTGGCCCTTTCTGTAGAAAATTCAAAATCAACACCACGTTTCTTCCATCGAAAAGATAAAACTCGGGGCGCCTGGGTGGCTCAGTCAGTTAAGCGTCCGACTTTGGCTCAGGTCATGATCTCGCGGTCTGTGAGTTCGAGCCCCGCGTCGGGCTCTGTGCTGACAGCTCGGAGCCTGGAGCCTGTTTTGGATTCTGTATCTCCCTCTCTCTGACCCTCCCCCATTCATGCTCTGTCTCTCTCGGTCTCAAAAATAAATAAAGGTTAAAAAAAAATAAAAAAAATAAAAAAAAGAAAAGATAAAACTCTTTTTTTTTTTTTGAAAGACAGATGGAGAGAGAGAGAGAGAATCCCAAGCAGGGGCAGGCTTGAACTCACAAACTGTGAGATCATGATGATGATCTGAGCTGAAAACCAGGGTCAGATGCTTAACCGACTGAGCCACCCGAGTGCCCCAAGAATCTATCTTTAGTTATGTCTAATTTACCCAAGTAAGCCACCATTGATGGTTTAGTCACCATCAATTCAACTACAGAAAGGCGAATTATTATTACCCACACAGAGCTTTCTTAAATTGCAAAGGGCTTTAAATTTCCTTATGCACTACTCTGCATTTTTATTAACATCTTCTCATAGAATAAAGCAGAGGTGCTGTAAATAAATTTACTAAAATTTCCTCACAAATTGTGGTGCACCAACATCAGATGAAACAGACTAATCCAACCTTCGGTCTTTCACCACTCTCACAATTATGATCTGACTGAACGCACAGCCCTGTCAGTGACTTACTAAGTCATTTAACCTGCCCATGCCTCGATTTCTCCACAGATGAAATAAGACTCAGGGTCTTTGCCACATTGATACTTTGCGTGAACTACTGAGGCAGTGGAATGCCAAGCATTTTGTGGCCTTTAAACTAAGTTCTTCTGTAAACACAATTTAAAAATTTTTAACTGACACCTTTATCTGTGGATAAATGCTGAATTTCTGAATCCAAGATTCTGAATCCTAGGCTGGCCACCCGAGATATCAATGCTTTGAGTCTCTCTGCCACCAAGTGAAGCTGGTGTACACTCAGGGATAGCAGAATCACTAGTCTTATTCAGAAATACAGCCTTAAGCAGAATTGTTTAAAAAATACTGACCAGGGGGGCGCCTGGGTGGCTCCGACATCGGCTTGGGTCATGATCTCAGGGTTTGTGAGTTCAGGCCCCGGGTAGACTCTGTGCTGACAGCTCAGAGCCTGGATCCTGCTTCAGATTCTGTCTCCCTCTCTCTCTGCCCCTTCCCCCCACTCGTGCTCGGTCTCTCCCTCTCAAAAATAAACATTAAAAAAAAAAAAATTAAAAAAAAAATTGACCCGAAAAACATGGCACTCACACCCCAGAGATGATAAAGAATAGTTTTTGGATGATCAGTGTCAGTCTCCCTGCACGAGTGAAGTATCCTTTAAAGCTAACTGGCCGGGGGCGGCGGGAGGGTGTGGGATGGGAGGTGGTGGTGGAAATACAGCTAATTGGATGGCAAGCAGTTAGTTTGGCCTTTGCGATTCGTCTGGTTTTTCATTCAGAAGAAAATCAGTTCTTAAACTATAAATCCAAAATAAAGCTATTTAAGAAGTACATTTACCATTCCATTTTTAGAGATTCATTTTAGATATTGCTAAGTTCCTCAAATAAGAAAATACTTAAATGACAAGACAGTTAAGAAATATTTTAAAAGATCCTTGAGCAGTCAGGAATCCTTTCATGTTTAGTTTGTCATTAACAAGTATTTCTGTTAGTGGCACTAACACAGGTGAAAGTAAGGGGAGAAAACACTGATCAAAATACATGTGGGAGTTGATGGCAGATGTTAAGTACATGGAAAGACACGCTGAATGCGGAAAGAGACAAAAAGTTATCAGAAGACAATGGGCTGCTCCTCAGGATGCTCACCTGCTCGGGACCCATGGAGGACAGCCCCGACGTAGGCACGGAGGTCACTGAGGTCATGCTGATCTGTCCTGTCATCTGGTTCATGTTGCTCATCCCGCCTGTGTTGGTCGCCATGGATACATTGATGTTCATATTGTTATTGTACATGCTGGTGTTTGCTTGTTGCCCAAAGTGTGGTGGGGACTGTTGTGAAAACATGCTAGAACATAAGGAAAAGATTAAAATGTCAAGAGTTGTAGGGCAAAAAGGTGGGGAGTTTTGAGCACTTGTTTCCCACGTATTTACTTGAGGATGAGTAAGTATAGGCTGAAAGACCCCAGGGTGGGACAGCCAGCAGGGGTGAGGTCAGAGATGGTGGAGGAAGTGCTCAATGAGGCTGCAGGGGCGACCACACTCCTCTCCTAACATCACTGTGAAGGTCTAGAGGTGTATCTTTCTCTTTCCTATCTGCACCGAACAAGCTTTTTATTTGTTTGCTTTTACTACATGTACTGATAAAGGATGCCTTCTAGAGCACTGCCTTCCATAGCAGTTTCGGTCTTAAACTGGTGGGGTGGTACCTTCTCAGGGGAGTTCCTTTTACTCCCAAGGAAGAGATATGCTAAATTTTTGTATTCTGGTAACTTCTGCCTACTTAGTAACTTTCCTACTTCGTAGTTTACTTGATATTGCTTGCTTGAGAAAAAAAATTAAGAAATATACAGAAAAGATGGGGCACCTGGCAGGCTCAGTCAGTAGAACATGTGACTCTTGATCTCAGGGTCATGAGTTCAAGTCCCATTGTTGAACATAGAGCTTACTCAATTAAAAAAAAAAAAAAAAAAAAAAAAAGAGAAAAAAATACAGAAAAGAGACAGGCGGTCTACAGAAAAATTCCCTGGTGATCACTTATTTAAAAAGACACAGAAACATGGCATACCTATTTCCACCCATATTCCCTTGTGCCCACCCATTCATGTCAGAGGAGGCCTGGTAGGCTGGATTAGCCTGAGACTGCTGCATCATGGGGCTCTGGGTATGTGCCATTCTGGGTGACATCAGAGGGCTCTGGGGTGTTGTGGCCCCAGTAAAGCCTGGATCAGGTTGCTGACTTATTCCTTAAAAAACAAAACAGAAATCCAAAGGAGACTGTTAGTTTTATCGTAGAGATTGGGGGGAAGAAAAGAGAACATTCAAATTACATACACATAGAAAATTACTTTCAAATACCTGATCATGTGCTGGTTAACCACATACATTTAAAAAAGGTTCCAAACTGGGATAAAAAGCATGAAGAAAAAAATTTCCAAATGTTGATTCTCTAAGGTAGTTACCTTGTCTAGAGATAGAGAAAATACTGTTCCTTCCCCTTATTCCCTCTCTAAATCAAGAATTGGTCAAACATGTGTATTTCTCTTTTACCTGAAACAGTCTTCAAATTTTTATGTATCACTACAATTGGACTGTTTAAACTTTAAATCAGATTGAAGTTCAGCTATATAGGAAAAGTTAACACATTTGAATACTTTTTTTATTGAATCAAGTCATTCTACAAGGAGATCCATGCATTTTTAAAAATAAGTAACTGCATCACAAAGGATTCTGTCTGTAAAGGGCTCTGCGGTATTTCAGTGCTATCTAAGATGAGCAAGAATACATAGAAAAATTCAATGTAAGCTTCTTGTTCAGTTTAGAAGCAAATGGCATTTACACTAAAAGGAGAGAAGGAACTTTTAGAACACTTTCTGAAGTCATCAAAAAGGAAACAGGAAAGGAGCTTAGAAACAAAGGCGGCAACTTAGAAACTTTCAAGGAGGACGTAAAGGAAAATGCGTTTTTTGCCTAGATGTGTGTAATGTACATAGTTAATTAATGCTTAGGTTAGCTGAGAAAGAAAAGTTTATGATCACACAGAAAAACCTGCACATTATTTGGTTCTTTAAAGAAACAGGAGACATGAATTTAAGCACTACAGAGGCTTGATAGTTATTTGTAGATAACTCTGGCAAAAGACAGGGAAAATCATTTGGAATATTAATGTTAATGTAAGCACTTAACTTTTATCAATAATTCAACTATTAATTGAACATGACATGCACACAAATATGAATATTTATGACATTACACATCTGTCTCTTAAGACTGACGCTGAACAACAAATCAATATGAAGAAAACAAAGGGCCTTCCACTGGGGCTTCTATATAACACTTCTCAGGAATTATCTATTCATTGAAGATTTGGTATCATCTTTTTTTTCAAAAATTGGAGAAAGTGTAATGCTTGAATTTTTGTAGGTCTTTCAACATTTTGTATGTATTTATTGATTTGTTTGAGTCAGACTCAGAGGTCTTAAAAAATAAATATATACATATGCACCCGTGTTTACAGACACTGACAGAAACACACACATCCACGCACACTCACACACACTTACTTCGGTCACTCTTAAAGTAAGACCTGCACTCAGAGAAAAGGTGGTACCTGAGCGGGGAGACTGGAAGGCACTGTGCTGGACCTGGGGACTCCTGACAGGCCCCAGCTGTCCTCCCAGGTTGCCTATCACTCCCTGGGTAGCCAGACTCATCTGGGAGCCATGCAAAGAGCTGTGAGAGAGGAGCTGAGACCCAAGAGCAGGGGACACTGGGGAGAAAGGGCTGGTGAAAGGTGGTGGGGATGTAAGTCCAGTACCGTAGTTTGGAGGAAATGGAAACTGCTGTGCATTTGCCTGGGGGATCCGGGGGTTGCTCAGAGTTGCTGGTAAACCACCAGGAGCCACCATGCTCGATGTCATGTTCAGCCCTTGTCCTCTCATCATCAGTGTTCGCTGCTGAACTTGCTGTTGCTGATGCATTTGTCTCTGTCGAAGATGCTGGTTCAGGATTTCCCTTTGTCTTTGGGCCAGCATCTGTGCATTAATAGGTGCCTAAAATGGGGGTGAAGTGGGGAATGCACGGAGGGGAACATTGGGGGAAGACACAGATTGAGAAACAAACTGTATATTAGAAATAAGACAACAAATGGTACTGTCGCATGCAAAATCATTTGGGAAATAAAATTACACGGAAAGAACATTTTATTTTTTATTTTAGAGAGAGACAGAGAGAGAGAAGGAGTGCAAGTTGGGGAGAAGGGGGGAGAGAGAATCCTGAGCAGGTTCCAAGTGCAGCGCAGAGCCCAAGATGGGGCTCGATCTCACGAACCCTGAGATCATGACCTGAGTCAAAATCAAGAGTTGGACGCTCAACCGAACGAGCCACCCAGACGCCATGTGGAGAGAACATTTTAGAGTCGAACAGTAGGTGGGTGAGAATGTGGGCTTCTAAGTTCTACAGAGATGATGATTTTTCTGAAACCTTGCAATGACTGACATGGGTAACTTCAATGTTACTATGGATTAACTTGGAACTCACTGTGAGAGAACACAGTTAACTAAAGGACCTCATAATAATACCAGTCCTAGCTGTAAGATGAAGGTCACAGAAACCTTGAAGATGGCATTCAAATCTAAAGGGAAACCAGATCATTTGTGCTGAAATGTGGTTTGAAGTGCTTCAGAAAAGGCTGAACAGAGGCAGGGAGAGGGGAGGGAGTGTAGGGAGAGCGAGGGTGATAGGAACATGCAAGGAGGCCAGGGCAGACTGAAGAGGAAAAGACAGATGGATGCGGGGAAGGATGTCAGTGCCTGCCACCCAGAAGAGGTAAAAGGCTGTTTATGGGGTCCTAGCAGTACAGAGTCAATCCTCATTACTCCTGGATTCCGTATTTGTGAACTTACCTACTTGCTAAAATTTATTTGTAACCCCCAACTCTATATTCACAGCACTGTCAACGTCTATGGACATGTGCAAAAGAATTTGAGATGCCCAAGGTGCACATTATTCCCACCTAAGCTGAAACAAGGTGACAATCTGCCTTCTTGTTTCAGCTCTCATACTGTAAGCGTCCTTTTTGTGGACTATTTAGTTCCACGTTTTTCACTCTGGTGTGCTTTTCCCAGGTGATTTTGCTCTTGACGGTGGTTCCTAAGAGTAGTGCTAAAGAGCTGTCTAGTGTTCGTAAATGCAAGAGGCTGCGATGTACCTTATGGAGAAGGCACGTGTGGGGTGAGCTTCATTCAGGCAAGAGTCACAGCGCTGGTGTCTCTGAGTTCAAGGTAACAAATCGACAATATCTATTAAATAAGATTTCTTCAAATTGAAGCACGTGTGAAACAAGGTTATGTACTGATAGACTGATGACCATGCTGGCACCAGAGGCTGGCAGGACCCTAACCCTGTATGTCTCCTGGGAGCAATGGTTCACTGGTCGCTAATTCAGTGTTTGCTGTAACTTCATAGAACACAACACAAGTGAATGACAAGAACTGACTGTACCTGGCAGTAAAAATGGAACTACAAAAGTGACAGGCTAGATGGACATCTGAATGACCTAACAGATCCATGGTGCTGATCTGGGTCATATGACCTTGTAAGTAACTTTGCCTGGGATACTGACAAGGAAGAAATGACAGAGAAACTCAACATCCCATGAAATCTGACTGCTGGTCTGCTCCTTACCTGTGTTGGTACTCCAGGCCTCAGGGTCAAGTTCACATTTGAAACATTGCTGATTTGATTCATAAGTGGCTGGCGATTCTAAATGCAACAGACAGAAGAATCAATACATTTTTTACACAGTATATTTTAAATCATCTCTCTTGAGAAATCGCCCTCCCCAGTGTAACATCTGTATGCGTTAGATGCTGAAACCACATGGTTTGCAGCTGAATTCTTTTACAAAGCTAATTATCAGTGAGGTTTCGCATTGCTTATAACTGAGAAAACGTTGTGGACTGTTTACAGAAATCTGTCTAGGCTTGTTTCCCGAGAACACATTTTCTTGAGCTAACTAGGCACTCAGAAGGCAGCACTGCTCTGCCACCGCTCAGCTAACAGTGACGATTTCTGTCACGAGACAGGACTGAGGAAAGGAGCTACTGTTGTCCTGAGTGCTCACACTGAGCTAGAAACCACCTTTAACTCATATGCACGTTGCCCGGCACCATACAGCAGCCCCGTTTTATAGACAGGAAAACTGAGGCTCAGAGAGCTCAAGGCTAGACCGTTAGCTCTAGACCTCAAGGCCAGACCGTTGTCCTGCTGGGCAACAGGACAGCTCCCCTGTGCTAGAGTGGAGTTAGTGGACGAGACAGAAGGGAAATCAGTAAGTAGAAGAGAGCAGGAGCTGTAGGGTCATCTTGGAAGGGACGGGATGAGCTTTCCGCCCTCCCCGAGGACACGACTGTTACGCCGCCCTCTCGCCTCAAGCTGCCCCCGCCCCCGCGCCCTGGCCGCCTCTCCAGACGCCCACGAAGAGCACACCTGCTGTGCCTGGAGGCGATGCTGCAGCTGGAGTCGCAGCTGGTTTGGCTGGTTCTGCACCAGGCCTGTGGGCCTGAGGCCGGGTCTGGGCTGCATGCGGAGTGTGGCGTAGCTGGGCCGCTGTCCCATGGTATGGAAGTTCGGATCCTGCATGGGGTTATAGCTTCCCTGGGCCATCTGGGCCTGAGATGCATACTGCTGTGGGAAAACCGGGGTCTTCTGCTCCAGCATGATGTTGGATTCCTGACTGGAGAACTGTTCCGGATCGACCGCTTGGCTCTGAAGAGACAGCCCCAGATAACAGACAAATGAATACAACCGCTCTAAACAGCAGAGTCGATACAAGGTGATTTTCTCTCACTGTCATATACTTGAAGCTTTTCACACTGTACTTACTATACAAAGGTACCTAGCACGACTCCACTTTTCTTCCTAGAAAATATCTTTGTTCAACGGGTGCACTTATGTGAGGAGAGAAGCAGGGTCAGGCCTGACCCCCATCAACCCTTCTTCCAAGGGAAGGAGAACTAGGCCAGGACTATGGGACACTGCCTCCTCACTTCCCCATCAGAGACTGACCCGGACTGTAAAATGGAAATGTCCGCTGGAAGCGTTAAGTCTTTTCACTGATTCTTCATACTTGAAGCAATCATTTTAGTCAGACGACCACCCTGGTACCTCGCTGGGGTCGGCAGTGTTGGGGCACCGTTCCCATTTTGCAGATGAAAAAAGTGAGATCTGGAGACATGGAGGAAGTTGCGATAAGCCTTTCTGGCTGGTTCAGTAGTGGGTTCCAATCCAGTCTGCGATTTAGCACCTGAGCTCCTCAGCAGTGCGACACACTGCCTTTATTTAACTGCCTTCTGTGCTGCCGGAACTTCCTACAGTTTGCCACCATCTTATGAGCTACTGGACACATTTGCTGTGTTTGTCGTCCTTGACTTCTTATGGTTACCTGATCTATCTGGGTCAGAATGAAGCAGGTATAGAAAATCTACAACTTCTCCAAGGGGGAACACCTCACCCCCAAGTGGCCCTAGGTGTCTGTGTTTAGGGTGGAAACTCATACTTGCTAATTCTATTCTCCTCTCCCTTCTACTTCTAGGGGTAATTGCTACAACCCTTCTGATATAAGGAGGGAAGGACTCAAGAGCAAAAATGTCTCTTAAGGCTTTCTCTAACATGGTCACGTCCTAGGCCTTCCTCCAACCAGTCTACCCAAGTTAGAGCAGGGGCCTGGTGCTGGCCATGATCCTTGGCTCGCGTCAGCGCGGTCCTGAGGTCCACCCACGAGACCCTGGCCCACTGCCCTCTCCAGCACAGTTTTAAGTATGTGGATGGAGCCTCCCCAGGGGACACCATTGATGACTGAATTACTGAACTCATTATTGAATTGAATAACTACACTCACGAAACTATCTTAGAACTTTAAATACCTGCCCATCTTCAACAGAGAAGAAATGAAATAATTTCCACTTTTTAAAGAAGACACACAACTCTCATGTGCACAAATAAAGTCTATTTGTACTCTCCATCTCCCAAATCCACCGAAAAATGTTTCTATAATTCAGTTTAATAGGATGACATTATACTGACAATGGACTTGATGAGACAAAACAGAATACAAATGAATGAAAAAATGAAGGGGACTAAAAATATTAAATGATAAAAGGACACCAGTTTTGATAAAAACGATGCTACAAACAATCCCAATAACCACATTTAAAAAAAAAAATGTCACTTGGACAAAACTCGAGAACAATACTGAGTGCTGACTTCTAGCTACCACTTAAAGCAAAAGCAAACTAGCCACACAGGAAATATTTAAATTCCATTCTCCTTTCTCGATTTATTTCACATTATATCATGTAGCCTCTCGAGTCATTTCTTCCCATTCTGCTGTTCTTGATATGAATCGACAAGTCTTAACTCCCACTTCTGTCTGCTGAACTGTGGGAATTATGACAGTATGATTTCTAAGCTTTAGAGAAGCCTCCCATGACTTTGCATCACCTTTCTGACATCCTCCTGACACGTCATGTGTCGAAGAGTATACTGGACGCTGAAAGCTACTGTTTAGCAGTAAGAAATAAAGATGATGAGAAAAGAGGAAGACAGTACTGAGACTGTGATAGCTTTTGGTTAGATTTTGTTTAGATTTGTTGTTCCTCTTTATAAAGTAAACCAGGATGCCTGCTTCCTTGCCTGCTTCCCACAAATTTAGCTGGGTAGCCAGACACAGAAAATACTGTTACCACATTCGAGATTATGTTTAGGCTGTTTATTATATTATTGCTATAAAGTAGCAATACTTTAGAGAATTGCTTTAACAAACTATCAGAAGGAGGAAGCTTAAGAAGCACTTTCTTGTATTCCCATTTACGTTTAAATATCCCCCCAAATTATTATGGGCTCAACCCACACAAAGGTCAAAATGGTTAATGAGCTCTAGCTACCTCTAAAATGACTTCTGCTAGCTTGTGTGCGAAGTATTCTTTTAGCACACTGGCTTCTTCTCACCAGCCCACAAATGTAAAGATGAATATGATCATCGTGGATGCCAACTGGGTTTTTAGCTGAAAGGGTTCTAGGTCATTGGGGCGGCAGTGTTTTGTTCTAGACTTCTCTGTTCTCTGCTCCTTGTGTGTCCCTCTACGTCATTAGGTGAGCTGGCCTTGACTTTCTGCCTTTCAGCTCAATAGCCTAAATTTAATGAAAGCTCATTTTCAGTGTTCTCCATCCTTGGGCAAACGTTTACGTGGGGGTAACAAGGAGGGCAAGAAAGAAAACAGAGCCAGCTTGTTAGGAGGTAAAGAAGTGCCCTAAGAAGCAGACCGCAGAGCATCTGTGAACCAAAGAAAACGGACGAGTCCGTGCCCTTGAGAGAGCTCAGCAACCCCCTCCCCACGCCCCCACCCCCAGCCCGTGCGCACCTGGCTGACCAGTTCGGGTATTCCGAGGGCTCGGTCAATCTCCTCCAGGCCATCGAAATTCCGCAAGGCTAAATAGAGCTGGTCCAGGAGAGCGCCTTCATCACTGGGCGACTCTGCTGCAGGATGTGGGCACAGCAGGTCGTCCGGAGAGCTGCCGAATGGCTGCCTGTGAAGACACAAACTTCACCGTGGGCCCCTGGAAAAGCCAGCTGGTCAGAGAACGCTTTCTTCCCTTAGGGACGAAAGGTGACCAAAATCAACCACTGACTTCCGGGTCTGTGTAATACAACGCTCTACCAGCCAGAACAGAACAAAATGACAAGTCACAGTGACAGACACACTCTACTCAGTGCCAATCGAGGCATCTAGTGTATGGTTTTCGTTTTGCCTGCCCCCACTTTAAAGCTGGCAAAGCTGAGGCTCAGAGGGGTTAACCCACATGTCAGGGAGATCGCACAAGCAGACACTGCCAAGCCGTGATTCCTACACAGACGCGCGTGCTGCCAGGGCCCTCCTGATCGTTGCATTTCCACAAATCTACACGGATTTCTCAAGCATATGTATGTATTCACTTTGCCCTGAAGTAATCAAAGGATTTTTCTGAACTTTGGTAGGAAAGACAAATTTCATTTAAACAGTCTTATTTCATAAGTGGCTGTGATGACTCACCTGGGAGAGACCAGAGACCTATAAGAAGAAAAGCTGCATTAAGTTTTTTGAATTCAGCTGTCGCTAGACTAACTCTGGTCGGCCTAATAGGAAACTTCTTAGTCATGCATAAGCAGGCCTTGCAAACATATTCATTAAGGCCCCCAGGAAGTGCGGCTCTTGGCCTTTCTGAGTCAACAAAAGTAGATCATGAATGTGCACATTATACATTATTATAAAAGGTCATAGGTGATATAGTTGTAACACTAAACTCCAAACTCATGGTACATAAAACTAAAATTTAAATTAAATGACAAGTTGTTCGTGGTGGGGGTTTGAAAAGTTTCTGAGTTACTTCAGTATCGAAAGGGAAAATGATACTTGTATTTTGCCAAAATGGTCTAATTAGTACTCTTAGAGTTACCATATGATGTTTTGGAGAAAAGAAAAGTTTACAAGTAAGTAAGTTCATTCTTAAGCAAGTGTGAATAGATCCATCAAGGGATGAAGTTATTTATCTAACCCAATTTAATATGCCATGTTTTCTAAAGACAGCTTGGCATGCCACTTTGGCCTAGGATCCTGAAATGCTGACTATGAAAGCCAACAATTGATTTCCAACATTTATAATCAGTGCATTAAAGAACAATTTATACTCTCCATTTATCCCCAGTAACTTGTAATGGAAATCACCTAATTGAATGCGCCCTTCATGACACTGCTCACCTGCCCTTCCTGGCTCTAAGACTGCATCCCCGAGCCTCCCTTGCCGCGGGCTACCACCACAGGCCGAGCGCGTGCGCTGTGCGGCCACCCGGTTCCACTCAAATGGTCCTGCCTTGCTAAAGGTAGCTAACGCTCTGAGACTCGTGCTCTGGTTTTTGGGGGGCCTTTTCTAACCTGCCTCTTCTCATCATTGCCTTGCTCCTCAGTAAGACATCGTTTCCTGGAAAAGTCTCCCTACTGCCCTTCCTGCTTCTCTGGCATCCATGCTCTCCCGGAATTTAAGTTTTTAAACACAAATGCGATCAGATCAGTCTGCTGCTCCTACACTTAAGGAGTGGGAGGAAGGTGCAGTGTAGAAAAGCAGCAACAAGGAGGAGAAAAACAATAGAACCGCATTATCACAGAAGCAAAGAGAGGAGGAAATTCTGCAGAGGAGTGACCAACATTTGGATGTGGTAAGTTTCATGAAAAGAGGTCGAGTCAGCCAAGAGTGGATGTTGTGTGTTTACCAAATCACTTATACCTGGGACCTCATTCCCCAAAGATGGTAGCTAGTTAAATGCATTAAAGTATTTTCTTGGTCTGCCTTATTCCCTAATTTCAACTTCTGTTTCTTCAGAAGCTTCATTCCCACACCAAACACGACCTCCCCACCCAGACCCCTCTAGATCCCCACTGCTGACAGGCTAAGGTGAAATCTACTCTCTTAAATCTAGGAAGGCTGCCGGGTTCCGCCTGAACCCACACCCCCCAGTCTTGCATTGGACTGAAACCCAGCGTCAAAAGGAAAGGGAGGAACGGTCACCCTCTGCAAGACAACTCCACCGTAGGAAAGATACATCCAAAGCTTAAATTAAAAAAACAATTTCCAACATAATAAAAGAACCCATTTTTGTTACATGCTTTTCTTAATTAAAAAAAAAAAACAAACCTCAAAGCAATACATAACACAGACTGAAACGTCCAACAGTACCTCCAGCTTTCCTACTTTGGTCAGGGCTCTTCCTTGTCAGCTCAGGCTGAGGACTCTCAAAATAATTCCCTGCTTATAGCCTCTCTCCTGTTCTCCTCAGACAATGCTGTTAGGTTCCTTTTCCAAAACAAATTTTGCTGGGATGACTCAAAAATTCTTATTTTAGCTCTCCAGGAAAATGTCTAAGTCCCTGGACAGGTGGTGGTGGTGGAATTTAAGGACGCACACACTTTGGTAAAGCCTAGTCTCTACAAACTCAATGTCCACAATTTCCCCGTGAGCCCCAGCCACCCTGGGCAATTGATCCTTTTCCAAAAGATGCCATCTATGCCGCTATAAGGCCAACACTTGTCATTCCATGCTTCGTCCTTTCTTTTCACTTAAAATCGATACTGGTATTGATGTTAAAATATCAACTTTAGACTGTACCAAGTGAGGAGATCTTAAGTCTCTTTGTTGGCCCAGTTCTTGAAACTGCATAGGCTCAGTAAGTTTCCAGTTGATGAAAATAAAGGGCTCCTGATCTAGCCAGGATATCGTATCTTATAATCAGAAAGATACATTGCATTGTGGTTGATATGATAAATTTGGGTATACCATGAGTTATATCACTTCCCTTAGAGATGTAATAATATGATTGGCTTATGGAAAAAATACCAATCCAGACTTCCAATCCCAACTTTATAAATGTCCACCAACACAATGAAGAACTTATTCTCCTGCATTTTGGGCAATTACAAATAGAGTCACAATCTAGACAAGGACGAAATTCAGAGGAATAAAGGAAAGAACACACGCAGGCCATGGGCTGATGCGAAATGATTAAGTAACAAACTAGCAGAAGATAAAGCTATCATCAAAAGAAACCTCATTTCTTGAAATGTACACTTTATGAACTACCAAAAAACAGTAAGGATGGAGACAAAATGGGGAATAAGGGCGCCTGGGTGGCTCAGTAGGTTGAGCGTCCAACTCTTGATTTTGGCTTAGATCCTGGGATTCAGCCTGGTACTGGGCTCATGCTGATAGCACAGAGCCTGCTTGGGATTCTCTCTCTCCCTCCCTCTCTGCCCCTCCTCCGCCCATGCATGCACACACAATCTCTCTCTCAGAATAAACATTTTTTTTTTTTAAAGGGGAATAAGGTCAATTCTGAGCTCTTGTTTGAGAAACCATGACCATTATCATCACTTTTCACGTTATTTTCAAAATTCTGCAGAAAAGTAGCAGCTACTACATGATAAGAAATAGACAACAAAAGAAACTTTATTTAGATGCATTTCAAACAAAAGAAAACCAAATTAACTCAGATTTTG
This sequence comes from Panthera tigris, assembly GCF_018350195.1. NCBI lineage: Eukaryota > Metazoa > Chordata > Mammalia > Carnivora > Felidae > Panthera > Panthera tigris. The sequence continues at coordinate 20,474,584 of NC_056676.1, forward strand.
AACTTAATGTGAAAGCAAGTTTTTCATGGAGGGCAGCTACTGTATTTGAAGAGAAAGCCACTTTTATAAATCCAACAGAAATCTTCAAAAAATCCTTTATAAGTTTGGGGCTATTTTATTTTAGTTATTTTGATAAATATATCAAAGCATATTTGATAAGTATGTCAATATATCTGCACTGACAGCACAGAGCTGTCACTCGATCCCACAAACTGTGAGATCATGACCTAAGCCGAAATCAGGAGTTGGATGTTCAACTGACTGAGCCACCCAGGGAGCCCTGGCTATATTTTAAACATCTTTTTTACATATGACATCGAGGAAAATAAAACACAATGGAACTACAGAAAATGCAAGTTCAACTATAAATAAATAAGAGAATTATGTTTGAGATTTAAGGGCTAACCTATAGTCTTCTGGAAATGTGTACTTAAACTAATGCTGGGTTCATAAAACATTAAAAACTTACCCCTAAGTAGGCAGTAAAACTATAAAATGTTGATGATACTTAGGGGAGTTAAAAAAAAAGGGGGGGGGATGATAAAGCACTGTTTTTCTTTTCAAAAGAGAGACATAGTCAAAACCTTTGTTATCCATCACTTCTGAATTTCCATGACAATAAGATTACCATAAAGTTGGCCATAAATTTCTTCCAAACTGAATTATTTAAAAGATGGGGGGTAAGTGGCTGGAAAAGCTGAAATGACTTTAGAAGTGATGAACACATTCTATTTTGTCCACACAGCTCTCATACAAAGAAAACTGACACAGCGTAACCAGAGCAACGGCAATACAGGGGTGGTGCCCAGACCCAGAAACCTGCACAGCAAACCGAACATGCTTACATGGTGACTGGGCTCCGTACAAACTCCGGAATTCTTCCATTTTTGTTTTAACAGAATGTTCATCTGTTTGGGCAACAGGGAAAATCCTAACTTTGCGCCTCATATTCTCTAGAAACTAATCTTTGACATTTCACCCCAAAACAACTATCAGATGCCGCATTTAACTACCGTACTACATTTCTATCATGTGCAAGTTTCCATGGAAATGGGTGGCTCTTTAACGTATCAGATAAACATATTCAGAAACAGCTTAACACTCACAGACTCCATCAAATTAGACTCAAAGAACTGGAAGGACCCCGAAAAAGTACTGCTTCCAAGTTATTACTACAGTGGCTATTTGTGCGATGCTCTACTCCCAACAGACCCGGTGATGGAAGCTGCACGCTGCCTTGGTGGCTGGTCCGGTGAGAGCCACAGTGACTGCACGCGGTTCTTGCTGTCATCCTTCTCCTGCCTCATTTCTGCTCAGAGTGCAGGGGGAGGGCCAGAGATGCAGGCATCTTCTGGGTCTCTTTCAAAATGCAGAGCCCTGGGCCCCACCCAGACCCGCCTGTTAAGGAGACCCCAGACGTGATTCAGAGGCACCTCAGGCTTAAAAAAATACTAGTTTCTTCCCATGATGAAAGGAATACAGCTGGTAAGCGAGCCTCCTCCTTTATGTCCTCGAGACGGTTAGTAAGCACTTTCCCTGGTCTTTTGTTTCAGTGAAATAACTAGCCCTCGACTTTTTCTCAGATGTCTTATTGCTGGGATCTTACTCATCTTCTGATACTTCGGGGTTTTTTTTTGTTTTTAAACTTCACTGAATCTTCTGAATCCTTTACTCTCCTTTAAGATAAGGGAAGGGAAACAGACAGGTATCATACCACGCCTCTGAGCTGTGCAAGGCCCACTATGATAAAAGCGTTACATCTCAGTAGGACTCACTCTGAAACCTGTAGTTTTAAAAAAACAAATAAGAAACTCTGAAAATGTACTCAACTCTTATGAAATTTCAAAAACCTTGCTGACTTTCATTATCTGTGAATTAGATAAGAATATTACATAACTTTAAACCAGAATAATCTAGGACAATAAACCAGGACAAAACACTCGGTCTGCAGTAGGGTCCTCATGGAGCCTTCAACCCCAGCTCTTTACATGTGGGCCTCAAGGGCGAATTGCTACAGCTTGTTTTCCAACAAGTTTACTTTCTGGAAAACACCGCGCACACCCTTTCAGTTCCCACACCGCCTTCTGGCTTAGGCTCCCATCTCTCTGCCTGGGGAGCTGCTTTGTTCACCCAACCAGCCAAGCAGGACCATCACTTAGGCCTCAAGTCTGCTTGCAGTTAGTGCACTGCTAAAAACGAGATTATGCAGACGACATAACTGTGACCTTGGTTTTGCAGGGAATAACGGAACTCTCAAAGAGGCAAACACAAAACAAAAACCACCTATGAGCTAAACCTTGAGCATCCCAAGCTACTGGTGATAGGTGTGTTTTTATCCACAGAGCAGTTACAAGAGCTGGGGCTCTGGGCCAAAGCAAAATAAAAGCACTAACTTGAGGCTGCTGGACTGAACTGAGGGAACGCGGAATGGACCCCCCACCTCTGGCAGAGAGCACTGCAAATTTGCTTTTTTAAGAGAAGTTTTTTAAGAGAAGTCAATTTCGACTCCAGATGTTTCACCAACCAAGATCAACTTAAGAACTCCCAATGCAAGATTACCAAAATACTCAGGGAAACAGGCCATCATGAGGGAGAGTCAATACTGGAGTTAGACCTCTATGAAACCTAGTTATCAGAATTATCAGATAAAGAAATTCAGAAAATAACGATGAATGTAATGCTTAAAGATATAAAGATGGAATCACGAAAATAAGCAAATAATGAGACTGAAAAGTAGACCTGGCAAATAAAACTTTTAGAAATAAAACATGTAACTGGATTACACATAGATGAAGAAGGAATTAATGAACTGGATAATAAATTAATTATCCTGATGTACTGAGAGACAAGGAGATAGAAAATACATGGATTAAGAACTATGGAGGGTAGGGGGCACCTGGGTGGCTCAGTTAGCTAAGCGTCCAACTTTAGCTCAGGTCATGATCTTGCTGAGTTTGTGAGTTCGGGCCCCGCACCGGGCTCTGTGCTGACAGCTCAGAGCCTGGGGCCTGCTTCGGATTCTGTCTCCCTCTCTCTCTGGCCTTCCCCTGCTCACACTCTGTCTCTTTCTTTCTCTCAAAAATAAATATGTATATATATTAAAAAAATGGAGGGTAGAATTAAAAAAAAAATCCAGCGCAGAAAGAGAAAGTGTAATATGTCTAACCAGAATCTCAGAAGGAAAGAATAAAGAAAATGGAAAGGGACAGTACAAGAGATAATAACATGAAAAACATGAATCTACGGGGTAAAAACAAGTAAAACATGCCAAATACCAAGCAGTATAAATAAATCCACACCCGGACACACTGTAGTGAAAGTGCAACACACACAGTAAATACAAAGGATATTTCAAAAGCAACAAGAGAAAAGATCACCTACAAAGAAACAAAATTTGACATAATCAGAGGCAAAAAAAACTTAAAACAAGATCACATACCATTTCCTTTTCCAAAAACCTTTTTTAATGGCTCAATGAAAAAGTCTGAATTCTTCAGAGCGTGGTATTTAAGACGTTCTTTTTCTTTTTTCTTTCTTTCCAATTTGTATTTAAATTTAAATGTCAGTTAACATATAGTGTAGTATTGGTTTCAGGAGAATTCCGTGTTTCATCACTTATGCATGTAACACCCAATGCTCAGCCCAACAAGTGCCCTCCTTAATGTCCATCACCCATTTAACCCATCTCTCCACCCACCTCCTCTCCAGCAACTGTCAGTTTATTCTCTATCACTAACCGTCTGTTATGGTTTGTTTCCTTATCTCTTCCAACCCCCCCTTCCCAAATGTTCATGTTTTTGTTTCTTAGGTATTTAAAACCTTCTATAAATCTATTCAATTACTAATCTACTCTTCCTGCCAAATCTTCCCATACTGCCTTTACTGTATATTTTTTAAGTGGTAATATGTATGTAACAGAAAACTAGACTATTCCCCGTTACCCTAAACATACCATGTTGTTTCTGTTACACCCAGGCCCTGATTATGCTGCTTTTACCCACTGGACTGGCTTCCTGCCATCTCTACCTCCTGAATTACACCTTTCCTTCAGGACTCTGAAGCCTTCCCCAGTCACCCCAGTTGGATGATCTCTTGTAATTTGTTTGATTTCTCTTATACCATTTATAGTACAGTACATACTACCTTATAGTTATTAATGTACATCTTTTATTTTCCAACTAAATTACAACTTTTTAAAGGTATGCCCTAGAAGTAACTGATTTCTGGATTTCTCCCTCCCCTACCCCCTCACGTCCTGTCCAACAACTGACGATTATAGTCTGAATATGTGAAAACTGGTCAGGACCAACTATTTAGAAGGAAAAGATTAATTTCTGGCAGAGGTCTAAAATAAGTTACCGGGGTGCCTGGGTGGTTCAGTCAGGTAAGTGCCCAACTCTTGATTTCGCTCAGGTCATGATCTCATGGCCGGTGGGATCGAGCCCTGAGTCGGGCTGTGCTGACAGCACAGAGCCTGCTTAGGATTCTCTCCCTCCTCTCTCTGCCCTTCCCCCGCTCATGTGAGTGCAGATGTGCCTGCTCTCTCAAAATAAATAGACATTTAAAAATAAAATAACTTCCAGAACTCATGAACCACTGGTCTCTTGGAGCTCCTGGGTACTCAGGACTCACCTGTTTTGGCTGGCGAAAGATGCCTGGTCTATAGGCAGGATGCTTTCAGGCCATGGGGCAGTCTGATTTGGGGGAGCTTGTTGTTGGCTATACTGCGGTCCCCCCATATTCATCTCTAATTCAGATGGCCCTAAAGAGAGAAGACAAAAATCAAAAAACTTTATAACCTGTAATCAAGAAAGTGCCTATTTCTGCTATGTAATATATAGAGAAATATCTGGTTTATGGAAAATGAAACAGACAGATGTGGGTGCCTGGCTGGCTCAGTTGAAAGAGCATGTGACTCTTGATCTCAAGGTCATGAGTTTGAGTCCCAAGTTGGGTGCAGGGATTACTTAAATAAATAAATAAATAAGTAAACCTAAAAAAAAAAAAAGACAGATGTAATAATATTTAGGTGAAAATAGTAAGACCAAATTTAACAAAGGCAATAAACTTCAAGGCTTTTCACTCACTTTAGGGAACATATAGAGTGGCAGTTCTAAACTCTTGCAAAGAGAACCTTTTATATTCTTCAAGAAGCAAGCTTTAGTTTATGTGGGTTATATCTGATTGACACTGTATGGGAAATTAACACTGGAAAGTAGAAAAAACAATTATTCCTTCATTTAAAAATCATTATAATAAATCCACTATATGTTAATATAAACAAGAGGTTTTTTTCTTCTTTTTTATTTTTTAATTTATTTTTGGGACAAAGAGAGACAGAGCATGAACGGGGGAGGGGCAGAGAGGGAGGGAGACACAGAATCGGAAACAGGCTCCAGGCTCCGAGCCATCAGCCCAGAGCCTGACGCGGGGCTCGAACTCACGGACCGCGAGATCGTGACCTGGCTGAAGTCGGACGCTTAACCGACTGCGCCACCCAGGCGCCCTTTTTTCTTTTTTAAATAGGCTTCACACCCAGTGTGGAGCCCAGCCCAGGGCCTGAACTCAATGACTGTGAGATCAAGACCTGAGCTGAGATCATGAGTTGGACACTTAACCAACTGAGCCACCCAGGTGCCCTGTAAACCAGATCTTTTAATGAAAAATGAAAAAAACCCTTTTACTGGTATTGTTAACATTAAAATTTTTTTATTTTTGATTTTATTTTTGAGAGAGAGAGAGAGAGAGAGAGAGTGAGCGAGCGAGCACGCATGAGTGGGGGAAGGGCAGAGAGAGAGGGAAACACAGAATCCGAAGCAGGCTCCAAGGCTCTGAGCTGTCAGTACAGAGCCTGACAAGGGGCTCGAAGTCACAAACTGTGAGATCATGACCTGAGCTGAAGTTGGACGCTTAACTGACTGAGCCACCAAGGCGCCCCTTGTTTTACATCGTGAGGACGACTTTAATGTCCAGATTGACAGAGGAGAGTCAGAGCGTCCTATGTGCTCCCACATTCCACCACACAGCATGTAACTATGAGAGAGGGGAGAATGAAGAGGGCCGGTAGGATCTCAGCATTATTATGGGAACAGTTTAGTCTTGTGGACCTCCTGAAAGGCTTGGGGTCCTGGATCATACTTTCAAGAAGTGCTAGATCACTTGTTCTTGAACTTTCATTCATTGTAATTCAGTTAGCTCTTCTAGAAGAGAGGGGGTAGAACAGAAAGAAGGCTCAGGCAGGTCAGATGTGCCCTTTCTTAGTTCTTTTTAGAGGTTTAAAGCTAACGGATGACATGAGATTTTTAATGATTTTATTGTTGTCATGTGTAGACCAGTCTTCCATTACAAGAGACAACTTTCCGTGGAGTTCATGGCTTTCTGAATTTATTAAAAATCAAAGAAATTCAGTTACACAATAAAGCTCAAAGGCCAGGTGAGGTGCCCTTCAATAAAGAAACATGGAGAAAAAATTAAATTTCTGGATATGAGGGATTTATTAATTATCGTGTGTGTGTGTGTGTGTGTGTGTGTTTAACTTTTCAAGTAATCTCTATACCCAACATGGCGCTTGTGACCCTAAGAGTCACATGCTCTAGTAACTAAGCCAGCCAGGTGCCCCTTAATTATGATATTTAAACGAATGAATCAATACATTAAAAACTTCCCAGCTGAATTCTGCATGAAAATCTGGTCATTTTCAGCATTTTTCTATAAAAGCCTTTCATAAATTATATGAATTTATGTTTGGAAACCACTCATCAATTTGAAGTACATTCTCTGTAGAAAGGCTATCTGAATGTCACCTCTCAGAAACAATAAGCCAATATGTGCTGAGCAATTACATAACCGGGTAAGAAAGCGGATGCCAGAGGTAGGATGAGAATTCTGTGTTGTCTTGTCAAAACAATCCTGGTACCTTTCCGTTAATGATTTAGCTCTTACTCATTGTGCAATATTCTAAGTATATGAAAAAGTACATAAACATGAACTTATCCGAATTATGCTAATGTGCAAGATTTAGAAGAAGCTTAATATGTCAATGATTAAGAAAATAATCTCAAGTATGAGTTGTACAGACCATTATTTTTTTTTCAGGTAACAGCTTTACTGAGACCTAATTCACATGCCATACAATTCACCCGTTTAAAGTATATGATTTAGTGGGTTTCAGTATATCTGCAGAGTTGTACAACCATTACGACAATCAGGTTTAGAACATTTTCATTCTCCTAAAACAAACCCGCGACCATTAGGAGTCACTCCCCAGTTCCCCCAGACCCCCAGTTCTAGGCAACCACTTACCTACTTTCTTTCCCTACAGATTTGTCTATTCTTGGCATTTCATATAAATGGTGTCATATAATGTATTAGACTATTAATTTTAATAACATGAGAACTGTATCCGAAGAGAATTTTAGTGATCCTCACGTTTTGTGAGATGTCCTAGAAGACCTCGTACCTTCAGTGAGGACCCTGGAAAGTCTGGGTTAATAGTCTAGGATGGTGTCCTAAGAATCTGCATCTTAATGTCCTGCGAGCATTCTGATGATCACCCAGAGTCAGGAACCACTGCTGTAACGCTGAGATGCTCCTTACGACCATCATGTATGTAACACTGGCAGTGTGGCACTCTGATTCACTCCCCACGAAAGTTGAAATTAGAGAATTTAATACAAATAAAGCACCACAGAGGTAGTTACTTCTCTGATGTAACTGGGAAACCTTTGAGACTCTAGGATTCTATACAGAGTCCTAGCAAAATCCCACTTACGACAGCTTGACATGGGGGGAATCACCTGCAAATGAGGAGCATGTCTGCAAAGAACTTTTGGAGCGGTTCGTCTCTTCTAAGAAAGCACAGAAATGAAAAGTACAGAGCACTAGAACTACCTTACCTATATTCATGACCTGAGACTGAAGCATCTGTCTTTGGCCAGGTTGGCTGTTGGGTCTCATGGGGATGCTGGCTGTTGGGTTCCGAATCATACCTCCTTGGATTGGCCGGTTCAGGGCACCGGTGGTAGCAGCACAGGTGACTCTCACAGCAGAACTCTGTGGGGCCCACTCCCCAGATGGCATAGTGGGCCGGGAAGCATTACTACCAATCATTCCTGCAGGCAAGCCAAAGGAAACTGAGAGATGGAGTAACTGAAACCACAGTCAGCATGTATGAGCACTAGACGATCTTACTCTGTGTAAGACCATCACTCTGTCTACACAGCCCAATAGTTAATGCCTTCATTGGGACAGACGTGGACCCTCGGCTAAGCAGCAAGAATTGGCAGTTTCTACAGTTTTTCAGAGCACGGACTTGCCACTCTCTATAGTTCGGAAAAGCTGTTAAAATTGTTCCCATATGTACTTAGAAACAGGTGCTGTGGCGTGTGGAGAACCCCAACTTCCTTCCTCAGGAAGTGAATCACATTAGCTGATCTACACGTCAGTGCTTTACTTTCCAAAAGGGAGGTGAGGCTAAGAGAAACAAGGTTTAAACTCATAGTCAATACTCTTATTATAAATCCAAATCACAGAATATCCCGTGAAGCCAACGTCAGATTTTTAAATCCTCAAATCCCTTCCAGGGTACTCTGATTTGTTACGCTTCAAAATTGACCAAGGTAGCTTCTAAACCATTGAGAAATTACACGATCTTCCTACCACGGTTTTTTACAACCAAGGCAAGGGAACTCCTACTTATGGGGGACTTCAGTATACCTGGACCACCACATTCCTGATTATATAGATCTAGAAGGGGTTAGGGCACATTGGTAAAGATCCCTTTACACCAGAGATATTAACAGTTATTTGGGCCACACACAACAAGAAGAGCACAATATTCCACGTAGGCTCAAGTGTTTGCTCTCTCTGGCCTGCCCCTGGGATGTGGACAATGGCCAAATATTTGCTAAGACTTGATATTCTAAAGGGGATAAACTCCAAGTGAGAACCCTTCGTTTTGAAATGCTGAACGACCGATATATAGAAGTTCTGCTTTCAAATAGATGGCTTGCTTTCATTTACTTTCATTGTGATAACTAAAAAGAGGGTATATTTAAGAAATGGAGAAAACATGTATTATGGGTGGTTTCTCACTGGTGAAATGGGAATGTGCTACATTAGGATGATTAAGAATAAAGGGTAATTAAATAGACTGAAAAGCTTAGAACAATATTATAGTAATATATATTTAAAAAACCATTTGAACATTACATTTGAAGTACACAAATGTACTATGGGAGAATAGGCATTTTATTTCTCCAAAAATCGATTACCTAAATAATATAGCAAGATTATATGAAGTCTAGAAAGCAGAAGGAAAAATCACCTATAAGTCAACAATATTAATGCAATCATAATAACTGGGGTCAAAGTCTCTTTCGGTCTCTTTGTTTTCGGAAACGAAGCAGAGGCACTATAGGACCCTCACAGTCTAGATCGCCAGGCTGCCCCGATTTGAAAATAGGTGTGTCCTTAAATTTCTTCTTCAGATTCCTGCAAGAACTCAGATCTTCCTGTGTTCTGCTAACAAGGAGGCATTTTTAAGAAGTCATTGGCTCCTTTTCTGTTATAGAATGTTGCATAAATATTTTGTTTATATAACTCAATACTTTGCCTTAAAATATAAAATTACTATGGCACCATTTCTGTGAATATATAGATTAGTGAAGTAGTCAGGGCCTGGAGCAATAATAGTTGTTGAAGGAATAAACTATTTTAATATAGCCCAGCACACGTTTCTCCACGAACCGCTTGCTCATCAACAACCGAAAATAAATAAATCCAGCTTTTCCCCTTAAAATTGAGCTCTAATTTCAATTAGCTGTCTAAAATGGCGATGTGTATACAGAGATGACAGACTAAGCTAAAAGAAAAAAAAAAACAACCACCACCACAACAAAGGACGAAACACCCACAAATAGAAATTCTTTTTATACTAGCTACTTCTTTCAATGCCTTGGTCTTGAGCACTTCATCTTGACAAAGAAAAAAAGCTGTAAATTGTGAGCAGTTGTTCACTGGAACACTCAGCGTCCTGCTACTGTGTCCGTGGTAAATAGGTACAGGGTACAGGACAAGGTGGTGATGGCAGTCAATGCTGCTAAGATGGTTTCTAGCCTGAAGGAGACGGGAGTTTAGGAACATGGTAGCGGCTGGGACAGCGGTGACCACTTAGGAAACGCGCTTGGGCAACCTGGCAGACACGCTAAGTTGCAGCAGGTCAAGGTCCAAACCAGAGCACAGGCAGTCATGTATCTTTGAAAAGGGAGCCCTGGATCAGGTGCGAAGGGCCAGGCACACTACCATTTAAACTTCTTTATTTTTAATGAATAGTTTTCTGAAAAACAGTATCACTTATAGGTATGAAACGTTGCCCGAACTTTAAACTTGCATTCTGAAATTCTTCAAAAACAAGTCATCAATTAAGAGGGAGGCTTGGGATTATCAGCAGATTACATGAGATGCCAGCGACTCATCAAATCATCTTACGCGTACCTCTATGATGTCTAGGACTGTAAACTGGAATAGAAGAAATTAGCCTAGGCTATAGGTTAGTGATCAGAAACCCAATGAAAGTAATGATCACAGAATAAAACAGTAAGCTTACTGGAATGCTTTCCAATGCTTCACATGCCAGTCTCACAGTGAAAATTTGCAGAATTTTCTTACGTTCAAATATTACTTTCTAACATAAAAAATTCCATTTGAGAAATTCGACTAGTTTGATGTGGCTGAATCATTACGAAATTAAATAACTCACCAATAAAGTAACAGTGCATTTGAGCCCTTACCTGTGCTACTGTTCCCTAAATTTCCTTGGTTTCCTATCATCCCTTGATTACCCATCATTCCTGGCTGAGGTATCACTGAGTAGGGACTATTGTTTCTGATTGGTGGGAAAGGTCCAGCACCAGTTGGGCTTTGCAATGTGATGTCAAGTGGTAAGTTCTGGTTTGGCAATAACCTGCCCAGTTGCCCTGGTCGTGGGTTATTAAAAGCTAAGGAGAAAACACATGAAAATTGAAGGTTAATATAGGATAATGGAAAATAAAAAGTAACAGAAGCAGTAGGGAAAATGCTGTCTGTAAAATATCAAAGCTCTGCACCTCAAGGACCAAAGGCCTACATCAAAGACAAACTCACAGACAAAAACCCATATGTAGTGCCAAAGCGTGGACTCATAATTTAGTCAACAAGTCTCCAACTTAACTCTCAACAGTCTTGCAAAAAGAGAGAAAAAACGTGTCTATTACTTTTATCATATATTTCCTCCCCAATACTAATTTCTAACATTCAATCGTATTTGCTGAGCAGACCGCTCGTATGGTCTCGTCCCTGTGTTACGTCATTCGAATTTAGGAGTATTGTTCTGTCACAGCTATGAAGCTATAAACATGTCCTGCACACAATCCCAAACCTAGACACGTGTGCTTTGGACACATCATTTTCTTAACTGGACTTTCCTAGGAGTAGAACTAGCTTACAAGTATCTATTCACATTGCAAGTTAAATCTTGTAAGTGTGAACTCTGCTACCTGAAGTCAGTATTAAAGCTTTACGGCCCTGTCTAATCTTCTAAATACAGCTTCTTTAAATTCTGGACCTGTTTAGATTTGAAACGATTCTTACAGTTGACCAACAAGAACCCACGGTGCAGTGTGCACTATACAATCACACAACCAATAGTTTGATAAGAACATTATTAAATTTTACAAGTATACAGATACTGTAAATGACAGTCTATTACTACTTGATTAAATGATATCAAGTATTTCCACTGAATTACATAAGCATAGTATGAAACAGAACATTCAAAATAAAGAAATAAGTTCTTAACAATTAATAACAGAAATAAAATATTTAGAAGAATTAGGGCTTGGAATGGAAATTATGTACATGCTTAATCATGACTCCCTCAGGTTTTGCTATTCAGTTACCAGCCAATAATCTGATTTCCAGTAGGAGGTACAAATAGAGGAGAAACCATGAGTTCCCATGCTGCCCTTCATTAATGCCTCTGGTTAATGAGCATAAACTCTGTAGTATGCTTCTTACTCCCTTCCCAACTCTTTGACTTTGTGATCTCCCATGGTCCCTAACTACTTCCCATTCCTCACAAAACAGACAGGTTTGAGAGATAACAAGCAAAAACGATTTTGTTTTACCCCTTTTGGAATAATCAAGAATCACTTGAGAAAAGGTCCACTAATTAAAGATTATTTTGTGATTTGGTTGGTGGTTGCCATTTCTGGTTTGGGAATAAATGCTGAACAATGAATCCGATTGTACTTGACGAGGGAAAAACCATTCTGTTCCCCAAGTTAACACTGAAGAGGTCATCTATCTTTCTATAAATTATATCTCTTTGTAAGGGAAAGATATTTTTTCCCATTCAAACTGTTGGACTTTAGGTAACTACTGAGTTTGTAAATTAAGTGATCATGGTGAAGAAATAATTCATCTTAAACTCACAGAAATCTAAAATAAAATGTATTTTATCAAATAGTCTACGGTCTTCAAGCTTTGTATCAAATTAGCCAACTTAAAATGCACTTAGAAAACGTTTATGGTAAAGTTCCATTTAAAGTGATATTTATAGGATGATTCTTAAGAGATAGCCCATTCATGTATGATGATTAAATAGTAAGAATTTTTAATAGCATATCACTCCTAAAAAGTCAGCATAACTCTCTAATTTTCTATATTTCCAGTATCTAGTCATATCTAGACATATATAAAGTCTATTTTAAGCTCCATTTCTGAAGGCAGTAGCTAAAATAAAGGGAAATATGACAATCATCTAAAGAACTTTATCTATGTAGGTCAGCCTCCCTCCGTGTTGATTCAATTAACCATAAGAGAATGCTGGAAAGCCATGTTCACTAGAATCCATTTTGAATAGTGTTTTGAAGAACCAGGACAGTAGATGGTGCTATTTGACCACAAAAACATCGAAGTGACTAAGCTGTTTGTATCAGATTTTAATAATCACTGTTTCTAATGGTGATTATATGGGAATTTCTTGGCATAACCATCAATATCTCATACTCACTGCTCTGTGAAATTCGCAATGCTGTTTTCTGGGCTCCAACAGGTGTAACAGGACTGTTTTCAGCTGTGAGTTGCATGAGGTCATTGATGATGGCTTGCTTGTCAACTGATCCAGCAGGGGCGCCGGGCCTCGTGTCTGGGAAAAGCTGTGGTAATTGACTATTCTGCAAATCATCCAAAATCTCTTCCAGGTTGTCCAGCTCACTGCCAGGCTGCAGTTAACAAACAGGAGAGTTTATCCAGTCCTACTAGAGAGTGGGCACCACGGGCGCATCTGCAATTACAGACCTAACTGGCATACGGCACGGCCACGGCCAAACAAAACATGCTGATGCACGCACATCCCTCAGGCCTAACAAGTTCATCGATCATCTTTTAAAAAATTAAATTGACGAAGGCCAAATAACTTAATCTCTCAGTCCTCAACCTCCTCATCTAGAAAAAGGGAGGTGACTGAATTAGAAAGCTCCCTTCCAGCACTGTGTTTCATTGGCAATTTATAAATTCCCCTTTATTTTATGCTGATAATTCAATTAATCACGAGTATGCAGATTTCTAATTAACTCTGAGTGTGCTATAACTTACAGTCCAGGTCTAGGTTTTGTGGTTAACTCTGCCTAGGAAATCACAACAACAAAAAACTGCTATAAAATGTGATCTAAACTTACAGTAAATCAGTATTTTGTAAATGGTCACTTCCTTTTTGGACTTCTTTTTTTCAGAGCAGGGGTAAGACACGAAATAAGCTCAGAGAAACCATGAATAGTTAAGCGTTGCCTTTTCAGTTTGACTGGTGTTTTTTCTCCTTGCTTGCACTTTCAGTTTCAAAGGACAGTGGCTTTCTCAGCCACTCACCAGTCTAGGTGACAACATGTAGGGAAGCAGGATAAAACACGGTGTCCCCAAACATAGCATCTATTAAACCTGACTTCACGGAAGGCAGAAGTAACGTTTCTTAGGGTTTTCCTTTTACCGAAATAATTTCATTTCCATTACAACATCAAAATAGTAAGATAAATATTACCACTATCTCATACCTACTACTCTTCTTCCAAAAAGCTCAACTTATTTTACGTTCTTGTAAGTGGAACCTATCTACGTGCCAAGTATTTAAAGTCGGGCTGTGTGAACTACAAACGAAAGTGGGTAAGTTAAATGTTAGAAGCAGTTTCTAATGAAGAAAAAGTGGTAAGAATGATTTCTTGGATGTGTAGGTGGAAACACAGAAGTTAGGCAATTTCCCCAAAGTCCCTGGGTGGACTTCAAGTCCTTCACCATGACTAAACCCTTTGTCGACACGGGCAATTCAAATGAAATTGTTTACATCTGATACGAGGCACACTTGAAACAAATGGCTCACAGTTTTATTCTATGTAGAACTCCTATTCCCCACATAGAGGCTGGATTTGCTATGGTTTTTGCAATTTATGGCATACGTAGTATCTGTATGGGAAGTCTCACTGGACATATTTCTCAAGTTAGGAAGTGACATTTTATTTGATTCCTTGTTCAGCGTCCACTAGCTTAGTACCACCTTGGAGATCCACTTTCTAGGAAGCTCCCAGTGTGTTGGCTGGAGCAATGACGGACCGTTTTCTAGTTAGATTGGCCACGCATCTCTAACAAAAGATGGAGGCATCAAACACGGGAAAGATACATCTTAGGTACGGGTTAGGTTCCAAAGTTAGCATCCTAAAGCACAGACAGACACAGACAAGATGACCCTTAAAACTCCTCAGGAAGACACCCCAATGCATCACCACGTCCCCTCCCTCTCCACGGGCAACACGGCCAGTTTTTCCTCCAAGGGGAAAGCACACTGGTGTTTCTTCAGCTGAGTCCTAAATGACAGAGTAGGGGCTGTGCCGCATTTAAAACCACGTGGCTACATTTCCACAGTGAGAGTCACAAGAGAGCCCAAACCTAGAAAGCTCTCGTCAGCCACCTCAGGATCGCTCTGTAGCTACATACTTATTGGGAAAAACGGTAGGCAAGACTATTCACGCGGCTTAACCATTTCATGGCCACCGCTTCTTCTGAATGAGAACAGACGATTTTATGTAAATCAAATGACATGTAAAGTGACTCCACTGTAAATCTATGTCGTGTTTTTGCTGAATACAAAAGGTATAAGTAAACATTAGTAGGAACATTTATTTCCCTTCAAGGATAGTGCCTGGAATATAGTAACGGACACTCAATCAGATGAGTTCCCTTAACCATACTAACCTGGAATTTAAGAAAACTGCCCAGGATCAATGAAATTTCCATTAATTTATCACAAAAATATATATATGTTAAAGTTTATTTATTTTGAGAGGGTGAGGGAGTCCCCAGGAGGGGCAGAGAGAGAAGGAGAGAGAGAGAATCCCAGGCTCAAACCCACCATGAGATCATGACCTGAGCCGAAATCAAGAGTCAGATGCTTAACCAACTGAGCCACTCAGAAAAATATTTCATAAAAATGTGTGATAAATATCTTTATAACTGTGTCATTAAACTAAAGAGATAACAAAGAGGTTCTAATAAACTGAAGTTTATTGCTGGCCTATGAAACCAAGTTTCCCTACTATGCTTCTGTCTTGTGTATTTTTTTTTTTTAAGTGGCCTTTAAAGCTCATTGTGTGTGTGGGGAGAGGGTAGGGAGTAAAGGAGGTGGACTGAAATAATATGATACTTCTCGAAAAAGCTTCACAGATTGTCTTGGATGAGAAACAGCCAACACAAATCGGTTCAGATAAACAATAATAAAGTATATTATCCTTAGTGGATGATCTTCTATTTGCCCCCAATCCCAGGTATGTATGTATAAAAGAAAGTTTTTACAACGTAGATTTACAACAGCCTGTGTCTAGACTCCTACCTTTCCTTTTGACCTTTACTCTTTTCATGCAAATGGAATTATACTTTAAACCACATCAAACAGAAAAATAACTATCACCCGTTTCAAAGAGTTCTTTTTTTTCTTTTCTTTTTTCTTTTTTTAAAGAAAGAGGGGGAGAAAGAGAGGGAGAGAGGGAGAGAGGGACACAGGGAGACAGGGAGAGAGAGAGAGAGAGAGAGAGAGAGAGAGAGAGAGAGAGAGACAGGCAAAGGGAGAGGGAAAGAATCTTAAGCAGGCTCCACACCCAGCACAGAGCCAGATGTGGGGCCCGAGCCACACGACTGAGAGTCTGACGACTAACTGAGCCGCCCAGGAGCCCCCCTCATAGAGTTGTAATGACAAGATTCATGATTCTTCCTTTGTAACCTACTCTTGTGTCTACCATAATGAGTTGAAACTAAATCTAATGTTATACATATAAAATGTTAAAATATGTTTGGATGGTTTAGATCAATTTATTAATGTTTAAATTTCAAATAATTAGAAAATTTAAAATTCAGGATTTTCCTTGGTTGATTTTTATTTGTTATTTTCTTAAATATTTATTTTTGAGAGAGAGCACAAGTCGGGTAGGGGCAGAGAGAGAGGGAGACACAGAATCCGAAGCAGGCTCCAGACTCTGAGCTGTCAGCACAGGGCCTGATGCGGGACTCGAACCCACAGAACTGCGAGATCATGACCTGAGCCGAAGTTGGATGCTTAACCAACTGAGCCACCCAGGAGCCCCGGTTGATTTTTACTTTTAAAAAGTACGTATTCAAACTGATTTTCAAATTTTAATCTTTGTCATTTTAAGAGCTGACCAAATTCAACTGTGGGTCAGTCTAGTGACTAAATGCTTTTTTGTCTTTAGAAAGCCTTTCAGGAACTTCTTGGTTTCATATTCAAAAGAAATTGGCTCTTTAGATCTCCGTAACTATGGACAGACACTTTGAATTCATTCAGCTTACATCAGAAGAATGTATTATGCAGTTTTCCCCACTAGAGATAATATTGTTGTGCTTGTGTTTATTTCTTGTTAATTTCTGGAGTACACATCTAACATTCATCTAAATTGTCTTAAGTGTACTTTAAATGTTCTTCATCAAGGAGACAAAATTCAGAATGTCTACTATAACCCCTTTGGCTGTTAGGCAATAAAATCTGACAACTATGGCATTTTCTTCTGTAGTCACGTAGGTTGTGGAAGGGATAGATCTGACCACATAAGTTTCTGATCAAATATTTCCCCCTCTTCCCTAACTTTTTTAAGCTTTAGTTCTCATCAAAAGTTCTTCTAGTCCATGTCTACTTTGTTAGGCCTGATTTCTTCACAACAGAAAGAGGAATGCCTTCCTTCAAAATGCTTCGCCGAGATACTTCCAAGTTTTGCTTAGGCATCTATTCGAATGCTCAAATTAGCCACATCAATTTGAATAGTTAGTTTAAACTATTTCAGGCAGAAAATGAGTCAGAAAGATTTTTATAAAAGTTCTACAAAATGAAAATTGGACTTGATTTCTTTAATTTTTCATTTTTCTGGTTTTATGAATTTTTCATGTGTCAAATCAACTTGTTCTCTGAAGGAAATATAAAGAGCACATGCATTTTAATAACAAGTATTTTGATAAGTTACAAAACATCTTTTCAAAAATTTAAATAAGAAGTGCAATTTTGCCACATTTGCCTAACAAAAAATTGTTAAGAAATGGTAAAATTGTTAAAAAACGGTTATACAATTCTGCCACATTTGGAGGAAAATTTTCAGGACATTACCAGCTTAAAATATGGGTTGCCTAGTGGTGTCAGATAAGAAGAAATTCCTTTCAGAAATTCCTTATAATTCTGAACCCTCATTATAACCGGCCCAGTAGCATCAGAGAGAACATCAACACACCCCACTAGGCAAATAAGTACATAGCTGAAAAGTTGGGGGGGTTCCTGGGTGGCTCGCTCGATTAAATAAACATCAGACTTTGGCTCAGGTCATGATCTCGCGGTTCGTGAGTTCAATCCCCACATGGGGCTCTGTGATGACAGGCTGGAGGCTGGAGATTGCTTTGGACTCTATGTCTCCCTCATTCTCTGGCCCTCCCCCACTCACATTCATTCTTTCTGTCTCTCAAAAACAAGTAAACATTAAAAAAAAAAGTCGGTAAACATTTTGGAAATTTTTCTGTCACTGCTTCCTGCTGGTGACGAAATGACGTAGAAACAAATGTTGTTTAAATACTCTGCCCAGTAAAGAGCTCTATTTTAGGTATAATAGCACGATCGAAGTACTTCCTGCCCTTAATAAGTTAGTGGTAGGTTAAACACAAACTTGGTTAATGGCTCTTCTCTGAGTCAAAATAACAAGACAGTTGAGTGTACAACTCGGGCTCCCTAAGAGTTTACCTTATTAAATAAAAAACTTAGATTCCCTGGAAATGAAAGAAAAACCTTCAACAAAGCGGTCCAGCAGTTAAAAGGAGATACAATGAATCTGTTTTGGGAATAGTGAAGGAGAGCAGGAGGCAAAAGAATCAGTGTTTTTTCCTTAAAGTAACGCGTTCTAACTTTGATCTAAATTTAAGTAATGCATACTTCCTGTGGTAACTTTTCTTTTCAAGCTGCAATGTTTTCAATGTTAAATTTGTTCTGCAGTATTTTTTGGTGGAGTTTTATTTTTAAATGGGAGTGAATGGAGGGTGAGGCCAGGGACTGGGTTTCATTAAGAAAAAAATACTGTGTGTGTGTGTGTGTGTGTGTGTGCGTGTGCGTGTGTGTGTGTGTGTCTCTACACTGCTTTTTGGTCCATCCAAAATAACAGATTTGTGCTGATTACACCCTGGGCTTTATGTACCCTAGGTGAGATGATTTTGATTAGAAAAATGTTTCCCCTGAGCAACAATTAGACATGGCAAGTGACTCAAGAACTTTAAAAACAAATTTTTTTTTCCAGTTTGCCTGAAGTTAGTGTAATCATATACTAAATATAGAAATGCCAAGCAGTGTCCCCCTTCCCTGACCCTCTACGTCCCCGGGGCCTCAGGCCTGGGATAGAAATAAATCCTGTGTATGGAGGGAGGGGCCAGCCACTAAGCTAAGGTGGCCAACATGGGTCACCATCTTGGCCTCTAGCATGTGTTAGGGAGACCTGTGTGACAGTATGTGTCTGCCACTCCGAACTGCCACTAGCTCTCTGTATTCGAACCTAGTAAACCTCAAGAGATGAAAACATTTATAGGTGTCAATATAGTTTCACACTATACTTTATCCAAGGTTTTGCGATTACCTTTCTGCTACAACTTTCAGTTTCCCCAATTTACTTGAATTTACAGCATTACAGAATAGCTGTATCACAGAACCCTGCGCTGACCTCTAAGTTTAAGGATTAATTATCAAAGATGATTATAGAATTAGGCTGTTTCCCTTGTGAAGGACAAAGGTTTAGGAAATCCTACCTGTTTTATAGGAATGGCAGCAGCTGCCAAGACATCAAAGTGAAAGAAATAAAGGAAGCTAAATGCTTAGAACCATGGAGTGAGCCCAGCTAGCAGGGCGAGAAGGGCCTCAGCTTTCCTGATTCTTGCTTTCAATCCTAGTCCTGCCCCAGGGCCAGCCTCTGCTGACTCAGCAGACTTCAACATTCTAGCAGGGAAGTGCTGCTCTCTTTTCTCCCCATCCACACCCAGTCCCCCAAGATGGCGTGTCACACAAAATATCCCCTTGAAAACCAAATTTCAAGACAAATTAGTGAACTATTTTAACTAGAAAGGCCTATGCAGCTTCTTCCCTTGTTAACCGGTCAGTTAAAAGGTCTGAAGTACAGGGCAGTTCCCAGGGGTTAGACAGAGTTGATAATGAAGGGTGAAGTCTTGGATCATTAACCCAGACTTCACGGAGTCCCCAGGAAACATCTTACGCCAAGCCATCATGTCAGAAAGAACTCTTTTTTCTTTTAAATGATTCTTTAGCATTAATCAGAAGTTGTAGCAGACAATAAAGAGAGGTACAGTGATCTTCATTAGGTCTGAAAACCAAACGCTTATCTTAAAAAGAGAGCAAGGTAGATGGGAAATAATTTAATTAAGTCTGTCCTAACAAAGCCCAGTTTCAAGGAAGTGATTATCTCCAATTCAGGCGTCTGCTAGTAACAGGGTCAGCAAAGTACAGCTGGCCTGTGGGCTAAATTCTGCCCACCACCTGTTTTTGGATGGCCCCTGAGCTAAGAATGGATTTACATTTGAAAAAATTTTTTTTAATGTTTTACTTATTCTTGAGAGAGAGAGAGCATGAGTGAGGGAGGGGCAGAGAGAGAGAGAGAGAGAGAGAGAGACATACACACAGAATCCGAAGCAGGCTCCAGGCTCTGAGCTGTCAGCACAGAGCCCGATGCGGGGCTCGAACTCACGAGCCATGAGATCATGACCTAGGCCGAAGTCAGACGCTCAACGGACTGAGCCACCCAGGCACCCCTGGATTTACATTTTTTCATAATTGAAGAAAAAATCCAAAGAAGAGTATTTTGTGACACATGAAAACAGCAAAATCCAAATACCAGCGTCCGTATGTAAAGTTTTACTGGAACACAGTGCACTCATTTGTCTACATAGTGTCTAGGTCTCTGGCTGTCTTTGCGCTACAATGACGGGACTGAAGAGTCGTGGCAGAGACCGTATGGTCTGTGAAGCCAAAAATATTCACCACTTGGCCCCTTACGAAAAAAGAAAAGAAAAGAAAAGAAAAGTCAGCCCAGCCCTGGCTCTACAACAATGTCGCTCTTTGCTAGACAAGAATATGTGGAACGGGCAGCTGAAGTGAGAACGAAGCCTGTTTCAACGTAAGGACAACAAAGCAGAAGGCTTATTTGTCTCTAGTCACCCGAGGCCTCCAAACGCCCCTACGAGAAGCCGTGATGGGTATGGATTAGTACACTTGGGAGAGCGCATTACAAACTCACCTGGTCGCTAGGCTCAAAGCTCATCTCCTCCTTCTCAGTTTTCATAGCTATTAATTTTGTGTTACTGGCAGGGTCTGTCTTACTGTCCAGTCGCTCAAGTTTGGGGGTTATTTCGGGTAAACCAATATCTTTAGTATCGTCTTTATCTAGCAAGTAGCGAAGTAGTGCATTCTCTTTCTTCTTGGGGCTCACGGGCTCTTGTTTAATAGTCACTTCTGAACCAGGGGCTGTGTTGCCGGCCTCCTGGCTCAGTTCTTTGCCTGTGGCTTCTGCCGTTAACTTGGCCAAGTCCACAGGGGAACTGCTGTCCTGCAAGAGTCTGTGCAAAATCTTATGCTTCTCCTTGAGCGAGGTTCCATGTGTCGACCCAGAACCAGGCAAGCTGCCCGTGGAGTCCTTGTTTGTGTCCGACAAAGAGCTGGATAAGGGTGAAGGCTCCATCTGGTCAGATTTGGTGGTCAACAGCTGTAGGAGTTTGGTCTGTCCTTTGCCGTCATGCAGTCTACTCTGTCCGTCAGATCTCTCGCCGCTCACAGCCTGGGGCATGCTGGGATCGTTTGCTTCCTTCTGCTCTCCCGGATGGCAGCTGCTCTCTGCTTGACCGGTGGTACCTTCAGATGGCTCCCCGTAAAGTCCAAAACAGTCTTTGGAGTCTAAGCTTCCCATCTTGCTGAGTGGGGGAGGATTCATATTAACGGGGGAGTTTTGCAAATTGCCCATTTTTAGGTCTGGTGAAGCCAACGATGACCCCAGTGAGACCCCGTGCCCCTCGCTGAGGGCCTGAAGTGCGTTGAGGGAACTGTTGGTGTAGCTATGGCTATTTCCTGTGCTGCTGCAAACTCCCACAGGGGAATGCAAGCTTCCTGCGGGGGAAAACTGACTGGGCGGGATTCGAGGGCTTCCAGCCACTCCGGGGCTCATGCGATGCCGTGGTGAAAGCATGGAGTTGGGCTGTCCTGGATTCATGCCAGGGCTGCTCTGTGAGGGACTGTTCATTTTGAGTGCATAGTTACTACCCTGAGGAGTGGTTGCTTGCATGCTCGACACATGGTTCATTCCCCCAGAACCACCAAACCTGCCCATGGGCATGCCCATCTGCTCCTTCGGGCCATTGATGGGAAAATTTATATTGCTACTGAGGGTCATGTCCTGACCTGGGTTCCCACTGCACATGGCCTGATGGGCAGGGCTGCTAGAGCTAATTGGATTCAATGGCTTCCCCATCGCTTGTCCAGTCAGATCCGGATTCATTACACACACATTCTGCTCTCTGTATAATGAGGAAAGAAATATACAAGAAAAAATACTTAGCAAGTTGTTATTAGTTCAAGAAAACGAGATGGCCTCTTTTCTTTAAAAGAACAGAGTACGTTTAAAGGCCCGATAACACTCTGATGAAACAATCTGCAATTACGGACAAGACTGAACACGCGTAGTTTTGGACCAAGAGGGATGTTTCTCAGTCAACTCATTAAGATGTCTGCGGTTTTACAGAGGGGCTGTCTTTAAATCTGACTACTACTGTATCGAAATTGTAATTACCAGATAAGACATTAGAGGGGTTCCAAGTACATGGTATCTTTCTCATTTAATGGTATGTATATTATCATGAATAACTAAGAACTTGTATCATCTTAAAGGAAAGACCCAAACGAGTGGAGCTGTCTTCAATTATTTGCCAGATTCTAATTCCTAACAATAGTCATATCTGGAAGCCCAGAGAGCTCTGAGGTATACTACTTGGCTCAAGACGAATAGCAAACTTGGTGGGGGTGGGGGTGGGGTGGCTGGGGGACTCATCCCTAACTATTAGAAACTCCACAAGTTCTAGAACCAATAAAGTTACCAAAAGCATTTAAGATTAGAGCAACTTGTCTAAGAGATCCCCCTGCAAGTCAAAGTGAGAGCTTCCGACAGACAACCTGGGACAAAACTTCGGAGTGACCCTGGTCTGTGATCTTACTTTCCCAACACCTAGACAGCTCCCATCCACTCCCTTACTAGTGACTAAAAGCAGGTTTTCTGAGCTAGATGATTTTCCAAGTCCTATGAGCTTTAATTTACAGCCTTGGCAGTCACTTGTGAGTTACCACATGTGTTCACAAATCCAAACAAAACAGGTTTCACAAATTGTCAAACATCAGCTTTCACTTGGGGGGGTGAAATTTGGCACATCTGTAATCACTTTCAAATTGTTTCAGTTTGAGGTCAGATTTATTAACAGTTGGCAAACAGGGCTGCCCATTTTTTTTTTTATCCCTAAACAAGAAAGTACATAATCAAGAAATGTAATAAAAGGGGACTCTTTAACCAGAGCAACTTTATATATCTTCTGACAGTAGCTCATAAACTTTTATATAGCACACCCATAAATATTTACATAACTTGAAATGTAATCATTTTCCTAAATTTGTGCTCTACAACAATATAGTTTATGACAAATTCATTTTAAAATCAACATTCAGTTTTCTGTACTTTCTTTTTTTATGGAAATGTTCATTAGCTTTCAATTTAAAGGCTAACGTTAAGAAGTTACTTTAAGCCTGAGAATAAAAATCTAAAATATTGCCTCTGAGTATATTTGAGAGTTTTAGATTTAAACACACAGGACCAGCAATCATGCCTCAATACTCCCACACTGCATGGGTCACCGCTGGGAACTGATCGATTTCCCTTCTCCGACCTACCAGGCGGTCGTGTCAGAGCAAAGCCGGTGCTAGCCTATATTCTTCCGGCTGCCTTTTAAAAGTCACTAGTATTAAGACGAGAATTCAAAGTATAGCCCTCTTGGCTGGCATCATAAATAAGCTGTCTTTTAGCCAACAGTTAATAGCAACTCAGTTTTATATTTTACGTGCCTGGGGCTGATTAACAGCAATGTCTGACAAGGCTGGAAAGCTCTAGGGTGATCTGTTGCTTCTGTAACACTTCTCTTGACTTGGGAGGGGAAAATGATTTTTTTTTTTTTTGAAAATGATTTCTTATAACTAGGATTACCTGTGAAGCATATGTAACGATATTACAAGCTGAGGTTCATTAGTAGTCTGAGAACGGATGAGTTTGCTCTTCGTTTGTGCAGCAACAAGAGTGCCATCGGACAAGGAAAAACGATAGATTTGACTGAATGCCAATCCTTGTCTCAGCACTGTGGGCAAGTAAGGAAACAGAATGCATGTTTAGAAAAAAAAAAAAATCAGAGAGTAGGGGCAGGATAAGATATAATAACAGTAATAAACTTTGTTAAGTTGAAGATTTTCCTACCAGCATGTTAAAAAGTTGTCAGTAATAGTTTATGATATTAAAACATTACAGCATTTTAAAAGCACATTTTTTTTTTTTTACTCA
Organism: Panthera tigris; assembly: GCF_018350195.1. Classification (NCBI taxonomy): domain Eukaryota; kingdom Metazoa; phylum Chordata; class Mammalia; order Carnivora; family Felidae; genus Panthera; species Panthera tigris. The sequence continues at coordinate 20,498,787 of NC_056676.1, forward strand.
AAATACTAACAAATTCAATATATTGTGTTTTTTTGTTTTTTGTTTTTCAAATAAGGCTTATTAGACCCTCAAGCTAGGTTCTTTTTAAAATCTTCAGGACCATGGCGAAAAAGAGTGTAAACCATTGATTAGCTCAAAACAAGCTTCACAATGATCTGTTTAAAATAAACAGTACAGTGCACAGACAGGATATCTTTAGAGTGTAAAGTTGCCTTTAATTTCCCTCTAAGCTATTAAAAATATTACAGTAAAATTTATGACGTTAAACGTATCCTCTGAATATTCATCTTGAAGTTATGTACTGTTCACCATCTCACAGTACTATTCCCCAATCTGTTGTTCAGTGTGTAAGAAGAAGTATGACTTCTGTGGATGGGACAACAGGAAGCAAAAGATAAACAATCAGAAAAATCTTTTCAGAGGGGAAAAAAAAGGCTAAACAGAAAACTGAAACAATAAAAGCGGAATGGTTTAACTTCTGGATAAAGAATCTGTTTCCATTTTCAAGACAACAGAAGAAAATGTATAAATCAACTAGGTGAAAATAACTTCTCTTACGATAAAACTTCAGGTTTATCTTTTAAAACAACTGTATTTTAAAACGGTCAAATACTACATATTGAAAAAGAACATTTCGGCTCAGAAAAAAAAGGAGCCATATAATTTGGTTACCCTCTTAAACCATTTTAAGAAGCCTACCGTGTTTTCTCGCATTCTCTTCTACACAAATTTTGTGGGTTGAACCGCGAGCCCCAAGACCAGCCAGAACCAGCACGTTCACGACCCCACAAAATTGCCTCGAGTGAGTGAGTGGAGGGAGGGAGCGAGAGAGTCACTGACGCACAGTGTGGATTCTGACTTTTCTTGGCAGAATTTCACTTCGAGCAATTTCCCCCATGAAACCCCCTCCGCAGTCTCAGGTACACGCAGCGTTTAGGTACTACTTTGTGCCGTCAACCGCTGCACGAAGCTACTGCAAAGTGGGAGTCCTGGAAATGAATCACTGGACTTATGTGCATCTTGCTTTTGCGCAGTATGTTCCTAAAAGGCAGAACGAATACAATCTTTATAACGGGACTCCTGCTTCGAATGGCTTATGATTTCAGAATTTTATCTGACCTCGGCTGTGACCCCTGAAGGTTTTCCATTTCATTTGGAAATACGTCAAACATCTCTACTACTAAAGGAGATACGCTTAAGCATACACCTGGATTTCTTTAGCAAGCTCTTCCGTTTCAACACAACATCTTAGGAGATTTTTACTCAGTGTGATTGATTACCTTCGATCTCACCTATTTCATACATTTTGGAGTTTCCTTTCAGTGGGTCCCGCTTGTTTAAACCTACCACGGTGTCTGGTACATTTGTGTAAACACTTTTGTAAGGACTCAGGAGGCCACAGAGTTCAGTGTAGGGCATTGCTACTCAGGACTCAAGGATGCTGACCATGTTTGCTCGTGGTGATTTCTTATTCTTTGTTGTTACTATTTTTTAAATTTTAAACCAGATCTAGTGAAACAGTAGGTTAAATACTGATTTCTGCCAAGTGTAGAACCTCTATTTCCTCTTATTCTTTCCCACTTAAAAAAAATGCTGAAAGACACAAGGTTCTGGATTGTGTGCTTATTTCTGAGAAGGATAAAGAAGACGAAAAAGATGAATAAGATGAGGAGAAAAATAAGGGAATGGGGAGAGAGGTCATTTACGATTTGTACTTTTTCATCAGCGGTCTTAAAACACAGCGTCTGAGCAAACACTACTGGTAAAACGCTAAGGTCACAGATGCACATCGAAGGGAAGAGGACAAACTAAAACTCTGTTTCAATGAGGAGTCGGGATGTTCTTTCTGCCAAAACGCTGACAATCCGCCCAACCGAGCTGCAGGGCACACTCCGCCGCCCCTCGTCCCTCACAGGCACGGTGGCTGCTCCCTGGGGAATCCAGGCCCACTAGCCAGGCGCCCCGCGCCGGACACGCGGCGTCCATGGGAGCAGATCAGGAGACTAGGTGAAGAAGAGGTCTCTCTCCCCCTCCCCCACCTAGTACTTAATGAGGAAGAGCTAAGGAAAAGGCATCTTTCCCCCCTTGTTCTCACCAGTACGACAAAACACCAGAACGCACTAGAGGAGACGGGATTCTGTGCAAAGAACTCTGGGAGCGGCACGACAGGGAGACTGCCAGGAGACACCCCAGATTAAGCTCGGGTGCTGACCAGTCACTTCATCTGCGTCCGCCTTCCCGTTGATAACTGGAGTTCCTGACGCCTGCCCACAGGCTGTTGCTGAGGAGCAACAAGCTACTACAAAGAAGGACAGCGTCGGACAAAGGCCAGGCGCTCGGCGAGGGCTGCTGTTATTACTGACACAGGCCTTTGAAGTCCTGGCTTTAGCTCTAGCGGTCCTGTTAATTACGGTCTAGTCTAGCTGCCCTGTGACCTCAGTCAAGTCCCCTCATTTTTTGGAGCCTTCTAGAAATACCTGGGCAGCCTTCGGTGGTCATCACGTGGAAGGAGGGCCGGAGAGACCCCTGTCGGGAATTTAGCTGCTCTTGCACATTTCATTTCGTTCTTACTTCCAGATTGTCTTTAGGATTCAGGTATTTCTTTTGATATTAAGTGGTACCTTATTATGTAGTTTTCTATATACGGAAGCCTTAGGAGCAGCGAACATGACCTTTTTCCCTTCCTTTTCTTCTGTCTTTATGAAATTATCTTCTAGTCATCTCATTCTTCTGTCCCACAGAGTCTACAAAGTTTTCCTTTAGATGGCAGCATTTTCTGGGCCGGATGATGCAAAGTACGTATGAACACAAAAAGTCAACAGACCCGAGTTTCCTGAGGTGAACTTCAGAACCACTGTTCCAGAGAAAGCTTCCATAGGAAGTAGTAACATAGCAAAATCAACGTCAAGAAAGTACCATGCAGAGATGCCTACCTTCATGATGATGCCTCTTAGCATAGGACACAGATTCCCCTTCATGCTGCGCGTGGAACTTCTGAATGCACCTTCTCACCAGGTCCTCCCAGCCTGGCTTCATGGCTGCCCGCATGGTGCTGGTATCCAGTGACGTGATCTTGCCTAGTAAATAACAGCAAGCATTATACCTACGTACTCATCTATTATTTACGAAAATGACTAACATTTTAAAAGATGAAATTTACTTATTTAGAACAGGTAGCACACAAAGGGTAGACAGTGAAATAGGTGCCCCTCCCCCCACCCCCCCACCGCCCCTTCTTCCTCAAGCCCCTCAAGGCTTCTGCCCCGGTAGCAGTCACTATCCTCAGCTTCTTCGTGATCTTCTAAATATATTCCTTGCATTACAAATATGTAGCTTCTACAATGATTTCTTTGGTATATATATTTTTAATCTGTTTGTTTGTTTATTTATTGAGAGATTGTGTGAGCAGTGGTGGGGCAGAGAGGGAGGGAGACAGAGAATCCCAAGCAGGCTCCACGCTGTCAGCACAGAGCCCGACATGGGGCTCGAACTCACAAACCGTGAGATGGTGACCCGAGCCAAAATCAAGAGCCTGATGCTTACATCGACTGAGCTACCCAGGCACCCCCGGTCTTCTCTGGAAAGAAAATTTACCTTGGAGATCTTGGCGAGTAGTAAAACTTTCTGATGAGGGAAGACCTGGTCTTTCCTTCATGGGAACTCTTCTTGCCACACAAATCAAGCAGGACTGCAAATCTTCAATCATATACATTTATGGTTATCATAATAGGCTTTTTCAGTGATTCAAACAAACTCAAATGTCTTTATGACAACACGACCTTGTAAATCAGCGGAGGAGGGAGTGCTCAAACGCTGTGTGCCTCTGCCGCTCACTGGCTTCATGCTCTCCTCCCCTGAGTGGGAAGCAGCTGGGGGACAGGATAGGGTGTGCCGTGCAGGGTCAGCTGCTGAAGCCACACGACCCACGCTGCGAAAGTACACCCGCCACGCTAGCATTCCCGCCCTGAAACTACCTGCTCAGCGATGGACGGCAGAGCGTGTAATCCTTTCTCACGGAATGGCTGATGGGAACAACCAGCTTAGTTCAACATAAAGTAGACAAATGGCGAAAACTAAAGCCTGATACTCTGCTCTGTCGAGGGTTTGCTCCTCGAGTTTTTGGTTCGCCACGATACAGGAAAGCTAGATAGACCTTCTACCCAGCTACGGAACTACCCCTAGAATGGCAACGAGCGATTTAACGCAAAGAGTTTAAATGGAGTCTAGATGTGAACACGAACGAAATCCTAGAAAGAGTGGCAGGCACCAGGGTGGCTGCATTACAGTTGGGAATCTCGGCCTTGGCTGGTTTCTCACATGGCCAACGCTAGGCCTTTATTCCTCACCCACGTCAACTGTTTTATTCATCTGTGTTCACTTCTAGAGAACACGGAGATGTTTTATTTATCTTTGTAACAAGCGGAGCACATTGTGTAGCTCTTTTAATTTCGAAAATGCTGGATAAAAGGTTAAAATGATAGTCTTCATATCTTATGTCATTGATTTATGATTATTCATCTTTAAATCTGGGAAAGAATTTCTCTAAATCTATCTAGTAATGGTGGGTATCACAAATATAAACGTGATCTTCATTCTGAACATAATAAAAGCTAAATTTTTGAGCACTTGCTATGAGGCAGACCTCTTTTTAGCTGCTTTAGAGGCTATCAATTCATTTAGTCCTTGTGAGAACTCTACGAGGCAGGGATAGTATCATCTCCATTTAACAGAGGAGAAAACCAAAGCACGAAGTTTAAGTAATTTGCCCAACACCATACAAAACTAGTGAAGCCAGGATTCGAATCTGAGCACACCATGGCTCAGAAACCCTACTCTTAGGCCATACTGTGTTAATTATCTAGAACCAGACTTTAAAGGTACAAAAGTGTTTAAATACACAGCACAAAGTCACACATTAGGTCAGTTACATCTTTTTTCTACCACTTTAAGAACAGTATCCTAGATGGGTGAATTAGCAGCACGTACTCTGTTGCATAAAAAGAAAAAAAAAAAATCCCTCAACATTGCATACCTAGGGAAAAACTTAGTTTTGAAAAATTATGCCACCTCTGAGAGCCCCATTACTTTTCAATAAAATTTAAATTACAAATTACTTGCATATAAAACCAAAAGAAATAACTACAGAACCTCCTCAACTTACAATGGAGTTATGTCCTGATAAGCCCATCTTAAGAGGAAAATACTGTAAGTTAAAAATGCATTTAAAACTTCTAAACTACCAAGCATAACTTAGGCTAGTCTACCTTAAATGTGCTCAAATACACACAGTCCACGGTTGGGCAAAATCATCCACCACAAAGCCTATGTTTTAATAAAGTGCTGACCATCTCATGAAATTTATTAAACACCATCCCGAAAGCGAACAGCAGAACGGACACGTGGGTACGGAATGGTTGTAAGTGTACCGGTCGTTAACCCTTGGGATCGCGTGGCTGACTGGGAGCTGCAGCTTACTGTCGCTGCCTGGCATCCTGAGAGAGCACTGTAGGCATATCGCTAGCCTGGGAAAAGATCCAAATTCAAAACTTCAAAGTATGGTTTCTACCAAATGTGTATCACTTTCGCACCATTGTAAAGTTAAAAAAAAAAAAAAAAAAGTAAGTCAAACCACCGTAAGTCGAGGACGTTCTGTAGTATTTAATGCCAATCATGATTCAGGCATATTCCTTTAATCCTTACTACATTCTGATACTGATACTCTTGACTCCCCTTGATGAGAGGGTAAACTGTAGGCCAGAGAGGTCAAAAAACTTGCCCAAAGTCACAGAGTTCGTAAGTGGCTGACCTGGCCTGTCTGACTACAAAGCCCACGAGATCTCCATTCACCAGCGCTCCTCTACACCTCCTCTCTTGCTACGCACGCAGTAAGCATTCTTCGGCACTGCTTCATATTAGACAGTGACCCTCTGCGGCGTGGCGTGGCTCGCTTGGAGGGCACGGGGGTTGGACACTAATCAGCATCTCCTCAGGGGGGTGGGCCTACGAGCTTGAAGTCCTCTCCGTTCCCCACTCCCGTCTCTAGCCTCTCTCAAGTATCATTCTATCACATACACCATATCCTGGACCCTGCATCCACGGATAAACTAGATGGAATCCATTAACCCCTGGAAAGTGTATGAAACAAGTTGTTTGTACTTATGCCTTTTTCTAGGGCTGTGGCTCACAGTAGACATTCAGAAGAGCTTAGGATCCCTGGGAGGTTTAACCACTAAGAGAGCTTCTCTAGTTAGGCAGCTGCTAGTCACATGTGGCTACGTAATCGTAAACTTAATAAAGTAGAAAAGTCGGTTCCCCATTTGCATTATTGAAACACCAAATGCTCAACAGCCACAAGCAGCTAGTAGGGGCTGCCCTGGACAGCCATCACCGCGGAACATTCTATTGGACAGTGCTGTTTTACAGACATAAAAATTGAATTCGTCACAAAAATTAAGTAGGTGAAAAGGATAAAGAAACCACGGCTAAATTTTTCTTTGTGTGGCCACTAGTTTTAGATAATGAAGAGTGAAAGAAGTAGCACAGGAATAAATACACAGATACATACGAAATATCCTGATTTTGCCCTACCTTCTCCTTCTTCTTTGATGGACTTTGGTTGAGAGACGGCAAAGCACTGCATAGTTTCATATTTCTGATGTGCTTCCTGGTTGTCGTGACCTTCCTCTTCCGAATCAGGCAAAGGTTTTACCAGCATCCGGCAATTAAAGGTATGGCTGTTCCGCCTAGGAGGCTCGCCAGACCAGGATCCCCCGTTCACTGAGTGAGGCGAGAGCAAGCCGAGAATTACCGAGGAACTAACATCAGACTCACCGCTGCCGAATTATCAAAATGATGCTACTGTTTTAACAACCTGGGAACACTCTTGGGATTTTCAAAATAACTTTTACACTTCTTACCCTTCACCCTGACTCCTTCCTTTCAAGCGCAGGTGTTGGTTATTTATTACTAGCATACAGTTCTTTCTTTTTGTGTTTCCCTTGCTTTGGTTTCTTGGAAATTTAGTTCCACCTACTTGTATTCTAGTGTTAGATATGTTACCCCCTGCTCAAAAATCTGTAGCTGGCACCAACTGCAGCATGCATTAAGTTCTTTAAAAGGATTTGGACCTTACAAGGATAAAAGTTCTTTTAAAAGGTCAGGAAAAGGAAAGCCACTCAAACTGATAAATCAAATCTCAGTAACCAGCCGCACCGTATCCATCTAAGCAGATCTCCCACGTGGGGCAGCACAAGCCTCCCCCACGGTCCTCCATACTCGGTCCTGTGTGGACACCTTTGCTCCTGCGACCTTCTCTAAAGTGTTCAGCTGCCTCTATTTCTCCCTCCCAAATGTAGCCTGCTCTGAGGCCAAGATCCCTATACTGCCTCCTTTCGCAGATCTTTTCTTTTATAGAATTTTACAGAAAAAAAAATTTTTTTTAAAGTTTATTTATTTTGAGAGAGAGAGAAAGAGCGAGCAGCAGTGGGGGAGGGCAGAGAGAGACAGAATCCCAAGCAGGCTCGGCACTGTCAGCGCAGAGCCCGATAACGGGCTCGAACCCATAGACTGTGAAACCAAGAGTTGGACGCTCAACTGACTGAGCCACGCAGGCACCCCGAATTTTATAGAACTTTTAGTGTATATTTTGTAACTTGACTGTTGAATGACTCTATTGTAGCTTTTTTTTTTTTTTCGTTTCATGTACATTTCCTCAATTAGACTGAAAACTCCTTGCAGATGCTGTGCTAATGTCATTTATTTATCAAATGAAAGACTACTTCACATGTCTTCTGCTTTGGTGTCCACACTCAGAAATGTGTGTATTACATCAGGAGAGAGGTAATGACAGAGGAAAGACTACTTTTGGGGAAATGCACTAGTGAATCAAGAGAAACAAAAGAATGACTGATTTTGAGGATTAATGCTTCTGGATCGCTGGATCCACTTTCTCATTCTACAGAGGAGAAAACTGATGAGAAAGATGCTCAACGACTAGAAGAGCTGGAATCTTTTCTTTATTCTTCCTTATGCTGTATCTAAAAAATATGATGGCCAGTAGGACAATGAAAGGGGGGGATCACAAAAAGGGCCAGTGAGAAGATCAGCAAACATACCCTCAAAACTCACTAGCTGGAAAACACTTAAAAGGACATCTAGGTGTGCTGGCGAATGCAAGGCTAAACCCATAGCCGCTGGGCTGTGAAGGAATGAACAAGAAAACACACTCTAGAAAGAAAAAAGGAAATTTCAAGTTAACTGCAAGAAGCTGTTCTAGAATTATAGAAGGAGTCACAGCCAGCTTTATGCGCCTCGGCAGACGTGGGGGATCTGTGTCACCGTCAGTGTTCTGCAAGCTCACCCACGAAACGGAGACTTACACAGAGAAATCAAAGAAGAAAGAAAAAAGAGTTCTTATTACCTCAGGTTAATAAGGAATCTTAAAATATAAAAAGAGTACAATGTGAAGTAAGGAAAAGAGCTCTTCAGACAAGTGGATTAATAATACCAAATTAATAACATAGGTCCTTTGAGGAAGTCATAAAATTACTGAAGAGATTTGAAAATATTAGTTACTTGGAATGAGAAATCCTATTTTCTTGTTCACTTACTAGAGAATATAATTAAAGAATCTCACACGAGTATTCCTATGTTTTGTGCTACTGTTGCAGTCACTTTGAACAAAGGGTTATCGTAACCAAGGAAAAGAGAGCCATAATGGAATTTAAAAGGGCCTTCTTCTATTTACTGTGGTTAACAGTAAGACCAGCTAATAGAAACAATTTGGAGAAAAAAAAAAAAAGAACAGAAATACTTGCTAACTCAGGACCTGACCTTATTCTGTCCTGAAATATGCACTTCCTTTTATCTGTGAAGATGTTCTTAGCATCATCAGTCTAAGTGAGAATATTAAAAAAGAACCACTCAGTAAGTGGGAACGGCGATGCCCCGGAGCAGCGGCTAAGGTGGGTCCATGCTGTGAACCGCCCATGTTCCGACGTGGCCCTCAACATTCTCGGACGCTCCCGGACAGCATCTTCCAGATGAGGTGGAGTCAGGGATGTGAAACGGGGTAAGGAGGCAGTTTCTGAGGGGGACACCTGCACAGCCACCGGAGCGTCTGGGAAATGAAAGGGCCCATTTAGGGCTCCCAGGCTGATAGCATTTGAACCTCTATATGCCACTTGTTCCTTAACATTTTATTTTTAGAGTACCGTACGCACCCACACGCGTACTCCCTTCACAAGACGGACTCAGGGTTTTGTTTCTGTGAAGTCAAATTCTCAAACTTCTCATGACCTTCTGCTTCTTAATCATGTGGAAAAAGCACAAAGCAGGGTCGGCTGGCACTGGATAGAGAGGGAGGCGATGTGGCACCCTCTTAAAAAACCACAACACAAACCCCATGAAAACAGTTGCCACAGGAGTACTTTCCATCTGAATTCTCTTCATGTGCTTTAAAATTGAGGATCAAGACAATCATTTGTTCAAGATCACGATCTGCAGATGCCCTTTTCTCCATGACTTTTAAGTTTAAACACTTAATCTAAGCATCTCTAAAAGTACCCAGTTACTGACGTAATACAGTGCTACTTTACCCTCCAACCAAGACCACGTGTGTATGGGGCGGGGGACCCGGCAGACCATCATTTACCTATAGACTTTGGCAGCAGGTTTTTGACAAATTCAGTGTGGTCCCCAACATGCAGGATGCTATATACACTTTTGTTCATCAGCTCCTCTTGGTTATACCTTAGGTACTGTGTCACATTTTCTGAAACAAATACAACGTTGCCTTCCAGATTCACCACAAAGAAGAACCCATCAAGGGCCTGAGGGAAAAGGCAAATTGTGTTAGACATGATACAACAGAAAATCATATGCAGTTGTTAAGAAGGGCTGATCCCATTAAGGGAAATGTATAATTCACATATAGATAGAGAAGAGATTTCTCTCTTGCCCCTCTCTTAGTTTTTAGGAACAATTAGCACATTTTCTCTTGGTGAAATTATTCCATCTTAGTAAGTGGGAGAGACCCTAGATCAGGGTTTCTTACCGCACACTAAATGACCAACATTACTCTGTTATTTTATCAGAAGATAATAATTACTGCCAAGTAAGTACAGGCATTTATCTATATTTTCAAAATTATATTGGTGGACTCCACACGGCCCCGACAACAACATTTATGTTACCAACCCAAAACAAAGTAATTATGTTGTACGGTTTCTCATGTAATACAATGGGAGGAAGGGGTCATTGCTAATTTCCCCTCAGTTTAAAGAGAAAAAAAATTAAACAGACCCCGATTTGATTGCCTTTAAAGCTGCCAGGGTTTAAATGGAAAGAATTGCAGATGATCTCAAAAGCCAATCCTCTATGGTTTGGGGAAAGGGTCTGGGAAGTGTCTCTCTGATATGGCAATGGGGACCACAGGTGGAGATGTGGCCAGCACTGTCCCAAGACTGGAAGGGGACTTGACGTTTGGATTTTGACAGCGAGAACTGGAAAGTGAACTAACTGTGCCCTTTTCTACTACTTGTTCTCCAGGCCATCGAGATGCAGGTCCCCAGTCACCCAGATAACATTAGTGCTTTCCCATAACGTGTGCTTGGCCTCACTCCTTGCTGTTGTCATGCCAATCTAGATTAGGGAAGGACAGAAAGGCTCTAGGATCATTTCAGGAAATGAACATAATAAGAATAACTACTGAGCATGTTCACTGTGCCTTAAACACATTATGTCATCTTAATATTTACAACTCTGGAAGGAATGTCTTCTCCAATTTACAGAGGAAGAAACTGAGATTCAAAGAGGTTAAGTGGCTTGTGTAAGCTCTTGAAACTCGCCAGTGGCAGAGCTGGAAAACTGGAATCCAGGTGGACCCGACTCTACAGCTCATGCTCGTGATTACTAAGTGGCAGAGTATTCTATTTTGATATCTACCCCAGTCTTTTCCTACCATGTTCACCTCAGTGAGGCAAAAGTTGAGAGTTCAGGGAGTTTTTCTTAGTGACTCCTCCTTTCCATTTCTGATCCTTGCTTGTCAGATCCTGTTTTATGGATTAGGTGAACGATCAGGACTAGAGAAGGCTTGATATTGATCAGGCGTACCTCGAAACAGGGTCAGCTGGTTTACCCAGTTTATGTCAGTTTCTCCGTGCTATGTGTTTGTGTTTACGACTGTTTTTAACATGAATGTTACATGTGTATATTGATAGAACAATGTGTATGGATGGGGCATGAAGTATTTACTTTTATCCTAGTTTGCTTTCTCCTTATTATTTAACAGGTTCCTATTTTGTGAGCTTTTTGGGAATATATTCCATCTTTAATTCTATTTTCTTCACAAAACTAAGTGCTCTCTCAAATTAGAAATGACCATAAGGCACCAGTGAAAAGCTTTTTTTTTTTTTTTTTAAATATAACACCATTCGGTTTTAAGTTTTTCTTAAATATTCTGTCAGGTTTTACCAATTGTATAACTAATTTTGCAGGGCAAAGCAAGACTGTATGGAGATGGCCTCCATAACAGGCTGGCACCAACCCCTAAAAAACCTCGTGTGAGTATGTGTATGCAGGTGTACGTCTGGGAAGGGTGAAAGGAAGCAAGTCAGCTGTTTAGTTATGTGCCACGTATCCTTTTAAACTAACTGCTTCGGATATACATTCACAGGGATTTTCATAATTATATTACTTACAGTTCACTTTTGAAAGTGCAAACAGCTTCTCATATGTTTTGTACCATGATAAAAAGACTGATTTGTAGCATAGTATAACTGAAAGATGAAAGTGTTTCATCTCATGAGACTGTGTTTTTTTTTAAAAGCACACTATGATATGCTCTGATGAAAAAAGCTGACATTTGGTTTTGTTGCCTAGCAACCACTATGCTATGATGTAAGCATGAGTGTGCATCTATGCCTAGGAACAGCTCAACGGGAACAAGTTTTCCCTGTTCAAATTATTCCATGTAAACAGGGAAAAACACTTAAATTCAAACTTTAAGTCACTAGATTCAGGCATTAGCTCTCTAACATATTCAGCACTAAGGTCCTGCTGCTATACAAGTACTCAAATGAGTACAATGAATTCGCTGAAGACTACTTTAAAACAGCAAAAACGTTGGTTGGATTTTACGAGAGAAGGCCTACTGATACCCAGCCATCGGATGTCTATAATCAATGACCGTGCGCTCAGAGGGCTTTGCATCACAGCCTTGGGGTTACTCCAAACATTTCGCTTTTGGAGCTTCAAAAATCTTCCCAGAAGTGCTTACCCTATTTTAACCTTCTCCCATGCAAGGAATAAACACAGATATATGAGAATTTCCTAATAATATAATAATCTAATAATTCAGATTATGATTTTCAAACCAATTTTGTTTATAATTCAAAAAATGTTCCCGGGAACATATCTACTTTCATCTAATTCTAAATAATCCACCCTGTCAGAGGTGTCTTATCTGTTTCTAAGAACCAAGCAGGAAGTAGCACTCTCTGGCCTTCCTTGTTGACTCTGGAAAATCAGGTTAAGTGTATTCATGCTTTTTCCCTGAAAATTGTAGTTGGATACTGTCAAGCCAGCGATTCAAGAGAAATAAGCAAGGGGCCACACGAGGTCATTTAAAGCCTTTTGGCTAGCAGGCCCAGCTCCAGGAATTCCGTCATTTCTAAATACCAGGACTGGGTCAGATGGTCTTTACTTTTTTTCAAAAGTCCCCCCGCCCCCCACCCCCCGCACTTCCACCTGTGAGATAAATTTTCACAGAGTTAGATTTTCTAAAACAAAAACAAAAACCCACAATCACAAGTGCCAGCTAAAATAAAGGAGGGCAACGACTGGTTACCTTCGTTTTAAAAACCCTAATTTCTCACATACGTACGGCTGCTGCTGCGAGTCACTGCTCCCACAGTGACAACGCTGCCAGGCTCCCGGCCGTGCAGTACTTTTCAGTCTCCTCCTATCGCCAGCAGAGTAAATTATCCTGAGAACTGACATAATTTATGTCTCCGGGCTCCTCTGCTTCTTGTTATACATTCGCTGACATTTTTTTTCCCTCATCTCACCATAGCCCACATCTTGAATTTTAATTTTGGAATAGGTACAGCAAAGCACTCGGTGTTTAATACTGTGCTAGTTCATAAAATAGGAGAGCCGGACTCTACAAATTCTAGACAGTATTCTGGTCGTAAAACTCCCGAAAGTTAATCAGCAACAGGGAGTTAAGACCAACCACTACGTTTGTGATGCTTATCTTAATAGTTCTGCCTTTACTTCAGTTCTCACCTTTAGGAGAGGAGCTGGTGTGAAGCAGCATAAAGAAAAAGCGGAAGCCTCTACTGGGTCCTCAAATTTTAACCTGCACATATAGGCACGTGTATACGGCATAATATAAAGCCTAAAAATTGGGGGAACATTTCAAACGGAAACTCTAGCGCAGAAGTTAATGGGACTTGTGGACATGGTTTTCCAAAATGAATGCTCAACTGGCAGTGAAAGTCTGTCCGTTTGTACTCGAATCCAGTTCGTTTAATTCTCTATTATCGCCCTGAAATGTATACGTGCTGAAATGAGGAGCTAGATAAACACGTGTTAGCAAGCTCAACAGGTCAGCGGTACCCCAACCTCAAGACTGAAAATTAAGCGTAGATTGTCCTTACATTACATTCGCCCGAAAATTAAACATAATAATGTGAAGATCCACAACAGCACAAAGTACGGAACGAAAATGAGGGCGTGCTACCTCAAGCATCATGGGCCCCAGCGCATCCTTGTCGATGACGCCCTGCCCTGTTGATGACACGTCTGACTTCTGTACTTCATCTATGTTGGCAGCTGCTGCTTTCTCTGCAACAAACAGAAGCGTGAATTCAATGGCACTGCTTTTTCAAGGACAGAATGACACAGAAACATTTTTATTGTAATGATTTTTTAAATCTCTAGTGGAATCAGACGTGGCTATAGAAGAGTTAGAGTCCATCCCCACTGCCACTGAATGGGGGAAACTGCTGGAAACAGGAAGCAGAACATTAACTTTTCACCTCCAGAACCTGTGGCTCAGATCCCCTCTCAGGCAGTGGCTAAAATGAGTTTAGTGGTCTCAGGCTAGTCCCCGACGAGCCTTTTTTTTTTCCTAGATGACAAAACCGCCAAACACTATGGCACAATTAGTCTCTGCTCAGGGGACTCTGCAAACTAGGATAACGGAAGGCCTGCTGTTCAGAATTCGGTAGCACATTCGGAGACACATCTCCACGTGTTTGAAGGAACTAACAGGAGTCCTAGCTTGCTACCGCTGCCCCCAAGTGACACGCTGTAACAAGTGCCTCGTGGGCTCTCCTCCTGCTCCACCTCCCATCACATTCACAGTTAAAGTGGCCTGAAGGCTGGCGGTCCCTGTCTGGTCGAAGGCGCTGAACGACTTCAGGCAGAGACCAGAGGCACCCTATCAAGCCCCTAGAGTTCAGGGGCCGCCCTTTTAGGACAGGAGGCACCACATATGCTCCGGCTTACAATGTACCAGGCAGCGTTCAGGCCTGGAGGGCCTGGCGAAATGCCCCTCATGGATAATTCTCAGAGAATAAATAGATGTCCAGTCATCAATACTTATGCAAACTAGTTATTTCAAGAACGCCAAAAAAAGTTTAAAACATAACAGATACGTATCGTCAACTTGCTAGGAAACAACACAAAAACAATGTGCCAATTATTTGCACCTGAATAAATTATATCCTTGTTTACACTGAATGTTATCATTGTAATTAAATGCAAATAAAGAAAACCGTAAATCCGTTTAGTACTTAGAATCAACCTGCTCTCATGACCTTGATAAATTTTGCGGCTGCTGCGGCGGCCTCTTCTTTTTTTTTTTTTGAAAAAAGTTTTTACACGGTATTCTAAAAATCTGGAAATCTGAATTTGTACCTGAGAACCTAGAAAATAATTGGGAATCGCAGGTCCTCCAAATCTTGCCACTCCCAGGACGGAGCACTCCCACGTGTATATTTATCAGGGGAGAAGGGAAGGTGACCGCTGTAGTTCAAGTGTAAGTTCAACTCCCAACTTTTCAAGGCCTTAGTACGTGCCTTCCATGCATCATGGACTGTGACAGGGGTAAATGGAATGTCATGTAAAACACACTGTAAAAACTATAAAGTAGTGGGGCGCCTGGGTGGCTCAGTCGGTTAAGCGTCTGACTTCGGCTCAGGTCATGGTCTCACGGTTCCTGAGTTTGAGCCCCGCGTCGCGCTCTGTGCTGACAGCTCAGGGCCTGGAGCCCGCTTCGGATTCTGTCTCCCTCTCTCTCTGCCCCTCCCCCACTTGTGAGTGCGCGTGCGTGCTCTCTCTCAAAAATAAACATTAAAAAAATTAAAAACTATAAAGTAGTTTACAAATAGAACTTACTACTAGCATACTTGTATTAGTTCTTCCTTACTGAATGCCAAATTTAGTAACTTCTTTGCAGAGCTTATCATATGCGGACTGTATCTGCGTTTTCAATTACTATACTCCTGGATCACCTCCTAAGATCTAAATAGATCTTATCTGGTAGCCTTTCTAGGTCAATATTGTGAGGATCTGTCAGTCTTCATTTTGGTCGTTTCTTTGCTGCCATCCCCAGCTCTTGATTGTTAGGCACCTTACCCCCTTGCTTTATCTGCAGACTCGGTCTCAGCCCAACTCCTCAGCCTCAACTGGGACAGGACGTACCTCAGGCTCTCCAGACAGTTATTGCAGACGACCCTCCCCCACCATCCCCATTTGCCTAGAGTCTTTTTCATTGCCAAACATACTCCAAGTAAACGCATACTGGGGCACGTAATTTTCTTTTTTCTTTGCTACTTCACTCTGTAAGGCTACAGATTTCTCTACAGTTTCCACTCATTTTGCTACCCACCAGTCCAGGAATAGGACTGACCCCATCACCTGCTGCTTCATCTAATTTAGCAGCCGGTACTGTGGAGGTCCCGGCAGGCTTCGGGCCTAAGGATCCTGAGTTTCACTAATACTAAATTTTAAAACTCATAAAATAGATATTATATATTTACGTGGTCCTACTGCATCCTAATTCATTTTTTGTCTTTGGTGTTGTGGCAGCGTGAAGCGATGTGCTAACATCCCGCAGAAAGAGTAATTTGCACCCTTTGCTCTAATCTCCTCACTGTTGACAGGAGCATCGTGCTCCCATCAGTAACCTCTTTCAGTAGCAGTGGTGATTCTCAAATCGGAATGGTGGACATGAGAAGACAACCTCCCCAGAGAGGATCTACCAGAATTTGCAGACTGAAAAAGCTTTCTTTGAATGACATTCTGATGTATCTTCCTAGGAAGGTATCTTGTCCTCCCCACTTCCTGCAGTGAGAATCACAGTCCAGGAAATAAACAGCATGCTACCCCACCAGAAGATAGATTTTATGAAGGCGGCACTGTATCTGTATCCTTAATGGGCACTGTCCCTATTTCAGAGCAGGTTTTCACTAAATATTTGGTGGCTAACAAGACTAGATCCACCTTGGGCACTTACTCCCAGAAACGTAGGAGGCAACGGGGGCATGGGTGGGTGGGTGAGATGGGGGTGGAAAAAGGAATAGATTTTCCCCTTTAGGTCTAAGGGCCCTCCAGGGTGCAGAGTGAGGAATGGAACAGGTAGGCAGGGTCAGAAATATGGGAGAAAGGGTTTCCTGAGGAGATAAATCATCTTGCTTTGCCTTACTCAATAAGTTTTAAGGCATCTAATGTTGTCTCAGGTCCCCATTTCTCTTATCCTTCCACTGTTAAAACTGGTGGTTTTATCCTTTTCAAAGAATGGATTGATTAATTCAGATTACTCTTGGGGGAAAGTGACTCATAAAGCACAAGCTACTAATCACAAGGGCAACTCCGTACCTACTGCTGACCGCCAGAAACCAGCAGGCGATTTGTCGTATGCGATTCTGAGAGCACAATAGTAAGAAACTGTTGTTTGCTGGGGGTCTATAATAATGCTGTTTGTGGGGCAAAATAAATAGAAAATAAGAGTGTCTGTGACAATCCATTTCCAAGCCTTTTAAAGACCATCAATATACCTTGTGAGATATTTACATTTTGAGGATCTGATCATCGTTCTGAAGACCCAAGTTTTCCTAAATTCATCCATTAATATTTTGTAGAGTTTAAAGAACAATTTAAAAGTAATCATCCTGAAAAATTATTTGTAATACTAAGACATGTCATTTTTTTCTCTTTATAATATCCAACTGCTCAGTCTTTCAAAGGAGAAAAGCAGCCAACAGGAAGTCACGGAGAGTGAGTGGCCATCATGAGGAAGTCACCAGTAACACCGGGATCTATTCAGCAGTCTCTTCGTCTCTGTGTCTCAGTGTCTCGCTCTGCCTGTGGTGCAAGTGGAGTGAATAATCCTTGTCAGCTGAGAGATTAAATCTAGCTGGGAGGGCAAAACAGTTACAATCGAACTAAATGAGAGCAATTTAGGGATAATTGCAAGGAACTAACTTTAAGTTCAAAGAAGAGATAAGGATCGTTGGACACAGACGAAAATATTTCATGTACGTTGTAACTGAGTTGGACCCGGCAGGATAAGCAAGTGGATGGCAGACAAGAGCCTGACACGGAAGCCGGTGGGACGGACACGTGGCATCTGGCCCTGAGGAAGTCTCCACTGTGCCTCTGGAAACCAACGCTAAGGAACACTGGCAAAAAGTCCATGTAAGCTGGAACCCTAGGAATTCCCAACTAAAAATGAAAACAGCACATTAGGGGGCGCCTGGGTGGCTCAGCCGGTTGAGTGTCTGACTTGGGTCAGGTCATTATCTCACAGTTGGTGAGTTCGAGCCCCGCGTCGGGCTCCAGCTCGGAGCCTGGAGCCTGCTTCGGATTCTGTGTTTCCCCTCTTTCTACCCCTTCCCCGCTCATGCTTTGTCTCTCTGTCTCTCAAAGATGAATAAACATTAAAAAAAAAAATTAAAAAAAAAAAGAAAACAGTGCATTTTTCACAAGATCAACTTGAAATTGTATTAGGGGATCAAGTGTTTTGAAAGAAAACTCTAAATGAGAGTATTGATTATGTGCAAGAGAACTTTTAAAATGTTGCAATATTTACACAATATTCATGTAACTAACAGAACGGGAAAT
Organism: Panthera tigris; assembly: GCF_018350195.1. Taxonomy (NCBI): domain Eukaryota; kingdom Metazoa; phylum Chordata; class Mammalia; order Carnivora; family Felidae; genus Panthera; species Panthera tigris. The sequence goes on from NC_056676.1 coordinate 20,516,919, forward strand.
TTTCACTATTCGCAGACTAAATATATGAGACGAAGGGTCAAGAAGTTAGGGCTTTCCACTCCCGTCCTCACTACATGTTTGTATGTATGCATTTCAACTAATTTGTCATCTAGTATTCAATTCTGTATTGAATTTGTGCTTTGATAATTTCTCAGTATTAAAGAGAATAAAATCAGTAATATGAAATGATACAAAACACACAGAAGTATGGCTTTACTAATGTAACTGAAATCTAAATTAAAATGGCCACGAATTTGTTTTTGGGTACTTTTCATGAAGTAATTACTACTTCTGTTCAATGTTCAGCTGAGCCTTGAAATTAAATAGGAGGAAGAAAAGGGCTCCAGTGAGAGATACGTTATTATGATAACCGGACATATACTGGTATCTTGATGGAGCCTTTCAGTAATGAGTATGCTATTTTTATGTGCCAGATATAAATAAGCCCAAATCCTTAGATATATTTATACTTCTGTAAGTACAGCATTACTATACTAAAATACACTACTTAATATTTTTAAATTAGGCAGTTTTCTCAGTGATCACAAATTGTATTTACTTTTCTGTATTTTGCATCCATTAACCATAAAAATATATTCTGTTACAAAAATATCCTTCCGTAAACGCAAGAGTAGAAAGATGTGTTGAGAGTAGACAGAGTTTCATATGGTCAAAACCTTATGAAATCCATTATAGATGGAACTCTTAAATTGGAAAAAGAGATGATCAAATTTAGTTTTCTGAGCCTATGAAAAGATTTCTCCTTCATGCCTTGACTGCTATTTCTTCTTGCTACACTTAAACCATTATTCTTTTTAGATAAAAAATATGACCTAAGAGAGTAACAATGAAAATAATAATTCCATCCCTTTCTTCCTCACTCTCCCAAAAGATCAAAATATCATAAAACAGCTATGATCTTTTTAATAACACAGTTTTACAAATGCAAAACCCAAGGATGCCTCTGTAATCTTTCCCCGAGTGTCCCTGCCCTCCTGGGTGGTTGCTCTCAGTGCAATCCCGTCCGGTTCCTTCCTCCATTTGCCTGCACTCCAGAAATCCAATACCAATTAATTAGATTTCCAGTTTCAAAGCAAAGAACAAAACCCTATCTCTTCAGGGACTGTGTTAAGATGAGTCATACCACAAACTGGGGGAAAATCATTAATATTATATTCCATATGCTTTTCTTTACAAGTAATTATTGTTCATGTTTTCTCTTAGAACAAAAGGAAAAGCGAATAGGGAAGCATTTGATCTCTAGAAACGTAAGTGATTTTAAAATACAGGTATTTTTTGAAGCAGCTGGATTAAATTGCTCCTTATCACTGGCATCTACCAGGCATAGATTTGAAAGTAAAATTTAAGTTTCTGGTGAGAACAGCAACAAATCAGAAGCTGTGATCTTAGCAAAAAAAAAAAAGAAAAAAGAAAAGAAAAAAGAAAAGAAAAAAATGTATTTATCTTAAAAAAACTATAGTTAGCTATTTTCAAATTATGGGTTTTTTTTTTATTTTGTTTTGTTTTTTAAAGATCTTTACATGTTCTTTTAAGACATCCCTTATTGATTTTGGTAACTTACTCAATCTTGTAATGTTAGGAGTCTGATCTATTTGTTTATTAGGCAACTGAACTGAGAACATACATACATACATTCAAAGGTTCTTTCCACAAACCATTACCAGAACAGAGTCCTATTTCCTCTCAGGGATGGTGGTCATGGCTCAAGGGACAGCCACCTAATTGCTCTAACTCCGGCACTGATGACTTAGAACCCTAAACACTGTTTAACGTCTGCCCATTAGGGGGACGGGGCGACGCAGCTGTTATGAAAGATAACGGGAAGAACTTACTTCTTCATCTTTTAAAATATCATCTGAAGAGACTGGGGAAAACTTGTGGAAATTAGTCTATGTTTAAAAAGGCAGAATCCAAACAAACATCAATGATTCATTCCGTAAAAATACATCAGATGAAAGATAATCCACAGGATCTTTACACATCTATAGAGAACTTTTAGCGCTGCCCATGTTTGGATGCCCCTGACATGTGAAGCCAAGGAGGAGTTTAAAAGTTATTTGTACGTTTGGTCAAATATGAGGGTAGTTGCTTTTATCGAAGCAGTGCTACTTAAAGTATTAGAATCTTTGACTAAAATGGAACCTGATACTTTATGCAGGCTTTATAATTAGTTCCACTGCTTCCAAATGAGTAAAATCACTCACCCAGAAACTATCAATTTTTCAGTAGATTGACGTCAAACACAAGTCTAATCACCTCCACAACAAACTGTAAGACTCTAGTGGGAATAGATCCACAATTCTCGTCTTTTCTTGCATTTAGGGGCTGGCTGACTTCAGGTGAAGTGACTGTCAAACCTGGCAGTAGTGAGACAGTCGAGGAGCGATGTCACGGAGACAACGACAGGCGATTTCTGGCCGAGCACCACAGATTAAATATTACAGGAAAAGTTATGTAGCATCTCAAAGGTTCTAGAAGGTAAAACCAGAGAATTATGCATCTGCACCAACTAAAATTAGAAAAGCTGCCATATGGCTCTGTGAAGCCAGCAGCACATTCTTATTCATTAGGAAGCATTCTGCTAACATAAAAACACAAGGCCCTTCCTGTGCTCTCCAAATGTGTTTATCTTTTCAACATTAATGCACTATATATCATCAAGCTGGTGAGACCTCCTGCCGTGCATATTAAAACCGCGCAGCTGCACGTTCTTTAGCAGTGGGAGGAACCTAAGCCCCAAGTTGCCTCCCTCCTTCCACACTGAGCTTCTTGTTAACATATCATGGTCTCCCTTCGGCAAGAAGAAACAGCAAATGAACCAATCTCAAGGCTATCTCCACCGGGCAGACCCCCCGGCCCCCAGCCTCCGCGCTCTGCTTCAGAGAAAGCAACATGTTTGGTTTTGGTTTTCATCCACAGTAAGGCACGACTACTTAAACACACCCGACAACCATGCCCCAAGTTTGAAACGTAAAGGCCCTACTTTTAAAATTAATGTACCGCGCTTATTGAGAGAGAACACAGTAACCAGAATAGATTCTAGGTATTAACTGGCTAAAAATGTTTTTGTCTTAAGAACTCTATCGTTGAAGCTGCTATCGCCAATATATAATTTTATTTAGTTCCCCACTTCATATATTACGTATCAACGCGTTGTTAGGTAAAACAGGCCGTGGATAGCCTTTCATAGTAAGCTATGTGAGTATGTAACAATTTGTCTAAAATCTCTTTTACATAATCTAAATACGCCTGTGCTGTGGGACCTTATATTCACAGGTCACAGAAGGTGAAACAAAATCAGACACACAGGGAACCGCACAGTGAAAGAAGCCTGTGTACAACCATGGAAACACGGCCTCAGAAATACTGCAAGTTCATTAACGGGAAGGCAACAAGTACACGTCACTAAGTTATTATGTGAGCATTCATTCATCCCCCAGTGCGACTGCGGTAGGTCTCCACTCGAATTTTCTTCTGCCGCGGGGCCCTGTGAGATGAAGGCACAATAAAATCTGGAAACTGCTTATTCAGGGTTCATTCTAACTCACTAGGCTCTGCTGGCTAAGGTTTTAGAAGTCATCCGAATAAGGAAACGGAGGAATCATAATTTGTTCAGAGGCCGAACAGTGAGACTGAGGCCAGATGAAGGCAGGGAAACAAAAAAAATCAATGGGTGTGAAAGAAATGAGAAGTGAGGTAAAGTTCTAATTCAGCACTAAGAATACGTAAAGGCAGCATTCTCAAAAGACCAAACTACACAAACGTTTCATTTCTTTTCACATACATACGTTAACGCAAACAAGGCCAACAAAATTACATTATAGGAGCACTTAATAAAGTTTCTGATAAAATATGGAAATGACAGAAAAAGCTGTCTCTAAAACTCTTTAGGACGTTGGTCTAGGAAGTGCAGATATTTTATCTCCCAAATCATTCTGTTTATTGGCACAGCGAGCACCACCTCCCAATATTCCTTATACTCCAGCAATATTTATCATACATCTCCCCAAATGCATCATACTGTTTCCAGATTTTAAGCATTTTCTCAGACTGTTCCATTTGTACAGATGCCCTTCCAACAGTTCTCTTTTAAGACCCCATCACTGTTCCAGAAGCTCATTACAATCAAGCCAGGTACCTTCCTCTGTGTTTCTGCAACGCCCTGTGTCTACTCCCATAGCAGTCTACACTCATCCTAGTGTTTCAAAATGTTTGATTTGTTTGCATATCTTTCCCTTTCACTACATTCTTGGCCCCTTGGCTATCAGAAAGATATTCTTGGGGCGCCTGGGTGGCTCAGTTGGTTGAGAGTCCAACTTCGGCTCAGGTCATGATCTCATGGTTTGTGGGTTCGAGCCCCACGTTGGGCTCTGTGCTGACAGCTTGAGGCGTGGAGCCTGCTTCAGATTCTGTGTCTCCCTCTCTCTGCTGCTCCCTGTTTGTGCTCTCTCTCTCAAAAATAAATAAACATTAAGAAAAAAAGATATTCTTATTCACTGCCAGGCATATAGTGGGTGCTCAATAACATTGGGTTAATATTGAAGAGTTCCAAAGCTGTAGCTGAAATTCAGTATAGCCAGGATCTAAAAATCACCAATGCCTCTTTAGAGGGATCTGTCTGAAGAGCCTTACTGTGTACTTAACATAATGGAGATTTATTTTAAGACTCTGATTTTGGGACTCAATGTATCAGGTAGAAAAGGGATGAGAAAAAAGGTCAGAGCCCATGTGCTAAGGGCATCAAGATAATTCCTATGGTGGTCAGGCCAATTGGGAAACCATTTGGTGGTGGTTGTGGAAGTCATCAAGGCTCTTTCTGAAGATGAAAGAAAACAAAAACAGACCCACTTTATTAATCCAGATTATCACTAGGAAAGTTATAACTTGCTTCATAAAAAAATAGTAGTCTGGGCATCACGGGAGTTTTAATCAGACTCTAGGATATCCCCAGCCACTCTTAGCGTTGAAGAAAATAGACCCACCCAGGTAGAGTCCTACAAATCTCCTACCTGCCTGGGTGTTTCCTCAGGTTTCTTGTTCTTTCTACACACTGGGCAGGGAGAAGCCTTGGCCTCTAAGGGTAAGGTCACCGCCTAGGCCAGGAAACCCATCTAGAAAGAGGAAGAGCTAAAATTCCTGGAGAGGCCTGCAAGGTTCTTTTCTTAATCAACTTGGTTCACCCCATGGCTAACGTAAAGCTTATTACCACCAGAATGACATCCGATAAAAGCACAGGGAAGAAAGGGAAGAGCAGCGGGGGTGAGGAAGGGAAGGAGGGCTGGTTCCTCTATTTCCCACTGTCCCTTGGTGCTGACCCTGCCATGAATCCCTACTTCCCTCTGACTGCTCACAGGACTTCAATCTCAAGCCTCTGCTTCACCTCAGTGATGGATGTTCGGTGACTCAAAACCCTCCCAGAACCTGACCTTCATTTGTCCCTGGGGGGCATTCTTCCACATCTAGTGTCCTTTGTGCTCCCCACTTCCCTCACGGACATGCACCTTGCTATCCGGCTCATGTTATGTTCTGCTTGTCAGACCTGCTGGTGCTTCTCTTCTTATGCTTTTCTTCCAGCTGGGTATTTGCTCCCTCCAGTTCTCCGCAGACGCAGGACCCGATGCCTATGCCTGCTAAACAGACTGCGACAGCTACTTGTATGGCTGTTCTTCCCCTTTCCCCCGACCGTGATTCTAACAGTACCACAGGGAGGCCACGATTCCCTCTTTCATTCTGCCTACGAGCATCTCTCCCCAGGCCCCTCGCTGGCAGGGTCGGCTTCGGCAATTACGGGAGGGCCTCATGAGCGTGCTTTTTAAAAAGCAGGTGTTCCCAATTTCAAGCACCTAATGCAAGAAGCTGATAATAGAACACAGAATCATCCAATTTAGAGACCTAAAACATTAAATTATGCTAAATCATATCATCATAGTAGAGAAAGCAAAGCACTGATAACAATGTAAGAACTCCGTGTAAATATGTGTTGTGCTGTGGCTCTGGCCAACCGCAGAAGCAGGAGGAAACAGAGCTGAGGGGAGGGACCAGGCCATCAGGATTCCCGAGAACTAGAAGGTAAATGCAGGGTCCCCGGCAAGAGCGCTCCGTGGACAGGGACCAGACAGGCCCAGCGCAGCCAGTGTCCACTCCCAGGGTCACGAGGCACGTGAAGGCCCAACTCTAGAGGCGGGCTCCAGAAGATCTCACCCTCCATGACCACCAGAATCACCTGTGGGCGAAAATCTCTGGTAGCTAAAGATGAGGTGCCTTCGGCATCAACTCGCCAGGTTAATTACTAAGACGTAAACATGAGGTAGTTCCTATGTGAATGTTTAGGGAGGAAAAGAAGGGACTATCTCTGGTCTAGTCTCCAGCATTTCAGGCATTCTGAACAATCACTACAGGCAAAGTCTACCATTTCCTGTGAACCTGTAACCATCACCACTGGTTGTTGGTTGTTTCAATAATCCTTCTCTGTATGTTTGCTTATGCTCTTCCTGGTTCAAAAGGGTGGTTTTTGCTTTAAGTTGTTGTTCCCCATCCCCCCTTTTCTTTTTTTAACCTATTAGTAACCACATATGGAAGTGAGGCTGGCTACCCAACAGTTTAAAAAAAATACACACAACATAAATACAAAACCTAATAAAATTTTATATGTTTATTCCAGAGAAAGCCAGCTTGGGAAAGTAACCAGGTTTATTCCCCAGGGCTTTAGGTAGGAAGGAAGGAGAAAAGAGAAAAGCGGACAATCATGGGTCTAAGAAGAACTTCACTGTCAGAAGGTCTATGTTCTCTAAACTGGAACTTTTGTGGGAAGAACTACACGAAGTATCATTCTTAGGCCACACAGAAACAGAAGATTAATCTATTATATTCAAATGCTTGAAACAGTTTTGATTTGAACTCACAGTTTTACATATAAAACTGTGAGTATCCCCATCCTCTGGGAACTCACATTGGTCCTGGTCTTGTGAACTTGGGCTATATACCAAGGCAGTGCAATGAGCAGGGCTGACCATGTAGAATAAGGTGCAGGGAGGGGCACAGCTGTTATGAGTGATTCATGTTCTGTGCTAAGGTCACCACGGCCCTCTTACAGGCAAGAGCTGTCACCTTGGGATGGCACCTAAAACTGTCCCGACCAAATGTCAAGTAGAGCCTGGTAAAATAAAGGGTCTGACTTGTTTTGAAGGCCAAATATATGCAGCTTCAGAATTTTTTAAAGTAAGGTTTGCCTATACAACCGAGAAACCTGATCTGTATTCGTACATTTTCAACACACGTACCCAAATTGTCTGGTTGCAGTGAATGATCACTGTATTTAGAGTAAGAGATTAGGTGAAAAGAAAAAAAAAGACTGGGAGACATTTGGGAAATAATTCCAAAGTAGATCTTCCTAATTTCTAAAATATGAAGTTTCGTTATCACCATCAGAGTATCCTAAGTTCAAAAAACATTCTAGAGAAAGAGTTCCCGTTAAATATCCATCCAATACTGTGTTTCATAATGACGATAATAGATTTAAATACATCTTTAACATGACCCTTTCAATACCCTATGGCATGAAAATTCTCCAGTTTAAGCAGGAGTGGCAATGAATCATCAACCAACCTTCCACAACTATTTAAAGCAGTAGGCAATTAAAAAGAAAACAGGGGTCAGCTTCACTCAGACACTGACATGCCTCGCTGGGCAGTAGAAACCGACAGGAGAGCCTGTACATTTCAAAGCCCAGAAAAAGTATGGACTAGAATCGGTCACAATTTGCATGAAGAAGTTAAAGTGAAATTAAGAAAGGCTGACATTTACAAAGACCCCTAAACTTGGGTGTCCTAACGACCTTTTCTACAAAGGAATCCTCTCCTTTATGTATGGTCCTATGATTCTCCAGCAAATTTTGTGAGTTAAGGGGAAAAATATGATATCTCCATAGCAATTCCATAATTCTCTTGGATTTTGTATCATACAGCGCTCTCAGATACAAAGACTTTTTAAGGAGTCAAATCCACTTGCAAGAAATTATTTAAAGTATGACAGTTTTGCTCTCCCATAAAAGTTAAAAAGTTTAAGCCACAACTGAAAGACTTACAAATGAGTGCTGTGGCTATCTGATGGATAAATCAAAAAGAAAAATCCTTACGGGGTTAATTTTGATCCTCCACATAGGCCATGAAATATATAAAAATTAACTACCTAATTATGTATTAAAAAAAAGACATAATAATAATTAAGTTACTTCCTATCAAATTAACTGGTTTAAATTAATTTAAGATTATAGCTTTGTTTTACATATATTGGCCAAGAGATAAGTTTCCCCATCGTTCTACAACCCTTCAAATAATGAAATAAAATCTTAAAATGTATTCTTCCCCTTTTCAATTTTAATGATCACTCCTAAGCTTCCAAATGCTAGATGATTCAGCATGATGCTGTCATCAAGACTTCAGAGAAGTTCTACCCAGTGGCATTCTGAAACGGGTTTAGCTCGAACACAGATGCCTGGGTTGAATTCCAGAGACCTGCTTTGGGAAATCCTGCCTGCCAGGGGATGGCTCATAGGTGAGGCCGATAAAGTGGCTGAAGATGTCAGATATGACACCTGGGCAGGTCCGGTTTTGAGAGCCGGAGCAAGAGTAGGCATAGCTATTCCTCTGTAGACGTAAAATCTGGGCTAGAAGATGATGCTGTACTCACGCCATCTGGAACTTAGCTGTCTCTCAAGCATACGGTCTTAGGTTTGCTTCTTCAAGATGTACTGTTTGTTATTTTTTATTGTATCAATGGACAGTGGGCTTCCCAGATACTAGAATGGTGGCAGCTGTTAGCTCAGTATTGCCAAGGAAAATATTTGGCTGCATATAGGGTTTCCCGAGAGCAAGTTAGTACATGACCTCAATCTTTTCCAAGCTTATCATAATGCTGGAAGGCTGTGCTGATTCAGCAAAGCAATCTATAATCGCTTGCAAAATGCCCCTGCCTCACAGGGATGTTATGAAGCTTAATAAGATAATGCATATGAAGCACTCTGAGCCCCACAGAAGGAAGGCGCTAAGTAATAATACTCTGCATTTATAATTACAAGCAGTCTCACAAAGAACCCAATAAACTTGTCCACAAATTACAAGTAAAGACTACTTTAAATAATTTAACATAAATAATTGTGTAACAAAGGAAATGTGAAATCACTCATGTTTAAAAAGCGGAATGGACGTACTTCACAAGGCTAAGTCAAAATGAAAAAAATAGAGCTAGACACGTTTCTACTAAAAGAAAATTACATTGTGATAAAACAGAAATTGAATCAGAAACTTGTAAGAGTATGTTTTACTGAAGTCATCTTCAGACGTGGCTATTAATGAATTAAATTTAGTATCATTTCTACGGTTTTCTGCCAATAGACTTAATTTTTAAAAATCAAAGTCAGTGTTAATCGTAATAAATTTCTTCAGTTATGAACGGTAATGCTGAAAACATAAATTTTAACTCTCATTGGGACCAAACACGAGTATTTTACCAATGTAAATTTCTTTCTTTTTAAAATATTAAAATCACGCTGCTCTCCACCCCACCCCCATAGCGTTGGTCTCCTGGCTGGCAAACACCTGTTTCCTGTTCCTCTGGACAAGCCCAGGCAGAAGAACACAATGCACGAAAGTCCACTTTAATGACGGTGTCTCCAAAAGAGCAGGCCAGGCTGAGCTGGCATCACTGGATTCTCCGGTGCCACTATCTTTACTGAATAGTGACTGGGACTTTTTAGGTACCTGGTGTCATTTCCTACAGGCAATCTTCCAGAAATCTCAGAGGATCCAATTTTTTTACTCTCTGTTCCTCCATAACACTGCCATAGCATCACTTCCTACATCATACAGAAATCATGTGATTTGATCTGGACCCCCTCAGACTGTTGAGGCCTTTAGCCGGAAGTTGTATTTTTCATTTTTGCGTCGCCATTCTCCACCACAACTGCTGACCCACGTAGACACCCACTAAGAGGGAGCTGAACTGACTGCCCACTCTGGAGAAAGCAACGGAAGGAGTCTTGCCAGTGGTCTCGGTAGGTTGTATAGGATCAACTCCAAGTATACAGATGGAAAAAGCGATTTCACTTTCTGATTTTTATTTGTAATTTTTTTTTTCAGAAAGGTAGTATTTTATGTTTGTAAAGAAAACATAAATCCAATATTAGATGGTGAGGACGCACAGATGAAAAAGACAGGCCTTGCCCTCCTGTGAGTTTAAGGCATACTTCGATGGTTAAGTCAAGTCCCGAAATGGAGTTAGCCCATTTTCTTTGTAAAGTGTTGTGGATTTATGCAATAAAAGAAAAACGAAATTTATAAATTTGTAAGTCTTCGAAGGTTTTTTATTTATTTAGCTGGAAGACTCAGCTTCTTTGGAGAGCTAAGTTCAGGAAACAGCATTGATCCAGATGCTGAATGAAGAGAGACTCTAATTATCTAAGATTTCACTAAGAATGCTTTCATCAGAGGCTGAACATGGCAAGAGCTGATTACTTAACTCAAAATAAACTTCCATCAACACACCAGGAACAATGCATACACCTCAGGATGTTAACGGGGCCTAATTAGTTCTCTGAAGTGTAGCAGCTCAAAAGAATTTTGGAAAATAAAAGCGTGAAGGTTAATGATCTTTTGTATTATCCTCTTAAGATAAACCCAATTGCCAAGGAAATTAGACTTATAGGTCTCAAAAATTCAGGCTGAGAGCAAATTCTACAGGCATAAAAATAATTTGTCAATTTTTCAAAGTTAAACCATTGGTGAACTTAAAACAGAAAAACTAAAAAGGTGCCTATAAGACGGGCCACGTATGTGTTCCTCCTAACAAAAGAATGAGTCAGGAGTGGAGCTAAAACACAAGTGTCGATCTTTTCTTTCACTTAATATGAAAATCAGGAGCTCAATTTTATTTATTTTTTTAGTGTTTATTTATTTCAAGAGAGAGACAGAGAGAGAGACAGAGTGCTAGTGGGGGAGGTGCAGAGAGCGAGGAAGACACAGAATCCGAAGCAGGCTCCAGGCTGTCAGCACAGAGCCTAATGTGGGGCTCAAACTCATGAACGGTGAGATCATGACCTGAGCCAAAGTAGGACACCCAACCAACCGAGCCACCCAGGTGCCCTAGGAGCTCAATTTTAAAATCTCAGTTCCAAAGGAGGAAGATTCATACAGTGCACGGACAGAACCTACGGGGCTCCTCATATTAGTATATAGAAAGAGAAGCAATATAGGGGTAATGTCACAATCAACTTCTTATAAGGAAAGTTAAAGAAAGTTGGGAGAAGGTGAATATTCAAAGCGACTATTTTAGGGGCCCTTGGGTAGCTCAGTCAGTTGAGTATCTGACTCTTGATTTCAGCTCAGGTCATGATTCCAGGGTTGTGGGATAGAGCCCCAATGTTGGGGTCCGTGCTGAGCATGGAGCATGCTTGATATTCTCTCATTCTCTCTCTCTCTCTTTCTCCCCCTTTGTGTTCTCTCTCTCAAATCAAATCAAATCAAATCAAACCAAAACAAACAAACAAAAAAACCCCAAAGTGACTATTTTATGAAGGAGAAAAACTGGGGAGGGGTAAGATGTTTCTGAAAGTCAAGGTTTACTTTGGGAGGATATCTGGGTAAGACAGCTAAGGTGTGGACCTAACAGAAAAACTGAAGAAACACAGTAGCTGTGACTTTGCACAAGAATATTTAATACTGCAGGTCTTTATAGCTTTGGACATTGGATCTATAATCTTTGAGGTTCATGATGACCATCTCCCCTTCCCCCAAGGGTCACTTGGGACAAAGTTAAATTGTTTTGTTAATTCGTGTGTGTTTAAACATGAAAATAGTTTTGTTGTGTTCTATAGGCAAAGGACGAGCAGTACGTACATTCTTAAATTCTGAGTAACTATTATATTGAGAAGACGGATATCAAAGATAAAACTGCTATTGCTTTGAAGCCAGTAAGTAGGGACCAAAAACTCAAATGTCCACCTGGCCAATTGGGTAACGTATATTCACTTCAGTACTGAACTAAGGCCAGTCAAGAGACACAGAGTAGACTCCTACCCACCCCTCCAACTGCACAGACGGCTTCACTCCTACTTCTCAACAGTCCCACCTAGAATATTTCCTCCAAAATAAAGGCTGAGCCATACTTTAGTTCTTCATATAATCTAAGGCCCACTATTTATATATGCGGTCTTTGACTCAATAGAGTATATATAAAGAGAGAAAGAAGGAGAAAGATACAAAAGAGATAGGTATAAAAGTAAGGGGGCACCTCTTGTGGGATCAAAAGAGGTAAGTTTAGGGGTTTCTAAAGACTGAATATGAAACTGAGATACAAAGATTGAAACAGCTTCATTTATATTTCAAAGAACATCTGGAACATGATATCCATTATGAGTTTTAAAGACTTCCAGAAAGTCTGTGGCTTTCCCTTTGTTATTTTTACTTTTTTTGTTTCACTAGCTGAACAACTCCAGAACTGAACATTTGCTTCAGAAACAAGAACAGCACATAAAAACTTGGATATTGTTTTGCAGTCAACCAGGGGAGAAGAAAAATCCCGGTAGAAATAAAGGGAGTGGTAGAGGAACACAGGGGAAGGGAAGCAGGTGAACCATGAAGAAGAAGAAAGACTAGGTCCCGAGTCTGTGAAGGTTTACCCTACCAGCCTGAGACCACAGAATCTCCTGGCTTCCAGGCGCTCATGCACCCATGCCTGAACCTCCTCATTGCCCACACACCTGCTCTTTTGGAACTCTACCCCTGTCTAAGGGTATTGACTAGTGACTGGTGTTACCTAATAACTGGAGGCCTGGAGGGGGAGGAGTCCAGAACAACCTACCAGGGCAGAATGGAGGGAAAAAGAAATCACGCTCCAAGGGTCTCTGAAAATTCAGAACAGATCTTCCTGTAATAAACATCAGGTCAGTGGTTCCCACCTTTTGGAATAAGAAGGCTTTAAAATTTTTCTTTTTTTTTTTTAAATTTAGAGAGAGAGTGAGCACGAGTGGGGGAGAGGGAGAGAGAGACACAGAGAGAGAGAGAGACACAGAGAGAGAGAAAGAATATCTCACACTGAGTGTGGAGTCTGACATGGGGCTTGGTCCCATGACCCAGGGATCGTGACCTGAGCTGAAATCAAGAGTTGGACACTCAACTGACTGTGCCACCCAGGAGCCCCAAGAAGGTTTTTTTCAATATCAATAATGTCTATGGAGTCCCTGTGTATCCATACGTAAAATAACATATAAGAAAGAGAAACGGTTACAATAAATTTAGTAATGCTTCTAAAAGAATTTGTATCTTATTTATCTCTACACCATCTCTCTATATTGGAAACACAGCTGTACATACCTCATATATTAAGAACTATTGTAATTAGAAGCATTATTAGTTACAATAGGTTTTATGGAATTGGTCCAGGAATCTAGTCACTGAAATTGCATTGTTTTGATGGAAAATATCCTCCATTCCAAACAATTAACATGCATATAAATCTTACGGGAAAAATGGTTTTTCAAATTGAACACTGTTTCTTTTTTAAAAAAAAATTTTTTTTAACGTTTATTTTTGAGACAGAGAGAGACAGAGCATGAACAGGGGAGGGTCAGAGAGAGAGGGAGACACAGAATCCGAAACAGGCCCCAGGCTCCGAGCGGTCAGCACAGAGCCCGACGCGGGGCTCGAACTCACGGACCGTGAGATCATGACCTGAGCCGAAGTCGTACGCTTAACCGACCAAGCCACCCAGGCGCCCCTGAACACTCTGTTTCTTAAGAAAGGATAGCAGTAGGTCTCTTCAAAAAAATGGTGTTGGGAAAACTGGACAGCCACAGGCAAAAAAATGAAAAGTGGACCACTTTCTTACACCACACACAAAAACAAACTCAAAATGGATTAAACCTAAATGGGAGACTTGAAACCATAAAAATCCTTAAAGAGAGTACAGGCAGTAATCTCTCTGACATCAGTTGTAGCAACATTTTCCTAGGTATGCCTCCTGAGGAAAGGGAAATAAAAGCAAAAATAAACTATTGGGATTACATCAAAATAAAAAACTTCTGCACAGTGAAGGAGACAATCAACAAAACTAAAAGGCGACCTGCTGAATGGGAGAAATTATTTACAAATGGCAAATCCAATAAAGGGTTAGTATCCAAAACATATAAAGAACTGATACAACTCAATACCCAAAAACAAATAATCCGATTAGAAAATGGCCAGAAGACATTTCCCCAAAGAAGACATCCAGATGGCCAACAGACACATGCAAAGATGCTCAATATCACTCACCATCAGGGAAATGCAAATCAAAACTACAATGTTATCACTTCACACCTGTCAGAATGGCTAACATCAAGAGCACAAGAACAACAGGTGTTGGTGAGGATGTGGAAAAAAGGGAACCCTCCACTGTCGGTGGGAAGGCAAACTGGTGCAGCCACTCTGGAAACCAGTATGGAGGGTCCTTAAAAAGTTAAAAATAGAACTACCCTATGTTGCACTACTAGGTATTTACTCAAAGAATTAAAAAATACTAGTTCAAAGGGACACACGTACCCCTGTGTTTACAGCAACATTATCTACAATAGCCGACTTATGGAAACAGCCCAAGTATCCATCGACTGATGAATGGATAAAGAATGTATACATGTATACAATGCAATATTACTCAGTCATGAAAAGGAATGAAATCTTGCCACTTGCAATAACATGGATGGAATTAGAGGAGTATAATGTTAAGGGAAACAAGTCACTCAGTGAGACAAATACCATATGATCTCACTCACATGTGGAATTTAAGAAACAAAAGGAAAGAAAAAGGGAGACAAACCAAAAAAGAGACTCTCAATTATAGAGAACAAACTGATGGTTACCAGAGGGGAGGTGGATGGCAGGATGGGTAAAATAGGTGATGGAGATTAAAAAGGACACTTACATGATGAAAACAAATAAAGCAAAAAAACAAAGCTTGGTAGTAGGAAAAAAATGAATTCACTAATTCATTCAGTCACAAAAGATATACATCCATTTAATCAAAGAAACAAAAATAATTTCTTTCACCTTTGACAGTTTCAGTTCTTTAACAGTATTTCAAATAAAGCATACTATATGTTATTTTTTTATTTTTAGAGAGAGAGAGAGTGCAAGTGGGAGACAGGGGCAGAGGGAGAGAGACAGAGAGAATCTTAAGCAGGCTCCACACTCAGCACGCAGCCCAACGCGGGGCTTGATCCCATGCCCGTGAGATCATGACCTTAGCCGAAATCGAGAGTCGGATGCTCAAATGACTGGGTCACCCAGGTGCCCCTGTATGCTATTGTTTTCTAATCTGACATAAAAGACCTACAAACTGAAGATGATCAAAAAAAAAAAAAAAAGCTTTTAAGGTGAGCTTAATTTAGGGGTGGTAAAGAATAATCATGTCAATAGTGCTTCCTGTTTTTTTCTTTCCCCTGCATCAGCTACTGTAAATATAACACTTGGAATTTTACAAAATGGTGGTATGTCTATGCCTGTCTAATGCAGACAAGCTTCAATTGGGAATCCCCACTCTACTGAGAAGCACTTGAGGTCTAAAGAAATGGAATTTACAGACTCCTCCAAATGGCCCAGGAATCCTCTATAATCCACTATCTGGCCTTAATGAGAGTGAAAAGGCATTGCAGTAACGAACATATGGGAAGCAGCACCAAGCTGAGGACTGGCATTATTTATTTCACTTTTCTTTTCTTCTACCAGACAAAATATCTTATTTCTCAGATTGATGGGCCCAAAAGGACCTTAAATCTATTACAGGTGATCAACGTTCTAACACCATAAGGGCAGAATCCAAGTCCATTTTAATGTACGATTTTTCCCTCCTGGGTAAAATCAATGTATTTTTTGATATGTGACCATGTTGACCCAGGGCTTTCTTTTGTTCAAATGACAGAAATGAGAAAAATAAGGCAAAAGTACCCCTTTGCTATGGGGAGCTATAGATATCTAAAATTTTAAGTTTAAGTATTTGAAATCTAACAAATCCATTTTACAGATGGAAGCCTGCCTTTTATACACTTCCTTTTTAGCAATAAGTTATAACACATACTACATGAGTCTAACTACTCTTGTGTGAAACAGGGATCTCAGGTTCCGTTCCTTTACTTTAACTTCTGGTCCATAATGCAATGAATATTGGGGTGGTCACAGTGACTCTGGTAAAATCTGTTTTACTCCCAATATATTTCCTGAAATGGGAGATGAGGCCAGAAATGTTGTTTATCTAGAGGTTACACTGCACAGAAAGATAGATAGATAAAATGATGAGACATTTGCTCTGACAGGAACAATTCCTCATCTGTTCACATCAGGGTACAAAATGAATGTTCTAAAACAAGCCTGGTATCCAATTTTTTGGCTAAATACCAAGAAGTCTTTTTTGGCCTCGATCGCAACCTTCTATTTTCTTGGGATCTTTTATCATCTTTTCTTCCCAACAGGAAAAGCTGAGCTGCCTTAAAGTGTACATCATCCTCTGAAATAAGGATCTGCAAAAACTAGTCTTCCCGGTAACTAAACTAGTGTCTCGGTAGATCTAAAATTCGGCCAATAACATGCTTACCCAATTCACTCATAACAATTTCTTTCAAATGGCAGGCGAAAGCAAGAACTGCTGGGTGCCATGTTTTAGAGATACCGGCTTTGGAGAAAGGTAGAAATCTGGATGTGAATTCCAGTTCCACCACCTTCTAGCTGTGACTCTAGACAAGGGACTTAAAACCCTAGGTTCCGCGTCTGTAAAATGGAGTTAATAACTAAATCTACCCTATGGGGGTGTCGTATGGATGAAATGAGACTGTGGATGTAAACAGCGGTGCCTGGTACAAAGTAAGCATTCCGTATGTGTAAGGTCTCATTTTCACTGAGGAAGCTGACTCTTTTTCTTTCTTTTTTTTTTGAGAGAGAGAGAGAGAGAGAGAGAGAGAGAGAGAGAGAGCGCACGCAAGAGGGCCAGCAGGAGAGGGTCAGACAGAGAGGCAGAGAAAGAATCTCAAGCAGTCCTCCCCTGTGCAGAGCCTGATGTAGGGCTGGATCTCATGACCGTAAGATCATGACCTGGGCCAAAATCAAGAGTTGGATGCTCAACCAACTGAGCCACTCAGGCGCCCCTTGCTTTTGACCTAGTAATATTACAAACTTTGCTAGTATATGGGGACGGATCAATGTTTTATAGGGCCTGAAGCTTATACAATATGAGGAGGCTCTCTTCAACACAAAATTAGGGGCACCTGGGTGGCTCCGTTGGTTAAGCATCCAACTTCGGCTCAGGTCATGGTCTGGAGGCTTGTGAGTTCAAGCCCCAGTCGGGATCTGTCCTGACAGCTCAGAGCCTGGAGCCTGCTTTGGATTCTCTGTCTCCCTCTCTGTCTGCCCCTCTCCTCTCTCTATCTGCTTCTCTCTCTCAAAAATAAACAAACATTGGGGCGCCTGGGTGGCTCGGTCGGTTAAGCGTCTGACTTCGGCTCAGGTCATGATCTCACGGTCCGTGAGTTCAAGCCCCGTGTTGGGCTCTGTGCTGACTGCTCAGAGCCTGGAGCCTGTTTCAGATTCTGTGTCTCCCTCTCTCTCTGACTCTCCCCCATTCATGCTCTGTCTCAAAAATTAAAATAAACGTTTAAAAAAAATTAAAAAAAAAACCAAACATTGAAAAAAATTTAAAAGAAAGGAAAAGAACACAAAATTAAGTGCAGTTCTCATTCTTATTTATAGAGAATAAGAGAAGAAACAGTAGCCAAAACACTAGGCCTTAAAAACAATTCAAATTTCATCTTCTGAGATCTCTTTAGATAATTATCTGAAATAGTACTTATGAAGAAGTGCTTCCTGCTTGAAACACGGCTTCCCTGTCTCAATACACGCTCCAACTCCCAGCACTCACAGGGGCCAGCACGAGTAAGAGGCCTTGAATCTTAACTTTGATTGGCTTAGTGGTAATTCTGCCTCTGAAAGTATACAATCTATAACTTATTTCCTTTATTTTTTAATGTCAGTCATCTGGCTCTTGGGAGAAACGTGAATGCTCTGAATACAGAGCAGCGGTTTTCATGTCTGTGAGAAATTCTTTTCACTGATTAACAACACCTTAGCATCTTTTCCTTTTCATTCTTCGATACTGAGATAACTAGAAAAAGACAATAAAAAAGACAATCTTGGGAGACATTCATCAGTAATCAAAGAAGCCTAGTTAGAAATGCATAGGTATTGGGGGTGCCTGGGTGGCTCAGTTGCTTAGGCATCAAACTCGATTTCGGCTCCAGTCGTGATTTCACAGTTGGTGAGTTCAAGCCCCTTGTGGGGCTCTGCGTTGATAGGATGGAGACTGCTTGGGATTCTCTCTCTGCTCCCCCCCCCCACTCGCACTCTTTTTAAAAATAAACATTAAAAACAAAAAAAAGAAATGCATAGGTGTGTAGAACACATGGGAACTGGATTAGAGGCAGTTGTAACTCAGAGAAGCTATTTGCTACAACGCTTCATAGCCCTTAATTGCAGTCTCCGTGAGATTTAAGATGTTTAATGAAATCATACCTAACTCCGTATCTTCAAAATCTCTTCGCTGATACGCCCCTAATGACACAGCAGTAACTATTATAAATCTTTATTTTGGTTTTGAGTATGTTACTTTTGGAATTTCTCTGTAGACCAACATTTTCTCTCATAATAAATAAAGAGAAAGTTGAAGACATGACCACCATTCTCGGAGGTAGGTAACGGAACACAGTTGAAAGCTCACAGACTTTGGAATCACCAACAGAGTGCGGGGTTTGAATTCTAGTTTGCCATTTACTAAATTTAAGGCCTCAACTCGGTGCCTTTGCATATCAGTTTCTTTATCTTTGAAATACAGACAACAGCATCAAGACCCGCGGAAGCGGCCTGGCAGTCAGTGGTAACACATGAACAGAGTAGGCTTCCTCAAGGGAGATAAAGGTAGCTAAAAACAGTATGTATAGATATATTTATAAGGCATTTAAAAATCTTGCTAAAGAAAAAAAAATAGTAGTCTTGGATATAAAGATTCCTGATTCTTGGCAACAGATTTTATCTAGACATTACCCACATGGTAAACTTCAATACATTCTTGGAGGTCAAAAAGTTTTACTTCCTACCTCTTCTGTTATCACAGTTTGCCTTATATCTGTATCTATCTATATTCATCCAACTATCATAGCACTTCCTGACTTGCTATATTTCTTCTTTTTCTTAGATCCAAATACCAGCTTTATCACTTATTAAATGTAGGCACAGGCCAAGCTGAACAACCACAGGCCTCCCTGTAGGGTGAGTTCTCAAATCAGGGAGAAGGATGTACATGAGCTCTTCTGAAAAGGCTTTAATGTTTCTTTATTAATAAGCCCCTGGATGGTAGGGACAGTGTTTTGCTTCTCTTTGTATCTCTGATGCACAGCATGGGGCACAGAAACGGCATCTGGTACATGCATCCTGAATATAAGTATGAGTTAATGAGAAATCATCACGTTTAAAAATAATTACGATACGGACCCTGGTCATTTCCAGACTACACCACTGAAATTTATTTTATGCGCTATTTCAAACTCACAGAGTAGTTAAATGATGGTCCTTAAATGCCTTCTACCATTTCTCTTCCCCCATCATTCTAGTCACACCTTCTTCAAGTATCTGAAGAAAACACTGAATTTCTTGTTGCTTTCACATTTCCTCTAAGCCCTAATTTTTGTCCATTATTTACATATACACTTAAAAGTGTCTCTTATGTGCAAGGCCTTAGGGAAAGGATATAAAAATGAATAAACTACGGTTCTTCCATCAGAGTTTAAATGGTAGTAGGGAATTTTTTTCTTAAAGCTTAAACTATCATATTACAAACCAAAATGAAATATTGATTTTATCTAACAATGGCCCACAAGCTGTGCAGCTACAGGTTAAAGAGTAATTAAGGCTTCAGGCTCTGCCTAGAAGAATGTTTGGACAGATGGTACCTTAAAAGCCAGGTGAGGACATTTTACTTTAATCCTTACAGGGAGACTCACAAAGTTGTGAGAACAGTGGTTACATATCCATATATTTTTAGGAAGTTAATGCTAGTAGTAAGCAAATTTGGAAAGACCCAAACTGATTAAGGAATTTTAGCTGGGGACAAAAAGGAGGCTCAGGACTTCATAAGGAAGAGAAGGCAGTGACCGTGTATGGATAGAGCACGGACCCAAGGTAGTGTTTTGAGGAAGGATGGTTCACAGGGACAGAGCTACTAGAGAAACCAAGTGTTAGGGATGAGGAAAAGGCCGCTGATGTGGTCGACAGGAGGTCACTGCTGCTATTCCAGGGAGCACCGTTTGACGAGAAGGGGCAAGCAAACAGGCCAGATTCTAGTGACTACACGGTAAATGGGAGTGTGTAACTTCATCTGTAAGAAACTTGGCAATAAGGGATGAAGAATGATGGAACGGTGCATGTGGTGAGAAGGAAACCATCATCAAAAGACTGTAGAACCTCAGACCTTTCTTGGTCCAGGCCACATTCTGATGTTTCTCTATTCACTCCTCTGCTAACTGTAAGGCTAACAGCATCCAGTGAAAGCCAACTAGGCAAGGATTCTCTAGAAGAAACTTCTTTGATAACTCATTCTATCAGTATTTGTGCTATGTATGTATAATGCATACAAAACATACATTTATTTAGGGGCACCTGGGTGGCTCAGTCGGTTAAGCACCCAACTTCGGCTCAGGTCACGATCATACCTTGTGTGAGTTCGAGACCTGCCCGAGTCAGGTCTGTGCTGACAGCTCAGAGCCTGGAGCCTGCTTCGGATTCCGTGTCTCCCTCTCTCTCTGCCCCTCCCCTGCTTACGCTTTGTCTCCATCTCTATCTCTCAAAAATAAATAAACATCAAAGTATACATTTATTCATAAATTGTATGCATTTACTGCTGTTAGGATGTATACGAAATATTATAAGAACTCAATGTTCTGGGCCCTGGCTTATCTTTCCATCTCTAGCTGAAATGACAGTGAGGACCTTCTGTGAACCCCAGGCGAGAATATGACACTTCCCAGAGCACACTGGCCTTACTCTAGAGACACGCTTGGCAATGCTGCACCTTACCCATGGCCCATCCCCATCCTTCCTGTTACTAGATCCCGAGCTCCATGAGGCAGCAGTCATGTCACCTACTGTATTCTGGAACTCAGTAAAAAAGAAGGTACTCACTAAGTATTTTCCAACTCACAGAATGATGTGTGTTTTTTGTTTTTTTGTTTTGTTTTGGTTTGTTTTACTCACCAAGATCCACCATTGAGAGCTGGGAGGGTAATTGTCACCTTACTGTTTTGTCCTATTACTATGACAGTAATGACGACAACCCCCATTGGCCTTTTGACAGTTCAACTGTCCCTTGATAAATAGGAAAGGAGGATCTATGTGGAGTCCACCTAAAGATGAATAATATTTTAAGATTTCTAAATAAGAGAATGGGGTACTCTAACTTGCGAAATTTTCAATTTGTTTAGCAAAATATTTTAAAACCTGATTTTAAAAAAGTCAAATTACAGCCTCTGTAGAAAACAGTGCAATGGTTCCTCAAAAAATTAAACACAGAATTACTACATGATCCAGCAAAACCACTTCTGGGTATATATTCCCAAAAGATATAGGCAGGGATTTAAACAGATATTTGTACACCAATGTTCATAACAGCATTATTTACAACAGCCACAAGGTGGAAACAACCCAGATATCCATCAACAGATAAACAAAATATGTAATAATATGCAATGGGATACTATTCAGCCTTAAAAAGGAAGAAAATGCATATATATATTTTACATATACATATATGATACATAGATTCTGATACATATGTGTGCGTGTGTGTGTATGAACATGGATGAACATTATGCTAAGTGAAAGAAGCCAATTACACAAGGTAAACACTGTATGATTCCATGTACACGAGGTACCCAGAACAGTCTAATTCAGACGCAGAAAGTTGTCAGGGACTGGTGAGAGGAGTGGTGGATTATTTAAGAGAGAATTTCTGTTTGGACTGATGACAAAGTTCCGGAGACAGATATTGGTGACAGGTGCACAACAATGTGAAGGTATACTTAGTGTCACGCAAATATACACTTAAAAATGATAGATTTCATGTTACATATATTTTACCAAAATAAAGAAAGGTCAAATTAAAATCAATTCTCAGATTAAAGTTAATTGGTATTGTCTTTAATTAGTAAGTATTATAAGCAGACCTGCAATTCTTGTATCCTGTGAATTATCCTTCACTGACACATCCTTAGAAAACAGAACAGGATTTGAGACCTGATATGCTGATATGCCCAAGTCTAGAGTAATAACTGGACTAACAATTCTTTCTCTCTCTCTCTCTTCCTTCCTTCCTTCTTTCCTTCCTTCCTTCCTTCCTCTCTCTCTCTTTCTTTCTATTAGTTTTCTTTATTTTTGAGAGGCAGAGAGAGAGACAGAGCGTGTGTGGGGGAGGGGCAGAGAGAGAGGGAGACACAGAACCCAAAGCAGGCTCCAGGCCCTGAGCTGTCGGCACAGAGCCCAATGCAGGGCCCAAACTCGTGAACCGTGAGATCATGACCCGAGCCGAAGTCGGACGCTCAACCGACTGAGCCACCCAGGCGCCCCTGGACTAACAATTCTAATGAGATCCAAAACTGCAGAAGGCCAATTTTTACTGGACTTTGTGCTGATAGAAAGCATCAACTGTAAAGCTCTTCATTTCTTACCAACAAAGCTGAGATGAAGAACATGATCACTGTTTTCCTGGAATCATTACCTTAACACTGAGGGTAACAGAAAAGATGAGAGGAGATTAAAAAGAAACAAACAAAACGGACTACTGCACTTCTTACCAGAGATGAATGACCCAGTAATTAGCAAAAAGTGAATATTTTCTACATAGAAATGAAATAAAACAACTCAGAGTGGACAACAGCAATAAGGGAATTGGGAAGTGATATCCGTGAGTGAGTGCCTGTATCTGCCCGCCCCTCCCCAACTATATATAAACAGACAAACAATATGATCTATGAAGCCTGTACTTCCTCCTTCCCTGTAACCTACATAAAGAAGTCTGACGTAGCAAAAGGCTTCAGGGAAAGAAACATTCTTTAGGGGAACACGAGAAATGGCTGAAATGAGGCAGAATAACAGAATATCGAGAAGAGAAATCTTAATGTCATTGTGATTTTCTCTCATTTTCCCACAGCCTCCAGATTTGCCTCAAGGAATCTTTCTGCACCTCAGAACCTCCTCTCCATCTTCCTAGCTTCGGGTCATGTTTGGTGCCTTAAATGGTTAGGCAACATATGACACTAAGATATGGGACCACAGAAGGCATTCAATGCTCCAATATAGTGTTAGCTACTTATTCTTTTTGAAGTATTTCCTTGGAAAAGATACTCAACATTGTTAATCATTAGGAATGATTAGGAACATGTAAATCAAAACCACAATGAGAAATTAGCCCTTCATGCCTGTTAGGATGGCCACTATCAAAAAACAGAAAATAACGAGTGGTGGTGAGGATGTGGAAAAATTAGGACTTTTGTGTATTGTTGGTAGGACTGCAAAATGGTGAAAACATGATGGAAAACATATGGAGTATGCAGGTTCCTCAAAAAACTAAAAATAAAACTACCATATGACACAACAATCCCATTTCTGGATATTTATCCAAAAGTATCTAAAACAAAGTCTTGAAGAAATATTTGCATACTCGCATTCATTGAAGCACTGTTCACAGTAAGAAGATGCGAAAGCAACTATAACGTCTGCCGATGGATGAATGGATACAGAAAATGTGGTATATATAAATGGGACATCACTCGGCTTTAAGAAGAAAAAAAAAAAATCCTGACATACACTACAACAGGGATGAAGCTCGAGGACATTATCCCAAGTTAAATAAGTCAATCACAAAGAGACAAATACCGCATGATTCCGCTTACAGTACGCGTCTAAAGTAGTCAAAGTCATAGAAAAAAAAGTGGTTGCTAGGGGTTGGCAGTTGGGGGAAATGGCAAGTTGTTCAGTAGGTATATAGAGTTTCCACCATGCAAGACGAAAACGCTCTAGAGGCTTCTTGTACAACAGTGTGTATATAGTTAATACAATCATGTACACTTAAAAACTGCTCAGATGGTAAATTTATGTTACTATTTTTTTTAACCACCAAAACACACACTCAAAACCAAAAAAGCTGTCATCAACCCAGAAAAAAGTCTCCTTGGAAAGACCAATTATGATAGTTGCATGTACAGTAATTTATTACCGTATAATCCATTTCAGTCTGAAAATTAACTTAATCTAAAGCACTACAAAAACAGTCGCATTTCCCTCTTCCTCGTTCTACTAGTACAACAGGCTGGGAAAATAGGCTTGTTCTTACTCATTAAAAAAAAAAAAAAAAAGAAAAACAAAAACAAAAAACAAGATGAAGAAAAATGTACTTTAAGCCTAAACCAACCAGAGATGACAGCAATAAAAAGAACGAATAGTGGTGTTGGTCCTCTATATCTTTTATTTATTCCACTGTTAATTACTATATATAAATCTGATCGTAATAAGCCATTTCTAATCTTCAGTGGTGAATAAATTATATATACAGACACACTTAGATAATAAGTGAACTATAGGGCAATTGGAAACGCTTGTTCTCTTCTCCCTGCCACACCCCGAATATTTAATTCTCTCAAAAATTATATCATTCTTCAAACTAAGAAAAATGAATTAGAGGTAACTATAGCTCATGGAAACTTAAACTTATCCGACAAAATCTTAACAGAGGAGTTCTTTCAAAACCAATACATCCAGTATCTGCATAGCACTAAATAGAAAATGTGAGTATGCTTTCTATTTGCTACATAATGTAGTCTAACACAGTATGTCTATTTAAAATAAGGAAAAATATCCCAAATTAATTGAAAATCATAATAAAAAAAACCCATAAAAACTATAAAATACTCCCCCTTACCCTGAGTTTTCAAAATATATTCTAGTTGACAAGTTGTGTGGATTTGTCATCCTTATTTTAAGACGGTCTCAAGAACTAAACTTATCAGAGTCTAAGAAAGTTTTAAAAGTTTACCAACTGCACTTAAGGAGACATAAATACACTTCCAAGAGACAAACTAAAATATCACAAATACCATCACAAAAGAGTATAATTTATCATCCTCGTACAAGAGACAAAATGGTAGAATAAAAATTTCAAGTTCTTAAATGTAGGGTGCTATTTTCCCCCAATATAAAACCATTATAATAAGGCTAGACAAAAGCTAAGCATCAGAAAAACTGGAGACATTTACTCTACACAGGCTAAGAACAACCATTGTGCTCAGAAATGCCGCAGGTGTGAGTGATAAGTAGATAGGGTCTCTGCCATCAAGGAATTTGTCATTCAATAGGGGAAGAAAGAGAAAACCACAAAAAAACCTAATCAGAATAAGAGTAGATAGTATAAGAAATGAGATGGAGATTCAAAGGAGATGAGGCTACATTGGTTGGGAATTAAATCCTTTGTTGGGGCGCCAGGATGGTTCAGTCGCTTAAAGCAACTCCTGACTTCGCCTCAGGTCACTATCTCCCGGTTCATGAGTTCGAGCCCTGTGTCAGGCTCTGTGCTGATAGTGCAGAGCCTGCTTGGGACATTCTCTCTCTCTCCCTCTCCCTCTCCCTCTCTCTCTCAAAATAAATAAATAAACCTAAAATAAAGAAGTTCTTTGTTAAAACAGCAGTATCTGAGACGAATCTTGAAGAATGGACACAAAGACTCTAATGAGAATGGACAGAAACAGGATAAGGAGGAACTCCAGCTGGGAGGAAAGAGTATGAATAATGATGCAAAAGCAAAAACCCCATAAATATGTGTCGCCAACAGTACGTGGTCTAGGGGAGTCGTCTTAGGGTATACACATTGAGGATATGGGACATAAGATCGTAGCAACGGGCTAAACTAGTCAGATGTGGGGTGGTGGTGAAGGTGCCCTGTCGTTGGACGGGATCACCCAGCCTAGATTCCCTTTCGCTGTGCTTTACCAACCTAAGATAGTTGTACCACTCCATCCTTGTGGACTACTAAAGGTGGGAAAGAGTCAGCCAGCTGGAGGGGAAGAGGAGAGAAGCATTCTGGGCAGAAGACACAGACGCAGGAAACTGTGCATGTGTGCAGGCCCGTGTCAGTGCCAGCTGTGGAGGAGGGATGCAAGTTCAAGGAGTTTGTGGGTTGGAGCAAGGGAGAATACGAAACAGATCACAGAGGGACTTGTATGCTGTGGTGAGGGTTCTCCTCTTGGACTCCGTCACAGAGCCTACAGCAGTCACTGAAGTTGAGGCGGAAGGATCAACTCGGTCCTCTCTCAAAGGGGTTTTAGAGAGTGCCTTTACCCAATTCTTGTGGAAGAATGGCCCGGTATTGCTCCCCTGGGCACAGTGACAGATCTGACTATTTCTGAGCCGCGGGAGAAGAGACAGGGGTGGGTGGCATACTGATTCACCTCCTGTTGACAAGGACAGGGAAAGGCTGAGCAGCAGGACACAGGCGGGCATTCTTCACTAAGGATGGGTGGGATTTAAGCGGAAGATCAGGGCTGACACCTAGGGGGCTCAGGACAAGGGCTCTTACCTAAGTGCTCACAGTTGTCAAATAAGACTGTGCTTTAAGTCATTCGTGACGATGTCCTAAGAGACTACAAAATAAAATTTTACATTAAAGACGTTTCTCTTTGTGTTTAAACCTGAGCACGCACGCTTCTGAATATGTTGCCAGTCCTCCTCTGTCTTTGTCAGGCTGTCTGGTGTTGGTCTATCTTTGTAGGTCTTGCTTACTACCTTTCCATCTTGTTCTTTCCCCCCTTCATTTCCTCCTGTTCCTTCTATGCCCCCTCAACAAGCTATAAAAATGAATAAAAGGCAGGGGTGCCTGGGTGGCTCACTCAATTAAGCATCCAACTCTTGATATCGACTCAGATCACGATCTCACAGTTTGTGGGACTGAGACCTGCATTGGGCTCTGTGCAGACAGCATGGAGCCTGCTTGGGATTTTCTCTCTCCTTCTCTCTGCCCTTCCTCTGCTTGCTCTCTCTCTCTCTCTCTCTTTCTCTCAAAATAAATAAACATTAAAACATTTTTAAAAAATGAATAAAATACATCTTGTTAAAGATGACTAAGGTATTTTGTAGCTCTGTAGCATGTTTTTACGTAGTTTTTTCTTGTTATTGTTGTTTTATTAGTTACGTGCCCCCCAGCTTCCTAAAGTCAGTAGCATTTAAAAAAAGGTTTCCTATTTCTAGTTATCTCTAGAATCTAGGAACCACGGTAGACAACTTCAAGTTAACTCTGGTGAAGACTGCTAAGAGTTTCTCATTTTATGTCACCTTCTCTAAATTTCAATATTGCTTACAGTACTTTACTTACTGTCCATCTGGCTCTGACCTGCCCTTTTCAGCCTTAAATCCAAACAATTGCTTCAAAATACCATATTCTGTAGCTAAACAATCTGACTTCACACATAGTGTATGCCTTCGAGGGCTCCTGTGCCTTTGCTCAGGCCCCTCTTCTCCCTGTTTGGAAAAGCCTCTCTCCCCCAACCCTCACTCTCTCACCTTTTATAATCTCACTTTTCCAGAAGAAAGGAACAGAGAAGAACTACAAAAACAAACAGAAAACAATTAACAGAATGGCAATAAGTATTACCTACCTATGATTTCTTTAAATGTAAACAGGCTAAATGCTCCAATCAAAAGATCTAGAGCAACTGGCTGGATTAAAAAACAAAATCCATCTATGTGTTGCCTACAAGAGACTCACTTCAGATCTAAAGACACACACAAACTGAAAATGAAAGGATGGAAAAAGACATTCCTTGCAAACGGAAGCAAAAAAAAAAAAAAATCGAGGTAGCAATACTTAGACAAAATAGACTCTAAAACAAAGACTATAATAAGAAACAAAGAAGGGGATGGTCAATCCAACAAGAGGCTATAACAATTGTAAATATCTCTGTGCCCGTCATAGGAATACCTAAATGTATGGAACAAATATTAAAAGACAGAAATGGAGAAAGGGACAGGAGTACAAAGTCGGAGGCTTTAACCTCCCCCTTACATCAACGGACAGATCATCCAGACAGAAAACCAACAGGTTAACACTGGCTCTGAATGACACTTTAGACCAGATGCATTTAAGAGGTACATACACAGAACACTCCAATCCCCATCAACAGAATATACATTATTTTTCAGGCGTACAGAGAACATTCCCCAGGATAAATCAAGGTTAGGTCACAAAACAAACGTCAAAAAATTTAAGGAGATTGCAGTCCTATCAAGCATTTTTTCTAATAGTGGTAAAACACTAGAAATCAATTACAAGAAAAAAACTGGAGGGTAAAAAAGAGAAAAAAGACTAACATGGAGGCTAAGCAACATGCTACTAAACAAAAAATGGGTCAACAAAGAAATCAAAGAGGAAATGAGATAAATGAAATTGAAAATACAATGGCTCAAAAACTTTGGAAGGCAGCAAGAGCAATTCTAAGAGAGAATTCAGAGTGATACAGGCCTACCTCAAGAAATGAGGAAAATGTCAAACGCTCTAACCGTGCACCTAATGGAACCAGAAATAGAAGAACAAAGCCCAAAGTTAGCAGAACAAAGGAAATAATAAAGATCAGAGCGGAAATGAGTTAAATAGAAACTAAAAGGACAATAAAAAAGATCAATGAAACTAAGAGCTGCTTCTCTGAAAAGATAAAATTGATAAACCTTTAGCCACACTCCTCAAAAAAAAGGCGGGGGAAGGCTCAAATAAAATCAGAAATGAAAGAGGAAAAATTACAACTGACACTACAGAAACACAAAAAAATTGTGAAAGATTACTATGAAAATGTATATGCCAACAAGTTAGACTGCATACAGGATATGGATAAATTCCTAGAAACATACAATCTTCTAAGCCTGAATTGGAAAAAATAGAAAATCTGAACAGACCAATTACAAGTAATGAAATGTAAACAGTAATCAAAAAACTCCGAATAAACCAGAGTCTAGGATCAAAAGACTTCACAGGTGAACTCTACCAAATATTTAACGAACAGCTGTTAAGCTATTCTTCTCACACTATTCCAAGAAACTGAAGAGGAAGGAATTTTTCCAAATCCAATCTATGATGCAGGCATTGCCTTGATACTAAAACCAGACAAGCACCATGAAAAATCTTAATAAAGTAGGTTTAGAAGGAACATACCTCAACCTAATAAAGGTCATGTGACAAACCCAAGCTAACATCATATTCAATGGTGAAAAGTTCAGAGCTTTTCCTCTAATAACTGGGAACAAAACAAAGATGTCCACTCTCACCACTTTTATTCAATGTAAAACTGGAAATCCTAGCCATAGCAAGCAGACAAGAAAAAAGACATCCAAACTGGTAAGGAAGAAGTAAAACTGTCACCATTTGCAGATGACATGATACTATGGCATACAGAAAATCCTAAAGACTCCACCAAATTATTAGAACTAAGAAATGAATTCAGTAAGGGTGCAGGATACAAAATTCTGTTGCATTTCTAGGTAACAATAATGAGCTAGCAATAAGAGAAATTGAGAAAACAATCCCATTTACAATTGCCTCAGAAAAACAAAAAACCCCACAAAAACCCCAAGAATACATTTAACCAAGGAGGTGAAAGATCTGTACTCTGAAAACTGTAAGATACTGATGAAAGAAACTAAAGATAACACAAGTAAATGTTAAGTTACACCATGCTCATGGACTAAAAGAATTAATATTAAAGTGTCCATACCAGCCAGAGCAATCTTGAGAAGTGATAAGCTGCAGGTATCACTACCCCACATTTGAAACTATACTACCAAGCTTCAGTAATCAAAACAGTATGGTGCTGGCACAAAACCACACACAAATCAATGGAACAGAACAGAGAGCCCATGCTTGTATGGTCAATTAATCTACGACAAAGGAGGCAGACTATCAAACGGGAAAAGACAGCCTCCTGAATAAATGGTATGGAGAAAACTGGACACCTACACGCAAAAGAATCAAACCGGACCATCTGCTTATACCATATACAAAAATAAACTCAAAATGGATTAAAGACCTAAATGTAAGACCTGAAACCATAAAAATCCTAAATGAAAACATAAGTAGTAAACTCATGGACCCTGGTCTTAGAAATATTTTTTTGGCTCTGTCTCTTTAGGCAAGGGCAACAAAAACAAAAATAAACAATTGGGACTACATCAAACTAAAAAGCTTTTGCACAGGGAAAGAAACCATCAACACAACGAGAAGGCAACCTACTGAATGGGAGAAGACATTTGTAAATGATTTATCTGACAGTTAATATCCAAAATATATAAAAAACTTATGCAACTTAACACCAAAACCAAAAAAATCCAATTAAAAAAATGTGGAGGACCTAAACAGATGTTTTTCCGAGGAAGACACACAGATGGCCAAGAGACACATGAAAAGATGTTCAGCATCACTCATCACCAGGTAAATGCATATCAAAACCACAATGAGCTATCATCTCACACCAGTCAGAATGACTAGTATCAAAAAGACAAGAAATAACAAGGGCTGGTGAGGATGTGGAGAAACCGGAACCCGTGTGAACTGCTGGTGGGAAAGTAAATTGGTACAATCAGTGTGGAAAACAGTATGGAGGTTCCTCAAAAAATTAAAAATAGAAAAACCATACAATCCAGTAATTCCACTGCTGGGGATTTTCCCTAAAATAATAAAGACGCTAATCCAAAAAGCTGTATGTACCCCTATGTTTGCAGAGTAAATAATGCAACATTATTTACAACAGCCAAGGTATGAAAACAACCCCAATGTCCCACTGATAGATGAATGGATAAAGAACATGTGGGGTGTGTGTATGTGTATACATACATAAACCACACACAACATAATATCGCTCAGCCATAAAAGAGAATGAAATTTTGCATTTGCAGTAACATGGATGGACCGAGAGTCCTCTGCTAAGTGAAATAAGTCAGGCAGAGAAAGACAAATACTATATCATTTCAGTGAAGTATGGAATCTAAAAAACAAAACGGATAAACAAACAAAAAAATCAGAAACACTCATACATTCAGAGAACAAGTGGTTGCCAGAAGGGAGAAAGGAGAAAGGGAGATGGGAGAAAACGGTGAAGGGGATAGAGGTACAAACTTCCAATCATAAAGTCAGTCACGGGAATGAAAAGTATAGGGAATATAGTCAATAATACAGTAACTTTTTATTTAAAAAGTTTATTTATTTGAGAGAGAGAGTGCACACACACGAAAGGGAGGGGCAGAGAGGGACAGAGAGATTCCCAAGAAGACTCCATGTTCTTAGCACTTTAAGAAGATAAAAAAAGGGGCGCCTGGGTGGCTCAGTCGGTTGAGCGTCCGACTTCGGCTCAGGTCGTGATCTCACGGTTCGTGGGTTCAAGCCCCGCGTCGGGCTCTGTGCTGACAGCTCAGAGCCTGGAGCCTGCTTTGGATTCTGTGTCTCCCTCTCTCTGTGCCCCGTCCCCGCTCATGCTCTGTCTCTCTCTCCCTCAAGAATAAATTAAAAAAAAAAAAAAAAAAAAAAAAAAAAAAAAAAGAAGATAAAAAAAGAAGTTGGCAAATGAAATTCAAACTATATGTAGTGAATAAGGGACCAATGTTTCAAAAAAGAGTTAAAATATATATGCCATTATCAGTCTCCCATTCATTATCCAAATAATCAAGAGTTTGTACTACCATGAATACTTGACCTACACCAAAACACCGTCTTCAGAATGAGAGTATCTACGAGGGCACGTCTTAGTGATGCTGAGTTTCCGGTGAGGTGGGGTGCTCTGCCATCACCCTAAGGTTTCACCACATGGAACCTGATGAAGGCCGAGGAGCATCACCCCAAAAGCCTGATTTATAGGTCTCCTGCCAGTGAAAGGCAGCTGATCTCAGACCCCTGATGCTTACTTTGCTTCATGACAGCTATTAGCTCAAGCTTAGGCTTCAGCTTTGAATAACCAGTTCCATCCCAAGAACTTCTTGCATTTGGCATGAGGAAAAAAAGAATGGGAAGGGAAAGCATAATCTTAATAGGCTCCACATTTACTTTGATGGGCAAGAATTAGGTTGTTTCCATTACTATTTTCTTAAATCTTTAAATAATTCTGTTAGTTTATGAATTTGACTCACCTGTATTTATAATATGACTTGCTCACTTCCATGCCTACCAGTGGTATACTGGGAAATGTTTAAAAAAACCAGCTCTTTGGGGGAAAAACAGTAAGTATCATGATGTTTACTACAGACTTTACTAGTAGCACGGATATGTAGCATATAATCTATAATGATAATAAAATATACAACACTCTTTACTGTGAATTGCAAATAGCCAGCTGATTCTTAAGGAATGCTTCTGTTAATTTTTGCCAAATTCTTGTATTGCAACCACCCTATGATTGCAACTGATGAAAAATGGTTCCAATATGAATACTGGTTGAAATTTTCACTTAAGTTAATGAGCAAGACAAAGATGGAATAATGAAAATGTATGAAGACGCTATATGCAGAAATACGATTGTTTGTCAATCTGTGAGTGACTTTTTGCCGAACTGGATGTTTTGTGTATGCACGAAATGGCTACTTGATGTTAAAATGTCAGGGGGTAATTATTTATTTATTTTTATTTATTTTTTAATGTTTATGTATTTTTGAGAAAGAGACAGAGTGTGAGGTGGGGAGGAGCAAAGAGAGAGGGAGACACAGAATCCGAAGTGGGCTCTAGGCTCTGAGCTGTCAGCACAGAGCCCGATGCGGGGCTTGAACTCACAGACTGCGAGACAGTGACCTGAGCTGAATGAAGTCGGATGCTTACCGACTGAGCCACCCAGGCGCCCCGTCAGGTGGTAATTATTAACATTTTCTCCATTACATGCCCCCCCCCCCACCAAAAAAATCTTCATTACTTTTTCTTAAGTCTAAAGTGACAGCCAACAAAACCAATCAAGCCTTGATTTGGAGAGTTTACCAGCTTTCCAGGGTATCAATATTCTCTTCATGGCTGATTTCAATATAACACAACTGAACGTGGACTGAGGAGACGCAGAGTAACCAGTGCTGTGCGGTGTGTCTGTCCTGTAGGTAGACACACGACACGAAGGGCCTCTGGCACGTAAGACAATGGCAAAATGCAGTGGAATAATTAGCAAATGAGAAATTTTAGTCTCCCTTGCCTTTTTACATATAGTTTAATCACAAGTCCGTGTATTTATTTATTTATTTATTTATTTATTTTTGAGACAGAGAGAGACAGAGCATGAACGGGGGAGGGGCAGAGAGAGAGGGAGACACAGAATCGGAAGCAGGCTCCAGGCTCCGAGCCATCGGCCCAGAGCCTGACGCGGGGCTCGAACCCACCGTGTAATTTTTAATAGTGAAGTGCTCATCAACTGGCTTATAACATTCTTGAAACCGCACAACTGGTTTTCGTCGGTTGACAGGAGTTGACTCTAGCATATCCCTGCTCCTCACCTTCTCTTAAAATATGGGTAGCCTGGTTCAACAAGAAAATTTCCCCCAAATCTAGCTTGCGCTGACACAGATTTTCGAGAAGCACCTTTTCATTCCTACTGTTATTCACTCATTAAAGCTACTTTTTGAAAACCAATAATGAAAGGTTGAGACCAATTCTCCATTAACTGATCAATACACCCTGTATTCAAATATACTGCTCTCAAGCGGCTTTAAGTGAAGTGACAAATGTTTTTTCCAAATAATAAAATCCATTTAAAATTATTTAAGATTAAAAAACAATGAAAGGTGTATCTAAATTGGGGTAACATAGGAGATGTTACTTTAAACAGCGCAGCAAAGATGTGTTAATTTTTAGTACTCCTCTAAATGTTTGTTACTTTACACTTCAATTTTATTTCTTAGGCGCATAGGAATTCCTGTGTATTTTCCATAGACAAGCTGAGTTAAGTTTCCAGCTGAGGAGTGTGCAGTTGGACACAGTAATTCAAAATTAAATCATGTGTATTCTTCATACTACGTATTCTTCTTCTGTGGGATAGAAGCAGTATTAGCCTCATTACGAAAAAAGGTTATTTATGATTTATGAACTACCGTTTCTAACTTATAGAAGCCAGAAGTTTTCAACTTTATCAGCATTGTCTCACATAGGACACGACGTCTGTGTACATGTGCTCTGCTTCTACGAGGTCCACTGCAGTGTGAACGCTCCGGGAGGGCTAGCGTCTCCCAAACACGGGCCTCACCAAGTGCTATAAATGAGCGGATGCTCACGTATTCAAATAGCTGGTAATTCTCCCTCCCAATTCTCATCCTTTACGCCATTTTAAATAATCCTTTCTTCTCTCTCCTCTATTTATAAAGCAAATGGAAACTCGAGGGACAGCTGATGACAGAGCAGCCCTGAGTGAAAAAGCCGAACACGCCCGGCTCGTCTGCCTGAGCTTTTGACCATGGAGGGTACCTCAGATATAAGCCTGGCTTTTCAGACGTGCGATCTTTACTGTGACGCCTGACGCAACCTAGTTTAACTTCTCTGGCGCAATTATGATTTTATTCGGCCTGGTACCTGTGACTGAAATATAAATTAAGTTCGGAAGCACGATGAAGGTGATGGTGGTTGGACTTCATTTATACTGGCCGACGGGGCATCGGCCAGGCGGGTGGGCACGCGGAGGGAGGGAGAAGGGCTGAGGTCTGACTTGTGTGTTGCTCTTGGGCCTCGTGGCTCTCAACTGCCGAGACAAATCCAGCTGGCCCCGACACAGCTGGCAGCGGAGTGCTCTGCAAGGGCTACGCACGGCTCTCTGGCAGCAGAAAACTTTACTTTCTTCAAATGGCCCCGCAGGAAAGGATGTTCGTAATCCGCTTCCCCACCTTTTTTATTTCTCATTTTCCGCCTGAAGGAAAGGCTCACTGTCTGAAGACCTCAACACGTATGAAGAAAAGAAGGTGACATTCTGCTTACTGTGAGAAAGATATTTACTGACCACCTACCAAACGTTCACCAGGCCGGGTATTTGCGGAGTGCATTTACATAGCTCGTGATTTCTTCAACAGCCACGCAACCTCAAGATCGTGATTGCTAAACTCCGTATGAGGAAATGGAGTTTCAGGCACAGAAAATAATTCGCCCAGGTTCAAAGAGCCTGTAAGAGGCAGATCCAGGATTCAGACCTGGCTTCTGTCTGATTTGATTCTAAAGTCTCGCTGCCTTTTAAAAAATAATTGAGTAAGCAAGCAATATTTTTAAAATAGTAGATTGAGACCATCAAAGTGTATCTGGGCTTTTCATTTGGTTTTTAACTCCTGCCTCCCTTTTCAAAACACATTAATTTTCAAATTAATAGGAACATTATTATAAGAATAAGACGTGACAGGGTGTTTATTGTTGCTGCTTCTTGGGTGGTTGTGGGATGCAGCCTTAGGATTAAACCTACGGGAAAAGTATGGCAGAGTCCCAGCGTGACACATCTTAACGTGTTTTATGGTTTGAAGGGGGAATTACCAAGGTTTTGCAAAACTTTAAAACCTTGTGCAAGACCTTGATAGTAAAAAAAAAAAAACAAAAAAAACCAGAAAAAAACCAACAACACATAACTGTTTTAAAGTGTGAAAGTACTGCCTACCATGCAGTGTTCACAAAATTGTCTCGTTCAGCTTCAGAAATTGGAAACAAGTAGCTTGATTTCTCCACCACAGTATCAGCAACCAGAAACGCAGTCACTTCGAAGCACTATCAAACTTTAACCAATTATTTCTCCTAAGAGCTCTAGGAATGTTATTCTATCCATTTGCTGATACCAAAAAATGAAGAAGATACAAAATTGAGGTTAAACTGAGGGGTTTTTTTTTAACGTTTATTTATATTTGAGAGAGCGAGCGAGCGCAAGCAGAGGAGGTGCAGAGAGAAGGGGAGACACAGAATCCGTAGCAGGCTCCAGGCTCTGAGCTGTCAGCACAGAGCCCAATGAGGGGCTCGAACTCACGAACCACGAGATTGTGACCAGAGCCGAAGTAGGACGCCCAACCGACTGAGCCACCCAGGTGCCCCTGACGTTTTCTTGTTTTCTTCTCTTTCTTTCTTTCTTTTTTTTTTTTTTTTTTTTTTGGAGACTAAGCGGAGTTTTTGATGACTAGTGGATCTCAAAGGGAAAAGAAGGAAGACAAAAGAGGTGAAGGGCTACCGAGGCAGGCGCTGAGAGCAGAAACTCGTTGAATGCTTAATGATATCACTTTGATGGAGAAACCAGGAAATAAAGACTGATTTTCAGACTGGGTTGGTCTGAGGAACTGTGTTGTGTATGCTATGTGTATATTTTTAAGTTCTTAAAAGAAAGAACTACATGTGTAAAATTTTTTAAATATGAAACTGAAGCTTAATAGTAAATGTATAAAAATGAAAAATCCTATGATGATAATATGCAAATAGATAAGCTAGGAGTTTATGACTGACGGCAAGTTTCAGGTCCTACACCTACACAGACAAAGACATTATTTCTCTAAAATCTGCCTCTTTTGAATATCACATAAAAAGGGAGAATAAAAACAATGAACTCTGAGAGGATGCAGTCAAAAACAGATTACAAGAGATAATAATCTCCCCAGCCCTGAAGGAAAGCAGTGTATGAATACTTTAAGAGCATTGGCCCTGAGCCCCCAAGACACTGTTCATACTTGCCTAATACTGATTTTTTTTTGGCACCACAAAGTCCAATGTGTTTTTTTAAAATATTATTTTCTTAATTTTTTTCTGTAGGCAAAAATATCAAAGAAGAGAGGCAGAAAATGATCTCTGAAAAAAAGAAAACCCCAGGAAGAAAGCTGTCATGTTCCGTGTTTCAACTTCACAAAAGAATTCTGACTAGAGGCTTGAGCCTTTCAAATCTCTTGTCATTCAGGATATGAAATTCTAATCTAGCGGCCGTGGCCAGTTGAGGCTCCGACTTAATCAAATATGCTGACTAGCTGAAACAGGAGGTGGCTTCCTTTCCTTACTTCTGGTTTCCATCTTTAGTTGGCTTCTCACTTGCAAATTATGACAGTCACTTGCTGTGCAAGCAATGAAAATTCCAACGAAGGGGAGGAGAATCAGTGGGCACCTAATTGAGTTTTACTAGATGAAAAGTTACATCACCCTGCCTCACCTCAGTCTCCTCTGTCTTTAGGGAATTGCTGAATTTTATATAAAGCCTATTTATAAACCACTGCAAGTGATACTTGCATTCATCTTGCACTGTGACATCATTTCCTCATCAATAATTTAAGCAGAAGAAACGGATTAAAGGGACTCTGAAGCGACTTCTCATACATGAAAAAACAGAAACCAGCTAAACTCTCCAAAAGATTAATTCGGGCCTCTTACCTTGTTCTTTGATCTGACGAATTTGCTTCACAGTTTCTTTTAAGATTGCACATTTGTCAGGTTTGAAGTTGAAGTTGTCTATATCATTAAAATTTGCAAAAATCAGCTCGGCGAGTTCTTCAATGTATTTATTTTCCTGTTCACGATTACGCTTCTCAGTGCTCCTCTTGGGGCTACAAAGAAGAAACATGGTTTTTATTATGCATTTGAAAAAAAAAAAGCTATTATAAAAAAAGAAGCATGTTACACAAGTTCTAATAAAAA
Source organism: Panthera tigris (assembly GCF_018350195.1). Classification (NCBI taxonomy): domain Eukaryota; kingdom Metazoa; phylum Chordata; class Mammalia; order Carnivora; family Felidae; genus Panthera; species Panthera tigris. The sequence continues at coordinate 20,554,674 of NC_056676.1, forward strand.
GATAACAAACAAAAGTCACTTACATAAAACATGGAAGTACTTTGGGGGAAAAAACCTGAATGTGTCCTACATGTTGCATGTTTTACTGAAATCAAACTCACCCCAGCATGTGATTATAGATTTACTTGTGTGATCATTTGTTCCATGTGCATAACGTCCCCCAGTGGACAGTAAGCCTCACCATGACAAGGATCAGGACGATCTGCTCATCACCAAGCTTAATACAACACTTGGCAGAAGTGGGCATCGAATTTACTGTTGAATACATAGAGGGATGTTTTAGACAAGCAAGGGAGATTATTTTATACAATTTTAAAAATTTACATAAGATTAGTAAAAGAAGAAAGGGAACTTAACCCAGTTATAATAGGAATAAAGAAATGGCAGTGATTTTTGGTAAAGCATAAAAAGATACAAATAAACCTTCATCGTTTCACGGACTTCTTTTGGATGTTGGTAATCAAACCAGTCTTTTTAGATAATGCAAAAAACCACAGTGCAGCTAGAAACAAAAGCGAAACTGACCCAGGATATTTGTTAACTCTCCAGTCTGAATGACGTGCAAAATATAAACAGTCTAAGGTCAACTAAAGTTTTAAAAAGTTAATGGAAAGGAGGGAAAAATAAAAATTGGCAAGACCTTCTCATTTGAATTTAAGATAGCAAGTTCCCTCTGACACTAACATTAACAGCGTACAACCTTTTTTTTTTTTTTTTAGTCGAGGGCCCACTAAATGACATTCAAACAGTACAATAAATAAGGAAAGTAAGTTGTTTGACCAAGTAACTTTCTGTAGTTTTAATATACAATTATTTGCATATAATACCCAGTGATAAAATTTAGTAGTCTGTAATATACTTCCAGGCACCAGCACAGCACTAGGTAAAACATTAGCCCCTCCACTGAAACAGTCTCCATTTTATCAATCTGTCTTCTTGAGTGGATTCCTGGCATTAAAGACATTTGACAGACAGAAAGCTGAGGACGGCCAGGAGGTAGTAGGTAATCTAGAGGTAACATACTGGAGCTAAGGGTTGGGGGCTGGGATGTGGACAGTGACGATTTAATAGACTTGTTTTGCTTGGCAACTAACAGGGGAAAAGGCAACATGAAATATTGGCTTTCTGCTCTGTCTCCTTCTCTGCCTGTCTTAATGCCTTTCTGGTCCTCTTCCCTTTTGTTTTCCATCTGCTCCTTTTTACCGGCCACTTAACAGAAGTTGCTGTTTGTGTTTAACTTTTAAAATCGTTTATATGATTTAAGCCCTCGAAAGAATGAAGTCTCTCTTCTACCTTTGTTTCCCATTTGCCTAGTTCTCATCCCCCAAAATGGGTTAACAACTCTTAAGTGTTTCTTAATTATCCTAAAACAAATGGTTTTATACCAGTGGTAGTACTCCGTAAGTGTGCTCTAAACCTTGTTTTTCTCTGTAACTATTCTTAAGAGATTCTTTTTATATCAATCCATTAAGTGTCTTTGTTCTTTTTCACAGCTGTATTGTAGTCTAGGTTATGGATATATCACGGCTGTTTAAACGGTTCCCTATAGACATTTAGGTTTCTCCTAATCTTTTGCAATTATTAAACAATGCTGTTTAATAGCAAGTAACCTCAGTGTTTGTCATTTTGCACATGTGAAAGTATACTGTTGGAAAATTCCCAGAAGCATGCATTTATAATTTTAGTAGATAATGCTAAATTACCCTGCATAGGGATTATAACAACGCACACTTCCATCCATAAGATGTGACATGGAACTTGCTTTAAATCATTTGTTTTACTCACTGAAGGGCCACAATCTTTGTCACTAACCCACAAAACAATTAATTAATAAAAATAAAACCCAGCATATAATTAACAGCAAATTCTACTATGGGATCTCTTGTCTTTATGACATTCTGTGATCTAACAGACACGAAAATATGGAAGACTGAAAATTATATAATGAACCTGTTTTAATAGTGAAGCACACAGGGGACATCAGAAGTATGTAGCTTCCTTCTTGTAAAGAATCATAAAATCTGCAACTCATTAGCATAACCAAACGTAAGCTAAATAATACTTATTTAAAGGTTTAACTGTTAAAGAGAAAAAAACCAAACACAACATTTCGATTGGGTGTAAAATCAATGCTAAAATATCAAAAAAGCAGGCATGTGGCTTTCATGGCCAATACTGATTCTGTTTTTCAGCAAGAATCTAACCTGGGTCCAAGCTGGTCAGGACATTCCTTGCGCTTTCTTGTCTCTGCCCTGGATGGGTCAGAGGTATTTTCTCCCATCCCACTCATCTTGAACACATATCAGCAACTAAAACAAGAAAGGGGGAGGGGGGTAGAAAAAGAGAACAGAGCTGATGATAAAGTGCCTGATCAATTTACCAACCATGAAAGAACTTTGACTTCAATCAGAAATTTGACAACAGTCATTAACACACTGTTCTGATTAATATGCATGTGTAACTTATAATGAAAGGGCTCAGTTTTTGTTTACCTTGCTTAAAAGTTAAGCATCTGTAAAGGTTAACGTTTAAAAAAACAAACAAGCCTACCTCACTGGGCCCATACTCTTTAAACAGACATCGTATTTCAGCGACACCATCAACTACAATCTGCTAGCCCTGGGTTTCTGCCGTCAGCCTTCAGTTTCAGGAGTGATCTTGCACCCACGGGGAAACTACAGGTGTTGTAAGGGGCTCCTCCCAGTCTCTGTTTTGGGTTGGCCAGCGTGAAGTCTGTGCTGCAATAGCTCACCCATGACAGACAGCCCTGGCAAGAGGCAGTGCCCCACCACTAAGCCGAATGTTTCCCATCTGACCAGCTAGATCTGACCCGCCTGTCCTGGCCTTGCACAAGGCCTCCGTGAGCAATGCTCCCCAAACAGAGGATGTTCGCACCTCCCCCTGGAGTCTCCCGAACCCTCCACCCCCATCCCCCACCCGGGCAGCAGCTGCCTCCCTGCTCCCTTCTCGCTCGTAGAGCCCTCTCTCCCCAGCAGCTTCCTAAGCACACCTCCCCTCGGCGGTTTCCTCTCACACATCCTGCCGCTCCTATGTTCCCTCCCTCGGCTAATTCTAGCTGCTATCACCAAAGGTCTCAAAATGCATTTAAAAAAGGAAAAGAAAAAACCCCAGGGAATATTATTGACCCTAACGAAGGAGGACAATAACTGGCTCCTGCTTACTGGATTCCTTCCAATAAGAAAAGAACCGGATATACAGTAAGAGAATCAGAGTATTCGTGTTGGTCATCATTAGCAAAATCAAAAATAATATTTAAATATGTGAAGTATGGAATGATAGAGGTTTAAGCTCTAAAAGAACTAAACAAAGGGACTAATAACAGATACTGGGGAAACAGTAGAGTTGTTTGAGCACAAGGTGCTTAATAACTGCTTAGAAAAAAAAAAAAAAAAATGGGGCCTGAAAAGATTAAGTCAGTACTTAAGTCATTCTTAGAGTTCCAATTCTATACTAGTTCCCCCTTCCTTCGGTCTCCCAGGCTTCTAAAGTCACCTTCACCCTCCTTAGCTTTCTAGAGTGGCTTTTCTTCCTTTGTAGATTGGAAAAATCAGACGGAAGGGCAAGACAGCAGAAGGTAAAGGAGTTAAGAAAAATGCCAGAGAGTAACAGGTTCATGGAGAGCAAGGACACTGAGGAGGGTGGGCTAAGAAAACACCACCCAAGACTGATCGTTGTCACATACCCATCAAACTGCCAGCCTTCCCTCCGTGTACTCTGAGATGCTCAGTCTCCCTCCAGTCATTTCTTCAGGTCACAACTCTGATCCACAAGGGCAGAGGAATGAAATTTTTTCAGAGTCACGTGTAAGCAGGACGAAGAAACACTGTATCAGTGGAGGGGGGTCCCACCAATTGTACATTATATTCAAGACGTCACACAGGAGGGGACAATTCTGAAAGCTAATGCCTGAGCTTCCTGCTAGTTGGAGCCGTGTAGCCAAGTCCCAAGGTCCTGTACTGTGGCCACAATTTGGGGCTGATAACAAACTTAATCTGTATTTAGTTACTCATTTAGAATTTACAAGGCACCAAGCAATTCCCAGCCATGATTTAATCATCCAAACAGACTATGAGAGTCAATCGAGCAGAGAAGCTAATGGCCAGCATCCACGTCCAAGGTCCACCATTTGGTTAGCTGTGGGACCTTAAGAAGTTACCTCTCATGCCTTAATGACCTTGTCTGTAAAATGGGGATAATTATGAGCATCTCCAGCCCAGGACAGTTGAGCAGATCAGCCAATGGTGGAACTGGGATTATTTGTACGCAGGCTCACATACTCCTACTCCTAACTAAGATGTTACGGCAAGGGTCTCCTCATCAAATATGTCATTCTTCTAGTAACCACACAGGCACAGTCAGGAGAGAGAAGCAGCCAGATATGGACTGCATGCAGTTCTGTGCTGGGCTCTTTCCCCTCGTCTCAATGTCCCTCATTTATTCAAAGACTGCCTGCCCACCTGCCAGAATGAGTCAGGCTCAGTGCTCAGGAAGCACAAGGAGGCATGTTGCTCTCCAGACAACAAGGTTAAGAGGGATGATACACCTGTATGTAGGAAAAACTCCAATAAGTAAAATGGGTAAAGGTATTATATGACTGGTACTGGCTCCTGCGGGCTGTAAGATCCAATAAAGAAGAACACGTTGCTGGCTCCGTTAGGGAGGCACAGGGGTGGCCTTGACAAAGACCTGTGAGCTCTAACAGTGGGGAGGGGGAGGGGAGCCAGGGCATTGCAGGAGGTATAAAAGGACAGCGGGGAAAGCAAAAACCTCAACACCAAAACCCTTATCAGATGATACCTATGAACATTCCTTTTTAGCATTTCTCTTGGAACCACAATTCTCATGGTTTCACTCATGAGCACGTAAGGAAAAACATTACCCATCCAATCTAAGTAAGCTTTCAATAAATGAACTCGAGGATTTTCACCCTGGAAGCAGTGTCCTACAAATCATAAACATTCAAGTGAATTTATTAAAAACTGCATTTATTTATTTTGAGAGAGAGAGAGAGAGAGAGAGAGAGAGAGAGAGTAGGGGTGCAGAGAGCGAGGGAGAGAGAGGATCCCAAGCAGGCTCTGCACTGTCAGCACAGAGCCTGATGCGGAGCTCAATCTAAGGCACTGTGAGACCATGACCTGAGTCAAGAGTCAGATGCTTAACTGACCGAGCCACCCAGGTGACCCTCCAATAAATTTTATCATCAAAATATAACACTCAATATATAACAAAATGCCCTACATAGCAGCTATACGTGTTAAGTTTCTTGGTGAAAATTGCCACCCCCCCCAACCCCAGGGTCTTGCCATATATATATTAAAAACAGCAGAAAAATCAGAAAGCTTTTCAAAAGACACTTGATATAAATGACTATCTTACTTACAGACTATACTCCGTTTGGATTTCGCATTAACTTCAGCCATCATCGATTTAAAATTTCCCCAAATACATAAACTAATAATTGCAACGTGGCAGGAAGGGGCAGAATTGATACACTTCAACTAAGGGGCTAGAAGGAGTAAAGCAAGGAGCTAACAGTTTCTGGTCTCAGTATAGAAAACCATTTGAGAAGACGGTTTATATTTTACTTGTGTCTACCCAAGACTGGCTCACAAACCACTCTATTTGTAGCTCTGAAACATCATTAATTTCCTCCTGAAGTTAAGTTATTTACAGGCCAAGTTTTCCCTTTTATTACTATGTGATGGTACCTTAAACACATTTCCTCAAAATAAATTTTAACTTTGTGAACATACTTGCTTCTTATTTTTCTGTGTCTACCCCATATGTCCTCTATTCTGAGCAATTTTCCGGGGCTCTGTATGCCCAGTACACACGGCCAACCATCCTGTAAACCACCAAAGGAAAAAGAAGGGGGGGGGGCCTATATAATTAGGGACAGGAGGATGCATTCTGCCGGCCATGGCCATCAGGTTGGGGATGCTCCCTCTGAACCACTGCTCATCAACCAGGGGAAAATAAAAGACAAGACCCTCAGAAGAAAAGGGAAAAAAAAACGGGGGGCAGGGGGAAAGCAAATTTAGGGTTGAAGCTGGGAAAGGAGGAGGAGGGTGAAGGTGCTGGCGGGCAGCAGCCTGCTCCCGGGCTCCTCTTTCTTGCCTACCACAGGGCCAGAAGTAGATGAAATCCTGGAGCAGACGTGTGGATTTATGTCCTGGTCTTGAGTGGATGAACCAAATAAATAACGGTGAGCCTCATTAACGAGGCGCTCGAAGAGAAGTGTGCTGCTCTAATCTGGATGACTCTGACTGATATTCTTAATGCCCTAGGTGAGGCTTCGCGGGCGGCAAGTGTTAGGATTTCACACCAGAACGTGTGCTGGGGCTAGGGGAGTTAATTTTTCCCCCACTCAAGTGACACGGATAAAAACCAGAGATGGACAGAATGATAGATTCGATAAACAGATTTACGACTACCAGTGTGCACTTAGGTACAGAAAAATCATCTAAAATAAACTATATGGATAGCTGACTTTTAATGCCTTTTCGCAGATCAAAGTTAAAAGTCAATTCCCAATAAAAGGGTCTGAAGACTTTTTTGTCTGAAGAGACAAAAAAAAAAAAAAAAAAAAAAAGCAAAGGGCAGCAGTGAAGGTTTAGGAATCTTATTTTGTAAGCAGGCCTAAATTAATAGCTTCTTAAACTTTTTGCACATTTTCAACATTCACATGAAATCAAAATTCTTGAGTGTTTCACTCTTGGTTCTGAAACTATTCAATGTAAATCACAAAAACTGAAAAAGACACAAGTAAACTCTTGGGTCGTATCTGATGGTAATTACAGTCATCGAGAACAAGCCAGTTTCTACCAGATGCGGGGGGCTGTGAAAGGACAAGTCTGGAAAAGGAGTTTCAATTTGTCCCTTCTCGTTATCTACAACAAACAATAGTCCTGCTCTCACTGCGACTGTATGTCCTCCCCTCCGTCCTCTGATACCAACTTGTATCAACCAGACGGTAGAGTTACAGCCACCAGAATTAAGGCATGCTTTTTTTCCCAAAGTGACGGTATTCTGGGAGAGGTGAACAATGCCAGCGATAGCCCTAGCATCATGACAGAAAGCAAAATGCAATGCTGAGCCTCAACACAATTAAAAACTGTACTTTCCTTTCATGAAATTCATCAGTGTAACTTAGAGGGTAACAAAGCTGTTGCTCACAATACAGTCTCATACCATTAAAGCTAATTAATCATCCAGACTTCATGCAAACGATAATGTGCATTTTATCTTTTATCAGTACTGGCCATCTTCCAAACAAGGCCTGTAAAACTGTCAGATTTATTATACGTGGAACAAATTCAGTTAAAGAATAAATAAGGATAATACTGTTGCTGAAATCCAAACACAGTGAGTGATCAACATCAGATCTCTCTGTTGCTAGTTCCAAGCAATATTTTTTAAAAGTTAGACCCTCTCTGAAATTCCTCACTTTGAGATGAAATTTATAATGAAATGACATACAAAGAGCTGTTGAAACAACTTCTCTTATCAACACTCACAAGAGGAGGAGATACCTGATAAATCATCTAGTTCTTGATATGAGACTAGAGAGGCTTCTTACAGCCTCCAAGGCCTTCCAGGTTCTTTCTGAATTTTCTTTACGGGAGATACAGGACATTGCTGGGTAACCTGTAGTCTGATTCCTCATGCACTTTATAAGACTAAGAAATACTCAAGCAATAATGAAACTGTACATAAATCTTCAATGAAACACCTATTTCTATTCTATTAAATCACGAAAGGATAATCTTCTCAGCCCTCCATCGGTCAGACGCCCATCTCAGCAGTTAAAGATGTATTCATTACTCCTTTATCACAAGTGAAAACATTTGCTCATTCTAAACTCGCAACAATTTTTCCCTTATAAAGTATACGGTGTTTTTGGGCGGGGGGGGGGGGGATCTCTTTACTTTCAGAAAGAACAATTTCTGGGCCAGTCTCTGATAAGTCTAAGGGAAAACAGTATCTAATGCTTAAAGATGCAAAATGTGCTTTTGGAGTACATAGATCACTGAGAAAGGCAGAAAGCAGAGAATGGCCAGACCTTGGACGTCAGTAAGCCGATACAGAGACAAAGACCTCTAACTGACGGAGGAGGGGAAATACCTCTTTCCAAAGTGTCAAGTGGACAAAATTACCCGAAGCAAACATTATTTTGGCAAGACCCCAACTCTTGGCTAGAATTAAATATTCTCTGCAGTAAATACAGAGATTATGCAAGGACACACTGCTGTGTATAAGTAAGCAAACAAAGTAAGTAAGCAAACAAAGAACAAATAAGCAAAGAAGAAGTAAAAAACAAAGAAATAAGCAAACACACACCTGCAAATATAAGTACAACCATGCAGATTTACGAAGTGCAAGGATGAGAGCACAAGGAAAAAATCAAACTTTTACTTTCCACTGGCAAAAGAATGAGTGCACTTAACACAGTGACAGAGGATGCTACACAGTATTTCCGAAATAAATTGTAGCTAGTCAAATGGTACATTCTTTTCCCCAGAGTGTTGTTATTACCCTTTTGTACTAGATCGTAAGGATACTTTCACCTTCATCTTTACAAAACATTACATTGCTTCTTGCTTTTCATACAATATTAATTTACCTCACACATTACAGTGCGTATCTACAGATTCAAACTTGTAAAACTGCACGTTAATTCATACAGTGACAACAGATTGTGAAGTTTCAGGAAACTCACTTCATACCAATACAGAAGAAAAGGCATCTTCTTTGGAAGCCAATTCTCATTTTAACTTCACTAGTTTTGAGCAACTTACTGCACACCTGACTTTTTACTCAGCTGCAACCAGGCAAACACCAACTACTATTATCAGGATCTGATTTTTCAGTGATGAAGCACGAACCGTTTACAGTTGAAGACAGTTAAAGAGGGAAACACAGCCTACAACTCGGTACGACTATGCTCCGAGTCAAATGGCTTCGGCACCTACCTCCTCTTACGCTGTTTCTCACTCCACAGAAAAGTAATACAGCGTATAAACAAATGTTTAAGCTGCGGACCTCCTTCCTTTTCAATATGCTCTTGGATTTACTTTTGTATAATGGCCTTAAAGTGGTATATTAGACAGTAACTAGAAGACATATTCCATTTTCTGACTGAAAGCCAATAATACTCATGAATTTTTTAGCTGAAAGACACTTCAAGATGCCACTGGGAAGACTGGAATAAACACATTAGCCTGCAAATGGGCAGCAGCGGCTCTTGAACACGTGCTGCAACGATCAAATAAATGGCCAAGCGCGCGTTCACGGGTTCCACAAAGATTCTGCCGTGAACATTTCCATCATCCGCGTACGTCTTAAAGAAGGAAAAGATCCTCTCGTCAAGTCTCATCTCAGCAAAAGCCAGTGCAGGGTGTGTGAGTAGCAGAGACCTGCGCTGAACTATCACTACCGACAGGGGGGAAAATGTCTAGCCTGACATCAGTGGCAGAAGACGGTTTCTACTTTCTGAATGCTCATAGGCTAAGTTCCTTAATATAGCCAGGCCCTGGGCCGCTTCTCTCCCCAGCGCCGTCAGCCGTCAGCCGGCACTAAGCCGGCCAGGAATAGCAAGGCTAGGTTTCAATAAGGCCTTGGCAGGGAAGGCAGGGAGAAGGGGCCGCACTGCCTGCGAAACACAAGCGCGGCCCTCCCCTTCCAGCAGGATATACTCGGCCCCTGGTCGGTATTCCAAAAACCAGGGTTCACCGAAGGCTCAGGATTCTGGAAAGACGTCATCAAACCAAGAACTACAATGGGGTGCTCGTGTTGGAGTTTCAGAACTTGTCCAGATTAAAATTCATTTATCTTTCTTTATTCTGAAACCCATTTTAAACCTCTTTATGAGATTTAAAAAACCCAAAACTTCCTTAATTTAGGAGAAAAACTTACTGAAATGCCAAAGGCAAGATCATCTGTTTCTGTACGAAGGGCGTTTTTATGATTCCAGGTAACAAAACATTTTTAACTAAATAAATGAAAGTCCTCTCTCATAGTACTGTATGTTGGGGTGTGTGTGTGTGTTTACTAACATTCATGAAGCACTTATTATGAGTTAAGTACCTCGCACACACTTTCTGGCTTAAAAATCCCCATTTTTATGTTTATATACATGTGTATACACACACACTCTCTCTTTCCCTTACAGATTATCTAACCTCTCTGACTGTTTCCACGGGTAATTTGCCCAAGTCACACAGATAATAAATGACAGGTCAGGAGTCAAACTCAGGTATAATTGTAATAACTATTATTTACTGAGTACTTACTAGCTTGGCAGATACCCTCTATGTACTTTACACATACGAACCGCTTCGGGGCCTGTAACAACCTATGGTTAGCCCCATTTTACAGATGAGGAAACAGAGATATAGAATAAAGCAACTTGACCATGGCCACAGTTAGGAAGTTTTAGAGCTAATAAGTAAATCCAAACACTTCCTCATTTCTTAACCACTGCAATGTGAGCACTGAGGTTCCTGTATTTCAATACTTTCACTGAAGAGAGAAACACAAATTATTACATACTATAGAAAGCAGTATATTTTAATTTAATCTGATTATCAGTGAATATATACTTTGGAAGTACTTTTCTTTTTGCGAAAAGCCTACTGGTATTATTGCAAAATGCAAAACATCTTTCTACAAAAAAAGTACCTACTTTAGAATCATTCATCTATCCATTCAAAACCTAATTAATGCACCGAGCACCGTTGCAGACATTGGAAATAGAGCCATGAACAAAATGAAGGCCCTGTCCTCCTGAAGCTCACATTCTAGTGCAGAAAGGAAATCATGCTTCAGCTCATAAGCAATTATTCCCTGAAGAGAAATGAAGTCGTATCGTTACTGTTGAATTTCTTATGAAATTATTGAAATAACAAAACCAGCTAGAGATTTTCCCTGGCACACTAAGAATATAGAGTTTCATTCCAAACAGTACAATCCTTCTTTTCCTACAGAATTGGAAGTAGTAATTGGTTAATTTTAAAAGTCAGGTATCAAGAACCATTATAGAAAATAACACCTACTACCTTTCTTTTCTTGAGAGAGCGAGAGAGAGAACACGAGCAGGGGAGATGGGCAGAGGGAGAATCTTAAGCAGGCTCCATGTTCAGGGAGGAGCCCGACATGGGGCTCGATCCCATGACCTGCGATCACGACCTGAGCCCAAATCAATGCTCAGTTGCCTAAGCCACCCAGGCATCTCAACGCCTACTCCCTTTAATCATTTTGTTTTAACTTTAAACATAAAAATATACATTTGAGTATCAGTCTCCTTTGGAGTTTTGTACTGATATCATTAAGCATCGTCTACTACTATTACTAAAATAGAGCTAGAAATTGTAGATAACCCGATTTCTTATAAGATCTTATGAGGTATATTTTTATTATTTTTTCCTATTATAGATATATGCTGCATACACTTACTTGACAGCAATTTTTGTCCATTTGAGGTTTTTAAAGCATTTGTCTTGGTTTCTATAGAAACATATATGTCTTTTCAAACTCCCATCACAATCATCTACGTCATATTTAAGTAAATTATACAATTACAAGAACAAGTGGCAGAAACCAGTATAGGTGAGAAGCTGGCTCTTGGCAGACATGTAACGTCAGTGCGGGGTAGAAACGTGTGGAGTAGGCTGCAGCTGCCCACCAGCCTGGAGCGCTCAGGGTACAGCAGCATCAGTCCTGTGATTTACAGAGAGGAGTAATCATGGCATTATTCTAGCCTATCAGTCCCAATGGAGGGTGATTAAGCAAATCGGTATTTACGCAAAGGTAACCTGGAGGCGAGGTCATTCAATCATCCAACAAATATCATTGAACTGTGCCATGCTTGGTTCTAGATATTGGGGGATACAGCAGTGAACAAAACAGACCAAGTCTTTTGTCCAGGACTCTTACATTCTAATAAGAAAGTGGAGAGGGAAGAAATAGTAAAACGAACATTTATTACATCAGATAGTGATTAGCACTTTACAGAACAACGTAGCTTTTTAAATGGGTGGTCAGGAAAGTTCTCTCTTGACACAGTGACATCTGAGCAGAGGCCTTTCTAACAGAACTCTAAGATTCATGATAGAATTTATTATGCAATCATGAGAAGCTATACAATGTAGTGGCTCAGAGCACATCTTCTGTTGTCCACTCTGGTTTGGAATCCTGGGAATATCCCATATTAGTTATGTTAATTATGTTAATTAACCTCTTTGAACTGAACTTTCTTCATTTCTTCAAGAAATAATAACATGTAACTTTTTAAGTTTGTTCAGAGCATGAAATGTAAAGGGAGTACAATGGTGATTGGCACCTGGTAAGGATTTATCTAATAAATGTAGCTATTATAGGTTGAATTTGATAGCATATAAATGTTTACAAAATAATCTAAGCTGATGGTGAAAACAGATGGAGAAGATTAATTTACAGGAAAACTCGGAAGAAACTTCACCATAATATTAGCAGTTAAATTGTTCTGATGGACACTATAGATGTAATTTTTCTATTTTCCAAATTTCCTTTCATTAACACATCAGACTTTTATGAGTTTACAAAAAGAATGGAAGGAGGGAAGAGGAAAAAAAGGGAGAGGGATGAGAGGAAGGAAGGGGGAGGGAAGTGAAGGGGGAAGGGGGGGGAAGGGAGGGGAGGGGAGGAGGGTTGTGCTGCTAGGAAAAAAAAAACAACAAGCAAACCATAAAGAGATTCGTTAAATAACCAGCTCTCTGGAATGCAAATTATAAATGTACATGGTTTTTACATCCATATTTTTAGGAAGAATATTGCATAAAATCAGATAAGGTTACCTTATAATAAGTAAGAAACACAAAGACTGCCCCAAATAATTAGAAATAGATTTCATTTAAATGGAATTTGAAGTATAAATTATTTCCTTTGGTAAATCAAAAACATATCCTACAATAGTTTCCAAACTACTAAAACTATCTTACAACTAACTTCTTCTCCAAATTTACCCAAAGGTCTTCTATATAAGAAAGATGGAAGTTCTTGGTCATTCTGGACTCATCATTTATTCTCCTTTACTTCAGGAACTTTCTCATGTTTTCTCTCCTACTGACATGACTCTCTTAAAGCAAGAAAAATACACAAATGACAAGAGTCTTCCAGCAAAGGTTACTAAAATTACTCTTTTTCCTCAGGAAAATCATAGCCCTCAAGCTCAGCTGAAAAGCCAGCCTCTTTATGAAGGTTTCCTAGACTCCGGGACGAAGAATTAAAGATTCCCTTCTCCTGGGGCGCCTGGGTGGCTCAGTGGGTTAAGCGTCTGACTTCGGCTCAGGTCATGATCTCACAGTTTTTGAGTTCAAGCCCCGCATCGGGCTCTGTGCTGACAGCTCAGAGCCTGGAGCCCGCTTCAGATTCTGTGTCTCCCTCTCTCTCTGCCCCACCCCTACTCATGCTCATGAGTCTCTGTCTCAAAAATAAACATTAAAAAAAAAGAAAAGAACAAAAGACTCCCTGCTCCTTGTTCCCAAACGCAGGGATGCAGAAAATTAAGACAACACTTCTTTCTCCTGCACCATTAGAGGGTCCGTGGCACTCTCCCAGCGTTCACCCTGCTGCCTCCCACTGCAGTTTCTGGGTTCCACAGGGGACACTCAGGATACCCCTTCTTTCCTGCTTTTTCTCATTCTCACTCATTTTAAGTCCAGACTTTCTTCGGAGTTCTTTATCTGCAATCGAACAGGAAAACAAAGTAGGCGCAGAATTTTTAAGCACGCCCCAGGGATAAAGAATAGGAACCGAATCAAACGCTTGTGGTTGGAGAAGAAACTGGCACGTGGTGACAAGCCCTTTTGGCAGTTTAAATTATGCTTCCTCACTACGGTAAAACCCGGCTCAGAAGTCTTTTTTCTGAAATACTCTTTTTTTTTTTTTTTATGTGTGTTTTTTCTCTGTTCTCTACCGCTCTTCTACGGAAGTGGAAAATGAGCAAGAAGGAAAAACCTGGTTTGGTGGGAGGACCTCTGAATCATTTTTCACCATACAAATTCCTATAAACTTTCTTTTGGTCTCATCGTTACAATAACGCCGAATGCTATTTGCTGTGAGGCGATGGCTGCCATTAAAAATAGCGAAGGGCAGCTCTGGACCAACACCCTCCTCCCCCCATAATCCAATTTGGTCTTCCAAAAATAAACCAAATTAAGCGCTTTTCCTTGCAAATAACACACACCTACAGAATGATTTACCGAGAATTACTAGAATTTAGAAAAGTTGGTTTACGACAATTCAACACTCTAAAGACATTTTTCAAAATAAAGTTGGCGCCTAAAACTACGAGCCACAACACTCTGACCATTTTTTTCTCTCTCAAATGTTGGATTTTGGTAACCATCAATACTAACCACACTGTAGTTTATGAGAGTTTATATTTCAGTTTAGGTTTCAAACTTGGGACACACAAACAGCTTTTAAAAGAACAATCACGTTATTGTTGTGACTGTAGAGCTCTAATAGAGCTCCACTCTCTGACCTCGGGATCAGAGGCCAGGGAGCCCTCGGCTTTTGAGGACTTGGTGAAGAGGGCAGAGGTGTCCCGGAGAGCCGCAAATGGAGGGTCTTCTCCCCTTACTAGCTTCAGATGGACGGGCGCTGTACCGTGTAGAACTAAAAATATAATTGGACTCAGGAACGGTAGCTTCTAACTCCCCGTCGGATAGTTGACACGAATTTAAACCCAAATCAGCTTAAAGGGTGTTACGAATAATAATTTAATGGATGAAACAAGGGTGGCCCAGAATAGGCACTGAAAAGATTAAAACAGACTCCTATTGCAGAGCGTTGTTCTCCACCTTTTTCTTTCATGAGTCCTAAACCGTGCTTCCACTGAGAGAATGAAGAGTAATTGTTTTGTAAAACCTACACCTTTGGATAAAGATCTGTAAGACCGTTGCACCTTATTTAACCATCACAGACAGGTAATCAGCTTGAAATGACACTTAAAAGAAAGTAAGATAATTGCTGGACACCTCAGAGACAGCTAACTATATAATATTCCCTTTGTCTGGTACCAAAACCAAAGGGATAAGAATTCATTCAGCTGAAACTCAAGCCCTGGTTGCAGTTGGGCGAGACAATGTGGAGAAAATTAAGCTGGCTTTCAGAGATATCACAATATATCGCATGTGTCTTCGTGTTGACACAGGCATATGATTTCTTTAGTTTGGTGTTTTGTTTTATGCCAGTGTTTCAAAACCTACAGCAATGACTATTAGGGCAAAAACACATCTGGGCCAGGGCGATTAAGTTTTATGTAAGATTTAAGTTTCTAATTAATACAGGTAGATCTCTTTTTGGTATTAAAAATATAACCTAAATTATAGGGTTTTAATTTAAAAATCTATTTGCATTTCTTTCCTTCTGATGTTCAACTGCACTGATAATTACTGAGTAGCTGCTAAGGGCAAATTACTGTGTTCTACGGACACGGCAGTACAATTACTGAGTGAGAAACTGAACTTAATCTCAAGAAATCAAAGATTTAGGAGGAAGAAACAAGAATGGAATTAACTAACAGAGAATACAGTATATGAAAAATACAAAGTGCTAATAAGGAGAAAATTGCCTCTTCTTGTGGGGAGGGGTGGCGGAGGCTTTAGGAACCCCTGAGTTGGGTTTTGGAGAACGGGCACAACTTTCCAAAGTGGAAGCCGGGGTGGTGGTGAGGGCACAGGGGAGTAGACACCTGCAGAGCACCAATGCAGCAGAGTTAACGGACCACAAGGGCGGGCCAGGGTTGCCGGCGGGACATGGCACCCGACAGCTGAGGAGCTGAGGAGATCTTTCCCTCCTCACCCAACCTCTCCTCCCAGCCTGCTGTCAGGCCCTGGAACTGCGGCCCTGGGTGCCACCCAGGAACTGTCACAAATGCATACTCTGGCCTCCAGCCCAGCCTGAATGAATGAGGAACCCTGGAGGCAGCCGGCCCTCCATCAAGCCCTGCGATCGGATGCCTGCTGAGGTTTACCACCGCCCTAAACTCGAGAGATTTTCTTGCCCCATCCGTGACCTGAAATCCAACTAATTCATAGTAATTATCTTCTTCCCCGATGGGGAAGGAAAGGGCCAGATAAGGCAGAGTACGTTTTATTCACTGGATTCACTTATGCACTGGATATTTATTAAGTGCCTAGTTTGTAAAGTCAGAACATAGAAAGCCTCAAATGCCAGAATGAGTAGTAGTTGTTGATTTCATAAGCTAGGGGCACAATGAAAAGTTCTGAGCCAAAGGTAGTAAAGTCACAGAGATAGGAAGATAAGTGTGGTCATGGCATAAATGACGTTTCGGGCAGTGTTGGAGCGGGGAGGGGCTGAAGGCTGGCTAAAAGGATATCGCAGAAGGCTGCATAGTGTATGACTGCATTTATATGAACTGTCCAGAATTAGTAAATCCATAGAAACAGAAAGCAGATTAATGGTTGCCAGGGGTTAAGGTGAAAGGGAAATTGGGAGGGACTCCTAATTAGTATAGGGTTTCTTTTCAGGTTGATGAAAATGTTCTGAAACTAGATGGTGGTGGTTGTGCAAGGTGTGAATCAACTAAAACCTCCTGAAATTGTACACTTTGAAGGGTAAGCTTTGTGTTATGTGCATCATATCTCAGCAAAGCTGTAATTATAAAAAACAAAACAAAACAAGAAAACAACAACAGCAACAACCACAAAAGCCCCACAAACTTTTAAGCCTGGTGCTGATAACCTGGCAAAATTGTGGAATAGACATATGAGTGCTTTGCAAATATTTAGAATATACACTGATGACTATTATGAGCAAGAATAACTTCTCTAACAATTCATCCCAAATGAATTTTGCTAAAGAAGTTAAAGTAAGAATTTTATTTTTAAAAAGTTTTATTATTTTTGCTTAAAAGTGATACATACTCATAGTAGAAAATTTAGAAAATACAAAATGCTAACGAATAAGGTTGCATATATTTCTACCCCCCAGAGAACCACTAACTTTCCACTCAGTATTTTAAAGTTCATTTATATTGAGAGAGAGTGCACATGCACTGGCCCAAGAGACCACAAGGGGGAAGGAGCAGAGAGAGAGGGAGAGACAAGATCCCAAGCAGGCTCTGTACTGTCAGCACAGAGCCCAAGGCAGGGTTTGAACCCACAAGCCAAAGAGTGAGATAATGGCCCGGGCTGAAATCAAGAGTTGGAAGCTCAACCAACAGCTACCCAGGTGCCCTTTACTCAGTATTTTAAAATGTGTTGTAGATATACATATAATTAAGCACATACACACACACACACACACACACACACACACACACACACACACACAAATTTTACAATGCTTTTTGTTTTCTTAATGTTATACACTAAAATTTTTCTGTGATATTAAATGTCTTCATAAACATAATTTTTAGTGGTTCTATGCTATGTGTCATATGAAGATACCATAATCTAATCATTTTCTGTAGCTAATCATTAAGATAGCTTCTGCTTTTTACTACTATAAATAATAGTATACTAAAAATCTTTTATATAAATACTGATCCATATTTCTGATTAACAATAATCAATAGTCTCAATAGTCAGAAATGTAATTACTAGATCAAAGAGTGTGACTGTATTTAAGTCCATTTATGCATATTATCAAATTGCTTTCCAAAAAGGTTGTATTAACTTACAATCACCTCAGCAGAGTACATGAGTCCCCATTTCACCAAAATTCACAATAATAATAGGTATTATACTTTTTTTTAAATTTGGAGATCATGGCAAGACATTATTTTATAACTTAAACTGATTTCTGGTAATTGAAGATCTTTAAAATGCTTATAAGAACTTCATTTTTGCTTTGATGAAAGACCACTGAGTCAGGGATATGGCAGAGACACTACATTCAAGTCCGCTAGGCGTCTCACATAATGCTTCTGCGGAGACGAAGGCAAAATGTTTCCACTGGTGGTTCCCAAATCTGGCTAAGGAATCACCCAAGGAACTTCTAAAAATATGACTTTCCTGGTCCCGCCCCAGGCCAGCTAAATCCATGTCTCTTGCAGGACTCCAGGTGATGGGCCCAAGTCTGACTAGCACTCACTGGAAAGGAACAGGAGGACTTAGAACTACGGGGCTGGATGACAATGAAGAATTAGTCCAGGTTGTGGAATACCATTCTTGGCATTAATTAACTAATTGTTATAAACAAAGAGAAGTTCTCCAGTCTAGTCTGCTTTATTTTTTTAGTCACTCACTCAAAAAAAAGCATCTATTCGTCAGATAGGCAGATGACACGAAACATAGCTATTGTGCTTGATAACAAGATGACTTTTTTGAAAATCTTAGTATTGGCAGTCTAGAATAAAGAGTGCAAGGGGTGCCTGGGTGGCTCAGTCGGTTAAGCATCTGACTTCGGCTCAGGTCATGATCTCATGGTTTGTGGGTTTGAGCCCCACATTGGGCTCTGTGCTGACAGCTCAGAGCCTGGAGCCTGCTTCAGATTCTGTGTCTCCCTCTCTCTGCCCTTCCTCTGCTCAGGCTCTGTCTCTCTCAAAAATGAAATAAACGTTAAAAAATTTTTTTTAAAAGTGCAAACACGCAGGATGACATTATTTATTCAATATCTTTGTTATTAAAATAACGTCAACACCTACAAAAACAAATACCTAAGGGGCGCCTGGGTGGCTCAGTCGGTTGAGCGGCCGACTTCGGCTCAGGTCGTGATCTTGCGGTCCGTGAGTTCGAGCCCCGCGTCGGGCTCTGTGCTGACAGCTCAGAGCCTGGAGCCTGTTTCAGATTCTGTGTCTCCCTCTCTCTGACCCTCCCCCATTCATGCTCTGTCACTCTCTGTCTCAAAAATAAATAAACATTAAAAAGAAAAAAATACCTAAAATAAATAAAATAAAAACAATTTTAAATAGGAAAGGAAAAACCCTCACAACCTTTCCACTCTAGTATATTCGGTATTTGAATTTCAGCAAAGATAAAACTACTCTTACATTTTATCACTACCTATTATTCTTATTCTGTCTTGTGCTTCTTCCCTAATATAACCTGTAACAATTCTACTCTACCCTGCATCTCTCCCTGTAACAAATTCCCCTGTATCTTTTTTTCTTTAGTGTTTGTTTATTTTTGAGAGAGACAGAGAGAGAGAGAGAGAGAGAGAGAGAGAGAGAATGAGAATGCAAGGGATGGGTAGGGAGAGAGGGAGACACAGAATCCAGAACAGGCTCCAGGCTCTGAGCTGTCAGCACGGAGCCCAACAAGGGGCTTGAACTCAGGAGCTGTGAGATCATGACCTGAGCTGAAGTCGGACGCTTAACCGACTGAGCCGTCCAGGGTGCCCTCTCCCCTGTATCCTTAATCTATTACAGAGTATGTAACCATTTTGGGTCTCCTGTAGTCCATTGCAGAAGCTGCTTGCTTCCTCACTGTACACATACTAGGGATAGGAGGTGGGGTCATATTCTTCACGCTCCTCAGACCAGCTACTGGCCATCACTCTATTACAGGGTGGCCTTGTATAAAAAACTGCTTTTTGAAACCCATGACATTGAAACATCCTCTATCTGCTTTCAAGTCTGAGATTTACCAACATGCCACTTAATCCTCCACATTTACTGAAAAGTCTGGTGTGTGATTAGTTCTTCCGCTTCAACCCAAATTGGTCATCATCCTGAGCGATTTCAAAGTCTGTGTGGATGAGCTAACACCTCTCCTCATATGTCCCCATCTGTCTCAGCTCCAACAAAGCTCGCCTCCATTTCGCTTTAGTCACTGCCTCCTATGATCGTACCCTGAACCTTCTTATCACCCAGAACTGTTGCGACTGTTCATGCCACTCCCTACCCCCCCAACCCCCGGCCCCATCTCCTAGCACACTAGCTTTCTTACTTTCTCCTCAATGACTGGTCTTCAGTGTATAAGGAACCCTAGTCCCTTGCCCCTTCCACTCACTCCACTCCCTACCACTAGATCTTACCACTAGACCCCGGGCACCCTCAGTTCCCTTTCACACGTTTTGTCTCATAAGATTCACCCCTCAAAACTCAATCCCAAGACTTCTCCACCCTTAACTTTAAGTGAGAAGCTGAGCCCTGACAGAAAAAAAAAATTATATAGCTAAGGGGCAGAACAGCCCCACAGACATTCAAGGCTTTCTACACTTGACTTAGACCCGTAGTCCTGCCTGCTAATTCTTTTATGTGTTCTCAAGTCAGCTCCTTCTATTTACTCTGACAGTTATTTCCAGCTTTTACCGCTTCCACAAATAGCTGCTCAATCTGACTTGACTCAACTTCCCTTCCTCCTTCTCACAAAGATACCCACCGCTATCGTCACCCTCATTCCTGGTGTCTCAGAGGACGCGCGATCCCTCCTCTTGTAAACACTAACACTCCTACCCCATTTCCTATTTCCTACCCCACCTTCTCTGAGACTTTGCTACCAAGCTTCTTTTTACCAAAATTTCAACCTCCTCCTCTCTACTATAAGCACACTCAGATCAAATCCATCCTTAAAAACAAACAAACAAACAAACGAACAAACACCATGCCCCCTGATTGCGCGTCCTTCTCATAATCTCCCATCTCTCCTTTACAATCAGACCTGCCCAAAGACTAACAGATGTGTGGTCCCTTACCCCAAACACTTGGGGGCCACAGAATTTAGAACTCAGATAGATAGATACATGTTAATTTTAGGGAGAATATGTGGCATATACCATATATCATAACATCCCCACAGGGACCTGTGGAAACATTCTGTAATCGAATTCAATATTATTTCTGCAGCGAGATGTATGAATATTCACACTAAGTGGGACAAATGAAGATTATAAATCATTTCACATCCATTCAGGTCAGGTTTTACTGCCAAATGAGTTATAAAAACCTTTCCATTTTCAGAGTTTGTTGAATTTTGAGATTCAAATAAGGGAATGTAGGCCTGTGGTTTATTCCAATTCCCTTCCACTCACTTCAGGATCCAAAACAATTGCATTTCTTTCCCCATCACTCCAGTAAATATGCCATCTCTAAGTTTTCCAGAACATTCGAATGCCAAACCTGCAGAACTCCTGGTGTACCGTGTGTTGTATTACTTAGCCCTTCTGCTGTGTTTGCCCATCGTGATCGCATACCCGCCAGGGATCCCCCCTCAATCTCTCTATTCCAAGGCTTCCATGACAGAGCACTCTGTAGGTCCTCCTCCTACACGGCTTACTTACTCTTCTCTAGTCTCTTTCCCTTTGTTGTTCTCTGGACCTCCATCTCGGCCAATCCTCCCATCGGTAGTCATCTTCTTTTTCTTCTTCCTCTCTTTAAAAATTATTTTTAACAGCTCTATTGAGGTATAATTCACAAGCCATAAAATTCACCCTTTTATCTTTTTACATTTATTTAAGTAATCTCAACACCCAACACGGGGCTCAAACTCATGACCCTGAGATCAAAAGCCACATGTTCTATCGATTGGGCCAGCCAGCCCCTCCCAAAATTTACCCTTTGACTTGTAGATTTCATGATTTTGGTCTGGCCACAGAAGTGTACAACCATCACCTTATCTAATTCTGTAACATTTCACCATCCCAAAAGGAAACTCCGTATTCATTATGCAAATACTCCTCACTCCCTTCTCACCCAGGCCTTAGCATCTACCCCCACTTTCTATCTCTATGGATTTGCCTAGCCTGGACACTTCATATAAATGAAACCACATAATTTGTGGCCTTTTGTGTCTCACTTGTTTCAACTAGCATAATGCCTTCAAATTTCAGCAATACTGCAGCACTTTTCAGTACTTTATTCCCTTTTTAAAAAATGTCTTATTTATTTTTGAGAGGGGGAGAGGGGAAGTGAGAGAGAGGGGCAGAGAATCTGAAAAGGGCTCTGTGCTGACAGCAGCAAGCCTGATGTGGGGCTCAAACTCACAAACCACGAGATCATGACATGAGCCAAGGTCAGATGCTCAACCGACTGAGCCACCCAGGCGCCCCAGTACTTTATTCCTTTTGATGGCCAAACATTACAATGTATGGATATACCATATTTTATTTAACTACTCATCACTGATGGACATTTGGGTTTCTATTTTTTGGCTATTAGGAGTAATGCTACTATGGATATTTGTGTGCAAGTTTTTGCATAGATAGAAGCTTTCAGTTCGCTTGGATATATACCTAGGAATGAAGCTGGTAGTCATATAGTAACTCTTTGTTTAACTTTCTGAGGAACTGCCTGACTGCTTTCCAAAGTGGATATACCATTTTATTTTCCCATTTGCCATGTTCAAGGGTTCCAGTTTCTCCATATCCATGTCAACACTTACTGTTTTCCTTTTTTTTTTTAATTTAAATTATTGCCCTCCTACTGGGTATAAAATAGTACCTCATTGTTGGGTTTCATCTTCATTTCCCAAATAACTAATGATGTTGAGCAACTTCTCATGTGCTTATTTGGCTATTGCATATCTTCTTTGGAGAAATGTCTATTCAAATCTTTGTCTATTTTAAAATTAGCTTCTACAGTGATTCTTAGCGCCACGTTGGAATTATAAACTGTTTGGAGTTATGAATGGGATCAAAGCCAAAAAGTGAAACCACAGATATACAAAACAAAGCTTACAATTCTCCTAAGAAGTCACCAACTCACTAAGACCATTTATGGACCCTCCAGATTAGGTACCCTTGTTCTGTATCATAGGCTCTCAACCATAACTGCATGTTTAAAGATCACATGGGGAGCTTTATTTATTTATTAAAAAAATTTTTTTAATGTTTATTCATTTTTGAGAGAGAGAGAGAGAGAGCGAGCAAGCATGAGCAGGGAGGGGCAGAGAGAGGGAGACACAGAATCCGAAGAAGGCTCTAGGCTCTGAGCTGTCTGCACAGAGCCCAATGCAGGGCTCGAACCCACGAACTATGAGATCATGACCTGAGCCGAAGTCAGACACCGACTGAGCCACCTAGGTGACCCTGGGAGCTTTAAAAAAAATACACATACACATGATCCGGCAATTCCACTTCAGGGTTAAATACTAAAAAGAATTAAAAGCAGGGACTTAAAACAGATACGTGTACACTCATATTCTTGGCAGCATTATTCACAATAGCCAAAAGATGGAAATAACCCGAATGTCCATCAACAGATGATTAAACAAAATGTGTATATACATACAATGGAATATTATTCAGTCTTCAAAAGGAGTAAAATACTCACATGTGCTACAACACAGATGAACCTTGAAAACATTACGTTAAGCAAAAATGAAAGTCAGAGACAAAAGGCCACATATCATGATTTCACTTGTAGGAGGCATCTAGAATAGTCAAATTCATAGAGACAGAAGGTACAATAGAGGCTACCAATGGTTGGGGAGAAGGGGAAGTGAGTTATTGTTTAATGGGTACAGGGTTTCTGCTTGGGATGATTAAAAACTTCTGGAAATGAACAACTTTGTGAATGTACTTAATGTTACTAAAGCATGCACTTACAAATAGTTAAAATGGTAAATTTTACCAATTTACAATTTAAAAAACACATATTGACAAAAAGAAATAACAAGATGACCATGAAACCATTCTAGACCCATTAAATCAGAGATTTTAGAGGTGTGGTTTGACCAGCAGCATCTTGCTTAAAAACTCTCCACGTAATTTCAAATGTCCAAATAGGGTTCAGAACTTCAGTTTTATACGTTCACTAGTGGTATCACCTATTTCCATGGTTTCCCAAATCTTTCTTTCCAGCCTTGACCTCTCTCGCACAGCTTCCACCTCACAATCCAACCCCCAAAATTAAGCTCATCAATTCCTTCTTCCCATCCCCAAACTGCCTCACCTGAAAGAGCACCCATCCACTGAACATCATCTTTAAACATCTTTTTAATATTTTATTTTATTAAATAGCATGAGTGGGGGAGGGGCAGTGACACAGACAGAGCATGAGTGGGGGAGGGGCAGTGAGAGAGGGAGATACAGAATCTGAAGCAGGCTCCAGGTTCCGAGCTGTCAACACAGAGCCCGATGCGGGGCTTGAACCCACAATCCGTGAGATCATGACCTGAGCTGAAGACAAATGCTTAACCAACTGAGCCACCAAGGCGCTCCTGAACATCATCTTTAAACTTCCATATCCTCCCCATTGTATCATCAATAATGTGACTTTGCCTCGTAAATAGTCTTCCCTCTTGTCACTATGATAATCATTACTGCTTCTAGTTCAGCTCTTTACCATTTCTTACCTGGATTGTCTAACCTAAGTTCCCTTACCTCCACATAATTTCCCTGCTTAAAACCTTTAGTAGACTCTACTCCTTCCAAGGAGAAGTCTGTGCTGCCTCAAACGCCACAGAAGACGCACGGTCCAGCCCTTGTCTATTTCTCCAGGCTCAGCTCCCATCCTATTCTGTTTGGCCTGGTGAGGTAGACTACCCACGGTTCCTCACCTACTAGTTGCTTTTCATCTCTTTCTTGTGACATACATGGAATAGACCACGTATCTTCCCCTTTTTGGCTAATTCCCACTCATCTTTTAGAACCTAGCTCAGATTTCCCTCTCCCCAACATTAAATTCCCTTTTTAATAGCCTATATATAACTCTACCATTAACCATACAGATTATGATTATTGCTGTCTTTTTCACTACCGAATTTTAAGCTCCTTGAGGAGCAAAGTCTAAGTATGTTTCACCTTTTTATCCTAGGCCCTTATCAAAATGCCTGACCAGAAGCACTTAATTCAAGTTCATTGGAAAACTCTTTATAAACTGCTAGACAGCATGAAGTTATTTCACCTAAACAGGTGGCATCAGTGAACATTTACTATGTTATACCTGTATTACCACCTGTATTATTATATTTGATTCTCACAAAAACCCTAGGAAGCCATTATTATTATCTTCCTCGGAAGCCCAGAAAAATCAAATAACACGTCCAAGATCAAATACAGCCAAGAGGTAGCAGAATTGAGACCGGAATCTGAGCGGCTAACTCCAGGGCTACCTGCAGTACCTGCCTCTCTACCTAATGAAGATGCAGACCTTCGTGCCTGGGTGTGTCTCCTGTCCCCTAACAGATCGTTCCTTTCAGGATTTTCCACCATGATCTCTAAGTTTTCATTTTAACGTACAAGTTTTGTAATCTTTTAAAATTTAAGAAAGCTTTAGCAGGTTACTATAGTCTTCATAACCAGCATGAGCAACTATCCACAAAAAGAAAGGAAGAACTTGCAATGAGCTTGAAAAAAAAGAATCAACTGCACGAAGTTCTGAACAGGGGAAACCAAGATGATGATCACTTAGGTGACAATAACCAGGGGATTTTTGTTGACTGTCTGATTGTTCAGTGTGAATCAACCAAATGACCTGATGCTAAACATAACACAGCAAATGTCCTCTTAGATTGTGAAAATAAAAGCAAAATTAAAAATCTGCAACTCAGGCAGAAGCATGAGATTCCATATTGCTCCCGAAGTTAGGAATAACAGGTTCACAGGGAATTTAGTCAACGAACGGATACTAAGAACTTACTTAAATAAGCAGGTGTATGTGTGTTAAACTACTTGGGGAAATGAAACATACATAGGTAAGAAAACACACCAAGTGTGCTGGAAGTATATTTCATAGAGAAGAGGTATCTTCGGTGTTTGGTAATTATTAAATGTTACACACTGTCCTAGGCACTGCGTTATTTTATTTAATTCCCAGGGCTTTACAAAGCAGAAACTGCCCTCTGTTTTACAGAGAAAAAGCAGATTCAAAGAAGTCAAATGACTTACCCAAAGTCTCAAAGCTTAAAACTTAAGTCACTAGGCTTCAAACCAAGCTCTGACTGCAAATTCTATGCTCTTTCCACACTTCTTCACACTCTCTAATAAAAGCCATTAAATAACTATCTCAAAATATAGAACGGGAGAGTTGTCAATGATGGTACAAGAAAATGGTCTAGGTAAAATATGAGAAAAAAAAAAAAAAGAACATATCACCATTGAAGTTTGTAGAATGTCTATCCATGGAGATCCTCATCTGTAACACCATGAAAGGGACAAATAGTTGACACGAGAATTGCCAGATGTGGTTGGCACTACCACATGTTGTTAATTATTATATTCACTTCCAATGGGAATTGAACGTCCAACAGAGGAACCAAAAGCCAATGGCCGTACAAAGCAATGAATGAAATCAGATTTTCTTCTCTCCTCTTGGCATCATCAAGGAAACACGGACTTTCTTTCCCTGAATTTCCTTTTGAGTTCTCAGGTCACTATGATATACCTATATGGGCTTCTGTTCATTTCCAGCCTTCAGACTAATCCCATAACCTTCAGGTTCCAACTGTAACCGCAGTGAATACAGTGCATTACTTGCCTGAACCATAAAGTTATGCTGAACTTAGGTGGTTTAGACATTTAGGATTATACCAGGCTTCCATAAGCTCACCTGTGCCCCCATTTATCTCAATACCTGCAGCTCAGTCCTCCTATACCAGTGAAACATGTGTTTTTCATGCCTGGCAATAATTGGGTCGATTTCTCTCACTTTGGTACATTCTGCTCACAATAACTCTCGTACAAGAAACAACTTCCTGCTTACATCTGTTACCTTGCTTCTCCTCCTACTTAATCCTCGGTGCCCTGATAACATATCCAACCAAGTACATTAGAAAATTATGTTCCAGAGTCTAATACCAGCTGTCTTAAGGTTACCTGGGAGTTGAAATAATCTGGAGGTGATGAGAGATCAAGCCAGAGAAGCCAGAAGGGGCCTCTGGATTGGGTCATTGCAGAAATTCTAATTCAACGCTGGCAGAGGTAGCTGTACGTAACTCAGCAACGGTTGACTCTGATAATAAACATATATACTAGCTTATCTAAATCAAAGACTCAACTCTACAAACAACCAAGTAGAAAAGTCAGGGAATTTAAATCAGTCTTTTACTTTCAGATGTGAAGAAACACAAGACGCAGAGTCCCATAGATCTTCTCAGTAAATGTCACATGGTACCAGACTCCAATTCATCCACTCTGAACCTAACAATCCACGCCCACAGCCCTGCCTAAGGACCCTCGATGGGCTGTTCCAAGGCAGCTTTTATGCAGATCCTCACACAGGAGACACCATGAGACACAGCTTTTCTGGCACTCGATGCAGATGTCTGATCTATAGGCTGCCCAGTGGTCTACTGGAGGGATCTGGCACAAAAGTTCCATCCAGACAAAGATAATGGTGAAAGGGGAGTCTAAAGATTCTTAGTCTGTGGAATAGACGAGAGCTGTTCAGTGGGCAGAGAGAAGTTGAAAAGGCACAAAGAAAGAAACCCCAAGTTAATAGAGGTATAAGGAGCAACGAATGAGTCAAAGTGACGAGGCAGAAGAAAAGATACGTATTGTGTTTGAAATGTTTGATGAGCTGGTGAAACAGAAGCAGTTGAAGCAGACAGACAGGACCTTTGCCACCACAGTCAACAAATACATAGGGGTTCTCAACCTTTCTTCAGGGTGAATCAAATCACATTCTCAGGTCTTCCAGATTTCAATATTTAGGCTATCAAACAGACATGGAAGCAGGAGGAATTTGAAGACCATGAACTACAACTCCACCCCTCCCACCAAAGGACAAAAGTCCTGTTGAGAATGACAGCTTTATTTAACTGCATCCCCTAACTTGGCCCCAGAGTCAGTAAAGCCTGGCTCATCTCTTGCTTTCACCATTTACTCGCTGTGCAACCTTGGGAAAGGCACTTAACCTCTCTGAGCCTCAGTTTCCATGTCTGTAAAACTTAGAAACAATAATCACTCCTAAGTTTGCATGAAAATGAAATGAGATATAGAAACTGCCTCATAAAAGAGCTGCCTTTATTAACAGCCATTATTATCTGAGATACTTGGCTCCTTAAAGGTACTCCACAAATAGCACTTCCTATTTGAACAAGGTGACACTGCCTCCTCGTTTCAGTTCTTACACTGTAAAATGAGTATCCTTTGTGCAGTATACTCAGGGCTACATTTTTGTGCTCTTTGTTGGTGATTTCCCTGTTTCAAATGGCCTCCAAGCACCGTGCTGAAGTGCTCTCTAGTGTTCCTAAGCACAAGAGGCTGTGACGTGCCTTCTGGAGAAAATATGTGTGTGTTAGAGAAGTTTCATTCCGGCATAAGTTATAATGCTGTTGGTCATAAGTCCAATGTTAATGAATCAACAACGTATGTTAAATAAAGTGTCCTTAACAGAAACACACTTAAAATAAGAGTATGTATTAACTGAGTAACTAAAACCTTGTGACCAGAGATTTAGAACTTATTACTCTATTTCCCCTTGGAGCAATGGCTCAGCATTCACTGATTCAGTGTTTGCCATGACTTTATAGAACGTAACTCCTGCGAATGATGAGAATAAGCTGTAGTTCACTAAATGTGGAACACGGGAGGGTATCTGTAGGTGAGAATGTTTGGGGCATGAATCTAGAAGGGCAGAGCCAGATCACGAAGGGGCCTTTTATTCCCCACCAAGGAATGTGGACTCTCAAATTGCTGGTTACTTCTAATCTGGTTACTGATTAGCAGACGACGGGCTTGGGAAGGGTCTGTACTGGTGCATCCCCACGTCTGGCACAGGTGCGTCATCTAGAAGAAAGGCTACTACCTAACTCCCTTTATGTATGCTGTCCTCTTGGCTCAGAGCAACAGGGACAGGAGAAGATATCGAGAGCCACCAATTCTCTAGTAGCCACATTGAAAGTCAAAAGGCACCTGTGCAATTATTGTATTTTAACACATTACATTCAAGATAGTATCTTTTCAACACGCAGTCAATACTTGAAAAATCACTAAGATAATTTACATTCTGGTTTTGGCACTGTCTTCAAAATCTGAGTGCATTCCGCACCCAATTCCCACTAGCCACACTTCAAATGATCAAAAGCCACTTGTAGCTTGTGGCTCTGTGTTGGGCAGTAAAAGCCTGGAGCGTCCTGTACATCCACCAGTGCCTGGTGACCATCTTCTAAGAATCAGCTTAACCTTCGCCATCTCTGCTAAGCATCCCCTGATCAATCTCTTCTCCTCTCCTCACCCCCAGGGGCAATCAGTTACTCTTCTCCTACACCAGTGCAGCATCTAACAAAATCCTGCAATGAACAGTTGTTAAATAAATAAACAGGAGGATTTAAGTGCAAGAATAAAATTGGCTCTTTTTGCATTTTTGAAATAAAATGGAGGGTACATCAAGGGAGACCAAGGACAAGTGCTCTATCCAGACTTTACTTTCCCACTCATTCCAAAGGATCCAATTACAAGCATCTAGTGAGGTCAAATCTTTTCCACCATGAATACTGATGAAAACAAGCGACCCCTAGAAATAAATATGTGGGTTAGCTATTAAAGTTTGACAAACTATAAGGGGTAAAGGGTCCTTATCTGAAAGACTATAGACTTGAACTCCTCTCTAGGGAAGCTGCATGGATATAACACAAATCTGAAGTCAGTGGTTTATATTCCAGAGATGTTTGTTCTCAGTGTCTTGAAACAAGGATCTCAATTTGGATTCTCTGTGGTTTTTATACCTGCACGCTCCACCATAGCAATGCAGTGAGTAAAGGACCTTGGAAACAGCAAGGTCTCCATTTGCCAAGAAATAGGAGAAATAGCTAAGTGAGAAAATATGTGATACACATCTTTCAGATCAAACAACTCGAAATTTCTCCTCACCCCACTCATCTCAGGGTAATTCACAGTCCATTTCTCATACCGGTCTCTGCCACCACGTATCCATGCTCTCTCTGATACCGCCTTCCTCGAAAGCAGATTTCAGAACTAGCCGTGAGTTACTTTTCATGAACATGTTTCTTTTCTGTGCAAACCAAACACCATTTAAATGATGCTTTGATCTTAACATATTTGAAATGAAACAGAAGTAAAATTCATCAAAGTGCAAACACTGGAAAACACAATCATTTCAGTCTTAATACAGTTCTCTTCTTGTCCCTATGTTTATCCTGTTCTCACTCCGGAGTAAACCAGCGACTCTAATAACAGCACCGTCTGAACCCAAGATATATAGTAATTTAAAGCACAGACTCTGAAGGCAAACTGCCTGTGTTTGAATCCAGTTCTGCTGCTTATAAAGCTGTGTGAGCTTGGACAAGTTCCTTTACCTCTCTGTATCTCCGTTTCCTCAACCGTCAAACAGGTATAGGAGAGCAGAGTCAGTGTTGCCATAGAAACTAAGTGAATATACGTGAGGTCCTCAGAACTGTGCCTGGCACATAATAAGCTCCACATAAAAGTTAACTTTATGGTTGACAAAATCACCATTAAATTGTTTTGCTGACATTATTTGCCTCATCAAAAGACAAGAAAAATAAAAGCAAAGCCCACAAAATATTATCTTTAACAAACTTACATAAAAATAACACTTAAAATTGGGTATCTCACTTAAAATTCTAAAACAGGAAAGCAAAACTTTGGAAAGGCCAATTAAACAAACAACCGAAAGTTTAAAAAGTTCTTGTTATCTGATAACGTTTCAACATATTTATCATTCATTTTGACTTGAAGGATTTGCAGACACAAAACATCCATTTTAAATATAAACCTCATAGAATGCTTTTACAATCCTTAATTCTAGCCAATTAATTTATTATTATTATTTGATTTGACATCTAAAACAATGAAACCAAATGCCTAGCTTCTACATCAATCTATTTCTCAACTGGCTTTTAAAGAACAGTTCATTCACTATCAAGATTGCAGCATTCAGTGTTTCTCATAAAATCTTTAAAAATATATAAATAGTAATAACTAGGCTATCTTTAAAGCAAATGTAGATTTATGCTATATCAGTGATTATCATATTACAAGTTACAACTCTGCATGTTAACTAAAAGCTTGGTGAAAAAGAGTCACTGCTACGACTCTAACTACACACCAGAGAATGACAAGTCTTATCTCGCTAATGTCAAGGACTGCAACCCCTGTGAGAGAGTGGGCAAGCCAATTAATTCTAAAACTTTTCTCAACATTCATGAATGATCATTTTTAGAGTAAACCCTGTAAGAAGTACCCTGGGACAATTTGTTAGCTATTGCACAGCCTTCTTCACTTCATGAATTTTATATCCCCTTGGCTTCAAAAAGAATTAAACTAAAATATAGCCCAGTACCACCTTAACCTTGCCTAAATTTTCCCAAACTCTGACTTTCTCAAAAAAACCCCGAAAAACTCTTAGGAACATATTTCAAGGAGTTTTACAACACTGAATACTACAATCACCTTTAATTCTATCTTTTCTTACCCTATCTTTCCTATAAATTAAAAATCATTCCAAGAAGCAAACCCCCTCCGTCTGACAAGATCAGACCTGATTATAATATTTGTGGTTAATTATTGTGGTTGGAATTCTTAAGTGTAGCAGGATTTGCAAGCTAGTCATCTGGCTTGTTTAGACACTACCCTGACGTCAAAACTTCTGTCTTTTAACTCTAACAAGATTGGGGTTCTTTCCTACTCCCCGACCTCCAAAAGCAAAGATATTTGCAGTATAACACAATATATTATTTATCCTCTCACAAAAGTACTTTAAAATTGTAAAGGACTGGCATTTGACATCCTACGAGAAAAACACCACCATCAGGAACAAAAAACTATTCTAGTTTTAAAAGACTGTAAATAAAATGAACGTATTTCGTTCATGATACAAAGGAAATATGAACTGGCACAAATGGAGACTAGTTAAAACCACTATTCAAACCTACTCATGTGAAAAGTTGCAAAGTTATCAGGAATGTATTCTCTGATTGGCCAAACTAGTTTTACAAAAACCTCCCTTTAACAATTGAAAATTCCTATAAGATGTAAGAATAATTACGTTTATTGAGGCTGGGTTCCAGTGCCAGCTGTAAGTTATCTTTTTGGTTTCAATATTTTATTTGCGTTTGTTTTCTCATCGTGTTTCATAGAGTGAGTATCTTGTAATAACGGCAGGTGCTCAGTAAAAACACCTTGAATTCTTCCAAAATCCTTCCCTCATTTTAAAGGCAGGTAAGGCAACAAAACAAAATTCAAAAGCAAAAACAAAGAAACCTCAATCAATCTGGCTATAAAAATTTTACTATTCAAAAATTTTAACATATGATGCTAGTGACTTTTGGACTGAAACCAGTATGTAACTCCTTCTTACAGCTATTCACAAGAATGTGGGAGAGTCCTATGATTAAAAAAAAATTCCAGAATGATCAAAACCACAGTTAATTAGCTGTTTATCTGAACCAAGCTTTTCATGTAGATAGACTAAACTATCAGTGTCTCTTCTAAAAGAAAATCTCAGTAAGATGAATGATTTATTAAACTCTATTGTACTAAGATATGGTTTGTAGATATTAAAAGGAAGAGAATCTCCTGCCCTTATCATTAAAAATTGTTTGAGTTGTTCTCACCATTTTTTACTACAAAAGATAAAATAATTTGATTCTTTGTAAACTGTCTATACAGTGCATAACAGCCTGATAGATTTCTTACCTTCTCAATGTCAATTTCAAAAAGAAGATATGTACAATACAGTTTAGTTTCAAAATATGTGATGTGGAAACAGGTAGCCTAAGTTGAACATATCTGGCTTAGAGGAGAGGTTAAATAAAAAACATATTAGTGAATTCATTCCTCAGGTACACAATGTACAATAGTTAAGCTTTTTCAGATAAAGCTTATGATTATCTTTCCCCAATCTCAGATTTTTAAGTACTACACCTTCCAAGGTTAAGAATAAGGTATAGACTGCTAAGGGAATTAATAGAATTAGCATGAGAAAAAGTGGACAAGCACCATCTAAAGATGAACTGAATGTTTTTAGCTTTCTGCAAGTAGCAGCATAAGAATGTAATAAATCAGAGAAAGTTAGGTACTTATATAAAATAAAAAAATCATTCATTCGAGGCCTCAGCCAAAAAGGAAAGCTTTATTACCTAACCAAAAATTAAATAATTTCAAATTCACTGCAGAGCTCTCTTTCAAGCTTGAATTACAAAAGGATATTGAAAAAAAAAAATACCCCACAGAGATACAAAAATAAAGCTTATATTTATTCCTTAGTGATTAAGATTTGTATTGAATTCTTCTTACAATGCCTATCAAAATATTTCCTAAAACAAGCATGAGACTGTAGGTGGCCACATAAAGTAACTGCAAGAAGCCTTTAATCATTAAATAAACACAAAAGAAATAAGGACCACGAAGGAATCGATTTGGATGGATGGCATTGTATCTATTTGTTCCTGAGAACATTATCATTGCCTGGTTGTCATGCTCGGTTCTCTCTTAGACAACACGCACATCCAATCCACAAGCACACAGAATTCGAAGAACATTACCAAATATTGTCAGAGCACTTGTGAAACACACCTTGTCATTGTCCACAGCCTCTGCAGTTCAAACCAGAGCTCAGGAGCTTGTCTTTATCTTCACCAGTGATGTAAATAAAAATACCATACATTACTCTTCCAAACACCACAAAAAAAACAAAAAACAAAAAACAAAAAAACAGAAAACCCCACAATTAGCAATCAACGTATTGCCTCAGAGAGAAATCTCCTCTATTAACCCAAACCAACCGTAAGCCTGGATGTGAACCTAAGCACATGCTGGGTGCCCTGCCGCTCATCTCCTCTATCATTTGTTGCCAACGATAGCGGACAAACTAGCCTCACAAATCCTTTTTTAGCTGCTGATCAGACAGATCCCCCTTTGACAATCCAGCATGGTGGAACACTCGAAAATTCTTCCTGCTTCTATTCTATTGCTTGCTCTAAAAACCGGTTTCCTTTTCATTGAGATAATAGCCTTTTCTGCAGTCACATGACTCAGAAGCTACATTAGCAGAGCTTTATGATAATAGACTGAGTAAGCCTCTACCCCTCCGGTTATTAAGGGAAGTCTTTTTCTTCTTCTCTTTCTCTCTCTTCTCTTCTCTTCTCTCTCTCACTCTCTCTCTCTCTCTCTCTCTCTCTCACACACACACACACACACACACACACGGGCATAATGCACACGTGCATTCAATACACATGCCTAAAATCATTTACTCTCCTGGGAATTACCAAAACAAATAAAAGAGTATATCCTAAAATGAAAATGCTAACAATTTCTAACTCTGCTGCTAAAAATAACTGCTAAAAACAAACATTCTGATGCATGGTCTTCCACTCAGTAAGATGCAGCATGCTGGCCACCCACAGCCCCCTATGAACAGTAATATAAAGCGGAGCAGGTAGAAGAAAACGTGTGCCCTCTCGTTCTCTGGAGCTTTGCCCCCAGTGATACAAATCTGATAGCTCTGGCATAACAAAAACTTTGGAGACATTACAGCTACCTGCATATTGGAAATTAGTTCCCTGTACTGGTAGAACGCACATAAGTACACTTTTTGACACCGAATGTCCTCTTGTTAGGAACATATCCTCATTAAATGATTTATAAGTTGTTCCAAGAAGAAACATCTTCCCATGGCCAAGACCATCTTAAAAAATAATAATCAAAAGTTCCTTTCAGTCTGGCCAGCTTGATCTATTTCACACAAACAATCAACTCTCAAAACACGTATGTGGAAACACCAGCACAGTGCCTGACACACAGTGGTTGCTCCATAATGATTTTTAAATGTCCCTAGTAACAGGTTAAAATACTAGGCAGAGGCAGCAACTTACATTATATACCTACTTCATTTCAGTTATGATTTGTTTCGTATTGAAATTTTTAAAAATATACCAGTCAGGCAATTTGGGGAAGGAATTTAAATGTAAGAATGCGTTGAGAAGTCAGAAAAAGAAAGACACGGGGTAAGTAAGGGTTTGCCCCAGAAGAGAACCACACTGAAGCACAACATACAAGAGGAAGACAGACATCCATACACTATACACGACGAGGCTGAAAGAATGTGTTAAACTGAGGTCAGCAGATTAAGTTATATTTTATATTCCTTAGTTATAATTATTGCCTTGGTTTTCTCATCTCAAAAACAGAAAACATGGATTTTTAAAAACTGAAGTATAACTAACATACTAGGTTATATTAGTTTCAGGTATACAACAGAACGATTCAATTCTATACATTACTCAGTGCTCACCATAAGTGTGGCATAAAACGTACACAGCCTCATTTTTTCTTTATGGTAGAATACACATAAAAGTTACCTTAACCATCGTAAAGCATACAGTTCAGTCATGATAACACTGTTTTGCAACAGATCTCCCCAACATTTTTGTCTTGCAAAACTAAAACCCTAATGCCCATTAAACAGCTCCCCAATTCCCCTTTCCCCCAGCTCCTAAAGACCACCATCTATTTTGTTTCTATGAATTTAACTCCTTCCAACACCTCATATAAGTAGAATCATACAGTACTTGCCTTTTTGGGTACAGATGTTTTAAAGAATAATTATTTTAATACCTGGAGATCAAAACAAAGAGCTTTCATCTCACAAAATCATTTTACATAAACTGCATTATTCATAAGCAAACCAAGCCAAAATTATATTCTTTAACAGAGAAAAAGCAAGAACTGTTACAGACACAACTACATAGAAGGATTATCACATGAAAGTTACCTGAAAGAAGAACTCTAATTTCTCAGAACTCAAAGAATTTGATAATTCTAATTCTGAAGCTCTTAGTTTACTCTAATTATATTACCCACTTAACATGTAAATAACTTGGGGAGGACGGAGGGGTTGTTTATTAATTCTCTCTACCTCACTGAAAGGAACCATCACCACTCTGGAAGCCTGCCCTAACAACTTACAGAGCCTAAAATGATTACAGAGGAGTCAAGGAACATAAGCTTCCTGAGGACCCCTGTGAAGAAATTCAATTGGAAAATAAAAACAAATTTAAAAATTTTAAATGCTGGCACACAGTAACACCTGATCACAAAAAAGCCAAAGCACAGTTCAGAATTTTTAAGAGAGCTAAAGGAATTGTTAAACATGCTTCAAAAGTTATAATGATTTTAACAGATACCTAAACGGTTTCATTATGCACTTAAAATCTAAAGTCAACAATCAGCTAAGTCATCACAGGAAATTAACGTATCATAGGAAATTAATCTCATAGTAGATAATGAGAGAAACCTTTTGAAACAGCATAAAAACTGCAGGGGGCAGTTTTGTAAAATGCATCTACCTATGTAGGTCCTTTTCCTGTTCACGTTATCAAATCTTTGGTTACCTTAGAAATCATTTCTATGGAGGCAGGGTGAGGTCGCAGGCACTCTGAAACTAACACCATGTGTCTGTCCTTTATGAGCTACAATGGAGTTTTTACAAATTACTTCTCAGCCAAATCATGGGCAACAGCAAAATGCTATGATTCCCTGATCAAATCAACAGCAGTAAGAAAATGTCTCCTGCCAAACACATCTAAGTAAAATGTCTCGATCCAGATTCTGTGCTTATGCTTCAAGATGTATTGCTGTTAGCAAATCTGTCCCTCTGTCATATTTTCTGCTGGCAAGCACAAATAGGTAAAATTTTCTAACTCCCCTCCTGAGTGCAGAAGGTGGATGTGGCAGATTTTATCATTAGCGACTTCTAAACTTTTTTCATCACCAAGGCAGTAGTGTTTAAAAGGGAATTAGACTAGGTAATTTGTCGAGTTGTTTCTAGCTTTAATGTTTTCTGATGGTGGTATATAACGGTGGTTCCTTCTTAAAGCAAAAGTCTGGTGAGAGGTAAGACAAGGATTCAGTAATGTTTTAGTTTTTACAAAATAGGTGAAATTTACGTTCAATGCAATAAACAGATCTTAAGAATGAAGTTCAAGGGGCGCCTGGGTGGCTCGCTCGGTTGAGCGTCCGACTTCGGCTCAGGTCATGATCTCACGGTCCGTGAGTTCGAGCCCCGCGTCGGGCTCTGTGCTGACAGCTCAGAGCCTGGAGCCTGTTTCGGATTCTGTGTCTCCCTCTCTCTCTGCTCCTCCCCTGTTCATGCTCTGTCTCTCTCTGTCTCAAAAAAATAAATAAACGTTAAAAAAAAAAAAGGAAAAAAAAAAGAATGAAGTTCAAGAGTTCTGACAAATGAAAGCACCTATGTAATCCACATTCCTATCGAGATGTAAAACACTTTGATCACCCCTGAACAGTTCTCTTGTGCCCATTCTCAGGCAATCTCTTTCTCCTCATCCCCAGTCAACCGTCACCAATCTCATTTTCTATTATTACAGATTAGTTTTGCTTTTTCTAGAACTTCAAATAAATGGGATCATACAATAAGTACTCTTTATGCTTCTTTCAGCGCAAAGTTTTTGAGACCCATCCGTGTTGCTGCATATATTAATAACTTGTCCCATTTCAGTGCTAAGGATATTCCACCGTATGAACATGCCGGAGTTTATGCATTTTCCTCTTCATGGGGACCTGGGTGATTTCCTGTTCGGGGCTTGTGGTAAAAAGGATTCTAGGATGGTTCTGCAAGATTCCAGCACCCCTGGTGCACGCACCCTGCAGAGCCGCAAGCACACACGTGGTGGATTTTCACCCCGGCAACTAGGCTGCAGCATATTGCACCACTGACTTTAAGACAGGGAGGTTACTGAGGTGGGCCTGGCCTAATCCTAACGGCTTTTCTCCAGCTGGCAGCAGCCAACGTCAGAAATGGGAGGCACAGAAAGGATCCGATGCGCCATCGCCGACGTGAAGATGGAGGGGACCACGTGTCAAGGGACGCAACCGAGAGTAGCACACAGGAAACACCCAGCAAGGAAACAGGACCTCAGTCCCACAGCCGCAAGACACTGAACTTTGCCAGGAAGAATGAGCTGAAAGTGGCTATTTCCTCCCCAGGGCCTCTAGATGAGAACTCATTCTTGCTGACACCTTCATTTCAGCCTTGTGATCAGCCTGAGCAGAGAACCCAGCCACGCTGCGCTGAATCTCTGATCTATAGAATGGTGAGCTGATAAACGGGGGTAGTTTGTTTACGGTAATTTGTCACACAGCAAAAGAAAACGAATAGGGACTTACTATGTACCCGCGGCTGCCAAGACGCACATACGTGTCTTTTACCAGACACGCATTTTCATTTCTTATAGGTAAATACCTAGGATTGGAACTGCTAGCTTACAGACAAACAGATTTTTGTAAGAAACTGTCAAACTGTTTTCCAAAGCAGCTTCTCACCACTTTACATTCCCACCAGCCATGCGCGAGAGCTCTGGGTGTCCACATCCTCACCAACATTTGGCGTCGTCTGTCTTTAAATTTTAGCTGGAATCCTAAATCTGTTAGCAGCCTTCTCTACAGATGGGGCGTAATCCTCATCCATCTCCTTCTCTGTGGAGTTTTTACAGCATTTACAGCTAATAATACCACAGTAAGTCTTGTTTTGTGTTCTATGTTTGTGTCTCATAGGGGTTAGGTTCAGCCGCACTGCAGCATAAACACCACAGGGCGGGACATTTTATTCCTTTAAAGCCCCAGCACCAATTCTCCTGGTACTGCTTCTACAGATTATGTGGTCTGATTTCTGTACTGACATTTCTTTTTCCTTTTAAAGGTAATGACGTCACAAGATGAAAAAATACTTTTGAAGAAGGTCCCTTTACCAGAAGGAAAGAGTATAGCCCTGGGGTGACACTTTAGTGTGAATCCATATAGGATTCTCTGGCAAGTTACTCAAACTCTGAGTCAGGTTCGTATCTGTAAATGGGGGTGGGGGGGGCAGCAACACAAGGCCCGTATACAGACTCTGAATTATATTGAAGGCCACTAGCCCAGTGCGTGGCAGAGGAGGACATCAATCAATGGTAGCTATTACTAGCTCTTAGTTTGATTATGTTTAGCAAAAAGGAGAGGGAAATACTATCAGTTATCACTTTGAGGAAAGAAGAAGAGAATACATAAAATGTTAAGAGTCAGGTCAGGTGTATGGGATCACGGGTGATTTTCACTGTAATTTCCAAACTTTTAGTAATGCTGATCTCATTATTTTAAAATTATGAAGTTACTAAATTACTTAAATTAATTTTCAACTATTGATAGCTTCCAAAGCTGGGTAAAGGGTACATGGGGGCTTATAATACCGTTCTCAATTTCTGTAATACAAACTCCCAAAAATAAATTGAGTGTGCTGTACCCCAAAATGGCAAATCGCTAATCAATGAAGTTGTCTTGATACACTGTTATCATATATTTTATTTATTCATACATTTAAGAATGAAAATAAACTCTGAAGATGTCACATTTAACAAGTTGCCCAGTACGAACAAAGCCATCTATAATATTGATTCATAAACCCACTAGCACTGTAATTCTCTACGTCAGATTTTTAAAACATCAGGTATCATGGAATAACATATCTTTTAAATATATTTTTACTGCAGTGAGGAATAAGATTCATAAACAATAAGATAATAAAGTGGAAAAAAAAAGTAATGTCCGTTTGAATTGGCTGTTTTCGTTAGACAGGCATGCCCATAGAACTCTATCACTGGACCTCTGACCTCCTTTCTTCAAGAAGTGAGGCCGTGCTAAAGGAAAGGCCTATCTGTGGATATGCTGGCCTGTGGCTATCATCCTACCAACGTTAACTGAAGATTTCGTTCTTTTGACATGTAGGAAAACGAGCCTTCGAGAAGGCCCAACTGTGCTAAGCTAGCAGTGAGTGCTATTTTGTTGGGTTATTTCCAATAAAAGCCTTATGCAAACAGCAGTGCATAAATGTCTCTGATACTACTGCAGTCGATTATACCCACACAAAAGAGAGCTGAGGAGAAGGACGACGGAGCGCAATCACTTCTAAATATGACTCTGCCAAGTTACCACTTCATGGAATGAAATAATATACAAATAGCACACTATACTCCCGTCTCAGCATTTGTACTTCATCCAAGGATTTCAGAGGCTTCAACTACTGAATCAGAGTCTTCCCAATTAGCACATATGTAAACCCCTCTGAAGTGAGTCGCCTTTAAAAGGTGAGTTTATTCTGTGAAGTCACTGAGTGCCGCCACTAGATTACAACTGAAATTCTGAGGTGACCTGTTAGCCAGAATTAATGAGAACCCTCGCGGCCTATCAGGGCTTATACTTTTTATATCCCCGGCTTCCAAAAACACCTAGCGCTCAGGAGGCAG
This sequence comes from Panthera tigris, assembly GCF_018350195.1. NCBI lineage: Eukaryota > Metazoa > Chordata > Mammalia > Carnivora > Felidae > Panthera > Panthera tigris. Next base: position 20,594,807 of record NC_056676.1, read on the forward strand.
ATGGTGTATCTCAGGAATTTGATTCATTGATGAATCCATCCCTCTGAGATTGACGTTACTCTCTAAAATGTTCTGGCAGCATCAATGACCATTTAGGTTTGTAAAATCTTGGGACTAAAAAGGATGTGAGAGCCATCCAATGTTGGGACTCTTGAAGTCCTCCATTTCAAATTCCCAACTGGGGGAACTCTACAGTCTCCAGTAGACTTTTTCAAACATTTAACTTTAGAATCACTGACACAATACTGAGGGAGAAAACTTCCCCAGCTCTTACATTAAGAGTCCAAAAAGTAACCGAATAACCAAAGGCTGAGCCTAGACCATACTGCTTCTTCAAAATGTTAGAGAGGACTGGGCTTGCAGGGATATAAAACAGGAGCAAGAACACTTCCTTGGAGTTTGATGGCTAACAGCCTTACAAACCTTCTTGTCTTCCTTAACTCTTGTGGATTAACCAGATTTGCTTTTGTGGCTCTGCTAGTCTCTGGCTCCTCTCTGGATTCACTTCTCCCAAACAAAGCCAAGAGAACATGTCAATCACACACACACACACAAACACTGGAAGATTGTGTCTCACCACTCTCACCGTATCATAAAGGAACATTACACAGGTAAACGATAAGACGACTATGGTGTTTTTTCTTGACACCCTGTTTTAACTAAGATCTGACTAAAATTTTTCATTTATTCACACACTTGGCCGTACACACAGAACCATCAAAGTTCGACAGAAAGCTTCTCTTTGTGGAGATGCCATATTCTGAGGCAAATACTTAAGTATTCATCTATTCCAAATTTCCACAGGCACAAGAGGCACTTGTGACAAAAGGTGCTGAGGAGCATGTGTTTTGTGTCTCTCTACAAGACTGCATCTCTCACAGTTTATCGCTGTATCTCAGCGCCTCGAGCCAATTCTGACCCAACTTCAAGTATCACTTGTGAACGCTTTGGAGGTGGATGATTTCTTTCACTCTCCCCTCACCCTGGCTCTTTCTCTTTCTGCCTTCTTATTCTCTCCTTCCTCTCAAAGTATCATTAAGATTATTTATTCTTGTTTGGAAGAGGGTAATAATAATTGCGACCATGGTTGCAAGTATGGGAAAAGAGGGAAAATATCATTAGGGGAAAAAAGAAACCTTTCCTTACAGCCCACAGGCCACAGCAATAGTTTATAAGAAAGGAAAAACATTTTTGATACCTGATTTGATGTCTTTCTCTTCTTCATGGTTTTCCTTTTTTAGCTTTAATTCATTTCATCCAACAAATGTTTATCGAGTATCAATGTCACGTAAGGCTCTAAGTCAGGAGATGGGAATACAAAGATGAAAAGAACAGACTCCCTCCCCTCAAGACACCTATAATCAAGGAGGGCAAATAAAGAAGTAGGTAAAACCTATAAAATGTGATCAAAAATGCCGTCTCAAGGTCTGGGCTGTTAGAGGAGCAAGGAGGGAGAATGCCTAACTTTGGAAAGGAAGGGCCAAGAAAGATTTCAGAGAACAGCAGTAGAAGCAAGACTGTATCATGTCTGTGAGGAAGGGGAGAAATGGTGTGTAAGTAGGGGAGCATGAGAGCAAATCTCTCACTAGGACTCCAAGGAAATTCCCAGGACCACAGTAAAAGGGTCCTAAAAAGAAGGTGGTGGAAACAAGACTGGAAAGGTGGACATGCACCAGGCTAGGATGAGCTTTGTCTGCAAAGCTAAGGAGGCTGAAATTCATCCTGCAGGGAATGGTTCTGAGCAGTTGAATAACATGTGTGTTTGTTTGTTTGTTTGTTTAAACAGGTCCATAGGTATGGACTTAAAGAAATGGTACCAGTTAGAGAGAGTAGTTAGGAAATTGTAGAAATACTACCAGTAAGAAATAATAAGACTAGATTTAAGCTAAGATACCTAACCCTTAAAACTCTAGTATAGCCCATAAATAAACCTTCATATATATGGTCAAATGGTTTTTGACAAAGGTCCCAAGACCACTGAAAGGGGTCTTTACATTCGTCTTCTCAGCAAATGCTTCTGGGAAAACTGGATATCCACAGGAAAAAAAATGATACTGGACTCTTAGCTTACATATACAAAAATTAACTCAGAGTAGATCAAAGACCTAAACATAAGAGCTCAAACTATAAAAGTCTTACAAGAAAACACAAGGGGAAAGCTTTATGACATTGGATTTAGTAATGATTTCTTATATAGAACATCAAAAGCACATGTAACAAAAGAAAAAAATAGTAAGTCAGGCTTCCATCAAAATTAAAAACTTCTGTGCATCAAAAGATACTATCAACAATAAAAAGGCAACCTATGGAATGGGAAAAAATATTTGCAAATCATATATTTGATAAGAGATCAATATCCAGTATATACAAAGAATGCCAACAACACAACAAAAATAATTTGACTTAAAAACTGGGCCAAGGACTTGAACAGACGCTTCTCCAAAGAAGATATACAAATGGCCAATAAACACGTTAAAAAAAAAAAAAACAACTCACCTCATTAGTCATTAGGGAAATGCAAATCAAAACCATAAGATACCACTTTACATCTGGTAGGATGGCTACGATCAAAAAACTAGAAAACAAGTATTGGCAAGGATTTTGTGGAGAAATTGGAACCCCCGTGCATTTCTGGTGGCACATAAAATTGTACAGTCACTGTGGAAAACTGTATGGTGATTCGTCAAAAAAATTAAACATAAAATTACCATATGACTCTTCTGGGGCAATTCCACTTCTGGCTATATACCCAAAAAAACTGAAAGCAGGGACACGAATAAATATTTGTACACCTATGTCCATCGCAGCATTACCCACAATCGCTACGGTGGTGGAATTATTCACAATCGCTACGCTAAGGTGGAAACCCAAGTGTCCACTGACAAATAAATGGATAAATGAAATGTGGTATATACATTCAATGAAATATTATTCAGCTATAAAAAGGGAGTAAATGTGGACCCCTGCTACAAGATGCATGAACCCTGAAGACATGCTAAGTGAAACCAGTAATTAGAGACTGGAACCTCTACATGAGCTCCCTAGAACAGTCAAATTCACAGAGACCGAAAGTCAAATGGTGGTTGCCAGAGAACGAAGGGGAGAAGGAATGGGGAGACCATGTTTAATGGGTACACACTTTCAACTGAGGAAGACAAAGTTCTGGAGATGGATATTGGTGATGGTTGTACAACAATGTGAATGTACTTAATGCCACAGAACTCTACACTTAACATTGGGAAAATGGTAATTTTGTTATGTATGTCTTACCACAGTTTTCTAAAAAAGGCTAATCTATCCATACTTGAGTTAGAAAATGCAAAAAATGTCCTCCTATTTGGAGCTTTATGCATATTTTCGACATTGCCATTACTGCCTCAATGAAAGAGTATTCTTTGTCAGCTGCCAAAAAAGAAAAGATTTACCCTGACTCATAACAAGAGAACAATATAAAACAGAAGTAATACCTTCAGACCTCAGTGGTTAGAGCAAAATTATCTCTGGCCTCTAAGGAGGTGAGCCGAAGGACAACGTACACATGGGACTGTTCCTTTGGGAATGAGATGTCTGGTCTGTTCTATAATGACTATAACCCCCAGGTCTGTATAGCTGCCTGCTCTGTGCCCAAGGTTTCAAGCGATTCCTGTTAACTTATTAGTAGTCCAGTCAGTAGAGTTAGCACCAAAGTTTAGTACAAAAGTTACAAAATGGAAGATGAAACTGTGTGTGAACCAAGCAAGAGAACTTCAACAAAAAGGTTAGAAAACGATTTACGGATTTTAGAAGTGAGAGAACTAAGAGTAAGTTAGGTATCTAAGATCCTCCTTAAGCAAGCAATGAAAGAGCACACATACGTAACCGTATATGATCCTGGCTAATACGCGATTCTACTGTTTCTATTTATTTCTCTATTTTACTATACAATAAAGTAATTGATATATACTAAATCAAAGACAAAACCGCTGAAACGTAAAATGAGACTTTGAGTCTCTCAAGGCTGAACCCTATCATGGAATCCACAAAGTCTGGCAAACGCACAACACACGCTTAGTTACCCCTTCTCCCGTTGCACAGCAGACACTGCTAATTAATCACTTCTGAGCCTGTATGTGGCCTCTCGATTCTTCTCAACACAGCACTCCAGGCAATCACTATAATCAATAGGAGCTGGCACCAGAGATGAAGACTGCTTGCCATCCCAACCCCAGGGTGAGAATGGGAGAGAGATCTGGGGCGGCCAAGAATCACAGACCGGGAAGATAGAGTAGAGCCTCCGTTAAGGGAGAGAGGATATCAACACAACACAACGGATTTTCAACAGTGGCCTGCTACGTGAATGGAAATGGAATCTGCTATTTGGAAGGAGCCATCTCTTTTAGTAAGCCTGTTTCAGACATGAATAAAGACCCGGCCACGCTCACAGTGACATAATAAACTCTGTAGTTCTTTGAAGATAGAGCTTTTATCCTTGATGGGATTGAAGAAGCGAGGGGTACAATTTGGGATATGTTCTTGGAATTCTGTTAGAAAAATGCTTTGCTGGTAAATGAAAATCTTCCTCAGCAGGAGAGGAAAGGTTTCCAGATTGGCCAACTACTCACCACCTGTCCTTCCAATTTTGCTGCTTCCTCCTGGGTTCTACTCAAACTGCATTCCCCACCATTCCTGGAAACCAGCTGGCAGAACAGGGGGCAGAGAAATGGAGGCAAATTCGCAAGTGACAAAAAAGTTTTTCAAAGATGAGATCTAAACCAGCCTGCCACTGCTCCTGGGTAGATCTTGACCAGAATCAGAGCCAAGGTGTAGCTTTTTTATCATATATGAAAGATTCAACATCACGGCTACATTATCCAGACAGGTCAAATCATGAAGAGGTAGTTTTACTGGTTTTGATGTTTTATGATATTCCCCCCCACACACATGGCCAATTTCACTATGAAGGGACCCCATTCTTTATAAGCAAGATATTCTACTTAGACTACATCAGGTTAAAACTATTTAATAGACTAAAGAGAGTAGGGAAAAACAATAAAGACACATTTTAAAAAATCAAGGACATCTAGAGCTTACCATGTGTCAGGTACAGGTCTAAGCTTTTATTTTTTTAATTTTCTTAAATCTTTATTTATTTTTGAGAGAGAGCACGAGTGTGCAAGCAGGGAGGGGCAGAGAGAGAGGGAGACACAGAATCTGACGCAGGCAGAATCTGATCTGGAGAACACAGGCTCTGAGCACAGAACCCGACGCGGGGCTCAAACCCACGAACCACAAGATCATGACCTGAGCCAAAGTCAGACACTTAACCGACTGAGCCACCCAGGTGCCCCTATTTATTTATTTATTTATTTATTTTTAATGTTTATTTTTTTTAGAGAGACAGAGCTCAAGTGGGGAAGGGGCAGAGAGAGGGAGACACAGAATCTGAAGCAGGCTCTAGGCTCTGAGCTGTCAGCACAGAGCCCAACATGGGGCTAGAACTCACGAACCATGAGATCACGACCTGTTCTGAAGTCGGACACTTAACTGACTGAGCCACCCCGGTGCCCCGGTCTAAGCTTTCTACTGATGTTTATATCTATTTTTCTCACAACAATCCCATGGGGCTAGGCACTATTATTCCTCCCAATTTACAGGAAACTGAGGCGCAGAGAGGTCAAGAAGAGCTCATAAGTAAAAGGGCCAGGAATTGCATCTGTGGAGTCTGGGTCCAGAGTCTGTGCTCTTAACCACTACATTCACACGCAAAAAGAATCAAGGCACACATGCTTAATGACTGCCACCAACGCAGGAGGCACTATGCCGGGTATTTTGCGTGTAGTGTCTCACTGGTTCCCCCAGATACCAACCACGTGAGGCTGGTTTAATCTTCCCCTTTTAGAGATGAAAAAAACTGAACGCCAGTGAGGTGAAGTAACATTTAAGGTTAAACGATAGAAAGATTGCAAAACATGTGTTACGTACTGGGTGCCAACTATCTGCCAGGCACTCTGACGTGCATTAGATCTTTAATCCTTTCAACAACACTATAACATAAGTACTAATTTATCCCTATTGTACAGCTAAGGAAAATGAGAAAGGTTAGAGAAAGCTTAGAGAAAGGTTTGGTAGCTTAACAATTAGAGTCACATCAGGAAGAACAAAAATTCTAACTCAGACCCACTGAGATCCGAACCCCTAGTTTCTCCCCATTGGGCTGCTGCTATATATAAAAGTTGATACATCAGCTGCGCTATGCACAGCATTGTTAGGGACACAGAGATCGTTCAGCTCCATTCAACTAGTTCACGGTATGAAGAGCGGGCGAGAACTGCGACACAAATCACTATGATTTCCAGACATCTACTCGTCAACTATTCACTGAGGGCCTTACTATGTGGGGGCACTGTGGATACAGCAGTGAACCAGTCAGATACAAAATTCTACCCCCTGACCTTACGATCTAGAGATGGGCAATAAACAAGATAAAGAAGTAAAACTTACAATATGTAAGGTGCTCATAAGTGCTGAGGAGGAAAAGAAGAACGCAGGGGGGACTAGAAAAGAGGGTATGTTTTAACCATCTCAGGTGGAGCAGCCTGGGACTGTCCTGCTCCTTGCTAGGCTTTCAGACAAGAAGTGTGCCTCCAATCACTGTGACAGCCCAAAGCGCCCCCATCGCTTTTCTAAATATGTCACAGGATCACTTGGCCTTCCTGAGAATCACAAAGAAGCCCTATTTTCTCGCCATTTCCTTCAAGCCTTGTGCAATTTGGCCTCTATCAGAACATGGTTTTCAACACTGTCCCATGGTTTCAACACTGTCCCGTGGTGACACTGCATGGTCAAGCTTCTCGTCCTATCTTCCTCACTTGTGTTGGGTCCACTTCCTCCTGCCACAAGTGAAAGGGAGGGAGGAAACAAGGATGGATGGATGGATGGATGGATGGATGGGAGGGAGGGAGGGAGAGAGGAAGGGAGGGAGGGAGGGAGAGAGGGAGGGAGAGAGGAAGGAAGGGAGGGAGGGAGGGAGGGAGGGAGGGAGGGAGGGAGGAAGGAAGGAAAAAGCAAAAACCCAACTATGGGCATTACTTGAATGACATCCTTGCTTTTCCTCTCCCTATAAAACCACTCCCTGCAGATCTTACCTGCTGATGCAGTTTCAATGATCTCATCTGTATATGCAGGACTCCACGTATACTTGCAGCCTCATGATGTCCCCTGTGCCCCACTGCTGGGCTTTGGGCCGCTCACAGACATCTGTCCCTAGCTGCATCTGAAATGGAGCTCATCACCTTTCTGAGGAAACCCTCTTCCCGCACCTGCCGCTTCGTGTGCACTGTTGCCCAGCAAGCTCTTCTAACTCTTGTTTCTCCCTCCGTCTTCAAACCCAGTCAGTGCCCAAGGTCTTTAGATTCTACCTCTGCAGCTTCTCTCCAATCCCTCTGCAACTACTGGGATTTCCTTCTCTAGTTAGCAGGCCTCGCGGGGAACCTCTCGCCATGTCAGCTTTCTCCCTTCCTCAACTTACCGTATGGGTCAGGACCAAATTTTGTCACCACGGTTCCCTCATGTTTAACATGGGATGGAAGTGACCATAGAGTACTGGCGTGAGAATTAAGTGTGATAATTGTAATTGACTACCATACTTCTTAACACATGGTAGGACTCAGTATTCGTAAGGTCTCCTTCCTTTCCTTATTCTTACTCTCTGTGAGATCAAATAGGAATCATGCATTCAGGAGCCTGGCAATCTAACTAGTTTTCCAGATTTGCCTACCAAATCTGCAGTCCCCTAGCTCTGCGGTCTCAGCTCTGGCCAAAGAGGAGTATGCAGTATTCTCAGACTTGGCCTGGCACTTTCCTGTGGTCACCTTGTTCACTGCTCACACATTCCTTCCCTTCAATTTTCCTGTCCCCAGCCATTCATGCGTAGCTAAGTCTACAGATCCTCTAACGTTTATCCTCTCAATGGCCTCCTTGTGAAGTCTTCCCTAAATCCTTCACGCAAGAGACATTTCCCAGAGTGTGTGGCTGGCTCAGTGAATAAAGCATGCGACTCGTGATCTTGGGTGTGTGAGTTCAAGCCCCACATTGGGCATGGAGTCTACTTAAAAAAAAAAGAAAAAGAAAAAGAAAAAGAAAAAGAAAAAGAAAAAGAAAAAGACAGAGCCCTCTCCCCTTTCCCAATGCCCAGAAATCATCAAACTAAACTGAATGCATCTTTCAGTCAACCTATACATATTTATTAATCATTTGATATGTGCCAAGAAATATATCAGGAACTGAGGACACAAATGTAAAAAACTACTACATTCTTTGTACATCATGATTATTGCTTCCCACATACTTATCATAGCCTAAGTAAATGATAAAGTTGAAAGTGGCCCAGCACTATGATTATACGTTCTTTGATTTCACAGTCTGTGTATTACTCATCTGTATATTCTCTATAGCACTGATTATGATACCTTGGTACATAATATAAACTTAAATTGTTATATTTGATGGTAACCATAATAATTTTGTTATATGTCAATATCACTGTTCCCTGAGACACTTAAGGGATTTTTATAGTGAAAGCTTAACTATTACTAAAACACATGTGAAAGAAATTATTATTATTTGTAAAATGTTGGGTACAGAAAATAATTATTACATAGCAATTAAGTGCATAAAAGTTTACTATGATTTAAATATAAAACTATGGGGCGCCTGGGTGGCTCAGCCAGTTAAGCGTCCGACTTCGGCTCAGGTCAAATCATGGTCCGTGAGTTCGAGCCCTGCATCCGGCCCTGTGCTGACAGCTCAGAGCCTGGAGCCTGCTTCAGATTCTGTGTCTCCCTCTCTCTCTGACCCTCCTCCACTAGCACTGTCTCTCTGTCTCTCTCTCTCAAAATAAATAAACATTATATAAATAAACATTATATATATATAATAAACATTATAAATAAACATTATATAAACATCATATACATAATAAACATTATAAACATTATATAAATAAACATTATATATATAATAAACATTATAAATAAACATTATATATAAACATTATATATAAATAAACATTATAAATAAACATTATATAAATAAACATTATATAAACAAACATTATATACATATGCGCGCGCACGCGCACACACACACACACACACACACAAAACTAGAATGAGAATTTAGAATCTCAGACACTGATGCCCAAATTTCAGAGTCTAAAAAATATGTCAAAGCAATGAATAAGTAAAAATAAGACAAACTCAATAAAACCCTCGATCCTTCTACTAACTTTTCCTATGTATTTCTGTGTTTGAGGGGAGATGTCCCATGTCAAAGTCTTATGGCTGGTATTCACTACACCATATGTAAATGAGAAATTAAATGGACTAAGTAAAGAACAAATTCACTGCACTGGTTCCTGACTCAGGTGTGAAACACGAGACTTATTAGTCAGAGGGATAAGGCAAATATAAAGTGTGAAGAAAATCTGACAGAAGACACCTACTCTAACTCCTCCCTTCATATTCAACACCTTTAACTAAGAAACAGAGTTAGAGCCATCGTCCTCCTTAAAAAAGGTATCTAAAATAAAAATCAAAGTTAATTACTCCAGGAGCTTAGTTTGTAAATATATGGCTATATGGTCAGAGAGTGGAAATAAATCTTAACATTTCAAAAATACTGTGTCTTAGTCCTAATTCTTCCAAATGAGTTTTAATTCTGTATCCACAGAGTGGAGTTTAATGAGGGTAGGGGTCTATTTATGCTTGGTGGTGAGCAAGGCACTATATGTAATCGTTAGCTTTAAACAGAATAATGAAGGACAAGTCAACAGTTTAAATGTTCAACTTTAAGTGTTAAGTATCTTAAGCACAACTAAACAGTAAACTTGGGGCACCTGGCTGGCTGTTGGTGGAGCATGGGACTCTTGACCTTGAGACTGTGAGTTGAAGTCTCATGTTGGGTGTAGAGATTACTTAAAATTAAAATCTTACAAAAAATAAAAAGCAGTAAACTTACTGAACAGCACACTAACATCTATCTCACACTTTTAAGATGCTAAAGGCTATCAATTTGTTTTCCTTAAAAGCATCACCAATACCACTCATTTTGATAGGAAATCTATTCCTTAAGAAAAGGATCTTTAAATAAAGTTCCTAGATTAAAAAAAAATGATTAACAGCTAAAAATATTTACAAACAGCTTACCAAAAAAGAGAAGAAACGCTGTAATTATTGAAACATGAACTGGTGAATGAACGCAACATTTTACTGGGAAAAGCCATGCTACCTGGGTTCCTAGGATAGGTCGTGATAAACATAAAACAGCATATTACATACACGGGAAATCTTCAAAGCTAACCCCATCCCTTTATAATGACAATATGCTTTAACAGGAAAGAGGAAGAAATGACAAAATCGTACGCTTGCTCCAGTCGAAAGGAAAAGGTGGATACGGCAAATAGTGAATGTGATGGTAAGACACTGCAGTAAAACTTGAGTCTGTTTAGTAAAACATATAAAGCTAACTAAAAATAAACTTCAGTACCTATAGAAGACACTATGAAATAATTACGACAACGAAATGAACAAGCACCTCACACCTTAATACCTTTTAAATATCAAAGCTTCAAATTAAAGTAATTTTAAGAACAGCTAATATTTATTGAGTGCTTAGCAAGTGCTAAGCCTAGCGTTAAGCACTTTACACACATTATCTCATTTAATAACAACCCCATGAAGCGGATATTTATATCATCCCCATTTTATAGTGTCAGCGCTTGGATTCACACCCAGAATCTGACTTGGTTCTTTCACTACTACAGCAATATATATGGCATTAACATACATGTGTTCACATATACATACTAACATATGGTTCTTTACCCATACAGTATACATACTGTATGAACTTTCATGTAAGTTCAATGATCAAGCACATACACAGAATAATTAATATGCTTAATGCTCTCGCCAGACAGGAGTAACCACATGGATTACTCAAATCTATATACGTTAAAGTATTTTTACATGGAGAAGCAGGAAGAGGCACAGTAACAATAACTGATTCCAGGCATGGAAAAAGGAAACCAGAGTTACCCTTATTGCATTTCCTTGAATCATAGCCCAGATAGGGGCATGGGTGGGACAGTTGTGGGAGCGGTCCATGGGCATAGCCCATCCTGCCAAGCAAACCATGGTCTCTCAATACGCTGTTTATGCAACTTTAATCAGCTTATAGGCATACCTTGGAGATACAGGTTCGATTCCAGATCACCACGATAAAGTGATTATCGCAATCAAGTGAATCAAATGAGATTTGTTTCCCGATGAACATGAAAGTTCTGTTCACACTATCCTAAAGTCTTTTAGTGCCCAGCAGCATTATGTCAAAAAGAAAAAAAATGGGCAGACCCTCATTAAAAATACTTTTATTGCTGGGGCACGTGGGTGGCTCAGTCCGTTGAGTGTCTGACTCTTGATTTCAGGTCATGATCCCAGGGTTGTGGGATTGAGCCCTGCATCAGTTTCATGCTGAGTGTGGTGCCTGCTTGAGATTTTCTCTCCCTCTGCCCCTCTCTCCCTCGCTCATGCTCTCTCCCTCTCTCTAAAACAGAAAATAAATAAATATTTAAAAAATGCTTTGTTGCTAAAAAGTCCTAACCCATGTCTGAGTTTTCAGTGAGTAGTAATCTTTTTTGCTGGCGAAGCGTCTTGCCTCGATGTTGATGGCTGCCGATCAGGGTGGTGATGGCTGAAGGCTGGGGTGGCTGTGGCAATTTCTTAAAATAAGACAAGAATGAAGTTTGCTGTGTTAATCGACTCTTCCTTTCACAAATGATTTCTCTCTAGCATGAGGTGTTATTTGACAGCATCTGATCTGTAGAACGTCTTTCAAAATTGGGGTCAAGCCTCTCAAACCCTGCCACTGCTTTATCAACAAAGTTTATGTAATATTCTAAATCCTTTCCTGTCAATTCAACAATTGTTACAGCATCTTCACCAGGAGTAGACTCCATCTCAAGAAACCACCTTCTTTGCTCATCCATAAGATGCAACTCCTCATCTGTTCAAGTTTCATCATGAGATTGCAACAATTCAGTCACACCTTCAGGCTCCACTTCTAATTCTAGTTCTTGCTGGAACTTTCCACCACATCTGCAGGTATTTCCTCCACTGAAGTCTTGAACCTCTCAAAGTCATCAATGAGGGTTGGAATCCACTTTTTCCACATTCCTGTTAATGTTGACATTTTGATCTCTTTCTATGAATCATACATGTTCTTAATGTCATTTAGAATGGCTTTCCAGAAGGCTTTCAGTTTACTTTGTCCAGGTCCATCAGAGGAATCACTACTTGGCAGCTACAGCCTTGTGAAATGTATTTCTTAAATAATAAGACTGTATAGTCAAAATTACTCCTTGATCCATGGGCTGCAGGATGGATGCTGTGTTAGCAGACGTGAAGACAACATTAATCTCATTGTAGATCTCCATCAGAGCCTTTTGGGTGACCAGGTACACTGTCAATGAGCAGTAATACTTTGAAAGAAATCTTTTTTCCTGAGCAGTAGGTCTCAACAGTGGGCTTAAAATATTTAGTAAACCATGTTACAAACAGATGTGCTGTCATTCAGGTTTTGTGATTCCATTTTTAGAACACAGGCAGAATAGATTTGGCACGATGCTGAAGGGCCCTAGGATTTTCATAATAGTCAATGAGCACTGGCTTCATCTTAAAAGTCACCAGTTGCGTTAGTTCCGAACAAGGAAGTCAGTCTGTCCTTTGAAGGTTTCAAGGCAGGCACTGACTTCTCTCTAGCTATGGAAGTCCTAGATGGCATCTTCTTCTAATAGAAGGCTGTTCCACATCAACTGAAAATCTGTTGTTTAGTGTCACCGCCCTCATGAACTAGCTTGGCTGGATCTCCTGGATAACTTGCTGCAGCTTCCACATCACCACTCACTGCGCTTCACCTTGCACTCTGATGTGACGGAGACGGCTTCTTCCGTAAATCTCATGAACCAACCTCTGCTAGCTTCAGACTCTTCTGCAGCTTCCTCACCTCTCTCAGCTTTCAAAGAATTGGAGAGAGTCAGGGTCTTGTCTGGATTAGACTCTGGCATAAAGGAATGTTGTGGCTGGTTTGATCTTCTATCCAGACTGTTCAAGCTTTCTCCCTATCAGCAATAAGGCTGTTCAGCTTTCTTACCATTCATGTGTTCACTGGGGTAACTTTTAATTTCCTTCAAGAATTTTCCCTTGTATTCACAACTTAACTGTTCGGCAAACCTAGTTTTTAGTCTGTCTCAGCTTTCGATGTGCCTTCCTCACTAACCTTAATCCTTTCTAGCTTTTGATTTAAAGTGAGAGATGTGCAACTCTTCTTTTCACCTGAACAGTTAGAGACCACTTTTCACTTGAACAATTAACTGGCCTCATTTCAATAGTGTTGTGCCTCAGGAAATAGAGAGACCAGAGGAAACGGAGAGAGACAGAGACAAACAACCAAATGGTCAGTGGAGCACTCAGAACACACACAGCCATTTATCCATCAAGTTTGCCGCCTACGACATATCCGTATCCAAAATATATAAAGAACTGATAAAACACCCAAAAAACGAATAATCCAATTAAAAAATGGACAGAAGACATGAATATTTTCCCAAAGACATACAGATGGCAAACAGACACATGGAAAGATGCTCAACATCACTCATCATCGGGGAAATGCAAATCAAAACTACAATGAGATATCACCTCATACCTGTCAGAATGACTGAAATCAACACACAAGAAACAACAGGTGTTGGCAAGGACACGGAGAAAGGGAAACCCTCTTGCACTGTTGGTGGGGTGGGGATGCAAACTGGTCCAGCCACTCTGGAAAACAGTATGGAAGTTCCTCCAAAAGTTAAAAAGAGAAGTACTCTATTATCCAGCAATTGCACTAGTAGGTATTTACCCAAAGATACAAAAATACTAATTCAAAGGGATAGTGCACCCCGATGTTTATAGCAGCATTATCTACAGCAGCCAATTATAGAAGCAACTCAAGTGTCCACTGATTAATGAATGGATAAACAAGATGTGAAGCGTACATGCATACATGAGCGCACACGCGCGCGCGCGCACACACACACACACACACACACAGAGTGAAATATTACTTAGCCATAAAAAAGAACAAAATCTTGCCATTTGCAATGAGATGGATGGAACTAAGGAGTATAATGCTAAGCCAAATAAGTCAGAGAAAGACAAATACCATACAATTTTACTCATATGTAGAATTTGAGAAACACAACAGATGAGCAAAGGGGGAAAAAAGGGAGAGAGAGACAGAGAGAGGGGCAAATCAAGAAACAAACTCTTTTTTTAAGATGTTTATTTATTTTTGAGAGAAAGAGACGGAGAGAGACAGAGAGATTGAGAGAGTGTGTGAGCAGGGGAGGGGCAAAGAGAGGGAGACAGAGAATCCCAAGCGGGGTCTGTGCTGATGCAGAGCTTGATCTCACGACAGTGAGATCATGACCTCAGCCAAAATCCAGAGTTGGATACTTAACCAGCTGAGCCACCCAGATACCCCAACAGACTTTTAAGTATCGAGAACAAACTGACGATTACATGAAGGGAGGTGGGTGTGGGGATGGGTTAAAACAGGTGCTGGGGGGATTAAGAAGGGCACTTGTTGTGATGAGCACCGGGTACATATGAAGTGTTGAATCATTATATTGTACACCTAAAACTAATATTACACTGTATGTTATCCTACATACGCTGTCTTATATAGGCACAGTTCACAGCATCCCAAAACAGTAACAGGAGTAACATCAAAGATCACTGATCAGCATAACAAATATAATAATAATGAAAAAGTGCAAAATATTTTGAGAATTATCAAAATGTGGCACAGAGACACAAAGTGAGCAAATGCTATTGGAAAAATGGAGCTGATAAACTTGATTGATACAGAGCTGCCACAAACCTTCAATTGGTAAAAATCCAATAAATTGAAGCACAATAAAGCAAGGTACGCCTGTCTACAAGCGTGGGGGGCAGGGAGGTAGGACAGGAGGCCAGCGGACACAAGAGCTATCTGGCTACAGGACAGCTGGTCATAACCAGGGGAAGAGGGAAGAAGACCTGAGAAAGTGGCCTTAATTTTAGCCTTAATCCAAAAAAGACCCTATTTCTTTTTTTTTTTTTTAACTTTTTTTTTATTTTATTTATTTTTGGGACAGAGAGAGACAGAGCATGAACGGGGGAGGGGCAGAGAGAGAGGGAGACACAGAATCGGAAACAGGCTCCAGGCTCCGAGCCATCAGCCCAGAGCCTGACTCGGGGCTCGAACTCACAGACCACGAGATCGTGACCTGGCTGAAGTCGGACGCCTAACCGACTGCGCCACCCAGGCGCCCCAAGACCCTATTTCTTTTATCTTTAAGGAAGTGAAGCAGTGAGCAAGCAGAATAATCATTCTCATGTATATGATTATCATTTTTAGAAAAAGAAAAAGCCATGTTTAAGCATCTTATTTTTTTAAGTTTATTTATTTTATTTTAAGCAATCTCTACATCAATGTGGGGCTCGAACTCAAAACCCTGGGATCAAGAGTGGTACACTCTTGGACTGAGCCAGCCAGGCACACTTAAGCCTCTTTTTTTTTTTTTTTTTTATAGCACTACTTAAGGTAAGTTTATCATTTCTACCACAAGTTTTGGCATTTTCCTTGGTTTTACAAATCACAAGTAAATCAAATTCATATTTTTGAATTGGGGCTGTCAACTACACATGAGTCTGCCAAGGATTAGTTAAAGGTCTGCAATTTACTGAAATAACCTCTTAAAAATAATACAAAGATACACATGTTTATACAGGAATCAACTTGAACTCTTCTACCTGAATCAAGAAACATTTGTTTACACTTTTAAACAGAGTAAGACGTAGTATACATTCCTTTATCTCAAAATAAATGTTACCAAAATATATGTAAGTCGTTTTCGAGATATCAAATACTATTTTCCTATTAAATCACATCATATTGGAGAAGTATGCATCCATGAAAAAGAAAAATCACACTGATGGGCTAAGCTAGGAATCTGGAGAGACCTGACCACATGCCTAAGAAGTCTATATTCCAACAGGGGTCCGCAAGCCATCAGTTGAGCCCATTGGTTTAAGTCTACCTCTTCTAAAAATCAAAAGCAATAAAAAAGGATCAGAGTACGGCAGGGGAACAGATGCCTTGTTAGCTGACCCCTCTCCATTTATTTTGGACAGCGTAAACTCATGCAGCAGAGCAGTATAGACATAAATTGTGATACTCTCCACTTCCCCAAACAGAGTCTATTACTTAATCTGGATTGCATAATCCACATGTAGATTATATTTAAAAGAATTTTTTAAGTTTATTCATTTACTTTTGAGAGAGAGAGAGAGAACACAAGCTGGGGAGGGAAAGAGAGAGAGAGGGAGCCAGAGTCCAAAGCAGGCTCCAGGCTTCGAGCTGTGAGCACAGAGCCCGACATGGGGCTGAACCCACGAACCGCAGGATCAGGACCTGAGCCAAAGTCAGACGCTTAACTGACTGAGTCACCCATGTGCCCCTAGAGATTGTATTTTAAAATGCATTCTAAGAAAACTAAGACAAAATTAAAGATATTTCATTGATGTGTAATATATAAGAAGCTAATTCTTCCAAATAAACTCTCTTCCAAACAATCTTAAGTACTAACATAGCCGCAACACACACCAAAGGGTTTCCTTAGGTTCAACTAAACATTCAGACTCACACAATTATCGTAAGCAACCTCTGGCCCCAGTGTCCCCAGAAGAATACAGGCAGGAGCACGGCTTGCCAGCAGAGAAGCATTAAGCACCACTCTGCTGTGCAAGTACTGTACTTCCATCAGACCGTGCACCCGTTTAGCTCAGGTCCACACTGGCCGGGTGGAGTTGCCCGTTGAGATGTTTCCTGCTCCGCAGAAGCCAGTATCTCTTACATCAAGTTCGTAAGCAAAGCTTCCCAAGGTCCCCACGATGGAAATGCTCATTTGTAAGAGTCACTGCACCGGGGAAGCTCAACGCTAGGGCTCCCCCATCAGGTATTCATATTTCATTTAGCCTTTCCAAGATATGGCTTACCAATCAAGGGTCATTTTTACATATATAACGTCACCGAGAATCAAAGTTGATATATAGTCTTATCAGATTACCAAAGGAACAGACTTAGAGTTAACCGAAGGTTAAAATACCAGCCTAAAAAGTGTCTGGAATGTATCAGTAACTATCAATCAATGTGAAAAATATAACCCAAATGAAAAAAGGGCAAAATGTATTAATAGGCAACTCAGAGGAAAGAACCAAAATGGTCAATGTGGAATCTCAACAGCAACCTGAGAACGCATGCTAAAACTAAACTGAAATATCATTTTACAAATGTAATCACATATTCTACAACCGAGCAATTACCTTGTTAGGTAATACCCCACGGAAACTCCAATATGTACACAGGGTGACACGTACAAGAACACTCGCTCCTGGAATGCTTGTAATTGCAAAAATATTAGAAACAACCTAAACATTCATCAAGAGGAAAACAGACAAATTGTGATATGTTCACATAAGGCATGGCTGACCTGCAAACAGACAGATTAGTATCTAAAAAAATTGTGATGTTACAGGAAAAAGACAAGTTGCAGAACAATACGGATAGTGTGGTACTATTTAATTAAGTTTTAAAACATAGAAAATAATACCAAATATTATAAACAAATATACAAAGAGTAAAAGTAAAAAGCAAAAATAAAAGGCATGGGTACAACAAACAACAGAGTCAGGATAGCAGTTACTTCTGAGAAAAGAAGAAAGAGAACGCTATAAATAATACAAAGAAAGGGGGTCAAGACAGTGTTATACTTAAGAAAAATTTTTTTAATGTTTATTTTATTTTTGAGAGAGAGAGAGACAGAGCATCAGTGGGGGAGGGGCAGAAAGAGGGAGACACAGAATCTGAAGCAGCCTCCAGGCTCTGAGCTGTCAGCACAGAGCCCAACGATGAGGGGCTTGAACTCACAAACCACGAGATCATGACCTGAGGCAAAGTCAGACGCTCAACCGACTGAGCCACCCAGGCGCCCTGGAAGTGTTACAGTTTTAAATTGTTAAGAAGAACAAACATTTAAAATCAAGAGAAAAAAGAATGTTATCCCTTGGCAATTCTTGACCAGAACACACTGTAAGACATTGGTTCGCAGAGAACTTTAAAACTATTATTCCATGTGCAATTCTATTTTTTTCCACTGAATTTCTCTTTCCCAACACAACCAGTAGTCAGGTTCTGACAAGCTGCCTTCCTGCTGCCAGGCCCCTCAGCGCAACTGGATCGCTGTGCCCACTGCTCTAAACCAATGCCCCCGCCTCACTCCTTCTCACCTCCGGTCTCCACCCCTCCATTTCCACCACCCCACCCCCACCTCCGGCCGCATTCATTCAGCGTACCAAGAGCGAAACAATCAACAAAAGATGCACTTTGGTAATGTCACTTATCAGATGCTAGAACTTAAATCTTTTGAGGACAGCCACTGCCTAGAGAATAAAAAGAAAACACTTTAACCCAGCATTTATAGGCCTCAAAGCCTGGCTCAAAGCTGTATGTACACGCATACCATCTACTATTCCTGTATACAAAAGCCAATGTTCTATACAAAGCCTTATATGGGCTTTGGTCATTCCCTTCTCTTCCTCTTTGCTCTTACCTGGAATGCCACCACCCCAGCGCTACCCCTTTTCAGGTATCCAAATCTTAGTTGTCTTCAAAGGCTTTGCCCCAAGTCTTTTCTCCACCCCCCATATATTCCTCCCTAACCAACCGACTCTAATGTGGACTCATTCATTCATTCATTCAAATACTTATTGGATGTACACATGTGGCAGGGAGGAAACATAGTTCTGGAGTTACTCACAGAATACCTTATGTATACTACACATGAATTAGAAACTGCCTTGGTCCATATGCATCCCTATGTTTACTGCAGCATTATTTACAACAGTCAAGTTATGGAAGCAGCCCAAGTGTCTATTGAGAGATAAAGGGATAAAGAAGACATAGTATATATACACAATGGATTTTTATTCAGCCATAAAAAAGCCTGCAATCTTGCCATTTGCAACAACATGGACGGAGCTAGAGGGTATTATGCTAAGTGAGATAAGCCAGAGAAAGACAAATACCATATGATTTCACTCATATGTAGATTTTAAGAAACAAAACAAACGAACAAAGAAAAAAAGACAAACCGAGAAACAGAATCTTGACCATAGAGAACAAACCGATGCTGACCAGAGGGGAGGTGGGTGGGGGGATGGGTGAAATAGGTGATGGGGATTAAGAGTAACTTATGATGAGCACTGAGTAATGCACAGAATTGTTGAATCACTATACTGTACACCCAAAAGTAATATAACACTGTGTGTTATAATGGAATTAAAATTTAAAAAACCAATTAAAAACTTTTTTTTTAATTTTTTTTTTAAATCTTTATTTATTTTGAGAGAAAGACAGAGTGTGAGCAGGGGAGGAGCCGAGAGAGAGGGAGACAGGAATCCGAAGCGGGCTCCAGGCTCCGAGCTATCATCACAAGAGCCCGACGCGGGGCTCGAACTCACAAATTGTGAGATCATGACCTGAGCCGAAGTCGAACGCTTAACCGACTGAGCCACCCGGGCACCCCCTAATTAAAAGCTTTTTAAAAATAAAGTTAATCATCTTTAATCACCAAAACAAACAACAAAACCAAAAGCAAAATAAACAAACAAAAATCCTGCCTTGCTGTTTTTGTTAATGTGTAAATCAACCTCACACACCTGTAGGCTTCCTGAAGGCAAGAGATTCATTTTATCTCCTAGAGCAACTGACACAGTACTTTGCAGTGGTCAGGGTTCAATAAATATTCTCTGGTTAAATAAATTTTGAAATGATAAGGTTACATCGTCTACCTTTTTGGTCAAAAATAATTAATGCTTATACTTAGAGATTTAAACGCTATCAACATTTTCTTGTGATGTACATTATCTGTGCAACAAGAACAATGGACTCGGAGTCAGAAGGTCTCTGATCTTAGGCTCCACTACTTACTATCTCTGGCCATATAATTCTCTCTCCTTAATCTCCGTAAAATGAAGATACTCACACCTGTCTGAGAAGACTTTATGAAAAATCCGTAAATTAGGAAAAGGCCTATGCTAGAAGAATGTCTACCACTCAGTTCATTAGTCCAGCAGGTGTCTACCACATTATTCTCAATAGATGCCGGTATCGTCATTTCCTAAAAGGAGAGCTCATAGAGATCCAGCCTCTTTCTACTAGGTGATAGACAGGATATCTCTAATATATGAAAGGAAAGAAGACCCACCAAAATGTCAACTGAATGTAACTGAAATATTTTGATTACATATTAGATAGCTCCTGTGGGCATAAAATTATCCTGTATTTAAAATGTCTCGGGCGCCTGGATGGCTCAGTCGGGTGGGGGTCCGACTTCAGCTCACTTCATGATCTCATGCTTCGTGGATCTGAGCCCCGTGTCGGGCTCTGTGCTGACAGCTCAGAGCCTAGGGCCTGCTTCGGATTCCTGTCTCCCTCTCTCTCTCTCTCTCTGACCATTCCCCCACTCAAGCCCTGTCTCTCTCTCTCTCTCTCTCTCAAAAATAAACAAACATTAAAAAGATTAAAAAAATAAAATGTCTTTATCATTCTATTTATTACATAACGTGCTGACAGTAGGTATTTATGCCCTGCTAAATCACCAGTGAAAATGGTGCTTGAAGGAGAATAAGGAAATTACAAAATTGCTCATCAGAATAAATATGATCTCAAAAAACTTTACTTCCTTTTACATAAAATCATTTTAATTGGACTTCCTGTTTGAAGTAGGATACATGGTAATTCACCAAGGATTGGCCGGCTGGCATCCTCGCCTTTTCAGAATCCTTAACCTGTTACAAATCCCTACTGCTAGGTACAGTTGCCCTTATGAGAAGCAGCTGTTCCTGAAATCAATTTCTACAATGCGGAGTCTGCCCTTGTGACCTGCAACTTGAACCCTTTCTTTCAAGCATTATTTGCTCCCTGTCCTCACTGTCTTAATACGCCAGGCCCAGCTCTCCCATTCAGCAGTGCCACAGACCTGTCGTTGTCCCTCCATCTCAGTCACTTGGGAAGCACATGGAGACTCACCCCTGAAAACTAATTTCCAGAGGACCATCTAGCCTGTAACATACCGTCTACATTTTTTTTTAGACCCTCTGAATCTAAGGATACTCAGCCTGGCCATTTTTACACGATGTGACAATAAACAGAAATCTACACATTTACCATTCAGTTTGTAGGCAAAATCTTATGTTAGGCAGAGTTTGACTATCTTTTTTCCTGTATCTTTTCTCCTTAGGTCATATTTTCTATACCACACTGCAAAATTTAGGTAGCCACTATGTAATATTTAAAATTACTGACTCTCATGACAGACTAGTTCAAATCCTGGCTGCATTGGTTACTAGGTGTGTTACTTAGAACAATTATTTTCCTTCTCCGTGCCTCAGGTTTTTCTGAAAGAGTAATCACCGCCACCCACCACAGTCTCATAAAAGTGCAGTATTAAATTAGTACAAGTAAAACACAATAGCCATTTTAATACAATGGCTTTTAACACAGAGTAACACCAGTTACTGGAAGAATGAGCCATAAGTGTAGCTTCGGTGCCTAAACAGTAAGGTTGAGCATGTATCTTTCAGGTGAATGGGCACTTTCAAACTTAAAAAACTATAGATACATTTTCAGCTATCACTCAGCTTATCTGTAAGGACAAATATCTCTAATTTCATCCCATCGAGTTTATTATTTTTATTTTTATCACTAGAAAAAAAATGTAGAAAATAGGGAAAAGTAAAGAAAGAAGAGAAATACCCATATTTCCACCATCTGAAGATACTATTTAACATCACAATGTATTTACTTCCAGGAGTTTTTGAACAAAACATAATTTTAAAAAATCAATTGTATAAATTCAATCCTACCATTTCCACCTAACAGCATTACAACAGTATTTTTCCTTATCATTTTAGGCTTTGAAAATCTGATTTTTAATAGCACTGTAATATTCCACATCAAACTCATATATCTCACAGCAAAAGTGGACAGAACTTTCTTTTTTTAATTAATTAATTAATTAATTTTTAAATTTACATCCAAGTTAGTTACCATATGGTGCAACAATGATTTCAGGAGTAGAATCCTTAATGCCCCTTACTCATTTAGCCCATCCCCCCTCCCACAATACCTCCAGCAACCCTCTGTTTGTTCTGTATATTGAAGAGTCTCTTGTGTTTTGTCCACCTCCTTGTTTTTATATTATTTTTGCTTCCCTTCCCTTATGTTTATGTTTTGTATCTTAAATTCCTCATATGAGTGAAGTCGTATGTATTTGTGTTTCTCTAATTTCACTTAGTGTAATACCCTCCAGTTCCATCCACATAGTTGCAAATGGCAAGATTTCATTCTTTTTGATTGCCGAGTAATACTCATCTTCTTTATCCATTCATCCATTGACGAACATTTGGGCTCTTTCCATCCTTTGCTATTGTCGATAGCGCGGCTATAAACATCGGGGTGCTTGTACCCCTTCGAAACAGCACACCGGTACCTGGACAGGACTTTCTGACAGCAACTGCAATCTTACCACTGATTCTCACCATAACACATAAGCACCCTTGCCACACCACCAGGGTAATCAGGATCTACATTCGTGGGTGTCCTGAGTACTTTCTATAGTATAAACACTGGATCGTTCTAATGTTTAATAGAGGCAAAAACAACAATTGCGGCCCCAAACTAACAAATTCAGAAAGAGAAAAAAAGTAAAGTTGTGGTTTCAACTTAAATGCTAATTTTCATAAGACTATTTCCAATTTTTCACTAGGGACAAAGAAACCAATCACCACTTCTCAACATACAAGACACACACATTCGCATCCTGATTTAAAACACGTCAACCTAAATTCATCCACAACAAAAAAAAATCTCATAGATGGGCCTATGTCAAAATTTTAATTTTCAATCTAATAGCCTTAAGGGTGACTTATCAGACAGGTTTTAAAAATACATATACACATATTCACTGAAATCCCAATTACTCATCTCACCAGAATCGACACATACTACAACCTTGATTAACTAACAGCAACCAGTGAAAATGTTTCATTTACAGAAACTGTTAGGGGAAGCTATGTGGTTTGATCACAAGACCCAATGAACTGGGAAGGTAAGAACCGGGACTCCCGTCCCAGCACAGCCCGCTAAGTACCTATGCCACAGCCAGAAAATCATTTGTTATCTTTAGGCCTTAGTTTTTAAAAACTGATGTTTAAAAAATGATTTCTGGGTCTTCGTCCAGCCCTAAAACAAGGAGGCTAAGAAATAAAGATGATTATGGTACCGTGAACTGACATGCAAATCACTTAAGACAGATGATTCTTACTAATGGAAAACATATCCTAACACCCGTTTATTCTTTCTTGTCACCTGCCTCCCCTGCCCCTCTTAACAACACCACCACCAAAATTAAAATGAGATATTTGGAGTTACTCACATTGAAAAAACTTGCATTTGCTTTTCTGGTGCACAGAAACCTATTCTGGAATCTGCCTAATCAACAGACATTAATACTGTCTGTTTAAATAAATGTGCTTTCATAGTTAATAAAAAAGAACACTGTACAAAATCATGCTTGATTTCATTTATTTTGAACACATATATATAAGCAATTAAAGACAAAGACAAGTATAATGAATTTCTACCTCATATTTATTTAAAAGAGTACTGTTTTGTAGGACTTTTCAAAGCAGTTTAAATTAGCAACTAAAATCTATGAATGCGCTTTGGAATGTTAATTTTGTTAATGTTTTGTTTGTAATATGCAGTAAAAGGGAAGACATATGAAATATATCGTGGCCCATTAAAAAGAGTCACACAGGGGCGCCTGGGTGGCTCAGTCGGTTGAGCGTCCAACTTTGGCTCAGGTCATGATCTCGCGGTCTGTGAGTCCGAGCCCTGCCTTGGGCTCTGTGTTGACAGCTCAGAGCCTAGAGCCTGGAGCCTGTTTTGGATTCTGTGTCTCCTTCTCTCTCTGCTCCTCCCCTGCTCATGCTCTGTCTCTCTGTCTCTCTCAAAAATAAATAAACATTAAAAAAAAGGGGGGGGGGCCCACACAGGCATATGCCATTTCTTTCTCTAACCATGTTCTTAAAGCCAAGTAGGAGCCCTCTCTTTGCCATCTCTCAACTAAACGTTCACTTCTAGTCCTTATTATAAACAAGATGTAGCACAGTAAATGACAGATTTGCAGCGTCTTTTCTTAGTTAATAGAAAATAATAAACTCAAAGAAATGGGAGCAAAGTAAGCACCAGAGTACTGTCAAGGAGGCTGAGCTCATTAATATTAACTTTTTACATGTTTCAACTGACTAAATGCACCTGTAATTGGTACCCTGTTGTAAATTTAAACTGCTGTGCTTATGTGAAGATTGTGTAATGAGCAGTCATTATGTGCTTCCTTTTGTGTTCTCTAATGGGAAAACTGAGAAGCTCTTTCCCTTTTTTAAATTAAATGCTTTAATAAAGTAAGATTTTTAAGGGAACGAATACTCAACTTCTGAAGTTGTAAATTACTAAAAGATGCTCTCACTGGACTTGACTGTGTAGAAACTACAGTGACGGATGGAATGCTTTCCACAGCTTGCATGCTCGTGCTCTCAGCGTCAATAAGTAAAACCAGAATCATGTCAGAGTTCTGTTCCACCAGGCTTTAGACAAAGAGTGGGCAACAGCACCAGCTGCCCAGGTCCTCGCCGCGGGGATGGACAGAACCGTCACAGCGAACTGGAGCGAGCAACTGATCACTTGCTCCTGATCCTGGGTACAGTTCCCTCAACCATGACTCATTTGCTTGCAAACGTGGCTTCTATGCATTAAACTACCAGCTCTTTCCCTCGCTCCTCCACCCCATTACCCAGTGAAGGAAGTTCCTGGCGAAAACCCTTTCACTCACTGTGGAAAATACTTTCCACAGAAAAACATTTTATAGGGAGTATAGAGTAAATTTGATAAGTATATTGAAAAACTGTAGGGACTCTGCACACAGGTATAATTACTGCAAGAAATAATTAAAAGTATGTATTTTGATTCAACTGATTTCCAACTCATGGAAATTTACTTGACAGAGGTTTTTTAAAGTATACACTTTTTTTTTTTTTTTTTTTTTTTTTTTTTGGTATTTCAGAATGTGCTCAGAGTTGGCAGAATCTTGTGGGATCCCTGAAACTTCAAGCTTTTTCACTTTTCTTCCCCCATCTTTAAATTGCCTATAAACTTTCATCACCAGTATTCTGCAACAGGTACAGACATGGCTGAAATGCATTGATTCATCCTAGATGGAGGGATGTTTACAGAAATTAAGCCAGAATCAGTCAAAGCAAAGCACATGCTTCAACATGAAAACCCTACCCCCTCCTCCAAAACGTCCTCAGTTATGTCTAACTTCTCTTCTTGTCTCTCCTACTCCTCCCTCAATTTTTCTCTGTCATATTTTGTTTATACTATCATGTGCTTTTCCTTTGATGGCAGTAATTTTAAAAGGCTAAAGAAATTTTCTTCTGACCACAGATTTAATACAGCAGTCTCTTAACCGATTGGTCTAAAAACAGAGAATCCCTTTCCTGCACCTTCTAACATCTGTCACAAGAGTCAGATTACACATCAACCCAAAGGAGGCCATCAGGGGGTATGTACTAGAAGAGAGAACACGGCGAAAGAAACAACTAGTGGTTAGTGGTTGAGGTCATCAGTAGAAATCATTAAGGTTTCTTTATCCGATACAATCTTACAAAGGGACATCATGCCAGAAATAACCTGTTTGATTAATAACAAAATAAATAGCATGAATGTTTAATGTTAGAAAGAAAACAGAATTCTCTGAATTCCTAAATAGAAATCCTTTTTGAAGATGTAAAATAATAAGCCTTTTATTGTTCAATCTATGGAATTTATTAATATTAAACACATTATCAGTATTTTTAATGAAGAAAACTATCCTTTCATGGCACTTCTAATGCCACCAGAAATATTAACAGTAAAATACATTAATTACACTGTATACAATGTATGTAGCTACTTATGTATTTTGCTAGAAAAATAAGTTTATCTTCGATATTTTATATTTACCTGTGAACTGCTTTTAATATTTGTGTTTATAAATCTTCTAAGATTCGTGCAGTGGACAAAAAAAGTTCATCAGTACCTATTTATGTGTTGTGAAAATATACCTCCAACTTTTTTTAAATGATAAGAGTAGTCTAAGGCCATCGGCAAATATCTGAGAAGTCTAAGTGGTTTTAACTTATAATGCATGTCGAAAAAACTTTTGTCAAGGAAACACTTAAAGAAAGCAATAATAAAAAGTTGGCGAAACGCCGCATTTTTTAGGCTAAATGTTCTTGATGATTCTGTAATATATACAAGCACCCGAAAGGCCACTCAGATCTAACTTTGCCCCACGGTAGCACTGAAGTTTCCAAAGTGTGTGGAGTGTAACCTGATCATAATTCCTGTGAAGAGTAAGCGTTGGCTACATGCTAAACCTTGCCATCTGTAGGTGCTTTACGGAACTCCAGTGTGGGGGGGTTTTTGGGGTGTTTTTTTGAAGTAGGGTCAAAAGTTTATAGTACTTGTCTCCAAGCACAAAATTCTTTCACTTTATGTCATCTCCGAACAAGTCTCAGAACAATTTTGGTACTACCCATGTAGAAATGTGTACAACATCAAGCTCTAGCCCCAAATCCATTTCACATTCGTATTACGGACAGTCTTTAAAGATTAAACCAATAATATTCATTTTCCCCATTTAGCAAAAGGACTGGATTTGCTCCCAAATAATTTTCCCTAAGGTTCTGCTTCCAGAATATTTCAGATAATTATTCTAAGACTCCTTTAAGAAACAACTTATAGATCGCAACCCCGAAATCCACACAGAATATGGGCCAAAAGGTCTTCATACTCAGGACCGAACCGCATGGCTACTAAGTAAACTGTTCTATTACTCAGGATGCTCGCTGACCCCACTCACCTCAGCCCTCATATTTACAGCAGATACACTGATGTACTGCCTTCCACCACTGAGATTCAGGACTGAAGAAGTGTCACAGTGAATTAGACCAAACCGATTTACATTACACTTAAAAATATTAAACTTTTTGTCGGCATATAAAAAGACCAAGTACAACTGATAAAAAGGCCTTTTCACCCAGCCAGTACACTGATCTGTAGTTGATTTCAAATTAGCAATCAATCCAAAATTTTTTTAAAGTTGCAAATGCCATTTTCTAAGATTGTCATGTTCAGTTTTATTTATCTCATTTACAGTTATCAAACTTCATTTGCCAAACTCTTATCTTTACTGATTCACAAGAAATTCCTAGCAAGCTGAAATCATCACCATAAATTCAGTAAGAGTAATGGGAAAGCATCTATGGGTAGACTATAGCCCTTAAAAAGAAATAAGAAAGTACTAACAGTTCTAGTTTAGCTTATAAAATAGCTGCACGCCTAAAAATACTACATAATCATGTAAATCTGAGGGGAAGCATCTGACTCTTGATTTCAGCTCAGGTCATGGCACGCTTATGAGATGCAACCCACGGGCTCTGCGCTGGGTGGGTGGAACTTGCTTACTCAGGATTCTCTCCCCGGCTCCCTCTGCTCCCCGCCCCCCACCAGCTCGCACAAGCACTCGCACACGCTCTCTCAAAATAAATAAATATTTTTAAAAATCATGTAAATTTGAATTTTATTTCCAACACTTCTGAATCTTTTTTTAAAACCAAATAATCGGGCAGTACAAATGATCAAATCTTATATATTAAAATAAGTTAAATCAAAGTGATATTACTCAAAAAGTAAAAACCAAAAAACCAAAGCTAAATGGAGAAGAACAAGTTCAGTGGAGAAAATCTGAAAGAAATTTTGAATTGTTTCCAATTAGCAAGGACCTTCGCATAAGACTTGAAAGCAAATTGTCCTCTCCTGATTAATTAAAAACATCAACACAAAGAACCAGACTCTAACTGGCAATTCTTTCAGAGAACTAGGATGGGACAGATGTGACAACCGGCAGAATACATGTGCTCCAATGAAAGAAACTGCAAAAAAATAAAAATAAAAAATAACAATGTGTTGCTCAATAGATCTGTTCCTATCCTTACATCCTTACATAGGAAAACTTTTGAAAATTATAAAAGCTGTGTAGCTGGTAGTATGGCAGAAATATCTTGGCCCCGAAATAAGTTCATTCTGCCTTCAAAATAACACTAAACGTTGCAAAGCACTCTCTGTCAATTTAGACGTAAGGTAAAATATTGACTGGAAAGACTTTTGAAAAGATCTAGAATGGTTCCTCCATTAATGATTCCCTAATTATCAGAAACACATTTCAACATTTGCCATTAATTTAAATAGGAGAATTTCATAATTCACTCAGAGAATATCAGTTTCTTCCTAAGATAAAAAGAGGTGCATCCCTAATGTGAAACGGATGTGCTCAATTAAATGAAGAGTGAAAAATTAAGAAAAATTTGGGGCAGGACCCATAACAGCACTGCAATTAAAAAGTTAAGGAAAGAAAATTCTCAGGAAAGAGAAATAAATCCTCTAGCCTCTAAGACGGGGGACTTGCTCTTAGGGAGAAAAAAAGATTCAAGGATAGTGAATTGAGATTTAAAAAGCAAGTTAAAAAATACTGCAGTAAGGATTTCTGAATGTAATTTTAAATGTAAGTACATCTATTAGTCTTAAAACAATCCTCTGAAATTCTGATACACAGACCCTTAAAATACAGACATCATCTACAAATATACGCAATTCTAAGATTTCTGATAATTTTTCATTCTTTATTAGCCACTAACACTACCTTATATTCCGCAGTCTCATTTTGTAAGTAAAATAATTTTAGAATCAATAACAAAAAATAATGATAGAACAAATATACTGAAGCCAAAATATCTTGTCTTAAACCAATTTCTATGATTCTTTCTAGGCAGACCCCTGGAAGTTTTCTCCCACTTTCTCTCTCACCCTTTATCCCCCAATCCCAACTATGGGCACTCTCTACTCACTTCCTCGCTTTCCTTATTAAGATCAAACGTTTGTTTTTGTTTTTTTCCTGATTGGTTTAGTGGTCCTATAAAAACAAAATTAGACATCCGAAGAGATAAAAAAAAATTCTGACCATGTATAGTGATGGGTGTTATCTAGGCTTACTTGTGGTGATCACTTTGTAATACACACAAGTATCGAATCATTATGTTGTACGCCCAAACCTAGTATTATATATCAATTATACCTCAATTTAAAAAATGTGATAAAAGGGCCAAAATGGTTTGCAAAATATTTTTGCAAGAAAGTATACATGACAGAAGTCACCTACAATTTGGGTGATGCTCACTGTCCAATTTCCTTCTGAAATCGCAAGGACTTATCTGTGTTATTTTACCTTCCATGGTTATGCCATGCTTTCTACCATGCTGCATTTCAGCTCTATATTATTAATACTGTTGTAGTTATCCTCTGCCTCTTCTGTTGTTCCAAGTAATAATCTTGTCCTTTCTCTTAAACTCAGAGTTAGGTGAGAAATTGTTAACTGGGTCTCCTCTGAAGATGTGCAATACACTACATTTTTCAGTTAAATGAAGCTGACCCTAAAAGTTTTTTAAAATTCCCCCCCCCCAAAAAAAACCCTCCACATTTTGAAATAAGATCACTCTGAAATATATTGATTCTTTGCTTTCTTAGTGTTCTTTGGTAACATATTAGTAACAGTATTAAGGGTCAGCATGAAGATGTGTTAGTCCTAAATTAAATATTCCCAAAATACTATTATAGGTCGTATCTATAAGTTATTAAGTTTTAAAATGTAGATATGTTAATTATCAGGATTTTCACTGTCATTTCTTTTTTTATGAATATACCATAACTTACCATTCTTCTGTTGTTAGATATTTAAGTTTTTTCCAGTATTTTCTATTTCTTGTCATTTCTTGACCTATTCTACATGCCTGATTCTACTAGCCGGTCTTCTGCTTTCTAGATAAGGGTGACTTTATGGCCACAGTCATATTGTTTCTATTAGACAATTCACCCATTTAACGTGTACAGTTCAGTGCTTTCACAGAATTGTTCAATCAACACCATAATCAATTTTAGAAGATTTTCAAAATTCCAAACAGAAACTACATATCCATTAGCAGTCTCTCCTATTGCCCCCGCTGCCAGCCCAGTCCCTGGCAACCACTCATCTACGCTGTATCTCTATGGATTTGTCTATTCTGGGCACTTCGTATAAATGGAATCAAACAATATGTGGCCTCTTATTACTGGCTTCTTTCACCAAACATAATATTTTGTCCATGTTCATAATATTTGTAGCATCTATCACTACTTCATTTCCTTTTCATTGCCAAATTATATTCTGTAGTACATATATACATTTTATTTATCTGTTCATCAGCTAATAGACATTTGAATTATTTGGGGCTACTATAAATAATGCTGCCATGAACATTCCCACATTCATAATTCTGTCAATACAGAAAATCTACTAATTATTTTTTGCTAATGGTATGATGTAGACCACAGGGACAGTGGTTATTCAAAGAAGACAAATCCAGGGTTTTTTTTGTAGGATCTACAATGATTCCTCCCTCCCTGAGCATTCACTTTCTACCTTCCTTCCCCCCTGGTTTCATATTCTATCACCTCACATGGACAACTCCAATAGCCCAAATGTGCTCAGCCTCTAGTCTTGCTCTCCTCCAGTCCACTGGCCCCAGCACGGGGGATGCATCCTAAAATACAAGTTTCATCATTTCATTTCTCTGCATTAAATCCTTCAATGGACCCCATGGCACTCAAGATTAAGGTAAAAAATGCCTCAGCAAGTAAAAGACTCTTAGATCATCTGGGCCCACTGACCTCTATAATCATGATCTCTATTTCTGTTGCACATATAGGAACTATTTCAGTTAACGGCTCTCTCACCACTGGACCTTCGTGCATGTTGCCCTCTCTGCTTGGAAGTATGCCCACCTCCCCCTGTGGGGACTTCCCTTAGCCGCAGATCTGTTTATACTCTACCTTTTTAATTATTTTATTGTATTTTATTTATTTATCTTTTACAACGGAGTACTTCGTTTATTTTATTTTACTTTAAAAATTTTATTTTGGGGGAGGAAGGGCAGAGAGAGTGAGAGAGAGAGAATCCCAAGTAGGCTCTGTGCTCAGCCTCGATCCCATAACCCCGAGAACATGACCTGAGCCAGTATCAAGAGTAGGACGCTTAACCAACTGAGCCACCCAGGCGCCCCTGTACTCTGCCTCTTCAGATGCATCATCTCTATGCCAATATAAGCTTCAAGTGAGCAAAGTTTGTCTTTTCTTTTAGCTAGTGGATCTAGTACAATAAATGGAATAGAATGGATTCTCAACATGCATTTGTGGCTTTGATGAGATAATGGTATTTATTAGCACACCTGCCCAATTCCTGCGAGTAGACAGGACTCGTCTAAGCTCTGGACTTGAAAAAAAAAAAACATGAAAACACATGAAACACAAAACCTAATCTGGCTATCTCTCTCCAACAGAGGCAAGCAGCCTTCCACTGTCAGGTCATATGGGTTCCCACTGGGAGGGTTTCCATCCTTTCACACACACCCTAGTGTGACCAGGGACTGACTAATTTGCTAGCTCTACCCCCAGTCCCTCGCCATGATTGGTTCTAAAATGAGCAGGTAGCATAACCAGGCCAATAAGTTATTCCTGTAATTTTTGTTGGAGCTATTGGGTGGGGGGGGGGATGCTCTGGTTACAGGGCAGTAGTGGCTTTTAAAACGATGGAAGCTGGAGCTGCTGACCTGCTATGCCATCGCACAAAGTCCTAATTGAAAAAAGAAGCCAACACAGAAAAAAGCAAAGACAAAAGAAAGAGAGAATGTCCTAGTGAGATTGTTTAAGTCCTCCCATCCAGATGCACCGAGAGCCAGCTGTAGCCTTGGACTTCCCACTTATCTGAAGAAATAAACTCCAACTTTGCTCATTCTGCTTTGAGATGGGTTTGTTTTGTACAGTCAAGAGTCCAGAACTACACATCAGGAATCATTTGTGTTAGCCTATAATTAGGCATCAAACTAAGATTACACCCATCTTTCAATTCTCTGCCATTGTGCACCAATATTTACACAGTTTAGAGCCCAAATAATATGCCCTATTCTTAGGGGCATCTCAGTGGAAAGCATGACTTGTACCAGAGCTGAACTCCCACTATTTCCTTTGGTGAGTGAAACAATGCAAGTAGGTTGCAGACCGAGGGCAGAATCCTAAGCCCTCTGGAAATTAGGACATCTGGATCTTTCAGAATGATAAAAGCCAGCACCAGAATTAGACCAATTGAGAAAAGACCACAATTCTGTGGGAGTTCATGTCATTGCTTTAATTCTTAAATGATTTTTGTTTTAACCTATGCAATTATGGATTGTTTTCTAGGCAACCTGTTTGGTAAAACTGAAGGATCGGGCTTGATTATATAAAATTCTTCCCAATTTCATGAAAGATGTAGGAATACTAATTTCAAACTCTGTCCACCATTTGCTTCCCTATGAATGAATTAAGAAGGGTGAGCCACTTTTTCTGAATAGAGTATTCATGAAGTATTACAAAATTTGATGTTCGTCTCAGCTAGATTTCTCTTCTTGGAGACGGGGGAAGGTAGTGAAACCAAGACATTAACTTTGTCCTCAGTGATTGGTACAATATAATAGAAAGAACAATATGACAAAAAAAAAAAAATCAGAATTGGGTTTGAGTGCTTGTAGCTATACTAGCCTACCAGACTCCTGAAGAATGGTTTTGCATAACGCCGTTGGTGGCTTCCCACTCCATATGTAATATCAAGAATGAGAAGCCAGTGTCA
Source organism: Panthera tigris (assembly GCF_018350195.1). Classification (NCBI taxonomy): domain Eukaryota; kingdom Metazoa; phylum Chordata; class Mammalia; order Carnivora; family Felidae; genus Panthera; species Panthera tigris. The sequence goes on from NC_056676.1 coordinate 20,627,853, forward strand.
GCTGTGCAAAGAATACCACATCATTTATGGACACCTGCGAGGGGAAGGAGGGGGGTGGGAGGAATGGCACATGTATCTGTCATCCTGGCTCTGAACACATCTAAAGAAGATGGTAACTAAGCATCGTGAGCCACTCATTAAAATTTAGGGAAAAAATATTATTAGAAAACCCAGGTAGGGGCGCCTGGGTGGCTCAGTCGGTTGAGCGTCCGACTTAGGCTCAGGTCATGATCTCACGGTTCGTGGGTTCGAGCCCCGCGTCGGGCTCTGTGCTGACAGCTTGGAGCCTGGAGCCTACTTCAGATTCTGGGTCTCCCTCTCTCTCTGCCCCTCTCCCACTCGCGTTCTGTCTCTCTCTGCCTCTCAAAAATAAAGAAACGTAATAAAAAGAATTTTTAAAAGAAGTCCCAGGTATGAAAGATGTTCCTATAGCTAGAGGAACTTAAATCCCTGCTCCATTCAGGGAGCATAAGCAGCTGGTAACATAGAAAACAATGTATTTGTGGTCTCTAGTAGATCAGGAGGAAAAGTAAGTTAACTGAAAGTGGCCAGAGAATATTCGCAGAAAAGCCTCTACTGTTGAATGGGAACAGCAAAAGTAACAACAGTGAGCAGAATCAGAGGCCTCAGAGGAAAAGAAATGTAGCCTTCTGCCTGCAGTGTCCTGTCTTAACCCCAAGCAGCAGTACACGGCAAAGCCCAGAACTAAATGGCTTGAACATGGTGGATTGTACTCCATATGTTCAAGTGTTACAGTATTTGTTTTGAAAAAGCATCCAGCTTTAGAATTTCAGGTTTTCTTACCTGTGAAATGGAGATTATACCATAAAACCACTACTAATCAGAATGTTCAAGAAATGAGCACCTTGTGACACCTGAATCCCATCAACAAAAAATAACCCTTATTTCTGTGCTTCATTTCTAGCTGCTCTGGTTGTATGATCTAGACCACACAGCAGAGCTTTAGGCTGCACAGCAAGATAACCATCTGGTCAAGAGGGTCAAGAGACGGAGAAGAACGAATCCAGCGTCCATCGGCCTTCCCATGCTATGTACCTGCTACAGTACATTACTTTACCTATGTCGATACATTGCTTTGTAATCCCATTTATGTAACTTAATGCCTGACATTTGTCTTTTCACACTGTAAGATGTATATGAAACAAAGTCCAAATGAATTGTTTCTGTATACTTAAAACACCCTACCTTACTGTGTATACAAAAACTGTTCCAGAAATAAATATAGACTAAATTGGAAGAGACCATCAGTTGGCTGGGGAATGAAAAAGAAGTCCGGGCTTTCAACTAATCAAGAAGTTCCATTTGCACCACTAGAGGAAGCCCTAAATTATTCTAGAAACAGATTGGAGTCGCGAAATGTATAGTCCCAGGTTCAAATTCTAGAGCTACCTACACGTACCTGACCTTAAGTAATCTCTCTGAGCCTCAGCATTTTTATCTATAAAATGAGAATAATTTCTCCCTCCCAAACCAGTATTAAGGATATGATGAAATAAAATATAATAAAAGACTAGCAGAATGTAGGCATGTAAGAAAAGCTTCTTGCTTAAAACACACTTACATAAATTTCTTTTAAATGTTTATTTATTTTTGAGAGAGAGAGAGAGAGAGAGACAGACAGACAGACAGACAGACAAAGTGGAAGCAGGGGAGGGGCAGAGAGAGGGAGACACAGAATCCGAAGCAGGCTTCAGGCTCTGAGCTGTCAGCACAGAGCCCAATGCAGGGCTCGAACTCACGAATCGTGAGATCATGACCTGAGCCAAAGTCAGACACTTAACCGACTGAGCCACCCAGGTGCCCCCACTTACATTCTAATATAAAAATACTATTTCCACATTTTATGTTGAAAGGAAGTAGCCAAGCTGTTATTAAAAGTTTTTAGAAGACTTAGAGACTTCACCATGAGTTACAGAATAAAGACTCAGAAGTATAATTTTTAGAGCTAGATTTAATCAATGATTTAAGAAATAGCATGAATTACTGAAACACTAAAAGCATATTTGGCAGTATTAATTAAAGTATAACTTCATTATGTATATGCTTAAAAACAGCTTTAAAATGAAAGAAAAAAAGGAAAAATGGCAGCTGTGAGTAAAGTACATTCAAGGTGGTAATTAAAAACCTCTTTTTATATTCATGGTAAACACTGTTAGGTATATCACAAAAACCCATAAACAACTAAAAACATTATATACTAATCCTATAGAGCAGGTATAATTTTCCCTATGTAAAAAAAAAAAAAAAAAAAACTGGGAGAAATCTGAGAAAATGAGTGGCCTAATTTTTTTTACATTTTATAAAATGTAAATGCCATGTCTGTTAAGGTTGCACCATGATTATCTAAAAATTAACAGAGTCAACCAGAAATGGAAACTATACTTCAATATAAATTAAGCTTTTTAAAAGTAATTGAAAGGTTTCTTTACTCACTTTAATATAATTTTTTTAAATTTTTTTTGAATGCTTATTTATTTTTGAGAGAGAGACAGACAGAGCATGAGTGGGGGAGGAGTAGAGAGAGAGGGAGACACAGAATCCGAAGCAGGCTCCAGGCTCCGAGCTGTCAGCACAGAGCCTGATGTGGGGGGCTTGAACCCACGAACCGTGAAATCATGACCTGGACCAAAGTCAGACACTTAACCCACTGAGCCACCCAGGCACCTCACTTTAATATAATTTTCTTAATAAAAATTGAGGGTTGCCTGGGAGGCTCAGCCAGTCGTGTGTCTGACTCTGGATTTCGGTTCAGGTCATGATCTCACAGTTGTGGGATGAAATCCCAAATCGGGTTCCGTGCTAGCGTGGAGCCTGCTTCGGATCCTCCCCCCCCCTCAAAATAAATAAACATTTTTAAGAACTGAAATTTGCTTTTGAGTTGAAAATGTTCTTTTTGTGTGAAAGGGACCTATATAAGCTTTCGTATTATGGGAACCCCAGGAAATTCCTTTTTAACATTTTTTTTTTAATTGAGGAAAACTTCTAAAGTTATTTTTAAGAGAAGGGCATAAAAAAGAAAGTGGGCTGGCCCCTTTTTCCATCCTTCAAACAAAATAACCCATGTTAAATAGATTTATGCCCAAACACAAATCCTACTGAATGAATTATCCGTGAAACTTAATCTGAAGCCAAGGAACAGTTTAGTATCATTTCTGTGACCTGCATTTTTCCTTATTAATTAATATCAAATAATCCTTTCTAATACACAGTTTACCAACTTTATGGGCTTTCAGTGTCACTAGTTACCACAATGATTTGGGCCCACAGACCCTCATTGGGAGGGGGGGACAGCAAACACAATGCTACGCCTTGGTCGCATCCTTACCCATACCTGGTTAGTTTGAAACTTTATTTTGAAATTATTAATCTTTTTTGTTGATGGTGGTTTTTTTGTTGTTTACTTTTTAAGAGAACAAACTTTCATAGGCAAAGCACTACCAATGTGCACTGTACTAAGAATATTGCATTTATGTTTACCCTAAAATTTAACTGACCATGGAAACTGACTAACCACCGGAAAGGAACATGACTGGGAGTCCCCATTTCTCATCCCTTTAGTTGTTCAAATGAGTCCAATAAAATCCACTTGCCATTTCTCTCCTCTGTGGGACAAGATACCTGAGGGTGGTCCTCCTTAGCTCCAAGGAACACGTACTCCATCTAATAATGTCTTTGGTTGAAGAGAGAGAGAGAGAGAGAAGGAGGGAAGGAGGGATGGAGGGAGGAGGAAGGGAGGGAGGGAGGGAGAGAGGGAGAAGGAGAGGGAGAGGAAGAGGGAGAGAGAGAGAGAGAGAGAAAGAGAGAGAGAGAGAGAGAGAGAGAGAGAGAGAGAGAGAGAGAGAGAGAAAGAGAGAAGGCAAATAACGTCTAAACAGCATGGGGGATCAGCAATGCTTTCTGCGAAAGATCTTGATCAACGGGAAAATGTGGAATTTCAATCTAAAATGGAACCTGAGGCTATGAATTGGAGAATCTCGGCCATGTGCCCTCCACTCCAAAGAGTGGAACTTAAGAAGCAAGAGACAGATTTCCATTGAATGTCTGATTTAGAGAAGACTGACACTTATCTGCTAACCAATGAACATCCTCCCAAGAATCTCTTCCCCTCTTCAAGCCAACGAACTTACTATTTAGACTATGGCGGGATTTCCCCCTCTTTGCACTCTGGATGGACTTTCTCCCATTCGCCTATAAGTACATCCCACCCAAAACCCTCAAAAGACTCACTTGTAGCGTGTTACACATTTGTTTCTCAAACTGCAATTCCTGTGCTATTCCCAAATAAACTCAATTTCTGGTAAAACAAAACAAACAAAAACACGACCAATGACAGCCTAGGTTTGAATCCCAATTTTTCCTCTAACTGGCTAATAAAAGTAGGTGAACAACAATGGGCAAATCAACCGAACCCCTCAGTGCCTTCATTTCCCCATGTCTAAAATGCTAACACAGTAGTGGGTACTTAAATTTCTTTTGGGGATTATGTGGATTACTCTAGGAAGAGTTTAGAACACTATGGGGCACATGATAAGCACAATATGCATACTAGCAACTATACATGATCTTTCAGTTCCAAGGAGGTTCTATTCTACTTGCACTATGATTGAAACAGGCTCTGTGTTGATAATACAGTAAAACCTTGGTTTGTGAGCATAATTCATCCTGGAAACATGCTTGTAATACAAAGCACGTGTATTTCAAGGTGAATATCCCCATAAGAAATCATGGAAACTCAGATGATTTGTTCCACAACCCAAAAATATTCATATAAAAATGATTACAATACCATAATATAATAAAATAAACACAAAATATAAAGAAAAATAAACAAGTTAACCTGCGCTTACCTTTGAAAACCTTCGTGGCTGGCATGAGGGAGACAAGAGAGAGGAGGGGTACTGTGTAGAACCACTTTCACCATCACTAACAGAATCACTGCTATCTACTGGCCCAATGGAATCTTCTCCTGCATGGGGGCCGCTGTATACGCTCACATGGATGCTGACTACAGTACAGTATTGATAAACTCTTGTCATCTACTGCATTTAATGTAACTGGCAATAAGGGAGCAGAGGAAAGGGTCTATATCCTCAGGCAGCCTGACCTAGAATGAAGCAAAGCATTCCTAAGCTTACTCTCGTGTGGAAAAGCAGAGGACTGTCCTTAGGCGCTGTGAAGTGACAAAAACTACACCAGTGCCAGTGGTGGGCACCTTCCAGCGTTCTCAAAAATCACTGATTTCTGCCAAACACCGTGGACTGAGACCAAGCATCTGAGCATGGGAGACGATCACCCAGGGGATGATCGTCACTGAGTAAGAGAGAGAAGAAACACTGGCTCAGTTGTGGTCCTGTGATGTTCGGCGTCACGTACTACTCTCACGTACTGCTCGTATTACAAGTCGTCGCTCAGTTATCAAGTTAAAATGTATCAGAAATGCTTGCTCGCTTTGTGGAACACGCGCAGAACAAGTTACCGGCAATCCAAGGTTTTACTGTATTTGGTCCCACAGTCATGTCTCTATATTGAAAGCACCCTGATGATGGCGCTGTAACTAAGAAATGTAATCAAATATAAGCAAACTACACTTAATTAAACAGATGACTTAAACATTTACCTCTTAATTTATGTTCACGTCCTTGTTTCTACCTATTTGGGGTCCCATCATGATTATTAGTGTTTAGTAATACAGCAATTGTGTTTTGTTTTGTTTTGTTTTGTTTTTAAGATCTTAAGTAATCTGCACACCCAGCATGGGGCTCTAACTCACAACCCTGAAACAGAGTCATGTGCTCTGCCAGCTGAGCCAGTCAAAAGCCCCTCAGGTAATATTATTTTAAGTAATACAAATTTATTTCATGACACTGACACGGAAGTTACATGTACATATACGGTCAACTATAATGTTAGAAATACTCGGTGAATAAAGCAATGAAAAACAAAACATTAACATGTTGTTCTATATAACAGGAAAGTATCTTAACAAAGCAGGATGCTTCTAACCCAATTTTCTTCACATCTTTGATTTACATCTTTTGAGTACTTTCTTCTGACAAAGCTCATTTTGCAGTATCTGATGGGATCAGTTAATCAAAACTTCCCCCTTTTTGAGATCAGAATCATTTTTCCTACTTAACTAGTTTAAAATGCAGCACAAAAAGTCTTTGCAACAGTTACAAGATTCAACTAAAAGCAGATGAGTTGAAAGACACAGTTCCGTTTCACTGTATACATTACAGCCTAAGAAATAAAATTTGAGCGCTTTGGAAATAAAAAGTAGGTTAGTTTCAACTTCAAATCAGAGAATTTAGACACACTCAGAACACACTTCACATTCTGATACAAAGAATTTATCCAGGGTTTAAACTGACACGACACGTGGAAAGGCTAAGAACCACGTCTTGCCTAAAGGAATGGTAAATGTTTGTTTTTCCTTTTCTCTCTCTATCCCTCGAGGTGCCCTGTATTTATCTCTGCTTCAAATCGCTGTGAAAACTTGAACCACCTCATGAGACCTCAATGTGTTATATAAACAAATGATCAGGTATATTCTTTGCATAACCAGCCCTTGTAATTTAGTAGGAAATAGGACCTTTAATCAACAGGGACCTCAGTAAAAATAATGATTCGGCTAAAAGAAACACTGAAGTAGAAGTATCACGAGAAGCCAAAGATATCAAACGTATTGGAATAAATAAGTAATAAATAAATGCCTCTTATTTTCTATCCCAGAATAAGCAAGGGTCAGGCAGTAAGCATACGGCTCCTGCTGTGGCAGTCCCAGACCCCACAGGACTCAAGGACAGCCAGCAGGACAGCAGGTCTGCGGGACTGTGGACAGCACGGCAGACAGCTTTTATTTCACTCTGGAGGTTGAACAGCTTTGGTGATAAGCCACTGTGGTGTGAAAGGAGAAAGATTTTAATTTTTTCGTTTGTTTGTTTTTAATATTTACTTTTAAAAATAAAGAGGAAAAAATAGATGGGAGATACGTAAATGTGGTGAGCACACATTATGGTTTAAAGCAATATGCACGGGCATTTAGGATATGTTAAAATAAAAATACATTTTAAGAGATAACAGCAGTATTTTACAAAAGGTTATTTTTTATATTTCAAGAGATACTTTAAAGAGAAAGTCTGAACCTGACCTTGACATATCATATAACTATGTCAGTGAACAAGTTCAAAGTAATAACTTACATGGAAGACAATAAAGATTTTATGAAAATGTGTGTGTATTTTGAAGTAGCAACACTAAACATTTAACGTCTACATTAGAGAAAAACTTAAATGTTCCAAAGCATCTAGTTTCAAAGAAAAGATAAACTCTAGATTCCACTAGGTTAATAAAACAAAATTGTGTATAAATAAGACCCATGAAGCAAGCCTAATCTGTCTAACAGATGTTTAATTTAAGTCAAAGGAATTTTACATTTCTATTCTATTCAAATATAATAGCTTGAGTAATCACAATATAGTTTCAAAACACGTTAGCTCAAAACTATCTTCTATTTTCATACTCTGTCTTATAACCTATGAAACAGAAGTTTATTTTCTGGACTATAATAAAACTGTCGTATAAAAGATAGAATTAGAAATCTAGGGGAGCCTGGGTGGCTCACCTGGTTAAGCATCTGACTCTTGATCTCAGGTCATGATCTCACATTCGTGACATCAAGCCCCACATCGGACTCTGCTGACAGAGTACAGCCTGCTTGAAATTCTCCCTCTCTCTCTCTCTGCCCTCCCCTGCCTACACTTGCTGCTCGCTCCCTCTCTATTTCAAAATAAATAAATAAACTTAAAAAAATAAATAAACCTAGATGGGGCACCTGGGGGGCTCAGTCTGTTGAGCATCTGACTCTTGATTTCCACTCAGGTCATGATCTCATGGTCGTGAGATCTAGCCCCACATTGCGCTCTGCACTGAAATGTAGAGCCTGCTCGGGATTCTCTCTCACTCTCCCTCACTCTGTCCCACTGCCCCACTTGCGCTCACTCTCTCAAAAAAAAATTCAAAAATTAAAAAATAAAAAGAAATCTAGATCAAATAGCTTTGTGAGTGACAAAGAAGTTAAAGAAATTGAGAGATCAAGTTTCCTTTTGCCCCTACTCTCACTATTCTAATTTAAGTCATCAATTCAATAATTATGGCACAGTTGTTTCTTTTAAAGATATTATTTTATAGTTTAAATAAAGACTTAGAAGTCTCAGTACTCCAATAAGGCATTGGTAGGTCTTTTATAAACTTCCCCACTCATCTTTCCACCGAAGTTTATCCTGGCCTATGACACTTTTGCCTTTTCAGCCTTTTTCACTTCTCAAGAAAGTGCAATAAAACTGTGTTCCAACTCTGTGATATTGATAGGTAGCAAAGTTCCAGACATTTAGGTTGAGACCACAAAATGTCAAGGGTAGGATTTTGCTTATTAAAATTCATGTAGCTAGCACCAAAAAATTGAAAACTCTTAAAGAAAGTGAAGTCCTCAAATTAATAAATTCAAAACCAATTCAATTATTTGTAAATACATCAAAAAGCAAAAAGAAAAAAAAGGCAATGAAGGCAAACGATCCTATAGGCTATGATACCACAAAAACCAACCTTGCATGCAGACATGTATTTAAGAAATCCTTCAAAATTAAACTACATACATTTATAGTACATGGTTAAATTCCCATTTAGCCACTATTAAAGACTATATATATGTCTTATCCTCCCTTTGCTCTTTTTGGATGGGAAGGCAGGGTGTAACTGGGACAAAAAATACATTTCCATTGACTGTAGACACCCATGAATCATTCATGAGGTAGCAAATAATGCTTAGACAACCCAATGCATGGAAGTAGCAGCAAAATTTGCTGTTAACTTCTCTAGATTTCTCCGGTTTATCTGAGTCTCAATAGAAACATCTATATCCTAAAGCAAAAGAATCAGAGGGGAAAAAAAAAGAAAATCTACTTAATTAATTCTATGGATATGGATAATTTCATAATAAATGCTTAATTTATCCTTTATATATAGATGTTGTAAACAGTGGAGAAAGACATGAATGATTTGAGCTTCAAAAGTAGAAGTCAAGTCAATGGAAGCAGCCTTATTTACTTGCTGTTTTATCTTTAAGGGTATTCGGGCAAGGTTAACTGACTCAAATTCAACACCTCCCTAGAAAATAACACGTATTTGTCACTTTCCTTCCAAAGTAAAAGTGAACAAGATAGCTAAGAAGCCTACTATCTCAAAATCAAAGGCCATGAATTCCTAAAGTTACTATGGTAGCACTTATGTGAAATTTTGCTTCCTAGAGACCTTCTTCTTAAAGCTAACAACTCTACTATCCAGATAAGTAGAGTATACAAGTTTGAACTGAAATGAAAAGGCCAACAACAACCAAAAAAAGCAGGAAACACATTGTACTCACAATCCCTGAACCACGTCTTCTCACTTCCAGGTACACATCCACCTGTTCTACAGTACAGAAAAGCATAGCTGAGGAATCAGAGCCCACTCTAACCGTCTCGGAAGATTCCGACCCTGGTGCTACCTCCTCTAAGACATGCTAACTCAAAAGATTTATACGAGTATAGATTGGTAATACTTTTAATTTTAATGATTTCCAAAAAACACCAGCTACACCAGCAGAAGTCACACGTAGAAACTTTCAGTTGAGGAGCAGCTGGGTGGCTCAGTTCATTACGCTGCCGACTTCGGCTCGGGTCATGATCTCATGGTTCGTGAGTTCGAGCCCCACATTGGGCTCTGTGCTGACAGCTCAGAGCCTGAAGCCTGCTTAGGATTCTGTCTCCCCCCCCCCCCCGCCTCTCTCTCTGCCCCTGCCCCGCTAATGTCTCTCTCTCAAATGTAAACAAACATTAAAAAAAAAAAAACAAAAAACTTCCAATTGAAAAAAAGTGTTCTCACAGTAAAATGGCTCTAAACTGAAACTCAACTGTCTTACAATCCAAGAAACAGCTTATGAATTTGATTTAAAAATATGTTTTTAAGTTGCTGTCCGTAATTCTAAAATTTGCTTTTCCAGAATTTAAGTTAACCAGAAGAATCAGGTTCTCCCCATATTTCTGGTATGTTTTTCATCCATGCACTATGCTTACTAATATCACTCTGCTTGTCTGCACCTATAGAAATAGCAAGGACACCGTTCTAAACAGACTGTCCAGACTCTGATTACCTCAACCTGACCAAGCACAACACGTCTACCTCAGGAGGTGTGTACCTTCCCCGGAGCGCACTTTGCAAGCATCGTTAACCCCATACAAACAAAACGTTTACTTAGGCGAGATAGCTTTAATTGTTGTTGTTGGTGCCTCAACCTCTACTACTATGGACAGATTAAGACTTTTAGTAAGAAAAGACATATAATTCAGAAATTACTGTTCAGTTTTTTTCTTTCAAAGAAAACTCAAAACGCCAAAGCTCAGTGTAAAAACAATGAGCAAGGAAATAGGGAGTTAAGCTTGTAGTGATATTCCTTTTCCACTTGAATAATTTGGGCTATTGGAAATACTGGTTCCCACAGCACTGAGTATAGGCTAGCACAAGATAAACAATTAATAAATCTTTCTGAAAGGAAGGAGAATCAGAAGGAAAGAGGCATGGCCTGAAGGTAAAAAGAGGAGGGAGGGGAGTGAGAAAGGAGAGTTAATGGTGCTGAATGAATCTAATTTGATGGGGACAACTAGTCCAATCTGTGGACACTAGTACGTACATAAAAAAGGAGGAAAGCAGACTAGTACAAATGCTTTAAAAACTGGCCTGTCATCCAAACAGTTTCCAACTGATGGCTCTCTATCAGTGACACCCACTAGACGATCATCTTGACTTACCAGTAAGCCTGAGTTCAGCAGTCTACTCTATTCACTAAGAGCAGAGGTGCCTACCGAGTGGGGCTAGGGTTAAGATTCTAGCTCGAACAGTTAAATGACTGAGGGCATTTTGCCAACTGTCAAAATGCTTGTTATTTTCCAGATCACAGTGCCTACCATGCCAGCATTTCAAGGAAATACACAAAGGAGCAATACAATTAAATGTCTGTAGATTTTGCCTGAAGCAAGATATATATATTTAAATGTCCTCCATGTTTGGTTAGATCAATACTGAGTTTCAGTAGACAGTGCTCAGAGCTTCAGATCTGTAGCTCAAATCAAGCTGCCCCATTTTCACGGGAACTCACACATCTCGTAGTTAAATCAGGCTGCTAACCACACATCTCACATCTATGAACGAAAAGCGAATTCAAAATGCAACAAATACTCACTTGAATGTTCTAGTGGCTTGAATGCCATAGCCAATACGGACAGAATTTTTTTTATGTCTCGATATGCTTAATAAAATTTTGAGTATTTAGTACACAACACAATATATTAGTATTACCAAAAGTATATTACACTTTATTGGAGAACTTATATCTCCATATATTAGCATCCCAGAGTTTGGCTCTCACTAGTATCTGTAAACAATTCTTCACCCACCCATCCCACCCAAAATCTTCTGGCATACAGAAAATAGATTTAGAAGTAAATACAAAGTACATATGATTCCACAGTGAGTTTAGTTTTCCATAGTGAAGGGAAGATTACATTTTGAGGCTATATTGTCCAACAGATTTATCTAATGCTTGTTCCTGTTTTGACAATCAATTCTAGAATTATTTTATTGGCTAACTTTAAAATTGCTTCAAATGTAAGAATGGAATGGAAATACCGATGTAGTTATAGATTAAGAGGCACAATGTGGTCTGTTAAATAAATTGTCTTTTTAATTCAAACTACAGAATTCCCTTTCCAGATACTCAAATCTGAAATTTACATTTATACTCATAGACATAAATGTTTTGGAAAGTGTAAGGAAATATAATTAATCATGCTCTCAAATCAAAATTTTAAGATGTATTCAACAACACTGTCTTCAAGAACATGTTGTCCACATTATCACACATGTTAAAAGTCAATATATTTTTATTTTATTTTGAGAGTGAGTGAGCACGAGCATGAGCAGGGGACAGGAGCAGAGGAAGAGAGAGAATCTTAAGCAGCCTCCACACTCAGCTCAAAGCCCCACAGTGGGGATCAGTCTCTTGACTTTGGGATCACGATCTGAGCCAAAATCAAGAGTTGGACGCTCAATTGACTGAACCACCCAGTCACCCCCAAAGTATTTTGATACAATATGTCCTTCTCAGCCTTGAAAACAAACTAAACAGCTAATAGGCTTGGGTGGCTCAGTTGGTTAAGCATCCAACTCTTGATTTCTTTCACCTCAGGTCATGATCTCAAGGTTCGTGAGAACGAGTCCTACATTGGGCTCTGTGCTGTTAGAGCAGGGATTCTCTCTCCCTCCCTCTCTCTCTCTCTCTGTCTCTCAAGACAAATAAATAAACTTAAAAAAACTAAAAGAAAGCTGAAGTTCTACTTGAGCCGACTCTGCTCTACCTCAAAGCGAAGCCACTTCATTTCTTAAATAATTTTAAAAATGTTCCCAAAGATATAAATTATTATGCTTTCCAAGTTAAGAGTCCTATGTAATTCTATAATCACTGTATTTCATACAACCTGTTCTAAGAAAAGTGATTCATCCATCAGGCCACAAATGCCATCTGTAAACTAAAATTTCTAATATTTTAAGGGGTAAAGAATGCTGATTCATAGCATACCACATTTATAATGGAAAAAGGAATCCAAATGGCTTGCTTTCCCCCATGTGCCTCCCCCTCTAAAAGCGAGTATGAAATGAACGTGCCAGAGTGGAACTTTAAATTGTTTAGGTAGTCATTAAATTTCAGATGGGTTGTCATGTTTCACAGTTTGAAATAAAGGTTAAAAGTTAGGACCTGCTAATGAAATATAAGCAAATAAGGTTTGACTTTTAAATTAATTTTGAAATCTGCACATATCAACATGATCTTCCTATATTACACTTACTACCACATGCCTGTATTCAGGGCTGTTTAGGCATAAAATAGAGCTCAGTGGTTAAGATCAAGGTCTTTGGAGTGGCAAATTGCCACTTATTTGATATGACCTTGGAAAAGTCACTTAACCTTTCTAAGCTTCAATTTCCTTATCTGTTCTTCTAAAGATAACTGAAAAGCACTTACATAATGCCTGGCACACACTGAAAGAGCTGCTGTTATTAACATTATCAAAGGAATCTCTGCAAGTTGCACTTAGAAAATCAAATGTGCATACAAAACCCTTATATAATTTACAAAATTTTGTTTAAAAAAAAAAAAAAACCTAAAGGTCAGACTTAATTCTTTCTACAAATGAAAATCACAGTGGCAGAAAAAGAGACCAATGCCTGAAGAAAACAGATCAAAAAAGAAAACAAGGGCCCCTGGGTGGCTCAATCGCTTAAGCATTTGACTCTTCATTTCAGCTCAGGCCACGATCTCACGGTTTGTGAGATGGAGCCCCGCATTGGGCTCCGCCTGCTTGGGATTCTCTCTCTCCCTTTCTCTCTGCTCCTCACCCACTAGTGCATACACACTCGCTCTCACTCTCTCTCTCTGACTCTCTCAAAATAAATGAACATTTTTTTTTTAAATACCAAAAAAAAATAAGAAGAAGAAGAAGAAAAAAAAAAACAAGAGAAGAACCCAAAAGAGCAACCAATATCCTGGACCGCCTAAAGAAAACTGCCAAGGACACAAGGAAATGGGTGGTCTGCTTATTCCTATAGCTATCTTTTTTTTTTTCCCCAGTAAGCTCAAAGCCCAATGTGGGGCTGAACTCATGACCTCGAGATCAAGAGTCGCGTGCTCTATTGACAGAGCCAGCCAGGTGTCCCTCCTACAGCTTTTTGATCATGAATTCAAACATCAACGTACGAAGTGGAAAAATGACCAAAAAATTTCCCCAATCTAGAAACAGAAAACCAAGTAAGGAAGTCACATTGCGTAGCCAGTGACAGGTAGTGGGAAATTTTTAACTTATTTGGTTTTTAGAGACAGCAATTTTCAAATCTCTCACTCTCTATAAAGACACCACAAAACATATCCAATATGACAGCACGATCCAGTAAGGAGGTAAAAAGCTCTCACACCTGCTTCAGTTTTGTCCGCAGCTTGATCATAAGAACCTTCTAGGGTAGTGACAAAATAAATACAGAACTGGAAGCATTACCCTCTGAATTCTATCTTGATTAAGCATACTTTAGTACATAAAATATGCAACACAGGTAATTTCTCAGAACATTTAAGAGTCATATACTTTAAGTATCTGATACAAATTAACTTCATATTTAGAAATAAGTATAAAAACTACTTCTAGTTTGTATTTATAGATGCAGAGTTCAATGACTCTAAATATAAATGAACTCTTAATATATACTACCTAATAATTATATTAACAAACATTTATTCAGTCTTTCCGATAGACCAGGCACTATCCTAAAAAGTCAGGGATACTATTTTTTAATAACACAAAAACAGTCTCAAAGTTCATGGAGCTTATATTTTCATAGGGAAGACTGTAAAGAGGTAAGTAAAATATATCACATGATAAAAATCAATCAGGGCTGTGTGCTAAGAAGTGACTGAGAAGCTATTTCAGACTGGTTGGACAAGAAAAGCCTGCTTATTAAATTTAAACCATTTACCTCCATTTGCTGCCAAAATTGATAACAGCTATTCTTTTATTTATATATAAAAATAAATGTAAACACATTTTGCCAGGTTATGACATAATTCAAATTATCCCATGGGTATATATAAACCTATCCCAAATATACACAGTAAGCGCTGATAAACGGATAAGATCACCACCTTTCAATTCATTTCTAACACATTCTGACAGAATTTTTACAATAAAACAGAAATGCTGACAAATATACATTTTGTTTTTTATTTATATTTATTTACATGTTACTTTGCTAAACTCTGAATAGAATAATTTTTAATATTTGATTTTACTTAAAAACCAAAATATTCCAGGGGCACCTGGGTGGCTCCGTTGGTTAAGCACCGACTTCGGCTCAGGTCATGATCTCACAGTCCGTGAGTTCAAGCCCCGCGCCGGGCTCTGCACTCACAGCACAGAGCCTGGAGCCTGCTTCGGATTCTGTGTCTCCCTCTCTCTCTGCCCCTCCCTGCTTGTGCTCTGTCTCGGTCTCTCAAAAATAAATAAATGTTAAAAAAAATTAAAAAAAATTCCAATAGAAGGGCATAATTTGAACTCACCTGTGCCTGTACACAGTGCAGAAGATCTATAAATTTGTAGCCAAATCCGAGAGAAATCTGCAATACAAACAAACAAGCAAACATGAATAAAAAGATGCAGAATCCTCTTAGACTCATTAGCATGGAGGTGATTTTTACAACCAGTATACAAATAACTCATTAATAATATCTTGCCATTAAATTGCATGATAAATCAAGACATAGACTTGCTGTATTCTATTTGGATAAGAAAACATCAAATATGCAAGGCCACATTTCATTGTGAATTATGAGGTGTCTATCCTACAAATTTTTAGTTCCCACCGTAACTCTTACTACACTTTCGTGTAGCTGCTTAGATCTAATGAGAAGCTGAGAAGCAGCAGAGGCCTGAGCCCCCTATTTCCAGACCGCCCTCCCAGAACACAGGAACACAATGCACAATAAATGTCTGCTGAGTAAACAAATAAATAAAATTCGCATCGCGATCTTAATTTGCAGTGATTTATAGGAAACCAAAAGGCTTGAAATTATTGAAATAAAAATCTATGTCATAATTGTTTAACGAAGTTCAGAAGTGACCAGGTAATATGCTATCTCAAAAAAAAAAAATGTCTTAAGTAAAATGATGCAAAAATGATGCTATATATGACAATCTTAACAATTTGCAAGAGCAAATGTAGATAAGGAAGAAATGAACATGTTCGATCATGAGAGTAGATGCTCACCAAATTTCTTCTGGGAGTATACCCTTGAGAACAAAGACTTTACCTCCAAAGGACCCTGCAACATTTTCTCTGATCCACACAAAAATCCTTTCCACTGCACTAAAGAAGTTTGTTGCCAAGATGCATCGTGAGGAATACAAACACAACAAATAAGTGCTTATGATATTTCACGTGTATTCAGGTTTACTACTTTTTAAGAGGTCTAAAAGGGAAAAAGAAAAAGAGGCGTAAAGGGAAAAGAAACGGAAAAAAAATTCCATTTGGATTTTTACAAGAACCTGATCGGTCTGGAGATCATTGAATGTAATGAAATGCAGCTAGGGTTCAGTCAGAGATGATTCATGAAAAACAAAAGAAAATTTGTATGCAAATAAGAAGTTATCACAGTAAGTAAAACGAATGGATTCTCCTCAAGTGGCAGTCAGTGAGTAGTGTGCAATAAACTGTTATGTAATAGAAGTCATCAATTCTTTCCAGCTCTACTGGGGTAAATGTATTCATTATGCTGCCCTACTTAAGCCCATTATAATTCGATACCAACAACTAATTCGCTCAAGGACATCACACTATGAAACAATCGAGAGCTAAAAGTTGTGATTATTAGGAGTGATGACATTAAACTATTACTGCTTGGTCTATATTATTCGGCGTGTTTTTACTAATATGCTAACGTAACAGGAGGAGAAAGTGCCGACTCATCCAATGCTGAAGAAAGAGATAGAGGGGACATGAAGGTGTGGATAATTTCCACAGTACAAAATGGTATCTCAGTGTAACGTTTTAAATAAGAGGTTATAATGAAATACTTACAAACACAGAATCACAAAACGTTTCACAAGTTCCTAAGGGAAAATCTCAGCCATTTAAAGCGATAGATAGTACAGGCAGCAACAACTCCATGACAAAGCAACACCTTCTACTGCCCACCAGTCGTGACAGTTTTCACAAAGTTCTTTCCGGAGTGTGTTTCGAGGGAGGGAGAGGGGAAGGCTAGGCTGGTCCGGGCAGAGAGACACAATGAAAGTCAGGAACCTTGCAAGAAAGGGCGGAGGGACAGTTGTCACCTTCTTTCTTACTACCACTATTTCCACTGTATGAACTAAAAGGATACACCGCCTCTCCCCAAAGCAATGGGTCGCTATCAGAGGCAGCACGAACAGCGCAAAGAACCTAGGAGGGTTCAGCATCATTGCACAGACCAGTTCTCGAAGCCTGCCTCTATCATCTACATACGGTTGCCGTTCCTATTATTCTGTCATTAGCAGCAGCTGAGGTACGTGACCTAGGAAATGTTATTGTGGATTCAACTATAAAATGAGGGTAATAATGTCTGTTTGCAGCATCTTGTAAGTATTAAATGAGACGATTACATACATAAAACACCTGGTACACAGTAGGTGGTACGACTGCTGTCCTAGCAAGTGTGATCCTGCTAAATGCTGCTAGCTCTGACAGGTAGCTCGACGAAAGGATGGAGAACAGAGGCTTCAGGCCTCCGCTCCACCAACTAGAACTGATTTTTCCCTCAAATGTCGTAATGGCTTTATCTGCCCAGCCTCCAGAGAGATACATAAACATGGAGACTGTTGGGAAATTTTTGAGACAGGGCTCTCTTAAAACTACATCCAAGTTGAAAAAGGGGCGCCTGGGGGCTCAGTCTGGTGGGTGTCCAACCCTTGCTATCGGCTCCAGTCATGATCTCACGGTCTTGTAGGTTCGAGCCTGCATCCGGCTTTGTCCTGACAGCGCAGGACCTGCTTGGGATTCTCCCTCTCTCTCTCTGCCCCTCCCTTGCTTGTGCTCTCTCTCTCTTAAATAAACTTTATACTCAAAAAAAAAAAAAAAAGTTGAAAAGTACTACCTAATTTCAAACCTTACTATAAGGCTATAATAATCAAAACAGTGGGGTATTAGCCTAAGGAAGAGAACACAATCTAGAAACAGGCCCACACATTTGTGATAAAGGTCACAAGGTAATTATACGAGAAAGACAGTCTTTTCAATAAACGATGCCAGAAACTGTTATACATATGGAGAGGGAAAAGGAACCTTGACCTTTATCCTGCACGATGTACAAAAATTAACTCAAAATAGGGGCATCTAGGTGGTTCAGTCAGTTAAGCATCCGACTTCAGCTCAGGTCATGATCTCACAGTTTGTGACTTCAAGCCCCAGGTAGGGCTCTGTGCTGACAGCTTGGAGCCTGGAGCTTGGTTTGGATTCTGTGTCTCCCTCGCTCTCTGCCCCTCCCCCACATGTGCTCTCTGTCTCTCAAAAATAAATAAGTGTAAAAAAAAAATTAACTCAAAATGGATAGGATCACAGATCTAAATGTAAGAACTAAACTACAAAACTTGTAGAAGAAGGCACCTGGAGAAAATTATTGTGGATAGGAAAAAAATGTTTAGATATCACACCAAATGCATAAAATAAAGACCATAAAAGAAAAAAAGCTGATAAACTGAACTCCATTAAAATTAAAACTTCTGCTATTCAAAAGACATAATTAAAAATGAAAACACAAGCCACAGATTGGGAGAAATTATTGGCAAAATAATCATTTGATAAAGTACACGCATTTAAAAAATATAAAGAGCTAAATAATAAAGATAGTCAGCTAGAATAGACAAAAAGACTTCTACAACTCAATTATAAACAAATAATTCAATGTTTTTAAATGGGCAAAATACTTAAAGATTTTTTTATTATATATGTACTTATATATATATATATTAATGTTTATTTTTTTGAGAGAGTTCATTCAAGCAGAGGAGGAGCCAAGGGGAGAGGGGTAGAGAGAGAGGGAGAGAGAGAAATCTCAAACAGGCTCCATGCTGTCAGCACAGAGCCCAAAGTGGGGCTCAGTCTCACAAATCGCGAGATGATGACCTGAGCTGAAATCAAGAGTTGGCCGCTTAACCCACTTAAACACCCAGGTGCCCCTATGTTATATATATTATATAAGACGTACGATGGGGAAAGTACACAAAAAAGTACTAAATGTCATTAGTCATCAGAAAAATAGAAATTAAAACCAAAACATAATATGCTTGACATCCAATAAAACATCTAGTGTTGACAAGGACAGGAAGAAACTAGAACCCCTCACATGACATCCCTTGCTTGGTGGGAAAGCACAATGGTATGACCATTTTGCAAAACAGCTTGGAAGTTTCTCATCATATAACCCAACAGTTTGACACCAAGGTGTGTTTTCAAGTCTCTTGGAGACAGATGACCATACAAGTAGTTGTACAAGGATGATTCCAGCAGTCATGGTCAGAACAGGTAAAAAGCAGAGACAACTAAAATGTTTATCATTTGGAGAATGGGTTTTCTAGAATGTAATACATATGTGCAATGGAATACCACTCAACAATGACAAGGCATGGATTACTGACACATGTAACAACACAAGCCTCAAAAACATGTGCTAAGTGAAAGAAACCAGACACAAAGATAACATTATATAATTCCATTAATCTGAAATTTCTAGAAAAAGTAAAAACTATAGAGGCAAAACAGTGGTGTCTTGGGTGAGAGAATGGAAGTGGAGAATGCCTGAAAATGGGCACAAGAGAACTTTTTGGGCTGACAGAATTGTTCTAAAACTTGGTTGTGGATGATGCTGAAGAAAAATGTATAAGAAACACGCGACGCACATAACTACATATTTACCAAAACTCATCCTTTAAAATGAATGCATTTCATGGTATGCCAATCATACCTCAATTTTTTAAATGCTAAAAAAAATTATAAATGACTTTTAAAAAATGTACCTCTATATCCCTGCCCTTTCTTTCTACGTGATAATTGTCATTACTGTGTGAGTAAAGGGATTGAAGGGAGAAAAGGCAGTTCTAGTAGCAAATGGTGTAAACATTTGCCAAGCAGAGAATCAACTAGCAGGCACGAATAACACATCATGGCTCTGAGGCAAAAAATGAGGACTGAGCCCGCATCACACAGAAAAAGGTTGCCGACAGCATCAAAGCTGATTATTAATGATTTTTCAAAAGGTGGTGGAGGGTTAGGAGAAGATATGCACACGCTCGCTCTTATTTATTTATTTAGATAGATAGATAGATAGATAGATAGATAGATAGATAGATATGAAGGGTTAGGAACAGGGGTTAGGGTAGATAGGTAGATACAGATCTATCTATATAGCTATAGATCTATCTCTAGATATATCTCTCTATATATAGATAGATCTAGATCTATCTATCTATCTATCTATCTATCCATCCAGAGAGAGATCTATGTATATGATTACCAGAATGAGAGAAGAGCCATATTTCGCTGTTTTGGTTTACCATCACCATCATCAAATCATCACTGCCATCATCATCATCTACAATTTCTTAAAGGCCTCTGTGAGCGCTCCAAGCAGAGGTGGCTTAAATGGTTACCCCATTTGATCTTCCTAACAACCCTACAAGGTACCTACTGCTACCACTATCACCTCCATTCTGTAGATACAGAAACTTAACTGACAAATGAAATACTCTTTTCAAGGTCACAGAAGCAATGCAGTGGCAAAGCCCGGATTCTAATCCGAAGTCTGATGGCAGAGTCACGCGTGCTTTTACCCACTGAGCTGTTATGGAAGCTCACTGTTTTGATAATGCTATCGTTGTTGCCAACATGATTTGAAAACGAGGATGCCAAAATGTGATCAACGTGAAAACGACCTTCTGGTTTCTGGTATGGTACAAATAAGACCAGGAGAGCATATTCTCCACACCATCTACCCCTGCCGACATTTTTAGTGAATCCTGACGTTCTTTTTGCCTGACCCAAATGTAGCCTCACAGTCTTCTCAAAGTTGCCACTAATCAAAGGAAGTCATCATTCAACACATAGGCGTCGATACACAAATGAAGACTATTTGCCAACCAAAACGACTAACTTGAGTTTTTATGGACAACAGAGCGTATGGCACATGCTACTGAAGAGAGAGGGCTCTCATCAAAGGGAGCCTTAAAACTGCCATACTTCATATTTCAACATTAGGTTCCATTATTGGTCTTCGTGTTATTTGGCCAGCACCACCCCAGTCGTGTAGCCAGTCAGACAGGTTGGTAGAAATGAAGAGGACACATGGGGAAAGGGAGAGAAAGCCAGAAGTATTACTCCAATTACTTGAGATTTTTCAACAGTTTCAACCAAACATATCTGAAACATATACGCATCACAAGTGTATACTCATAATGAATGATTAGTACAATCAGTTGTTTTCTTTTTGCTTAAAAGCACAAAAACTCTCAAATAACTTAACAAAAAACATACCTTGAACTCAGCATGTTTCAAATTATAGTACATCAAAAGGACATTCTCTCAAGACTTAACTATGAGAATATTTCAGATTATTGAACAGCATACTATATTTTTTATTTGATATATCTATTACACATATCTTAGATAATATAAAAGTATCCTGGGGCACCTGGCTGGCTCAGTTAGAAGAACACGCAACTCTTGATCTCGGGGTTGTGAGTTCAAGCCCCAGGTTGGGTGTAGAGATTACTTAAATTTAAAAAACAAAACAACACAAACCTAAAAAATAAAAAAAAGGAAAAGAAAAAGAAAAGAAATCTCAAAAAGAAGTATCCTAAAACATAGCTTCCATATATATTTTAACAAAATACTACAATATTAAAATCCCAAATTTGATGTGTTGTAAAAATCTTAATATAAATAATATGTATAGAATTTGAACGATGTAAGGTAAAATTCTTTCCCAGTTGTTAAGCCGATGGTGCTAAAATTAACATCCAGACCACGGAAGAGTAAGTTATAAGTTAACTGAAGAACTTCTATATATACTTCAGGTAGCCTCTGTTTTCTTCGTTTAAAAGGCTCGACCTGCACTGCAGACAATGACTCTTAACTAATGAAAGTCTACAACAAATAATTTTCATTTTCCAAATTCTTTTTTAAGAAGGTCAACTTAAAGATCCCCTTAAAGTGACATTTAGCTCATAACTTATGTATAAACATTAATTAACGAACCTTTAAGTATTCCTTCCAACTACTCATTCTGCCTATTACACATATAACTTAATTTGCTAGAGAAGTCTTCAGTTTTCTAGAACTGTTGCATAAAATTAACTGAAGTTCAATCTTAAGATGTTCTTTTGTTATTTTAATTCAATTTAATAAAATGCTTCAAAAAGTACAGCAAGTTAAACAAGTAGAGATTTAGATTTATAACTTAATGACTTTTCTTCCTAAGTGTAAAAAAAAAAAAAGTTCTAATTAGATACATAGAAAAGGATATATCATCAGCCTAAAAATTCCTAAGCTACAGGTAGGTACACAAACACAATGGATATGAATATGGTGCAAAATAACCTACCCATCAAATTCATAAATCTCATATGATCATTCCTTTCATTTTTGTTTCTCACCCACCATGGTCTGAGCCAATGTAAAAACAATAAAGCAACTATCATAAACCAGTAACTCTTCCAAGAGTAGTATTCTTGCCAAGAGACAGACCTACCAGAAAAATTAGTCTCATACATGTACATGAATGTACATGGCTCACATTTGGAAGGGGACTAAACATATTCAAGTTGGAGTCACTAACCTGAACATAATATTTAAATCCGCAGAAATGGTTAAGATTTCTTAGGGAAAAGCCAGAAGCAGGAGGAAGACCAGCAAAGACAAGTACTATAGAATCCAAGAGGAGACAGTTCTGAGAAGGAGAGGGTGCTCAAAATCGTTCAGTGCTATGAGAATTACAGTGTCTACCTGGTCTGGCAAGCAGAAAGTGCTGACGACCTTCCTAAGAACAGTCTTACTGGAATGACAAAGATATAAAGCAGACCGGAGAAAGCACTCACAAAGGAACCGGAAATAAGGATTTGAACACAGCACGTGCAAATAATGACTATCATCATCACCTTACGCTACAGTTAATCTTCCCTTCTAGACTGCTTCCTGAGGGCAAGGTAAGGTTTCATCCACCTGCTGGGGCACCTGGGTGGCTCAGTCGGTTAAGCCTCTGACTCCTGATTTCGGCACAGGTCACGATCTCTCGGTTTGTGAGTTGGAGCCTCGCGTTGGGCTCTGTGTTGACAACGCGGATCCTACTTGGGATTCTCTCTCTCTGCCCCTCCCCTGCTCACACACACACATACTCTCTCTCAAAATAAATACATAAACTTTAAAAAGAAAAAAAAAAAAACCAACCTGCTGTTGGATTAGTGATTTTTAAAACAACATTCCTGCAGAAGTCCTGGGGCTTTAATTAGGGAGCTCAGCCCCCAAGTCCACACATGATACAGTTTTTAAGGAATTACAGGAGAGAAAAGGAAAAATAAATTACCGGTCAGAAATTCATCTTTCTGAAATAGACATAAAAGACTCAGAGATGAATCTCAACCAAGACTAGAACATGCCATCCTGACAACCAATCAGTCTTCCCAAAATAAAAGGCCCTAAAACACAATTAGTAAGAATTTTAATTGTTTTTCTCCCACAAAATGGATAACCTTTGCCTGCAATGCTTTCCTTCATTCTCCTTGAAATGAGAATGTTACTGAAGCCTACTGTGTACATCAGAATAATAGATGATTTCTGTACATTGTCAGTTTATTTTTCACAATAAACCAATCTAAGAGGAAATGCCTACCTTCCTTAATAAAATATATACCCTGCAACTATTAGCAGTAGGGGAAAGAAATCCACTTAGGAAGAGGAAATAGGACTGTGAACTCCTCAGAAATTCACCTTCTCCTAGGCTTTTCTCCCTAATTAATGCTGCAATGACCACTCTCCAATATAAAACGAGCCTAGAACCCCCTTCCCTAATATCCCTGAGGGCAATGCAGGTTTCCTAATATCCCTGTGTAAAACTTACCTCAAGACTATGGGGTAACAAGAGAGACTGAACCAAAAGCAACATTAAAACTATATGATCTGCCTACCCAGGACCGGGAGGGACACAGTCTTTAACCAATACCTAACAGTACCCTCAAAACCAGCTTCACAAGAACCAGCATAAACTTTCTGTCCACCAGAGACCCCCCACTGAGATGCTGTTTCCTCTCTCAGGATGGGCTTCCCCAAATGACTGTCACTGACTATGCATTCCCACCTCCTAAGAGGAGGCCACACCTTTCAACAGCATATGACCGCATTAAGTTAATCATCATTTTAACATAATAAAGGGAATATTCATTAAAAAAAAAAAAGATGCACGCAGTATGAAGAAGATAGCATTCTTAAAAAGGAAGATGTCCTATAAAACCTATTTTACAACCAAGAAGAGGTTAGTACAGAGGCACCTGAGTGGCTCAGTCAGTTAAGCATCTGATCCTTGATTTGGCTCAGGTCATGATCTCCCAGTTCTTGGGGGTTCCTGAGATTGAGCCCGGCCGTCAGCACAGAGCCTGCTTGGGATTCTCTCTCTTCCTCTCTCTCTGCCACTCCCTCCCTCCCCCGCTCGTTCGCTCTCTCTCAATATAAATAAACATTTTTTTAAAAAGAGGTAATACCATTTGCTTAAAGTCAAAGAAGGTGTGATGGAGCTGGGTGTCAAACCCAGGTCCCCCTGACTCCAGCATTATGTTCTTAATACTGACTGCCTGTCAGGCAGCACCAATCTGCCTAAAAACAATGAGGAGGGAGAAGGAAGGTGACAGAAGGGAGAGGGGAGAGGGGAAAAGAGAGAGTAGCAAGCCCTAAAAAAATGGTATTTTTTAAAACTTGAAAACAGCCCACATGTATGTATATGTGTTCATGGCTATAATTTTATGTCACACTAAGTTTTTTAAAGTAAAATTACAATTTTACATAACGTAATTAAATGTACCAACCTTTTACACTTTTAGAAAGAATATGGTATTCCAAACAGGAGCCCTAGATTACAAAGAGAAAGCTATGCAATTTAGCATGTGGGAAAATGGAGAGCTCATCCTTGGAGTACAGATAGCACCTAGTCACATGTTTATTGCCTGTATGATCTCACTGAGTCAACTCACAAATCCAGTGGTCACTCAGAACAAATATTATCGAAAGATACTTCATCAGAATTTTTTTTAATGTTTATTTATTTTTGAGAGACACAGAGTGTGAAGGGAGGAGAGGGCAGAGAGAGAGGGAGACAGAGAATCCGAAAAAGGCTCCAGGCGCTGAGCTGTCTGTCGGCACAGAGCCTGACGCGGGGCTCGAGATCACGACCTGCAAGAACATGACCCGAGCTGAAGTCGGACACTTAACCGACTGAGCCACCCAGGTGCCCCCTTCATCAGAAATTTGATTTGTTGTGTGGGCCTATATAGAGTTTCCCATTGGTAAAAATTTTTAAATGCAATTTTTCATTTGACTGCATTTCTAGGTTCTGACAAAAACATTGAGGAATGTTGGAGAAAATGGGATCCTGTGGCAGGACTACCATTTTGAATAAAAATTTAGCTCTGGAAGAAACTTAAAAATAGGTTAACTACTCAGTTTTATGGATGGGAAACTGAGGCTCAAAGAGATGAGCACCTCCACCGACAGCAATAGCACTTCTCATTCACCCTCTAGTTAAAGGAGTTTCTAGGAACCCCAAAACAACTACTACCCTCAAGACACTAGCCTTCCCATCCTATCTTAACTAACTGCTATGGAAATCATCATCAAATACGTCAACCTTCGTATCACAGAAGGGCATAAGGTACACAAAAAGGTACGAGTGGTTTGTAACTTAGTTGTGAATCTAGAATATGTAGAAAAAATATCTAACAATACAAAACATAAATAAAAATCAAAAAATCTGGAGATGAGCTTCCTAATATCCTAAACATACAGAATAACAAGAGCTACCTTTTGCTAAGTATCAAGTATTAACTGCTGTGATACAAATTTTACAAGCATTATTTTTGCTATTTCCCATAAATAGGCATCTATTGGTTCCATTTTGCAGGTGAGGAAACGGAAAGAAGTTAAAGCAAGAGGCAGAACTAGCAGCAGAATCTAGGTCTTTCTGAATACAAACCCTCCACTTTTCCCTGTGGTGTCTATCCTACTTCCTTGCTCGGGCTTCAGCCTCCGCACTTCTTGTTCCACCCACCACCTTCCTCCCCTCCCCCACATCCTCCCCAGGGGTGGGGGGTGGGGGGGGTACAGGTGCGGGGGTGGGGAGAATCGATGTGGTATCATGAAGATGCTTTCTAACATCCAGCCATTACAAAAAAACGCCACAAGCACCATTCACCCAACAAATAAATTCGCTCAATACAAACCTGTGAGTTACCCCCAAATGTGTCACTCACAAGATTATTCAATTATTGGCCTGTTGTGCCTATAAGCAAAGAAAATGGAAGAAATACTGATACTGTAGGATAAAAGACAGATATAAAGAAAATTTAAAAAGCTGTGACAACTCTCTCCAACACACAGAATTGAGTTTAAAAAGAAAATGAAACAATCCTAAAACCTAAGGTGGAACAGTTAGGAAAATAAACTAGAGTGGCTGGAGCTTTCCTTAATCTGGGAATCTCAAAGTCCAAGAACATATACAAATGTCCACAAAATTTCATTCTGATGACAATCTCAGATTGCTTACATGGATATGCTAAATCATGGATAACCATTATCCACACTGGTTGACAAACTAGTTGTTTTGGTTTTTTTTAAGCGCATTTATTTTGAAAGAAAGAGCAATCACACATGTGTGCATGAGCTGGGGAGGGGCAGAGAGGGAGGAGGACAGAATCCCAAGCAGTCTCCACATTTTCACCAAAGAGCCCCACACGGGACTCAGTCTCACCAACCACTCCCACCAACCGGGAGATCATGACCTGAGAGGAAATCAAGAATCAGATGCTTAACCAACTGAGCCATCCAGGCGCCCCCAGGCTAGTATTATTTTAATGTCTTTCACATCAAGTCTTGAGAAACAGTTTTCTATAAGTTCAAGTAAAGAAAAATAGTGGGGGAGATTTGAAGTATCTTCACACAGCTAATAGTATATGCTGAACTCAATGGAATCTGAGCTCAGGTTACAAACAGCAACTTTGTTATAACCAGACAACACTGCATGGTATTGTTAATTTAAATCTTATTGATTTAGTAGTTTTGTTAATATTTAGTTAGTAAATGTGGTTTTATTTTATAGGTCCTAATGAAACTAAAATCTTTCCACACTGAAAAAGAATCAAGTAACATATACTAAAATGGTGTTTCTCATAAGGACCATTACACCAGTTAATTCACCCATTATTTACAATAAATATGGCTACAAAATATAGATTTAAAAAATTCAGGTACAGATTTTATTTTTAAAAAAATTCTGCTGACAAGTCAAAGACCCTACCAGTGGTCCCCAAAATGTCTGAGTGTAGCTCCAAAGCAAAATTTTTCTAGGTTTAAACCCAAATGAGAAAAAATGGTAGTGCTTTATTTTTCTATAAAGCTAAACTTTATTAAATTTAGGATTTTCCTTTATTGTTAGATTATGAGCTTATCATTTTGTGGGGTTCAATTTTCCTTCTGTTTTCTGAAATGGTGGTTATAGCCGATGTTTTTTGTTTGTTTGTTTTCTCCCCTTGTATCATGGCTTGACTGAATTCAAAATTTGGCAATCCTACATCAGTTCCCTAGATTTGGGGGGAAATGTTTAATAGTTCATAAAATCAAAATCTCTAGGTACCACTGGCCTATTATAAATGGTATATTTATACACACACACACACACACACACACACACACACACACACACAAATACAGGTACTCCCCTCTGGCACCACGGGGAAAATTCATTTTGAGCATGAACTTGCAACCAAGAAGTTCTTGTTTCTACCCAAAGAAATTTTTAACACTCCTTCCTCTCTCACGCAGGTCTAGGAAGAAGAGCACTCCAGGCAGTCAAGCCAGAACAAGCATGGAGACAGGGAGAAAGGAGCTATCATCAGGTCCCTAAGTACTTAAAAGTGGACATTTTGCCGAACATCCTAAAATAAACCACAGCCTAATAAGGTTAATAGTAACAATGACAAGTCATACATAAAGAAACTGTGGAAGACTAATGATAGCAATAAACTCTGCCACACCTCCCACTGAGAAATGAAGTATAACTGCCCTCCCCTTGACACTGGGGTTGCCTTAGTGATTGGCCTGACCGAACAGACTGTGGCAGAAATGATATTCTGGAACTTCTGAGCTTTGAAGCTGCCGCCCAGGCCTCTGGAACCCTTTATCTTGGAGTCCTGAGCCACTGCATATGTCTGACTACCTTGAAGCCGCCATACTATGAGGAAGCCCAACACAGTCATCCAAAGAGGCCAAACGAAAAAGAGAGTGAGGTGCTCAGCCAGTCCCCAGCTGTTCCAGCACGTACCAGTTCCTGTTCCATCAGGTGAGACTCCACACATCATGGAGCAGAAACATGTCACCCCTGCTATGCCCTGCCCAAGTTCCTACCCCACAGAATTATGAGACATCATCATCATCATCATAAGCTACTTAAGCAATAGCTAACTAGAATAAAAACTAACAGCTTTTCATAAGTAGTAATAATAAAGACTTTAAAGCAAAAAAGAAATGTCTCGGGAAAACTAGCTAGAAACCAGAATGGTATCAGACACAAAAGAGGATTATAGTGCATAAAAATAAATATAAATCCATTTGTTCATTTATCCAACAAATATTTATAATATCAGGGCCTATAAATAGGGATATACACAGACTCTGGAGATGGTTTTAAAAAAAGAAATGTCCTGGGGCACCTGGGTGGCTTAGTTGGTTGAGCATCCGACTTCAGCTCAGGTCATGATCTCACGATTGATGTGTTCCAGCCCTGCACTGGGCTCTGTGCTGACAGTGCAGAGCATGCTTGGGATTCTCTCTCTCCTCTCCCTCTCTCTACCGCTCCCTCACTCGTGCTTTCTTTCCCTCTCAAAATAAATAAGTAAACCTAAAAAAAAAAAATGCCCTGACTTCAAGGAACTTAATAGACCAGAGAGTATTATGTAAAATAGTGTCTTCTTGTGTACCTTTTAATGTTTTTCACAAAAATAACCTAATCAGCAGCTCAGATCAAATCAATACGTAGACCTATCTCATCGAGGGACTTGGGGTTTGAGTCCCTCTGTGAGAAGGAAGTGAAGATTGAATCAAAATCCCATAAAAGATCATTTGCAGTTTGCAGTATCTAAGCATGCCTTAGTGAACCACAGTATATAATAAAATGTTTGGGTTCTTATTTCAGACTATAAATTCAAGGCATGCGTAACTAATCCTTTTTATTTTTTCGTCATAAAGTATCAGGTTAAAGAACCTTTTAGAGATATTATTACAAATAGGCCAAGTAGACCTTTTCTACTTTACTGCAGTCAAGATTCTGGGACCCAGAATGGGCAAACCAAGTAAGGTCAGTAGTAAGTTGTTGTTTTAATAAGATTTATTTCTGTCTAGGTGTGCTACAGTTTAAACAAACACACTTACTATTCCAGTGACTAAAATAATCTTAACTGCTTCTTTTATGAAAGCATAGACAATTTAACCTTTCATATTATTCTCGGGGTTCTAAAATTATTCACACTTTTTCTATTTACAGTATTTCTCTATTCAAATTTCACAAGAGGGTAAAAAGAACATAAATAGAGAAAATTATTTTACCAGGTATTTTTAAATACAGAAAAATGTTTGATCTCATGCTGTAAAAGAACACGACAGTAAATTAAGTATGCTCGTGGCCTCTTGGCCCAACGACCATAGTGTCTCTTAAAATCATCAGCACCTTACAAACCGCCTCTGTAGAGGGTACTCAGCAAATATGTATTGACTGATAACACATTTATTCCCTAGTTATTTTTCAAGTGTGGCCAATAAAAATAAGCAATGCTATTTTCTGTCTTAGTAAATATTTGAGGCCAAAAAAAAAAAAAAAAAGATAATGTTTTCAAAAGTGGTCACAAAGAAACAAACCTTCTCATTTTCTCTTCAAAATCCTGAAAAGAGGTATATGGTAGCAAGGGCAAGTTAACAAATTCTTTGTGCTCTAAACATCAAAATAGTAAAGGTGCGACAAACAGTAACCTAAATTATAAATGGCCTGTGTTTATCTTTTTTCTCCTAATTTCAGTTTTGGCACATTACGCAATAAGTTGTCAGAATTTTCTTTTTTAAAAAACATGACATAAAAGACAAAATCTGCTAAAAAGTAATTCCTTAGTATGTTAGCCCAAATATACCGTAAAAGTCAAAACAGAGTACTGAACAAGAATATAATTAGGAACTTAAAAACAATACTAACATTTCATTATAAAAAAGTAACAATATCTGGGAGGGAGGTACTCAAGAATATCTGA
Organism: Panthera tigris; assembly: GCF_018350195.1. Taxonomy (NCBI): domain Eukaryota; kingdom Metazoa; phylum Chordata; class Mammalia; order Carnivora; family Felidae; genus Panthera; species Panthera tigris. Next base: position 20,658,086 of record NC_056676.1, read on the forward strand.
CTTAACAGGTGGCACATTGTTTCTCCCTTCCAGACTGCTCTGGAGGCTAGCGTGGAATGAGAATGTGCGTCAGGAGACCTGGCCATCCTCCTAGACTTCCCTATAAAATTCAAGGCCAATCACTTACCATCTCTTGGCTTCAGTTCCTCAGTTAAAAAGAAAAAGAGTGGCACAATTATCTCCAAATTCCAGTTTAGCTCTAAAAAATTCGACTGTTCAAAGAAAGAGCCATTAGTCTAAATAGATAGGGTTTGAAGACACGTGCATCTTCTATTTGCTTAATATTAAGGCACAACTATTCCCCTAATCTTACTTTACAAGCTTCAGACACCTACAGATAGATTATTTTTCTCTTATTTTATCTTTACAACAATTCTGTGAGGCAGACTTTGAGAATGTAATTATTATGTGCATTAGACAAATGTCAAAAGGGAAGTTCGGTGAGGTTATGTGATTTGATTAAAGTCACTCAGCCAAGAAAAAAAAAAAAAAAGCCTAGAAGTCAGATCTTCTGACTCCCAGCTTTGCTTAAATTTCTAGAAAAAGCCACTTTTAAACTGCAAAGTATATTACATACCAGTAAAAAAGAAAAAAATACGGTGCTATTTTTGAGTGGCTATACTGTTTCCTCGTTTCTTTAAATCTTCATGTCCTTTATCTTAAATTCCCTAAGATGACTCCATTTGGGGCCATTATGTCTCAAAAATTATTTTCAAGAAAATCCTATTGGTTTCAACATGTTATAAAACCATTGCCATATATCAAGGTTGTCTTAACTGATGTATATTCCTTGATAAAAAAGGTTCCATGGCGAAATAAATTTGAAAATATGTGAAGACTGACAGCACACATAAGCTTCTCAAGTTGAACGTACCATTTCACAAACGTATTGATCCACATACATTTTAGACATTTAAAAATACCAACTGACACTCTAAAGCACTTTTATTCCAATGAACCCATCTTAGAAAATACTTCTACACATTTTAAAGAAAATCATTGCTAAACAAACCAAAACTACTATAATTTCTTCTTATTTCCCAAGCATATATATTTTCATATTTTCCAAAAAGCTGATCTTACAATTGTACATGCAATGTGACAGTGTTTCTTTTTATTTTTACTGAAAAGCTGCTAATCTAATATTGTACTTTACAATAAACAGCAACTTGGAATAGAGGAACTACTGTGAAAATCTTCTCATAATCATAAAGTGTCCTCTCGGTGACAAAAATGACATCATATTAAAACATTTCCCCCAGGAGTCATGCTCAATCAATTACCCAGAACTGACACTAAAGAATCTGAGACCTTAATGCTGATAGGAGCAGACACTTTGGATATGTATTAGCAAAGACATATAATTAGGGGGAAAATGTTCATTACAGAAAGAATACTTGAACCAATCTTACAATAATGCAAGGATTTGTGTCTGAAATTGGGAGCAAACATTTCCAAGCAGAGGGTGAGTCAAATTACTGAATCACTGAGCCACAGTTAACCTAACAGTAACATGGAAGCAACTGTGAGTGTGGTTTTTGCCCTATTTATAAAATAGCAAACTCTGAGGCAAAGGCTAATTAACTAATCTGAATGTATCTCGTGCTCATGATCTTATAACACTTGATGAATTTATTTAAGTCCCAAAGGGATGAGACATTTCTAACCCTTCCTCCAGACAACTATGAATTCTCTAATACAAATGAACCAAATACATTTTCTCCTTACTTCCATCTAATGATGTTTAGCGGGTCCAAAAATACTTCCAAATGCTTTTGGAAGTAGAAGGCAGCTTAGGAACTTGAGCTGTTTTTGGTGATGGTATTTTAAAAGTGGTAGAACTTACCACTTCAGGCAAAGAGGTGCGACTTGTCACTGGTAATAGTGGTAACATGGCAGAGTGAAGAGAGCTATTTTGAGAAAATAAGAGATTGTGGGTTCCAGTCTCAAACCTCACTCTTCCCCTCATGTATACGAGGTGTAATGCTTATGTAATTCACAAATTAAATATGTTTAAAACTGGAAGAAATTACAGCAGAATAAGTTATGTGTTCATTTTTAAAGTTACATCAAAAAAATCTTTTCTAGGAATAGAAGCAGTCAGCACTGCCTAAAAAACTGGGGTATTTCTGTTCTTCCTAATCCTTAAATGTTTACACAAGTGTCCCCCCCCCCACCACACACCCCTACCCACTTTGCTCTTATATCCATTTTAGAAATGTGGAAGGTAATTCTCAGATACAGAGTAAATTTCAAAAGCCACTTCCTTGTCCACAAATACATGAACAAGTCGCATTTTAAAATAAAGCACAGACTGCCACAAAAAGACTCACGAAAAGCTATCAAAGCATAGTACGCACCACCAACCTATAGTTATCCCATTTCCGGCTATGGAGTAAAAGCCACCTTCACGCAAATGAGTTTAGACTCCAAGTGCTAGATTAAGGAAGATGTACAAATCTAAAAATCATGATTCACTTATAAAACGGCAAAAGTAAAGATGACCCCACATATTATGATTATTAACATTAAATAATAAACATTAAAACACAATTTAAAAAAAGAGCAACTACAGGAATAAACATTTATTGACCTGGAAGGAGGGCTGCAGTGTATTGGCAAATGGAAAAAAAAAAAACAAACCAAAAAACAGGTTGTAAAAATAAAATATAATGTATGATCGACCCTCCACTCACCCCCCCAACCCCCACTGCAAAGAAAAGAGAAGTAACGACTAACAGCATTTTTGGGAAGGTCACGTCAAAAAAGATGGAACTGCCCAAACTCCATGACACAATTAGCCTCTCTAAGGGAGACAGATAACTGAAGAAATCTGCACCCTATTCATAGCTAAAATGGAGCATTTATTCACCTTCAGCTCATTTTCAAGTACAACACTGGGAAGTGAGTGCCTTAAATGGTCTTTAAATATGTAAGCAAGCAACATTTCCTAAATATAAAATATAACTTAAAAAATTAAGTCTAATGGAAAAGATTAACACTTGAGCATTGTGAAATTTTTCATCAATAGTTAATCTTTTTTTTAAATATTAAAACTGTACTTGTGTGGGTGAAGACCATTGCCTTTGTCAGCTGTATTTTCAATGACAAGCCTTCTAACTTTGAGAATTGAACCATTTCTCACTGATGGATGTGCTCTCTTCAGACAGACTACAGAAATGCCGCTCTGGTCAGTAATCAATGCTCTCCGGAGGCCATTTCCTTCAAGGTATTGTTCCTTTGATCCAAAATGAGGGCAGGAGTGTAAACCCTTTCCGCATAGGGCTAACACTACTCACTCCTACACATCAGAGCCTTTTATTTGAATGCCTAAATCTCTAACGTGTTCAGTAAAATACTGGTAGGCAAACAGCTTCGGAGTGCTAAAGAAGACAAGGCATTTTTGTGCTTTGTAACCACTTCTTGATCATATCTTACAGAAATCAGGTCAGATACTTGACACTGATTATAGAGGACTGACCGGCTAGCTTGCTGATAACGCAAAAGCCCGTCCGTCTGTCTGTGACTTCTTCCTTCGTTTTGGCTATTTCTTTGGGCACTGAACACCTCTAAGGAAAAGAGAGGGGTGAGAAAATGAGGTAGAATTCCAATTTATGAATTGCATCCCTAGTAAAAGACTAAAAAACGAAAAACAAACAGAATACCCTCTTAGAGACCTAAAAGAAAATAGCAGAAGTAGTTGTGTGCGGATGGTGCCATTGTGGGTAAATTCTGTAATGTCCACATCTTCTAAATTGTAAGCATATTACCAATAGTTGTATTTAAACCAAAACAATGAGAACATAAGTTAAAACCAATGGTTTCAAATATTTTAACTACCCTGGGTTTATTTTCCAGAAGATAAAAGGGAAGTTGCCTATATAAATGGGCAACGTAAACAAATACAAAAATATCTCCTAATTATTCCCTTCTTCATTGTCTGTGTGAAGGAAGGGAAAGGAATAAAAGGAAACGAAAGCCATGAGTACCCACTCACAAACCAAAACCACAAGAAAAATAATCTAAAACCAGACGATAGGAGGCAAGAGAAAAAGCAAGACTCTCTACATAAGAAGTGATTTTGCAACACTAATAGGGCAAACCCACATTCCTGCCACAAGCCTCCTGCTTTCAAACAGGCCACACAGCTGGCGGTCTTGAAAGCTTTCCAGATAGGAACCAAGATAGTAAGAGAAATCAGTAGGTCTCAGGACTGAACTAAACCCTAATCTGATTCTGATGAAACCCTGCCCTGCTGGGGTATAATATTAAGGCAGCCAGAAACTCAGTTAAATAGATGATTATAACTTTTAGGGAAAAAACCTAAAGAAACACTGCTATGAACATGGGCCTCGGTAGTTAATAATGAACTGCCCCAAGTACTGAAAGGCACACGCATGCTTTCTAGGGAGAAAAGTCTATCCGCCTGATGCACAACACTGGGAGGACGCAACACCACCTTGAGAAATAATCTAGAGGTCCGCCTCGTGTAAAATCTGCTCTTGGTAAACTATGTTTGTGTAAATATTGAGTCTATTTTCCTCTCCGACTCAAAGGACGATGTGGTTGGAAAGAGGTCTCTCTAGATTTGGACTCTGAACTTTGTTTCCAGGGCTCAAGAGCTGTTTAATGTACTGCGTTTTCACCAAGCCCTGGGAGCGTCTCCTGTGAAACTACCTCAACCAACTCCGAGAAGCTAGACACTTTCCTACACAAATCCTCCTTATCTGAATCCCTACAGAACTCTCTAAAGCAGCACTCTGGCTTTGTTTTCAGAACTTTCAAGAAATTACTCATCCAAAAGAGATCTGAGTAGGTTTACCTGAAGGACTGGCCGTGTTACATTTTCTTCCTCACAGAGGAAGCAGTGATACCAGGACCTTCTTCACCCAACAGAAAGGAAGCAAAACAGCTTCCTATTGTACTAGGAATGCTTTTATTTTTTTTAAGCTAGAATATACTTCATAAATTTGCTTCCTAGATAATGTTTTCCTCTAAGTTATAAAATACAGCTTTGGAAGCAAGGCAAAATGACCAAGCAGCAGATAAACCTATCTCCAAACTGCCAATAAGTTACTTATTTCATCACATCACCTAATATAGCACTAAGAAAATCATCGTGTTTTCCATTAAATCTACTCTGATAACCTAACCACCATACTTTTGGCATGGTTCTTACTAAAATATGCTTCCTTCAACAAAGCCATTGTGCCTCCAGATCTTAGTCAAGACTATTAATATGAGCTCATTCCTATTATAAAGATTTACTGATATTTAAGATAAACAGTAGTGATTATTATAACACAAATGGCATAGATAAGTGTTATGAGCTTCCTTTTCACTTAGAAAGCAGTATTCATTCCAAGTACGGAAAACCACAGATTTCAATAAGCAAGACACCATTTATGATCATAGGCAATGCTGTAAGAGCAATATGAAATTTACTAACATTGTTCAAAATGTTCATGTCTAGCTCCATTATTCGGACTTAAGTATAGTTTTTCCTTTAGTGTCCTCATCTCTGAGAGTTTTTGAGACACAGTAAAATTCATAGAAGTTTTGGATGCCAATAAACCAATGTCCCAATATGGACTTCAGCCATTTACCATTATGTATGATCCTGAACAAGTCAATTTAAAGCCTCTCTCTGCCTTAGTTTCTCCAACTGTAAAATGGGAAAACTATGTACCATGTTGAGTTTCTGAGTACATAAGAAAACAGAAAAGAAGTAAAGCACATACGGAAGGGTCTGGCCCACAGCAGGTGCTTGATAATTACAGGAATGACGATAATCATTATTGCAGTTGCAGAGATCAACCTAGGAGCCAAGCAGTCACAAGAGTGAAGTGCTCAGGACTTTCAGAAATATTTCAAAGAATTTGTTTTAAAAATGTTTTTACATTTGTATTTCTAGGATCTACAAAGCCAAATAGCATCTCTGTCATTAGGCTGTGTCGTAAAACTCTGTTAGGTACTTTCTTGATGTTAGTGAGAGGCAAGTGTGTATTCCGTCACTACTTGAAACCTAAGGGCTGCCAATTACTGAGTCAGATTTAACTAATACATAAACTACTCAGACTATGCTAAACACTTGGAGAGGCTCATCAAATTTTTCAACAGCTAGTCAGTGAGTGAGTATTTATCGAGTCCACTGTGTACGTAACCCTGTACTTGAAACTTGGCACACACATCAATGATCAAACATAATCCCTGCCCTCAAAGAGTTTACCATCTAAAGGAAATAAACAAACAAGAAATTAAAGAAAAAATGCAGGAAAATATAATATTCGTGTTGGCTAAAGAGGGTTACGCAGAGTGGTTGGTGGACAGCTGATGTTCAGTAGAAAAGTTTCTTTGAGTCAGTTTTGTATGTTTTAAAAACAGGAAGAGTACCATGGATGACTAATAGATGAGAGGAGTTATAAATATAAGTTACAATTTGGACATTGAATGTAGCAACAGTTAAAAAGCACATCAATGCAGGATGAAACAAGTAATTTTCACAGCGAAAAGCAAAATTATCTGGGGTAGGAAAAAAATAAAATTTAGCAAACTTTGAAAAAGTTATTGATTTTAGGTTGATAACAGCCTAATCTGGAAATTTAATAAAATTTCTTAAATGATTATTTGATACATTTATTTATTACAGCTGGGAGGGTGGGGGGCATAAGTGCCTGAGGAAACTGAATTTATTACCAAGATCACGTCTCTATAAAACGATGGGTAAATCAAATTGCTGATTATATAGTTATGATGTCTCACTCAGTAAATATTGCCTACCAAACTATTTTTAACCTTTCTGTCCTCTGGCGTGAGCCTATGAGTGTAACTTTCAGATTTTCCAGAAAAAAATAAAATAGTAAAAAAATAAAACAAATCCAAATAAAGGGCCAGAATTTAAAGGATAATAGGCATATGTATACACAACTGTTCAAATACTACATGGCAAGTTAACAGCATTCCCAGAGCAATCCTGGTCCTCAGCAGGGATGAGCAACCTTCCCTGAGCAATTCAGGATCCCACTCCCTGGGCCCAGACCCCCAACTACCCCCATGACTGGTCCCACGTGTCCTAATGAAGCTCTGCAAGTATTTTTTCCCTCTTTCTCCTACTCTGTCCTAAATGATAAAGCATTCCATTTTTCAAGACTGACATTCATACACCATACACATTCTTAGGACAAAATATACCAAATAAGCTGGTGATTATTTCCCTTCAAATTTCTCTACCTTCCCCATCTTACCAATATATATGCTATCTAACTCCAAAAAGATATGCTGACATTTATCTTGTCAATCTGTGTACAAAATCTAGTACCAATTTCATTCCCTTAAATTTATTCCCCATAAATTTATCAAGCACCAGGTGCCAGAGGGTATAAAAAAGTTGTATTAATGTTATCCTTACTCTTACAGAATGTACTGTATACACCAACAATCTCTAATAGAAAATTAATACTCATTCCTACTCATTCCAAGATTTTGCTGTCCCTGGGACTTGCTCCACAGAATAGGGCTTCTGTTTCCAAACTTGGCCTCATGTCTGGAGCAACTCTTTCAAGTGAAGTCAGTTCTACCTTTTTCCCTTTAGTGAAGTTACTATTCACTCTGTTCTTTTTAGATTTCCTTTTTAAGATTATAAAATAAACAAACGCTCATTTTGAAAAAAAAAAAAAAAGAGAGAAAAGTATAAAAGAGAAATATGTTCACTATTGCCCCCCACCCCTGAGATGCCTTCTGTTAACAGTTTGGCTACATTTCCATTTAGAGTATTTCTTTCAGGTATTTTTCTATCCATATTTTTCAAAATGATTAAACTTAATCCTCTATAACAATTTACTGCTTTGTTATTTTCCCTTACTATTATTGCTGTTACCATTTACTTAACCATTTCTTCCCTGTTTAACGGTACTGTTCCACTGTTCACAGAAACTGCAAGATGGAAATCTTTGTACATAAATCTTCATCTGGATATACGACTACTTCCTTGAAACAGAATATTAGGAGTGACATTCCTAGGTCAAAAGACTGGACCGATTCATCGTAAGGCTCCTGATCTCCAAAGCCAAAGTGATTTTCAGAAAGTATCAATTTACACCACAAACCAGCATTTCATGAAAATGTTCTTTAATCACAGCCTAATTAACAACGGGGAGACGCATTCATTCATTCATTTTACTAATCTGAAGGGTAGAAAATGGCCTCTTACTACAGCTTTCACTTGCATTTTTTTAAGAATGACCTATTCTTCATAGACACTAATGAAACTTAGCTTTCTCCGAGAATCTCTGACGTGGGGGGCCTATTAACTTGGTCTAGCATTCTGGTCTTTCTGGCCAAAGCTCAGTCACCTCTACCTCCTCACCTCCTAAGTAGAGGCCATTGCCACCAACATTCTAAGCTGCAGACTGATCTCCCTGAGATACGCCTACCCTTCTAGTGACAGAGTCACTCCAGCAAACCAGCCTGTACTACTCTTTACCTCCTCATAAATAGCAAGACAAACCAAAAACACTGGGTTAAAGTTTAACAGATTTCCACAGAAACTCCAACAGTTCTTAATACCATTTTTCTCAATGTTTTCTTGGTACCTATGATATAGTTCAAGGTAGTACTATTTTCAAAGCTGTGCAGTACTTGTAACACAAACTGCAGAATCTGTGTACACATATGCATATAAAGTACACACATTCTTACCTTTATTGTTACCATCCGACACACATCAGTCCAGGTATATATATAGGCATAAAGTACACATGCTCTTACCCTCACTCTTTAAGTTTCCTCACAAACATGTGCATGGATACAGGTATTTCACTGTTACTAGTTCAAAATAGTGACAGCAATAAAACTAATCGAAATAAGATCATGGAAAACTAATCCTTCTGTTCTTCTCACACACACACACACACAGAGAGAGAGAGAGAGAGAGAGAGAGAGAGAGAGAGAGCACACGAGCACAGTGCTATAATCCCTACAATTATACAGAAAACTTTAAGTAACTTGAAGGGCATGTCTTTGGAAAACTGATCTGTAATATGGAAGGTTCACACAAGGAAAACTGATAGGTAACTTACATATGCTTTTTTTTTTTAACTTAATGTAACTAACATATGCTGAACCCGGAAAACTGTTGCTCATATCCTCAGGGATCCAATGCTAAAGATTTTAAGCCCCAAAGCTAGTGAAGTGCCCTTGTCCCTTATGCAGATTCACTTCTAGACACATTGGTAGCTCTAAACTATTTCCCCAACCATCATGATCTTCCAGATGCATAAAAGGTACAATAGGAGAGGTGGTAAGGAACTTAACCTTCAGTGGTTTTAAAACTTTACATGTATTGGTGGTAGCCCATAAACTCAACACTGACTTACAAAAGGCAGAAATGGTCTTAAAAAAATAAAAGGCCTCAGCTACCTTACTGAGGTTCTAATAAATAACTTATGTACTGGGTTTCTCTAGAGACTGCACTCTGGATAGGACAATCAGTAACTCAGTCCTGTACCATAGCTCTTTACCAGCAACTAACCCACTTCACTGCCTTTGCTTAAGTTTTCCTTGCCCAATCTCAAAATTTTCCATTTCAATTATAAGATTATATAAATTCTTGAGTTTGCCCACAGAGGGTAATACATTCTGCTTTATGTCCTCTCTTTCCTTACAACACAAGCACACATGACCAGTCTTCGAATCAACAACAATATTGCCATCCATTTGTTTACACTTTGAATGGTATAAGGAATATACCTGAAATAAGTATGTCTGGTAAAAGAATACTGCAGTATGTCTCCTCTCCTCATAAATGCATACCTATATTTATCCTGAAACTCTTACAAAATCCATAATCGCTACAATCCATTCAAATAGACACCTCAAACCTTTCTAAGTACCAAACTGCCTTAACTGATTATATTTCAAAGATAAATATTTTAAACAATTCTTCAACCCATTCTCTATAATGGTAATAACAACAAAATCACGGATCAATCACACTGATAAAGTTAATGCAGTTAAAAGCCAACCAGTTAAACAAAGCAGCAGTATAATATGACTGGGTTCATGATCAACCAAAACACCCCAGCTAAAACAAACCTACTAAACTGTGGAAAGAAACCTACCTGGATTTCCAAAGTCATGTTTATCTTATTGGAGGAGGCATTCATACACTAGATAATATGATTAAACACTAATGTATTCAAAGAGTTTAAAAAACGGAATGAAGATAGATAGACAGATAGATAGGTAGATAGATAGATAGATAGGGTTTTAAAGCTGCATTACCTACCAAGTGCTTCCAATAATCCTCAGTCCTCTGGGAGACTGCATTTTAATGAACCAACGACATGCATCCATCCCAGAGGCTCAACCCACATTTCCTGATTTCTATGACAAAGATTGTCATTAACCTACCAAGATCACTAGGAATGCAGTACCAGTGTGGCCACACTTAAATAAACCTTTCATCTACTTGAGCAAAACAAAAACACTATGAAACTGGTGTGGCGAGTTATACGACTCAGCACTATTATACATTAGTTTCAGATGAGACCGCCTGACTAATCAGCGTACCTGAGACTCAGACAGGAAAGCCAAACACGTGGAACTTGCACGAACTTGGAAAAACAAGAACTGATCAAGTCAAGCAATTTTTAGCAGGATAACTTACTGTAAGTTCGTGAAAGCTATATAATGAATAAAATTTACTAATAAAGTCCTACAGATTATATGCAATTGCTGTATTTTGAAGCAAAAAAGACCTTGAGTTTTCAGTGATAAAGGTCTTCACTGAGTTCTTCTACAACTTGTAAATTTGTGAATAAAGATCTTTACCATCTTAAATTCCTTTGAAAATTTCCTCAAAATTCTAAATGAAACAAGTAGTTTCTAGAATATTGTACTTGTCCTTATTGTAGGAAAAACTTCATTAATATCAGTGGTTAAACAAGCAATCAAGGCTCACTTATAAAGACATGGGTTAGGAAAAAACAAAGCAAAACCTCAGCAGTACCCAAGACTATGCACACAACTGTTAATCTCTCTATGTGAATAAGTACCTACATTTATGTTAAGTATTTTTTCACTGTAAAACATAACTTTCAGTTTGCATCTCTATTACATGAAACTAGACACCCTATTAAATAGATTTAATTCAAATTAAATTAAAAAGGGAAAAAACTAATAAGGCTGACAATACCAACATATGATAAGCAACTAGAACCCCCATACATTGCTGATCAGAGGGTAAACTTGTACAAACACTTAAAAAACTGATTGGCAGCACCTACTAAAGGTCACCATATATTATTCCCAAGGTTAAGCAACTTCAATCTTGGGTATGTTTCTAAGAGAAGTCAATGTAAAACATGCATTAAACTGAAAACATGTGTAAGAATATATATAGCAGCTCTATTTATAATAGCCCCAAAATGGAAATGACCCAGATTTCCAGCAGTAAGAAGAACACATAAACTTTGATATATTCACATAATGGAATACTAGGCAGCAATGAAAAAGAAGAAAGCGACACTCTACGCTACAACATGGATGAATCTCACAGATGCAATGCTAGGTTAAAAAAAAAAAAAAAACGCCCGATACCAAAGAGTATATTTATATGATTCAATTTTTATGAAGTTCAAGAACAGGCAAAACTAATCAAGAGGGGATAGAGATACGTCTATGTGGATCAAGACAAGAACAGTAGTTACCTTTGAGGGGACACTAATGAGAGGGGGCACACAAGAGAGCCTACCAAGGTACTGGAAACATTCTATATGTTGATCTGGGTAGTATTTACGAAGGTATTTTTATACATATATTTACACATATATAAAGATTCATCTGAGTCCTATTCCGTCTTACCACTTAACTGGCTTCCTGACCTTCAAAAGTGTTAACCTGTCTGAATGTAACTTTTTTCCTCTCAAGGATAGGGAGAATGCCTTTGATATAGGGTCAATGTTAAGATTATAAAACACCGAAAAAATAGTAATTGTTGTTATCTCATTACTTGTTTACAGCAAATGGGGAACACAGTGAAAGGATTTATGAATGCCAGTGGTGAAAAGCACGAGCTGACATTTACGGGGGAAAAAAATCAGACATAATAAATTAAGATCTGTACTAATCTGGGTGCCATATTGTATAAAAGCAAAAGTGGAATACAACAAAAATTCATCTGTAGGCACAAGAAAAAAGTTATATTTATGTAATTTTAAAGATTATGAATGTGGGGGTGCCTGGGTGGCTCAGTCAGTTAAACATCCAGCTCTTGCTTTCCATTCAGGTCATGATCTCGTGGTTTGTGGGTTCAACCCCCATGTCAGGTTCTCGGAAGACAGCGCAGAGCCTGCTTGGGATTGATCCTCTCCCGCTTTCTCTCTCTCCACCCCCTGCTTCGTTCTCAAAAATAAATAAACTTAAAAAAAAAAAAGATTATGAATGTGTATAATAACACCTAGGAAAGATTTCTAGTTGATCAAATAAAAGCAATTCTAACCTCTAAGGGTTGGTTATCTTCAGTCATCTGAAAAAGGGAGTTATGCAAAGCAAATAGGTAAGAAATTAATACAGTAATTTTTTTTCTCTCTTAAGTAAAAACTTTCAATTGGTGAATTTATTGTAAAGCCTCCCCTACTCTCATTTACTTAAGAGGAGTCAGCACAGAAAAAAGTTCTAACACTAAGGAGAGAATTATTTCATTCTAAATTGCTCATTAGAATATAGCCTTTAGTTGTAAAAAGCAAACTCCACGTTTAAATTACAACTTCGGCAAAAGTACCACAACTTTAACGTAACATCTCCTGGATTTTTCTTTTACAAAAATGGTTCAAAGTAAGTTACTATCACGTATAAACTTTTCTGCATATAGAAACGATAGCATAAAGGTTTTAAACAACCCAAAACAGAATCTAACATTTACTAACCAATGTAATGCCACAATGCTACAGTCAAAAGCTTAAAATAACCCAACACAATAGAGTAGAGCCCAGAAGTGACCGCAGTCATTTAAATCTTGGAATTTTTATGACAGTTCCTATTGGTCTTTGAATTTATTCTAACTCAAATTTCTCCCTTGCTAAAACAGCAAATTCTACTAAAAGTCTTAAACTAATGTTAAAAATTTCTTAACTGTATAAATTGTATACAGATATTTATTTTCCTTTTCACAATTCTCTTCAGTTCACTATGAAAATGTGTAGGTGAAAGTGAGATATTCCTACCTTAAGCTAAAACGTCTAAAACTATTGCTATGTGTTAATTTGTGTCAACTTTTAAAAAGCAGAACACTTTGGTGTTATTTTTATATCTACATTCCCTACCCCCTCTCCCCCGCCCCCCCGCATTAAACTGCATACCACCAGAGAAACCAAAGTAAAAATCAGACTTTATCCAAATTCATTTTAAGCTAGGCTTTAATTTTCATTTAAGCTTTATCTTTAAATGCTTACATTTAAATTTTCTAGAGCAAAATCTCATTCAATGAGGCAGCAATCAAATATATTGTTAACAAAATCATTACGATGTTATAGTCCCAGCAAAGGCAGTAGGAAAAAATGCATTTTCACACAGACACAAATTACAGTTTTAAACAATAAGTCATGACTTACATCATGACATGAATAGAGATGCTTGAAAGGTTAGAAGGCAAAGTCCCCTCAAGGTCAACAGGATTTACTTGTTTAATTCATGTTACATGAATTCCTTTATTAAGGTTTCAAAAAAACAATACTTATGAAAAAAGTCACTATGTGATGATGGAAGCCATTTTAAGATTTGTAAGGCAACGATTTTACTAAAAACACAAGTATACAGTAAACAGCAAGTGGAATTTAGAAGGGGCTGGGGGCGAAGCCAACACAATTGCTTGTTGCTAAAACTGGACAAAGTAAATATTCCCTTGTTTTTTAACCTCTAGGAATTTTTTTTTCAGAAGACTAGTCAACTTTTTCAGTTAAAAAACACAACTACGCTTGTGTTTGAGCAGAGAGTATCTGTGCCAAGTTTAGCCTACTGTGAATTAAAATGGCTAGGTTCGTAAGGTCTAAAACTTACAGGTTTAAAACTGTGCTCAATAATGAAAAGAAGACCACGTACACTTGAATGTGCTCCACAATATATTACAGTATGATTCTGAATCTATTTCAAGAATGCTGGTCTGACTAAAACTTTTTCCCAACTTATTCCTCATTCGAGATATTAAAATGAGTTTTTCTGTTGAAGTGAAGAGAAAATTCTGCCAAAATCCCCTTTGACTATTTTAGTCATAAGTTTTATTGTTGTTGCTGGTGTTTACGGAGGGGGTGAAGAAAATAATACTATATATATTATATTAAGGTATATAAGATAGACTGCAATTCGAATAGATTTTAACAGCAAATTTTGATGCTCACAACAATTTTTTTTTTTAAAGTAACTCAAAAGTGACCAAGCTTGTTTTGCTGCTAATCTTTAAAGATCAAACTCCAGGAGTCCATAGTTCAGAGAAACTCACGCTTTACAAAAGCTGAATGTGGTTGCTTAATACAGAGAAGAGTAAAAAGCACTGAAATCATCATGTTAGAGATGGGGAATAAATTATTTTATAGTTACTATCTCAAGTCATCTGAGCAGACCTGAAAGGTAAACATTCTCTTGATTTAACAAAGAAACAGAAAAAAATGGAGTTTAAATAATCTGCCTCCAGTCTCACTGCTAGTGGCAAAGCAAAGATTTGAAGCTATGATTTCATACTCCAAATTCCATTTTCCACCTTTATCCGATCCAATATTTGGTTACAGAATTTGTCAAAGAGCTGGCAGGACCGGTCTTCCCCAACTGCTTGCAGGGCATGTTCAAAGACTGGACTTTTTTTATTAGCTGACTTGAAGAAATTAAGACTCAAATCCAAACTGAACGAAGTCAAGAGTAACCGGAAGCATTCACTACTACGGCGATGCATACCTCGGGGTGCGGGGCTGTAAAATCCGCCCGTGCCTGCATCTGCCCCAGATCCCCTTCAGCTCTGCACTGCTTCTGGCGCAGCAGGCTCTCCTGAACCCTCCTGGGGCAAGCGTGAGGCAGTGAACGCTACTCTGTCCTCAGCACTGGCCTGAGAGGTTAAGCTTCCTGTTCAGTAACAACGGCCATTTCCCTTCTCCAACACCACAGTGAATAATCTCTTCAGTTAGAATCCTTTTCACACGCTGCCGGGCAATGTAAACATCCATGACACCGAGCTTTTGGCCCTTCCTGGCGGAGATCACCCTGGCCGTCCCTGTATCTGTGTCTTAGTGCTCACCTCGGATCCAGATCCATTATCTCTGCCTATTAACATCCTTCTCATCTTTCAAGGTTCTGCTCCTACTTCATCTTCCTTGACCTCACTTCAGAGAACTAGATCTCTGTAGTCTGCGTTTCCACAGAACTTTCTTTATACGGCTTGTCGGATCCTGTCTTGTATTTTAGTTCCATTGGTCCACACATCTTATCTTATTCTGAGCTCAATACTCTCCTTCTTGCTCTTAAAGGCAAGGGGTTCTGACTTGATCTTTCTATTAATCCCAACAACTCGCAGCACAGGACCTTTCCCGAACCCGTTATCATAAATGCCAATAAATGGAATATATCTGGATCCTCTGGCAGAAGCTAATATTCTACCTGGTAGATACGATAAGAAAACAGTTAAAATGAGAAATGTGGATTATCTGCTGACACCCTTAATACATTGATTCTGCTCTTCCTACATAGACCATGGTCATTTTCTCAGCTACTCTGAACATGTTCCACTGCCTCCTGTTTCCATGAGCTCCGCTCACCCTGCTCCCCCCGCCCCATACCTGCCTACCCCTTTCTTCAACTTCCACAGAAGTTTTTTCTGGAATGAATCAACACATTCACACGCATACCACACAATGTTCTCTAGAAAACAGGGCTGAGCCAGTTGCTTGCAACCAGCGTAGAGCCAGCTGCTACTAATAAGTGTGTTTGTTAATTAAAACACCACACGAAAACACCTGAACAGATTTTAGACGACAGCTGAAAGGCTGCTTGTTGTTTCATCGTGGTAAGATACACAAAGCATAAAATTTACTCTCAAACCCCTTTACGTGTACAGTTCAGTAGTATTAAGGGCATTTACATTATTGTACAACCGGCCTCCAGAACCCTTTTTGCCTTGCAAAACTGAAATTCTATACCCATTAAACAATAACTCCTCATTACCCTCCTGCCTCTGGCAATCACCATTCTACTTTCTGTCTCTATGAATTTAACCACTCTAGGTACCTCACATGAATGGATTCCATTAGTATTTGTCTTTCTATGACTGACTTATCTCACTGAGCATACTGTCTTCAAAGTTCATCCATGTTGTCAGAATTTCCTTCCTTTTTAAGGCTGAGTAATATTCCCTTATGTGCGTACACCACATTGTGTTTATTTATTCCTCTGTCAATAGACACAGAGTTGCTTCCACCTTTTGGCTATCATGAATAATGCTGCTGCGAAGCTAGGTATACAGCTTAGAGTTTAAGGTAACTCCAGTTACTCTGGAGGGGCTGCACGGAGAGAGGACAAAGGTACCTCAAGGGCAAAGAAAGTCATCTTACAAAGCAGATAAAACTAAAAGACGGCCAGCGCCCCTTACAATACTGATGGAGATGGGTTTAGATAAAGATGCCAAGGACCAAGAGCTGCTGGCAAGACAAATCAGTGCTTCGTGTTCACATAAACTCAATACTTTTTTTTTTAACATTTATTTTTGAGACAGAAAGAGACAGAGCATGAGCAGGGGAGGGTCAGAGAGAGAGGGAGACACAGAATCCGAAACAGGCTCCAGGCTCTGGGCTGTCAGCCCAGAGCCCGATGCGGGGCTCGAACTCACAGACCGCGAGATCATGACCTGAGCCGAAGTCGGATGCCCAACCGACTGAGCCACCCAGGCGCCCCAACTCAATACTTTTTAATACATGCTATAGACCCGATAGCGACTACTTGAAGAGTAATGTCTATGTACATGCATATACACACTGGCCTCCCCTCCACCGAGAAGAATCACTAATCACACTCAAACAAATGAACCCCTGCTATTGCCTGTCCTAGAGCATATTAGAAAAGTTGTCCTTGAGAAAAGCAGCCCCTTTAACATCAGCACTTGCATTCTATGTGGGGCTCATACTTTCCATCAGGAAATAATACTGTCTCTCTCCTCTTCTTCCATATTCCTAGCTCCTCCCATAAACGCCAAGATGGTTCACATTCTTCACCCCCGATTTCCAGGATAAGAGGGTAGAGTTCGGTCCTGATACAGGAAAGTTTCTACTGCGAATGAGGATTTGCGAATGACTGCACACAAAGCCGGATCTGGGTCACTCACAGTCAGAAGCTGTCACACTGCCTGCCTCCCAAACATCTAGAAGAGCAAGATGACAAGAATTCCTGCCAATAAATCCCTCCCAAGATCCCTGTCTGGTCAGCAGAAGCATGGGAGCAAGGGGTCTGACAAAGGAAAGAATTTGGACTCCACTTTCCAAGAGAGATCTTTCTGGATAAGGCAATGGAAGATACTGATTAAGAGCACAAACTCAGGGGATGGTGGGGAGGGGGACGCACAAACTCTGGAGGTAGTGCTGAGATTCGAACAGTGGCTCTCCACAGACTAGTTGCGGGACCTTAGGCTGCTTACCTAACCTTTGTGTGCCATCTGCAAAACAGAAGTCATAACTATACCCTCCTCGTGGTGTTGCTATCAGGTTTTAAGTAAATGAGTTAATAGCAATGAAGCACTTAGAACAATGCTCGTCCCAAGGTAAGCACTATAGACACAAGTGCCTGTAAAATAAACAGGTAGTTCAAGTTCTGTGAAAACGACTGATCGTGCAAAGGCACAAAATGAAGTCCTGGTACCTCAACCACTTTTTAAGTGTGTCCATTCCTCAGCACACACATGCATAACCTCAAATTAAATTATTCATAGCTAAAGTCAGTAAGACTGTACTGCAGTGATGCCCCAAAAAATGTGCTTAACTGATTTGTTAATTACGAATGCATATTCTTTTAACAAAGAAAACAGATTACTCATGGATGTCTCTATTTAGTACTTAAAATATTA
Organism: Panthera tigris; assembly: GCF_018350195.1. Taxonomy (NCBI): domain Eukaryota; kingdom Metazoa; phylum Chordata; class Mammalia; order Carnivora; family Felidae; genus Panthera; species Panthera tigris. Next base: position 20,676,177 of record NC_056676.1, read on the forward strand.
CTTGCTAGCTTCATACTTGTTTACATTTTTCTAATTAGTCAATTCCAGCTTCTGGCAAAACAGAGTACAGGATAAAAGCTACATGACTTTTCCCTACAATGGCAACTATATACAGAAAGGACAAAAGAGAGACCTTAGGCCAAATTTCCTAATACTCAAATGCTTTCCATTTAATAATACGTGTTCAATACTATGTTGTCTCCTCAGTATATTTTGTACAAATGTGATATTTAATTTATACAGAAAATTTTAATTCAGTACAAAATATGTTCTTACCTTAACTAGTATAGATCTCAGTAATATACACCTGGCGTGATATAATATCAATGAAACACTATCACATACAGAAGTAGTTAATTAAACATCCTTTTCTAAGTAATTTGTTTTGATACACTAATGACATTTTTTATTTTTTTATGTTTATTTTTAAGAGAGAGAGTGTGTGTGTGTGTATGTGTGTGTGTGGGGGGGGGGAGGGGCAGAAGCAGAGGGAGATAGAATCCAAAGCAGGCTCCAGGCTCTGAACTGTCAGCACAGAGCCTGATATGGGGCTTAAACCCACAAACCCCAATGATCTGAGCCAAAGTCGGATGCTTAGCCAATTGCGCCACCCAGGCGCCCTGCTAAACTAATGACATTTAAATTAAGTACCTTGTAGTTTTAAGATTCAAGTATCTGAATTAAAAAAAAAAAAAAAATTGACCACATTAATGCAGTCAACTTTGGGATCTTTGGGATCTAATGTAATAGAAAGCAAAACAAAACAAAAAAACCTCAAATAGTCCCTTAGGGCCCACAGAAAAACCAAACCTTTTTATTAGAGTATATTTTATTATTGTTATTATTTACTATTATTATCTTTTGTAAGTTCTGAAGATCTAATTTTCAGAAAATTCAAAACAGTTCTATAAATTACCCCCCTTAAAGTGTAAAACTTACAAATACTGCTTTATGTTCTTCCTAATGTTTATACCATTTCAAGTAAAATTTCACGCTAAGACATTCTTAGTTTGATACTGCATTATCGTTACTGTGAAGGAAACCTAAATAAGTTAGCTTTTTCCCTCTGATTCTACATCTACGAATACATTTTTTATTTGATCATCTTCATACTACTCAAACACGATTGCCAGATTCTATACGCTCAACTACTGCCAATCTTATAATTCTGGATCGTGTTACATACTGCAGGTGTGCCAAAACACACTTCATGTAATATTAATACATAATATTCCATTCTAGTTGTTTTTAAAGAAAAAGATTTCTCTCCAGCCTACAACTTACCTACTTTCCTCCCTTTGCAGTCACTTACACATACACACACCCTAGTTAAAAATCTCTTCTGGAATATTGTTTAGCTAAGCAGGAAAATTTATGTAAGGTAGGTTCCAAATATGCTTTTTAACACATACAACACAAGTAAGTAATGCCACTGGATAAAGCAAATGAAGGTACTATTTCAGAAGTAACAGCCTATAAGCCATTAACCATTAACTTATATTCTATTTCACTACCGGCACTAAGCAGAAAAGATAAATATTTAATATCCTCCCATGGTCAATAAATTTGAATTATTTCAACAGTCACTGCAAATACATTAGCGAATGCCTCTAGTTATAACCCCATAGGTTAGTAAACAATTTTCAAGGGACAAAATCACTAGCAGAACTGAAGTTTATTCAATGCCTCCGATTAAATATTCCTTTAAAATTTGTTTTTATAAATAAAGTCAGTGCAAAATTTCTACTTTTGCCCCTTTTGGTCCCTACGTTTCATTCTGCCATATGTAACAGCCTTCCTAGGATGTCAAAAATATCTAAAAGAATGGATGAATATTTTCATACCATGACTATCTCAAAGACGATCCCTAAACCCAAGTAATCAGTAATGATTTACACTGGCACATTAATATAGGCAACCAACGCAAAATTAGGAGGACCAAAGATCCCTATCTTCTCTTTCATTAAGAACGTGAATCTTATTTGAAGCTTTCATCATAATTCAGGGTTAAGAAGGGGTGCCTGGCTGACTCAATCACTATAGCATTTGACTCTTGATCTCAGATCTCAAGGTTCTGAGTTTGAGCCCCAGCCTGTGAGTAAAGTTCACTAAATCAATAAATCAATAAATCAATCAGGGTTAAGGAAAGTGGAAGATATTCAACTTGAGTTCTACCACACAAAATAATATTCCTAGAAAAAATGTTTTTTCAAAACCCATTTTTGGCTGGAACCTGGGACACTCTCGGATGAACAGTATCACAAACGGTTATTACATTGCCTCACACCAGCAACAAAAGGCCTATTAATCTATATATTCTATTTGTATGGCACTAGAGCATGTTTATAGTTCTGTAAAATCTTACCGGCCCTTGTAAAAACATTCCGATAAGAAAACTCAGAGTCCCCACCAGGGATTTCAGGAACCCACCTCCTGTCCACTTTGCAGCAGTGGGACAGAGGACAGACATGCCTCCCCTCTGCTGGGGAATAAGAGAATACTGTGCCTCCCCCTGAGTGGTGGGGGCAATCTTGGGGAAGCAGGAAATGTTATGGGAAAGATAATGGGTGGGGAAAGGTGGGGAAGGTTTAAGAGGGTCTGAAGACCAAGACAGGAAATTTGAGGGCAGGTGCTAAGCTGGAGACAAGACTGCCATGGGTAAAGAACAGTGAGTGCCAGCAGAACTAACCAGTGGACAATTTCCAGCCCCGGGCCAGCCTGCTGCCTCTCTTTCAACTCACCTCACCTGCTACCTTTGCCCAGAATTTCACTCTTTCTGTGGCCAGCTACAAAACAGAACACAGACTCTCTTATGTCTCCATTAACAACAAACCGTTCAGATCTCCGAGGATTTTTCTGCTGCTAACAACAACAACAGAGTGTTAAATGGGCCCTCTCATGCATTGATTAACTGTAACTCTTTTTTGGAGAAAATGAGACTCCATTCCAGGAACTGGGACAAACCGTGGAGTGGAGGAAAGATGACGGCTTTTCTCTGGACCAGAGAAGAAATAAAAGTGGGGCTGAGGGCAGCGCAGGTTCCAACAGTGGTGGGAAGAAGATTTTCAAAATTGTAGTAAGTCTTGGGGCACCTGGGTGGCTCAGTCGGTTAAGCCTGGGATTCGGATCAGGTCGCCATCTCGTGGTTTGTGGGTTCGAGTCCCATGTCAGGCTCTGTGCTGACAGCTCGGAGCCTGGAGCCTGCTTCGGATTCTGTGTCTCCCTCTCTCTCTGCCCCTTCCCCGCTGATGCTCTCTCTCTCTCTCTCAAAAATGAATAAACACTAAAAAAATTTTTTTAGTTGTAGTAAGTCTCACAAAACAAGTCAATGCTGTATATCAGATCTGCCTTTTCTTTTTTTTTTTTTTTTTTTTTTTTTTGAGAGCGTGAGCAGGGGAGGGGCACAGAGGATCCAAAGCAGGGTCTGTGCTGACAGCAGCAAGCCGGACAGGGGGTTCAAACCCATGAACCATGAGATCATGACCTGAGCCGAAGCCTGACGCTCAACCAACTGAGCCACCCAGGTGCCCCTCAAGACCTGCTTTTTGACAAAACTTCAACCGTTCAAAAGACACAATATAGTTCTAAATAGTATAAAAAATAAACACTTAACTGTCTCAAGAAGACAGTTCATTTATTTAATGTAAAACGTGTCTCAAGTGGAGTTCCTGTTAACATAGTCTTTTCAACTGCTGATGCCAAAGCTTCAGTTTTGTAGTAAATTACAGTGGCCAAGATAATCTACGAGTAATTTACCGGCCAAGTTCTTTAATCACACCTGGAAACATTTAAGGCTGTCATGCCATGTATGCTAATGGTTAGGAAGCAGGGCCTGTAGATTAACCACATCTGAAAAGTTAAATTATCATTTCATACAACTCCAAAGGATCACAAATAATGCAATATGGTTACTCCCCAGGGGTAAAAAGGCAATGTGTGACATATGGGAATAGAGGGATAAATGATCACTCCAAAGACCTTCACAGACAGTTTTTTCAAAGAATTTGTAAACGTGCCATGCATGGTTTATAAATTTTTTCTCTGCTCAGAAGTTGTCTTCATATTTAGAAATGTAATCTTTCGGCCAGATAAAATTTCAAAGCATTTTTAAAGAAGTATACTTAGTGTAATTTTTTCCCCAGAGGATTAATAGCACATGCACACAACCACTGCCCCAACACATACTGTCTTCTCTCTTTCCAGAAAGAGAGGGAAACACTACAAAACCCAGCAAGCACAAAAACAATTAGCAGCAGTTCGATAGCAACTAAACCTTGACTTCTAGAAATACATATAATGCTTGGAGCCATTCCAAATAACTTGTAAAATCCTATTAAAGTGAAGAATCACTCATAATTTAGATCTGTTTTAGCTGTAAACTCCTAAATGTAACACAAGCATTTAATCCCTCTCACAAATAATCTATGATTTAAATGCCAACTTATTTTGCCTAGTATTTTCTGCTACTGCTCTCCAAATCACAGACTTTTTTTTATTGTTATTCCTATTCACCAGGATTTGCAGGAGCCCTATTCCAAGACTCTCAAAATGTTTTAAGTAACTGAGGCAAAAGATCTGCCTAAGTGTCAAAAGAGCCAGCAACTAGTGACTTCAAGGTCACGGGCCAGAGAGCGGAAGTGAAGCTGAGGCAACGAGGCCGTTAGAACGAGGGCTCCACGTCCACCATCTTCTCCCCACACCACACCGCGGCTCCGGCCTTCCCCCATACTCCTGTCCAATACAAGGAACTGCAGTGCTTGCTATTTTCTTGTGAAATGACATTTTTTTTAGGTTTTTTTTAATGTTTATTTTATTTTTGAGAGAGATAGAGCACAAGCGGGGGAAGGGCAGAGTGAGAGGGAGACACAGAATCTAAAGAAGGCTCTAGACTCCCAGCTGTCAGCACAGAGCCCGATGCGGGGCTCAAACCCACGAACTGGGAGATCACAACCTGAGTCGAAGTCAGACGCTTAACCAACTGAGCCACCCAGGCGTCCCTCATGAAATGACATTTCTAAGGGAGTTACTCTCACCATGAAGAGTTAGAATCTGTGGTATTTGATGTATATGTATATGTATATGTATATGTATATGTATATGTATATGTATATGTATATGTATATGTATACACACACACACACACCATTCTAGTCAAGAAATAATCAACTTATCTGTGTTCATAAACAGAACTTATATGGTTTCTTGTGACACTGTGAAATGTACAGAGATCTATGGATGAAATCCTAACAGTAAGTGTTCAATAATAAAACGTTTAATCAGGAATAGAACATTTTCACATGTATCTCCTTCAAAACTGCAAAGACTCTGCTTCTCTGGCCCTCACTCTGGCACCCCACTGCACCTGCCATTCTGACCTGTACAATGACTTTTTAATAACTGTTTACAGCCACTGGGTGTAAACATCAAAGCGCTTGCTAAACATTAATTACTTCTTCTCCTAACATCCCTATTTACAGAGATAAGCAAACTAACTCCTGGTAACATCCCTATTTACAGAGATCAGTAAACTAAGACTCAGATTAAAGCCTGTGCCTGTACTGAGCACAATATTTTTATACTGCTAAAGCTTAAAATTCCAATTATTGGTGAAATGACTATCAATCTGAAAGTGAGCTATCTGCCTTTTTCCTTTAACAAGCTAAACACTGTCATAACAAATTATTTTATTTTACAAAATAAGGAACTTTATCCTATGTCTATATCCAAATGGCCCACTGGACTAGAAGTTCCAAGTGGGCAGCCAGCCTCTGGAACTGCATTATTCAACACTGCACCACTGGTTTCTGGCCTATTATCTAGATCATGGTAAGAACTCCGAAAACGGGCGTCTGGCTGGCTCAGTTGGAGGAGAATGTGACTCTTGATCTCAGGATTGTGAGCTCGAGCCCCATGCTGGGTATAGAGATTACCTAAATACGTAAACTTTTTAAGAAACTCCGGAAAACACTGGTGGGAGGCAGGCAGGCAGGCAGGCAGGCAGGCAGGGAGGGAGGGAGGGAGACGTGGAAGCTATAGAACAAAGACTGGGTTGGCTCGTCCATCTCTATACTCAAGCTGCTAGGCTCCACAGAAACCTTAATTTCATAAATGGTAACAAATTAATGCTTAATGCAATTCCTACGTATATGTGTTCACTGCATTCCCAAACATTCCCAAATTTTTTCTCATGATGGAATTTCAGAAGTTTAATTTGTCGACAAGCTTCATGAGAGGTTGGTCAGGATTTTTCAAGTACAAAAGCCTAATTTTAATATTTGCCAACACCATCCATGTAAAATATACTGGCAGATTCATATTAAATTGGCCTAAAATGGTTTTCTTTCATGTCAATAAAATGTAATCTCTTATTTTTAATCATCTTCATTCTATAGATTAAAGGGCAAAAATAGTGAGATTTACCTCTTATATTTACAGTCCATACTGAATTCACATACATTAACTTTTACATTAAACTTTAAAATATCACGACTTACTGAAATTCTTAATTTAAAAGAAATACCCACCCCCCCCAACACACGCCCAAAAAAGAGAGACAACACAAGATACAACCTCCTAGGCCTGCTGTAGCAGAAATCAACATCTCTGTTGTGATGCCTCTAGACTCACTTCAAGCAGAAGTTTTATAAAAAGCTGAAACACCAGTTCCCCGGGAGCAGGACTGGTGCACCCACAGCTACATCTCTAGAAAGGCTAAGTTTATGGCGTTTCTACAGTACTCATTCACATTACAGTAAATGTCTTAGGAAGAGAGGGTAAGAAGTTTCTCTGAATTTTTTTCCATCAATATTTCCTGACAACAAATGGCTGAGGCAACAAAAAAGGAGAAGCTGAATAAGAAACACTTCCTACCCACTGGGAGTTTATAATCTAGCATGAGATATTAAGGAAAGATACAAATGGCTCTAACATAAGGTGAGATCAGTGCCCTAGAAAGAACAAAGAAATGTTCTGCAGGTTCCTAAAGGTAGTAAAGAATACAAGAGATTACCCTTAACATGCATCCTTTCAACAGGCAGGGGTGAGGGAAAGGGTACTCCTTGAAGAGGAAACAGGTGGACAAAAACTCAAGAAAGCAAAAGAGAGATGAAACACTCACGATGCAATACAAGCATGAGTAAGGCAGGAAGAGAGAGACAAACCAAGATACAAGTGGGCATTATTACTGAAGACCTAGAAAGGCGGTCGTACCTATTTGAGAAGGTTGTGGGAGAACTAAGTAATCCGCGTGAGCTAGCAGGTGGTCTGATTGTAGTGCTTTAGCAAGTTTAATCTTATTTCAGTATGAAGATCAAGTGACTCAGCCAAAAAGGCAAGGAGGTGCTACAACAGTCCAGGAACGAAGTACTGAGGGTCTGAATACACGCGGTGATGGGGGGATTGGGGGATGTATACGATGTCACGTATACATATGGAGACATTGTGAAGTTAGGCTGCATATAACTTGGCAGGCGAGGACGTGTAGAAAGTCAAGACAGGAGAGTCAACAGCTGATGTTCTGTGCCTGGGACAGTGGCAGCACCAATTAACAGAAAACAGGAAATCTGGAGGGAGAACTGGTTTGGGTGGAGGAAAGTAAGGAGTTTCACTTTGGCTGGGCTACCCTGAAGGTGTAGCACACAGAATTGTCAAGCAAGCAGCTAGAGCTTAGAAGAAAGGTTAGGTTGGGGTTATACATTTGGGAGCTATCCAAATAAAGGTGATGGCAGAAGCTTGGACAGGATAAGATCACTGATAAAAAAGAATATACTGGCACAGAAGAGAGGAAAAATGTGTGAAAATGCCTACCTGTGGGGATGGGGCAAAATGGGAAGAAAAATGAGCAATGGATGGGCGGTATTGGGCAGAGACAAAACTAAAGTCATGCTCAGTTCAGTTCAGCAAAAGTTAATTGGGGGCCTGTTATATGTGAGCATCACTACCTTATGGTAAAATGATGAATAAATAGTAAAGTTCCTTCTTTAAAAATGTGATGTCAAGGAAATAAGCAAAAAAAACCCCCAAAAAACAAACAAAAAAAAAACCCAAAAGACTGTTGCAAAAAGAACTTAGGAGGACATAATTATAGCTACAGACACAGTAGAGAATCAATACTCAGAAGAATACTGGGGACAATTTTACGTCAATATTTGAAAAAATACAGAATGGAAAGTATTCTAGAAAGATACACATTATCAAAAATTTGTCTCAAGAAGCTAGTGAGAACCAGGAAAAATAGTTACCCGAGAGCCCCTAACAGACAACATAAGCAAACTGTATGAGCACACTGCTAGATACAAACTGGAGGGGGCTGGGGGAACTATTAGGAAACTAAGTATAGGAGGGGACTTCCTTGACCTGCTCAAGGGCTTCGAGAGGCCCTCTGCACACTCTGGGTGGTCTCCAGCCATGAAAACTCTGCTCCCCAAGCTTTCACATGAAAAGTGACTGCATGTACAGTCAGGTCGGCATTCCATCAAATCCTGAATTGTCTGAATTCAGGAACTAATACAGACCTTCGTGTCATTTTCCAAAAGGAAAAAAAAACCCCATAATTCTAGATATCTCCAATTTTTAAAAATATTCTATGATGTATGTTTCATCTGTGAATCTAATTTTCATGCATTTTTTCCCATTATAGCTTATCTTGTAGTACTAATTTCCACAAGTTTACTCCCAAATATAGAAGAGAGCTCTTTAATTTATCCTAAAACTGATTCTTCTAAGACTCCTAGAGGCACTTTTACCCCACCCTCAATTCCAGCGTGATGGACTCTGAAGAATTTATCCAAGATCATATTTCAATAACCTCAGTTACATCCTCCTCTTCAGTATTAATAGCTCCAAGAAACGAGTAAAACGAGTATTTGCAGTTTACTGCCTTGTGTCCAGATAGTTCATTATTTTTATTTAACAGAAGAACATACAGCGTTTCTTCTGTGTGTGTTGAGAACACAGTTTTGTTCTATGGCAAAATAACATGCTGTTCTCACACTCTTCCAAAGAATGCCCAGCCTAATACTGACCTCTGCTCAATATCTACAGAGAACCATCGACAACAGCTATTGATTTTTTTACCCTGGTTATAACTACATTCAGGATTCCTCAGTTAATATATGTAATTCATATGATTTTTCCTAAGCAAACCACTGAGAAGTATCCCACACTCGTTCACTCAGTTTTTTGCTCTCTCGTTACCTACCGTTAGGTTTTTTCCTGGGGCCTTCACGGCCCTTCCTGGGATATTCACTGCCCAAAAAAGTTAAAATTTGACTACATATACCCTCCTTCGTGTCATTTACAAAAATATGGAATGAGATTCGTCCTGGCACAAACTCCTCGGGGACCCATGCACACACACAAAAACACACCTGTGCCTCTAGAGAAATGACCTTCACAACCAATGCTTACTTCCTGTTTCTAAGCCAACGTGACTCCATGATAACATTTCTCCTCCATCCTATAGTAACACAAAAGTTTTTATTCCTTTTGTATTAGAACTTATAAAGTTTACATAAATTACCTTCACAGTTTCTCTCTCACCAGCATACTCCAATAATCCCCTACAATAACTCCAGTTTGCCAAGTAAGCAGGCTTTTCTTTTGTGAAACCAGACTCAATAATTTTTTGTTTCAAACACCTGAACATTAAAATACAGCAAGACTAGGGGCACCTATCTGTTCAGTCAGTAGAACATGCAACTCTTGATCACAGAGTTATAAATTTGAGCTCTACTTTGGGTGTGCAGATTACTTAAAATCTTTAGGGGCACCTGGGTGGCTCCGTTGGTTAAACATCTGACTCTTGATTTCGGCTCAGATCATAAACTCATGGTGGTGAGATCGAGCCCCGAGTCGGGCTCCTTACTGAGCCCGGAGCCTGCTTAGGATTCTCTCTCGCTCTCTGCCCCTCTCCCCCATACATGCTCCCTCTCTCGTTCTCTCTCTCAAAAAAGAAAAAAAAATAAATATACCCCTATTTTTTCATCCCTAAGTATACAATTTACACATGAATATCAACAGTTCCAAGGATTACTAATGAATCTTTCTTTACCTGGGCTTCTGACTTGAGGAGGGTTCATTTGGATTCATTTTTAATCTTAACAAGTAACTCTTTGATTTGATTTTGGCCCACTTGACTTCTAATTTACATCTTGCATGTTACACTTTCTTAATTGGGCAATGTTTGATTTTTTTTTTCAAGAAAGCTATCTTCTATAATTATAGTTTCTTTTAATTTTTCAAAAGGTCATGAAGAATTTCTCCCCATGCATTTGATCCAATTAATCTTACACTTCATACTTTTTCCAGGATACTCAAAACAGTGTTTTAAAATAAACATTAATATTCAATTATGTTTTTATATCTTTTAAATTAACTTAATAAAATGTTTATTAAGCATCTACTATAGTCCAGGCAAAATACTTAGTGTTTATAAGTGGTATCTCTCTTAATCATGAGGTAAGTACTATTACTCTCCTTTTCATTTTTTTTAAATGTTTATTTTGACAGAGAGTGAGAGCGAGGGGGGGTGGAGAGGGAGGGGCAGAGAGAGAGGGAAACAGAATCCCGACCATGCTCCACACCATAAATGCAGAGCCCAATGAAGAGCTTGAACTCACAAACCATGAGATCAGGACTTGAGCCAAAACCAAGAGTTGGACACTTAACTGAGCCACCCAGGTGCCCCTCTTCTTTTTAAATAAGGAAGTTGAAACTCAGAGTGCTGAAAAAGGTTGCCCAATGTCCCAAAGTTTATTATGTGACAGGAGTCAAAATTGTAACCCAGATTTCTGACTCTGAACATTAGTCCCGTCCCATCATGCACACTGACAAAAAAAACTAAATGAGACAATCCTTGTACCCAAGAAGGTCACTGGCACGCAACAAAAGAATCCAACACAACTTGTGAGTTCTTATCAATTTTCTTAATGCCATTTTGTATTAGAAAACTTTCTGGGGGCGCCTGTGTTGCTCAGTCGGTTAAGCATCCAACTTCGGCTCAGGTCATGATCTCACGGTTTATGGGTTTGTGCCCCACATTGGGCTCTGTGCGGACAGCTCGGGAGTCTGGAGCCTGCCTCTGATTCTGTATCTCCCTCTCTCTCTGCCCCTCCCTAGCTCATGCTCTGTCTCTGTCTCTCAAAAATAAATAAATGTAAAAAAAAAAATTTATTTTAAAGGAAAAAAAAAACTTTCTGACTACCCCTGAAATCATTGTTGCACTATATGCTAACTTGGATGTAAACTTAGAAAGACAGAAAGAGAGAGAGAGAGAGAGAGAGAGAGAGAGAGGGGAAGGAAGGAAGGAAGGAAGGAAGGAAGGAAGGAAGGAAGGAAGGAAGGAAACTTTCTGAAATTATTTTGGAGTTTCTTCCACTCAGATTTACTAAATTAAATTTTGTGCAGTTAAACATTTACTAACCTCCTATTACCCTGAATGTACTATGAACTGTGGTAAGTGCTCATAGGGGAAGATAGAGGGCAGTTAAGAAATACATTTTACATCATGAGCCAACACACACAATAAGTGAAACCAAAGTTGCATGAAAAAGTATTTTCTGTTATTACATGTGATATACTATCATGTATATTTTTCTTAATGCTAGTCATGACCCACTAAATTAATTTTACAACCCACTTACAGGTCATATGCCACAACTTTCAACACACGGTCCTGTATGATACGCTGACCAGAAGAAATCTCCACTTTTGCTTCTGACTCAATCTGCTTATCCTTTTTAAATGAAGCTTTTATGGAAATAACACCCATTAGGGCTAATTTTGCTCCTATGCTTAGCAGTATCATAACAGATCATTCAAACCACCCTACATTTTAATACATCTCATATTTAATGGTACACTACTTTTGAGAGAGCCTCAAATTTTTCCTAATTTGAAAATGTTAGATTAGACCCAAACTATTAACACAAACTAGCATTTTACTTTGAAAATATTTTTTTAAAAATTCACTGCAGCAATCTTGCTTAAAGTCATTTCGCAGTGAGTCTATTACCATTAAAGAAAACATATTTAAGAAAACCAACCAACTTGGGCGTTTAAAAGAACCGAAATCATCCTTAAACACTGAATTTAGATAAGCCAACTTTTTCTTTTAAAAAATTTTTTTCAGTCTGGTAAATGTTTTTTTTAGCAAATAGATGGAAGAGAGGTTAGAAATGAAAATGATCATACACACATTTCAAAAATGAAAAACGCTAAAGGATTAAAGAAAATTCAGTAATCTGACCAAAGTCATAAATGTCCCAAGTGGTAGAACTTGGACTAGAACCTAGCAGCTTGTCTGTGGTGACTTGTATGTAGTACGACTACGATGCACTTCGTCCACACCTAACCAAATCACTACCACCAAACCAGTCTTGATCTCTCCCTTATTTAAAATTCTAGGGTTTAAAGAAAACTTCTCAGGTAATCATGTTCTGACCTACACAAGCGAAGCACACTTGATTATGTAACGGTATGCACTGTCCTCTGATTCCCGTGCTTACCTTTTAACTCCTCAGTAAGGTCTTTACATGTCTTATAAATAAACTGACCCTTATAAACTGTTAAGCATGGGAAATATAATTTAGCCATAGAACTACTTGAAAGTCAGTTTCATATTTAATCTCCTTAATTGCACACAATGCCTGCCAAGACCTTAGTCCTGGATTCCATCATGTTGCTGTAACCATCAAAAGAAAACCCATTTCTTCTCTACAAAAAGGAACTGCTCCCTTTATTTGCACAATCTACCGTCTCCCAAGGGTATGACAAAGGTTTCAGCTGTAATTTTAAACCCATTGCAAAGCATCATAAATAATATGAAAACATAAATCGTTTTCATCTTACATTGTCAGGGCATTGTTGTTTATAAAAAATGATTTAAAAAGTTATTTTTAAAAGTCATCACTATATGCCCATGTTATATTTTCAAATACTAAATGATAAATCTGATTGAATTTTACAACTCTTTATTTTCATATATTGTTGATTTGGTTTCAGTTTAAGTAATCTAAAAGACTAGAAAGAACAAAATTCATATTCACCTACAAAACCCTTAGAAGCCTTCTCACACAGATGTTCCCAAAGGTAGTTCTAGCTGGAAATCCAGAGATGACCCATGCATTCCTTTCCTTTGAAGGCAGTAACAATCATATTCTCCAAAATCAGCACAGAGTAACTGCACTCTACTACATATCAATCTGAAATATATTAAAAAGTATGACGTAGTCCTAATCTAACAATTCAGAGACCAAGGACACTGTCTTTGATGAAAAAGTAACAATATGTCTCTAAACTTCAATTACAAAATCTCTTGACAATGGTATTTACCAGAAAAATACGGAAATCTTTTAGGTAATATTAAGAGTTCAACATTAATAAAAATTAAAACAAGCATCTACTTAATGCTAAGGGATTCTACGAAAAATGTCTGCCCACTAGTAGCAATCTTAAAAAATAAGAGAACTTTATTTAAGCAAGAATGGAAAAAGACATTTATTCTTCATGTAGCACAGATTTTGGGGGAAAAAAAGTTGTTGGCTTATTATTCTCAGAGATTTGAACAGTCCCAATATAATGAATTTATTTATGGAAAAAATTAAGCCGATCAAAGCCTACTGTAATTAAAGGTGTTTTGGCACAGATGTTGGCCCTCGAACGTTTGCTTTGTCAGCTGTCTAATCCACATTGACATTGCAGTAATTAGCACACTGTCTATAATATTTTAAATGCAAATTCAACAAAATTAAGCTATTATATATTGGAAATGAATACTGATCAAGCTATCAAATATACTTCTATCTCTGTTACTATAAGATGTCAACCATATGTGTGGCACATGGCCAGATCAGCCATGCTCACTATGAAAAACATGCAAGAATATTCAAAACCAGAAGAAAGACTGTGCTGACCTAAGCTAATAAAATCACACAAACATCCACCTAAAGGGGAACAGATCCTGACGCTTGAACAAAGGAATCAAAGTTAAGAGTCTTCACGGCTGCCTATCTCACAAACACTCTCTGAGACAGATATTCATCTCTTCATTTATTTATCTTGACATTTACTGAGTCTCTACTTTGTGTTAGACACTATTCTAGGTCCTGGGAACAAAGGCGCGAATAAAATGAAGGAGAAAATTACCCTCATGAAACTTACATTCAATAAGGGATGCAAACAGGTTTCCTGTCACATACAAACTCCAAAATACTGCCTGAAATCATAGGCTGAGAAAGCTTCTAAGGCTATGTCCAAAATTCATCAAAAAAAAAGCCATGATTTATTAGCAATATATGTTATGGATACAATAAACAGTGAAAAAACAGAATGGGAACTTAAATCTGTCATCCCCATTCTAAGGAATTTTTTTTTCCTATTTCTGTCCTACTTACATATCACATAAAGGGTAATCTAATAACATGAAATTTTTCAAAGTGTGATGACCTGTTTTGTGAATCTGAATGAGACTGAATGGTTTTCTCCACTTTGGCAGAAGCAGAGGAATGTTATATTCAAATGAAACTATTTTACACAAGAGCGAAGGATCTTCACACTTCTCAATAATAGTCTTCACCTGCCTTTTCAGAATTTCAAAAAAGACTATGAAGGAGATTATTTTATAGCCCTTGTCTCTGTTTTTAAAAGTTTCTTTTTTTTTTTTTGTCCTCCCAATAAATGTCCCCACAGCACAAACAGAAACATTAAGAAGCTAATCATTCTTACAGCAACACAGGGACAGGATAACTGTCCTAGCAGCTGTACTCCCAGGAAACTGTGAATTACAGAAAATTTTGTTAAAGAAACTATGTTCTAATGATTTAAAATATGAAAAGGAGAAAAATAAAGGCTGGAAACTTTCATACACTATATAGTTCAATACTAAAGGAACATGTAATAAGTAAACAGCTTTGTTCCCAAAAAGCAAGCAGGTCACAATTTCCTGCAGCTTAACCCTTTAACACCAAATGCCCCCCCAAAATAAGTTTCCCTATTAGTTGACTGTTACATTGATATGGAAACTGAAGGGCACAGGAGAAATGGCTTCACCTTACATTTCTAGAATCCCTTGCCAGATTTTCACATTCATTACTTCATTTAACCATCAAATATTTGGCTAGTTGTTTTCACAAAACAGAAAACATCATTAAATCTGGATTAGAGTCATTTCTTCTTTGCCCTCTCCCTATACTGTCTCATAATCTTTTTCTGTTAGTTACTATGTGTGTTTTTTTCCCCAGTATAGTTAGTTCTTCTTGTTTCCCCTGCTCTCCCCGTGCGAAGGTAGTTTAATAGATGATGTCTGTTCAATGAATTCCCTGTGACTGAAATACACTTCTCCCACATTGTTTGGGCCATCAAATTCTACCCTTCAAAATTTATTTCAAATGTACCTTCTGCCACAGTCCGAGATCAACACACAAAAAAACAGTTGCATTTCTAATATACCAGCAATAAACAATTGAATTAAAAAACAATCCCACTTAAAATAGCATCCAAAATAAAATACCTGGGAACAAATTTAACTGGCAAGATGAAAGACTGCTACAGTGAGAACTACAAAACAATGCCTGAAGAAATTACATGTATGGAATTGGTGAACTACTATATTGTGTACCTGAAAACTACCATACTGCTGTGTGTTAACTCACTGGAATTAAAATAAAAATTATAAAAAAAAGAAATTATAGAAGACCTAAATAAATGGAAAGACATTCCATATTCACAGACTGGAGACCTAGTATTATTAAAAAGGCAGTATTTTACCCAAAGTGATCTAATGATTCAATGCAATTCTTATCAAGATTCCAATAGTTCTTTCTGCCGCTGGAGAACCAATCCTCAAATTCAAATGAAATTCTAAGGGGTTCCAAATAGCCAAAACAATATTGAAAAAGAAGAACAAAGTTAAAGGACTCACTCTTCTCAATTTCAAAAGAAAGAACAGTCTATTCAACAAATAGTGCTGGGACAATTAAGATATCCACGTGCAAAAGAATGAAGCTGAACACCTACATCACACCGTATACAAAAATTAACGCGCAATGGATCAACAACCAAATTAGAAGAACCAAAAACCATAAAACTCTTAGAGGAAAACATAGTGGTAAATCTTCATGACCTTGGATTTGGCACCAAAAGCAAAAACAACAACAACAACAAAACAGATAAACAGCATATCACCAAATTTAAAACCAGTTGTGCATCAAAGGATATTGTCAAGAAAATGAAAAGACAACCTACAGAATTAGAGAAAAATATTTGCAAATCATATTTTTGGTAAGAGACTAGAATCCAAAATACAAGTAAAATGAGCCAAGGACATGAACAGATATTTTCTTCAAAGAAGCTATACAAATGGCCAACAAGCACATGAAAAGACATTCAATATCACTGGTCATTTTTTTTAAGTTTATTTATTTATAATTTTGAAAGAGACAGAGAGAAAGAGCTAGTGAGGGGAGGGAGGGGCAGAGAGAGAGGGAGAGAGAGAATTCCAAGCAGATTCTGTGCTGTCAGTGTGGAGCCCCAAGGTGGGGCTCAATCTCACAAACTGTGACATCATGACCTGAGCTGAAATCAAGAGCTAGTGGCTTAACCTACTGAGCCAACCAGGCACCCCATCACTGGTCGTTTCAAAACCACAATGAGGTGCCATTTCACATCCACTAAGATGGCTATTTAAAAAAACAAAACAAAACAGATAATAACAAGTGGTAGTCAAATACACGTACACATATTTTCGTAGCAGCACAATTCACAGCAGACAAAAGATGGGAACAACCCAAATGTCCATCAATGGAAGAATGAATAGATAAGCAAATTATAGTATATTCACATAATAGTATTATTCAGATAAAAAGGAATAAAGGAATACAACTTAGAAAAACCTTGAAAAGGTTGTGCTATAAAAGAAACCAGATACAAAAAGGTTACATATTGCATGATTCCTTTTATACTGGAATATCAGTAAGAAGTAAATTCAGAGAGACAGAACACAGCCTGGTGTTTGCAGGGACTGTGTGAGCAGGAAATGGGGAGTCATGGATACAGGGTTTCCTTCTGGGGCAAGGGAAATCTTTTAGATCTACATATAGGTTGCTAATTGTACTAATGTGGATGTACTAAATGCTTTTCTTCTAAGCAACATTGTGCTTATCATCCTACATTTTATTTGCATTTCAAATATATATATACCCTGCCCTCTAACTTTACTTTGTGTGTGGGTATCATTTCATCTTGCCTAATTGTATAAATCCCTTCTCTCCCAGTTCCATTCTCATTATGCCTCTTTCTCTTCCTAAATTAATTTTTATTTACTGGAGTAAATCTTGTTGGAATCTTTTAGGAAGGAGAATTGGACACAACTTCAAGACATGTACACTGGAGGTATCCCTACTCTGAATTCACCAAACAAATGTAGTAATGCATTTCCTATTTGTAATATATCAGCATCCTATACTAAATAATCTACCCGATGTAATCAGGCAGATTTTGGTACATTTTATGTTTCCAAAGTCAAGTCAGTGTCAATGGGCAAATCATACAGCCTAAAGTAAAACAGTAGTAAATAACTAGGGAAATAAAAAAAATTTGAATTGACTCTCTTATGTTTAGTTTTCAGACAAGTTATTTTCTGAGAATTTAGCATGTATCTTTCCAGTACATTTTAATGAAAATTCACTATTTATACCTTCACATCACCTTTCAAATTACTGAAGTCCCAAGACAAAACAACACATAAATTAAATGCTGCCCTACAAGTCTTAACTATGAATTTAATTAGCAGTACAAACAGAACCCTTATATTTAAAGGGTAGTTAATTACAGTACATGAGCCTTTAAAAGAGGTCACTGGAAGATTTTATGTTCATGGTTATTTTATCCCACCAAGAAGGTTTCTTGCAACACACCTGTTTAAAAGTCAGGGTTAACACAAAACCATTCATTTCCACGGGATCAGAGGATTGAAATATCTCTGCTATTACTAAATGTTATTTTTTAAATACTAATGCTAATACGGATTCAGCTAAACACATCACTTCAATAGCAAAAACAACTTTTTTTAAACAAAGGTCAAACTAAAAAAATTTTAGAGACAAAATTAAAATTCTTAACCCAAAGCCACTCTTGCTAGTAACTTTGCATTGTTAAATAAAATGATCCTGATCCTAATATCTTATCAGTTTTTAACAAAAGCTTCTTCATAACAAAACTATGTCTCTACACAGCATGCATTTACAATGAAAACTTTAGTATATGGAAATAACTGAATAGAAAAATTATGTTTCTGAAATTCTAATTCATTTTAAATGTTTATACATAAATTCTAGCTCTGTAATGAGGAAAAATGAGGATCGTCTGACATATTATTATCTCTACCATTAATTTAAAAAAGAATAGAAGATGCTGTTGTCTTCAGGTTTCCCTGAAAATCTATTTTTACAGACTTAGAACCAACCTATTCCATTAATACAGAAATCCAAAATAATCCAATTATATGCAAATACATTTCTAAATGTCCACCATTTTCAAATGCAATGCCAATACAAGTTCAACCATTTATCTAAATAAATATTGTAAGTCTGTTCAAAGGCAGTTAAATAGTAAAGTAAGGGTTAACTGTAATCAGAAACCAAGCCCTCCTTAGAAAGGATCAAGAGGAAACGGCAACTTTTGGAAAATCCCAAATATTTTAAACACAGGAACATATCCAGTTTTGACAAGCTATATGACTGTGGCATAAATGCTTCCATCTTCAATAGCTCTGAAAACAAGCAGTCCTTTACAGAGAACAGAATTCATTTCCCCTATACAGCTGCACTGTTTCAAAGTCCATTAAACATAAGTGTGACAAGATGGATTTTTTTGAAGCACAGATATTTACTGTATTGTCCTGAAGGGCGTAATTTACAAATAAGTAAGTGTGCATATGCATGTGTGTGCGTATGGTTGCGTGCGTGCGTGCGTGTGTGTGTGTGTGTGTGTGTGTGTGTGTGTATTGGGGGTGGGAATAAAGGGAAGAAGGGCAAAATCAAAGAAGGAAAATACGAAAATAGGATAATCAAAACCATACCTCTACATTAATGAACACAGGCATACTTAGACGCTCTTGTTAAAAGCTTTTTGTTTGCATAGTATGAAAATCAATGCTCAGAACAATCCATCAAAGAAAAACTAACAAATGAAAAAACAAACCACACCCTGGGTGAAAATATTTACAAATCAGCATAATCTGATAAAAGATTCTGACCAGAATATATAAAGAACTCTCAAAACTCAATCATATGAAAACAACTCTTTTTTAACAGGCAAAAGATTTTTACAGGATCTTCACCAAAGAATATATACAAATGGTAAATAAATTCACAAAAGCATCCTCAACATCATTAGTCATCAGGAAAATGCTAACTCAAATCGCAACTAGATGGATCACTACACACCTACTAGATGGGTTCCAAGAGGAAAAAAACCTTACAGTAACAAGTGCTAATGAGGATACAAAGCAACCAGCATTCTCCTACATTGCTAGTGGGAATGTAATGGTACAGTCACTTAGGAAAATTATTTGGCAGTTTCTTATGAACTTTAACAAGTTAACAAGTAAACAAGTTTAAACTTACCCCACAACCCAGCAAGCCCACTCCTGGATATTTATCTATGAGAACTGAAATTTTATGTTCACACAATCTGTAGGCAAAAGTTTCTAGTAGCTTTATCATAACTACAGAAGCTGGAAACAACCCAAACGTCCTTTAACTGATGAATAAGCTGCAGTACAACCAGACCAGGGAATATTATCGGCAATAAAAAGGAACGAGCTATCGATACACACAATGGCCAGACTCGTGAGGCTGTATGATTCCATTTAAATGACATCCTAGAAAAGGCAAGACTATAGAAACAGATCAGTGCTCGTGAGGGGCTAACGATGATGGTTGGGATGGACTACAAAGGAGCACAGTAAAATGTGGGGAGGATGGGGGTGATAGAACTGTTCTATGTATATAGTTACAGGACCATATGTTTGCATACAGTTGATGGTATATATTTGTCAAAACACATAGAACTGTACATTTTTTAAATGGATCGTACTGCATGTTAAAATATAAATTTTTTAAATGTTCAATATAAGGTCAAGAAAATGCTGGCCATCACCAGGAGCATTCTGGGGGGAAAAAAAAAACCCTCTTTGCCTTATCAAACTATGTTTCTTCCACCATGTGAATACTATATGCCGTACTGCTGGATACAACAATGAAAAAAACATAAGTAGACAAGACTCAAAGAATGTCACAAAAATGACAAAGGGAAAAAATGTTGTATGGAGACTCACTCCAGATGGAGAGACAAGGACTGAAAGTACATGTCTCAATTACCAGGAAAAATATGCAGGGAGAAAACATCTTCGTTGCCCATCCCAGAACACTAGAAAAAAAGTAATCACTTAAAACCTTCCAGTTTTACATATAGCACTGAGAACAAACCTACAAAACTCAGTCCTCAAATACAGTATTGCAGAAAGGGGAAGAGAGGGAAGGAAGAAAGAGTACAAGCAAAAAACATAAAACACTTGGAGAAATGTTTAATCAACTTTAACTTGAAGATAACAGCAATTCTGACTTTTTAAGGAAAATTATAATTTTTTTAGAGAGAAAATGGGGCAAATTGGAAGCAGCAAAAAAGATGGAGTCAAAGGACCTTGGAGAACTAAATCAGATGATACACACTGAAGTCGAAAAACGGTGCAGTGTAAAAATGCCAGTAATAGTTGTTATTTAATTATACTCTTTCTGAGCTATAAGCAATGAACCTGAGAACTTTCAAGCCAGGATGCTAATCCCAGAGATGATTACAGTCACAGGGCCATAAATGGAAGAGCTAAGACCTGAAACCCAATTTGTCTGACACCACAGCCTAAGCTCTTTTGACCGCTGTATTATTCCATTGCCCAACAACACTTAAAGACAGTTTTACACCAATGAACTTAAGGAGCAAAGCAACGTTCAGTAACTGCCAGAAGGTTCTATACATACAGTAAACAGAACTGGGGGCCTGTTTCAGTGTTTGCAGTCGGTGCTCATCAGCACAGGAATTCTGCAGTAGGGTGGATCACTTCTGTTTGTATGCTCTGATGGGGTCCCAAGTGTTTGTCGCACTCTAGGAGGGTCTCAGTACAATGGCCAAATGATGTGGTTATTTACCAATACCTTATTCTGGCCTAGCATTTTTCTAGTTAGTTTCCATTTTAACACACATTATCTCACTGGAAGCAAACAGTTATCTAGTAGGGATCGATCCTTGGAACACAGATATATATTCACTTCAATCCAATGAATGCTTATAGAACACCAACTCATACCGTAGAGGACTGTATAAAAACAGGCACAACACTGTATGAAGTAAGCCCAAAGAATAAAGTCCTGTCCTAGTTGAAAACAAGGAATCTCTACACATAGCCAATTTTATTTTTTCCTTTCTCTGAACATTTATATAGTTTCTAAATCATCTAATTCAGTAGCAGATTATATAGCATACTCTTCTTTTTTTAGCCCATATGGTATTCTTTCAGAGAAAAAAAACCTCATCTTATGGACTTTCTAGAGTGTTAACAATTAAAGCTCATATTTTCCCATGGTGCCCTTTTTCAATTACAGACATGAATGTTTTTAAAATGCCTGTCAAGCATTCCACACTGGAGACACCAATGCTCTTCCTGCCTACAGAAACCCCTGCTGATGACAGAAGAGAAAATAAGTCCTCTAAATTTTCTTCCAAAATGGTAAGGAAAAAAAAGCTTGGGGAAAAATGAGCAAGTATAGGCCCATAAAAGAAAAGGATAAATAAAAAGGTGCATAAAGATATTATGCAGGAAAATCATCCAGTAAAAGGGCCCTCAATAACCATTCATTTCAATGAAAGATGAAGGGAAGAGGCAGGAGGAACGAATAAAATGAGCAAACACCAAACTGAATTACCCGAGTCTGCGCCTGGTCAGGGAAAAGAGCTTTAAACAGCAGCTACTAAAGCCAGGAGCCGTGGGCCTCTCTACCAGAAGAGCACTCTCTTCACCGCCCTGCCTCCTAAGCCACAAGACCCACTTGGGGCTCGCATGCTGAATCGAGGCAGATCCCAAATCCGGACAGCCCTCGTAACACAAGGCTCTCGTGACCACGTTTGGGGGGGGGGAGGGGGGGGTAGTGGTACCCAAAAAGTGAGGTGTGAGGATCTGAGAGGACATAAGCTGATGAACCTGTACTGTGCTAAACTGGTTAAAGGGAGGCGGGGAGCATTTAGGGAACGGGTTTCACAGAACTTCTATAGCAGGATCTACATATTACCTAACACAGATTATGCACCTAAGAAAAAAATAATACTAAGGATATTAAATGCTTCCATGAGAACTTGCTCTAATATGGCCTTAGTCACAACTTAGTAAGAAAAGGCTCAAGACTAAAATATTTAGTCCAATACCCAAGGACTTTGGTGAGAAAAAATATGTGTATAATATGTAGGTGTGTGCACATGTGTTTAAAAATGACAGCTGCCAATCTAAAATTTACAAATGAGTTTTTTCTATCAAAGACGTTTTCTTTCTCTATTATGTTGGCTTTTTCCCTGAGCACTCAATTCATAGTTGTATTTCCACCACCTGCATGATGAATACATAGCTGTAAATAACATTCAGAAAACAAGCAAGAAAAACCACTCTACAAAATTAAGTAGCTCCTGGTTAAAAAAATAAAAAAAAATAAAAAACAATACTTGGATGGTGATGTACTTATTAAATGCTTGCTGTTCTTTCCTAGAATTCTGATTTTAGCAAAGATGGGATTCCAGGAGAATTCTAGTGGCTACAGTTCATACATACTGGCAGAATACTAGTCAAATTCTAGTCAAGACCTTGAGATGATACATTCTTTCCCCCTCAATGTGCTAAAACTTCACTAAGGCAAAAGATACATGAGGAATTGTCAGTAACCAGTATACTCCAAATCTGTTGGGCACAGCAGAAATCTTCTATAGTTCTCCTCAAGGAAAATAACAGAAACCCAATCATGTCTGACTTTACGTACAATCTTCCAAACACCATACCAACTCCTTGGGAAGGTTCTCTTTTAGAAGTAAATGCAAGTTACTAGTAGCCCAGATTTCTCTTCAACCATTGCCATTCCTTCCTTACAAACTCCTAAAACCATTCTCACTTCCCTCTTCTACAAGGCTGACCTTGTTTCAGCTCCTGTGTTTCATTAAAAGACACTGAATACTGTTTTGAAATGAAATAAATTCAAAATAACAGCATTTGTGAGATTAACATGAAAACTTTTGTGCCAATTTCTGAAGCTCTGTGGGAATAATGGTATTAAGTGCTACTATTTTTTCCCTTTCTTCCTCAGGAGGTGGACTACATTTCCAGACAGAGTGAAAAGACTACCAACAGAGTAATAGTTTCCCCAATAACATATATAAAATAGGACTGCTGAGAGGATAACATAGATTTTGGAGTTACTGCACAGAGGGACCAATAATCACAGTACTCCAGCTTTTAGTAAAACCCAGTTTGCAGATACAAACAGTTTCAATTTAAATGTTTGATAATCAGCTTCTATGTATTAAGTAGTACTATTCGAGGTGTTTGAAAATTCTCTCTGGAAAATAAGCACATATCTAAATGTTTAGGGTTTCTTAAAAGCTATTTTTAAAAAGGAACTAAAGTGAAAAACTGCTATAAAGACCTGCTGAAAGAAAAATACCAGATAACAATAAAACATGCCCAAGCCATACCATGACTTCAAGAAGATACTATTCCCCCAAATCAACATTTATATGACTCAGGATTCTCAACTATAAATAACAATGTTTGACCAATATCTCTACCTCTAAAAATCTATAGTTTTATGAATTCTGTGTGTTTTTTTATAGTTTCACTATGTGCAAAATACTGAAGTAGATGCTACAGAAATGAAGTCACAGGCCTCCGCTCTCGGGAAGATTTCAAATGACGACCAGGAAGTGAGACAAATAATGTAGGAGCTTAATAACAAGGCAATGCAAGCTATGACAGCTTATACGCCAAATGGAAGGCATAGAGAAGAGCAGCAAGAATCTCATCAAATGTGAAATAAAAGTTGCTCACTTGGTCTGGAAAGTTAAATGAGGTTTTTAATCTTCTAAACTGCAAAGCACGCATAGGAGGTGGATAGGCACAAAGACTAGGAATGCCGCAAGCAAGGATCAGTCAACACTGGCTCAAGAAGTTTGGCTGAAGTTCAAGGCTTGCGTGCATGGCATGAGGCTACAGAACACACGGGGCCAGGACTTCAACCAACAGGAAATTACAGGACACTGAAAAGTTAAGGGAGGAATGAAAGGTAAGAGTCTTTGAAAGCGTAATCTCAAAGGCAATTGAGGGGTGGGATAGATAGATGAAAAACCAGAAAAAAAAAAAAAAAGTACATAAATAAGGTAAGGAAATACAGTGATCATTTACGTTTTCAAGTGAAAGAAAATCTACTGCTGAGGCCAAAGTAACTGGTTTTCTATATCAATAAACAATTCTTCACTTTATTTTTCTTATAAAACAAAGTTTACATGGTTTACTTTATTAAAACCTTTCACTGTATTTCTACAGTGTCACATAACAAACTATATTTCTGTAAAACTCTACTTTAGAAAAATTAGGACGGGGCACCTGGGTGGCTCGGTCGGTAAGTGCCTGATTTAGGCTCAGGTCCTGATCTCATGTTTGTAGGTTTGAGCCCCACATCGGGTTCTCTGATGTCAGCACAGAGCCCACTTCTGATCCTCTGTCCCCCTCTCGTTGGCCCTCCTCTGCTCTCTCTCTCTCAAAAATAAACAAAAAATAATAAAAATAAAGAATAATTAGGATAGTCATTACTATTGGTCCTAACCCTTTTTCAAAAGGAAATAAATGCTGCTTCATAATATTGTTTATTCAGTTAAGCCATGGGGTGCCCTGTGGGCACGAGGGGAACTCATTTATTGGTCAGCAACTTACCCCTCCCAAAACTGAGCAATTTACTTTGTAACTCCCTGTAGGAAAGTCAAGTTTGGTAGGTACTCTGTAAATATACCATAAAATCAGCACCCTTGATGTAATGGCTACTAAACTAAAATAGTAAATGTCATTAAACATTTTCCAAAAATGACATTAGTCCCCCCATAAAGGCTGTTCTATTAACTACTTCATTATATAGTTATTAATTTCTTTACATGTCACATTATGCCTAAAAAACACATTTGATTCACATTTTAAATGCTTTGTAATTTTTTATCCATTACCAAAATGTATAAATTTCACTTAAAACTCACAATTCATTTGACATAAGATTTATTCAGAAACTTTCTACACAAATTCAATTTTTGTAACTCAAACAGATTAAAACATTGAAAGCTGTCCATTTAAGGATGCCATTAATACAAGTGGTCCTTTTATTTAAAAAAAAAATTTTTTTAAATGTTTATTTATTATTGAGAGACAGAGAGAGACAGAGCATGAGCATGGGAGGAGCAGAGACAGGGAGAGGCACAGAATCCAAAGCAGGCTCCAGGCTCTGAGCTGTCAACACAGAGCCCGACGCAGGGCTTGAACTCACAAACTGTGAGATCATGACCTGAGCTGGAGTTGGATGCTTAACCGACTGAGCCACCCAGGCGCCCCACAGCTGGTTCTTTTAAAAAATTGAGATATACCAATATAAAAGTGAGTATGGGCCTGATTTTCTAAATTGGGATTTTGTATTTTATTAAAGTTTGCTGTTTGTAGATGGTGCTACAAACACTGACTTAAAAACATGATACTGAAATTACTGCCATCATAATAGAGCAGAGCAATGTTACATGCTGGAATTTAGTTTTTTGATTAGTGAACACAAGACACTGAGTAGCATGGACCCAATTAATCCACAACGAGTTTCCCTGTTTGCTCCCTGGCAACATGAGGCAGAAAGAGAGAGCAGAAGGCACACAATCTTGATAATCATCCTTCAATTTAAATCCTGCTTTTGCCAATGATGAGTTTGAGATCGTGCCAACCATTCCACATGGTGAATGTATGTGTAGTGGGGGTGGGCAGGGGCTGCTAGTACATACCTCCTAGGAATATTATGAAGCTTCAATAAGACAAATTTGAGAAAAGTTCTGGACACATAGTAGGTCCCTTCTGTCCCACAGCCCATTATAACTTCAGTGTTTGCCTAAAGGGTAAAACAAGAAGCTACAAAGTGATAAAGACAGAATAGTGTCTTATTCACTTTTTTCAAGATTATAAAGTGAATATTTTAAAACACACACATACAATGAAAAGGTAAGGGCTACAAAGAGAAAACAGACAAATGAAGAATATTATGTCAGAAAATTTCAGTGGTCCTGTCATCGAACTCTCTAGAAATTATTTACCACTTGTGGAAATTTTATTTTAAATAGTAACAATTATGCAATAAAGACTTACTGTATTCCCAGGAGTACATATCCTACTTCAAAAGAAACTTACATCTTTGTGATATATGTTTGTTTACATCATTTCCACAACAGACTTGTAGCAGCTAAAGGAATAACTCAGGCAGGAGAACTGGCACACTGAGTCGTACTCAGCCCGCGCTCTTCCAAATGCCATCATTTAATTAGGATTGTCATTATCAGTGCACTGATGTAGGGCTCAAACTCATGAACCCTCCGTCACAAACCCTGTGAGATCATGACCTGAGCGGAAACCAAGAAGTCAGACACTTAACCAACTAAGCCACCCAGGCACCCCCCAGGGGTCAACATTTTTTTTTTTTTAATTCTACACTAGTGATTTAAAATTAAATAAAAAATTCACATGACCTTTTTTGTGCTGGGTAATAATGATACATGTGCATTAAAATTAAGTTACCTTGAAAACAAAGGAAAGCACAACAATGTAAATATATGTAACACTACTCAACTGAACACAACAGAAAATGGTTAAGGAGGTAAATTTTATGATACGTGTTTTTTACCACAATAACAAAAATAAATAAATAAATAAAGGGCACCTGGGTGGCTCAGTCGGTTAAGCATCTGACTTTGGCTCAGGTCATGATCTCCTGGTCTGTGAGTTCGAGCCCCGCGTCGGGCTCTGTGCTGACAGCTCAGAGCCTGGAGCCTGCTTTGGATTCTGTGTCTCCCTCTCTCTCTGCCCCTCCCATGCTCATGCTCTGTCTCTCTCTGTCTCTCAATAATAAATGTTAAAAAAAAAATTAAAAATAAAATAGAAATTAAAATTAAAAAATAAATAAAATAAAATAAAATAAAATAAAATAAAATAAAATAAAATAAAAGGATTGCAGAGAACAATCTAGGATTCTTATACACTTAAAATGGAGTCATCAGGGCACCTGCATGGCTCAGTCAGTTAAGCATGAGACTCTTGACTTTGGCTCAGGTCATGATCTCAGAGTTTCATCAGGTTTCATGAGTTTGAGTCCCATATCGGCTGTGCTGACAGTGAAGAACCTGCTTGGGATTCTCTCTGTGCCTCTCCCTTCAAAATTAAATAAACAAACTGTTAAAAACAAAATCAGTCTTCTTAAAATAAAAGGAGTCATCAAGGGTGCCTGGCTGGTTCAGTGGGAAAAGTGTGCGACTCTTGATCTCAGGGTTGTGGGTTCAAGCCCCATACATGTTGGGTGTAGACATTACTTAAAGATAAAATATTTAAAAATAAATAAATTGAGTCGTCAGATGTTTAGGAGTTCTCATTTAAAATACATAGCTTGAGGGGCGCCTGGGTGGCTCAGTCGGTTAAGCAGCCGACTTCGGCTCAGGTTGTGATCTCGCGGTCCGTGAGTTCGAGCCCCACATCAGGCTCTGTGCTGACAGCTCAGAGCCTGGAGCCTGTTTCAGATTCTGTGTCTCCCTCTCTCTGACCCTCCCCCGTTCATCCTCTGTCTCTCTCTGTCTCAAAAATAAATAAACGTTAAAAAAAAAAAATTAAAATACATAGATTGATTTTGTGGAAAAAAATAACAAGGAATTTCACCTACAAAGACATAAAAGTAATAAGTGATTTACAGAAATTCCACATATTCTAGGCCACCTGGGTGGCTCAGTCGATTGAATATCTGACTCTTGATTTTGGCTCAGGTCATAATATCAGGGTCACGGGGTCAAGCCCCGCATCAGCCTCCACACTGAGCATGGAACCTGCTTGAGATTCTCTCTCTCTCCCTCTGTCCCTCTCCCCGACCCATGCTCTTTCTAAAATAAATAAAATGAAGAAAAATTTTAAAATAGAAATCCCTTATATTCTGACAAAAGGATAGACATTTTATTATGACAGCTATCAATGAAAACTTTTATCCTATGAGCATTAATCTGGAGAGTAGGTATTTTTGTTGTGTGTATTAAACCACATAAACACAAAAATACTACACTTGGGGAAACACATCAGTCCCAAGAGGACGTAAGAACTGCTGAAGCTTTTCAAATACATTCACTGCATCAGTTTCTTCAAAACCCTGAAAAGGAAATTCCCTATCACTTCAGGCTAATATAGAACCTCTTAAGAGAGTTATTCTAAAAACTGTTACATTTTTTAAAGTTCATTATGAGATACTATAAAAGATTTCTTTAATATTAAATTAACAAGTGAAACACATTAAATTAAAAAATAAATTTTCACAAATGTATGCTGTATATGCATATAATTTTTTAAAGTTTAGGAAAAAAAATTTTATGGGCTAAAATTATGTTAACTGTAATCCATTAGACCAGAGAAAAATGGAAAAAAATCAGTGAGTTAGATTACTGAACAGAGAAGGAAAATAAAACAAGACAAAAAAAAAAAAAGACACAAGGGTACATTCATTTTGAAACCCTACAGACAAAAAAAAAAAAAAAAAAAAAATCCAAGGAGAAATTAAAACAGTATTTCTGGAAACCAGATTCTGTTATAAAACTCTAAAAGCTCAAAGGTCATCCACCCATACAAAAATCACTACTAAGTTTCCCTGTTACTGGAAAAGAAGGGGAAAAAAACTATATTTAATGTAGAAATTAGAATACATGTGTTGCTAAGGTTAGGGGTTATGCAGAACTGAGCACCCGCGAGCGCGTGCACACACACACACACACGCACACACACACACACACACACACGCACAGCCAGTTCCAGAGGAATAACTCACAAATAGAAACCCCTTCTCCAAAATTCTATTCTCAAATATGCCACAAATGCTCACTTTAAATGACTTTATGATTTGGCCTATGCCTGTTGGTGTGGTGGGGCCGGGGGAAGGGAACTAAAGAATTCACTCTTATCAAAGGCACCTACCCTCCATCATGTATAAATAAGCATCTGAAAGCCTGGCTAAACCAAAGCTTCTAACTTATGAAATACACAAGTATGTACAAATGTGTATACAACAAATGTGTACAGTTTCACATTTAACACATAACAAGTATGTATTACTACTGCAATTAATACATAGAACTTTTCCATCTTTCCAGAAAGTTCCTTCATTTAACGTCAATTCCATCCCTGGCTTTGTCAACCACTAACTAGTCTAACTTCTATCACTACAGCTCAGACTTTCCTGTTCTAAAGGTTCATATGAATGGAACATACATGTCTGGCTTCTTTTAGTCAGCTTATCATTTTTGAGATCCATCCATGTAATTATTATGTTCATCACTAGTTTATTTTTTATCCCACTGTATGAATATTAGAATTTATTAAATTTATCCTGTTGATGGACATTTGGCTTTTTCCCAGTTGAGAGCTGTTACAAATAAAGCTGCTATGAACACTGATGTATTAAGTTTTTTTGTGGATATGTGCTTACATTCCTATGTTAAACTTCACAAGAAACTTTCTAAGAAACTCCTAATCTGTTTTCCAAAGTAGTAGTACAGTTGACACTCTCACCAGCAAAGAGTAAGGTCTAGTTTGCCTCACATTCTCCCCTAAACTTGGTATTCATTTTTCTTAATTTAGCTGTTCTATTTTAGTGTGGTTTTAATTTGCATTTCCCTGATGGTTTATGATATCGAGCACCTTTTCATGTGCTTACTGGCCATTTACATGCCTATTTTTCTTAACTTTTTAATGTTTACCTATTTTGAGAGACAGAGCACACCAGCAAGAGAGAGGCAGAGAGGGAGAGAGAATCCCAAGCAGGCTCCAGCTGTCAGCGTGGAGCCCAACGTAGAGCTCTCTCCCACAAACTGATTTGGTGACCTGAGCTGAAATCAAGAGTGAGATGCTTTAGCTGACTGAGGCACCCATGCGCCCCTGCACGTCTATTTTTAATGCAGTATCGGTTGAAAGCTTTTGAACGTCTAAAATTGGGCTGGTTTCTTATTATTAAGTTATGATTTGAGTTCTTTACATAGTCTAGATACAAGTCTTTTGTATCACGAGCACTTTCTCCCAATCTGTGACTTGCCTTTTCATTTTCTTAACAGTTTCTTTAGAAGAGCAGATGGCTTGGATTTTGATGAAGTCCAATTTATCAATTTTTTTAAATCTTTTATAGTTAGTGCTTTTTGTCTTCTAAGAAATATTTGCCTATCCCGAAGTTGGTATGGTTTTGTCTTGTGTTTTCTGGTAAAGCTTTTGTATTTAGGTCTATGAGCCATTTCAAATGAAATTTTACGCATTTTATGAGAAAAAAAGTCAAGAGGGCAAGTTCATTTTTTTTCCCATACCAATATCCAATTGTTTTAACACCATTTGCTGATCAAAAAACAAGTGACCATATATGTATGGTTATATCTCAAGTTCTATTCTGTTTCATTGATCTGTATGTCTGTCATTATGCTAATACCACACTATCTTAATTCTTTTTTTTTTTTTTTCAAAATCATGGTTACTTTATTGAAGTGTTTCACCATTTGGAGATGTAAACTAAAATAGGACTGGGGTCGCTGGGTGGCTGAGTCGGCAAGCATGTGGCCTCTTGGTTTCAGCTCAATGACCCTCTGAATTGGGCTGAGGTGCCAGAGCAGAGTCTGCTTGGGATTCTCTGCCCCTCCCCTGCTCGTTGTCAAAGAACCTGAACTAGGACTTCAGGTAGAATAAAGGGGGTTAAGGCATTCACACACGGAGGGAAAACCAGTCCTTGGTCTCTTACTACAAAGATTTCCCATGGACTAAGGTTGTACAACACTCCATTAGAACAGAAATGACTGTGGGGGGAGCCAGTCTGCAGGAGGGATGGCAGGGCTGGAGGCCGTGGTTCAGGTCCAGGACGGCAGGCTGGGAAGAAGTCAGGTTACTCCATTCACCAAAAACACTTGTTTTCCAGGCTCTAGGATGCTGAGGATTTCCTCAGACAAGGTTTTTTTTTTTTTTTAAGTTAATGTATTTTGAGAGACGAGTATGTGTGCAAATGAGTGGGGGATGGGCAAGAGAGAGGGGGAGAAGGAACCTTTAGCAGGCTCTGGGCTCAGCACAGAGCAGAGCTCAATCTCACAACCTGAGCCAAAATCAAGACTCAGATGCTTAACTAACTGACCCACTCAGGCACCCCCCACCCCACACTACCTTGATTCTTGGAGCTTTATAATAAGTCTTGCAATTAGATAGTGTAAGACCTCCAAGGTTGTTCTACATTTTCAAAATAAACTCTGACTATCCTAGGTCTTTGCATTTCCATTATGAATTTTAGCACGAGCTTGTCAATTTATATAATTTTTCACTCACTGCTGAGTGGAAAAACAAGCAACTTGACAAACAATATTAAAAGCTTAATCCCACGTTAGTTCAATCAAATCTGGACATAAAAGGACATGTGTAAAAGAAACTGAAAGCAGGGGCACCTGGGTGGCTCAGTCGGTTAAGCGGTTAAGTGTCCAGCTTCGGCTGAGGCCATGCTCTAGCATCTAGCAGTTTGTAAGTTTAGCCCCGTGTCCAGCTCTGTGCTGACAGCTCAGAGCCTGGAGCCTGCTTGGGATTCTGTGTCTCCCCCTCTCTCTACCCCTCCCATGTTCATGCTCTGTCTCTCTCTGTCTCTTGATAATAAATAAACGTTAAAAATTAAAATTAAAAAAAAGAAGAAAGAAAGAAACTGAAAGCATATACAAAATACATAAAAGAATTCTCTCTAAAGGGTGAAATTACAAAAGATTATCTTTTTACTGATCTGTATTTTCCAAAATTGGCAACTTTACAAAGAAAAAATTTATATACAGCTAATAAACGTAAGCCTATACAGTAACTTAAATAGGAAAAAGAAATAACTGATGCTTAGTCATCCTATTTTTTCATCCTTAATCTCACATATTATCTGTAAATGGAAAAACACAGTATGAAATGATAAAGTACTAATTATTAACTCTCCTTGGTCAGAGGATTGTTGCAAGAAAAATGAAAGACTTCACCTTTTATTTTGTATACTTCTGGAATGTTTGATTGCTTTGTCACAGTGACCCTATTTTAAGTATTTAAGAAAATTAAAATATTCACCAATAAAATTAAAATATATGTCTATGTATTAGCTGAAAAGATCATCTTTGAAGAGGGCTACCCACCTCTAGGTCTGTCATCTGAATTTTAAGTTACAGAAAAGCCTTTGCTTGGCTAGGAATTTGCCTCTGGCATCAGGTAATATAGCTGCTTCAGAAAATCCAAAAAGGATTCATCACGTATCCTTGGGAATCAAAAGCAACAGAATACACTGTTCCAATAACCCCCTAAGATAGCTATAAATTAGCGCTAAAGGCAAAAATAATGAAAGTTAGAGGATAAAGTGTTGTAATTTGATAGGTTTGTGATAGTATTATTAAATATAAACAACATCCCAGGTGAGCGTGCCATTGCTCCTGGTACCCAGCCCACATTTTGTGATACTGATTCAGACTTGGGGACTGATCAGTAGATCAAGATGAACCTGTTAGGCATTCTTACACACCCAGTACAGTTCTCAAACCTGCTCAGGTGTCAGACAACCTGGAAAAAGAAATTCCTGCTGAAAACATTCTATTCATTAACTTATTTGGAAAAACGTGCTTCCACTCAATTTTCGTAATGAGATCCCTCAGTCCACAGGCACGTTGTCTGAGAGCCATTATTCCATAACATAACAGTAGTGAAGCAGGCATAAAAGCAGAAACAGGGTAGGAGCAGAATCAGGATCTCCAAATACAGAATGCAGTGACAATTTTACAATACCCACCAGAAGGCACACTATCACTTCCTATTTTAGGAATAAGCACCCTCAAAATTTAAATAGGCCATTAGTTGATCTCCTTCGGGAGAGTAACTGATATCCCATCTTTCCAACTTTTCTGAACAGAACTTACAGTAAAAATAGATTTTACACAGAGACCCAGCACATACACACACAAGCACACCACACGGGAGCCAGTATACACAGGGTATGCCCTTATGCAGTTATACTTTGCCTATACTTTATGCAATGCACTCTGAAATCTTTCTATTATAGTCTCTAGTTTTTTTTATAAGCTGGTTACAACACTCTAAAGTGATAAACCATTAATGGGTCATAACCTACAATTTGAAAAATCCTATTATAGAAGAATGGGAGAAGAACTTGAGTAGATTTCACATCTTTTAATTGTTTCTTTTTCTTTTTTTAATGTTCATTTTTGAGAGAGAGAGAAAGAGAAAGAGAGCACACAAGCGAGCGGGGGAGGGGCAGAGAGAGATGGAGACACAGAATCCCAACAGGCTCCAGGCTCTGAGCTGTCAGCATAGAGCCCAAGGCAGGGCTCAAACTCACGAACTTTGAGATTATGACCTGAGCTGAAGGCAAACGCTTAACTGACTGTGCCACCCAGGCGCCCGAAGAATTGTTAGATTATTAAACAAGTACAAATGCAACATCCCTTTAAAGGTCTGTGGTTGGATGGTTTACTTTATGCTAAACTTCTATTTTAATAAAGAGCAATGAAATTCAATGTTCATAGAGAAAAGCAAAATCTACTCATCTTAGCGCAGGGTAGCAGTGTTAGAGATAAACGCAACACTTATTTAATACTCTTCCCTATCAAAATCTTATTCAGGTGTATCTTTAATCTTCAGTCGAGGGGAACTCTGGGGCCCATGCTGGGAAAGAGCTGCCCAAGAAAGTCAATCTCGTAGTCACTGATGATTCAAGAACTCAGCTGGCCTGCTCTTGACCCCTGAAGCATCCCCAAGCTTTAACTAACATCGATGGCATGGGAGCATCAATCTAAATTTTGAAAAATATATATATTGATTTTCCACAAATGATGATGATGGCTTTTTCTGCAGTAAATGTGCTTATACGATGTTTTTTTTCTATACACCAAGACTATGATCAACACAAAGAATAAAAAAAGGACTTTATGTATTTATTTTTAAGACCTATTCATCAACCAAGCTCACTAATGACTCAAAATCCATACTAAAACACAACAAAAAAAAGAAATGAGGCACTTCAGTAATTCTTACACAGTGGGTAACATGTATTCCTAAAGTCCTGATTACATGGAAACTTTTTTTAAAAGCCTTTTTAAAGAAACTCTTATTTCCCATTTATTAAAAATCTCCTACAAGTCTAACACACTTACATTTCTTAGAAATACCTGAAAAAGAAATAGTTCCATACAGTGAATTTAATTCTGCATAAATAAGAAAAAACTTAATATTTAGTATATTACATTTATTAGTAGTAGCCAAAGTATCCATTATAAAGGATTAAATCTTTTAATATTTCCTGTATCTTTAATCAGTCTGGCAATTTTGAGCTATCTTTCAAAGCAAAATAGGTTGAACAGCTTAAAAAAAAAAAGCTTTACCACATATTTTCAAATAAAACTGTCTTTTGTGCGATTGCCTGATGAACTGGAATTTTTTAGCCTAGAATTCCAGGCATTGAGTTGAAAAGAATGTTTCCCATTACCACAATACTGCAAATGGAAATATGTAAATTAGTTCATGGGCAGAATCATTAATTTAGATAAAAAGTAAAAACACATTAATTGAGCACCAAAAATGTGACAGTTCTTGCACAAAATCTAAAATGAGACAGCTGCTACCACTGGAGCTTGTAAATCTAAATTAAATGCGAAAAACAGAGAATTTTAATTCTTGTTTTCCAAAGAAATGACAAGTCTGATAGTCAGTCCTCCAATCTTCAAACTAACAATGATAAGTCTGACTCTGATTTCGATAGGCTCATACTGCCCTAGTTATCAGTGCCAAAATCATAGTTTGGGTTTGGAGGGAAGCAGAAAATTTTGCCCCAAGTTAGAACCACAAGAGATCAAGTTAAATGGATTCCCTCTGGTTATCTATTTCCTGGAAGATCTGGGTCAGTATCACAGTCTTAACAGACACTACTTACACCCCGTATCTATCAACAACCTTGAATAAAATAGCCACAAGCTGATTCTAAATAACATCCACATAATTATTCAGCAATGATTAAATATGCAGACTTTCAAACAGACTTTTGTTATTATGAAACACTTAAAATATTATTTTAAATGATTTTATACATTACATAAAATATTTTTAAATGTATAAAATTTGACAAGGAAATCTGGCTCTAAGCTGACGGAAAGAGAACCATGTGAGGTAATGAGAAGGAACACCAGTATTTTTGAACACACATCCAGTGCCATTATAGATGGCTGAAGCAGTATGCAAAATGAAATGGCGGGGGGCGGGTTGTGGAATGGACTAGGTCCGTTTTTGTCAAGGGAGACAGTTCCGTGGCCTTCAGTAGAATCTCAAAGGGACCTGGCAACTTAAAAAACAATTTCAAAGATTCCTGACCATAATCCTATGAGATTTTATTACTTCAAAACTGAAGAAATTAACGCTCAACGAATTACAAAAGCTTTCCCAAGGTCAACAATCTGTAAAATGGCAGCAAATAAGAATGCAAGTTATTCTGGTTCCAAAGTCCCAGCTCTTCTAGGTGTTATGCTAAAAAATGACAACATAAAATTAAGAAACTGTTATTCAATCAACTTTGCTAAAAGCAGCCTGATGATGCTAACTGTAATAGTAATAGTCATTTATAGCGTCCTAATCACGTACCAACCACTGTTGTCAGTGACTCGTCTAATCCTCACAATAGAACCAAATCTCAGACACCATTATTATGATCGCCACAATGGCAGTGGCAGAACTGGGTTTCAAACCCTGGCAATTCTGGAGGCCCATAATGCTCCTGATCATTCTGTAGGAGATGTTCTTCTTCTCGTGAGGACCGGCAGTTTACAGGATACTGGTAGGAAAGGTGGGAGAAAGTCTTTCCTACAGAAATTTCTGGATGTTTCAAGTAGTGTTCGAGAAAATAATTATTACACGGTATTTCTTCTTAATTTAAGCTAACATGTAACACCATGTAAGCCTAAATTATCAAAAACAGTTTTTGGAACAGTTTTCAGGTTCCTAAAAGATTTACATAAACTCAAAATATAATCGCCATCTCCTAAGAAATCTATCATCTTCCAACTGTAATACTTCACTTGATGAGTCCAGGAGATATCTTGTTTTAGAAATGTTTATTAATGTATTTTAAATGTTTACTTTAGAGAGAGAGAGCGTGAGGGAGGGAAGGGCAGGGAGAGAGAGGGAGAGACAGAATCCGAAGCAGGCTCCAGGCTCTGAGCCGTCAGCATAGAGCCCCAGGTGGGGCTTGAGCCCATAAATGTTGAGATCGTGACCTGAGCCAAAGTCTGATGCTTAACCGACATCTGATGCTTAACCGACATGCTGACAGCTCAGAGCCTGGAGCCTGCTTCAGATTCTGGGTCTCCCTCTCTCTCTGCCCGCCCCCCCCGCCGCTTACACTGTCTCTCAAAAATAAATAAAAACATTAAAAATAAACAAAAAAACAAACAAAAAAATAGCATAGAGGTGCTCAAAAAAAAAAAGGTATAGCCTGGGTGGCTCTATCAGTTAAGCGACCGACTTTGGCTCAGGTCATGATCTCACATTTGGAGGGCCCATGTCAGGCTCTGTGCTGACAGCTCGGAGCCTAGAGTCTGCTTCGGATTGTCTCCTTCTCTCTGCCCCTCCCCCACTCTCTCAAAAAATAAACATTAAAAATAATAATAATAATAATAATAAAAAGGTATAGCATATGACAGGAGAAGGGAGAATCAAAGTTATCTCAAAACCCCTAAAAAACGTTTATCAAGTGTTTCACTTAACCTACAGTTTCCTAACAGAAGTATTGCTTTTCTCTGAATGGGTCTAGACAAGTGCATTACTGCTTGATGGAGTCACCAGACTGCCTATCCTCCAATTATCAGTAGTTCATGTTATCACTATCCCTTTATCTGTGCCACAGTTTTACTTTACCGGGACAGTCACTGGGAAAAATGAACTGCATTCATTGGTTATCCATAGCACACCCCAAGAGAAAAAATACCAACTAAATATCTTATTAGGTTAGATATTAAAATTAGCGACCAGAGTATTTGTCTGTAGCCTCTACATAAAACTTTGCACCACTAAACTTTTTATTCTATCAACTGATGTCTTATAATAATTTAGTTATTAGCTTACATCTCAATGGAAGCTTGAATAAGATGACCAACTGCTGGTTACAGATTGAAATGCTATTTTCTTGCAGTGAATTTTGCATCAAATGATATAAAAGTGTCAATGATTATGATGTTTATAAATAACTCACCAAGGCTCAAAAAGGCAGATGGATTAGTTCTAAGTGTTTTGAATATGCAAACATGAGTACTTAACATACAGTTTTTATGCCTTCTATAAATAAGACAGGAAACAAGTGTCAAGCAGGTTACTAATGTGAGGGAAAAAAAAGTAAGTCCCAGTAATGCCGTAAGTCATCTGCCAACGGAAGACTAAATAACTGATTATATGCACAAGCTTTAAAATTATCTTTTCTTCTCAGTTTCACTTAGTACAGTCACATGAATATAACTTCTTAAAATGAGATCCTACCAGGATTAGGAATCAGTTTTCGGACAAAATCAGTTTTCGGACAAAATCAATTCTCTCCCTCCCTTAAGGCAAACTCTAATTCATTCTCTGCCCTCGCACTTGCCCTCTGTCCCCACTTTAAATCCCAAATGACACTGAACACACATGAGACTCACTTGCCAAGAATTCCCTTTTCAAACTAATTTTTTCCATTCACTCAACAAATGAGTTAGTATCTACAAGGTGCCAGGCACTGTGCTAGGCAAAAAAGAGAAGATCCCTGCCCTTCAGAGCTTAACATTTAGTGTCATTGGTGTAATGTCTGCTACTGAGTTTCCTCGAGCAGCAAGGGGTTCACTCTCTAAATCTAATAGCAATATTCCTTGATTATTCCACCATGAGGCAAAACTTTTAAAAGACTAGACAGCCCAACACCTTGTTCCTTCAGTCAGCATTTGTTAATTCATGCACTATGTGTGAAATTCTGCTCTTTACCAAACTGGCAAGGGGCATCTGGGTGGCTCAGTTGGTTGAGCGCCCCACTCACTCAAGTCATGATCCCAGGGTCGTGGGATCAGGCCCCGAGTCAGGCTCCGTGCTGAACATGGAGAGCCTGCTTGAAACTGTCTCTCCCTCTCTTTTCCTCTCCCTCTGCCCCTCCACACCACTCCTGCTCTCTCAAAGGAAAGGAAAGGAAAGGAAAGGAAAGGAAAGGAAAGGAAAGGAAAGGAAAGGAAAGGAAAGGAAAAAAAGAAAATTTAAAAACCTGGCTAAAAAGATGAAATGATTTATCTGGGATTTCCTTCGAGATAGTTGGGAGGGTTGAGCAGGTGGGTAAAGTATACAGAAGTTGGTTCATGAAAGCTCACTGTACTATTTCCATCTACTTTTACATAAGTTTAAACTTTTCTATAATAATTTTTTAGACTGTAAAAGACTTTTAGCCAACAATACCAAAAAGATTAATTTCAGGAATTTCAGGAAGGAGCACAGAAAGCACAAAAAACAGCAGAGTAACAGAGTATTTCAATGCATTTTATTTAATCAATGGTGGGACCCCGAATCCTAATCTTAACTCAATTATAAATACAGTATCGAGTCTCCATTGTTCCAGACTGCTCCTTTGTTAAACTGAAAGTAGCAATGCTAATCTATCTCACTGAAAATATATTAGGACTCTGTAGACAACCCTACAAAGGTACAGTGTTGATGTTATATAGATAGTAACACTAATCATGGAAAAGTATTTTCATATTTTCTTTACCAGTCTAGTAGATGAAATAGGGTTGTTACTGTAACACCACACAATTACCAAATGTAAAATAATATTTCCTATGTTATTCAAGGTTATAGAGATGATGGCAGAAATATAAAACTGAAACTGAGATAATGAAGTATATGGTATTGGGATCAAAGCTAGATGATTTTTAAGATAACACATCCTACCTGACATTTCCCAGTCACCTATGAAGCTCTCATTTAGAGTCAACAGCTGGTCCCGTCATCGGATAGTTTAAGATCTCATGGCAATATTTAAACATGCCCGTAACTACAACAAATAGTATTTGTAGTGACATATTATAAAGCCTTTATATTTTCTCATTTACTTTCACAAAATCCTGAGGTTAGGGGAGTTACAAGAGAATATTTTTACAAACTAAGAATCTGCCTATGCCTTCAACTCCTGGGTAAAGGAGCCAGAACTAGAACTGATTCCAAAACATCCCAATCCAAGTTCCTTTCACTTAACATTATCCCAAGCTGCTGCTGCTGCAGGAGTTCATAATTTCATCACACATACAAAACCTAAATATACACAGAAAAAAAGCAGAACATGAGATAAGCTATCAGTAGCCAAATGTGTGGCCTGGTGAAGGTCAGGAAGGAAGGTCATCAGTCGGCTGAAGCTCACCTTTCCTCCCGAAAGGTCTCTTAGGAGAGTGCCATGGAAACCAGAAGGATGCCCAACTAACAGAGAAAGAGCACTTTCACAGTCCAAAAATGACAATTTTTAACTGGATTATAATAAATTGGCTAGACTAAGGAATCATAAAAGCAGACTGTGAAGCTTACATTTAAAACACATATTTTGCACAGCAAAGGAAACCATCTACAAAATGAAAAAGCAAGCTACAAAATGGGAAAAATATTTACAAATCATGTATCTGATAAGGGATTAATATCCAAAATACATAAAGAACTCATACAACCAAGAGCAAAAAAAAAAAAAAAAATCAGATTTAAAAATGGACAGGAGAGGAGTGTCTGGTTGGCTCAGTCGGTTAAGCATCTAACTTTGGCTCAGGTCATGATCTCACCATTCATGGGTTCGAGCCCCGCGTCGGGCACTGTGCTGACAGCTCAGAGCCTGGAGCCTGCTTCAGATTCTGTGTCTCCCTCTCTCTCTGCTCCTCCCCAACTTGCGTTATGTGTGTGTGTCTCTCTCTCTGTCTCTCAAAAATAATCAATCAATCAATCAATGGACGGGAGAATTAAATAGACATTTTTCTCAAAGAAGACAAATAGCCAACAGATACAGGAAAAAGTGTTCAACATCACTAAACACCAGGGAAATGCAAATGAAAACCACCATGAGCTATCACCTCACACCTGTCAGAATAGGGGTCATCAAAAACACAACAAATAACAAGAGTTGAGGAGGATGTGGAGAAAAGGGACTTCTCATGCACTGTTGGTGAGAATATAAACTGGCATAACTACTATGGAGAACAGTAGGAAGATTCCTCAAAAAATTAAAAACAGAACTACCACATGTTCCAGCAATCCACCTCTGGGTCCATATCCAAAGGAAATGAAATCCCTGTCTTAAAGAGATAGCTGCACCCCCATGTTCACTGCAGCATTATTTACAATAGCCAAAGCATGGAAACCACCTACAGGCCTCCCAACCAATGAATGGATAAAGAAAATACGATGTATATATACAATGAAATATTATTCAGTCACAAAAAGGAAATCTGCCATTTGCAACAATATGGATGGATCTTGAGGACATTATGCTAAAATAAGCAATACAGAGTAGGATCTTACTTATATGTAGAACCTAAAAAAACCCCAAAATCACAGAAACAGAAAACTGATAGATGGTTGCCAGAGGCAGGAGAAGGGAGTGGGGCAAATGGGTAAAGGTGGTCAAAAGGTACAAACTTCCAATTTTGAGGCAAATGAGTTCTGGGGAGGTAATGTATAGCATAGTAACTATGTTAACAATACTTTATCGAATATTTGAAAGTTGGTAAGACAAAGTAAAACCTCATCAAAGAAAAAAATGTGTAACTATGTGATGAGGGATGCTAACTAAACTTACGGTGATAATCATTTTGCAATACAGATATACATCAAATCATTATATTGTACACCCTGAACTCAAACAATGTTATATGTCAATTATATCTCAATAAAACTGGAAAAAAAATTTTTTAAAGACATATTTTGTTCTGTTTCAATGAGGAAGAAAAGAACAAAGAGGTGTCGACTCCAGTGTGATAGAGTCATAGATCAAGAAACATTAATATGCCCTGTGGGGAAAGCTCAAGTATCTGTTGCTCCAGGCCCGTCAACAATATCTAGAATACAAAATGCAGCTCTCAGATACTGCTGCTCAGGAATCCCAGAAGAATGAGGCAGGGAAGTTAGCACAGATCTACTCTGAATGAAAATGACAGTTTACCTGTAAAAATGAGTCTGATCTAAGCCAAAACATGGATACACTTCTTCTGCAACATACCAAGATAGCAAACTGATAAAGACCAATTGGTAAATTACTAAATAATATCACATGCTCCAGAAGGGTTAATACAACTGATACAGAAAAGCAGTCTGTCCCCCAGAGATTCTTTTTTTTCACACCCTGATCCACTATAGAACCAACTGTGTTAATAATAATGCTTTGTAATTTTAGATCACTTTTCCTGCTAAAAGCTCAAATGAGTTGATATGGCACATCACAAACTACACAGATGGTACCCCACAGTTTCCACAGCTCTGACTCAATAGCTCATTTGACTTACTAATAAACGTTCCTATTTCAAGATTAAAAACAAATAAGAAAAAAACTAAGGAAAACGGTAGGAAGACAGTGAATTTTCATATCCAATTCCGTGGCATCTCTCTGAAAGGTAAATGCTAGGTAAAGCACCCAGAGCCTAACAGCGTTCCTTCAGATGCCGGTGCACACTTCCAGAAAGGTATGGGCTTCCAGGAAAGTCCTGCCAAGCCACCAGACTGACTGAAAATGAAAAGAGGGGCTAGGCAGTGAAAGAGGTTATGCTATTCCCCATGTGAATGTGCGACAGTCAGACGTAAAAGGAAAAACTCTCACCAGGGAGGAGCCAGACCTGGAGTTACCATCTCCTTCTATTTCAGTCCCTTAACCTGTCATGACACATGGTCAGTAGCTTGACTAGAAGTGAAGTAATGGTTACCAGTCTAAAGTATAACAGTATTACTAAGATTTATAAAGCATATTTAAATTGGACTCCCGATTTAAGCCAAATATTTTTAAATGATTCCATTCTATATATAGATGTGGACTATAATCAATCCACGAGATTTTCTTTATGCTATTCAGAAATGTTCTGCTCATACTCTACTAATAAGAAAAGGCATTCATTCCTTTGAACTTCATAAACCAACCTTCTAAATGTACTTTATCGGTAACTGTAACTCTCTCATCTCTCCCTGTGGACCTGGAAATTCCCCATTAGGCAATTTAGCTATATAAAGTTGTCCATCATCTCTGGGTAAATCAGTGTGTACTTTGTGTAGTAAGCGTGGGCAAACACAACTGAATACAGGCATCCCTCATTATGATTTGTGAAATGTGAACTTTTCTAGGGAACAGGCTAGATCTAGAACAATTCAGAGGGTCAACTTATCTCTAGGGAAAACAAAACTATTACTGATGATCAGACTTAACTAAACTGTACAATGAAGACAGCTGAGGTGGAGAACGGCTAATGAGACTTGCTTTCCTTGGCTGTTCAAGTGGTTTTGTAGCATCTGTTTATAGGGTACATTCAGGATCCAAGAAAAAACAAACACCTGCTTTCGGTGAATTATGTCCAACCATTCTTAGCAAGAGTCTCACTTTTTCTGAGAAAATTATTGTGCTTTAAGCCACCGTCTCAACTAGTCAAAACTAATGGTCAAGTTGTATGCAGTAGTGTTCTCAAAAGAAGAGGTTTTATATTAAATCAAACCCATCAAATGACTCCAACATTGAGGTCTCCTCAGATTTCCCTGAGAAATCTAAGTATTATCTCTTATAGAGAATACCACCGTCCACCTCTAAGACCAACACTTAGATATGTCAAATAAGCATTCAATCTCCCAGGTTAATTAAAGGTGTATTTTATGTACTTGATTTTTTGGACCTGTTTTTAACAATTGTTTTATTTCTTTATTTTGAGAGAGAGAGGGAGGGAGTGTGCGTGAGCAGGGGAGGCCAGAGAGAGAGAGGAGAAAGGGAATCCCTAGCTGGCTCTGTGCTGTCAGCACAAAGCCCGGCATGGGGCTTGATCCCCTGAACCATGAGATCATGACCTTAGCCGAAATCAGGAGCCAGACGCTTAACCAACTGAGCCACCCACGTGCCCGTGCTATGTTTAATAGGATAAATAAAATGTTCTACCAACTCTGAGTAATTTTAAAAATAACCTCCCAAATTTTTCCAAAACATAAGAAACTTTAATTCTATTAATTTAAAGCACCCTCTTCTCAACCTTTTGCATAAAACAGCACTATCAGCTTGGCCTTCAACTACCAAGAAACCACATGGATATAAAAAAGGACCAAATAATACATCAAATAATCCTTATCCTCCCTCCCTACTCCCACTAGTCGAGAACCACTGAATTAGACCTACTAGATACTAAAATGCTAGTGCGATTATAATAATAATAATTTTATAATCAGAGTGGTAGCACATTTACTTTAAACAGTTTATAGTTACAAAACTGTTTATAATGTATCCTTATAGACTGTATAATATAAAGTGTTGTGCAACCCTTGCATTTCTGGAACATGCATTAATTAATAAAGAAAGGTGGTTTAAAAAAAAAACTTGACCACACAGATGTGGTTCTAGTCTTCAGGATTGGCTTCCTAAGTAGTTCCTTAAATCCCCCTCAATTTGCATTTAAAATAATCTACTCTGAATTGCAATCACAAAAAACTAGTTAAGATCTATTGAACACCAATTGGGTCTCAGACTCTGACCACTGAGGGAGATATAGTCATGATAATAACAACAATGAACATTTAAGGAAATTGGGGCACAAGGTCACATCTGTTCAAGTGATGGAGCCAGACCACAATCTAGACAATGTGGCTCTTAAATGCTACTCCATACTGGCTAGAATTTTTTAAAAATATATAAATAAACAAATTCCAAAACCAAAGAACTCTTGCATGTAAAAAACTCCCAAGTTTGTTGGTATATATAACATATGTAATACGTAATGTTAACATCTTTCAACAGAACACTCCACAAGGTTTTAGCAAATTCTCTAAGAAGAATTTTATAAACTTTGTGCCCTGCAGTGACATCACAGGAGTAACTAGGAAGAAAAACTAATGACAAGATCTTGAAAGATTTTACTTTCATTTTATCCCTAAAAGTGAAATGCCCTTCCCAAGGACAGGTCTGTGCTTGATGGTATGTTAGATGTCAATTACTTCACTGTACGATTTTCTGATCTTCTCTACTGAGAAATTTC
This sequence comes from Panthera tigris, assembly GCF_018350195.1. Taxonomy (NCBI): domain Eukaryota; kingdom Metazoa; phylum Chordata; class Mammalia; order Carnivora; family Felidae; genus Panthera; species Panthera tigris. The sequence continues at coordinate 20,720,802 of NC_056676.1, forward strand.
TTACTATGGAATCATGAGCTCAAACAGTACATGCAGACAACAAACAGTCTTGCGGGGCAATCTTCACACTGAGTATCCCTAACCCTCTATTTGTTTCTGGTTGCTGGGATATCCCAATGGGAAAAGAATCACACACCGCTACCTTGGCTCATGACCTAAACCAGGGGACTCTCAAGGCTGGCTCTCCAAAGAATCTGGCAGAGTCCCTTGAAGAGTCTCTTTTTAAAAGCAGAGACCCCCTCCATACTTTTTCTAAATCCCAGTGAGACACTGGAATTTCCATTTTGAGAAGCTAGGTAGACAATTTATGCATTTTAAAATTTGGACTAGAGACTTAGAATAAAAACTCTATCATCCATGTTCCCAGCACATGAAAAAACCATCTTTTGAACAGAATGCTGCCTTAATCTATAAAGCGATCTGCTGAACCAGGACCCTCCTGGTGCTTGAAGGGAGGACTATATTAATGATTACTCATATCGTGAGTGGCTTTCAGGGCTAATTCCCTAGAAATGTTGCCGGTAAAACAAACAGTTCAAAAATATATGTCATTATAATTTAATCAAAAGTTCTACCAAATAAATACATGAATAAGAAAGAAAAACAATAGACCACATTTTTCTGTATTTAAAATAAAGGTAATTCTAGAATTTAAAGAAAAATTTTAGAAAGATTAACTAATGCCCTATAATTTTCTTTGGAGATAAACAGAGAATCTGTTACCAGAAAATTTCTTTAAAATCATCTCATTTCCTCTAGTTAAAAAAAAAAAAAAAGCCTATTAATTTTTTATCAGAAAGTTCTTCTAAACATCTAAAAATCTCATTAGACATAGTTTAAAAACTTTGCCTTTTACGGAACTAAAGAACAGCTGCTCATTACATCTCATATGGAATCACTTTGGATACCTCAAAAACAATAAATCATCCTTCCTCCCATGTGTCTTAATGAGGTTAAGTCATAAAGGGTGACAGCATCCTTGGATAGATTACATTTTGAACCCCAGCCGCCATGCTGTGAGGAAGCCCAAGCAGCTAGGTAGAGAGGGCATATGTAGGTATCTGAACATGTAACTCAGATGAGGGCATGGCCAACAGCCTACATCAAACAGCAGGCATGAAAGTGAGCAAGCCTTCAGTTGATTCCATTGCCAAGCCCTGGCTTTGAGACTTCCTTAGCTGAATGCCAGATGTCATGGAGCAGATAAGCTATGTCTATCATGGCTTTTCCAATTGTGTCCCACATTTGTGAGCATAATGCCACCAAGTGAGGGATATATATTATGCACCAACAGTAAACAGAACTCCCTAATCCAGAACACAAGCAAGAAATGAAAAGGAGACAAAAAGGCTTCTTTCTAAACATTCAAAATAAATATCCCAAATTCCGTGCTCTAAAGATTACCAGTTTTACAGATAGGAGCTTCTCAGATTCTCATGCAGATCTTATTTAAAGTGCATATTTTAAAAAGTACATATATAATAAGAGAAAAATAGAACATACTATGATATTTTCTATGTTCATCCTTTGCACGTGTCTCTCTTTAGAATACCTTTTCTCTGATGAAATCTAAATCAGCCCTTGAGGCTCAATCAAACACTCCAGCAGCTATAAAGCCTTCCCTCACCTCACAAAATGAACATCTGCCCCCATAAAATATATGACTAGCCCTCTAATACAATTTCCTATTCTAATGCATATGTTGTCATTACTTGCCCACGTGACTCCTTCCTTCTCTGTGAGATTTTCAAGGATAGGGGCCTTTTCTTTTTTTAATGTTTGTGTTCCCATTGTCTGGTTATATATAGGAAGTGCTCACTAAATTTTTGCTGAATGAACAAGCAAATCTGGTTATCTGGCTTCTAAACCCACAGCAGATAAAATGCAGAAAACCAGAAAGGACAAAAGACACTGTCATTTAAACACACACACACACACCATACACAAAAAGTAACACCCAGTGAAGAGACAGAAAGTCCAGGAGTTACCTAGAATTCTGCAGTTTACAGTTACATGATAGAGAGACAAACAGGTCAGTAACTGAGAAAAGGATGTGGACCTTAGTGAATTTTAGCACATTTCAAATCGGTTTAGAAAACAGGAAAATACTTCACATTTTATTAAAGTTTATTTATGGGGGTGGGGGGGAGGCAGAGAGAGGGAGAGAGAGAATCCCAGGGAGAGAGAGAATCCCAAGCAGGCTCTGCACTGTCAGTGCAGAACCTGATGGGAAACTACGTCACATTTTAAAAGTATTTTCTCCTTGAGGCATCTGGCTGGCTAGTCAGTAGAGTATGCGACCCTTCATCTTGCGGTTGTGAGTGCAAGCCTCACACTGGGTGTGGAAATTACTTTAGAAACTAAAATCTTTAAAAGTATTTTCCTCTAAATGGCTCATTTAAAAATACGAGGTTCACAAAGGAATAAAAAACAAAACCAGAAAAATTAGATACACAACCACTCCTTTTCTGAGGGTTTTGTATAGCACCTGTTTTATAATAATATCACTTTCTTTATATTATTTTTGTGCCCCTCCCCCACCTGTCCATCATGTCCCTGTTTTGGTTCTATTTCATGAAGTACTTCCCTCTCAGCTGAGCCATGCTGCTACCTGTTACCTTATCTGCTTGGAATGTAGCCCGCAGCCACTCAGAAATGCAACTACACTTTTTGTCCAACCCTTTCTAACATTTGAAACTTTTTAAAAAGCAGCACAATACACACAAAAAGAGATGAACAAGAGGGCTATCACTTAGTATATCTGAAAGACAGCTCAGGAAAGTTTTGCAATCAATCAATAAGTATCAGAAAATGGTATTTCTGAGTCACTTATTTTAAATTCTAGTCACTTTAAAATTGTCCAGATGTGTTAAATAAAAAGAGGACTAAGTGCAGCCCCACTTTTCTTTCCATTCTTCATGTCTCTTATGCATCTCCCAGGTATATGATTTCTCAGTACAAATATTAATTCAATAACATTCTCATTATTCCTGAGCAGCATATTTTGTTTTGTCCTGTTGTCGCAGGGAGGCGGCAAGTACAGGATTCATGGTCATTAGCCTAACAATACTCCATTCCCTGAGAGTATTAGGTAGAGTAAGAGAAGATAACCTTGTTTTTTATTTTCCAGAAGCCTAAAAGTTTCAAGTTGAGCGCTATACTGGAGTTTTCTTAAATTCTTGTGTCATTTCTTGTCTTCTTTGAGTGGTAGTGTTTTTCCCACCCACAACTTTTCCACTGAGGCTTCCAGATCTACATTAAGTATAATTACTGGGGCGCCTGGGTGGCTCAGTCAGTTGAGCATCCCACTCGATCTTAGCTCAGGTCTTGATCTCAGGATCGTGAGGTCAAGTCCCGCATAGGGTTCTGCCCTGGGAATGAAGTCTACTTAAAATAATAACTACTTCTCCGCTGGATTAGGTAGGTGACAAAACGAGGTACCTCTCTGGTATAATCTGCACACCTGTGAATGAGTTTTACTTTTATATTCTATTTCTCAAAGTGAGAATGAATCCCAGATATCCACTGTGATTCACAAGGGAAGACAAGAGGGCTCTCTATAATGAAGAGAACAGGAGGTTAAATAGAAATGAAAGCTGGAAATCATGGGGGTGGAGGAGAGGCACAAAAGGTCTGAAGGGAGAATAAATGAAGACACTGCAAAAAAAAAAAAAAAAAAAAAAAAAAGGAAAAAGAAACAGAAAGCTTCAAATTCAAAGTTGTGCAGTCAAGCATTCAAGAAACCCAAGCTGCCAAACTCCATAAAATCCCAGCAAATTTTTGTCTCTATAATGTTACTCCAAACAAGTGTTGGAATAAAAGCTTTCTATTTAGCCAAGCGCTATAAAATTAACGTCTCAACCCCCATCCTGCGCCTAAAAGAGAAATCTACAACTTCCCAGGAGACTCCTAGAGTTCTCTGATGGTAACCCTTCTCAGAGGCAGCATTCCCTCCATGTTTGCATCCCTCAGCATTAGGTGTATCTCCCTATGGTGCACTTGAACAACGTATGTCTGGGCCCAGACCTGAGGAGCATTCAGAAGGGGCATGCCAAGAAAAAGTCCTAAGATGCCACTATCTCAAGCAATAAGCTCTCAAAGGCTATGCTATCCTTCAGCCCTGATCAAATTCATTAACATATTTAACAATTTAATTATCTTTTTTTTAAATTTTATTACGTAATCTCTACACCCAACATGGGGCTAGAACTTACAACCTTGAGAGCAAGAGTCGCATGCTCCACCAAATAAGCCAGACAGGCGCCCCAACAATTTAATTTTCTTAACACTTCTGGAGAAACTGAAGTCTTTTTTTTTATTTAAGTAATCTCTACAACCAACGTGGGGCTCTCAGAGGAATGCTGCCTCTGAGAAGGTCTACCATCAGAGAACTCTAGGAGTCTCCTGGGAAGTTGTACTCATGACCCCAAGATCAAGAATCATATGCTCTTTGGACTGAGCCAGCCAGAGGTCCCTGGAGAAACTGAAGTAAACACTGAAAAGACTGGCTACACAACAATGTAAATGCACTTAGCACTACTCAATTATTTAAAAAATTATAAGATGGCAAATTTTATAGATATTGCCACAATGAAATTTAACTTAAAAAAAAACATTTAAAAAGTAGTCTAAAAACCTAAAAACAGGGGCGCTTGGGTGGCTCAGTTGGTCGAGCGTCTGACTTCGGCTCAGGTCATGATCTCACAGCTCGTGGGTTCCAGCCCCGTGTCGGACTCTGTGCTGACAGCTCAGAGCCTAGAGCCTGCTTCGGATTCTGTCTCTCCCTCTCTCTGCCCCTCCCCAGCTCACACTCTGTCTCTCTCTCTCTCACTCTCTCTCTCTCAAAAATAAATAAACGTTAAAAAATTAAAAAAAAAAAAAAAAAACCAAACAAGTAAAAACTAGGGGAAATCTTTCATAGTAAGAGAGACTACAGAGTCAAATACAGTGAGCAAACTTGATTAGTTCTTGGTTTGAAACCCAAAACTGTAACAGTTTGGGGCCAACTGGGAAAACTGATTAGAGAATTGTTATTTGGACATTAGTTTTCTTGGGTTGAATAGTCCCATTCATACTGTATACGGTGCTATAAAATAATGCCTTTATTTTAAGGCAGTGTGCTTTATGGATAAAGGGGCATCTGTAATTTACTTTCAAATAGTTTATCTAACACACACACACACACACACACACACACACACAGAAGGAGGGAGAAAGCAGCAGCATACACAGCATGGAAATAGCCGTTATTTAGCCACTTGTTCTACCACATTACTGAAGATCACAGGAGCTAAGGAAAGGATATAGATATGACCCTGTACATCACAAGCACGACCCTGTTTTTCCACCTGAGGTGTATACTGTTTCTACTACTTTAATATATAATTGGCTTGTGACAGAATGTAAATAGCTGACAGACAGATAGATAGATAGCTTTCTCAATTACTCTGCAAATAAAATGATCCCACAAAATAGAGAATAATTGTTTAAGTAGAGATTTGGGAAGGAGGTTGAGAATGTTTTTATAGGTGTTGCCACTAGTATATATTGTGTGTGGACTATGAGGGATTTGCTCTTTGGATAGGTGTAGAATTTCATTATTTATCTATTGAGACATCAGCCCTTCAAATGACGCTTTCATTCTCTTTTTTATCACTTCTTCAATGGAAGTATTTAAGTGCCAATCCTGGTATACTTTCTTTGTGTTTGGTTTTGTTTTATTACCTTTCCAGTACTACTGAATTTCCCCAAGGCTTTCTTTACCTTTTTTCTCCTCTTTCCACTATAAACTGAGATTATTAATCCCTCTTCTCACCACAGTGTCAAAATATTCTGCAGGGGAAAAGATAATAAGTCTCAGTGTGAAAAATGTTCAGTTTTACAGAAGCAACAAAGCCCAAAATTTAAGTCTTTATTGTTTCTGTTTTGAAGGTAAGTGGATCTTTTTTTTTTTAATAAAATCTGTAAGCAATGTAATAAGCATCTTTACTAATAACATTTGAATACTGCTGGACTCCATGTCTCTTTGTTTTGATCATATGCTCTGCTATTAACTGAGAACAATATAAACTCCCAATAAATTGAGTTTTATATCAAAGGATTGCTTCCTGAACTGCAGAATAACTCATTAGTTTTCTTGGGGCAAAATCAAAGAGCGTGAGTTTGCATGGTCAACACAGGCTCACGAGAGGCCAGGAAGAACAGACTAATGGGTACAAAGGCTCATGTAAAAAGCACAAATAGGGGAAAAATGGGTCTGTGATAGACCTATCTAGTAAGTGTTTAGGAATATCATTCTGTGATGTGTAGGGAATTGTATTATTATAAAAGGGGTCTTTGGGGAAGATCAGTCTATCAATGACTTACAGTGCAAAAGGAGAATTTGTTCAGTCAGTCCAAATACAGTTTAAAAATGAAAGGTTTTAAGCTGTTCTATAATACTATTTTGGGGGAGGGGGAGAAAGAATAAATGAACAAAAAATATACACATATGTACTCCATACTTACTACCCAGTTTTTAGCAAACCAGTGAGAAAACATGTACTATTTCCTGTTGTACCTGTTGCATTCAGATAAGCCAATGCATACAATCATTTTAAGCATATTTACTGAACACAGTAGGCAAATTTTAATGCTTGATTATTCAGAGCATTTTAATTTATGGTTTTTCTCCTTGATGCTAAGCTCCAAAGAATGTATATCAAAAAGTCTCATTTGTTTTACTGATATTAGGAACTAAGCCACCATTTATCTATCTAAACCTTCCAAAAAAAAATAAAGCCTGTATAAATAGCCTATCCCACTTAAAGTCTCAAGTACTATAAGTTAACTGCTCAGTATGATCAAGTGGAAAAAGGAGTAGTGCATCCTGAAAGTCTTTCAAGCTGCAAGGGCCTGTACCTGCTACTCTCGATTTATTCCATATACACCTTCATTATTTTACACATTTCAGTCAAGGCTGTTCTACTGCATTGATACCTTGCATCTACATGGTCCTAACCTTTTTAGCCTAGATCCAACACAGCAACTCCTCTCCACGCCACCTCAACTTCTTTCTGAAAGCTTTCCCCCCATCTCCATTATACACTCCATCTCTTTGTCGAAGACAATAAACCACTATGAACAACTGAGGCAGGTTCAGAAAACCTCCGATGAACCTGCAGGAAACACCTGAACCTCAATGGGAAATTTCTCAAGAAGGGAATGGAAAAGGGCTCCCACAGCAAAGAAAACTCTATCCCTTGGCGAGGTGCTAGCTTCCCTCACTCCTCTGAAGGCCAAGCCAGGTAAAGGCAAGGAACTCAGCCTCTGAAAATCACAAGCCCCTGAAGGTCTTCCCTTGTCTCACCTGGTCTTAACTGCTTTTAGGTGGAGGAATCCCCTCACTTCTCACCTCACAGAGCACGGGGGTGGAAGGGCTGTGGGGCTCAATGGTGCCTCAAGGGCACAGCCCGTCAGCACTGCCTGAATTATGGATACAGATCAGAAGATGTTATACATGAGAGCCGGCCAGCTCCTGGTGGGAGACCCAGACACAAACAAAAGTTGTGCAGGTGAGCATCTGGGACCTTCATGCCCTGGGACTTAACCCACGTTTCATCTGGCACAGGCTCTCCCTTTCCTCCCCACCACAGGGTCAGCAGCTGCCCCCAGTGATAGTAAGGGGGGGGGGGGGAGGGCACCTCTCCTAGGGGGAGTCCTAACCTCTGCAGGAGGTCCAGCTCAATGACCCTACCACCAGCACACAAGGCCAGGCCAGAGGTATCCAGACCCAATTCCTTCCTGCCTAAAGCTTTGCTCTCCTAGAGTCAAATATCTGGGGTTCCCTTTACCTCCTGACAATCTTCTCCTGAATGCCTTTTCTCAAAGTGAAAATATTTACTATTAAAATGAGATCACCAATGATTACGAGAATGCTGTTATGTGAGCATCTTCTAACCAGAAGGATAATTCTCCAATTTTGTTTTCTAATGTCCTTCAATGTCCAGGCATTTTGTTGACTTTTGTTACCATCAACTGTCACTGTCAATATGTTCACTTCACAATGAATATCATGTCATTTTTTGTGTTCTATCTAACTGGCTAAAGCCTTTCATTTATTAAAATTCTTTTTATTTTCATTATTTATTATTAAGAGACAGAGAGAGACAGAGCATGAGCATGGGAGGAGGAGAGACAGGGGGAGACACAGAATGTGAAGCAGGCTCCAGGCTCCGAGCTGTCAGCACAGAGCCCGACGCGGGGCTCGAACTCACAAACCACGAGATCATGGCTTGAGCCGAAGTCGGACACTCAACCGACTGCGCCACCCAGGCGCCCCATTTATTAAAATTCTTAATTAACTGTACACACCTCCTGTTTAAAAGGTAGTACAGCATAAATCAAAGAGCTTTACATGACATCCACTTCTTTCACTAGGTTCCATTATTTATACTTATTACGTGTTTACTTCAAAAAGATTCTAGTGGTGCTACAATAAAAATGACATTTTTTAAATGGGATAAATATTTTTATATCACACTTTTACAGAAAAGCCTTAAGGAATCAAGACATTATTACTTAAAACAGCAGTAAGAAAAATACACATAACATAAGCCCCAAAATGGAATTCCAGAAATTGAAAATACAATATACTACCAGAAACTCCAAAGAGGCAGACATTCCTAAGGCTTTAGGAATTTGGTTACAATTTTCATCAATCTTAAATCATCTTAATATTTCCAATTTATGCCATTTGGACCACTTGAATCTAATGAACACTTTCAAGACATCTAACACTATAGAGCTTGTAACAATATCCTTAAACAAGGAAGAAATAAAACACATAAAAGCTAGGGAGTGTAATACTCAATCCTATTAGACAACAGAGACTCAGCCCCCCAAGTCTACTAGACCACAATGCTGTCCAGCAACCGACCAACTTCCAACAACAAATCAGCCAATTACTGCACTGTGCCTGTTAAGTGATCTGTTTTCAACCTAATGGCTTATTTAACAAATAGCTAGCTTCTTCACTAAGTGCTGTTAGCAGAGCCAATCTGTTTGGTAAAGGGGCAAACCATAGATCATGATCATACATGAAATACTTAATGATAGTAACAGACTTCCTCCATAAGCTTGATCGTGTTCCCTTCACTACCAGCCATCATCTGTCTTTAACTTGAAGGGAAAAAAAGAGAGAGAAAGCCAAAGGAGAAAAATAAACGAAAGCAGAGGAAAAAAGTCTACAAAGATCTATACCCAAATTGAAGCAGTCCAAAGTTGTCCCATTATTTCCCATCCCATCCTCACTTCAAAGTACTGAGCCATGCAGGAGCTTAGTCTCAGAGCACAGCATACCCAACACTATGACCCACATCAGGCTGCAGGCACAAGGAGGCAGATACAGGACAGGAGAATCTTCTCAAGCCCCCACCCCCCGCCAGCCCGTACTGCCTGTCTCCATAACTATTGAGACCAACTTCTGTAATTTTGAGAAATGGCATTAATGTTAAATATGCAGAAATTCACACCCTTGACATTCAGATTTTTAGCAAGGAATTTCCATATTCCTTATTCAGGAATCTAAAAGTTATGTGAAAGAATTCAGCACCTATGTTTCAATAATAACCAGAGGTGATTACCTGATAAACACACTTATGAGTAATGCTATTTTTAAAATATATACAAGCACATTAAAATTGTATTTTTATTTTTTTTAAGTAACCTCTGCACCCACCGTGGGGCTCAAGCTCATGACCCCAGGATCCAGAGTCACATGCTCTATGTCCCTAAAAATATATTTTTAAAAATTTGTTATCCACATAGCTATCTAAATTTTCCCTTTAGTTTGACTCTAGAAATGGCCTAGAAATGACTCAAGTGAAACTGTAAGTTTCTCTAAGATATGCAACTCCATTTTTAAATTTACATTTTGACAATAACTGAAAGCTTTTCATCGTTAAGCATATTAATAGAAACAAATTTTAAGATAAATTAATATCAAATATTCTTACATATGCTACTGTACTACCAAAGGCAAGGGAAGACGTTTTATGTTTGGTTAATGAGCTGATCTGATAAGCAGAAATAATCTGCTAGAAAAGAATCTTCATTTAGATGGGTACTTCAATGGGCAGAGGTCAGTCAGCAACAATAGGAACTTTCAGAACTCACTCACACTCTGCAAGTGAAGCCTTGGAATATGTGGGATCACATTTCATATAGACACACTAAATGAGTAACAGAAAATATCATGCATTATATTTTCATCTATGACAACAAGTCTTCAGTCCCCAGAAGCTACAGCACTAAAGGCAGTGCACGCTAATCCCCCCGCGTGCATAGGTGAAAGAGTCCCCTGAAAGCTCTCCGCACTCCCTGCAAACAATTGAGCAGACAGAAGAATTCCACAAATAGCAGAGCACAAGTCAGATGACTGAATATATTATCAGCCCTCTTTTGAGACTACGGTATCTCAACACCAAGTCATCCACACCACATAGATTGCACAAAATCTGTAAAACATGCGTCACACAATCACCACCTGATAGTGAAACATACTAGAATTAAACATAGTGTAAAGATATAAGCCAAATATCTGTATCAGTGTTTCGTCCTTTCTCAACCTATATTCCCTATAGTGCTCTCAATCTGTTTTCTCCCTAGCCCCCACAATCAAGTTTTCTAGAGCTTATTTTCTTAGCTTTTTATTGTGAGACTGTGCTTTCTCAAAATCTGCTCCTACCCCTTTCCTCTTCCCTAGTTGAGAATCACTGATCTGTGTTCCTTCAAGGAAGCACTTGATAAGACACAACCACATTATGCTGAAAGAAGTGTGGCCCACTAGCTAAGAGAACACACGCTAAGGGGGCAGGGCTGAGGGGCAATGTTGGCCTGGGTTCAAATTCTTCTCCGGTAGTCTGGCTGTGTGACCCTTGGCAAGTTACTTGACAGTTCTGTGCCTCCACTGCATGAACTATATTATAGGAATGATAACAAGAACACCCACCTCACTGTGTTAGGGAGAAACACACAAGAATATACAGTAAGGGTGCTTTAACCCTGCACCAGGTTTTTAGGAAATACTCAATAAATGTTACCTATTTTTACTTCATTCCAGTTCTTACTTTTTGAACATTAAAAGACAAGAACCCTGCAATTTAATAGTTGTTAAACACTGGGCTGCTGCCGAAAAAGCTGAGACTTTTGGGGACCGTGGGTGGCTCAGTTGGTTAAGCGTCCCACTACAGCTAGGGTCATGATCTCACCGTTCGTGAGTTCGAGCCCTACGTCGAGCTCTGTGCTAACAGCTCAGAACCTGGAGCCTGCTTCGGATTCTGTGTCTCCTTCACTCTGCCCCTCCTCCACTTACACCCTGTCTGTTTCTCTCTCTCTCTCCCCTCAAAAAAGAAATAAACATTAAAAAAGGAAAAAAAGCTGGAGACTATTTGTAGATCTTAAGTAACGCCTGTCCAGGGATAGGCCTGCCTTGATGCAAGACTTTGCTAGACACCTGCCGGCATAGTTTGCAGGACCAGAACCACTCACATCTCTTCATCCCTCTCATGGGCTAAACAACTAGACTGACAGCCTGCAAGCTTGTTCTTTATCAGATTCTTACAAGGAAGACACTCTTAGGCTCGCCATTCCCTCTGATACTCATGATCGGCTTCCCCTCACTCGCTGGTCAAGAATAATTTTCCCCCCAACGTTTTGCTCATATGCACAATGACTTAACCTCCCTTAAACTTCATCTTCTAGAAAACAAGGTAACCTCTACTTTATAGGGCTTTGGCAAAAAAACAAAAAACAAAAAACAAAAAAACCACACACCTCAGAAAGCCCCTAACAGGTTGTTGGCACTCAATGCTATTATCGGTTATGTTGTATTGTCGTTACTCTCCCAATACAGACATTTTAGTCAAGAGCAAGAACGAGTTAAATCTAGAAAAACAAATAATCATAGCAGAACACCTGGGAAAGCCTGCACAGGGAGTTTTCCATCCTTTAGAAACTTAGGGTATGAAGGCCCAGGATGTGTCAGCCTTAACGCAGCCACAAGGCAGTGTCTCCACAAAACAGGGAGGTCCCTGCCTTGTTGCCCTCATGCCTTCCACCAGCTGAAGATTGCCATGCTGACTACACTGACACAATTCCAGAGAAAATAAAACAACACTAATTATAAATATTCATACCTTCGTTAAAGGAAACTTATTTGATTGTAAGCTAATCAGTCAAGGGGACATTTAACAACTTTTTTATTACAAACGTATAATCCTACTTTCAGCCCAAACCCAAAGTAACATTTTCTGACAATACATAATTAAAATTACACACACACACACACACACACACACACACACAAACAGATCTTTAGTATCAAAGCTAATTGAAAATTAAGGTGAACATGTCCCTTTCCACCTCCTCCTCCACCAAAAAAAAACCATCCATTAAGGGGCACTGGGTGGCTTAGTCAATTAGGCACTGGGTGGCTTAGTCAATTAAGCGTCCAACTCTTGATTTCGGGCTCAGGTCATGATCTCACAGTCGTGAGATCTCTCTCTCTCTCCTTCTCTCTTCTCTCTCTGCTCCACCCCCCTTCACTTGTGCTGTCTCTCTCAAAAATAAATAAACATTTTTTTTAAAAATCACCCACTCTGTTCCCTCTTAAATCACAGGATTTGTAATGAACGGTTTATACTATCAAAGTAAACTACCAACGGGGGGATACTCAAAAACTCATCAAATAAATAAGTGAACAAATAAATGAAACAATGGTTAAAGGAGACAAGAATGTGAAGACAAGATCTAAAAAGCCTAATGTGAGATTTAAGTTACCCATCAGGATCTCTTAACAGGTCATGATTAGCTCCCTATAAGGCATAAGTTCTACCAGATTTAACCTGCCAACTCCACTTCTCCATGTATCTTATCAACTGATACTCAAATTAAAAATTATTTTTTCTTTCAGAACCTTTAACTAGTTGCCAATAACTTTTACCTACAAGCAGTTCTCCTCTCTTTCTTACTTAAAAGTCCAAAAGCCTCAAAAGCAGCTCGGTAAAGCATCCCCATAGATTCTCTGTTCATTTAATGCTCCTCTAGAAATTTCCAACTAGGGAACCAACTGAAAATTGTCCTAGAATCACTTTTTCCACAATTGCATTATGTCATTATAGCCATTGGAAGCCAGAAATGTGGTTACTGATGAACATTTCATAGGACAGACATAAACTCTCTGCCCCAAAAGCCCTATTGTGATCTACCCAACAATCATGTAGTCCTTTCACTTCAGTTACCTTCAACACACAAGTTTACCTTTAAGATTTCCAGTCTTTTCAGAATCGGTTTTGCCTCAGTTTTACAACAGCTAGAAAAACTACACCAGCTTCTAAAATATTCACAGAAGCCACACTCCCACCTCTATTACAAATTAGTACCTAGACTCCATAAAGTATGAGTTTCTTTATGCTGTCTGAATTGAGGGTCTATGACCTAAAATTGTATTTTACAGCTTTTGCAGACATTACTTTTAATAGACTTCAAAGAGTAACATGACATAACATTCTTTCTAGTTTGCAACTCATAAACCCTTCTACAACCCTTTAAAACAAAAAAGGAAATAAACGCTAAGAATATTTTTTTGTTTAAAAAACATGGCATTGTGGTAAATGAGCTTCAGATAGGAGAGTATAAAAAACTAAGCGTTTTGTTCTGTTTTCCTTTGAATGGCTTTCATTATTGGTATGTAAATATAGTTTGATTATTTCGTTAGGGGAAAAGATCCTAATTTCCCGCTGATTTTAAGATTTATTGCAATAAAAGACCAATACCTTAAAGGAGTGACTTTTCTTTCTCCCTCCTATTATCTTAATTTAAAATTGATAGAGCATGTAATAACATAAATTACCAAACAAAACTATAAACACAGAATATTGAAAAGCCAATAATTTCTTAAATAGCAGTTCTGCCATAAAAATAGCTAAGCATTAATTATGTCTTTAAATATAATTTCAACCACGACATAAGAGTGGCCAAAATATCAAGAACACATTGCACATTTCAGAAAACTGACCTTCTAGAAAAACTGTTGACTTTTTTTTTTTTTTTGCTGACCTCCTAAGATTGCTTAAAAGAATCACTTTTAAACCCAATATAATGCAATCATTTTTTTTTCCTAAGAAATTCAATCTGTCAACTTATGGATCACGTTTCACCCTGATGTGATTTGAAACAGCTAAGGTTCTGAATCCTTAAATATAGGGTGTGTAATGAAAGCAATGCTCACAGGTCCTCGATTGTGAGGCTTGGAAACCTTTAATAAGATAGAGCTATAGATATAGCCAACCAAGGAGCATTACCCTTTTATGCACTCAAACCCAGCCCAAGTCTCCCTCCGATCCTTACATTTTACATTTCCAGTGAAATACTCCTCTACCAGTGAATGAAAGTCATGTAAATTGTATTTAACCAATGCAAGGTTAAAAATCAGAGCCAAACTATCTAAAAAATATTAAATTCAGAACTGGTGAGCTTTTTTCTACCCTCCGTTTCAGTACCCTGACATATAAAAGTCAAAGAACTCCTCTGTTAAGACTGAAATCCCCAGGAGGAAGAAGGCTCAGATCTAGTCTGAGAGCACACAATGGAATCACAGCTGACGATGCACATCTTTTTCTAGATGTCTCCATATGCTTGAGAGGTCCCCCCCTCCCCAGCCAGGCTTTAAGGGACTTGATACTCTCTGCCACCAAGAATCTGAGAACATTTTCAAGGATCATTGTAGAGAATGAAGTAAATTAATGTGTTGCTTTTACGCATACAAAAGAGAGAGAAGGGCACACATCAGAGTGGCCATCAGTAACTAAATTAGTAATGGGGGTTTTCAATGTTGTCAAATTTTGAATGTTATTTATGACATTCCCTACTTCTAGCAGCTAAATGTTTGTTTTATCCTCACAGTTTTTAGATTTTGTCACTAAAATAACACCTCAAAGGCTACAGCAAAATGCAATTAATTTTTGTCTACACAAACATCCAAAATTATACAGAATTAAGAATTCACATGATAAATTGGAGAATGGTATATTACAACAGAACACATTTATAGAGCATGGTTAATACTGTTCCCTAAAACTACAGTTCTTTGTCAATTCTTTCTTATGGTAACCAAATATTTATAAAAGCTTGAGAAACCACTATAGAGGAGATAAATATCATGCACATAAGGTACCTCCAAAAATAATAATAATAATAATAATAAGCCTCCCAAGATTAGTTAAATTCATGGGATACTTAACACAAAATGAATGGATTCATTCTCAGTTTAGTAGGATTCATTATTTGAACTCCCAAAGATTTTTACAAATTCCAGTTGGGAAAAGGATTCTTGTTGCTGTCAGTGTGCACTAAACCTCACCAACAAAGGACAGGAGCACACATACACACACATAAAAAAGCAATGTCCCAGCTGCTGCCTTTTTAAAAGGCAGCTTATTCCTGCCGAGCAACCTGTGCTCTTTCTAGAGAATCAAAGACCTATCCTCCTTATTCTTAAAAGTCAAGAGTTGAGGAAGTCACTGAACTGAACCCAACAGCCAGCATAAAACAGCCAAAGAGGTCTCCTAACCTTGCATAAACCAGAAAAGTACCCACACACTGTACAATTCAACAGTGTTTAAGAAGAAAACTAATTAATTTTTAAGAATCTTTTGTGCGGGAAGTAATCTAGCAAACTACATTTCACTTAGACTTTTTTTTTTCTGTAGACAAATATTCTTTGACTAGCTTTGCTTTTTAAATACCAACGCTTTACGTCTCAAACAGTGATGCTTTGGTTCCTAACTTCATTTTGTTTACTCAAGAAAAAGAAAAAAACAAAACGCATACCATAAACGACAACTTTTTTTTTTAATGCCATCCCCAAAGCCTAACTTTCAAGTGCACTTTGGAAACTGGCGGTCTAATTAAACAAGGAACCAGTGAAGCCATTACGAACAATGATGCTTTACACTCAATAATCAACTGACGTAAGACTATCCGGACGCCTTCATTTTCAGAGAACCCTTTCAAATTTCACTGTCCCCACGCTGGAGTAGCGGAGTGAAAGTGAGGAAGAAACAAACTAATAACTCCTATGATCTTCTGCACATAAACCGGTCGCTGAGGTCCAGAAGAGACCACTACAACATATGCCATTTTAGAAACGGGCCTCGGAGAGTTACTGCCACATCCTAAAGTGGCTTTAGACCTCATCGTGTCAAAACGACGTCTCGTGTGGTGCCAAGAAAAATACACTATCTCGCATAAACTACGTGCCTCCCGGGTCAGAGACCCTATAAGTGACACTACACCAAGACCAAGGAACGGGTGACTAGGGATGGACAAGAGTCGCTAGCTCGGCGTCTCCATGACTCCCCCGCCCCGCGTGCAACTCGGCTCTAACTGGTCGGGAAGCAACCCCGCCCCCCTCCTTCCTCCCGTCCCCACGATTGGCTTACCGACACCCGGCAGGTCAGCTCCCCGCCTTCGATTGGCTCACTGCCCCATCAGTCACACGCAGCGAGATTCGGGTCGGTGGGAGGGGAAGGCGTTGGAGGAGGTGGAGTGGGAGTGGGATTAGAGGACGAGGTGGCGGAGGAGGTGTTCAGGCTTGGTCCCCGGTTTGGGAAAGTTTCCCCTACCAGTGACAGACCCAGAAGGCGTTAGGCCCGGTCCAGCTCTGGGCCAGTGCAAAGGGCTCGGGTCCCCGATTCCCGCCCCTCGGTCCCGCAGGCCCCGGAAACCACTAGAGGGAGGGGGAAGAGGGAGGAACCATCTAACCAGAGACCGACCCACCCCCGATCTCGGAAGAGGCGCCTCCGGGACTCCCCGGAGGGGCGAGGGGCGGGGGACCGGGAGCTCCACAACGCAACGACGACCCCGGCCCCCTCCCTCAGCAGCCCCCAGCGGCCCGAAGGAGAAGTGTCCCGGGCCCGGGGCGTGACCGTCGCGAGTCGGCCGGGAGGGCCCCTCCCGCTTCCCGCCTGGGGCCCTGAGGGCCTGTCCCTTCAGGGGCGGGGAGAAGGGGGAGAGAAAAGGGGGCGCTGGCGAGCCAACCCGGAACCTCCCGGACCGCCTCCCGCCCCCAGCCCCGGCCCCAGCGCGCCTCCTGCACACATGCCCGCACCCAGAAAGTTAAGTCAGGGGCGAGCCCAGCTCGGCGCCGCCGCGGTCCGGCCCCCGGCTCCCCGCCCCCACCGCGGCCCGGCCTGCTCGGCCCGAGCGCGCCGCCCGCCCCGCCCGCCGCAGCTCTTTCCCGTCCGCCCGCGGCGCGCGGTGCCCCTCGCCCCCCGCCCCCGGCGCTGACACGGGCCCGGCCCGCCCGCCGGGCCGCCGATCCCCTCCTCCCAGCGTCTCACCCCGCCGGCCGCCCCTGACATCGCGCTTCACCTTCACACACCCCCGAGCACTTCCCGAGTCCTGCCTCCCCTCGCCCGACACCCACCCTCCGCTGCAGTCGCTCCGCGTTTCCATTAAAGAATGCACCTTCTCAGGATTCACCTTCCCGTCTCAGCCCCTCTCCCCCTGAGGGGACAGGAGCCTCGGTTCTCGCCAACCCCGCACCGAGCGGGCGGGCTGGCGGGCGCCAGGTTCCTCGGGCGGGGGCCGCGCCCGCGCCCCCGGCCTCCCCGCCGCTACTCGGCTCTCACCTCTCGCCGGCGCCGCGGGCTGCAGCCTCCGCCCGCCTCGCGCTCCGGGACTCGTCTCCAGAGCTCTCGCAAAGCGCTGGAGCGCCTCCTTTCTCTCCCAGGGACTCCGCGTCTCCCTGCCGCTTCCCGCCCTCCCCACCCCCCAAGCCCCAACTCCCCAGCTTCGCGGCGCCTCCGGGATGCAACTCCCGTTTTCCGCACACTCCGGCAGCGGTCCCCGCACACAAAAACAGCCCTTTCCGCGGCGCACGGTTCTGCCGGGCTCGGCGCAGGAAGGGCAGTCGCAGCCGGGGGTGGGGACGCGGCGCCCCCCGCCCGCCGCCCGCCTCCCGCCCTCCCTCACGGCCCCCAGGGAAGGCGCGGTTACCGGCTCGGGTCGGTCACGCCGTCAGGTGCCGGCTGCCGTCGGCGCTGACCTTCGCCGCCGAAGCTGTGGCTGAGGCTGCGGCCGCCATGTTCCCGTGTTAATAACTGCTGCCTGGTTGTTTATTTCAATGGAGATCCTCCCCCAACTCCCTCCTCCTCCTCCTCCTCCGCGTCTCCGCACTTGCGGAGAGAGACACAGACCGCGCGAGCTCGCGAGCATGGGAGGGGGCTCGGGAGCCAGGCCGTCTCTTCCCTCCGCCTCCCTGGCCGTGGCCGCCGCCAAGTCCTGTCACTGGGGAGAGGACGGGGCGGAAACTTGCCTCCTGCGCCCCCGGGGAGGGGGCAAAGGTGGACGGAGGGTTCTCCGGGGAGCAGACCCTGGCCGCGGGGTCCGCAGCATCTCCGTCGGCAGACTCCTCTGAGAAGGCGACTCGGGGAGAGGTGAAGAGTGAGGGGGAGAGGGAAAGGGGACAAAGTGGGTGAATGTGGAAAAGGGAGGGTGACCTATGGGTGGCTGCAAGTGAAGGGAGAGTAAACAGATGACTCCATGGGAGGGCAAAGGGCAGTGCCAAAAAAGAAAGCGAGAGAATAGGACAGGCCGGGGCTGCAAAGTGGAGGCAGTGGGTTCTTGGGGCTGCAGACGGCAGGGAAGATGCCCCGGACGAAGATCGGGGAAAGTCAAGTGCCAGCTTCGTCTCGGGAAAAGCCTCCCGCCGGCGCGCAGACCGGGCCCCTCTGCCAGCAGCCTGCCCCCCTAGGGCGCACCTCACACGCCCAGCGTCTGCTGCTACAGCCCGGAGGTGCCCCCTCGTCCATCAAGTCTCCCGCTCCTACAAGGATAGGCTTCTCCTGCAGCAGCCGTAACTCCAGAGGGGATGGAGGGATGCGACTGCAGGAGGCGAACTGAAAGGCGTGCCACCCAGCAATCGCATAATAAAGCAAAAGAGCCCACAGTGTGTAAAACTTAACCTGGTGGAGCATTCTTGTCCCAGGATGAATCACAAAAGTTTTTTTTATTGGAAAGACCACTTTTTAGAGTCAGAAAGCGATGTTGGGGGGACGCAGGAGAGGCGCCAATAGTTGGAGGAGGATTCTCATTTGAATATTACTTGGATTAGTTTTATGCTTTGGAAAAGCAAGGTCTTCCCAACTTAGATATAATTAGTTGGAAAAAACGAACAGCATTTGCATAACAGATTTCCTTATTTGTAGTCTTATCAGAAAGGTCACTTGCCATAGACCATAATAGTGTTTATTGAACACATACTATGTGCCTGGCAGTATCCTGAGTAATTTATATACGCTATAGATTTTGATACTCAAGTTTTACAAGGTAATTACCATTTTTATCCTTCACCAAAAAACTTAAAGAAATAAAGTAATTTGCCTAGGATTATACAGCCAGGAAGCTGGAGAGGATTTGTGCCCAGTCCTGGCGGGCTCCAAAGCCCACACTTTTAATGTTTTCAACCTCAAATTGGTGGGAATACTACCAATTTTATTTTGGGAAAGAAAATGTGTGTGTGTTGTGTGTGTGTTGTGTGTGTGTGTGTGTGTGTGTGTGTGTGTGTGTGTGTGTGTATAGATGGAAAATGGAAGTCTATTACAACAAATTGTTAGCACTGGGGAGTATAATAAGTGGGTGTGTAAAGGGGTACTTCCACGTTTCTTTTGTACACTTAACTACAGTGTTCATAATGTTTGCACTGACTGTGTATTAATTTAAGTAAACTTTTAAAGATTATTTAATTGCCTTGCATAACAGAATTATGTTCCCTGAAAACCCACAGCTCTCCAAAAAAAAAATGGAGAAATGGAGGGTTTTTATGGATTGTCTTCTTCCACCAAATACTAGTTCATAGCATTCCTACAATGAGGGTGTAGTCACCTGAGGTCTGTCACATTGCTGCCCTCGGATCTTTTCTCCTGTCTTCACCCCAACACTGAGTTGTGATAAAGGAAAGATTCTCTCTCTTGATTTCTTTTTGGCAGAAGTCCTGAGTCCATCAGTCCTCTGCAACAGTGTATTTCACACTGTCAAAAACCACCCATGATATCTGTGCAAACAACTCCCCATTGCATTTCCATATTTCTCAATAAACTTACTACATGCTCAAGATACATGACTGTTTCACAAAAATAAAACAAACAAATCTGACAGCAAAGCATAGTAAGTTCTATGTCCAGCTGCTACTCAATTGCCTGGAGCCTTGAGGAATCCTGTAACTTCTGCTCTCCAATACAATCTCTGGGCTCCTTCAGCACTTCATGCTGTCGTTCTAATAATAATGTGTTGTAGTGGAGTTGTTTATGTATTAGTCTTTCTCCTTCACTACATTGTAAACTAATCAGGCCTCTCAACCACATCTTGTTCTAATTTGTCCATACTGTGGCTCTCACGTAATGTTTTTGTGTTTAACTGAATCTGTAAAATATAAACGCTAGTATCTGATCCAATCTCCATGTCCCCTTCCCCACCTGACCCTCCAATACCTTGCTCTTAAAATACGTTTATAAAAAATGTTTTCAGTATTTTTATAGAACTTAGATTCCTATGAGACCTCAGAATAATTGTTACAGAAACTAGCCGTGAGTATTAGTGAATTATCACTATGATAATGTAAAACGGAAAGGAAGAAAACGCAGTAAATAAGTTGATTTAATGATGCAAAGAAAAAAAAAAGCAAAGATATAGGAACTAGGTATATTACCAACAGAGGACAACCCAATAAGGAAAAAACTGTGGGCACAAAAATTGTGGGTACAAATCATAAAGGGGAAGGAAATTACTGAAATTTAGTAGAAGCAGAAACTTGACAGACTGAATGGATGAGGCAAGTAGACAAACCAAAAAAAAAAAAAAAAAAAAAAAAGGCCAGCCAAATTATAAATGCAATATGAAGAAAAATGATAGTTTATATATTTAACAATATGCCTAAAAAAAATGAGAACAATGTGAGTATATAGGGTAAAAAATTTCTATTTTGGCTGCCTCTCTTCCCCAATTTCAAGGCACTTACTGTCTTCATACTTAACCCACATAAAAATGAAAGATTCAATACTATTTTTGTGTTATTAATACTACCAGCATGCATCATGATATAATGAGAAGTAACATGGTATGGTAAAAACAACAACAACAACAACAACAACAACAACAACAACAACTATAGAAGACAGGCAAATAAACATGAACTGCACTTTGCTACTTACTATGTGACCTTAGACAAGTCACTAAATATCTGTTTCTTCATCTGTATAACTGTTGCATTACTCAAACAAAATGATGTAAATAAGTGTACTTTAACTCTCAAACTTTTTATACAAACATGAAGGGATATTATTATGTTGACTAGATCTGTGCATAGCAACAGTTGCCTCTATTTTGGTACACTCTACTTTCAAATTGTAAAAGTGAAAACCTATAGTTCATCCCATTGAAGTGTAATTATTGGAAGGGAGGATCAATTAAAACATTCGTTTGACAATTTGATTACTGAGAACAACTATTTGACCAACCGTTCATTCTTATTGCTTGCTTTTTCCAAATCCCTGAAATATTATAGCTACAATAAATGTGTCTAATATAGGTCAAGCATATTATACATATTTTTATTTCTAGTCGAAGTAGGCCTTACATGCATTATTGTTTCCATTTTACATATGAGAAAACCGAGGTTCAAAGAAATTAATTTATGCAAGATCATAAAGCTGATTTTGCAGCATGGCTAACAGATTGTGCTGAGATTCTGTTCTCCATCACTGAATACCCCTACCACTTTAGGCAACACATGCTCTTCACCTTTTTTTCCTCAGTACCTATAACAATGCCTAGAATACAATACAGTCTCAAGAAATGACCATGAAATAACAAGTAAATGAATGAGGGGCTCCCACAAATCATACTGAACACTGTCACAAGATTAATATACCCACTTTTATTCTATTACTGTCCCACTTGAAAACACTTAATCCTTCATTGCCTACAGAATACAATTAAAATCCTTTATGTTATACTCTTCAGTATAACGCTATTTTTTTTCTAGCCATATCTTCTGAAGTAGTAACAGCAACAAAATACTTACTGTACCTTCACTCATTCCAGGGTGTTCTGGAATTGACTGAGTTTCAATCTTGGCTCTTACTAACTGTGTGAACTTAAGAAGCAAGTTATTTAGCCTCTTTGCAAATTTTATGCAATGCAATAAGGTAGGAAAATAAAAAGAAAGGAAGTAAAACCATCTTTATTTACTGATGATGTGATTGTGGACACAGTTCAAAAGAATCTATATACTATTAAAATGAATGCAAGATCACAGGATATAGGTCCACATACAGAAATCAATTATATTTCTACATAGCAAGAAATGATTGGAAAATGATATTTTTAAACATTTACAAAAGCATAAAAAACACAAAATACTTAGGAATCTACTTAACGAAAGATGTGCAAGATAGACTCAATATTGTTGTCAGCTCTTCCCAAATTGATCTCTAAATTTATTACAATCCCAATCAAAATCCCAGCAGGTCTCTTCAGTGAAAATTGAGATGCTAATTTTAAAATTTATATGGAAATACACATTATCAAGTAAAGCCAAGACAAAATTGAAGAAGAACAGTTTGGATAACTGACACTACTGATTTTAATACTCACTATAGAGCTACAATAATTAAGACAATGTGATATTGGTGTAAAAATAGACAAATACATCAATGGAACGAAATAGTGAGTCCAGAAATAGATGTCTAAATACACAGTCAATTGAATTTTTACAAAGTCATTAAAGAAATTCAATAGAGAAAGAAAAGTCTTATCAATAAATAGTGTGAGAACAACTATTTATTGGTATAGAGAATGAATATTGACTCCTACCTCACACCATACATAAAAATAAATTAGAGATGGATCATGGACTTAAATGTTAAAACTAAAGCTATAAAAACCTCCTACAAGGAAAACTGGGATAATAAATAGTTTACAATTTTGGGATAGGCAAAGATTTTTAAAAAGGATATGAAAGACACTAACCAGGAAAGAAAAGTAAATGATAAATTGGATTCCATTAAAATTATAAACTTCTGGGGCACCTGGGTAGCTCAGACAGTTAAGCGTCTGACTCTTGACTTTGGCTCAGGTCATGATCTCACAGTTTGTGGGTTCAAGCCCTCTATTGGGTTCTGTGCTGGCAGTGTGGAGTCTGCTTGGGATTCTCTTGCTCTCTCTCTCTGCCCCTCCCCTGCTGGTTCTCTCTCTCTCTCTCTCTCTCTCTCTCAAAATAAGTAAATAAACTTAAAAAAATTAAAATCACAAACTTCTTATCAAAAATGCCACTAGGAAGAGAAAAGGCAGTCCACGGATTGGGAGAACATATTCGCAATACACCTATCTGGCAAAATAACTGTATCCAGAATAAGTACAGAACACCTCCAAATTAATAATAAACAACTCAATAACAAAATGGACAAAAGACTTGAAAAAAGTTGTTTTACAAAAGTATGTGAATGATCAATAAACATACAAAAAGATGCTCAAAGTCACTGGTCATCAGGGAACTAACACAAGTTAAAACAAGAGATACCACTTACACACCCTCTAGAATGGCTAAAATTATAAAGACCAACAATTTCTAGTAATGGCAAGAATGTAGAACAATTGGAACTCTCTTTCATTGCTGGCAGGACTATACAACCACTTTGGAAAATACCGTGGCACTTCCTTTTAAAGTTAAGCATATACTTACCATATGACCCAACGGTTCTCTCCTAAGTATGTACCTAAGAAAACCTTGATCTGGGTAATGGTCACATTTTGACAATGGTTCGTCAAAATTATTGAGTTGTACGGCTAGAATTTTTTCACTTTGTTATCTGTAAATTATACCTAAACAAAATACCATTTTGGCATCTAAAAACATGGAATGAAAGAGAACTTCTGCAATATAATGAAGTGTATATACAAAGCGCCTCTAACACATGTCAAACTGAATGATGAAACATTTACAGCTTCTCCCTCAGATTAGGAAAGAGAATTGGGGGTGGAATGTCCACTATTACTATATTCAATATTTTACAGGAAGTTCTAGCCAATGTGATTTTAAAAAAAAAAAAAGTGTAACTATTACTAAGGAAGAAATAAAACTATCATTTGCAAATGGCATGAATGTTCATGTAGAAAGTCCAAAAGAATCAACAAACTATTAGAATTAAATTTAAGATCTCTGGAATGGAAGGTCATTATACAAAATCCAATGGTATGTCTATATGTTGAAAACAATTAGAAAACGAAAACTTGAAATGTACATTGGAAAGCTGTTTGGCAATGTCCTTTAAAGCTGAGCATGTCCGCTTTATGACCCAGTAATTCTACTCCTAAAGTATATATCCAGTGGGTTCCTCAACAAGGGAATGAATAAATTATAGTGTTTTTGCTCAATGGAATACTATATTGAAATGAAAATGAAAAAAACATCGCTCCATGCAATGATGTGAATGAATCATATATAAAAATAATCTTGAGTGAAAGGTGCCAGATCTAGAAGAATAGCACTGTATGATGTTATTTACATAAAGGTCAAAGACAGACAAAACTAATTTATAGTTGCAGATGCTGAGACGGTTGTTACCTTTAGGGTGTAGGTGGCACCCAGGAAAGCACATGAGGGAGATTTGGGGATGTTGAGAATATCCTATTCCTAATCTGAGTAGAGGTGACATGGGTATGTTCTTTTGGGAAACATTTTATGTACACTCATTCAAGGTACACACATGTGTACCTATGTATATTATATTTCAACTTAAAAGCATTATTGTATACATTTACTGATGTCTCCCTAACTCGACTGCAAGCTCCTTGAGGACAGGGATCGTATTTTAGATTTCTTAATATCCTGCACAGGTTTTAGCACAGTGAATTCCTGAAATAGTACTTTCCATAACGTAAGAATATACTGGTGCCAATAAAGTTTATTTGGTTTTAGTATAAGTACAAATAGTAAAGTAAAACAACATACATACATATATGTACAAATAAAATCAATTTATGAAGCATTAACATTTTCCTGCGATTCTCCTGTCTCTTATGTTTATCTGAAATAACTCCAAAGTAAAGTTAGCTGTTACAAATAGAATCTAATAAATTACATGAATATAAGAGTCACAACTCGTGGACTCCGGTAAGAATCAGTATTTGGATCCACGAGGTGTTGGCCTTATCTCATTGAATGTAGAAGTCCATTCAGGTAGGCTGATGGGGATCTTAGAAGAGAGAAGTAGGTTCCAAACCAGAATCTGAACCCATAATCAGTGTCCCCGGACATTTTGTTGGTTGGTTGGTTGGTTGGTTAGTTGGTTGGTTCACCACATTTTTATCATGGTAAAATAGAGATAACATAAAAATTGCCAATTTAACCATTGTTAAGTGTACAATTCAATGGCATTAAGTACACGCACATTGATCACCACTATCCATCTCCAGAACTTTTTCATGCAAATATGTTGGACACTTTGTTAAATGCATCTGGGACTCTGTTTCTTACCTGAGTCCTACATTTTTAAGATCTTGCACAGCTCGGAAATACTCTATCAGGAAGCTAAAAAAGCACACTCAGAGGGAAAAAAAGACTCCTTTGGTTAAAATTGAGATTGTCATAAAATCCTAAGTCTGGAGGGGGATGTTAATGTGCAATGATAGCCAGGCAGAAAAATATCTTTGAGAAAAAGAGCGCATCTGAATAACAGCTCTTTTTCCTTGGTAAAAGAACCATCTTCTTGCTTCTTTTGAAATAGGCCTTTGTAAACATGGACCACTTGACAAATTGTCCTACTCACCACAAAGCACTCATTCGAGCAATATTTCTTGGGCTTTAAAATATAAAACTCTGTTTTTATTCAAAACATTTACAATGCCAATCAATGTTGTATTTTAATTAGTCTCTTATTTATGAATGTCAGTTTTTGACATCCTTGATTAAATGCCTAGCCTCCTGGCTTGTTTTGTTTTGTTTTTAGCTTTTCCCCAAGATGATTATGAAGTTCTAGACACACAACTACCTGAAAGATTGCAATTGTTCTCTTCTCCCATCCTAAGCACTGTTAGATGATGAATATCTAAGTTTTCAACTGAGTGGTAGGTATGTGAATATCTATTGTTCTTAATATCTGTCACACATGTTAAAATAGTATTTTGTGTATATTCAGTATTTAGTAAGAACAATTTTGGGGGCGCCTGGGTGGCTCAGTTTGTTGGGCATCCAACTTCGACTTAGGTCATGATCTCGCGGTTCGTGAGTTCCTGCCCCGTGTTGGGCTCTGTGCCGACAGCTCATAGTCTGGAACCTGCTTCAGATTCTGTGTCTCCCTCTCTCTCTGCTCCTCCCCCACTCATGCTCTGTCTCAACAATAAATAAAACATTAAAAATTCCTTCTATGATAAATATTTTACTTAAGCACATGCTTTTGTTACAAAATAACAAAAGCTAATATTTAGATCTTGCTTTTCTTTTAGACTAAGTTTTAAAATAAACTATGACTTTCTAATACTCTCAATCAATGGGTTCTTTCTAGTAAATTCAGTCCCTGATTTACACATGGCCAGCCAGCCACCTGAGATGGGTAAGGTTCTTGTTAGACTGGAACTTCCTTCTCTTTCTGCCTCTGCCTAGAGTTTTCCCCACTCCTGTTTCCCCTCCCCCCTTCCTATGACGGGCTACTCAGCGGTTTCTTTCCCTCTCTTAATCATGGTTTCATTTACAATATCACCATTCCTCCAGGCCCGTGTCCTACTCCTCTTTAGAGTTGATTGTTTCCCTTGCTCTGAGTCCCTGCTGCCACCCTGAAGATAAAATACCAAGCTACAGGTGAGTTTGAGTACCCACATTTCCAGAGACTGGCCATGTTAATCTGGACATGCTTAACAGGGTTCTTATGCAGGTGCAGCAGACTCAGTTCTAATCTCCCACAGAAACACACACATGATGGTTATGTTCTATGACCTCTGCAGGTTCTATGACCACTGCGGGATGTCACAGGTTTTAGGAAGGCAGCTCTGAGAACCTAAACCCCTTGTAAAACTTTGTTTCTGTAGAAAAACATATTCCGCTTCACCATCAGTCAATAAAAAGGGAAATTTCTGAAAGAAGTCCATGAAGATTGCCTGTACTTTTCATCTAAGACTTCAAGTCTTTCACAAAAACATTGCTTTCTTAAAGAGCCTTTTGGCCACAGCTAATAGTTATTTAGGAACCTGCTATATTCACAACTAAGACACATGTGTTAACCAACTTTGGACATGAAGTGTAAGAGAGATAATGCACAAATTATTTCCAGTGCTGTTGGATAGGCTTCTTTCCATTTATTAATTCAACACAAATTCATTGGGTTGCTATTCTGTGCAAGGCCATTATCCTCAGCATTGGAGACCCAGCCCTGAACAAAACAGGCAAAACCCCTATCTTAATAGGTTTTACAGAGGATGTAAATACTAGGCACTTAAGTATTTGTTGAATGAATGATTAAATGTGGCGAAGAAAACCATTAGAATATGATAAATATTTATGTTTTACAAAATTCAGTGAAATCAGTGAACAAAGGGGTTGCAGAACATAAATTAGGGGAATTTGTTCCAGCCATCAAGGTTAACATATTTCCTTATTATAATGAAGCAATATCGGGTAGAAGTGTTGGGTGATCAGAACCAGAAGGCCAGCACTCTACCACGCACATGGCCCTGACTTTGCAGAGCACTAGTTAGGAGTCAAGTGCCATCATACCACTACCTCCGTAACTTTTTGCAAATTATAACTTCGAGACCAAAGTTTATTATATCAATAAGTAATTTTGATATATCATCTTAACTGCAAGGACTCAGTGTCAGTTTACGGTAGCATTGTAACAAAGGACAACATTTTACCAAATGCAACAGAGGCTTCATTCTATAATAATTAGGTTACATTTTAAATCCCATCATCATAGATTTCTGTAACATATTTTTGTCTTTATGGTGTTACCTATAATTGCAATCCCTAAAAAGGAAATGTCTATATATCTATATATACAAAGAAGAGAGACAGAGAGAGAAACAGAAACAAAGAGAGACAGAGAGATAAAGATTGAGATAGAGAAAGAGAGAGGTGAGGGGGATTTATTTGAAGGAATGGGCTCATGTGATTATGGGAGGTGGGAAACCCAAAATTTGCAGCGGGGGCCAGCAGGCTGGAAATTCACGCAGGAGTTGATGTAGCGGTCATGAGTCTGAAGGCAGTCTAGAGACAGAATTCCTTCCTTCCTGGGAAAGCTCAGTCTTTAAATGCCTTCAGCTGTTTGGATGTGGAGCAACCACATTATGGAGGGTAATCTGCTTTATTAAAGGTCACTGATTTAAATGTTAAATTTAAAAAAAACAAACAACTTTCACAGCAACATCTAAACTGGTGTTTGATCACACAACTGGGCATCTCAGCCTAGACAAGTTGACACATAAAATTAACCATCACAGTCTACTGCTTGTCAACTTGACTTTCATACACATCTCCTTAAACCATACTTAATTTCCTAATAAAGACAGTAAAAAAAGTCATACTTCCACTTAACATAATATGACGATCCTGTGTACAACTGAAAGCATACCAACTCCTTCCTAGAAGAGGTTCAAAGTCCTTGGGTCATGTTCATGATTTTCTGGTAACTTAAATATCTGGTAACTTAAATACTATAATGTAAAGTTAATTCTTTTTTTTTTTTTTTTTCGATTTATTTTGAGAGAGAGAGAACACGCATGAACAAGGGATGATGGGTTCCTGGCTCCGTGCTGCCAGCAAAGAGCTTGAGGCTGAGCTTGATCCCACAACCATGAGATCATGACCTAAGCCAAAATCAAGAGTCGGGTGCTTAACTGACTGAGCCACCCAGGTGCCCTCTTAAATACTATGATATAAAGTCGTATATATCTCATAGGATAAGGGAATAAGAGAGGGAGGAAAACAAATATGCAGATAGATACATACACGCATACATACATATGTACACACACACAAGCATATTCATAACAAAATAAAGAAGAAATACTTATAACAAATATGGTCTTCATTCTGTAACTGTTATTTACAACTGCCTTCTCTCGCTACCCATTCCATATTCTTCAGCAAGCACCTTGGCTGGTTATGATTCCTTACCCAGTAGGATGTCCCAAACCCTCATTCATGAAGAATCTGGGCCACGAACAGATCTGCCAGAATTAGATTGTTGCAGTTTTCCATTGATTTTAATCCAGGGTATAGTGCTAAGGCACTTCCTGAATATCAGACATACTCTTCCTTACCTCCATTATGTGGTAAGCCACCCAATTTGCCCTTGGTAATTGGGATCAATCAGTTAGCCAGGACAGTAACTCCCTTCTTTGCCTGTTAGTTCAGAAGCATAAGAAACCCAAAGTGGCCCGGCAGCAGTCTTAAATTCCAGTCCATGTAATCACTGCTGTGTCTTCTGATGGAAGCATTCCTCCCTTTGGAACTAAGACCTCTAGACCAGCAGAGCATAAGGTCACAGGGACTGGAAGCAAAAATTTTACTAGTGGATCACTGGGGTAGTATTAAATGGTGCCACTCCAGTTTTCATCTCTTGACTCTTGGACCCATAAATCCTGACTGTTGCAGAAACAGCACCGTATATTGGATGCCAATTTAGAGTAAATACAGCCTCCTGGAGAACCTTGCCCCAACCCTGCAAGATACTGCCAACTCGCTGGTTCTGTAAGGCAGTCTTCAAGCGGCCATTACACTACTCTATCCAGCCAACTGCTTCAGGATGGTGGGAAATATGGTAAGACCAGAAAATTTTATGAGCATGGACCCACTGCCCCACTTCATTTGTCATGAAGTGAGTTCCTCCATCAGAAGCAATGCTCTGTGGGGGCGCCTGGGTGGCTCAGTTGGTTGAGTGTCTGACTCTTGATTTTGGCTCAGGTCATGGGATTGAGCCCCTCATGGGGATCCATGCTGAGTGTGGAGCCTGCTTAAGATTTTCTTTCTCTCCTCCTGCCCCTCACCCCCACTTGCATGCTCTCTTTCACTCTGTTTCTGTCTCTCTCAAATAAATAAATGAATAAATGAATAGGTGAATAAATGAATAAATGAATAAGAAGCAATGCTTTGTGGAATACCACAATAGTGGACAGGATGACCCATTCTGGGGCTACCACTCCACCTCCTACCCCAGTGACTTTTGTCATCACACAGTGGGTTCATGAACAGTGTGGCCATGATGGCAACACAGACTTTCATTTTCCAAGACAAACCGGGGCTCTGGCCCCCACTGAGTGCCCAATCGGCCAGCAGCAGAGACCAACACTGAGTCCCTTCTATGGCACCATTCTCCAGTTAGATACCTGGTGCCAGGTTGATTACATTAGACCATTTCCATCATGGAAGGGGCAGCATTTGTTCTTAAAGGACTAGACACTCTGGATATGAATGTGACTCCCCTGCATGCAGTGCTTCTGCCAAAACTACCATCATGGACTACTTTGCTACAGAGCGCGGTCTCTTTACATTCTGGAAGAGAATACACTAGCACTGAAGCAGTAGTTACAACAGTTACTAACTGTTACAACTGTTACAACAGTTACAACTAGTTACTAACTCAACTTTCTTTTGTAACTGAAAATCTAGTACTTTATTAGCAATATAGCAGTTTTTAATAAACTTGCTCTAAATGCAAAAAAAAAAAAGTCTTACTCATAAATTACTATTGGTTATAAGCATACTCTCAGCAATCTGGTATATCTGTAGTACCAAATCGAGTGTTCTATTCAGCTTACTTTCTATCAGTGTCTGCAATGGGGTATTGGTGTCAAGCTGAAAAGTTAAAAAAAAATTTTTTTAACATTTTATTATTTATTTTTGAGACAGAGAGAGACAGAGCATGAACGGGGGACGGTCAGAGAGAGAGGGAGACACAGAATCTAAATCGGGCTCCAGGCTCTGAGCTGTCAGCACAGAGCCCGACGCGGGGCTCGAACCCACACACCACGAGATCGTGACCCGAGCTGAAGTCCTACGCCTAACCGACTGAGCCACCCAGGCGCCCCAAGCTGAAAAGTTTTAGATCCAACACCCCCACCCCCACCCCGGGGCCTATTTTCAGGATTTCTTTGTAGTAGAAATTTGTAGGATTTTTTAAGAATTTTGTAGGAATTTTGGAGAATATACAGAACAAGATACCCGGATTCTTTGCTGAGCAAATTCTCCTAGTGCATTTGGCTCGATTTCACTGCTAGCTCTTTCTTGAATTTTACTAGGTTATTCATATGTTAAATTTTAAGTAAGGGCATTTTTGCAATTCTTTATGAACTTTTTTTTTTTATTTTATTTATTTAAGTAATCTCTATACCCCATGTGGGGCTCGAACTCACAATGCCCCCCAGAGATCAAGAGTCACAAGTTCTTCCAACTGAGCCGGCCAGGCGCCCCTTTAAGAAGTTTTTATTTTCAGTCTGCTCACTCTTAAAATAATGTGTTTTTTTTTTTTTAATGAACTAAAATGGTACATTTTATGTAGCATATTTGAAGTAAATAGTAAATGATTTTTTTGTAATAGCATATATTTTTAACTACTGTGCTATTATGCATAATATGTTTTCTTTAAAATTTGTCATTTTTCCCTTCCCTTTAATATATCATTGTGATATTCTTAACTATATTTTAATTCTATTTTGGAATGATTATGCTTTCTTCATGAGCTACTCTTTTACTTTGTTTTTCTTGCTCTTTTCCCCTTCCCTACAGATTGTTTCTATTCTATTCTTGGTCTGTCCTATTGGCCCTCTCTCCTGTATTTTTATTGATTTCTACTTTTAATCTAACTCTGTAACTATCTTTTCCTATAATTCTGAATAACTTAAGTATCATCTATCAAAATGAGCTTTTTTCTATCTTTTATACCAATGTTGAACCAATTCTGTTATTTCAAGGCACCCTCAAATTTAACCTCAGTTTCAAACTTCCCATTTGCTGCTGATATAACTGTGGCGTTTATCTACACCCCACTTTCCTATAATTTCTATTATATTTTAAAACTTGATTTAGATACAACGTGATAAGAACATATTCTATGACTATGCCTGAAATTAGATTCTAAGATACTCTTTGTTCAGAGGAAGCCCGTATATGCCTCTATCACAGGATATCACCAAGTTTGCTGAAGTACTCTTTCTCCTATTACTAGGTGATAAGCTTCTTGAAAGCAAGGGGCATGTGCAGATCTCTAGAGTCTGGCATAGTGTAAGTTTTTAACGACTGAATGAGTGACTGAGTGAGTAAACGAGAACAGTCAGTTGTGCAATTTCCCTGGTCTTGTCCACAAAACACACTCTCCCCAGCTCGAAATGACACCGAATGGGATTTCTTTTACAGAGGCCAAACCTTCTAATTTCCCAATTGGACTTACTTTACAGCAAAAATATCCTCAGAAAAATGCATTCATTTTAACCTATTCATCCAAGGCAGAAGTTGTCAGCCTCGGCTGAAGATAAGAATCACGTCCTCGTCTCAGTCAAAATAAATTCGGGGCCCCAGAGGTGACTCCAAAGTGCACGCACGGGTGAGAGCTGTGCCAAAGACAGACCCAACCAGTGGCACGTTCAAAGGAGCAAGGGAAGGAGAAAAATAAGATCCTTAATGCCCTGTGGTGGAGAATTCTTTCCTTTTTTTAATGTTTCAAGTTTTTATGCAAATTACTTATTGGGGGAAGGGGAGGTGATAAGTTTGACAGAAACCCAGCTCTTCCTTCAGGAGGCTGGGGAGGGAAGGGCCCGTTTGTAAAAGTGAACTGTTGTCTTGAAAAATTAAAAGGAAAGATTCTAAGTACCTTCTAAAGAGGCAAACTTTGAAGAGGAAAGAATTTAAAATTTAAATTTAAAACTGAGGTCACAGATTCCAACAAATGCTCATAAAAGGGCCCTTTGAGTTTCTGGGGCTTTTTACAAAAATATTCCGCAGGCTTGCAAATACGGCACATGTATTGGGTATACAGGCTAAGAGAAAGGCATAAAGAAGAATAAAAGTTGACATAGAGAGACTTGACCAGAGGAAAACTGTTGTAAAGACTTAGCGGTCCCCAAATATGTGTCTATATCGTAACTGCAGTGAGTGACATCAAAGCTATCTGGGAATATGGATGAGAACAAGAGAGGATGTAAACCATTGGCATGTTTCAGAGTATTGGATTTGTAGCCGAAAGCTCTAGTTCCTTCTTTGCTACTAGCTTGCTGCACTTTTTTAGGCTGGTCTCTTCACTTCTCCCAGGCTCTGTTTCCTTAGCTGCAAAATGAAGGATTCGAAAGCTTGAACTAAGTGGGTGCTTCCCACAAAGTTTCTCTAAAAGACTAAATACGTGCACCCCCAGACTCAGTGTGGGGTAGCCTGAAGCACCCACCGCAAGTCAAAATCTTTTAAAATTCTCCTGTTTTGTCTTAAAAGTTTCTGTCCTGGGATGTGAATTATTTCTCAGTAAAGCTGTTTGTTTTCTTTTTCTTTTTGAATTCCTTGTACTCTTTTATCCCTTAACTATTCTTTTTGTGGGTTTTTTTTTTTCTTTTAAATACGGTTGAGCTTGTATTGTATGCAACATGTTACGGGCACCTGGGCAGCTCAGTCGGTTAAGCACCTGACTCAATTTCCGCTCAGCTCATGATCTCACAATCTGTGGGATCCAAGCCCTGCGTCAGGGTCTGCACTGACAGCGTGTTTCCTACCTCAGATTCTCTTTCTCCCCCTCCCTGTGCCCCTCCCCTGCTCGTGCTTTCTCTCTCTCTCTCTCAAAGTAAATAAATTTTTAAAAGCTTAAAAAAATTAAAAGTTTATATTCTGCTTTTTTCAGAGTGTGCTATCTACATTTCACACATCACTAAAAACACTGCTTTTCTTTCTTTCTTTCTTTCTTTCTTTCTTTCTTTCTTTCTTTCTTTCTATCTTTCACTTTTCCTTTAATAGCTATACAATATTCAGTCATCTGGCTGTACTCTAATGTATTAACTGGCTCTGAATTTGGGATATTCATGTTACAGCACAGTGTGTTTTCACCACCATAGTCCCTTAATTCCTTCTGCTTCACTCCGTGTAAAGGCTGAGATTTCTTTATAGTTTCTAATTGAATCCTCTGAAGTGTGAAGATTATAAGATGAAAATAATTTTTTTCTCTTATTACTGCAGTGTGTTAAGCGGTCTCTTGGTGACGTAAGTTGTACTTCATTCTTTCTTAAGATCTTATTGCTAAAGAGGGAAAAAAAGAAACTAACATTTACTGAAGGTCTATCCATACAGGGTCTTTTGTAAAGGTTATCACATGTCATCAACCCAGTAAGGTAATGATTGTATCCCACTTCATGTGATAATAAGCCGAGGCTCAAAGAAACCAGGTAACTGGCTAATGATGTGTAGCAGAAAGGTATAAATTGGGTCTGATCTCCCCCAGATCTGTCCCAGGCCATCCTGTTCAGGACACTTTGGTCCCATAGCAGGAGCAGAGGGAGCACACAGCCATCCCAGTCCTTCCCTCAGCCCAAATCCCACTGGCCAATCTCTTTTCTTAGTAGTGCAATGGTCTCTCCTGTGATGAACATCTTGGTTATTATTATTATTTTTTTAAACTTTATTTTTTTTGAAAGAGAGAAAGAGAGCTCATGCTCTTACATGCATGAGTGGGGGAGGGGTAGAGAGAGAGGGAGAGAGAGAATCCTAAGCAAGCTCTACACTGTCAATGTAAGCCTCACCTGGGGCTCAATCCCACAAACTATAAGATCATGGCCTGAGCTGAAATCAAAAATCAGATGCTTAACCAACTGAACCACCCAGGAGCCCCAAACATCTTATTTTTTGATAAGGGTCCTTTGATATATAGCAAATTGTTTGTCAAAGAATAAATAAATTTAAAAAAATTTTTTTAAATGTTTATTCGTTTTTTGAGAGAGGTGGGGACAGAGCATGAGTGGGGGAGGGGCAGAGAGCGAGAGACACAGAATCCAAAGCAGGCTCCAGGCTCTGAGCTGTCAGCACAGAGCCCGATGTGGGGCCCGAACCCATGGACCACGAGATCATGACCTGAGCTGAAGTTGGAAGCTCAATGAACTGAGCCACCCAGGCGTACCTCAAAGAATAAATAAACTAAGGATTATTTTAAAGCTTACAGTAGGAGTCAATAAACTTTATCTGCAAAGGGCCAGATAGTAAATACTCTAGCCTTTGCAGAATATGTGCTCAGTGTCCCAACTACTCACCACTGTCCTTGTAGTGGGAGAGCAGCCACCCACAGTCATTGACAAATGGGCGTGCTGTGTTCCAATAAAACTTTATTAGGGACACTAAAATTTGAATTTTGTGTCATGTTCACTTTTTTTTTTTTTTTTTTTAATTTTATTGATTCATTTTGAGAGAGAGAGTGTGTACCGAAAGGGCACAGGGAGAGAATCCCAAGCAGGCCCTGCACTATCAGTGTGGAACATGATGCAGGGCTGGAACCCACAAAATGTGAGATCATGACCTGGGCCGAAAATGAGAGTCAGAAGCTTAACTGACTGAGCCATCCAGGCTCTCCTCTAATGTTCACTTCTTACAAGATATTCTTCTTCTTTTGATGTTTTCCCATCCATTGAAAAATGTACAAACCATTCCTAGCTCATAGGCAGTAAAAAAAGTCTTCATGGGCTAGTTTACCCCCAGCCTCAGCCGTAAGTAGGTAAGGTGTTCAAATGTGATGCTTGCTGTGGTCTACAGCTCTAGGTGAGTGAGTGATAGGGTATATGTGGGTTATGTTCTATTTGGTCCATTAGGAAAATTCTAAAAGATGTAGAATAAATCAGTCAATAAATCCCTATTTGTACCTTAACGTATGTTGATAGTAGGTAAGTGATATCAGAAATGCATCTCCTAGAGGCCAGGCAATAATGAATCCCCTCCATAGCAGTGATGCGCTTAGCACTCTCATTTCCTGGAAGGCATCCTTGCACTAAGGATGATAGGTCTTGATATTTCCACCTTGCACTTCCCCTTTAAAGACTGCCCATCACTAGGTCAGCCACTCCCTCCTGTGGCTACATGGTAGACTTAAACCTTAAACCTGCTCCCCTCTAGGCACTTGTACCCCAATGTTTACAGCAGCACTCTCAACAATAGCCAAATTATGGAAAGAGCCTAAATGTCCATCAACTGATGAATGGATAAAGAAATTGTGGTTTATATACACAATGGAATACTACATGGCAATGAGAAAGAATGAAATATGGCCCTTTGTAGCAACGTGGATGGAACTGGAGAGTGTGATGCTAAGTGAAATAAGCCATACAGAGAAAGACAGATACCATATGGTTTCACTCTTATGTGGATCCTGAGAAACTTAACAGAAACACATGGGGGAGGGGAAGGAAACAAAAAAAAGAGGTTAGAGTGGGAGAGAGCCAAACATAAGAGACTGTTAAAAACTGAGAACAAACTGAGGGTTGAAGGGGGGTGGGAGGGAGGGCAGGGTGGGTGATGGGTATTGAGGAGGGCACCTTTTGGGATGAGCACTGGGTGTTGTATGGAAACCAATTTGACAGTAAATTTCATATATTAAAAAATTAAAAAAAAATAAATAAATAAACATTAAAAAAAAAAAACAAAAAAAAAAAAACCTGCTCCCCACCAAACCCCCTGCCACCACCCTCATTCCTCTTTCACCTCATTTCTTTACTACCTCAATTCCAACAATCCTTCCGTGCCACTGAAACCTCTAATCAATTGTTCCTATTACCCGCCTCTTTTCCTTCTCACTCAGACCCTCCCTTTCCTCCTCAAGCTGTCTAAATTTCAAGGTCAATCCTGACCCTGTCTTCCTTGCTTATGCCCTCAGGGGCTGATTTTTAGTAAGCAGGTTAGGTATCTTCAACTCAGATAGGAAACATTGGAGAAGTGGAAGGTAGCACAAGATAGTGAATTAAACCCCACGCCCGCCCTCCCCCAGGTTGTGCTGCCCCTGAAGGCGGCCCCTTTTGCCAAAGCCAGCTGGCCTGCTCACTCCTTCAATGCTAGGGAACACGTGTACCACTCTGGTTGGGAGCATTTCTCCAGGGACTGCCCGCTCTCCAGCCTATGTCCTACCCTAAGTCCACGACTCATCTCTCTCCCAAGCATCAGGCCTAAGGCACAATCAGAGGGGAGAGTGTAAATGAAGCTACACTTTCCAGAATTATTTGGACCACTGTCTCCATCACCCTCAGCTCTATCAGCTGTATTTTTCACAGACTAAATCTGGGTGGAGAAAAAAACATTAGATACCAGAGACACAGCAAAAACTCTTCTCTCTATAGTTGGATAATTTGTGCCTTCTGGGTCAGGAAGACAGATGACCTCATACTTCCTACTGGGAAATAACAGGTTTGGGAAACAGACTAGTGATTCTCATCCATTGCAACTGATAAGCTGACCTAAGACGCTCTTAAAAATACCGAACATATGTCAGAGCAAGCAAAATGTATAAATGACATGACACTCTTTTGATGATCGGTAAAAACATGCATGCTAAAAGAGATCCAAGGAAAAAAATTAACTGCTTTTAAACAGAATGGTAAGATTAATAGATGAAGTTACCATACTCTGTTTGGCTTCAGTAGAGCATTCACATGGTTACCCAAAGTTGTGCTAATTAAATCATTTCACATTGACTAAGTTATGGGCACTAGCAAATAGACCAAGAACTGAGTAAAAGAGCAGCAGAAAATATGGTCTTGCTTCAGGTTAATGATGTGCACCGTGAACTCTCCGATACCTGGCATGGTGTTCACTACAAAGCTTTAGTGTGTGGTTCTTTTTTTTTTTTTAATATTTATTTTTTGAGAGACAGAGACAGAGACAGAGTGTGAGCAGGGGAGGGGCAGAGAGAGAGAGAGAGGGAGACACAGGATCCGAAGCAGGCTCCAGACTCTGAACTGTCAGCACAGAGCCCGACGCGGGGCTCGAACTCACAAACTGTGAGATCATGACGTGAGCCGAAGTCGGACGCTCAACAAACTGAGCCATCCAGGCGCCCCTAGTGTGTGGTTCTTTTATGTACCCATTCAATATTATTTGATGCAAGTGCCCAGACATGGGAGTCCATGCCTGTGTATCTGTTTGTCATTTCATTTCTTATGCTTAGCGTTGTACGTGGCATTGGTGACCTCGGTCACTAGATACAGCTTGCAAGAATGATGACCAAGTGTGGTGGTAAGGATGTCACACTGAGAAGTTCTGAATTGGGTTGTAAACCTTTGAAGAAAGCGTAAATTATACTTAGTGTGTCATCTGTTCTAATTATTTGAGTATGGTTAATTTCATATTGTGTCAAACGGCAAATTCTCAATTTCATGTGATACCTTTATTTTCTCCCAGGTGACGGTTAGAGTTTATTGGAATATTATTGGGATGGTGGGTCCAGTGTTAGCACTTTAAAGGTGGCCTGGAAGGCAATAAATACCCTCAGTTTTCAGGGGGAGAAACGGAGAGCATTTCATGAGAACAGAGAAACTAGTAAAACTAGAAATAAAATGAAAATTAACCTGAGAAATATGTATCTTTAAATATGTAACTTTTTGTTGAAAAAGGAAGATTGAAATAGTGTCAGGTATAGAATTACACTTCACTGTATAAGTAGTGATGTG
This sequence comes from Panthera tigris, assembly GCF_018350195.1. Lineage (NCBI taxonomy): Eukaryota > Metazoa > Chordata > Mammalia > Carnivora > Felidae > Panthera > Panthera tigris. The sequence goes on from NC_056676.1 coordinate 20,759,505, forward strand.
TTCATATGAATGCTTTACTAAAATCAAATCAAACATATAAAGTACAACACCTTCTTTTCATTTATTAACCTTACACCTCTGTTTATTTTTAAATATATTTTTTCATGTTTATTTTTGAGAAAGAGAGAGAAAGAGTGTGAACAGGGGAGGGTCAGAGAGAGAAAGGGTCAGAGAGAGAGGGAGACACAGAATCGGAAGCAGGCTCCAGGCTCTGAGCTGTCAGCACAGAGCCCGACGCGGGGCTTGAACTCACGGACCGTGAGATCATGACCTGAGCCCAAGTCGGACGCTTAACCGACTGAGCCACCCAGGCACCTCGTACATCTCTTTTTAAAAGCAGTTATTTTTTTCCTCAGATTAATTTTCTTCCAGTATGGATACTTTTATCGGTCAGCAAAATAGTGTAATGTCATGTAAACATCTTACCACTAAAGACCAAGCAAGTAGAGTTCAATAACCTGCTGCTGGAATGTTGTAAAGCCATTGTAAACTGTCTCAATGTCCATAAGAAGGTGAGTAGCTATTCCCACAATTCATACAAACAGGTATATCCTTCCCGGGTTCCAGGGCCCTGTTGTATCTCTCTCAGCTTAGCAGAGCCAACTATACCAAAAGTTGCTTGTAGGAGGAAGATGCTATGAGGGCGGCCCGTGACCCCAGATTTCATTGACACGCATGTGAATCCCCTTCAACATGATGCCAAACCACTGGTTTACATTTACTTCCCAGGAAGTCAAACCAGGCAGGTTACAACTGGGTGTCATGTCTTTTCCAGCTTGCTAAGTGAGGCACTTCTAGGTATAGACAAAATCACACACATGCCTTAAGTGCCAGTTCACAGACACCTGCCTATACTAAGGCTAAGTGAAAGTGGAAAGCCTATCAATATTTTAAATAAAATACACTTTTTAAAAAATATTAAATTAAAAAAAATGTTTACTGTTTATTTATTATTGAGAGACAGAAAGAGACAGAGCATGAGCATGGGAGGGACAGAGAGAGGGGGAGACACAGAATCCGAAGCAGGCTCCAGGCTCCGAGCTGTCGGCACAGAGCCCAACGCGGAGCTCGAACTCAAGAACCACGAGATCATGACCTGAGTTGAAGTTGGTCGTTGAACCGACGGAGCCACCCGGGCGCCCCTTAAAGATTTTATTTATTTAAGTAATCTCTACACCCAGTGTGGGGCTCGAACTTACAACCCCGAGATCAAGAGTCGCATGCTCTACCGACTGAGCCAGCCTGGTGCCGTTAAATAAAATACACTTCAATATCAGATTACAAGGACGTAAAGATAGGGGGAACGTAGTGAGAAAATTAACACAGTTCTCATGTAGGGTTGATAAGAATATATTTGCCCCTCCAAAGTTTTGTTAAGAACATTTTTGCTGCTGTATGTATAAAAAAATTTTTAAGGAAAACATTATAATGTGTCTCGAAATCTTTAATTTCCAGCTGTTCTACTGTCAATGACAATGGGAGACAGAAATTTAGTTTAGTACTTTGCCTGAAGCAAGGCAGCATAGCAACTATTCTGTAGGGCAAATTGCTCAGCAAGCAATATGCCCTCTGTGTGGAATCCAGCAGGGGCCATGTTGAACTAATTTGCCAAGAAAAAAGTCTAGAATAAAGATTTCACTATATCTCAGTTACTTACTGTGGGAAACTACTATATGTGTTTTGCAATTTTCAGTTTACTATCGGGAGGATAAAAATTTATTGTGGTTGATGTCAACATTTAATCACTTTGGAGTCTCTGTATTTCAAAACCCTAAACTTTCAGAGTTCCAATTTGCAGTTTTACTGCCTTATGCTCAAGCGTGTCCGGCTGGGTCAGGCTGAGTACACTGCTCATCCATTTACCTTAAGGAATTATAAAAGCACAATTTTAAGATGTTTGGTTGCAATGCTGTAACAGGCTCAGTTCTTCCATTTATATTGAAGCCTGATAAAAATACGCGTGGGGGTTGTGGTGCGAGGCTGACCACTATCCTCTCGTAGGGCTCCTCCCGAACGAAGGCTATCTGTCTGCCAGCGGGGCGTGGCTGGCCCAGAGGGTGACAAGCCTTTCAGTTCAGCAGAGCTACTTGAATACGTCTTTATAAGAATGTAGGAGTTCCGCACAGCTGTTATCACTCTGCTTAAATTATCCATCTTTCCTTGTAGTCCCTTTCTCTTCTCTCTTTCATCTTTTCTTTCTTCCGTTTTTATGTATGTATGTATTCATTCATTTATTTCTTTATAAACGTTTATTTATTTACTTTGAAAGACAGAGTGCGCGTGTGTGCACACGCACAGGAGCAGGGGAGGGGCAGAGAGAGCGGGAGAGAGAAAATCCCAAGCAGGCTCTGCACTGTCAGCGCCTGCCAGTAAGGGGCTCGATCTCACTAATCATGAGATCATGACCTGAGCCGAAATCAAGAGTCAGTTGCTTAACCCACTGAGCCACCCAGGGGCCCCTTCCTTTTTTTATTTTTAAATATCTGCTCTTTTCTAGACTAAACTCACTTGATACGTAATGAGGGGCAATTTCTCCCAGAGTTGTGACAGTTGTAAAGTCATCCTTAAGAATCTTGACATCTCATTCTCTTCTTCTACAAGGAAAGACTTAAATTTATTAAATATGTACAGTGGAAATATGAAACAATCATAATTAATCTTAAGTGGGGAGCATAAAAAATAATAAATGTGAGGTTTTAAATTTTAATCACCAAACTGAAGAACAAAAGGATCAAAGACCAAGATCATAAAGATATCAGCAAGAGATGATTTGTGAACTTGAAACAATGTACAACTTTAGGACATTTTTAAATTTTTTTCATTAAATGCTCCTTGCTTTTGCATTTTTAAAAAAAATTTAATATTTATTTATTTTTGAGAGAGAGAGACAGAGACAGAGAGAGACAGAGAGAAACAGAGCATGATTGGGGGAGGGGCAGAGAGAGAGGGAGACACAGAATCCGAAGCAGGCTCCAGGCCGTCGGCACAGAGCCTGATGCAGGGCTCACTTGAACTCACGAACTGCGAGATCATGACCTGAGCCAAAGTCGGATGCTTAACCAACTGAGCCACCCAGGCGTGCCCCTTTTTCATTTTTTTTTAAATAACATTAGGTTGCAACTACTAATTGTAATAGAAACCAACAAAATGATACATAGAAAGCTATGCTTGCCTTCAGTAGGCTTTCTTAAAATATCTAATTTACATCACAAGTAAAATGAGGTAAAAAGAAAAACCTCTTACCCCTTGAGGAACACGGTATAAATTAGTCACTTGATAAGAACTTTTACTTTAATAATTACCTTCACTTTTTAACCGAACTACATTTTTTTTTACAGCTTTATTAAGGGATAATTCTCATACAAGAAATCATGATGAAAGTGTACAACTGGATAAGCTGTGACATCTGTACGTATCCCTGCAACCACCAGACTGATGAAGGCAGTGAACATATCCATCACTCCTCCAAGCTTTCTTGTGCCCTTGGTGATTCCTCCCTCCCTCAGCCTCCTCCCCTCCACCCTCCTTCCTTGGGGCAACCACTGATCTGTTTGCTGTCACAAGGGTTATTAGTTTAGCATTACTTTTAATAATCTATAACGAAACTGAAATCATCCTTTTCACGCAATTTGAAAAAAGAAAAGGTCTGCTTTGTTTCCTAACTGGAAGAAAAAGTAACAACCCTAAGAGCAAAAGGGTGACACACAGGTCATTAGAAAACACTCTTAATTGAGTCATGATCGTGCAGATTCTCTTTCATACTCCACAGCCTAATGCTAATTGGATTAAAGAGTCAAGAATCCAGGAAATGAAGTAAAAGAGGAGGTGTGTTGATTTTAATAAGTAGGTTTTTTTTTTTCCTGTCTCATCTGTCAGCTTATTTCTAATTAATAAATGGATTTTCAAAACCTGGCCAAAAATAACAGCGGTTCAAATACACAATATGGTTCTTAAAAAAAAAAAAAAAAGCAGCTGCATGTTGGAGTTCTCTGCAATAATAAAGTGAATTGTTGCAAATGATATTAAAACCCTACCTAAACGCTACCTTGCAAAAATATAGATTTATTCTAATCCATCATTACAATACGTAAAACTTCTGTTGGCATATAAGTTGAGAATGCTAAAAACTCTAGCAGGTCAATTTTGGTGTTTGTGGAATTATGTATTTGTTTTGTGTCTTTAATTAAATAAACATGTTTATAATATATGTAGAGTATGTAATTTATTTCTCTCCCTTTCCAATATCCATTATTCTGTTAAACTCGAAGGTATGCTTCCACGTTTTGAGAGTGTTTTTGTGAGATGTGATATTTCAAGCAAACTCAATACTTCATTTTGTAAACAGCACATTTTTCATTCTCTTGACATCACCAAATGAGAATGCTGTACATTGGAACATAAAACAAAAATAGGTCCAACTTGGTTGGAATTATATGTAGCACTAATGCTCCTTATTGATTACCACAAGGGTGTTGGCTCTGGCTTTATTACAGCTTTTCCACTCTAGAGCGAGAACTAGAAGGACAGTGTTTGTGACAGGTGGTTGCACTAAAATGTCTTCATGTGGCGAATGCCTACTCCCTGCTCTCGTACAGCAAATTAGTCCTTCACGATGAATGAAGTATTAGGTCTCTGGACTATATGTATTTCAATCCTTGAAAATGCTTAGATAATTTTAATATCAATAAATCTACGTAGACTCCTATATATTTCTACCTGGGTTTGCATGTGAATTTTAATTAAAATATGTTCCAGTCTATCATTTCACCCACCGTTTACAGAGTTTTGAAAGATAGGGTAATGACCAACTTAATTTTACAATTCACTGAAGAATATTTTTATTCATGTATTTCTTGTTTTTAGTTTATTTTTGGCAGAGAGGGAGGGAGGGGGAGGGGCAGAGACAAAAAGCGAGAGAGCATCGCAGGCAGGCTCCACACTGTCAGTGCAGAGCCCGACGCGGGCCTCAAAATCGTGAACCGTCAGATCATGACCTGAGCCAAAATCAAGAGTCGAGGCTTAACCGAGTCACCCAGGTGCCCCTCATATATTTCTGATTTAAAAGATACAGAGGTATTCCTAATTTTATTCACATGCTGAAACACATTTTTTGAGCACTCTGAGCATAGCACCAGACTAAAAATAAAGGTATATTCAGACAAAATAGTAAATGGCAAGTGGGAGTGTGCCCTCGGGGTGAACACACACAATTAGGGAAGAATTAAACATGAACCAGTGGTTGATAAAAATAAGTATAGATGGGTATAAGGATAAGACTGTTACAGGTACTGTATTGACATTACTTGCTAATACTGACAATTGAAAGAATTCTGTAAGTCCACTTTTATTACTAGTTTCAAATTTTCTAAGAATTTTCTTGACAGGTGAGACCAAAGTGGATAGCTCTAATTTACAAAAAGAAATATTTCTGTGGATCTGGTACAATGGGAAGTATAAGACTTTGATTAAAAAAAAAAAAAAAAAAGCAGATAGGATGTATTTGCTCGACCGGATTTTGTAAGATAGGGTCTTCATTCCAGGCTGTCACTAGGCCAAAACTCTGGATCTTTGAACTCAGAAAATCCTGGGATTCACTCACAAAACAAGAAATATTGGACTCCTAAGAATTAAAATTATAACGGGGTGCCTGGGTGGCTCAGTCGGTTAAGTATCAACCTTCGGCTCAGGTCACGATCTCAGGGTTCGTGGGTTCAAACATGGGCTGACAGCTGGGAGCCTGGAGCCTGCTTCATATTCTTGTGTCTGCCTCTCTCTCTGCCCCTCCCCACTTGTGCGCATTCTCTCTCTGTTTCTAAAAAATAAATAAATAAACTTAAAAAAAAAGAATTATAATCGTAAATTCTTGTCAATCATAATTTCATGTTTATATGTATTTCTAGCTCCTGTAATGAATTTAGATCTGGTAAAGTAGCTTCAAGCGGATGGGTAACTATGATTCAATGTACTCTTTTTTTCTTCTGAAATTAAAATATATGTTTTGGTTAAAGTCCCAAATTTTTAGCAAAAACAGTTTAGTCTCATCAGTTTCTTTCTGAGATTTATGTGTTGCTTGGGAATTCTGTTGTTTATATATTGATTACAAGCTATAATGACATTAAGTAACCTGAGAGAGCATGTCACAAACTGGTTTTAGCAATAGCTATATTTTTACATATCTGTCTTTTGAGAGAGCTGGACTGGATATCTATATTTTACTTAGTAATATCTCAATTTCCTCAATAAGTAAGTCTGTAAATTGAATTTATAGTTTATTTTGTCTTTCCTCCCATCAAATTATATGAATAAGAAATACTGTGGTCTCATAACATAATTTTATTTCTAAGAGAAAGAACATGCAAGTCTGTAAAATAATACTCAGTAGTGACTTTGTCACTATTTTTTATAAATAAAATGTATTTATTGAGCACTTACTGTATGCAGGACACTGCAGGAGTGACAGAAATATATTTTGTCTAGTGTCCTTGCTTTCCAGAAGAGCACTCTTTAAAAAGAGAGAAGAATATGCTTTAAGTAGGAATCTATGTTTAGGAAAAACAAAAACGCTGTTTTCTTTCTTTCTTTTTCTTTCTTCCTTTTCTTTCTTTCTTTCTTTCTTTCTCTTTCTTTCTTCCTTTCTTTCTTTCTTTCTTCCTTTCTTTCTTCCTTTCTTTCTTTCTCTTTAATGTTTATTTTTGAGAGAGAATGCACAAGCAGGGGAGGGGCAGAGAGGGAGAGAGAGAATCCCAAGCAGACTCCACACTGATATGGGGCTTGAACCCACAAACCATGAGATCATTACCTGAGCTGAAGGAGGAGGCTCAACTGACTGAGCCACCCGGGTGCCCCAACCCTGTTTTCTGATCTATATATCGAAGGTAGCTTTGGTGGATCCATATATGCCAATTCAAGGCCTCTGAATTTAAACATTGCAAAATAACAATGTTAAAAAGAAGTTACGGCTCTCAAAAGCTTAGGGTGTGTGAGTGGTGACAGGATGGTGTGCCCGACGCAGACAGGTAGGCAGAGGCCAGATCATAGAGGGCATATTCCTTAAGCAGCAGACAGTTATTCAAGGGTTTCAAAGCTGGGAGCAATTTTCCCGGTAGAGGTGGTAAGACTGTATTTAGGAACAATAGTTTGATTAGACAGGAAGGTCTGATGAGGCATCATTGTCAAGGCTTGGTCACTGGCCGAAGGTGACTGGCGACAAAGGTTTGCAGGTTTCTGGCTTGGGTGATGAAGTGGATGCAGTTCCCACCCCTGAAGGAGAGGGACCAAGAGGAGAACACGTATGGAAGAGGAGATTACTCCCTCTGGACATGTTGGGTTTGAAGTGATCTGAGGCACTTTAAGACAAACACTAGGCCATCCGGTCCTGTGGAACTTCAGAGGAAAAGTCTTTGCTAGATTAGAGGTTTCCGATTCATTAAATAAATGAGACACATTAGCATATATGTTGTCATTAAAATCATAAGAGCGGATGAAATTGCACAGGGTGCTCAATAAATGTTTATGGGTCTAATGAATAAATGAGTAAGAGGGGGAGATGGAAAGAGAATTCAGAGGGGGAATGAGGAGTCGCACGGTAACAAGGGAAGTGCCAGAATAAGCGGCACCTACTCCATAAATTTCCCCAGAATTATCTACGGTCGTGGGAACGTCTAGTTATGTAACTAAGATGAATACCGACGGAAGTAATGTGCATACAGTAAATTCTGTTTTATTTGATAAATGCATAATTGATTAATTGGAGATAGCTAAACTAGCTATTTCAGAACTGCTACATTTCAGAACTGCTACATGTTAGCAGATTGTGAATCCACATTGTTATGCAGCTCATGAATCCACGTTATTAATGAAATGTGAGTGTGACCCGTCAATTTGTTCTCCAAGAAAAGGAAAAACACAGCATGAAGATCCAGAGGCATTGTTACACGGTAGCTGACAGTACAAGCTGTAGGGTGGTGCCTCTCAACCTTTTTTTTGTTATTGCCCCCCACGAGGAGACTTTTTAGACATGTTTGTCCTAACCATTACCTAGCAAGTCTAGCATAGAAACATTGGTTATTAGCCCTTTCCTACTTTATTTACACCTTTCTCTCTTCCTACTGTCTTTTGGTCTCTTTTCATTTTACCTTGTCACACTGGTTTTTGTGAACGGTCACTTTGTGTTTAAAAGCTGTGCTGCTTGTAATTCAGCGAACATTGTACTACGAATATCAGCCATGATAGTTTGTCCTTTCATTGGCATCTAAGAATGACTTGAATTCGTACTATTTCATTGAACGGTGTTTAACAAAGCCATACTTTAAAAGGAAAAAAAAAATAAAAGTAGTGATTCTTTTCTCAAAAACTAAGACCCAGTCTTCAGAGACACTGGTTGTATTCCCATGCCTCATACTGTTTTTCCATTCACAAGTCTTAGAGAAATGTGTAGTGTTATGTAGCCATTGTTGATTATGTATGTGGAAGCTGGTCATGGATAAAGTGAGTACCTGCCTGTAGAGGTCACATAGCATTCCCAGGAAATTTCACAGCACGGTAAAAGCTATTAGGTCCCATACGACTGCAAGGGTGGACACTGAGTTGGCAGTAGTTCCATGACCTCCATATCTCTGAGCCATAGCTTCAGATAAGTGATCTCCCTGGTTTATCTTAGATCGTCAAGCCCTTTATGTACAGCATAGAACTACTGTTGGCTTTCACTCTTGAAGAAGCACGCGCACAAATTGCAGAACATAAAGCAGAACCAGAAGCACTGATTGAATTCAATCCATTCAGAACATTTATTGAGCACTTATTACGTATGTGTGGAATACAAAGGTGAACGGGCCTGCATTTCCGAAACTGTGCTGCACAAAAGGGAGAAAGGCATGTATGAAAAATAACCACAATAGAGGCAGACAGGGATAGATGAGACAACAGGGATATTATCAGAGTGCTTCAGAGCACAGAGGAAAGGAATGCCATATTTGGCTGAAAAGAATGGGAAAGGCATTTGGAGGAGGTAGCACTTGAGAAAAGCCATATAGGATTTTGAAGACATTCACTGAAGGGTGGGGAGGAATGTTGTAGCTTATGATGAAATGTATTAACTTGGTTTGCAAGTCCCTTGCGAGGGACATAGTCTGCCTTCTCCTTAGTCTCTGGAGCCTCACCTGAACACGCTCCTATCTTCTTTCTAGTCTGGCCATGCTGGACTGTCTCAGTTCCAAATCCCCTCTCTCCTGCCCTGTGATTTCTACATGAGCTATTCCTCCTGCCCGGAACACCATTTCCACCATCTGTTCGCCTAGCGGACTTCTAATTATCCTTCTGACCCCAGTTCACGCACCACTTTCTCTCTGACCTTTCTGAGATCCCTCACATCCTCCAACAGAGGCTGTATGGCAGTCATTCATAGAATGGCTTGATGAATATCTATCTGCCCCAGCAGATCATAAGCTCCATGAAGGCACCAACTGTGTGTATATGTTTTATATTTTTTATTATCTGCATCTAGCATGGTGCCCGACACCTATCAGGTGCTTAATACCTATCAGGTGCTTAAAGGTGTTGAATGAATAAATTAAAGTGAGCCAAGGAAAACAAATGAAAAACCACAAGGTGTTTGGAAACAGGTGAAAAACCTGATTTGACCGAAGAAGTAATCCTCAAAGTTACTTTTTTAAAGATTTTATTTTTTAAAAGTAATCTCTCCACCCAACGTGGGGCTCAAATTTACATCCCCAAGATCAAGAGCCTCCCGCTCTACTGACTGAGCCTGCCAGGAACCCCAGTAATGCTCAATGTTATGCCCTGAGACCATGATGATGAACAAGTTGTACAGAAGTGTGTTTTTTTTTTGAGGGGGGGTAAAATTAAATAATGGCTGTATTTTCCCAATGCATAAAAAACAATGTATGAGTGAATAGATTTCCCTACCTAAAATTTTTCTCTGATATATGCTTCTTAAACAGTTGAGGCCATTAGGGTGTTTTGTTTTTTCCTGCTAGTAAGCAGTAGCGGAGTGTGCAGTGATTAATATTAGAAGAGAAAAGTTAATAATGATTAATTTCACAGAATGATCATTATGGACATGTGCTTACAGATATTGTATTATACATACATGTAACAGTTACATTTTTCAGAAGTCAGCTTGTTCCTAATTTATGGAATTCCATTTCTACCACAAAGATGTGGAAAGGGTTGGCGAGAATGGAACATTCAGAGGAAAAATGTAAGTTCATTAAATCACCCAGATAACTTGAAACATTATAATTTTGCGACTGTGTCAACAAAGTGTCTGGGTGATTAGATGAGTTTTTCATTTTATACCCAATTGTTTTTGAGTTATATACTCCTTCAATAGCCTAATACCACTATGGCAACTTTACATTATTTGTGTACATTTTGCTCTTGCTATGTATTAATTACCTGAAAGTAATTTGGAATTTAAAAATCACAATTATAATAGTACTTTCTATTTGTTCAGAGAACTTCATTTTGCTTTTCTATTGTTAAGAGAGTTTCCCAGTTTCCCTGACTATTTTCTTATTCAAGAGCTTCTGTTAAGGCTATATTGTAATTCAAAACTCTAGTTTGGTCTAAATTTTTTTTTGCCCACTTTATTTTCCTAAAGTATTCATTTTATTCTTTTTTCTTCCTCTCTTTTATTTAATCATTAAATTATCTTATTTTATTTGGCTTTATACTAAAATAACCCAATATATTATACTGACCTCACCAAAGCTAGACATATGTACAGCATTTACTTAATTGAACCTTTCTGGCTTGTCTTGTTCTATATTTAAGCCTCCATTATGCAATGCTATTTACTTGATTTATTGGGTTTGGCTTACATGTTTTATAAATTGTGACTGTTGGGAAAATTTTAAAGAGATTGACTTGGCCTGATTGGAGGGTTTTATATTGAGGACTTATGGCCATGAAGTTACATTTGTTGTTTTGTTTTGTTTTGTTTTTTTTAATCCATTATAATAAGGATCTTGATCTAGGAGTAAATAGCACTGGCTTTTAGACGCTAGGACAAAGGGTTTCTTCCAGTTGTAGATTTTTTTTTCCCTGTATTAGAAATTGGTTAAAGTCTCCACTTAAAACTAAGTCTATGGGATACCAAAGACCAGGGTGAAGGGTTGGAAATTCAGTCACCGAGATGCTTCAGAAGATCTGAATAGAGGGCATTGTGTGGGCCTTAAATTTAAATGGCTTTCTATGTTGCCCTCTTTCCATCTAGAAATTTGAGTTTCTGCCTACATCCTCTTCTAAGGGCTTCTCCTCTTTTTCCCTTTTCCAAGGCTACCTTTATGTAAGATAGGTAGCGTAATAGTTACCTTGTTAGCAACGTTTAACAAGCATTACTTGTTAAATAATTTAATATCCTTTAATATCCTCTGATGAAAGGGACTAATTCAATATAAAATACTGCTTTTGCTTTGACCTGTGGTTTGAATGCCTAATTTTGTATGGCTTTTGCTATACTTAGTACTACATGGCATGCTGCTATGTGCCAAGCACTGTGCTAAGTGCTAGGGAGTCAAAATTAAATTAAACACAGTTCCTGCCCTTAAGGAGCTCACAGATCCATGATGAAGTAATGGTGACATGTACCAGGTGTAGTGGTGACATTCAAGAAGGGCGGGGGCAACAGTACCCAGCCAGGGGAAAGGAGGATCAGGGAAAACTTCAGAGAAGAGGTGTCCCTTGAGCGGAGTCTTACAAGAAATTTGGATGTAATCAGTCGGACAGATGGGGAAGGCATTCAAGGAGAGGAAACAGCACAAACAGAGATGCGATACCTCATCATTCATTCAATCATTCAACAAACATTTACTGAGCAAGTTCTATGAGCTGTGACTAGAAGGCACGGCTCTGCCTCAAGACGTGTAGTCTGATGGAAAACGGAAGACTCCGTAGGCACACAATGTCAATACAGTATCGTAAGCATAATAATGGAGGGGCTCACTAGGAAACATGGAGCTCGGAGGAAGGGCTTCCGGTCCAGATTCCTTGCCCAGTTTAACTGACGGGACCACTCCATTTGGACACTCTGCTGCCCTGTTCCAAGGTACAGCCTCCTGGGTCTAGTGTGAGCTGACTATTGATTCTGACACTGTAATTTGTTTTCCAGAGTTACCACTCAGAGGGTCTACCCTATGCTGTGTAGACTCCACCTATCCCAGTCGCTCCTGAGGTCCCAGCATGCTTTGTGCTCAGACCTCAGAATTAAGACAATGTGTCAAGACAGCAATCTGTTCCCCCCCCCCCCCGCAGGAATCTTTTTTTTTCCCCCCAAGACAGCAATCTTGCCAAGGACTCAAAGGCCTGGAAAAGCTACAAGAGACTGATTGGTAGTGTAATTTCTCGTTATCTCCAAACCAGCAGCATCATCTCACCTGGAAGCTTGTTAGAAATGCAACATCTCAGGGGCGCCTGGGTGGCTCAGTCGGTTAAGCGTCCGACTTCGGCTCAGGTCACGATCCAGCGGTATGTGAGTTCAAGCCCCGCGTCGGGCTCTGTGCTGACTGCTCAGAGCCTGGAGCCTGTTTCAGATTCTGTGTCTCCCTCTCTCTCTGACCCTCCCCCGTTCATGCTCTGTCTCTCTCTGTCTCAAAAATAAATAAACGTTTAAAAAAAATTAAAAAAAAAAAAAAAAAAAAAAAGAAATGCAACATCTCAGACCCTTTCTCAGACCCACCAATTTCAACAGGATCCGCAGGTAATTAATATTCCCTTTAATGCTGAGGCTTACTGGTCCAGCTCACACATTCAGGTGCAGTCCATTTAAGATGGAAGTCTATTTCTAGGGCTGAACATTTACCAACTTTCTTAGTTCTCTCTCACTTGGATGTTTATATACACGAATCCCTCAAACAGCATACTTGAAACCTTATTTTTACTTTTGTTCTAACCTCAGTGGAGATGGAAATAGATAGTCATCATTCTTGTACTTTAACCTTTCACATATGTTTTAAGTGGTTAGTTTCCTTAGTTCATAATTAATTTGAAATAGCCTTCATTTGGAGGGCACCTGGGTGGCTCATTCGGTTAAGCATCGAACTCTTGATTTGGGCTCAGGTCATGACCTCAGAGTTGGTGAGATCGAGCCCTGCATTGGGCCCTGTGCTGACAGTGCAGAGCCCGCTTGGGATACTCTCCCTCCCTTTCTCTCTGCTCCTCCCCCACTCGCACTCACTTCCTCTCTCAAAATAAATAAACTTAAAAAAAAGAAAAGAAAAGAAAAAGCCTTCATTTGCACAGAAAGGGAAATATCTTGGCTTAGAAATTTTGCTAACTTAAATGGCACGTGCCTAATTGCGAAATACAGGGTCAAATTTTTCCTCCCAGCAGTATTTATTTTTTTTTGTAATAATGCTTTGTCAACAGCTACTGACTTCTGTTTTGCACAAAGGGTCCTAGCATGTGGTGATCCTGACATATTAAGGTTTTTTCATTTCCCCTGAACTCTTCGATAACTGCTCTGTCCAGTCATTTCTGCTGGAGAATGTTTCCAGTTTGTTCCAAGGGGAATGGATCTCCTTGTACCTCTTCAGAGCCACCAGTATGCCTAGCACAGGGCTACCAAGATGAGCAAAGACAGGGTTCCAGTGGCCCGCATTTTATTATCTCAGACTCCCCCGAATAAAAGCAGTGGTATTGACTAAAATGGGACATTTCTGTCTAAGCGCCCTATGTTTTTTTTTTTTTCTTCTAGGCAGTCCATTCAGTTTAAAAACTCTTTTACTTGCAAAAACATAGTAAACATCAAAGTCTAAAAAGACTAAGAAATGTATTATAATACTAGGCGGAATATATTCTCTTTATTCTGTAACTTAAAGGAATTACTATCTTTAGACAGCTGTGATCTTCTGTACCTGAGTATATATCTTTGTAACTTCTTCAAGGACATGAACACTCTGCCTGAGGCAGATTACTCTGCTTGTAGTTCCTTAAGTCTGTCCTACGCATGCCCACTCTGTACCTTTGGTTTACAGTTCCTCCTGCCTGGAGGGCTTAACTCCTGACCTCTCCGTTTTTGTACGGGTATGTTCTTCTTTTAATGTTTAGGTCAAGTCTGAACACCTCCAAGAAATCCCTACTCAATTAACTGAGCTCTTGGTAATTCACCCCTTTCCTGGTTTCCATGCCTTTCCAACTAATTTAGCTCTTAGCCTATGCGATTATGGTTTAGTGAAGGTGTTACTTCTTCAGGCATACACTAGATCATTTATTTCATTGCATCCCCAGCGTCACAGGAAGGATGATGAGGTAAATCTGCTGGAGGGATCCTGAAAGCTCTTTAGTTCCCACCAAAGGGTTATTCCGCTAGGGACAAGAGTAAAGTTTTAAAAACTTAAGTTTTCAAATTCTGGCTTATTCTCTTATCTATTTTTTTTTTTTAAAGTTTACTTATTTGAGAGACAGAAAGAGAGAGGGTGAGAGTACAAGTGGGGGAGGGAGAGAGAGAGAGGGGGAGAGAATCCCTAACGGGTTCTGTGCTGTCAGCTCAGAGCTAGGTGCAGGGCTCAATCCCACAAAGAACGAGATGATGACCTGGGCCAAAAATCAAGGGTCAGCTACTTAACGCACTGAGCCACTCAGATGCTCCTATTCTCTTATCTTTAACATAAACTTCACGTTGCCAGATTAACTACTCTGAAGCAAAGTTTTTAGCATATTAGTCTCATATTCATAAGCCTTCCTTATCTTTTAATTACCCAAATTCCAAAGGCCAAATGCAAGGCCTGGCATTGAAGGCCACAGCATCTAAACAAAGGCACAGTCTGGTGTCACCATTCACTAATTCCTCAAACAAACTTCTGCTCCAGTTGATAAAATGTGTTTCCTACTTCCTTAATTTTATAATTTTTTTTTTTTTTTTTTTTTTTACAAAGTAAACTCTACACCCAATGTGGGGCTTGAACTCACAACCCTGAGATCAAGAGTTGCATGCTCCACCTACTGAGACAGCCAGGCATCCCCCACCTCGCCAATTTAAAGTGAGATATTTTGCCTTTGCTTTTGCCCTTTGCAACTGAGGCTTTCCTTCTCACTCTCTGCCATGCAAATCCTCATCCTCCAAGTTTCGGCTTAGACCTAGGTCTCTTCAAAGTCTACCCTATGTGTGAGTGACTCTTACTATATACACCCATGTTGTGCTACTTACATCATTCAGTGTCCAGTATGTAATGAGAACGCAAATGCTTTTTAATTTTCTTATTTTTTTGTATGTGAGAGAGAGAGAGAGAGAGAGAGAGAGAATCTCAAGCAGATTCTGTGCCCAGCACGGAGGCCAACGCGGGGCTCCATCTCACGAACCATAAGATCAGGACCCGAGTGGAAATCCAGAGTCGGGACACTCAAAAGATTGAACCACCCGGACGCCCCAAAATGCAAATTCTTTGAAGGCAGAACCAGCCTATGTTCCTTCACTGGGCTTTCAGTCACTTGAGGACAGGGCCAGTGTCCTAGTCATCTATGGATTTCCAATGCATGATACAATTCCTGGCATACAGTAGGTGTTTAATAAATGCTTTGGATGAATAAATGAACTCTTATAAAGGGACACAGGAATCACTATGTGTCCTTCTCTGAGTAGCCTTAAGTTGAAAGGAAGAGAAGACGTTACAAGAGTGCATCTTAGAGCCTGACACTGGGCAAAGGGGTCTCTATTAGACTCCCAACCCCGGCCCCAGGGGGTCTTTATACTATGTATAATTTTTAGCAGTGTTGAGCCATTGCCCCAACTCACCATACTTGTGGGGTAACTCCACTCTCTTCTTCTTTCTATCTGGCACAATGCCCACACAGTTTTAACACTGTAAGTGGGAGCTTATAAATATTTGAGTTAAGGGCAGATATTGAATTATTAGCAAATAGTCAAGCAAGTTGCTCTTGAGATGTATAGTACTATATTTTTATTGCTAAAAGAATAATATTTATCTTGACTGTGGCGGTAGACACACTAATGTTAATGTGACAAAACTGCACAGAACTAAGCACACACACGAGTACATGTAAAACTGAATACGGTTCCTAGCGTGTATCAGTGTTAATTTCCTGGTTGCGATGTTGTACCATAAGTATGCAAGAAGTTATCCTGGCGCAAAACTGGGCAATGGGTATGTGAAGTCTCTGTGTTATTTCTCACAACTCTATGAGAATCTACAATTATGTCAAAATAAAAAGTTTTTTAAAACATAGCAATTTCTCTGAACCTGGAGCTCTTTTTAAGAATTAATAAGACAAAATACATAATGCAGATTTTTAATTATGAAGGGGAACCTCAGCATCAAGCTTTCTAATTCAAAGTTCCACCAAACTGATGCACCTCACCTTGATCCTACCTTTGAAATTTGGAGTTTAGGGCTTTATTAATTTCTTTCACTTATTAGTGTCCACTCGTTTTGCTAAGAACTTCAGCAAATGTTTCTACTACTTAAGAGATTTTGTGTGAGACATTGAATGCTGTATTATGGGTGCTCTCTATAAATACTGTTTAAAATTATATGGCAAAGACTTTCAATTTACATCCTGCCAACTGTTTTACCACACTTTTTTTTCTTGCCTGTTTGCCTGCTATGTTATCCTCTATAATGAGTGAGTTACAGTAATTGTAGCTGGAAAAATCATCATGCAAGGGGGAAAAAAAAGCTCAAAACCTGCCTTATTTTTAAATCAGTAAAGCTTCTGTCATTTTTTGGCCGAGTTACAGCTTCACAGCAAAGTCAAAGAGCCAGTGGAGTAAATGCCACGTGGGGAAAGCCTCTGTTGAAGCATAAATTAACTGTATTTCATTTTCCCTTAATAAAGAATTTCAGTTTTTCCACAGTTAACTGTATAATCAATTTGCTCCCCTGCTGGTTTGCTAACTTGCTGTTGGCTTTACTTCAATAATATTGAGCCGAGCCTGGAACGAGAGAAAGAGGTGGAGTTGATCTCCCTGAGAATACTCGGCTGTGATAGAACATAGTTTCTCCTTCTGGAATGTGGCTGGGCCTTGAATCCTTAAAGAGCCTAAATGTGTCGCCCCAACACCCCACACTCTTCTGGTCACCCACCTCCCTCTTATTAATATCTGGTATATTCATAGAGCTGCTTTTAGTCAGGTTTTGGCGATTGGACGATGTTAAAGTTTTAAATCCTCAGTTTTCTGCGGCCTTGGGCTTTCCACCTTTGAAGTGCCTCTGGAAGACTTTTTTGTTTTATTATTTTAAAAATCACTGAACTGTGCAAGAATTGAGAGTTCTAAGTAAGGAAGTATTTCAAGTCAAGTTGCCTCCGTGAGGAATGCAACATAACTTTCTATCAAACGCTGCTGTGCAATCAGTTCTTTAATTGTAAAATTATCCTACTGGAAGGGCTGGAGAGAGCACAGAAAAAATACATTCTATCGTAACTGCTGATTTTGTTCTTCCTGCCCTTCCCAGGCCTAGAAATTATACCCTATAGTATGGGTTTGTTCACTAACTTACTTGTAATTCCACATTTTTTTTTCCAGCTCTCTGGATTACAAGACACAAGTTAAACATACAAGATAAACAAATATTATCTTTAGTCACAGAATCACCAGACAAAAAGCCCTTCAGAGCAAGCTGTCTCCACCCCCCCCCCCCCACTGCTATTTTTGCTCCCCATTCCTACGGCAGCACTTGAATCCGAGGACAGGACACTTGGTAGAATTGGGAGAAGCGGTTAGGCACCAAAGTCGAACGCCAACAGCCCCTTTATCTGCTTCAGTTCGGGGTGCCTAAACTTCGATTTGTTCCCCAGATAGTTTCAGAGTCACATTAACCCCTGCGATGCCTTCGAGAGGCTATGGAAGAGTAGATGACAATTTCATAGATTCTTGGTGTACAAATACACACAGAACCTCCCACTCTCAGTATTGGGGATGTCCCTTATTCTCCTTATGCATGTAGTTCTGGACTGTTGTTCTCATTGTGCTCACTCCTGCTTCATCATTACATAACGATGCGGGATGAGGTCCTTTCTGCTTGTTTGTTTTCTTCCCGAAACCTATTGTAAATCGCCATTGTTTTTTTTCTCCTTGCCTTTCCCCAGAAGCATTCTAGTTAACTCAACTGTTTCCTCTGTTTCACTCTGTTTTTCCATCTGAAGGGAAAGTCCAGTTAAATTGATTTTTCTGAAAGAAGTTATTCTTTTTCTGCAAGCTTTTTGAGAAGGGGTAAAAAGAAATAAAGGGATAAAAAAGTATATCCTATTTAATACAACCTTTGCCCCTCTGGAATCTTCAAGGTTTGATGTACACCCTAAACTATGCCTAAAATGCCGTGAAGCATTCATTATTGTCCTGCCGTCTGAACAGAACTCTGAGGCTGTTAAGAATGCTGGGCTTCCGGAAACGTTTTTGGTGAATTGACCAAATCAAAAAGTAAGCTGCACTGGCTTGAAATCAGGGCAACATTGAGAATTCAAACCTACTAGAGTGATGACAATTTATGCCTGTTTTGCAGACTCTGCAAGGAAGTTAATACGAAGATAATTCTGATTGAATTTCTCTTTAATTTGGTCATCTTTGAGAACTATTTTTTGAAAAACTATATAATTAAGAATGGCATATGTATTTGAAGAAAACAACCTAACAAACACACTGTCATCCAAAGCAGGACACTCTGACTCAAGCAGTCTAAACTGTCACTTCTCCGCATGATCTCAACCAGATCGGCAGCATAGTCAGTGTCATCAAGGCTCAGAACAGCTGGATTGGGGCAAAAAAAGCACATTGAAGACAGTTGTTTGACTGCTTTGGGACAAGCCATGACAAGCCTAGGCAATAATTTGAAAGAAACTTTTCCAAAAGGTCATGTACCAAGCTCCTAATTTAGAAAGCAGTAGGGATCGTGTCCAGTCAAATAATGGTGACCACACCCATTGTGCCCAGTCAGATAATCATGCAAGAGATTTATGGTGTGACTCACTTGGAATCCACCAAAAAGATGTTGCACAAATGTTTTCTTTGAGACTGAAGTTTTCTATCTTCTAATCTCCGGTTGAGAGTGAATCCTGTATTCCCACTGTCAGTTTTCTTCTCAATGCTTGCTGAAATGGTCACCACGTTTGGTCCGTTAATTCAGTGTTACTGATCTTTGATAACCTTTCTTATTCTCATTCTAATCAAATTACTTTGTAAAAAGAAAATGCACGGGCATGTTTGTTGTTTATGATAGACATTTTTTCTTCAAGTTGATAGAAATGCATTGCTAATGCTACATTGCTTTCTCCTTGCGTCCAAGAAAATAAGAGAACGGAGAAACTCTTTTATGAAGGCCAAAGTGAGTTTTATTGGTCTGCGTAGGGCAGGTAGCTTATGGGTATCTTGCTTCTGTGAGAAAGCTGACAGTCTAAAAAGAGCGTCTTCGGATAAGTATGCTTGAAGGTAAAAAACAACTCCTCTTTCTTTACCATGTCTATGCTGACCACACACATTACACGCTCACACATGCACACACACTCACCGCACACATACGCACACTCACACATCTTTCTTTCATAAGCAATCAAAACAGAAAAGAGAATCGGAGTGAACAAAGTGAAGGCAAAGTTGAAAAGGTAAGACAACTAGAGTTAGAATTTATTATACTCCACTCCAGGCTTCATTTGCTTGTTTTCTGCCCTGTGATCAGAAGCATTCAGTGTAACAATTGGCAAAGACAGAAATCAGAATAATGATGAAGGAAGAGACTGCAAGAAAAAATATAGGAGGTTTTTGAAATGAGAGAAAAACTACCCTTTGCTCTTTTTCCTGATATTAAACTTGCAGTGTTACACACACACACACACACACACACACACACACACACACACTCACCACTCACATTGTGTAACTTAGGAAAAATAAAATTAAAAAAAAATTAAAATGTCCCTTGCTTCCACCTTTACATGCTTCTGCTGGGCATACAGAAAAAATATATTTAGTCACTGTGGTGATACAATAAAGCAGACTTGTCATGCCATGAGATAAGTTACCTGGCATTTTGAAAATTAAAAATAGGTTTCCCAAATAAATCAACGTATACATTAAGTGCAAACTGAGAATTTACCAGTGCCGTGGCCATTATCAAAAATCTCACCTCTACCCAAGTAATTGTCAGGGGAAACAAAGCGAAATGGAAGCATGTACTCCCCATTTATTCATTTATTAATTACTTAACAAATATTTGTTAGGCACCTACTAAACTATCAGATACTATGAGGGATTGTATCAGTTAGGGTCCTAAGATTAAACAGATGGCACAGTCAAGTTAGGATAATCTGAGGGGAGTTTACTTACAAGAGGGCTTAACTGCAAAGGGTTGGCTAGAGAGGGATTGTGCAGGAGCCCAAGGCTAGACAACTGTTACTACCCCTACGTTCTGAAGGCACAAGGAGAAAGGATGGCAAAAGAGCCGAGCCAGAGAGAGTTGCAAGGGGCTGAGGACCTCACAGGAAAGGAGCCAGGAAAATCAGTATTCTTGTTTGTTTGTTTGTTTGTTTGTTTGTTTGTTTGTTTTTGAGAGAGTGTGCACAAGCGGGGGAGGGGCAGAGGGTGAGAATCCTCTTTTTTTAAAAAGGTTTATTTATTTTGAGAGAGAGAGAAAGCACAAGTCAGGGAGGGGCAGAGACAGAATCCCAAGCAGGCTCCGAACTGTCAGTGTAGAGCCCAATGCAGGGCTCGATCTCAGGAACCATGAGGTCATGACCCGAGCCAAAGTCCACTGCTTAACCAACTGAGCCCCCCAGGTCCTCCTCAGTATCCTGATCTCACTTACCTTCCTCCCTCCAATCTCCATCCAGGGCTGCCCACTGACTGAACTCAGCAGAATCTGGAGAGCTCGTTGCTGGTTGACTGCACACAGGACGGCCACCAGGAGGTGAGAGCCATGTGGGAATGAGAAGTGGATGGCTGCATGGAAGGCCCTGGCGCAGGTGCAGTCGAGAAAATAAGAAAGCTCATGTCCTCAGAGTTTTACTCTCTTATTTGAAGGTGGCTGTGTTCACATGTAACAATGAGAGCCTTCAGCGCCATTAGGCAAGTACAAAGCCAAGGCTAATGTCCAGTGGGGACAGTATGAAATGCATTGACTAGCAACAACATTAAGTCAATGTATTCTGAATGGCTATGTTTCTTCAAAAGTAGCCTTTTAATAGAATCCTAAGTGGGAGGTAGAATAATATATACATTTATCATTTTTAGAGACCTTGCTCCTTATGGGGTGATAATATAAGAAGCTGGAAAAGGAAGAACAGAACCATTGTATGAAACACATACCCTATTTTCAATTTTTTTTCTTACCATAAAAGCATATGTGGTTGCTGTATGCATTTTGATTCTCCAGCACACGTCTTTTACATGTACTATGTCTCCTTTGGTAAATCCTTTTAAAAATACAATTTTGCTTGATCTCAATGCTACCTATAACCTTCAAGGCTGAAACTTCTCTTAGTACTCCAATCCTAATTTCTTCTTTATTAGTAAATCTTTACTTTATTAGTTATGTGTACATTTCTTCTGTGCTTTCATCTTGACCTTAAGTTGTTTAAAGGCTTATACATTTTTAAATATTTCTTTAGATCCCTTTCCATGGTATCTAGCACTCTAGGTGGTCCAGGGAGAGTACTTAGTTTGATTAATTATATTTGGCTTTTTGCATAGATAAGTTTTCCCATTAAAATTAACATAACATTTCTTCTTCAACCTGCTGGATCAAGGTCCTCAACAAGTAGCTTGATCACATGTCCTGTTTTGCCTGGAATAGTGTCACAGTATGCTTGTGTTATCTGAATAAGTATTAATAACTCTCTCTGTGCATTGATAAGTGTATCCTGAAGAAAATATTTGTAACTCATATAACAGGTAAGGGTCTAGTATCTGTAATACATAAAGAACTCTTACAACTCCACAGCAAAAAGACAAACAAATCAATTTAAAAATGACTTGAATAGACTTTTCTTCAAAGAAGATATACACATAGCCAATAAGCACATGAGAATATGCCACTAATCATTAGGGAAATGCAAATAAAAAACCACAATGAAATACCCTGTCACACCCACAAGGATGGCTGTTACCCAAAAAAGAAAGATAGCAAGTGCGGTGAGGATATGGAGAAAGGGGTACCCTCATAAATTGCTAGTGGGAATGTAAAATGGTGCTGCCACTGTGGAAAACAGTGTGCGTTTCTTCAAAAACTTAAATATGAGGGGCACCCGGGTGGCTTCATTGGTTAGCGTCTGACTTTGGCTCAGGTCATGATCTCACGGTTCATGGGTTTGAGCTCTGCATCAGGCTCTCTGCTGGCATTTCAGAGCCTGGAGCCTGCTTCTGATTCTGTGTTTCCCTCTCTCCCTCTGCCCCTACTCCACTGGTGTTCCATCTCTCTCTCTCTTTCTCAAAAATAAACATTTAAAAATAATTAAATATGAATTCTCATGTGACCCAGTGATCCCATTCCTCGTGACATAATCAAGAGAAATGAAAACAGATACCCACACACAATAACTTGTACGTGGATGTTCATAGCTGCATTATTATTGCATAATAATTGAAAGGTAGAAACAAACCAAATGTCCATCTACTGATGAACAGATAAACAAATGTGGTGAGGTCATACAATAGAATATTAGTCACGAAAAGAAATGAAGTACTGATTCATGTTATAATACGGATGAACCTTGAAAATATCATGGTAAGTGATTGAAGTCAAAAGACCAAATACTTCGTGATTCTATTTGGATGAAATGTCCAGAATGGCAAATCCATAGAAACCAGAAGTAGATGAGTGGCTGCGAGGGCCTGGGGGAAAAGGACTGAGGAGTAACTGCTTATGGTGTATGGGATGTCCTTTAGGAGAGATGAAAATGTTTTGGAGCGAGATATAGGTGATGGCTGTGCAACACTAAGTATATTAAGAGACACAGAACTGTACAGGTTAAAATGGTGAATTTCATGTTATGTGAATTAAATCTCAGTTTTAAAAATTGCAAAAAAAAATCCATAACAAAACAAAATCCCAATGTGTCCTGGGTTGGACAATTAATTAGACGATTACTCTATTCATAGGGCAATGACTAGGGAGTCAATAGAAGAAAGTAAAGACTACGAAGACTGCAAAGACCCAGGAGCTGAAGATTAGAATGAAGCTCTTTTTCCAAGACCCGATTCTCTAGGAGACAGACAGCATTACAGGTACAAAGGTTTCGTTTTGTATTTTCAACATGTTATTATTCAGGATCAAGGGCAGGCTGAAATTTTAAAGATTCTCTTGCAGAATAAGCGTTAGTATTCCTTAGGGCGGAAGGTCCCCGACCTAACAAACTTTTAACTTCGAACTTTCAGACAGAGGAGCAAAACTAGAGGCGTCTTAGCCTAGCATTCATTCAGCAGAGGGCTAGGAGCTTGGGAACTTCAAGGCTAAGCGGGGCCCAAGTGCTGCTACTGACACTTTTGTATCAAGACCCCACCAATGTCCTGGGTTTCACGGCACGTTACAATGAGCCCAACGCCAGAGTCCGTGGCAGGTACACAGCAAGGAAGACCCTCGAGCTGCTAAGGGGTTCCTTAGGCCCCTGCAGAAACCTCCAGGAGAGGCGATGCCTCCTTCTCCACATGTGCAGTGGAGATGAAATGAATCCATCCTGCACAAAGAGGACTGATAGAATGTGGGTTAAGCTGTTTTTAGAGCTGGAAAGATAAACTCACACTCCTGTTTAGGGGAAATGCTTTGAGAACTACAAGTTTATAAGCCTAGCCTGTTTGTAAGTAGAAAGCTGTATGGAATCTATTGCTTTCCTTAACTCAGGTGTTGAGTGAGAGGTCTCCTTCTGAAATAAAATGTCCTGATGTCTCCATGAAGCCCTTTCAGATAGGCATCTCGTCTGCCTCAGTTGGCCATACCATCGTCCTGCTCCTTCCTTCTAGTCTCTTCTCCTCACCTTTCATCAAGGACTTTCTCTAGACTTAGCCACATAAAGTACACACAGAAATAAACCTGGATACTTGCTCTCCAACACATCACAATCAACTGGAAGAGACAAACGAAATACACAGAAAATGCTAAATAATGTTATGCTTTAAATAATGCATGAGTGGGACACTTGGGGGCTTACTCCGTTAAGCGCCTAACTCTTGATTTCCACTCAGGTCATGATCTCAGGGTTCATGAGATCGAGCCCCACATTTGGCTCTGGCTGACAGCACAGAGCCTGCTTTGGATTCTCTCTCTCCTCTCTCTGCCCCACCCCCAGCCCCGGCTTGTGCACACGTGTTCTCTCTCTCTCTCTCTCTCCTCTTTCTCTCAAAATAAATAACTAAACTTAAAAAAATAACATATGAGCATGTCGCAAGGTAATACATGATGAAATTCTAAATGAGTGGTTTAGGAATAAGAACTATGAGTTTAGGAGGATGAGATCACCATGGGATAAAAAAGATTGAGAACAGTTCGTGTTTCATTTAAAGTAACTCTCATTTTGAAGAACTCTGAAGGATTTTCCACTGACAATTGAAATATGTTGCCCATTGACTAGGGCTTGAAAATAGTTTTGTTTTATGTAATTGTAATCAGATTTGATGTGTGCCATAAAATTCTAATACAGTCTTCCTTCCTAACTCCAAATTGGATAGCCTCTTAGCATTTGTGGTAACAGGATTTGACCTATAATACATTGTGTTTATATAATACCCTATATTTAGCATCAAATGGAAAAGTTTTCCAATAATGAGGTTTTGGAACACAGTCAATTCATAGGAATCAAGTCATGTTCGTGACAGCTCAGCAGCCCTGAACTGTTCTTGAGAAGAGAGTGAGTGGCAGGTTGCAAAACTAGCAATTGTGCAAAGAACTGAGCTGCTCCCTTCATCGAAACTTGACTGGGAACTTGTCTTATAATGGACTGCGTGGTTGTTTGACCTTTCTCCGGGGAAACTGTCCTTAGCATCCCTGATCCTCCCACCCCCTCCCTCTCAAAAACCTTTTGTTCTATCTCAAAGGTAGTTCTAGACCATCAGCTAAATTATCTCAGAACTTTGGCAGCCTCTAAGTTTTAGTTTGACAATTACTTCATTCAAGCATGCGTTTTTCTTTCTTTTCTGAAAAACCAAACCAATCCACAACGAAATTTACCAAAAATACCACCATCCCCGCCAGTTACCAACAATCCCCTCCCCCAACAACAATAACAACAAAAACATTCCACGAGACAAAATTCCCTTGCCAGCCTCACTTTGCAAAGATTTTAGGGACACACTTTGTGAGCCTTCCGTGCTGAGAATGTTCTGGCACAAAGAAATGAGAAGTTTTCCTGTTTCAGGTGTGGTTGTTAGAAACAGAATTTTCCACCCTGGATTAGATCATTTTTCCATCAAGGCCAATATCCTGCTTAGCTGACATGAAGTTAATGACGGTGAAATGCTTTGAAAACATAAATACCACATACATATGAGCAATAATGAGCCCGCATACTAGTAACTTTATGGCCCTAAGCCCTGGTTCATGAAAAGAACCTTAAACGCACAGAAAGAGACAAGGCATTTAAAGATTCACTTCTTGCTTTTCTTCACATTTTACATGTCTTGAGGAAATAAATATATATAGTTTTTAAACCTGGAAGTGTTAACAGTGAAGGGTGATTCCAGAACAAGCTAAGCATGTGTTTTGTGATAGTCTTTACAATGTGGAAGTGTTTCTTGGGTCTGGCTGTGAAGAACTGAGTTGAGCAGGTTGCATGTAACTATAGGGCTCGCTGCCTAGAAATGATTATTTTTATTCCTTCTTCTTTCCTATTGGACAGGGAATAGGAGGGACAGAAACTTTCCCAAGTAGTATTTCTTAAGTTGTACAGCTTTAAATTTCCTTGGAGAGTGGGGGCCATTTTATTTCAGATCTGTTTACCTGGTATCTTTTTTCAGGTTAGTTCAATTTGCTCTCAAAACCTAAGGGAAGGACTTTAAGATGAAGTAGAGAGTGTAGGTTTTGCTGCTTTAAGTGTTGTTTGAGCAGCGTTTTGGATTAACAACAACTGAAGAGTGTATGGGATTCATCAGTGAATTGTGATTGCTCTGCTCTCTACAAAAGGCTGAAAACTAAAATCACCCACCATACTCCCTTGTTGTTTTTGTTACTTTTAAAAAGGGTTCTCAAATTTTCCATTTCAAAAGTTTCCAGATAACTCTACCATTTGGTCTTTATTTAATGTGGAACTGTTCAGATCACGTCAATAACACTTGCTTTCTTAAAAATATCGGAACAATTACGATTCTGAGGAGCTTATATTTTTATTAGGATCCTGAGAGTCTGTCTAGATTATATCTATTTTTATAAGCATTACTGAATAGCAGACTTTATAAAATATTTAAAAAGGTGCCAGAATAATTCTTGATATTTATATTTAGTTTCTATCTCGAATATCCCAAAACACTTTGAATACCAACATTTAGTCTATTTTATAGATGAAGAAACTGAGGGACTAGAACAGCCACTGTAGTGCTGTGTAGCAAAAAATGCCCTGAGCTGGAAATAGACCCTGTTGTTTTAGCTTTGAATGTACCATCGGAAGCCTGGCATTTAACCTCCCTGGGCTTCAGTCTCTCCACCTACAAAACGAGGGATCTGGACTGGATATACTGAGGACACTAACCTTCTACATGTCTAAACTCGGAGGAACTTAACAGCACAAAAATGAGTAAGAGCTAAATTTATTTTGTCAACCCTAGAGAAGAAGGGGCCTGGGAGTCAGAAGGTATAAAGGCAATGGAAGTAGTGGCCTCAAGAGTAGGCATCGTTGGGGGCTGGGGGGCGCCTGGATGGCTCAGTCAGTTAAGCCGCTGACTTTGGCTCAGGTCATGATCTCACAGTTTGTGAGTTCGAGCCCCTTGTCAGGTTCTGTGCTGACAGCTTACAGCCTGAAGCCTGCTTTGGATTCTGTGTCTCCCTCTCTCTCTCTCTCTCTGTCCCTCCCCTACTTGTTCTCTCTCTCTCAAGAGTAAATAACAAACATTAAAAAAAAAATAAAAATAGTAGGCATTGTTGGGATCAGACTTCTCGGTGCTCTGGCCAAGCACTGGGCATGGTTGGGAATAGCATCAAGTGACCTTGCATGTCCACGTGTGAGCAGGCATAGACTGGGATGTATGCAGAATGAAAAGTTGCAGTCAATTCAGAGAGAGAGAAAAAAAAAGGCCCATTGTTTCCAGTCATGGATGCCTAGTAGTCAATAGGTTCCCAGAGCTTTCATATCTTTGCTAACTTACTTTTGATTTGTTTTTCTTTTATTTAAAAAAAAAAGTTTACTTATTTTAGGGGGGGAGGGACAGAGAGGTAGAGAGAGAATCCCAAGCTGGCTCCGTGCTGACAGCACAGAATGCGACGTGGGGCTGGATCTCACGAACTGTGAGATCGTGACCTGAGCCGAAATCAAGAGTCAGACACTTAACCGACTGAGCTACCCACGGGCCTTGGATTTGCTTTTCTAAAACCAGCATAACCTGGTGGCAGGTACATAGCTACAGTCGTATGTACACAGGGCCAAGCAATACATTAAATTTTCTTAGTTTCCAAATTAACTGATCCTGCCTAATCACACAATTAAAATGTTTTCTGGTTGTAAAAGCAATGCATGCTTTACTGAAGAACATTAGAAAAGTTTTTTAAAACTATGAGTAAAATAAAGATCAGCAATAATCCCGCCATCCAGAGAATGAATACTCACTCTAAATATTTCGGTATGTTCCTCTCTGAATTCCTTTCATTGGGCATATGTACAATTTGTGTTTTCAAAACTGGGATCACACTGTATACATGGCTTTCAACTTCTCTTTTTTCTATTAAGGGGATGCTGGGAACACGATCCCATCGCAAATGCACTTAAATAGTAAGCTGGTATTTAATTCTGATGCCAAACATCTGGATGAAAAGTAAAAAGTCTGTCAATTATCTAGATATTTTCAAATACCCAGATGTTTGGCATCATATCGACAGAACATTAAAATCCTTGACCAAAATTTGCAGCTTTTGCACAGATGTCTGGCATTATGTAGGCAAACTCTCTCTGAACTGACTGGACCTTTTGGCAGAAAAGAGGCAGTGCATTTATTACATGCTTTAAGTCAAAAGTGTTTCAAACTTTAGCTCATGTGTACATGGGTAACTTTTTCATTGTTTCATAATGAATCAGCAGCACAAAGAATATACACATTTTAGGAACCCTTAACCTATTTTGGTAAAACTTTGCTAACTACATTTTTAGTCATTTCTCAGTCGATTTGACTGTTTGTTCACCCTGAGAGTTTAGCATGAAGTTGTCATTTCATCTCAGTCTTGGTCTTGAGGCTTTGTACCCTACTTGGGGGTTTGTTTTGTCTTTTTGCTTGAATTAAGAAAGTTCATTCTGGCTGCTAATTTTATTAACAGATTGCTCTGAATATTTAAAAGTCATGTTAAAATGCTAATATCCCTATCCCTGACAACAGTCTTGCTTAAGATACATTAAGATTTTTCTTTTTCTTTTTTTTTTTAAGTTTACTTATTTATCTTGAGGGGGGGATGGGTGGAGAGTGGGGGAGAGAAAGAGAATCCCAAGTAGGCTCTGCACTGACAGCCCAGACCCAATGCAGGGCTCGATCTCACAACAGTGAGATCGTGACCTGAGCCAAAACCAACAATCGGATGCTTAACTGACGGAGCCACCCAAGCACCCCCTAAGATTTTTCCTAAAAGATATTTTTATTATTTCCTAATTGTTTTGCTCCTTGGGTCATAGTCCTCCTTCTAGTTCTGTATGATATATTTTCACATGTATGTTCTTTTTAGATTCCTAAAGGCATCATTTCTAAACGTTCAGAGAAGTTCAATGTTATCCACAATCATGTCACACCAAATTTTATGTACTTGAAAACCTATTTGTAGTTATCTTTGATCATATATCCTTAATATATTTTTTTGACTTCGTGACATTCTAAAGTGTAGTTGTCTTTCGTTTCCATCCTATCTGGTCTTCTCTTGGTTAGTGTTACTACGATTCTGTCTACCATGTGTCTGTTAGTGTAAAAATATTTCTACTTCTAGATGCTGGAATGGGGGGAAAAAGAGAATCTATCCAAGTTACGCCAAGGAGAGCTATGTAACTGAATACTTCAATGCACGAGTCAATTAGTAATGGGAAGTAAGTTCACGTCTTGCCTCTCACCCACACAACGCTGCTTGCTTGGCTGGTCCTCCCTCCCTCTGTTGCCGACCTGCTCAACTGCAATGAGCAGGGCATTAGCTAGGGCTTGGCCTCAGGTTCCTGATCCTTCATCCATAAAAAAAAATTAGACATTCTTGGGGCGCCTGGGTGGCTCAGTCAGTTGAGCATACGACTTCACTCATGTCATGATGTCAAAGTTCATGAGTTCGAGTGCTACTGCTGTCAGCTTCGATCCTCTGTCCTCCTCTCTCTCTGCCCCCTGCCCCACTTGCTCTCTTTCTCTCAAAAATAAAATAAACATTTTTTTAAAAAATTAGGGGCACCTGGGTGGCTCTGTTGGTTAAGTGTCTGACTTTGGCTCAGGTCATGATCTCAGGGTTCGCAGGTTCAAGCCCCACACTGGGCTCTCTGCCATCAGTGTGGAGCCTGCTTGGGGAGCTGCCCCCCCCTTCTCTGTCCCTCCCATGCTCATTCTCTCTCTCTCCCTCAAAATAAATAAATAAACTTAAAAAATTAGACATTACCACATTAGTATGCTTTGTGGAATAATTTGTAAAGGTTCTTTGACATCATAAATATTAAATGGTGTTACTACTGAGCAACTTGATTTATCTGAAGGAATTGCATTGAAAAACCTGGTAGAAATGTTTGTGATTAAAAAAAAATACTTAAACCACCCCACATTTGAGGTCTGACTGCTTTGTTTCTTGCAAGGCAGGGTAAGTGCCTCATTTTCAGTTTTAGTATGTGGGTCTGTGTGTATTTTGCTCTTATGAATATTTCCTTCAGATGTATTGAGTGTCGTATTATGCTGGTGTTCTTACCCAACTGCAATTCACTTCTGATTTTATATTCTAGGAGCTTTTCTGGGATCTGAACAGGCCTAAGTAAAGCAGTCACTAATGAGGTGATATGGCACTGCTATTCTGGGCTGGTATCTTCACATGATTGCTATATTTCATATAACAGCAAATCTTTGGATAAAAATGAGAAAGTATCTCATACTTGATGATTAAATTCAGTCACTAAGTTGTGGCGTTAAGGTTAAGTAGTTGTTGGGCAGACTTATTATCAGTAGAGGCATGTATCCTGGTGCACATATTCCTGTGCAGCTGAATTTTAGTGACTATTTTCTGATATCTGTTAATGATAAGAAAGGTCAGACTCCTCTGTTTCTCTCACATCCCCCATCCAGTGCCACTCTCTCCAAAATGTTTTCCGAATCTAACCACTTCTCACTATTTCTACAACTTCCACCTTGGCCTAGGCTACTGTCATCACCTGCTGGGACTAGAGCACTAGCCCCTGAACTGGTCTCTGCCTTTCCAATCTTGTGTCTCCTAGGATCTCTTCCCCACACAGATGCCAGAATGACCTTTTAAAAATGTTGCCTGGGTCATGTTACTGTTCTGCTCCAAAGCCCCCAAAGCTTTCCAAAATATTCAGAGTACAAGCTGACCTCTGAAGCCCTGCATAATCTAGATCCTGCTTATCACTCCTCCTCTCTCTCGCCAGCCACACAGGCCTCGCACTGTTCCTGGCATATATGAAGCCAGCTTGTGTCTCAGGGCTCCTGTGAGCACTGCACTGTCCACGTGGAGGCACCCTGCCTCGAGGAGTCACACATTTCAGGTGTCTGTTCAGTGCTGCCTCCTTCAGGAGACCTGCGTGTGCCACGTTCGCTGAAGTAGGTTGCTGGCCCCTTGTCATTCTCAAACTCCTTGACCTGCTTTATTTTTCTTCACGGTCTTCTTCACTATCTGAATTTACGTTAGCTATATGTCAGTTTATAGTTTGTTATGCCTCTCAGCTTCCAGCATGCAATCTTCACGAGAGAAGGAATTTTGCTTGTCTTACGCATTGATGTATTCTGGCATCTACATTGGTCTCTTAGTAGATGCTCAGGAAATGTCTTTTCATTGAAGAAATGACTTAGGACCTTGGTTCTCTAGACTTACATCATTCTATTGTACAGTGCTGCGTTCGCAAAATTATCGTGTTTCTTAGAGGCACAATTTTCAGCAAATCACGTCTCCTGGACAGTCTACCTAAAGAAGTCTAGATAATATTAGGAGACAGCTGAATTAGATCATCACCGGTTGATCAATTACCAATTTGCTTTTTCCGCTGTTGTGATAATTTCTGCCAGGCAACCCCGACATGCGGCCTGTTGCCTTCCAGCATGACTGGGGTTACACCTGCCATCCTTACATCTGGTGAATGGGACTCACTCTGTGTGCAATGAGGGTCAGTTTTCTTTCCCATTTTGACTCACCTCACAAATCACCGGATATTCTGATGCCATGGTAATTTCCTATGTTGTTAAGAGCATTCTCTTTCCACATGGTTGAAAAATAAAAAAGGCAAAAGTTGATCTGAAAGGCCTAGCCACCTGAGCAGAAACTTCCCCTTGTATGAATACTTGTGGTTAGTCCCATAACATGTATATCCTGAATTCTTTCCAAGTGCCAAATTGTGTGGTGAGCTCTAAGAAAAAGCAAAAACACAACAGCCCTTTCATTTTACCACACTTTTTTAGAGCTTTCACAGATATTTTTTTTTATTGTTATTATTTTAAGAAAACTCTACCACCAATGTGGGGCTTGAACTCACCACCCAAGACCAAGAATCTCATGCTCAACTGACTGAGCCAGCTGAGTGCCCCCACATATTCTTATTTATCTTATTTATAGTCCCTGCTCTCAAGAAGTTTATAATCTCTTTGTGGCTTAAAAAATGTAAAATAGTTAGAGACTAATGTGAAAGTATATAGTTAAAGGCTAAGTTGCTTGGTTGGAATAAACATTATAGGAATTGAAAGCTGGGTAGGCTTGGACTGGATTGGACCTTCCAGAGGAGGTTCTAGAAAGAAGGTTCCAGAGAGAAGCTTAGGGGTGATCCAGAGCTTTGTCTGACGTTTTCATTGGATCATTGCTTACATTCATATGCGACATATTTCAAACTCTCAAAGATCTTATAATCTAGTAGGAAGATTAAAAAAGTAACATTAAAAAAAAAGCGGAATTTGGTACTAATATAAGAACGATATAAGCAAAACAGGATAGGACATCGGATGAAAAAGAGAGATTTTCCAATCAGGCTATCAAGGAAAGCTTTATAGAGAAGGGGACGCGGGACCCATCTTCAAGGTTGAGGACTACTCCTGCAGGCACAATAAAGTCATTCAACTGGCAATGACTCAGCGTCAATTTGGCCAACAGTACAAAAAACAGTTTAAATGTGCAGCTGGGACCTACATAACTTCCCAGGTAAATGCACCCTTTAGGTTTATGATGAGGAATATTACTAAAGTAGTCTATGTCAGGAAGCTACTCTAGAAAGGGGTCCAAACCTACACACAATTAAGCAAGAAGGATGAATCACACTCAGAATGGAGTAAATGCCTATGCAAAACTTAATGACTGCTGATGCTCAAAAAGCTTTTCTTTCCTCCCCCAATCCAATAAAACAGTACTATTTACTCTTACAAATATAAAACTTAATGCTAAATAATCAGAATGTTATGTTCCTATGTAAATTAATGCACAATGTGTATCAGATAACGTGCCCTTTGCACACGGAGTTGGTAATCTCTTGGGTAAATCCAATACCCAAACTCCCATAGCTCCTGAGTGACATGAGTAGCCATGAAAGTGCAGGCTGGTCTGTCTGGCTCTATTACAACACCGTGAGCTGCCGCAAAGAAAGCGTGTGAGAAAGCAGGCTGGGTAGACACAGGAAGACACTTTACAGTAATCCACAAAGTGAACTGTCACACTTCTGCAGAGTAGTCTGCAAGTTGCACAAACGGATTCCATTGACTGTCAAGCCAGGGTGCATCCCCCATAGCAACTCTTGCTTCCGCTGTTCCCAATAATTACTTATTTTGGCTTTTCAGTTTTCCATATTTACACTGGTTTTTATATCAAACGTACCTGTTAGCAAAGGAAGCACTTTGACTCAATCCCAAGCAAAACTCAAAACAAAGGTCTTTGAGTCCAGAAAGATTGGGAGGCAGAAGTTTGGGGAGGTGAGTTACATCCTCAGGGAGCATTAGCGGAGAGGGTCAGGGAGTAGGCATTGGGATAAGGAGGCAAGACAGTTCTCCAATTGGCTTGAGTTAGGCCTCCATTCTATCCAGTCTTAGGCCACTTCTGCCAATTCTAAAAGTCAATAGAATAAAAACCTTAGGCCTTGGGATGACTGGGTGGCTCAGTTAAGCGGCCGACTCTTGATTTTGGCTCAGGTCATCATCTTATGGTTCGTGGGATCGAGCCCCATGTCGGGTTCTGCACTGATGGGGCAGGCTTCTCTCTCTCCCTCTCTCTCTGCCCCTCCCCTGCTTGCTTTCTCTCTCCCTCCCTCTCTCTCTCATTCAAAATAAATAAATAAGCATTAAAAAAACCTCTTAGGTCTTAAGACATACTTTATTTTCTACTATTTTCTCTCATTTGTTATTTCAACTCAGAGTCACAAAAGAACATAGAAAAACTTCCTTCAAACACAGTGGGAATATGACAGTGAGTAGCACTTGGGAGTACAAGCGGCATTTCCATGTGGATTAGATTACTAGGAGACTTACCATAAGTGGAAATAAAGTGCATCAAACATTATTTTCTCATAGAAACAGTGCTATAACCAAAGGGTAAAGTTCCTGACCTAGGGCCTTATGCCAACTTTTACCAAATGCAGGACTTAATAAAAAACTATAAATGATATATTATATGTTTCAGAGCATAAAGCTTTCTAAAGCATGCATAAATCAATTAAGTGGTGCTACAAGTAGTCAATAAACATAAAATCCATTTAATATGATGCACTCTCCTTGACCACATTTTC
Source organism: Panthera tigris (assembly GCF_018350195.1). Lineage (NCBI taxonomy): Eukaryota > Metazoa > Chordata > Mammalia > Carnivora > Felidae > Panthera > Panthera tigris. The sequence continues at coordinate 20,793,528 of NC_056676.1, forward strand.
CTGCCAAATGTTATACTGAAGCAAAACAACTCTAAGGAGCAGGTTTATTTGTTTGATGGATTTCAAGATGATTTCCTTGAGGACGTTTTGACCAGCGCATTGAAAGAAATTTTGGGGCAGTGATCTGATGCCCCAGAGAAAACGAACTCAGTGTCCTTATGGTCAATTCCCTTGTTTTCTTATAGTCAATTTTCCTGTCATAAAACCTTGGGATTAGAACGAATCGTGGCCTGCTAGTGTGCAAAAGGTTGGGATTCATTTCCTCCAAAGGGGAGAACAACATATGTTCATGTGAGAAACACCCCGTGTGAGTGTCAGAAGTTACAACACGGGTGTAATTGGCAGAGGGCTGTAAGTGTGAATTGCCGCGAGTACAAATCACCAGAAGGATGGCTTGCGTGATTTCCCCCTCTCCAATTTCACCACTGAGTGGAAGGGACATTAACTGGGAGACTTGAGTTCTTATCACCCCAGGTAATACAGTCAAAGCAAAAATGGGAGGATCCTGAGAAGGTCCGAGAGTTCTAGACTAGACCGTAAAGTCGTCCCAAACGTCATGTCAGACGTCCTCATCCTACAATGAGAACTCATCAGTTATCCTTTGCGAATCCAACAAACACTGAGGGAAAATGGATCTCTAATAATTATTCTCCAAATCTTGCAATAAAATCCGGAGGTTTCTGTCAAGCCAGTCTGTGTGACAGGACACAGTGAACAGTACAATTTGTTTTAATTCATGTAGGGGAGAAAAGGGAAGCTATTCATTTAATCTTGCATTACATCAAAATTGATTTGAGAAAAAGTCACAAATTAGTTCTGTCATTTCTGACAACATGATTTTTATCAGACGACGAAAAGCTTAGTTAAATGGTTTGCGGGGGGGGGGGGGCAGGGGGAAAGATTTTATTTCAAATCTTGAGAAAAAGACCGTTGCATCAAAATTATTTAACTATCATTTGCAGATATCGGTGTTCAGAGTAACTCTCCTATAGCTGTGTTTATTTTTTGCAGAATGCACTCTTTGTCAGTTCCATTTATCTTAAAAGGCCCAGTTGTTCCTTTCCTTAGCGTACAACCAACTCCACGAAAGCTGTGTTTATCTCTGCTTGTTTCCTAATCTAGTGGAATCAAGGAGGCAAGATGGTCAAGTATGATTTCCCCTCGAAACGGAAACTGCTGTTTACCTGGCATGTTGCAAGGCAGTAGTCTTGTTTTCTAAAATTACCTGAAACACAGTGGAAAGCAAGAAGCTTCTCCTCTAAAAGGTGGTAAACACAGTGTCACGAACCAGCCTCTCTGGGATAAAGGCAGTAGTGTTGTTCAAAACTTGTCTCTCACGAGGTGGAAGAAGTGACATTCTCAGGTTTTAAAAGGAGGAGAGCTACCATCCCCGTTATGCTCTACTAAGCACAAAGGGAAACACAAGGAATAAGTGAAGTAGAGATTAGTGATTAGTTTTGCCTCTTTAGCAGATCCAGCTTTCTTCAGACTGTTTCTTTTTTGGCTTCGTAACATAAGATAAGTCCCTTGAAACAAGGAGGCGTTCTTTCAAGAACAACCTTTTCTCCCTCTGATCCCCAAGCCCAGCCATTGTTTGATTTGAGGCATAGGGGAAGGAACGCGGGAAAATTGTGTAGAAACTGCAGATTGGATAAGCAAGTAAATAAAAGCACCAAAAGAAGGAAAACTGGTATGAAAGGAGCTTGGAACCTTGCAGTGGATGACCACTGTGGCTACCAAGAGCAAAAATGTAAGCTAAAGCCAGCCTTTAAGTGGAATGGACCTCACCACTTTCAAAACCCCTTTAAATGTCAACACACCTTGAACAAGGAGGTAAGTCCTTTAAGCAAAACAGCAAAACTCATTAAGGGGTACTTGTAAGATTTACACAGACAGAAACTCTCTCAGGTGATTTCTTGGGGGGCCGGAGTGGCTCATCATCATTCTTACAGAGAGAGTTTTGACACTGAGCTGTATTAAGGATGATAAAATAACAATATTCACCCTTTAGAGAGTTCCCATCTCATGCCAGGTGCTTTATATATCTCATTTGACTTGCACAGCAGTTCTATTAATTATTATCGTTGCCTCCACGTTATGGATGAGCACGTCAGTACCTCTGGACCAGCATGAGTGACAAAGCTTGAACCTAGAACTTGATGCTTTTTCTGCTACATGGTGTGGTTTCCTTGAAAAGGAATGATCTATCAAACCGCTTTGTAAGCAGTAAAGTTCCATGGTATTTTATAGTTAGAGCTTTCCTATTTTGCAAAGTCTGGCCAAAATTCAAAAGAGAACTCTGTTCTGCAAGGTGGTATGAGCCCAGGTTTCGTTCTCACTCGCTGTGTTAGACTTGCACCACCTTACTTATCTGTCAGAACCTCAATTGTTTTCATTTGGAAAGTGGTGACGATAGGAGATACTTAAAAACTGTTTTGAGGAAGAAATGAGATAATATGGTAACAAACTGCCTGGCACACATTAGGCTAAGCTGGCACGCAAGAATTGTCGCTTTATCCTCTTTCCTCATAGCTGTTCAAAAACAATGGAGGAGGTTCTCTCTTGGTTAATGCCATCTCTTATCTCTTCAGTCACCTAAACTTCAAGCCTTGAAACAATCACTCATTGTTCCATTAAAAAAATACTTTGTGGGCACCTTATGCCTCACATTGTCCTAGGCACCAAGATCAAGAAACGGACAGAACAAATGAAGATAATTTAACTACTGTTTTCTATCTCTCTAGCCTTTCAACCAAATAACCACCAAAGTCCTGTCTACTGTACATCAGTATGTTAGACAGTGAGATCTGATCTTGCTAGAACATTTAAAATCTGTCCCATTCTATTCTTCCCTCCTGCCACCTCCCAAAATGTTGGGGAAATGTTTTCTCTGTCACCTGTCCTAGATCAATGGTTCTCAAACTTTAGCAAGCATTGGAATCTTGCTTGGAACCTGGCAGGCTTGTTCAAACCCAGGTCGCTGGGACCCAGCCCCAGAGATCCCAGGTGATGTTGACGGTGTTGGTCAGGGGCATACTTTGAAACCCCCTGACCTGGACTATCACCTAGTTTACTGATTGCTCTATCAGTAACCTTACCATCTCCTCATCCAGGGCTCAACAAACTTGGCTCCTCAGGCCAAATCTGGCCCACAGCTTGTTTTTGTAAAGAAAAATTTACTGGAACACACCATGCCCATTTGTTTACACATTGTCTACGGCTGCTTTTGTGCTACAAGTACTTGGGACAGAGACACATAATGTACGACACATGACCCACAAAGTCTAAAATGTCTGTGATCTGGCCCCTTACAGAAAAAATGTGCTGACCTCATCCTTAACATGCTATAAAAATGGTCTTTCCAAAAATAAGGCCCATCTTGTCACCTTCTGATTTAAAAATATCAAGTGGCTCCTCCATTGCCTCAGTGTCGAATCCAAAGTCTTATATGATATGACAAGCTGTCCAACCCTCATTTGCCAATCTCTTTGCACCCTATCCAATCATTAGCCATCCTGGACTGCTTAGTTTTCTCTGAATATGCCAAGATCCTCTGTCATTCCTTGGCCTACCCCATCTTGTCCCCCTATCTACGGTACTTTTCTCCTTTCTTCACAGGGTGAGCCACTACGTAAGAGGTGAGTTCAATTTTTGAGAATTCAACTGTATACTCTACAAAAAGGGAGAAATAGGACAAGTCTGCTGGCCCATTCTGTCTGATGAGTTTATGCTTCTGAACGAGCATGAGGTGGGAGTCTTGAATCTACTGTTTCCTCAGTCTGCTCAGATCCCCGGTGCCTCTCGTATGTTAGTGTGAGTATCTCACCATGGAGGGTGTAATCCCAGTGTTTAAAGATAAGTGTTTTTCATACAACAGAGCCAATAAACACAAGCCAACTCTTCATCTGGTACTCAAAGAAGAAGTAACAATCTGTTCCTAAAGTGGAGGAAAATCTGGCTGTGTTGGGCTTACTAGACCCTGGATATCTAGATACTATATGTAGATACTGTACCTTATGGGTGATTTAAAGGGTTCACTGTTCTATTTTTAAGTAATCTCTGTATCCAATGTGGGGCTTAAACTCACAACCCCGAGATCAAGAGTTGCATGCTGTACTGAGCCAGCCACACAATGTTATGTTAGTTTCCGGTGTACAACGTAGTGATTGGGCAAGTCTATATGTCATAATATTCATTTAAGTAATTTCTCATCCAATGTAGGGCTCGAACTCACAACCCAGAGATCAAGAGTTGCATGCTGTACCGACTGAGCCAGCCACACAATGTTGTTAGTTTCCTGTGTACAACGTAGTGATTCGGCAAGTCTATATGTCATATTATTCATTTAAGTAATTTCTCATCCAATGTGGGGCTCGAACTCACAACCCAGAGATCAATACTCTTCCAACTGAGCCACCCAGGCACCCCTCTATACATTATATTATACTCACTACAAGTGTACCTATCATCTGTCACCATACACTTCTATCACAACACCGCTGACTATACTCCCTACACCGTAACTTTCATCCCTGTGACTTGTTCACTCCACAACTGGAAGCCTGTACCTCCCACTCCCCTTCACCCATTTAACCCATCCCCTACCCCCCCAAGACCGAGTCATTCTGTAAACCTTAGCACAATGTCATTTCTTCTCATTTCCTCTGGTGGGGAGTCAGTCTTCCTCTTTTCTCCCATAAATATCTTCTGCTCCCCTAGCAACTTTTACATATCTATATTATAGCATTGAGTTGTAATTATTTATTTCATTTTCAGGCTCTTTCCATTAGACAATGAGCCATTCAAGGACAAAGGCATATTTTAGGTCTCCAGTGTCTAGGTCTTTCCCAGTACCTAACCTAAGTATAAATATGTAACAAGTATTTATTGATGAAATGGATGAAGTCCCATCTCCAACTGTAGACCACTCTCTTTTCTCTGAAATGATCTATGAACTCCCACTGAACTTTCTGTTAATGCCTACGGTTTAACATTTCAATGCATTTTAATTCTTCCAGTATTCATTTTCTCTTTTCAACCAGATTTAAGCTTGTTCAGGGAACAATCTATATGTTTACTCCATTATGACAAGAAAATAATAGTTGTTAATGGATTGATTGCTAATTTGAGAGTGATACGTTAAAAACAGAGATAAACTAATCAAATAGTTTTTACTCGGTCAGAGATTTGTTTATATCTGCTTGTCTACGGTTTTAAAGACCTTGCTGTAGAGGGAATGCTTCTGTCCCCCCACCGAATTCATATGTTGAAATCTAACATCCCAGAGCACTCCCTCACCCCTGCCATCATATGAAGACGCAGTGAGAAGATGGCCATTTATGAACCAGGAAGTGGCCTGCTGCAAACACCAGATCTGCTGGTGCCTTCATCTTGGACTTCCCAGCCTCCAGAACCTAAGACATAAATTTCAGTTGTTTGCAAGTCACGAAGCTTACATAGTATTATGTTAGAGCAGCCTGAAAGGACTAAGACAAGGGCTAAATATGGCTTCACTTTGAATAGAGATCGTTCCTCCTTATTTCAAGAGTCCATATTTGCAAAAATGAGCCATATCCACCTTGGTACTATCGTCTGAAGTTGCCTAACCTGTGTCCTTGCGTGGAATGTTCTTCCTTGCTGGCTGGCTTCTTACCAGCTGTGCCCAGGGCTGCTCTTTACGCCTTTATCAAAAGTTGCTCTCTCTTCCATGATCCAGTTCATTTTTCCCTATGGCATTGTGAAGAATGTAAGTTAAGGAGTCCAAGTCCGCATTTGTCCAATGAATGTCAAGGTGCCACTTTCCACTAAAGGTGGAAAACAGCTAAGCTGATCTGACCCTGTATTCAGTTTTCCTACCTTTGGTGAAAAACATTGCAGAGGAAGTAATAGAGAATGGATTATTCAAAAGTTAACCAGACTTAAAGACTATCATGCAAGGTATTTATTATTCTGGAGGATCCAAATGATATTTGGGTCTCACTGACCAGGGATTTTCTGCAGACCTCCAATTCTTAAAATTCTAAGTGATATTTCTTTTAAAAATAATCATACTTTATCACACAGTTTTGAATTTTTTATTTCTGATAACTTTAGGAAACTTTAGAAAATTTGTCCCTTCGTCTACATCTCTGAAAGTGAAATAAAAAGTTCAACCAATAAAATAATGCTGAAGAGTTTGAGACTAAGAAAAGGAAGGTCCCTGTCCTGGTGAGTCACTGTAGGATGACTGGGAGTGTTCCTGGGTGGATGTGTGGCTGCCCCTTAGTTTTGGGCCCCGGACGCTTAGGGTGAGTCCATTTAGAGATTCTAGGCTTTTGCTAAAAGGCAAGGGGGAATAGAGGGGAGCAGATCGAAGGACTAAAGCAAGTGGTAGGGTTTCTCCCTCTGGGTTCCCCTTTCTCTCTCCCTTCATTTGTTTATGTCGATTTTTGTTGTCTATCCCTTCCTCCCTCCCACATTTTCTTTCTCTTTTCACACATAAACCACCAAGATTGAGAACTAAAATGAGTTTCAAAAGTTGCTAGCTATAATTTTTTTTTAACTTTCTATTTTCTGATATAGTCTCTCATTTATTCCTCTAATATATAATGTTCTGTTGCTCAGGTTGATTTTAAAGAGTACTCCAACCTTCTTCGCTTGCTATTTTTAAATGGTCTGAATGAGTCAATAGTCCAAAAATGTGCATTTCTTTGACCCAGAAACTTTGCTTCCAGGAATTTTTATTAAGAGAACAATTAAACAAGTATATAAGGACACTTGTATAAGGCTGCTTAGTCTAGAACTGTTCATCATATTGAAAAATTGGTACCAATAATAATGCTGCTTAAATAAACTTAGGTGCATTCATACAATTAAATGTTATGTAGCCATTAAAATTAATTATGTAGATATATATTTATTCCCATAAAACATATTTATGCTATGTAGTGAAGTGAGAAAAATAGTTTACCGAACGATCTGTATCATAATGTATATTTCACATGACTATACATACACACACATATTAAAGAAATACAGCTTCAATAAAATATGATAGGAATTCAGTGAATTATATGGTAGTTATCTCTGGTGATGCGACTGTGGATTTTTCTTGTTTGTTCACGTGTAATTTCTAATTTTCCTATAATTAGGAAAACTTACTTCTATAATGAAAATAGTTTACGATAACCAACAGAATCTAGTGCTTATTACATATGCTATTCGACTAATGTGTATAGAAAATGGCATCCATTTTTGTTCTAATTAATTTTACAACCTCATTTGCTCACTCTCCAACTTTTTTCCTTCTCTGTCCCTTCTCAATTAAAGAAGTTCTCATGTCTCGGAAAATCACTGGTGAGCAACTTGTAGAGAGGCCTCTGGAGGCTAACCGTGCCTTAAAGTAAAAAACAGATAAAATGAAAAATTCGCTGCTCAAGGGATCTGTTCTCTGATGGAAATGTTCTTTAGACGACTAGGATGTTCTTTCAATCTGTTTGATTTTAATGGGTTTTCAGCTTCAAGATGTCTGAGGGGGGTAGATTTCCAAGGGATTTAGCTCAATGTAACCTCCTTCTTACCTTAACCTCCTTACCTGGACGTGTAGTGACATATAGTCACTCTGCGACAGTGGACATTTTTTTTTGGGGGGGGGGTAATGTACATAAGCAAAGTAAACTGGAAATTGAGACAGTTTCCCAAGGCCTCAAGCTATTTTTCCCTGACCTATTTGTTTTTTCCAGTCATACACTACCTTGCCCTGGATTATCTTGATAATTCTGCATTTTGCATATTTCCAAAGTTGGAGGCCCAGGATCCCCCCCTCCTGCCCTTTGTCAGTGGCAAAGCCAGGGCCCCAGCTTGGGTAGTGGTGGCAATAAGCTTCATACCAGGAGAGATGCCATCAGTCCAGGAGATACACGGACTCCTAATATCTTCTAATATCGGGACCCCAAATATGAGGCTAAAGGAGCCGAGTGAGGGATTAGGGCCTGGCAATTGCACCTGCTATTTTTAGCTCCTGTGTTTGGTTCCCGGTTATGCGGGGAGGCAAACACTCATCCTCCCTGCTCATTGGTTTCCAGTTGACAAAATGAACAGGGTGAAATTGGGGGCAGGGGAACTGCTTAGTTAAAGACAAAGGAGAGAATGCCACAAGCACAGTCTTCTCAGAGCTAACAATGATGGGGGAGCCCAGAAGTCTTTTCTCGATTTTATCTCTGACTTTGTGTGTGTCCCCCCGAGCACTTAAACTATTCCTGTGGCCTCAGCTTTCTCATGCATAGACAGGTAATGATACTCTGTTCTCTCTACTTCCATTATATGGCACTGAGAGGATAGAAGAGCAGGTTAATGAGATTTAAAATAGGAAGAAAATGTTTTTTTGAAGTCTTTAGAGTACTCTGAGATTTTCAGGTCATCATCAAATAGAAGGCATTGTCTCGAGGAAAATCTGTACTGTTCATATAGTGTTTGCTTGAGTGCTGCATTATGTGACAACTAATTTTTCCTTTCTCCAGAAATAGGGTGGGAAAATGGAGACAAAGTAACATAATAAGAACACGCAAGCCTGAAAATTAAAGTTGCCAGCCATGTTAAACCTTGGACCCATATTCTCGCTGAAACTAACATTTAAATGTTAGTTTCAGGTATTTGAAAGATCAACCATATAAACTCCCTATCTCCCTTCTGATAGATTTGGAAGAGTGCATTTAATGGGGTGACTGAAATGTCCACCCTGCCAAGTGCATTTCTCCTGTGGAGAAATAGTGCAATTTTATCTCAGGAAAACTTTGAGAACACACTTCTTAAACACATACGGTGCTGAGGACATTTCCTGGAAAACCACTGGCTTTTGCCTGGGCCACTTGCATCACATGGAGATGTTTGTGGTTCGGATTTACGAGCAATGTAGGATCTGAAGCCAACATCGGACTTTTGCTCAGTACAACCAGGGGCCAGATCTAAAATGGCAGGCATTTTCCTATTTGTACCTTAGGGAAAAGTTTTCCAAGTTTTGCAGGATTCCTCTTCTACCTCCCTAATAAGTCAGCAAATCTAAACAATGAGCTACCTTCTGAGGAAAACAAATTTACTTAGTTGATTCAGATTTAAAAAAAAAATTTTTTAACGTTTATTTGTTTTTGAGAAAGACATCAGAACACGAGTGGGGGGCGGGCAGAAAGAGAGAGGGAGACACAGCATCCGAAGCAGCCTCCAGGCTCCGAGCTGTCAGTATAGAGCCCGATGCAGGGCTTGATCTCACGAACTGCGAGATCATGACCTGATGCTTAACCGACTGAGCCACCCAGGAACCCCTAGCTGATTCATAGTTTAATGAAAATCCCATGTGGGCCTCTCTTTGTCTTGTTTAAAGATGCCTCAAGAAGGTGTGTGTGGGAGGGGGTGGGGGGTGGGGGAGAATGACAACAAATGTTAACATTTTCTACTGAATTTTATGTCCGAAATATTTAGCTTAGAGTGCGAACTTTGAAGGAAAGTGTTCTTTGCTAAATGTTATACAACCCTGTGTTCGTTCTAGAAGAACAAACAAAGCTAATGGCAACGATCATCTGCTCTGGTGTAATGGGAAATGGGTGGGAGACTCCACCTTTTCATAGTTTTTGATGTTTGCACCAGTATTAATTATCCACAACCAAATTGAAATATGAATAAAAACATGTTTACCTGTGGGGAAAGAAATTGGCAGTGAAGAAGGAGGAGTTGGAAAATTTTTTAATGGAACCATTGTGATGTATTTGCATTTTTGCAGCATGTATGAATAAATAAATGTGCATTCGTAATTCAAAATAACAGACAACAGGAAAAAAACAGAAACAAAACCTCTGTATTCCCTACACTCGGAGTAAGAAAGGATGAGCCTCCTGCTCTTTTCCTATACACTTGGATAGCTTTTTCATGTGCCAAAGAGCTACTCCATGGTCGTAGGATGAAGGGAAAAGGCAAAGTCCATTTTAAAGACCCAGCCAAACGTGATTATGTAGTGTTCTCTGTACAGACATAATAGGGTTACACATTCTCTGTGAAAAAGCTACAGACAGATTACACCAGTCAACAGATCACCCTGCAGAGAAACTGTAAAGCCATTTTAACACTTACTTCAGATATTATTACATGTGACAAAGTATTTGAAAGATCAACCAAATAAACTGTTCCTAGGAAATGTTTCCAATAGAATACTTCTGGAATAATGTTGCTTTTCTTAGGTCACTGGGAATTGAATTAAGACACTGTAACATAGAGTCAAGATGAAAACCTACATTTTTCGTGGAATACTTTTATAGAAGCCTCTGGATACTATAATATTTCTCAATCATTTTTTTTGGCACATAGAAAAACTGAAATAGATTGTCTGCTTTACATGGCAGAGAATCTATATGTGCGTATTATAAATGTGACAAGATTTCAAATTTAACAGAACATATCTATATAACCATTTATCCATGCGTTCATCCATCACTCATTTATCTTACCATGTGTGAGGCTCAGTATGGGATACTCTGGAAATACAGAAATGAAAAAGACCCAGAGCACCTGGGTGGCTCAGTCAGTTAAGCATCCGACTTCGGCTCAGGTCATGATCTCACGGCTGGGGGGGTTTGAGCCCTGCATCGGGCTCTGTGCTGACAGCTCAGGAGCCTGGAGCCTGCTTCAGATTCTGTCTCCCTCTCTCTCTGCCCCTCCCTTGCTCTCGCTCTCTCTCTCTTAAAAATATATAAACATTAGGGGCGCCTGGGCGGCTCAGTCGGTTGAGCGTCCGACTTCGGCTCAGGTCATGATCTCGCGGTCCGTGAGTTCGAGCCCCGCGTCGGGCTCTAGGCTGATGGCTCAGAGCCTGGAGCCTGTTTCAGATTCTGTGTCTCCCTCTCTCTCTGCCCCTCCCCCGTTCATGCTCTGTCTGTCTCAAAAATAAATAAATGTTAAAAAATTTTAAAAAAATATATATATAAACATTAAAAAAAAAAAAAAAAAGAAAGAAACAACCATGATCCCTAATTTAAAAAAAAAAAAAAAAGACCCAGTTGGAGGAGGGGAGGCCAAGGTGAAAATCAGCGATCACAAGCTGGTGTGATAGGGAAGGTGTACCGTAAAGCACAGGTGCACTCTGGAGTCAGACAGAGAGGAAAACAACACTCTCCCAGAGGGCGGTCGTGGAGAGTACAAAGAGCAGAGCATATAAACCACTCAGCCCAAACCTGACCCATGATAAAGGATTACTAAGCATTTGCTAACACGAAGAAAGTAGCAGAGTTATAGAGTATTTGGGGAACAGCTCAGAAGTATATGTAACTCAGCCTGAAAGTGGGAGAGAGGGAGAGGGAGGATTAAGAGAGAGAGAGAAGGAGGAAATACTAAGAACATATACGTTAGAAGGTAGTTGAGAGTTTTTAGAACTGCATTACATTCATAAACAATGAGTTGACGGTTTTACATCAAAGGAAGGCTAGATTTTTGTCACGAGTTTGAGTCAAAGCAGGGACATTTCACCTGCTATACTAGGAACAAAAGAGGCCAAGATCTCACACCCTTGTCACCTATTGACATTTTACACTGGATTATTCTTTGTTGTGTGTGTGTGTGGCGGTGGGGGGGGGGGTGCTGTGTATTGTAAGATGTTTAGCAACATCCCTTGTTTCCACCTCCTGAGATGCCAGAAGCATCCTTGTTGTGACAACCAAAAATGCGTCTAGCCATTGTCAAAAGTCTCCTGGGGGTCAAAATCCCCCCAATTAAGAACCACTGCCTCAAACCAAGATAATTTCATTAAGTATTTATAAAGTTTCATAAGCTATTAAGCTGCAAATGGAAAATTGAGGTCAATAGAGAACCAACTTAAATATTTTCCTTTTATTTTGATCGTGGCTAAATGTATTGTGATGAAACTATCAAATTAACATGTCTAGAGACTGGCCTATTCTCATTACCATTTGCCAGTCATAACAGGGTCTGAGACATAATCCAGGAAAATGGCTCAAATTTGACATGGGCACCACTTATTCAGGGAAGTAGAGCCTATCCTAGCTTCTGAATACCTTCATTAACCTAAGCCTTGCAGCAAGTGTAAAATAGGGTGTTTTAGTCATCAAGGCCACCATGGCTCCCAGACTGAAAGCTGCAGACACGCTAGTTTCCCGATGCCTCTCCCTGGCCTATTGGTACAAGGTCCTGGAGTGGTGACTCATCTTTGGTCATTCTCCTCTGCGCTTAATGGAAACCTGTAAAAAGCAAAGGTCACCCAGAGGCTGCTGGGAGATTTTTTGCTTACTTGCTGGGATAATTCCATGTTGCCTCTTTCTTTTTCTTTTTTTTTAACGTTTATTTATTTTGACGGAGGGAGAGAGAGAGAGAGAACACAAGCAGGGAAGGGGCAGAGAGAAAGAGAGAGAAAAACCAAAACAGGCTTCACGCTGTCAGCACAAAGTCTGATGCGGGCTCGAACCCACAAACCCATGAGATCATGACCAGAGGTGAAATCAAGAGTCACCACTTAACCGACTGAGCCACCGAGGCGTCCCCTGCCTCTCTACTTTCAACAGCTCAAGTAAATTTGAGTAGTAAACCACGATTAACTGGCATGTTTATATTTGAAATTCATTATTTTTTAAAAAATTAAACCTTTAGGATAAGAGCTGGGTATGCGATAATGAGTCAAGGACATCCTTAATCACAATTTATTGATCGATCGGTTCTGCTGCCACTATATAAATAATATAATCAAAGTGTTTTTTCTCTTTAGATGGTTTATACCATTTTTACTTCCAAAATGATATTGGGAGTCTTCCTTAACAACTACACACACACACACACACACACACACACACACACACACACACACACACACATATACATACACACATACACACACACATGTAGGGATGGCCCTCTCTCTCTTTTTAAAATGTTTATTTATGTATTTTGAGGGGGGGAGAGGTAGAGAGGAAGAGAGAGAGAGCCTCCTAAGCAGGCTCCATGTTGTCAGTGCAGAGTCCAATGTGGGGCTCGAACTCATGAACCATGAGGTCATGACCTTAGGTGAACTCAGAACTCACAAGTTAGACACTTAACTGAGTGAGCCACCCAGGCACCATACCCCACCGCCTTTTAATAAGACCAAATTAGAGCATACTCTATACATTTTCCTATAGATTGCATTTTTTTACTTAATAGTACAGTGTGGAGACTATTCTGTATCAGTTCATAAAACTGTAATTCAGTTTTTCAAACAGTTGTATAGTATTCCATTGCATGAATACACCATAATCTTTTCAATTAGCATCTATTGGGGCACCTGAGTGGCTCAGTCAGTTAAGGGTCTGACTCTTGGTCTGGGCTCAGGTCATGATCTCACAGTTGGTAAGATCTAGCCCCACGTCCAGCCCCGTGTCAGGCTTTGCACTGACAGCAAAAAGCCTCCTTGGGATTCTCTCTCTCTCTCTCTCTCTCTCTCTCTCTCTCTCTTTCTCTCTCCCTCTGCACCTCTCCCCTGCTAGTGCTCGTTCTCTCTCCCTCTCTCTCAAAATAAACTTAAAAAATATTAGCACCTATTGATAGACATGTAGCTTGTTTCTAGTGTTTAGTTACTAAAAATACTGTAATGAATATCCATATTCATATAGTCTTTGCAACTCTTCACATAAATTCCTAAAAGCTGAGCTGCTGGCAACATGGATGGAACCGGAGGGTATTATGCTAAGTGAAATAGTCAGAGAAGGACAGATATCATATGTTTTCACTCACATGTGGATCTTGAGAAACTTAACAGAAGACCATGGGGGAAGGGAAGGGGAAAAAATAGTTACAGAGAGGGAGGGAGGCAAACCACAAGAGACTCTTAAATACAGAGAACAAACTGAGGGTGGACGGGGGCGTGAGGGAGAGGGGAAAGTGGGTGATGGGCATTGAGGGCCCTTGTTGGGACGAGCACTGGGTGTTGTATGGAAGCCAATTTGACAATAAATTATATTCATTAAAAAAACCTCAGCTGCTAGGTCAAAGATGTTTGCATTTAAACTTTTTTTTAACACCGACAAATGATTTCCTATAGAGGCTATACCAATTTATTTTCTCATACTGTATAAGAGTGACTGTTTCCCCATATCTCTGCTAGCATAATATAAAACTTTCTGTAGGTTAAAAATATTGTTTTTAAAATTTACACTGCTTTAATTGCAAGTGAAGATGAGTATATTTTCCTACTTTTAAACAAACATGTATGTCTGTGAACAACTTTTTCATGTCTTGGCAAATCTGTTTCTTCCTCCTCCTTCTCCCTCCTTTTTCCCTTCCTCCATTATTTTTCTGTCTTGGTCTCATTCTCTTTATTTTCTAAGGACTCTTGGAAATTAGCCTTTTATTCTATCATATCTGCCGCAAATAGTTTTTTCCGAGTTTTTGTTTTTCAACTTTCTTTATGGTAACTTTTCACATGAAAATATTTAATATACGTAGTCAAATGTACTCATTTGCTCTATGGCTTTTGTCTCATGCTTACTTTTGTCTTATGCTTCCTTTGAGCTTATAATGAAAAAAATTATTTTACTTTTTCTTCTAGTACTATTACGGTTTTATTTTTCATCTTTAAATCTTTGGGCTATCTGGATTTTATTTCTGAATAAGGAATGAGGTGGGAATCCAAGCTTTACTTTTTCCCATATAGCTAGCCAAGTGTCCTAACACTATTTATTTTTGTCTTATACTGAATGTTCATATTTAGAACTGTCTCAAAAGTCTTAATTCTTTTCCATTTGTCTTCATCTCTTCACATACCAGTAACAAACTGCTCATAATGTTTTAATATATGCTTTTCTTTACTATTTTATTTTGTGTGTTGATCAGTATCTCTTTCTAACTACATATGTGTTTTATTTCTAATCCTTTAGGTGTAGTTACAAAGGTACAGGGTGTTAGGATACATTTTTGCAGTAAGAACATTTTTTTTAATGTTTATTTATTTATTTTTGAGAGAGAGAGAGAGAGAGAGAGAGAGCGCGCGCGCACAAGCAGAAGAGGGGCAAAGGGAAGGAGAGATAGAATCCCAACCAGCCTCCGCAGAGCCAATGCAGGGCTCGAACTCACAAACCACAAGATCATGACCCAAGCCAAAATCAAGAGTCATATGCTTAACGGACTGAGCCACCCAGGCACCCGTGTAGTGAGGACATTTTTTGACAATGATACTCGTATCAGAATTCCCAAACTCCACACTTAAGCCATTGAATGCTCAGGTTGTTTTTATCATCTTTCAAACTCTGAACATAACCTTAACTCTTAGCACCCAGTTTATCGTTATCATCGCACGTCTCACCTCAAGAGCCTGAAACAGAAGTCTGCTTACGGATTACAGTGGGGATGAGGTGAGCTGGAGCAGCAGGGTCGATGCAGTGAGAGGTGAAAGCCAAGTGGGAGTCCAGAGAGCTGCAGCCTCGAAGCATTGATAGCAACTGGCCATGTGAGAGGCCTAATACTCCAAGCTTATCATTTATGGGGACCACAGGAACAAAACTGTCAGGGAGTGCAAAGGACTGTTTGATTGTATCAGAAGAAAAAAATCCAGACCTGACAAACAGGATCCTGTACCCAATTCAAATGCAACAGAGCAAGGAGTACTGGGCCCTCGGGCAAGTCCCAGACTTGAGTTCGTTAAAAAAATCCAAAGCACTCTTAACAAAAGGCTGGTTACCTCCAAGGAAGGCTGCTATCAAACCACAAATGGCCGTCACGAATCTTCCTCCAGGTCTTCTCTTAAAGAGGCCTACCCAGGAATGCCTCCCACTGGTCACGTGAGCTTGGAGAGGGCTCGGTCGATCAAGGTTCTATGTGGAACTGTAGAAAATGTGCATGGATGATGCTAGAGACGCTGGAGCAAGTCCATGCCTCCTGCAACCACTCTCTTATCCATAGGAGAGAGCTCCTGACTCGCTCCCAGGCTCACAAGTTGCTCACGGCAGGGAGGATCCATATTGAAGTGTGCCAACATCACATGGATTCCAGATCTGCCACCTACTAGCTGTGTCGTCTTAGGTACTTGGTTTCTCCAAGCCTCAGTTTCCTTTTTTTGTAAGTGGGTTTTACAAAATCCATAGGTTTACCTCCTAGGGTTGTTACCTCCTAGGAGTAAATGAGCAAGGACGCATCTTGTACTTTAAACATGAACTGCCACATAGTAAGTTCTCGATAAATGTTAGGGTTGTTAATTGTTACTATCATTGTTGCTGCAACCATTTTGTTTAAAGAGCAGGATTCCGTGGGGTGCAAGCAGAAAATAATTTTCTTTCTTTCCCCTACCGCCCACTCAAACCCACTCTGTAGGCTAATATATCCCTGTCCCTTGGATGAAATCTAAAGTAGGTCTTGGATACCTCCAGTCACTCTCGGGTACTACAAAGTTCTCTGTCATGTGTAGTCACAGTAATTCATTTCAGTAATTGAAATGTCCAGTTCTGTGTAAAAATCCAAACTTGAAATTCATTTCCCCTTTCCTTGATGTCAGCCCTAACTCATTATGTAAGTCCACAGAGGGAAAGAGGTTGGGCTTTGGTTGGTTTCCTTTCTTTCTAACCTATGTTTGCCCACCTCTGGACCCCCACCCCCACCTCCCTAGCTCACCCTCACTGCCAGAGTAGCTGACCCCTCCGTGATTTTCCTCGACTGACACTGGTGTTACAGTTCTATAGAGATGATAGGTGTTCAACACTGACTCTTCCTTTCATGGAATGTTTCTGCGGGTCTCTTGGAGACCCCATTTGGGAACATACTAGGAGCACCCCTGACATGATCATGGGTAAGGTCTCGCTTGGGGCTGGCCACTTACAAGCCCTACTGACCTCCCACTTCCTGCTTAAAGTCGGATGTTCCTGGTGTCAGTCTCCTTTAAAATGACTCCCAGCCCTGCCCCTCCTATTTGGCCATCCGGTCCGTGAAAATCACATACCTCTGGCCTTCCATCCCTGGCAGGTCAACCTGTTCCTGGCAAAAGTAACTCTCTTTGCTCTACCCACAGGGTGAAAGTCCCAGTCTTTAGATTTTTCAGAATGAGATGCCACGCGTCAGATACGAGCCCCTTTGATCCCAAACTCTAGGAGACATAGGGCACGTTCCTCTTAATGCCTCTCTCCCTAGGTTTGGGGTCAGGACTATACTCTTATTCTCTTCCCATTTACAATGTCCTTTTCCAAGGATGCCCTCCCTCCTTGCCTCTTTAACGTAAGGGTCAAAACTGCTTCTTAACCACTTCTTTGCATGTCCTGCAGAAGCCGGTTAGCATCTCCCTTTTGAATGTGGGTTTTCTTGCTCATGTTGTTTTGTTCTCAGCTGAAATGCAGACTAGAAAGAGTCCCTTTTAAACACCCAGTTACATTATTAGTGCCATCTTCATAGGGTTGTTATGGGATTTAAATGAAAAAAATGCATGTAAAATACTTAACATGGTGTCAGGCACATTGTAAGTGCTCAATAAACATTAGGAGGTGTTTATTTAACAAATATTTATATGGCATTAACTGGATAATCAGTGCTTTATAAGTAATAACTCCTTTAACCCTCAAAACAACCCTATCACCCTCACTTTATAAATAAGAAAACTGAGGCACAGAGAGGTTACATATCTTGCCCAATAGTAAACAGCTGGTAAGTGATGAAGCTGGGATTCAAATCCAGACAGTCCAGCTCCAGAGGTCATACTGTTAACCGTTGTGCTCTTTCCCATTCCTAAGAAGAGCTGTTATTATCCTCATTATAATGATTATTTGATATGTATGGGGCCAGGCTTGTGTAAGCCTCCGGGCCAAATCAGTTACAAGGGCAAACTGTTAAAATATACAGTTTGACTTCATCTAATTTAACTTCTCTCCCTTCCTAGACCAGAGCCAATGGGTGGTTGGTTTTTCCCAACGAAGTATTGACAGTGAATGAATACACATAGATCTGGTTAATAGATAGCCATGTTTAGTATCACATCACATTCCAGAAACTGATTTCAGCTTTATGGATCCTGAACAATAGTGTGGATATCCCTGAACAACAACGAGGACAAGGATTTCTCCTTCACATTGCCCTCATACTAAAAGGCGGGTTGGACCAGATCAGGATTTATAGACACTTCTGTTTGGCCTAATAGGCTGGAACTTGGAAAGAGCAAGTTTGTTTACCAAGAAGAGACAGGTAGATCTGTCAATGAGTTAATTACAGCAGAAATAGGAGATCAATCATCTTCAGGGTGGACCATCGGAGCAAAGAACTAGGGACACCTGCCATCAGACGATTAGACACATTCCTTTGTCCTGAGCAATATCCCACTCAGTGTGGCTGACTCCTCTCCTCTTGACTTCCTGTGTATCTTCAAAATCATTTGGTATAACTAATTCAACTTGAGCATGCTTCTATGTCTTGCAACTAAAAGAACTTAATATAATATTATCCTCAGGTAATGATAGCCTCAACTTTGCCATCCCTAACAGTTATACATGCCTCTTTGTTCTGCTTCTTGTCCTATGTCATTAGCTAGAAATTCCAGAATATTACTAAATAATAGTGGCAATAGCAAGAATTCTTTTCTTGTTCCTGATAATAATAGTAATGCCTCAAGAGCATTTTTAGTATGCTCTATCCCTCTGAGAATTTGATCAAAGTTAACTCTACAAAAATACACATACCCTCAAAATTTGTTTATAGTTTAGGAGTTTCAAGGACCACGGACCATATGGAAAGTTTTTGTGAATTCCCATAAGTATGAGGTTGGCTACTGATTTAAGATAAAATTTTTTGCCAGGGTGTCTGGGTGGCTCAGTCAGTTAGGCGTCCAACTTCGGCTGACGTCATGATCTTGCAGTTCATGAGTTCGAGCCCCTTGTCAGACTCTGTGCTGACAGCTCAGAGCCCAGAGCCTGCTTCAGATTCTGTGTCGCCCTCTCTCTCTGCCCCAACCTTGCTCATTCTCTGTCTCTCTCTCTCTCTCTCAAAAATAAATTAAAAACATCAAAAACAATTAAAAAATTAAAAGATAAAATTTTTACCATATTAATAAAGATTCCTTAGAGTGCTAATTTAGAAATAAGAATTTTGAAATATATGAATTTCATAAAATATCTTTTTACCAATCGATATATGTATATCTTCTTTCTCTTTAGTCTGATGCCGAATTATATTAATATGCTTACCAATATCAAGCCATCCTTGCATTTCTCAAATAAATTTTGCTTGAATTTGATATATGATTGTTTTAATATTCTGTCAGGTTTAATCTGGTAGTGTTAGGTTTTAATTTACTAATGAATCGAAGTGCATGTCAGAAATATTTTTGAATAAAAAGAATTATAAGAAAAGTTATTTGTTGGTTAAACCTCACCTGGTAAAAAATACTAATCAAAGCATCTTTTTTTCTAGGCATCCTGATAAAGATTAAAGAGTTAAAAGCTGAAAAGGAGCATTTAAAACCTACTCATTTTACAGGTTAGGAAAGGGTTACTCAGAGAGGTTAAGTGACTCCTGCAAGATCACACTTCTTAATAGTGGGCGTTGATTGTATAAGCAAGTTGTTGAGGCTACAAGAGAACACTGGGGAAAAGACTTGCCTCATTTCCAGTGGAACAGGACTTTAATTCTACGGGAGAGGGAAAAGAGACAGGAGACTTGTTTCTGAAACAGTGAAAGTTTCACAAGGAAGTGAAGTAAGCATTTTACTAAATTAAAGACATTATTGTCATCTTTAAGGGATTAAAAACGTAACTTGGATTGATTTTCCCATATCTTTCAGTTCCAACCATCTCTCTTTGTATGCGCAGAGCTGAAATTCTGAAAACGCAGAGTTTTGGCTCCTTGGACAGTTCTCCCCAACACACACCAGGGAAGCCTTCCTGCCAAGAATGGACTAAATGCGTTACCGGCAGGGATGAGAGAAACACAGAACAAAGGAAAGAGGCTCTGAGGATACAGATTTTAGAACGGCGCCAACTTTTAAAACTATCTGGAACCGTACCAACTCATGAGCAGGACCCAGGCAAAGGAGGGACTTCATTTGCTGTTGGTGCGTGTCGGATGGTCTGTCAAGGTCTCACCCAGGGTTCCGTGACTCCCGATCAGCTTTGTGCTGGCCCTGTCCACCCAGCCGTTCCCTCCCTTTACCCTCGGCAGGGAGTCAGCCTGAGCCTGGCAGAGCGGCACAACGCCCTGGGCCCAGCGGGCTCCCTGACGCCACGTGCACGCGGCACGGGGCTGCCCTTCCGGGGCTGCAACACCGGGGCGGAAGCGGCTGCTCCGTGCGGATAAGTCAGTGCGAAACTCAGCCACGCCGGTTGTTTGGTGTCACGTAGCAAAACAATCGCTTAGATGGCTGATTTCTTTCCTTCTCCCAAATGCTCTGTGTTGACACTGCCTCAGATTCTAATCTGACGGTGCGTTTTATTGAAACCTTGCTACAAAGAGCACACTTAAAAAAAAAAAAATTCTTTTAACCCCTTTAAGGGGCTGTTACATTTACTATCTGAAGCTGCAAACACTCCGTGCAGCAGATAGAGCAGCTAATATCCTAATTCAGTAAAAGATGAGACGGAGGCCGGGGCATCTGACTGACCTGCACCGGGTCTCACAGCTCGTGGGTGG
Organism: Panthera tigris; assembly: GCF_018350195.1. NCBI lineage: Eukaryota > Metazoa > Chordata > Mammalia > Carnivora > Felidae > Panthera > Panthera tigris. The sequence continues at coordinate 20,814,123 of NC_056676.1, forward strand.
TGGCGCCAGACCTGGAACCGCAGGTGCCCCGACTTCCGGGCCGACTCTCCAGCGATGCAGCATAGACTTCTTTTCCAAACTGTGCGCTTTCTAAACAGAAAGTTGTGTATGTTAGGGTTTTTTAAGTGTTTTCTAAATGTTTATTTTTGAGAGAGAGAGAGAGGCAGGGGGGGGGGGCAGAGGATTTGAAGAGGGCTCTGCGCTGACAATAGAGAGCCCAATGCAGGGCTCAAACTCACAAACCGTGAAATCATGACCTGAGCCATCCAGGCGCCCCATGTTAAGATTTTTAAATTTTATTTTAGTTTTTTAAAGTTTTACTTATTTTTGAGATAGCACGGGAGACCAAGTGGGGGAGGAGTAGAGAGAGAGAGGGGAACAGAGGATCCAAAGTAGGCTCCATGCTGACAGCAGCCAGCCCCATGCGGAGCTCAAACTCACAAACCTTGAGATCATGACCTGAGCCAAGGTCAGATGCTCAACGGAGTGAGCCACCCTGCTGCCCCTCAAGACCTGCTTTTTAATGAAACCTTGGCCATTCAAAAGAAAAAATATAGTTCTAAACAGTATAGTTTTAAGAATGTAAATACTTCCAAATATCTGTGGAATACAGGAGCATTCAATAAACACATGTTATGTAAGTTGTAAACACATTTTGATGAAGAAATCTGTTTACATATAAATTCGGAGGATCACTTAAGAGAACTGTAATCTTTTTTCAAAGTAACTTAATGGATATATGGAGTATCTTTATGGAAATATTAATATATTAAAATCAAGCCTAATCAGTTCAGTGATTATTTGCTATATAGCCCGAATTTTCCCGAGAGTCTATACCACATTGAATATACATCAATACGTTGGCTTTTTCTACAAATTTAGGACATTATTTTTTAAATTTTTCATTGGGGAAATTTTCAAACATACAGAAGTAGAGAGAAGAGCTTAATGTATCCATCACCCCATTTCAGCAATTTTCTACTCTTCCCCACCTCTTCCTTGGATTATTTTAAAGTAAATCCCAGACAGTAAGTGATTTCATCTATGACATTTCACTACGTATCTCTAAAAGATAAGGAACCTTTTTCTTAAGTCACAATATCATTATTACACTTTTAAAAAGTTAAGAGTAATTTCCTAGTATCATCTAATCTGCACTTAGTATTCAAATTTTTCTGATTGCCCCCGAAATGTCCTTTAGAGTGATTTGTTCAAATCAGGATTCAAACAAGATTCACATGTCAAATTTGGCTAGTACATCTTTAAATCTCTTTTAATCTATAACATTTCTGTCAAGAGAGATATTTAAATAACTGCTCCTGGAAGAATTATCTGGCTTTCAAGGGAATAGTTTTATCTCTATACCATACTTGATTGATTCTAGGGCAGGATTAATTGTAAAATGCATTATTATTTTATGTACCACTAAAAAATTTAAAACGCTGACAATTATAATTGTAAGATGCCACCAACTGTAAGCTATATTCCAATTTTAGAGATATAAAAAAGGGAAAATATATGATTTTCAATCAATGAAACACAGTAGTTAGAACACAGATAACTCACATGTCATTTTTTATTTCAAAATCAGATGTGGGAGTGGCATTATGGGATGTGCACAAAATCCTTCCCATAGGAATGGTTTACTTCTATCCCAAAGCAGATGCAGAATGAAGAGTGATTTCCAGCCTTGTGTTCGTGGCTGATGGTGCAGTTAAAGTCCTTTCCTCTGTGTGCCTGACTATAGGTTTGGCATCTAACCTGAATTTCTTAGAGTGTTTCTACCACATTTCATATACATCAATACATTAATGTTTGCTACACATTATGGTCTCGGAGAAGGCAATGAGAGGCTCTTTTTGTCACACTGACTTCAGGATGTTAGGTGAACCCAATTTGAAAAACACATCTCTATCATGCCTCTCTGTCTTCAAATGCAGAGTGCAGTTGTAGATGTCCTTTGTTGTTGCTTTATGTCATCGGAGGTGAGTGCTCAATGGGCAGTAATGTTCTTTACAGCAGCTGGAAGATTCAGAGAGGAAAATGAGACTTGGCAAAATCCTATTTGGCCTCGAACGCGGCTGTTTGGTTTTTACGTCTTAGAGACGTTGACATCACAGATGAGTTCTTGATAAGGTGAGTGTCTGCTTCAAAGAAGTTGGGCTTCCATAGCAATTTCTTACTTGACACATCCCCAAAGGCAAGGGAATTAAAAGCAAAAATGAACTATTGGGACCTCATGAAGATAAAAAGCTTCTGCAGAGCAAAGGAAACAACCAACAAAACTAAAAGGCAACCAACGGAATGGGAAAAGATATTTGCAAATGACATATCAGACAAAGGGCTAGTATCCAAAATCTATAAAGAGCTCACCAAACTCCACCCCCCAAAAACAAATAATCCAGTGAAGAAATGGGCAGAAAGCATGAATAGACACTTCTCTAAAGAAGACATCTGGATGGCCAACAGGCACATGAAAAGATGCTCAACATCGCTCCTCATCAGGGAAATACAAATCAAAACCACACTGAGATACCACCTCATGCCAGTCAGAGTGGCCAAGATGAACAAATCAGGAGACTAAAGATGCTGGAAAGGATGTGGAGAAATGGGAACCCTCTTGAACTGTTGGTGGGAATGCAAATTGGTGCAGCCGCTCTGGAAAACAGTGTGGAGGTTCCTCACAAAATTAAAAATAGATCTACCCTATGACCCAGCAGTAGCACTGCTAGGAATTTACCCAAGGGATACAGGAGTACTGATGCATAGGGGCACTTGTACCCCAATGTTTATAGCAGCACTCTCAACAACAGCCAAATTATGGAAAGAGCCTAAATGTCCATCAACTGATGGATGGATAAAGAAATTGTGGTTTATATACACAATGGACTACTACGTGGCAATGAGAAAGAATGAAATATGGCCCTTTGTAGCAACATGGATGGAACTGGACAGTGTGATGCTAAGTGAAATAAGCCATATAGAGAAAGACAGATACCATATGTTTTCACTCTTATGTGGATCCTGAGAAACTTAACAGAAACCCATGGGGGAGGGGAAGGAAAAAAAAAAAAAAAGAGGTTAGAGTGGGAGAGAGCCAAACATAAGAGACTCTTAAAAGCTGAGAACAAACTGAGGGCTGATGGGGGGTGGGAGGGAGGGGAGGGTGGGTGATGGGTATTGAAGAGGGCATCTTTTGGGATGAGCACTGGGTGTTGTATGGAAAACAATTTGACAATAAATTTCATATATTAAAAACAAAACAAAACAAAAAAAACACGAAGAATTTGGGCTTCGATTTGTACTCTTCTTGTTAACATGAGCCTTTTGATAGGAAGGGCTGGGGGCAGGTGGGAAGGTGTGTTACTGTATCACAGGTATCGATGAAAGCAAGTTCTAAACTCTTTTGCCTCGGGTCACTGGCAATTTTCGAAAGGCAAAAAACTTTGATTTCTCCCTGGAGAGATTTCAACCCACGGCTAAAAGTATTTTGCTTCTGGCTAACTATGCTTATAGGAAGAACCTGGATTCTTTATTTACCAAACCTGAAGTTGTGCAAAGGCAATTCACTCCAATGGCTCTGAGACCTAGAATATGGATATTTTTAAAAGGTAGAAATGTACCGCCCAATTCTTTTCTGCGTGTGTGCTCTCTGAGGTACAGAAATGGGTTTGTTCAAACAGCAGAGACTCATAAATATGGGGAACAAAGGGTTACAGGAGGGGTTGTGGGAGGGGAAATGGGCTAAATGGGTAAGGGGCACTAAGGAATCTACTCCTGAAATCATTGCTTCACTATATGCTAACTAATTTGGATGTAAATTTTAAAAAATAAAAAATAAAGTTAAAAAAAAATCACACACACACCAAAAAAAGAAATGGGTTTGTTCTAGCAAAACTCAAAAGAGTCACTCTTTAGGCACAGTATGATCCAGACCCTCTTTCTCTGCATCTCCTCCTTCTCTTGCTAATTTCTCTTGCTTGCTTTTGGCCAGGTTCCCTGCCTCTTCTCCCCTTCTAGAACGTGCCGGCCATTCCCTTTGTCTTGGGACTTTTTCACAGCCACCCTCCCCTTTCGGAACACTGTTTCCTGAGACAAAGTCTTGGCTCTGCAACTCCTCAATGGAAATTTCTCAGCTCTTGTATTTAAGATTACAACCTGTTACTCCATCCTCTTATTTCCAAATTACTTTGCTGTGCTATTTTTCCCATAGCACTTATCTTCCCCTACATGTTGCAAAATTGATTTATTAGGTTCATTGCTTATCTTTTGTCCCACTGGAATGTAGCTCCATGAAGACAGGGGTCATTTTTTTAAATGTGTGTTTGTTTGTTTAGAGAATGAGAGAGAAAGGGGGGCAGAAGGAGGGAGAGAGAATCCCAAACTATCAGTGCAGAGCCCAACATGGGGCTGGATCCATAAACTGTAAGATCACGACCTGAGCCTAAATCAAAAGTCAGACACTTAACTGAGGGAGCCAACCAGGTGCCCTGACAGGGTTCATTTTTAAACAAACATATCACAAACTTTGAATAAAGTGCTTGGTACATAGTAGATGCTTAAAAAAATGTCAAATGAATAACTGAACTACCAATCTGTTTTATATATCCATGAGCTTGGGTTTTCTTTTTTGGTTTTTTTGTTTTGTAGATTCCATATATAAGTGAGATCAGATGGTATTTATCTTTCTCTGTCTCTTACTTCACTTAGCATAATGCCCTCAAGATCCATCCATATTTTTGCCAATGGCAAGATTTTCTTCATTATTATGGCTAAATAATATTCCATTGGAATATATAGATACACATTTTTTTTATCCATTTGTCCTTCGATGACCATTTAGCTTGTTTTCATGTCTTGGCTACTATAAATAATGCTGCAATGAACATGAGTGTGCAGATATTTTTTCCAATTGGTGTTTTTGTTTTCTTCAGATAAATACCCAGAAGTGAAATTGCTGGATCAAATTGTAGTTCTATTTGTAATTCTTTGAGGCACCTCTGTACTGTTTTCCACAGTGGCTGCACCAGTTTGCATTCCTACAACCGTGCACAAGGGTCCCCTTTTACATTCTTACCAGCACTTGTTATTTCTAAGTATTATTAAAAATGTTTTATTTTATAATTGTTTGTTGTTGTTTTATAGAGATAGCATTGGGTTTTTTTTTTAAGTTTATGTATTTATTTTTGGAAATCTCTACACTCAATATGGGGCTCAAACTCATAACCCCAAGATCAAGAGTCACATGTTCTTTTGACTGAGCCAGCCAAGTACCCCCAAATTGATTAAAAAAAATTTTTTTTGAAAATTTAAATTAAAAAAATTTTTTTTAATTTAAAAATTTTAAAAAAAATTTAAAAATTAAAAAAAACTTTTTAAATGTGGGGCTCAAACTCACAAACCGTGAGAGCATGACCTGAGCTGAAGCCAGATGCCTAACTGACTAAGCCACCCAGGTGCCCCCTAAATTGATTCTTTTATATCAACCTTGTGTTAAGTGACCTCACATTCACTGCGGATTCCTCCATATTTTCCACATTCATGTCATCAGAGGATAATGAGTTTTCTATTTCTTCCTTTGCCATTCTTAGAACTTTTATTTCTTTTTCTTACCTTGCTGCATTGGCTAAGAACTGTAGATTAATGTTGATAAAAATAGTGGTAATGAGTGTCTTGTTCTGTATTTCAGGGGAGAAAACTTTTATTTTTTTAAAGATTTTGAATTGTTAATTAATTAATTACTTTTGTGTGTGAGAGAGAGAGCACAAGCAGGGGAAGGGCAGAGAGAGAGGGAGAGAGAGAATCTTAAGCAGGCCCCACTCTCGGTTTAGAGCCTGACACAGGGCTCAATCTCATGACTGTGAGATCACGACCTGAGCCAAAATTAAGAGTTGGACACTTAACCAACAGAACCATTCAGGTGCCCCTCAAAGAAGAAAACTTCTAATATTTCACCACTGAGTATAATATTTGTTGCATTTTTTATAGATGTTTTTATCAAATTAAGAACTCATTCTTCTATGCCTAGTTTGCTAAGCTTTCTTTTTTTTTTTTTAATTTTTTTTTTTAACGTTTATTTATTTTTGAGACAGAGAGAGACAGAGCATGAACGGGGGAGGGGCAGAGAGAGGGAGACACAGAATCTGAAACAGGCTCCAGGCTCTGAGCTGTCAGCACAGAGCCTGACACGGGGCTCGAACTCACAGACTGCGAGATCATGACCTGAGCTGAAGTTGGCTGCTTAACCGACTGAGCCACCCAGGCGCCCCTAAGCTTTCTTTTTAATCATGAAGGAAATTTTAATCTGTCTCCTCCGTTCTTAGTCTGAGTACACCCAAACTACTCTGCTGTAGTTGAGATTACATATTATCATCATGACCAAAAAATAAATAAATAAATAAATAAATAAATAAATAAATAAAACCTTTATGTTTTCATAATACATTCTCATGGGAGTTCTGATATATTCTTTGATCTCCATACAGTTTCCTGTAAGACGGAGATGATAACAGAAACTACCACAGGTTGTTGTGGGGAGAGGAAATAAGTTATCAAAACTATTTTTTTTAATTTATTTATTTCTGAGAAAGAGAAAGAAAGACAGAGACAGAGAATGAGGTGGGGAGAGGCAGAGAGAGACAGGGAGACATAGAATCTGAAGAAGGTTCCCTGGAACCTGTCTGACCTGTCAGCACAGAGCCCGATGTGGGATTCAAACCCATGATCTGTGAGATCATGACCTCAGCTGAGGTCAGGTGCTTAACTCTCCTAAAAATTATTTTAACAGTCCCTGATGGATAGCAAATTTTGTCAATGTTAACTATTACTAATTTTTAAAATAATTTTTTTTAATGTTTATTCATTTTTGAGAGACAGAGACGGTGCTAGTGGGGGAGGGGCAGAGAGAGAGGGAGGCACAGAATCTGAAGCAGGATCCAGACTCCACGCTGTCAGCACAGAGCCTGACTTGGGGCTTGAACTCATGAACTGTGAGATCATGACCTGAGCCAAAGTTGGATGCTCAACCAACTGAGCCATGCAGGTGCCCCAGCTATTACTACTTTTTTTTTTTTTCCTTTCAGGTGATGAAAACAAGGTAGGGAAAGAATACATGATAAAACAGTGGTCAACTTGGTCCTGGTCAGATCTCTTGACTCTCACTACTTTTTTCTTTTTTAATGTTTATTTATTTTTGACACAGAGAGAAAGAGCATGAAGTGGGGGAGGGGCAGAGAGAGAGAGGGAGACACAGAATCCGAAACAGGCTCCAGGCTCTGAGCTGTCAGTACAGAGCCCGACGCGGGGCTCGAACTCACAAACCGCAAGATCATGGCCTGAGCCAAAGTCGGACGCTCAACCGACTGAGCCACCCAGGGGACCCTCTTGGCTCTCACTTCTTGACTCTTTCCCTGATATCATTTTGCCTCCAGAGAATATTCAGTGACCTTTTAGTACTTCTAAATCAGTAAGACTCTTCATCATATTAAAGGTTTTCAAAAGACTATAAAATAATGCTTACAAACCTATAGACTGGAAAGGCTCTTCTATAGATAATTCTAAACAGTGTATTCAGTGTACATGCTTCCTGGGTAAGTCTCAGAATAACAGAAATGTTTTAAAAAGAGTTTTTTCGTCAAGTTCCTTTTTATATAGACTCTTCTTAAAGTTAAGATGACCGCTTCACTCACGGCTGCTGTACAAAGAATCTTGTCTTCAATCAGCTCATTAAGGTACCTTTGTAAGGATAGTATTTTTTTAAAAGGCACTTTGCCAGCTCCCTCAAACATAACACTGCAAATGGACAGCAAGAAAAACATGGCAAATCACTTCCATATGGCTCAAGGCAATGAGAAATTTTTTTGATTAACAACACATTCAGTACAATAAAATAACTTCCAACTCTGCTAGAGAGACACTAATTTATCTGCTACATCTATTTTCTGTTTGATTTTTCATTGTTTTGACTCTCCCCAAATGCTCCTAAACTCCCAATTGGTTCATTTTTAAACACCAGCCTCTTCTAAGACAATCACCTGTTCCTATTTGTCAGCCCCATCAAGCAAATAGTTGCTCTTAAACTTATTTTAGAACCAGCTGCTTTAAGCATATGTTTCAAAAATTCAAGGGATGGCTTTTACAGACTCATCAGTTGATAAAATCATTAACATGTCATCTGCATATGCAAGTACTAGTTTAAACATCTAAACTACTCTATTTCCTTCCACACCTGTCTAAATAGTAAATCAAGCGAGTTAGTTCACATCATAAATTCTCATCAAAGGGCTTTTAATTAATACAGAAAGGACAAAGCGGGCACCCTAGCCTTAATGTTGTCATTATCTAGATCTCCCCATTCCTCCCAGACAGAAACTAATCACATCATTTTTGCACTCTTGATACATTGAAAAGGTATGACATCAGCCTTATATAACTTTAAACAACATGTCCTCGCCCATCAAGAGCTATTTTTTCTTCTTCAAATGAAAGAGAATAAGAATCCAACTGTCTTTTACTGTGTGTTTTACAGTTTCTCTTGGTATAACTAAACCATCTGCCACCTCTGTCCCTAACGCCTGGAATGAATCAAATCATCTTCCTTGCAAACATTGTTAATCTCACAGTAATCCCTACTAATCACTTTGTAATCAGCACTCAAAGGGGCTAAAGGTCCTGGATTCTTAATCACAATATTTTAATCATCATTCTTGTGAGATGGCAGTTAGTAATCCCCGAATCTTGGGCTTATTTCTTCTCCATTTCCTAATTATTCCCTAGGACAAAGAACAGGAGGTCTCTAGATGTAGGAAACCAGATCTCTCTGGCTAGAACTGGTTGGGGAGAACATGCCTGTTCCAGGGTGGTGTTTCTGATGACTGCCTGTTATTTTCCATTTTGGATATTGAAGACAGATCCTTATTTTTGTTTTACTTTCTTATTTTCCTTTGTTTTCTTTGACTTCCTTATTCTTTTTCCTTAATCTCTTTTGCCTCCATTGTACTTTATGCCTTGGTAAATTGTTGCGTAAGAAACCACTTATTTTTCCTCTCTGCATCCATACAAGTCTTTGGTGTCTGGTTTGTATAATTGCCTTTTTTATACTTGCTCAGGTCGAGGAAATTTCCCTCTATGCCTAGTTTGCTTAGAACTTTTGTCATGAATAGGTACTGGACTTGGTCCAATGCTTTTTCTCCATCTACCAATATGATATGATTTTCCTTCTTCAAATTGTTGATGTGATGGATTACATATAATTGGTTTTTGTCTTGTTTGTGTTCTGAAGGTGCAATATGCTTACTCTTTTATATAACTTTACAACTTATTACTTCTTTTTCTTTCTAATTGTTTTCTCTGAATAGGATGGAAAGAACTCAAGAGACAACTCGGAGGCTTGCTATCTTGTTAAATGACTGAATATTCCTTTCTCTTCGTTCTTAATTTTTTCTCCAGCACTAGTTTAAGATTATGTGTTACTTTCTCATCTCACAATGTCTTTCTTGGCCATGTTTATATAACACTTATCATAAAGTCTATTTTTATTCTTAAATTTCCTTTATTTAACTTATTTCTAAAAACCTTATTGAGGACTGCTATGTGCCAGGCCTAAAGCAGAAATTTATTCACCATTTAATCTGAGGCTCTACATTGGCCAAATGCCTTTTGCCCGGAATCTAAGTTTAATTTCTTCACCTTTAAGGAAACAGTTGAGAAGGGGGCCTTTTCCCTTGCTTGCTTAAATAATAATGATCATCAAAGAGTTTGATGATCTTTTTCTAATCGCCTTTTCCTAAGCCCCACCCTGTAGTGTATTTGTCAGTTTATCAAGCATAGATTTGAGACCAAGTGTGCTGTCACTGTATTTTAAGGGAAAGGCACAGAGAGTGAAGAGGGAGAAGACTGGAAGATGAGCTGTGTTCTAAGAGTCTAGAAGAGTGGGCGCTTGGAAGAGTGGGCTCTGTGCTTTTTGTTTCTCTCTACTCCCATCAGAGTGATCTCCCTTAAACACAGAGCTGATTTTTTAAAACAATTCAATGGTTTTTAGTATGTCCACAGAGTGGCGCAATCATCACCACAATCAATTTTAGACAGCTTCTATTCTCCCAGAGAGAAGCCGCGCCCCCTCAATATCACCTCCTAATCCTCCCATCTCTCCATCCAGCACTAGGCAACCACTAATCTGCTTCCTGTCTTATAGATTCTGAGCTTTTCATATAAATGGAGTCTAGGCTTCTTATTCTGGGCTTTTCATATAAATGGAGTCAGACACTATGTGGTCTGTTGTGACTGGCTTCTTTCCCCTACCAGAGCATTCTTTAGGGTCATCCACATTGTAGAACATAGATAGACCACATTTTGTTTATCCATTTATCAGTTGATGAACATTTGAATTGTTTCTACTTTTTGGCCATTATGAGTATTACTCTATGCACATTCTTTTACAAGTTTTTGCATGGGCATATATTTTCATTTCTCTTGGGTATACACTCAGGAGTGGAATTGCTAGAACATAAGGTAACTCTTCTGTTTAATTTTCTGAGGAATTGCCGCACTGGTTTTCAAAATGGCTGCACTATTTTACATTCCTACCAGCAGTATGTGGGGGTTCCAATTTCTGCACATGTTGCCAACACTTGTTTTTATTTGTCCTTTCTATTATAGCCAAACTAGTTGGTGTACAGAGACATCTCTTGTGGCTTTGATTTGCATTTCCCTTATGCCTAGCGATGTTGAGCATTTATTTTCACGTGCTTATGGACCATCTGTATATCTTCTTTGGAGGTGTGTCCATCCAGATCCTTTGCCTATTTTTTAATTGGATTATTTGTTGTTATTGACTAGAATATTATGTATTCTAGATACAAGTCTCTTGTCACATATATGAACTGCATATACCTTCTATTCTGTGGCTTGTCTACTCACTTTCCTGATGGTGTTCTCTAATGAACGAAAGTTTTTAATTGAGGAAGTCCAATTTACCTGTTTTTTTTCCTTTGATTGCTTGTGCTTTTGGTGTCATATCCAAGAAATTATTGCCAAATCCAAGATAAGATTTACCCTATATTTTCTTCTAAGAGCTTATCATTTTAGCTCTCATTGAAGTCTTTTTTGAAGACTTTGAAGTCTTTGATCATTTTTAGTTAATTTTTATATATGGTATAAGGTAGAGGTCCAATTTCATTCTTTTGCATGTAGCTATCCAGTTGTCCCGGTACTATTTGTTGAAATGATTATTCTGTTTATTGTTCTCACAACCTTGTCAAAAAACAACTGACCATAAATGTGAGGGTTTATGCTGGATTCTCAATTCTATTTTACGTGCGTGTGTGTGTGTGTGTGTGTGTGTGTGTGTGTCCTTATGGCAAAACCACAGAGTCTTAATTATTTGAGTTTTGTAGTAAGTTTAAAATTGGAAAATGTGAGCCCTTCAACTTTGTTCTTTTTCAAGATTGTTTTGGCTATTCTAGCTCCTTTTGAGTTTTCATACCAATTTTAGGATCAGTTTGTTAATTTCTACAAAAATAACAGTTGGGATTCTGGTAAGTATTACAATGATTTTTGTAGGTTAATTTGGTAAATATTGCCATCTTAACAATATTGTCTTCTTCTTTTTTTTAATGTTTATTTCCTTTTGAGAGATGGAAACAGACTGCAAGCAGGGGAGGAGCAGAGAGAGGGAGACACAGAATCCGAAGCAGGCTCCAGACTTTGAGCTGTCAGCACAGAGCCCAATGTGGGGCTCAAACCCATGAACCATGAGATCATGACCTGAGCTGAAGTCGGATGCTCAACCAACCGAGCCACCCAGGCACCTCAACAATATTGTCTTCTGATCCATGAACATAGGATGGCTTTCCATTTATTTAGATCATCTTTAACGTCATTCAACAATGGTTGTGGTTTTCAGAGTATATGTTTTGCACTTCTCTTTTACATTTATTCCTAAGTAATTAATTTTGATGCTTTCATAAGTGGAATTGCTTTCTTAATTTCATATTTGGATTGTTCATTGTATAAAAATATAATTGATTTTGCATATTAATCCTATATCCTACAGTCTTACTGAACTTGTTTATTAGTTTTAATGGGATTGTTCTGTGTGTGTGTGTATTTCTTAGTATTTCCAGCATACAAGATCATGTCACTTGCAATCAGAAATAGTTTTCTTTTTTTTTTTATAATTTTTTTTTAATGTTTATTTTATTTTTGAGACAGAGAGAGACAGAGCATGAACGGGGGAGGGGCAGAGAGAGAGGGAGACACAGAATCGGAAGCAGGCTCCAGGCTCTGAGCCATCAGCCCAGAGCCCGATGTGGGGCTCGAACTCATGGACCGCGAGATCGTGACCTGAGCTGAAGTCGGATGCTTAACTGACTGAACCACCGAGGCGCCCCTCAGAAATAGTTTTCAATTGGCATGCCTTTTATTTCTTTATCTTGCCTAACTTCCCTGGCTAGAACCTTTAGTACAATGTTGAATAGAATTGGTGAGTGCAGACAGCCTCGCCTTCTTCCTTATCTTAGGGGGAAAGCATCCAGTCTTTTACCGTTAAGTGTAATATTAGCCATGGTTTTTTCTAAATGGCTTTTATCAGGTTGAAGAAGTTAGCTGCTCTCCCTAGTTTACTGTTGTTTTTTTTTTAATCATGAGGGTTGGTTTTTGCAAGTGCTTATTATGCATTTATTGAGATAGTTATGCTGCTATTGTTATTGTTTCATATCCTATAGACATGGCAACATCACTTGATGTTTTTTAAGTTTCTTTCTTTATTTATTTAGAGAGACAGGCAGGGAGGGGCAGAGAGAGGAGGAAAGAGAGAGAATCCCAAGCAGCCTCTACACTGTCAGCACAGAGTCCAACGTGGGGCTCAAACTCACAAACCTTGAGATCATGACCTGAGCCAAGACCAAGAGTCGACACTTAACTGACTGAGCCACCCAGGCACCCCAACATTACTTGATTTTTTAATGTTCAACCAACCTTGCATTCCTGGGATAAATCCCTCTTGGTTGTGGAGAATAATCCTTTTATGTGATGCTAGATTTGATTTCCCCATTCTCTGTTAAAGATTTTTGCATTTGTAATCATAAGGGATATTGGTCGATAATTTTCTTTTCTTGTGATACTTTTGCCTGGTTTTGGCATTAGTGTAATACTGGACTTATGGAATGACTTGAGAAGTGCTCTTTCACTCAAAAATTTTTGGAAGAATTCATGAATAGTTGGTATTAACTTTTCTGTAAACAGTTGGTAGAATTCACCCAGTGAACTTAGCATCGATACCTTTTTATCTTTCTGTTAAAAACCCTTTAATAATTACCAACTACTAATGAATTAGATACAACATCCAATACCATGCTCTCCACAAAGTCACAATCTGCATCCCCAGTCTTACATTCTACTGTTTCTAGCTGGTACCCTCCTGGCCACCACTGATGGGGAACTTGTCCGTAGGCTGTTCCACCTCCTGCCTCAACCTGCACTCCTCATGTACTTTGGCTTTTTGCGAGTCAGACTGGCATCCTTTCCTAAGACATCTCAAGTCTACTTATACCTTGAAACGTTTTCTTGACTTTACTGTCTAATTCGTTCAGGCTTTCCTACAATTTTCTAAACCAACTTTCCCTTAGAAGCATTAAAAAAAAATCTCTATTGGTTTCCATAGGAAATCTTACTTAGGAAAAAGTCTTCACGATAGGTTTCTGTAATTGATTAATTTTAAAAGGCACCTTAATGGGAAAAGCCCCATTCCAGCTGAATCGGGACCTGCTGGTTACTTTGGTAATGACACACAACTATCAAATGCTATACGGAATCCACTATGAACAGTATTTCTCTGTGAGTTCTTTTTCCAATGTCAGAATAATTAAAAAGAATTTTTGCTTGAGGAACTCATTATGAATGACTTCTCTGTGTTTCACCATATTTCTGAGGAAAATTTGTCTTAAAAAATTGATTCAGTACTGGGGGAGGTTCTGCATGCCTTTTTGCTGACTTTCCAAGTCTCAAAATAACGACCTTCACAGTAGGGGATACCAAAGGAACTAATGGCAGAGTTACAATGGTAATAGTTTTCTAAAAAAGCATTTCTTCTTCCAAGATCTAAAGTAAAGTTTTTCAATATTTTAAAGCTGAGATATAATTTTGTAATAAGCTATATTATTTTAATAAATATAATGATTTATTTATTTTTAATGTTTATTTATTTATTTTGAGAGAGAGAGATAGTGAGTGGGGGAGAGAGAAAGGGAGAGAGAATCCCAAAGCAGACTCCGTGCTTGTCAGCGCACAGCCTAATATGGGCTTGAACTCACAAACTGTGAGATCATGACCTGAGCCGAAATCAAGAGTCGGACGCTTAACCGACTGAGCCACCCAGGTGCCTCATAAATATAATGCTTTATATATAATATTGCTTATCAAGTGCATATAATGCTTTAGAACATGCTCGAAACCCTTTTCTGTGTTGCCATACACAGTGAGTTAAAATTTTGTGAGTTAAATTTAGTGAGTTAAAATTTTGACAAAGTGAGTGTTGCACTACCATTGCTAATATATATCTGCTTCCTAAATTTCAAAAAGCTAAAACTGTTATTTTAGTAAGGAATGAGTTAAGAAGGAAACTCTGGGGCGCCTGGGTGGCGCAGTCGCTTAAGCATCCAACATCAGCTCAGGTCATGATCTCGCAGTTCTTGAGTTTGAGCCCCATGTGCTGACAGCTCAGAGCCTGGAGCCTGCTTTGGATTCTGTATCTCCCTCTCCCCCCCCCCCCCCCACCGCCCCCACCACCACTCTCTGTCTCTCTCTCAAAAATAAATAAAAAACATTAAAACAATTTTAAAAAGGAAGGAAACTCTTTAAGATAAAATTATCAACAAACACATGTCATAGATCTTTACTATTATGTAGGTGTTGCATCTAAAGCCGTAACTTCACCTGACTTCAACGATATTGCCAGTTTTACCTCAATATTGGCCAGGGAGGTATATTGGTATTGCCTCTACTATTACTACCAATAAAAATAATAACAAAAGCTACACTACACTTATTTATTGTCACTTACTATGTACTAGGCATGATGCCAGGCACTTATATTATCACCTGACTCACAACAAACCAGCAAGAAGGCTCTTTCTATTAGCCAGGATTAGGTTCAATTGTGAGTAACAAAAACCTAAAATGACCAATGTCTTAAGCAAGGGAGAATTTTATTTCTCTTGCATACAAATCCAGAGGTAGGCAGTCTAGGGTTGGTTTCACAGTTCTGCTTTACAAAGTCCTTTGCGACTAGAGCATTCTCTTGGCCAGTAGCTGTGACGCCATCAGAGAAAAAAGGGATGAAGGAAAAGGGGGCGAAGGAAATGTACCAGCTTCCTTAGGAAGATTCCAACTACATGATATTTCACTTATAGCTCATTGGCCGGAACTTAGTCACATGAACACACTTAGGGAGGAGCCATGTGCCCAGTTAAGAATTTGGGGATCTGAAATATGGAGAAAGGAACATAAGATATTAAAGGACAATAGATCCCTTCTCTGCCACAAAAGTATAAACTCTATTTCATAGGTTAAGGAACGTGAAGCTTAGAACTATTTGATGAGCTTACTTGAAGTCACCAGGTTAATAAATGTGTTAGAGAAGATTTAACCCCAGATATATCTTTCTGAATGGTCTATGCTTTGGGGGCAGGAGGAAAAGGTGTGAGGTAGTAGTAATTTCTTCTAGAAGCCTAGTAATATTGCTTTATACACTGTCTCAGTTAGTCATTGCCATGTAAAAACCATGCCAAATTTAAACAATAAGAACTTATCTAACCCAGGAATCTGTAAATTGGCTGAGCAGTTCTGTGATCTGAGGCAATCTTGGCTGATCTCTGCTTGGAGGTTGGCATGGGGCTGGTCTAGAATTGCCTTGGCTGTGACAATTTGACATTGTTCCATACAGCCCCTCATCCTCCAAGAGGTTAACCTGGGCTCATTCTTACTGCGTAGCAAAAGCATAAGAACATAAGTGTGCAAGGCTTCTTGAGGTATATATGTTTATCATAATTGGCTCAATGTCATTTCCACTGCATTCTATTAGCCAAAGTAAATAAGAAAACCAGCCCAGATTCAAGGGGTGGGAAAGTCGACCCCATCTCATGGTGAACTGCAAAGTCACACTGCAAAGAGCATAGATGAAAGGAGACCACTAATTGGGACCATCAGTGCAGCAATCTACCATCACACTAATAATACAGAGTTGTTGATTGGAGTTGAGAATAGTAAAGATAATTTTCAACAAAAAAATCTGAATATACTGTCTTTATTTAGCATTAATCAATCATGTTTGTTTGTTTTTTTAAGAGGAATTCATGTTCTACAATAGGTCTACTCAGCAGTCATAGACACGCCCATGAAGTAAAACATAGAAAAATGTCCTTAGATCTTGGGATATTTTTTTTTCTGTCAAACTAAACCTGGATTAAGTCTAGGAAGGGATACAGAGACAAAGAGTCTGTGGCTAAAGATTTCTTCAATGTTCTGTGAAATTGTAATTTGTCCCGGATTGCATTTTTCTCTGAAATATAAAGTCTGTGTTAAATCTTAATGAAAAGGGTGGGAGCGTCCTCAGGTTCTTGAGAAAGAAAATGAAAAGAGTTAGTTTTGTTTCTTTGATTCTTTGGGCCGGCTTGTTCACTCATTCATTTACCATAAATGCGTTGACCTCCTCCTACCATGTATCAAGCACCATGCTAGGCACTGAGATATAATGATCACCAAAAATTGAAATGGTGCCATTTCAATGGAGTTTACTCCCAGGGGTTGGGGAGGTGAGACATTAATTAAATGATCTCACAAATACCTGCCTCATGACAAAATGCAAAAAGTGTCATGAAGTAAAGGTACATAATGATGAGACTTTCTAAAACAATAAGCTGATGTGGCTTAGGGCACCAAGGAAGGCTTTCTTTCTTTCTTTTTTTTAAAATTTAATGTTTATTTATTTTTGAGAGAGAAAGGGAGAGACAGAGTGTGAGTGGGGCAGGGGCAGAGAGAGAGGGAGACAACAGAACCCAAAGCAGGTTCCAGGCTGTGAGCTGTGGGCACAGAGCCCGACGTGGGGCTCGAACTCACGAACCACGAGATTGTAACCTGAGCTGATGTCGGACGCTTAACCGACTGAGCCACCCAGGCGCCCTTGGAAAGCTTTCCTGAAGAAGGGATGTTCAAGTTGAGATCTGAAGGATAAATCAGAACTAAGAGGGTAAGGGTAGGGAATAGGGTTCTAGGCACAGAAAAAGCATTCTAAAGGCCCTGAAGTGACAGAAAGGCCAGTACTTAACAAAAGCCCTGAAGAAAGCCACTGGGCTAACACGGAGAGCAAGAGGAAGTGGGTTCTGAGGTGAGATGGAAAGGCTGATGGCTGTGAGATTACGTCAGGCCCTGCCTGATAAAAGAAACTTTTGTCTTTATCTTCAGAACCAAGAGCAGTCATAGGAAGTCACATGAGCAGATTGGTGAATTTGAAAAAAATAATTTTGAAATTAGGTCCAAGACTATTAAGCAGAGGCCATTTAGGTGGCTGTCGCAGTATCCAGGTACAACATAACAGCTCAGACTAGGATGGTGATGGAGGAGAGGGTAAATATTCAGGGGATTTGGGTGATAACATAAGCCAATGTAATGTGTCAGCTATGGGAAGTAAAGAGGAAGAAGATACGGTATATTGAATCTTTCACCCATTCCTGCAACCATACTGTTGACCTTGGGCTTGACAACGTGGCCTGCTTTAGCCAGTGACATAAACAGAAATGCTGGTAACATCAGTGTGCCATTCCAAGTCTAGGATTTAAGAGACACTGTGTGGGCGCCTGGGGGGCTCAGTCGTTAAGCATCTGACTGCGGCGCAGATCATGATCTCATGGCTCACGTGAGCATGAGCCCTGCTTCGGATGAGCTCATGTCCTGCTTCAGGTGAGCACGAGCCCCGCTTCAGGCAAAACATGAGCCCCCTTACTTCAAGTAAGTCCCACTTCTCTCTCTGTCTCTCTCTCCCTACTCTCTCTTCCCCTCATGGGATTCTCTCTCTCTCTCTCTCTCTCCCTCTCTCTACCTCTTGCTCAATTGTGCCTTCTCTCTCTCTCTCTCTCTCTCTCAAAAAAAAAAAAAAAAAGGGGGGGAGAGAGAGAGATACTGTGTGTTTTTGCTTTGCTTTTGAGCCTCAGCCACCACCATGAAAGGAACATACCCGTACTGGCCTACCAGTCTGAGGAAGATGTGAGACATGTGGAGTAACTCTACCCTCTGCAGAGCTACAGCAAGAAACAGAGCACCCTGGTGGCTGCAACCTGAAAAGAATGGCCCAAGTGAGTCCAGCCTGGATCAGGCAAAATCTAGCTAATCTCTAGATATGGGAGTGATAAGAAATGAATGTTGTTTTAACTATTAAAATTGGGAGCTATTTGTTACTCAGCACTAGCTAACTGATACCAGCAGGGTCCAAATTTAAAGCTCCACTCTGCTTGCAAAACTAAATGAATGATGGCACCATTCACTTCAGTTCATCCACTTCCTGCCTCTACATGCCTTTCTCTGCTCGGCCCAATTTTCCTAGTTCTTTTCCTGCCACGTCTACTCCTGGTACTGCCACTTAGTCTCTAGAGGCAAAGATAAGTAGGAAGCGAGGTGGGAGGAAGGAAGCAAGGGTGATGCTATAGACTGAATTGTGTCTTCTTCAAATTCATATTTTGAAGCCCCAACCCCTGAGGTGACTGTATTTGGAGATAGGGCCGTTATGGAGGTAATTAAAGTCATAAGGGTCAGGCCCTTATCCAATAGGAGTAGAGTCCTCATAAAAGGAGGAGGAAACACTAGAAAGTTTTCTCTTTTTCTCATTCTTTTTCTCTTTACTCCCACCGCAACACACATCCAACTTGAGTACAAAGAAGAGGTATGTGAGCACACAGGGAGAAGACAACCACGGACAATCCACGAGGAGAGGCCTCAGAAGGTACCTTGGAAGGTACCTTGCCAGGACCTTGATTTTGGACTTCTCAGACTCCAGAACTGTGAGAATCCAGAACTGTGAGAAATCAATGTATATTGTTTATAAGCCCCCAGTGCATGGTATTTTGTTAAGGCAGCCAGAATAGACTACCATAGCAGGCGTGAGGCTATGTGACAGAGAGAAGATGGTAACAGTATGGGTGACAAAGGACAGCTGTATTGGGAAGGGGAAATGGCTGGTAGCACATGGGGATCTCCTTAGAAGGATGCACTTTAGACGACTCAGATTCTATTCTGTCATCATTGGCCTAACCGAAGTTCACAAAGTGATCATCAACCTTTTCCAAAAAGGCTACATTTTAGCATAATAAACAATCTCCAAAAAAAAAAGTTGCAAGTTCATAGTAAAGTAAGGGAAAAGCAGGAACGTCAACCACTGCTGAATCCACATATTCTGCTGCCTCTATTATGTGATGGGCTCTGAGGCCAGGGCCACACCCAGGACAGGACCCCATGCCTCATCCAAAGTCCCCTGTGTGAGGAATCACAGTGAAAAAGGTTTAGGTCAAAGGAGATTTTCCCTCCTGTTGACCTGACCCAATCCATTTCCCTTCCCCTAGCAGAGGCTGCAGACTGAAGCTGATCTGCAAAAAGAATTTCCACGATCTTGCTATTTGGATTTGGGTTTCTTCTTCATTGCTGTGGATATACACTCTGGTGGGTACAGAGCAAAAGAGGTGGTAGGGGGCTGTTCGAAAGGAGAGATTGTCTAAAACCACCCCATAGCAGATGTTAAAATCTCACCTGCTGCCTTTAAAACTTTTTTTAATGTTTATTTATTTTTGACAGAGAGAGAGAGAGAGAGAGAGAGAGAGAGAGAGAGAGAGACAGCATGAGCAGGGGAGGGGCAGAGAGAGAGGGAGACACAGAATCCGAAGCAGGCTCCAGGCTCTGAGCTGTCAGCACAGAGCCCGACGCAGGGCTTGAACTCACGGACCGTGAGATCATGAACTGAGCCAAAGTTGGATGCTTAACTGACTGAGCCACCCAGGTGCCCCATACCTGATGCCTTTTAAAGTGAAACACTTATTACATGGCAGATAATATTAACACTGCTTGCTGTTGTTTGCTGCCTACAAATTTCATTCCAGTAATTCTTGTAAAGTTTAAGTGCCAAGCCAAAAGAGGGTCTCTGCTCTGACACAGTTCTGACTGAGTGGATTCCACTTGTGAAGTGTGTGTGTGTGTGTGTGTGTGTGTGTGTGTGTGTGTCAGAGAAAGAGAGACTGAGACACAGAAGGAGAGACAGAGAGCTGGTTGTGGTGTCTCATTCCTATAGCTGAGCTGTTGGCTGCTCTGGTTTTGGTTTAACAGTTCTTTGCCTACATTTGATTCTGTTGCATCTTTAGAATAAGATCTTTTATAATTTCCTCCCTTTCCCTGCATGATTTCTATCCATCATTGGGTAAATCAGAATTATTCCTAATGGGTTTTTGATTTGTTCTCTGGAGCCCCCGCTTTTAGTAAGCACACAAAAAAACTATTCATCCACATTACTACCTTACACTAAACGTTCTTTGTTAAGTGAAATTCTACAGGCTGGGCAGCATAAACATTCAAGAAAAAAAAAATGCATTGTACAGCCAGTTCTAAGAATCTGGCACCAAACAGTCCTCTAAGGTTTGTTTAAACAAGAAATGTATTACAAGAGAGACATTTTTTACGGTGATGATGGCTTTGGCCGCAGAAGTCACATATTTGAATCCTGGTCATTGCAGGAGCATTAAGGAGCCTGTCGATGAAGCTTGCCTCCGGGGAAGAACCAATCAGATTTCTTTACTTTTAGAGTTGTGCATTTTTTAGTTTTTCTAACGACAGCTTCCGCTTTTTTAGGCTTAGCACATGTCAATACTTCAGGAGAGGGTCAGAGAAAAACAGCTGCAAGTGTGAAATCATAGTATTCACTGACTTCCAATCAAGTGGATCTTAATTTTCTAGCCACTTCACTTAATTCAGTCTCCTCAAACAACGTCAGCACTAAGTGGGCAGAGTTGGGGTTTTCTGCGCTGTGTGCCCAGGATTTTGTCAGTTTTCCCTTTTCTGCTCTGGGCCATTCACTCCCTACTTCTTCCTCATCTGCTCAGAACCTCTGTTCATTCCCACCTTGCTATAAATCATTGCCCAGGTATTAATTTCATCATGGAATTTGATATTATACTTGCTATTCTGTACTGAAGCATACATAGACTTACAGGATGTTCAGAGCTGACAGGGTCATTCATTCATTTGTTCATTCATATGTCCGTCACATATGTGTGTTTGTTTTTTTTTTAATTCAATCTTCACATTTTTTTTTTAATGTTTATTTTTTTGAGACAGAGAGAGACAGAGCATGAACAGGGGAGGGTCAGAGAAACAGACACAGAATCTGAAACAGGCTACAGGCTACAGGCTCCAGGCTCTGAGCTGTCAGCTCAGAGACCGACGTGGGGCTCGAACTCACGGACCTCGAGATCGTGACCTGAGCCGAAGTCAGACGCTTAACCAACTGAGCCACCCAGGCGCCCCACATATGTGTGGTTTTGTGT
Source organism: Panthera tigris (assembly GCF_018350195.1). Lineage (NCBI taxonomy): Eukaryota > Metazoa > Chordata > Mammalia > Carnivora > Felidae > Panthera > Panthera tigris. The sequence continues at coordinate 20,835,695 of NC_056676.1, forward strand.
CAGGCATTGCCCCAGGCCTTTAGTAGCTTCCATTCTGGGCGGGGGGGGGAGAGGAGGGTGCGGGGAGTGGATGTGCAGAGAAGCCATTACAACCCAATCAAATGCGATAATGGAAGTATGAGCAGAGTATGTTGGAAGCATAGCAGTAGTTTGTCAGTTGTCCAGGAGGAGACGGTGAAGCCTTTCCCAAGCTGGCAGTGGACAGGTCATGTTCGGAAAGCGGGTGTAGGAATAATGTTTCCATTGGAGAGCAACCAACCAAGTTCAGGGACCACTGGTAGCTGAGATCCCTGCAGGGTATATTGTGAGCAGGGAAAACAATGTCAATGGCCTTGAAATGGCGGGAGAACATCCTGAAGGAGCCTGAATGCCAAGCAAGGGAATTTAGATTCTAAACTAGTGGCAGTGGGAAAACAACTGAAGACTTTTTAACAGATACTGCATCTTAGAATGATCACTCTTGAGAGCACCTGGGTGGCTCAGTCGGTGAAGTGGCCAACTATCGGTTTCTGCTCAGGTGGTATCTCATGGTTTGTGGAACTGAGCCCCACATCAGCTCTGCGCTGGCCAACGAGGATCCTGCTTGAGATTCTCTCTCCCCCTCTCCCACTGCCCCTCCCCCACGTTTTCTCTCAAAATAAATAAACTTAAAAAAAAAAGAATGATCACTCTGAAATCAAGGGGTATAAATTGAGGGTGGAGGGATAATCAGAGCCAAGTCAGGGAAATGTAGAAAGAGACCAGTGTAATAACCCAGGCAGCAGATGAAGGCCTGAGCTAGGGTAGGGACTCTGGGCTTAAAGGAGAGAGATGCTCAGGACTGAAGGATTAACTGGGCGGGGAGAGGGAGGAATCTAAAATGAATCCAGGTTTCTCCGGCTTCATTAATTGGATGGATGGTTATATGGTTCATCTCTGGGAAATCTGGGTTATTTACATAGCGGTTTAGGGCCTGAAGAAATGATGAAGTCAGTTTTGTGGTCTCAGGTTTGAACTGAAGGTATAGAGTCCTATTAAAATGAATGGCAATAGGGGCGCCTGGGTGGCTCAGTTGGTTAAGCGTCCGACTTCAGCTCAGGTCACGATCTCGCGGTCCGTGAGTTCGAGCCCCGTGTCAGGCTCTGGGCTGATGGCTCAGAGCCTGGAGCCTGCTTTGGATTCTGTGTCTCCCTCTCTCTCTGCCCCTCCCCCGTTCATGCTCTCTCTCTGTCTCAAAAATAAATAAACGTTAAAAAAAAATTTTTTTTAAAAAAAAAGAAAAGAAAAAAATGAATGGCAACTGAAGTGAGAGAAGTCTGAGAGGAGAAGGTCAAGGCTAGAACTGTGGAGTAGCCCACATTTATTTTATTTTATTTTATTTTTAAATATATGAAATCTATTGTCAAATTGGTTTTCATACAACACCCAGTGCTCATCCCAACAGGTGCCCTCCTCAATACCCATCACCCACGCTCCCCTCCCTCCCACCCCCCATCAGCCCTCAGTTTGCTCTCAGTTTTTAAGAGTCTCTTATGCTTTGGCTCTCTCCCACTCTAACCTATTTTTTTTTTTTTTCCTTCTCCTCCCCTATGGGTTTCTGTTAAGTTTCTCAGGATCCACATAAGAGTGAAAACATATGATATCTGTCTTTCTCTGTATGGCTTATTTCACTTAGCATCACACTCTCCAGTTCCATCCACGTTGCTACAAAGGGCCATATTTCATTCTTTCTCATTGCCACGTAGTACTCCATTGTGTATATAAACCACAATTTCTTTATCCATCCATCAGTTGATGGACATTTAGGCTCTTTCCATAATTTGGCTGTTGTTGAGAGTGCTGCTATAAACATTGGGGTACAAGTGCCCCTATGCATCAGTACTCCTGCAACCCTTGGGTAAATTCCTAGCAGTGCTATTGCTGGGTCATAGGGTAGGTCTATTTTTAATTTTCTGAGGAACCTCCACACTGTTTTCCAGAGTGGCTGCACCAGTTTGCATTCCCACCAACAGTGCAAGAGGGTTCCCGTTTCTCCACATCCTCTCCAGCATCTATAGTCTCCTGATTTGCTCATTTTGGCCACTCTGACTGGCGTGAGGTGATATCTGAGTGTGGTTTTGATTTGTATTTCCCTGATGAGGAGCGACGTTGAGCATCTTTTCATGTGCCTGTTGGCCATCCAGATGTCTTCTTTAGAGAAGTGTCTATTCATGCTTTCTGCCCATTTCTTCACTGGGTTATTTGTTTTTTGGGTGTGGAGTTTGGAGAGCTCTTTATAGATTTTGGATAAGCAGTCCACATTTAAAGATATCATTAGGGGTTATCTACTCGACTCTGAATAGATTCCAGGTGCTGTCCTAGATGAGTTAGAAGGTCTAAGTGAGGCCTAAGGATCCATTTTTAAGAAACACTCTTCAAGGCACTCAGGTAAGCAACTAGAGCTTCAAATCACAGGTCAAGTCCCACCCTACTCCCAGATACTGCTGAAGCCCAAGTCTACTGGGGTGGGTTGACTTTCCCAAGGTCGCGGAGCTCCCTAGAGGCTAAGTGGGGCGCTCAGCTCCTCCAGAAGACGCCTTTGTCTTATTTAGATTTTAAAACACTGGGGACGGTCTGCACGTCTTCTATTTGTAACATACAATCAGTTATAATAGCGTACGTATCTGGCTGAGCAGTGGATGTGGCAGATTGAGAGACATGTCTGTCACAAGTTCATGCCACTGGTTTCCTAACAATCTTACTTTGAACAGCACCCTTATCAGTGGAGAAAAGTGTATATTAGGACCCAGTCTTATTATTCTGCTGGCAGCTTTTTGTGGAATCTGGTCTTTGACCTAATATCTTCCTATATAATCTGGACCGTGGAATAGAAAAATGCTTCTATTTTTGTAAGAGATGCTCAGTGGGAGAAAAATAAGCCCCAAATCCAGAAGTCTTCTTACAAGTATGTACAGATGATACAGAAAGAAAAGACAAGGTCACTGTGTTTAGGAAAATTAGAATTTCATGGGTTGTGAGAGACCTTATCAATGAATGAATACGAAGATTTCTCTTCAGTTCTCTCCTTCAGAGCACGTATCCCCTTGGAATTAGTCACAGTCATGCGATTTGCTTTAACCAAAGAAACGTTAGCATAAGCAACATGTGTCACATCTAGATGGAAGGAACGTGTAAAACTTCTCCATCCTCCATGCTTTGTGCCTCTGCCCCAGCAAACCCTGAAAACCTCATCGCGTTGAGATGGCGGTGTCACAAGATGGTAGAACTTTTGCTACCCTGGACCATGGAATGAGTGTGATGATCAGAGTGGACAATGTAGTGCAAATAAGGAAAAGAAAAGCTAAAAGTATCGTGTTAAGCCACTGAGATTTGGGGGTGATTTGTTTCCAGCAGCATAATTTAGCCTAAACTGACTAATGCACTGATCAATGGGAAATACGCACAGGAAGTAGGCAGCTAACACAAACCCGGAGGTACCACAAAAGGGAAAGATTCCTACAGGCTAGAGTAGTCATAGAAGGCAATGCTGGTCAACTGGAATAACGGGACATAGACCGGATGGAGTTCAGCAGAGAAAAATTCAGGGTTGTGCACTTGGAGCTGAAAAGTGAACATATTCAAAGGCAAGGTGCCAACCGCTCAAAAGCAGTTGGCTGGAAAATCGAAAGTATAGCTTTAGTGGATAGCCAGTTGACCGGGAGGAATTGTCACAACCCTGCAGTTCTGATGATTAAAAAAAATGCAAGCGGAGAACTGTGGCAAATGAAAAGCATGTCTCTATCATGAGGTAATTGCTACACTGCTTTGCACGGATCTGAGCTGTAACAGAGCTGGGGCTGGCTCTGGTCTCCATAGCTCAATGGGATTGAGAGAATGTGGAGAGAGTTCACAGCAAAAGCCAAATAGTCATTCAGCAACCGGCAAAGAGGGGCTAGAGGACCTGGGATCATACAGCCTAGAGAGGAAACGCTTCAGGATGACTTAAGAAGCATCAGAAATGGACACGAACTGCAGAAGAACCACTGTGTGGAGGGAGAGGACTGCTTTTACTCTGTTGCCGAGAGCACACACAAAAACCGGGCTTATTAAAGTTAAACAAAAGGACGACTTTCCTTACCTCCAGGGTCGTTTGACACCAGATAGGGTTGGAGATTTCTCTCTGGAGGATGGTACAAAGATCAATGTTCTTTCGAATGTAATGGATTCACTGGGTCTTTCCTGAAGCTAGGAGATGGAAGGTTCTCAATCTCTTTTCTGCCATGACCCAGATGATGGATGATGCCCACCGGGGACACACTCCCATGGGCATGCGAACGTTTTACCCAACACCCAGCATCCTACTGGCAGCTGTCTTTCTTTCCTTCCTTTCAAGAAAACACACTGGAAAACAAGGGAGAGCCATGTTACGATCAGGATAACCTCAAATCCTCTTTTTTCTTTTTTTTTTAAAGGTAAATGTTTTGTAAATGTCAATATTTTAACTATTGTTTGTAAAAATAACTTGTGATATGATCGCTTGACATTTGTTTCACAAATAATTATTGAGTAAGATGTGTACGTGTGTGTGTGTGTGTGTGTGTGTGTGTGTGTGTGTGTGTGTGGTGGGGGTGGTATTTAAGGCTAAACTGTAACATGCAGTTACGATGCAGTGGTAAATACTGTGATATGGGAAACGTGATACTCAGGGAGATCATGGAGAAGGGCTGATTAGCCTGTACGTGGAGGTACAGGGAAGGCCTCCAAAGGAAGGCATGTACAAGCTGAGATCCATAGGGTGAAGAGGAGAAAGTTGGTCAACAGAAGAGGAAAAGCAGGAAAGCTTTTCCTGTGTGTGTGAAGGCTGGGAAGCCTGAAGCAGAGGGAGGAGTCACAAACAGAAAGATATCTGGACACAGCGGTGGGGCTGAGGGAACGAGGCGACGGCAGGTGATGGCAGGAGACAAGGGTGGTGTACGGGAGGCAAGACACTCAGGGTCCCTTCGGCTTGACTTTTATCCTGGAGGCAGAGCGGGACCATGGAAATGTTTTCTGCAGGAGAAGGACATTATCAAGTTTATGCTTCAAAAAGGTCCCTCTGGCTGCAATGTAGAAAATGGGTTAGAGGGTCTTTGGAATTAATCTGGCCCGCATTTGAATCTATGTTCTGCATGATCAGCTATCAGATTTTTGACAAATTAATCTCACTGAAAATCAGTCTCCTTATCTGTGAAATAGACATAATGATGTCTATCTGGGAGGATGGTCATAAGGATATGTTTAAATAATGTGTATAAAAGGTCCGTGAAGTGTTTGATGGCCTGATATGGGCCCTCCACAAACACCGGTTCCCTTCTGTACGAATTAACTCATTGTCAATTTGCAAATAATAAATGCACTTGACACGGTAAAGAATCAAACACTTTTTTTTTTCATTTGAGAGGATTATTACATGGGTGGTTTCTGCAGTCCTCTTAAAACTACAGAGACCAGATTTTCCTTCAGGCCTTCATCATCTTTGTGGTTCTCTGTAGAATGCTCTCCAATTTTTCAAAATTCCTCTTCAATTGTGGAGACCACAGCTCGATTAGTCACCGTAGAGAATTCATTATAATTAGATCAACACTGTGCAGTCGCTCAGGCGGCTGGCTCAGCCATGTAAACCCAGTCAGCCGGTCCCCGTCGACAAATAGGTTGTGTTCCAGGAGTTCATTAGTAAGTTGGTTGTTTGGAACACAGAAAGCCTTTCCCCATAGAAACAGAATTATAGATGGTGGCTTGTTTCCCAGGCCAGTGTACAAAAATCTATTTAATGCACATGCAGCTGAACCAGGGCCTGGCAATAATAGTCCCTCAAGCCCTTGACTTGCTTAAGCCCCAGTGGAACTCCTAGTCCTATGGAGCCCTGAAAACCTTTGAACCCTAGGCTTCCAACCCTGGTCCCTCTGACAGAGGTGAGAGCTGGGCTGGTAGCTTTTCGAGTGAGGATCATTTGCAGTATGGTTATGAAGATCACGCCTTTGATCTAGGCCTTTATCTGCAATTGTGCTTATTATTATAAACAAGTAATCAAGAGCTACCTTATGATAAATGCATCTATCGTATGCTGGATAGTTTACCTAAATTACCTAGCTACATTATCTATAATCCTCTCAAAAATTCTGTAAGAAAAATATTCTTCTCATTCTTCCCATCTTGTCAGCATCTCAAGATTGTCCATGGCCCAGGGACGGGCAGGTAGAAGGAGGCAGAACTGTTGTGGGAACCCTGGCTTTCTGCTTGCGAAGCTAAGAGCTTTTCACTGCACAACACTGCCTCCCAGTGGAGAGTGCTTAGCACATAACCTAGCGTGGCTAAACCAACTATGTATAATCTCCGAGTGAAGTAACAAGTTCTTCATTCATACATCCAACAAAGAATCTTTGAGTACTTCCAGTGAGCTAGGCCTTGGGAACGCAAAATCAAATTAGACTTGGCGCTCTCACAGAGTAGTTGGGAAAAGGAACAAGTAAATCAATGACTGAAATCAATGAGACAAGGATATGATCAAATTTAAAAAACAACAAAAAGAGATTACACAGAAGACTAGAAGAGAGATTAATAGGACTAGGATGGTCATGATGGTAAACTAAGGAAGGCTTCCTGGAGAAAGGGAGATGAGCTGAGTTTAATGGGTGAGTTGGAGTTAGATGTAAATCTATAAGACAAAGGGCCAAAGAACATTCTATGCAGAAGGAACAGCATGTTTAAATGCATAGGGATGTGAAACATAAAAAAAATACGTTAAGCATTTCTTTGACCCATCTGCTTTTGTGATAGTTCAGCACCATGCAAAGATAGAGTATCTGGTACCCTATCTTGTGCGACACACTAGTGAAAATAGTATTCCGCGTAGCTTTAATTTTCCTTTCTTCCATAGTGACATTTCTAGATTCTTTATATATTTAAAATATATATTTGTGGGGGTTTTTTTTTGATGAGCTGCTTATATTTATTGTTGATTTTTCTATTGATTATTATTGGTTATTTAAAAATTGATTTGTAAGCAAATGAAACAAACTAACTTGAAAAGACATCTACATGTTCATTGCAGCTTTACAATAGCCAAGATATGAGAGCAAGCTAAGTGTCTATCGATGGATGAATGGGTAAATAAAATGTGGCATATATGTACAACAAAATATTTTTCAGCCTTAAGAAAGAAGGAAACCTTACCATTTGCTTACTTGAGGGCATTACACTAAGCGAAATAAGTCAGACAGAAAAGGATAAATACCGTATGATCTCACCTATATATGTAATATAAAAAGGAAAAAAAATCAACCGAACTCTGATACAGAGAATAGACTGCTGGTTTCTAGAGGCAGAAGGAGAGGGTGGGTGAAATGGGTGAAGGGGGTCAAGAGGTACAAACTTTTAGTTATGAAACCTAAATAAATCCTGGGGCTATAATGTACAGCATGCTATGATAATAATTCTATATTGTATATTTAAAAGTTGCTACCAGAGTAGATCTTTAAAGTTCTCATCACTAGGAAAAATACATTTGTAACTATGTGTGGTGATGGATGTTAACTAGACTGATCATTTTGCAAGATACACAAAAACCGAATCATTACGTTGTTCACCTGAAACTAATATATCATATATATGTAAAATATCTCAATAAAAATTGATTTGCAAGAGCTTTTAATTCACTGTAATCATTTATCTTTTGTTTTACACAACTATTTTCTTCCAAAGACCCTCCCCAGCTCTGATTACTTTCAAAAAATTAGATTCTCTTTTTACCTTTCAATCTTTGATGCAGCTGAAATGCTTCCGGGTCAGCGGAAGGAGTATGCTGGCTCCCCCACTACATTTCCTAGTGTCTCTTGTGGCTTTTACCCTCATGGCTGGCAGACCAGAGCCAGGCTAACTGGATGAACCTGGGGCAGAGACGGGCTTCCCCAGCTGTGTAAAGAAGTCTAACTGGGGGTCACCGCACGGGGCTGCAGCTGGAATGAAGGTGCCCATTCACACCCGCAGGATGCAGCGCGGAGCAGCATGGACGGAACCAACTCTCAAGCCCCGGGGCCACTGGACTTGCCCTTGATCTCTGTTGAATGGGGAGTCGGCAACCAGGAAAACACCTGGTGCTGACCTAGACGGCCCCAGGAGCCTCCCTGCAAGGCACAACGAAAGGGCCAGAGGGGCGTGAGCTTGGGAAGAAATAAGGCAAACCCTCCCGCTCCCCCCCCACCAATACACACACGCCCCGCAACAAAACGAAAGAAAGTAAACAAAACAAAGGCCGCGAACAAGATTCCAAAGCACATGAAGGAAACTAACAAAACTAAACGGGAGCTAATTTAACTACTAATGAAAAACCACTGGCGGCATCCGCACCCTCGGCTCTTTCGAGTCTATTAGGGCTAATCTCATTATGCCTGTAAATCGGTTCACTCCACCAAGCCTCCAGACACCCAGGCCGCTCCTCTCCCGCCCTGCGGGTCTCTACCCACGTATCACACTTTCCTCATCCTTTCCGCGTCTCCCATCCCTCCCCAGACCCCGAAACCCTCACACCAGCCCCTGGGCATTAACAACCCCACCCCCACCCCAATACTCTCTACCTCCTTCCTGAATGTTCTCCGCTTCTTGCTCTAACCAAAATATGGATCTCCCCTGAGGTCACGGCTTCCCTCTTGTCCTCCCCGCAACGCCCTACACGCCTGGTACCACGGAGCCAGGAGAGGTTCTTCTTCCTCCTCACTGATGCTTCCAGCCCGAGGCCCTCCATTCCCCTGAAGTGCACGCGGCTTTAATGGTTACTATACAGCAATTCACAATCTCACAAGGCTAATTACCAAAATGACAATAAAAACAGACTTCGACTCACTTTTTACGAAAGGCAAAGGCCGCAGTGCTTTCACTTTTGCTCCCTTCTCTGATCACTCCGCGCTCAAGGCTTAAGATTCTCTCTCAGCCTCTCCCTCTGCCCCTCCCCCGCTCGCCTGCGTGCACATGCGCGGGCTTTGTCTCAAACAAAAAAACAACAAAGTTTAATAAAAAAAAGAAGAAGAATGACCAGAGACCTATAAACATGCATTCACTGAACTAATAATTTAAGAAATGAAGAAATGCGGGGCACCTGGGTGGCTCAGTCGATTAAGCACAGGACTCCTGGTTTTGGCTCAGGTCATGAGGTCACAGTTGGCGAGTTTGAGCCCCTAATGGGACTTTGCCTTAACAGCGTGGAGCCTGGTTGGGATTCCGTCTCCTCTCTCTCTGTCCTTCCCCTGCTCACTATGTCTCTCAAAAATAAATAAATGAACAAAAAAAATTTATAAAAAGCAATTGAAGAAATACAAATTAGAGATAAGGTTTTTTACTTATGGGATTGGCAAAAATTCAAAAGATGCATATGATGTTTGTGTGATGTAAGTGAGGGAGAAAAGGCATACTATTGATGGTTATAGGAAAGATCACAGCACTTTGGGAAGATAGTTGTGTACTCTATGGACTATACCAATCCCATTTCTTGGACTCCTCTACAAATTCTTAAAGATATATGAATATATACACATATACACATAACACACACAAAGCAGTATTATCTGTAGAAATATGATAATGGAAATGATTTCAGTGATGATGAATGGGGACATCCATCAATATTAAGCATCTAATAAGAAAAATGTGGTTGCCCTCTATGTATACTGACCTGAAAAGATGCCCATAACGTATTATTATTAAGGGAAAAAAGCAAATTGCAGATGAATATAATCCAGGTTTTGGTACTTCCCTCTCCTATCAAAAAAGGAATCTGCATAGGGTATGAATGTGTCTGTACAAGCAGAGAAAACTTTTGGGAAGGATACAAAATGCTGGACGGTGGTTTCCCATGGGAATGGAACTGGAAAGTAAGTGGGGGACTTTTCATTCCATATACTTTCTTTTTCAAATGCAATGAGCCTCTGGTTAATTGCTACTTGCTTTGGTATGTTTTTCGGTAATCCTCAAGCACCACTTGCTTCACACACATTGAAAATAGACTGGGGATGGGGCGCCTGGGTGGTTCAGTTGGTTAAGTGACAGACTCTTGATTTCAGCTAAGGTCAGGATCTCACCGTTGGGTCGTGAGATTGAGCCCCTCGTTGAGCTGACAGCACAGAGCCTGCTTGGGATTCTGTCTCTGCCCCTCCCCTGCTAGCGCTCTCTCTCTCAAAATAAAGAATTAAACATTTAAAAAGAAAGTGGACTGGGAATTATTTTTTAATGTTAGCAATCGCTTGTTTATTTTAGTTGTTTACAGAGGGAAAAGCACCTTGTTTTAAGAGGTAATAGGTGACAAAACGTATTCCATAATTAATTAGGCTCTGGGATCAATTAAAGTCAAAATAAACCACTTCAAGGATGTGTCATTAACAATATTTGTTCAAAGGCAAAACACTACAAAAATATAGTATGGTGCATGGTAGGTATTTGGTTTTGTGATTTAAAGAGTCCTACTTTGGGGTTGCCTGGTTGATTTAGCCAGAAGAGTGTGTCACTCTTGGCCTCAGGGTCATGAGTTCGAACCCCATGTTAGGTGTAGAGATTACTAACATAAATAAACTTAAATAAAGGGTGCTACTTCAATGATAGGGAAATAATCAAAGAATGCTGAGACAACTCTACGGTACCAGTAACAATATTAGGTGTTGGCTCAAGACTGCGCACACTAGGTCTCTGCTCTTTCTTTCCCTGTGCCTCACTCTGACCCGCTTTTGGATATACCCCTCCTCATGGTACAGAGTCCATGTAGCCAATATTTGCCCACCCAGAGTATGTTCCTGGCCTTCACATGCAGGGAGTAGATGAGCCTATGCAATAGGTCTGTTGTCCCAGATGTGGACTGCGTCGTAGGTGTGTGCAACTCCAAATCCGAGGTCTGGCCAGGAGGAGGCTGTTTTCAGGGATTAGATGGAAGTTGGACATGTGGGTTGGAAAAATATAGGGATAGGAGAGGTGTGGGTGTCTGGGGAGAGGAGTGTTGGGAGCAGGACAGGGCCAGCAGAGAGAAGAAAATGGGGTGTGCTGGGTACAGAACAAGGATGGGGGTGGGAAGAGAAGTGGGTCTACTGAGGGTCAAGGGCCTGCAGGTGGCTTTCCCTCTCATACCTCATCCAAGTGTAGAATTCAAGAAAATCAAAAATTCTGAATGCACCCTGGCCAGCGTGTCATGAAGTATACAAGTCAAACTGGGAGTTTAGAACATATTTTATTTAACATGTTTAACATATTTATTTAATTAGTTTGATTTTCAACTTTAAAATGTCTAGACACACAGTATGTAGGCTTACAACTGTATTCTTCTCCTGGACACTGCAGTGGGGAGGAAGCCAGAAAACAAAATTGGACAAAGTGAGATCCGGGAAAGTGGATAAAACAGTGTTGAAAAATGAAGCAGACTAGAGGTGGCTGCGGCCTGAAGACCCTGAAAGGCGTCCCACTTGGTAGGCGACATCTGCCCAGAAAAACCCCAGAACCCTGCAGTGCAGGTGGGGGTGGGGTGGAAATGGGACTGGGAATCTCCAGCACATTGGACACTTTGAAATATTTTGTTTCCACCATCATTTCTTATTGGACCCTTGAATTGTTTAAAAGCATAATACTTACTTTCCAAGTCATGGGGTATTTACAAATTATTTACATGATTTCTAACCTAGTTCCACTTGACCCATCATACCTTTAAAACTGCACACCTCACATAGCTTTCCTTTTCCCTTGGCCCTTTTTATATTTTTATATTTATATATAATATATGTACAATATGTTTTATATTATATATAGTACTTACCACTTGCTGATAGACTACTATCAAAGCCATTTCTCTATACTCTTCTAAGCTCTGTGCTATTTTTATTTTCTGTACTCTGCCTAGAATGTAAGCCCCAGGGTAGCAGGGATTTTTGCCTATTTTGTTCACTGATATATATTCCTAGCGCTTAGAATAGCTCATGATACAACGTAGACACTCAGTAAGTTTTTACTGATCCATGAGTGAACTCCAAGGCTGAGTTCCCTGACAAAAAAAATACAAAATAGAGGCATCAATGGCTTTCAAACAATAAATTCCCTCTTCATTGAATCTTACCAGGACTTTCCTTTCTTCCTTCTCTCAGAGGACTACAGCTCCCAGAGCATCCAGCCCAGGAATGAGAATCCTGTCCCTCAGTTGGAAGAGTCACATCCAAGATATGTGGCAACCGTTTCTTCCACTCCTCCAAGCTCCATGCTGCCTTTCTCTGTTGTCACTTCTGGTGTCTCTGGCTCGGCCCATTTTCACGGAAGTTTGCTTTTGAAAGAGGACTTTTAGCCTCAAAGGTCGCTTTAATTTACAAATACTCTGGGAATGAAACTCCTTTATACAGAACACATTGGCTTTTAAGCCTGGGTTCTGTGTGAAAGACAGAGAGCAGGGGCACATGAGACTCAGGAAAGAGAGGAAGGGGTGCCTGGGTGGCTCAGTCAGTTAAGCGTCCGACTTTGGCTCAGGTCATGAGCTCAGGGTTTGTGGGTTCAAGACCCACGTCGGGGTCTGTGCTGACAGCTCAGAGCCTGGAGCCTGCTTCAGATTCTGTGTCTCCTTCTCTCTCTCCACCTCTCCGCTGCTTATGCTCTCTCTCATTCTCTCTCTAAAATGAATAAACATAATAATCATAAAACACACTCCCTAATCCATACAACAGTTATGGTACTTAATCCTTAAAAGATACAGTGCTTACTTATTTCATAAGTTCATTGCTTTTGATTACCCCCCAAAAATTATACAGATTTTTCTCAGTTTAAACATTCCTTTGTTATATGTTATTTTGCATTTTAAGAAAAAGTATCTTTCAATATCTTGTTCTTACACTACTTTTTAATAATTTTTATACTAAGTGTATCCATGTTTACTTTAAAAAATATTACAGAAATCTCATACAATGAAGTATTAATTCATACAGTTGAAACCTAAAAAAAATAAAAATAAAATGAATAAACATTAAGAAAAATTAAAAAAGAAAGAGAGGAAGCAAGAATATGCACACAGGCTCTATCACATATTTTATTTGTTTTATTTGGTCGTGTTAGTGTATTCATATTCTACTTTTTTCTCCACGGAATGATTTAGAGTGACTTACAAAGAGATACACAGATGTCTAAACCCTATGAGAGCAGGGACTTGGTTTTGTTCATAGCTGTATTCATAGCTCCTAGAACAGGGCCTGGGAAATGGTAAATTCTCAAGGGTTAGTTGAGTGAAAGAATGAATGAATGGCAAGGCATTTTTTTAATGTTTATTTTTATTTAGTTACTTATGTTTGAGAGAGAGAGACAGACAGGCAGACAGACAGAACACGAGCAAGCGTGAGCAGTGGAGGGGCAGAGGGAAAGGGAGAATCTGAAGCAGATACCATGCATGCCCAGTACCGAGCCTACCTCGGGGCTCAGTCCCATGACCTCGAGACCATGACTTGAACCAAAACCAAGAGTCCACCGCTCAACCAACTGAGCCATCCCGGCACCCCAGCATCACCCCTTCATAATCTGAATGACAGCTCAAGTATTGGACTCTGTGGGTCAAACTGGATACTAACCAACTTCTGGACGCAGAGAGTGCCAGAGGGAGTTCTGGCTTCCTTAGCTCTGTCTTGTGGTTTGATGGGGGTATTGTCTCCTACTGCCCTGGCCCTTCAAGGTCATGTTAAGGCTAGTTTGCCTGAGGAGATTACTGCACCTAAAGTGTGTGTGTGTGTGTGTGTGTGTGTGTGTGTGTGTGTGTAGGAGCTTGGCTGCCTGTACCTTTGGTCAGGGTCAAGCTTTGAATTAAGTTCTATATTTACTCATTCTCCTATCCCTTTTGTGACAACTACTACAAATCTAGCAAGTGGAGCCCAATAGGGTCTTTGAAGAAGAGCAAAACCTCTCCAAATACAGTAAGCTTTCATCTCCCCCCAGTGATTGCACGCACACTTAGTATTGCCATTTAGAAACAAGTACAATATATGTTTTAGAGTCTTGTTACAACCTCTTCCACTCTGGATCTGCTTTCAGATACCAACCTATGAATGAAGTAGGAGCACAAGTCTCTAAGATGTCAGGGAGCTGTAGCCTTTTCAATGGAAGGAGCCAGATGTCCTCCGGTACCATCTAGACCTACCTCTATGTTGTTGGATTGCCTTCGTTCTCCACTGTTGCTGCAAGTGGTTAGTGGGGGGCTGCTCTAGGAGATGAATGGGGAAAGTTTATGACAGACTTAGGGAAGCATCACATATCTGTCCTTGACATCCTCTGCACCCTCACAAATACCTATTAATGGGAAACACATCACTGCACAAGGAACTGGGCTTCACTATAGCAGGAAATAAATGGTTTGTTCCCTTTCAGAGTTGGCTTTTAATTTTTTTTCCAGTTTTCTTTCCCTGTGTCCTTCCTTCCCTTTCTGTTTCTTGATTAAAAAAACAATAATCCCTTTTCTGATATCCTAGGAAATATCCTGAGATAGCCTATGCAATTCCATCACAGGTAGTGAAGTTCTGACTTCAAAATGAATTGTTGAATCAAATTCTGCACACTAATGAAGGAATTATTCTACAAGCTTCTGCCAATAGCAAATATGCCAAAATTATGCTACAAAAGGCACATTTCTCAGAAAATCAAACGAAGGAAATAGGAAGGAACAGGCAAAGCCCTTTTCTTTTTTTCTCTTTTATTTCCCCCTGTTGCCTAATTCACAGCTTTTATAAGGTCATCTGAAAAAGGACAAGATTCTGGAGACTTGGGCCTCTGTTTATTTGATCTTATTTTTTGTAGTTCCTGGTTCCATCTTTACCTTCTCTATTATGGCTTGTGCTCACTTAGAATATGAACAATATTGTTACCAGATGGCATTACAGGGGCATCACCAAATAGGTCTCTTCTGGAACAGGCTGTAACAAGATTCTAAAACACAGCTTGTATTTCTCAAAGGGTTTAGTTAGCATAGACACCATCTTACTTGGGGAGTCTGAGACTTACTGTATTTGAAGGGTTTGGGGTCTTTCTCAAAGGAGTTGTTGGCTTCACTTGCAGGGAGGTCACAGAGGTAATGGGGTAACACATGAAAATGGAACCTCCGATTCAAAACATAATGTGGGCCACTTCCCAACCTCCAATCAAGCAAGTTCCCCTCTTTTCTCTATGAGAAGGGACATGGGTTTGGCTAAGCAAAGATGGGGATGGGGTGGGGAACTGCAGGAGAGAAAGAGACAAAGAGACGACGAGGGAAGAATGGAACAGAATTTCTATACCCTAAGTGCTGCTGATTCTTCCCCAGATGGAGTTTGTGTCTACAGTGATGGCCTGAGGTTTGCTGTCATAGACTGGGTGTTACCCTCTTGGGCTCCATCTCCCTTGGCTTTGCCATCTTCATGCCTTCTAGGCTCCCTCATAGCTAGATCCTTGCTCACTGGATGTTGTGGCTGCCTTCACTACGACAAGGAAGAACACATTCAGTTTCCATTGGAGCCTTTCTGCATAATTTTTGGGAAATTCAAGAAGAGATTAAAAAAAGGGAGGGGGGACATAAAAGAACAGAAAAGTGCTTTAGATTTCTGTTTCTTAATTTCCCTTCAAGAAATCTCATCATTTGAGGCTTCCTCAACGGGTGAGTAGCTTGGATTTTGCCTGAGCTCATCATGTACTGATATGTATTTGCCAAATTCTATGGTTGGGCATGATACCTGAGAGCACAGGATCCAAATGAACTAAGTTTGTATTATTTTTTCAATGTTTGTCTATTTCCAAAAATTTAAATCAAATTCACGGAGCCTTGAATAAAACAGTACACCAGCAAAAAAATAAAAAATAAAAATAAATAAATGCACTGAAGGTGAAAAAAAAGGAACCTGCTGTTTGATTTACATCATTTTATTAATGGGTTAGTCAACATTTACTCAGAACCTACTGGGCACAGAATGTAATAGACATGTGGGAAAATTACAAAAGATATGGGAAGAGATTTTTTCTGCCAACTGATTTAGTCTAACGAAAGACACCAACTAAAGACATTTGAGAACAGCTAAGAACACAAATAATGGGAACCTGCGATGTTTGCTAAGGACACATTAGTTTCAATTGTCTATGAGTGCTGAAGGGCTGGCTCAATGAGCGTGTCCTGAGACCCATGTTGCAATGAAGCATTCCACTGGGGATGTCGTGGCACCTCCTTGGCCAAAACAGTCCGACTGCAGACCTCGCCTCTCTCAGCCACTGTAGGAACAACCATACAGCTAAATGTGGTGACTTTAAAGGGCTGGCTTCATACCCATCATACCTGATTTTATTTAACTGATAATACAGTTGTGGCCATTTGGGGATTTTTGCCACAGGCTTTGTAACTATATCAGCTCGGCGCTCTTCCATCTTCTTTAAAGTCAGAAGAAACAGATGTCACACTTCGCTTTGAAGACACCACTGGCAACAGTTTCTCTGTGCCCCTAGTTGGCCGGCTCACATTTTTGTGGATTTCATGTGGAATTAAGCATCGCTCTGGATAAATCTGATTTTTTCAAGGAGAGTGTAGCCTCCTGATCTGTGCTTCCTGCTGGCAAAAATCTGGAAAGCTGCCAATGATCTGGCCAAGAACTCTGTTTTGAATGAGAAAGCCTAAAGCGTGGCTCCTGACTTGACCTCAGTGTTTCTAGATCCATTGGGAACTGTCGTGTTTAACTACCTGTTCTTGTGAGTGGACTGCCTTTGAGGCCCACTTAGTGGCTCTGAACAACGCATCTCAGAACACCTGTGTGGAAGGACCAGTTCTGCCTTAAATCCATTATACATCAATGTTTTTACAAATAATAATAAATAAAATAAATAGAAAAAAATCCTCCAAAGACATACAAAACATAAGCTCGATTTCTTCCTTCCTTTCTTTCCTTCTTTTTCTTTCTTTCTTTCTTTCTTTCTTTCTTTCTTTCTTTTTCTTTCTTTCTTTCTTTCTTTCTTTTTCTTTCTTTCTCTTTCTTTCTTTCTTTCTTTCTTTCTTTCTTTCTTTCTTTCTTTCTTTCTTTCTTTCTTTCTTTCTTTCCATCTTTCTTTCTTTCCAGATTCGGCAGACATAAAACCATTCTGCCATATTGCCAAAAAAGTTCTAAATGCTTAGTTTGTTTCCGTACTTATCTCACTGCAGACGGGTTACAAACAATTTGCAGAATGGAACAGGAACTGGTCCCTGGGTTGTAGTTGAAGCAGCGTTGGCTTGAAAGATGAGGGGGCTGTGAATTATTTTCAGAGTAGGAGCCTTTAAGCTAATTGTTAAGGAGCCAGAGAGCAGCCCCCTTTTAGTTGATTCCCTGTAGCCTTTTGTTCTGACTTAAACCAGAACTTGCAAATGTGAAATCAACAATGCTCGCCCTGAAAACCAGCTCCCATTTCTCTTGGTCTCCCAGCTGGGATGCAGGCTCCTCTGCACACGTCCACAGAGCTATTTAGTGCAGTGTCTTACCTCTTTGACTAACCTACAAGATCTGCCTCAATAGTACTCAATAACATGGTGAGGAGGAACAGAATGATAATTCTAAGCATAAGCACTGGGGCACGTGACCCCATCAGATTTACAAATACTGCTGAGAGTGTCCCAAGAAATTTTGCTGGGTCACCAGCATCTTCACAGGAGAAAGACTTGTTGAGAAAACCCAAGCAGGGTAAAAGATAAATACAGTCAATCGCTAGACCCGGCACAGTATTCGCACCTTCAGGCCGTGATTCTCCATGGGAAGACTTGGGAGACGCCTTGGCACCAAGGACGGGCCGATGTCCCGAGGCCCCGCCCTTCCTGCCACCCCCACCCAATGGCCCGAGTGTCCTGGTTGGGCCTCCCTCACTCTCTGCCCGAGTTATTCATCTGGAGCTTCTTAGCTCGGTGGTAGTTTTCTCAGAGAGGCCTTTCCTCCTCCTGCCGGTGTCCTCTCTTTACAGGCCAGGGATTTCTCCCTTTCTACAGCTTATGATTTCTCATTATATTTTCGTACATGGCTCCTTGTGTTGACACTGGAAGCCGGGGAGGGCGGGAATCATGCCGTGTTGTCCCTCCTGCAGGTACCGCGATTGGCACAGTGCTTGCAACCCACGCCCTAAATGGCTGCTTAGTGACAGCCCGGCCACAACAACCACGCTCCGTGTAACCTTTTCTTTTCTCTCTCGATTTTGCTCGTAATCTTTTCATTACATGGGTTTGATAGAGTGGAATGCTAAAGTGACCTCACTTTGTTTCATAGTCCCTTCAAACCCGCTCTGTGGGTTCCTTCTTTCCTGCCCCTGAGGGGGATGTCAGGCAGGTCCGATAGCTTGTATGGTTAGTCATAGGTCATAAAAAGTCGCTTGCAGGGGCGGCTGGTTGGCTCAGGCAATTAGGTGGCCCACTCTTGATTTCGGCTCAGGTCATGATCTCGGAGACCTTCGTGGGATGGAGCCCTGCATCAGGCTCTGCAGTGACAGCGCAGAGCCTGCTTGTGATTCACTCTCTTCCTTTCTCTCTGCCCCTCCCCTGCCCATGCGTGTATTCTCTCTCTCTCTCTCTCTCTCTCTCTCTCTCTCTCTCTCTCTCAAAATAAATAAACTTAAAAAAAAATCACTTGCAGTCACAAGAGCTGATATATTCGTAGTTACAGCTGAAACCAGGGGCCTGAGGGAAATCTGTGAATGTTTGCCCAAACTTGGCTCCTCTGGTGGGCCCCGTGCACAGTAGTCCAGGAATGCCCTCACATGGCGCTCAGTGAGGTCAGGGCTGGGGGCAACGTGCCGGCACCCCCACCGCCCTCACCTGCACTTTTCCAATTTGGATTTTCTGCAGGCTGGGGCAGGGTGGTGAGCTGCAAAACTGCGCTCACAACCTCTCCCCATGCGCTGGGAGAGGTCCAGCATCTGCTGTCCACGTGGGACCTGAGGCCACACAAGGAGCCCACCAGATCCTTCTAGGCCTTAGGTCCATAAGCGAAAATGAGGCAGAGGGAACCTGGTAACATCCTGTTTGCTCTTCTCTGAGGGCACCGAGACTTCCAAGGAAACAAAGTCGACCAACTCTTTTCAGGCTTTCTTTTTTCTTCTTTGCACCTTTGGACACTGCTGACTATGTCCTCCTGAAGTCCCTTTGCTTGGTTTCCATGGCCTCTGGCATCTCTTCACCTCTTTCCATCCCCCTCTCAGGCTCCCCAAGGATTTGTCTCTCAATGATTTTTCCTTACACATCCATGTCCCCAAGTTGTGGGCTCAATCTCTTTCAAGCCATAGTTGATTCCTTTTTTCACCGATTTATGGATTCATTCATTCATTCACTCATTCATTCATCATCTTACACTGTACATGAAGCCTGAAGTAAATTCTCATGATTCAAAACTCAACCTTAGGGTCATTTTCTGAAAAAAGCCTTTCAGCAGCCAGATAGTCTGGCTCAAGTTCAGCCTTACACCTGAGGTACCTGGTACTTATCCCTGCTCTAGAACTTTCCCCATTGCTGATATTATTGTCTGGGATGTCTGCTTCTCACACTGGACTGTGAGCCCTTGAAGGTAGGGACTGTGTTCTAGGAATTTTTGCATTCTCATAACATCCGGAAAAAAAGCGTATTAGTGTTTATTGAGTAAAATAAATAAGCGATTTTACTTTACACGATTAATAATGTACAATTAGAGATAACCTGATCTTTGTGAAACTCTTTGGAAGGAAGAACACTGAAGATCAAATAAAATGGTTGTCTTCCAAGGACAGGCTTGGCTGGAGGAGAGGTGTGTTAGAACATAGTGAAGAACAGGTTCTCGATCAAAGACCTATGTTCAAAGCCCGGCTTTGTCACTTACTGAGTCACTTCATCTTTCTGAGATTCAGTTTCTGTAAAATGGGGCTAAGAATGGTCCAGACCTATTCATAGGGTTCCTGTGGAGGATCAAAATGAGGGGGTTGGGAAAGCACTTAAAAATAATAACGGGGGGTGCCCCTGTTTTTTATATTTAATAATAATGGGGGGTGCCCCTGTTTAGAATATTTAAAACAAATATTCTAAAATTATTTATTTTAGAATCAATAAAGTACAATATTATTGTGCCTTATGGCAAAAAAGATTGTGGAGGATAAAGAATGGACTGTGGGAGGGTATTTTGGGGACAGAGGTAGGAGGGGTTGGGCCTTTGCTATAGGAGAATATAAAAATGCAATTGTCTTTTCCCCATCTCTTCCCTTTCAGAAGACACTGGAACCCTACTGCACGTGGGGAAAGATGAAGGGACAGTGTAATTACTCTAAGCTATCCTGCCAAGAATGGACCTGTGGAGAGCTAACGGAGAGTCAGAGCAGAGAAGGAGCCCATCAAAACTAAGCTTCTCTGGAATGAGAATCACTACGTGTAAAAAAAAATATCCTACATAACTGATCGCCTCAGGTCTTCAGGCAATTGGTAATATCAGGAAGAAACAAATTTCTAATGCTTTTAAAGCCAAATTCAGATCCATGAGTGAAGTTCCAGACGTACATTCAACTCGGTCTCCCTCCCCAAACCCCCACCCCCACCCCCGCACCATCGGCCATTCTAGCGCATCAAATCACAGTAAGGCACAGGTCTTCTGTTTGGAATTCTGAAGCTCAATGTGTGAAATGTAAGAGTACTATTTTAGATGCAAGTGCAGATCCTGGAAAACAGCTGAAATAATCAATGCAAAAAAAAAAAAAAATCACAGGCTGAAAGTCTCTCTGTTAGTAGAGAATTTGCGACATTAGGTTTAAAAAAAAAAAGGGAACAAATGTCAAGGGCGGCTGGGTTAATGAGTACAGAGAGTACAGCTGCTCTTACCTCTGGAGACGAGAGCGCTGACGTGGATGGAGCGAGAGCGGAAAATGAGGGTGGTGATTGCAGCAGCCCCTAACGGGCACTTGCTCCACATCAATAGATAATGGGGTGTGATTGGCACCGCCTGCCGAACTGGAGATGCTGGGCTGTAATTAGGATGTTGGCTCTCATCAAAATACAGTAAAACAAGGGGAGCAGTGATTACTCAAACCTGAAGCTATAGTCTACAGGATGGCTTGCTTTTTAAATTCTCTATTGTTTCAGCGTTCATTAAAAGAACAAAAAACCCCCGCAGGCCCTAGAAAATTCAGATGCCATCTAATAGAATACATGAGACGAGCCTGAGCTTTCCGTACAATGGCCAGTGTTTAGAGATGTGCTCTGTAAATTGCAATGAGAAGCACTGTAGAGCATTTCTCTTCAGAAAGAGATTCCGCTCTGCTACCTGGCCATCTCTCCATCTTCATTCTATGCCGCTTGTATTATTGTGTCTGCTCCGAAGCACAATTGACCCGCCATAGGGTAATAACAACAGGGAAAGGACTTCTGGGTGTAAACCTTGGCTTTGGATTCACTGAGGGCAGTTAACGTAAGTTCTCTTTGAAGATCAAGTTGAACCAAGCCTTGCTTGCTTTCTTTTGAAATGTTCGAAGCTTCTTATGTGTGTTGGGATTTACGCATATCGGTCTTCTGACATTCCTTGTAGTCTTCTAGGCCTCAGTCCTACAGAATGGAATTCACTTTTTAAAAACCACACTTATGGGGCGCCTGGGTGGCTCAGTCGGTTAAGCATCCGACTTCGGCTCAGGTCATGATCTCACGGTCCGTGAGTTCGAGCCCTGCGTCAGGCTCTGTGCTGGCAGCTCAGGGCGTGGAGCCTGCTTCAGATTCTGTGTCTCCCTCTCTCTCTGACCCTCCCCCATTCATGCTCTCTCTCTGTCTCAAAAATAAATAAACATTAAAAAATAAAAAATAAAAAATAAATAAAAACCACGCTTAGGGGAGCCTGGGTGGCTCAGTTGGTTGAGCATCCGACTCCTGGTTTCGGCTCAGGTCCTGATCTCATAGTTGTGACGGCGCAGAGCCTGCTTGGGATTCTCTCTGCCTCTCCCTCTGCCCCTCCCCTGCTTGTGCGCATGTGCACACACATACTCTCTCAAAACAAACAAAAAAAGCACATTTAATTTTTTCTTCTTCATATACTTATTTACAGTATAGACATTTTCCCCTTCTGACCCAAGTTACACATAACCTGTATCTTATTATTTTGTTTGTTTGTTGTGAATGAAATCAGCAAAAAAGAGAAAAGGGCCACCCTGGTTAGGAGGTCATGACTAACCTAAATTAGTCTTGTAAAATAGCATTTAAAAAAGTATTCTCTAACCATTCTCATAAAATAGTTTCTCATAGTTGATGAAGGAAAAAAGGATTAGTCCAGAAGTTAATCAGCAAGGACACCATAAAGTAGCGACCTTAGTCTTCAGAGTTTAGTCCATTTCATGCATTATCCACACTTTTATGTATATCCCACACACACCATTACAGCCGGGCCTTCCGTTCACTTGTGGAATTGTAATTTGTAGGACATTTTTTTGAGATTAGTTCAAGTATATTGATAAATATTGTTTGTAATACATGTTTTTTCTTATCCCAGGTAAATATTCTCATTTCCCTGATGGAGTTTGATTTTCCCAGTAGAAGGTAAGGCAACTCCAAGCAACTAAAAATTTTCTAGAAGTTGTACACACCATTGAAGTGAAACTATGATTTCATAAACCCTAGGTATCTGATTTAAAACTCATTCTTGGGGCACCTGGGTGGCTCAGTCGGTTAAGCACCCAACTTTGACTCAGGGCATGACCTCACAGTTCGTGGGTTCAAGCCCCGCGTTGGGCTCTGTGCTGACAGCTCAGAGCCTGGAGCCTGCTTCGGGTTCTGTGTCTCCTTTGCTCTTTGCCCTTCCCCTGCTCACACATTATCTCTCTCTCCCTCTCTCAAAAATAAATAAACATTAAAAAAATTTAAAAAAATCATTCTTGGAGCGCCTGGGTGGCTCAGTTGGTTAGGCTTCCAACTCTTGGTTTCAGCTCTGGTCATGATTCCAGGGTCATGGGATAAGCCCGGCGTCCAACTTCACCCTGAGCATGGAGTCTGCTTAAGATTCTGTCTCTCTCTGCCCCTCTCCCTCACTTATGCTCTCTCTCTCAAATAAAAAATAAATAAAATAAAATAAAGTAAAATAAATCATTCTTTAGAAACTATATAAGCTATTTACAGCTTTTATAATTATGGTATCACAGGGGCACCTGGGTGGCTCAGTCGGTGAAGCGTCCAACTTGATTTCTGCTCAGGTAGTGATCTCAGGGGTGTGAGATTGAGCCTTTCCTAGGGCTTCTTGTTGAGTGTGGAGCCTGCTTAAGATTCTGTCTCTCCCTCTCTCCCTCTGCCCAGCCCCCCCCCCCGCTCATGTGCACACACTCTCTCTCTAAAAAAATTAATAAACATATAATTATGGTATCACATAAGTATAAATGATTCAGTACAGACTTGGATGTTTGATTTATGAACTTTTGTGCTAGATAAGCATGCTTGCAGTCTTGTGGCGATTAAATGACCATAATGTTGGCCTGAGCATCTCATGCGACTTTATTGGCCTGCCTGCTCAAGGGTATGTGCGTTCGAGAACAGGAGTGCTCTATAACCTTGTATAATGAATCATATATGGAGAAGTAGTAACAACTAAACTTACTTAATGGTGTTAATCATTCCTTTACTGTGTTTGTCACAACGTTGTGAGCCTACAACTAACATCTAGTGAACATTAGGCATGGAGGAACGCAGTTTATGCGCATTATCTTAGTCTGCAGAACTACCTCGTGGGGTAGGCGCCATTACGTATCTCAGGAAACTGAGGCACAGACATTAGACCACACAGAGCTATCAGTGGAGAAGTCAAGATTTGGACTCTGGTCTCCTACTCTAACCATTATGTGCCTGTTAATGTTAACAGAAGTCAACAAGGTTATTTATCACTTGAATTGGTTGACGTGTGAATCTTCACAAGAGACTATGTTTTTTTTCTTTGGCTCACTTAACCTCAAAGTTACTAATAATTATGCATGAGACTATGTGATGGGCCTAAACCTCTTAACTGCTTTTTTCTGATTTGCTTGCTTTCAGGACACCCAAATGTTTGATTTCAGCCTTAAGCCAACAAAGTATTTTCACTGAAAATAGTTAGACAAATTGGCTTAGCCTCTTCCCGAATGGCGTTGAATAAAGCTGGTTAATTTTGTAAAGCAAATCATACTTAAACCCAGGACTGGTTTGTTTTTGTAAATAATGCCTCATTTCATCCTAGTGGATTGGGCTTCCAATGCAGTCTAACCCCATTCATTCCCTTCTCATGCCCTGGGTTACTAATCTTTCGTTCTTGCAACAAATACTTGCTAATGTCTGCTTTGAAATTCCCAAACCTGTCTTGTGTTGAAGTTTTATAGTTGATGATTAACTGAATCACCTATCACATCAAGGGTGATCTTTGGGGAGAACCATCTGTTTAAGCATTTCCCTGGAATTTCCCCAGGATTACTTTTGAAGCCATTCCTCTATTTTCTCATTTTCATTTTTTAAAATGTTTTATTTATTTTTGAGGAGCACAAGCAGGGGAGGGGCAGAGAGAGAGGGACAGAAGATCTGAATCGGGCTCTGTGCTGACAGCAGCGAGCCTGATGCGCGGCTTGAACTCACAAACTGCGCGATCATGACCTGAGCTGAAGTCCACACGTTCAACCGACTGAGCCACCCAGGTGCCTCTTGAAGCCTCTCCTTTAAAAATGCAAACCAAGGGTGCCTGGGTGGCTCTGTGGTTAAGTCTCTGACTTGGGCTCAGGTCATGATCTCACAGTTTGTGAGTTCGTGACCCGTGTCAGGTCAGGAGCCTGCTTTGGATTCTGTGTCTCCCCCTTCTCTGCCCCTCCCCTGCTCGCACTCTGTCTCTATCTCTCAAGAATAAACATTAAGAACATTTTCTTAAAATGCAAACCAGTGGGCCCTCCCTGCAGGCCGCAGCCTGACAGACCCCGCAGCCCCCCAGGCTCCTGCAGCCGCCGCCTCCCTCAGGTGTGGCACAGGGCCTCGCCTCACTATGGCAACAGCGGGGCACAGCGTGCTCATCTTCATGCTCGGCGCCAAAGCTGATGGTGAGACTGTTCTAAAAGGCCTCCAGTCCATTTTCCAGGAGCAAGCGATGACAGAGTCGGTGCACAACTGGCAAGGCCACAGTTATTTAGCGGCCTTCATAAACCAAAAAGGCAGCTTTGCCAATTTGAGAATTCACCCACATGGATTGGTATTGTTGGAACTTCAGAGTTATGATGGTGATTCGCAAGGCCAAGAAGTTGAGTCTTTTGAAAAAGTAGAAGAAAGAAAGGAAGAACTGAGTGGGACCGTAAGAATGAAGTAGAAGAAAGAATGGAAGAACTGAAGCGATGACCACCCATGGACAGATAGTGGCCCACTGCTGATGGCTGCCTGGTTGAGTAGGACACAGAGGTGCCTGGTGTAATGAAGATTCACCTTTCAGAACATTACAATTCTACACTCAAAGAAATTTGGAAATATTCTCATCCTTAAGTGGGGGTGTTAACCTGGCAGAGGGTGATTTAGGTATATCCAAACCATCGTGGGCAGTGGAAAAGACTACAGTGGCACTGATTCTAGGGGGTGGAGATGGGGACATATGTGAAATAGTCAAACTGAAACCAGTGATGGTCACTATGGTAGAGATTGACCAAATGGTGATTGATGAATGTAAGAAATGCATGTGAAAAACATGAGGCGTCACCTTAGACAATCTTGAAAGAGCCTACTTTCAGGTTCTAATAGAAGACTCTATCCCAGTACTGAAGAGATACACCAAAGAGAGTTTATGTGATTCATGATTTGACAGCTGTTCCAATCTCCACATCTCCGGAAGGTTCCACATGGGAGTTTCTCAGGCTAATTCTTGACCTCTCAATGAAAGTACTGGAACAGGATAGGAAATATGTTACACATGGTAACTGTCAATTTGACAGAAGCACTGTCAACTCCATGATCAGCTCGGGAAGCTGTATTGTCCTGTGGAATTCTAAGGGATCATCGATGTTCTTTCACACTTGGAATTGTGGGTATTTACACTGTTTGGTAGAAAGAACCTTGAAGACCAGTATCCCTTAATCATGCATGCTGTAAATAGCCTTCCTGACCTTCTTATACTGTATACGACATCAAAATGAGTCAGGCAACAGTGAATTCTTTCGTTTTCTTTTTTTTTTTCTAATTCTTATTTTTAATTAAAAAAAAGTAAATAGGGGCACCCGGGTGGCTCTGCCGGTTAATCACCGACTTCGGCTCAGGTCATGATCTCACGGTTTATGAGTTCGAGCCCCGCATGGGGCTCTGTGCTGACAGTTCAGAGCCTGGAACCTGCTTCAGATTCCGTGTCTCCCTTTCTCTGCCTCTCGTGCTCTGTCTCTCAAAAGTAAATAAACATTAAAAAAAAAAAAAAAAGTAAATGGAAAAAGTATATTTGGATGCGCTAGGGTGTTTCTTCTTTTTTAAAAGTCAGCTTAAGGATGAACAGACAGCACAGCGATGGCTAAATGCACTTAACTCCTAGAATGTGACTTATGTTACTTTTTTTGTGCGTGGGCTTTTTGTTTTTGTTGTGATCATCAAGATCACAATGATTGAATTTAGTTGTTTGGAGGAATGAACATCACTGTTTTGGTCTGGAGGGAAGTTCTTGATGGTGCTTCCTTCTCCCCAAATTGACTTATTAGATATTGAAATTTGGTGCTTGTAAGAGTTAAGAAAAAATGAATGGCAATGTTTCAGAGAAAAGTATAAATTAGAAAAAAAAAAGGAAACTATCAATGTTAACTATCACTTCTTGAAAACAATTCTTACTGTTTTATGTAGACAGGCAGAACTCGTTTTCAGTGAACACATTTGGGAACACCTTGTAGACACAGGGTGTCATTGGATATTGCTAACAAAATGTGCCACAAAAAATTTCTCATTTCTTCATCTATACAAGCTTTGTTCTGGGATTAGTTCTGGTTTTGACTGTGCAGAATTAGTGAATTTTAGAAGAATGCAGTTAATACTTTTGTTCCAGAATAGTCCACCTGGACCACCCACAACCATATTCTAAAATGCAAGCAAGCAAAAAGGCATTTTACAGAGGCAAAGACTGAATCCCAAAATGGTAAAGCAACTAGTTCAAGGTTACTCAATGAATCTGACAGCTGGCGGTCCTGCATGCTTCCCATCAGGCTTCAAAGCTGACCTGAGGCCAGGTGACAATGCCATATTTTGCCATGACCTGGAGGCCAGTAAAGAAAGACTTTCCTGAGAGCATTTGGGACAAGGGGGGGGGGGTGTCTAGAGCTTATATAATTCACAAATACACTTGGGTATTTATGTGTGTCTGTGAAGTTTTAGCTACATACAAAGGATTTACACTACATATTATATCCCCATTGCAAATATTCTTGGTGCATCAGCATATTTGCATATAAAGGGTTGAAAAGTTCTGTAGTAAAGAAACACCTTTTAACTCAGCAGTCTCTGAATTTATTGACCATTTGTTTCCCTCAGTAGCTCGCATAAATTATATGAAACTAATCACCTTTTTTTTGCATAAAAGTTTTTTGGGAAAGGCTATTCTGAATGTCTGTGAAGAGTTTACTGTTTAAACATGGTACATTTAAATGAGATTATATACTAAAAGCATAAAACTTGCTAACAATAAAGAAAATGTCCAGGATACAGCTTGTGAAAGTAAAAATTTTATTTTGATTGATTTCTCAATGTATATAGTTCAATATAATGCCAGTTTTTAATGGCAAAAATTTGGTTCCACTGAAACTCCATGATGCTACAGAGAGCTACTACTTTTTCCAGGAAGTAAGTAAACAGCTGGAAATAGAAAGCAAAACTTTCTAGCAGCATGGCAACTTATTAAGCTGCAGACCTAACAAGCCTGCAACTTTTATACTAAAAATGGCACAAACATGAGCTGGTGACAAAAGTGAGAAATGGAGAACAAGATGTGAACACCAAAAGGAGCAGTATAGGTCCTGTGAAGACAACAGAAAACCAAATATAGCTGTAAGAATTTTTAAGGATAATTATAGAAAAGGGAACCAAATGTTTTACTCAAATGTTTTTTAGAGCCTTTCTTTAGAGATACAAATATATATATATATATATATTTATCCAAAAATATGTTTTATACAGATAAATGCTTCTCAATTAAAGATGGGACCAAAGCTATAGTTATAACATAAAGCACTGTCTTTTATAAGACTATTTATCCAACTCAATTTTTGATTTCTTTGAGATTAGCGCAGTGTTTTCCAAATATAATTACCCAACATTCTTTTTATAGATATAAATCAAAGTAGACATTATTTTTAAAAAGGGTTTGTAGGTTAAACAGTATTTTTCTAAGATGCTGTGCATATAGAACTTATAACAAGCCCCATTAAGAATCATTATTAACAAACATATCAAAAAGGGCTATAATCAACTTTGCTTCTTTATAGTAAATATTTAATTTTCTGATTTCCAGTTTATAAGTGTTGAAAATGCACAAGAAAGATTTTTCTTCACATGTAGTTTTATGTTCATATATTTTGATTCAATACATACGGCAATAAATCTCCACACATCGTAACCAATAGTATGTTTTCTTTTAAATGGGGATGTGACATTAACAACCGTTACCTATATAATAAAGCACACAATTATTTTAGCGAATTTACAAATCTTTTTCCCCAGGTGTAAAGACTACAAAAATTCCTAAAAATTAGAGAACACTTGAAAACATATTAAAGTTTGACTTCCAACTTTATAGTATTTCCATTTTACCCTGAAAGATAACTTAAAAAATATGACCTTGCTGGAAGAGGCCATCTTGCTAATATAAAAAATTGGTGACAGCAAGAAATTTTATCACTGATATGTAGAATTTTTGTAAATAGTTCTCTCTCCAAATCATTAGAAAAACGTTCAAAGATAAAAAACAAAATAAAATATGGTGGTGGTCCCTAAACTATTTTGAAGGCAGGTAGCTTAGTCTAAGCTAAATATTTTTTTCACTCATAGTAATCATCCTTCCCTCAAATGCCCTTTAAAAAAATGCATGAAACAGTACAATAGCAAGAATCAAAGAGCACAAACTGTATTTTCAAGGACAGAAAAAAATCGCTAGTGCTGAAAGATATAGTAAAAAGCAGATTTCTTTGGGGACATTAATCAATTAGATTATAATTCATTATGAAGATTTCTCTTTTCTATTACGGGGAGAGTCTGCTCCATTTGAAGTTACTGTTCCATTTACACCATTTTCTGAAAAGAGAAAAGAATCAGGGTTACTCTCTTTTCTAAAGAAATGCAAAGAATATCATCTTTATTCATAAGAGTACCTTCAGAAAAGGAAATTTAAAACCTCGTATGTATCCGTTTGTCCTTATGTAAAACTTAGTGGTAATTAATTTTTAATAGTATTTAACCAATCATAAAACCTGGTAACATGTAACACAATGAACCAAAAGTAGCAAATAAAAAAAAAAAAAACTAATATGTCAACTGTATCTCAAAAAATATAAATTAGAAAAAAGCAATTACTATATGTAAATTTATAATTTATAAAAAATTTTAAAAAAAGTGACAGAAAACAAAAAATTCTAAAATCAATTACAAGAATTTTAAAATAGTAGTCTTAAGAGCAGTACTTTTGATAGAAATAAAGAACCTTTTCACATTGGTCTGCAAAGTTCTTAGGGATATGTTTCTTTACAATACACAGAGTCGGTATTTAGGATAACTCTTATGTTTAGGAGTGTACTATGGCTGCCTTCTTCTTCAAGTTATGATGGATATATATATACATATGTATGTATGTATGTATGTATGTATGTGTGTATGTGTGTGTATATAACTAATGTCAGACTCATCTCTCCAAAAAGATCCATAAAAGTAGGAATACATGGGAATGCAAGCTGGTGCAGCCACTCTGAAAAACAATATGGAGGTTCCTCAAAAAACTAAAAATACAACTACCCTACGATCCAGCAATTGCACTAGTAGGCATTTATCAACGGGATACAGGTGTGCTGTTTCTTTTTTTTTTTTTTTTTAAAGTTTATTTATTTTTGAGACAGAGAGAGACAGAGCATGAACGGGGGAGGGGCAGAGAGAGAGGGAGACACAGAATCTGAAACAGGCTCCAGGCTCTGAGCTGTCAGCACAGAGCCCGACGTGGGGCTCGAACTCACAGACCACGAGATCATGACCTGAGCCGGAGCCGGACGTTTAACCGACTGAGCTACCCAGGCGCCCCCAGGTGTGCTGTTTCGAAGGGACACATGCACCCCCATGTTTATAGCAGCACTATCAACAATAGCCAAAGGATGGAAAGAGCCCATATGTCCATCGATGGATGAATGGATAAAGAAGATGTGGTATGTATAGACAATGGAGTCTTACTCGGCAATCAGAAAGAATGAAATCTTGCCATTTGCAACTACGTGGATGGAACTGGAGGGTATTATGCTAGGTGAAATTAGCTAGAGAAAGACAAACATCATATGACTTCACTCATATGAGGGCTTTAAAAGATAAAACAGATGAACTAAGGGAAGGGAAACAAAATAAAAACAGGGAGGGGGACAAAACAGAAGAGACCCATAAATATGGAGAACAAACTGAGGGTTACTGGAGGGGTTATGGGAGCGGGGGATGGGCTAAATGGGTAAGGGGCACTAAGGAATCTACTCCTGAAATCATTGTTGCACTATATGCTAATTAATTTGGATGTAAATTAAAAAAATAAAATTAAAAAAAAAGTTGGAATACAAAAATTGGCTGTTTGAAGACAAT
Source organism: Panthera tigris (assembly GCF_018350195.1). Classification (NCBI taxonomy): domain Eukaryota; kingdom Metazoa; phylum Chordata; class Mammalia; order Carnivora; family Felidae; genus Panthera; species Panthera tigris. Next base: position 20,866,410 of record NC_056676.1, read on the forward strand.
GAAAAAACCATACAAACAAGGCAGCTCTGTGTATTTCTCCCAATTACTGAACACGCATGCACAAAGCAAGACTCAGAGAAGTCAAGCAGAGAGCACTTCCTTTGCAAGTACAAGAGAGCTGATTACTCTATAATAACAGGAAGAAAAAAATTTGAATTCAGAGTCTGTCAGAGAAGACAGATTGTACAAATAGTTGTTGATGTCCTAGGAATGAGGGCAAACTGGAAATAGATACTGTGACAGGATAGAATGATCTACCCATATTCAACCCAGAGCCTCTATAAACACATCTAGAGCCTACACACTGTTCTATAAAATGTCCAGTATTCAATTAAAAATTACCAGCCATCAGAAAGCAAGACCAAATGACTAAAAACCAAGAGAAAAAAAGTATGTATCAGAATAGATCTTCGTTTTTTTCAGCCAGCACCAGGTGATGGGCATCTCACGGGACAACTGGCACAAGCCCTGCACAACCAGGGGCAAGAGAAAGCCCTTCCACAAGAAGCAGAAGTATGAGCTGGGATGCTCTGCCCCATACACACAGTCCCAATCTGGGGAGGCAATAAGAAGTACTGTGCCTTGAGGCTGGATGTGGGGAACTTCTCCTGGGGCTCTGAGTGGAATTACTGACACTGTCTACAATGCATCCAACAGTGAACTAGTCCACACCAAGATACTAGTGAGGAATTGTACTGTGTTCAATGACAGCACACCATGCTGACAACAGTATGAGTCCCACCATGGGCTGCAAGCAGGGAGCCAAGTTGATTCCTAAGGAGGAAGAGATTTTAAACAAAAAAGAATCAAAGAAATTTCAGAAGAAATGTAATGACAGGAAAAAGAATGCCATAATCAGCAGTCTTTAGGAGGAACAGTTCCATCAGGGCAAACTTCTTGTGTGCATTGCTTGAAGACCAGGTCAGTATGGCTGAGCAGATTGCTATGTGCTAGAGCGCAAGAAGCTGGAATTCTATTTGAGGAAAATCAAGGCCCAGAAAGAAAGAAATGAAAATATGGAGAATTTCACCAGAGAACTAAAATCTTTAATCCTAGAACTGGAAAATACAGTAACTGAAAATGCAGACTTAACAAATGAACAGCAGATTAAGCACAACAGAAGAGACCAGTGAACCAGAAAAAATACTCAGACTGAAACTCAAAGAAAAGGGATGAAAAATGCAGAAAGTATGAAAAGATGTAAGAGACAGGGGAAGAGGATTTAACACATATTATTGGAGTTCCAAAAGGACAAGAGAGAGAATGGGACAGAAGAATATTTGAGGAAATTATGGTCAAGAACTTTCCAAAAATGTAAAAGAAGCTAAGCCACGACTCAGGAAGCTCTACATGACAGAATGCAGGATAAATACAAAGACAACCACACCCAGGGACATCACAGTATAACTGCCAAAAAACAAAGACAATAATTATCACACTGGATGAAAATAAATCCAATTATATGTGTTTACAAGAGACACAATTTATATTTAATAACAAAGAAAGGTTTAAAGTAGAAAAAATATAGAAAAAGATACACCTCAACATTTTACCAAAAGAAAGTTGGTGTAGCAGGGTGCCTGGGTGGCTCAGTCAATTAAGCGTCTGAATCTTGATTTTGGCTTAGGTCATGATCTCATGGTTTGTGAGTTCGAGCCCTGTGTCTTTCCCACACTGTCCGGCAGATTCTCTCTCTCTCTCTCCCTTTCTCTCTGCTCCTCCCTCACTCTCTCTCCCTCAAAATAAATAAACATAAAAAAAACTGTTGCAGCTATAGTAAATTCAGACATTTACTAGAGATGAAGGTGGACATTCATTAAGAGAAAAGGACATATTCAATAGGAATTTAGAACAACCCTAAATTTTGATGTACCTACATCTTCAAAATATTTAAAGCAAAAACTTATAAGCTACAAGGAGAAGTGGTCACTATCTCCTGCAATAACTGACTGAACAAACAGAACTCCTTCCACCAAAACAGTAGAGATATAAAAGACTGAACACTACAGTAACAAATCTGACCTGATATATAATGGAATATCCAACAAATACAGAAAACACACTCTTTTGAAGTATAAATGGAACATTTACCAAAACTGAACACATGCTGAGCCATAATGAAAGTCTCAATAAACTCCAAAGAACTGAAATCATTCAGAACATGTTCTTAAACAATAACAGAATTAAGCTAGAAATGAGTAACAACAACAACAACAAAACCACTAGAAAATGCCCAAGTAGATGTTAATTAAACAATGTACTAATAAGTAATGCATGGGTCAAAGAAGAAACCAGATTGGAATTATAATATCCTGAACTGAATGATAATGAAAAAGACATATCAAAATTTGTAAAATGCAGCTAAAGCATTGCTGAAAGGGAAAGTCTGCCCTTAATTGCAAGTAATTCACAAGATGGGTGGAAAATCAATGATACAAAAATTCATTTCAAGAAGGTAAACCACAAATAACAAAACAGCAAATCAAGCCCCAAAAAGGGAAATGAGAACAGAAATCAATGATATGACTATGAAAATCAATAAAATCCCCCACAAGTGTTGGTTCTTGGCTAATGAAAAAAAAAAGAGATAAAGGCATAAATTACTAACATAGGGAATAAGATACCACTGTTGTACACAAATTAATAAAAGAATATTATGAATAATTTTACCAATATAACTGCAAATTAGATGCAATGGACAAATTCCTTGAAAACACAACTTACCAAAAGAGACACAATAAGGAATAAAATACCTGAATAATCCTATTATCTATTAAATAATGTAAATATCCTCCCCTAGAGAAGATTCTAGGTTACATGGCTTCACTGATGGATTCTTCCAAACGTTTAAGTACGAAACAATGCTTGAAATCACACAAAGGATAAAGCTATTAATGGTCTGTTTATTTATTTTTGAGAGAGACAGTGTGAGTGGAGGAGGGGCAGAAAGAGATGGACACCAAGGATTCCAAGCAGGCTCCGCACCGTCAGCACAGAGCCTGATGTGGGGCTCAAAGCCACAAAACCACAAGATCATGACCTGGGCAGAAACCGAGAGCTGGACACTTAACCACTGAGCCACCCAGGTGCCCCTCAATACTTTTTATAAAGCCATCATCACCCTGATACCAAGATCTGACAAAAATATTACAAAAACAAAAAGAAAAACAGATTAATTAGAGGCCAATCTTTTGTGAATACAGATGCAAAAATTCTAAAAAAATACTGAAAACACCAATCTACTAAAAGTGATGCATTATCATCATCACCTTTATGCCATAAATGCAAGACTGGTTTTACATATGAAAACAAGTATTTTACAAAAAAATACCCATCAATATCCTTTATGAATATAGATATAAAAATGCTCAATAAAATACTAGCAAACCAAATCAAACAACATCTTAAAGAGGATTATATACCATGACCAAATGAGATTTATCCCAGGAATGCATTGTTGGCTTAACATTCAAAAATCAATAGGAATACATGATATCAAAAAAATGGAAGGACAAAAACCATCTGATGATCTCAGTAGTAGATGTAGAAAAAGCAAGTGACAAAATATAACATTCTTTCATAATGAAAATACTAACAAACGAGAAATAGAAGGGAACTTCCTCACGCTGCTAAAGACATTTACGAAAACCCATAGGTAATAACATCATACTTAATGTGAAAAGACTAGATGCCTTCCTGATAAAATCAGTAACAAGGTAAGAATGTCTACTCTCACTACTTCTATTCAAAACTATTCTGGAGGTTCTAGGCAGGGCAATATGGCAAGAAAATGAAATAAAAATCATACAGATTTGACAGGAAGAAGTGAAGCCATTTCTATTTGCAGATGACATGATCCTACATACTGAAAATGGCAAGGAATCCACACAAAACTTCACTAGTCAATAATAAACCTAAAAAATTCAGCAATGTTGCAGGATAAAAGATAAATGCGGAAAAATCAATTCCATACTGGCAATGATTAACACAAAAATGAAATTAAGAAGACAATTCTATTTACAGTATCATCAAAAAGAATAAAATATTGAGGAATAAAAAGAAATGCAAGACTTACATACTGATAACTATAAAATTTAATTGAAAGAAATGAAAGAAGACCCAAATAAATGGAAAGACATCCATGTTCACACTTCCCAAGGAAATCTACAGAGTCAAAGTAATCCACATCAAAAGCCCAGCTGGCTTTTTTGCAGAAATTGACAAGCTGATCCTAACATTCATATGGAGGGGTGCCTGGCTGGTTCAGTCATTAGAGAATGTGACTCTTTGTCTGGGGGTCATGAGTTCAAGCCCCATGCTGGGTGTAGAGATTACTTAAAATCTTAAAAAAAAAAATTCACATGGAAGTACAAGGGACCAGAATAACTAAAGCATGAAAAAGGACAAAATGGAAGACTCACATTTCCTGATTTCAAAACTAACTAGAAAGCAACAGTAATCAAGACAGTGTGGTATTGGCATAAGAATAGGTACACAGATTGACAGGATAGAATCGAGAGCCCAGAAATAAATTCTTACTTTTGGATCAACCGATTTTCTCCCCTCGCCAAAAACAAGTTATTTATTCTGCCCTGTAAGCACCTGACCAACTGGTTTTCAATAGGAGTATCAGGACAACTTAATAGAGAAAGGTTAGTCTTTTTGACAAATGGTGCAAGGGACAACTGCATATCATATGTAAAAACAATGAATGTAAAATGGTGCAACTACTTTAGAAATCAGTTTAGCAATTTCCCTGAAAATGTTAAACACACAGTTAACTATAGGACCCAGCAATTCATTCCTAGGTATATATCCAAGAAGACAAAAACAGGGGTAAAGCAAAAGTTTGTACATAAATGTTTACAGCAGCATTATTCATAGTAGCCAAAGAGTGGAAACAATCCAAATGCCTATCAACTAATAAATGATAAACATAATTTGGTATATTCACACAATAGAATAGTATCTGGCCATAAAAAGGAATAAAGTATTGGCATATGCTGCAATGTATATATGTTGCATATGTGCATATACATCCATCTAGGTACATGCTAAGTGAAAGAAATCATTTGCAAAAGATCACATATTATATGATTCCATATAATATGCAGAAAAGACAAATCCATAGAGACAGAAAATAGGTTAGTATTTGTCAGGGGTAGGGGGAAGAAAGGGATAGGAAATGACTGCTAGTGGGCATGGGGTTTCTTTCTGGGGAGATAAAAATGTTCTGGAATTAGATAGTGGTTCACGAACTTTGTGAATATACATAAGAACCACTGATACCTACACTTTAAAGGTTGAATTTTATGGTATATGATTAAATTTGGTATGGTATTAAATAAATATTACTGAGAGAAATTAAAGACAATCTAGGTAAATAGAAGTATACACCATGTTTACGCCCTGAAGTGCTCTATTCTCCCTGAAATGATCTATAGATTCAATGTAATTCCAATCCAGTTTCTCAGCAAGAGGTTTTTTTGGGGGAGGGGGAGAGGGCGGGAGTGAAAATTGACAAAGATGTACAAAAATTTATACGAAATACAAAGGCCCAAGAATTACTGAGACAAGCTTGAATAGGACAAGGCTGGAGGACATAAACTATCAAATATGAAGACATACAAGAAGCAAACCAGAGTCGATAAAACTGGAACTCCCTGTGTCACAGTTCCAAGTATAACACCAAATGGAAGTTCAAAAAAATTATTGCAATGTCAATGCCTTTTCAATCAAAATCCAGAGGAGAAAAGAAGGTAGATGCAGGCTCAAATATGAAAGATCAAGCAATAAGAAGTTATAGAAAGAGCTCTTCCAGTTGGGACTAAAGGGCAGATGGGAAGGGGCTGTAAAGAGGTTTTGTATTCTAAGTATCAGTAAGATGCTTGAAAGCACAAACTACCACTCTCTAGGCTAGCTACTGGCTACTAAAACAGCCCAAACATACTAGTCTAATGGAAAACTTGGGAAAGAGAAATTTAGTGGACAGCTTTTGAGGGGAATAACTGACCTCACACAATAACTGTAGAATGGGGCAAGTTTTACTTTGCCTCTAATTTTGCGAAAGAGAGAAAAAAAATTTCTTTATAAGATTTTAAATCTTACTACGTTTATAATAAGACTCCACAACATTTAAAAAAAAAATGTTTTCCACTGCTTACTGAATACAAACCTGTTCCTTTCCTAGAAGACCTGCCTTTAGTCACTGTTGGTTTCTTCTTCACAGTTGGTGCCTGAAAAGTAGAATGTTCTCTCCACCTCCGAAGCTGAAAATTAATGAACTTCCACATCATGAAGGCTTGGGTAATGCAAATGGATGCCAGGACAGCAATTCTGAGGATATTAAAGTCAATAAACAAAACATTAAGAGTACATCAAAACAATGTCATTGAATGAAGCATTCTATCTTGCACTGACAGAATTAACTTAGTGCTAAATTCCCAAGGCTGACAAGATTATGTTAATAAACAATTATTCCATTAGTAGTTAATCCCCAAAGTCAAAGAGATCCTTTAGTATTTCAATTCAGACATATGCAACTGCAACAGGTCTGATATCAAATCAAATAAATATGCTCCCCCCATATTTGTCTCTATTTTTTTTAAGGGGATTTGTATCATAAATTGGTAATACATACTATATAGCAGGACAAAGTGAGAAAAATGTTAAATCGATTGTACCTTACAGCTAACACATTGAAGTTCCCAGCACTGAAATCCAATTTCTGGTTCTCTGCTCTTGCAAGGCCAAAGCCAACAGTGAGTACTGAAAGAATTAAAGTCAGAAGTCTTCCCAAAACAAACAAAACTGCCCACAGAGAAAACCTGTAAGAAAAATATCCTAAGTCAAATTCATAAAATTGCAAAGATATGAAAAGATTCTAATATGAATCAGATTCCTATTAAGTAAATGCATATTAAGACAGCATTTCCTATTGTTCTGCAAAAGAGATTCTGAAGTAAAATGTCTGGGATATGCTATATACTATATCACACCCTTGAAGATACATAACACAGCGTATTTAAGATTCTAGGAAGTCCAATAAAGAAATAATTAATTTTGAGAATGCAAGCTGGTGCAGCCACTCTGGAAAACAGTATGGAGGTTCCTCAAAAAACTAAAAATAGAACTCCCCTACGACCCAGCAATTGCACTACTAGGCATTTATCCAAGGGATACAGGTGTGCTGTTTCGAAGGGACACATGCACCCCCATGTTTATAGCAGCACTATCAACAACAGCCAAAGGATGGAAAGAGCCCAAATGTCCATCGATGGATGAATGGATAAAGAAGATGTGATATATATATATATATTGGAATATATATATTGGAATATATATATTGGAATATATATATATATATATATATATATTGGAGTATTACTCGGCAATCAAAAAGAGTGAAATCTTGCCATTTGCAACTACATGGATGGAACTGGAGGGTATTATGCTAAGTGACATTAGAGAAAGACAAAAATCATATGACTTCACCCATATGAGGACTTTAAGAGACAAAACAGATGAACATAAGGGAAGGGAAAGAAAAATAATATAAAAACAGGGAAGGGAACAAAACATAAGAGACTCTTAAATATGGAGAACAAACAGAGGGTTACTGGAGGGGTTTTGGGAGGGAGGATGGACTAAATGGGTAAGGGGCCCTAAGGAATCTACTCCTGAAATCATTGTTGCACTATATGCTAATCTGGATGTAAATTAAAAAAAAAAAAAAAAAATACAAGTTAATAAAAAAAATTAAATTTAATTTAAAAAAAAGAAATATTTATTTTTATTTAGCTGATCTTTTTAAATATAACTATCATTAATGATCCTCAAAATTATCAGTACATAGAAAAATTTTCAAAAATGCTAAATAAGACAAAACAAAAGATATCCTGTTAACAGAACACCCATTCCCATTTAATAGGCCTACTTTTACTTTTTTTTTTAAAACAAGTCATAGTGCTCTAATTCTGTTTTCAGTCCAATTGTGCCGTTGAAATGTTTTAGCATCTTATATAATCTATTATTTAATCTTCTTCTTCCCTGTTACTTTTATCCCTATTATCACTTCCTTATTACTCCTCCTCCAAGAAAAACATGCATTAAACAAAAGAGAAGTTATAATAGAAAAGTAAACCCTAAAACTCTTCCAAATTACAAGTTTCAATGTAACATCTGGCTAAGACAAGACTCCATTTTAGAGAATAAAATACCATCCTGAATTGTAAAATCGTTTCATTTTATTTAAAGCTACTACTAACAGCTTACAGAGTGATATAATTGCCGGCAGCAGGGACCTTGGCAATAGCACAGTCCTTGACAATACAGGCCCTGACTCTTTAATTACACAAGAAACAGAATGGCTAAGCAACTTACCCTTTCTGATACTTTTCGTCACTAAAATAAAACAGGCGGGAAATGTGGAAAAGAAATTCAACAAAATAATGCAGCACCAGAAGAACAAGTCCCAGATGATTCAAGCTGTTAAAAGAACAAATTTAAAATGTAAAGATTAATTAGCAGACAGATTAGCATACTATCTACCCAGTCCATTTACACATCCAAACAAAATCCCAACTCACTTTAAAAGATAAGCTCCAGCGATGTGAAAGAGGTAAAGACCAATGTAGACAAGCTGACGAGGAATATCTTCCTGTAAACAGAGATGCATTACAGATTAAAACATGCCGAAACATTTCCGTTCCTTAGTAGCAGTGTGGTGGAGTGAAAAATACACTCTTAGAGAAGACCTGAAGGCTATTCAGCCCCTGCATTCTACCCCAGCTGCTACACAGCTTTAGCACCTTTCTAGGCTTCAGCTGTCTCACCTGGAAAATGTGACTCAATACTTGGGTTTGCCTGAATCGGAAGAACTCAAAATCCCTTTCAGGGCCAAAACCTATGGCTTCTTTCTGTAATAAACATCTATTAAATGACATAATGTTGATAATCACAATGCTGCCCTTCTAATATTAAAATTGCTATGTTTATAGCAGTAGAGATGCTTTTCTTTAAAATAGTATTCGTATTTTTTAGCTCATGCTTTGACTCCCTTTTAACCGTTATAACCATTAAAACTGAAGGTTAAAATTTTATCTTCTCACTTAGGATACTACCTTGTTATATAGTCTTTCTCCTTCTAATAACCCTGTAAAGCCACACATCCAGATTCTACTTTTGCTTTTCTTTTTTCTTCCACAGTCCCTAGTGACCTGGTTATCTTAAAAACCGTGTTTAAAAAAAAACGTGAGTCAAGGGCTACTAGTGGATCATGAAATCAATTTAGGAGTCACACTAGTATCTTTTAAAATATGAAATAAACTAGAAAATACTAGGGTGTACAGCACATTGCACTGTTTCATGAAAATTTTATTATGGTTTTCACACACACACATATACACATTAAATTATAATGTAAACTATGATTTTTCATCTTGAGTTGCAGTCAAAAATATTTGTAAAAACTGACAGTGTTAAACCCAATAAACACTTGTTAATTAATGAAATGCACAGACTTCTCATTTCTACTCTCTCTGGTTTTTGCTCTTCCACACATGTATGTGTGTGTGTATGTGTGTATGTGCGCCTGTGTGTATAAAACATAGTTACGTTAGCCTGATCTATGTGTAGTATAAAGCTGTATTAATCTGGTTAGTACTATTCATGTAATACAGCTGCTAATTACAATTTTTTACATGGTGGGTTGATGTTAAATGGACTGAACTGTATTCTTCTGGAACCTCACAAAACTCATGTCTGCCACCTAGTACAGTTGAGTGCAGGTCTCTACAGTTCAGTAGAGTTACTTCCCCAAATCTTCGGAGAAAGAACAGAGATTTTACAATTGTAGTTTTGAAACTGAAAACTCTTCTCTAGTAAGAATGGTACAAAGATCAAGTGTTAGAAAGGTAGGAGAAGAGTCAGATATTACCACACGTAGTACGATGTTTTGGGACTGTCAGGGAAAAAACCCAAGACAGAACATCAACTTTAGAGAGGTTCTTTCATTTGGAAAGAGAAGGATCTCTGAAAAGGAACTTTCTTAATTAAGATTTTCTCCACATAATTTTTAAACTTCCAATGAAATATTTCTCCTTACAAAAGGAGAGAGGGAGAACAATGTCAAGACTAACATGCTAAAAATTCAACAAGGGAACCTTTTTCAGCTCTTATAATAATTTTAGAACAGCTCACTGGTAGTGTTATAAATGTGTTTTCATATGCTATGAATAGAGGTGCCACTAAATATATACATGATATACATGTTTCCTAGAGTGTGGTATTCATAGCACTGGCACTGTACAAAATAATTTTAGATAGTACACAACAAAAGTATTTTGTTGTGTACAGTTAAAATACTTTTAACTATAATTTTAATTAAAATATTTTAAGTTAGAGCAAGTGGCATGTAAATGACTTTATATGGGAAATACTGCCATATTCCTTCAGATGTGTTAATCAATGCTCCAAATTTCTGAAGCGAAAAGAGACCAGGGAGACTCTCAATAGTTGTAACAAAAGCTCTGAAGTGTTTAAATTACTGACTGAACACTAAACTCATTTTCTTACATAAAAACTTGTGTAACACAATGGAATTAATTTTCTGGAATGACTGCAGGAAAAACTATTTTATAGAATCTAACTTCTTGGGGGGGATTAAAAAATATTTAATTTCTAAAAAATGTTTATTTATTTTGAGAGAGAGAGAGAGCAGGGAAGGGGGGAGAGAGAGAGAATCACAAGCAGGCTTCTTCATGCTGTCAGCGCAGAGCCTGATGAGGGGCTTGAACTCACAGACTGTGAGATCATGACCTGAGCTGAAGTCGGACGCTCAACTGACTAAGCCACCCAGGCGCCCCAGAAAGAGCTTTTAAAATAGTTTCTACAACTTTCCAAAGGACAGAGGATCAAGAAATCTTTTTCCAAATAACATTCCCTTCAGCTATCTACAAATTGACCAATGTCTATAAAGGAATGTTTGAAAGTCCAACCAGAGAAAAAGTTTAAGTAAAAACGGGTGACACAGAGGAGTGTTAATACTACAGGGAATGGTGGAGATCATTGTGAACTGGAGAACACACATTCTACATTAAAGACATTCCCATATTCTTTTAAAATTACAAAGGCAATGGGGATGATATAACATGGTTTTTTAAAAGAGAAATTTTACCTATATTTCAATTAGATCATGGCTATAATGGCACCCCTGTTTTAGGCCAAACTCCTCCAACATTCTCCAATCCTTGTGGGGTTACAGCTCCACTGGCAGGGTGCTTATATGTCTGAGGCCAACAACAACCTTGCCCAGCACTATGGTCTCTGGGGTTACACATTTCCATGGAGTGAGGGGAATGGGAAACAGAGGTGGCTGGGTGAAACTTGGCCATCTTAGTTCACTGGCCACATCAGAGATTCCAGTTAGGCAGTCAGCATACTGTCCAAGAGCATCGATCATTGTTCTACAATCTACTGTCTAGCTGAATTGCTGAAAGAAAGCTGTTTTGGCTTCTCAAAACATTTTCACACAGCATCCTATAATATTATTACGTAAACAAATGTTTTCTACCAGGAGCCAGACATTAGGTTTTGTTTATTTTGTTTAAAGATTAATAAACTTCTTTTGTATTTGAGTAGAAAAAATATATAATGAAAATGAGTTATTAGAAAAGCTTTATCAAGCTCTTATATATTCTTTTTTCTAAAATTTTTTTAATGTTTATTCATTTTTGAGAGAGAGAGAGACAGACAGACAGACACAGAGTGTGAGCGGGAGAGGGGCAAGGAGAGAGGGAGACATAGAATTCGAAGCAGGCTCCAGGCTCTGGGCTTTCAGCACAGAACCCGACATGGGGCTCAAACCCACAGACTGTGAGATCATGACCTGAGCCAAAACTGACCGCTTAACCAACTGAGCCACCCAGGCGCCCCAAGTTCTTATATATTCTTAATGCTAATGTTTAAATAGTTTATATAAGAATGATTTTATTCTTATGAATGATGAATTAAAATTCTAATAGTCTCATTTTTTATGGAAAATCTAGTAAATATAGGACATTAAGTCAAAACAAGTTCTAAAATTATAAATAACTTCAAGTGACATTTTCAGTTGTTATTCAAACATCTTTTTATTAAAAATATCAGGCATATACTTCAGTAAAATTCTATCTTTATAAGAAAATGCTTTTCTTAACTACACACTACTAAAAACTTGACTTTAAATGGAATAGCATAAATATGCCCAAATACAAGGCAAAGATTTTCGCTAAACCACACATGGAGCCACCTCCTATTTAAATCTTTTCAAAGCTCTTATGTTATAGGGATCTATATCATTATTTTGAGCAACAAATATATGTTTGGGGAAGTTACACAGCCTGAAGAACCTTAATCAATGTTACTTCTCAGTGCTTATAGAGGTCTAACAGAGGAATCACCAGAGGGAAGATGATGTACTTTGGAAAAACTGAGTTAGAGGATTCAAAATTGGCTCTAGTGATGAATGACAGGTATGAACAACAAAGTTGCATGTGGAAAGTGTGAATATAACTTTCATGAAGTGGGAATGGGAAAATGCATTACATCTAATTTAAAATACTTCATATGACAATGCAATATGCATGTATAATTAAACAAAATAAACTGAATATTGGAAATAAAGTATTTGGCTATCTCCTCTAGACTTCCCTGAAAGCTCATATATTCAAGTTGGCTGAGAAATTACATGGTTAATCTTCTTATGGGCAAAATGGAGTAATGTTTATATGGAGCCATACATACTGTATGCAATTAAAATATTCTCCTCAGGAGAAACTGAGTTATTTGTGACTAACACACCCCTTGAACTGCTACTAACAGTGTTCCTTCCTTTCTTCATTTCTCTGTAGGATCAGTTCGAAACAATCACTGTACTAGTTTCTTCCAGTAAAGAGTTCTTCCAAAAATAATTTTCATAGAGTAAATTTTAAGAAACTGTTTAACACATATGCAGCTGTTACTTTCAAATTATGTTAATTACTTGAAACAGTTACTTTCGACTGTCATATGTAGGTGTTAAAAATAGTTTCAGTTAAGTTCTAAGTTATGCAAATTATTCCATAAAAATTAGATTGCATTTCTGGAGAAATGCCATCTGGCAGGAATTGATAAGGAAAGAACTTTGAAAACTAAAATGAACATTCACTTTGAAATGTCCCTCTTTATTTACATGGTCAAGGAACAAGACAGAGACATATGGATTAATAATGAAGCCCAAATGTCTTATGTCCATGGGTATACAAGTACATACATGAAGAAAGCTTTAAATATTTGAGCCATGGTAGTAAGACATCAAGAAACTATGATGTTCTCAGCAATACTGCCCAACAGAAGTTTCTGCGATGATGGAAATGTTCTCTATCTCTTCTATCCAAAATGGCAGACATGTAGCCACTTGTGGCTAAGTGAGTACTTGTAATAGGGCTAAGTGTGACTCAGAAAGTAAATTTGGTTTTTAATTGTAATTACTTCACGTATTAAAATTTTTTTTTTTTGCTGCTACTTAATTTTGAGAAAGAGAGAGAGAGTATAAGTGGGAGAAGGGCAGGGACAGAGAGGGAGACATAGCCGAAGCAGGCTCCAGGCTCTGAGCCCTCAGCGCAAAGCCTGATGAGGGGCTTGAACTCACAGACTGCGAGATCAGGACCTGAGCTGAAGCCGGACGCTCAACCAACTGAGCCACCCAGGCTCCCCAACTGTAGTTACTTTAAATGTGGCCAGTGGCTTCTGTTTTGGACAATACAGCTCTAGGACATCTGTGGTTCACATTAGGTGCTTAATGAATATGGAAGGGCTTCTGGAAATTGTGAGCCTAAGAATCTTATCTTAACACAGTTCTTTTTTTTCTTTTGTTATTTTGAGGGAGAGAGAGAGAAAGAGAGAGTAAGAGCTCACGAGCAGGGGAGGGGCACAGAGAGAGGGAAAGAGAGAATCCCAAGCAGGGTCCATGCAGTTAGCACAGAGCCCAACTGTGGGGCTTGATGTCATGAAATGAACTGTGAGATCATGACCTGAACTGAAATCATGAGTCAGAAGTTCAACCAACTGAGCCACCCAGGTGCCCCTTATCTTCACATAGTTCTAAGCCAAAGGTTTTATGGATCTTCATCCTTATCCTTATAATCAACTTAACTAGAAAAACATTCTTCTTGATACAAGAAATTAACGTAAAGATAACTTCTTTCGAGACACAGTACATGAACTCTAAATTGGTGCTATTTTCTAATCATAGCAGACAACATCAGGACAGATGTTGTTGATGACAAACACACAGGACACAAAAAACACAGACACAAAACAGTAGTAAATCAGGTATCTATACTCATGGATTAACTATTTGCAGTACATACAGAAATAAATGTGGCTTTGGAGAAGGCAGAGATAAACTGGTCACATTACACTTCTATCCTGAAAAGCTTCTCAAAGCAAGGAGGCTTTAAATGCAGAAAAATGTAAATACATATATAACAAATAGTATAAAGAATCCCCATGTAGGGGCGCCTGGGTGGCGCAGTCGGTTAAGCGTCCGACTTCAGCCCGGTCACGATCTCGCGGTCCGTGAGTTTGAGCCCCGCGTCAGGCTCTGGGCTGATGGCTCAGAGCCTGGAGCCTGTTTCCGATTCTGTGTCTCCCTCTCTCTCTGTCCCTCCCCCGTTCATGCTCTGTCTCTCTCTGTCCCAAAAATAAATAAAAAAAAAAAAAAAAAAAAAAAAAAAAGAATCCCCATGTAGCCATACCCATCTTTAATACTTGTTAACTCAGGACCAAACTTGTTTTGTCCATATTCCCACCCATGTTTCCTATATGGGGATTTTATAAATAATCTCTCCCTGAGAAAGGGAATAAGAGCATTTGATGAGTTTAAAGGTATTCCCAGAAAAAGAACTGATGTGCTGGGATCATAAAATTAGAGACTATCAGTGTGAATGAAGACCAAGGAGAGAAAAGAGGAAAAAAGGAGCAGAGACGAGGTTGTATACACCAAAGAAACCCATAGAGGACAGGTGAACAGCTGTATTTTATTTTATTTACTTATTTATTTCTTGAGAGAGAGAGGGAGCATGAGTAGGGCAGAGGGGCAGAGGGAGGGAGAGAGAGAGAGAATCTTAAGAATCTTAAGTCCTGACCCAGGGCTCGATCCCATGATCCCAGGATCATGAGCTGAGCTGAAATCAACTGACTGAACCACCCAGATGCCCTGAGCGGTTTAAAGCAACAGGGAACTGGTACAGATTTGAGAGAAGAAAGGGTTAAATAAGGGAACTAAAATTTACTTTGCGGACATCCGACTTCAGGAGTACGGAGGATAAAGCAGAAAGAAGGATATCGCACTGCTCTGGTAGTTATTTGTTCAAATACAACAAACAACAAACAAACATCTTTCCCACATGTTAAAAGTACGCTCCACCCATTTCAGGAAAAGTTTCACCACTGAGTGTTTAACTATGGTTTACTTTATTTTATACTGAATTTTTCACTGCGACTTAGCACATAGAACGGTTAGTTGTAAAATAATTTGATTAATCCTTTTGTCTCATTTGTGAAACTCCTAAGAGTATCAATAATATAAAACTAATGTTGCATTTTGAAATTTTAATTTTAATTTATTTTAAATTACCACTAATACAATTTTAAGACAAGTGATTAACATGTCACATGTAAAAGATTCCACTCTAAGATAAAATAGGACGAAAGGTTTACATCAAGAGATACGTGAGGATATTTAGTCTCTGACGAAAGAGGGGAGGTGGGAGAATAATGGGAGAGTTGAGGTGGGAAGGAAAGGGGGGAGGTTACAGACATGAGGAAATGTTTAATTTTAGAGTGACTTTTCAAAAAAGGAAAAAATGACAAGACAGCTTTCAAAGTTACAAAATCTCAGCTTACTTTTTTGGTTTTCTGGAAGTAGAGTTCAGGAAAAGCATGAAACCAGTAAGCCAACTGGGCTATGTAGAAAAACTTCATTTGAAATCTGCACAAGAAAGCAAAAAATGTCTTTTAAAGCATAATATTTTAAAAGAATAAAGTAAAACACTGGAAATCAGGGTGTACTACGGAGCTCCCTTTGTGTTACCATTTCATGTCCCCCCCGCAATACTCTGTGCCCCCCCAGCAGCCACTTCCCCATCTCCCTAGAATATTTTACCACCAGTCAATTCCTCGGGATTAAACAGCAGATGCAAAGATAGCATCTGCAGAACCCTGATGACGTGCAAGCTGGCTGAGAGGTACCAGAGCCCCTTGTCTATTAGCAAATTAATACTGATTAGTATGTCGTGTTAGCTACTGAAAACATAAGGAACATGACCGAGGGAATCAGTTCACAGACCTGTAAGGTTTCATCAAAAGGAAAGCAGGAAGCGCAAAAAGACAGACACAAAAGCGAAGGTATATAGATAAACCATCACCCGAAACTGGTATAATCCCAACTGCAGATATCCCCTGGATTTTTTCTTAGGGAAACTCTACCTGGTTGGAACCCTGAGAGAGTCTCAAAAGAATGGAGGCAAACCAGAATTAGAAAGAGGGATAAGGCATAGAAGTGTTCCCTTGGAGATAGATCTAATCAGCCTAGAATCAACAGTCTCATGACATTATAACCCTCCAGTGCCCCTGCTTTCTCTTTGTTCTCCATTCTCCTACTCCTCCAGATTTCTATAATAGAAAACACAAAGCCAATCGGGAATAAGTTTTTTGCGGAGAGGGGAGATACAGTCCCATATAAACCTGATGTCTACCATCCTATTCCACAAAAGCTCATTGAATTAATATCATTTTTAAAGTTAGAATGACTCAGCAGTATGGGTATTACTGCTGGACCTAAAACAAAGGTATGCATGGCCATGTTGTTCCCTTCATATCTTTTTCTCCAACTGTTACATCATAGGGCATTGACTGAACACTGTCTAGGTGGTGAACACCTACATACAGCCTGGCACAACGAAGGAATATAATATAGAGATAGTTCCTACTGCCGTCAAGGTACACAGAGTCTTGGTGGGCATGGGTACAATATAACTTACACAAATGAGGCAATTATAGAACATTCAAGACAATATAGAGATATTACCAAAATACACCAAAAAGACAAATTCAGGAAAGCAAAAGACAATACAGGCTAAAGTAGCAAGGAAAAATAATGCGGAATAGTCCTACTAGAGCTGGGCTTGAAGAATGAGTCATTTAGCAGAATGTCTTTGCAACCCTGGGCGGTTTTACAGGTCTATATAGACACCTTGGGGGCTAGGAAGATATAAAAGAGACAACAATCCCTACCTTCAAGTTTACAGTGTAAAAGAACAAGAAATGAAAGGAATAAAAAGAGACTGGGATAAAGAAAAGGAGCAAAAGTATGGAGAAGATGGAGAACTGATGAGCAGAAAGGATGAGGGAGAAGGGAAAACAGAGAACTAAATTACGAATCTTGTTAAAATCGGTTTTCTCAAGCTAATGAACATGTTGGAAATATTATATACATGAAAAAAGCACATTTTTTTCTTATGGCAGCAGGACTGCCGATGACGTAGCTACTGTATGAATTTGCAAAGTCCTAAAGAGAATGACAAGAACGGATTCTGCTTAAAAGTGACATGACCATGGTCCATTACTAGGAAAAGCCTGCTAAAAATGACTTACGTCATCAGGTTATGGGGATAAGCCCTCCACAAGATAGTTGGGTCTGAGATGTAGTTTTCCTAAGAAAGAAGATATAAAAATTAGCCTATTGAGTACAATGCAAACTTCTTGGAAAATAACACTGTATTTTCATTTCTTGAACATTTATAATTTCCCAGACCAGGCTCCAAAGAGTCCCACTGAAGTTGAACTTTTCAGTTATTTCTGAGTCCGTTGAATTGCTTATTTTAGCAAAGTAAAAACCACTATGAGAGACATGAGGTCAAATAAGAATAATTCCTGGCCTTCAAAATTCTTTCAATTCATCAGGATAAAAAATACATGTAGGCGAACAAACATAAAACAACCAAAAACCAGTAATGTACATAACAGAGGTTAACAATGGCTGCGGGAGAGATGTATTTCGTCTCGGGTAATTGGAGGAGGGTTTTGAGGAAGACGTGGCACTTGGCAGTGGATGGAGGGTGAAGGTGTTGCCCAGTTTTATAGGATGATTGATGTCCACACACTGACCCCATCTATTCAGTGAGAATTATTGTACACGTAAAAACAAGCAAACAAAAAAACCTCTCAAATGACTTATCTTTAATAAAAATAATTTCCCACTGAAATGTGTACTTTTATATTTTTTTCAAAAAATTGTACACTAGATTTTAAGCTAAAATTACATTCATTTATAAAGTATTATAGAAACAGCAGTATAAAATGGAATGAGCCCTGGAAAGATTGAGTTTTAGTGTATTTCCAACATTAAATATCATACACTTGCCTGTTTACTCATCTTTAACACAGTAATGCAAAAAAATTGTGTGTCCTGATAAACTCAAAAATTTGTACATTCTGGAGTCCATATAAATTTCAGAGAATGTGAATATTAAAACTGATGTAGATACTCTCTTCCCCCTCATTAGTTAGAATGATACACTTAAAGGTTTTGATGGCTTTAACTGAAAAGTTATATAATATTTTAAGTTGCTTGGACAATACTCGACTTTTTTCTTTTTTCAGTAGGCTCCACACCCACCTTGGAGCCCAACATGGGGCCTGAACTCATGACTTTGAGATCAAGAGTTAGGCACTTAATCAAATGAGCCACCCAGGAGCCCCTCAGACTATTTTTAAAAGAGGAAATGACTGGAAACATTACAACTCATGGAACCCACTAAAAGTATCACTGACCTCTGACTCTTTTTGCCAATAGAGAATTATCTGCAAATGACTACAAGATACAAAATCGACATTCAGACTGACTGAAAATGAATAACTTTCTGAAACATAGACATAGTTTAGAATTTCTGCTGTATAAAAACTAATCAAAAGAGCCATTTATCGCTGAAATCTAATTTATACTAGTTCAAACAGAATTCCTCATCTTAGATAAGAACAAGAATAGAAGAGGGATTTTCTAAGGTTCAGGATTTGCTTACGAGCATTAAAAATAGGACATCATTTTTTGTTCTGGGTATACAACATAAATACTTTAAGAAATGAAAACTTCAGCACAGTATATACTTACAGATATTAGAATGAATGTGCCCCAAATACAAGAGAAAAGGTAGAATGCACTAAGCTGACCAGATTCATTAAACTTGCTGTGTTTCGTTTTGGAGAAGTGCATTCGCCTATTAATTTTCTAAAAATAAAAACAACCATTAGTAATTAAGAATATGTTATAAAATATATTTAATATATGACTACCACAGTATGGAGAGCTAGTACTTTACAAAGTATAGATTTCTAAGATTGCATACTTACATCCAACACATACTCTTGAATTATGGCATGAATAATTATCGCCACTAGCATGTAGAAGAAAACTGTAGCCAAATCTTTGATACCATAGTAATAAAGGGACGCTGATTCAGCAGCTTGTTCTTCTGAAGGCCAAAAAGGACAGGACACACATACACAAAAATATACATTAAGATTATAAAAACAGCACTAAGTACAACATAGTTATGGAAACAAACAAAAGAAGACTAATAACCTAATAAATAAATCCCACAGAAACATCATAGGTAATTTGCCTTTAGACATTTTGAGTCTTAGGAGCAATGAAAATTGAAGACACCACTTAGAAATCTAAGGCCTCAGAAATTACTTACAAAAGATCTGACACGTGTTAGTTACAGCCATTACAGCCATCAAAGACCAAAAAACAGGGAAAGGGAGGCCATACTCAGATCCTCGAAAAGACTGTAAAATTGGTATTATCCCAGGTAGAGATCGGATTATACTTAGGTTACACAAAGTTATACTTAGCCTGTATGTCTGTCTGTTCATGGAATTTTGAAACTTTCTACCTCATTTCAAATTAAACACTTCATTATGATTCTGATGGAAAAAAATGATTTAATCTATATATGAATTAGTTTTGATCTATAAGCAGTAGAGATAGAAGCAACTGCTACTTAAAATTGTTTTTAATCCTTGAAATTGTCATTTTTCAAAACAAATCTTAATCAAATACTTGCGAATTGCTATAGCTTATTACCAAGCTTTACGATTATGGAAACAATTGGGGAAAAGAAGCATTATTCTTCTCTGGCATATTCAAATTTCAAAACAACTTTGTGATTTTAAGGGATCTGATATCTAAGTCACTAAATCAAATATGATTGACATCTGAACAACACGGGTTTGAACTGCATGGGTCCACTTACCTGCCGATTTCTTTCAAGAAATACAGTACGGTACTGTAAATGTACATTCTTGTCCTTATGATTTTAGTAACATTTTCTTTTTTTAAATAATATTTTCTTTTCTCTTAGCTTACTTTATTATAAGAATGCAGTATATAATACATACACAAAACATGTTAATTGACAGTTTATGTTATTGGTAAGGCTTCTGGTCACCAGTAGGCTATTGTAGCTAAGTTTGTGGGGATTCAAAAATTATATATGGATTTTTGATTGTGCAGCGGTCGATGCCCCTAACCTCTGCATTACTTAAGGGTCAACTGTATTTATACAACTATATAACTGAATTAAATCCAATTCAATGTTTTATATATATATATATATATATATATATATATATATGTGTGTATATATATATATACACATATATACATATATATATATACATACATACATCTATCTGATCTTGCATTCTAAATACAGAGCCAAATACTTGTCTGAATATGTTAATATTTTATTAGCCAAATACCCTCACCCATGCTAGTTAACTGTATTACTGTATTCAATTGCAACCAATATCCAATAACAACTTGATTTTCACATAGCCCAATTTAGAAATAAAACATTTAGGGGTGCCTGGCTGGCTCAGGTGGTATAGCATGTGATTTTTGATCTTAGGATTGTAAGTTCAAGCCCCATGTTGGGTGTGAAGCCTACTTAAAATTAAAAAAAAAGAAAGAAAGAAAGAAAGAAAGAAAACTTTTAAAAATAAAGCCTGAAAGTGTAGTTTGGATGCTATTATAACTCCTAGAGTTTACTGACTTCCTCTTTAATCAAGTAACTATTACAGGTAGAGCACAACAAAAACACAAAAATAAAACAGGCTTAAAAGGATTATTATAGGTCCAAAACATAACTCCTAGGTCAGAGAAACTGAACCTAAACACTGTACCTTTAGAAACCTTGATTGAATGATAACACTTTAACAATATCTATTCTTAGAATTTTCTTATGGAAAAGATCAGAAGGAAGAGAAGGCAAAAAGAAAAAAAAAAAAAGGAAAGTCAAGGCCACTTAGAAAATATACAATAAACATTAAACACATAAATTCCGATTTTCATATAGTGCATATGGTGCAGCCAACAAAAACATCATTTCTGCATTACAAAATCATCATAATAATGTTCAGCCTAATCATGAATGAAATCTGTTAAAATGAAGGAATTTAGTATTCATGGAAATTTCCAAGTTTGTTCAAGTAAACTAACAGAAAACTACCTACCTGTTGCAGGGAGGGTAACATTGTACTGAAGAGTCACAAAAATGATAGAGGCTTTTGCTGTTATCTAGAAGGAAAGAAAGAAAGGAAGGAAGGAAGGAAGAGAGAAAGACAGAAAGAAAGAAAAAAAAAAGATCAAGTTAATCTGTGACCTTCTCCCAAACAGAAGACCAGGGGAGGAAACCATTAAAAGTTCTGCCCCAAATCTAAGAACCAAGGGCACCCTAGTTCCTGTGGCACCATGACAGGCCCAACTGGAATTCCTGATCACCAAGGAGTTGAGCTTGGGAGTGAACATAATTCACCTGAGAGTGCTGCAGTTTAGATGAGTCTGTGTTATTCCTAACTTTAGATTTCTAAAGGGACACTCTGCAGTTTCAGTAAATAGGGATTTGATCCAAAAAAGGCTCTCTACTCTGTACCATGAGCAAAGTTCCTATCAAGAAAAAACTGGAATGTAAATTCATACAGAAAAGGAAGCACAGTTACCATGACAAAATGGATCCAAGGTGGGGTCTGTGGTGTATGTTTATCTCCCACACATTTGAGACAGTTAAGTGGTCAATAAATACTTAACTGACCTGACTACTGGTGAAAGTGAAGTGGTCAGAACAGAAAGATGGAATGCTTATTCAATATTTATAGGCGCCCGGTAATGTGCTAGACAAGAAAGGACAACAAAGATGAATGATACAATTCTTGATGACTCACAGCTCAGTTGGGTCAGGAAGATAAGTAAACAAAGTGTTATAATTCTATAGAATCAGTGCAAACAGGTACTCAGGATAAAGAATGCATTTTGTTTTTGTTTTTGCTTTTTTCCTGGAGTGGGGAATGAGGCAAAGGCTTCTCAGAGCATGTGGTGTGGAACTGTCTCTTGTTGGAAACAGAAGTTCCCTAGCCTCATAAAGAGGGACGAAGAGGGCAGCTTAGATAAAAGAAGAGAAAGCACAAAGGTTGAGTAGCAGCAAACATGAGGCCTGGCATGGATATGCATCAGTAAGCAGTAGAAAAGACTAGAAAACTTATCGAGTGCTAGGAAGGGCCTTGTTTGTTGAACTAAATAGTTTAGATTTTATTTTGGCACAACTGGAGAATTGTGGGGGCGGGGGGAGTTTAATTGTATTTTTCAGAAAGATCACGGATGTAACCTACTAAGTGGTCTCTAAAGCATCAGATCCATTCTCCACACTTCAACCGGAATCACCTTCTGACCATGTTAACACCTTTCCCCATGCCACCCATCCTCTATCCCCACCCCAAAAATCCTTCACTGGATTCCCATTCTTTGTAGGATAAAGAACAAGATCTTTAACGCGGCCCATACAACAATCTGTGCCCATTCCCTTCTCTCCAGCCCTACCTCAGACCACTGCCTCCCGCACTCCTCCCTATTACAGGGTCTGTGCAAGTTCTATCTGAAACCCTGTTGAAAACCTTCCCCCTTCAGATCTCAGTTCAATCACACCTTTTCAAGGAAGCCTTCCCTGTCTTCTTTTTTTTTTATTTTTTATTTTTTATTTTTTTAATTTTTTTTTAACGTTTATTTATTTTGGAGACAGAGAGAGACAGAGCATGAACGGGGGAGGGTCAGAGAGAGAGGGAGACACAGAATCCGAAGCAGGCTCTGGGCTCTGAGCTGTCAGCACAGAGCCCGACGCGGGGCTCGAACTCACGGACCGTGAGATCATGACCTGAGCCGAAGTCAGCCGCTTAACCGACTGAGCCACCCAGGCGCCCCACCTTCCCTGTCTTCTTAGAGTAGGTCACTTCCTTGGTTAGATTATCTCAGAAAACTGTGTTCCTTTCTTTCAAAACACATACTGTTGGTGTGATAATATTACTAATTTCTATCACACTCTTTAGAAAGTAAGCTCCGTAAGAGATGGGACCATGCCTGTTTCTTCATTACATGCTTAGAGCCCAGCATGGGGCCTCCTGACCCATATTAGATTGACTGATCGATACTGTTGAATAAATACTCGATAACACATAAAATGAAGTACACAAATCAAAATATAAAACTTCTGCAAGATACCACATGAAAGACAGTAAGACCTAAACTAACACGGTGATAGTGGGATAGAGGCAGAATAAGGCTTGGGGAGTAATAGGAAAGAGTCAAAGATTATGTACGGACACTTACAGCTTGAACAATTAGGTGAAAAGTAACACTATTAATAAAAATGTGGAATACAAGAGGAGGAGCAGATTTTGGGGAAAAGAGGAAAAAACTGAGTTTTAGATGAACTTAGATTTCTGTGAGATACACATGTGGAAAGACCAGTGGGCATATAAGCCTATGCCTGGAACTCTGCCGAGAGACCCTTGCTTAAAGACTTGGGAGTCTCTACTTTACAGGTAGTAGTTGAAGCTTTGGGGGTACATAAATCACTCATGGAGAGTGCACAGTGTTTGTAGAGAAGTAGGACAACATCAGAGCCACGGAGTGGGCAGAGAAAAAGCTGGTGGCAAAATGAGAAGAAATGGTCAGAGAGGCAGAAAGAGAATGAAGAGGGCTTGATGCCCTTGAAGCTAAGGAGGAAACATGGCAAAAAGGTATGGCTAATAAAGTCAAGGTTTCAAAAGAGACTTGGCAGGAAAAGAGTACAATCGACTGGACAGTTTAAGAAGTCAACAGTGGTCACAGCTTGAGTGATCCCAATGAAGAAGTGAGAGCAAAAACCACATACAGTGGACTGAAGAACACAATAGAAAGAAAATGGTATCTAGCAATAGATGCCAGGTCAAAATTAATGTTTTTATGACGAGAGAGACTGAGCTTGTGTGGGGACAATTAAGAAGGTGCCAGGGAAAAGGAAGAAATTCAGCATAGAAGGGGATAATGGACAGGAAGATCTCACAAGGAATGAAATGTAAGGATAGAGCTAGAAGTTAATTTTGAATAGTTTTCTTCTTAGATGAAGAAGCAGTAATGGATGAGACAGATAAGTGCAAAAGGCAGGAAAACTGAAGAAATTCACATCTAATAAACTCTTATTTTCTCTGTAGGGGGAAAAAAAAAGCAATGCCATCTGTTAAGCGTAATGGGGGATTTGGATGATGAATATTTATATTGTTCCTATAGGGAAAGGAGCTGGCCAGGGAAAAGTAAAAAAGATCACTGGGTGTTACTGATGTCTGAGATTAGAAACCTTTGATTTGTAACATAATCTATCCGCACAAGTGTAGCACTTTCTCTGGCAGCCCTCAGCAATCCATGAATGGAGAAGCACATAAAAGGCGGATGCTGGTTGGATATTTGCAGGGCTAATATGGAGAAAGACCATGAGGAAAGGGAGCTGAGGGCCTGGGGTGAGTGGGGACAAGCAGTTACAGTCTACAGGAAGAAAGCAAAGCAATGCGAGGGCCAAGGGACCATAAAAGCTTAGATTAGGTAGAGAGCTGGCATACGAACAGCAGAATGAGGGAGATGAAACAATATGTAGGTTGTGGCTGTGTTCTGTTCTACTGGAATTCAGAATCTGGAAACAAGGCAGGCTACGTGATAAAGTCCACAGTATGGGCACTAAAGTGAGTTGCTTAACTGTGGTAGATATGTAAAGGTCACTCGAATAGAAAAGGCGAGGAAGGCTTCTGGTATTACCATTTGGGTCATTCATACGGATGCATTAGAGCAGAATGAGGGCATGAGTTTCTAGGGCAACACTGCTTTCATGTGATTATTTTTAATAAAGTTGACTGATTACTAAATCTCATTTTTTTGATATCTTTGTTTAGACTTCTCACACATCAGCACATAACATACTTTCACCACATACCTGTTTCTAGTTTGGCATATGAGGTCACCACTACCATAGCTAAGAAAACTACTTAGGAGTCCTTTAAAAAGGACAAGTGACATTCTTTAAAGATAAATTTAATATCAAATACCAAAAGCAACAAAAACTGGATTGTCTTTTTATGGTGGGCTTCCAAATACAATTAAAACCTGGCCTCCAGCTACTTTAGCATGTGGCATTAAGTAGAGCAAGAGGAAAAATACAAACCACACATCCCAAAAAGTTTATTGAAAAAGTAAACCAGTAATCATGCTATTAGCCATTTCCAGGCCTCCTAAGACTCACACCCCAGCTAGCAATCCTTTAAATTAATATTACAATCAGTTAATAGTAAGACAAAAATTAGTTTGGAATAAAATACGTTGCAGAAACCTGTGTTACATTCAGAAGTAAAAATAACTGAGTTTATGACAGTTTTGGACATTTACGAGAAAAGAATGAGACTTATATAGATACATCTTGAACAGGTCACATAAATCCTGAGGAATTACCTAATTCTATGAGTATGTAATATCATGAATATCCTAATGTTTGCTTAATCAAGTGATCACCAGCTGGGGCTTGGTATTTTTTTCTTGCTAAAATTATTTTGTGCTTGTTAGAGGAAGGTGTGACTTACTATACTGACTGTATGCCTGAAAGATAAAGACAATTTCTGAGTATCAAATTCCACTTCCCCACCAGCTTATATAAACTTAAGTTCTTAAAAAATGAGATGGAAAGAAAATGTTAGCATTAAGGCACGTCATCCTTAAAAATACAACAAGCCTCTAGAACTCTTCCAAGATAGCTACAATTGTAAATGCTCCCTCAAGTCTGCTTGGTACACACAACTCGGCCTCCTGCAAAGAAGCTCCTTTCCAGATGAAAATATTCCTCTTGGAAAGCCCTAACTCCTCTTATCCTCACTTGAATTCCCAAACATCCTTGTATTTTTTGATTGTTCAAATTTTCCTAACTCAAATATGAAGTCATTAACTATAGACCGTGATATGCATTATGTGGACAGATACTGACTGCTAAAACCATGATTTTAAGTTACAAGCAATTTTTGATAACATGAAGTTTCCTGGAAATTAAACTTCGATTTCTCCAAAACAGTCTACTTCTTTTTCAACCTTTTTTGTATATGAATCTCTTTAAATGCTAACCACCGGACTCTTCTCTCACATTTAAAAATGCTGTCTTCTAGGGGGGCCTGGGTGGCTCAGTCGGTTAAGTGTCCGACTTCGGCGCAGGTCATGACCTCACGGTTTGTGGGTTGGAGCCCCACGTCCAGCTCTGTGCTGACGGCTCAGAGCCTGGAGCCTGCTTTGGATTCTGTGTCTCCCACTCTCTCTGCCCCTTCCCCGTTCAAGCTCTGCCTCTCTCTCTCTCTCTCTCTCTCCTTCAAAAATACACATTAAAAAAAAAATGCTGTCTTCTATTTTCAACTTTGATAAATATCTAATGAATAATAATAGCTACTATTTATGGCATGGCTCCTGTAAGCCAAGCACTGAACTAAAGCCATGATACACATTAGTTAATTTAATTCTCAGAGTAACCCAATGAGCCTGGTTTTACAGAAAAGGAAACAAGTTCTGAGAAGTTAAATGATATGCCCTAGGTCACCTAGTGAGCAGGCTGCAGAGCCCTAACTTGAACATGAGCCCCTTTAGCTACAGCATCTATGCTTCTACAGTATATCTATATCGATTTTTCATTTTGGCTAGTAATACAGTATCTGTTATCATTTTGTCAATTTCACCATAAATCCTCTGACATTTCCTCAATATATTTACACAAAAGGCTTAGCAGGTTCTATAGCAAAAACATCAACTTCTCTATTATTCTAGCACAAATACTGTAATTCTATAGTTACGTTAATGTTAGTTAATTTGAGATTCAGCAGCAATTATTTTAAAAGTCAAATAGGAAAACTAACCTAATTAAGTTTTTCTGATATGTAGATAACATGCATTCAAATCCTAAAACTTTAACATGTGGTAAGAAACATGTACAATTTGCACAAACACCCCTCTTCTGTATATTACTTTAATGTTCCCTCAACTTCTATTTAAGTCTTTGTTGTGTCTTTTCAGATTTACAAATTTTACAGATTACATAGAGTCAAAAATCCACTCACTATATAAAAAAATCATTGACGTGGGGCAAGGTATAGGTGGTGAACTCCCCTCAAAATACGGTAGAAGAGTGTGAAATCTCTTACATAAAAGCAAAGTTACACCATTTTTAAGTGTCGGGATTTCTGATTTATATTCCATTTCATTGAAAACAATGCAAATATACCCTGCAGGTAATATTACTCTTAAATTATATTTTTAAAGTCAGGAATTCTTAACATGTGAAGATGGGTTATGGCAACTTTCACAAAACTGTTTTTACAAAATTGTACATACCAAAGTATTACTTCAAATATCAAGGCAGAAAATGTATACAAATGCAAAATTCAGAAAGTGAGTACAAATGTTAGAATTGCATTTTTAATATCATACATTCATATAGTACTTTACACAACCATCAGATGCTCTCACACCATATTATCTGATTCTTGTAACAGCGGCTGTGATAATGCCACAGGTGCTGTTATTTCCTTACACAGAAACACTCAGGCTTAGACTTGAGTCACCCAATAAGTAAGTAGCATAGGGCCAGCCTAATAGCGTGGGACGTATGGTAGTTAGTTCCCTTCTAACTTTTCCTTCCACCATACCTACTACCTCCTTAGTAGTGGACTGGGTGGAATAAATGACACTATCAGGAATCAAAAAAATCTATCTAGGTCCAGAAAAGCCTATTAAAAGAGAAGTAAAAGTAAACTAAAATGTTAACTTACCTAATAACATTTATAAAACCCACATCGACTCCACTTAAAAATTTTATTCATCTTGTTCACAAAAAAAATTTATTCATCTGTCACTGGCAGTCTCGTTCTATTAGTTTTTCTCAAGAATTCTTAATGTCACTCATTCAACAAATATTTTTAAAGCACCTACTATATCCCAGGTACTATTCCAGGCACTGGAAACAGACTAATAAAACCTCAAAGTTTCTGCCCTCACCGAAGTTATATTCCCAGGAGGAGGGAGACAAACCATACATAAGTAAAATAATTGGTATATCTGATGGGGCATAGCGGCTATATAGAAAATTTTTAAAGGAAAAGAAGGTAAGGAATGGGCGTGTGTACTGAGGAGCGAGGGAAAGAAAACCGTAGGATGTTACATACACGTTCACCTTGCAAAGTTTATTACCCCTATTCAACAGCTGTTAAATAAGTCATCAAAATACTAGGCATGTGGGAAGAGAATTTACACACTCCTGACATTTCCATTCTCTCATACTTCAAGAAACAAAAAGAAAATCACTCGGTTTCTTGGCACGGCTGTTCAGGAGCTACATTTATGGATCAGATCTTGTTTCTTTAAGGAAAAAGCAAGAGTCACGGCAGAAAGTTCGGTAAGTGGTAATAATACCAGCTTGGGAGAGAAGAATGAAAACAATCGGGTGTGCCTCAATGTACCGAACTCGTGGAGATCACTCGCTGCCCCGCGGCCACCGCCCTTCAAACAGGCAGCAGACGCCTGGCTCCGGCTGTTGCCCGTTCATCCCGAACTCGGTCCTACAAGGGCCCCCCCCGAGGCCTGGCCTCCCCTAGTCTCCAGCCCGCGCCGGTCGGACGCACTCGGCGCCCAGGGCCGGCCATCCCCCAGCCAGCCCGCCCACCCGCCCGGGAGCCAGCTCGGCGGCACAGGGGCCGCCCCCGCCGCCCGCCGGCCCCTCGCCGGCTGCCACGTAACCCTTCGCGGGAACCAGGAACTGCGCGGCGCGGCCGGCGGGAGGGGACGGGGACAGGGACTGGGGCGGGGGCGGGGTGTGCGCGGAGGCTAAGTGGGCGCCGCGGTGGCCCCCAGCTCCTGCGGGCGGTGGCCAGGCCTGCCGGGGCTCGGCATCCCCAGGCCCGCGCGGGGCAGGGCAGGGCAGGCCTGCACCTCGGGGTCCAGGGGGCCGGCACCTCCCCCCCAGCCCCGTCCCCCGCGGTCCAGGACCGAGGGGCCGAGGGGCGGGGGAGCCGGGGGCCCGAGGCTGGCAGCCCGGGGAGGGGGCGGCGGGGCGGGCGGTTGGGGCGCGGGGCGGACTCACCTCGAACATGAGCCCCAGCAGGAAGACCATCGCCACACAGGAGACGATGTCCGCGTGATTCTGCAGGATGAATTCGTGGCTCAGGACCGGGGGGCTCTTGGTGCTCTTCTTGCGAATCGCCATGGTGAAGCCACCGCCCGTGCCTGCAGGTGCTCCCCGGCTCCGCTCTTTCCAGCTGCTCACCGACTAGCTGCCGCCGCCGCCTCCCCCTGCCTGCTCCTCACAGCCCCGCCGCTGCCACTCGCTGGGGCTTCACTTCCCATCCCACAGCCAGTACGCAGCC
Source organism: Panthera tigris (assembly GCF_018350195.1). NCBI lineage: Eukaryota > Metazoa > Chordata > Mammalia > Carnivora > Felidae > Panthera > Panthera tigris. Next base: position 20,896,239 of record NC_056676.1, read on the forward strand.
GCCAGGGCCGCCCGAAAAAAAAAAAAATAAAAAAAAAATAAATAAAGGCAAGCCCACAGCGGGGGTGAGCATGCGCACCGGGGAGACGGCGCTCGCTCGTGCCGGGGCCGCCCCTGCGAGCCCACAGCGCCGCCTGGGGACCGGAGGCCGTCGGCCCACGGCCGGGCCTGGGTACTGAACCAGAGCGGCACGCCCACTGCTCCGCTGCCGGACGGAGGTTGGGAGTCGTTTGAGGCGCGAGCTTCCAGCGCCTAGTTAACAGGCTGAGTCCGCGGCGGGTCAGAGAGCGGCCACGTGCGGTGGCGTGCAGGGTCGCAAGCATGCCTTCCAGCCCACCTGCCCACGCTGGGCTTGGGTGTCAGTGCTTGTCTCCATATAGATAGTCACTTCTTGAAAGCCGCAGCCGCCATCAAGATCATCTAAATACGACCACAGCCTAACTACATACACAAGGGTAAGGTGCATCCTTCAGTTTTAGCATCTTTTAAAAATTAACTTCAGAGTTATTTTGAACTCTCTTGGTGACTTAAAAAAAACTGTTGAAAGCTTGAACGAGTTTTAAAAAAGGAACAGTTCCTATTCAGCCCCACCTACCCATCCCCCGCCCTTCCCTGCCCCCGTTGGGTCTCTCCCTGAAAACAATCACCATCACTTTGGGTTTACTTGCTTGATCCCTATTTGCATTTCTTAGTAATCTAGAGAGATGGTAACGAAGGTTTCTGGACTAGATAGGTCTTCCTCTTTTATCTTCTCAAACCAAGACTTCTTTGTACTTTTTCTTTTAAATTGCACCACTGTTTACCCATTTGCCAAATCTAGAAACCGAAGTCATCCTGGACTGATACCTTTCAGCATTCTTTCACATCCATACTATTGTCAGACACAGGTAATTCTGTCCCCTTGCACCTTTACCACTGCCACAGCCTGAGGAAGGGACTTATTTCTTGCTTACAACATTACAACTCTGGTGAATCACTGAGTGGTTTAAGATGATGGTTTTTTGAGTCCGAATTCTGCCACTTATGACCTGAATGACCATGGACAAGTTACTTAATTTCTATGAGACTCGATTTCCTCATTTGTGTATTCATTTATTGAGAAAAATACTGAGCGTTTGCCCACGTGCTCAGCACTGAGGATACAGAACTGAATGAGAAATACGAATTAACCTGTTCTTGGGCATTTTCATTTTAGAGAGTGGAAAGGATCTTTAAACAGGATTTAAAAAGTGAAACATATGTTAAGTTGAGATGAGGGTCCTAGACAAAAAAATAAAGCAAATGGAGTAAGGGAAGCGTGGGGAAGTTATATTTGCCTGAAGACTTGAAAGAGTTAAGGGATCAAGCCATGCTGATATCATTTCTATAAAGAGGAGATGATTGTAATTAAATGAGATGCAATTACATGAGATGATTCCAAGAAAGTGCTTTGTAGAGAATTAGGGCTCTATACACATTAGCTATGAATGTTCTTCTTTCTGGTCAAATGATTACTAGTTTCATTTACCTCCAAATCACCTTTCAATTTTTACATTAGAATGATGCATTGAACAGGCTCAAGATTTCTCGGTGGTTTTCCTTTTCTTTCATGGAAAGCTAGCATGACTAAATAGCTCTTCATGATTTGGCCCCTGCCTACCCAGACAGGCTCAAACCCTGCCGTAATAGACTCCAATTTCTTAGTTCAAGCATTCCTGACTTCACACACTATACACTCTACAGGATGCGTTCTCCCCTGGCTTTGTGCCTGCTGCTGCTTCTGCCTGAAATGTTTTCTCCTTTCCCCTTCATACACCCAGCACTCTCCCACTGTTTCTCCAAGTCACATTCATGTGTGATCTCTTTGAAACCTTCACTGACTTCTATGACTGATCTAGGCATTCTGTCTCTTATGATTCAATTGTGTTTTTTAAAACACATTTTTAAGATTTTAAGTTGAAATTTTAGGGGCGCCCGGGTGGCTCAGTCGGTTAAGTGTCCGACCGGGTCAGGTCACGATGTCACAGTTCATGGGTTCGAGCCCTGCGTCGGGCTCTGTGCTGACAGTTCAGAGCCTGGAGCCTGCTTCGGATTCTGTGTCTCCCTCTGTCTCTCTGCCCTTCTCCTGCTTGTGCTCTCTCTTTCTCTCTCTCAAAAATAAACAAACATTAAAAAAATTTAAGCTGAAATTTTAAGTTTTTAATAATTTATATCATATAGTTCAAGTGCACAATTTGATGGTGTTGAGTATATTGACAAAGTTGTGCGACATCATCACATTCTAACTTAAGGACATTTTTATCATCCTCCAAAAAAATCCCATACACGTTACCACTCACTCTCCATTTTCCCAGGCAGTCTTGGCAGCCCTTGGCAACCACTAATCTCTCTGCATCTCTAGATTTGCCTGTTCTGACATTTCATATACACAGAATTGTGGTCGTTTGTGACTGGCTTCTTTCACTCACCATAAGTGAGGTTTTTGAGGTTCATCCGTGTTGTAGCATGTAGCAGCATTTCATTCCTTTTTATGGGCAAAATAATATCCATTGTAAGGATATATCACATCCTCTCTATCCATTTATCAGTTCATAGGCATTTGGTTTGTTTCCACTTTTTGGCTATTGTGAGTGATGCTGCTGTGAACATTAGTACATAAGTTTTGTAAGGATGCTTATTTTCAGTTCTTTTGGGCTGTATACCTAGGAGTGGAACAGTAGAATTGCTGGTCATATGGCAACTTTATGTTTTACTTTTTGAGAAACCGTCAGACTGATTTCCAAAGTGGCTGTACCACTTAAAGGATCTTACGATCCTACCAGCAACGTCTGAGGGTTCCGATTTCTGTACACGTTTCCCAACAGTTGTTATTTTCTGTCTTCTAATTTTATCTATCCCAGTGGGTGTGTCTTAGATGTACATTTCCCTACTGACTAATGCTGTTTATCAGTAGCCATTTCATGTGCTTACTAGCCATCTTTGGAGAAATGTCTATTCAAGTCTTTTGCTAGTTTCTATAACGGGTTATTTTTTAAAAAATTGATTGGGTTATGAGTTTTTAAAATGTATTCTAGATACAAGTCCCTTATCAGACACGTGACTTGGAAATATTTTTTTCCCAGTCTGTTTGTTGTCTTTCTGTTTTCTTGCTGGTGTCCTTTGAAGCACAAAAGGTTTAAATATTGATGAAGCCCAATTTATCTGTCTTCTCTTCTATCACTTGCTTTCTGTGGCCTCGGAAATCATTGCTTAATGCAAGATGACACAGATTTACTACCGTCTTTTTTTCTAAGAGCTTTATAGTTTTGGCTTTTATATGTAAGTCTCTGATAATTCAGTCGTATTTTGTACATCGTTTTACTTTAGCCGTTGCCGTACTGTATTCTCATTGTAAGTCTGCCTGTCCCGTAGATTAGTGCTCCTCGGGAAATGGGAGTCATTTCGTCATCATATCTCCTATTACTTGGCACTATGCTGCCAAGTTTTAGTGCTCCATGTCTACTGAGTGAATGAAAAGGAAAAAGGTTTCACGTGGCCTAGACAAAACCTTAAAATAGTTTACCCAGCAAACACATATAAAGGTGAATGGAAATCATGGCTCTACAAATTTTGTGATTTTGAAGATACTTAAAGAGCACTTGCCCTTTCTGCGCTACCCAGGGAAGGGTCCATATGGTGTTGTTCTGCATTCCTGTCGTTAAAGGAAACTTTCATAATGTCCAGAGCCCTTGATGTCCTGTAAATGAAGGAGGAGGAGGGTGTCCTCAAATTCCTTGCAGCAGGAACCCACTTAGGTGGCGCCAACCTTGACTTCCAGATGGAACTACATCTATAAAAGGAAATGTGATGGCATCTGAAGAGAACGTGGGAGAAGCTCCTGCTGGCAGCTTGTGCCATTGTTGCGGTTGAAAATGGCTCACGTCAGTGTCCTATCACCCAGGAATCCTGGCCAGCGAGCTGGGCTGAAGTTTGCGGCTGCTACTGGAGCCAGTCCCACTGCCGGCCACTTCACTCCTGGAACCTTCACTAACCGGATCCAGGCAGCCTTCCGGGAGCCAAAACTTGGGGTGGTTAGGATCCCAGGGCTGACCACCACCCTCCCACAGAGGCGTCTTCTGGTAACTCCCCTGCCATCACTCTGTGTAACACAAACTCTCCTCTGCGCCGTGTGGCCATTGCCATGCCTTGCAACAACAAGGGAGCTCGCTCAGTGGGTCTGACGTGGTGGACGCTGGTCCAGGAAGTTCTGCACGTGCGTGACGCCATTTCCCGTGAACACCCATGGGAGGTCACGCCTGATCTCTGCTTCTACGGAGAACCTGAAGCGGTTGAAAAGGAAAAGGCTGTGACCAAGGAGGAATTTCAGGGTGGATGGACTGCTCCAGCTCCAGTGAGGTCACCGCTACTCAACCTGAAGTCGCAGACTGGTCTGCAGGCGTAGCAGGTGCCCTCTGTGCCTGTTCAGCAGTTCCCTCCTGAAGCCTGGCGCTCTCAGCCTGCCGTGCGGACCTGTGTGCAGCTCCCACTGTTCCGGGCACTGAGTTGGTAGGAACAACCCCGGAGTGGTCTTAAGCTGCCCCTCCACAAAGGCAAACAAAATGGAAATAAGGTTAACAGAAGCGAACAGTTTCAAGATAGATAGATAAATAAATAAATAAATAGCACTTGCAATGCACTAAGCAAATGTTGAGCACTAGGGAACAAGACAGTGCTCAACAAGTGTGAACAAGACAGATTTAATATTTGTTTCTGAAGCTCATGTAAAGGTGTCCCCTGCTTTTCAAAAGTTCACGTTACACCACTTCCCTTTATGAAAGACCGATGTTAGTACTTGTTTTTGACGACCAAAAGAAATCCAGAAGAGGATTTTCTCAAAAAGGCACGAAGCAAAAATAGCGTTCAGCATCTGTTTTGCAGTGAGTGGTTACAGAGGCAATGTGCATCCCAGGCCGTGAGAGTGACCCTGCCAAGCTCCTTCCCCTGGACCTTCCCCGGGAACTCGGCATCTCAGCATCAAGCTGCTTTAAACTGCGGCTGTGAGCATCTGTGCTTTATCTCAATTTATTTTGTACATCTTTTGGCAAGATGGGTCCTAGGGTATCAGAAAAGCCCAAGAAAGATTATTTTTTGGGTCTGAGAATGCTAAAAACCTTTCCATATACATTAATGATAATTGTTTCTTTGCTCTCTGCCATTTCTGCTTACAAAAGGTTTCAAAGGAACACTCTACTTTCCCATAACAGGGGAAACCTGTACCTGGAATAAAAGATGATAAACGAGTACTTACCAGTGTGATGGGTGTTTTCCAGACTTGCTTGGTGCAGGGGGTGATAGGAATATTCTTGGTCATTTGGAAACTAATCGTTCCAGTAAAGTGAATTTTTAAATTTAAATAGACTCTTTCAAACCTTAAAAATTTAATTATTTTTTACTCTTTTATGGGAAAATCCTCCATTGGTCTTTCAGTTTCATAAACCTATCATACTCTGGGCAGCCACAGGACTTGAGATGACCATTGGATATGGCAAGGCAAGGGTTGTCTGATTGCATCAGTCTGGGTTATCCAGGAAACAGACGAGACAGAGTTAGAAGCATAAGAGATTTTTTTGGCAATAACATTTGTGGAAAATAAAGGGGAGAGAAGTCAGTAGGGAAGGCCTTCAGATCACTGTATAGGCGTGACACCTGAGACCAGAAGGAAGGAGGACCAGGCAGGAAGATCCTCAGATGAAGTTATAGTCTGAGGAGGTTTCAGACAGCCCAGTGGGGAGCACCAGCATGCTGGGCAGAAATGGGGGGGCACCTTCCACCACTGCTGTGTCAGGGACTGGGGGCTCCCTCCACGCACTCCAAAGATGATGGCATCTGGCGTGGAAGTGTAGCACCCACAGAAACAGGATTGGGATACCCACAGTAACTAGAGGGAGAGTGGAGTTTATGGAGAGGTTGATGACGGCAAGATGAAGTTGTCTTCTTCTGATCGCTTCTGTTTTCTGAGTAAAATACGAAATGAAATCATCAGGAATGGGGATAGTACAATGAAGAGAGAATGGGGTGAAACTGGGAGGGTGAGTGGATTAGGGGAACATAACCAGACCGCAGAAACTTCTTGAGACTTGTAGACATAAATTCAAAGTGACGCTTGTAAGCAGAGTCACACAACTGTCTCCAGCCACACCCCCCGCCCGGATATAGGTGTGGAGAAGGCTGGGTCTTGCAAGGCCAGTATGACAGTGGGGCAAGGATGTTGAGGAGGCGTGTAGATGAGGGCAGGGCTCATGAAGTGAAGGTGTGAGGGGTAGTCGTGCTGACCCTCTAGCACCCTCCAGCCTACAATCCACTCTTCTGCTGTGAAAGACATACCTCTATAGACTGCATCCCTGAGGCTCCCTTGCACTCTCTCTGACTCCTAGTTGACTTCGGCTGAGGGAAGGCACTGGCCAAAAATCAGAGGAGAGCTCTGGGGATTTATGGTCCCTGATTCCTCCTTGCCTTACTGTTTCTGGCAGTGGCTGTGGTTTCCTGTGGCCATAGCCCAGTCAGGTAGCCTTTCTCTCACTGTTCCAGCTCTCCCTGGGCTCAGTGAGAGCTTATTCTCTCCTTGGCTTATTCTCTCCTTAGCTTATTCTCTCCTTGGCCTCTTCAGGCTGTTTGTGGTAATGGCTTCCCACATTCCTTATCCCCAGGAACTTCCCTGTCTCTTGTTACTTCCCTCTACCTGCCCGCTCCTCTGTGAACAGGCCCTTCACTAAACTCTCAGCAGTTTAACCCTTCTGAACATGCCATCTATCCCTTGTCAGTCTTCTGACAGATGCAGAGGACAGACCAATAGTGCTAAGACCTCTGAATGGGAGGCACCCACGGGGTTGAAGACAGTTGGGGTGGGACTAGTTGGCCCAAAAGGAAGTAGTCAGGGAGTGGGATGCTGGGAGTGAGTTCAGGTGTTGTGCACTCACCGGCCGTGAGGCGGTAAGGGCGTGATGAAGGGAGAGGGTGCGGAGGTGGAGGTAGGAGGAGTGCATTGGAAGTGAGGAGTCAAGGCACCAAGAGGCTAGGGGGCTTGACACACACTTTGCATGGATGTTCAGTCACCAAGAATGACTGAAGGAGTAGAATCAGAAGGGAGCCAGGGAAGGAGCCAGCTGCCAACGGCTGACATGAACGAGGAGGAGTCAGAGAGCTTAGCAGATGATTGCCACAGGGGGATAGTGGGTGGTACAGTTGGAGGGCATGGGTTTCCAGAAGAGTTGGGGCTTTTGAGCAAGGGAGAAAAACTGTCATCAGCCATAAGGATCATGCAAAACACCCACTCCACCCCTGAGTTCTATGGTATGTGAGGTGCGGGAGGGAAAAAATAGCCACCTTTCGACAAGGCACAAAGGAAAACAGGTTTCAGTTTTCAGTGTTCAGTTTTCAGTTAGAGCTGTAGCCAGGTTTCTGCATAAGACGGTGAAGAAAGTGGTGGAAAGTGTGGAGGTAACACAGCTGGGGTCCTAGGGGATAAAGTAGAAGGGTTAAGGGGCTGGTGGGGGGAGGGTTGGCTTTTAGTTTAAGTCACTAAGGGGATGAACAGAGTCATGTGGGGAAGAGACAATGGTGACGATGGGTGACGCTGGAGGTTTGCTTCTGGAGAGTACCAAGGTGGGAAGTGTTCTTATGCATGATAGAATTATCCTGATGGTCTTTTAGGGGAAAGTGGGGAATCTACTCTAATTTTAACTTCCCTTTTAGGATTAAGGAGATTATAAGGAGGGGTGACTGCCACTAAGTCCTCTAAGCGTGGGTTATGGTAGCGGGGAAAGTGGTCTTACTAAGGCCCTTGGGGCTCTGGAGGATTCTTTTAAGCAGGTTGGTTGCTCAGGTGTATCCCACTGTGGGGGCCATCGTGTGTCCAGCATAGTGCTGACCAAAGTGTGTGCAGTCACCACATTTTGGGTAAGTGATTTTTTGGCAAATGTACCTTGGGCCCTCAATTGTTGGGATTCTCAGGATATTTTCAGTGATTCAGAAAAGGACTAAAGGCAGATTATGTGGATTTGGGTCTACCCAGGAAAATGTTTGGCATAGGGTTGCTGTCGTTTTGAGAAATAGGAAAGAAACAGAAAGACGATCTTTGCCCTTGAAGAGTTTATCTCTAGTTGGCCGTATGAGACCTACCCAGGGATGAAAAAACACTTCTGAGATGACGTGAGAGTCACATGCAAGAAAGTGCCTGATTGAGTGAGAAGGAAAATGCGACTGTTGCATTTCGGCCCCTCCTATATGACAGAAGGATGAGAGGAGAGGAACTATTTGTTGCATGCCTACTGTGTTCCAGGCATTTGCTTTCACATTTAGTCTTCACAAAAACCCTATGAAATAGGTGTTATTTTATTTTATTTAAAAAAATTTTATTGTTTATTTTTGAGAGAGAGAGCGTGAGTGAGCATGAGTGGGGGAGGGGGCGAAAGAGAGGAGGACAGAAGATCTGAAGTGGGCTCTTCACTGACAGCAGACGGCCCACGTGGGGTTTGAACCCACGAACCATGAGATCATGACCTGAGCTGAAGTGGGATGCTTAACCGACCGAGCCACCCAGGTGCCCTAGGTGTTATTATTTTAATTTAAAAATGGGGAAACTGAGGCTCAGAGAGGCTAAGTAATTTGCCCAAAGTCACAGGGCTAGTAATCTGTTTGCCAAGCCTGTTCTTGTTTCATGTAAGTACTCCTCCAGGAGCTTCACTTACCAGGAAGATGTTGAACTTCCAGAGAACAGTGATTGTCAACCTAATCCATTCCCGACTATAGTTCCTGCCCTCATAGAAACACAGCACATTTTTTAAAAGTTTATTTATTTGTTTTGAGAGAGACGGGCCGAGAGAGAAGGAGAGAATCCCAAACACAGAGTCCAATGCGGGACTCGATCTCACAAACCTCGGGATCATGACCTGAGCCAAAATCAAGTTATATGCGTAACTGACTGAGCCACGCAGTTTTTTTTTTTTTTTTTCTTTTTAAAGCAGGTCATGGGGCGCCTGGGTGGCTCAGTCGGTTAAGCGTCTGACTTTGGCTCAGGTCACGATCTCACTGTCTGTGAGTTCGAGCCCCCGTGTCGGGCTCTGTGCTGACTGCTCAGAGCCTGGAGCCTGTTTCAGATTCTGGGTCTCCCTCTCTCTCTGACCCTCCTCCGTTCATGCTCTGTCTCTCTCTGTCTCAAAAATAAATAAACGTTAAAAAAAAAAATTAAAAAAAAAATTAAAAAAATAAATAAAAACAGGTCATTGATCTGTTTACATGCCATTGTTACATCATATGTGGTAAGTTGTTAAAACATATAATTGCACTCATATTGTAAGGAATAAATTGTATTTCTATGAGGAAGCAAATTCGTTCCATTCATAGTTGGAAATTATATAATTTCCTTGAGTATAAATTTTACTGCTATGGCAACTGTAAACCAAATTTATAAGGCTGCACCGTTACTAGTAGGGCAGATTGGCGGGAGGTGACACAGCACGCCCGGAGGTGGGTCTGACCATTGAGGGAGAGCCGGCTGGTAACAGTTAGAGTCTGTGACCCACCTAAACCACTCCTGTGTTCCTCCAGGGCTAGGACACAAGTCGGCCCAGGACATGGGATTATGACTCTAGAGGCTTAAGGGGCCCAAGGTGGGCTTTCTCCCCTTTGACCTATTTAACTGATTTAACTTTGTTTCATCTTACTTTATTTAACACGTCAAGGGCCTGAGTCAAAGCTTCTCTGGTAGAAGAGAGATCAGTTTCAGAGAGCAGTCAATGCCTAGGGAAGACATGGAAACAAGAGAGTAAATACTTCCAAGAAGTTTCGCTTTGAAGAGGAAGAGAAAGCAGGGTCTGCAACTACGGAGGAATAAGGGAGCCAAGGTAGATTTTGCACAGGCTTTCGAATGATGTGACTGACAGTTGTGCGTGTGTGGATGACTAGAAGAAGGGATGACAGGGAGAGTTGAAGACACTGGGGAAATGGGAAGAGGTGGCAACAACAGACTGAGGTCTCTGTGGTAGACAGAGCATAGATAGAGGAGTAACTTTACAAAGGAGGGGATGCCAGTTTTCACCCCGAAAGGAAGGAGGAAAGGTCAGTAGGGACAAGGCAGTCGTAGATCTGTGAGTAGAGGTTCCCCCACTTGGGTGGTGAGATCAGGAGAGGCAGTGTAAGGAAGACTGGGAGCCAGATTCTTCTTCGGAATGAATGAATGGGGAGAGGGGGACAAATGGCAGTAAGAGTGGAAAGAAAGATGGCTGAAGGAGCAGGGTTTTTGTTTCTGTTTTTGTTTTTCCCAGGGTTGCACTGTAGCGATTTGGAGAGGAAGGAGATTGTCAGTCCCACTCAAGAAGGCTGAAGGAGATTAGTGGATTGAGGGGAGGGCTGTGATATAACCAAAGCGAGTGGTGAAGAGAATGTTTGGTGGAACAGTCGAGGATGTAGGGGATTTTATTTATAATGGAATGGATTGTATTAGTCATAACTCTTCTAGTTGCAAGTGACTCAAAAGAGGACATAGTGGGCTGAAAGTTAACAGATTGAAAAAGAAAAAAAAAAAAACAACAAAAAAAGCTTAGGGAGCTCTAGAGTGCTGTTGTGGATCTTAGAATCTAGAACCAGGCATTTGACCTCATCGGGACTCTCAACATATCTCCTTTTTTTCTGTCTTCTGTTTCAGCTTGGCTTCATTTTTCCCTGTTATAAATGGACTTTATTTACATGGCATAGAACATGGTTTCTTGGAAAATCTATCAGAATAATCCCAAGGAAAGACCCAGACTAGTCTAGCTTGGTAGCATGATCATTCCTGGGTCCATTTTTATGGCCCATTGTGGTCACCCACTTTTCCCCGTGGGTAGGGTAAGTGAGTTTGTTACTGGAGGGTGTGGAAGAAGGGGTGTTGGGCACATAAGAACATGAACCACCACAGGTGCTTCAGAGAACATGGTGTAAAGGTTCTGGAGGTGGAGGAACAGCAGGAAGTGGTTGGATCAGGGGAGAAAAATCCAACAGCAGCATGAGCATGAGTGAATGAGTGTAACAGAGGTTGAGGTGACTCGTATTTGAGGCAACGGTCGAGGACCGTGGAGACGTTTGTAGTAAGGATTCCGGAAACAATCTCAGCAGACGCAGATAGACAAAGGGGTCTTAGTTTGAATTTGTTGTGCTTTCAAGAGGGTCCTAGTTCTCAGGAACAGACAGGAAAATGGTAGTAGGTAAGCATTTCCTGGGGAGGTTGTCACATTTGGGAGATGCCTCATAAAATAATTGGGCAATTACATCTGCCCGGGAGGCCGTCCAGTAGATCACTTTCATCTGAGGAGAATGAAATAATGAACCCATCTTTCTGTGCAAAATGCTTTCTTAAACTGCTTTTAACATTAGGTCTTGTGCCTCAGGGAATTTGTGACTGATTGAACTGAGTTGATATCTTGGAGCCATCAAAAATGGTATAGGGCTCAGTGCCTCTAAGACAAAGCTTACAGCACCAATGAAAACAACTAAAATGTATATAGTTTCTTGCAGCCTCCCAAGTGCTGTTCATAATATTAATTTTTACCTCATGTCAACCTAGAATGTAATGTTATTCCTATTTCAAATGAGGAAACAGAGGCTCAGCAAAATGACTTGTTTAAGGTTTTACAACTATTACATTTTCACTCCCAAGATGAAGAATGTGAATTCTATCTTATAAAATCTCATAATCTTATGTAAGATTTTACCAGAGAGCAAATTTGGTGTTTTGTGGAGTTTAATTGGTATAAATCAAAGTGAAATAATCATAAGGACTATGTGACTATATTCTGTCAATAATAACAACAACAAAAATAAAGCAACTGATATTTATTGGGTACCAAGCATTATGCTGAACACTACGGATATTTAATAGTCATAACAACTTATTGAGTTAGGTACTGTTACCATTCCTTCTCTTCAGATGAGAAATTGGTTGGACAAATACTATTGCTAAACCATTACCGTTAACCACCACCGCCAGCACCACGATGAATAAGAACAGGAATTGAACGAATACAGAGAAATCAGTAGTTTACTTTAATTTGGGGCAGGAGTACCAGACTGGGGAAAACAGAAAGGGGTCTATCCCTGAGACTGTCTAAGACAAATGTTAAGTTTTGTCCCTGTGAAACAGGGCAGTTTTATTTCCTAGGCAATTTATCACTCCTTCTGAGATCACTCATAATCACTGGCATTTTCTTTGGTCTTCAGATTGCATCCACATCCTCAAATTAGAGCATAAATATTGCCCTGCTAAGTGGAGGGGGATTCAAAGAAATGAGTAACCAAGGACTAATTCAGCTGGGGATGTGGAAAAAATGGTGATGCTATTTACCTAAAGGGCGAATTGGAAGAGGGCAGTAATCAGGAATGTAAAATTGCACATTGATGTGTGGTCTTTGGGAGACAGCCAAATGAAGAGTTTCTGCAGTTAGCAAAGGATTTAGGCCTGGGGCTTTAGTGAATGATTCAAGTTCAAGCATACATCTGGAAATTGTTCAGCATGATGGTAATGGTTGACACCACTAAAATGGATTCGATCTTTGAGGTGGTGAATAAAAAGAAAGAAACAATGTATTTAGTCTGGGGAGTACCCTTAGCAAAGAGATTGAAAAGGGATCAGAAACTTAATTATGTATATGGCATTTAATAACAATGATTTTCAGAGTGCCTTTCAAACAGTAATTTCCTATGAAGCTTCCATAAAATCTGAATGATGAAACTTTTAAGCCCACCAGATTCTTTTACTCTATAATCCCAATAAGTGATTTATTTTAGGCTAAAATGCCCTTGCAAGGAATGTGCTGGTCCAAAGGATAGTATTATTACAAGTTATTTCCTCTGAAGTTGAAACTCATTAAAAAATACTGAACCAGACAAGTAATAAAATGAGGGAAAGAAAAGGAGAATAATTATATTAAAGAACTGAATTTTAAGAAAAATTGCTTTAAGTCTAGTTTCCAGGAAGCCAAGGCAAAAAGTGAACATGGTGAATTATCTAGACATCATCTCACGTATAGTTTTGAAACATGGTTAATGTTTAGTCTTACATGGATTCTCTCTTACCTGGAGTATCTCATGAATGGGTTTTACATGGGGTCTGGGATGCATGTGTTTTTAAAAATTTCCCCAGGCAATTTTGATAATTAGCCAAATTTGATGAACACTAGTCTAATAAAGAAAGCACAGCAGTTCATAGAAAAGAAAACCTTTTATCCAGCTCTGAAATCTGAAAGGGATTTTGTTCCATGGAAACCAAAGAACACTGAATAATAAAATAGACAATGTCCTTGACAGGTAGCATTAAAAAAAAGATAGAGATTTTATTTGTGTGTATCTCACAGCAACCTTTGACAAATAAAAGCCAACAACCCAATACTAAATTAGAATTCTTTTTTTTTAAATTTACATCCAAATTAGTTAGCATATAGTGTAACAATGATTTCAGGAGTAGATTCCTTAGGGCCGCTTACCCATTTAGCCCATCCCCCCTCCCAAAACCCCTCCAGTAACCCTCTGTTTGTTCTCCATATGTAAGAGTCTCTTATGTTTTGTCCCCCTCCCTGTTTTTATATTATTTTTGCTTCCCTTCCCTTATGTTCATCTGTTTTGTATCTTAAAGTCCTCGTGTGAGTGAAGCCTTATGATATTTGTCTTTCTCTGACTAATTTCGCTTAGCGTAATACCCTCTAGTTCCATCCATGTAGTTGCAAAAGGCAAGATTTCATTCTTTTTGATTGCTGAGTAAGACTCCATTGTCTATACATACCACATCTTCTTTATCCATTCATCCATCGATGGACATTTGGGCTCTTTCCATACTTTGGCTATTGTTGACAGTGCTGCTATAAACATTGGGATGCATGTGTCCCTTTGAAACAGCACACCTGTGTTCCTTGGATAAATGCCTAGTAGTACAATTGCTGGGCTGTAGGGTAGTTCTGTTTTTAATTTTTTGAGGAACCTCTATACTGTTTTCCAGAGTGGCCGCACCAGCTTGCATTCCTACCAACAATGCAAAAGAGATCCTCTTTCTCTGCATCCTCGCCAACATGTGTTGTTGCCTGAGTTGTTAATGTGAGCCATTCTGACAGGTGTGAGGTGGTATCTCATTGTGGTTTTGATTTGTATTTCCCTGATGATGAGTGATGCTGAGCATTTTTTCATGTGTCGGTTGGCCATCTGGATGTCTTCTTTGGAGAAGTGTCTATTCATGTCTTTTGCCCATTACTTCATGGGATTATTTGTTTTTTGGGTGTTGAGTTTGGTAAGTTCTTTATAGATTTTGGATACTAACCCTTTATCTGATATGTCATTTGCAAATATCTTCTCTCATTTTGTTGGTTGCCTTTTAGTTTTGCTGATTGTTTCCTTTGCTGTGTAGAAACTTTTTATTTTGATGAGGTCCCAATAGTTCATTTTTGCTTTTGTTTCCTTGCCTCCAGAGACTTGTTGAGTAAGAAGTTGCTGCGGGCAAGATCAAAGAGGTTTTTGCCTGCTTTCTCCTCGAGGATTTTGATGGCTTCCTGTCTTACATTGAGGTCTTTCATCCATTTTGAGTTTATTTTTGTGTATGGTGTAAGAAAGTGGTCCAGGTTCATTTTTCTGCATGTTGCTGTCCAGTTTTCCCAGCACCGCTTGGTGAAGAGACTGTCTTTATTCCATCGGATATTCTTTCCTGCTTTGTCAAAGATTAGTTGGCCATACTTTTCTGGGTCCATTTCTGGGTTCTCTATTCTGTTCCATTGATCTGAGTGTTGGTTTTTGTGCCAGCTAAATTAGAATTCTATTGGTATCAGAAAAGAATCATCTGGGTTGACAGAAGAAATTATATTCCTTGGTCCTCTCTAGAAATTCTGATTCGGTAAATCTGGGAGGTTCCAGAAATGTGTATTTGTAGTAAGCTCCCCAGTTGATAGCGATCCAAGTGGTCCAAGAGCACATTTTGTGCTGAGAGACTAGATGGCTAAGAGTATTCCTGAGAGTTTCAAGTTTAGATACAAAATTTTGAGATATACCATTTGTGATAGACATTTTTACCTTTTTTGAAAACTGAAACAGGAGAAGGAGGCTGGATTATCTACTTCCACAAAGTAGGCTGGGAAGACTTCTGTGGTATGAAACCAGAGAGCTTCTGCTAATAAAAATTTTTCTTCAACTCTTGGGAAAATATGAAGAGCATAGGTTGCTTTATATGGCTCCAGAGTAGATGTTAGGAGGAAATGGATACTGAATGGATTAAAATCTCATGGAATTATGGGGACAAACATGGGAAAACTAAGTAACTGGTCTTTTGTTAGAGAAGTACTTTCCTCCAAACTTAAGTACCAAGGATATCACGGTAGTATTATAATCATGCACAAAATAAGTTCATTATAGCCTGGATTGCTGCAGCCTAATTTATATTTGGAAACCTCTGATTTGGAAAAATACTATTTTCTTCAGAGGAGTGCTTCTATGGGGCCAAAGTTCTTAAAAACGCTAGTAAACATAAGTGAGGAAATCTGTCATTTTAGGGTTAGCTTGCCTGCAAATTCTGTAGTGGGTAACTTAACCAACCACAGAGAAAGTATTTGTTGAGAGATAGAGGCAGAATCTTTTTTTCTTTACATTGGCTAGTTACTGAATCCTAAATTCAGTTTAGATCTCAATGGGAGAAACTTGAACTATGATAGATCTTTAGTAGTGTACTGTGTTATGATTGGAATACAAAGTTGGGATCTACCATACAGCTATAAATAGCACTCTGCTGGCTTCGGGTAACCTCAGGTCTAGTTATCTTTAGATGGTTTCA
The DNA here is from genome assembly GCF_018350195.1 of Panthera tigris. Classification (NCBI taxonomy): domain Eukaryota; kingdom Metazoa; phylum Chordata; class Mammalia; order Carnivora; family Felidae; genus Panthera; species Panthera tigris. The sequence goes on from NC_056676.1 coordinate 20,912,031, forward strand.
TACTGCAGTGGAACTTTAAAGGCCATGGACATCCAGTTCACCTTCATTCTCCAGGTCCTACAGTCTAGATACTAGGTATAGGATTTCCTCTTAGGGGAATCTTTATGCTTGAGATTTGTATCCATTAACGATTATGAACTTGGAAGATTCTTACCCTTTGGGCTAAGAGAACATTAAATAAGCATGTGTCTCTCATTGTTTACCATTCCTGAGGATTTTTGCAAGAGCAAATTCTATGACAAAAGTGCTTGCTCCACCGGACTAAAAGAGTTGGAACTTACCCATTGCATACTATCACTATTTTGACATTAAAACGTTTAGTTTATATCACATTTATTTAAAAATTTCTTTAAAAATTTTTTATTTAAAATATTTTAAAAATATTTAAAAGTTTATTTAAAAATCAAATAGCGCCAACAGGGAAACCCTTTCCCAATCTCTTCCAGAATTTTTTTAAGATGCCTTTTCTGGCATTAATGAAATTCTAACCCTTTTATTTCCTGATTTATCAATTTTAGACTTTATTGACTTTTTATTATCATAGGTGATGATTCAGCACTCACAACCTCTTATTTCCTTTCCTCTGTTATCCTTATACCACATTTAAAAAAAAGTTTATTTACTCATTTTGAGAGAGAGAGGGAGGGAGGGAGAGGGAGAGAGAAAGAGCAAGTGAGCATGAGTAGAAGAAAGGCAGAGAGAGAGGGAAAGAGAGAATCTCAAGCAGGCCTTATGCTGTCAGCATGGAGCCCGATACAAGGCTCGATCCCAGGAACCAAGAGATCATGACCTGGGCCGAAATCAAGAGTCAGATGCTTAACTGACTGAGCCACCCAGGTGCCCCCTTAACACAATTTTTAGTCAGTGTTTACATTATTGCCTAGGTAGAATTGCAGAGACCAAAACTATTTCATAATTATTCCTTCCTTGTGTAGCTTATGTTTTTTGGAATCAGTGCTTGCCTCATTTTTTTCCTCCACCAGTATAGTTTTCTATTGTTACTTTGATCATTGTTTCAGTTGTTCAGCTAGTGCTGTTATAGGACCACCACAGATTTTTCCTCCCAAAGCTCAGGAGTACCAGATAATCAATCAGTTTCCCCTCCGGAGATCTCTTTTTGAAGCCCCTACTTCCTCCTGCCCCAAAATAAGTAAATAAATAAATAAATAAATAAATAGGATCAATAAATCTAGAGCAGGGTTTAGGCACACCTTTGCCTTAGAATGTACTTTTGACGTTTTTCTATTTTGGATTTACTATATCAATTGTGTGCCTTTTTCTTGTTCTTCTGGAGTACATTATCCAGCAGTTCCTGAGAGGTGCATGGCAGACATAAACTTTTTGAGTCCTTGCATTCACACATGGCTGATAGCTTGGTTGGTTATAAACTTCTGGGACAAATAATTTCTCCCTCAGATTATTGAAGGCATTATGTCCTAATACACACTGAAAAACAAAAACAAAAACAAAAAAACAGTGCCGTTTCGATTCATGCTCCCTTCCAAGTGATTCCAAATCCCCAATCCTGCTACCATACCCACAACCCAGAATCTTTGAAGATCTCCTCCTTAGCCCCTGAAATTTTATAATGTTAAGCTCAGAAATCTTATAATGTTATGACTTAGTGTGGGTTGTTTTATCTTTTTTGTATTGCTGGGCATTAGTGGACCCTTTCAACTGAAAGACTCATGTCCCTCAGTTCTAAGAAATTTTTTTGTACTTCTCCTTTGATAGTTTCTGCCCAATTTCAGTCCTTTTTTTCTGGAACCCCAATTACTTTGATGTTGTACCTCCCAGTTTTCTCCCAAAATCTTCTATCTTTTCCCTTCTGTTTTCCATCTTTGTTTTGTTATCCAAAATTTCTATTTATTTTAGTTATATCTTTACTTAATCAGGCTTTTTCCTAGAGCTGTTTTTCACAGCATCCTGTCCTTGTTTTACAAATTATAATACCTTCCCTTATCTAAGAACACTAATAATTAAAATATTTTTTTGTATACTCTTTTTTTCCCTATCCCTGCTTATTTTGTTCTTTCATTTCTTATGAACTTTGGATTTCTGTTTATATTAAGAGATATTGATTGGGAACTGTATATATGTGTGGATGGGCTTCCCTGTAGGGAGATATAGCTAATCTCTTGGAGAACTCCTGTATAAATTTATGTAAAGTTCTTTTTTTTTTTTTTTTTTGTCTGTACCATTCACTTTCTCTAGAGATGAAATTCCCAATATTCTATCTAACATTCATCTCCTTGGAAGCCACTGTTCTGGGGACAGGTAAGGAAAGGGGAATGGGAGTTTACTGTTCTTTCACTTAATTTTTTTTTTCTGGCCTTCCACTTCTAAGAATAAACTTTGGTTTCTTTTTTGGGGCAGCTGTTGCCTGGCTGTGTATCACTCGGGTATGTTGCACATATAAGCTTTCAACAATCCCACTTTTAGAACAGAGCACTGCCCCCACCTTCTGTAGCACCTGGTGCCTGTAAGTCCTAATCTTTTGAAAGGGTTGTTAGGGTGACTTGGCTCTCTTCCTTCCTACAGCAATTTCAGGATATAGTTTTATCCCTGCCCTAGCTCTATCTGTAGTCTTTCAAAATTTGGTTGTAATCTATGCGGTCCCCTCTTGCTTTCTGTCTTCTCAGGTTTATACGTTTTACTATTATTTTTTTAATCTATAACTCTGTATACTTAGTATGTATTATTTTTTATTGGGTCTTGGAAAGGAGTAGCAATAAACATGTAGTAAATCTGCCACAAATAGTACTGAATAGAATTACATTCTCAAAGAATAATGCTTACTGTTTTTTAAAACTGCCTATAATGTTAATGGATTTTAATGTGGATTTCTTGGGGATTCAGAATTTTAGCATTTATGTGCAATCTTTCGGGATAAAATTGGTAATATGCAGTAACAATATGGTAATATTGTTGAGGATTTAATGTTATATAATCCAATAATGGGTAAAATAAGCATAAACAGCACATAAGAGTTTTCATTTAATACTACTGACCTTTTTTTTTTTTTTTTGGCTGGTAAAACACCTCTGTCCTAGTGATTATCCTATCCTTGATCAAGCTATTTTTGGTATCTTTCCAGAGATATTTTCTGCATATGCAAATAAATCCACCTATACATATCCCTCCTCCATTTTAATTCCAAATGTTTCAGAAGGCCCAGCTCCATGGAGGTTGGAAGTAAGACTTTCACAATCAATGTTTCAAATATTAAACCTTTTTCTTCTATCAAAATGAAGTCTCCGTTCAAGCACCCTGCCCCCCACCCAACGGAATGGGGGAAAAGACCGATAATGGTGCATTTTCCCGGTCCAACAATGCCTGGAAGTTGGTAGCGTGTCTCACGCCGGTCCACGCTCTGGTAAGCACAGAGTGATTTGCAAGGGAGGTGGTGCTAATGTATCGTCCTGGCAGGTTGAAGAAACACCTGTACTTGAATCTTTTCTCGTTTTCTCTAGGATTTTAGCTTCCCTGCTACTAGCCAATTTTACTTTTTCTTGAAGTGACTATCGGGGACGTGAAGATACTCCCAAATAACTTAAAAACACTCAAAAACTCTCACAGAAATACACAGGAAAGGTTCAGTTTGCATAGAGTTGGTCCAGACATTCTGTGAGCTACTGCAGGGAACTGTTTTATCATACACTGGAAGGAAAGGAAAGCAATTCAGTAAGGAATCCATATTGCTCTAGAATCTTCCTGTGACTCTTCTTTATCTGAGAACAGACCTCACCCACTCTGGCTACAGGGGTAGGCATGTGACCAAACCTGGGCCAAATTACAGTACCTTTTGTTCTGTACAGCTGAGACTGGCCTAAGGAAAGGGTAATGAGCCAGTGTAAGTCACGGAGTCCTTCCCCTAGGATTTTTTCAAACACAACCTGAAAGCATCAGTTTTGCTTGCTGGTTATGGAGCGGTTAGGATATGAGGCCAGAGAGGCCTGTAGCCATGTCTCCTGCCTTATGAAGAAGCCAGTCTGATCTGCAAAAAAGGAAATAGAGGTGAGAGGTTTGGGGTTGTATTGATGGGATCCATATCTTTATTCTTGTTTGCAAGCCTGGCTCCACCCTTATCCTTCTTAGGTTGGTTACATGTGCCAACCAACTTCCCCTTTTGCTTAAGCTAGTTGAAAATAAGTTTCTGTCACGTGCAGCAAAATAGATCTTGCCTATTTGGCTCCAGTTCCATAGACCTAAGTGCCTCCTAGGTATCTCCCTCTGTATGTTACTTGGTACTTCCAACTCATCTGTAGTACAATGCATCTTTCCTTCCTTAACTCATTCTACCTTCTCTATTTCCTGTTATTTTCTCATCCTGGTTATCAGGTCAACATCTACCCAGCTGCCCAAGCCAGAAATCTAGATCTCTACTAGACTTCTCCTTTTTTACTTGATCCCCCTCTTTCAAGATCTAGTAGTTTCTAAGTGCTATTCCTTTTCTTAAATACTTCTTATACCCTGTCTTCTACTACCTTTGAGACCCCTTCTCTGCTCTTTTTCTTCTCACTGTACTGAAAAGGCCAATCTCAGAATCCTTACCCAGTCCACTGTTGAATGGGGTTCCCTTCTGGTCCCAGATGATTGGTCTAGAGTAGTTACATAAAGGCTGGTCAGTAATATAAAAGACGGGATGGCAGGAAAGCACTCTTGAACAGGGACACTGAAGGTTAATTACACCAAGCAGGTCCTCTTCTAGGAGGAGATCTGCATCTGAGACACGTACAGGTCTACTCAGTTGTTGTGAAACAGAAGTTGAAGATATACAGAGAAAGGCAAAAGTGATGACAAGGAGAATGCAAATTCTTGAGTAAACAGAAAATGTGTTTAAGCAGAAGCTGTGAGTAATCCAAAACTACTGGGTATACTGAAAGGAGGGTATAGTAATTGGTTATGACAGAAACAAAGAGGAATGAAATCACAATGGTTGGGAACCAACTCTTGCTGTTGGGAAGACAACAAAATAATACTACAACTGCTCTAGACTATGATTAACTGTAAAAATTTTTTTAAAATTTATTTTAATTTACATCCAAATTAGTTAGCATATAGTGCAACAATGATTTCAGTAGATTCCTTCGTGCCCCTTACCCATTTAGCACCCCCCCAACAACCCCTCCAGTAACCCTCTGTTTGTTCTCCGTATTTAAGAATCTCTTCTGCTTTGTCCCCCTCCCTGTTTTTATATTACTTTTGCTTCCCTTCCCTTATGTTCATCGGTTTTGTTTCTTAAAGTCCTCATATGAGTGAAGTCATATGATTTTTGTCTTTCTCTGACTAATGTCACTTAGCATAATACCCTCCAGTTCCATCCACGTAGTTGCAAATGGCAAGATTTCATTCTTTTTGATTGCTGAGTAATACTCCATTGTGTATGTATATATATGTATATATATACATGTATATATATATATACATGTATATATATACACACACCACATCTTCTTTATCCATTCATCCATCGATGGACATTTGGGCTCTTTCCATCCTTTGGCTGTTGTTGATAGTGCTGCTATAAACATGGGGGTGCATGTGTCCCTTCGAAACAGCACACCTGTATCCCTTGGATAAATGCCTAGTAGTGCAATTGCTGGGTCGTAGGGGAGTTCTATTTTTAGTTTTTTGAGGAACCTCCATACGTTTTCCAGAGTGGCTGCACCAGCTTGCATTCCCATATGATTAACTTTCTAATTCCTAAATTATGCATATTCCAGCCTGTGCAAAGCATGGCTGGATGACAATACATTGGTTCCTGTGAAATTTCTATGTTCCCTTGATTCTTTTTGTCTCTAAGACCTCAACCCACAAACATTATACTTAGTTCTCCAACCATGTGATGCTCTGCCATATCTGTTTATGTGCATACACCATTTCTTCCAACTGGAACAATTCTTCTCATCTCCTAAACATCTCTAACTTCTAGGGGTGCCTGGGTGGCTCAGTCAGTCGAGTGTCCAACTTTGGCTCAGGTCATGATCTCATGGTTCGTGGGTTCAAGCCCCATGTTGGGCTGTGTGCTGACAGCTTGGAGCCTGGAGTCTGCTTCAGATCCTGTCTCCCTGTCTCTGCCCTGCACACTCTCTCTCTTCTCTCAAAAAAATTAAAAAGAAATCTAAACATTTCTAACTTCTTTACCTGGATACCACTTACTCATCTTTGAAGACTGGGCTCAGGCTCCTCTAAGCTTTTTTTTTTTTAATTTTTAAAGTTTACTTATTTTGAGAGAGAAAGAGAGAGGCAGGGAGGGGCAGAGGAGAGGGAGAGGAGGAGGGAGAAAGAGAATCCCAAGCAGGAGCTTGGAGCGTGGAGCTCAAATTCATGACCTGAGCCGAAACCTAGTGGGTTCAACCGACTGAGCCACCCAGGTGCCCCATCCTCTAAGCTTTCTATAACCCAACCAAATGTCATGGTACTGCATATTATAACTATGTATCTCCACAACTAGAATATAAGCTTCTTTTGAGAGCAGAGATGCTGTTTTGTTCCCCTTTGTGTCCCCAGTGCCTGATCCAGTACCCAGCACAAAGCAGATATTTAATGAATGCCATTGTTTTTGTTAAAGGTCAGTTGCTTAGACTCTGAAAAATCAGGAAGTTGAAGGGCCTTCCATTATCACCCCTCCTCTAATAGGTCCACTTGCAGTGGTGCCATGGTACTTAAAAAAGACCATGATTACATGGCTTTGTGCAGATTTCTTCAGTTCAGAATGCCCTTCTCATCCCTGTCCCCTCACTCCCTCCAAGAACAGAAGTAGGGAGACCAGAGTTATGGGCTATGGCAGTTGTCCAAGCAAAAAAGGGTGATGGCCTGGGCTAAGGACTATTGGTGGAGTAAGAGGCAGAGACAAGTTCCAGAGCTGGAACAGTCAGTATGTAGTTGATGAAAAACTGGATATGATATGAGGGATGGGGGCATATCAAAAATAACTATTGGGTTTTCTGGTTTGATCAACTGCTGTTTTATTCAAAGAGATTGGAAAGAATGGGGGACATGCAAATTAAGAGGTAAACTAAACATTCACATACACACATAATCAGACTTCTTGTCTAAATTTTGCTGGTATCTGCTATACTTAGGGAATGGGAATACAGATTTTTTTTTCTTTTTTGGTGGTGGTGTTGGGGAAAATATTTATAGCCATTTTTTACCATTTTTAAAAAGTTTTTAAAATGTTTATTCATTTTTGAGAGACAGTGATACAGAGCATGAGTGGGGGAGGGGCAGAGAGAGAGGGAGACACAGAATCCGAAGCAGGCTCCAGGCTTGAGCTGTCAGCACAGAGCCCGACGCAGGGCCCGAACTCACGAACCATGAGATCATGACCTAAGCTGAAGTCGGATGCCCCAGCTGACTGAGCCACCCAGGCGCCCCCATTTTTTTTAACAATTTTTAAGTATACTGTTCAGTGGCATTAAATACATTCATGATTTATGTACAATCATGATCACAATCATCTATTTCCAGAACTTTTTCATCTTCCCAAATTGAATTCCTTACCCACCAAACACTTATGCCCCATTTCTCTGTCTCTCCCAGTCTCTGGCATCTACCATTCATTCTTTTTAAAAAAAAAATTTTTTTTAACGTTTATTTTTGAGACAGAGAGAGACAGAGCATGAACAGGGGAGGGTCAGAGAGAGAGGGAGACACAGAATCTGAAACAGGCTCCGGGCTCTGAGCTGTCAGCACAGAGCCCGATGCGGGGCTCAAACTCACAGACTGTGAGATCATGACCTGAGCCAAAGTCGGATGCTCAACCGACTCAACCACCCAGGCACCCCACCATTCATTCTATTTTCTGTCTCTTATCAATTGGACTACACTAGGTATCTCAAATAAGTGGAATCATATAGTATTTGTCCCTTTGTACTGGCTGATATCACTTAGAATAATGTCTTCAAGTTTCACCCATATTGTAGCATGTGTCAGAATCTCCTTCCCTTTTTTTTTTTTAACATTTATTTATTTTTGAGACAGAGAGAGAGTATGAACAGGGGAGGGTCCGAGAAAGAGGGAGACACAGAATCCGAAACAGGCTCCAGGCTCTGAGCTGTCAGCACAGAGCCCGACGCGGGGCTCGAACTCACGGACCGCGAGATCACGACCTGAGCCGAAGTCGGACGCTTAACCGACTAAGCCACCCAGGCGCCACTATCTCCTTCCTTTTTAAGGCTGAATCATAGTCCATTGTCTGTATATACACCCTTTTAGTTACCCATTCATCCTTAAATAGACACTTGGGTTGCCTCCACCTCTGGCTATTTTGAATAACACTGCCTTCATGAACCTGGGCGTGTAAATATCTATTCAAGTCTTTGCTTTCACTTCTTTTGGGTATATACCAGAAGTGGAATTGTTGAATTGTATGGTAATTCTATGTTTAACTTTGGAGGAGCCACCACAACGTTTTCCATAGCAGCTGCACCATTTTACATTCCACCAGTGATGCCCGAGGGTTCCAATTTCTCCACATCCTCCCCAATACTTATGTTATTATTTTTTTTGATAATAGCCATTCTAATAGGGATGAAGTGGTATATCATTGTGGTTTTAATTTTCATTTCTGCTGTGATTAGTGATGTTCAGCATATTTTCCTGTGCTTATTGGCCATTTGTATATCTTCTTTGGAGAAATGTCTATTTAAGTCCTTTGCCCATTTTTGAATGGAGTTGTTTATTTTTGTTATTGTTGAGTTCACAGTTATTTTGTAATGTGAAATGGTTTCAGGAACACAATAGGTCTCTAAAGCATGAGAATAAGTGTTTAGAATAGTATGAACATGCTGCGGACCTTGGGAAAAGGAGCAGAAAGAGGTGAGGATATCAAAAAAAGCCTAAAAAAATTTTGTAGTCTTACCTTTAGGAAAGAATTTTAAAAGGGCCATTTCTCAGGATTCTGAGCTCATTTTAGTATTGTAGTTTGGCAACCTTGTGGGTTAAATAAGCACTGGAGAGCTGCCCTGAGAACCTAACCCCTATTCAAGAACACTACTTATATAAAAAATGCCCTGTCTTATAAATCCTCTAATTAATTAAAAAAACAACTTTTGGTATATAATTCATATATATGCTGATGACTACATACTAAAAACTAAACTTGAAAAAGTATGTTGGTTGTAGTAATGGACTACAGAAATAATTATTATATAATGACTTTAATTGGCATTATGCCAATGTCGATGTTCATAAATTATTGTGGGATACCATTATAAGAAAATATACAAGATACAGGGCTATAGAACTAAAATAAAATCATAATCGATAGAAACATGAAAACAAAGCAGTTATCTACAGACGTAAAGAAGGATTATGTAGAAATCTGTGCTGTTAACTGCAGCAGCTGGAGAAAATAGTATTATTGGCCATTTGTAATAGATAACTAATCTCCAAGAATAATATTCAGTTTTAAATTACACAAATTCTATTATTTTTAAAGTAGCCATTTTATTGAATCTGTTGAACATGGATAAATTGTTGGATTCTGAATTTTTGACAAAACATTATACGACTCAGGTTAGATAAGTAACATGTAAAATGTAATATTTATTTTAGAAGAAAATATGACAATATTTTAAAGTATATCTAGGGTTATTTTCAATGTTCTATACTCTGTCTTTCGTATAAATAATTAATAGTTAAGAAAATCACACCATTCTCTAAAAACAAACCAACACAAGCTTTCATTAATCTGCAACTAAAGATTAGCTTTCCATTTCTTGTCAGGATCCATGTTGCTAACTGTGGAAAGAAAATTAGAGAGTAAAATTTAACAACAGATAAGCAAATTTACTGGATTTTAAGTTATTTTGTGGCTAGTAAAAGCATTCATTCCTAAAATAATTTTATTGCTCAATATAAAGTGGGTATTTTTTTAATTTTTGGACATATAAAAGCATTGTTGAGGCTTCTACACAAAATTCAAGCTTTAAGCTTCTTGATTTTAAGGATTAAACTTCTAGAAAGATTAATTTGATGAATTAACCTAAAACTAGTAAAGACAGATTGACTGCTTTAATATCTTTGTGTTACTACCTTTACTACTGCTAAAACACTTGGCTGTTCCCAAGCCCTCTACATGTGAAATTCTTTGTGGTCTTGTGGTTGGGAGAGGAGAAACTATCTTTCCATTACACGCCTTTGATTATAGTTCTGGTGGGTAAGAACTGCAACCCCTAAGCAAAATTCTAATTCCTGTGGGAACTTTAGGTTCCAACTTGTGGTCCACTGGCCTTTCACTATTAACCCTTCCTAGTGCGTTTCTCCATCTTATAGTGACCTTCAAGGAAGGGCTTGTAAGAAAATATTTTAGATGCTGGTAATAAAAGAAGTGAAGTTTGGAAGTATACTTACAGATTTTTCCTTCTTTTTCTAATTTTATCAAATGAAGCAAGACATTATGTTCAGCCATCTTATATAAATGCTCAGGAACAGTCTAAAAAGAAAGACAAGAGTGAAAGAAAATATTTCCTTTTTAAAAAAGAAGAAGTTAATCGTTTTGAAACTATTGAAGAAAAAATGCATCAAAAGGGGAAAATTTTAACTTAAATACATTTTTATAGAGGAATAATCAAAATGATTTCACCTTGTACATGTCTTGCTTTAGGCCACTGTATTTCTATCTATATACCTGTAGATCAAATAGACTGAACAGTCTAGACAGTTAATAGTGTCAGTTTTGTTCATCACTGAATACCCAGTGCTTAGCATAATGGCACAGAGTAGGAACTCCACATTTTATGAATGAATGAATAAATAACTATAAAAATAATTCTAGATAGTTTTGATGATGCCACAGATCCATTGGCCCTATGGTTTATTTATTAGGTTACACGATAGTATCTTTGTATGTTTCCATTGGTTATACTACCTCTCCCATCATTTAGTTTTCATCCTGAAAATTTCCTTAGACTTCTCTTAAAACACTCATGAAAAAAAAAAAGTTTATTTAATTTTTTGAGGGGGGGGGCAATGAAAGAGGGGTACAGAGGATCCAAAGTGAGCTCTGCATGGACTCATGAACTGCAAGATCATGACCTGAGCTGAAGTCAGATGCTCAACTGACTGAGCCACCCAGGCGCCCCTAAGCATTCATGCAACAATGAGTTGTATTGTTGACTCACTTCTTACACAACCAACTTGGCACAGCAGTAGCAGATATTAATGTTCCCAAATATAAACTTCTAACCCCCAACTCTCCCTTAAGCTCCATTTACCATATCTGCCATTGTGATCTTCTAATTTTTTTTTAATATTTATTTTTTAGAAAGAGAGAGAGAGAGAGAGAGAGAGAGCAGGGGAGGGGCAGAGAGAGAGGGAGACAAAGAATCCTAAGCAGGCTCCAGGCTCTGAGCTGTCAGCACAGAGCCCAATGCAGGGCTCGAACCCACAAACTGCAAGATCATGACCTGAGTGGAAGTTGGATGCGCAACCAACTGATCCACCCAGGCGCCCCCAGCATTGTGATCTTCAAGATCTGATTATGTGACTCCTCTCCCAAGATCCTTGAGTGGCTATGCCCAGGTTTATTGGCTAAAGCCCAACTTTTTAGCATGGTGGTGAAAGCTTCCATGATCTGATCATCCTTGCCTTTCTGCCTCATTCCCTGGGATTCCTTTCCTGCCTATCCCTATATGTATTGTGTGCTCCAGTCATATGCAGTTTCTTTGTGGGTTTTCAAATGTACACAATGCTGGTTTATTACTCCCAGGGCATGTTTTTCCTTCTGTCTAGAATGGCTTCTTTTCTCCTATACTCTGGCTTGGGAAATGCTTACTCTTTCTTTAAGACTCAATGAAATGATTAAAATTTTAAAGCTTTTCCAGGCAAGCCTTAATACCCTGCGTCTTCCATCAGATATAATTTATTCTTCTTTCTTTAATGCTCTGATATACTATATAGAGGTCTTGGAGGAAGCCTGGTATGATAGAAAAAGCAAGATATGAATAGTATCTGACATCTCACTTTTGAGTATGTGACATCTGCTAGTGGTGTACCTTTGGAAGTTACTTAACTCAAACTTTCTGAGTCAGTTTAAAAAAAAAATTTTTTTTAACATTTATTTATTTATTTATTTAATTTTATTTTTTTAACATTTTTTTTTATTTATTTTTGAGACAGGGAGAGACAGAGCATGAACGGGGGAGGGTCAGAGAGAGAGGGAGACACAGACTGAAACAGGCTCCAGGCTCTGAGCTGTCAGCACAGAGCCCGACGCGGGGCTCGAACTCACGGACTGTGAGATCATGACCTGAGCCGAAGTCGGACGCTTAACCGACTGAGCCACCCAGGCGCCCCAACATTTATTTATTTTTGAGAGACAGAGAGAGACAGAGTGTGGTGGGGGAGGGGCACAGAGGGAAGGAGACACAGAATCTGAAGCAGGTTCCAGGCTCTGAGCAAGCTGTCAGCACAGAGCCCGACACGGGGCTTGAACCCATGAACCATGAAATCATGACCTGAGCCTAAGTTGCTTAACTGACTAAGTTGCTTAACTGAGTCTAAGATGCTTAAGCGCCGCTCAGGCGCCCCAGTTTTTTGTTTTTTAAATCTATTAAATTGGAATAATAGTATCTTCATGTATTGAGAATTCGAGGTATATGAATTAAGGACCTCAAATTACGTTTGTAAGTGTGAAACAAGGAGTACAGCATCTAGCACATAATAATGTGTTCAAAAAATGATAGAGTTAGTATTACAACTATCTGTTGAACGTGTCTGTCTTCACTAAACTATGAGTCCTCTGAGGGCAGGGATCTCTAATCATCTGTGTAACTCTGTATCTCGTCCATTGTGTGGCACAGGTATCTAGTAAATGTTGACTGAATACATCTCTGTGTAATACCTAGTATTATTCTGTATGCAACAGGTACTTGACACACATATACAGTGAGTATACCTCTGAACATACCTCTGAATGCAGAACCAGCATTTTTTAGGGTATGGGAAACTGCTTAATGACTCATCTGGGAGGGTTATAAGAGTTCTGCTGTCTATACTTAAGTTAGGAGAGAAAACCCCAGTGTACCAATGTATAGTCTAGAGTGGCTATACTCTAGTATTATGAGGAAATGAACTCTTTCACAGAATTTAAATATTTATGTTACCAGGGGCTCCTGGGTGGCTCAGGCGGTTAAGCATCCGACTCTTGATTTCGGTTCAGGTCCTGATCTCATGGCCGTGGGATTGAGCCCTGAGTTGGGTTCCACATGTGGAGCCTGCTTAGGATTCTGTGTCTCGCTCTCCCTCTACTCCTCCCTTACTCATGCATAAGCATTCTCTCCCCCTCTCTCAGAGAAAGAAAATTTATATTACCGCTTTGCCAGTGGCACTTTTTATCTTTAGCCATTTTAACCACTCATCCCTCCTTTTTAAAACAAAGCACACTGAGTACGATGTGATTGTCTTGATAACTTACGCCTATGGAACGTTACAGTTCTTTACTAATTATAACTGGGCCCAGGTACTTTTCACGCTCATCTTTATACTCCCATGTATCTTATGGCTATACAGGTTGTGGTAGTAGTTATATATGATATGCTCAGAGGCCACTGACGCGAGGGTTTCTTTTCTCTATATACTAAGTTATTTACTCATGTTCTGTTACATGTACTTTCTCCTTCTTCTTCCTTGTTAGGCATTGCTACTTCTCCCTGCTATCCCAGTATGTCTCTAGCAGATAACCCTTCTCACTGGCTACAGACTAGGACACCAACAATCAAGAGGGATATAATAATACATAAATCGCTATAGGCTGTTGGTAATGGTCTCTCCTACAGAATGAAGTACATAAGGTTTAATGATAGTTCAGAATGGTTTGTTTGGTTTCCCATGTCCATTTTTGTTTGTTTAACTTCTGTGTTCTAGAAAGTTGAGATTGTTGATCTCAAATTTATACAAGCACACTACTTATAAAATTAACAGACTTATTCTGTTCTGGGATGTGATAAGTCTACCATATGTGTTCTATTACATAGATTCTTCTTCTTTTTTTTTTTTTTTTAAATCTATTTATTTATTTTTGAGAGAGAGAAAGTGAGAGCAGAGAGGGGCAGAGGGAGAGAGAGACAGAGAATCCCAGGCAGGCTCTGCTCTGTCAGCTCAGAGCCTGATGCGGAGCTTGAACTCACGAACTGTGAGATCATGACCTGAGCTGAAATCAAGAGTCTGATGCTTTAACCGACTGAGCCACCCAGGTACCCCTGTGTAGAGTATTCTAATAAAACTGTTGCTATGTACAGATAAGATAAATGAAAATTACCTTGTAAATGTTTTTTACCAGCTCCATTGCTGTAAATGATTTTTCAAAATTATCATGAAGTAATGTAAGAATCTGCTGTTCTCGCATATTTCTGTGAGAAATGTATTCCAGAATTTTATCTTCGGCATTATGGATTACTGGGCCGTGTCCTGAATTAGAATTATAATATTTATTTCAAACAGATAAAAAACACTAAGTACAACTGAAATTAATTCAGCCTGTTTAAAAATAATGCATATGATGTATTGAAAAAGCATACTAAGTGTTCCAAATATGAATTTGTGGAAAATGATACAGGTGTAAGAGATTTAAAAATTACATACAATGCCAAAACCAGAGTATTATATCAGATAAAATCTGCATGAAATGTTACTATATACTTAAAAAAAAATTAACAACAAAAACAGTAAGCACATGAGTAAGGATAGGTACTATTTATAGTGTGCTCATTATCTGCCAGGCACTGCTCTAAATGCGTAATACATATTATTGTTTTTTTAAATATGAAATTTATTGTCAAATTGGTTTCCATACAACACCCAGTGCTCATCCCAAAAGGTGCCCTCCTCAATGCCCATCACCCACCCTCTATATATTATTGTTATAAGAGTCCGATGAGGTAGGCACTCTTATCATACCTTCTTTATAACAGAAGTGGGAGTGTAAGGAGGGTAAATAATTTGCCCACAGTTCAACAGTGAGGAGGGGACGGTGCTGGGGTTCTGACTTGTGAGCTTTTAATTACTCTGTGCTCTTACCCACCATGCCACACTTACAAAAGATTGAAAGGAGGAATGTAAAAAGTAGCTTCATGTAAGTGACCAAGATCTATTAAAAATTCACAAGAACCACAGTAAAACTTTAAGCATCTTATGTATAGGCTAGTCATTCAGAAATGCTGACAACCCCAATTAAGTTATAGTAAAAGGTTTTTTTTAAGTTTTTAAAGTTTTTTTTTTTTTTTAACATTTATTTATTTTGAGAAAGAGAGAGCACGAGTGGGGGTAGGGCAGAGAATCCAAGCCGGCTCCATACTATTGGTGCAGAGCTTGACGTGGGGCTCGAACTGAGATGAAACCAAGAGCCAGATGCTTACCTGAATGAGCCACCCAGGTGCCCCTAAGTCATATTGAAATTTAGTTGCTCTTTCAGATAGTGCAAATTATGTATGACCCAAGTCTGCAAGAGGGATGTTTAAAATATTTGAGAACAAATTCAGCAGACTAACCTGTTACCATATACAGAGCATGGGCTTTGGTTGGAATATTGACTATCACTTACTAGTTGCGTGGCCATCAAAAGTCTGAATCCCTGAGCTTGTTTCTTCAGTGCAATGAAGATCCCACGACCTGCTTCACTGGGTTTTTGTGAGGACAACACTGGAAAGGTCCCTGCACAGTACCTGAGAGGTAGCAGGCCTTAATATATAGTAGCTATGGTTACAGAAGGTATTTTAAGTTCCTGCTATGCCAGTAGGCCAGTTCACTGGAGTCACTAATACTCTAAGAACCTTTACCAAGGCAGCCTCTCATTAGTTTTACTCCAATGTGAGTACATCAAACATGTGCTCTCTTCTCTTTAAAAACAGCTGTCAGCTTCCATTCCTCTTAGGTCATAATAAATCCAAATGCCCAGCTCCACCATGTTTCCTATCCCCTCAGCAGTAGAAACTCATGAAAGAATATAAGGGGATTGAAGACACTGTAATTACAAGTCTCTCCATGGCTTTCTGGTTAGGAACAAGTTGGAAGGACTTAAACAAATAGGTAACCTCGTTTCTTTTTCCTTCTGGGCCCTCTTGTCCAGTCCTATGTCTTTCTTCACTTTTAGGATAAAAGGGAGGTTCATATTGAAGAGCAATGCAGTGACAGCTGAGATACTAAAACAGGCTTCTTTTTCTGGAGAAGTGAAATGAATACACAATTTTACAGCTGACATGGAAGCTACTGATATTTCAATAGTGTGAGTTAAAGACTAGAGCTCAGAGTTCACTGCTAAAATGCAGTCTACAACAGAAATCAAATTGACAGAAGTGAAGACAGTTTGTGGAATGAAAATGTAAGTTTATTAACTTTGTTTAACAGTTCTATTAATAGCTGTGTAGATATTAAAAAATAACTCTTGTATCTTTATAAAAAGTTATTAATATTACTCTCAGCCTGTTTAATTGCATGGCTTGATAAGACGTGGGGGGGGGGTGATTTAAAGAAGCACTGTCTATCTCTTCAAGCCCTGAAAACATAAATACACATACAGACAAACCAAAATGAACCTTCTCCATCATGTCACACAAATGGATCGGTACATGTAAGAGACTACCCACCTGGATATATAATATCAGCTTTGACTTTCAACAGTTCTTTTAGGGAGTTCATATAATCATAAAGGTCCTCAAATATAGTTGTTCCTTCTCCTAGGATGCAATCTCCAGAAAAGAGAGCATTTTCCTCTTCTAAAAGTAGAGCCATATGATCATCAGTGTGGCCAGGTGTGTGTATAACTCTAGTTAAAAGACAAAGAAGAAATAGTAACAATTATAGACTCTTAGGCTTAGAAGAAATTTTGAGAAGTAAATTATTCTCTGTCCTTATCTCAGTAAGACACAAATAAATGATGTTAACCTGTTAGAAAGCTCCTTTAAAAATTTTTTAAAAATGTTTTTATTTTTGAGAGGGAGCGAGAGAGAGAGCACGCGCGAGAGTGCGTGCACGAGCGAGCACGAGTGGGGAAGGGGCAGAGAGAGAGGGAGATACAGAATCTGAAGCAGCTCCAGGCTCTGAGCTGTCTGCACAGAGTCCAATGTGGGGCTTGAACTCATGAACCACGAGATTGTAAGCTGAGCCGAAGTTGGAGGCTTAACCAGCTGAGCCACCTAGGCGCCTTGGGGAAAAAAACCAAAAAGCAAAAAAAAGTCCTTTTTTTCTTGTGGCCCATTGAAAATTATCACCAGAAAATTCTCTCCTTTAAATCAAATTTCTCATTCTGAAGTGCAAACTCAATACTTTCCCACCTTTTTCTCAATAATAAGCATGCACTGATTACAACTAATTTTGAAAAGAGAAAGGAAAATACTTAAAGGAGACAACAATTCACAATCATTGCACTACTCAAAGACAGTGCTTTTATTATTTAAAGACAATTTTTTTTTCAATTTCCTTTGCATATGTTTATTTTACAATATACTTTATGGCAAGACTATGAGAAAAAAGCACTTTCGTGAGTTGCTGGTGGGAGAGCAAAACGGTAAAGCCCACAATGAAGGGAATTTGGCATTTTCTAGCAAAATTACATAACCCTTTGACCCATCGCTCCCACTGCTAGAAGTTTACCCTGACGATACACCTTCACAAAAACAAAAAATATATACAAGTTATTCATCACACTATTTATAAAAACAAAGTATTAGGAACAACCCCATACCCATCCATAGGACACTGTGGTCACATTGTGGTACATCCACACAATGGAATATATGCAGCAGCCATCAAAAAAAATGATGAAACTCTCTATGAACTGATATGGAGTAATTCACAGGATATACGGTCAAGTGATAAAAAAAAAAAAAAGAGCAAAGTGTGGTTCTTTTCATGCCTTTGCTTTGTTGCTGGTGCAGGCTGTGAAGTCTACTTGGCATTGCACCCTGGTCTTTCAGGCCATGCGCGGTGGGCCTCAGGACAAGGTGGCTGGTATGGTTCTGGGAGCCTGCGGGTGCATGTCTGGCCTGGCGTTTGGATCCCGGAGACACACAGGCAGCTGTACTCGGCACCCCGCACTGCCCTGATGAGAGCGCGTGGCCCAGGGCCCTGGCCCTGGCCCTAACATCAACTTTGCTGAATGTGCCACGAAGCAGATCCTTGACCTCCCTCCGCCTACAGACCCCTCACAGTTGGGTAAGCTCTCCCCCTGCCCCGTCTCCATTTGGCCTTATCACCAAGCACCTTTTCCACACAGCCATCCAGACTGAGGAAGACCTGGAAATTTCAGGGCCACGGGAGCCACAGCCACAGCCCCATCAGTAAGCATGGAAGCGCCCAGAAGGCCGGGATAATGCTGGTGGCATGCATCACCACGGGACCGACTTTGACAAGTATCATCCAGCTTGCTTTGGGAAAGTTGATATGAGGCATCACGACAGAGGAACCGGGGCTTCTGCCCAACCGTCAACCTTGATAAACCGTGGACTGTGGCCAGTGGCCAGACACGGGTACATGCTGCCAAGAATAAGACTGGAGCTGCTCCTATCACCGGCGTGGTGTGATCGGGGTACTACAAAGTTTTGGGGAAGGGAAAATTCCCCAGACAGCCTGTCACCTTGAAGACACAATGACAGTGGGAGAGCTGAGCAGAAGATTAAGGGTGTGTGTGTGTGGGGGGGGGGGGGGGGGGGGGGCTGTGTGCTGTGTCCTGGTAGCTTGAAGCCATGTGGAGGGAGGTTCATTAAAGGCTAACAGATGCTTTTCTCTTAAAAACAAAGTGTGCAAGAGTGTTGATAATTGCTCTTTTGTATAGAAAGTTAGGGAAATGAAAATGTATCTATTTCCTTATTTTTGTAAAAAGAAAAGAAGGATAAATAAAAAAATGAATGAATATAGTTGCCTTATAGGGGTAGGCAGGTAGGATGTAGGGAACAAAGATACAAGCAAGAAGTCTCTGATAGTAACCTTTTATTGGTTTTAAATTTTAAGCTGATATATTCTAAACATGAAACTAAATAAAAGGTGAAAGAAAACGTTAACATTGAATACAGAAAGAAGCCAATCTTACTATGTACCAGATAACAGCCACACTAATATTAACTCCAGTAACTTTTAAGTACTAAGATTATACATCCTTAATAGAATATATCCCAAGATTAAAAGAACTGGAAGGATTTTGAACTTGGCTTAATAGGTTTATTTTTGGCAGTGTGAAGGTTACCGTGTTTCTGAGATTATTTTGTGTTTATTGTATCATAGTATAAACGAGTAAGTAAATTGATGTTGAGAAGCAAGGTTTTTACTGTGGGATAAGGAAGAAATATATATGAATGAGGGAATTAAGGTTTTGGGTTGTTTCTCATCTGAACTGAGGAATCATTATGAATTCATTTTTTTTTTTTTTTTCTAGCTCCATGAAAGGCCCAGAAGTAATGATACTCCGGTAGTAATGAGCACACCTCACACTTAGTTCTTTGTTTCTAAATACCATTTCCCACTTAATGAAGTCAGGGTTCTTGAAGATATGGCTGGCTCCAGGTCTGGGGCAGGGAAAGTAAAAAGTGATACGGAGACATCTCTTTTGTCTGGTTCAATGTTACATGAAAATAATTCCGGGAGGCGTATTTTCACAGCTATAAACATGTGTGGGTTGTCTGATATCTTATGGACAATCTTATGAACAATCACACATCCAATGCATTTACAAACAGAACCCCAATCATTTTTTTTTTTTTAATCTACAAAAATTGATCAGGAGAAGCACTCTTTTTCAGAGTCTGCGGACTGTCTTATCTGTCACTGTGCTTGCAATGCGTCCTTTCTTTTTTCCTCCCATTCCCTACTCCTGAACTCAGTAATGGTTTTCTTTGATAACGAAGGCAATGAGATTTCTTAAATTAGGGGATCAGAAATTCCAGTTCTCCAGTCACCTGGGCAGCAAATGCTTTAATCTGCATAAAAACGGTATTAAAATTCACTTCACATAGGCAGGGGGAGGAAAGGAGATGACATCAGAGGTGCTTTGCCACAGATCAGAGGGACTGCAGCTGTGGCCTTCCCATTCATCAGGTGCCACATTTATCTAGTTCTGCCACTTGTGTGATACAGCAGACTTTATAAGGACGGCTCTCTTAGAAGATTTAGAACAGGTAACAAAAGCTGTCAGACTGACTTGTCTTTGAGAAATTGAATTTAGGTCACTAGAAAATTCTTGAAGGTTATATTCAGAATCAAATCCTACTGAAACACCTGCTTTCTTCTTTTTCACTAAAGGGTTCTTGGTGGGTATTGTCTCTATCTCTATTTTATTTCTCCCCCCCAAATTGGCAAGTAGACCACATCAACTGGACATGAAGTACTTGAGGACTTAAGTAGATTTTAATCTTCTGTTTATGGAACTTTTGCTTAACGAATCTTCTCATTAACATTTAAAACAACTGGGTTTTACTAACTTTATTAAAAATGGAAATTGGAAACCATGTCATCAGTAAACTAAATGTTTTATTCAAATTCTAGTATAATTTGGGGTGCCTGGGTGGCTCAGTCGGTTGAGCGTCCGACTTCAGCTCAGGTCATGATCTCACAGTCTGTGAGTTCGAGCCCCACGTCAGGCTCTGTGCTGACAGCTCAGAGCCTGGAGCCTGCTTCCGATTCTGTGTCTCCCTCTCTCTGCTCCTTCCCCACTTGTGCTCTGCCTCTCTCTCTCTCAAAAATAAATAAACATTAAAAAAAAAAAAGAAAATCAAACTCTAGTATAATTATGTGAAAAGGTTATTTACTAAGTCATTTTTAAAGAGTGTGTCTACTTTTTTTGATTCTTTTCATTTACCTCCCAAATCTTAAAATAGATTCCCATAATTCATCTTAATCAGAATTCAGTGAAAAATTAAATGCAATTCAGATAATATCGAGGGCTTTGGCATCAATTCACCCCATGAATCTAAGATCACATTCAAGTGAGGGGGAGGCAGTGACACGAAGCATGCACATGAGAGGCTTTAGGGCACTGATACTGTCATCACTTGATCCAGTGCTGCTCACATGGTTTGTCCAGTTTGTAATAATTCACCATGTTGCACACTGATGATATGTACACTTTTCTTTTTGTATACTTTAATAAAAAGCTTAAAAAGATATGGTCTGTTCATGGCAGATGGGTGGTAATTAATTACCCGGGACCAAATGTTCTCAATCTGCAAATTAGGTATAAATCTAATATCCATGATTCTGTAATAACCAATAAACCAGTACCATGGTTCCCAAGCCTTTGAGACAGACCCTTACTGTGTGATGGGGGAAATTCATCATTGCTGAGAATACTCCCTGAAGAAGTAGTAATGTAATGTTTATTATCTTTAGGTATCATGAACAAATTATAGGAGATACTACCGTATTTCCAACAAGAGCATTTTTAGAAAATTGCCCATAAATTTATGGTTTATGCATTAAATTTATAAATCAATGGCATAGTAGGAAAAAAGGGAACACTGGTTTGAAAGAGGGCACGGATACCCAGTTCTTCATCTTCTCTTTCTCATTCATCTGTTCATCTATTTCCCTCTTTTAGATATTTACTCTGTGTTGGTAAATATTCCGTGCCTTCTATGTGCCAGGGACTGAGGATCTGAAGATGAATCTGGTATCTGCCTTGTGTCAGAGAACAGCCAGCTTATCATCAAACCTTTCTTCTTTTTCCTGGGCATGAATTTAAACTCCATTTTTCCAGCCTCCCTGCAGTCAGCAGTGGCCCACCACGACTGAATTTACAGCCAATGTAACAAAAGGTCTGGTTTGTGAAAGCCTCCCATGAAAGATCCCTTCCATGCTCCTTCTCTACAACCCAATGGATTGACTGAGGTGAACAAGGTGACCTTGAAAACCAACTACTGAGGATGGTGGAGTCGTAAGATGAAAGGTATCTGAAACATTATTTGCAGGGGCGGGGGGCACTGGATGATCAGGAAGCTTTTGTGGACTTTATGTGACTGGGAAGAAAACTTAATTCATGTATGAACCATCATACATTTTGGGATTGGTTTACTACAGCAACTGTCATTAACACTGTGAACCTAAGGGGTTTATTACCGTTTAAGGAAATACCTACTCACACACACAAAAATTACAATACAACTCAATAATTACTATAATAAAATACAAGTTATATGAAAGTTAGAGGAAGGAGCAGTTAATTCTGCCTGGGTAAGTAACATGTGAACTGAAGTTGGAATATTTGGATACGGTTAATTGTGTTTACAAGGAAATGGTAGAACTCAGGCCAGGAAAGTGGTTTGGGGCCAGACAGTGACATGGTAAGGAGAATAAACATGATTTTGTATGCAGTGAGAGTTATTCAAGGTTTCAAGTGACATGGGGTGTGAAGGGTAGATTGAAAAGGGGAGCCTGGAGACAGAAATATTAAGCAAGAAGCAGTGGTGGTGGACACGAAGAAAAGGGGACAGAATAGACAAATATTTTTAAGGTAAAAACTAACCTCATTAGATGTGGTGGGTGGGGAAAGGGGGAGCGATAAAGGTGAAGTAGAGCCAGCTTTCATCTTAGAAGAAAAATTAAAATCTTATGTGCTGAGAGCAATAGGTGTTCTGAAGTCGGAAAGCAAGTCGATCATGGGGGACAGAGGAGAACCATCAGTAGTTCGGTTTTTAAACTACTGAGTTTGAAACAACTCCTCAATCTCACTTAGGTTATGGGAGATTATGGGTCTGGCCTAAAATGTATTTACTTTAGGTACGGATCATCTTTTGGAACTGACAGCATGAGAAGGTCCTTAATTTGACTGAGAGCTCTAAACCACCCTGGCAGGAAATGCTGATCTGTTTTTTTAATTTAAATTTTATTAAAAAACGGTAATCCTATAATTCAAACAAATTAGTTTTAAAAGGGTAGATAGAGTGAAAAGTCTCTTCCCCTATTTCTCAAGCAACTGGTTTTTCTTCCCAGAGTAACCAATGTTATCAGATCTTTTATATCCTTCTTGAGATACTCTTCACTCTTATAAGCAAATATGCAGAAATCTTCCCCTATTTACTTTTTATAAGACATACATCACCTCCTCCCCCCTTCCCTGGCTAAAGGATGTTTACTGACCTGAGAGTGGCACCCTCAGTTTTAATCATGTCTCCATCTTGCAGATAAACATATTGTTGCTTTCCATCTCCTATAATTTCTTCTCTTGGAGGGTTCCGTGGGAGTTTTTTAATGCAATATGCAGTGTCTAGTAACAAAACATGTAAAATAGATTAAGTCATACTTTCAATGACAATTCAGCCTTTTAAGAGATCAGCTTTCATAGAGCTAACACTGTGCATGACGGCAAAAAATACTAACATTAAGAGAGAGACAAGAGGAAATGGGATGGGTTATAGCAGCATTATCTCTGGAATAGTATTTTTTCTATCCCAACAAAAGAGCTCTTTATTCTTTCATGTGCTTCTAGGTCTACATAAACGCCCTTGAGATTTTCTAGTCACCCTTATTTTATACAAAAGTTTGAAAGTAGTTCTTCATAATCTCAGCTAGTTTTGCTATCAAGATGGGTGTTGAAGAGGCAGTAATACAGTACCTGAGAATTTTCTTTCTATCTAGGTCTTAACATAGAGTAGAAGAAGTCATGGCATCATGGCAGTACTTAATAATAAAAGGATGAGAGCACAGTGTTCTTTCTGTGAATGTTGAACGGAAGCCTCAAACCCGGGGCTAAGATATGAAATTGTTAAAATAAATTTAACCCATACTAGACCTCTCACTGACGTTAAGAAAATCAATTAACCAATCAATAGCTGAGTGTGAATTATCTAACCGGTATACTACACATAGTGAATAGAAGCACCATGACATCCAGATGCTTAAAAACTGTCACAGTTGGGGACATAAAATTTACAAACCAG
This sequence comes from Panthera tigris, assembly GCF_018350195.1. Taxonomy (NCBI): domain Eukaryota; kingdom Metazoa; phylum Chordata; class Mammalia; order Carnivora; family Felidae; genus Panthera; species Panthera tigris. Next base: position 20,935,901 of record NC_056676.1, read on the forward strand.
AAATAATTAAAGAACTATCCTTGGTCTCATTTAATGAATACTACGTGGACAATTCAGCTCATAAATGCAATGCTAGTTAAGAGAAAGAAGAAACAATTAAGAAAAAAATTCATAGACTTGATATAACTTGAAGCATGGCGTAAAGGATGAGTAATTTGGGAAAAGGTACTGAGAAGGACTTATAGATAAGGGGAACAGCATCTGGAAAAGCACAGAGATGACCACGTGTGTCTACCAACCTGTCTAATGCAAAACACTGGCTGAGAAGCGGAGATCAAGTGGGATTAGATGCGCTCAGACCATGGAGGGCCTTATATTGCCTTTCACAGAATAGAGGAATTTAAACTTTACCGTATGTGGCCACTGTACACTCTTTGGAAAGAAAATGAAATAATGTTAACCCGTTGATCAATATGGCAGCTCTAGGTGGGACAATGGAGGGGAAGAGATCAGAAAGACCAGGAGGGGATGACTAGGTGTCAGAACTAAGGTGACAGCAGTGGACAACATGGAGAAGAAGACATTCAGGGAAACACTGACAAGGCACAGAAATCAGGCTAGAATGGAAGAGAAAAGAGATAGAAATACTGCAAATGTAATAAAAATAAAACAACTGGGACCAGACCTTCCCTCTCCAGCCCCAAACTCCACTATTTTGTATCTTGGAGGCTGAAGCAAAAAATAATATGCTATTCTGGGAACTGGCATTACATAATAAGGCTGTCTTCATTCTGGAGTGAGATGGGGAGGTTTTTTGGTATGTGTTTATTTTTAATCTGTATAATTTTGTCTTTCAGTAGAGAAGTAGAGGTATTACATTTCTTCTGGTTATGAGACCTTTGGTACACAATCTTTCCAAAAAACTCACCGTTATCTCAAAATTATAAAACAAATGCCATACAATAACTTTGTGTTAGTTTTTAAAGTTATGTGCAAATATGAAAACACATGTCCTCCTCAAATTAACAACCTATATAGGCAGGATGGAGAAGGGCATGCTGAAAGCAATCATATAATAATAATTGTATTTAATAAAAGCTTATTGACAGATAATTCAATAGTACAAAATTCATCCTTTTAAAGTGTATAGTTCAGTGTCCTTAAAGTATATCCAGGGTTGCCTGGGTGGCTAAGTTGGTTAAGCATCTGACTCTTGGTTTCAGTTCAGGTCATGATCTCACACAGTTGGTGGCTTTGAGCCCCGCATCTGGTTCTGCACTGATAGTGCGGAGCCTGCTTAGGATTCTTTCTCTCTCCTTCTCGCTCAAATAAACTAAAAAAAAAAAAAAAAAGTATATCCAAAGAGCTGTATAACTATCTCCACTATCTAATTTTGTAATGTTTTCAAAATCCCTCAAAGAAACCCTTTACCCAACTGTAGTCACTCCCTATTCTCTCCTTCTTCCAGCCCCTGGCAACCACTTACCTACTTTCTGTCTCAATCATGTAATTATTTTAACAGGGGGGAAACCCTCAGTCATTTGTTAAGGTTTGAATAATGGTTTATAACATCATTGTTAATGCTAATTACTGAAGCTGATACAAGTCATATTGTTTATAATACCTTCCAATGAGAATACATTCTAATTGAATGGCATAGAAGCAAACATTTGACTCTTAAGACTGGGATGGGAAAGAAACGGCAAAGACCCAGCTTTAGCTGCAAAATAACAGCTATCAGATTACAAAATATATTTTGTAAGATTTACTTAAAAATAAACCAAAATATTGGGGCAGCCTCAGGCTATATAGTTCTCATGTCTAGTAAAATTCTGGTTTCCTGCCAGCTACTGGGAATTCCTAAATTATACACTGATTGTATATTAAATGTTTGAAAGCAGGATGCTTTGAAGTTACTGTATCTTCTCACAGAAGTCTTTTTTTTTTTCTTAAAATTTTTAAATGTTTATTTTTGAGAGAGAGAGAGAGCAAGCAGGGGAGGGGCAGAGAGAAAGAGAGACACAGAATCCAAAGCAGGCTCCAGGCTCCAAACTGTCAGCCCAGAGCCTGATGTGGGGCTCAAACCCACAAACCCACATGAGATCATGACCTAAGCCGAAGTAAGACATTTAACCAACTGAGCCACCCAGGCACCTGGTCACATAAGTCTTATAAATGGCATTCATAATTTAGGTGTGGCCTGTAAAACCACAGGTTGTTAGCATCATAAAGCAGTTGAAAAATTTCTGCCATCTGATAGTTTACAAAAATAGTAAAATGATATGGAGCAAAGAAAGTAATAAAATAAAATGGAACAAGAATGCCAGTAATTAAGGATTTAGAGAATGAAGAAATACATGGGACTCTTGCGGGGAGATTCTGAAAGGTAGCTCTGTATGATTTTAGTGCTGAGCAACTCAAGGTCTGTATACAGTTGGTCTAGCTTCAATAAAGTTCAGAATGAAAGTCAACAAGTTACTTCTCAAAATATTAAAATTTTAGTGGCTATAGAGCAGTGTCAAATTTTTTTCTTTATTTTGGGGCTTGAACTCACGACCCTGACATCATGACCTGAGCTGAGATCAAGAGTCTGATGCGTAACTGACTGAGCCACCCAGGTGCCCCTTCTCAATTTTCTTTAAATCAACCTAATAGGTAATCTATTATACAAATATTCATTATTTTATATGGAACCCAAAACTTTTAATTTTTAATTTAAAGAAATAGGTCAAATGTCCATTGGCAGGTGAATGGATAAACAAATCATGGTATAGTCCCACCATGGATTACCACTAGGCAATAAGGAACAAACTACTGATATATGAAACCTAGGTGAATCTCAAAAACAAGACGCTGTGTGAAAGAAGCCAGAGAGTGATTCTGTATGCTTCTATCATGTGACATTTTATTTATTAAAAACATTTTTTTAATGCTTATTTATTTTTGAGAGAGAGAGAGAGAGAGCAAAAGCAGGGGAGGGCAGAGAGAGGAGGACAGAGGATCCAAAGCGGGTCTACGCTGACAGCAGCAAGCCCGATGTGGGTCTTGAACTTGCGAACTACGAGATCATGACCTGAGCCAAAGTCAGACACTCAACAGACTGAGCCACCCAGGCACCCCCCATTATGTGACATTTTAAACAGGCAAAACTAATCTATAGTGAAATAAAGCAGATTAGTGGCTGCTGGAGGGAGAATCACTGCAGAGAGGCACCAGGGGACCTCTCTTTAGGGGCATGAGAGTGTTCTTTATCTTGACTGGATTGGTCACAAAGGTGTTTATCAAACTATACTTTTAAAATGGGTACACTTTATGTATATAAATTCAAGTTCAATGAAGTTGGTTTATGAAACAGTAGGCCATAAACATTAAAAAATTTCAAACTGACCCTCATGCTAAAAGAGTTGGCCAAAGCTAGTCAAGAACCTTCAGCATTGATTTTTAATTCACAAAATTTAATTGGTAGATAGATAAGAGAAAGGTGAGGAAAAGTGACACTGAAAGATAATGATTTCCTATGGCATACGGTCCTCTAGGATTGTAAGAAAGGAGGTAAGAGGGGGAGACTGTGTGGCTCAGTCAGTTAAGTGTCCGACTTTGGCTCAGGTCATGATCTCACTGTTAGTTTAAGCCCCGCATGGGGCTCTGTGCTGACAGCTCAGAGCCTGGAACCTGCTTTGGATTCTGTGTCTCCTTCTCTCTCTGCTCCTCCCCCACTCACACTCTGTCTCTCTCTCTCAAAAATAAATAATAAAACATCAGGAAAAAAAAAAAGAGCTAAGAAGGTAACAAAGGTTGGAGCGTTTTTTAATAATGGGCCTGGTGATATTGGGTGCTCTGGCTGAAAATATCTTGGTGTCCCAAATGTAATCTCAAGCCCAAAAAAGACGACACTTAAAAATATTTAAAACATGAGTTGAATGCAGATGTGCATTCCTTTTGTGAATGAATGCTCCTGACCTTCTGTCCTTCATGTGTCTTGAACTTGCCAAGCACACCCCAATTCCAGTATCTCTGCTCTTGCAATGCCTTCTTGTCTGTTCAGACACGCCAGCCAGCCAGCCATACTGTATAGCTTACTCCCCCTCCCTGTCCACTCTTGATACAAACCACTGCCCTTCCGCCACTTTGGCTTCTTTCCCCTTTTACTTTACTTAGCTTTATTTTTTTCTTCATGGCACCTATCGCCATCTGACTTATTATGTATTTATCATTTACCTTCCCTACTAGAATGCAGGCTTCAGGACAGCAGAGCCTTTGTGGTGTTCACTGCTATATCCCTTGTGCCAAGAACAGTGTCTGGATATAGTGGTCGCTTGGATATTTGTTAAAGGAAGGAATGAATGAATCTGTGTGTGATGGCGAGATGGGGGAATAAAGAGAGAAACAGTAAAGTGTCAGTTCTGAATGGGTTTCAGGTACAGAGAATTATCAGTGCAATGATCTTTTACCAGCATTTCAGTGTACTGCAGTAAGTGCCTTAAAGTTACGGAGGACCTGAGACCAGGTTTAGAATGTGGACAAAAACAGCAGCTGCCTGTAACGCGTTTAGCACAGTGCCTGGCACACAGTAAATGCTCAACACTGGTTAGTTATTGGATCTGAAGTACTAACTGTCACACAGACAAAATTAAAACCGACCTTCATCACTGGGCAAAGGGGAAAAATAAGCGGGATAAGAGATCTGAAGTAGAAAACAGGACTTTCCCTCTCCTCTTTTGTTAACATTGGGGCAGTATTAAAGTATATTAACTTCTAAAAGTATGACATAAATATATAAGGTATTCAGTAAATGACCAACTAGCTTACATAGTTGTGTAACTGAAATAATTATTCTGAAAACGTACTTTTCCTCAATGAGCTCAATTAATGCTTTCTGTTTACCATTACTGATGCTTTTACAAATATCTCCTATGCCCCCGGTATGATCACGGTGCCAGTGAGTCACTACGATTTCCTGGATTGTTGTATTAAATTCAGTCAGAGCCTGCTTTAAACAGTTGATATATTCTGGAATTGCTGGTTCTCCAGTGTCAATGAGGATTCTCCTGAAAATTAAATGGAAGATAATCACACAATTGGAACAGAGAGTATCAGCATATGTCTCACATAGATAATTCATATTACATTTAAGAAACTACATAAATTGCTTGGCTTTCAACCTTCTCAAAAACCAACTAAAGGATACTTTGCCTTAACCACAGTAATCTCACTGTAAGAAAAGTTCTTTGAAAAAACTTATAGGGGCGCCTGGGTGGCTTAGTTGGTTGAGCGTCTGACTCTTGATTCCGGCTCAGGTCATGATCTCAGGGTTGTGGGATCAAGCCCCATGTTGGGCTCTGTGCTGACTATGGAGCCTGCTTGGGATTCTCTCTCTCCCTCTGCCTCTCTCCAGAGCCTGTGTGTGCATGCTCTCTCTTTCAAGAAGAAACAAAAAACAAAACAAAACAAAACAAAACCTATAGTTAAATGTGAGTCTGAACTTGGCAAGTTCAAGGCACAATAATATTGAATACTTACATAGCACTTAAATATGGCATTGTTCTAAGGACTTTACATATTTTAACAATTATGTTCCTTATGAGACTATTTTTTTTAATGTTTATTTTTGAGAGAGACAGAGAGAGAGAGAGAGGGAGAGAGTGCGCACGAACAAGCGGGGGGAAGGGCAAAGGGAAAAGGGAGACACAGTATCTGAAGAAGGCTCCAGGCTTTGAGCTGTCGGCACAGGGCCCAATGTGGGGCTTGAACCCACAAACCATGAGATCATGACCTGAGGCGAAACTGGATGCTTACCCGACTAAGCCACCCAGGCCCCCTCACTCCCATAAAACTATTGAAAATAGGTATTTCATGGGGTGCCTGGGTGGCTCAGTAAGTTAAGCCTCTGACTTCGGCCGTTGATTATCTCACAGTTTGTGAGTTTGAGCCTTGCATGGGGCTCTGTGCTGACAGCATGGAGCCTGGAGCCCACTTCCCTTTCTACGTCTCTCCCTCTCTCTGCCCCTCTCCTGTTCACACTGTCTGTCTGTCTCTCTCTCAAAAATAAACATTAAGAAAATGTTTTAAAAATAGGTATTTCATTATTATATCCAGAAATTAAGTAACTTGCCCAAGGTTACTCTGCAAATAAATGGCCAAACCAGCATTCAAACCCAGATATTCTGGCTCCAGAATGTGCTTTTATGCACTCTCTCTTTAATGTTTATTTTTGAGAGAGGGAGACAGCATGAGCAGGGGAGGGGCAGAGAGAGGGGGACAGAGGATCCAAAACAGACTTTGCGCTGACAGCAGAGAGCCCGATGGGGGGCTGGAACTCATGAACTATGAGATCATGACCTGAGCCAAAGTTGGAGGCTTAACTGACTGATCCATCCAGGTGCTCCTATCCACTCTTTGAGATCTTTTATGACATCCTTAAATGTCTCATAGATATGGAAGAATTAGATTCAATGGTATTCCTAAAGAAACCTCGTCTTCTGCACTACATAAAAACTTACACTCAAGTTTTACATTGGTTCCCTTCCACATAAAAATGAAGGTAGGAGGGAAGCATGGGGAAATGTCTGAGTTGCTTTATTTCTTGACTTAGACAACCCTGTTATATTTTTCAGCTTTGTGGTTCTGAACCTTCCTTATACTTTGTTTGCCCTTCCTCACTATTTTATGGGATGACGTTCTTTCTCTGTGAGGTTTTCCTGAACTAAAGAACCAGCTCACAAACTTCTTAATTCATGCTGCTTCACAGTAACACCTCCCTAATTCATATTGGGGGACAGAAGATTAGTCTTAATGAAAAGTCTGAGTCATTCATTAATATAATAACTGTATGAATTATCTACTATATGCCATGCCTTTCTTACAAGACAAAAAATCCTGTTTATACTAGTGGAGGGTGGGAAGAGCTATGAAAACAAATAGTGACAGTTGACAGATAAACAGTTCAGCATTCTGCAGAACATTAATATGGGGTAAATGACAGGAAGAAACCGTATGGCTATTTTATATTGGGTGGCTTGTTTCCCTAACCGTATTCCCAGAGACCCAATAAAAACAAACTGTCTGCTTGCAGGATTGGGGTGTTTCTGTGTGTGTGGTGGGTGGGGGGGCATGAATGGCCTTGTGGTCCACAGCCTTTTATCTACACCTTAAGTTCCATGGAGCAGTGGCCATACTTCACAAGTACATAGTATTATAACTGTCCCTTCTGGAGACAGGGAAACTAGATGGTTATATTGGCCCAAGAATGCATTATGAGGTCCTGTAGGCAGTGGAAATGTAAGGAGGAGATGGTTAAAAAACATTGACACAATCAGCAGGAATTTTTTTTTTTTTTTTGAGGGAGACAGTGAGCGTGCAAGCACACCTGTGCGTGCATGTGGTGGGGAGGGGCAAAGAGAGAGGCAGAGAATCTTAAGCAGGCTTCATGTTCAGTGCAGAGCCCAACTTGTGCTTGCTCTTACGACCATGAGATTGTGGCCTGAGCAGAAATCAACAGCTGGACACTTAACCAGCTGAGCCACTCGGGCACCTCAACAGGATTTTTTTTTTAAACAACTGGAGTCGGAAGGGAAAGGAAAGAGTTGACGATTCTGTGGTTTCTAGGTGAGATGACTGGTATGTCATTAACCAGGACTGTAAACACTGGAGGGAACAAATGTGAGATAAATCTGGTTTGGGCCAGGGTGAATTTTGATGACATTCCAGCCATCTTCCCTTGCTTTTTCTCCATAGCACCTATTACCATGTGACACATTATATACTTACATGTTTATTTATTTATTGCCTATCTCCATACCCTCCCACAACCTACAAATTTAAGCTCCCTGAGGACAGAAACATTGTCTGGCTTTGCTGGAACCTAGATAGTGGCAAGTACTAGGGAATAAATGTTTGTTGGAGGCAGTAGCTTTATTTTTATCTTATTTAATTATTAAAACAATCCTGAGATTCTTCTCTCATTATATAGATGAAGAAACTGAGGCCTTGACAAGTTAGACATATAAGTAATATAGTAACTTGCTCAGAGTCACAAACTCTAGCAGAGAATATAATTGAATCCATACCTTTCTAACTGCAATGCACATTTTCTTTGGATATGAGGAATACCCTTTGAGGTGGGTACTATTCAACTCCCATTGCACAAATAAGGAATCTGAAGCTTAAGAGAGTCAACTGTCTTGTCCAAAGTCATAAGCTAGGATCCAGATTTAGGTACAGAGTCTTAACTCTAGTTGCTACATTAGACTGCCTTTTCCTATTAAAAGATATACTATTTGCCATCAAGGGAGTTACAATTTTGATAGTAAAGGTTAAACTTGCAGCTTTTGGAGATTTTTTTTTTTTTTATGTTATTTTTGAGAGAGAGAGAGAGACAGAGCATGAGTGGGAGAGGGGCAGGGAGAGAGAGGGAGACACAGAATCCAAAGTAGGCTCCAGGATCCGAGCTGTCAGCACAGAGCCTGACGCAGGGCTTGAACCCCATGAACCGTGAGATCATGACCTGAGCCGAAGTCGGACGCTCAACCGACTGAGCCACCCAGGCGCCCCAGCTTTTGGAGATTCTTGAGCAGAGGAGGAACACGGAAACACTTGTCAGAAGATCTGGCTGTTATTTGTCCATTCAAATGTTTACCGAATACCTGTGTACTGGGGCATCACAGGATGGTTAGTAATGCTTTAGGGAAATTTATTTGGCATACACAGGCTAATGAGAATGAAGAATACCAGCTACAACTGCAGTTACTCAGAAATCTTTGAATCATAGTACTGAAAATGAAGAGAAAACCTAGAGAACCCTCATTCATTCATTCAGCAAATATTTACTGTACTATGTACAAAGCTCTGTGTGAGGTGCTGGGGATACAGTGATGAGTAAGCCTTCATTGCACTTAGTTTGGTGGGAAGTGGAAGTGAGGAAAGACATGAAGCTTCTTACACAAAAATTCATTTTTTGGAGGAAAGATGGCGGCGTAGAGGACGCTGGGCTCATCGCGTCCTGCTGATCACTTAGATTCCACCTACACCTGCCTAAATAACCCAGAAAACCACCAGAAGACTAGCAGAACGGAGTCTCCGGAGCCAAGCGCAGACGAGAGGTCCACGGAAGAGGGTAGGAAGGGCGGAGAGGTGGTGAGCGCTACACGGACTGGCGGGAGGGAGCCGGGGTGGAGGGGCGGCCCGCCAGCCAAGTAGAGCCCCCAAGTCTGGCTGGCAAAAGCGGAGGGGCCGGATGGAGTGTGTTTGGACAGCAAGCGGGACTTAACACCTGGAAGGTTATAAGTTAACAGCTCTGCTCGGAGAACAGGAGGGCTGGAGGACAACGGGAGGGAGAGTTGCTGAGCCCGGGGAGGACAGAGCTCAGTTTGGTGGGGAACAAAGGCGCTGGCCAGCGCCATGTCCCTCGCCCATCCCCCAGCCAAAATCCCAAAGGGAACTTGCCTGCACCCCGCAAACACCCAATGCTGTGCTTCTGTGGATCCATCCCTCCGGCGGGTCTGACTCCCTTCCAGTGCCACAGGGCCCCTCCCGAAGCGGATCTCCGAAGGAAAAATGAGCTGAGCCTGCCCCTCCCGCCCCTGTGCACCTTGCCGATCCACCCCAGCTAATACGCCAGATCCCCAGCACCACAAGCCTGGCAGTGTGCAAGTAGCCCAGACGGGCCACGCCGCCCCACAGTGAATCCCGCCCCTAGGAGAGGGGAAGAGAAGGCACACACCAGTCTGACTGTGGCCCCAGCGGTGGGCTGGGGGCAGACATCAGGTCTCACTGCGGCCCCGCCCACCAATGCGAGTTATTCAAGACAGCACAGGGGAAGTGCCCCACAGTCCCACACCACTCCAGGGACTATCCAAAATGATGAAAGAGAAGAATTCCCCTCAAAAAAATGTCCAGGAAATAACAACAGCTAAGGAACTGATCAAAAATGATTTAAACAATATAACAGAAAGTGAATTTAGAATAATAGTCATAAAATTAATTGCTGGGCTTGAAAACAGTATAGAAGACAGCAGAGAATCTATTGCTACAGAGATCAAGGGACTAAGGAACAGTCAGGAGGAGCTAAAAAATGCTATCAATGAACTGCAAAATAAAATGGGAGATGACCATGGCTTGGATTGAAGAGGCAGAGGAGAGAATAGGTGAACTAGAAGATAAAATTATGGAAAAAGAGGAAGCTGAGAAAAAGAGAGATAAGAAAATCCAGGAGTATGGGGGAAAATTAGAGAACTGAGTGATGCACTAAAGAGAAATAATCTACGCATAATTGGTATTCCAGAGGAGGAAGAGAGAGGGAAAGTTGCTGAAGGTGTACTGTAAGAAATAATAGCTGAGAACTTTCCTGATCTGGGGAAGGAAAAAGGCATTGAAATCCAAGAGGCACAGAGAACTCCCTTCAGACGTAACTTGAATCGATCTTCTGCATGACATATCATAGTGAAACTGGCAAAATACAAGGATAAAGAGAAAATTCTGAAAGCAGCTAGGGATAAACGTACACTAACATATAAAGGGAGACCTATAAGACTCGTGACCGATCTCTCTACTGAAACTTGGCAGGCCAGAAAGGAATGGCAGGAAATCTTCAATGTGATGAACAGAAAAAAATATGCAGCCGAGAATCCTCTATTCAGCAAGTCTGTCATTTAGAATAGAAGGAGAGATAAAGGTCTTCCCAAACAAACAAAAACTGAAGGAATTCGTCACCACTAAACCAGCCCTACAAGAGATCCTAAGGGAGATCCTGTGAGACAAAGTACCAGAGACATCGCTACAAGCATGAAACCTACAGACATCACAATGACTCTAAACCCATATCTTTCTATAATAACACTGAACGTAAATGGACTAAATGCGCCAACCAAAAGACATAGGGTATCGGAATGGATAAAAAAAAACAAGACCCATCTATTTGCTGGGTCTACAAGAGACTCATTTTAGACCTGAGGACACCTTCAGATTGAAAGTGAGGGGATGGAGAACTGTTTATCATGCTACTGGAAGTCAAAAGAAAGCTGGAGTAGCCATACTTATATCAGACAAACTAGACTTTAAATTAAAGGCTGTAACAAGAAATGAAGAAGGGCATTATATAATAATTACAGGGTCTATCCATCAGGAAGAGCTAACAATTATAAATGTCTATGCGCCAAATACGGGAGCCCCCAAATATATAAAACAATTACTCACAAACATAAGCAACCTTATTGATAAGAATGTGGTAATTGCAGGGGACTTTAACACTCCACTTACAGAAATGGATAGATCATCTAGACACACGGTCAATAAAGAAACAAGGGCCCTGAATGATACATTGGATCAGATGGACTTGACAGATATATTTAGAACTCTGCATCCCAAAGCAACAGAATATACTTTCTTCTCGAGTGCACATGGAACATTCTCCAAGATAGATCACATACTGGGTCACAAAACAGCCCTTCATAAGTATACAAGAATTGAGACCATACCATGCATACTTTCAGACCACAATGCAATGAAGCTTGAACTCAACCTCAGGAAAAAGTCTGGAAAACCTCCAAAAGCATGGAGGTTAAAGAACACCCTACTAAAGAATGAATGTTTCAACCCGGCAATTAGAGAAGAAATTAAAAAATATATGGAAACAAACAAAAATGAAAAGACAACAATCCAAATGCTTTGGGATGCAGCGAAGGCAGTCCTGAGAGGAAAATACATTGCAATTCAGGCCTATCTCAAGAAACAAGAAAAATTCCAAATACAAAATCTAACAGCACAGCTAAAGGAACTAGAAGCAGAACAGCAAAGGCAGCCTAAACCCAGCAGAGGAAGAGAAATAATAAAGATCAGAGCAGAAATAAACAATATAGAATCTAAAAAAACTGTAGAGCTGATCAATGAAACCAAGAGTTGGTTTTTTGAAAAAATAAACAAAATTGATAAACCTCTAGCCAGGCTTCTCAAAAAGAAAAGGGAGATGACCCAAATAGATAAAATCATGAATGAAAATGGAATTATTACAACTAATCCCTCAGAGATACAAACAATTATCAGGGAATACTATGAAAAATTATATGCCAACAAACTGGACAACCTGGAAGAAATGGGCAAATTCCTAAACACCCACACGCTTCCAAAACTCAATCAGGAGGAAATAGAAAGCTTGAACAGACCCATAACCAGCGAAGAAATTGAATCAGTCATCAAAAATCTCCCAACAAATAAGAGTCCAGGACCAGATGGCTTCCCAGGAGAATTCTACCAGACGTTTAAAGCAGAGATAATACCTATCCTTCTCAAGGTTTTCCAAAAAATAGAAAGGGAAGGAAAACTTCCAGACTCATTCTATGAAGCCAGTATTACTTTGATTCCTAAACCAGACAGAGACCCAGTAAAAAAAGAGAACTACAGGCCAATATCCCTGATGAATATGAATGCAGAAATTCTCAATAAGATACTAGCAAATCGAATTCAACAGCATATAAAAAGAATTATTCACCATGATCAAGTGGGATTCATTCCTGGGATGCAGGGCTGGTTCAACATTCGCAAATCAATCAATGTGATACATCACATTAATAAAAGAAAAGATAAGAACCATATGATCCTGTCAACCGATGCAGAAAAGGCATTTGACAAAATTCAGCAACCTTTCTTAATAAAAACCCTCGAGAAAGTCGGGATAGAAGGAACATACTTAAACATCATAAAAGCCATTTATGAAAAGCCCACAGCTAACATCATCCTCAATGGGGAAAAGCTGAGAGCTTTTTCCCTGAGATCAGGAACATGACAGGGATGCCCACTCTCACTGCTGTTGTTTAACATAGTGTTGGAAGTTCTAGCATCAGCAATCAGACAACAAAAGGGAATCAAAGGCATCCAAATTGGCAAAGATGAAGTCAAGCTTTCACTTTTTGCAGATGACATGATATTATACATGGAAAATCCAATAGACTCCACCAAAAGTCTGCTAGAACTGATACATGAATTCAGCAAAGTCGCAGGATACAAAATCAATGTACAGAAATCAGTTGCATTATTATACACTAATAATGAAGCAACAGAAAGACAAAGAAAGAAACTGATCCCATTCACAATTGCACCAAAAAGCATAAAATACCTAGGAATAAATCTAACCAAAGATGTACAAGATCTGTATGCTGAAAACTATAGAAAGCTTATGAAGGAAATTGAAGAAGATATAAAGAAATGGAAGAACATTCTGTGCTCATGGATTGGAAGAATAAATATTGTCAAAATGTCAATACTACCCAAAGCTATCTACACATTCAATGCAATCCCAATCAAAATTGCACCAGCATTCTTCTCGAAACTAGAACAAGCAATCCTAAAATTCATATGGAACCACAAAAGGCCCTGAATAGCCAAAGTAATTTTGAAGAAGACCAAAGCAGGAGGCATCACAATCCCAGACTTTAGCCTCTACTACAAAGCTGTAATCATCAAGACAGCATGATATTGGCACAAAAACAGACACATAGACCAATGGAATAGAATAGATATCCCAGAACTAGACCCACAAAAGTATGGCCAACTCATCTTTGACAAAGCAGGAAAGAACATCCAATGGAGAAAAGACAGTCTCTTTAACAAATGGTGCTGGGAGAACTGGACAGCAACATGCAGAAGGTTGAAACTAGACCACTTTCTCACACCATTCACAAAAATAAACTAAAAATGGATAAAGGACCTGAATGTGAGACAGGAAACCATCAAAACCCTAGAGGAGAAAGCACGAAAAGACCTCTCTGACCTCAGCTGCAGCAATTTCTTACTTGACACATCCCCAAAGGCAAGGGAATTAAAAGCAACAATGAACTACTGGGACCTCATGAAGATAAAAAGCTTCTGCACAGCAAAGGAAACAACCAACAAAACTAAAAGGCAACCTACAGAATGGGAAAAGATATTTGCAAATGACGTATCGGACAAAGGGCTAGTATCCAAAATCTATAAAGAGCTCACCAAACTCCACACCCAAAAAACAAATAATCCAGTGAAGAAATGGGCAGAAAACATGAACACTTCTCTAAAGAAGACATCCGGATGACCAACAGGCACATGAAAAGACGCTCAACGTCGCTCCTCATCAGGGAAATACAAATCAAAACCACATTCAGATATCACCTCACGCCAGTCAGAGTGGCCAAAATGAAGAAATCAGGAGACTATAGATGCGAAGATGTGGAGAAACGGGAACCCTCTTGCACTGTTGGTGGGAATGCAAATTGGTGCAGCCACTCTGGAAAACAGTGTGGAGGTTCCTCAGAAAATTAAAAATAGACCTACCCTATGACCCAGAAGTAGCACTGCTAGGAATTTACCCAAGGGATACAGGAGTGCTGATGCATAGGGGCACTTGTACCCCAATGTTTATAGCGGCACTCTCAACAATAGCCAAATTATGGAAAGAGCCTAAATGTCCATCAACTGATGAATGGATAAAGAAATTGTGGTTTATATACACAATGGAGTACTACGTGGCAATGAGAAAGAATGAAATATGGCCCCTTGTAGCAACGTGGATGGAACTGGAGAGTGTGATGCTAAGTGAAATAAGCCATAGAGAGAAAGACAGATACCATGTTTTCACTCTTAGGTGGATCCTGAGAAACGTAACAGAAACCCATGGGGGAGGGGAAAAACAAACAAACAAACAAACAAACAAACAAACAAACAAAAATAGGTTAGAGTGGGAGAGAGCCAAAGCATAAGAGACTCTTAAAAACTGAGAACAAACTGAGGGCTGTTGAGGGGTGGGAGGGCACCTTTTGGGATGAGCACTGGGTGTTGTATGGAAACCAATTTGACAATAAATTTCCAAACAAAAAACAAAAAAAGAAAAAGAAAAAAAAATCATTTTTTTTTTTCCCACTAAGACAAGGACCATGAAAAGCATAGAGTGCTAACACAGTGCATTATGTCAACCTAACATAGTCTAAGGGGCCAGGGACAGCTTCCTTGAAGAAATATTTTGGAAGAGTTCATCCTGAACTCTACAGCATGAGTGAAGATAGCTTGGTAAAGAGGAGAGGGATAAGTGGGACACTTAGAGGAAAACCTGCATGAAAGCCAGGGGGCAGAATGAATACAACCCATCTGGCTGGGATGGGAGAAGGGTTGTAGATGAGGTTGATGAGACAAGTGGAAGCCACAAATGCAAGACCTTCTAATTTTAATTTTGAAAATACTATTCCTGCCACATGGGGAAGAATGGATTAAAGAAGGACAAAAACAGTTCCAGAGAAGCCAGTTAGGCTTTCTAGAAGCGTAAGCAAGAGTCATACTGGCGCAGTCTGGGCGACAGAAGTGGACATGGAGAGATCCTCCAAATGGCATGGAAGTGTGTGCAGGAAGCTGAGAAGTGGCAGGAAGGGTGCTAAGCATTTGCACTGATCAAATATGGGGATGGTTCTGTTTACCAAGATATGGATGACTGGAAGAGGACCAGGTTTGGTGGAAAGCACAGGAGTTCAGCTTGTGAAACACTGAGTTTCAAGTGGCTGTGTCATCCAAGTAGAGATTTAAGAAAAGGAGCTGGATATCCTAGTCTGAAGATCAAGTTTGTATTTTACCTAAACTGGAGCTATAGCGTTGGGAGCTATTAATGGATAGATAATACGTGAAGCCAAGGAAGTAGACAAGATCCCCTAGATGGAGAATATAGCATAAGAACAGAAGAGAAACTCCGATTATATCCTGAGGAACTCACACACTTAAAGATCTGGTAAAGAGGCTGATTCTATAAAGAAGATTGAGAAATAATAGCTAGAGAGGTAAGAGGAAACCAGGAGACTGTGGTGTTAGTAAATCGAGGGAATGGTCAATAGTGTCAAAAGGTACTGAAGTCCAAATAAGATAGGAATGGAGAAATGCCGTTAGGTTTGGTGATATAAGCACCACCTGTGATCTTAGAACTGTTTTGTGCAGAACAAGTGGATACCAATATCTGATCTCTTATTTGTACCAAATTAATATTCATCTCTTGCCACCTGACTTCTACTTTATAGAGTAACATCATCTGCACGTTATTCTAGCTCCACTGTATGAATTGGTCATATATATGTCATATATGAGTGATTCCACTGGCCATTTCACCCCATGAGTTGACGTGAGTGGTAACATAAGCAGTATAAAGTGGGAGACTGTGAAAGTTTCCCTGAGTCACTTCCAGGTTCTCTATGTCCCTTTTACCACAAGCACTCTGCTACAGTGAAAGTGATTCCAGTGTTTAAAGATACAGTATGTATTTTTCATACAACATGGCCCCTAAATGCAAGCCAACTTCGTCATCTGGTTTTCAAACAGGACCAGCCATCTGCTTCATTGCCGGAAGAAAAGCAGGCTGCACTGAACTCATTGTTAGATAGTACACGACCTCCAACTCAGTGCCTCCTAAGAGACTTCTCAGGGTAATTCTGACTATATTCCATTTTATCATGGTACTGACGTGGGAACTAGTTTAAGATGACACGCTGAAGAGAGAAGAAATGCCTAGGGACTTCCTGGGGTGAGGGAGTCCCAGCCAAGACAGACTCTATCCTAGCTCTGAGGTATGTTTTCTGCTGAATTTTCTATCCTTCTAGTTCTGGAGGCAGCCCAAAGCAAAGCTTTTGTACCTACTTGATCCTACCTTGTTACTCTGAACTTAAGTTTTGTTTTCCTGACTTTAGCATTTCCGATTCCTTAAGTTTTGTTTTCCTGACTTTAATACTTCCACTTCCTTTCATCCTGCTCCATCTAACATTGAGCAAATACAGCAGACACCTCAAACGAAGACTCCAATTATTCTTACTAAACTGTTTTTGGAAATCACATCTTGAAATATACGATTAAATTCTAGGTTCAAGGAGAACTGTTATCTTATTTTTATTTTGTATTACATAGGATATATACTAAAGACGAAGCCTACAAAAACTGTTCAATGCACATTTGTGCAGTACACCTCCCCACTTCTGCAGAATTACACTAAAACAATGCAGCTGAATAAGAGAAAAATCTTAGAAATACAGATAGGTTATTCCACCAACAAAATAACTTAAATGAGGCCACACAATAGTAACAAAATCCAAAATCTGTTAGTGGGCTCCTCTTTCCCAAGAGCTGGGGGGGGGGGGGGGGGGCGGGGAGCTCTAGACTTGAGCAATTTGCAAGCAAGAAAATCCTGCCCTCTGCTGCTGAATTAAGAAAAAGGTCTCAGCACAAGAAATCTACTTTCGTGAAGGGCAAGTTATACTCTGAGCAAAACACTAGGTCAAAGGCAGAAGGTGAGCAAAGTAAACGCTTTTCTGGATTACTAACTCTAGGCGATCCTAATTTCTCAACATCTTAAATACAATCACTCTGACATTGAATGCAAAGTAAGTGGGGTTTCAAAAACAGGAAGGTTCCCCCTCCCCCATTATTTCTCCCCCATCGGCTATTTGTCAGTTAGAGGGGCTACCACCCGGTACTACAGTGATTCAGGGGATGGCTGGAATCGGGGCGTCTGACGGTGGTCCTGAGTGGGGCAGCCTGGCCCGGGCAGGTCACCGAGCTCCAGGGTGCCGGCTCACAGCCTCTCCGTCTCCGGCGAGCAGTTGTCGCAACCCCAGTTCTGTGTGTCCCGCAGGCCCGGGTGTTTGTCGGAGAGGAAGAGGGACGTTTACCTGCTGCCGATCCCTACCAAGTAGGTGTTGGTGCCCTGCAGGGTCATGGGTCCCGGGTTACAGCCCAGAACGCGCACCACCCTGCTGGACAGCCGCTCGATGCGCTGCAGGACAGTCGACATCTCGGTTTCCGCCACCCGCCGACGCGCGGAGACCAGAGCGCGGAACTGGTGACTGGGCTCGGGGCGGGGCCGGCAGTCAGCTGACGCCGCGCTCGCCAGACGGGAGGAGAGCTCAGCCGTGCTGGGGGCGGGGCCAGAGGTCAAAGGACGCCTCCCGGGCTGCGCGGGCACCGGCGGGAGGGCGGGCGAGCGAAGGCGCGTGGCTCGAGGCGTCTTGAGGCCGGGTTGGGTTCCGGCTCGTCGGGCGCTGTCGCCTGTCACAGAGCCTGGTGCCTTCACAGGGATTTGTGTCCAGACAGGCGAGTTCATCTCAGTGGTCGAGAGACGTTTTAACCCAGGAGGTCTCGTAGTGGAGCAAAGGGCAGGCAGGTGTGGGGTTGGTTACAAAACACTGGCACCTCGTTGTTTTTAGGCCATGGCGGTGTGTGTGTGTGTGTGAGGGAGAAGGAGCTTGTGAATCTTTCATAATAGCGGCAGCTAATATTTACTTAGTCCTTACTGCTATGCTGAGTGCTTTCTCTAGACACTATTTAACCCTCACAACATTAAGACGTAGGCGCTATTTTTATGGCCGCTTTATAAATGAAAAACGGAGATTTGGAGACTTGCCCAGGTGACAGCTATGAACCCCCGCTCAGCGTCTGCTGCTTTGCCCCCATCTGGTCACGTTCAAGGAGCTTGTCCCTCCCTCCGCGGGCCGTGTTCCTGCCCAGACACCTCGGTCGGCCTTGAGGAGTTGTGTGCCTAAGACCTAAGGGAGTTATTTTCTCTATAAGGAGTCCATTTCTAAGCGGTTCAGCACTAACTATCCCAGTATTAACCACTGCTACCTATTAAAAAAAAAAAAAAATCTAGTTACACGTTACCTAAAAGGAAATGCACAGATCCTATGATCAGTTTCATTGAGTTTCGGCAATCGTATGTAAGCCCTACCTCAAAAGCGATCTAGATCATCTCCACTGTCCCAGCCCACTTCTTTTTCAAAACAAATGAGAAATTGACAGTAGATGCTTGTGGTTCTAAAATTTAGGAAACACAGTTTAACTTTTTTTTTTTGTTTGTTTTTGTTTTGCGGGTATTTCTGAAGAAAAGACTGCTATTAATTTGTACAATATTTATTTTGCAAATCATTAGTTTACTATTCCAGATTTCTTGAAAGACACACCTGTATCATGTATAACATTTTCTTTGCCTTGTGTCTCAAAGATGTACTTTTAATGGAAAAGTGTTTCAAAAACCTTTGCTGAAATAATCGCGTAAATTATCCCCTTTGTAATAGGAAGGCTGGCAATATGCCCTTTAAAAAAAATGTTTGGAAGAATCAAAAATTCCCCACATCAGGCATTTTCAACTTCCCAATTTTATTTATTTGTAGCCATCGCTTAATGGGTATTCAGTCAGGAAGCTACTTCCATTTTCCTTTTTTAAAATCCCTGAGATGGAAAGTCAGCCAACCTTTGAGAAAATGGTGGAACAATAATTTCTGGGACTTGTAGGCAGCTCCATTCTTCTATCCCTCGACTTTTTGTTTTAAGTTAGAATTTCCTTTGTGGGTTCCATCTCAAGTTCTTTTAATCCGTTGCCAAGCTCTTCATTTGGCAGAGAATGGACCCAACAAATAATATAAAAGTTGAGTGACTTGATTTGAGACATTAGACACCAGCAGAAGAGGAGGAACAGAGATTGGGTAGTGAACTTGGTTTGGACAACTGAAATTAGGATGATTATGGGATATTCTGGTAAAGAAATATATAGACAGTTGGTTATATGTGTTGAGCTCAGAAGAGTTCTAAGCTGCTGATACAAAATTGTCTTTGTGGATATGTTTAGAAATGTGACTTGAAGTTAAAGCCCTTCAAGAAATAAGATGAAAGATTTTATATTCTGTTCAGTTAATTTATTTACAATCATTTATCATCTGACTGCAATGTGCAACGTATTGTTGTAGACATATGGGGGGGTGTTAAAAATGTTAGTTGGCTTTCTAGAGGTTTATAACTAGGAAGGAGACATACATTATCTTATTTTAAAGCATGTGTGGGTAAATCCTAGCGAAGTATAGTTGAAGTGGTGGGATTGCAAGGGGGAAGGGGAGAATCAAATTAACTGGGAAGATCTGGGAAAGCTTAAAGGTGGTAGGGCTTTGAACTGATTCTTAAAGGACTGATAGAACTTGATCAGGTAGGTGGAGGTAGGAAGGGTATTCTAAACAGTAAATAATGTTGAGAAAAGGCTTGGAAATAGAAGAACTGTAGTATTTATTTGGGGAAGAGAAACCAATAATCATATGTTCTTGGGGCATAGGGTTTGAGAAGGTATATAGTTTGAAAAAGGTAGGTGGTACTAAGTTAAAAATACTTCGTAAATTTCTTTATCAGAGTGCTTCAAATTGAACAATCTCTCTCCTTCCTTTTCATACACTTGTCATCTACTTGGATATGCTGGGAAGCAAATTGTATTTTCTTGAAACTTAAATTTTGAATACAGTAAAACCTTGTAACCTAGTTAACTTATAAAAGGGGCCATGTGATTCCTTCTCCCAATGTGATAGTTATGAAAGGGTGTACTGTTAGTTCCAGTGACATAAACTCTGTTATCACTAGATGAGGAAATCCCATAATATGACTAACAGATGATTTCAGTTTCATTTTAGTATTCGATCTTAAAGGTTTACATACCCTTTAATGACACTTATTTTCAGTGAAGAAGAAATAAAAGATGCCAAGGATGAAGATTTTCCAGAAGGGACTTTGAGTTAAAGACAGCTTTTTATACTTGGCAAGTAAGTCTGTATTTTATATGTATTGAATTTGGTTAACAAACGAAAGTTTGCTAGTTTTTATTTCTTCAGATGTCTGGATTATTGCAAAGAGATCTCACACAGCGGGCAAAGGTTATTTATTTTGGCTGGCAGCCAGTTAGCCACATAGCTGGGTTGATCTTTGACTGAAATTGGATTGAAACTGTCCTATTAAGTCAGCAAGTATCACAAATTCTCTATGAAGTCAAATTTTGTAGGTGGTATTATTTGTCCTAAGGTGATAAATGGAACAGTGATTATACTGTAGGGATAGATAGGAACCATCCTTTATATAATTTATACAACTATGTGGTCATTGAAGGAGCTGGAGAGCCTCTTTATGAGAGCTGCTATGTTTATTTCCTTGCTATGTAGTTTTCTTTCCAGTTGGCATTATGTTCTGCCTGACTAAGTTAGGAATATAGAAGTTGCCATGTCAGATCAGTCTATTGAGTCTGATGTTTTGCCAATAACTTAGAAATTATTTCTGCCATTTTGTAAAATTTGTTTCAGAATTGCAAGTGATTTCCATATCCAGGCCAGGTAAAGGAAACTATCTTTGTGGGGATAGTGATTAAGAAATGTACCCATGGAGTGCTTAGGTCTGTAACGTTAAGGAAATTATCTACATTAAAGTCAGTTTACTCATTAGAGATAACTCACAAGCCTCAGAATTCTGGCCAGTAATACCCTTCTCGTAGAGATTTGTGAGTATTAAATAAAATGTGTCTAAAAATACTTCACACATAGTAAACCCTCAGCAGTGGTAGCTATTGTTATTATTATCTGTTCTTCCATTATATATGTGATATTCTTTTCCCTAGGTAGTGAAGCTTAACAAATTTCTTTTTTAAAATTAAAAATAGGACTACCCTATGACCCAACAATTGCACTACTAGGTATTTACCCAAAACGGATACAAAAATACTGATTGGAAGGGGCACATGCACCCCGATGTTCACAGCAGCATTATCAACAATAGCCAAATTATGGAAAGAGCCCAAAGATCTATTGACTGATGAATGGATAAAGAAGATGTGTATATCTATACAATGGAACATTACTCAGCCATCGAAAAGAATGAAATCTTGCCATTTGCAGTGATGTGGTTGGAGCTAGAGTGTATTATGTCTAGCAAAATAAGTCAGAGAAAGACAAATACCATATGATTTCACTCATATGTGGAATTTAAGAAACAAAACAGATGCACATAGGGGCAGGGAGAAAAAAAAGAGGGAGGCAAACCATTAGAGACTCTTAATGATAGAGAACAAACTAAGAGTTGCTGGAGGGGAGGTGGGCGGGGGATGGGCCAAATGAGTAATCAGTATTAAGGAGGGCACTTGTGATGAGCACTGGGTGTTACATGTAAGTGATGAATCACTAAATTCTCCTGAAACTGATATTATATACTATATATTAACTAGAATTTAAATAAACACTTACAAAAATACTATATTTTTTAGAATGATATTAGAACAGGGTTTGGATGCACATTGAACACATCCAGTATGACCATGGTAAGGAATTTGCCAATTTTTGGTGGAGCTTTTGTTTCTGGAGGATATATTTGAAATCTAGTACATTAGATTTTCAAACTAGCTGTTCTTTTCACCTGGAAAACTTTTCTACATGATATAGACATAACTAATTTCATTACTCATTTGCCTACCTCCTCAATCAGGCCTGTCCTGACTATTCTAGTTAAAATTGCAACTCATAATGGGGGGCACCCGGTGGCTTAGTCAGTTGGGGGACCGACTTCAGCTCAGGTCATGATCTCATGGTCTGTGGGTTTGAGCCCCTCATCGGGCTCTGTGCTGACAGCTCAGAACCTGGCACCTGCTTCAGATTCTGTGTCTCCCTCTCTCTTCTCTTCTCCCCCACCTTGTGTTCTATCAAAAATAAGTAAATATTAAAAAAATTTAAAAAAATAAAATTTCAACTCATGATGAGACTATCTCTACTCTCAACTCCTAGAGTTGTATTTTTTTCCATAATACTTATCACCTTCCAGTATAATATTTCATTCACTTACTGTTTTTATTGTTAATTGATTGTTTTCCTCTGCTAGGATGTAAGTTCCACAAGGGCAGGAATTTTTGTCTCTTTTGTCATTTGATATATCCCAAAAGCCTAAAATAGCACATGGTAGGTTCTAAGTAAGTATTTAATTCAATTGAACAGAACCTTCTGATTAAATCTCACCCTCCTAACCTCCATGCTTATGTTGGGCATGATGTCTTTCATTTTAAAATAAGAAGCATACTGCAGGGAAATTCATGGCCTGCTAGATAGGGAAAACTCAGATTTTAAAATTATTTTTTTCTATCCTGTTGGCCACAGCATTCTTGACAGGAAAAGTAGTAATAGCGAGCTTTTTTTTTTTTTTTCTGTAAGAAGAGTGAAATACCTTTTCATATAATTTTGAAGACTTTTAAACAAAATACTTATACGTGGTAAAATAATGAGAACACTGTAAGTATTGGGTTGTGTGTGTTTTTAGTAACATTGCCCCCTCCTGGTTTTTAAAGTAATAAATGTTCTTTATAGAGCATATCAGGTGTTAGTCTATTCAGGCTGCCATAACAGAATACCACAGACTATGTGGCTTAAACAACAGAAATTAATTGTTTATAGTTCTGGAGTCCAGAAGTCCAATATCATGCTGCCAGCAGGGTTGGTTTCTTGTGAGTCCTCTTTTTGTTGGTTGCAGATGACTGCCTTCTTGCTGTGTCCTCATGTGAGTGTATGGGAGGAGGGTGTGTGGGGGAGATAGGTCTGTGTTGTCACTTCATTGAAAAAAAATTTAACGTTTTATTTTATTTTTTGAGAGACAGAGACAGAGTGCGAGCAGGGGGAGGGGCAGAGAGACAGGAAGACACAGAATCTGAAGCAGGCTCCAGGCTGTGTCAGCACATGGGGCTTGAACCCATGAATGCGAGATCATGATCTGGGCTAAAGTCGGATGTTCAACCAACTGAGCCACGCAGGCACCTCTGTCACTTTGTTTTATAAGGGCATCAGTCCTATTGGATTAGGGCTCGGTCCTTATTATTCCTTTTAAACTTAATTACCTCCTGAGAGGCCTGTCTCTAAATACAGTCACACTGGTGGTTAGTACTTCAACATAAGAACATGCCACAGTATTTATTTTTACTTAACATTCTTGAAAGTGAAGTCAAAGATGGCAAACTCAGATGCTTATAGAGATCAGGGAGGCAGGCAAGGTAATGATGGTAACTTAACATTTATTGAGCTCTAACTGTATGCCAAGTGCTAGAGGTTTATGTGTATTATACATATTACCTTTCTTAGTTTTCACAACAACCCTGTGAGGTATATGCCATTATTATTTCCATATTTCAGGTGAAAGAAAATAAGGCATAGGCAGGTAAAAGAACATGTTTAAGGACACACAGCTAGTAGGTAGCTGTATTAGCATTGAGACCCAGCTGCTGAAATGACTGAAGTTAGGTGGCTTGCTACTGTGGTGAACTTGAGAGAGCATGCCCCCATTAGTAGGAGGCATCCACTACTAATGAAGGAATATTAGCCTATTGTAGCAGTTCTTTCAGTTTTTTGATAGCCGTGAAAAATCTGGATTTTTATATGAAATATTGGCAATTACTTAGGAAAATTTAAAAAAAAACCCTGTTGACTCAAACTTTTTTTCTTTTTCCTTTTTTTTGTAGCTTCGAAACATTTTATTATAAAAAGCTGGCACTCTTAAACATAAACTAATAAGAACTTAAAATTCATTGCCCATGCAGCACCTGGGTGGCTTAGTTTGTTGAGTGTCTGACTCTTGATTTTGGCTCAGGTCATGATCCCAGGATCAAGCCCCGCATCAGGCTCCATGCTGAACGTGGAGCCTGCTTGGGATTCTCTCTCTCTATCTCTCTGCCCCTCTCCCCAACTCTCTCTCTCTCTCTCTCTCTCTCTGTCTCTCTAAAATTAAAAAAAAATCATTGCATATTTACTTCATTTTTTAGCTTGACCTTGTAGTAAATCTTTAGCTTCATTGATTTTGGCTGCTGTAAGGAGATCCTCTCTTGTCTAGGTGATTTAAAATCGTAATTCGTTGATGAGCATCTCTTATTTTTCCTTTATTGGCAGTAGAGCTTATGCCTACTACTTATTTTTTATTTTTATTTTATTATTATTATTTTTTTTTTTTTAGCTTACTCCTGCTATTAGTGCTGCTTCTCATTTTGTCATTTCGGGTTCAAACCCACCTCTGTAATAGCGACCACTGAAGGCAGATTTTGGTAGACTTTGAAAAGCTTGTTTTGCTTTAGGCTCCGTATGGTTTATGGCTTACAAAATTATAACAGCCTGCAAATCCTGCAGCAGTAATGGTAAATCCATTTGCTACCACTGTACTGGCTCTGGCTCTGGGTCTGGTTTAAGTCCCCTGCTTCTACCCAGCCTAGAGGCTGCAGCCACCAATTCCATGCCTTTACCAGAGAGCACCACTGGCTGGTACAAAGGGCCCAGACACACACACCCCACGAAATGTGGGAGCATCTTTCAAGTCAGACAGATTTTGTCTGTGGATTGCATTCAGCCCACATTTATAAAATAGGGGTCATAATAGTAGTACCTATCTCCTAAATTTGATGTAAGAATTAATCTTACATCAAATTTAATCTTACATCTAAATCTTGTATAAGATTTAGTTTAATGCCTGACACATAGGGCTAAGTAAATGTTAGCTAACATTAGTAGCATAAACATTTTTTCCAGTCATTCAAATTCTTTAAAAGTATAATTTACTATTATTTTTATTTTAAGAGATTATATAAGTAATACATGAGTACATGTCTCTTGTAAAAAACTCCAACAATATAAAAGAGTAATTAATTACAGGATTGAAATTGCATTTACTTTCTATTCCCAACTTCCTTACTTTCTCCATATATAATTGACAACCATAAATGCTATATTTTTCCTTCTGGCACTTGCTTTTTTTTTGCTTAACATATCTTGGAGATCTTCTGAAGTCAATTTATACAGAGCTGCTTCATTCTTTTTAAAAGTTGCATAGTATATTCTTTGCTATGGAGGTAAATTAACTTATTGAACTAGGTCTCTTGTCATCTAAATAGTTTTCAACTTTTTGCTGTTCTAAAAACAGGTTTTGCAAAGAGCACATATCTTTGTACACATTTGTGACTATTTCCCTAGGCTTGATTCTTAGGTAGAATTGCTGAATCGAAACCATATAAAGTTAACTATAGGGAACAAACTGATTGTTACCAGAGGGGAGGTGGGTGGGGGGATGGGTGAAATAGATGATGGGGGATTAAGAAGTGAATTGGTGGTGATGAGCACTGGGTGATGTACAGAATAGTTGAATCACTATATTGTACACCTGAAACTAATATAACACTGTGTGTTAACTAATGAATTAAAATAAAATTTAAGAACCAGATTAAAAATTTTCACAGCTGTTGCACCTTTGTTAAATATTTTTTGGTAGTTGTGTAATGTTGCATTTTGTGAATCTACCGTTATTTACCAGTTCCTTATGTTGCCACATTTAGATCATTTCTAGTTTTTTGCCACTTTAGATAGACAAGTGATAAATATTTTTGTTAGTAGGTTATGGTTTTTAAAAGGTAAGTAGTCTGACAGGAAGTTGTCAACTAATAAGTTTATTTCTGAGGCTTTACTTTACCAAAGCTATTATAAGAACTGTATGTAGTGGTGATATGTTGTTTTTAGAAAAAGTACATGTTTGATAAAGTCATGGACTAATATTGTACTCAAGATTTTTAGAATCTTTTATGTATCTTTCATTTTAGGTGTTGTCATCTATAATGAAGATCATTGAGAAAACTGAATGAAGACTTTTAACATTGGATCTGGATAGGAGGTTTAGAAAAGAAAATTAAAATTAGTCACTTTAGTTTTAGTGTTCCAATCTCATAATATTTATTCTTTCTTCTGAATAAATTCAGGGAACAGAAACTAAAATTCATTGCTATCCTAATGGACACAAATATTTGTTCTTTGTGTGTGTGTGTGAGAGAGAAAAAACTAGCTAACCAAGAGCTATAGTGATTCATAATGAAATACACTAAATTGAATTTTATGATGTCAGTTCTTGGCATTGTAATCTATATAACTGATTTAATTGTGGACATCTGGGTGTCTGTCAGGTTTTTCCATGAAGGACAATATGTTTTTGGTATTTTAACAGTAAGCTTTATGTTCTTTGGAACACTTGTGGTTCAGTGTTTTAGTTATTCTTGGTTCAAGGCTGATTTAAAAAAAGCAGGCCAAGAAAGTCAGCATTGTTTTCTTCTACTTCATTGCTTGCAAGGAGGAGTTTTTACAAGGTGAGCATACACTTTTGATCATTAACACTATTTTTCCTTCATCCAAATAAAAACTATGTTTCTGTGTTTGGGTAGTGAAATGTACAAAGATCCCCTATTTGCATGTAGCACAAAGGTTACTTGCTCCTTAGTATCAGTGCTTATATGAGTCATTGCTGTACTGTTAGAATTTTCCAGATTCATTAATAGAATGTTTTAATTTACCTAATTAAGTTATTTTTTCTGATATGTATTCACTTAATATAGGAGGGAAATGACTCTTTTCTGTGCCTTGTGAATCTTTTATCTTCTATTTTATATTCCAAGCCTGATAATCTAAATATAGATTATCAGTTGCAACTCTGATAGAGCACTTAATTTTTCAAGTTACTTATGCCACTGATTTAACTAAATGAAATTTTTACTGCAATAATGCAGTAGCCATGTGCAGAACTAAAAACAACCTTAAGAATCATCTTGTTCAAAACCTTATTTTATAGTTAAAGAAACTAGTATCCAAATAGTCCTGAGAATTCTGTGATTTTCCGTATGTCTAATTTCATCTGACATTTTCATTATTATATTAAGGAATTTAATTATGTTAAAAGCAATATATATATTCTAGGTAAAGAGAAAAATTAAAGACAAATATTAAGATGATAGGATTAATTGTTTTGTTACAGTTAGATTTTGAATTTGGGCTATTTTAATAACCATCTATCTTGAGAGATATTTTAGTGGCTCTAGAAATCTAGTGAGTAGTTATTTTGTCTCTGCATATTATATTTTCTTGGGTTTCCATTGTTGCTATTCAGAAATTAAATGCCAGTCTTTTCTAAAGTTTTGCCACATTTCCTTCTGGGATTCCAAGAAAATATAAATTAGACCTCACACTATCTAACGTGAGTGTTACATGTTAGATGTTTTCAATTTTTATTTTCTGACTCTCTGTGGTACATTCTGTGAATTTTTTTCATAACTCTTTAAAAAATTTCACTAGTACTTTCTTTTGCTGTGGGCAAAATGTTATTACATCCAACCACTGAGTTTCAAATTTTGACTATTATAATTTTTATATGTGGAAACTCTATTTGGTTCTTTTCAAGTCTGCTATGTCACTTTTTATAATTTCCTTAGTTGTTTCATTTATAATTGCAATGTCTGACGCCTTTTCAGGTTTGTTCCAACTGGTTCTGCTTCTGCTATCGAGTACTCATATTGCCTTGTTTTCCTGTGTACCTGGTGTCAATGATCATGTTCTGGTCATTGCTCTTGAAAAAATTATTTGTGGGGCCTTCACCAAGCCCTCTGTAGAGGCTTTGAGTTTATTCTTAGGAGATGCCTAAAAGGTCTACATTTAAATTCTTAGCTTGAGGTTCCTTGGTCTTACTTAGGTAATGCATAACTGGTATACGACTCTGTTCCAGGAAAGTCTGTGTCAACAATAAATATACTGATCAGTTTTTAAACAAATCAGCTTATTAAGGTATAATTTTACATATGATAAGATGCACATATACATATATAAAAGGCATCTTAAGAGTTTTGAGTCATTTAGTCTTCTAGTCCATGAACAAGGTTTTTCTGTCCATTTATTTAGACTTTTGAAAATTTCCTTAAACAAAGTTTTGTGGTTTTTTCACGTATAGGTCTTTTTTTAAAGTTTATTTATTTACTTTGAGAGAGAGAGAGAGAAAGAGAGAGAAAGAGCATGTGCAAGAGGTGGGGGAGCAGAGAGAGAGGGAGGGAGAGAATCTCAAGCAGATTCTGCACTGTCGGTGCAGAGCCCTATGTAGGGCTTGATCTCATGAACCACGAGATCATGACCTGAGTAGAAATCAAGAGTCTAACACTCAACGGTTTGAGCCACCATGGGGCCTTAATGTATAGGTCTTATATATGTTTTGTTATAGTTATCCCTAAGTGTTTCATTTTTTTGGATGCTATTATAAGTGCTATTTATTTTTAATTTTAATTTCTAATTCTTTATTGCTGATATATGAAAGTATAGTTTTTATTTTTTAAATGGATTTTAAAAAACTGAAGTATAGTTTATATATTAGTTTCAGATGTACAACACAGTAATTCAACTATTACATATGTTACAAAATGCTCACCAGGATAAGTGTGGTTACCATCTGTCACCACACAAAGTTATTATATTATTGACTACATATCCTATGCTGTACTTTTTATCCTCATTTATTTTATAACTGGAGGTTTGTACCTCTTACTCCCCTTCACCTATTTTGCTTATCCTCTCATTCCCTGCTTCTGGTAACTGCCAGTCTGTATTTATGAGTTTGTTTCTGTTTGTCTTGTTTTGATTTTTAGATTCCACAGATAAGTGAAATCATATGATATTTGTCTTTCTCTGACTTATTTCACTCAGCATAATGCCTTCAAGGTCCATCCATGTTGTTGCAGAATGAGCAAGAGCTCATTCTTTTATGGCTGAGTAATACTCCATTGTGGGAGTGCCTGGGTGGTTCAGTCGGTTAACTGCCAGACTCCTGATTTTGCCTTAGGTCATGACTCACGGTTCGTGAGATCGAGCCCTGTGTTGGGCTCTGCACTGAAAATGGAGCCTGCTTGGTATTCTCTCTCTCCCTCTCTGCCCCTTCCCCACTTCTGCACACGTGCACATGCACTCTCTCTCAAAATAAATAAACATTAAAAAAATACTCTGTTGTGAATATACTACATCATCCTTATCCATTCATCTATTGATAGATACTTTGGTTGCTTCCGTATCTTGGTTATTGTAAATTATGCTGAAGTACACATAGGAGTGCATATATCTTTTTGAATTACTATTTGTGGGGGGGTAAATGTGGAAGTGAAATTATTGGATTGTATAGGATTTCTATTTTTAATTTTTTGAGGAAACTATGTTGTTTTCCATAGTGGATGTACCAATGTATATTCCCACCAATAATGCATGAGGGTTTGCTTTTCTCTACCTCCTTGCCAACACTTATTTTATGTCTTTTTGATACTAGCCATTCTGATTGGTGTGAGGTGATATCTCATTGTGGGTTTCGATTTGATTTCCCTGATAATTGGTGATGTCGAGCATGTTTTCATGTGTCTGTATGTCTTTTTTGGAAAAAAATATCTCTTCAGGTTGTCTGCCGATTTTTTAATCAGATCATTGTGGGTTTTTGGTGTTGAGTTGTATGAGTTCTTTACATATTTTGAATATTAACCCCTTGTCAGATATATCATTTGCAAATATGATAGGTTACCTTTTTTTTTTGTTGATGGTTTCCTTTGTTTTGTAAAATCTTTTTAGTTTGATGCAGTCCCAGTAGTTTATTTTTGCTTTTGTTTCCCTTGCCTGTGGAGACAGATCCAGAAAAATGTGGCTAAGGCTGATGTCAAGAGTTTACTGCTTGTGTTTTCTTTTAAAAGTTTTATGGTTTTAGGTATTACATTTGGGTCTTTAAACCATTTTGAGTTTATTGTTGTGTTAAAAAGTGGTCCGGTTTCATTCTTTTGCTTGTAGCTGTACAGTTTTCACAGCACCATTTATTAAGGAGACTGTCTTTTTCCCATTGTATATTCTTGCTTAGTTTTTGTGGATTAATTGACATACAAGCATGGGTTTATTGCTGGACATTATTCTATTCGTCGATTTATGTGTCTTTTTTTTTTTGGTGCCAATACCATGCTGTATTTTTAAAAAATGTTTATTTTTGAGAGAGAAAGCATGAGCGGGATAAAGGCAGAGAGAGAGGGGGGCAGAGGATCTGAAAACGGGCTCTGTGCTGACAACAGAGAGCCTGACGTGGGGCTTAAACTCATGAACTATGAGATCATGACCTGAGCTGAACTCAGAGGCTTACCCGACAGAGCCACCCGGGTGCCCCAATACCATACTATTTTGATTACTATAGTTTTGCAGTATAGTTTGAGATCTGGGATTATGACGCCTCCAGCTTTGTTCTTTCTTAAGATTGCTTTGGTTTTTCAGGATCTTTTGTGTTTCCATACAATTTTAGGATTATTCGTTTTAGTTTTGTGAAAAGTACTGTTGGTATTTTGATAGGGTATTTTGTGTTGGATCTTTAGATTACTAGAGTAATATGAACATTTTAACAATATTTGTTTTTCCAATCCACAAGCATGGTATATTTTCTCACTTGTTGTGTTTTCTTCAGTGTCTTACAGTTTTTAGTGTACAGGTTAAATTCACTTCCTTGGCTAAATTTATTCCTAGGTATTTTATTCTTTTTTAATTTTTTTAATGTTTATTCATTTTTGAGAGACAGAGAGAGACAGAGCATGAGCAGGGAAGGGGCAGAGAGAGGGAGACACAGAATCCAAAGCAGGCTCCAGGCTCTGAGCTGTCAGTACAGAGCCCAACGTGGGGCTTGAACTCACAAACTGCGAGATCATGACCTGAGCTGAAGTCGGATGCACAACCGACTGAGCCACCCAGGCACCCCCACTAGGTATTTTATTCTTTTTGATGCATTTGTAAATGGGATTTTTCTTTCTTTCTGCCAGTTAGTTGTTTGTGTGTAGAAACACAACACATTTCTGTATGTTGATTTTGTATCCTGCAACTTTACTGAATTCATTTATTAATTCGAATAGTTTTTTGGTGGAGTCTTTAGGGTTTTTATATATAGTATCATGTCATCTACAAATAGTGACAGTTTAACTTTTTTCTTACCAATCTGGGTGCCTTTTATTTCCTTTTTTGCTGTGGTTAGGACTTCTAGTAATAGGTTGAATAAAAGTAATGAGAGTGGACATCTTGTCTTGTTCCTAATCTTAGATGAAAGCTCACAGGTTTTCACCAATGAGTATGATATTGGCTTTGGGTTTGTCATACATGGTTTTTATTATGTTGAGGTATGTTCCCTCCAAGCCCAATTTGTTAGAGTTTTTATCATGAATGGATGTTGTGCTTTGTCGGATGTTTTTCTGCATCTCTTGAGAGGATCATGATTTTTATCCTTCATTCTTGTTTTTTATAATGATCTTCTATCCTATGACTTTGATAGGGTCACTTATTAGTTCTAATAGCTTTTTTTGGTAGACATTTACTAGTTACAGTAACTCTTTTGTAGACTCCTTAGGAATTTTTTTTAGGAATTTTTTACATAGGGAAGCATGCCGTTTCGAAAGAAACCATATTGTCTTGATTACCGTAGCTTTATAATACTCCTTTATGTCATATGCTTTTCACTCCTTTACAGTAGACTTTATTTTTTTAGAGCAGTTTTACGTTCAAAGAAAAATTGAGTAGAAAGTAAAGTTCTCATATATCCCCTAATCCCCCATCAACAGCTTTCTATACTAGCAACAGTCCTTACCAGAATGTTACATTTGTTACAATTGATGAACTTCTATTAACACATTATCATCACCCAAAGTCCATAGTTTACACTGGAGTTTATTCTTGGTGTTGTACATTCTGTGGGTTTTGACAAATGTATAATGACACGTATCCACCATATAGTATCATATGTAATAGTTTCACTGCCCTAAAAATCCTCTGGGCTCTGTCATCCCTACTGCCTCCCTAACCCCTGGCAACTACTGATCTATTTACTGTCTTCCAGTTCTTTCCCAGAACATTATACAGTTAGAATCATGAAGTATGTAGCCTTTCAGATTGGCTTCCTTCCCTTAGCAATAGGCATTTAACATTCTTTTGTATCTCTTCATTTCTTTTAGCACTAAATGATATTCCTTTGTCTGAATGTATCACAGATTATTTATCCATTTACCCAAGGAAGTATATCTTAGTTTCCAAGTTTTGGGAATTATGAATAAAGTTACTTTGAGTATTCATGTATAGGCTTTGTGTGGACATAAATCTTCACTGATTTGATACATACCAAGGAACTGGTATGTATTGCTGGATCATATGGTAAGAGTAAGTTTTTTTTTTTTTTTTAAACAGAGTATGTGTGTGTGTGTATGTGTGTTTAAAGTTTATTTATTTTGAGAGAGAAAAAAAAATGAGTGGGGGAGGGGCAGAGAGAGGAAGAGACAAAATCCTATGCAGGTTCCATGTCATCAGTGCAGAGCCTGACATGGGGCTTAAACTCAAAAACTGTGAGATCATGACCTTAGCTGAGATCAAGAGTCAGACGCTCAACTGACTGAGCCACCCAGGTGCTCTAAGTATGTTTAATTTGGTAAGAAAATGCCAGACTATTTCCCAAAGTGGCTGTACCATTTTCTGTTCCCACCAGCAGTGATTGAAAGTTTGTATTGCTCCACATTCTTGCCAGTATTTGATATCAGTATTCTGGATTTTGGCCGTTCTAATAGGTGGGTGGCGGTACCTCATTTTAACTTGCATTTACCTAATAACATATGATATGGAGCATGTTTTCATATGCTTGCTTGCTATCTATGTATCTTCTCAGGTGAGGTATCTATTCAGGTTTTTGCCCATTTTTTTAATCAGGTCATTTTTTTATTGTTGAGATTTAAGAGTTCTTTATATATTTTGAATAACAGTTGTTTATCATATGTCTTTTACAATTATTTTCTCCCAATCTTTAGCATGTCTTCTCATTCTCTTGACATATCTTTACTTTCAATTTGTATGTGTCTTTATGTCAAAACTGGGTTTCTTCTAGACAACATATAGTTGGGTCTTGAAGTCATATATTCATTATGTTTTTTTTTCAAAATTGTTTTGTCTATATTTAGGGCCTTTGTATTTCTACATAAATTTGAATCAGTTTTCCAGCTATTATAATTGGCATTGTCTTTAAAATGTCATTTTTCAATTATTTGTTTCCACTGAGTAGAAATACAACTGATCTTTTTTTTAACTTAATCTCCCGAGAACTTGCTGAACTCACATAGTCAATTTTTTGTTTGTTTGGTTTCTTGGTATTTTCTGTGTTAATCATCATGTCATTTACAAATAGGAGTAGTTTGATTTCCTTTTTAAAAATGCTTATTCCTTTTATTTATCTTTTGTATTGCATCATTCTCTGTCTAGGTCTTCCAGTAAAATATTGAATAGAAGTGATGACAGTGACATTCTTGGTTTGTTTCTGATCTCAGGGATAAAGTGTTGAATGTTTTGCCGTTAAGTTTGGTGTTAGCTGTAAGGTTTTCATAGCTGCCCTTTATCAGATTAAAGAGATTTCATTCTCTTTTAATAATCTTGAGAGATTTATTTTTGTGGATTGATGTTTAATTTTGTCAAATATTTTTTTGTACCTGTTGAGATCATATGGTTTTTCATTAATTCATTTTTCATTGATTGATTTAAGGCTATTAAACCAACTTTGCATTCCTGGGACAGACCCTGATCGATCTTGTTTTTTTTAATACATTGCTGAATTTCATTTGCAAATATTTCATCAAGCATTTTTGTGTCCATGCTCATAAGGGATATTTGTTTTACAACAAATTGTTTTACAATTTTCTTTTCCTTTTTTGGTGGGGGGTGGGGGAGGGAGAGTGTGCACAAGTGTGCAAGTGGGGCAGAGGGAGGAGGGTGAGAGAGAATCTGATTCAGGACTTGATCTTACAACTGTGAGATTATGACCTGAGCCAAAAATCAAGAGTCAGATACTTAAGTGACTGAGCCCCCCAGGCGCCCTACAATTTTCCTTTAATGTCATTGGTGGGTTTTATTTTTTGTTATTTAGTTAAAAAAATGTTTATTTACTTAGAGAGAGGGAGGGAGGGAAGGAGGATGGGAGGGGCAGAGAGAGGGGGAGAGAGAGAATTCTAAGCAGGTTCCACACTGTCAGTGCAGAGCTGGACTCAGGGCTGGATCTCCTGACCTAAGCCAAAATCAGGAGATGTTTAACTGAGCCAATCAGGACCCCTCACTGGCAGGTTGTAGATAGTTTTATGCTAGCCTCATAACCCAAGTTGGAAAGTGTTCCTTCTTTGTTTATTTTCTGAAGGAGTTAGTATAAGACTGGTGCTATTTCTTCCATAAATGTTAGAAAAAATGTATTGGATGGAGTTAATGTATGTAGATTTTTTAGAACAATTAGATTTATTCAGATTTTCTGTTTGATCGTTTGTCAGTGTTAGTAAGTTGTGTTTTTCAGGAAATTTTTCTATTTCATCAGAGTTGTTCAGTTTATTGGTGTAAACTTGCTCCTAATATTCCCTTATTGTAGTTTTGCTCTCTATAGGCTCTTTAGTGCTGTCACCTTTTCTATTCCTGATATTGGCATTTTGTGTTCTTTACCTCTCCCCACCCCACAGCAGTCTTATTTGAAGTTTATCAGTGTCTAATGTCTTTTTAAAGAACCAGATTTTGACTTTGTTTTTTCTATGTTTGTCTCTTACTTATTTTATTGATTTTTGCTTTTATCTTTATTGTTGTCTTCTTTCTATGTGTTTAGGGCTTTTTTCCCCCTCTTTTTGTAGTTCATTTCTGTGAAAACCTATATCATTACTATTAACCCTTTCTTTTTTCTAATAAAAGTATTTAAGCTATAAAGATTTTCCAAACCTTTGAATTAGCTGTTTTCCAGACATTTTGATAGTTTGTGCTTTTATTATCAATCAGTTCAAAAACTGTTTGCTTTCCATGTGGCTTCATCTTTTACCCAAATGTTAGGCTGTATTTAAAGAATTTTTCAGGTATTCAGGTGTTCTGTAGATATTTTAATATTGATTTCTAATTAATTCCATTATTATCAGCTAACATACTTTTGACATTTCAATCTTTTGAAATTTATTTTGGTTTGTTTTACTGTCCTACATATGGTCCATCGTTATGATTTCATGTGTACTTGAAACGTATGCGTTCTGTTGTTGTTAGTTGTAGTATTCTATAAATGAAATTTAGTAAATGTAGTTGATAATATCACATAGAAATTCTACATTCTTAATGATTTCTTGCTTTGTCATTAGGTGTGTTGGGAGAACTGGGTAGCCATTTGGGGGAAAAAAGCATATGTGAATTATAATTAGACTGGACCTTCATATAAAAGTCAGGCTTAGCTCATAACCTAGGATGGCACATGGTCTTGAAAAGGGTTTAGCTTGTTCAGTGATAAAGGTGAACTCTTTAGAAGTAGCTTGATAGAAACATACAGGTGGGTATTGGGAGAATTTTAAAATGTTGCAGTTTATGTCTTCAGCCTCCCAGTCTTTTATGTGAGGAAAATATGTGTTCTAATTCCTGCTAGACAGAAGAACATATGAAAGGATAAATTGGAAGACTTTTGTTTCCAGGGTAGCACTACTCCCTACCCCTCCAAATCCAAACCACAAGGATAAGAAAAGAGGTGTTTTTGTCTGTATGCCATGTAAAGACCACAGATTGTAGAAATATACCAGACTAGAAGAGGAAACAATAGCAAGTATATGCGGCATTAGAACAGTAAAGTTTTGATTAACTTTAGAGTAGGGATAATTTAAGATTGCATGTTATGGATTATATTCTAGGTAAGTTATCAAACACCAGGATAGATTCCAATTGAGTAAATAGTTAATGTAAAAAAGCAAAAAAAAAAAAGTGCTATAAGAAAACATGGGAGAATTTCTTTATAGCCTTGGAGTCAGAACTTTCTAACCATAACTCACCCATAAGCCATAAAATTATAGGTTTGACCTATAAAAATGCATGTCAATAAGCAAAAACAAAAATTCCCCAAGTCAGCAAAAACAAAAGCAAAGCAAAAAGAAAAGGCAACATTAACAGGGAAGAAAAATATTTGCAGCTTATAACAGACAAAGGGCTAGTCTTCTAATATTAAAAAAAATTTTTTTTTTAACGTTTATTCATTTTTGAGAGACAGAGACAGAACATGAGTGGGAAAGAGGCAGAGAGAGGGAGACACAGAATCTGAAGCAGGCTCCAGGCTGTGAGATGTCAGCACAGAGCCCAATGCAGGGCTCAAACTCACACACTGTGAGATCATGATCTGAGCCGAAGTCAGTCGCTCAACCAACTGAGCCACCCAGGCGTCCTAGTCTTCTAATATTTAAAGAGCTTGTGAAGTGAAAAGTAAAAGAAAAATATAATAGAAATAGAATAAGAAAATGGGAATTTTCTTTTTTTTATTCATTTTTTTCATTTTTAAAAATTATATCCAAGTTAGCATATAGTGCAATAATGATTTCAGGAGTACATTCCTTGATGCCCCTTACCCATTTAGCCCATAACCCCTCCAGCAACCCTCTGTTCTCTATATTTAAGAGTCTCTTATGTTTTGTCCCCCTCCTGTTTTTATATTATTTTTCCTTCCCTTCCCTTACGTTCATCTATTTTGTCTCTTAAAGTCCTCATGTGAACGAAGTCATATGGTATTTGTCTTTCTCTAATTGCACATAGTTGTAAATGGCAAGATTTCATTCTTTTTGATTGCTGAGTAATACTCCACTATATGTATGTGTGTGTGTGTATGTGTGTGTGTGTATATATATATATATATATATATATGTATATATATATATATATATATATGCCACATCTTCTTTATCCATTCATTCGTCAGTGGACATTTGGGCTCTTTCCTTACTTTGGCTATTGTCAATAGCACCGTTATAAACATTGGGATGCATGTGCCTCTTTGAAACAGCACGCCTGTATCCCTTGGATAAATACCTAGTAGTGCAATTGCTGGGTTGTAGGGTAGTTCTATTTTTAGTTTTTTGAGGGACTTCCATATTGTTTTCTAGAGTGGCTAGATCAGTTTGCATTCCTACCAGCAGTGCAAAAGAGATCTTCATTTGCCACATCCTCGCCAACATCTGTTGTTACCTGAGTTGTTAATGTTAGCCATTCTGACAGGTGTGAGGTGGTATCTCATTGTAGTTTTAATTTGTATTTCCTTGATGATGAATGATGTTGAGTATTTTTCATGTGTTGGTTGGCCATCTGGATGTCTTCTTTGGAGAAGTGTCTATTCATGTCTTTTGCCCATTTCTTCACTGGATCTTTTTTTTTTTTTTTTTTTTTTTTGAGTGTTGAGTTTGAGAAGTTCTTTATAGATTTTGGATACTAACCCTTTATCTGATATGTTGTTTGCCAGTATCCTTTCCCATTCCGTCAGTTGCCTTTTAGTTTTGCTGCTTGTTTCCTTCACTGTGCAGAAGCTTTTTATTTTGATGAGGTCCCAGTAGTTCATTTTTGCTTTTGTTTCCCTTGCCTCTGGAGACGTGTTGAGTAAGAAGTTGCTGTGGCCGAGGTCAAAGAGGTTTTTGCCTGCTTTCTCCTTGAGGATTTTGATGGCTTCCTGTCTTACATTTAGGTCTTTCATCCATTTGAGTTTATTTTTGTGTATGTTTATTTTTTTGTTTTATTTTATGTGTAAGAAAGTGGTCCAGGTTCATTTTTCTGCATGTCGCTGTCCAGTTTTCCCAGCACCACTTGCTGAAGAGACTGTCTTTATTCCATTGGATATTCTTTCCTGCTTTGTCAAAGATTAGTTGGCCATACGTTTGTGGGTCCATTTCTGGGTTCTCTGTTCTGTTCCATTGATCTGAGTGTCTGTTTTTGTGCCAGTACCATACTATCTTGATGATTACAGCTTTGTGATAAGCTTGATGTATGGAATTATGATGCCTCCAGCTTTGATTTTCTTTTTCAGGATTGCTTTGGCTATTCAAGGTCTTTTGTGTTTCCATACAAATTTCAGGATTGTTCTAGCTCTGTGAAGAATGTGAAGAATGCTGGTGTTATTTTGATAGGGATTGCATTGAATATGTAGATTGCTTTGGGTAGTTTTGACATTTTAATGACGTTTGTTCTTCCTATCCAGGCATGGAATCTTTTTCCATTTTTTTGTGTCCTCTTCAGTTTCTTTCATAAGCTTTCTATAGTTTTCAATTTATAGGTTTTTCACCTTTTTGGTTAGGTTTATTCCTTGGTATTTTATGGTTTTTGGTACAATTGTAAATGGGATCAATTCCTTGATTTCCCTTTCTGCTGCTTCATTATTGGTGTATAGAAATGCAATCGATTTCTGTGCATTGATTTTATATCCTGCAAGTTTGCTGAATTCATGCATCAGTTCTAACATTTTTTTGGTGGAATCTTTTGGGTTTTCCACATAGAGTTTCATGTTGTCTGCAAAGAGTGAAAGTTTGACTTCCTCCTTGTCATTTTTGATAACTTTTATTCCTTTGTGTTGTCTGATTGCTGAGGCTAGGACTTCCAATACTATGTTGAATAAGTGGCAAGAGTTGACATTCCTGTTATGTTTCTGACCTTAAGGGGAAGGCTCTCAGTTTTTCCCCATTGAAGATATTAGCAGTGGGTTTTTCATATATGACTTTCATGATCTTGAGGTATGATAATTTTATCCCTACTTTCTTGAGGGTTTTTATTAGGAAAGGATGCTGTATTTTGTCAAGTGCTTTGTCTGCATCTATTGAGAGGATCATGTGGTACATGTCCTTTATTTTATTGATGTGATGTATCATATTGATTGTTTTGTGGGTATTGAATCAGCCCTGCGTCCCAGCTGTAAATCCCACTTGATCATGGTGAATAATTCTTTTAATACGTTGTAGGATCTGGTTGGCTAGTATCTTGTTGGGAATTTTTGCATCCATGTTCATCAGGGAAATTGGTCTGTAGTTCTCCTTTTCAGTGGGGGTCTTTGTCTGGTTTTGGGACTAAGTTAATTCTGGCCTCGTAGGATGAGTTTGGAAGTTTTCCTTCCATTATTATCCTTCCATTATTATATTCCTTCCATTATTTTTTGGAAGAGCTTCAAAAGAATAGGAGTTAAGTCTTGTTTAAATGTTTGGTAGAATTCCCGTGGAAAGCCATCCAGCCCTGGACTCTTGCTTTTTGGGAGATTTTGATGACTAATTCAGTTTCTTTACTGGTTATTGGTCTGTTCAAATTCTCTATTTCTTCCTGTTTCAGTTTTGGTAATATATATGTTTCTAGGAATTTGTCCATTTCCTCCAGATTGCTAAATTTATTGGCATATAATTACTCTTAATGTTCTCTTATTGTGTTTCTGCAGTGTTGGTTGTGATCTCTCCTCTTTCATTTTTTATTTTATTTATTCAGGTCATTTCCCTTTTTTTTTTTTTTGATCAAACCGGCTAGGGGTTTATCAATTTTGTTAGTTCTTTCAAAGAACCAGCTCCTGGTTTCATTAATCTGTTCTACTGATTTTTTGGTTTCACTAGCATCAATTTCTGCTCTAATCTTTAGTATTTCCTGTCTTCTGTTGGTTTTGGGGTTTACTTGCTGTTCTTTTTCCAGCTCTTTAAGGTGTAAGGTTAGGTTGTATGTGTGAGATCATTCTTCCTTCTTTAGGAGGGCCTGGATTGCTATACACTTCCCTCTTATAACTGCCTTTGCTGTGTCCCAGAGGTTTTGGGCTGTGGTGTTATCATATTCATTGGCTTCCATGTACTTTTAATTTCTTCTTTAACGTCTTACCCCATTCATTCTTTAGTAGGATGTTCTTTAGTCTCCAAGTATTTGTTATCTTTCCAGATTTTTTCTTGTGGTTGATTTTGTGTTTCATAGCATTGTGGTCTGAAAATATGCACAGTATGATCTTGATCTTTTTGTACTTTTGAGGGCTGATTTGTGTCCTAGCATATGATCTGTTCTGGAGAATGTTCCATGTGCACTGGAGAAGACTATGTATTCTGCTGCTTTAGGATGAAATGTTCTGTATATATCTGTTAAATCCATCCAGTCCAGTCATTCAAAGCCATTGTTTCCTTATTGATTTTCTGTTTAGATGATCTGTCCATTACTTTGAGTAGGGTGTTGAATTTCCCTACTATTATAGTATTATTAATGAGTTTCTGTATGTTTGTGATTAATTGAT
Organism: Panthera tigris; assembly: GCF_018350195.1. Classification (NCBI taxonomy): domain Eukaryota; kingdom Metazoa; phylum Chordata; class Mammalia; order Carnivora; family Felidae; genus Panthera; species Panthera tigris. Next base: position 20,976,506 of record NC_056676.1, read on the forward strand.
TTATATATTTGGGAACTTTCATGTTTGGAGCATAAATGTTTACAGTTGTTAGATCCTCTTGATAGACCCCTTAATTATGATATAATGCCCTTTTTCATCTCTTGTTACAATATTTATTTAAAAATCTAGGTTGTCTGATATAAATGTTGCTACTCCAGCTTTCTTTTGGCAACCATTAGCATGATAGATGGTTCTCCATCCCCTTACATTCAATCTGCATGTTTGTTTAGGTTTAAAATGGGTCTCTTATAAACAGCATATAGATGGATCTTGTTTTCTTATACATTCTGTTATCCTGTGTCTTTTGATTGGAGCATTTAGTCCATTGACATTTACAGTGAGTACTGAAAGATATGAATTTATTGCCATTATGTTGCCTGTATAAAATGGGAATTTCCAATACAAAAATGGGAAAAGAATAAGATACTTCATAAAAAAAGGAAATGCAGGTGGCTCTTAAATTATGTGAAAGATGCTGTGCCTTGTTCATAATTAAAAAAATGCCAACTAAAAGTTCACTGAGATGTTTGTCACTTACCAGATTGGCAAAAATCCAAGTGATAATATACTCTCTTGGAAAGGCATGGGAAAACAGGTACTCTTATATTTCATTGATGGGAGGATGGATTGGTACAATCCCTGTGAAGGCAATTTGATTATATTTCAAATGTATATATATACCTTTGGGCCAGACGTTCCTCTTCTGGGAATTTATCATACTTGCATACATGTAAAATGACACATATGAACACAATTTTCAGTCATAGCTTTTTTTTTTTTTTTTTGTAAAAGGCGAATAATAGAAACAGTTTCAATAAATGTCTGTTGGGAAAGTTTATGGTATATCCAAGGCAATGGGGTACTTCACAGCTATTACAAAGAATGTTAAGTACTTTATGTACTGAAATGAAAAGATCTCCAAGATGTATTTTTTCTGAGTTTTTATTTAAATTCCATCTAGTTAACATACAGTGTAATACTAGTTTCAGGTGTAGAATTTAGTGACTAATCACTTACCTACATCACTTGGTGCTCATTACAAGTGCCCTCCTTAATACCCAGCACCTATTTAACCCATGCCCCCCCTCCCACCTTGCCTCCAGTAACCATCAGTTTGTTCCCTATAGTTAATAGTTTGTTTCTTGGTTTGCCTCTGTTTTTTTCCCCTCATATGTTTATTTGTTTTGTTTTTTAAATTCTACATGAGTGAAATCATATGATATTTGTCTTTCTCTAACTCATTTCACTTAGCATAATACTCTCTAGGTAAGCGTAATACTCTCCATCCATGTCATTGAAAATGGCAAGTTTTCATTCTTTTTGTGGCTTTGTAATATCCCATTGTGTGTGTGTGTGTCTGTGTGTGTCGCACCCCAGACACACACCACATTTTTTTTTATCCATTCATCAGTCAGTGGACCTTTGGGCTCTTTCCATTATTTGGCTGTTGTTAATAATGCTGCTATAAACATTGGGGTGCATGTATCCCTTCAAATCAGTATTTTGTATCATTTGGGTAAATACCTAGTAGTGCAACTAATGGATCATAGGGTAGTTCCATTTTTAACTTTTTGAGGAACCTCCATACTGTTTTCCAGAGTGGCCGCACCAGTTTGCCTTCCCACCAGCAGTGCAAAAGAGATCCTCTTCTCTGCATCCTCACCAACATCTGTTGTTGCCTGAGTTGTTAATGTGAGCCATTCTGACAGGTGTGAGGTGGTATCTCATTGTGGTTTTGATTTGTATTTTCCTGATGATGAGTGATGTGGAGCATCTTTTCATGTGTCTGTTAGCCATCTGTACATTTTCTTTGGAAAAAATGTTTTTTCATGTCTTCTGCCCATTTTTTAACTGGATTATTTGTTTTTTGGCATGTTGAGTTTGATAAGTTCTTTATATGTTTTGGTTACTAATCCTTTATCAGATATGTCATTTGCAAATATCTTCTCCCATTCTGTAGGTTGCCATTTAGTTTTGTTGATTGGTTTCTTTACTGTGCAGAAGGTTTTTTTTTTTAAATGAGGTCTCAATAGTTTATTTTTGCTTTTGTTTCCCTTGCCTATGGAGACATATCTAGAAAGAAGTTGCTATGGCTGATGTGAAAGAGGTTAGTTACCACCTAGAATTTTGATGGTTTCTGGTCTCACATTTAGGTCTTTCATCCATTTTGAATTTATTTTTGTGTGTGGTGTATCAAAGTGGTCCAGTTTCATTCTTTTGCATGTTGCTGTCCAGTTTTCCCAGCACCATTTGTTGAAGACTATCTAAGATATACATGTGTGTATGTGTATACGTATATATGTATATATATATTTTAATTTTTTGATGTTTATTTATTTTTGAGAGAGAGAGTAAGAGAGAGAGAGAGAGAGAGAGAGACAGAGAGAGACAGAGTGTGAGCAGGGGAGGGGCAGAAAGAGAGGGAGACACAGAATCTGAAGCAGGCTCCAGGCTTTAAGCCATTATCACAGAGCCCGACGCGAGGCTCAAACCCATGACCTATGCGTTCATGACCTGAGCCAAAGTTGGATGCTCAACCTACTGAGCCACCCAGGTGCCTCTAAGATATATTTTTAAGTGAAAAGACAAGGTGCAGGCAGTAAGTATGATATGATACAATCTGTGTAAAAGAAGGTGGTGAAAGGCTTATATGCTTGTTTTTGCTTGCATATACATTAACAAACTCTAGAAAGGTATGCCTGAAACCAGTAACAGTGAATTCTTGTGGTCATAGGGGAGGGTAAAAACTGGGTAGTTGGGCCATAGGAGTGGGAAGAAGTTTTTTCAGTGAATAACTTTTTGTATTTTTTGATTTTTGAATTATGTATTTTGCCTGCTCAAAGAATTAAACAAAAGAAGAAAAGAAAAAGTTGAATTAGATTGGCTCTTAGTGAAAAATGCCTGCCAGCTAGATAAACAAAAACTCTTCCTTCTTTTTGTCTTTCTTTTTCTTTGCGTTTTAGTTAGTGTAAGAAGTGGTAGAATACTGAGACAAATAGAAATAAGCAAAAATTAAAACAGTAAAAATGGGCAAATTATCCCAGGGTTTGTCCAGACTAAATAGAGAAAAAATTGAGACATACTGAATTATGGATTCATTTCCTTATAGGATAGCTAAATTGAGTTTGTGTTGGTAGATGAAAGACAAGGAATATCAACATGAATTATTTATTAGATATAAGTGCCTGTTGTTAGTAAGTATGCTGTTACTGCTCAGGGGTCTGTGGAAAAAAATGTTTCACTTTTCAGAATATAAATTAGATGACCCTTTCGCATTTCCATTTTATGTATGATTTGTGATAAAATCTTTTTCTTTGTCAAAGGAGACTTTCCCTTTGATAGATACATGAAAGACATTTGAATTATTTAAAATATGGAATTTATTTTTGCTCCTTTTGAATACATTGTAAAAAAAAGTTCAAATTGTATAAAACAGAATACAGTGGGTAATGAGTCTCTTCCTTCCCACGGATCCCTACACCCTTCTTTATAGAGTTTCTCAAATGGTCATTAAATAGTTGAACCCTCTTTCTTATTTATTTTCTATCTGAAACTCTTTAGAGACATGTCCTTTAGTAATGTTCAAATTTCCTAGGTTGCAATATTTATGAAACTTTAGGATCTGGATCTTTTACCTCAAACTCTAAATATTTGGGGATTTTCCTAGATATTTTATTGTTGATGATCTCTCATTTAATCATACTTTGTATGATTCAGCCTTCTCAAATTTATTGAGACTTCTTCTAAGGCTCAGCATATAGTCTAACTTGGTGAATAGTCCATGTGCATTTGAAACGAATTTATAATTTGCTATTGTTGGGTGCAGTGTTCTATGCATGTAAATTAGGGCGTTTAGGCTGATAGTGTTATTAAAATCTTCAGTATGCTTATTGATTTTTTCTTTTGGCCTTTTTCTTTCAGTTACTGAGAGATGCATGTTAAAATCCTCAACTAAGATTATGAATTTGTCTTTTTCTCCCTTTATTTTTGATAATTTTTGCTTCAGGTATTTAAAGCTCCAATATTAGGTACACACAGATGTCTTCATGAAGAATTTATTCTTACATCGTTTTGACATGACCCTCTTTTTCCCTGGTAATAATCCTTGATCTGAGGTCTCTTTTGTCTGAGATATTAATATAACCCTACCAACTACTTTTTTCTAATTTTCTTTCAAACTATCTGTATATTTATGTTTAAAGAGTGTCTATTGTGGGGTGGCTGTGTGGCTCAGTCAGTTAAGCGTCTGACTTCGGCTCAGGTCATGATCTCATGGCTTGTGAGTTTGAGCCCCGTGTCGGGCTCTGTGCTGACAGCTCAGAGCCTGGAGCCTGCTTCAGATTCTGTGTCACCCTCTCTCTGCCCCTCCCCCGCTTGTGCTATGTCTCTCTCTCTCTCTCTCTCTCTCAAATAAACACTAAAAAAATTTATTAAAAAAGAGTGTCTACATAGATCAATGGAATAGAATAGAAACCCCAGGACTAGACCCACAAAAGTATGGCCAACTAATCTTTGACAAAGCAGGAAAGAATATCCAATGGAAAAAAGACAGTCTCTTTAACAAATGGTGCTGGGAGAACTGGACAGCAACATGCAGAAGAATGAAACTAGACCACTTTCTTACACCATTCACAAAAATTAACTCAAAATGGATAAAGGACTTGAATGTGAGACAGGAAACCATTAAAACACTAGAGGAGAAAGCAGGAAAAGACCTCTCTGACCTCAGCCACAGCAATTTCTTACTTGACACATCCCCAAAGGCAAGGGAATTAAAAGCAAAAATGAACTATTGGGACCTCATGAAGATAAAAAGCTTCTGCACTGCAGAGGAAACAACCAACAAAACTAAAAGGCAACCTACAGAATGGGAAAATGTATTTGCAAATAACATATCAGACAAAGGGCTATCCAAAATCTATAAAGAACTCACCAAACTCCACACCCGAAAAACAAATAATCCAGTGAAATAATTGGCAGAAGACACAAATAGGCACTTCTCTAAAGAAGACATCCAGATGGCCAAAGGCACATGAAAAGATGCTCAACATCGCTCCTCATCAGGGAAATACAAATCAAAACCACACTCAGATATCACCTCATGCCAGTCAGAGTGGCCAAAATGAACAAATCAGGAGACTAAAGATGCTGGAGAGGATGTGGAGAAACGGGAACCCTCTTGCACTGTTGGGAGTGCAAACTGGTGCAGCCACTCTGGAAAACAGTGTGGAGGTTCCTCAAAAAATTAAAAATAGACCTACCCTATGACCCAGCAGTAGCACTGCTAGGAATTTATCCAAGAGATACAGGAGTACTGATGCATAGGGGCACTTGTGCCTCAATGTTTATAGCAGCACTCTCAACAATAGCCAAATTATGGAAAGAGCCTAAATGTCCATCAACTGATGAATGGATAAAGAAATTGTGGTTTCTATACACAATGGAGTACTACGTGGCAATGAGAAAGAATGAAATATGGCCCTTTGTAGCAACGTGGATGGAACTGGAGAATGTGATGCTAAGTGAAATAAGCCATACAGAGAAAGACAGATACCATATGTTTTCACTCTTATGCGGATCCTGAGAAACTTAACAGAAACCCATGGGGGAGGGGAAGGAAAAAAAAAGAGGTTAGAGTGGGAGAGAGAGCCAAAGCATAAGAGACTCTTAAAAACTGAGAACAAACTGAGGGCTGATGGGGGGTGGGAGGGAGGGGAGGGTAGGTGATGGGCCTTGAAGAGGGCATCTTTTGGGATGAGCACTGGGTGTTGTATGGAAACTAATTTGACAATAAATTTCATATAAAAAAAAAAGTGTCTATTCCAAATCACCTAAGGTGAATCTTTATTTTTTATCCAGTTTGACAATATCTTTTACTTATTAATTAAAATTTTTAAAGTTTATTAAATTTGAGAGAGGGAGGGAGAGAGTGAGTAGTGAGGGGTAGAGAGAGAGAGAAAGACACAATCTCAAGCAGGCTCTGTGCCATCAACGGGGCTCAAACCCACGAACTGTGAGATTATGACCTGAGCTGAGATCAAGAGTAGGACACTTAACCTACTGAGCCACCCAAGTGCCTTGACATTCTCTTATAATTTTTTTTTAACGTTTATTTATTTTTGAGACAGAGAGAGACAGCATGAATTGGGGGAGGGTCAGAGAGAGAGGGAGACACAGAATCAGAAGAAGGCTCCAGGTTCTGAGCTGTCAGCACGGAGCCCGACGCGGGGCTCGAACTCATGGACCGCGATATCACGACCTGAGCTGAAGTCGGATGCTTAACCGACTGAGCCACCCAGGCGCTCCAACATTCTCTTTTAATTGGAGCGTTTAATCCATTTACAATTTATGTGATTACTGATATAGTGATTACTTACTTAGGCTGTAAGGTCATTGAAGAGGGAGATCACGCCTTCGTCATTTTTGTAAACCTGGCATCTAGCCCACACTGAATATAATAGACCGTGGTATTTAAAACTGTAATGGTAAAAATATACTGCTGTTGGCCACATAATGAATCTTTGTATATCCATTTATGCATACATCTTGTTTACAATAGCAATATCTTATATTTGTGTGTTACTTCCAGCTTTTCAAAGTTCTTTCCTATCTACTGTCTCTTTATCTTTATGGGAAAAATGTCATGAGCTTTCAGTTATTCATTCATTGAATAAATATTTTCTGAGAACCTACTATGCACCAGCTGTTCTAGTTGATTAGGATATAGCAATAAATAAAACAAAGTCCCTGCTCATGTAGATTTCATTTTTGTGAGGAGGTAAAAATAAAAATAATATGTCAAATGGCGATAAAAAAACACCACCACAGGATAAAGAGAGTATGATGGGGAGTACTACTACTTTAGATGGTGTGACCTGGAAAGACTTCTATGAGGAAGTAGCATTTGAGTAGAGACCTGAATGAAGTTAAGGAGTAAATTAGTAAATTTTCTGTTTTTTAAACATTTTTGGTTTTTAAGGAACTTTTTTTTTTTTTTTTTGGTCAGCCTTATTTCTGTTGTAAGAGTTTGTGGGAGAGCAGCTTAAGACCACTCAGTGATTGTTCCTCCCATTCAGTGGCCAGACCAGTGGGAGCTGCACACCAGCCTTCAGTGGCAGGCTGAGAACTCCAGTCTTCCATAGGGAATTGCTAAATAGGTACTGAGGGCACCTGAGTTTTTTGAGACCATTTTGCGACTGCAGGTTGAGTGGCAGTGAACTCAGGAGCTGGAGCAGTCCATTCACCCTAAAATTTCTCTTTGGTCACATCCTTTTCAGCAGTAGCCTGCTTCTTTTTTCCAGTTTCCTCAAGATCTCTGTAGAAGTAGAGATCGGGCATGACCTCCCATGGGGGTTCACAGGAGATGGTGCCACACGTGTGTAGAGCTTCCTGGAGCAGCGTCTGCCACATCTTACCCAGAAGAGTTCCAGGCAGAGGCGGGTAGCAAAGATAAAGCCTTTACATTGGAAAAAATAGCAAGAAGAGAATACCAAAAGTGTGAGAAAAATATGATGGAAAGGTAGCGGGAGTAATGCATGTGAGGCAGATTATGAAGGGCTATGTAAAAAGTGGTAAGACTTTGTTTTTTTTCTAAGTTTGATGGAAATCATTGGAGCATTTTGAGCAGAGTGACATCAGAACTATGTTTAACAGGTTCAACCTAGATGCTATCTATGGAGTAGAATGCATTGGGAGCAATAGAATCAGAAGGCCCAGTTATGAAACTATTGAAGTAATATAGACTGGAGATGTTGGCTGTTTAAACTAGGATTGAAGTGGTGGAAGTGATGATGTGTTTAGATTTGGATATATTTGAAGTTAGAACCAAGAACCAAGAGAACCTGGTGAGGAATTTTTTTAGGTTGTGAGAAAAAGAAAGGAGTTAGAAATTATTTCCATGTTTTTGGTCTGAGCAGCATGGTAAATGTTGGTACCATTTACTGAAATGGGAAAAATTGACAGAAGAGGCAGGTTGAAAGAAGGTATATATCACTGCCCTTATTTTATATATGAGGAAACTGAGGAATAGATAAAGAGTTTTGATAAGCTTTGGGCTAGAATCCTGGTTGCCTTGTTGCTAGCTCCAAATTTCTTCTAAATAAGTGTCTCGATATGTTTTGTTATTAGTTTTACTTGCATGGTGAAAAATCATGTTCATTTTAAAATTCTTTAAAAAGAGGAGCTTGAGCAAGAATGTTTTAAAAGTCTTTGAGACATTACATATTTTCTAGGGTGGTAGTGGTCAAAGAGGCTAGCACTTTGCAGATATTGAGTAATTGTTTGCTAGGTTCAGTCTTATCTTCAACCTTGACATTATCATAAAACCATGCATCTGTCTTGTATTTAAGATAAATCGCATGAATTGAAAATTGCAATTTGTCTTTCAGAAAGTAGTGGTTAAGACTAGGAATCTTAAGATCTACGTTTGGAGTCTATGTCTGCCTCTTACGCTCTGCATAACTTTCAGTGAATCACTCTAACATTCTCAGCCATAGTTTTCTCATCTGTGAAATGGAATAATACCTACTCATTTCCTATAATTACTGTGAAGATGAATTGAGATCATGTATGCTTAACATGTGTGCTAGCATACACCTACAAATCAAACATGCAGTTAAAGTTTATGGAGTCTGAATCTCAATATAGCCACTATGAAATATTCAGAATTGAAAGAAATTTTGTAGTAGACAAAGTTTGTATGAAAATTCTATACTTAAACATGTTACCTTTTCCAAAATTATTATGTATATTAACATACACTTATAAAGAATATATTACTGGAGATAAATGTTTGTTTTTACAGGTATTGGTTTGCCTTGAAAAAAGGTTATCATGTGGCTTTCAAATACAGCAGCAAAACTGATAACTTCATGGAAGAACAAATTGATCAGCATAAAGAAGTTATAGATAGAATGACTGACTTGAGCATGCTCAGGCTATTTGAGACCTACCTGGAAGGCTGCCCACAACTTGTTTTGCAGCTCTACACCCTTCTGGAGCATGGTCAAGCAAATTTCACTCAGTGTAAGTCTTTCCTCACACCGTATGTTAAATGAATACACTGAGATCTTGTGTCAACTACACAGCTCTTTGGCAGGTTTTAGAATTTTTCTTACATTTTTTCTTTTTAGAATTATTCATTTTTTTTGAAAAGAAGTACATTGTGGAAGTATCAAAAAGTATATGAAGACATATTCTCTCTCTCCCTTATTCCCATTCCTTCTTTTCATCTGCCCAGAAAGGAAACTATTATTGTCAATTTTTTGATGATTCTTTCAGAAAAAATTTTAAAAAGCCTATATCCTTTTTTCCTATTGTTTCTTTTACAGAAATGGTAAACATAAAATCTGTCTTTGCTTTTTGAACTTAACAGTATGTGTTGGAAATCTATCCATATCTGTACGAAAGAGCTCCCTCATTCATTTTTATTATCTGTATAAGATTACAAATTATGGATGTACAATGAGTTATTTAACAAGTCCCATATTTACGTTAATTTAGGTTGTTTCTAATATTTTACTATTGTAAAATTACAATGAGTAATCTTATGTAGCCATCATTTTGCATGTGTGAAGTTTATTCATAGGGTAAATTCTGGGAATTTCCAGAATTTGGTATTTCCATTAAAAAAAAAACCTTTGTAGGTATTTAATTTAGATATTAAAAAAACCTACTTGCTAAATAATAGACCCAGTTTTCAATAATGACTATTGTTCTGTGCAGACATGGATTCATCTCAGAGGAACAGATTATCATCTTCCCTGGAGTTCTCTCTATGGTAGAGTCACCCATGAGATCCGTTCATTCTTCCAGGCTTCCTGTTTCTGGTTTCCCATAAACCTCTAGACTGCAGCCCCTTTTAATGTTTTTACCTTTACTTTGATAGTAAGACATTGAAGAGAACCTACTTATGAGACATTTTATTCCTTGTGATACAAAGACTTTGTGGGTTTGGGCTTAAAAGTTCTATATCATATAGTTCCTGAAGCTGGAAGATCAACATTTAGAACTTACAGCCTATATTATGGTGGATCTTCTGATGATTTTGAGTAGTACACAGCATCCAGACCAACAATGGGTTCCAGTGACAGCTAGCTATATGTTACGGTTCTATCCTCATCCTTTAGTTTCTTCATGAAATAAGAAGTTGAGGTGTTAGTAAAAAATAGCAAAAAATGAGAAACCTAATTGGCTAACAGTGGAATTAGTAAATAACTTATTGTAGACTGTTAGTATAAAAAATGATATAGCCACTAGAAATAGTACTTACAGATAACTTTTGACGACAAGAAAGTAATTCTAAAATAAAATTTAGGCAAAAAGCAGTATGAAATTTTCTATCAGCATACTTTTAAGGATACAAAGAAATCATTATATAAAAATGTCTGGAAGAAAATATGCAAAAATGTTAACTGTGGCTGCTTCTGGGTAGTAGGATTATGAGTGATTTTATTTAATCTTCTTTATACTTTTCTGAATTTAAAAATTTTCTGCAGAAATCACATATTGTTTTGACAATCAGGAAGAATAATTCAAAATGTAAAAAATAATCAGGTTATATATAGAAGTACTTCAGAAGACTGAACATATTCTTTATCTTTGCACTTTCCTGAAATTATACTAAAAAGGAGAGTAAAGGAGTAAAAACAATCTAAACCCACAAGGACAAAGAGAATGCAGAGTAGAATAGCAGATTAGAAATATCAACAAATGTTTAGAAGATGGAAAGCAGATGGAAAACTCAGATTATTTAAATAAACCCTACCACTGAAAGGCAAAATTACTTGAATTAATCCTCTCTCTGAAAATATGTAAAACAATTGGATAAATGTTTTCAAAAGCCTTCCTAAAGCCATAAAACAATCTGATACAACAAGCCAAAATATGTGAAAGTGGGTACACAGCAGGGTTAAGTAAGACTTTGAAGGCATACCTGGAGGTTTTAACCAAACCTATAAATAATAGATTCAGTTTCAATAGCTTCCAGTGTGGGGAAGACTGAAGACAAAACTCAGAGTCCTCACAAGGGAAGGACATCTGGTAGAAAATTCTAATCTGTAAAACTGGTACTCCAAAAGGTACCCTCCTCAAGATAGAAGTGTGAAGTTACTTACCCCCCTCTCTACTTTGAAGAGACAGCAAGGAATATTGCCTGGTGCCGAGTAGAGAAGGTAAACATAACACTGTAACAATTGTGCAATCAAAATTCTCACCTTTGGTTAGTCCAAAAAACAAAACAAGACAAAAAAACCCCCAAAAACAAACCAATAAAAGCCTATAACCTATGAATATAGGTTAAAGTGGTCCCAGACTGATAGTGACCCTGTCTAGCACAAACAACTATAAATCCTCCCTGGAGGAATTCACTTTCTCTTAGGCCTCAAATAATTTTCACAGTTTTCCAAGGAGAATGAATGTTTTACAATAATTTATAGCACTAGAAGGAATAAGGCATCATGAGTAAGAATCAGCAGAAATAGAAAAAATGTATGTAGTAAGGCTTTAGATATTGGAAATTAATGGTTGCCAAGTATGACATACTTCCTATTATGTTGAAAGAGGTAAATGATGAACTTGAAAATATGGAATAGGAAGCTATAAAAAATGAATTGTGTAGGGGTGCCTGGGTAGCTCAGTTGGTTAAGTGTCTGACTTCAGCTCAGGTCATGATCTCCCAGTCTGTGGGTTTGAGCCCCATGTCAGGCTCTGTGATGACAGCTCAGATCCTGGAGAATGCTTCAGTCTCCCTGTCCCTCTCTCTCTGTCCCTCCCCTGTTCATGTTCTGTCTCTGTCTCTCTCAAAAATAAATAAACATTAAAAAAATTAAAAAAAATGAATTGTGTATTTGACAAAAGAGCAGAATTTTTGAGAATTAAAAATTTTAAGAATTGAAAATGAAAACTTAGATAAGACACAACTGTATCGACAATTAGTGAGTCAAAGCTAGATCAGAAGAAATTATCCAGATTATAGTTTACGGAGACAAAGAGATGGGAAATATGTAAGAGATATTAAGAGACATGGAAGAAGAGATGAGAAGGTCTAATATACATCTGAACAGAGTCTGGGAAGGAGAGAGAAAGAATGGAACAGAGGCAGTATTTGAGAAGTTAATGGCTGAAAAAATTTCAGAACTGATGAGAGTCACTTACCTACAGATTCAGGAAGCCCTTTATCTCACAAGCAACTAAGTAGAAAGAAATTCATACCTTAGCATATCCTCACTAAAGGAAATTCCAAAGAATGTACTTCATACAGAATGGAGGTGTTCTGAAATGCAAGAAGGAATAAAGAGGAAAGAAAATAGTAAATATGTGGGTAAATCTACATTAAGATTGTATAAAAGGAAAATAATACTATGTGGTTAAGAAAAAGATAGAATGAAAGTATAAAACAGCAAAAATGTGTAAGTCCAGTAAAAGATAATGGAGTTAAAGCGTTTTAAATTCCTTGTGTAGTCCAGAAAAAAGGTAAAGCAAAGGTAGATCTGGGTTTTTTGAAGTGTAAAACTAAAACATTTAGAAAGACCCTATTTAAGAAAAAGAATGTAATATGTAAACAAATTAGGTATTGTGTTAGTCTGTGTAGGCTTCCATAATAGAATTTCACAGCTTAACCATCAGAAATATATATTTTTTATAGTTCGGGAGACAGGAAGTCTAAGATCAAGGTGTCATTTGGGTTGGTTTTTGGTAAGGGCTCTATCTTTGGGTTGCAGATGGCCACCTTCTTGCTGTGTCCTCACATGGCCTTTCCTCTGTGCGGAGAAAGTTCTCTGGTGTCTCTTCTTCTTCTTATAGGGACACTAGTCCTATCAGATTTGAGCCATGCCCATGTGACCTCATTTAACCTTCATTACCTCTTTAAGGCACTATCTCAAAACAGAGTCACACTGAGGGTTAGGGCTTCACTATATGAATTTTGGAGGACCACAGTTCAGTCTATAAAAGGTATGAAAGTAAATGTTTAAAATTTTTTTTTTTAACGTTTATTTATTTTTGAGACAGAGAGAGACAGAGCATGAAGGGGGGAGGGTCAGAGAGAGGGAGACACAGAATCTGAAACAGGCTCCAGCCTCTGAGCTGTCAGCACAGAGCCCGACGGGTCAGAGAGAGAGGGAGACACAGAATCTGAAACAGGCTCCAGGCTCTGAGCTGTCAGCACAGAGCCTGACGCAGGGCTCGAACTCACGGACCGCGAGATCATGACCTGAGCCGAAGTCTGCGGCTCAACGATTGAGCCACCCAGGCGCCCCGAAAGTAAACATTTTTAAAAAATAAAATAAATTGTAGTAAATTACAGATGTAAGAAAGGTGACAAATACTATAAATTTCACGAGAGAAAAAAGTAATATGTTTTTATTATTTTGATACTCTTCTAAATTTTTTGGCATGTACTCTCTGACTGACTTGATTTGATTATCATTTTATAATATTTATGGAGAGAACAGAAAATTTCAATCCGATTTTTAGCATAGTTGATTGAAAGTTGTTTTTTATTTTAACTTAGAAAAGCTTCATTCAATGTCACAGATTATTAATAATATGCATATTTTTTTGATTGTTAAATTTGGGAAAAACCCTGGCAATTTTGTCAATAATGTGCTATAATATCAGAGTATATACAATTTTTTTAGATGAAGTAACTAATTTTAAATAGTGTGAATTGACAACATTAGTTTATTGTTGATGTCTCAGTAAATATTGAGAGTCTTAGGTTTTCTTCACCGGTGTCAATAATGTCAAATCAAAAAGAAATTAATAAGGATCTGTGTATGTGTAATTGGGCAAGGGCATTTCAGACTGAGAGAAATACATAGGCAAAGACATGGTTTGGCAAAGACAAGGAATTCAGTTTGGGTAGAGTATAATATAGTGTTACATTAGCTAAATTACAAGAAAAATATGTTAGAGCATATAGATTAGTAAGAAATGGGAAGTAGTGTCAAACTAATAACGTCTACTGGATGAGGCAAGATCATCATGCCTTCCTGCTACATAGTCAAAGGCCTGTTGATGGCCATCTAGTGAAGTGTTAAAATCAGGCAAACAGAATTCTAGCTCTGTCACTTACTAATCTTAATTATTGAAACAGATCTTATAAACATGTCCCTCAGACCTACACTTAATGTATTCTCAACTCAGTTTCCCTTTAGCCAGATCTCCAAAATGACGCACAACTACTTCAATACAGCAAGGGAAAATGTAAGAGAGAGTAAGTAGGGGTAGAGACAGGGATTTTAATCAACTTCAATTAAAATGTTTTATTTTCCTGAATCTTATAAAAATACATGACAAAGTGAACACATTGCTAGGGCTTTGCTAGGCTTGGAAGGAACCTGGGCAAGTGTGAGTCCCTGAAATTTAAGCTTCATTACCATTGTTGTAAATCCACCTCTGAGGTAGAGCATTAACTTATAACTTTGATATATTTGATATGCATATTGTGATTTGTAGTGAAACCACCGAAGAATAAAATAGCATATCACTGAAGGATGTGGGTTATTAGATTGAAAGCATGAATAAAAATGGGCATACCAAGCCCATCATTATAACATTCAGAGAAGCAAGAATAAAGATAACTTTCTGTAAGATTTGAGAGAAAAAAAATTACTTAAGGATAGAGAAACTGAATGGCATTGAAATTCTTAACCCTAGTACTTGAAATTAGAGCTTATAGAGCAATGACTTTAGAATTTTAATGGAAAACATTTTTAAACACTCAATTCTATTTCTAGCAAAACTGTGTATCAAATTTGAAGGTAGAGTAAAGACATTTTGAGGCATACATGGTCTTAAAAATTTTTGCTTAGATGCAGCTTCTCTCAGGAATATCTGGAGAATGCTTGGTAAAAACATGGGAATAAAGCGAGAAAGAAACATGAGAACAGGAAACAGAAGTCAACACCGAAGAGAAGTGAAGGGAAGTTCTTGGAAGGCAGGAAGCAAACCTTGGGAACAACCACCTTAGACCAGGAGGATTATATTCTTAAAAAAATAAGAACTGATAGATATATATAGGGGAGTTTTTAAAAAAATTTTTTTTTAACGTTTATTTATTTTTGAGACAGAGAGAGACAGAGCATGAACGGGGGAGGGTCAGAGAGAGGGAGACACAGAATCTGAAACAGGCTCCAGCCTCTGAGCTGTCAGCACAGAGCCCGACGCAGGGCTCGAACTCATGGACCATGAGATCATGACCTGAGCCGAAGTCGGAAGCTTAACCGACTGAGCCACCCAGGCACCCCCATAGGGGAGTTTTATTAATTAATTTGAAGATTTTCCTAAGAAATATTAATAAATTTATAAAAAACTAAACAAGTAAAGGAGCAATGGGCAGTTTTAAAGGAAAGAAAATATAATGAATGTAATACTTGGCTGAGCAGTAAAAAAAAAAAAAAAAAAGCTCTACTTATGTAGTTATAGTAAGATAAACACCAAATATAGACTTTTACCAAAAATTGTGATGTTACTCCGTTGGGCAGATGGAGGGAGAGAAAAATGCAAGGAGCATGTGCATATATGTGTGTATGTGCTAAATTTTCCTCTTTCCAAATAGGAAATCAGTAAGCACTGTCTAAAGCAGATAAATTATGAAATAGAATAGGTGTGTTTTACTTGCAAATATGGCAATAAGTGTCAGAAGAAAAACTAGAAATTGATAGTGATTTCTTCTGGGGGTTGCGACTGAGAAGTGAGGAGGGGGGTAGAACAGGGTATTTTTCTTATAAGTTCTATAGTACTTACTGACTTTTAAGTTATATATGTGTATTAATTTGTTTTTGTTTATTTGTTCAATTGTTATGTATATGTATTTGGTAGAAGATAAAACTAATTAGAAAAAAACAAAATTTAGGGGAAAGAGATGCTTTAATTAAAATATGTTTGAATTAAAGAAGAAAAAAAAAAGTTCAGCTAATTGTGTGGTCCAGAGTGGAATATGGTAAAACCAGGAGGTTAGACAAAGGCATTTATAATCATAATCCTCTTTAATAGGTCAGTTTATTTTAAGTCTGCCTTTTTATCATAATATATAGACCTCCAATGAGGCTAAATGGGAAGGAATAGCATTCTGTAGTCTGCTTTAAATTCTAATTCTCTAATGTCTTTGCTTTCAGTTCTGTTAAAGTTCCCAGCTTTGGCAATGGGGCTAATGGCATACCTTTTTACGGTAGTAATGAACTTACTCTTCTGTTACTTGTTGGGGGAAAAAAATGGGACAAAGATGTCAAACCTATAGAAATTTGTAAGTTTTAGAATATATTTGCTCATTTGATTCGTCTTATAGAAATGGAAATTAAGCTTGTTGATACCTTATACTGACATTAAATTTTCTGTTTAACATCCCTCTTTTCCTCTTTCCCTTCCTACCCCCATCCCCCATCTTGCTGTCTCTTGGAGAATTAGGTATATGTCCAAGGTCAAAGCCAAAAAGACTGGAAAGACTAGGACTGTAACTGTAGTCTCTTAGAGAACTTCTAGAGTGTGCAGTTTTCATTATATAAGTTGCTCAATAAGATTTGTGCAGTGAATTTATTTAAAATTTTATAAAGCAGTCTAATGTAGCATTTAAGTAAACCAACTTTGGAACCCTCAGGCAGATTTAGCTTCAGATCTCTGCAACTTGCTAGCTGTGTGACTTGAGTCAAGTAATATGTATATTCTCTAAGCATCAATTCTTTCATATGTAATATGGGAATATTAATATCTACTTCAAAGATTAGATGAAATGAATATATAAGGTACCTGACATGTTTGTGGGCATGCATATATACAGATAAAGCATGTATGGCATATAGTAATTTGATATTGCTACTATTATTCCTATAACAATATATGTTTTTATTTTTTGTTTTGTAGATGCTGCCATCATGGTTTCTTGCTGTGCTATTTCTTGGTCGACTGTTGATTATCAAGTAGCTTTAAGAAAATCCTTGCCTGATAAAAATCTCCTTAATGGATTCTGTCCTAAACTCACATACCTCTTTTACAAATTGTTTACATTATTATCTTGGATGCTGAGTGTTGTACTTCTTTTATTCATAAATGTTAAGATTGCATTATTTCTGTTGTTATTTCTTTGGTTTTTAGGGATATTGTGGGCATTTAAAAAGCAAACTCAGTTTTGTGCTTCTATAAGTATGGAATTCTTATACAGAGTTGTTGTTGGATTCATACTTACCTTTACCTTTTTTAATATTAAGGGACAGAACACCAAATATCCAATGTTCTGTTATTATATTGTAAGGATACTGGTCACAGTGGGGATATTGATTGGGTTTTGGGTTTGCCCAGTCTCTATTTTTAATTCAGACTATTTTATACCTATCAGTATCACTATAGCTCTTAGTCTGGTCCTTGGAATTATTTTTCTTATTGTTTATTATGGGACTTTGCATCCAAACAGAAATGAAGAAACAAAACCTGATGAAATTGATGGAATAGCAGCTGAAAGAGATTGTAGAATGAAGTTTTTTCTAATGGAATAGCTATTCATTTACGAGATATGTTTTTTTATTTTTTGTTTCATTGGTTAGTAAAGAAAATGTCATATGTATGTGTTGTTTCTTATTTTTGCCTCCTTCCTGCCCCCCTTCCTTCGTACCCTCTTTCTTCCATCCCTCTCTCTCTCTCTCTTTCTTTCCTTTATTTTGAGATCAGTTTTGGTATATTAACTATGAATATGAGAGAGTATTGTAATATTTTATTATTTAAATTAATTTCTCATTGGGCTTTAAAGATCTTGAATACTCAGATACGTTTCCCTATTGCCTGGTAGAGTTGCCAACTTGACCTGAATTGGAAGAAATGTTCTGGTTCCCCCAAATCAGAAGCCTGGAATTGAACTTCCCTCCAATTTCCCCCTCACTGTTTCGGAATCAAAACTAATGCTTGTTGTGGAGAACTCAAAGGGAGGAGAAGAACAGAATGCTCATTTTTCCTTCCTCTATTTTGTTGATTCAGTGCATATATTTTGAGTTTGGGACAGATTGGGTAGAGGGAAAGGGAATGGAAAGAAAGAAGAAAAAAGCAAAACATAAAGTTTACCATTGTTAAATGCACAGTTTAATCGTGTTAACTAGCATTCACCTTGTGCATCTCTATAACTTTTTCGTCTTGTAAAACTGAGACTCTTTTCTCATTGAACAACTTCCCATTTTCCTCTCTCCAGCCTCTGGGAACTATAGTTCTATATTCAGTTTCTATAAATTAAAAAAAAAATTTTTTTAATGTTTATTTATTTTTGAGACAGAGACAGAGCATGAGCAGGGGAGGGGCAGAGAGAGAGGGAGACACAGAATCTGAAACAGGCTCCAGGCTCTGAGCTGTCAGCACAGAGCCTGACGCGGGGCTTGAACTCACAAACCGTGAGATCATGACCTGAGCTGAAGTCGGACACTTAACCGACTGAGCCACCCAGGCGCCCCTCTGTTTCTATAAATTTGAAACAGGTATCTACTTTAGATACCTCATACAAGGGGAATCTCAGAGTTTTTGTCTTTTTTGTGACTGGTACATTTTACATAGCATGTTGTCTGTTGTGCCGTGTGACAGGATTTCTTTCTTTTTAAAGGCTGAGTAATATTTTGTTGTATGCATATGCCACATTTTCTCTGTTTATCCATCACTGGGTTGCTTCCATCTCTTGGGTATTGTGAATAACGCCATTGTGAACATGGGTTTGCAAATATTTCTCCAAGATCCTGCTTTCATCTCTTTTGGATGTATACCCAGAAGTGGGATTGCTAAACTCCATTTTTAATCTTTTGAGGAGTCTCCATACCATTTTTTGATAGTGGCTGGCTGCATCATTTTATAGTTCTACTAATAGTATACTAGGGTTTCTTCCAGTTTCTTCACGTCCTCACCAACATTTTCTATTTTTTCTATTTTTGATAGTGGCTATGCTAATAGGTGTGAGGTGATAATCTCATTATAGTGTTGATTTGCACTTCTCTATTAGTGATGTTGAACATCTTTTTATATACCTGTTAGCCATTTGTATATCTTCTTCAGGGAAATGTCTGTATCTGATAAGGGATTAATATCCAGAATGGAGGAGGAACTACAGCTCAACAATAACAAAACTAAAATAGCCTGATTAAAAAATAGGGAAAGGACTTTAACCAAATCATATATTAATAGTTTTTTGCATTACTCCTTACAGTAAGAAGTAAATTTTGGTCCTAGGAGTAAATAGGACAATAAGATTACGTTGAACTTCTGGAAATAATCAAACTTTTTCCATCAGATTCTCTTTTCTTTTTCAGTTTCTTACCTTTTCTTTTCCTTGGGTCAGCTGTTAATGAATGAGTCCTCAAACAATAGCCTTCTCTAATACCAGGAGAAAAAATTTCCGTTTCCACATTTAGTCTTATAACTTAAAAAATTTTTAAATTTATTTTAGAGAGAGAAAGAGAGTGTGAGAGAGCGTGCAGGGGAGGGACAGAGAGAGAGGGAGACACAGAACTCAAAGTGGGCTCCAGGCTCTGGGCTGTCAGCACAGAGCCCAACACGCAGCTTAAACTCATGACCTGAGCCAAAGTCGAACACTCAACAAACTGAGCCATCTGGGCATCCCTAGTCTTCTAAATTAATGTAAAACTACTGTATAACTTTTGGGATGAGATTAAAGTTAACTGGATACAACACATTTCAACTATCAAAGCTATTTGAAAACAATAAGTAAATGTTAAACACTCACTCTGCCCACCATTCTGTTAGGTATTGTTCGGGGTACAAAACAAGTGTATAATAGAGTTCTGTTCCTTGAAAAGGTTATATACTGAAGCATTTATAGAAACTGATGAGTTATCTTTCAGAATGTTTAATGTTTGCAGTTTTCATTTTATAGTAAGTGAAACAAAATATTGACTAACAAAAGTGGTTATATTTATAGAGTATATAAACTCAGTATCTCCATTGAGAAAGATAGGCAGTGTGGAAAAACCTTGCAGGAACTAGAGAATCTGCAGTTTACTTTGGGTACTTAATCCTTGTATATGTGAATACCACTTATTGAATATTTCCCCATCCCTGCATGTTTGGTGCTATGTATGCCTGTATGTTTGAGAAAGTGAAGTTGGGAAAAGAAGTTAGGCCCATTTAGTAGCACTTTAATCAGAATCTTTGAGTCATTTTAAAAGACAGACTTTGAGGCATAAACAGAAAGTGCTCTTTATTCCTTTCTGGTGATTTGAATATTCATGTGTTATCATTTCCCTTCAGCCTAGAGAACATCTTTTAGCATTTTCTGTAGTTTAGGTTTGTCGATGATGAATTGTTTTCTTTGATCTGAACGTGTCTTTTTTTTTTTTTTAAGTTTATTTATTTATTTTGAGAGACTGAGAATACAGTGTGGAGCCCAATACAGGGCTCGAGCTCATAAACTATAAGATCATGACCTGAGTGGAAATCAGGAGTTGGAGGCTTAACCAACTGAGCCACGCAGGCACCCCTTATCTCAACATGTCTTTATCATTCCTTTGTTCTTATATTTTTTCTGGATACAGAGTTCTGGGTTGACAGTTTTCTTTTCCCCTTATGCATTTTAAAGATTATTTTGCTAATTTCTGGCCTCCATTGTTTCTGATGAGAAGTTAGTTATTCAAATTATATCCCCTATATGTAATTGGTTGTTTTTCTCTGGATGTTTTTAGATTTTACCTTTAGTGTTTTGTTTGCAGTAGTTTGACTACTGTGTTTATGGGTGTAGTTTTTCTTTGTATTTATCCTAATTGGGGCTCTCTGTGCTTCTTGAACCTGTAAATTTTAGTCTTTTACTATATTTAGAAAGTTTCCAGTCATTATTCTTCACATATTCTTTCTATCATTTTACTTCTCTTCTTGGACTCCATTGACACATGTGTTAGACTTATTGATGTTATCCCACAGATTTCTGAGAAGCTCTGTTCATTTTTTTTTCCAATTTATGTTTTCTGTTCTTACTGGATTTGTTTTCAAGTTCATTGACTTCTTCCTTCATCTTAAATCTACTGTTAAGTTCATCCAATGAATTTTTTAAAAATGTTTGTATTTATTTTTGAAAGAGAGAGAAAAAGAGAGAGCCAGCATGTGAGGGGGGAGGGACAGAGAGCGAGGGGGACAGAGGATCAGAAACCGGCACTGTGCTGACAGTAGAGAGCCTGATGTGGGGCTCAAACTCACAAACCATGAGATGATGATCAGAGCTGAAGTTGGATTCTTAACAAAGTGAGCCACCAGGCACTCCCATCCAATGGATTTTTTAAAAATCTCAGAGATTTTATGTTTATGTTCTAGAATTTTCATTTTTTATGGTTTCTATTTCTCTGCTAAGATTTTGTATTACTATGAGCATGTTTCCTTTATATCCTTGACCATAACTGTAATAGATGCTTTAAAATCCTTGTGTGTTAATTTCAGTATCTGAGTCATCTCAGGTATGGTCTCCATTGATTGCCTTTGCTCTTGAGTACAGGTCATATTTTCCTGTTTTCTCATAGGTCTACTAATTTTTTTGTGTGTCCTGGATGTTATGAATGATGTATTTTAGACCTCCCTTGATCATGTTTGTTTTTCAGAAGAATATATTTTTTTTCTTTTAGCAGACAGCTAACCTGAACTTCAAACTCTGAACGGTCTTTATTTGCTTAGCCTTCATTGTGCTGATTGGATTTTGCCCTTCTATATATTGTTCAGGGTCAGTCAGAGAATTAGAAGACTATTTAATATATGGAGTAAGGCTTACTTTCTATTGGCTCTCTCTTTCCCTAGGATTTTCACCCTTACTTTTCAGCTGCTGTGGTCACTCCATACTCTGTCTTCTAGGCTTTAACCACTAAGACTGCAGGTTTTCTGTGTTTGTGTACTCAGTGTGTTGACTGGGGTCTATCCTTGCTCAGTGCCATTCTTTCTTATAAATGTTGACCCCCTCTTCAATGACTGCTTGCTTTTTTTCCCTCAAGTGCTTTCAGTTAGTTTTTTTCTATATTTTGTGCAGAGTTTATAGTGGTTATTTGTAAGGGTTTTGTGCAGTAGGAGATACAGCCATCTTTTTATTAATCAATAACAATTTTAATACTCTGTAATATATGCCATTCTTTCTGGGATATTTTCTTAAACGTGATGTATAAGTTTCTTTTAACATTTAATCTTCCTTTAGTCTTGTGTACTTGACCCTCACAAAACCTCAGTAATATAGATATCATTTTTTCCCACTACTCTTTAGCTGGGAAACCATGACTTATAGAGTTTAGGAAACTTACCAAAGGTCACATAGATCAAATCTCATATATATATGTATATATATATATATATATATATATATATATATATACATATATATATATATATATATACATATATATATATATATATTTTTTTTTTTACCTCAAGTCTATTTTGCTTTTTGTAGAACCACACCATCTTTATCTGATGAACAGAGTAAGTGACCATTAGCAGCCTAGAGCTGACACTAAGTTATACATGATTTAAAAATTATTGAAATATTTATTCAAAATATAATTTTTAAAAAGTCTGCCTTACATAGTTTTTGGCCTTAGCTCGGGATGTGGCTGAGGTACTGTCTCTGATAGTTTGAATGATTCAATTAACAATATATGTAATGGGAAGTAGCAATTTATGTAATGGAAAAATGGGTAGAAAATAATATACATCCATTAAAGAGCTTGGCTATTAAATTCCCCACCCAAACCTGGATTTAATATTTAGTTCATCGAACAAACATTTTCTCTCTGATTTATAGACAAGTAACAAATAGGTAGATCCTGGTCAGATGTTTTGGTTAGTCAGCAAGGTCTTAAAATGAATTTACTTTTATTCATTTTATCCTATGGTTTTCTGTATCAGTTAGTCATGGCTTTTTAGCACTTTTAAATCTCCCCAAATGAATGTAAGCTTTTCTTAGAGTATTCTGTGCATATAAAAGACCTTTCAAAATTCAGAAAAAGCATAGGAATAATTATGAGCAATACTCTTATAAAAGAACACTTATATTTACTGTATTAGGTTTCTTCAGAGAAAGGACCAATAGGAGATAGATAGATAGATAGATAGATAGATAGATAGATACATACATACATACATACATACATACATACATACATACAAGAGGAGATTTATTATAGGAATTGGCTCATATGGTTAAGGAGGCTGAAAAGTCCCATGATCTCTGTCTGCAAGCTGGAGAATCATGAAAGCCAGTGGTGTAATTCAGTCTAAGGCTGAAAGCCTGAGAATTGGGGGGCTAATGGTGTAATTATTCATCTGAGTCTGAAATCTTAAAACCAGAAATGCCAATATTCTGAGGGCAGGAAAAGATGGATGTCTTAGCTCAAGTAGAGAGAGAGCAAATTTGCCTTTCCTCTGCCTTTTTGTTCTGTTTAGACCCAGTAGATGATACCCATCCATGTTGGGGAGGACTTTTGCTTTACTCAATTCACCAACTCAAATGCTAATCTCTTTAAGAAATACCGTCACAAACCACCAAGAATAATGTTTTATTTAATAGCTATTTGGACATCCCTTAGTCCAGTCAAGTTGACACACAGAACTAACCATCACATGCACCTATCTGTATTCACATTTACTTCAAATTGAATAAAATGCTTCCCTTAAACTAGTGAGTGGTTCCCAAAAGTTACTGTGCATCAGAATTGCCTGGAGGGTACATTGAAACAGATTGTTGGGTACCATCCACAGAGTTTCTTTTCACTAGATCTTAGTTAGGGCTTGAAATTTGTATGTCTAAGAAGTTCCTGGATGTTGCTGTTGATGTTGATCTGCTTACACGCTTTGAGAAGCACTTGCTGACTTTCAAAGGCTACCGTTAATAACTAGTTGCAAAATCGCCACTAGAGGGCAATGTAACCATGGACAAATTGGATGTGCTGCTTAATAGGTTCCCTGGTTTATGCCATCAACTACAATATTGCTATAAGCCATGAGAATACCCAAGCCAAACATTAATTTCCTGTACAATATCTTGAGGCTCATTCTCAATTGTAATATAAATCAAAGCTTGTCCTTATGATTGTGGGGGTCAGAAATGTATAATGCAGCTCTAACTCTGGATGAAGCCCATTTAGTGATCATGATAAATTAAAAGTTGGACTTCTTTAAGTGGGCATTTGCACATACACCTAGTAGCCTTTGAGGTTAAAAGGAACTATTTGTGGTTTCCCAAAGAGACTACACTTTGATAATAGTTTTAGTTTGTTATGGAGATAATGCCACACTTAAGAGGTATTGTTTTAAGACCCACCTTTTATTTTACGAAAGCGAGATCGAAGTACTTTTTAAAGATACTAAACTTAGTAGATTAAGTTTATACCAAACATGAATTCACAAAACATAAAGATCCACACAGTATATGGAATTTGTAATTTTTTTCTCCTAGATACTTCCTTTGATAGTAGACAAGGATTAGAGAAAAATCAAAAGATGTAGTCTGTAGGGCTGTTATATTTTTTGTTTGCCTGGCCTAGTACAGAACTTGAAAGCTGCCTTTAGTACTGCTGTTATTAGTTTAAAAAAAAATAATTTTTGATAGATCATGGCCGTAGACATAGACATCTTTCTGAGTAGGCCTCTTTCTTAGATTGAAACAGCGATTGCTTTTCATTGTATTGCAGAAATTTTGATTTGAAAGCCCAAAGACTTGAGTTTGATTCCCTGCTTTGACATTATTACCTATGTGACCCTGATGAATCATTTAATGTCTCTAAGTCTCAGTTTCTGTATATGTAGAGTGAGAATTATGGGTAAAATAATTTGTTTGCATTTTCCAAGGATATGGAGATTAGTGGTAGTGGTGGTATTAGTGTAGTTTGTCCTTTTGAAAAAAAAATAGCTTTATTGAAGTGTAATTCACATACATTTCACCTATTAAATTGTATAGTTCAGTGTTTTTTAGTGTATTTACAGACATGTTCAACCATTACCACAGTCAATTTTAGAACATTTTCATCATCTCAGAAATAAACCCTGTACCTTTATCTATTAATCTTGTGATGGTTAATTTGTGTGTCAACTTGGCTGGGCCACGGTGCCCAGAAATGTGGTGAAACATTATTATGGATGTTTCTATGAAGGTGTTTTTGGATGAGATTAATACTTAAATAGATGGACTTTGAACCTCATCCAATCCGTTTCAAGGCCTGAATAGAATAAAAGACTGATTTACTCAAAGCAGGAAGGACTTTTGGTCTTTACACTTGAACTACATCATCAGTTTATCCTGGGTCTCAGCCTATTGGCCACCCTGTAGATTTTGAACTCACCAGCCTCCATAATTGTATAAATCAATTCCTTAAAATAAATCTCCTTCTTTATATACACACATTCTATTGATTTGTGTCTCTGGAGAACACTGATATAACCCTCCTCTTCCACCTTCCCTTCCACAGCTCCCAGCCTGAGGCAACCATTAATCTACATTCTGTCTATAGATTTCCCTATTCTGGATTTTCATATGAAGGAATTATATAGTATCTGGTCTTTAGTGACTAGCTTCTTTCACTTAACATATTATTTTCAAGGTTTATGTTGTAGCATGTGCTAGTACTTCATTTCTTCTTTTTATGCAGAATAATATTCCATTGTATGAATATACCACATTTTGTTTATCTGGCTGTTCCTTAATGGACATTTGGGTTGTTTTCACTATTTGGATATTATAAATAATGTTGCTATGAACATTTGTACAAGTTTCTGTGTAGACATGTTTTCATTTTTGTTGAGAATATACCTACAAGGGGAATTGCTGGGTCACATGGTAACTCTATGTTTAATTGTTTGAAGTACTGCCACTCTTTAGCAGAGTAGCTACACCATTCTACATTCCTATCAGTAGTGTATGAGGGTTCCAATTCCTCCACCTCTTCACCAACACTTGTCATCTGAATCTTTTATTCTAAACACCTAGTGGTAAGAAATGGTATCTCGTGGTTTGATTTGTATTTCCCTGATGACTAATGATGTTAGGCATCTTTTCATAAACTTACTATTGGCCAACAGCACACCTGTGTTCCTTGGGTAAATGCCTAGTAGTACAATTGCCGGGTCGTAGGGTAGTTCTATTTTTAGTTTTTTGAGGAACCTCCATACTGTTTTCCAGAGTGGCTGCACCAGTTTGCCTTCCCACCAGCAGTGCAAAAGAGATCCTCTTTCTCTGCATCCTCGTCAACATCTGTTGTTGTCTGAGTTGTTAATGTTAGCCATTCTGACAGCTGTGAGGTGGTATCTCATTGTGGTTTTAATTTGTATCTCCCTGATGATGAATGATGTTGAGTATATTTCATGTGTCGGTTGGCCATCAGGATGTCTTCTTTGGAGAAGTGTCTATTCATGTATTTTGTCCATTACTTCACTGGATTGTTTGTTCTTTGGGTGTTGAGTTTGATAAGTTCTTTATAGATTTTGGATACTAACCCTTTATCTGGATATGTCATTTGCAAATATCTTCTCCCATTCTGGCAGTTGCCTTTTAGTTTTGCTGCTTGTTTCCTTCACTGTGCAGAAGCTTTTTATTTTGATGAGGTCCCAGTAGTTCATTTTTGCTTTTGTTTCCCTTGCCTCTGGAGACGTGTTGAGTAAGAAGTTGCTGTGGCCGAGGTCAAAGAGGTTTTTTCCTGCTCTCTCCTTGAGGATTTTGATGACTTCCTGCCTTACATTGAGGTCTTTCATCCATTTTGAGTTTATTTTTATGTATGGTGTAAGAAAGTGGTCCAGGTTCATTCTTCTGCAGGTCGCTGTCCAGTTTTCCCAGCACCACTTGCTGAAGAAGAGACTGTCTTTATTCCATTGGATATTCTTTCCTGCTTTGTCAAAGATTAGTTGGCCATACGTTTGTGGGTCCATTTCTGGGTTCTCTGTTCTGTTCCATTGATCTGAGTGTCTGTTTTTATGCCAGTACCATACTGTCTTGATAATTACAGATTTGTAATACAGCTTGAAGTCTGGGATTGTGATGCCTACAGCTTTGGTTTTCTTTTTCAAGATTGCTTTGGCTTTTAGGAGTCTTTTCTGATTCATACAAATTTTAGGATTACTTGTTTTAGGTCTGTGAAGAATGCTGGAGTTATTTTGATAGGGATTGAATTGAAAATGTAGATTGCTTTGGATAGTATTGACATTTTAATAATGTTTGTTCTTCCAATCCGGGAGCATGGAACATTTTTCCATTTTTTTGTGTTCTCTTCAGTTTCTTTCATAAGCTTTCTATACTTTTCAGTGTATAGATGTTTCACCTCTTTGGTTAGATTTATTCCTAGGTGTTTTATGGTTTTTGGTGCAATTGTAAATGGGATTGATACCTTGATTTCTCTTTCTGTTGCTTCATTGTTGGTGTATAGGAATGCAACTGTTTCTGTGCACTGATTTTATATCCTACAACTTTGCTGAATTCATGAATCGGTTCTAGCAGTTTTTCGGTGGAATGTTTTGGGTTTTCCACATAGAATTTCATGTCATCTGCAAAGAGTGAAAGTTTGACTTCCTCCCTGTCGTTTTTGATGCTTTTTATTTCTTTGTGTCGTCTGATTGCTGAGGCTAGGACTTCCAATACTATGTTGAATAACAGTGGCGAGAGTGGACGTTCCTGTCTTGTTCCTGACCTTAGGGGGAAAGCTCTCAGTTTTTCCCCATTGAGGATGATATTAGCATCAGGTTTTTATTGGCCATTTGTATATCTTCTTTGAGGAAATGTCTATTCAGAACCTTTGCTCATCTTTTTAGTTGGGTTATTTGTCTTTTTATTACTGACTTGTAAAGGTTCTTTATATATTCTAGATTCAAGTCCCTTATCAAATATATGATTTACAAATATTTGCTCCCACTCAGGGGTTGCTTTTTCACTTTCTTGATGGTATCCTTTGAAACATAAAAGTTTTCATTTTGATGAAGTGTAATTTATCAATTATTTCTTTTGCTATTCATAATTTTGACATAATATCTAAGAATCATTTGCAACTCCGAGATCATGAAAAGACTGTTCTTTCCCCAACTGACTGGTCTTGACACCTTTGTTGAAAATCAATTGACCACAGAAGTAAGGGGGTTATTTCTGGACTCTTAATTCTATTCTTTTGCTCTATGTGTCTGTCTTTGTGCCAGAACCATGCTGTGGTGATTACTTTTGCTTTGTAGTAAATTTTGAAATTGGAAAGTATGAGTCCTTTTAGTTTTTTCTTCTTCTTTTATTTATTTTTTATTTTGAGAGGGAGGGGAGCAGAGAGTGAGCACATGCATGCACGTGCAAGTTGGAGAGGGGCAGAGAGAGAGAGACAGAGAGAGAGAGAGACAGAGACAGACAGTGGGAGATAGAATCCCAAGCAAGCTCTATCCCACAAACTGTGAGATCATGACCTGATCTGAAATCAAGAGTTGGACACTTAACTGACTGAGCTGCCCAGGCGCCCCTAGTTTTTTCTTCTTTTTCAGAATTGTTTTGGCTATTCTGATCCTTTGCAATTCCATATAAATTTTAGAATCAGTTTGTTAATTTATACAAAGAAGTTGGCTGGGATTCTAATAGGGAATGTGTTAAATCTATAGATTAGTTGGAAACTAATACTATCTTAACAGAGTTAAATCTTCCAGTACATGAATGTGAGATGTTTTTCCATTTATTTAGATCTTCTTTAATTTCTTTCAACAGTGTTTTATACTTTTCAGAGTATAAATTTTACACTGCTTTTTATCAAATTATTCCTAAGTATTTTATTCTTCTTGTTGCTATTGTGAATGAAATGATTTTCTTGATTTCATTTTCAGATTGTTGCCAATGTATAGAAATACGACTGTTTTTTGTGTATTGATCTTATGTCCTACAAACTTGTTAAACTCATTTATTAGTTCTAATAACTTTTTAGTGGGACCTTAGGATTTTCAATTATACAAGGGCATATCACCTGCAAGTAGAGATAGTTTTACTTGTTCCCTTCCTATCTGGATACTTTTGTTTCTTTTTCATATTTAACTCCCTTGGCTAGAATTTCCAGTACAGTGTTGAAGAGAAGTGGTGAGAACAGACATCTTTGTGTTGTTCCTCATCTTAGAAGGAAAGCTTTCAGTCTTTCACCATAAATTATAATGTTAGCTGTGGGTTTTTCATAGATGCCCTTTATGAAATGGAAGAAATCCCCTTCTATGCCTGGTTTATTTAATGTTTTTTTAATCATGAAGGGGTGATGAGTTTTTTCAAAATCTCTTGAGATGCTTTTGTGATTGAGATGATTATTGATGACTTTTGTTTTTTGTTCTATTGATATAATGTACTGCGTTAGTTGATTTTCAATGCTAAACCAATCTTGAATTCCTGGGAAAAATTCACTTGATCATGGATTTTTCCTTTCTTCTTTCCAGGCACTGCCTTTATCTGTATGTTGTTGTGCTTAGTGGTGTCTCACATTTCTCTGAGGCTGTTTATTTTTCTTCATTCTTTTTCCTCTTCTGTTCTTTAGTTCACATAATCTCCATCAATCTATCTTCAAGTTTACCAGTTCCTTCTTCTGCCAGCTCAAATCTACCATTGATCCCCTTCTTGTAAATTTTTATTTCAGATATTGCATTTTTAACTCCAGATTTCCATTTGGTTCTTTTTTAAAAGTAATTTTTAAAAACTTATTTATTTACTTATCTGTTTTGAGAGAGAGAGAGAGAGAGAGAGAGAGAGAGAGAGAGAGAAAGAACACATGAGTGAGGGAGGGGCAGAGAGAGAAGGAGAGAGAGAATCTCAAGCAGGCTCCATGCTGTCAGAAAAGAGCCCGACATGGGGCTCGAACCCATGAACTGTGTGATCATGACCTGAGCCAAAATCAAGAGACAGTTGCTTAACCAACTGAGCCACTCATGCCTAAGTCATTTTTATCTCTTTTTTGATATTTTCTTTTTGGTACAATATTGTCAATATACCTTCCTTTACTTCTTAAAACATGGTTTTCTTTAGTTCTGTGAACCTAATTATAATGGCTATTTTGAAATGTTTTTCTGTTATATCAGACCTCTGGTTGCTTTCACAAGAAGTTTCTGTTGCCTGCTTTTATTTTTTCTGAGGTATGGGTCATACTTTTCTATTTCTTTGCATACTTCTTAATTTTTATTGGCATTATTGATACGGTAATTTTATGGCCTTTTTAGACAATATATTGTAGTAACCCTGGGCACTGTTCCCCTCATTCTGGGGCTTGTTATTGTTACTTGCCTATTTATTTGTTTAGTGATTGGCTGGATCATTTTAGTGAAATCTATTCCCTGCTTTCCCCACCCACCTCCTCACCCCCCCAAGGTTATGAATCTGATGTTGCTCCTCAGGGAGGCACAGCTTTAGGTGTGCCCACCGTCACTTTGGGATGACAGCAGCAGTGGTAGGGCTCTTTTCCACTCTTTCCCTGACTGTACTCAGCTGCTAAAACTCCCGTAATTGCTGCCTGTTACTCTTTTTTTTACAAAAATGTCCTGGGGCATAAATTCATCTACAAATGAATCCAATCAGACTGTGGCTCTTTGGACAGAATCATTTCTGAGATCAGGGTGATATTTGTCCTGACCCCAGGAAGGCTCTCTCCTTCCCTAGTTCTCTAAATTACTAGCCAGGCCACAGTCTAGGCCTTTTCTTCTTTACATACACAAGTCTCCTCCCAATGGCCTTTTACCATAGCCTCCACTGTTCTTTTCTTTTCTTTCTTTCTTTCTTTCTTTCTTTCTTTCTTTCTTTCTTTCTTTCTTTCTTTCTTTCTTTCTTTTCTTTCCTTTCTTTCCTTTCTTTCCTTTCTTTTTTTTTTTAGGTTTTATTTATTTTTGAGAGAGCACAAGCAAGGGAGAGGTAGAGAGAGAGGGATCCGAAGAGGGCTCTGTGCTGACAGCTCTGTGAGCTTGAACTCACAAACCGTGAGATCATTACCTAAGCCAGAGTCGCTCAACTGACTGAGCCACCCAGGTTATTGTTCTCAAGAGTGCTCTTAGGTTAAACTTCTCCAAAGCTCTATTGCAGATGAAGTCAATTGCTTTGCGAAAATATCAGGAACTCTCTGTTTTATGGCGGCTTCTCCCCTAGGCAAAATCTGTGGGTCAGGGCTCTGGAGCTGGGAGTGGGGACAATGACAGGTTCTGTTTGGGTGACATACCACCGTAGGAGCCTCAGTTCCCCAAGTGGGAGTTGGGTGAAAGAAGAGAGCTCCCACCTCTTGAATGTACTTGCCTGGGACTTATCCCCAGCAATGGGCAGCCGGGTGCAAGATGAGAAGCACTGAAATCTTGCTAGCTTCCAGAAAGAAAGCTCTCTCTCCCTGGGAGAGAACAGGGGACAGAGGGAGGAGTTCCCTGCCGCAGCAGTCTTGAATGAAGTGTCTGCCTCACTGTGCTGGGTGTGGGGTGGAAGAAGTGGTCTTCATTCAAATGCCACAGACTGTCACGTATCACCTAAGAAATTTCTTAGGTTTTATTGAAAGATAAAAGATGTTTTATAGAAGAAAAAAAGATGTTTTTCTTCATTTGCTGTTTACCCACAGGACCATTTCCAGAGGCTTTAGTTGCTTGCTTTTTAATAATCCTGTCCAGTTTGGGAATGAGTCAGTGGGGCTCTTTGTGCTGTTATGCCGCTTTCATAGTGGTCTGTTGCTCTTGACAACTGTCCACTAACCTGACATTATGAAGATTCATTCAACTCAAGCCAATAAGAAAGTCTCTTAATTCATTATGAGAATTCAGGGCTGTTTAGGCACCCGTTTAAATAGAGCTCTTCTTTATACGAAACTGTCCAGATAGTTTGAAATCAAGGGTGCTTGGAGACCCAGCTCCCAGTTCCGTTCTTTCTAAATATTTTTCCTGTGACACGATGGTGACATTTTTTTGTCTTTCACAAATAACAGTTACATTTAGACATTGACTTTTTATTTTTTTTTTATTTTTTAAAAAAATTTTTAACGTTTATTTATTTTTTGAGACAGAGACAGAGCATGAATGGGGGAGGGGCAGAGAGAGAGGGAGACACAGAATCGGAAGCAGGCTCCAGGCTCTGAGCCATCAGCCCAGAGCCCGACACGGGGCTCGAACTCACAGACCGTGAGATCGTGACCTGAGTTGAAGTCGGACGCCTAACTGACTGAGCCACCCAGGCGCCCCTAGACATTGACTTTTTAAAAGTCAGTCTTGGTGACACAATTTCTTGGGTTTAAGATTGGAGTGGCTTAACAGCTTGCATTTTCAGTTGTCCTTTACCCTCTTGTTTATATTATCAGCAATAGCCAAGCCAGCGGGCTTGAGCGGTGCAGTTACATAGTAATGGCAGAGCTCTGTATTTGTGACCTGACTCAGCTGGCACTTCATGTGGAGCTGTCTGGCTGGTCTAGTGGCAGAACTCTGATGTGTTGGCCTCCATTACTTGCAATTGTTTGGGATGAATTATGCAGAGGCCTGTCTAGCAATCTGTGACAGGCAGAGATCCTTCGTTTTGTACTGCTAAGTCGTGGTGTGTGAACAAAAAGGGTGGAAGCCCTTTTTAGCTGTATTGTATGAGAAAGCATAAAATTTCTGTTTCCATCACAGAATATACTCAAATATCTTTTAGTGTATATGTTGTTCTTTCTATAAAGGAAAAAATACCTACATAGAAAATAAAACTGAGTCATTAAAACACTTATAACAAGGAAAGATTTAAAATGGTTAGATACTTATAACAAATTTGTATTATTAAGAGGCAGAATTCTTAGATTTTATTTTATTTATCATGCTAATCACTCAGATCTGATTTTTCTACATCTTTCACTAGGTTTAGACAGTCTAATGTCAAGAAAATTTCTTACTCTTGGTTACAATACACAAATTGTGCTTTCATTACATACTGCATTCCCCTACCTTTTCATGGTTGGTACATTTGGCCTATAGAGGGACATTGACAAGTCTTTAGAGTTAAGAGTCTTTCCAGTTTTCAGCTGCAATGAGTTTGTGGTTTTGCCAGAATTTTCTTGTCGACTGTTTTCTTTTTTGGCAATGAAGAATGTAAGCTTTATCATAGAATTTTTCATACAACTCAGATCCATACAATATATTGCTGAATTGTGCTATACTGGCCCCAGTACACTAGGCCTTATTAATAAGACTCACTTCTTCTGGAAAGAACTTATTTAAAAAGGGGATGGAAGATAAGGAAGGGAAGAATAAAAATAAAAAAAGAACAGTTCTTCTAAGGACATAATTCAGACAGGGGATATATGCAGATGAATTTTTTTCCCTTTTTATTATGAGGAATCAACTGTTTGAGAGATCATGTATCATTCTTGACCTTGTTATTTTAATCCAGCAGTAAATAGAAAGCAATGTGTTTCTTTTTCCTTTAAGGTATGGTGATGACATCTTGCAAAGGCATTTTTAGTAATTTAAAGATAATAAGCTATTTCTTTCTCTGTCTTCCCTACTGTCATTGTGTAGGAGAAGGACAGCATTCCATGGACTTGTTTTAATTATCCTATTGGTATGTGCCATGACATCTGGTGGCATTGTTGAGCTCACCTGATGGGCCACAATGAACCCTGATTTATGAACCCATAATTGGGTTTCCAATAAACATTTGTCAAAATAATGTATTAGTTCAAACCAAAGCCTTCTTTATTTATTCATATAAAAGAGCACTTAACTTTCAACAAAGAATTGCCTATCATCAAAAACACTCTATAAATGATTCAAATTTATGAAGACACAGTTCTAGAGGGTGACCGTTCACAGACTACAGCTTATTTTAACTCTTTAGAGGACTTAGTGTTCTAACTTGCTTGTATTCACCATATTATTTCATATTTACTTTCAGATATATATTTTAATATTTACTTGTTGAGGTACTTATTACAGAATAAACATAGTGACTTTTAAAAATATTTAGTTGTGAAACTAGCATCTCTTTAAAAGGTATCATTCTTTAGCTATTTCAAATTCTGTTACAACATATTTTTATCTCTTCTTATTCAGTGTACATCTAAGTAAGAACAAAATGTACACTGCCCTCAATCCAGTCTGTAAATTGTTAAGGCTTCTGATGAGGAGATAATTATTGATCTTTATTTTCAATATTTTAGCTGTTTTACTTGTATTCCCATTAACAGACTCATCTGTTTCTGTTGGAAATTCACATAGGTAACTAAGATCTGTAATGTATACAGCATGTATCCCTTGGAGACTTTACTTGTAGGGTGCATTGTTACAAAACACCATATGAAGCATTGTTTTAATACTTAATAGTTACTACCTTTTTTATGTTACATAATATACATAACATAGAATTTAGGATTTTAACCATTGTAAGTGTTTATTTTAATTCCAATTAGTTAACATACAGTGTTATATTTCAGGAGTACAATATAGTGATTCAGCAATTCCATACATCACCTGGTGGTTATCACCACAAGTGCATTCCTTAATCCTCAAACCTATTTAACCCATCCCTTCATGTACCTCCCCTCTGGTAACTATTGGTTTGTTTTCCATAGATAAGAGTGTGTTTCTTGCTTTGTCTCTCTCTCTGTTTTTGGGGTTTTTTTTTGAGAGAGAGAGAGAGAGAACACACGTGCTGGGGAGGGGCAGAGGGAGAGGGAGAGAATCTTAAGTAGGCTCCCTGCCCAGCATTGAGCTGGACGTGGGCCCAGATTTCACGACTGTGAGATCATGACCTGGGCCAAAATCAAGAGTCCCACGCTTAACCAACTGAGGCACACCTCTCTCTTTTTTATTTTCCTTTTGCTTGTTTGATTTTTAAATTCCACATATGAGTAAAATCATATGATATTTATCTTTCTCTGACTTATTTTGCTTAGCATTATATCCTCTAGCTCCATCCATGTCATTACAAATAGCAAGATTTCATTCTTTTTTTATGACTGAATAGTATTCCAGTGTGTGTGTGTGCATGTGTGTGTACCATATCTTCTTTATCCATTCGTATATCGATGGACCTGTGGGCTACTTCCATAATTTGGCTATTGTAAATAACACTGCAATGAGCATCAGGGTGCATGTATCCCTTTGAATTAGTGCTTTTTTTTAATGTTTTAATTTTATTTTTGAGAGAGAGAGAGAGAGAGAGAGAGACTCTAGACTGAGCTGTCAGCGCAGAGCCCACCATGGGGCTTGAACTCATGAACCATGAGATCATGACCTGAGCCAAAGTTGGACGCTTAACTGACTGAGCCACCCAGGTGCCCCGGAATTAGTGTTTTCGTGTTTTAGGTAAATATCCAGTAGTGCAATGACTGGATTTTAGGGTAGTTCTATTTTTAATTTTTTTAAGGAATCTCCATACTGTTTTCCACAGTGGCTGCATCTGTTTGCATTCCCACCAACAGTGTAAGAGGGTTCCTTTTTCTCCACATCCTCATCAAACACTTGTTGTTTCTTGTGGTTTTGATTTTAGCCATTCTGACAGGTGTGAGGTGATACTTCATTGCAGTTTTGATTTGTGTTTACCTGATGATGAGTAATGTTGAGCACCTTCTCATGTGTCTTTTAGCTATTTGTATGTCTTCTTTGGAGAGATGTCTATTCATGTTCTCTGACCATTTTTAATTGGATTATTTGTTTTTCTGGGGAGTTGTATTAGTTCTTTATATATTTTGGATACTAACCCTATACTGGATATGTGATTTGCAAATATTTTCTCCCATTCAGTAGGTTGCCTTTTAGTTTTGTTGTTTTCTTCACTATGAAGAAGCTTTTTATTTTGATGTAGTCCCAAGAGTTTGCTTTTGTTTTTGTTTTCCCTTGAGGAGACTTATATAGATAAATGTTCCTATGGCCAGTGTCAGAGAAAGTACTGCCTGTGCTCTTCTATGGGATTTTTATGGTTTCAGGTCACACATTTAGGTCTTTAATCCATTTTGACTTTATTTTTGTGAATGGTGTAACGAAGTGGTGTGGTTTCATTGTTTTGCATGTAGCAGTCTAGTTTTCCCAACACTATTTGTTGAAGAGACTATTTTTTTCCCATTGCATATTCTTTCCTCCTTTGTCAAAGATTAATTGACCATATAACTGTGGGTTTATTTCTGGATTTTCTATTCTGTTCTATTGATCTACATGTCTATTTTTATGCCAGTACCATAGTGTTTTGATTATTACAACTTTGAAAATATAGCTTGAAGTCTGGAATTGTGATACCTCTAGTTTTGTTCTTTTTTCAAGATTGCTTTGACTATTTGAGGTCTTTTGTGGTTCCATACAAATTTTAGGATTGTTTTTTCTAGTTTTGTGAAAAATGCTGTTGGTATTTTGACACAGATTGCATTAAATCTGTAGATTGCTTTGGGTAGTATAGACATTTTCACAATATTTATTCTTCCAATCCATGAAGATATCTTTCCATTTCTTTGCATTGTCTTGAATTTATTTCATTGATATTTTATAGTTTTTATAGTACACCTGAAAAAGAGGTTTTCACATCTTTGGTTAAAGTTTTTTCCTAGGTATTTTGTTCTTTTTGGTACAATTGTAAATGTGATTGTTTTCTTTATTTTAAGGGAGATTGTTTTCTTAATTTCACTTTCTGCTGCTTCAATATTTATATATAGGAATGCCACAGATATCTGTACATTGATTTTGTATCTAGCAAAATTACTGAATTCATCAGTCATTTCTAGGAGTTTTTTTGTTGCTTTAGGGTTTTTTTATATGTAGTATCATATCATTTGCAAATTTGAAAGTTTTACTTCTTCCTTACCAATTTGGATGCCTTTTATATCTTTTTGTCATCTAATTATTGTGGCTAGGACTTTCAGTACTATGTTGAATAAAAGTGGTGAGAGTGGATAGACTTCTTTTATAGAAAAATCTGTGATGGAGTCAGATATGCATTTTCATTTGTTAAACAGGGACCTCAAGGAATTTAGAAAATCCTTTTCTCTCCTACAAAGCCTGCTTTCAAGACTATTTCTTATCCTCATTGACTTGAAAAGATTGACTTGAAAATTCTATGTTGTGGTCTAAGTGATTACTAATTTTTATTTCTACTTATTTTAATGCTGCCACAATCCTAATCTCCTCACCCAATTTCAAAGAAGATAGATAATTTATGATGTTTTGTGGTATATAAAAGAGGAAAGCTGTTGATACACTATAAAAAGTTTTATGCTTGTTATATATAGATCAGGTGACTCTTAGTTAATCTGGCTTGAATATGATATTAGCCTATAAATGAAGATAAGGTGAGGCTATCTCAGAAGAAAATGTGGCCTATACCCATTGATAGAAGGCTGGTAGTACCTAAAATGTTCCTTGACTGTGTGTCCCACTAATGGTGTCCTGTGAGTAGACCTTCAGAGAACCCACTCACACTTGTCAAGCCCTGTTTTCTGGGAATTGGGTGAAGCAGATGATCCAGTCCTGCCGTAGCATGAATTGTTTAAGACCTGGCAAAAAGATAATTGTGGATATTTACAGATCTTTGCCAGTCTTTTAAAAAAAATAACAATTGGCTTATAAAAAAAAAACCCAAGAAAATTTTCTAAATGGGCTTTAGGTAAACAAAATAAAATATACAAAATAAAAATGTTTTGTTTGCCATGTATAATGTACCATTGAACACTTTTATAGTTAGATTTTATTTAACATGGTCTGGCTAACTACCAAACTTACACTTATATATCAGAAAGTTAATACAATAACACCACGAAAATGCCTCTATTTTTGTGTAATTAAAGGATGTTTTCTTTATTAGACTGTAAGCAACTTGAGACCAGGACTGTGCCTTAATCACTTTTGCAACCTTAGACTGTAGCATGATAATTGGAACACTGTAAATACTTAAGGTATGTTTGATGTCTGTATAGATCTTTGCTGATCTCTGAACAAAAGACTCGTAAAAGAGAACACAAAGGAAATGATGTATATCTCTTTTTAGTGTTTTATGCTTAGGATAATACTCCATGACAAAGGAACCTAATGATTCGAATTTCAACTTGTGTTGACCCCGAAAGGATTTTGGATGGCCCAGTTTAATAATAGGCAGGGATAGTGGGGAGAAACAGATTTCTTGGCAATGTACTCTAGTTTAAAACACCATGAAATGCTTTGGTTATCACAACCTCCATAAGCTAACAAGTCAGGAATCCTATAATGTTTATGACACTGATAGGAGTTTAATAATGTATGCTGTGTAAGATTTCATTTGATGGACTGCAAATATTCTGAATTGTGATATCTCCTCATAACATCATGCTGAAATACCATGGTGACTCTTTCTTTTTATTCATACAAATATTTTTAAAATATAAAAAGATCTGTGTAAAGATGAACAGCAAAATTAGTCCTTTGATTTCTAATTTATGAGTTGTAAGTCTTTGCTTATTAGGACTTGAAAAATCTTTTAGTTTTCCCCATTTCTAGCCAGGTATCCAGTAAAGGGGAATATTTTGGTATGAAACAAAGAATTTTAATGGCAAGGACAAAAAATGTTGGTTCCAGTTGAATAATTGTTTTGAGAATTGATTTTTTTTAATGCTGTGTCCATAGGCTGGATAGGAAATTAATAGATCATGAAAATATTAAGGTATAAGGTTATTTATACATTTAAGGGAAATGCATTTTTGTGATGAACTTACTGTATAGTTATTGTACTATAAGAGAGGTCTTGTTACTTTGTAAAAAGCCCCAATATTGTGATTACTGAGTGCTCAGAAATGTTCTTTGAGTGGTTATAAACAGATCTAACCAACAGATATGGTGAGGTAAACAGTTTATAAGTGTCATTGAGGGATTTTTAATTAAGGTTGCCCGACTGAAAAAGGAGTATTATTTGGCATGTCTATGGATATAATGGTATGCAGGGCAACAGGGCTATGGCCTAATTCAGCAGAGAACATGTGTTAACAAATTGGCTCTGTCAATGATGGATTATGCCTGAAAGAACTTAACTGAATGCAATCTACTGGCCATGGTCATAGAGGAACACAGCTTTTTTTCTTCCCATCAGGCTGACTTTTCTTTTGGCGTAGCACTTAACAAACTCCACATGCAAAATTGGATGATCCCGATTGTTGTAAAATGGACTCAACTTGTGCATTTTGAGAAAAGGAAGAAATGCTTGGATTAAATTTTGTGTGTTAATCTTTTGGAATGTGTGTGGATCAGACTCCAGGAAAGAAATTGATAGCTCCATGGTGAAATGTTGGCATACCATTTCTAACTTCCATTTGTCAGTTAAAAAAGAGAAGTGTCAGAGTCAAAAACATTGATCTATTTGCTACCTACAAAGACAATGAATGGACAAAATGAGTGTATCATTGTAATATTTGGAATTAAAGTCCAGCATGAAGTCCAGCTATTTCATTAGTCCCTGAGCCAGTTGGTTGCAATGGTGTCTTCATTTCTTTGTAATCTTGGTAAGATTTAGTTAGAAAACAAAACTCAGCTATTGGTACAGAGTCATCTTTATGTAGAATAAAAGTATGGAGATTTAAAATCTAGAGCAGTGGTTTATTAGAAATGATTTCATATTTTTCTCTTGGTGTTCTTTTAATAATACTTTTCTATTTTTTTTTTTCTTTTCCCAAGTCACCTTTAACAGCATTTTTCTTTATTGAGGTCTTACCTCCAATATCATGCTTGATTGAAGTTCTCAACTGATGATTTGCCATATTTCTAGATTAAAAGTGCCAATAAGATCTTACATTTCTAAGAAAAATAGCATATGAACTGTATAACCAAAACATTTATTACTGACTGGTCTAGAATATGCTTCAGTAGCAAAGAATGCCCAAATATCAGTGGTTTAACATAACAAAGGTTTAAGTCTCACTCATGCTATGCATCCACAAAGGATCTCTGCACTTTGCATTTTGACAGATGCTTTCATGATTACATGAGAAAAGGAACATGTTATATCATACCCTGGCACTTAAATCTGCCCCTTCATATCCATTCACATTTTTTTTTTTTTGGGGCAAAAGCAAGTCAATATTTGCTACTCCAAAGTCTCAAAGATTTTCTCCTGTGTTTTCTTCTAGAAGCTCTATAATCTTCACTTTAATTCTGTGAGCCATTTTGGGTGATTCTTATGTGTGGTATGAGGTAAGGATTGAATTTAATTTTTTTCCATATCGCTTTCTAGTTGTTCCAGCAAAATTTGTTGAAAAGACTGTCCTTTCCCCATTGAATTAT
Source organism: Panthera tigris (assembly GCF_018350195.1). Taxonomy (NCBI): domain Eukaryota; kingdom Metazoa; phylum Chordata; class Mammalia; order Carnivora; family Felidae; genus Panthera; species Panthera tigris. Next base: position 21,016,646 of record NC_056676.1, read on the forward strand.
CTTAGCACCCTTATAAATAATGAATTGACTGTGTGTGCATGCATATATATATATATATATATATATATATATATACACACACACACACACGTACATATACATATATGTATATATATACATATACATATACATCATATACATACATACATACATACATATGCCCATAGCCACTGGTTTAGCCTGTTCTATTTGTTGTCCTAAGGTCAATTCATAATGTTCTGATAACTGTAGCTATAAGTATTGAAATAAGCTGTAAGTATTGGAATAAGTAGTGTAAGTTCTACAACTTTGTCCTTCTTCAAAACTGTTTTCACTATTCTAGGTCTTTTGATGTTCCATATAAACATTATAATTAACCTGTCAGCCTTTCTAAAGAAGCCTCCTGGGGTTTAATTAGGATTGCATTGAATCTTTGGATCAATTTAGGGAGGGATGATTTATATCTTATTTTTACATTTATTTATTTTTGAGAGACAGGGCGTGAGCAGGTGAGGGGCAGAGAGAGAGGGAGACACAGAATCAGAAGCAGGTTCCAGGCTCCTAGCTGTCAGCATAGAGCCCATCGCAGGGCTCGAACCCACGAACTGTGAGATCATGACCTGAGCCGAAGTTGGACGCTTAACTGACTGAGCCACCTAGGCACCCCAGGGATGATTTATATCTTATATCTTAACCCTATTGAGTTTCCCAATATTTTCTCATTGTGTGGATCTTCATTTTTGCTCAGTAATATTTTGTAATTTCAATGTACATATTTAATTTTTCATGCTAATGCAAATGATATTATTTTCTCAATTTCTCCAATTGTTCATGCTAAGATATATACAAATACACTGATTTTTTTCATATTGACTTGTATCCTATAAACTTGCTAAATTCACTTAATTCTAGTCGCTTTTTCTTCATAGATTTCTTAACATTTTCTATGTACACAGTAATTTCTTTTGCAAATTAAGACAGTCTTACCTTTTTCTTTCAGACTGTATGCTCCTTCCTTCCTTCCTTCCTCCCTCCCTTCCTCCCTCCTTCCCTCTCCATTTTTCTTCCTTCCTTCCTTCCTTCCTTCCTTCCTTCCTTCCTTCCTTCCTCACTTTCTCTTTCTCTTTTCTTTCTTCCTTCCTTTCCCTTCCTTCCTTCCTTCCTTCCTCCCTCCCTCTCTCTCTCTCTCTCTCTCTCTCTCTTTCTTTCTTTCCTTCATCTAGTCCCAATAGTTTATTTTTGCCTTTGTTGCCCTTGCTTGAGGAGACATATCTACTTCATTCTTCTGCTTTTTCCAGCCTGCTGTTCATTGCTTGAAGCTTGTTTCCAAACTTGTTCATTGCATTCTCCATCTGATTGATTCTTTTTTTAACTCTTTTATCTCTCTGGTAAAGGTCTCAATGATTTCTTTTATTCTTTTCTCAAGCCTGGTGAGTATCCTTATGATGTTTGCTTTAAATTATCCATCAAGCATGTTACTTATATTTGTTTTGCTTAGATCTCTGGCCATGGCCTTGTCTTGTTCTTTCATTTGGTATAAATTCCTCCATCTTGGCATTTTGTCTAAGTCTCTGCATGTCTCCTGCTCCTGAAAGTAATGGCCTTATGAAGAAGAGGTCATATAGTGCCCAGGGCATGGCGCTTCAAGGAATGTCTCTGGTGTGAGCTGTATGCACTCTGCTCTTGTGTTTTGGCTGCTCTGTCCTTCAGGCCAATTATCTGTAGAGGCTCTCTTTGCCTGCTGTGGGAAGTGTTTGGTCCCTGGCCTGAATGTGGCAAGTTTTAACTAGGTATGCTCTGGTCTGCCTGTGAAGTGAGACCTGACACCAACTCCACCAGAACTGAGGTCCTGCAGAACTCTCTGGTTAAGAGATGTGGTGTGGGCAGGAGTTTGTGCTGGTCTACTCAGGAAGGGGCTGACCACGTTGGGACTGAGGCAAGCTTGACTGAGAAGGGCAGTCCTGCCAGAGTGTAGGGTTGTGGGGTTTGATCTAAGCAGCAAGTTAGTCAGCCCATGTCAGTGCTGTGCTGCTTCATTTGGGTGGTTCTATGTTTGTGCTGAAAGGTGAGGGCTGAAATGTTGCCAGCCACTCCTTTGTTCCTGCAGAGGTGTCTTCATGAATGCTGCCTCTCAGGGACATGCTCAGAGTAGAGCTACTAATCTCCCCTGTGTGTGCCTCAGAAATTCTTCTGATGCTGTTCCCACACTGTGAACCACACACCCCCCAGCTCAGGTTGTTTACCTGTCTTCTCTCCAGAAGCAGGGAAGTACCCTCCAGGCTATATCCCAGCCAAGCCTGATGACCTTTAAAACTCCAGGCTTTAAGTCCTGCTGGTTGCAAGAACCCACAAAATTCAGCCCCTTTTATTTTCCAAGCCAATGGCTTTGGAAAATGTCCTCCTGTGTTCCCCTGTATGCTCCTCTCTCTCTTGCCCTTCTCTGTGACCATGGCTCCCTCCCCTCTGCAGCACCTGTGATCCATTTATCCCCTAAACCATGTCTCCACACTTCCTACCTTCAATGTGGTCTCTTCTCTCCTTTCAGTTGTGGAGTTCTGTCAGTTTTCAGGTCGATTTTGGCGGTACTTAGGATGATTTGATAGTTATCTAGTTGTGTTGGTGGGACAAGATGAGCCTACGGCTCCTCCTATTTTGCCATCTTCCTCTCCTTATCAGAGTCTTTTAAAGAGTATAAGTTTTTAATTTTGATGAAGTACAATTAGTCAATTTATTTATTTTTAGCAGTCAATTTATTTTTTAAAGAATTGTCCTTTTTGTTTTATCTTTAAGAAATTTTAGCCTAACCCAGGAATCAGCCAACTGTGACCTGGAGTCCAAATCTGGTCTGCTGATTGTTTTTGTGTTATTTCAATTATTTTAATTGAAATTTTTGAGGTAAATGTAGATTCATGTGCGATTGTAACAAAATGTAGCAAGGTATCCATGAACACTTTCCCTAATTTCTCCGGATGGGAAGAAGGATGGTAAAAAGGATACAATTTAATATTGTAACAAATATTGTAACAAATATTGTAACAAACAAATATTGGACATTGGCAGAATCCACAAACCTTATTAAGATTTCAAATTTTATTTGTACTCATTTGTGTGGGTAAGAATGATTTTTACATTTTAAGTTAACTCAATGCCTATCATGGGCTCAAACTCACAATCTTGAGGTCAAGTGTTGCATACTTACTGAGTGAGCCAGCCAGGTGCAGTTTTTACATTTTTAAATGGTTGAAAAAGTCAAAATAATAATATATCTTGATGTATGAGTATGATATGAAATTCGCATTTTAGTGTCCATAACTTTTATCGAAGCATAGCTACATTTATTCATTTATGTATTGTCTATGGCTGCTTCTGCTCTACGATAGAAGAATGGAGTAGTTGTTACAGAGACCATATGTGGTGATCTCATTGACTTCTGCTGCTCAGTGAACTATAAATTGCAGCGATGCAGTTATAATTTGACAGCATTTTGTGTACCATACATCACCGTACAATTACATTATATTTCATTTTAATTTCCAGTGCATTCCCATCATGTCATAACAAGAAAAGAAGGGAAAAGCAGACTTTGAATATCATGCTTATAAAGCACAATGGAGTTTAGATTATTTTCTTAACAAACCAGATGGTAAAGCATTGTATTTATTATGCAGTGACACCATACCTCTGCTGAAAGAATGAAAAATACATGGACATTATCAGACTATCACAATATTCCCGACCCATAGGAAAGAAACAGAAAAAAATTAGAAAATTCAATGTGGAATATCTCATCATGGCAAAATTTCATTCCAAAAATAAAAAATGAAGCTGCAACCAGAGTCAGTTTTCGAGTGGCCCATTTGTTAGCCAACCAAGGATTTCTGATGCTGAATTAGTTAAATCATGTTTGTAGCAGTTGAAGAAAAAGTGTGTCTAGAGAAAACATTTCAGATTATTAATCTTTTGGCAAAAGCAATTTCTCAAAGATTTGAGGATATTAATAGTAACATCAATAGTCAGTTAAAAAAGAAGGCAAATTATTTCAAGTGGTTTTCCTTGACTCTTGGTGAGTTGAAAATGTTATTAATATTTATCAATTGTTTTTACTTATTCCAAGATTAAATACCAAGTTTGAAATGATAAAGTATTAGCCCTATGAATAGTCTGTATGGAACAGCTACAGGTGAGAATATTTTTAAATAAGTTATGAAAATGCTAATATAGTACAACCTGAAGATGATATCTGCTAAAATATATTACAACTGATAGTAGTAAAAATATGTGTGAAGCAGGAAGGATTTTGTTGAACAAATTAACAAAGCATTTGAAAACAAAAGATGTTTATTTGGTTATTCAGTGGTACTTTGCAAGAAATATTTCAATCTGTCATTTGTTATTGAACCAGTAGTGTTAACAGTGGAGTTCATTCACTCTTGTGGACTTAACCATCATGAGTTCTGTGAATTTTTGTCAGAAACAGAAGTGAAATATCCTCGTTTGCTCTTTCACATAACAATTCAATGATTTAGCAGTGGTAATGTTTTATTATGATTTTTTTGAGCCCAGAGCCAAGATTGAAATTTTTCTGAAAGAGAAGAATGTCTTTGAATTACTATTATCAAGCACCAAGTAGCTTTCGAAGTTGGCTTTTGCTGCAACTTAATAAAATGTATTAATGAGTTCAACCTAAAATTACAAGGAAAACAGCACTTATGTAACTTGTACCAAGGCAAAGTCATCTTGATTTTTGTTGTTTGAATCACAAGTAATGTCAAGCTATTTTATATACTTTCTCTATTTTGAAAGTTAAAAAAAGAAATGAGATCTTTTTTCCTACACAAATTTGTAGCAGACATTTTTTTTCCAGCAGCATATTTTGGACTATGTTGCAAATGTATAATGATAAATATACTCAATTAAAATCAGATAATTATGGATTGATATCAGTAGTTTGTAGTACCTGTGTGAAAGACATTTTCAAAGGTAAAAATCTATAAAATCTCATTATAGATGAGCATTAACAGTTGCACATTTGCAAATATTTTTTAAAATTTATTTTTTATATTGAGATATCCACATATCAGAAAATTCATCATTTTAAAGTATCCACTTCAATCATTTTTAGTATTTTCACAGTGTTGTACAACTATTATCCAGTTCCACAACACTTACATCAGAACCAAAAGAACCTCATAACCATTAGTAGTTACTAATTTTCCCTTTCCCCCATCCCCTGCAGCCACTACTTAGTTTCTGTCTCTATGGAATTGCTTATTCTGAACATTTCATATAAATGAAATCATATATATATGGCCATTTGTGTCTGGCTTCTTTCACTTAACATAATGTTTTCAAGATTTATCCAGGGATATCCTATTTCAGTCCTTCATTCCTTTTCCTGGTTGAATAGCTTTCCATTGTATGTACATACCACATTTATTTATTCTCTTATTAGTTGATGGATATTTGGATTGTTTCCATGTTCTGCTATTATGAATAATACTCCTGGGAGTGCTCATGCACAAGACATTGTTTGAGCATCTGTTATTAATGTTTTTTGGGTATATACTTTATAGTGGAATTTCTGAGTATTGTGGGTTAAATTGTATCTTCCCCAAAGATGTGTTGTAGTCCTAACCTTTAGGACCTGTGATATGACTGTATTTCAAATTAGGATCTTTGTAGATATAATCAAATTAAGATGAAGTCATACTGGGTTCAGATGAACTCTAATCCAGTGATGGATGTCCTTATAAGAAGAGACAAATTTGGACAGAGAGACAGACATACACAGAGAGAAGACAGCCATGTGAAGACAGAAGTAGAAATTGAAGTGATGCAACTCCAAGCCAAGAAAGCTAGGGATTGCTGGCAACTACCAGAAGCTAGAAAAGACAAGGAAGGATTCTTCTCTAGAATCTTTGGAAGGGGTGTGGTCTGAAATCACACACTAATTTAGAATTTCTAGGCTTCGGATCTGTAAAGGAATAAATTTCTATTGTTTTAAGTCATCCAGCTTATGGTAATTTGTTTTGGAAGCCCTAGGAAACGAATACACTGGGTTATATAATTCTATGTTTAACTTTTTTAGAGATGTCAAACTGATTGAACAACAGCTGTACCATTTTACAATTCCATCAGCAGTATTTGAGGGCTTCAACTTCTCCACATCCTCACTAATAATTTTTTTTAATATAGCCATTCTAGTGTGTGTGAAGTGGTATCTCATTGTGGTTTTGATTTGCATTTCCTTAATGAGTAATGGTGTTTAGCATCTTTTCATGTGCTTGTTGGTCACTGTGTATCTTCTTTGAAAAAATATCTGTTGAAAATTTTTTCCTATTTTTAAATTGGGTTGTCTTTTTATTGTTGAGTTGTAAGTGTTCTTTATATATTCTGGATATTAGACCTTTATCAGATATATGACTTACAATATTTTCTCCCATTCTGTGGATGTCTCTTCACTTTCACTTCCCATTCTGTGGATGTCTTTCATTATTCTTTGATACATACTAGTTTTTAATTTTGAAGAAGTCATGTAATGTTTTTTTCTTTGCTTGTATTTTTGGTGTCATAGAGAAGAAACCATGCTTGATCCAAGGTCATTAAGACTTAAACTTATGTTTTCTTTTAAGAGTTTTATGGTTTCACTTTTTAGATTTAGGTCTTTGATTCATTTTTAGCTAATTTTGTGTATGGTGTGAGGTATGGGATCAAATTAATGTTTTTGCATGTTGATATCCAGTTGTCCCAGCACCATTTGCTGAAGAGAGTATTCTTTCCCCATTGAATGATCTTGGTTCCTCTATCTAAAAGTGCATGTGTTTACTTGTGGAATATCAACTCTATTCCTTTGATCTATATATCTGTCTTTATACCAGTATCACACTGTCTTGATTACTGCAGCTTTGTAGTAGAATTTGAAATAAAAAAGTGTGAATCTCCCAACTTTGCCCTTCTTTTTCAAGGATCAGCTCTGTATTTCTATGAAAGAAAAGGCAATTGGAATTTTAAAAGTGATTGCGTTGAATCTCTGGATCAATTTGGGAAGTATTGGTATTTTAACAATATTAAATGCTCCATTCAATGAACACAGGATGTATATCTGCCACATATTTATTTCTTTAATTTCTTTTAAGTATAATTCTTATACTTCTTATGTTGAATTATATCTAGGGGTGCCTGGATGGCTCAGTCGGTTAAGCACCCAACTCTTGGTTTTGGCTCAGGTCATGATCTCACTGTTGGTGAGATCAAGCCCCAGGTCAGGCTCTCTGCTGACAGCACAGAGCCTGCTTGGGATTCTCTCTTTCCCTTTCTCTCTCTGCCCCTCCCTCTCTAACACATGCAAGTGCTCTCCCTCTTTCAAAATAAATAAATTAATTAAAAAATATGCCTAAATATTTTGGTATTTTTTGATGCTTTTGCAAATGAATTTGTTTTCTTCATTTCATTTTCAGATTGTTCATTGCCAGGTTATAACTGATTTTTATTGAATTTGTATCCTGCAACCTTGCTAAACTCGTTTATTCTAATAGATTTTTTTCTTTTCTTTTTTATATATTGAGGTAAAATTGTTATATAACATTATGTTTCAGGTGTACATTATAATTTGACATACATATATGAGACAAAGGAATCACCACTAAAAGTTTAGTTATCATCCATCACCATACAGTTGACCCCCTTCTTTCATTTCACCCACTCTTCCTCCCCTCTTCCACTTTGGTAACTCCCATTCTGTTTTCTGTATGTATGAGTTTGATTTTGTTTTGTTTTATTTATTCTTTTGTTTTTTGTGCTTATTTAGATTTCATATATGAGTGAAATCATGTTGTCTTTCTCTATCTGACTTAATTAACTTAGCATAACACCTTCAAGGTCCATCCATGTTGTCATAAATGATTTTTTTGTATGTGTGTGGCTGAATAGTATTCCATTCTATATTCCACATCTTTTTCCACTAATTTATTGATGGGCATTTAGTTTGTTTCCAACCCTTGGCTATTATAAATAATGCTGCATTGAGTATAGGGATACATATCTCTTTTTGGATTGGCATTTTTAATTCTTTGTATAAATACCCAGAAGTAGAAGAGCTAGATCATACGATAGTTCTAGTATTAATTTTTTCGAGGAATCTCCATACTGTTTTCCATATTGGCTGTACCAATTTACGTTCCTATCAACAGTGTACAAGGGTTCCCTTTCTCTACATCTTCTCTAACCCTTATTATTTCTTGTCTTTTTGATAATAGTTATTCTAACTGGTGTGAGGTAATATTTCTTTGTGGTTTTGATTTTCATTTCCTTAATAATTAGTGATGTTGAAGATTTTGTCATGTGTCTGTTAGCTATCTGTATGTCCACTCTGGAAAAATGTCTATTCAGCTTTTCTGCCCATTTTTTAATCAGGTTGTTGGTTGTTGTTGAGTTGTGTGAGTTCTTTATATATTTTCAATATTATATCCTTGTCAGATATATGATTTGCAAAAATCTCCCATTCAGTAGTTTGCCTTTTGGTTTTGATAATGGTCTCTTTTATGTGCAGAAACTTTTTGTTTGATGTAATTCCATTTGTGTATTTTTGCTTTTGTTTCCCTTGCCTTTGGAATCAGATTCACAAAAAATATCACTAAGGCCAATGTCAAGGAGTTTACCGCCTGTATTTTTTTCTAGCAATTTTATGGTTTCAGGTCTTACATTCAAGTCTTTAATCCATTTTGAGTTAATTTTTGTGTATGATGTAAGATAGTTTAGTTTCATTCTTTTGCATGTTGCTGTCCAGTTTTCCCAGCACCATTTATTGAAGAGACTGTCCTTTCTCTGTTGCTTGTTCTTGGTTCCTTGGTTGCAAATTAATTGCCTATATATGTGTTGGTTTGATTCTGAGCTCTCTATTCTGTTACATTGATTTGTGTGTCTCTTTTTATGCCAACACCATACTGTTTTGATTACTATGGCTTTGTAGTATAGTTTAAAATCAAGAAGTGTGATACCTTCAGTTTTGTTCTTTCTCAAGATTGCTTTGGCTATTTGTTACCTTTTGTGGTTCCATACAAATTTTAGAATTATTTGTTCTAGCTCTGTGAAAAATACCTTTGGAATTCTGATAGAGATTGCCTTCAAACTGGTCTGCTTTAGGTAGTATGGACACTTTAACAGTTCTTCTATTCCATATGCATGGAATATCTTTCCATTTACTTATGCCATCTTCAGTTTTTTTCCTCAGTGTCTTACAGTTTTCAGTGTGTAGGTCTTTCATCTCATTGCTTGAATTAATTCCTAGGTATTTCATTCTTTCTGATGCAATTGTAAATGGGATTGTTTTCTTAATTTCTCTTTCTGATGACTATAGATATTAGTGGAATGTTTTGTGGGAAGCTTGTTGAGTACTAACTAAATCTCTTTACTTGTTATAAGTGCATTCAGATTTTTAATTTCTTCTTGAGTTAATTTTGGCAGTTTGTGTCTTTCTAGGAATTTTTCCATTTTATTTATCTAATTTGTTGGCATAAAATTGTTCATTATACTCCCTAGTAATCCTTTATATTTCTGTGTGGTTAATAGGAATGTTTCTCCTTTTATTCATAATTTTAGTAGTTTGAGTTTTCTTCTCTTTTTTCCTTTGTTAAAGGTCTGTCAATTGTTTATCTTTTCATAGAACCAACTTTAGGTTCCATTGATTTACTGTGTTATTGTTATTATTTTTTTTTCAGTTTATTTTTGAGAGAGAGAGAGAGACAGCATGAGCAGGGGAGGGGCAGAGAGAGAGGGAGACACAGAAACCAAAGCAGGCTCCAGACTCTGAGCTGTCAGCACAGAGTGTGATGCAGGGCTTGGACTCACCAACCATGAGATCATGACCTGAGCCAAAGTCAGACACAACCAACTGAGCCACCCAGGTGCTCCTACTGTTTATTTTTCTATTTTCTATTTCATTATTTTAGCTGTAATCATTATTAGGTTATTGATTTGAGGTTTTTAAAAAAATATAAGCATGCACAGGTATAAATTTACTTCTGAATACTGCTATTCCTACATTCCATAGATTTTGGCATGCTGTTTCTTCATTTTCTCTCATCTCAAACTATATTTAAATTTGCCTTATGATTTTTTCCTTGATGCATTGCTTAAGAGCACGCTGTTTAGAGGGTGCCTGGGTTGTTCAGTTGGTTCAGTATCCAACTCTTGATTTGAGCTCAGGTCATGAACCCAGTGTTGTGGGATCAGGCCCTGCATTGGGCTCTGCACTGAGCATGGAGCCTGCTTAAGATTCTCTCTTTCCCTTTGCCCCTCTCCCCCACTCATATGCTCTCTCTCTCACTCTAAAATAAAAATAAAAATAAAGAGTGTACTGTTTAATTTCCATATATTTGTAAATTTCTCACATTTTCTTCTCTATGTGTTTTCCTCTCAAACTTTTGTCATTGTCAAGTATGCTTTGTTTGATTTCAATCTTTCAAGATTTATCAAGACTTGTTATACAGCCTAGCATATGATCTATAATAGAAAATGTTCCATGTGCATTGAAGAATGTGTATTCTGCTGTTGTTCTGTAGATACCTGTCAGATCTAGTTGGCTTAAGTTGTCGTGGAACCTGTGATTTCTTTGCTGATTTCCTGTGTAGTAGTTCTATCCATTATTGAAAGTGAGATATTGAAGCCTCCAACAATTGTTGAATTGTCTATTTCTTCTTTCACTTCTGGCAGTTTTTTTTTAATGTAATTTAGGATGTTTATTACATATACATATATATATAATTGTTATATCATTTTGATGATTCACCCTTTTATCATTATAAATGTCTTTCTTTGATTCTAGTATCAATACTAGTCTTAAAGTCTAATTTGTCTAATATTAGTGTAGACTCTCTAATTTTCTTTTGATGACTTTTACTATTAACATATTTTTGTCTTTGAATTTAAACTGTTATGTAGTCAGTGTATAGTTAGATCATGTTTTTAAAACCAAGTCTGCGATTTTCTGACTTTTAAATGGAGAACTTCATCCATTTACATATAATGTAATTATTGCTAAGGTAAAATTTATACTTTCAATTCACTATTTGTTTCTCATATTTCTTTTTTTCCCCCTCAGTCCCTCCATTAATGCTACCTTTTGTGTTAAATGGATATTTCTACATGTTTTAATTCTCTTATAAATTTTCGGTGTATATATTTTTAATCTTTTTAAAAAAGTTTATTTATTTATTTTGAGGGAGAGAAAGAGAGAAAGAGAGAGAGAGAGAGAGAGAGAGAGAGAGAGAGAGAGAGAGAACACGAGTAGGGGAAAGTCAGAGAAAGAGGGAGAGAGAGAGAAACCCAAGCAGGTTCTACACCATCAGCATGGAGACTGATGGGGGGGCTTAAACTGATGAATCATGATATTATGACCGGAGCCAAAATCTAGTATCCTTTCATTTCAGCCTGAAATACTCCTTTTAGTATTTCTTGTAAGGCAGTTCTGCTTGTAACAAATTTTCTTAGATTTTGTTTATCTGGGAATATCCTAATTTCTTCTTCATTTTACAAAATAGACATTAATTTTTTTTAATGTATTATTTATTTTTGAGAGAGCACAAGTGGGGAAAGGGCAGAGAGAGAAAGAGACCGAGGATCCAAAGAGGGCTCTACACTGACAGCTGTGAGCCTGATGGGGGGCTTGAACTCACAAACCATGAGATCATGACCTGACCTAAGTCAGATGCTCAATTGACTGAGCCACTCAGGTGCCCAAAATAGACATTAAAAAAAAAAAGAAAAACAGAAAAAAAAAAGAACAGGTTTAGGGGTGCCTGGGTGGCTCAGTTGGTTAAGTGTCCGACTTTGGCTCAGGTCATAATCTCATGGTCTGTGGGTTTGAGCCCTGCCTTGGCTCTGTGCTGACATCTCAGAGCCTGGAGTCTGCTTTGGATTCTGTGTCTCCCTCTCTCTGCCTCTCCTCCACTTGTGCTCTCTCTCTCAAAAATAAAATAAAAACATAAAAAAAAGAAGAGGTTTAGTGTTATCTCCTTCATTTTTGGAGGATAATTTTGCCTGATTTAAACTTTTTGATTGACAGGTTTTTTTTTCTTTCACTAGTTGAATGTTATCCTAATGCCTTCTGGCCGCCATGATTTCTGATGAGAAATCAGCTGTTAATCTTATTGAGACTCCCTTGTATGTGATGATGTGATGAGTCTCTTCTCTTTGACTGTTTTCAAGATTCTGTTTTTGTCTTCTGCTTTCAACAGTTTTATTATGATTTGTATAAGTGTGGATATCTTTAATTCTTATCCTATTTAAAATTTGTTCAGCTTCCTGATTGTACATATAAATGTTTTTCAACAATTTTTGGAAGTTTTTGACCATCATTTCTTCATATATTCTTTCTACTCTTTTCTCTCTCTTTCCCCCTACAATATTGTGTATGTTGGCATATGTGATGGTGTTTCACATGTCTTTGAGGTTCTATTCATTTTTCTTGATTATTTTTTATTTCTGTCCTTCAGACTGGATAATATTAATGGACCAGCTTTAAGTTTGCTAATTGTTGTTTCTGCCTGCTCAAATCTGCTGTTGAGTTCTTCCAGTAAAGTTTTCATTTAAGTTATTCACTTTTCAACTCTAGAATCAGTTTGATTCCTTTTTATAATTATATTTCTTTATTGATATCTTCTATTTGAATGTACGTAATTTGCTACTTTATTTATTTAAATATATTTTTCTTAGCTCTTTCAGCATATTCAAAATAGCTGATTTAAAGTCCTTGGCTAGTATGTCCAATGTCTGGCTTCCTCAGGGACAGTTTATGTTGATAACTTTTTCCTGAGTTCTTCTAATTCTTTCTGTGTTTTCACATGTCTTGTAACTTTTTGTTGAAAAATTTTTTGTTGAAAAACCGGACATTTCAAATAATATAATGTAGTGCTCTGGAAATTAGATTCTGTCCCATCACTAGAATTTAGGGTTACTGTTCCTTGTAGTAGTAGTAGTAGTAGTTTTTTGTTGTTGTTGTGGTGGTGGTGGTTGTTTGTTTGTTTGTTAAGTGGCTTTTCTGACCTAACTTTGTATCTTTTTTGTGTGAATCCACTGAAGTCTTGATTTGTTAGCTGAGTGGTCAGCTAACTATTAAACAGAAATTTCCTTAAATATCTGGAACCATTAGGTTTCCCAGTATTTTCCAAGGGACTATGAATGCTTTTTGAGACATGTTTTCAACCCTCAGCCAAGAAGTTTACAACACTGCCTTACCCTTCATTTCCTACTTGTACAGAGACTTAAGGTCAGTTAGAAGTGAGAGAATGGGGCATTTTTAGGTCTTTTCCTTAGCATACTTATAGCCCTGGGCAGGCATATGGCCTTCTACATGCCTGGGAATATGTCAGATCTTTTTTTCAAAGCCCATATGGACATTTCATTTCTCAAGTTTTCCTTTTAAACTTTTTGATTAGTATATTGTTTGCTCCAACTGTTATCCATCACCTCAGGTATGTGTGATATTAAGCATTTGACAAATGCTTCCCAGAAAGAGACATTTGGTACTGGACAAGTTCAAGTGAGATCAATAAATGCAGGTATTTTAAGTGGAATCTTCCAGGGAACCACCAGATAGGTCAATGAATAATTCCTTGAGATGAATTTTGTTGTACTCCCTCTGGAACCGAGAATGTGAGCTATGAATTTTTTTTCAAGTCTATCTGGGATAGGGTATGGGACTAATGCAAGTTAAAACAAACCTCAATTTCTTATTGAGATTTAGTTGGTTTTTTTTTGATTAAATGCTTCCTGGATTGCTACAAGCCTTTTGTTAATTTCCAGAGTTCTAAAAAAGTTAATTTTGACAATTTTTTGGGGGGCATTTTTTGGTTGCTTTTATGGAGAGGCAAACTTGTGGATGTACTTACTTTGCCAGTTTTATTGATATCATTCTGAAATCAGTTTTGATGTTAGAAAACACTAACTTGGGGTCCAATTAAGTGAAATATTATCCCTCCACCACAAATTCCATTATTCATATTGACAACCATGTTGTGGACATGTACCACAATGATTGCACTCAGTTATCATGATTCTATTTTGAATTTCTTCAAAATTTTATGGAAATTTGTTTTCTTTCTTGCCATATAAGTACCTATACAATATTCTTATTTTTTTTCCTCTTGATCCCGAGCTTAAAATATTTACTCTCTGGCCCTTTAAAGAAAAAGTTTGCTGACCTTTGGTCTAATCCAAGGTCCAGAGATTTTCTCCTATGTTTGTTCTAGAGGTTTTATAGTTTTAGATTTTTCATTTAGATCTATCATCCATTTTTAGTTTTTTTTTTATTGCAAGATGTGGATCCACATTCATTTTTTTTATATGGATATGCAGTAATTCCATCACAATTTATTGGAAAGGCTTATTTTCTCCACTACATTTTCTTTGCACCTTTGTCAAAAATCAGTTTTCTATTTCTGTGTGGATTTATTTCTGGGATTATATTCATTTCCATTGATGTATTTGTTTAATATTTATGCCAACACCATACTGTTTTGATTATAGAGTTTTGTAATAATTCTTGAAATAAGTAGTATAAATTATTGAACTTTCTTATCATTTTTTTCATAGAATTGTTTGACTATTATAGGTCTTTAACATTTTTTAAGTCTTTAACATTTTTATATGCAATTTAGAATTAGCTTGTTAATTTCTACAAGAAAGTCTTGCTGAGACTTTTATTGAAATTGTGTTGAAATATAGATCAATTTGAGGAGAGTTTACATCTTAATATTGAATCTTTGGACCTGTGAATAAGGGATATCTCTTCATCTGTTTAGGTCTTATTTGATTTTCCAGCAATATATTTTTTCTAACCCAAGGGCCTTAGAAATTAAGTATACATATACTACTGTGCTAAGCATAAACATGGGAGCTCTGACTTTTAGTCCAGGTTGCTTGGTTTTTAATTTCAGCTTCACTACTTACCAGCTGTGTGATCTTGGGGAACTCCTTGACTTCCCTTTGCTTTAGTTTACCATTTATAAAATGGGATAGTGGTAGTATTTATTCACAGGATTAATATGAGTTAATCTATATAAATTGCTTAGGACCCTTCCAGCACAGATTAATTACTATGTAAAGATCAGCTTTTGTATGCTGTGATAAGGAATTCATATATGTAAAATTTGGTTAATACTATTAATACTAGTGGGATGGTATGCCTAAAACTTTCGTATTGTATAAGGGCAAATAAAAATTAAAAATCTAGGGGCACCTGTGTGGTCTAGTCAGTTAAGCATCTGACTCTTGGTTTCAGCACAGGTCATGATCTTATGGTTTGTGAGTTTGAGCCCTTCATTGGGCTCTATGCTGACTGTGTGGAGCCTGTTTGGGATTCTCTCTCACTCTCTGTCCATCCCCTGCTTGCTCTCTCTCTCTCTCAAAATAAATAAACTTTAAGTGAAAAAAATTAAAGATATAGCAAGTGACATTAACTGCAAAAACATTTTTCCTGAAGCACAGTCTTTAAATTCATACGTAGTGATGATGCTAAGTGACATAGTATAGTCTTTTGAGTACTGTGGATAATAATAATAGTTTGCATTTGTAAAGAACTTTTAGCCTTTAATTAATTTTACAAAAATTATTTGAGCACATGGTAACTGTGAATGGCTTTTAAACTATTGCAGTCACAGAAGAGAAACTCTACTTGGCTAGCCAAATAATATGAGTTAGACTATTTCCCATTTTGATTTTTAAATAAACACACAAAAAACCTTAATTCTAACTAGTGAGAGCTTTGTATATAACAATAGACTATGTTATTTATAGTATATGTAGCATAATGATTAAGAGAATAAGACTGTAGCATGACTGACTGGGTTAAAATATCTGCCTCATCACTTTCTAGATGTGTAAATGTGGGCAAGTTACTCTATACCTCAGTTTCCTCATCTGTAAAAGATAAATAAAAAATAGTACTAATCCTCATAAGGTTATATGATGATAAATGAATTAATATACATAAGGTATGTTTCTATACTGTTAGTTACATACTGTTATTTATTATTATTATCAGTACTAACAGTGGTAGCATTTTGTTATTGCTATTATTTTTAAAAGGACATTTTTCCTGATTATAAAAGTGATGCCTGTTTATCGTGGAAAATATAAATAATTCTTAAGAAGGAAAAGAAAATCATTTATAGTTCTATCCCCTGAGATAATTGCAACTAACCCTCTAGTGTGTGTGTGTATGTGTATGTGTGTGTGTATCTATCTACCTATATCTATCTATCTATATCTATATCTATATCTATATCTATATCTATATCTATCTGTATCCATATCTATATCTATATCTATATATATCATCTATATCATCTATATCATCTATATCATCTATATCATCTATATCATCTATATCATCTATATCATCTATATCATCTATATCTATATCTATATCTATATCTATATCTATATCTATATCTATATACATCGCCAGACTTTTTTCATTATTACCACATGAGTTTACTTTTTTTAATACAAAATATATTACACTATAAATATTGGTTGTCTCAGGTGTAAACTTCTGGAAGAAAATAAATTTTGGTCAATTGAGTTTCCCAGCTCAGTTTATTAATTATGTGAAGATAGGCAAATTTTATTGCCTTTCTTTGCTTCAGTTTTCACATCTGCCAAATGTGATAATTGTTAAATGAAATTAAATGATATTGTGTATGTAAAGTTCTTAGCATACACCTGGCATATGGCTGTTGTTGTCAGATAAAAATTGGGAAACGACTTGGAGATATAAGGTATAGTAAGGTGGTAGATATGTTATCTGTGGATAACAAACAGGGACAAGGAGTTATAAAACATACTATTTTCTCTAAAAATGGTTTCATACTAAGAGTTTTTATGTTAGCTGAATCTAGTATGTGTAATTGCCAAAATATATCTTGAATTAGTTTACATTTCTGCATCTCTGCTGCCATTTTCTTAGGCAGTACATCATCATTTCATGTATAAATAGCAATAGCATCCAACTGTTTTTCTTTTTGTCTTATCTCTTTCCAATTGATTTCCACATATTAGTGAGAGTCAATGCTTTTAGAAATGTAAGTAGGTTTATGTTAGTTCTTAGCTTAAAGCACTTAACTGGTTTTACATTGTATTTATAAATAAAATCAAAACTTTGTGTCATGGACTACAGATCTTACATGTTCTATCCTATGATACTTAGCCTTTCTAATCTCAATGTTCTTCTCTTTGCTTATACTCTATCCACTATGGTCTCCTTTCAGGTCTTTAGGTGTTGTAAAAACTCAGGTCATCTGCTTGTGGTGTGGGCTAGAAGCAGAAAAATGTTCACCTTTAGCCTAGAAGGCTGACTTATAGCCTGCATCATTTCAATAAAGATAAAAAACATGTTAGTTGCTACAGTTTTAAAGGGTCTCATAACTGTCTGTACATCTCACTGATAGTTAATATTAGGCTGAATGATAAACACCAGAGAAATCTTGTGAAAGTAGTTTTAGGAGTGTAAATTCTAAGAAAATGTTTATGATCTAATACTCCATGCATCTCTCCTCTCCTTTGAGCACTAAGCGTATAATCACCAGTTTCATACAGCAAAAGTGCAGCTCTTTCTGCCCATGGGTCTCCATGCTACTTAAATAAACTTACTAAGTTGCATTATAAAACATACCAAGAATTCTTCCTTGACCATTGTGCTCAACAATCTTGCAACATTTTTGGTGGCCTGGACCGGGACAATGGAGTGAATTCAAGAGTGTCAATGAGACTTGGTAAGTCTTCTTTACTGCCAGTCTTTGTTTCTTACCTCTTCTTTTTCTTTTTTGAGGATATCCTGAATAGTATGACCCTTCAAAATGTGTCTCTCCTGAGTGCTCAGGAATCTCTTGCCTGTGACTACACTATGGGGAGGGACAAACTCCTGCCACCCAGCTGGACACCAGTACCTTGGCCATAATGGTGTTGAGCTCAGAAATCAGGAAATCCTTCTTTTTACCTGTTCTTTTAATACTTGTATTCTCCTAGGGCATGGGATGACCATGCATGTTATTAGGACAGTTATGGATCTGAAGACTCCTATGTAAGTCTTCCTTCTAAATAACCCTGTGTGATCTTTTGGTGAGCAAAAATCCAAGATACATCTGACTGTGAGCTTCCTGAAAGGGACTGGTTGGAGCTATTACCAAGTTGGGGCACTCATCCAATTTGGTGTACTCCTTTGGGACTGGATCATGGACAAAACTCACAAGAAAGGTGCCTGAATTAGATAGGAGTTCCATACTTTCATTTTTTTTCATTGTTTTTCATTTGTTCTTACCCACGGGTGATTTGGTGTTCTTGGTCCTGCTCTCAGATTGAAAGTACTTCTAGCTTAGATATGTGGCTTAATATGATATAAAATAGCTGCCCCTTCTTAACAAAGGCCAGACTCTCTACCCCATTCATTAATACTAGATCTACAGGCTTACAAACGGTATTATTATTGGTTACCAAATGTACCAATTACTCCAAAATGGAAAGAGGCAGCCCCAATTTCTTTGGCATTTCAGTTCATCCACCAACACCTATTGTAATCTGGAATGCAATGGGGAAGCAAAGGGAGGTAGTACAAAGGTGTCAGAGTGTTCAAGAAAGAGGGATGCCTCCTGCCATTCTGAACCTCAGGAACCTTCAGCAGTATTCCTGACGGGATGCCATTCAGAAGCTGAAGGGAATTTTTGGTAATGGACTCCTAGTTAGTTAATGTACTCTCCTCGTTTTGTAGGAATCAGCCTTGGGATCAGCTTCCTTGATCTCAAAATATTCCCTCTTGAGCTCTCTTTTAGCACACTGGCGTCAATTTGTATTTAGAGAAAAAGCACCCCAAGCTATTGGGCTATAAAAGATAGAAACCCAACCCTCAGGGTATGCAGCTCTCCTGTAAGCTGGTTGCTGCCAAGATCCTATACATGCCTGTCTATGTTTTTCCTGAGTCACTCGTCTCCTCAATGTTGGCTTCTCTTGTGTGTCAAATCTGGAATATATTTTGAGAGGACTGGATGAATGTTGCCGGGCACTTGTTGTATGTGGGGTTTTCTCCTTCGTTCATTACCCGAGTTAATGGCTATGATAATTGGAGCCAATAGTCTGGTTAGTCTATCTTGGGACAGGGACTTGAAGGAATATTCCAAAGAAGTTGCTGAAATTCCTTTTGTTTGGGGAGGTCCCTGTCTTCTCTGGCCCAATATAGACTACCTATTTTCACTTTTTGTTGGTGGAAGGAAACTGTGTGTCTGTTCATCTGTCTGAGCTGACCAGCTTTAGGACTGGGAGTTTTCTTTCTCTGCCCTCTGGGCTTTTATCTGTGTTCAGCCTTGTGGTGGCACCTCAACTCTTCTGCTCCCACCTGCCGCTCCTCCTGTTTCTGCATCACCATGGGTTCGGCTTGCATAACCACCTCCTATACTATCCTCCATGCCTCTGGCACCATTGGTTCCTGTTTCTCCTACTCTATCAAAGAGCAAAGGGCACCCCAAGCTGTTGGACCACCTCCTTAACACGAAGGGGCCCAAAGGTTCCCTTGGACTTAAACTGCCCACTTCATTTCCCCCACAGGTGCTCCAAGTAAAAATTGACCGTGGAGAATAAATTGAATTTTAGTGGACCCAGATGCAACATATTCAGTATTTAAAGTAATTTAAGTTTTTTAGTTTAAGGTAGACATACCTTCAGACGTATCAGCATTAAATATAACTTTTATTCTACCAATGTTTACTAAAGATCAAATACGCTTATGGTATCTCTGTTGCAATTTGTCAGCAAAAAGATGACTTAAATGATTGGTTAATTTTGTCTCATAAGAGTTTTCATGGGTAATTGTCGAGAACAAATAAGTTGAATAAATAAAAATGTTTATTGGTAAAACTTTAAAGTTTATTTTATTTATTTTGAAAGACAGAGGGAGGGAGGGAGGGAGAGAGAGAGAGAGAGAGAGAGAGAGAGAGAGTACAAGCGGGGGAGGAGCAGAGAGAGAGGGAGAGAAAATCCCAAGCAGGCTCAGTGCTGACAGTGCGGGGCTCTATCCCACAAACTGTGAGATTATGACCTTAACTGAAATCAAGAGTCAGATGCTTAACTGACTGAATCACCCAGGTATCTTTATTAGTAAAACTTTTAAATAACTTTTGAAATTTTTGGTAACCTGAAACTTTGAAGTTTGGCCAAATTAAATGGATTGAATTCATTAGATATATAAGTCTTTTCCAAATAAGATAAAATACTAAAACATTGATTCCTGAATGTAGGTTTATCTACTCTGACTTCTTATCATGGAGAAACTGAAGATACTTGGGTCTGTTGGTAAGTATGCTTTATTGAAAGATTGTACTATGGAAAAACATGTTTTGTTTTTTGTTTTTGTTTTTTTTAAAGAAATTGTGGAATGTATTAATGTATTTCAGATCTAAAGAATTCTTGTGTAATACTTCACAATTAGTTACTATTTAATTTTTGCTGGAACTAAGGTTTCGAAGAGTTAAAATTCTGCTCGATGTAATTAAGACTGATGAAAATAAGGAAAGAATCTGTATGTAGGAAAATAGGAGATATATGAGAAATATATAAAGAATAGCAATATATTTTATTGTGAGTAAAAGACGATAATTTTTTCCTGAGACTGGTTGTTTAGAGAGAAAAGGCTTCGGACAAAATCAGAATGAAAAAAAAAATTGTAGGTTTGTGAGGGGGAATCTTTGGAAAAGAGTTTTATGTGTGGTCAGGACTGAGCTTGAAATGAATGAATTTTAAATATATACTTGTATAAGACTGAAATTCTGCTTTTCTCTTTCTTAAAAAGACAAAGTTTTCTTGGATTGTTGGTCTGCTTTCGATAAGAAAATATAAACAAAGTTTTTTTTTTCTTTATCTGCCCAGAAAGCCAAAGCTCCTGTTTTGTCTTTATCAGGTCTTGGATTACTTAAGAAAGTTAAATCTTCTCAGTGTTAAAGGAGTTAAGTTTTGCTAACAACTATATAGCTTCCTGTAGAACCCCTTATTGCCACATTTGTTAAATATAAATATTAAATTTATAATGATCTGTAATCCTATTTAGGCACATGCTTTAAAACTTTCTGAGATTTTTAACAAACTTCCCAATATTTAAATGGTAAATAAAGTCTTTTTGACTAGTTAGGCTTGTTTGTTTGCTATGTTAAATTACTTGGAAAGCTCTGTCAAGCCAATAATGATAGGCCTTATGTTGTATTGTATGGATAAATGTTCTAATTATTCTAAGAAATATATGAAATTCCTGAAGTTTTAGTATATCCTGGTAAAAGGTCATTATTTGAAATATTGAAAAGTGTGTCACAGAAATAACTGGATTTGTCAGTTTCATTATAATGAATCCTCATATCAGACTGTTAACTATGTCCATTTCTGAGTTTGTCATTTATAGTTACTGTTCTGATGTTCTTGCAAAATGTGTTTCATCTTCAAGTAGATTCATAAAACAGAATTTTTTTCCTTTTTAAAAATTTTTTTACTTTTTATTTTTTTAATTTGTATCCAAGTTAGTTAGCATATAATTTTTGGAGTAGAATCCAGTGATTAATCCCTACATATAACACCAAGTGCTCATGCTAATGAGTGTCCTCCTTAATTCCTCTTGCGCATTTAGCCCATCCCTCCACCCATAATCTCTCCAGCAACCCTCAATTTGTTCTCTATATTTAAGAGTCTCTTATGTTTGTCCCCCTCCCTGTTTTTATATTATTTTTGTTTCCCTTCCCTTCTGTTCATTTGTTTTGTATCTTAAATTCTACATATGAGTGAAGTCATATAATATTTGTCTTTCTCTGACTAATTTTGCTTAGCATAACACCCTCTAGTTCCATCCACATTGTTGCAAATGGCAAGATTTCATTCCTTTAGATTGCCAAGTAATACTCTCTTGTGTATATATACCACATCTTCTATATCCATTCATCCGTCAATGGACATTTGGGCTTTTTCAATACTTTGACTATTGTCGAAAGTGCTGCTATAAACATGGGGGTGTGTGTGCCCCTTTGAAACAGCACACCTGTATCTTTTGGATAAATACCTAGTAGCGCAATTGCTGGATCATAGGGTAGTTCTATTTTAATTTTTTGAGGAACTTCATACTATTTTCCAGAGTGGGTACACCAATTTGCATTTCCACCAGCAATGCAAAAAGATTCCTCTTTCTCTGCATCCTTGCCAGCATCTGTCATTGCCTGAGTTGTTAATGTTAGCCATTCTGACAGGTGTGAGGTGGTATCTCATTGTGGTTTTGATTTGTATTTCTCTGATGATGAGTGATGTTGAGCATTTTTTCATGTGTCTGTTAGCCATCTAGATGTCTTCCTTGGAGAAGTGTCTATTCATGTCTTTTGCCCATTTCTTCACTGGATTATTATTTTTTTGTTGTTGAGTTTGATAAGTTCTTTATAGATTTTGGATACTAGCTCTTTATCTGATTAGTCATTTGAAAATATCTTCTCCCATTCTGTCAGTTGCTTTTTAGTTTTGCTGATTGTTTCCTTTGCCTTACAGAAGCTTTTTTATCTTGATGAGGTCCCAGTAGTTCATTTTTGCTTTTGCTTCTCTTGCCTTTGGAGACATGTTGAGTAAGATGTTGCTGTGGCCAAGGTCAAAGAGGGTTTCCTGCTTTCTCCTGTAGGATTTTGATGGCTTCCTGTCTTACATTGAGGTCTTTCATCCATTTTGAGTTTTTTTTTTGTGTATGGTGTAAGAAAGTGGTCTAGGTTTATTCTTTGGCATGTCACTGTCCAGTTTTCCCAGCACCATTTGCTGAAGAGACTGTCTTTATTCCATTCCATTGGATATTCTTTCCTGCTTTGTCAAATATTAGTTGGCAATGTTTGTGGGTCCATTTCTGGATTCTCTTTTCTGTTCCATTGATCTGAGTGTCTGTTTCTGTGCCAGTACCATATTATCTTGATGATTACAGCTTTGTAACACAGCTTGGAGTCTGGAATTATGATGCCTCCAGCTTTGATTTTCTTTTTCGGGATTGCTTTGGCTATTTAAGGTCTTTTTGGTTCCATACAAATTTCAGGATTGTTTGTTCTACCTCTGTGAAGAATGTGAAGAATGCTGGTGTTATTTTGATAGGGATTGCATTGAATATGTAGATTGCTTTGGGTAGTTTCGACATTTTTTAAAATTTTTTTTATTTTTTACTATATGAAATTTATTGTCAAATTAGTTTCCATACAACACCCAGTGCTCATCCCAAAAGATGCCCTCTTCAATGCCCATCACCTACCCTCCCCTCCCTCCCACCCCCCAAGCCCTCAGTTTGTTCTCAGTTTTTAAGAGTCTCTTATGCTTTGGCTCTCTCTCCCACTCTAACCTCTTTTTTTTCTTTTTTTTTCCTTCCCTTCCCCCATGGGTTTCTGTTAAGTTTCTCAGGATCCGCATAAGAGTGAAAACATATGGTATCTGTCTTTCTCTGTATGGCTTATTTCACTTAGCATCACAATCTCCAGTTCCATCCACATTGCTACAAAGGGCCATATTTCATTCTTTCTCATTGCCACGTAGTACTCCATTGTGTATATAAACCACAATTTCTTTATCCATTCATCAGTTGATGGACATTTAGGCTTTTTACACAATTTGGCTATTGTTGAGAGTGCTGCTATAAACATTGGGGTACAAGTGCCCCTATGCATCAGTACTCCTGTATCTCTTGGATAAATTCCTAGCAGTGCTACTGCTGGGTCATAGGGTAGGTCTATTTTTAATTTTTTGAGGAACCTCCACACTGTTTTCCAGAGTGGCTGCCCCAGTTTGCATTCCCACCAACAGTGCAAGAGGGTTCCCGTTTCTCCACATCCTCGCCAGCATCTATAGTCTCCTGATTTGTTCATTTTGGCCACTCTGACTGGCGTGAGGTGATATCTGAGTGTGGTTTTGATTTGTATTTCCCTGATGAGGAGCGATGTTGAGCATCTTTTCATGTGCCTGTTGGCCATCCGGATGTCTTCTTTAGAGAAGTGTCTATTCATGTTTTCTGCCCATTTCTTCACTGGGTTATTTGTTTTTTGTGTGTGGAGTTTGGTGAGCTCTTTATAGATTTTGGATACTAGCCCTTTGTCCGATATGTCATTTGCAAATATCTTTTCCCATTCCGTTGGTTGCCTTTTAGATTTGTTGGTTGTTTCCTTTGCTGTGCAGAAGCTTTTTATCTTCATGAGGTCCCAGTAGTTCATTGTTGCTTTTAATTCCCTTGCCTTTGGGGATGTGTCAAGTAAGAAATTGCTGCAGCTGAGGTCAGAGAGGTCTTTTCGTGCTTTCTCCTCTAGGGTTTTGATGGTTTCCTGTCTCAAATTCAGGTCCTTTATCCATTTTGAGTTTATTTTTGTGAATGGTGTGAGAAAGTGGTCTAGTTTCAACCTTCTGCATGTTGCTGTCCAGTTCTCCCAGCACCATTTGTTAAGGAGACTGTCTTTTTTCCATTGGATGTTCTTTCCTGCTTTGTCAAAGATTAGTTGGCCATACGTTTGTGGGTCTAGTCTGGGGTTTCTATTGTATTCCATTGGTCTATGTGTCTGTTTTTGTGCCCATACCATGCTGTCTTGATGGTTACAGCTTTGTAGTAGAGGCTAAAGTCTGGGATTGTGATGCCTCCTGCTTTGGTCTTCTTCTTCAAAATTACTTTGGCTATTCGGGGCCTTTGTGGTTCCATATGAATTTTAGGATGGCTTGTTCTAGTTTCAAGAAGAATGCTGGTGCAATTTTGATTGGGATTGCATTGAATATGTAGATAGCTTTGGGTAGTATTGATATTTTAACAATATTTATTCTTCTAACACATGAGCACGGAATGTTTTTCCATTTCTTTATACCTTCTTCAATCCTTCATAAGCTTTCTATAGTTTTCAGCATACAGATCTTGTACATCTTTGGTTAGATTTATTCCTAGGTATTTTATGCTTTTTGGTGCAATTGTGAATGGGATCACTTTCTTTATTTGTCTTCCTGTTGCTTCATTATTAGTGTATAAGAATGCAACTGCTTTCTTTCTGTACATTGATTTTGTATCCTGCAACTTTGCTGAATTCATGTATCAGTTCTAGCAGACTTTTGGTGGAGTCTATTGGATTTTCTATGTATAATATCATGTCATCTGCAAAAAGTGAAAGCTTGACTTCATCTTTGCCAATTTTGATACCTTTGATTCCCTTTTGTTGTCTGATTGCTGATGCTAGAACTTCCAACACTGTGTTAAACAACAGCGGTGAGAGTGGACATCCCTGTCGTGTTCCTGATCTCAGGGAAAAAGCTCTCAGTTTTTCCCCATTGAGGATGATGTTAGCTGTGGGCTTTTCATAAATGGATTTTATGATGTTTAAGTATGTTCCTTCTGTCCCGACTTTCTCAAGGGTTTTTATTAAGAAAGGGTGCTGGATTTTGTCAAAGGCCTTTTCTGCATCGATTGACAGGATCATATGGTTCTTCTCTTTTTTTTTTGTTAATGTGATGTATCACGTTGATTGATTTGCGAATGTTGAACCAGCCCTGCATCCCAGGAATGAATCCCACTTGATCATGGTGAATAATTCTTTTTATATGCTGTTGAATTCGATTTGCTAGTATCTTATTGAGAATTTTTGCATTCATATTCATCAGGGATATTGGCCTGTAGTTCTCTTTTTTTACTGGGTCTCTGTCTGGTTTAGGAATCAAAGTAATGCTGGCTTCATAGAATGAGTCTGGAAGTTTTCCTTCCCTTTCTATTTTTTGGAATAGCTTGAGAAGGATAGGTATTATCTCTGCTTTAAGTGTCTGGTTGAACTCCCCTGGGAAGCCATCTGGTCCTGGACTCTTGTTTGTTGGGAGATTTTTGATAACTGATTCAATTTCTTCGCTGGTTATGGGTCTGTTCAAACTTTCTATTTCCTTCTGATTGAGTTTTGGAAGGGTGTGGGTGTTTAGGAATTTGCCCATTTCTTCCAGGTTGTCCAGTTTATTGGCATATAATTTTTCATAGTATTCCCTGATAATTGCTTGTATTTCTGAGGGATTGGTTGTAATAATTCCATTTTCATTCATGATTTTATCTATTTGGGTCATCTTCCTTTTCTTTTTGAGAAGCCTGGCGAGAGGTTTGTCAATTTTGTTTATTTTTTCAAATACCAACTCTTGGTTTCATTGATCAGCTCTACAGTTTTTTTAGATTCTACATTGTTTATTTCTGCTCTGCTCTTTATTATTTCTCTTCTTCTGCTGGGTTTAGGCTGCCTTTGCTGTTCTGCTTCTATTTCCTTTAGGTGTGCTGTTAGATTTTGTATTTGGGATTTTTCTTGTTTCTTGAGATAGGCCTGGGTTGCAATGTATTTTCCTCTCAGGACTGCCTTCGCTGCATTCCAAAGCGTTTGGATTGTTGTCTTTTCATTTTCGTTTGTTTCCATATATTTTTAAATTTCTTCTCTAATTGCCTGGTTGACCCATTCATTCGTTAGTAGGGTGTTCTTTAACCTCCATGCTTTTGGAGGTTTTCCAGATTTTTTTCCTGTGGTTGATTTCAAGCTTCATTGCATTGTGGTCCAAAAGTATGCATGGTATGATCTCAATTCTTGTATACTTGTGAAGGGCTGTTTTGTGACCCAGTATGTGATGTATCTTGGAGAATGTTCCATGTGCACTCGAGAAGAAAGTATATTCTGTTGCTTTGGGATGCAGAGTTCTAAATATATCTGTCAAGTCCATCTGATCCAATGTATCATTCAGGGCCCTTGTTTCTTTATTAACCGTGCGTCTAGATGATCTATCCATTTCTGTAAGTGCAGTGTTAAAGTCCCCTGCAATTACCACATTCTTATCAATAAGGTTGCTTATGTTTGTGAGTAATTGTTTTATATATTTGGGGGCTCCTGTATTTGGTGCATAGACATTTATAATTGTTAGCTCTTCCTGAATGATAGACCCTGTGATTATTATATAACGCCCTTCTTCATCTCTTGTTACAGCCTTTAAAGTCTAGTTTGTCTGATATAAGTATGGCTACTCCAGCTTTCTTTTGACTTCCGGTGGCATGATAAATAGTTCTCCATCCCCTCTTTCTCAATCTGAAGGTGTCCTCAGGTCTAAAATGTGTCTCTTGTAGACAGCAAATAGATGGGTCTTGTTTTTTTATCCATTCTGATACCCTATGTCTTTTGGTTGGCGCATTTAGTCCATTTACGTTCAGTGTTATTATAGAAAGATATGAGTTAAGATTCATTGTGACATCCGTAGGTTTCATGCTTGTAGCGATGTCTCTGGTGCTTTGTCTCACAGGATCCCCCTTAGGATCTCTTGTAGGGCTGGTTTAGTGGTGATGAATTCCTTCAGTTTTTCTTTGTTTGGGAAGACCTTTATCTCTCCTTCTATTCTAAATGACAGACTTGCTGGATAAAGGATTCTCGGCTGCATATTTTTTCTGTTCATCACATTGAAGATCTCCTGCCATTCCTTTCTGGCCTGCCAAGTTTCAGTAGAGAGATCGGTCATGAGTCTTACAGGTCTCCCTTTATATGTTAGAGCACGTTTATCCAAGGCTGCTTTCAGAATTTTCTCTTTATCCTTGTATTTTGCCAGTTTCACTATGATATGTCATGCAGAAGATCGATTCAAGTTACGACTGAAGGGAGTTCTCTGTGCCTCTTAGATTTAAATGCCTTTTTCCTTCCCCAGTTCAGGGAAGTTCTCAGCTATGATTTGTTCAAGTACACCTTCAGCACCTTTCCTTCTCTCTTCCTCCTCTCGAATACCAATTATGCGTAGATTATTTTTCTTTAGTGCATCACTTAGTTCTCTAATTTTCCCCTCATACTCCTGGATTTTTTTTATCTCTCTTTTTCTCACCTTCTTCTTTTTCCATAACTTTATCTTCTAGTTCACCTATTCTCTCCTCTGCCCCTTCAATCCGAGCCGTGGTTGTCTCCATTTTATTTTGCAGTTCATCGATAGCATTTTTTAGCTCCTCCTGGCTGTTCCTCAGTCCCTTAATCTCTGTAGCAATAGATTCTCTCCTGTCCTTTATACTGTTTTCAAGCCCAGCGATTAATTTTATGACTATTATTCTAAATTCACTTTCTGTTATATTGTTTAAATCGTTTTTGATCAGTTCGTTAGCTGTTGTTATTTCCTGGACGTTTTTCTGAGGGGAATTCTTCCGTTTCGTCATTTTGGATAGTCCCTTGAGTGGTTCGGGACTTCGGGGCACTTCCCCTGTGCTGTCTTGAATAACTTGCATTGGTGGGCGGGGCCGCAGTCAGACTGGTGTGTGCCTTCTCTTCCCCTCTCCTAGGGGCGGGATTCACTGTGGGGTGGCGTGGCCCATCTGGACTACTTGCACACTGCCAGGCTTGTGGTGCTGGGGATCTGGTGTATTAGCTGGGGTGGATCTGCAAGGTGCACAGGGGCTGGAGGGGCAGGCTCAGCTCACTTTTCCTTGGGAGATCCGCTTCGGGAGGGGTCCTGTGGCACCGGGAGGGATCAGACCCGCCACCAGAGGGATGGATCCGCAGAAGCACAGTGTTGGGTGTTTGTGAGGTGCAAGCAAGTTCCCTGGCAGGAACTGGTTCCCTTTGGGATTTTGGCTGGGGGATGGACAAGGGAGATGGCGCTGGCGAGGGAGATGGTGCTGGTGAGCGCCTTTGTTCCCCGCCTAACTGAGGTCTGTCGTCTGGGGCTCAACAACTCTCCCTCCCATTGTTCTCCAGCCCTCCTGTTCTCCGAGCAGAGCTGTTAACTTCTAACCTTCCAGGTGTTAAGTCCCGCTTGCCATCCGAACACACTCAGTCCGGCCCCTCCGCTTTTGCCAGCCAGACTCGGGGGCTCTGCTTAGCCAGCGGGCCGCCCCTCCACCCCGGCTCCCTCCCGCCAGTCCTGTAGCGTGCACCGCCTCGCTACCCTTCCTACCCTCTTCCATGGGCCTCTCGTCTGTGCTTGGCTCCGGAGACTCCATTCTGCCAGTCTTCTGGCGGTTTTCTGGGTTATTTAGGCAGGTGTAGGTAGAATCTAAGTGATCAACAGGACGCACAGTGAGCCCAGCGTCCTCCTACGCTGCCATCTTCCCAGCAGCTCCAGATTCTAGTTTTGATTAATTTTCTTTAAATGTTTGTTTGCCTAGGGGTGCCTCAGTCATTTGAGTGTTTAAGTTTGGCTCAGGTCATGATAACACAGTTTGTGAGTTCAAGCCCTGCTTTGGGCTCTGTGCTGAGAGCTCAGAGCCTGGAGCCTACTTTGGATTCTGTGTCTCCCTCTGTCTCTTCTACTCCCCTGGTCATGCTCTTGTCTCTGTCTCTCTCAAAAATAAATAAACCAGGGGTGCCTGGGTGGCTCAGTCGGTTAAGTGGCCGACTTCAGCTCAGGTCATGATCTTGCGGTCCATGAGTTCGAGCCCCGCGTCGGGCTCTGTGCTGACAGCTTAGAGCCTGGAGCCTGTTTCAGATTCTGTGTCTCCCTCTCTCTGACCCTCCCCCATTCATGCTCTGTCTCTCTCTGTCTCAAAAATAAATAAACATTAAAAAAAAATTAAAAAAAAATAAACCAAAAAAAAGTTTGTTTGCCTAAACTAGACAACTAGAGATAAACTTCAGAGAAATTCCCATAATAGCTCATATATAGACAATCTTCCTCCTTTTTACCCTTAGCAGATAATAAAAGAGACCCCATGGACATATGATTATTTAAACAGCTGGATAATGGGATGGACTCTGCAACAATTGTATAACTTAGCTGTCACCTTGATCAATTCGATATGGCTGGGATAACAAAATTGTTCCTTAAAAGTTAGAGTGTACCCTCTTCCACTGGGTTAACTATATGAATTTGTGGAGACAATGGATGGTCCCATGTTCCTTAAATTTGGATTGGAAAATACACTTGGGGATGCCCTCATCTACTGGGACAAATTATCTTCCACTTGCTAATAGGTTCTTGTATTTAGGATATTGTTAGGGCTAGACATCAGGCAAACAAGTCTTCTTAATGGTTTTATACATTTTGATATATATTTTTAAAGTTTATCTTATTTATTTTGAATGAAGGAGCACAAGCTGGGGAGGGGCTGGCCTATGGTAAATGTTTCTTGCTGCCCTATGGTAAATGTTACATGGGACTCTCTGAGCTTTTATCCTCAAACTATCAAAATTTTAACTGAATATGTCAACCCACAGGTAAGCTTATGACAACAAATTCCCTGACTATGTAGTCCTTCCCATCAATACCCCCAGGAAGGATTATATCAAATATGGAGTGGATATATGTGGCTTACTCAATAGGACAACTAAGCCAAAAGGCCCTTTCATGATGGAAACAGAAAAATCATACCCTTCTTCAGGGCCCAATAGTACTCATCAAATGAGATAGCTCTCTCCAGAAGCCTGTGACCACACCATTATTTTACAGGCAACTGACTGGTTTACTACTGATTGGACAAGGCAACCAGACATCAGATGGCTAGAACCTAATGGAACACAGTGGTTATGTGGGCAAAATTTGTGGTCATGGCTTCCACCAAGCCATATCAGAAAATGTACTATGGGTTATGCCCGGATGCATGGCTGTAGCGCTAGCCCTATCGCAAGTCCAGCTGATCTTCCATATATAAAACAACAACAGACAAGATCTTTGTTCTGTTGGTATGACAGTCTGACATCTATTTTTCTTACATCAGTAGGTTTAGAAGATGTCATAAGGCATATGGAAGCCCTTGATAACTACACAATTAAGACCTTAAATGACTTAGGGTGCCTGGGTGGCTCAGTTGGTTGAGCATCTGACTTCGGCTTAGGCTATGATCTCGTGGCCTGAGAGTTTTAGCACCGTGTGGAGTTCTGTGCTGACAGCTCAGAGCCTGGAGCCTGCTTCAGATTCTGTGTCTCCCTCTCTCTCTCTGCCCCTCCCCCACTCACTCTCTATCTCTCTCTCTGAAAAATAAATATACATTAAAAAAATAAAATAACAAAAGACCTTCAATGACTCAAAATAGTATTACATTATTGAACACTAAGGTAACTCAAATGAGTATAACAATTATACAAAGTAGAATAGCATTAGATATCTTAGCAGCACAAGGAGGAACATGTGCCATTATTAAATTGTAATTTGTGTCTACGTTCCAGATTATGATAAAAATATAATAGGATTACTCACTGAAATAAATAACCAAATTGGTGCCTTTAGACCCTACATTGTCACTTAATGATTGGTTAAATTTTTGGTCAGGAGGTGGACTGTGCTCTACCCTAAAGAGTCTTCTTATCACACCTCTTTTTTTAAAATTATAATATTAATCCTAATATGTTGTCTCTTTTGCTTTATTCTGTCCTTTTGTTGAGATAAACACAATCACTTCTTGACTCCTTCACCCAGCTGACAGATGGTCCTAACTACTTGAAACAAATTCATTCTGATGTCCAGTCCGCACTCTCAGCAATGGCCTTCCATAATAGTTACTTGTAAGGACAGAGAGTGACCAATTTTGGTCCATAAGCAGGGACATCTCTATGGTGCCTGCCAGTTTGAAAAAGTTTAAGAGGATGAGCCCTTCACCCTTTCACAACCTTAAAGATTTAAGGACTGAATATTAGTCAGGGGGAAATGATGAGGCATAGTAGCAAAAAACATGTTCATCTTTAGCCCAGAAGGCTGACCTATAGCCTGCATAGTTTCAAAAAGGATCAAATACATGCTGGTTGCCACATTCTTAAAGGGTCTCTTGACTGCCTGTACATCTCACTGATAGTTAATATTGAACTGAATGATAAGCATCAGAGAAATATCTTGGAAGTAGTTTTACAAGTAGAAATTTGAAAAAAAAAATTATGATCTAACGTTCCCTGCATGTCCCCTCCCCTTTGAGCACTAGGCTCATAAGCACCAGCTTATACAACAAAAGTGCAGCTCTTTCTGCCCACTGGTCCTGTCCCTGTGCTACTTAAAAAAAACCAAGTTACACCATAAAACATCTCAAGAATTATTTCTCGACCGTTGTGCTCAATGATCCTGCAGTACTTGGAGTGCTTTCCAAAGTGATTTTTTTACATGATTAGCTCTTTTTCACCTTTCAAAATTCAGCTAATCCTCAGAAAATCCTTCTCTGGTCACCCTATCTAAAAATCATTCCCCATCCAGGCACTGTTATTTCCTATTACAGTGCTTTGTTTATTTTTCTTTTGTGGCATCTTTCTTACCTTATAATTACATTCTGTTTATCTACTAATTTAATCATTTACTAGCGATCTCTCACCTGGATTAAAACCATTATAAGTGTAGTGATTTATCATTTTTATTTATTGTAATGTAACCAACTCTTAAACTGTGACTGTTTATCACCATATAACCAGTGTCTAGTACTTTGTTAAATGAATGAATTAATATATCTGAAGGTTCTCAGAGATTCTGAAGAAATCTATGAAATCTGAAGGCAAAGAGCCAAACATATTGGTAGCATTAGGTAGCATTCATGCTGTGTTATGCAGAATACATTTGATAGTCTGGGACTTTGGTTTGTACTAGCTTGCTATTGGGAAATGTAACTAGGGATTGAATGGTCTTAGAGACAGTGCCATTTTGACATACCTCTCCTAAGTCATTGCTACCAAATTGGGTTACACACTGGCCTATTTACAGTGGGGTTGCAGTTTGGCAAGGCCGAGTCTATGGCTGGCCATCTGTGTCTTAGGTCCTTCTTGTAGCTCTGGAATGGTGAGACAAAAGCACTGCTGTCTTTCTGAAGCTGATGAAGAACAGACTTCTTCCCTGGAATGGGGCCGAATGGTAATGTGCCTCTAAGGACTGCACTGAGTAAACCTTTAGAGCAAGGTACAGTCAAAGCTGATTAAAATCACACTATTTCATAACACTGCTTACAGGCAAAGACTTACACCAGGAAGCTGAGAAGAAAGAGAGCTGGCTGCCCAATGAACAGCAGCCTGGATCTGTTCTTCCACCCCTTGAGCTATTTGTTTAGCACCGCATGGAACTGATTTTCTGCTTTGTTTATTACACCTCCAACTTCTCTCTGTCTGACTTATTGATAAGATGACTGTAGATGTCTTAGAGTTTTCCACCTTGAGATAAAAAGTTGAGATAACATTCCTGTTTCTCTGCTGCTTCCTTAAAATAAAAGGTTTATTGATATCTTAGGAAAATTGAGAAGAAGAATCATACCTCTTAGAAATCTTTAGTATGTTAATAACATATAAAGAGTTGCCATTCTGAACCTGGATGGTATTTCCAGGAAGCTGTCCACTGGTATTCTAGTATTCAGTTGTCTGAGTGGTGGAGAAGAGTGTTGCTCATGGAATTTAAAGAAGGGTTCAAATTATGATTCTGTTACTTAACAGTTTGAGGACGTTAGAAAAGTCACTTAACATCTCTGAGGCTTAATTTCCTTATGTAAAATAGAAATAACAGCTGTTCTACCTAACTCAGTGTCCTCACATCCATTATTTCATTTGATTTTTATATGCTGTAAAGCTATTTGCAAATGTAAAGTACTATGTCCTTGCCAAAGCTTTTCCCCCTCTCTTTTTCTTTAAAGAAAATGTTAACATTCTTCAACCATTAGTTAGTTATTCCTCTAGGGCCATACTTTTTTTTTTTTTCAGACAGAACAGGTGTCAGACTCTATGATGCAATTTGGAGGAAACCCTAGAGTCTTTTAAGTGACCTGCCAGCTTTCAAAAAGAAGGCTTGTATAAAATCCTTTTCCTTGTCATGTCTCTTCTAGCAAAGCCCCTATGGAAGTACAGACTTCAGATACAAAGCATATACTTGGAAGAGCATCATTAGCATGTAGTTATTAAAGGGGATTATAGATGCATTACTTTAATAGACTTAACCCATCACTTCACTTAAAGGAAAACAGAAATACCCTTGACATATTTATCAACCTAATTAAAAGTCAGTTTAGCTTTTTGTTTTGCATAATATTTTTAATATTTTCCCCAAGCAACAATTTTTGAAACAATTTTCAACAATTTGTTGAAAAACAATCTTATTTTCTTCATCTAAATTTCATCAGTACAGTTTTAGTGGTTTAATTATAGATCTTGTCCATTTATCATAATTGTCATAGAAAAAGATCTTATCAAAATTATTTCAGATAGTTTGGAAAGAACAGAAATATTTGTGGCCATCAGTAATACAAGTAGAAGATAAAGGACTCTTTTTTAAATATTTGAATCTAATTCCCCCAAATTATTATATTACTTACATTTTCCATAAAACTTAGAAATATAATTTATTGATGATATTTTTGTAATAATTTAATAATGATAAATATAATGGTAAATAATATGATAATTTACATTAAGAAAAGAAAAAGGGAATTGGTTCCAATTATGGCAGCAGGAATATAAGTTAGATAATCACTTTAACTTAATAACTGCCCAGGATAGTGAAATGGACACTGTCACTACTCAGTGAAACTTGGTTCAGAGCAGCAAGGTTAGCTTTAGCAACAACTAGACTTGTTTCCTTCCGTCCCTGCTCCACACTCCAGATTTAAGACTTTATGTACTCCGAAAATGCAAAAGAGCAGACTCCTCACCCCATCCCCAGCACACACGCACACACACACACACACACACACACACACACACACACACGCACACACCGAGAGGGCCAAGTTCCTGATTCTTTGGTAGGACAATTCATAGTTAAAGGATATAAGACAGTTAGATTGAAGATTTTAGGATCCTATAAAAGTTATTATAAATAATCTTAAAGTCAAGAAAATAAAGCAACAAGCATAATACATGAAATAGAGAAGAGTCAGTATCATTTAACCACTTGAGATTAATAATAATGGACACTTTACAACTAATTTCCATCAATCATCTGCTTGCTTCTTCGAACATTTTCAGGATCTCTATATACTTGAGTTTCAGTGAGATGTAAAAATATGTCCAGTTGGCCTTATGGGAGATAGCACAAATACTAAAGGGCTATTTATTTTGTGTCTGATGCTCTGTTTGAACTTTAATAGTCCAGAATATTGACTCCAATCTCTAGTTTCCACTGTGGTCCCAGAAATGCAGCATAGTTTATGGATTTACATTTACCAAACTTTGGGTAGCCTTATTTTACATATTTGACAGAACTAAATAGATATTTCCTAAATGATGTCCTCAACTCAAGATTCTATATCCTTGGCTGTGATCACTGCAATGTTCATAAAAACATACCACCAGCAAAATAACTCAACTTCCCTCCTTACAGAAGTAGAAGTACAATTCCAAGTACAATTACTTTTCCTTAGCTTCCTTTATCTCTGGAAGGGGCCAGTGAGACCACTCTTATTGCTGCTGGCCCTTCCATTCTATCTTTTCCAATCCCAATCACTAGTTCCTTCTTTTTTTACTTCACTCTCATAGGAATGACTTATAACTTAGGGACTCTGGAACTCAAATGCGCATGGTAGCTAAAAAGCGTGCAGGAGACTAGAATTTCTAGTTAGAGAATATTGTCATTGGAAAAAGATTCTTGTGTTTGGGGAAAACTGTTTTTATTTAGTATTTTTTCAATATTTTCGTATCTCAATTAGGTAGGTGGGTTTATGAGATTATCCCCTGAGAGAAGTTTTAGATGGGGATGGAATGGGGATGGGGATTGGGGAGGAAAAGGGGGAACAAGAGCCCTTGAGTCCTTCATGAAGTGGACAGGGATTATATAAAGGAGTCAAGGGGGATGCTGAAGGAAGGGCACTAGGAATGCTGAAGATAAACTTTGTCCATTTCACTGTTTTACTTCCATTCTCAAAGAACTCGAAATCTCGTTTCTATAGCAAAAATTTCTCGCCATGGAATTGTGAATCACTGGAATGTATTATCAAAATAATTTGTAGTCTTTTGAGAATTTTTTAATGAAAAAAATTAGATCACAATATCTTTAGAGGTGTATTAGCTTAAATATAATGTTGTGCAGAGAATACTGGAAAAAAATGAGCTGATATACACTATGATTCTGAGATAGTGCCTAAGGAGATACAAAACAGACCATTTTTGGTTATGAAAACACCATTGACCATTTTCAGACATTGTGTCTTTTAGAAAAGGAATATGTGAACATTTGGTTGATTCTATACTCTATTTTACCTGTTTTCAATGTTAGTGTGGTGTCTGACATGAAGTAAGTACACAACACTTATACATTGTTTAGTATAATACTAACACAAGATTATTGTCTTCAATCTAGAACTTAGAGGAACTGGAGCCTATGCTTGCTTTTCTCTTCATTAGGTGTTATAGCTCTGTTCTTAATTTAGGACTCATCCTTCTAACTTAGCTCTCTATTTCCTAGTCTAATAATCATATTTTAAGGCTTTTTTCATTAACACTGTAGTACTTTATTAGGACTGACTTAACAAAATGCCACAGACTCGGTGGTTTAAACAACAGAATTTGTTGTTTCGTATTTCTGGAAGCTAGAAGTCCACCATCAAGGTGTCAGCATATTTGATTCCTTTTGAGGCCTGTCTTCTTGCTTTGCAGGTGATGCCTTCTGTCTATGTCCTCACATGATCCTCCTTCGGACTCTGTGTGTGTTGTCTTTGTCCTGATCTCTCTTTCTGATAAAGACACCAGTCATATTGGATTAGCACCTACTCATGACCACATTTTACCTTAACTACTTCTTTAAAGGCCCTATCTCCAAATACAGTCTGAAGTAATTGGGGTTAGGACTTCGATATATAAATTTTGGAGTAATGCAATTCAGCCCGTAACAACCACTTTAAGCAAAATGCTTTTTACTGCTTTAGTTCAGATAGATCCCCAAAATAGGTTTATGTGTTGATTTGAAAATCTTCTGTTAAGAGGATCATATCCTCTTGCCAACTACATACTGAAGACCTAAAGGAAATTGAAGACTAAGTAATTATATATATTCTCTCTTTCAAATTCTGTATAGGATTCATGGGCAGACATTTATACCCTAGAATGTTAGGAAGGGCAAAAAAAAAAGTCTAGTGAATAGCTATGATTATATGATGAAAACTATTTTATGGTCTTCTTATGTTGTGGTATATGGTCTTAGATTTTGGTGGGCTCAATTTAAATGGAAGCACTTCTTGAGAGAAGTAACTCTCAAGTACAATAGCTCTTTAGGGGATCAAATACTCTCTAGTACTAATAGAAATGTTAATAATCATAAGATAACAGAGGTCCTGCAAATTTCTGTGGTTTCTCAACCCTCAAAATAAAGTTAAAACATCCAGGATAGTTTCAGTGGCAAGAGTATTTTATTTTGAGCTGAATGAAGTTCCATATTCATCATGATTATCTGGTTTCTCCTTTGTGTGAACTTGTTAGCCTGATTTTTGACTGAAGATTTTCTAGAAGTTCTCT
The DNA here is from genome assembly GCF_018350195.1 of Panthera tigris. NCBI lineage: Eukaryota > Metazoa > Chordata > Mammalia > Carnivora > Felidae > Panthera > Panthera tigris. The sequence continues at coordinate 21,053,998 of NC_056676.1, forward strand.
TTGCTCTCTTTGAGTTATTTGGTGAATGATAAATTGTAGCTTGTAGCTGTTCCTTCCTCCCCCTCCCACCTTGCTCTGCTCCCATACTGATCATATCTCACACTTTCTTCTTGCTGCTGGGGTTCTCAGTTGGACTTGGTTGATTTGCTCATCCTACTTCATTGAACATCTTGCTCAGATATCTTGAAAATTTGTTAGCCTGAATTCTTTTCTAAATCCCATTGCCTAGGAAATTTATTTCCTTCTTTTATGCCTTCCCTCAAAGTTTTTCTAGATTTAAGAGAATATTGTAAATTCATAAAGTTCTTTCATAGAATCCAGGCAAGATATCTCATCTTATTATCTTCATATTCTAGAAAAAGGACATTTCCTTGAAGACTGGCTATTAGTTGTCTCTTCAGAGTTCCTTTAATTCTTTCATGGGACCACCCTGAAGAGCTTTTTTGATGAGGATTCAGTCACTTCTATGTTTCCCAAACAAATTGCACAGCCATGTCTGTGAATGTCATTGCTGTCATCTAGAATTTTAATAGATAAGCCATGGGGAAATCTACCAGACACCTGGAAACTTAAGAATCCTTTGAAAATTGATCATTCATTTGTGGGATCTATGGACACGCTCTATTAACTATCCAACTTCCTTCCTCTTTCCTCCAGTCCTGCAAAGATTATGCTGGAAAAAGGAATTTGTTGCAAAGCGATTTAAAAGCAAATTATACTTCCTTTAGAAAGGTCCAGTTTATTCTTTTGATGATATCACATATACATATATATTTATAAATTATATATTTATGTATTATATATTTATAATTTATTTTGCAACTGATTTTAAATTAAGGTATGTAGTTAGATTTTAAAGTAGGGTATGTAGTTAGAATAATTCATTAGGAAAAATTAGAATCAGAAACCTCAGAGTACTAGTTAAATGTATGTTGATAAAAGTGAGGCTGTAATTACAGCTTATGTTGGGTGTTTTCTAAGGAAAAAACTGTATTAACTGTGTTGGGTCAAGGCATTTGTACAATAAACTCTCAAATGTTAAATTTCTGCTCTGGTTTCCCAAGTTTTGACTAGATCTTGGTATATCCTTTAAAGTGTGGACTGTAGAAATTAGGAAATGAAATTTGAACTAATTAGTTTTATGATATGTTGGAAGACCTTTGTAAAAGGTCTATTTGCTTTTGTTTTGTTATTGGCAAATCAAACACTGACTTCTTTTGGTTTGTCTACTATGTTTTTTCATTGTCAAGTGAATGTCAATCAAGTGAATGCTCATAATATGTAGCTTCTCTAATGATCCCCCAACTTTTAATGACATAAGTAGATAACATAAATTTTGCCTTTTTTTGGATAAAACACATCAGTTTAGCCTAATTTAAGTCAAACAAAATGACTTAAATATTTCTTATATTTAAATTATGAGAAATTTAGAGGCATGGAAACTTGCCTCATTCTATCCATGTAAAATCTTTTATGTTGATTTATGTTACTTCCTTTAAGAGTTATAATAAGTCAGTCTGGTTGATTTTGCAGGCTTTCCATTGTCCATATTTGGAAGATCTTTTTTCTGTTACAGCTAATTTGAGAAACTCGGCAGGTAACATTGCTGTCCTAGTCTCAAATAGTGTGTATATAGAAATGGAGATTAGCTGTTTAATATATTAATATAAATAAAGGATTAACAACTTTTAAAATAAAAATGCTTATGTTATAACATTAAAAATGAATAATTTTTTGGTGATGCATTTGTATCCTATTCTAAGTATAGTTTAAAAAAGAAAAATAATTCCTTGAAGAGACTTTTTGAAGACCATTTTTTTAAAGGTTAACAAGTAAAGCACAATGCAGGCTACAGGCTCATAATATGTAGCTTCTCTAATGATCCCCCCAACTTTTAAAATTTGTTAGACATAAAAGCGGTGCTAATCTGATTAGTAACTGTGATTCAGTAAATCTACTGTAAAAATGGACCGTGTTCTGGTTTTTAACATGATACCATGAAAGTCATCTGAGAACTGCCTCTGTGGAACATAAAAGTCTCTTTGATGGAATATTTATTCCATGATTAAAATCTATCCCTATGTACAGACATACACATATATATGTATTATGCCAAAATATGTAAGTGTATGTGTGTATATATTATTTGTGTTGTTTATTTTAATAAATAGTTATAAAATTTAGTTCTTGGAAAACTGATAGGCAGGAAAGAAAAACAGCATGACACAAACAAATGTCAGTCAAGTCTGGATGTGAATGTGGTTACCAAATATTGAGACTCAAGATTATCCAGTGCTCTTTCAATTTCCACCCTGTCCTTCTCTCTGCCTCCAGATATATGTAGAGAGAAGAGCACTAATGTCTGAGAGGCTATCGTGTGCAGGCATTTTACATATGTACCTTATTTAATTAGGAGAGTAGAGGGGAGTATGGTAAGCTTGTGATGTTGAAAAATCTGTTAGCTATATTGTGAGACATTGGAAATATTCCTCAGGCCCTCTATCTAGGCTGTAGTGTATTTTTATATGTCACTTTAGTGATCACAGATACATACTTCTTTTGAAGCAAAAAAGGTCATTCCTTGGCATCCACATACACTGCAATTAGACTTTTGGCAAAATGCCAAAAATCTCTGGCAGTTTAAGTGAAGTCCAGAGAAATGTCAGCACTGCTTATTAATGTATTTTTTTTAAAAAGGAAGTCATTTTCATATTGCTAATATATATGAAAATATACCAAGAAAGGAAAGGTTTTAGCAAGAAAAATAAAAAAAATTGCTTAATTCATAGTTAACCTAGAATTTAAATGGGATTTTTCCATTTTTATCACAGATATTTGTTAAAATATCAAATTTTGTGATCCCATTTTAATATTTCTTTATAAATCCAGTGAGCACCTTATTTATAAATAAATCACTTTATACTTTTATAATGCTTTTTGCACAAGATTTTCATTATTAACAATGTCATAAAATGTGAGTGCTGAACATCATGTAAGACACTTTCTAATAGGTAACATAGGAACAATTGGGTGAGTAGAGTTAGGTTTTTATTTCAACTTTGCTGCTTGGCATTTTCCGGTATTTTCATGGCATTTTTTTTTTTTTTTTTCAGATTAATGCTTTTATTTTTTTTTTTATTTTTTTTTATTATTTTTTTTAATATATGAAATTTACTGTCAAATTGGTTTCCATACAACACCCAGTGCTCATCCCAAAAGGTCATGGCACTTTTTGAAAGAATTGACCAAAGTTGGGTACTCCTTTAAGGATTTCAAACAGTACACTGATTTATAGATAAGGCTTCCATTTTCAAAGAAGATAAAGGTTAATGAAAAGTTTTCAATGAATAAAAAATTAAATTCCAAGTAAACTTTGGATTTTAGATGTACGATTAATCAATTCATAAATCCCTTAGTTCACACTGATTTCATATGATTGGTCTCCCTTCTGCAGCTTATGAATATATAAGGAGAAGACCAGTGGCTGGGGTACCATATGGGGTGTAGGACAGGGACTTCCAAGGTTTAGGTTGGGGCTGTGGGTCGAATACCTAACCATTCGATTTAATGCGTAAAAAGGATCGGTTGGGGGTGGGGACCGGAAATGGTGCTTAGGAGAATACAGTATATAATGACCATGAAAATTTAATTATTTCTAGTTGTATTATCTATTGGGTAACTAAGAGTCCTCAGAATAAAGTCAAGTTCCCATTCTAAGAATTTTACATACATATTGATTTCCATCTCTACCTGTTATTTCCCCAACAATTTTCCCTGATTACCATTTAGAGAAGTAAACTGCTTTCATTGTGAAAGAAATTCACTGTTTTCTCCATGAAAGGGAAATTCTCCTGTTGAAAGTCACAAAAGTCTTTGCCAACAAAATAGATGGCACATATGATATTTCTTTGGCATTTATTGTCACAAATGCTTGCATTGTGGTTTATCATTTAAAAAAAAAGAGTGAAATTTATTGCCCAAGTGTGAACTAAATCCTAGTTCCTCTCTTACCAAATGTGTAGCCTTTGAAATTACTTAATCTTTCTCTGCCTCAACCCATTTGAGATAAAGAAGATAATAGGGCTTCTGGGAGTGCCTGGGTGGTTCAGTTGGTTAAACGTCTCTGTTTTGGCTCAGATCATGATCTATGGTTCCTGAATTTGAGCCCTACACGGGCTCCACGCTGGCAGTGGGGAGCCTGCTTAGGATTCTCTCTCTCTCTCTTTCCCCTTCACTCTCTGCACCTCCCCTGCTTGTGTGTGCAATCTCTCTCAAAATAAATAAATAAACTTAAAAAAAAAAAAGATAATAGGACTTCTGTATAAACAGGAAAATACAAGTAAGTCACTGAAAACAATTAGCACTAAATGAGTGCTGGCTACAACAATTATTGTTTGTTACTACATACTTTAATGACCAAGAAATTCTGGGAGTCTTTACGACCTAGCTCTGCATTAAGAAATAGAACTTTTTGGACCAAGGCTTTGACTATTTTTAAACTTCTTGATATGTATTATTCACTGTTTCCCCAAAAAGATTCTACTAATTTATGTTTCCAAGGTACCTGTGAAAGTTCCCATTCCACCTATACCAACACACCATTATTTGAATCTTTGTTATATTCAAACGTGATACCACATTATGGCTTTAATTTTCATTTCTTTGATGATTAAATAGGTTGATTTAAAAAAATGAATTTGGGGCACCTGGGTGGCTCAGCCGGTTAAGAATTCGACTTCAGCTCAGGTCACGATCCCACGGTTTGTGGGTTCGAGCCCCACGTCAGGCTCTGTGCTCTGGCTCAGAGCCTGAAGCCTGCTTTGGATTCTGTGTCTCTCTCTCTCCCTGCCCCTTCCCTGCTCTCTCTTTCTCTCTCAGAAATGAATAAACATTAAAAAAATGAATTTATTTACTTATTTGTAAAAGGTCCTTGTCCTATTGTTCTTTGAGGTCTTCTTGTTTTGATCATTTATTTTTATTAGTGCTTTATTTATTAAGGATATTAGCCCTTTGTCATATTTGTTGTAAATATTTCTTCCTTTTAATTTTATATTTCATATGTAGAAATTTCAAGTGCTTAGATAGTGAAATATCTTGATTTTTTCCTCTGTTGTTTCTTCCACTGAAAAGCCCCCCATTCTTATGATTTATGAAAACAACTGTTAGTTCAGAATAAGTCCTAGAGTGGAGTAATTTACTCATTAGTTTCAAGGTCTTGGAATCATTTCTTTGTGTGAGCTTAAGAAGTCACTCTTACTAATTGAAACTTGTCACCAACAATCACAGCAAAAGTCTCCTATTAAATATAAATTTATATTACAATTTTTTTTAATGTTTATCTTTATTTTTGAGACAGAAAAAGATAGAGCATGAGCGGGGGAGAGGTAGAGAGAGAGGAAGACACAGAATCAGAAGCAGAATCAGAAGCAGGCTCTGAGCTGTCAGCACAGAGCCCAATGCAGGGCTCGAACTTGTCAAGTGCGAGCTCATGACTTGAGCCAAAGTCGGACGCTCAACCGACTGAACCACCCAGGTGCCCCTATAAATTTATATTTATATAAGCCAATCAGGTACCCAGTATCTGTTGATATAGCACATTATAGTTTACAAAACACCTCTAACATACGTTCTATACTTTTATTTCATATCTTACAACTGCCTTATGGAGTAGAAGATAGATATTAGTATGCTATCACATATCCAATTCTCAGAAAGAGTGTATCTTCTCTTAGGTTACACAACTAGTGAATAGCAGAGTCTGAACTTGAATCCATATCCTCCAGTTCCAAATCTGTGCTTCACTCATTTGTTGGAATGTTTTTGAAAAACTTTACATATACCAAGTAAATATTTTTTTAAGGACATAACTTCTTTGGGTTTTAAAATTTCAAATTCTTGCTGCTCCAGGTACCTTGCTAGAGACGAGGAAAGGAAAGAACATTTGTTGAGCTAATATCTATATTTAAAATATTTACATTGGGGCATCTGCTTTCATTAAAATATCTTTTAATTCCTTTTTATTTTCCCTTTGTCAGGAACTATATCATGTCTTATTTGTAAGGGCTTTTCATTCATGTCATCTCCATGTTATAAACCCTCTCTATCTCTCTCTTTTATTTTTTAAATCATCTTTCAGTAAGGCTCTGCATTTTTACCCCTGTAGCTATCTGTGCTGGTTTCTGCCAAATCAGTCACACTTCTTTCTCTTTCCGTCAATGATAAAACCCATGTCTGGCTCTCATAAATGTTTAAATCCAGGATGCTATACATAATCCTTACCTTCTCTAATTCTCACAGTAGTTCAGAAGGTAGATATTACTATCTTTTCCATCTTAGTGGTGATGAACAAACATGGTTTGCCAACTTGCCCAAGGCCTCACAGCTAGTAAATCCTGGTGCCATGTTCAGAGTTCAGGTGTTTTCCTGTTGCACCCTGCTGACTCCTGGCGGGGATGATTGAAATTCTTTTCACCTGTTATGATCCTAGAAGCAGTTTTTCTTCTGTGTCTGAGCAGCTGTAAATGCACTTCTTGGTTCCCATCCCATAAACCTAATTCCATCTCAGGGTCATTCTGCACAGCTTGACTTACACATAAAAATTAACTTTTAAGAGGTTTACTTTAGCTTGATAGCCATCTATTCACTGATCTAGAAAGCAGGTATCCTGAGTGCAATTTCCTTTCTATAAATGAATACATTGCCCCACTCTTCTATGAGCTCATTCTTAGAGAGTATCACATTTGCATTATTGTTCCAGACTAGATGAGGACATACTGACCTACAGTTTTCAAACCCTCTTGGTCTTCAAATTTCCACAGACAACTGGGTTTGGACATTCATTAGACCTGGACATTGATTTTTTTCTTCTTTTTTTGGATACAAGCAAAAGAAAAGAGAAATGGAAAGTACTTGGCAAAGATAGACACGAAAGCTGGAGTAGAAGAAAAGATTTTCAAAAATGGAATGAAAGGCGCTTAATTCCGACAATATAGACAAAAGATAATTGAGAGAGGAAGTCTTTACTTACATTAAAAAAGGACTTATGTTGAGGAGAGAATGAGCCGAAAGGAAGTTTAGTTGTAGCAGTTTTTTTTTTTTTAATATGAAATTTATTGTCAAATTGGTTTCCGTACAACACCCAGTGCTCATCCCAACAGGTGCCATCCTCAATGCCTGTGACTCACTCTCCCCTCCCTCCCACCCCCCATCAACCCTCAGTAGTCGTAGCAGTTTTTAATATAAAAAATATAAAAACCTGGAATTGTGTGAAATCACTGGGATGTTCATATTAATATATTTACATATATACACATATACATATATTAATATATTAATTTACATTATACATGTATACACATACACATATGTACATATATATGTATACATATACACATATACATATATTAATATATTAATTTACATTAATATAATGTATAACATACATTAATATATACACATATACATATATATACATACATATATGTATATACATGTATACATATATACATACATATATGTATATACATGTATACATATATATACACATATATACATATATACATATATACACATATACCTATATATACATACATACATGTATATACATGTATACATATATACATATATATATGTATATACATACATATATATACATATATACAATGGAATATTACTCAGCCATAAAAAGGATGAAATCTTCTCATTTGCAACAACATGGATAGAGCTAGAGAATATGATGCTAAGCGAAAAAGGCAGTGAGACAAAGACAAATACTGTATAATTTCACTCATATGTGGAACTTAAGAAATAACTCAAATGAATGAAGGAAAAATAAAAGAGAGAGAGACAAATCATGAAACAGACTCTTAACTATAGAGAACAAAATGATGGTCACCATACAGGAGGTGGATGGAGGGATGGATATAATAGGTGATGGGGATTAGGAGTGGCTTTATAATGATGAACACTGGATAATGTATAGAATTGTTGAATCACTATATTGTACACCTGAAACTAATATAACACTGCACATTAAGTATACTGGAATTAAAGTTAAAAGCTGAATAAAAAAATCTCTCATCGGTTAGTTGGGTCTTCCTTCAAGCACTTTTGTATTATTTCCCTGAAGCTTTTATAGATTCAGGGAAGAGGTTTAGCTAATCAGTAGAGGGTTCCTTCCCACCTCTAAATATTGAGTTTACCTCCATGTAGAGATGGTGGAGAGAAAGTTTAGAATTTTACCAATTTGAGTCAGATGTATTTCTCATAATTATAATTTATAGTAATTGATTTCTATGATTTTCATGAAATTCAGGTGAATGAACAAGTGACAGTGTCACAGCAATGACTGAGACAGACATCTAGACCTGCATGGAACTTATTGTCTATTTATTAGTCTGGAGATTTATGTCAGATCTTCATTAATTTTTGAATTTAACATAATAAAGGACATACTATTTTTCAAAACCTTTTTAAATATCAGAAATAAAAGGTAAAATATACGTAGATGGTACTCTGTTTTGAGATGTGTTAGATTGCAAAAAAATCATACGAAATGTGAAGTATCTTATAAAAGGTAGAGCCTCCAATGTCTAGCTCAGTGTTCTCAACTCTGGCTGTGCAATAGAATCAGGAGGAGTTGTAAAAATATGTCTAGAGCCTGGGCATCTGGGTGGCTCAATTGGTTAAATGTCCACCTTCAGCTTGGGTCATGATCACTCAGTCCATGAGTTCAAGCCCTGCATCGGGCTCTGTGATGACAGCTCAGAGCTGGAACCTACTTTGGATTCTATGTCTCCCCCTCTCTCTCTGCCCCTCCCTCACCCATGCTCCATCTCCCTCTCAAAAATGAATAAATGTTAAAAAAATTTATAGAATAATATGTCTAGAGCCTACCTTAATATTTGAGCTAGGCCCTTTTATGTTTAAAAAAATACAACAATCTTTATTACTATTTGCAGATGACGTGATACTATACATAGAAAACCCTAAAGACTCCACCAAAAAACTACCAGAAGTAATAAATGAATTCAGTAAATTTTCAAGATACCAAATTAGTACCAAGAAATCAGTAGCATTTCTATACACTAATAGCAAAGTAGTAGAAGAGAAATTAAAAGAGCAGTGGTACCAAATGTAATAAAATACCTGAGAATAAACTTAACAAAAGAGATGAAAGACCTGTCCACTGAAAACCATAAAACACTGATAAAGGAAATTGAAGATGACACAAATAAATGGAAAGATAGTCCATGTTCATGGATTGGAAGAATTCATACTGTTAAAACGTCCATATTACCCAATGCAATCTTTATCAACAGAATTTTTCACAAAACTAGAACAAATACTGCTAAAATTTGTGTGTAACCACAAAAGACCTTAAGGAGCCAAAGAAATCTTGAGAAAGAAAAATAGAGCTGGAGGTATTACAATTCCATATTTCAAGATACACTATAAAGCTGTAGTAATAAAAAAATAAAAAAAAACAAAAAATAAAAAAATTTTGTGCCAGTGCAGTACTGGCACAAAAATAGCAATTTAGATCAATGGAACAGAACAGAGACCCCAGAAATAAACCCATGATTATATGGTCAATTAAAGGAGGCAAGAATATACTGGGAAAAAGGGTGAAGCTGGACCACTTTCTAATACCATACACAAAAATAGAGTAAAAATGGATTGAACACTAAATGTGAGATCTGAAACCTTAAAAATCCTGGAAGAGAACACAGGCAGTAATTTCTTTGACATTGGTTGTAAAACATTTTTCTAGATATGTCTCCTAAGGCAGGGGAAACAAACAAACAAAAATTATTGGGACTGTGTTAAAATAAAAAGGCTTTTGCACAGCAAAGGAAACCACCAACAAAACAAAAAGGCAATTTACTGAATGGAAAAAGATATTTGCAAATGATATATCTGATAAAGTGTATCCAAAATATATAAGAGAACTATACAATTCAACAGCAAAAATCAATCTGAGTAAAAAAAAAAATGTAGAGGACCTAAATAGACATTTTTCCAAAGAAGGCATATAGATGGCCAACAGACACATGAAAAGATGCTCACCATCACTAATTGTCAGGGAAATGCAAATAAAAACCACAATGAGGTATCATCTTACACCTGCCAGAAAGGCTAAAATAAAACACACACACACACAAGCCCCACAAGAAAAACAAGTGTTGATGAGGATATGGAGAAAAAGGAGCCCTCTTGCCCTGTTGGTGGGAATGTAAATTGGTACAGTCACTGTGGAAAACAGTATGGAGTTTCCTCAAAAAATTAAAAATAGAAATACCATGTGATCCAATAATTCCACTATTAGGTATTTACCCAAAGACAATGAAAACACTAATTCAAAAAGAAATATGAACACTTGTTTATTGCTGCATTATTTACAATAGCTAAGATGTGGAGGCTACCTAAGTGTCTGTCAACAGATGAATGGATAAGGAAGATGTGGTGTATGTCTACACACACACACACACACACACACACACACACACAGGAATATTATGCAACCATAAAAAGGATGAGATTGTGCCATCTGAGACAGCATGGATAGATCTAGAGGGTGTTATGCAAAGTGAAATAAGCCAAACTGAGAAAGACAAAAACCATATGATTTAACTTGTAAGTGGAATCTAAAAAACTCAGAAAAACCAAAGCACAAATGAATAAACAAACAAAAAGCAGAATCAGACCTATAAATACAGGGAACAAACTGATAGCTGCCAGAGAGAAGAGACCTGAGGGGTTGGACAAAATGGGTGAAGGGGAATGGGAGATACAGACTTCCAGTTATGGAATGAATAAGTGTTGGGAATAAAAGGCACAGTGTAAGGAATATAATCAATGATATTGTCATAGTGATGTATGGGGACAAACCATAGCTACACTTGTGAATGTAGCATAATGTATAAACTTGTTTTATCACTATGCTGAACATTTGAAACTAATGTGACATTATGTATCAACTATAGTTGAAAAATTTGAAAAATAAGTTTTTAAAAACTATTTTTACTATGACATGGATTTGAATACCTTCATAGCGCCTTTCCCTCTCACTGTACTTAATTTTTCTTTTTAAACACTTAGTATCCCTGAAAAGAACATAAAAGTCAATATATGGTTTAATTAGTGTAATACAGAGGATTTTTAATTACCTTCTTTCTCTAAATGAAATCTAAGATATAAGAAATATCAACATGATACTTAAGACATACAAAGAGATATAAAGAATAATGCAATGGGTATCCATAGACCCACCACCAGATTAAGCATATGGTATATTAACTAGTTATAGTTGAAACTCCCTCAAATGCACTCACCCAAAGTAACCGTGGATTTCTCTTTTTAAATTATAAACTTATGTATTCCTAAGCAATATATGACATCATTTTGCATTAAAAGTTTTTGAACCTTTAGATATATATACACACATATATATTATATACATACACATATATATATACACATATACATACATATATATACACATATATATACATACACATATATGTGTATGTATATAATATGTATATTCTATCCCAACTTACTGTTATGTTTGTAAGATTCAACTATGTTGCTATATGAAGATTTTGTCCATTTATTTTCATCATTACATCAGATTCTATTGTAGTAACTATACCAATATTTATCCTTTCTCTGCTGACAGACATTTAGGCTGTTTCTATTTATTTTAATGTTGTCCAAATTCATATTACCTTTCGAATAAACAACTCACACTTTTGATTAATTTTTCCATATGCTGCTGCTAATCTATGATTTTTCTCATCCCACTGTAATTCATTTTCTGAAAAAAAATTTATTTTTTCATTTTCATTCATTTCAATTTATATTTTGTCCCAATTATATTTCATGTTTAAGCTTTTGAGGTTGTGTTTTCATTTAAGAGTCTCTCTTTTTAGTTTCATCTCATTTTTCAGATTGTCAAACTATTTTTGGATTAATTGGTCACCTGGTGTTTTACCTCCCCTTCCATCTTTGTGTTATTTACAAGTTTGATACGAAGTCCTTCTATATATTATTTAAGCCATTGATAAGAATTATGTTGAGTAGGATAGGACCTGTTACCCAATGAAGCAGTCTATAATGTACCATGCTATAGTGTGGATTTAGCATAGATAAAAGCAAAAGCAGTGAATTTATTGTTTAGAACTAGATTTGAGCAGCTAAAAGATGTATGTTACTTTAAACCACCACAGATTGAAGAAAGATCCTGAGACTGAAAATCATACTCTGGATTATCTCTCAAGTAACAGTCATTGAGCTGGATTGGTTAAAAAGATGAATGAGTGAGCATCTAGGGAAATGGAATAAAAACAAAATCATACTGGTGTTTTTCACCTCATAGTTAATCCTAGTATGATCATATTAAATTTTTAAAAAACTGTTTCTGTGGTTGGAATTTAAGGGTCTTACATCTCTCAACCACAAGGAGGAGCTATGATCTAATAAGGAAGAGGCTGGCTTCTGATTGGGAGTGGCAGCTCAAAGATAATCTTTCAGAAAAGAGGCCGTATCTTAGAAAATGATCTTTCTCAAAAATGACATTTATAGAGGAAATTTTAAATGTGTAAGCTAGTCTTTATTTTCAAAGGGAAAAGAAACAAGAGAGTTACATATAATTCAAATATAACCCCTCCACTAAGAAAAAAGTAAATTTCTTCTTCTTTTTCAATTGGTTAGATACATGGAATAGACCAATTAGCTAATTCGTTAGTTTTTCATCCGGAACCATTAGGCTTTAGAATGGACAGGGATCTCAGCATCATCCAGTTTACCTCTTTGCCTTAAAGCACTCAGGTATTAAGGTTTTAAGATATATAATGTGGACTCAGTAATTATTTATTTATTGAATGAATGAATGAATGAATGAATGACATAAAAATCTATAGGCTGGGTAGATTAATATAGGCTAATCTATAGACTTGTTAGGCAAACAAGTACCTAACAGGGTAAGGACCTGGGAAGAGGGATATCACACTAAATCCCAGGTTTCTAGTTCCTTGGACTGTACTTCTTACACAAAATCATGCTCCCCCTCTCACATGCTCTGCTTAAGTATAGTCTAAATGTAAGTTAACTGCTTTTAGCCATGTTCAAAGATACAGTAGTCTACCTTGGGGTGTAGCAGGCTTCCATGCACCGTATATTTGTCAACTGAGGCTGTCACAATCTGCTTGTTTTGGGAGGTCGTAGAGAAGATTCCTGTATTAAATCCTAAGCAAACTCCACACTGATTGAGGAGCCTGATGTGGGGCTTGATCCCATGACCCTGGGGTCATGACCTGAGCTGGAATCAAGAGTGGGGCATTCAACCGACTGAGCCAACCAGGCACCCTGGAAAATTTTAAACATACAAAAAAGTTGCGAGAATTTTATAGTGAATACCCATATACTCCCTACACAGACTCTACCATTAACATTTTGCTCTATTTGTCTTATCATTATCTATCCACCTTATTTTTTGGTACATTGCAAAGTAAATTGTAGACATTAGTATGCTTCCCCTTAACCACTTCAGTATGTATAATATACAAGTAGAGTTCAATATGTGTTTAGGTTTTTAAAGGTAAAATTTTCATGCAAAAATACAGAAATCTTAACTGAACCTTTGCAGAATTTTGACACACGAATACACCTGTGTCACCTAAACTCCCCTTAGGTATAGAGCATTACCATCACACTAGAAGTTTCCCTCAAGTTCCTTTCCTGTCAATCCCTGGCCCCTCCCAAAGGTAACCACTGTTCTTTTTTTTCCCTTCATATCAGATTAGTTTGCCTGTTATAGAACTTCACATAAATAGAAGTATTCTGTTTACTTTTTGTGATGGTCTCTTATACTCAGCATACTATTTTTGAGATTCATCAGTGTTGTCGCCTGTATTGGTAGTCTGTTCTTCTTATTTCTGACTATTATTCCGTTACTAAATAAATACACCATAGTTTTTAAAATCCATTATAAGCCAAATGTTGGTGGCTAGGTGGGTTGTTTCCAGGTCTTAGTTATTACAAAAAAAGTTGCTATAAACATCTTTGTACCAGTATTTCTTCTGGACATAGGTTTTTGTATCTCTTGGGTAAATATCTAGGTGTGGAATTTCTAGGTTATAGGTAAATGTACATTTAGTTTTATAAATATTATTTCATATTTTAAAGACTAAATATTTATTGGCTGCTTACTATATGTCAGGCACTGTGTTAGGCAGTGGGGAGGGATACAGTTGTGAAGGCTAGTTGATATAATGTGTGTCATGTTTTTTTCTCCTACTGGTTTAATGTATTATTTTTAGGTTTTGTCTTATGAAGTTGATCAGGTACACTTTCTACATTATTTTGTAATTCTTCTTTCAAAATAATAGGTTCAATAGAGACTGTTCCCACTACTACATGGTGGTTAAGACCACAGGCTCTGGAGCCTGAATACCTGGGTTTAAATCTCAGTTGTTTTTTTTTTTAAGTTTTTAAATATTTATGTATTTTTGAGAGAGACAGAGACAGAGCGCAAGCAGGACAGGGACAGAAAGAGAGGGAGACACAGAATCCGAAGCAGGCTCCAGGCTCTGAGCTCTCAGCACAGAGCCCCACTCAGGGCTGGAACTCACTAACCACAGGACCATGACCTGAGCCGAAGTCGGATGCTTCACCGACTGAGCCACCCAGGTGCCCCTCAAATCCCAGTTCTACCACTCACAGCTATGTACTCTGGAACAGTTTATTTGACTCCTTTATCCCCCAACTACCTGCTATTATAGCCTTCTGTACATACTTCCAATACCTCTCATTTAATTGTATTGCAATTATTTGCACACACACTTGATTCCTGTACTGGACTGTGGGCTTCTTGAATCAAATATGTCTCTCACTTATGTGCATAATGTTAGTACCAAGCTCACTGCATGGAAAATAACAAGTACTCAGTAAATGTCTGATGAATAAATGACTTAAGACAGATATTTGGGGTTAAGACATAGTTCCCAACAAGGCTTTGTAAGGATTTAAATGAGAAACTTGAAGCAGGAAATCCTGTAAACACATGCTGTCATAGCATTGTGGATTTGTCTGTCAGATTATTAGTGTACAGAGCAGAAAGCTGAAGGGATGGGACAGAGGACATGAATCTTCTAGAAGGTGGGATATAAAATAGAAGGCTGCTCTGGAGGCAGGTCACTGAGCCTCAGCCCTGGTAAAAGGACTTAAAGGGTAAGACGTATGGGTTGAGGGACTGAAAAGGAAGGAAGGGAGCAAGAGAAACAAACTTAGCAAACTTCACAATTAGTCAAATCCTGGTTGTGCTGGTCTCAGTTCTGGTTTGGAGGCAACAAAAACACCTACTGGATTATTGTTACCCTTGGATTTCAGTGGATCCTATATATAAATTGAGAGAGAAGCAGTGTTCTCTTAGGATCTCCAGGCCATGGAGGATGTACATTCTCCCTTTCTGTTTCTGTTCCAACATTGAGCTAATTAGAAGCAGCTAACGCAGAAGTGGTGAAAATAATAATCAATTGATGTCGAATGAGATATCTTGAGGTTTTTAACCACTATCTCTTGTTTACACGTTCATGATCCTTCACTGTTACTGAAAATCACCTTCCTAGTCAGGGCTTGAAATTTTGAATATCACTGCTGAGACAAAAGTTCAGTCATTGGATGTTAACAGTTTGTGACAAAAATATTTGTTCCTTTAGAGAAGACTTCAAGGGTGCTGAAAAGACCAGCTGATCTACACGCAGGCATGATTATAGATCAAATTTTTTGAGAGCTGATTGTTGAATATATTTCTAAATAAGAATAATAATGATGATAACACAGATTTGTTGAGTACTTACTCAGTGCCATATTCAGTGCAGAACAATTTTATATTTATTGTCTCTCTTTATGTAGTAAGTATTATTGCACCTTTTTATAGATGGCAAGGTTGAGGCTCAGAGAAGGCAAAGAAAGAGCATATATCAGGTATTTAGGATGTTATTTTGTTAGGTACATATCATTGCCCTCCCTTTTACAGAAAAGAAAACAGGCTGAAAAAGACTCAGGGAATGGGCACTTACTGAACACCTACTATGTACCAGGCATTCTTAGTGCATTCTTATCACTGTTAGTTCAATTTCATAGCCTCATAACAACCCTGTCAGATAGGTACCCTCACCCTGAAATTACGAATGTGAAAGCTGAGGCTCTGGGACTGGCCCAAACTCATAAATTCATTGAACAAAACGAAACAAAACTGAACATCAAAAGCAGTCACATCTTTTGCCAAAGTCCATGTTACCTCAAAGTTATGATGTTCTTTCTCTGATACTTAATCTGTCCAGGGTCACACAATTAGAAGGAGAGTGGAATTTCTTACTCAAAATTTGGTTCTTCTTTCTACTACATCCTGCAGCTGCTCTGTGGTTTTGTTTTGTTTCTTCATTCTGTCCTCTGCAGAGGTAGAGAAAACAGGTCAAGGGTTTGCTCTTTTCAAATCCAAGTGATTAAGCAACCGCATATGCTCGGTTTTGCTAGACTAAATACTGTGATGGCAAATCCTTTACCCTTCACTTATAGCTCATGTTTTCAGCCTCCAATATTTTTGCTTATCTTTTTAAAATTGTGATCAAATAAAACATATAAAACTTACTGTCTTAACCATTTTAAGGGTATAATTCAGTAGGGCTAATTATATTCACATTGTCGTGAAGCAGACCTCCGGAACTTTTCATCTTGCAAAACTGAAAGTCTATATCCATTAAACGCCAATTCCCCTTCCCTCCAAGTCCTTTGCAACCACCTTTTTACTTTCTGTATTTATGAATTTGACTGCTTCAGATGTTTCATATAAGTGGAATCATGCAGGATTTGTCTTTTTGTCATTGGCTTATTTCGCTTACCACAACATCCTCAAGGTTTATCCATGTTGTAGCCTGTGACAGGATTTCTTTCTGCTTCAAGGCTGCTTATCCTTTTATTTTGATTTTTTGTGTTGTTGCTGAACATTAAAGAAAACAGCATAACCTGGTGTGTTCTGAGGGGCTGTTTCCTGATATAGTGGTCCTGCAATATTGTTCAAGAGAAAAGTGTTGCTTTGAAGAATAATATGTAGGTAAATACGATGACCTAATTCCATATTTTTTATACTTCTATGACTTGGGGATATACTGGACAGAGAGTAAGGGAAACTTCATAATTCTAAAATCCATATTTGTTATCCTGAAGGACTGAGTTTTGCCTGCACGACTGTATTTACAATAGAAAACAGTATGTTTCCAAGGAATTTCACTACAAAAAAAAAAAAGGGAATTTTAGCCTCTGTTTTGAAGGTTGGTTCTGCAGCTATGTGCTTGGAAGCTAGTGCTTCTCTTTTCTTTTTATATGCCACATGGAAAATATATTCCCTGGGAGACTAGGTCTCTTGGGGGTTTTAAGACTTAGTCTTAGGTATGTTCTCAGATAAATCAATGTACTACATTGCTATTTTTCCGAGCATAGGAATCACCATCCATTTGGTAAAAATTTGTTACTACTTGCTTAAATACGACAATTTTATCTGCAGGATTTCAGTGTAGCACTTGGACAAAAATGCATTTGTTACCTATTTTTTTCCTCTTCTGGTTTTTGAGATATCTTGTTCAAGTTCCTCAGGGGAATTTTCTATCTGTCTAATCAACAGAGAAGACAGTCTAATTTTAACAGTGAAAAAGAAACTACTACTTGCTGCGTGATTCTGTGTGCTCTGGCATAAGGCACAGTCCCTAAATTTCAAGGGCATCTGTCCCTAAGTAGAGAGCCACCAGCAGATGGCAATCCCCCTACATGGAATCTCCTTGCAGACAAATGGCAAGCACCTAAGTAAACTGATACCTCAGTGAAGTCACATGCCATTTCAGAGAAACCTGATAGCTTTGGTTGGGTAGGAACCCATTTAACATTATCTCTGAGCTATTATCTCATCTCTCCGTTCCATCTGACAATTCTTCCACTCAGCATTTTGTGGCCGGCCATCCTAAAGGTCAAACATGGCTACTAGGGTAGGTGCTTTGAACGTGATGCCTGGATTTGGTATTAGGAGCACACGTTTTTAACAAGCAACTTATGTTAACTGCTATCCACAGTGACCTTGATGGGGCTATTTGCTGTCCTCACCTCTGTGATCTCCTGCACTTGGCTAACCCATGTTTTGGGATGCTAAGCATTGAATTACCGTAACTTGTGAGCAAACCTTAAAGCAGAATATGTTGGTGTTTTATATCAATAAGAACCTTGAAGATTTCCCCACAACAAAAAGGCTGTCGTTTTGAATTTGGTTGACTGGTTTAGCTCTCCTCATATCGCTCCTTTATCTTCTATGGACCTCTATACTCTTGCTTACGATATCCACCTGCACTGGACTGTACCCTTCCAGAAATTGGTTGAGATATGGAAACTGTGTTAAGTAACTTAAGACCTATGGCTGATATCTTCTTTTATTTTAAAGCACATTTTAAGATTTATTCATTTTGTAGGAGATTTTCTCTGATCTTACGCTTTTTTTTATTGACGTGTATGTATTGAGATAACTTCTGGTTGCAACAGAAAACCTATCTCAAATTAATTTAAATGATTTATTTCTTTTTTTAAAAGTTTAGTTATTTATTTCTGAGAGAGACAGAGATAGCATGAGTGGGGGAGGGGCAGAGAGAGGAGAGGGAATCCCAAGCAGGCTCTGCATTGTCAATGCAGTGCTGGACGTGGGCCTCGAACTCACAAAACTGTGAGATCGTGACTTGAGCCGAAACCAAGAGTTGGACGCTTAACCAACTGAGCACCCTCCTCGGCCGCCTTAAGAAACTAATTTAAATAATAAGGATACTTGTTATCTTCTATAATAGAAAATCCTAAGATAAAACAATTTGCAGGGTTGGTTAATTTAGTGGATAAACAATGTTACTGGACACTGAGGTTCTTCTATAGTTCTACTTTGTTACTCATAGCTTTTGCTCCATCCTTAGGCTCCATCTTATGATCATAACATGGCTTCTAGCAGTTCAGCATCATCCAGGAGAGAAGATTCACTTCTGTGCCCCAAACCCCTTTAGAGGCCTCTGCATCCCTGGACCAACTACTGGCAAGGGGACAGGGATTAATATGCTTGCCTAACAGTAATCCTTTGGACTGGAATGGAAGTTAAGGAGAAATTCACAATGTTTACTACAGTATCTGTGGAAATCGTTTCTTTCTCAAATCTATTTTAAAGTTGATCTATAAGCTCTTTCAGTCTCAAGGAAATTTGGGGAAAAGGTGTTAAAAGAATAGTAATTTCTAATGAAAGATTAATAAATGCCTTTTATGTGAGTAAATTTTTTGTAAATTTGCAGAGTTCTGGGTGGGTCAGTAGCTGAAAAATGTGTATCATTCTGTCTATCCTTTATGGAAATTACTTGAGGCATTATTTGCACTGTGAATAGTAGGCTTTTGCTTTAATATTTATTTTATTTTTTTAAAAAATTATTTATTTATTTTGAGAGAGCGAGAGAGAGAGAGAGTGTGGGCAAGTAGGGGAGGAGCAGAGAGAGGGGGAGAGAGAGAGAATCCTAAGCAGGCTCTGCACTGTCATTGTGGAGTCGGATGCCAACTTTGAACTCATAAACCGTGAGATCATGACCTGAGCCGAAATCATGAGTCAGACATTTAACTGACCAAGCCACCCAGGAACCCTTTTCTTTAATATTTCGATTTATTTATTTATTTATTTATTTATTTATTTATTTATTTAATATTTTTTATGTTTATTTATTTATTAAAAAAATTTTAAACATTTTATTTATTTTTGAGAGACAGAGAGAGACAGAGTGCCAGCAGGGGAGGGGCAGGGAGAGGGAGGGAGACACAGAATCTGAAGCAGGCTCCAGGCTCTGAGCTGTCAGCACAGAGCCCGACGTGGGGCTCGAGCCCACCAACTGTGAGACCATGCCCTGAGCCTAAGTTGGATGCTTAACCAACTGAGCCACCCAGGTGCCCCAATGTTTATTTATTTTTGAGAGAGAGACAGAGAGACAGAGCATGAGCAGGGGAGGGGCAGAGAGAGAGAGGGAGACACAGAATCCGATGCAGGCTCCAGGCTCCAAGCTGTCAGCACAGAGCCCAACCTGGGACTCGAACTCACAAATCATGAGATCATGACCTGAGCCAAAGTCAGACACTTAACTGACTGAGTCACCAAGGCAACCCCCCCACCCTTGCTTTGATAATTTTAAAGCATGAGAGAAAAACCTCAGATTTTTAAAAGAAAACATTATCTCTGAATAATATTCTGTAAATCTGATAAAATCATAACATTCAATTTTTCCTTATTTTCACAGCCTCAGTTTCCAACTGTATAAAGGATGGAGTGGGTGATTTCTCAGCTTTTAGTGTGGATATAATTAAAAATAAATATTTCTGCCTACTTAAGTACTTTATCAGATATCCATGAACCCTCTGGTTAATATACAAATTGCAATTTAGTCTTATGCTATGTCATATTCAACATTATCAACTATTTGAGATTTTAAGAAACAATTTATTTGGCAGTAATATCAAACTTACAGAAAAATTGCAGAAACAGCACAAAAATCTCCTGTATATTCTTCACTTAGAGCCTGCATTCAAGTTTTACCATTGCCCGACTGATATCCTGCATAGTGTAAGGATCCACGCAGGATCACACCCTGCAACCAATTGTCATATCTCCTTAGGTTCTTTCAATCTGGAACAGTCCCTCAGTCTTCCTTTGAGTTTCATATCGTTTTCAAATTTAAGGTCATAGATCGGTCACTTTGTAGAATGTCTGTCAATTTTTGAAATGTTTCCTGATGATCAGGTTATGCAGTTTTGGGAAAAATTTTACAGAAAGATGCGGCATTCCAATCAGATGGCACATGATGTTGATTTGTCCCCTCAGTGGTAGTGTAAATTCTGATCACTTGATTGCCATAGGAGTCTCCACTGTGAAGTTGCTTTTTTTTCTTTGTAATTAAATAAGTGTTTTTTGTGGAAATTCTTTGAAACTGTATAAATACCTGATCTTCACCTCACTTTCACACTCAAGTTTTAGCATCTATTGTTCATGCTTGAATTAATTATCAGTATGATGGTTTCTAAGTGGTGTTGTTTCTAATTCTGTCATTTCTCCTACATTTGTTAGCTGTTGTTATACTATAAGCAGAGCTTTCTTTTCTTTCCACTGATTTGTTTATTTACTTACATCAGTATAGATGCACTGATTCCTATTTTATTCAATGGTTTATAGTCTGTCATTATCATTATTATTTTGATGACCCAGACTTGGCCTTCAGTTGCCCCTTCAAGCTAGCTTCTGTGTCCTTTTGACATATCTTTACCATTCTTTTAGCATTTGAGGCCAAAAAATGTTTTAGTCTCATCTTGTACTTTCCTTGCCCAGCCCTGGATTCAGCCATTCCCTCAAGAAGTCCTAGTTCCTTTAACTGCAAAGTGGTATTTAGAAACCAAGTTCAGGGTGCTGGGTGTGCTCATTGCAAATGGGGTGTTGCTGTTCCCAGGCCAGAGCTAAGAAATACACACAAATACACACATCCTCTTACATCTATATTTATGTATTCTGAGACTACAAATTCATATTAATAACTCCGATACCATGGGGTTCTTCCCAATCATTGAGAAACCTGGTTCTCATTATCACCAATATATTTACTCATTTGCTCAATCCTTTTTATATAACCAACTACTGACCTTGTCAGACTGTGCCTGCTGCCCTACTCCAACATCATCTTCACATGAGCTGTCATTACCAGCTGTAGCCAGGCTTCTCTCACCACATGGTTTAAATACCATCTTTAAGAGGTGCCACTGTTAGGCTGCTCAGGTTGCATTTTCTCCACAACTTTGATGCCATTTGAGTCCTATGAGGTCTGCCTGATGAATTTCATACTGAAGAAGGAGAGAAGGAAAGAATGGAGACCTATGAAATTATAGATTAAAATAGATAACAGGGATTTTAATGATCACTAAAGTTAGAATGCATGCCCATAGTTTCCTATTTCTTCTTTACTAGTTCCTTTTAAGTTTCATACTTAAGTGCACTTTCACAGAAAATTATCATAATCCCTTCTTCAAAAAGGAAATATACAGACTTAAGAGACTATTTTTAAAAAGCACAATGAAAATGATTGCCTCTAACCTGAATTTGGCATATGAAATCACACATACACCTATTAAACAGATAAATGCAGCCTCCCACTATGAATATCTTAAAGGTAAGTATAGCATAGGTTGTCTTAAATTGCCCAAGTTACTTTTTGTCTGACTATGGTTAAGTTAATTAAACTTTGTTCCTTAGTTTCCTCATCTATAAAATATGAATAGTAATAATATGTGTCTTTCAGAGTGATTTTGAGAATTAAATGAGTTGATAATGTAAAGTCTTCAGAATAATGTCTGATGCTTAGTAAACACTATCAGGATTATTGCTATTGTGATTATTATTTGTATTGCCAAGTCCTTTCTTATACAAATACTAGTTATTTGAGTTTTTACTGTCATATCTCTAATTTCTTTAAAAGCTGCCCTTCCAAACCTCCTCTAAACTTTATTTGCAATATTTTCTTTTCTATATGAACTAGTGATTAAATTTCCTCCTGCTACATTGGGCATTCTCTTGGAAATTAGTTAATTTAGGCCCCTCATCCCTACAACTCTGCTTTGTTTCTACCCATGTTATCCTGCTTGTGGATAAATATGTTACCTAAATTCTGGGGGCTTTGTAGAATCTAGAACTTCAGAAGACCACAGAGCGTAGTTCTTTTGTTTGGGCTCTGGACTTGGCTGTGTGACCTGGTGAAAGTGCCTCAAATACCTTGATCCCTGTTTTCCTTAACTATAAAATGGAACTAAGTAGTGTTATCTCCTAAGGCTACTGTAAAGTTTGTTTAATTAATTAACTAAATCTAGATATAATTGACATATAACATTACATTAATTTCAGGCATACCACATAATGGTTTGATATTTGTTTATATAGCAAAATGATCACCATCTTATGTTTAGTTAACATTCATCACCACACATAGTTACAATTTTTTCTTGTGTTGGGAACACTTAAGATTTATACTTTAAGCAACGTTCAAATATATAGTACAGTATTGTTAACTATAATCACCATGCTGGACATTGTATTCCTATGACCTATTTATTTAATAACTGCAAATTTGTAGCAAAAGAGATGCTTTTTTGAATGGGTATCACAGTATTTTGGTATTATACCTATTTTTTGAAAAGTTGTTTGTTTTAGATAAATTGGGCCAGTACAGATTAGACTTTGGATATATTGCCCTCTAAAACGTAGATTGTAGGGGTGCCTGGGTGGCTCAGTTGGGTGGGCGTCTGACTTCGGCTCAGGTCATGATCTCGCGGTTTGTGGGTTTGAGCCCTGCGTCTGGCTCTGTGCTGACAGCTCAGAGCCTGGAGCCTGCCTCAGATTCTGTGTCTCCCTCTCTCTCTGCAACCCAACCCCCCCCCCCCCACACACACACACTCCATCTCTTTCTTCTTCAGAAGTAAATTAACATTAAAAAAATTAAACGTAGATTATAATATATAATTATAATTAAACGTAGATTATAATTAATCTGATCACATTTTTAAAGAGGCAGCATGGAATGATAAAGAAAATTCATTCATTAAACAAATATCCTTAAAAAACACACAAAAAAACAAATATCTTTTAAGTTTCTTTTTTTAAAAAATTTCTTTATTCATTTTGAGAGAGAGAAAGACAGGGAGAGGGAGGGGTAGAGAGAGAGGGAGAAAGAATCCCAAGCAGGCCCCACGCTGTCATCACAGAGTCCCATGGGGGGCTCAATGTCATAAACCATGAGATTGTGACCTGAGCTGAAATCAAGAGTCCAACACTTAATCAACTGAACCACCCAGGTGCTCCTCTTTTAAGCTTCTAATAAATGTCAGCCAACTGTACTGGGTGAAGAGAAAGTATGTGCACACACACACATCGCTGCCCCCTCCTGCTTCTGGTGAAAAGATATTTCTTCTCTTATAACTTACATCAGGTGGGGAGACAGATAGTAATCTAAGCATCATGTAAATAAAAGAATAATTATACCTGGGGTAAGAACATGGTATTGAGAGAGTATATATTAGGAGAGGCCAAAGGAGGCTTCCTGAGGCAGGGGCGCTTGAGCTGAGGTCGAAAGGATGAGCAGAGAATAACCTTGCAGGGCCATCAGGGAGTTAAGGAAGGAGATTATTGCAGACAGGAGCATTTGTATGCAAAAGTTTGTGGTAGGAGGGAGCATGGATTGTCTCAAGAGGGGAAAGAAGGTGAGAATGGCCAGAGTTCAGAGGCAAGGAGGGGTGTAGTGTAGCTTCAGTGATGAGATCATATAGTTAGGTAGGAGTCCAGAGCAATTAGGGCTTTGTGGGCCATATTAAGTACCCGTGTTGTCCCAAGTTCTCTGGGAAAGGACCCCTCAGATGTTGAGAGAAGCTTAGGCCATGGATTCTGGTATATTAAAAAAAAAAAAAGAAGAAATGCCAAAAAAAAGCGCTAATAATTAAGGCTTTAATTTTAATATTCTGAAAATATAAACAAATACAATTCCATTTAAGCATGCTATTCATAAGAAAATTACAGAATTTACAAAAGATCAGTTTAAAGTAATATAGCAGGTGGTATGGGTTGCTAATAAAACACCAATTTAAAGTTGTATAACGAGGGCTGTTTGAGTAGCTCAGTCGTTTAAGCATCTGACTTTGGCTTAGGTCACAATCTCACAGTTCATGAGTTTGAGCCCCGCATCCAGCTCTCTGCTATCAGCACAGAGCCTGATTCAGATCTTCTCTCCTGTTCTCTCTGCCCCTTCCCTGCTCATGCACACATGCTTTCTCTCTCTCAAAAATAAACATTGAAAAAAAACTTAAGTTGTATGATGAGCATCTTCTCTCAATCCTGGCACTGTGTCTCCGTGACTGTATATATATATATCCTCACTTGGAGGTAGGGCCAAACTTTAAATTTGTGGCTTTTCATGAATGTGAGGCCACGTGGTCTCTCAGATAGGCTGTGAATAAGGAACTAGTGAAATATTGCATGCAAGGGAAAGTGATGCAGTCAAGGCATACATATTAAGAAAAAACACCCTTAATGTAAATTGACCAGATTTTAGAGGGGCCCGTGAGAATTTGGAGAGGTCAATTAAGAGACTGTTGCAGTAGTCCTGATAATAGATGCTGGAGGCATATGGCGGGTGATGGCAGTGGAGCTGGAAAGACACAAGTGGCTTGGTTTAGTCTTTGTTTCGAATGAAATACAGAGAATAACCACAAGTTAGGGGTTCATAGAATGCCATCCCCATATTAGTGCTAGAATTAGGTAACCTGACTGAAAGGTAAATGAGATTCCCTAAATTACACCAATATAGTGATTCTTTTTTGTTTTTCCTCCACATGAAACTGTCTTTTCATGTTTGCATATCTGGATATATTTTAAACTTTTCATTTTCCAAACAACTATTTGCATGTATAAACAACCACTTGATATGGAAATAACAAAATTTGCACATGTCAGTATTAGCACAGAGTAACACTTTGGCTTTGTTGTTAATGCAGAAATTAAACAGAATTTGCCAACAAACATTTACTGAGCACCTGCTACGTGCCAGGTAATAACGGGTTTTAGTTTATGACCTGTAAATTTGTATCCCCCCATAATTTTATAACATGTATGCTAATTCTGAAAAAATCAAAAGGATTTCAACTTAGTTTGAAAAAGCTTGGGGGTTAAAAGTATTAAAATGTAACAGGAAAAAGAAGTTAAACTTTTTAGTTCTTGAATATTGTGTGCCAGATGTCCTAAATGTTTTAAGAATCCTTTTAGCCTTTTCGTCTGCCTTCCCACTGTGTGCCCGGACTAATTGATTATCCGTGTGCGATCCTACAAGCATTGCAGCAAAAAGGGCAGAAAACAATGGACAAAGATAATGAGATTTTACATTTTGCCCTGCCTACCTTTTTCTTTCAAACTAACCTAAGTTAATAAAACTTCACATGAAAGCCTTTGAAATTTCATCGTGGGTTTTGTGAAAGAGGTGAAAGTTGACCTAGAAGTGCTGACCTATAACTTGGCAGCTACTGAAAGTCTAGCCTCATAATTCAGAGGTCCAGTGACAGCTTTGCCTATAAACTCAAGCCTTCATTTCACTGACATTTTCAGGTTTAGTCTCCTTGAAAATGCTAACAAAAGTGAAGCATATCATCTCTCCGCTTGGGATAGCAATGGTGATGTTTATGGAACCATTTGCTGTCTCAGGGGTAATCTCCCGGATAATTTGGATTAACCTTATCGGGTCTCCAGATACCACATTACCCAGGGTGGATGATCTCCAGAATAACCTTTCCAGATCCTAAAGTTTTCACCGCAGCACCATGTGTTATCAAAAAACTTTCCACAGAAATTCATTGAAAACTATCCTACCAGGCTTACTTCAACCCTTTTGGCCTAAAGTGGCCTTCATTCAGGCAAGAAAACATGATATTTTCTGTGAATCATTCTAATTAGAAAGTGGGGCAGCTTGACATCTTCCTCTGTTTACTTCTTCCAGGAGACAGTTGTTCTGTATCAAAGTGCCTTTCTTTTCATATTTGCCCAGGTTTTGAAACTGATTACCTGGAAAGGGGTGTGGAGAGAGTAGTGCTTTTGACAGTTTCTTTGCTGGTAGAGAGAATTTACTTAAAGGAGTGAAGCATTTTCCCCAAGGAAGAATTTGTCTTTTGGACGGACAACAGAAAGAATCTTTTATATGTACTGATCAAAAGTCCTTCTCAACATTTTTTTTTTTTTGAAGGAAAAAGGGAAATCAGATGCCTTCTGAAGCTGGGATCAACCCTGAAATTCTGTCCCACTCAAGATTTCTACATCCTAATAGATCTTTTAAAATCTAATGATGTTCATAATTACTTCTTAATATTATAAAGCTAGAGCATATAGTTCCAGTGCAAGACTGAATTTCACAGTCTCAAACTAAAAAATAGAAATTACAACTACTGAATTATTTTATTTTTCTGCTTTTTAGAAAGGGCAAGCCCAGGTGATTCACTGCAGTTTTTCTGGAAAATATTCATCCCATTTGAATCAGTTTAAAGAGGTAGAGCAGAGTAGTGATGGTTAGTAAAATTAATATCATATCTGCAATAGCCAGAGTACTCATGAATTGAAATTGATAATATTGAAAGGGATAATAGAAGAAAAAAAATCCCTATGCATTCTTCATATTGAAACCTGACTTGTGCTTCTGAAAGTGAGATGTCTATATACCTTTACCTAATGCTCATTAATTTTTTTCTAAAAATTAATCTGATTAGGATGCTTTAAAAATTTTTTAAAAATGTTTATTCATTTTTTGAGAGAGAAAGACAGAGCAAGCGAGTGGGGGAGAAACAGAGGAGAGAGAGGGAGACAGAAACCAAAGCAGGCTCCAGGCTCTGAGCTGTCAGCACAGAGTCCAATGTGGGGCTCAAACCCACGAACTGTGAGAGCATGACCTGAACCGAAGTTGGATGCTCAACCGATTGAACAACCCAAGTACCCCTGGGTGTTTTTAAATATGTAGGGTGAAAGAGAGTATTGAGGTTGTCTGTGCTGAAAAAATAAGATCCTATTGCTGATTTACTTTATAAAAATAGTTTGATTTGGTCAAGTTATAAGATTCAACAATTTAGCCTTAGAAGGGACAAATAAAACACTTTTCAAAATAACAGTAATTTCTGTTTCCCTGAGAGTTTCCTTTGTGCCTTGCATGTAAAGCCTCATTAATCTTGATAACATTGTAAACTGTACATTATCATCTCCATTTTATAAAGAAGGAAAACTGAGACTCAAGAGACTAAGACACCTGCCTAAGTTCACCTGTCTGGGTTGAAATTCCTCGGCGGAGGAGCTGCCATTGTGACCCACTCTGTCTCTGGTGCCCATGCCCTTTCCACTATGCAACGTGCCTACAAAATGCTCAGTTACTTCCTGCTGTACCTTCTTGAGAATAAAAGTGGAGAGGTTAATGTGAAAGGCCAGAACGTGGGGCTGGGGGATGGGAGTGATTATGGATGCAGTGGTGTTTTCACTGGAGAGTTACATATTTGGATATTAATGTGGAGAGCTGTGGTCAGGCAATTAGAGGATGAGCCAGTTAAGCTAGCTTGAGGAATTTCCACTGAGCTCGGGAGCACAATCTATTAGAAAGATTCATTTAAAGAGTGGTTGGACCATTTCCTTGTCTCAGACCAATGGAATAATGGAAAGAAATATTGCATTCCAACAATAGAACAGTTCCCTGCTAAACGGAAGTGTGATATTTAAATAAATAATAACAGTAGCCATTTATGGGACTCATCCTAAGTATGAAGCTTTTAAAAAATGCATTATTTTTAACCTCACAGCTTCTCTTTGTAGTGTAGGTTTTATTATTTTTGTTTTACAGATGGGAAAAAAACCCAAATAAATCAAGTATCGAGGAGGTTAACCGAGTTCCCCTAGGCTGGCAATAGAAGGAAGAGAATTCTCTAAAAGCTAGTTATATTAGTGAGACTTTTGCATTGCTTTTTGTGTTTGTGAGACCCGCCATTGCGTGGTCTCATTAAATGTGGAGGCCAGGTGCTTTTGTGCTCTAGGCCTGGTAATTTGCCATGTGAAGGTCAATCATGCATCTTGATTCTCAGTTTATTAATTTTTAAAAAGTTGATATTAACATTTATACCATCAGTTTATTTTGGAGGTTGATAATGACTATAGGATAATCTGGGAAAGTTCTATTTCTACAACTATGTGGTTATTATATATTTGCCCAGCCTGTGAAAGATCAGAATAAATTAGAAGCTCATATTTGCTAAAATGTAACAAGTGGAACTTAGACCATATGATTTTATCATTCACTTTTCTTTGCTAAAAGCTGTAAGACCAAAAGGAAAGAAAAGAAAAGAAAAGAAAAGAAAAGAAAAGAAAAGAAAAGAAAAAAGAAAAGAAAAGAAAAGAAAAATAAGGGCAAGCCTTTCTTTACTGGCAATGAGAAGTGTGTCAATTGCAAAATCTTCTGAAAGCATGGTATTTTCTCCAGCTACAAGCGTGGACTATTTGTAAAAGTGTTAGTGGATTTCCCAGATTTGTGCTAATAACATACAGTGATTCCAAGTTGTCATTTATACTTACACTTTACTTGTAGAGAAACTGAATCAACAAAAATAATGTTATATGGGTAAAATACAAGAGTCGGATGTTGGGTAATGAGTTTTCATTAATTTAAAAAATTCATTTTTTCACCTCTTTATTTGTCCATACATTTATTCATTTAGCCAATATTAAGTTCCCAGTATTAAGCTAGGTGATGAGGATAAAAAGATAACTAGTCTCATTTTTTTTTCATTTAATTTCTTCCTTCTTAATATGTGAATAACTTATGAAAGTTAAAAATAGGCTATCCTGATATTTCTGTTAATGTGTACATTTCTCTTTATTTATGAAAGGCTTATTCTTTACCAGGGATTCCTATGAATACAGGAAAGCCTTTGAATACTCTGAAATATCTGTAGTAAGTAGAAATATACACAAATTAAGAAATAAATAATAACACAAAAGTATGGTGCTTGCTAGAGACTCTTCCCATTGCAAACAAAAGCATCCTTTAAGACTGGATGAGCTATGTGACTGTAGTACTGACTCTCCTCAAGTATTTAAAAGTGTGAACCATGAGTGTATTTTAGACTAATCCTTTAGAGAGGACTTTCTTTTGTTTGATAACTGGCTTAAGAAAAAAGAAGAAGAAGAAAAAAAAAAAGGATTGACTCCATATCTGAAAAGCCAAGACCTTTACCTACATGGTCTGATCCAGGGATCCAAATGATGTCAGTAAGGTTGTCTTTCTCTCTTGGCTCTGCTTCTCGTTGGCAACATTTTATGGAGCAAGTTCTTCCCCAATGGTGATAAAATAGCTGTCAATAGTTCTAGATTTATGTTCTATTTTGGCAACAATTCAAGTATAAGAATTGAGTTTCATTGGCTCTGGTTGGTCTGTCTTGAGTCACATGCCCATTCTTGGAGCTGGTGACTGTCAGTCTTACCCAAACCACATGAGCTGAGAATAAGGAATATCAGACTTCTGCTACTAGAAGGAAAGGGCATGAATACAGATGTCCATTACATTATTTTTAGCAATATGTAGTATCTAGAAAGATCCTATCTGTTCTTTGCCTTATATGATAGCAGTGGGTTCCACAGACAGCTGCCTCTCTCTTACCCCAGTGCACCAATTTTTCTCTATCTTACACATTTGGGTTTGCTCATTAGTTTTTTTATGAGACCATGGTTTACAACCAGGGATTTTCAGGGCTGTGAAATCCTTAAGTAGAGAATGTTTCCATTTATAGAAGAAAAACTGCTCTGTGCTTTTTGGCCATATGGCCTGCCTTGGTGCGAAGACATGTATTCTTATGTCAGCAAAATCCCTTGATATTGATATAAAATCAACTTTTATAGAACAGGATACATATTTTGTGTCCTCTTTACAAAGAACATTAAAACTGTGTCTCCTCAAAGAAAAAGCATCATGAAGTTGTGTGATTATATTCATTTCATTTCAAATGATTTTTAATATAATTTACACAACTTCATGATGCTTTTTCTTTGAGGAGATGCAGTTTTAAATGTTCTTTGTAAAGAGGACACAAAATATGTATCCTGCTCTATAAAATTAAATTTTGCATCCAACTGGATGGTTCTATGTAACCTCATGGATTTCTGAGTGTTTAAGATAGTAACATCTGCCAATGGAGTCATAAAGGAATCTATACATCATAACAATCAGAACAGTATGAAACTTTTAAGTTTAACTTTCCATGAGGATACAAGATCAGTATACTCCATTAAAGAATATATTTGGAATTATTCAATTAAGTTTCATTATATTGCTGTCCCCCCTTCAGTAGTTTATTTCTGTATGAGTTTCTGCAGTCCCAAAGACTAAAACTCTTAAGTTAAACTAGTCCTTGTCATAGTGTGAGGTACTCAAGATGTAAATATAAATAAATAAAAAAACCCCAAAGCATTATTTAATTTCAACAGGAAAACTCCTTTTGAGGGTGGTAGAAACTGAGCTAGATTCCTAGTATATCAGTAAACCATAAATGTAGGGGAAGAAAAACTCAGGAGGACGTAAATAGAGTATAATAGGCACACAAATACCCAAAAATATATAACACAGAAATAATTACCACACAATAGAAAGGTGGTATTGGGTGGTATGAATTCCATATTTTGAAATAAAGCATAAAGTATCCGAAGCATTCATACTACCTGAAGTTTTAGAATTACTGAGTCTTGGATGCAAGAAGTAGGAACTTCAGAAAGTTTACTTTTGTTTATCAGAAGATTTATTCTTAGCAAGTGGGTGGGTGGACAGGTATCCTTTTTCTCCCTTGATTCTCACACAGATTTGGCTCTTGTTTAATCTCTCCAGCATGAAAAATGCTCCTTAGTTTATATCAATAAAAGTTTCCTCTTTGAAGTAATCTGGACAATCCTACTATTTCAACTCCCTAAAAGAAATAAATCCAGGGGCTTCTGGGTGGCTCAGTTGGTCAGGCGTCTGACTTTGGCTCAGGTCATGATCTCACGGCTTTTGAGTTCAAGCCCAGTGTAGGGCTCTGTGCTGACAGCTCGGAGCCTGGTGCCTGCTTCGGATTCTGTGTCTCCTTCTCTTTCTGTCCCTCCCCCCACTCATGCTCTTTCTCTCTGTCTATCAAAAATAAATACATCTATACATTTAAAAATTTTTTATATGAAATAAATCCATAACTGACACAAATTCCAGAAGACTGGTTGGAACTTTCATGAGAACTGTGATTTAAGAAAAGCCACAAGTGTAACACCTTCACTAGGAAACTGATTTTGTGAGTCTCAAACTATTTCAGCAGCTTTCTTCTCAAATCCATTTCAGTTTTCCATTTTATTTTTCAATGGAGTCAGATTTTAGAAAGTGACTACTAATGCTCATTACCATAAAGAGTGATCAATCATAGGGTATTATTTCCCTTTTCCAGTTTTATTTCCTTTTTGTTTGATTTTTTAAAAGTCGTCTTGTGCTTTTTACAATGTAGGCTGTGTGTGTGTGTGTGTGTGTGTGTGTGTGTGTGTGTGTGTGGATGGATGCTGGAGACATTCTGAGATCTGGACTATGCAACATTCCAACCAATAATGCAGTAGTGATATGTGACGAATACAAATTTTATTATTGCATATGTAATAATTATTAGTGCATCTATAATAATTATTATTTTCACTAACTTTAATGTGCTAGGCATTATGCTAACAACTTTCACTTTCATAAGTGGAAGGAAATATTTATATCCTCATTTTACAGACGATATGATTAAGGCTTAATTTGGATTAAGACTTGGGTGAGTATTATATTCACTCTAGACTTTTTTGTAGATGCCCTTTATCAGGTTGAGGATATTCTCTTCTGTTCCTACTTTGCAGAGAGTTTTTATCATGAATGGATGTTGACTTCTGTGAAAGGCTTCCTTTTTTCATTAATTGAGATTATCTATGATTTGAAAAAAAGGGTGCCCGGGTGGCTGAGGTTGTTATGTGTCTGACTCTTGATTTCAGTTCAGGTCATAATCTCACAGTTTGTGAGATCAAGCCCTACATCAGGCTTTGCACTGTCAGTGCCTCCTTGGGATTTTCTCTCTCCCCGTCTCTCCGCCCCTTCCCCTCTCAAGCAAACACACACACACTCTCTCTTTCTCTCAAAATAAATGAATAAACATTAAAAATAAAATAAGGTAAAATTTTAATGGTGAGTTACATTGATTTGTAATTATTGAACCAGTTTTTATATTCCTTGGGTAAACTCCAGGTTGCTTATATGTGTTATATTTTTATATGTTGCTGAATACAATTTGCTGGAATTTTGTTGAGGATTTAGACATTTATGATCATAAGGATATTGGTGTGTAGTTTCTTATAATGTCTTATTTCTGGTTTTGGTATCAGTGTGATGCTGGCTCATAAAATAAGTTGGGAAGTATTGTCTCAACTCATTTTCTGGAAGACATAGCATAAAATTGATATTATTTTTTCCTAGAAATGTTTGGTAGAAATCTCCAGTGAAACCATCTGGGCCTGGAGTTTTCTTTGTAGGAAGGTTTCCAATTTCTTTAATAGATAAAGGAATATTCAGGTTATTTCTTTCGTTTTTAGTGAGTTTTGTTGATTTCTGTCTTTTTAAAAAAGATTTTTAAACATTTATTCATTTTTGAGAGACAGAGAGAGGCTGGGGGAGGGGCAGAGAAAGAGAGAGACAAAAATCAAAGCAGGATCCAGGCTCTGAGCTGTCAGCACAGAGCCTGACATGGGGCTCAAACTCATGAACCGCAAGATGATGACCTGAGTTGAAGTCAGACGCTTAACCAACTGAGCCACTCAGGCACCTCGTTAATTTCTGTCTTTCACAGCACCGGCCCATTTGATCTAAGTTGTTGAGTTAATGGGCATAGAGTTGCTTGTTGTATTTGCTTGTTATCCTTTTATTTTTTAAAAAATCTTTATTTTTGAGAGAGAGAGACAGACAGAATGAAAGTGGGAGAGGAACAGAGAGAGACGGAGACACAGAATCCGCAGCAGGCTCCAGGCTCCGAGCTGTCAGCACAGAGCCCTATGTGGGCCTCTAACTCAGGCTGGAACTCACGCTGGAACTCACGCACTGTGAGATCATGACCTGAGATGAAGTCAGCCGCCTAACCAACTGAGCCACTCAGGCACCACTGCTTATTATCCTTTTAAAGTCTGTGGGATATCTTATTCCTGCCACTGATTTAAGTCTTCTCTTTTTTCTTTGTCAGCCTATCTTGAGGTTTACAAATATTATTGACCTTTTCAAAGAACCAGGTTTTGGTTTCATCAAATTTCTTATTAAAATTTTATTGATTTCTGTTCTCAGATTTGTCTTTTCCTTGCCTCTATTTAGGTTTACTTTGCTTTTTCCTTTTCCACTTTCTTTCATTATTGAGATCTTTCTTTTTCTAACATAGGCATTTAATGCTATACATTTCCCTCTAAGAAGTCTTGTAGCTGCATGCTGCAAATTTTGGTACCTTATATTTTCGTTTTCATCCAGTCAAAATATTTTCTTTTTCTTTTTTTTTTAACGTTTATTTATTTTTGAGACAGAAAGAGAGCATGAACGGGGGAGGGTCAGAGAGAGGGAGACACAGAATCTGAAACAGGCTCCAGGCTCTGAGCTGTCAGCACAGAGACCGACGTGGGGCTCGAACTCACGGAGTGCGAGATCATGACCTGAGCCGAAGTCGGCCGCTTAACCGACTGAGCCACCCAGGCGCCCCAAGTCAAAATATTTTCTAATTTCCTCTGTGACTTTCCCTTTGACCCATGGCTTAGTTAGAATGTACTGTCTACATTTTACAAACTGGGGATTTTCTAGATATATTTCTGTTCTGATATCTAGTGTAATATCTAATTAATTATGGTCCAAGAGCACACTTTCTGAGATTTTTATCCTTTTAAATTTGTTACTGTTTTAAGTTATCTAATTTTTTTCTTTAGATGAGAGTGTCCTTATTTTGTCATGAAGGATAGCTTTACTGTATGTAGAACTCAACAGTTCTTTTCTTTCACTGCTTGAAAGATGTCCCATTCTCTTCTGGCTTCCATGCTTTTTGAGGAGAATTCTGCAGTCAAAGTTTTGTTCTCCTATGTGTAATACAGCATTCTTCTGTGGCTGCTTTCAAGATTTTGAAATTTTATCTTTGTTGTCCAGTTATTTGGTTGATATATGTCTGTGCGTGCCTTTCTTTGAGTTTCTGCTGTTTAGGATTTGTTGAGTTTCATGACTTTCTAAATTCATGACTTTCAACAAATTTCTTAAAATATTTCTTTCTGCATCAAACTCTTTCTTCTCCCCTTTGGAGACTTCAATGGCTTAAAAGAAAAGAACAACAAAAAAGAATCAGTGGGTGTCTCCTATACTCTTCTACTTATTGTGAGCCCTTTCCCCAGTCCTCTCCCCAGAAAGACAGCTTTTCTCAGAGGTTTGGCTGCCTGTATCCACTGTTCAGTTTTGTATTGGGGTCACCCTTGGGTCAAAGCTGGATGATAAAGGAGGAAATAAAATGGCAAAACTCAGCCCTATTATATATAGATCGTTCTTTTTTTGAAAAAATTGTTTTTTAAAGTTTATTTTTATCTATTTTGAGAGAGAGAGAGAGGGAAGTGTGGGGGAGGGGCAGAGAGAGAGGGAGACAAAATCCCAAGCAGGCCCTGCGCTGTTAGCGCTGGCCGGATGCAGGGCTCCAACTCCCAAACCATGAGATCATGACCTGAGTCGAAGTTAAGAGTCCCCTGTGCGATTTGGCTCCAATTATTAATTCTCCACAGTTCCCTTGTAGTTGCTTTTTAATTTGTAAAGAGTTGTTAGTTACAATAGGGGGAGAGAGGGCAGTAGTAGAGTTATTCCATTTTGGCTGGAATTGTCACCTTTGGTTTTTAAAAATTGACATCTTGCAGATGCTTCTATATCAACACGTACAGATTTGCTTTGTTCATTTTAAAGTGGCAGAGTACTTCATTTTGTGAATATATCATAGTTTATTTAATAAGTTGTTTATCTTTTGCTACTGACAATGCTGAGACAACATTTTACACATGTGCGTTGGAATATTTTTGTGAGTACATCTGTAGGCTAAATTGCTAGCTAGGGAATCATAGTTTGAAGGATATGTGCACACACCTCCACAAATAGTGCCTGAGAATGCCCATTTCTCCATACCCATGCTTGACTGGAGACTTAAAAATGTTTGCAGTTTGATAAGTGAAAAAGCTATCTTTTTTTTTTTTAATGTTGATTTATTTTTGAGAGAGAGAGAGAGAGATATAGAGGCAAAGAGAGAGGGAAACAGAAAGTGAAGCAAGTTCCAGGCTCTGAGCTGTCAGCACAGAGCCCGATACAGGGCTCAAACTCCTGAACTGTCAGATCATGAGCTGAGGCGAAGTTGGACGCTTAACCGACTGAGCCGCCCAGGAGCCCCTTAAAAGGTCTCTTGTTTTGATTTACGTTTCTTTTCACAATGGTCAAGGCTGAGCATTCTTTCATAACTTATTGACCACTGTGTTCCTTTTTCTGATAACTGCTTGGGGTTTGTATTTAGCTAGAAGGGTCAATTCCTCCCCACCCTACCCAGGACCCAGGTGTTAAACAAAATCACTCAGATCTTCCACATGTTGGAAATTTATGATTTTATTTAGTCTACATTCTTCACCCTTGGCGGCCAATGCAAAAATGGTATATTAAAAAGAAACCCCAACATGTTAGCATACTTGGC
The DNA here is from genome assembly GCF_018350195.1 of Panthera tigris. Taxonomy (NCBI): domain Eukaryota; kingdom Metazoa; phylum Chordata; class Mammalia; order Carnivora; family Felidae; genus Panthera; species Panthera tigris. The sequence goes on from NC_056676.1 coordinate 21,090,406, forward strand.
TCATGTATCCTTAAGTAGAGTTTAAATACCTGTCTGACAGGTCTAAGTCTTCTTCTGGAATAGGAAGAATTCGATCATGTGATTCTCAGACTTGAGCATATTATTCAACTTTATAGAACATCCTATGAGGGCTGACAAAGCAAAATGGAAAAAAAAAAAAAAGCATCACATTAGCTTCCATGCACGTGTGTAGCCCTCTTGGCTCTGGGGACGGAAGGAGAACTGGCGGGTTGTATCCTCAAGGCCACACTGCTCTTTTCATTTGCTGACCTTTTCGTTTTCTGATTTTACTTGGTGGCTATAGTGAATATTGGCCACACAAGCCATTGGCTGAAAACTAAACACTTATCTACAAAAATTATCTACCTTCAGCTTGAATGGTGAGTTGAGGAAAGAAGTAGAGAATGAGTTGTCTGGCCTTTCTGTGTTTATTCTGAAATGTGGGCGTAAGAGAAATGGGGAGAATAAATGTGTTCCTTTTAACGAAAATGCTTTTCCACAGTGATGTCTATATAAATGATATGTCCCTTTCTCTGATGAATGTATGAAAGGTTTTCTAAGATAATTAGATTTATGTGTATACAGTATTTAGCATTTCTTATTTTAAAATTTACATACAGTAGATGGGTTTATTTATCCTTAGACTTTTTGAGTGTAGAGTCTTGGCATTAAACATTCTTAACTGAAACTGGAGTCTCAGCCTCTCTCAGAACTGCATTTTTTAGCTGACTTTTTATAACAAAGATTTTTTTGTTTGGTTACTTTTTCCCATCAAAATTGTTCTCAAAACGTGCTTCCCTTTATATACTTTATTTTTATTTTACCTAACTTATAACAGCAACAATTTATAGTCTCTATGTCAAGTTTTCTTAATTTTACTTCTTCTAAGGGTCCTATTTGGCTTTTGTTTGTACATTTAATAAAAAATAGTACATTTCATTAAGCAGTTAGAGCTTCTACTTAACAATTAGAAGATAACATGGATTATTTTTTATGTAATATTAGAAAGTAACTACTGATCTAACCAAGTCTTATCACCTTGTCAGTTCTGTATGTCAACTCAGTTTATTCTAAAAACAATTAACTATATATATATATATATATATATATATATATACACACACAGACACACACACACACACACACACTTAACTCTCTCTCTCTTTCTCTTTCTCTCTATATATACAATTAACTACACACACACACACACACACACACACATATATATATATTAATAAATTACATACAGCAAAATGCACTCTTCTTGGTGCACAGTTCTGTGAGTTTTGACAAATGTGTAGTTTGTGCAACTAGCACCACCATCGAGATGTAGTTCTGTCACCCCCCACAAATGTCCTTGTGCTGCTCCTTAGCTGTCATCCCTTTCCCTATTTCCAGCCTCAACAACCAATGCTCTGTAATCTGTCTTACAGATTTGTTTGCCATCGCCAGGATCAGGTACAATATTTACAAATGGAAATGTGAAACACACTACCCTGTTTCAGCCACCATTTCCCATGAAAGCCACTATGCTCTGCCTGCCTGAGACTCTAGTTGAAGCTCTGTGGACTGTTTCATCGCTGGCCAATCTCTGTGAACTCAAATGTTTTCTCGAGAAGTCAGTCACCTTAGGTCTTTGATCAAAACACTGTTATTATGCTGTTTTGTATAAAAATTGGTGCAGTTAAAAATAGCTACTAGGGACAGAATAGATTGCACTTCCTGTTTTATACTGCCTTTTCAAAAGTCAGACATGCCTTTATGACAGTGTGGACTGCAGTCATATCCATTGCCATGACTAAGGACTTTTTATAAAGTGATGTACCCATGTATGTAGAATTCCTCCCTCCATCCCCTTCTCTTTCTTTTACTCTTCTCTCTCTTTCTTTTCCTGTCTCCAAAACAGCATACGTATGTTGAAGAATGGTAGAAAATCTTGATAAGTATAGCAGAGTTGGGAGGGGGAATAATCTAATTAGTCTCAATTCTTGTATAGTATAGAAATAGTTAACTGTCTGTGATTGATATCTAGACCTACTTTAGACACCAGAATAACAAATTTGTGAATGGTTGTTCCTTTTTCTTATAGTCAAACATGACCTCTAACTTTAGTCTGTTTTGATCTTTATCATTTATTAAAAATATCCCATCATATTTATTCTTTGCTTTGTTAAGTTTTGCAAAGACCCTTGACTAAAAAAAAAAATTTTGATATAACCTCATCTTATTTGACTATTTGAAATAGCTTAAAGGCTAAAAACAGAAAGTTATACAATAATTTCTGCCAGAGTGAAAGGGAAATTATTATTTCAGAAAACTAACTAAAATTTGACTTTTAATGGCAATTGTCTTCTAATCTTCTTTATAATTTTCTCATAATTTTTGTAACATTACTAATCTCTGGAGGTCCAGCTGAAATGAAACCTAAATTTTTTGTACAAGTAGATAAGGTCTATTTTTCAAAAGTTTCCTGTGGCACTGAAATGAACATAAGCTATGTCCCAAGTACCTTGGAGGGAGACTGCTTCAATGAGGAGTACTTAGTTCATACATTCACACAGTAAACTCTTACTGAATACCTTTATGCCTCAGATTCAGTACTAGGTACTGGGGATGTGGAAAGGAGACCTCATTCTTTGCCTTCAAAGAGTTCATAATAACAACAATCTTAAAGAAGGTGTTTTTAAATCCATATAATATTCCTTTCCTTCACCAATCACATCTAAACAATCACTAATCTCTATCACTATAACCCTCTAAGTCAGCAGTTTTCAATACTGGTTGTACAGCTTAAAGCTTGCTAGGACACTTAAAAAAAATACTGATGCCTGGATTGCACTCCCAGAGATCTGACTTGGGAAATGAAGATGATTCCAAGGTACAGCAAAGAGTAAGAATGATTGCTCGAGATAAGGACTTAGCAACTTTTCCTTTAAGGGACTAGATGGCAAATAGTTTAGGCTTTGGGCCTTTAGGATTGTGGTCCTTGCTGCTACTACTCACTTCTATCATTATAGTACAAAAGCAGTCATTGACAATGTATAAACAAAGAGTGTTTTGATAAAACTTTATTTATGGATACTGATATTTGAATGTCATGTAATTTTCATGTATCATGCAATATTCTTTTTGATTTTTTCAACCGTTTAAAATGTAAAAAACCATTCTTAGCCCATGGGCTATCCAGAACAGCCAGTGGGTCAGATTTGGTGCATAGCTGTAGGTGGTTAATCCCTGGTCTAGAACAGCTCAGAAACCGAGGTGCTCATCAGAATCATCTGTGACTTTTAGAAAAATGCCTGGCCTTGCTCCTGGGGACTCTGATTCAGAAGGTCTCTCTGGGATCAAGGGATTCTATGGCCACGGCAGGGTTACGAATTCTGAAGATTCGTTGGATTGTTCTCTTCTGAGAGAACCACCACCATTTTCCTGTTTCAGGTCTTTGTTACCTCGCACCTGCACCATGGCGATACCCTGTGCTTATGTTTCCAGTCTACATTCTAACAAATCCATCTTCTTCATTGCCACATTTTTTTTTTTTTTACCTCTCACTTCCAACTTTCCAATGGCTTCTGTTGCCTAGAGGACAAAGTTCATACTCTCTAGCAAGTCATACAATGGTTTTTATTACCTAGTTTTTGCCTATGAACGTGTCTCCTCACACCCTTGGTTCTTGGCAAAAAGGGCTACTTGCAGTTTGCACTGTGCAATTTCTTGTTGGTACATTTGGGCTCATGCTGGTCCCCCAGCCTGGAAAGCCCTTTTCTGCTGGCACATATCTACTTGTTCTTCAAGATATGGGAGTGTTCTTCATTTCCTCTGTCTTCATGTCTGGGTTACATGTCTGGATTAGATGACCCTCCCCAGAATTCCCATGGCCCGTTTGTTTGACTTTTGCATAACATGTATCACATAACATTGAAATAATCTGTTTATAAGTGAATTATTTCAGATCAGGAAGCCAATTTTATCTTTATATCATAGCACTTAATGAATACTTAATATGTAGTAGGTGCTTAAGAAACGCTTGTTGATCTGAACCCTGTAAAGAAAGCAGGGCAGGGAATATTTTTTCCCGTCATACAGATAAGAGAGCTGAGGCCCTGAGGCAATGAAGGATGTCCTCAGAGTTCACCTAACTACTAAGTCAGTAAGCCAAGGAATTTCTAGTTTCTTATTGCCAGTGGCAACCCTTCTCCACACCATGCTGGACGGCTCTTTAGTACAGCTGAAGCCATCTGTGAGTGCTACAGTTACATTATGTGGTCAAATGAACACTAGGCTGGTAGTTATGAACCTGGCCCCAAATAGCAGCTTTTCTGTTGATTAGGAATATGGAACCCAGTTTTCCAGTCTGCAAAAAAAGGAGATTCAGTTAGATTATTTTTAAGATGATTCTCAATTCTTAAAAAAATTAAGTTCTTTCAAGTAATTCCTTTTACTTAATTCGTTTATTTGCAAGCCCACTTATTAGTTAGAACTTGATAGCAAACTAAAGCAGAAATGTGAAATAATTTATTCAGAGAGTCCCTGCAAACTGGTGGTCGAATAGGAAATGAGCCTCTGTTAGTTTTCTATTGCTGCCATGATAAATGACCACAAATTTAGTAACTTAAAACAACACAAGTTTATTATCTCACAGTTCTGTAGGTCAGAAGTCTGGGTGGTTCAGTTGGCTTCTCTGTTTAGTCTCACAAGGCTGAACTAAAACTGTCAGCTTGCCTGGGCTCTTATCTGGTGGCTCTCAGGAAGAATCAGCCTTCAGGCTCCTGAAAATTGTTGGAAGAATTCAATTCTATGTGGTTGTAGGACTGAGGAGACTGTTGCCTTGCTAGCTGTCAGCCAGAGGCTATTCTCAGCTTCGGGAAGCCACCCATATTCTTTGGCTTGTGGCTCTCTTTTTTCATTTTCAAAACCAGCAACTAGGATAAATTCACTGACCTTCTCTTCTGATTTGCTGCCTTCCTCTTTTGTTTTAAAGGGCTCATATGATTATATTGTGCCTACCTGGTTAATCCAGGATAATCTCACTTTATTAAGGTTAACTGATTAGTAACCTGAATTACATTGGTGTCTTTTTTTTTTTAATTTAACAATACCTCCTGGAAATCACTTTATATCAGTTCATAGAAATCATCCTCATTCTTCTTCTTCTTTTTTAAAGTTTTAATTTAAATTCCAGTTAGTTAACATACAGTATAATATTAGCTTCAGGTGTACAATATAGTGAGTCAACAATTCTGTACAACACCCGGTATTCATAATGACAAAAGCATTTCTTAATCCCCATCACCTATTTAATCCATCCCACGACCCACCTCCCCTCTGGAAGCCATCAGTTTGTTCTCTGTAGTTAAGAGTCTGTTTCTTGGTTTGCCTCTTTTCTCTCTCCCCTGGTCCCTCCTTTTGCTCATTTGATTTGTTTCTTAAATTACACATATGAGTGAAATCATATGGTATTTGCCTTTCTCTGACTGACTTATTTTGCTTAGCATAATACTCTCTGGCTCCATTCATGTCATTGCAAATGGCAAGATTTCATTCTTTTTTATTGTTGACTAATATTCCTATATATATATATATATATATATATATATATATATATATATATATATTCTGTTATATGCTTCTATAATTTGGCTGCTGTAGATAATGCTGCTGTAAACATCTGGGTGCATGTATCCCTTTAAGTTAGTATATTTGTTTTTTTAGGTTAATACTTAATAGTGTAATTGCTCGATTGTAAGGTAGTTCTATTATTAACTTTTTGAGGAAACTCTATACTGTTTTCCTGAGTGGCTGCACCAGTTTGCATTCCCACCAATGGTGCAAAAACGTTCCTTTTTCTCCATATCTTAATCAACACTTGTTGTTTCTTGCATTTTTTAAAAAATTTTAGCTATTCTGCCAGGTGTGAGGTGATATCTCATTGTAGTTTTGATTTGTATTTCCTTGTTGATCAGTGATGTTGAGCATGTTTTCATGTGTCTGTTGGCCATCTGTATGTCTTTGGAAAAATGTCTATTCATGTCTTCAGCCATTTCTTAACTGGATTATTCATTTTTTCAGTGTTGAGTTTGATAAGTTCTTTATATATTTTGGATACTAACCCTTTAGCAGATATGTCTTCTCCCATTCCATGGGTTGTCTTTAGTTTTGGTTGTTTCCTTCATTGTGCAGAAGCTTTTTATTTTGATGTAGTTCCAATAGTTTATTTTTGGTTTTGTTTTCCTTGCCTCAGGAGACATGTCTAGAAGGAAGTTGCTATGGCCAATGTCAAAGAGGTTACTGCCTGTGTTCTCCTCTAGGATTTTGATGGTTTTCTGTTTTGTTGAGGTGACTGTCTGTCTTTTCCATTCGATATTCTTTCCTGCTTTGTTGAATTGACCAAATAGTTATGGGTTCATTTCTGGGTTTTCTCTTCTGTTCCGTTGATCTATGTGTCTATTTTTATGCCTATACCATACTGTTTTGGTCACTACAGCTTTGTAATATAACTTGAAATCCAGAATTGTGGTGCCTCCAGCTGCTTTCCTTCTTCAAGGTTGCTTTGGCTATTCTGGGTCTTTTGTGGTTCCATACAAGTTTTAGGGTTATTTGTTCTAGCTCTATGAAAAATGCTGGTGGTATTTTAATAGGGATTGCATTAAATGTAGATTGCTTTGGGTAGTATAGATATTTTAACAATATTTGTTCTTCCAATCCATGAGCATGGAATGTTTTTCCACTGCTTTGTGTCCTCTTTAATTTCTTTCATCAGCATTCTATAGTTTTAAGAGTATAGGTATTTTACATCTTTGCTTAGGTTAAGTCTTAGATATCTTATTGTTTTTGTTGTAGTGGTAAATGGGATTGATTCCTTGATTTTTCGTTCTGCTGCTTCATTGTTGGTGTATAGAAATACCACAGATTTCTGTACATTGATTTTGTATCCTATGATTTTACTGAACTTGTGTATCCGTTCTAGCAGTTTTTTGGTGAAGTCTTTTGGATTTTCTATATAGAATATTATGTCATTTGCAAACAGTGAAAGTTTTACTTTTTCCTTGCCCATTTTGATGCCTTTTATTTCCTTTTCTTGTCTGACTGCTGTAGCTAGGACTTCCAGTACTATGTTAAATAACAGTGGTGAGAGTGAACATCCCTCTTTTGTTCCTGATCATAGAGGAAATTCTCCACTGAGGATATTAGCTGTGGGTTTTTCATATATGGCCTTTATTATGTTGAGGTATATTCCCTCTAAACCTACTTTGTTGAGCGTTTTTATTATGAATGGATATTGTATTTTGTTAAATGCTTTTTCTGCATCTATTGAAATAATTAGGGGTACCTGGGTGGCTCAGTCGGTTAAGCTTTCGACTTTGGCTCAGGTCATGATCTCACGGTTTGTGGGATCAAGCCCCGTATTGTACTCTGTGCTGAGAGCTTGGAGCCTGGAGCCTGCCTCAGATTCTGTGTCCTTCCCCTGCTTGCCCTTCCCCTGCTTGTGCCCTCTCTCTCTCTCTCTAAAATAAAATAAAATAAAATAAAATAAAATAAAATAAAATAAAATATTAAAAAAAGGAAATGATCACATGGTTCTTATACTTTCTTTTATTAAAGTGGTATATCACATTGATTGGTTTGTGAATATTAAACCACCTTTTCAACCCAGGAATAAATCCCACTTGATTGTGGTGAATGAATCTTTTATTTTTTTTAATGTATTGTTGCATTTGGTTTGCTAGTATTTTATTGAGAATTTTTGCATTCCTGTTCATCAGGGATATTGACCTGTAGTTCTCTTTCTTAGTAGAGTCTTTATCTGGTTTTGGTATCAGGGTAATGCTGGCCTGAGAATGAATTTGGAAGTTTTCCTTCTTTTTCTATTTTTTGGAATAGATTGAGAATAGATATTAACTCTTCTTTAAGTGTTTGGTAGAATTCACTTGTCAAGCTATCTAATCCTAGAGTTTTGTTTGTTGGGAAATTTTGACTCATTTTGATTCATTTTCATATCTAGTAATTGATGTGCCCCATTTTCTATTCCTTCCTGTTTCAGTTTTGGAAGGTTATATGTTTCCAGGAATTTATCCAATTCTTCTAGGTTGTCCAATTTGCATATAAATTTTTCATAATATCCTCTTATAATGCTTTGCATTTCTGTGGTGTTAGTTGTTATCTTTTCTTCTTCATTTCTGATTTTATTTATTTTAGTACTCTCTTTTTTTCTTAATGAATCTGGCTAAAGGTTTGTCAATTTTGTTGATCTTTTCAAAGAACCAGCTTCTGGTTTCACTGATCAGTTTTTTTGTTTTTTAGTCTCAATTTCATTTATTTCTTCTCTAATCTCTATTATTTCCTTTCTTCTACTGGCTTTGGGCTTTGTTTTTCTTTTTCTAGCTCCTTTAGGTGTAGAGTTAAATTGTTCATTTGGGATTTTTCTTTCTTTTTGAGGTAGGCCTGTATTGTTATAATCTTCTTTCTTAGAATAGCTTTGCTGGATCCCAAAGTTTTTGGACCATTGTGTTTGAATTTTCATTTGTCTCTATTTTTTTTTTTATCTCATCTTTGATTCTTTGGTTGACCTATTCATCACTTAGTACATGGTATTTGTTTTCTTTTCAGACTTTTTCTTGGATTTATTTCTAGTTTCATACCCATTCTAAAAGCATTATATTTTTGGTCCCCCACCACATTTTATGTATATGATGCTATACTTTTACATCCTTTAATTTTGTGTACCCCTTGATTGACTTTTATAGATGTAATTGATTTTACCTTTTTTTTTCCTTTAACCCCCATGCTAGTTTTATATCTACTACTTTTGTTATGTTTGTATTGACCTGTGAAATTTCTTCCTTTGAAATAATTTTCTTAATCCTGATTACAGCCTTTTCTTTCCACTCAGAGTTCCCTTTAATTTTTTTGTAAGGGTGGTTTAGCCACTCCCTTCTGGCTTGCAAAGTTTCTACTGAAAAATTAGCTGATAGCTTTATGAGGCTTCCCTTGTATGTAACTTTTTATTCTCTTGCTGCTTTAAAAAGTCTATCACTACACTTTGCCATTTTAATTAATATGTGGCTTGGTGTGGACCTCTTTGTGTTGATTTAGGCTCTCTGTGCATCCTGGATCTGAATGTCTGTTTTTTTCTCTGAATTAGGGAAGTTTTCAACTGTTATTTTTTAAAATAAATTTCTGCCCCTCTTTTTTTCTTTTATTTTGGGGTCTTTATACTGTGTGTTATTATTCTTGATAATGTCACTGAGTTCCCTTAACCGATTTTCATTTCTTATCATTCTTTTTTCTTTTTTTGGTTCAGCTTGTTTGCTTTCCCTTACTCTGTCTTCCAGATCATCTGGTTCCTCTAATCTACTATCGATATACTCTAGTGTGTTTTTAATTTCAGTTATTGAGTTGTCACTATTTGTTCTTTAAAAAAAATTTTTTTTAACCTGCTATATATATATATTTTTAATATATGAAATTTATTGTCAAATTAGTTTCCATACAACACCCAGTGCTCATCCCAAAAGGTGCCCTCCTCAATACCCATCACCTACCCACCCCTCCCTCCCACCCCCCATCAACCCTCAGTTTGTTCTCAGTTTTTAAGAGTCTCTTATGCTTTGGCTCTCTCCCACTCTTTTTTTCCTTCACCTCCCCCATGGGTTCCTGTTAAGTTTCTCAGGATCCGTTTGTTTGTTCTCAGTTTTTAAGAGTCTCTTATGCTTTGGCTCTCTCCCACTTTTTTTCCTTCACCTCCCCCATGGGTTCCTGTTAAGTTTCTCAGGATCCGCATAAGAGTGATAACCTATGGTATCTGTCTTTCTCTGTATGGCTTATTTCACTTAGCATCACACTCTCCAGTTCCATCCATGTTGCTACAAAGGGCCATATTTCATTCTTTCTCATTGCCACGTAGTACTCCATTGTGTATATAAACCACAATTTCTTTATCCATTCATCAGTTGATGGACATTTAGGCTTTTTCCACAATTTGGCTATTGTTGAGAGTGCTGCTATAAACATTGGGGTACAAGTGCCCCTATGCATCAGTACTCCTGTATCCCTTGGGTAAATTCCTAGCAGTGCTATTGCTGGGTCATAGGATAGGTCTATTTTTAATTTTTTGAGGAATCTCCACACTGTTTTCCAGAGTGGCTGTACCAGTTTGCCTTCTCACCAACAGTGCAAGAGGGTTCCTGTTTCTCCACATCCTCGCCAGCATCTATAGTCTCCTGATTTGTTCATTTTGGCCACTCTGACTGGCATGAGGTGATATCTGAGTGTGGTTTTGATTTGTATTTCCCTGATGAGGAGCGACGTTGAGCATCTTTTCATGTGCCTGTTGGCCATCCGGATGTCTTCTTTAGAGAAGTGTTTGTTCATGTTTTCTGCCCATTTCTTCACTGGGTTATTTGTTTTTCGGGTGTAGAGTTTGGTGAGCTCTTTATAGATTTTGGATACTAGCCCTTTGTCCGATATGTCGTTTGCAAATATCTTTTCCCATTCCGTTGGTTGCCTTTTAGTTTTGTTGGTTGTTTCCTTTGCTGTGCAGAAGCTTTTTATCTTCATGAGGTCCCGATAGTTCATTTTTGCTTTTAATTCCCTTGCCTTTGGGGATGTGTCAAGAAATTGCTGCAGCGGAGGTCAGGGAAGTCTTTTCGTGCTTTCTCCTCTAGGGTTTTGATGGTTTCCTGTCTCACATTCAGGTCCTTTATCCATTTTTAGTTTATTTTTGTGATTGGTGTGAGAAAGTGGTCTAGTTTCAACCTTCTGCATGTTGCTGTCCAGTTCTCCCAGCACCATTTGTTAAAGAGACTGTCTTTTTTCCATTGGATATTCTTTCCTGCTTTGTCAAAGATTAGTTGGCCATACGTTTGTGGGTCCAGTTCTGGGGTTTCTATTCTATTCCATTGGTCTATGTGTCTGTTTTTATGCCAATACCATGCTGTACAAAGATTACAGCTTTGTAGTAGAGGCTAAAGTCTGGGATTGTGATGCCTCCTGCTTTGGTCTTCTTCTTCAAAATCCACAAAACCTTTTGTGGTTCCATATGAATTTTAGGATTGCTTGTTCTAGTTTTGAGAAGAATGCTGGTGCAATTTTGATTGGGATTGCATTGAATGTGTAGATAGCTTTGGGTAGTATTGACATTTTGACACTATTCTTCCAACCCATGAGCACGGAATGTTTTTCCATTTCTTTATATCTTCTTCAATTTCCTTCATAAGCTTTCTATAGTTTTCAGCATACAGATCTTTTACATCTTTGGTTAGATTTATTCCTAGGTATTTTATGCTTCTTGGTGCAATTGTGAATGGGATCAGTTTCTTTATTTGTCTTTCTGTTGCTTCATTATTAGTGTATAAGAATGCAACTGATTTCTGTACATTGATTTTGTATCCTGCAACTTTGGTGAATTCATGTATCAGTTCTAGCAGACTTTTGGTGGAGTCTATCGGATTTTCCATGTATAATATCATGTCATCTGCAAAAAGTGAAAGCTTGACTTCATCTTTCCCAATTTTGATGCCTTTGATTTCCTTTTGTTGTCTGATTGCTGATGCTAGAACTTCCAACACTATGTTAAACAACAGCGGTGAAAGTGGACATCCCTGTCGTGTTCCTGATCTCAGGGGGATAGCTCTCAGTTTTTCCCCATTGAGGATGATGTTAGCTGTGGGCTTTTCATAAATGGCTTTTATGATGTTTAAGTATGTTCCTTCTATCCCGACTTTCTCAAGGGTTTTTATTAAGAAAGGATGCTGAATTTTGTCAAATGCTTTTTCTGCATCGATTGACAGGATCATATGGTTCTTCTCTTTTCTTTTATTAATGTGATGTATCACGTCAATTGATTTGTGAATGTTGAACCAGCCCTGCATCCCAGGAATGAATCCCACTTGATCATGGTGAATAATTCTTTTTATAAGCTGTTGAATTCGATTTGCTAGTATCTTATTGAGAATTTTTGCATTCATATTCATCAGGGATATTGGCCTGTAGTTCTCTTTTTTTACTGGGTCTCTGTCTGGTTTAGGAATCAAAGTAATACTGGCTTCATAGAATGAGTCTGGAAGTTTTCCTTCCCTTTCTATTTTTTGGAATAGCTTGAGAAGGATAGGTATTATCTCTGTTTTAAATGTCTGGTAGAATTCCCCAGAGAGGCCATCTGGTCCTGGACTCTTATTTGTTGGGAGATTTTTGATAACTGATTCAATTTCTTCACTGGTATGGGTCTGTTCAAGCTTTCTGTTTCCTCCTGATTGAGTTTTGGAAGAGTGTGGGTGTTTAGGAATTTGCCCATTTCTTCCAGGTTGTCCAGTTTGTTGGCACATAATTTTTCATAGTATTCCCTGATAATGCTTGTATCTCTGAGGGATTGGTTGTAATAATTCCACTTTCATTCATGATTTTATCTATTTGGGTCATCTTCCTTTTCTTTTTGAGAAGCCTGGCGAGAGGTTTGTCAATTTTGTTTATTTTTTCAAACAACCAACTCTTGGTTTCATTGATCGGCTCTACAGTTTTTTTAGATTCTATATTGTTTATTTCTGCTCTGCTCTTTATTATTTTTCTTCTTCTGCTGGGTTTAGGCTGCCTTTGCTGTTCTGCTTCTATTTCCTTTAGGTGTGCTGTTAGATTTTGTATTTGGGATTTTTCTTGTTTCTTGAGATAGGCCTGGGTTGCAATGTATTTTCCTCTCAGGACTGCCTTCACTGCGTCCCAAAGCATTTGGATTGTTGTCTTTTCATTTTTGTTTGTTTCCATATATTTTTTAATTTCTTCTCTAATTGCCTGGTTGACCCATTCATTCTTTAGTAGGGTGTTCTTTAACCTCCATGCTTTTGGAGGTTTTCCAGACTTTTTCCTGAGGTTGATTTCAAGCTTCATAGCATTGTGGGCTGAAAGTATGCATCGTATGATCTCAATTCTTGTATACTTACAAAGGGCTGTTTTGTGACCCAGTATGTGATCTATCTTGGAGAATGTTCCATGTGCACTCGAGAAGAAAGTATATTCTGTTCCTTTGGGATGCAAAGTTCTAAATATATCTGTCAAGTCCATCTGACCCAATGTATCATTCAGGGAACTTGTTTCTTTATTGACCGTGCGTCTAGGTGATCTGTCCATTTCTGTAAGTGGAGTGTTAAAGTCCCCTGCAATTACCACATTCTTATCAATAAGGTTGCTTATGTTTGTGAGTAATTGTTTTATATATTTGGGGGCTCCAGTATTCGGCGCATAGACATTTATAATTGTTAGCTCTTCCTGATGGATAAACCCTGTAATTTTTATATAATGCTCTTCTTAATCTCTTGTTACAGCCTTTAATTTAAAGTCTAGTTTGTCTGATATAAGTATGGCTACTCCAGCTTTCTTTTGACTTCCAGTAGCATGATAAATAGTTCTCCATCCCCTCACTTTCAATCTGAAGGTGTCCTCAGGTCTAAAATGAGTCTCTTGTAGACAACAAATAGATGGGTCTTGTTTTTTTTTTTTTATCCATTCTTATACCCTATGTCTTTTGGTTGGTGCATTTAGTCCATGTACGTTCAGTGTTATAGAAAGATATGGGATTAGAGTCATTGTGATGTCTGTAGGTTTCATGCTTGTAGTGATGTCTCTGGTACTTTGTCTCACAGGATTCCCCCTTAGGATCTCTTGTAGGGCTGGTTTAGTGGTGACAAGTTCCTTCAGTTTTTGTTTGTTTGGGAAGACCTTTATCTCTCCTTCTATTCTAAATGACAGACTTGCTGGATAGAGGATTCTTGGCTGCATATTTTTTCTGTTCATCACATTGAAGATCCCTGCCATTCCTTTCTGGCCTGTCAAGTTTCAGTAGAGAGATCGGTCATGAGTCTTATAGGTCTCCCTTTATATGTTAGAGCACGTTTATCCGTGGCTACTTTCAGAATTTTCTCTTTATCCTTGTATTTTGCCAGTTTCACTATGACATGTCGTGCAGAAGATCGATTCAAGTTACGACTGAAGGGAGTTCTCTGTGCCTCTTGGATTTAAATGCCTTTTTCCTTCCCCAGATCACGAAGTTCTCAGCTATTATTTCTTAAAGTACACCTTCAGCACCTTTCCCTCTCTCTTCCTCCTCTGGAATACAAATTATGCGTAGATTATTTCTCTTTAGTACATCACTTAGTTCTCTAATTTTCCCCTCATCCTCCTAGATTTTTTTATCTCTCTTTTTCTCAGCTTCTTCTTTTTCCATAACTTTATCTTCTAGTTCACCTATTCTCTCCTCTGCCTCTTCAACCCGAGCTGTGGTCGTCTTCATTTTATTTTGCAGTTCATTAATAGCATTTTTTAGCTCCTCCTGACTGTTCCTTAGGCCCTTGATCTCTGTAGCAAGAGATTCTCTGCTGTCCTTTATACTGTTTTCAAGCCCAGCGATTAATTTTATGACTATTATTCTAAATTCACTTTCTGTTATATTGTTTAAATCGTTTTTGATCAGTTCGTTAGCTGTCGTTATTTCTGGAGGTTTTTTTGAGGGCAATTATTCTGTTTTGTCATTTTGGATAGTCCCTTGAGTGGTGCGGGACTTTGGAGCACTTCCCCTGTGCTGTCTTGAATAACTTGGGTTGGTGGGGGGGCCACAGTCAGACCTGATGTCTGCCCCCAGCCCACCGCTGGGGCCACACTCAGACTGGTGCGTACCTTCTCTTCCTCTCTCCTAGGGGCAGGATTCACTGTGGAGTGGCGTGGCCCTTCTGGGCTACTTGCACACTGCCAGGCTTGTGGTGCTGGGGATCTGGTGTATTAGCTGGGGTGGATCGGCAAGTTGCACAGGGGCGGGAGGGGCAGTTTCAGCTCGCTTTTCCTTCGGTGATCTGCTTCGGGAGGGCCCTGTGGCACCGGGAGGGAGTCAGACCCGCTGGAGGGATGGATCAGCGTTGGGTGTTTGCGCGTTGCAAGCAATTTCCCTGGCAGGAGCTGGTTCCTTTTGGGATTTTGGCTGGGGGATGGGTGAGGGAGATGGCGCTGGCGAGTGCCTTTGTTCCCAGCCAATCTGTGCTCTGTTGTCCAGGATTCAATAACTCTCCCTCCCGTTGTCCTCCAGCCTGCCCGTTCTCCGAGCAGAGCTGTTAACTTATAACCTTCCAGTTGTTAAGTCCTGCTTGCTGTCTGAACACACTCCCTCCGGCCCCTCCGTTTTTGCAAGCCAGACTCGGGGGCTCTGCTTTGCCGGCAGGCTGCCCCTCTGCCCTGGCTCCCTCCCGCCAGTCCGTGTAGCACACACCCCCTCTCTGCCCTTCCTACCCTCTTCTGTGGACCTCTTGTCTACGCTTGACTCCAGAGAATCCATTCTGCTATTCTCTGGTGATTTTCTGGGTTATTTAGGCAGGTGTGGGTGGAATCTAAGTGATCCGCAGGACGCGGTGAGCCCAGCGTCCTCCTACGCTGCCATCTTCCCAGAAGCCCCGCTTTAAAATTTTTAATGTTTATTTATTGAGAGAAAGAGAGAGACAGGGCACAAGTGGGGGAGGGGCAGAGAGAGAGACACACACAGAATCCGAAGCTCTGAGCTGTCAGCACAGAGTCCGATGTGGGACTCGAACCCATGGACCATGAGATCATGACCCAAGCTGATGTCAGACTCTTGACCGACTAAGCCACCAGGCGCCCCAAATAGCTTTTATTTTCATTTTTATTTTTTTTCATTTTCATTTCACCTTTATTTTCCATCTTTAATCAGTTAACTTTTACTGTCACTAACTTCATAAACATAACATTTGGTCATTAAAAATATATGTGGCTAAATGTACAATTCTACATTTCTTTTTTTAAAAAATTTCATTCATTCATTCATTCATTTTTTTTTTTTTAATTTCCATCCAAGTTAGTTAGCATGCAGTGCAATAATAACTTCTGGAGTAGAACCCAGTAATTCATCCCCTACATATAATACCCAGTGCTCATACCAAGTGGCTCCTTAATGCCCCTTGCCCATTGAGCTCATTCACCCACCCACAATCCCTCCAGCAACCCTCAGTTTGTTCTCTGTATTTCAAGAGTCTCTTATGTTTTGTCCCCCTCCCTGTTTTGATATCAGTTTTGCTTCCATTCCCTTATCTTCATCTGTTTTGTATCTTAAATTCCACAGAAAAGTGAAATCATATGATATTTGTCTTTCTCTGACTAACCAATTTTGTTTAGCATAATACACTCTAGTTCCATCCACATTGTTGCAAGTGGCAAAATTTCATTCTTTTGATTGCTGAGTAATACTCCATTGTATATATGTATACCACATCTTCTTTATCCATCCATCCATCCATGGACATTTGGGCTCTTTCCATACTTTGGCTATTGTTGATAGCGCTTCTATAAACATTGGGGTGCATGTGCCCCTTTGAAAGAGCATACCTGGATATCCTTTGCATAAATACCTAGTTGTGCAATTGCTGGGTCGTAGGGTATTTCTATTTTTAATTTTTTGAGGAATCTCCTTTTTCCAGAGTGGCTGCACCAGTTTGCATTCTCAGCAGCAGCACAAAAGGGTTCCTCTTTCTCTGCATCCTTGCCAACATCTGTCATTGCCTTAGTTGTTAATGTTAGCTATTCTGACAGGTGTGAGGTGGTATCTCATTGTGGTTTTGATTTGTATTTTTCTAATGATGAGTGATGTTGAACATTTTTTCATGTGTCTGTTAGCCATCTGGATGTCTTCTTTAGAAAAGTGTCTATTCATGTCTTTTGCCCATTTCTTCACTGGATTATTTGTTTTTTGGGTGTTGAGTTTGATAAGTTCTTTATAGATTTTGGATACTAGCCCTTTACCTGATAAGTCATTTGCACATATCTTCTCCCATTCTGTCGGTTGCCTTTTAGTTTTGCTGATTGTTTCCTTTGCTGTGCAGAAACTTTTCATCTTGATGAGGTCCCCATTTTTGCTTTTGCTTCCCTTGCCTCTGGAGATGTGTTGAGTAAGAAGTTGCTGTGGCCAAGATGAAAGAGGTTTTTGCCTGCTTTCTCCTCTAGGATTTTGATGATTTCCTGTATTACGTTTAGGTCTTTCATCCATTTTGAGTTTATTTTTGTGTATGGTGTAAGAAAGTGGTCTGGGTTCATTCTTCTGCATGTCGCTGTCCAGTTTTCCCAGCACTACTTGCTGAAGAGACTGTCTTTATTCCATTGGATATTCTTTCCTGCTTTGTCAAAGATTAGTTGGCCATACGTTTGTGGGTCCATTTCTGGGTTCTCTATTCTGTTCCATTGATCTGAGTGTCTGTTCTTGTGCAGTACCATATTGTCTTGATGATTACAGCTTTGTAATACAGCTTGAAGTTCAGCATAGTAAAGCCTCCAGCTTTGGCTTTCTTTTTCAGGATTGCTTTGGCTATTCAAGGTCATTTGTGCTTTCATACAAATTTTAGGATTGTTTGTTGTAGCTCTGTGAAGAATGCTGGTGTTATTTTGATTGGGATTGCATTGAATATGTAGATTGCTTTGGGTAGTATTGATATTTTAACAATATTTGTCCTTCCATCCTCCATTCTTTTCTTAAGTCTGGTAAGTGTTTTTATGACCATTACTTTGAATTCTTTATCAGACATATTGCTTATCTCCATTTCATTTGATTTTTTTTTTGTTGTGGTTTAGTGCTGTTCTTTCATTTGGGACATATTCCTTTCTTTGTCTCCTCATTTTGTGTAACACTCTTTGTTTATTTATACTTATTACAAACATCAGCTACATCTCCTGATCTTGAAAATAGTGGCCTTATGAACATGAAATCCTGTGGTGCCTTGTAGTGCAATGGCCCCTGTTCACTAGAACCGGGCACTTCAGGGGTGTCTCCTGTGTGGTTTGTGTGTGCCCTAGTGTTGTGGCTGAGACTCATTGACCTTCAGTCCAATTGGCTGCCATGGCCCACTTTGCCTGCTGTGGGTGCACCAGGCAGGGTTTGGTCGATGTGCTGTTAAGGGGTCAGTTTGGGGCTGCCGTGGGCTTATAGATGGGTAGTGTCAGCAGTCAGATCAGATGCCTGCCCTCAGCCTGTTTGCTGGGGATCTGGTCACACCAAACTGCAGGATGCTCTCCCTGTGATGCACCCTGAGAGATTTTTGTTGGTGGGCAGGGCCAGCAGTCAGATCATATGTCTGCCCTCAGTCTGTCTTTTGGGGCTGCAGTGGAACTGGTGTGGTGGTTATCTTCCCCTCTCCCAGGGCAAGAGTTTCTTTGGAGTAATGCTGATCCCTGCTGGGGCTACTTGCAGGATGTGACATGGCAGGAGCCCCTTGGGAAGGACTCCCTCCTGCTGAGTGGGGTGGGTTGGATCTGCAGGAGAGTGTGAATGCCGGGCATGCAGTGTTAGCAAGGTAGGTAGAGGGTATTCACACTGGTGCCTACAAGTGTCCCACCATCCAGGCTGGGGTAGTCTGGGGGTAGGGAAGAGATATGGTACCTGCTAATAGCACTTTAATTTTTGGAGAAGTTTCCTAAAGATCCCTGCCCCTCCAACACATGTTCTGAAGTTAATGAAAAAATATTCTACTCATATACTGTAGGTGCTTTAAAACTTTTTTTGATGTTTATTTTGAGAGACAGAGACAGAGCGCAAGTGGGGGAGGGGCAAAGAGAGAGGGCGACACAGAATCTGAAGCAGGTTCTAGGCTCTGAGCTGTCAGCACAGAGCCCGACGCGGGGCTCAAACCCATGAACTGCGAGATCATGACCTGAGCCCAAGTCCGAGGCTTAACTGACCGAGCCACCCAGGCGCCCCGAATGTGCTTTTTAAACTGCTGTTTTTGTCTATATCTCCAGCAAGGTTATTTGTTATGCTGGCTTGTTAAGGGCAGGGACCCCGTTTCCTGTCACTCTCTGGCTCTTCCAGAGCCAAGCCTGCTGTTTTAAAGTACCCAGACTTAAGCCCTGCTGATCGTAAAACCTTCTGAAATTAAGATCCACTTATTTTCGAAGCCAAATGTTAAGGCCCTCATCTTCCCCGTGTAGGTCCCCTACGTCTGGGGTGCCTGGCTTAGGGTCTGCTTTTCTCCCTTCTTTGTGCTTGTGGTGTCCTTCCCGTTTGTAATTAGTCTCGCCAGGAGTTTGGTTCTGACCGCATCTCTACCCCTCCTACCCTCTGCTATGTGGCTTCCTCTCTACAATTAACTGTGGAAATCTGTTCTGCTAGTCTTTGGGTATTTTCTGGGTTGGTTGCACTAATGTGGCTGTTATCTAGGTGTGTCTGTGGGATGGGGTGGGCTTAGGATCCTCCTACTCCACCATTTTCCCAGAAGTTCATGCCTATTTAGGTCTTTCTTAATTTCCTTAAATGACGTTCTGCAGTTTTCTGTGTAGAATTTGTGGATCTTTCATGAAACTTCTTCCTAGGTATTTGATGCTTTTGATGCTGATGTTATTAGTATTAATAAATATTTTTATTTTCTAATTGTTTACTGCAGATATATTGATGTACTGTTCAGTGTGTGTATGTGTGTGTGTGTGTGTGTGTGTTGCCCTAATATCCAGGAGTCTTGCTAAATCCACTTAATTATAACCATTAATCTATAACTTCTTTGGGAGTTTTTATTTATACAATAATGTCATCTGTAAATAAGGAGAGTTTTTTTTATCCTTCCCCATATTATAACTTTTATTTTATTATCTTGTCTTATTTGCTTTGGCTAAGATTTAAATATATTGTTAAATAAAAATGTTGCTGGAGGGCCTTCTTATTTAGATGTAGATCTTGGAGGTTTCTAACATTTCTAAACGTTAAAGATGATATTTGTTACAAATTTTTGTGGTAGATATACTTTATCAGATTAAGGTAATTTTATTCTAACTTTAATTTTCTGAGAGGTTTTGGATTTTACCAGATTTTCTATTCTTCATCTATTAAGAGGATTATATATTTTTCCTCCTTCTTTTGTTATCTTAATGTGCAAAAGTACATTGATTGTCTTTAAAAAAATTTTTTTAATGTTTATTTTTTGAGAGAAAGAGACAGAGTGTGAGTGGGGGAGGGGCAGAGAGAGAGAGGGAGACACAGAATCTGACCGCAGGCTCCAGGCTCTGAGCTGTCAGCACAGAGCCCGACGTGGGCCACAAACTGTGAGATCATGACTGAGCCGAAGTCAGATGCTTAACTGACTGAGCCACCCAGGTGCCCCGATTGATTTTCAAATGTTAAGCTATCTTTGAATTCCTGAAATGTAGCCAATTTTGTTATGATATAATATTCTATTTATACAACACTGCCTTCAATTTGCATATGCATGCATATATGTATTTGCATATATATATTTAGGTTTGTTCATGAAAGAGATTGGACCATAGACTTTATTTCCTTGAAAAATTCAGTTTTTATTATCAAGGTTATGTTGGTCTCTTTGCTTGGCTTTTTGTCTTCTATTACACTATTTCCTAGAGAGTCTTTCTTTCTGAAGCACTCTCACCTCTATTTCACTGTTATTTTTACTAGGATGCATGGGAAGAGAGAGTAGAGCATTCTCTGATGTTCTCATTAAGCCTCAGTTTTTTGTTTTTTGTTTTTTTTTTAAGCCTCAGTTTTAGGTAGGCACTGAGAACCTAGGTTTTAGCAGTGTGGCCTTCACACGTGTTCTGCACCTTCTGTAGATGTAATATTTGACTGAATCCTTTCTCCACCCCAAGGGTAGAGATTCTTTGTACCCCCCCCCCCCACCGCCTTGTTTCTGTCTCTTAGATGCAGCGGGTTTCTACCGATGCTCTCCAGCCAGTTTTTATGCTCTTATCCCTGATGTTTAAAGGTTTTGTTCCATAGGGGAAATCAGAGAGATAGGTCTGGATGTTTTGGCAGGAGCTGCTGTTCCCCTCTCCAGAAATGACCATGGAAGACTATAGATATCTCTCCCCACCAACCATATAAGGATAGAGCAAGAAGGCAGCTGTTTGTAAGAACCCAGCCATGCTGGTACCTTGAGGTTGGATTTCTAGCTTCCAGAACTATGAGAAAATAAATTTCTGCTGTTTAAGCCAGTTGATCTATGGTATTCTGTTATGGAAGCCCAAGGTGACTAATACACTGGCATATATGATGTTTGCTTGCCTCTGCTCTGGATAAGCAAATGCTCAGCTTCTGTTTCTCCCCGCAGGTGCCAGTCTCTCTTACTTTGGGATTAATTGTTCTGCGACCTCAGTTCTCAGAAAGGTTCAAGAAAAGTAATTGATTTTCAATTTGTCCATCTTCTTTCTTGTTTTAAAGGTGGGAGTGGTGCTCTTTCAAGCTCTCTACTTTCTGAGCTGGACTGAGAGGTTAATTAACGACAGCCCAGCCACGCGGCCCTAACCCACTTCAGCAACAGGCGACAATGAAAAATATACCTCAGATACAGTCCTGAAATGGTATCATTCTGCACAACAGGGCTGCTATAGGGCAACCCACACAGGAAGATAAATAGAAACTGAATTGGCTTTCCCTCTCCTCTTGAAGTATATATACCCTAAACATATTTTCTGGACTAATAATGAGAACCTGTTATCTGATACATGGTCTGTAATGTCACCAAGTATTTGTAAAGGGGCTGTCTTGGAAAATTTGTTAAGTATACAAGACATAAAGCAGAATTATGGTGGATATGCCACTTAAGGCCCCCTTTAAGGAAGGATCTGCTGCTGAACTGTGGAGAGTGCCATCAGTGGGCCGCATTCAGGCATCAGCTTATGAAGAGTTTGCCTCAACTACTGAGGGCTGCCTTGCTACAAGTCACAACCTTCCCAGGCTCCTCACATCCAACGACTGAGACGTGGGGGTTATTTCTGATGCATAGCACTCACTCCAGGGCTCCTTACCAGGTTGGTCGAGAATTGGTTGTCTTTACATCGCAGTTCAAATTCTCCACCTGCCCAATCCTGCTTCCTCCTCTTTTTTTCCCATGGTGTGGATCCTTAGTAAATATCTAGCCCTCCAAACTCCTCATCAGTACCTGCTTCCAGAGAATCCAACATGAAACAGCAACGTACTTTAATTTTTTCCTTTGTAGTTTTGTATCTTCATATCATTCATAGAGGTATTACACTGTAATGCCAAAAAACGTGTTCATGACTGTTGACTGATTTGGTTGATTAGAATCAATGAGAAATGAGACAGATGTAAACAACCAGGGTTTTTTTTTTAATTTTTCTAATTAAAAAATTTTTTTAGTGTTTATTTATTTTTGAGAGACAGAGTGCAGGTAGAGGAGGGACAGAGAGAGAGAGAGAGAGAGAGAGACAGAATCTGAAGCAGGCTCCAGGCTCTGGGCTGTCAGCACAGAACCTGACACGGGGCTTGAACCTACGAACCATGAGATCATGACCTGAATCAAAGTCGGTGCTAAACCGGCTGAGCCACCCAGGTGCCCCACAAACTTAGTTTATTGTGGGATGCAGTGCATTACATTTTTTTTTACCCTTGACTCCCTCCTTGATTACTCCCTTTCCCTCTTTCCCCACATCCAATCCATCCAGATGTGTTTGAAGCCCTACCTTCAAATGTCTCTCTACCTATTTCTTTACATATTATGTTCAATATTCTAGTCCAAGCCATTGTTATCATTTGCCTGGACAACTGCAGAAGACTCCTGACTTTTTCCCCTACTTCGGTCCTTTCCTATCCCCAACCTGTCTTTTATTAATTTTTTTGAGTTGAGATATAATTCAATCCTTTAAAATTGTTTTTCCAGTCAATCCGCTTTTACAAAGAAACCAGAGTGATCTTTAAGATCCCTTGCATAAAAATCTTTGATTGATTTTCATTACACTTAGAATAAACCCAAATTCTTTAATGTGGTCAACACAGCTTTGCATGAGCTAGCTGGGCTTATTTTGGCATTGCCTTCTATTCTTCTTGTCTTCACTTCATGTCTGCCTGTTCCTTGACCCCATCTCTTCCTGCCCCAGGGCCTTTTCCTCATAGTCCTTCAACTAGAATGCCTCACTAGACCATTGGCTGGGTCAATGTCACCTTTCAGTACAAGTAACACCTCTTCTGAAAGACTTTCCCTGATCATTCTACCAAAAGTAGCTTTCCTCCTTTAATCACATTTCCCTTATCTTACTTTTTATTATTCAAAATTACCCAGTTTTTAAAATTTGCTTATGATCTAGCTTACCCCAGTAGAATATCAGCCATAGGAGGTCAGATCCCAGGGTGCCTGGGTGGCTCAGTCGGTTAAGCGTCCTACCTTGGCTCAGGTCATGATCTCCTGGTTCGTGAGTTCCAGCCCCGCATCAAGCTCTCTGCTGACAGCTCAGAGCCTGGAGCCTGCTTCGGATTCTGTGTCTCCTTCTCTCTCGACCCCTTGTCCACTCACACTCTGTCTGTCTCTCTCAAAAATAAATAAACATTAAACTATTAAAAAAAAAGGAGGCCAGATCCCTTATCTATCTTGTTCACTTCTGTGTCTAGTTCCTAGAATATTATAATTCCTGGCTTTACAAATATTTATTCAAAAAATGAATAAATGGCATGGTTGAACCTATTGACTTTTGCTAAATGTTAGCAAATCTTATAAACATGGATTATCATAATCTTTCAAAGTATAGCAGTTAAGCATGTAGGCCTTTAAGCCAGATTGCTTGGATTCAAATACTAGCTTTATGTATTCCTAAGTGTTGTGATATTGAGCAAGTTACATATCTCTCTGTAAGTTTCTTTCCTCACCCACCTCCCTCCATGGGGATAATAGTAGTAGCTACCTCAAGGGTTAAGATGAGGGTTATATGAAATAATCCATGCAACATACTTAGCCAAGCCAGGTACATAGTAAGTGCTCCAAACATATTAGTTATTAATTGTAGTATAGGGAGTTACGTGGAGATCTTGCCTTACATGTAGGTAGAACCAGCAGTCATCTGTATGGTAAGCTTGAGGGGCAGTGGGAAGGTTTTCTTGCTTCAGAATCTTCTACATGTCTGCTAAATTGCTTGACATTTTATCTTTGGGATTTTTTTTCCTTTGGATTTAGTCATTGTTTGTCCCTACCAAGCAGCTATGCAGGTTGGACAAGAAATGACTGAGAGAGAGAGAAGATAGGGTTCCCAGACTGGGAGAGACCAATGTAGAAGTCAATCAACAAAGATGGGTGCAGGTGGCAGATAGACTGTATTAGGGAAGATGCAGAGAGGGTGAGAACATAGGTGAGGGACTATACATAAGAAGGAGGGCTCCTATCCTTGGAAAGACTTGGAGGAAGTAAAGCCCTCAGATACAAAGAGCTGGATCTGGAAACCAAGTCAGAGATTAAGGAATAGATAATATCTAGTTCTTGGACTGGGGTATAAGATAGTTAATGCAACTGGGGGACAACTCAGCTGGCCTCAGGCTGAGCCAAAAGGTCTTAGAGAGCTCCTGTAAAAGGAGTGATATTGGTCTCAGATTTAGTCATTTGGTTATAATAAAACTAGAAGTATCTGAGAGCTAGCATCTGGATCATGAGATCTTTACACGAAGCATGGTTGGTACAGTAACAAGGAGTTGGGCTAGAGTAAGACACTTATATTTCAGCTCTGCTGTTTATAATGTGTCTTAATTTGAGTGGGATACCTAACTCCTCTGAGCCTGAGTTTCTCTATCTGATGAAAAAGAAAATAATAATATGTTTCTAATAGAAGTTTTTTGGGAAGATTAATTGAGCTAACATGTGAATGCATTCTGCAGAGTTCCAGGTACAGAATAGAAGCTCAATAAATGATAGTTTCTCTCCCTATTATTGGTCATTTATATGTTAGGGTGAATGTTTTTGCATTCGCTCAATTAATAATAGTTCTTTTTGTCTGCCAAGGGCAAAACATCTGTAGCAGTGAATGGTTTGAATAGGGGAAGGTGGGAAAAAAAAGGAAGAAGAAGTGATATTGAATGTTACTCCTGGATGGAGTATCCAGTGGGGTATCACTGATATGCTTTAGGATACTCCAGAGTAGTCCTTTAGAAACTGGGGGAGTGGCTTGCATATACCCCAGTTAATTCTCTTCATTTTACCCTTTACTTCCAAGATAAGTATTCTCTTTTCTTATTTCCTTGCTATATCACAGGAATTACTGAGTGTACCTTTATTCTTGTGAATATTTGATCATTGTCTTCTTCACGGGGCTGCCTGCTCCATGAGGGCAGGGAACCCACCGTACGCTATGTGAACACAGTATGCAAAATGATCACAACAGCACCTGAAACATAGGCAAGGGACACCAGGATTGGGAAGAGGAACATTAAAATATTGAAAGTGTTGAGATAATTTAACTTCTCTTTCTTTACGGTTTTGCCTATGGCTTTCAGAATTGTTACAATGCTGTACAGACACTAAGATTCACTTGAGAGATGTTGAAGATTTATAAACGCTTATCATTATCCACATCATGGGTACAACATTCTAGAAGGTCTGCAGGAGAACTTTTGGAAGATAATTTCCACTATAAAAAGTCTACTGACAGTAAATTATGTTCCTATTTTAACTTTTATCAAGATTTTTAGATTCAAACATGAAAAATAACCTAAAAATTAAACAACACTTTACTTACCAGAACTTTTTTTTTTGGCATTTGCACAAAAATGAAGGTTGTTAAACTCGAACAGCTAAAGGTTTTTCTTGGAGAGTGGATGTGAAGTATGACATCTTCGTTTTTGGTAAAACACCAAAAATAATGATGTGGAATTAAATGAGTTCACTAGTTTTCAAATGAAAATAATTCAGGGAAAAGAATGCATGAGAGGCCGTCACTTAAGGACATTTTTTTTTTGCACTTACCTATCTCAAATTGTTAGGATATGATTGTGATGTTTTCCTAGTAACCTGTCTACATTTTTGAGTAACTGTTTCCATTATTTCGAAATTAAGCAAGCAAGAAAAAATATTTTAACTTCTCTTTCCAGAGTAAGTGAAATAAGCATTTTCTACATGCTTTCCTTAACTACCATTTATTGACCCACTACTATGCATCAGGCATTGGCCAAGTCCTTCAAATATGTTTTCACTGTCTTCATAAAAGTTCCAGATACTATTACTATTCCTATTTTTATAGATGCGAAAACTAATGCTTGCCTAAGGTCACCAATTGAATAGGAACGGCTGAATTTCCACACAGATCTAAGTTTCCATTATTGAGGGTTTTTTTAAAAATTTATTTTGAGAGAGAGTGCAAGTAGGGGAAGGGCAGAGAGAGGGAGAGAGGGAGATAGAGAATCCCAAGCAGGCTTCCAGCTGTCAGCGCGGGAGTCTGACGAACACACGAATGGTGAGATCATTACCTGAGCCGAAGTCCAACTTAGCTTAACCCACTGAGCCGCCCAGGCACCCCCTAAGTTTCCATTAAAATATGTTATATCCTCTAAACTAACATTCTAAAAATGTTAACAAGAAAAATATCATTTTAAATACCAAACAGAAATCAAAGAATCAAATAAAACAAAATAGTTTCTTTTCTAATGTGTTCAATTAGTAATAGTAGCTTCTATGAAAAGATTTTTATATAAATCTCTTTATATAAACTTTTATACAACATATTTTATTATTTGTATATAATATATACTTATATATATTTATATAAAGTATTTTTATATAAATCTTTTTATATAAATCTCTTAGCTAACGGGTCACTACAGATAATGTCACTGATTTCCAGTCTCCTTATTGGGAATAATGACCTACTGAGCTAATCATAGTGATGACATTTTTTTTCAGAAAGGAGACATGAAAGGAGAATGAAGACATTTATCAATGTAAACGTTCATTCATTTAAAATCTTTTCCCAGCTGATCATGGGGTATTATCTTTGTTGATATGATAAAGAGGCGGGGGTAAACACATCATAAAACTCCCTAACTTGGCTCCTAGGCAAATAGCTTCTCTGATAGAGGAAGGATATGCCATCCCTCAAACCGGCAATGACAGGATGCTCTCAGAGACAGCAGGATCTCTCTCTGCTCTTGACAAACAGTAGTGAAGAATTAGCAATTATTGGCGTTTGTCAAGTCTGCTTCTATGGCAGGAAAACGGAAACAGCAGCAATCATGCTCAATTTAAGTCTCCCGTGATGTCAGGCTTTTTCACGGACTCGCATGGACATCTGAAGAGACTCAAAAAGGTTTACAGATGTGCAGGCAGCCATGACAGTGACGCTGCCAACGTGGCCCATGGATCAACTAACGATTAAGACATCAAAAGCGATCCCTGTAGCTTGTTGACAGCTGGTTCAATTGTTTGCACCTGTTTCCCCTGCATTACACATGTGTCTGGAATGGATTATTCTGGCTTGTGCTGGAAACATTTCACCTTTCCTCATGGTGACGTCCTCCAGGAACATCACTGCCAAAGAGCAGGCCACTCTCTATAAGGGCCCACAGAGGGGAGCCTGCATGGTGTGCTTTTAAAAACGGCTCTGGGATGTCAAGGCCTGACAAGGTTATCAGTTAAGGTTAGTTCTTGTTAACAGTTAACGGTGACATATGAACAACGTTTCTCCTATGCTTCCAATAGGAATAATGGAGAAAGCTCTGTGATCTCACAGGGATAGTCAACCCTCACCTCTTCTTCAGATAACAGTGTCACCATCCATCCAGCCATCTTGAATCCGTAGTGGAACTAGATGGAAGTATAAGTAACTCAATGAGCCATTCCCTTGGTCCCCTAGTCTTCCCGTTGCTGAGAATACCTCTCTCACTCTCAGAGCCAAATTTACCGCGAAGCTGAGGAAGCCCAAGCTTCACATTCTTGCAATTGCATGGGCTCTTTCCCAGGTTCTGAGAGATGCCCTTGCAAGGGGTTCACATGGTTACATATTTTTGCAAAATGTGCAAAAGTAAGACATTTTAACCACAGTGGGTTAGGACTGCTGTTTCTTTCCACTTTGACTTCTCTTCTGACATACTTCCCATCATGTGATGTGGTGTTGGAGTGGTTGTGGGCACTTTTCGTGTCTGGCTAAGGGGAAGCTGCGTTGGGGACACATTTAGTTTGGGTTTAGTGGGATATTTTTATGCGGTTTGCAGTCACTTCCGTGTATATATAAGTTATTGCTGGCTTCCAGGAATACTCCTACTGTCCATTATTTATACCTAATTTTGAATTCATAGTTCTATATTTTTTAAGGAGGATCCTCTAAACTGTAAAAGTTGCAAGGTCCAAAAAACCTGATATCTCCCTCTAGCTCCTTGTATCTAGTCACCAAATCCTGTCAATTCCATCTAGCGGTATGCTGGTCAACTGACTCTCAAAAAATAAAAAGCCCAGATTTATAGTGTGTGCTAATATCTGTCACTTTCTATTTCAGATACCAAGCTACCAGTGGTTTAACAACCAGCTCACAGGGGCACCTCGGTGGCTCAATTGGTTAAGTGTCTGACTGTTGATTTTGGCTCAGGTCATGATCTCATTGTTCGTGGGATCAAGCCCTCTGTAGGGTTCTGCACTGACAGCACAGAGCTTGGTTGGCATTCCCTCTCTCCCTCTCTCTCTGCTCCTCACCCCCTCTCAAACTAAGTAAAAACAAAACAACAACAAAAAACCAACCAGCTCACAGAATTTCTGACTATGTGACAATTGACTATGGTAAGCTGGTACAACATGGCTCCAATATGCCACTAATTTTCTTCAGGAATAATTTTATGAACTGGCCTCTCTTCTTCATTTCTTTTTTCTTCTTTTAAAAGTTTATGTATTTTTGAGATAGACTGCAAGCATGGAGGGGCAAGGAGAGAGGGAGAGAGGATCCCAAGCAGGCTCCGTGCTTTTGTTAGCACAGAGCCCAATGTGGGACTCAGACTCACGAACTGTGAGACTATGACCTGAGCAGAAATCAAGAGCCGGATGCTCAACTGACTGAGCCACCCAGGTGCCCCTCTTCTTCATTTCTAATGTCCTTAGTTCAGAATTTCATCTTGCCTCAATCCCATCCTCCCAAGACCATTCTTAACATCTTCTTATCCTGTTTCCCCTTACCTGGCTGTTGTGAGCACAGTATATTTTATAGAATACCACTAGATTTACTGCTTAAGATGCAAATTGGACCATGTGAGCCTCTTGTTGTAATCCTCCTCTGGCCTCCCCATTATCCATAGGGGAAAAATTTAAGTTCCAAACTTGTTTATAAGTTCCTTCATGTTCTGGCTCGTACACATCATCTGGCCTCATCTCCCTCCATAGCATTGGAGCTTCCTGAGTGAACTCAACAATTCCCAAACATGCTGAAACCATCACTTTTCTGGGCCTTTGTTCATGCTCTGCCTCTGCTTCTTTCCTTTCTCTGCTTGGCAAACTCCTATGCACATGTCTATACACTGGCCTATTTTTCAGACTATGGAAAGGTTTCCCTAAACGACGGTTCCCTCAAGGATGTCTTCTGTAGGGACTCATGAAATTCACAAAAGTTTACTTTGAAGATCCAGGACAAAAAGAGGGACAAAAGAATGAAATATCTCCATATCAGGAGTTACATTTCCCCAAATTCCCTTTGTACCTCACCAAACAGTACCCAAAATAATATTGTCCCAACAAATAAGACCACTCTTTCATTACTGGCTCTAAAGCACATTACTCACTGTTGCAGGATAAAAGAAGATGAATATAGATTTGGGATCCCAGGCTAGGAGTGTGAATAGTTAACTTCAGGTTTCCTGCCCAAGTCAGCTCTCAGAGATAGTCATTAAAATAATGCTCTCTGCTTGTTGAACCAATAACGTATCATATTGTCACATTCAAAAAACATTCTGTATCTCTTGTACTTCCAGTTGCCTTCCCTGTGAAGGTCACTCAACATCATAAGGTTCTTGGGTCTTCCAGCAGGATTCTTTCCATACTTTTTATGGCACTCATGAGGATGTACATGGCCATCTGTTTATACGCCTATCTCCTATGGCTAGACTGTACACTCCTCAAGAATAGGAACCATGTCTTGTTAAACTTGATATCCTCAAGGCCTGACTAAATGGGCCCTCGATAGCATTTAGAAATCTTCAATAAGTATGTGCTGAATATAGAACGGATGGATGGATATATGAATGAAAGGATGAAGTAGGTGAGGCAGTGGTCAAGGTAGGAGAGATGATTTTTTCCACATCGATACAAGTGGAAGTCAGAATACATCCAACATGATAGAAGCAAATGATGAATCTGGAAATAAACAGTGGAAGCTTTTGGTTTTGTGGCTATTAGTGTTTCCAAGTATAATGTCTTTATGAAATTAATCCTTTCTCTTGATATGACAAACTTTAAACATTAAGAAAAGAGACATAGTTGGGATAATAGGACAAACTACCAGAATTAAAGCCAGGCTTATGCCTGTAGTGAGTACATGATGAACACTTAATGAATATTAAGTGTTGTTTAAGAAAAGGGAATAAACAAGGTCTACTGGGGGAAGCTAAGAGAGGAGAGAATGAAAAGCAATGTACAAAAGAAATGCAGAGGAGGCTGCTATCATAATAAAGAAATTTGCTATTGGCTCTGTAGGAAAAAACTGGGATGGGGCAGGCACAGGAATACAGGAAGGAACAAATACAGAAAGGTATCTAGTAAACCAAGTGAAAAAAAGCGGTAAGAATTTCTGAAATGGGTGAGTAGATGGTGGCAGGCACCAGTTTCATAGACTGATTTGCAGAGCACTTTCTCGTACATTATAAATACACATCATAGGACTGATGTTTCTAAACTTTATGACAGTGTTTCCCATACTGTGTTCTATGGAACACTAATGTTTTCAAGATGGCAATGGTTGTTTCACTGGAAAAATATTCCATATACCTTATAATCAAACTTTGCTCACTTAGATGTTAAAGACTAGGGGAATTTCAGAAACATTTATCCCCCACCCCATTTTTACACTTATCCCCCTTAAAAAATTTTTTTTTACATTTATTTATTTTTGAAAGACAGAGAGAGACAGAGTGTGAACAGAGGAGGGGCAGAGACAGAGGGAGACACAGAAACCGAAGCAGGACCCAGGCTCCGAGCTGTCAGCACAGAGCCCGATGTGAGGCTTGACCCCCATGAGATCATGACCTGAGCCGAAGTCAGACGCTTGACCGACTGAGCCACCCAGGCGCCCCCGTTTATCCCCCTTTTTAACCTAACTTTCCCTAAACAGATTGAACCATTAAACACTTCTTTCACAAAACATCTACTGAGACAGAAAGGATGAGAATTTTCATCAGAATGTAGTTTAATAAATACATATGCTTCATCTAATTCACTTCAAAGAGTGTGACATGGAGGGAAACTGTTTATTTCAACCGATCTGAATTTTTAGTAACCACAGAGACAAAATACACACAAGTGACTTACTATTTGAAGTTCAATTTTCTTCTCTGTGGTATCGTGATGAATGACTGCCCCACCAATGTGTGAAGATGATGGAAATAGCACCTTTGAAAATGCTTTGGAAAATTTTAGAACAGTTGCTGGAAGGCAGCATGACCAGACTACTGGACCAGGAGTCAGGAGGCCTGGCATGCCTGGTTATGCGTGGCATAAATGGCTTTGACAGTTAATCGTGCCGTTAAGTGTGTGGGTTTACAAAAGTTATACGAACTGCCAGGGTTTCACTTTCATATATATATTGCATACGTATGTGCAACGGACTGGATGTAAAAGCTATAATGTCCTGAGTTGAGATTGTTTGACAGTAAGCTGAAAACAAGATGGGACACAGATAAGTGCCCAGTCCAGGGTGAGAGGTTCCTAACAGCTGGGAGTGCTACAAGATAGGAGTTAACTGAAGGGAGAGGATGAACCCACTTTTTCTAGGTAAAGAACCTTTTTGGGTGGTCAACAACAAAATCAGGAGTGGAGAGCCATGGGCTCACCCCTCCTTCCTTGGCCCTATCCACATGCTTACCATCCCTGTGTCAGCTTGAGCCGATCTAGTCCTCCTGCCTGAGGTCATGGGCCAATGGGCACTGGATCTGATAGTACATACGAAACTGTCTCCATTCTTTTATAAAGAGAATGGTCTCGAAATGAACTGATATCCCCTACTTATCTCAGTAAGACTAAACTGAGCACCAGGGCCCATTTGAGCCTGAAGCTATAGACTTTCTGACCATTAATATATGTTTGTGGTCTGTTTGGCACTGCGTGTAGGTATAGAGCCCTCCGACTGTGTCTGTTGTGCCTAGTTTTCCTATTTCCCCGTTTTCCCAAGGCCCTGGTATGTGGTTTTGCCTTCCATCTTCCTGGAATGACTTGAGTCTAGATTTGGCCTTTTGTCTAATTCCTGTAGTTTTCTTTTCTGCCAGGGCTTAAAGAAACATCTGATTTCCAGGTTTTTATTAGGACATTTTGGCCTTCCACTGTATAGTCTTCCCATAGCCTTGGGGACATTCTTAAGCACATACCATGGGACGAAGTTATCTGTTGCAAAAATGTTTAAAACGGCTTAAAATGTGAGGTTTTTTTTGTTTTTCGTTCATGAACTATGTGCAAATGACAAAAATGCCCGCTATGACACTGATGAAAATCTTATCATCTTTTAGAAAAACAATTTTGTGGATTACTATTGATACTTAATTGATATCTATAATCACTGCCACCTCAAAGCCTGTGTGCTCTTCCATTGTTTGTATCTCAACATTATCCCCACGCCATTAGCCAGGGTCAGACCTCCCTGGATTTGGTCTTAAATGGCCAAAGTATTCCTCCTGCCATGCTGGTCAGACTCCAAAGTCAGTCCCAGCTTGTTCTTGTCTCCCAGATGGCCCAGACATGTGATCGCCAGCTTTGTGCAAAGAAGGAGTAGGAAGGGTACAGTGGAATCATATGCACATTTTACTAAAACAAGTCCAACTACAGGAGCTCAGGGAGATAGGGTGGAGATAATACCATAGATCTACCTACCATTTTGCCAACTGATTGTGCAACTGGGTGCCGGCAGGAAATGGAAGGCAGAAATCATTTCTCTCGATCAGTCTTAGTTCCCTTTTGTTTCTCCATGGTGTGAGCATCTCATTGGGCTAAGTGTGATTACAGTATTAAACACACACACACACACACACACACACACACACACACACACATACCTACCACATGGTCCTCTCGTTCAATTCTCTAGAACAAAAGAATGAGAGTTTTCATCAGAATGTAGTTCAATAAATATATACGCTTCATCTAATCCACTTCAGAGAGGTCCCTGAGTGTGACATGGAGGGAAACTGTTTATTGCAACGAATCTTAATTGCTGCTCAACCAAAGAAATAGTCACCTGGGCCAAAGCTGTAAGCAAAATGGTTCTTCCAGAGGAGTACTGTCCTGTAAAATTTTTGTGATGATGGAAAAGTTCTATAGTTTGTAGTGTCCAGTATGGTAGCAAGTAGTCACACGTGGCTAGGGAGTACTTGACATGTGGCTCGTGTGACAGAGAAATTTAAACTAATACAAATTAATTTAAATGAAATAGCCTCATGCTACCATATTGAATGGCATTAGTTTTCTGTTTTGGCATGACAGAGTTACCACAAACTTAGCGGTTTACATACCCATTTATAGTTACCTCACAATTCTTTAGGTCAGAAGTCTGAGATACTTTGATTTCTCTGGTTAGAATCTTGAAAGACTGAAATGAAGGTATTGGCTGGGCTGGGCTTTTATCTGGAGATTTGGGAAAAATCTGCTTGTAGGCTCATTTAGTTTCTCGTGGTTATAGGTCTAACGTTCTTGTTCCTGGCTGGCTGTTGGCCAGAGGTCACTCTCAGTGGCTAGTGGCCAATCTGTGGTCCTCCCACATGGCACATTCCAACTGCAAACCAGAAAGTGGCTTGTTGATTTCTTTCAGTGCTTTGAATCTCTCTGATTTCTCCTGCTACCGGCCTGTGAAAACACTCTGGTTTTAAAGGGCTCACTCAATTGGGTCAGGCCCACCCAGTTAATCTGCCACCTATTTTATTTTAAGGTGAACTGACTAAGGACTTTGCATCTGCAAAATGTCTTCACAGTGGTACTTAGGTTAGTGTTGAATAAACACTGACTTAAACACTAACTTAGGTTAGTGTTGAATAATCAGGATGGGAATTCAGGAGGCCACCTTTAGCATTCTGTCTACACAGTCACCTTCTTCTTAAGATTTCCAATGGTAATTTTAGTGTTTATTTTTGAGAGAGAGAGAGAGAGAGGGAGAGAGAGAGAGCATGAGAGAGAGAACACAAGCAGGGGAGGGGCAGAGAGAGGGAGACAGGATCCTAAGTGGGCTCTGAGCTGACAGCAGAGAGCCTGATGCGGGGCTAGAACTCATGAATCATGAGATCATGACTGGAGTCAAAGAGGGATGTTTAAGTGACTGAGTCCACCCAGGCACCCCAAGATTTCCAATGGGTGGGTAATTTTGACCAGGCTTGATTTTTGTATTTCACACTAACTTTAGAACCCAACTCCCAAATAAAACATGATCTCATATAGAGTAACTTCATTGCTTTGGTTTTGAATTCTTTTCTATTCTCTAGAATCACTTTAGAAATGTAGAAACCTAAGAGTGGCTGGAAGTTGTAGGTGGGGTGGAGCGAGAGCATATGAACCTGTGTCTACTAAGACTGTCACTTTTAACGCTCTAGTTATGATTAGGTGATATATAGATGAGATGGGCTGATGGAATTGTGGGGAAGGATGATGGCGAGCCAGCTGAGGAGGGCCAGGAGGAAGGAGGCCGATGGAAGGACTTAATGGCTACTGAAGCCCACCTTTATTTATCTCTCTCAAAATTATCTACCACTTTGGCATTTGAGCCATAGGTTGCCACTCATTGAGCATATTTTGAGAGCTATTAAGGTCAACAAAACAGCATGATTTGTTAAAAAAGAAAGATCCCTCAAATCCTTTCAAAGTGATATCAGTGTGTGTTAATGGAAGCATTATGTTCCAAACCAGGAAAAAAAAAAAGAAAAAAATTATTTCCAGCAACTTGGCACTCATCCTGCCTGAACATATTTCAACTGCTTTTAGTTTGGGATACCACATGTTGAAAAAGAGACAAATTAGAGAAAATTCAGAGAATGGCAACCAACATGATAAAATGTCTAGTTAAAAGTCCATGGCGTGGCCCAAGGGATTGGTAATGGGATGTAAATCCTCCCGAGTCAGCACTTCATTGTTAGCAGTGTCTATCTAATGGCTGTCGTCACTGCTTCTATTCAGAGACCAGCATGGGAGGAACCGAGCGTTGGTTGGTACATGGTTTGGAATGTTGTAGTTCATGTTCCAAGTAGCATCACCGTCAGAGTCTTTTTCACCTCTCTGGTGAAGAAGTGAAGAGTTTAAACACAAAGGCTAAATCAGGTATTCAGTTTGACCTGAGCCAGTTGCTTCCAAGTTTGGCCGGATGCATGTTACTTGCTCTGAGCAGTAGTCTTTGCTGTCTGTATTTGAGTTAGGAGTGAGAGAAATTCTTTTTCTCGAGTTTAAATAAATATCCACAGCAGTTGAACTATTTCCAAGAAGTTTTCAATCTGCTTCAAGTTTAAGTTAAAAAACCAGAATGTTAATTTATTTAACTACAATGAGAAGTAAAACGGTAATCTAAACTGCAACGCGCATGTTGGTGAAATCCGTGCATTCTACACTTCTAGGAAGACCTGTGATGGAAGCCGAATCATGATCGGAAGCGTGCTCTGTGGCAGCACAGTGTTCTTTAGGTGATTCTAAAATACCTGGATGTGTCTGTGCATCTACGATTTTTTGGTAAGTCTGGATGACTGTCCAGGTTGTTTGGTGGGATGAGGTCTAGAATTTGTGAGACCTCTGGTTCAGTCATGGATCTGAGAATTAACTCACTGAGTGATGCTTGGTAGAATGGTAAAATAAGAAACTGGCAATAAATGATCTCTAAGACCTTTTTAATTGTAAAATTTGATTTTATGTATGTTCTCTGTAGGCAGCTAAGTACATAGATAATTAACTCTCATGTTCTGTTCACTAAAGACCTCACGGCTTTTTATAACTATCAGTCAATTTAATAAACATTTGTTCATGGCTTCCTGTGTGCAAATATAGTGTTAGGCATGGAATTAAACATAATCTCTTCCCACAGAGAATTTAAATTTTTTAAACAACTAATTAAAATGATGATTATAATTACAAATTAACATAAATATTAATGCATATGAATGATAACATGCATATCATAGTATAATAAGTATAATGACTGATGACAGTATAAGACAGAATCAAATAAAGCCAGCAAAAGAGGTGCAGACACCTGTGGGCTATGATATGGGGGAGGGAAGATATACATAACTTACAGAGATTAGAGAAGAGCATAATATTTGAACCGGATTTTTAAGAATGAGTATATTCAGCAAACTGAGAACCACTGGTCTGGAGTCAGGGTTGGAATTGATGTAATGGTGATGTGAAATTCAGTTTGCCTGGTAGGACAGGAGGCTATGGCAAAAAGCTAATGGCACCTTAGCTTCAGGGTCTCCCAACTGCATGGACCACTTGTGTAATAGTACACTCGGGCTGCCATAACAGGATTCCACAGACTGGATGGCTTAAACTGCGGCAATTCATTTTCTTACAAATTAGGAGGTTAGAAATCCGAGATCAAGGTATCAGCAGGGCTGGTTTCTCCTGAGGCCTCTGTCCTTGGCTCGTAAATGGCCACAAGTTCTCTGTGTCCTCGCATGGCCTTTTCTCTGTGCATGCACATCCCTGGTTTCTCTGTCTATTCTTATACAATACTCTGTTGTATTGTATCCGGTACATACATAAGGTACGATGACCTCATTATACCTTAATTATCCCTTAAAAGGTCTTATCTCCAAATACAGTCACATTGGGGGTTAGGGCTTCAATATATGGTTTGAGAGGATAGGGCACAAAATAGTCTATTACAACTTCTAAGGATCTGAGAGGGGATCTGGCCTTGAATTCACATGATGTGTGTGTGTGTGTGTGTGTGTGTGTGTAAAGTAAGATTCTTTTTGTATTCTTTAAGAGTGCCCCCTCCCCACCCCCCATAGGATAGGCTTTAGGCCCCGTGCAGTGTGGGTCCACCTTCTGTCTGAGGGCAAGATATTCATTACGCCCACTGTTCAGCAGGAGAGGTAGACCGGAGGAGGGATGATGTGGGGGGAAGTGGGCAAGTGAGAGATTCCTCTGTTGTTTGACATGGAGGACATAGGGGCTGATGTGAAATTCCCAGGTTCTGATGGAGCTGTGAAAACTTTTAGATTTAGGGGATCAATACGTAGGAATTAAATGTGCAGGTCTTCAGCAATTATCTTAATCTTCCAATCCTACACCAATAATGTCAAAAGGAAGCAACATTAATGGGAATCCAAAGGAACAAAACCTAATGGAGCAGAAAGGGCGTATAAGGCATAGAGGAATGTACCATTAAAGTTGGGAGAAAACACAGAGTTGATAGAGATGAAGTAGGGGAACCATTCTGATTCTTTTCTTTCTTTCTTTTTTTTTCTGGCATGACATAAATGTAAATTAGATTTAGGAAAAGATTTCTTGGTCTCAGGGTCAGGAGAAAGCAGTTCATATTCCTAAAGACTGAACATCTTTTAAGAGGGGCATGGATTCTATTCCTCTTCTTCCTTGAAGGCTCTCTGTTGCTCCTCCTGAATTCCTGCTCCTCGTCAGTCACTTGGGATGCTCGTGAGGAATGAAGATTTCCTATTCCCAGGCCTGATCCCAGAAGGAATAAATCGGAATTCTTGGTGGGTGGGCTTCCCAAATCTTCATTTTGAAAGTCTGGATTTGATTTTTTTACTCTCTAGAGATTGAGGTGTATTGCCCTAAATATATAGTGGAGTAGAGTACTACTCTTGATTCTGGTATTGCTACCTTTAATATATATGGATTACAACAAGAAACTACTATTTTTGGAGAAGTTATTTTAAGCTATGTACTGTTGTAAGCAACATATTCACTTGATTTTCACAGTAAACTTTTATGGTGAAGATCATGCAGATGAGAAACCAAGACTCAGAAAAGTTAAACAGATTTCTCAAGGCCACGTAAAGTAGTAGTATTCAAAAAAGTGAAGGGGAAAAGAGAATGAAAATTTGGTAAACATACTAATTTGCAAATTTTTCTGTTATGCAAAAAACTATGTTAGAGTTATCTGTTACCTCAGTTGTGTGGATGTTATAATACATATGAACTCCTAAGACGCTTGCCTGCTTGGGCATTGCCGAACTCAACTGTTAAACTGATATTCTGATGAAATGGAATGCCAGGAAATTCCACACACTTGTGGCAGAAGAAATAGATTTCATGCACTTTTCTTGCCAATACTAACATCCCTCTATGACACTTATGAGGCTATGGAGACTTGTTTGCTTGGCTAATGTTCACATTTTTGGTTTGATAAGAAATTTGGGCAGCTTTAGAAATAAGGTGTGTAACTTTGGAAAATACGAACAAAAACCTGTTGTGTGATAATCTATTTTCTTTCAGTAGGATGTGAGCCCATAAGTAGGTTTTATTTTTATGAAGCAAAATGAAACAACTCATAATCAAAACATTTACTGGGAATGTTACAATATTCCATCCCATAGTCCTCCACAGTTTTTTAAAAAAAATTTTTTTAAGTTTATTCATTTTCGAAAGAGAGAGACAGAGCATGAGCAGGGGAGGGGCAGAGAGAGAGGGGGAGACACAGAATCCAAAGCAGGCTCCAAGCTCTGAGCTGTCAGCACAGAGCCCGACACGGGGCTCAAACTCACTAACTGAGAGATCATGACCTGAGCCAAAGTCAGACACTCAACCGACTGAGCCGCCTGGGCACCCCCCTTCGCAGTTTTATTTAAAAGAAGATCATTTCCATTCATTGGACCAAACAACATAATAAAGTTTCTTGAGGCAACTCTTGGCAATTACCATATAAATTTATAACACAAGCAATGTGTGTATTCCTTCAACCAACTTACATTTCAAATATACAGAAAGAAATAAAATATCCATGTTATTATATTTAGACTGACTGGATATCATGATAAGAGATGGCAAAGGAAAAGAATCCAAGTTGATGTAACTCAATTTAACAAATGTAATTCTGCCTAAATTAAGAGGTTAATTATTTCAAAGATGTTTTATTTCTGCAGATGAGAATAAGTATTTACTTCTTTTAATATTTACTTAAAAGTTTCTGGTTTCCAAACACTTTTATAGTTTAAAAATATTTTGAAATATGCTGAAAGATCAAAATAAATAGAATTCACCTGTCATCTAAGTTTGGATTTTATTAAATAAAGGCACTAAAGACCCCTTCCAGCTGTACATTTTTCTCCTCTCAGGGTTAAAAACTATTGGCTAGCTATTTGATGTGTATTCTTCCTTTTTTCCCTAGGTTTATACTTTATATGCCTGTATACATCAGATACCCTAAATTATAATATTATTAAATATACTTATCTAGAATCAGTTTTATTTACAATAGTATAGGTATTTTTCTAGGTCACTTCATGCAGGATTTTTTTTAACATTTCAATGTCTGTGTATTGTTGCTATGGAACCATTCCCCCATTTATTTTTTATATTTTTCCTCTATTATTTTTCTTCTTTTTGCTGATGTAAACAATTTTTCAATGAATAGCCTTGCCAAGTATGCACATTTTGGATTTCAGTAGATATTGACAAGCAAATTACTTTCCACAAAATTTGTCTATTTTCCCCACGATTTGTATTTGTAAATTTGTATTTGTATATTTTCCCCATGGAGCTGGCTGTTAGCAGTCTTTTGTATCACTGACAATCTGCTAAGGGCAAATTGCATTTTGTTTTACTTTTCAATAAAGAACTGGATGATTTTGAGTGTTTCATACATTTAAATTTTTTCTGGTATAATTCTAAAAGGTACATGTACTCTAGAATCAGATGCTTAGGTAGGACTAAACACCACTTAAAATAACTACTATTCACATCTTTAATGTCAGATTAAAAATACATTTTAGGGGCCCCTGGGTGGCTCAGTCGGTTAAGTGTCCACCTCTGGCTCAGGTCATCATCTTGTGGTTGATGAGTTCGAGCCCCACGTCTTGATCTGTGCTGACACCTCAGAGCCTGAAGCCTGCTTCAGATTCTGTGTCTCCCTCTCTCTTTGCCCCTCTCCCACTCTCTCTCTCTCTTTCTCAAAAATAGATAAACATTAAAAAATACATCTTATTTGCCAGGATTGGTAATTACTTCAAAATGTTTCAGACATTAACCTGAAT
This sequence comes from Panthera tigris, assembly GCF_018350195.1. Lineage (NCBI taxonomy): Eukaryota > Metazoa > Chordata > Mammalia > Carnivora > Felidae > Panthera > Panthera tigris. Next base: position 21,130,520 of record NC_056676.1, read on the forward strand.
GTTTGCTACTTCTGTGGGGGAGTGAGACAAGAAATAAGTATTTCTGCTTGTTCCAGAAATTCAGGCATTTTTTTGTACTTACCATCTGCGCTTTGTTATTGGGAACAATCTTCATCTTTATCAACCCACGTTACAAATTATATTTTTAACTTTGAAATCTATACAAAACACCAAAGATTATGATGCTGGACAGTTTCTGACTAGTGCTAATTTGAGTCTTTCCCTTTGCATTCTCATAAATTAAAACTTTTTTTTTTCTTTAAAATAAGTTATTGGATCTTGGTGGATAAGAAACTGAAATGAGATGCTCTTTACTCAATCAAACCAGCAAATACCTCTGCAGACTTAGTCATAAAACCCAGCACGGAAATAATACTTGCTTCACAATCAGGTCAGAAATGAGAACTGAAACCATGCAAGCCTTAAGATAAGCTACCTGTGTAACCGGGGGGGAAATAGCTGAAAGCCTAATAGAAAGCTTTGTGTTGGAGGACAGTGATTGAAGTTCAAAAGGCTTAGCAGAGGTCAAGTTGGCAATGTCAGGTATTTCCCCAAGTTTACTTCATTCAATTAAGTTGAAACAATCTGCTCCTGTGAGAGTTGGTGGCTTTCCTTACGCGGGGCGGGGTGGGGGTGGGGGGGCAGGCAAAGGGATGCTCTGTTTCCTCTGTGCCAGAAGCCATGTCTGGCAATATTTTTAGAAAGAGACTGAGTTGATTTTTGTGGACTCTCTATGGGGAACTTGAGTGCAATACAATGCTTGTAAATCTGGTGGATTTACCAGATACATTTGAAAAGGATGGGAGACGCAGGTATCTGCACGTATTAGCTAACTCTCAGCAACCAAATTCTTCTCAAAGTTGTGTTGCTTCTAAATGGGATGACTCTTCCTGTGTCTGTCACATTAATTGAGCTGGTTTTCTTCTTTGAGTCTAAACTACTGTTGATTGCCTTGACCTCTGCCCAGCTGAGGCACTAAATGCCTTGGATGGAGGGCTTTCTTAGGAGTGCCTGTATTCTCCGCTCAAGGCTGCATGATGCTGGCAGATTTTTCAGGTAGGAAAGTGCCCCAAATTGCTTCTTGAAAAAGTAAATGTCGCGTGCCTAGGATTTTGTCTTTTTTCTTGGTATGTTACTTTTCTTTCACTTTTTGTCTTATTTCTTAGTTGGAGTAATTATTTTACAAAGACGAGTGAACTTTGTGGAGGGGTAGAAATGGGACATACCCTGACTCTAGCAAATGATCAGATTACAGAGATAAATTGATATATGAGAGGTTCCGGAATACTGGGTAATTACAGCACATACCTTCAGGAAATTCACACACACACACACACACACACACACACACACACACACTCCACATTAACCTCCTGCATATGTGTGTGTGTGTATGCGCCTATATAAATTTTAATTACACAAAAAGCTTAGGAGATAAAACCTATTTTTAAGTTGAATCGCCCTATCAATGGGTTTCTTACAGTTTAAGATATATTTCTAAAAGCTCATAATCCCAATAACTTTTCATTAGTCAGATACTGAGAAAAACAAATACGGACAAAAATGCTTCCATCCAGTAGTTCCTAAACCTGGCTAATTGTTAAATTCACTCGAGCCCACTCAGGCCTCCTGAATTAGAATCTCCAAAACAGAGATACAGCAACCTAGTTTAACAAGATCCCCGGATGGTTCTGATAATCAGCCAAGTTTGTGAAGCCTAAAATGTCAGTCTAGAAGAATAAGTCATTTTGTTCTGATCAGTTGGATGTCGAAGGAATTGTGCAGTTTACTGAAGAACCACAAATGCGTGGTTTTGGCAATGCGTATAACCGCAGTAGTCATAAGTTGCTTCATTGGAGCTTTCCAATAATAGTAACCTTGATTTAGACGTTGTGAGTTCCATTTTACAGATGAGGGAACTGATATCATTAGTGTTAGTAATTAATTAATACCATAGTTAATTAATGTCCTAAAGTTAATAACTAGGAAAATCAAGATTCAGTCCCAAGCCTTTTGGCTACATGCCCAGGGCTTTCAGCACATTGACTTTTGGTAGCTTGAAGGTGAAAATCAGCAAAAGCCTTTTCACATGGGATCTCTTATTTAGACCTAGCATTTTGCCTGTCATTCTAAAATAACTTTTGAGGTCAGTGTTATTTCAGTTGAGAGTACATTTATGGGGTTGCTGTATGCCTAACTTTGTATTGGATGAGGGGTAGGCCTCTGGGGGGTGGGTTTTACACTCGCAGAATCTTGTTGGGGATGAGGTCTACTTGGGACAAGAGGAGAAAGCAACAAGTTCTAGTGCAAAATGTACCACATGGACGTTCAGTGCTATAGTGGGTAAGAGGCAATCATTTTGAACTAAAATTTTTAGGGAACACTCCAGGAGAAGCAGGATTTCATTTGGGCCTTGAAGAATGGGTTTTGGAAAGTTCAGGAGAAGACATTACAGGTATGGGAACAGCATGAGTAAAGGAGTGAGTGTGTGTCTATGTGTGTGTCTAAGTGTGTATGTGCGTGCGTGTGTGTATTTGACCATAGTGCTCAAGAGAGGGCCGGTCCAGCTGGGAGCAATGAGGGAGAGAGAACAGCATATAAAACATAAGGCCGTGCTCTGTCCATCAAAGGAGACAGACTCTGTAGGGCGCTGAGATTGTTGTTGAGTTAAAAGGTACTTTTTGGAGTCACTGCCCTCTTCTTCTATGTTATTTATTATTCTCTCATGTATTTGCTCCCAGCCCCCAGGAAATACTTTAACCTAATGCTTCAAAAGCCTCTGCCATTGTCTAGAATCAAATTAAGCACAGTGAAAATGACTATCGCTCTAAGACACATGGGATTTGGGATGTCAGAAGACACAAAAGCTTCAGCATAATAGAGAGAATCAGCAGGTTCCTGGGATATGACTAATTTTTCTCTGGCTGTTTAGTAACAGGTGGTATTTATCTAAGCAGACTGCCCTGGGCAGCTGGTTGATGGGTTCTTCCAGCTGGACATCTTCTCCCCATTTAGTCCAACCACACCTGCTTCAGACAGCAAACAAGAGCCTTTCTCATCTCCAGTATCTACATGTGGGGGGCTGGGGGTATAGATGAACCGTTCAGCTTCCAGCTGTAGCGTTTCATGATGTCCAAGGATCCCATCTGGCCTCCTACCAGAAAAAAAGAAGTTTTAGGTTTAGAGGTGGGCTTTTTATTGTTTTTTTCTTTCCCAGAGTGGTTTTGTCCTGTTAGGTTGCTTTCTTTTAAAAAAGAGATTTTATCATCGGCTGCTATCATGTGATCAGATTTATCTCCCATGAAAACTTCCTTTCCTTGAAGCATGCACTGACACGAGGGTGCCTGTCCCTTCAAGCTCTTATCGTATTGCATTGAGGAATAGTAGAATAGTCTCATGAAAGATTAATCACTTCCTGTAAGCATCTTGTACCTGCAGACAGGCTATTACTGAAATATGTCTGAAAGAAAACAAGGAAGGATGTTAAAATGTATCAGCCAGGTATTTTTTGGCAGTGTGACTACAAAACTTGTTTGGGTGCCAGCTTTTTTGGAGCCAAAAAGGACTTCTGTGCTGAGTTAATGGATCATAGTTTGTTTTGTACATGAGTAGCAATGTTTTCTTTGTAATGATAGCCAAAACTTTGACACTGCACAGGTATTTCCCTAGAGACTGTGTAAGTGTGTGCATTCTTATTTTTTCCCTCTGTCTCAACTGAATGATTTTAGTTCTGGCAATTTAGAGAACCCTGTATCCTCAGTGCCGGGCCTGCCAGATAGTAGGTGTTCACTAAATATTTGACGACTGACAATCTCTATTTTACAGTTGTCAAGGGGTTTACAACAAAAGTGTGAGAATTTAGAGGATGTCACAGCCTTGGTCCTGAAAATTCCACTAATCAACAAAGCAGTGGGTCCACTACTGCCCTGACTGAAACCTTTCTAAGGCTTGGTGCTAGAGGCTGGATATAAAAAAGAAAATAAAAAAAGAAAGATATGCCCATGGTTTTAAGAAGCTGAGAATTCCTGATAAGGGAAACAGTAACACAGCGACATCAACAGCAACAACAACATTTATTAAGCACTTGCTGTTTTGTAGACCCTTAAGTACTTTGTAGGTATGAATTCATTTGATCCAGAATTATTACCAATATTATTCTAGTTTTTCCTTTGTGTACACCCAGGCACAGGGAGTCACACACCTTTCTGTAATGTACCCACAGCTAGTAAATGATGGACCTGGGGTGCAAATAAAGATTCAAAACCAAACATTGAATTTGTGGAATGCTCTGTTGGGGTAGGTTCAGGGTGCAGAGAGGAGGCTCTATCAGTTTAATATAATAGGGATTGGGGTAGGGTTTCAGGAGCAGGTGATGTGCAGGCCTTTTTCTCCTCACCTCTACTTCTGACCCTGGGATCTGGGATCTGGGACTTCTGTTCCTCTCGAGGTCTGGTCCCAGTGTTTTCCATGGCCTTTGTCACTGATGAGGAGCATTGTGTTCTACTTTATGACCTCTCTTCACTGATGCCTCAATAAGTTCTTCAACTTTCAGCAGCTATAATGATGTCCTTTATGATTGACAGCCTCCTGTCTTGGCAAAAATGTAGACTCTGGAGTCAGACACACTTAGATTTGAACCTCGTCTCTTCCATTTGCAAGCTGTGCCATATTGAGCAAGTTACTTAACTCTGTAGGGTTCATTATTCTCACCTCTCTGGTATGTTTAAAGAATTAATTGTGGGGCGCCTGAGTGGCTCAGTCAGTTGAGCATCCGACTTCAGCTCAGGTCATGATTTCATGGTTTGTGGGTTTGAGCCCCGCATCGGGCTCTGTGCTGACAGCTCGGAGCCTAGACCCTGCTTCAGATTCTGTGTCCCCCTTTCTCTCTGCCCCTCCCCCGCTCACACTCTGTCTCTCTGTCTCTTTTAAAATTAAATAAACATTAAAAAATTAAAAAAAGAATTGTGAAAATATATGTAAAATATCCATCATTTGGAAGGCACTCAATAAATGCTCGTTTTATTTCTCTTGTAAGACCATGTCTTTTTTTTTTTTTTTGCCTATGTTTCTCCCAGCACCTTTCATGGTTCTCACAATAATAAATAATTAATACACATTTGTTAATTTGATTTTATGGGTGAGGGGAAATAATTTATATCAGCGCTATACACATGCCTTCCTGGGATCTTTTTCTCTTCCCTTTTCTTTCCCTACCCACATCAGTCTTCCCGCTTAGTTTAAATGCTACTTGTCTTTCAGTTCTTGGCTTACTGTCAGCCTCTCCAAGAAGTTTTCCGTGCCTGAGTTAGGCTACCCTTCTCTCTGCTTCTGTGGGATCTTGGACTAGAGGAGCTATAGGTGTCAGACAAGCTTTGCTATTATTTTTTGGATCGAAGTGAAATCCGTACGACATACCAGTTCTGGACGTTTCCTATCAGTGGATAGGAAATACACATATACAATATGTGACCTTTTATGTGGGGCTTCTTTAATGTAACATAATGCTTTTAAGCATGTATCAGTGCTTCACTCTTTTTTATGGCCGAGTAATATTCCATTGTAGGTATAAAACACATTTTATTTATTCATTCAACCATTGATGGACACTGGGTTGTTTGGCCTTTTGGTTACTGAAAACAGCAATATCATGGACATTTGTGTATTAGTATTTGTGTACGTGTTTTCAGTTTTCTTGGGTATATACTTAGGAGTGGAATTGCTGACTTTTTTGGTAATCCTGTGTTTCACTTAAAAAAAATTTTTTTTTACATTTATTTATTCTTGAGAGAGAGTGAGAGACACAGAGCATGAGCAGAGGAGGGGCAGAGTGAGAGAAGGAGACACAGAATCCGAAGCAGGCTCCAGGCTCTGAGCTGTCAGCACAGACCCCGATGCGGGGCTCGAACTCATCATCCGTGAGATCATGACCCGAGCCGAAGCTGAATGCTTAGCCGACTAAGCCACCCAGGCGCCCCTCCATGTTTCACTTTTTGAACAACCACCAGCTTTATTATTTTTTAATTTTAAAATGTTGCCCAGTCAAACCTAAAGACAAGCCCAGGATCTGGAGTTAACTATACTTAGAAAAAGCCCAATTCCAGCAGGTCTTGAAGACTTTGGTTTAGGGATGAAAAATACCTAAGGTTGTACATATAAATCTCCTTTGTAAAGATAATTTTGCTTGTGTGAAAGAAAAACAATGTACAACACTCCATGGGACATTCTAATGGGGGAGAGAAGACTAATTTTAACCTAGTTTCCCAGAGTCCTCCCAAATCCTCTGGGTTAGCTTTCAGCAGCTGGGCTCCCTGAGATTGCACTGTTTATTTAGACATTCGGGTTGCATTTTAAAGAGTATCCACATAAGCCTAGTAACCCTAGCATCATGAGCTGTCCACAGAGTGTAGAGAACTTAGATTCTGACTTACTGAGCAGATACTGTGTGGAAGGCACCATGCTGGTTTGGTGACCCAGGTGCAATTTGGGGGGGATTTCGACTGATTTGGTTGTATATTAGTTCCTTCCCTGGAAAAAGATTATTAACTGTTTCAGGAAATGTGTGATTATGCCACATGAGTGCTACAGAGGAAGAAGCAAACATTTTCCATGAGGATTATCAGAGGAAGCTTCAATGGTAAAAGGGACACTTGAGCTGTATTTAAAGATATGCAGGATATCTAGAGAGGAGAAGATGAGGGTTAGTTTTGAGGTATGACATGGCCTGACTTAAGCTAGTGAATCTGGTTCTGAGCAGGCTTATCATCTCAACAAATCTTTTTTTTAATCTAATTTATTGTCAAATTGGTTTCCATACAACACCCAGTGCTCATTCCAAGTGCCTTCCTCCTTGCCCATCACCCACTTTCACCTCTCCCCCACCCCCCATCTACCCTTGGTTTATTCTCAGCCCGTAAGAATCTCTTATGGTTTGCCTCCCTCCCTCTCTGTAACTTTGTTTTTTTTCCCCTTCCCCTCCCCCACGGTCTTCTTCTGTTACATTTCTCAAATCCACATATGAGTGAAAACATATGGTATCTGTCTTTCTCTGCCTGGCTTATTTCACTTAGCATAATACCCTCAGTTCCATCCATGTTGCTGCAAATGGCCAGATTTCATTCTTTCTCATTGCCAAGTAGTATTCCATTGTATATATAAACCACATCTTCTTTATCCATTCATCAGTTGATGGACATTTAGGCTGTTTCCATAATTTGGCTATTTCAACAAATCTTAAGAGAAAAACCGTAGCAGCTTATAATCACTCCAGAACAAGCCAATAGAGTCAGAGCATCTGAAGAGGGGAATGAATTTCTGTAAGGAAACAAAAGTGAAATCTGGGTTGGAAACTGTGGCTAATCCGATCTGCTGAGTGGGTTACTTCTAAGAAACCCAGCGAAGGAATGGAGTTTCCTTAGATATGATCTCAGATCTTAAAACTAGATGTGGAAGTGGCTCGGATAATGGTTTGAAATCTTCTACACTCTTCTTATGTAAGTCATAAGGCCACACTGATGAACGTTAGTGTTCTCCATCTCTGTGGACTTAGCGGTATGAATCTCCCTTTGATAAGTTGCCTAACTGCAAAAAGAGTAGACACTTTTGTTTCATGAGCTACTTTCATCTCATGATTATTAGATATTTACCTTGCTTTTCCTAGAAGGGCAAACCTGGAGAAATAAAATTGTACAAGTTGTGGACTGGAAATAACAATCCGCGTACTACTGGGTGAGAAAGAAGTGATACTCTCTTCCAAAGCCTCTAACTTCCACCTAGATAAGGAACCATACACCTGGTGCTCTCAAATCATGATTTCTGCCACTAAAAAGGGTTTTATCTTTTCCATTTGGGCAATGTGCTTATTGAACAGTTATATTTTCATTTATGGCTCTTCCCAGTCTCTGTGTAAGTTAAGAAAGTGTCTTCAGCAATCTGTCGCTCTACCAGTGGGATCAGTCTAGTCCTAGGGTAATAGAGACACAAGACCCTTCCTTGTATCCTAGAAACACTTCACCTTGCAGCTAGTTAAAAAGTGATCACAGCTGATAACTATATTTGACTTTTGTGGTTCCCCAGGAGCTTTTCTATGATCTCCCTGGATAATATGTAGATTCAGATTAGAGGTACCTTTATAGCATGTTTTACGGGAGCCTTGACATTAATCTCTTACTTACCTTCCTTGGTAACCAAAAGCAGCCCACAGGCAAAGGCAGGAGCAATTGTCCGAGGAGCAGGGTGGGTTGGGAAAATCCTTTAAGGGAGAAGTGACTGCTTATTTATATTAATAATATTAAAGTCCTCCCCTACTGCAGTTTAATTTAGGAATGCTTAGGAGTACCAGCTTTGAACACACATAGTCCCAAGGTTGAAACTGGGGCTCACCTCACCAACTGTGTACCCTGGGATCACTGATTCAACTTTTCTGAACTTCAGTTTGCAATTTTACAAAACGGGGATAAAAGCCTAGGGGATGACCTCCTAGGGTTTTCATGAGGATTAAATGAACAGATGTATATGGTACACAGAACACAGTGCCTAGCACATGAGCTCTTATGTTATTAACCGTTGGCGGTTCTAGAATCACATTCTGTGGCCAGCTCATAAGTCTTATCTGCTTTTACTGGTATATTCCCATCTTAAATGAGAAGTTTCATTTTGCTAATCTTTTCCATACTTTTAGTAAACGTGTGCATTCTTTCAAAGTTTGGAGAGATTTACATGAAAAAAATGGTGCATATAGAGCACATGAGAATTTATAATAGAGTCTAAAAAATATATGAAAATTGTATTTATATTGGCCAAATTAATACTTGAAGGAAGGAAAGTCTTTCTCTGGTACCAGGATAAAATTTTCTTTTTCTCTTTTCCCCCCAGTTTTATTGAGACACAATTGATACATACACAACTATATAAATTTAACGTGTACAGCATGGGTAAAATTTTCAATTGTTATTTACTAATAGAGTTTAAAACTTATTTAAGTAATATCTGGTTGTTTTGAGTTGTCCCCTACTTGTCATTCATTCGTTCATTTATTTGTTAAAGCACTTCTTTAAGATCTAAGGGGCTCAGGATTGTAATAAATACTCAGTTTTCCAAATTCGTGATTTCACAGTTGTTAGTCAAATACAATAATTAAATGGCAAAACCTCGAGATTAATTAGGGCTTTTTAACTGCCAGATGATCTTCCAAAACAAAATGTTGAGGAATTAGGGGGGATAAACTAGGAGCAGATGGATTTCATTTTCTTTGAAATACATTTTGATTCAAAAATTAAGGGAAAACTGGGACAATTTTTTTGAAGCAGGTTTTTAAAAAGGTAAATATCTGGCTAAATGCTAAATAATACCAAACTCAACTGTTTAAGTTTTAAGCACCATTGTCCACTGCCAAAATATTTTTTTTTCTTTTAAATGGCAATGAAATGTAATAGGTCTTTCTTTACCAAAATCTGGTTTCTTCTTTTCTTTCCCATATGATGAACAGACTTTGGGAAAAGAAGTTCTAAGTAAAATCCTGGACTGGAGCTTGGAGACTTGGGTACCATATTTCGAAATGAGGATTTATGAAAATTTTCAGGGATCAGGAAATGTGGAATTAAAAAAAAATTTTTAATGTTTTTATTTATTTTTGAGACAGAGAGAGACAGAGCATGAGCAGCGGAGGGGCGGAGAGAGAGGGAGACACAGAATCCGAATCAGGCTCCAGGCTCTGAGCTGTCAGCACAGAGCCTGACGCAGGGCTCAAACTCACGGAGTGTGAGATCATGACCTGAGCTGAAGTCGGACGCTCAACCGACTGGGCCACCCAGGCGCCCCAGGAAATGTGCAATTTTAAATTAAAATCTAATTTTAAAATTGATAATTTGGTCATTACAGTGAATGCCATCTTCAGCTTTTTATCTTTTCCCATCCATAATAGGAAAAATATTTTTAGTAAAGTTATATTCTGCTTCAATTTCTTATTAAGTAGTACACATAAGTAATTTTAAGAATTCAGGCTTGCATATCTGAGTATTTCCTGAAAAGAATAAATAGAAATGTTTCATAATTGTCTAGACTTCCAATAATTCATAAAACTAACATGTTTCTATGCGTCTTTGTGCAGAATGTTCAAATTTATCTTCCATGCATGTATCAGACAACCTTGTACTTCTCAGAGCCTGAGAGAATCATTTCCCCCAAAAAGATCTGTACTGCCTCTTAGAGAACTGCACCAAAACCAGATTTTCACCTGGGGAAGGAGCCGTTTCAGAAGTGTTAAAAAGGAGAATAGATTCATCTTTAGAAGCAAATGATATCTCTGTTCGCAGTGTACGATATATATAATCGTCTAGCCTAAGAGAAAAACAACTGGGTTTTTCTTCAGGACAAAGAGTTTTGCCAAACACGGGGAGCTCTGAGTCAAAAAAGCCAAAAAGCTCGAAATCTTCAGAATGTGATGAATATAAAGTCATGTGAGGAAAACTACCCAGATAGGAGAGCAGATGAGAATATGGGGTTGGTCTCATCTCAACTTGCAGTTCTTACTGTAGGCAGGGAGAATTCACCACAGCTATGGATCATTTCTGTGAATACTGTCCCTCATCTTTTCTATAGTATCTGTTCCCCATGAGTCTCAGTTTACACCCTATAGCAGCTAGGGTTGAATGAAGAATTTCCTTTCTCTCAGCAGCAGTTAAATCTCTGCCTAGGAGCCCCCTCTCTGGGAAGGGGTGACCAGTTAGCTGCAGCAAGTAAGGAAGGGTTTGAGGAGCGAAGACACAGTTGGAATGTTCACTTACCATGAGCTTCACAAGAAAGGGATTAGGTGCTCCCTTTATCTTCCACCCCCCTGGCATACAAGCATCTACACAGAAATCTCTCTGTAAAATTGCCCCCTGGGTCTATGTCTTTGGGGCCGTCTTACAGTTGAGCCTGTCTTGTAATGAAAGAGGTGCTCTGATACTGCAGAAAATCGCAAATGCAGGGCCACCTACGACGGATGATGGTCTGTTATTAAATCCTGACCTGTAGGGAATACAACATTAGGCAAGCCGAACAATGCAGTAAGATAAAGTACCTGCCAGCATGGCCTCAGGTACCGATTATTTTCTTAAGGAATACCTAACGATTAAAAAGTGTTCTAGTGAGGTTTTGGTATAATTTATACCCTAATACTTTACCAGTGCTAATTTGCATAGATTGGCTCTCTTTAGCTAAACTATGTGTCCATTAGGGAAGTTAGCTTATATTTCTCTGTGTCTTGTTATGAGTGTTTACCTAATTGATAAAGGTTTGTAGATAGTGCATGGGGAAAAGAATAATAGCAAGCATGAGTCAGTATGCTTAAAGCCCGAAAACACGTGATGATCACTGGGTACTGACTTTGTCTTTTAATGCTGAGTAAAGTCTCATAGAATTACACTAAATGAGAAATGAAACTTGACACTTCAGGCTTCAAAATTTAATTTTGAAAAAGGGGATCATGGCATCCCCCAAATGGCACATGTCTGCTGACTAAGCAGTGCAAGATGCTGTAACTAAATCCTAAAAGTGAAGGCTGAAAATAGAAATAATTGGAGAAAAGGAAGGAAAATTGTGTTAGTAAATTCAGTAACCACTAATCCCTGATTTTTGATCAAAGGCGTCTAGACATTGCCTAACTGCATTCTAGCTTTTTTGGATGCTGAGCAGGAGTGTGCATTCTTATTGTCTTATTTAGTGTTAGAAGATGTCTGTGTAAACAAACATCTCCTGAACACTTGTCCATTTGTCGGGGTTGCCTGTTCTCTGGGCTTCTATGGAAATCTGATTTGGTGTTAGCTAGCACTCTTCTGGAAGCTACACCCACCAGCACATGGACTTACTCCAACCGAAAAACCGACCTGCTGTTTTGCCCTACAGACGTGTTGCCTATAGGACTCAGATTTCTCAGAGACGATTCCGACCTCAAATATTTTTGTCCTTTTCTCTCTCCATGTTATTTACTCTTTTCATGTCCCCAACGCGGTTTTTGAAACAAAAAAATACGATCCTACAGATACGAGGGCCCTCATCTTTTCCTTGGAAATAATAATGCCAAACATTTATTCGAGGACTTACGTTCCAGTTAGTCTGCATCCATATTCCTTTCAACAATCCTTCAGGGTAAAACATCACTATCCTGGTTTTACAAATAGGCGGATTGAGAACTCAGGAAGGTTAAGTAGCTTCTCTAAGACCACACAGCTTGTAAACCAAGATATCAGGATTAAACCGAGCTTCTGTTCTTCTTATTACGTGACTCGAGGAAGTGTCACTGGCTCAAGCCAATCTTGTGAGTATGTTGGATGGAAGACCTCTGTGATATGATTTGCCTGTGAAGGTCCCTTGCTCCAGAGTTTCTCCTTTGTCCAGCTGGGTGTGAGAAACTCCTTTGCCATAAAACTTTGCGGCACCGGGGAAGGGATGGAAATCCACACTCACAGCTTATTTTGGATGAGTTAACTGAATTACCTAGCAGGAGTCTGAGAATGAGATACAGGACGATGGGTTTTAATATGGAGTGGTTCAGGAAGAGAACTTTGCATCTGAGGAGTGTGATTACCGTGCAAGAGGCTTTGCGGGGCCTAGTTTCTGCCACCAGGGGTCAGTGTGCAGGTGCTAGAAATCTAGGCAAGAGGCAGCTTTGGGAAAACAAACTTGGATCAAAATGGAAAATGGAAATGAAAACTGTATTTCGGTTAGTAAGACTTGGCAAAGAGCCCCTGGCAGGTTAAACCCCAAACTGAAACTATAAATAAGAAGTTACTTATGATTGGGTCCGTCTGAAGACACGAAAGCCAATCCTTCCGAGGTGAGGGCAAAATGAACGTACCATTATGGTTGCAAATGCTTTTAAATGATAATGTAACTAAGTTGCAGTACACAGACAGATACAACAGTCTTTTCAAATTTATTAAGGGTGATAATAAATCACCCTTAATAAAGGATGATTGCATGACCCTTTGGGGGGGTGATTGCATGACAAGGAGAATAGAGAATGGTCAAAAGAAAGAGGAAGACCGATAGGCAGGTGTATTTTGTAAATTATCAAGATTTAAGTACAAGCATCTCATTTTTTAAAATGAAAAAAAGTACCCTGTAACGTGTTGGATAATTGCGACAGACCATTTCAATCTTTTATCACTTCATTCTTTTAGGTAAGACGAAGTATGCAGTAAAATATCCAAGCGATGCTAAACATTTAAGAAAATACACTCCCCCCAGAAATGTCACAGTTTCATTGCTTGCCAATATTTTATTTTTACCGCAGCTTATTTGCGAACTCTTTTGCTTGGTTGTATCCTGACTATTTTGCAACAGATGTTCATATTCTTTTTTTTTTTTTAAAGATTTTATTTATGTATTCATTTAAGTAATTTCTACACCCAACGCGGGGCTCAAACTCATGACCCCAAGATCAGGAGTCACACGCTTCACCAGCACAGCCAGCCAGGTGCCCCCTCATATTCTTTTCTTTAGACATAGCTATTTGGATACTTTTTAAATATGGGTTGAAAATCAGAGGGTTTAAAATTTTTATATTAAAATAATTACTCCAGGAAACTGTAAGGTATTTAGTTCTCATCTTATTTCCCTAAATATAAATACGTTCATCTAGTAGTTGGGAAAACATATTCAAAATGGTAGTTTGCATCCTTCATGATTTAATAGGAGCATGTGTCTGCTAAAGAGCACAGCGAAAGTTAATTGCTGTCTACTTGGAAAGCTGGAAGCAGCAGAGTTTGCCCCTGGCAAGATAATTTTACAAAAGCGGGAACAAATAATGAGCCAGGCTGTCTCTCAGCCATTACTATGTCAGATGAAAGCTTCTTTCTCTCTCTACACACACACACACACACACACACACACACACACACACACACACACGCATGCACACACACACGATGAACTTAAGAGGCACACATTTAAAATGACTGTTTATGATCTAAGCAGCCCAAACCATAACACAACACATAATTTCATAAAAGGCTTCATCTGGGCCAGTGAATTTTGGATGACGTATTCCTAGAGTTTAAAAGTACAGATTATCTCCTGCCTAAAATACCTGCCTGCATTAGCTTCGACTTAACTGCATGTAGGTCTTTCAGCACTGGGACTTAACATTCTGACCTAACATTTAATGTATTAATCCTAATTTTAATCCGATACCAAGACTCTCTGTTGTATTGAATCAATTCAGGTTAATTCAGAATTCTGTTGCTCCCACCCAGAATCAATAGGCCCACTGTTGGTCCTCTCCAAAGCTGACCACCCAGTTTTGTGAGAATCTGCAGTGAATTAGAAAATCTGTCATTGCTCAGGAGACTGGGCAGCTGAGACATGTCTCTGGTCTATACAATACCCACCCTTTGTCTACGTCTCCTAAACCAACCTGACATAACTGAGCCAGCCTGCCAGTCAATGAGATCTTTATTCTTCTGGAAGGAATGCCCTGCACGCCAGTGTTATTAAGAAATTTCTGGACAATGTTTAGAGGCTGAAGAATAATCCAAGGTTCTATTAAAAAGCCATCTGGGTAATTAATAGCACATTTGTTCTCAGCCTCCTCCCAATTTGTCCATTAGTGGAATAAAAGCTCAGGACAAAGGGTAATGTGGTTCGGTTATATTTTACAAGAATTCTTCAGGAAGTTGAAAACACATGATAGTTTTCCAAAGATACATATGTTTATGGGCTCTTAGAGCAGCAAATGGGAAAATCCATGAGCTTAAAATTGAGGTTTTTGCTGCGCCTGGCTATTTAAATGAAGCAAAAGGATATGGAATATTGACCATCTATTCTCCGAATTGATCAACAGCTGCTAGCATGCCCCAGAAACATGCATGGGCTGGGATGTCTCCATCATATTTAAATGAAAAACAATTTTCCCTTGAATATTAACAAATTTGAAAAAATAGAACTTGTACCTTTTTCCCTCATAGTTGAAGGCTTTTCTAGGATCTCTTCTTAGTGTATTTTCCTGAGTAGTAACCTCAGGCAGCATGCTTTTGCACCATTGCCAAATGCACCGTTTTTCTTATTGATGCTTTCTCTGTTAGTCCGCTTTTTTTCCCCCCTCTTCATTGCACGTACAGAGAAACTTTGAAGTTCTAGATAGGTGAGGTATTAAAGTTAAAAACACCTCTGCAAAGTGAAATGAGGATGTTTTCCCCTCTTTTAGAATTTATTTTAGGGCAGTGGCCAGCTCTCTCTTTCGCTCTCTTTCTGTGTGTGTGTGTGTGTGTGTGTGTGTGTGTGTGTGTGTGTGTGTGGCGGGGGGAAGAGTGTTGGGGGATGTGGTGGAGATGAGGTGGCGGCAATGTCAGGGTCACACCAGTGTATTTGTAAATATACTCCAATAGGGTTGGGAGGTCATCGGTCTCAGAGAGATGGGAAGAGGAGAGGCTCTATAGCCTGTGATCACACCTCCTTCGCTCACTCTACCTCCCAGCTGCCTTTCTCTTTCTGGAACATCGAGTCTTTGTACTTGGTAGTCTCTACCTTGAGTGTTCTTTTCCTACCTTTTTATGTGATTAGGCTTTTCCCTTTCCAGTAAATGTTCTTTTAAATGTTTAAAAAATGTTTATTTACTTTTGTGTGTGTGTGTGAGAGAGATAGAGTACGAGTGGGGGAGGAGCAGAGAGAGAAGGAGGCACAGAATCTGAAGCAGGCTCCAGGCTCCGAGCCGTCAGCACAGAGCCCCACATGGGCTTGAACTCACAGACTGGGAGACCACGGCCTGAGCCGAAGTCGGATGTTCAACCGACTGAGCCACCCAGGTGCTCCATCCCGTAAATGTTATTTTAAGAAAACGTGCTTTCGAGGGGAAAGACTTGAGTTAAGGCCTGGCTTCATTCATTCTCTCATTCATTCAATACTTACGAAACGCCTATTATGCCCGAGACATTGTTGAAGCCATAAGAGTCAAAATATTTCCGACTCTTGATCTTACAGGCTTACTGTTTTGTCAAGGGAGAGAAACAATCAAACACCAATATGGCTACAAAAACTGTAACCTTGACAAGTGTAGACAGGGGAGGTGCAGGATACCCAGAGAGCCTATGCTCAGGGGATTTGAACTGGACAGGACGTCAGGGAAGCATTTCCTGAGGAACTGACTTGACTCCTGGCCTGAACCCTGAGGGATGGCACGGTATTATCTAGCAGAGACGGGAAGGAGAGTGAGGTGGAGGCAGAAGACAGCAAAGACCTGGTTCTGGGAGGGGGTATGGTGAGCACGGCTGGATTACAGAGAGCAGGGGGAAGTGAGCAAGATGGAGAAGTATGGCGGACTGGTCCCACAGCCTTGGAGGACAAACGTGAGCTTTATCTTTCGAGCAATGGGAAGCCATTGAAGGGTTCTGGAACTTTGGCATTTCCCTTGTGGAAAAGCTCTCCCTTCACTTTCTTTTCCACCCCTTCTCTTCTCTCTGCACCCAGACTGATGTCATTCAGGAAAGTAACTCTGTCATGAGTTTTCGTCATGAGATCTCTTTGTGGCTTTCAGTGGCACCTTTACCGACCCCCCCCCCCCCCCGGGATGTCTCCAACACTGTGGGTTCGGGAGAGGGTCTGGAGGGCTCGGCAAACAGTGACAGCTTCAGGTATGGGCCACTCTGACCTGGCAAGAGCAGGAAGGAAAGTACAATTTTATTCCCAAACTAAGTTCTGTTTCAGAAACACAGACTCTGAGATAAGCCAAGGAATGAGACTGTTTAAACATCCATTTGTGACTAAGTGTTTTTTTAATTTCACTGAGTTAGGAGGTCAGCTGCCTTGGCTGCCAAAGTGTGAGGGGAGCACAGAGCTAGTGGCCTGGGGCCCTGCACCAAGGCTGTTCTTGGCCGGCCCCAGAGCCATCCCAGCCTGGGAGGGCTGGGGCTCTCCTCAGCAGAACAAATATTTGTTAGCACTTTACACAAGAATACTCTTGAGCTCATTGTATTTACATTGCAAATGCTCTGTAAATAGCTAAGCAGTTATGTGTACCTGCAATTCGTTATTTGTTTGAGGACACTATATTCAAGGAAGATGAGAAAAGTAAGTTTGGAAGGGAGAGGAGTGCCATGAAAAAGCAAACAAACGCAAACCTGCAGCAGAATCTCCCTTTGCCAGGGCAGATACTTAAAAGGCCACCCCCAAATGAATCCCAAATGAATGCTCCCTCCAAGTCTCTCCCTTGGCAGGTTAAGAGGACCTAGAATTATAAACCCAAATGTCAGTACAAGCTGTCTCAGAAGAGTAAATGGCAGCCACGTCCTGGCTCCAGTACAGGGGTCTCTGGAGCATCACAGGGTGTTTCTTTTCTCCCTGTAGGGCTTCCCAGTGCCCACCCTCATGAGCACCTCCGGAAGGGAAGATAACACAATCCCTGTCTGCTAAAGCAATGTGTCAACACTTCCCAAGGGCTAGATTTTCATGTCAACATGGGTCACCACATATGGATTGATTTGGGTTATATATACAGAGCACTTTCCAGGGGCGCCTGGGTGACTCGGTCGGTTAAGTGTCCGACTCTTGTTTTCAGCTCAGGCCATGATCTCATGGTTTGTGAGTTCAAGCCCCTCATTAGGCTCAATGCTGACAGTGTGGAGCCTGCTAGGGATTCTCTCGCCCTCTCTCTGTCCCTACCCCGCTTGCTCTCTTTGTGTCTCTCAAAACAAATGAATAAACTAAAAAAAAAATTGTAAAAAATATTGAAAAAAAGAGCACCTCTCTATACGTTTAGGGTCGTATTTTTTTTTATTATAAAATGAAACACCAAAAATACAGGAAAACATTTTATTTTTTTTATTTTTTATTTTTTCCAATATATGAAATTTATTGTCAAATTGGTTTCCATACAACACCCAGTGCTCATCCCAAAAGGTGCCCTCCTCAATACCCATTGCCCACCCTCCCCTCCCTCCCACCCCCCATCAACCCTCAGTTTGTTCTCAGTTTTTAAGAGTCTCTTATGCTTTGGCTCCCTCCCTCTCTAGCCTCTTTTTTTTTTTTTTTTTTGTTTCAGGAAAACATTTTAAATAAAGAAGAATTGGTTTGAGGAAAAAAAATAATTACTTCCACAGAACGAAGGCAATCCTTGCTCTTCATATTGTAAGGGGGTTGCTCCAGTCTTTTTGTCGATGCAGTTTAAAATTTTTACGTAAGGGGGTTTGGGGGGCCCAGTCAGTTAAGTGACCGACTCTTGATTTTGGCTTAGGTCATGATCTCATGATTCGAGGGATCGAGCCCAACATCAGGGTCTGTGCTGACAGTGTGGAACCTGCTTGGGATTCTCTCTCTCCTCTCTCTTTCCTCCTTCCCCTGCTTGTGCGCACACACACACACACACACACACTTTCTCTCTCTCTCAAAACAAATAAACATTAAAATTTTTTTTTATGTATAGTCTGCATATGGATTATCCCTATGTGGTGTGGTGCTTCTGGAAGTAGTTCTCCCAAAACTATTGCTGAACTGAAACATCTCATCATGTATAATAACATATATAACTAAATGCTAATATCCTTACTCTGAAAAGCTTTCTTGAGATATCATTAACAAACATAATTTATTCATTTAAAGTATACAGTTCAGTGTTTTCTACTGTATTCACAGGGTTATGGAATCATCACAATTCAATTGTTTTCCATCCCAATTTAATTTTTCTTAATGTTTATTTATTTATTTATTTATTTATTTATTTATTTATTTATTTATTTTTGAGACAGAGAGACACAGAGCACAAGCAGGGGAGGGATAGAGAGAGAGGGAGGCACAGAATCCGAAGCAGGCTCCAGGCTCTGAGCTGTCGGCACAGAGCCTGATGTGGTGCTTGAACCCACAAACTGTGAGATCATGACCTGAGCTGAAGTCGGACGTTCAACTGACTGAGCCCCCCAGGCGCCCCCATCACAATTTAATTTTTGATAATTTTTGTCTTTCCAAAAACAAAAAGCCCATGCCTGGTAGTAGTCACTCCTCGTTTCCCCCGGCTGTAGGCAACCACTAATCCTCTTTCAATCTCTGTGGACTTGCCTCTGCTGGACATTTTATATAAATGGGATCATACAACACGTGGCCTTTTCTGCCTGTCATTTTTCGCTTAGCGTGTTTTCAAGTTTCATTCATTTTGTGGCATGGATCAGTACCTCAGTTCTTTTTATTGCTGAATAGTATTCCATTTTATGACTACACCACATTTTATTTTTCCATTCGCCTTTGAATGGACATTTGGGTTGTTTCTACTTTTTGGCTGTTATGAATAACGGTGCTGTAAACATTCATGTACAGGCTCTGTGTGTGTGTGTGTGTGTGTGTGTGTGTGTATACTGATGTTTTTATTTCTCTTGGGTAGATACTTCAAAATAGAATTTCTAGGTCCTACGGAAACTCTCTGTTTAATGTTTTGAAGAAACGCCAGGCTGTTTTCTGAAGAGCTACACTATTTTATGTTCCCACTAGCAGTGTATGAAGATTCCAGTTCCTTCACATTCTCACCAAAACTTGCAACTGTCTAATGTTTCTTTATAGGGACGATTATCCTCCCTTTACTACTATTTTGTAACTCAAATCCCTTCTTAAGCCCCTCCCCTCCCCCATCAAATCTCTAACATGGTAGCATGAATTAGTTTATCAAATGGTTATCCCGGGCAAGTAGGTTTTTCTTTTGTGCATCTCTGTGCCAGGTTGGGCTGGGGAGAAAGAGTGGAAAGATACAGGGACTAGCCACCGGAAGGAGCACAGGGGGGACCCTGACCACCTCACAGATTGTTCAGCCGAAGGCCTGGGTTGGAGACAGGGTCGTGGAGTTTGGGTCTGAAAGCATACCTCTGGTTCCTTGGATACGTGGGAAGAGGCGTATCAGTTTTCTCTAAGGCTAAGTACACTTTCAGATTGCTGGAGCTCAGAGGAGTTCAGCCTGGTGGAGCTCAGCTCACGGGCCCCGGCTAATCACTACCCGCCACGCTGAGTGTGGTCTGAACTCTCGTTACTAGTCCGTGACAGAAATTGAGAACAAGTGTTTAGAAACATTCTTAACAACACGATATTGCCGTGACATCCAAATGTGATGAACTCATGATTGGTGAGCGCATCTCGTTAACGGGGTTTAACCTGTCAAGTTCATACAGCAAGTTGCCTGTGGGCAGGAGCTGCATTCTAGATGTGTGCAGAAGGACCAGGACAGATTGGAAACTGAAAATAAGATTAGTCCTTGGCCACAGCATGAGAACCACTGCAGCCAACTCATGCTTTTTAGCATTTTCCTCCCGTCAACTACATTGGACTTTGATACAGGGACGGAGGAGGTTCAGGGTGTGGGAGAACAACGATCATAGCGGGCACTCACTGGGCACTCACTAAATGTTAAGCTCTGCACTAAGCACTTTATTCGTATCAACTAATTTAATTTATGCTATTATTGTTTCGAGTCCATTACATTATTATTATTTCCATGCCGGGAAGCTGGGGACGGGAGGCAGAAGTGCTACCTCCGTGGGCAGATTTACATGCTGACCAGGGTGAGTCCTACCTCGGCCTCCAGTCTTTCCAGCTCAGGAGGGTCTGCTCTTCTCGCTGACTTGGATCCCGGCCCCCCTCCTCCCTCCAGGCCCTGGCTCTGCCTGCTCCCCTTTGCTGGCTGACTTACTGGATCACAGCGATGAGTGGGGAACTTCTGTGATGCAGTGGGGTGGGAATGCAAAGAGGAAGAACCAAGGCAGGCGAAGAAGCTGAGAAAGAGCCCAGAGGGGTGAAGGAGAGCTTGCCCGGAGGCCTTTCTTTGGGGGAGGAGTTGGAGCAACTGCTGTGAAAGTGGAAATCTGGGGAAGGAGATAGAGGTTTAAAGACCAAAGTGTGAGATCATCCTCCGTGTATTCACAACCTTGGGAAAAATCCATAGAACCTTCTGTGCTTTTGGAGCGAGGGGGGGAGTTTTCCTCTTGCAAACACAGTCCTGAGTGAGAGCCGCGCAGGCTTCCTAGCCACGTTTGGATTATACGAGGACAACTCAGAGCTCTTAACTTCATCCCAGCTAGTGTGGCCTGGGGTATGTGTTTGCACCAAAGGGAGAGACGCCTCCTAGTTCTTTGGTCTTTCAGGAGAGCTGGGGTTAGGGATGGGAAGGGTTAGTCTACCCACCGAGTAGCTACGCAGGTGTGAACAGTTCCTTCCTTCCCATCCCACCTGTGTGTTGGCCGAAGGTTACCCTGCTGATGTCTGGTTTTTAGCCAACATTATCTTTGTTTGATGCAGATTGTCTACGGTGGACCTGTGCTAAACTCCTTTGCATTATTTCCCATCAAAACACTTATTTTAATGATTTGTAAAATCGTCTTATTATTTGGGGGGTCTGACGTTAGTGACCCTTTAAGAAAGAACTGCTAGCCTTGAGAGGACTTTTGTAGGCTTTACCCTCAGGTTCATTTCAATTCAGGGAGGGTCCTGAGGCTCCTCCTACAGCTCTACGCAATTGTATACTAGTCCTTTACGTTCATGCACGCGTAGGTGCTTTCCGGGAGAAACCTTGTACACAGATCCTTACACATTTGCGGGGCCAGCCTTTCAGGTAAGTTGCCAGGGCCAAGTGTACTATGTAGAATATTTAGGAGGCTTTCCCGAGAGATTCTTTGAGATGCTTAGCTTGGCGGCTGGAGACGACATCCGTCTTTTGGAAGTTGAGAGTTTTCAATTTTAAAATGAAGTATTTTGCGTCTGGGGACTCCTCTCCGTGGAATTGCAAAGTGCCCTCGTGTCATTGTGCAATTACTCAACAAGCGCTCTGCCTTGAGAGCCTTACAGTGGCTCGGAATTAAGAAACTTCTGTTTCAGTTCCAACTGTGCCAGTGACTTCTGTGTGACCTTAGGGAAATTAGTTAACCTCCTTGGGTTTTATGTGTTTCAAAATGTGAATCAGACCATTACCTCATAGTCTGGGCTCAAGGCTCAAATAAGGAGCCGAAGCCCGGTGAGCTCCCCAGGTGAAGGCTGTGAAAACTAGCCTTGTGCTCCAGCCTGAAGGCCGTCCCTCGGCTCAGAAGCGCAATTAGTAACTCTGTCAGCCCGCAGTCCTTTGGGAGGCTTATTGTATACTCACAATACCTTCTATTTGAGGAGCGTATCACGACTTTTAAAAGAATATTATGTATTTAATCTCCTTTCTGATTTTCTCCATCCTGGGGAAGGCAGGCTTTAGTACCACCTGAATTCTGTAACTTCGGTTAGGGCAGGGAACTTAAAAGGGACGTTACCAGTTAATTTAAAGACTTAGTAACATAGAGGGCAACGCATATTCTTCCACCGTCTAGCCCCATGGAAAGACAGTTTCTGTGGCCCTCTTTCCATTTGTATTGGAAATGACTCCTCAGAAGTACACCAGGGCTAGACTCACAGTGGCGGGCTTTCAATCTCGCTCTATCCGAGAGGAGCTGTGGGCAATTTACTGAGCTTCCCTCAGCCTCATTATTTTCATTATAAAATGGGGATAATGAAAGTACTCATCTCAGAATCCCAATCCTCCTAATGAGGCTTAAATAATATCATATACCTACGTATATATGTAAGGTGCTTAGTATATTGCCTATGACACAGTAAACTCCCAATTGTTATGTTGTGTGTATTCTGTTTTATTTTCTCATCTACCGTCACTTCATGCCAATATAGTGTCAAGTCAGTCCTCTTTTAAGTATACACTTTGAAATGTGTAACACACATTAGTCTCTCAATAAATCAGAAAAGCACAAAGAAGAAAACAGAAAAATTATTTGTTTCCTCCCCACTCAATCCCTGTTGATGTTTTAAAAAACAAAATAACACATTTGTAAGGTTAGAAACATCAGCTTGTAGAGAAGTGTATACCTAGGGAACATGAGAAAACTGTTTTTTCTTTTTGCAAGGCAATCCCTCTTAAATGTTTGATTATTTTCAGAAAAGCGTGTATATTTCCACCTATATTGATAGACCTTTTTTCTGTTCACGCATAAGATTTCATACAAGGCATACTGTTCTGTACTTGTTTTTCTTCACTTTGATATCTGGAAGCTTTTCTGCATATAGAGCTACTGAATTCTCCTCCATGTTCTCCTAGTGTTCCACTAAACAGATGTATCATATTTAATTTGTCCTGTTAGTTATTGATGGACACAGGGTTGTTTTCAGTTTTAGTTGTCCTGTTTGCAATTTAATTATGCTTTAGTGAATAATTCTGTACTTATGTCTTGGAGAATTTCTGCATCTTGGAGAGTACCAGTAAGTAAATTCCTGGCATAGGGTTGCTGAGTCATGCATTTTAGTTCTGATAGTTCTTTGCTAGATATTTCTCCACCAATTTATACCAACATAACACTTCTCCTAAAGGACTTTTCTGTATCTTTGCATGTACCAAGTATCTTTCAACCATAAGCATTTTCAAGATTAAAAAAATGGCATCTTGTGATTTATACTGTTGATGAGTGAAGATCATTATCTCTTTGTCATTTTGATTTTCTCATGAGCACGCTTGATCAGCTCTTCCGATATTTGTCTTTTTCAGCATATACTCCATGTTTGTGTACTTTGCCCATTTTTCTATTAGGTTATTTATCTTTTTCTTTCTTTAAAAATTTTTTAATGTTCGTTTGTTTTTGAGACAGAGAGAGACAAAGTGCGAGCAGGGAAGGGGCAGAGAGAGAGAGGGAGACACAGAATCTGAAATGGGCTCTGGGCTCTGAGCGGTCAGCACAGAGCCCGACACGGGGCTCGAACCCAAGAACCACGAGATCATGACCTGAGCTGAAGTCTGAGCTTAACTGACTGAACCACCCAGGCATCCCATCTTTTTCTTTTTTAAAAAAATGTTTGTTTATTTACTTATTTTTGAGAGAGAGACAGAGAACAAGCAGGGGAGGGGCAGAGAGAGAGGGAGACACAGAATCCCAAGCAGGCTCCAGGCTCTGAGCTGTGGGCACAGAGCCCGATGCCGGGCTGGAACCCACAAAATGAGAGATCATGACCTGAGCCAAAGTCTGGTGCTTAACTGACTGAGCCACCCAGGCACCCCTATTATCTTTTTCTTATTTATTTATATGACCTTTAACAAATAAATATGTGGTTTCAAAAGATATGTTAAAGTACATGTAATTTTATTTATATCTTGGGATATAAATAGCTTAGGAGCTATTGTAGACAATATTTGTGGTTGCGGGTCCAGCATCTATTTCCCCTTCCACAAATACCATCCAGATTTTCCTTTTGGGTAACAGCACATTTTTGCTCCATGCATTTGGGTTTCTCTAGACGTAGACACATGACCTAGACTTGCCCACCGGAGTTCTGCAGCCGTCTGGCCACGGTCCCCAGACAGAGAGACCCACGCCTGACCAATAGGAGCCCTGCCTGTGACTCGGCTGTTTTCATTTGGCAAGAGAGGCTCTTTCATTCCGCTGCTGTTGCTGGGAAGAACAGAGAGGGTGCTGTGGAAAGTACAATTTGGTGGAGACTCAAGTCAGGAAGTGGGAACGGGCAGGCATGAATCAATAAGTGTCCTCTCTAATACTACGGGAGTTATGGGTGAAGTTGGCCGGGTTTGGAAGCTTGGTGTGGACGGGTGCACCGACGGCGTGCGAGGGCGTGTGAACTATTCGGTGGAAGAAATGCTATTAGGATGACTTGAGGTTCAAAATAATCCTGGCGGAGCCATGAATGCCAGGCAACGGTTTATTTGAGAAGGGGACACTGAGGCTTGTTTGGAGTCACCGCACTGAGACCTCTACATCGTGGAAAGGCCAAGCCTTAACAAGAGACTGGTTTAATAACCGAGTCGGCCTGTAGTCTGCAGTCTAAGGGACAAACTTCCTGTGTGCGCGATTCACCGTGCTTGAGTCCTGTTCTGGTAAAGCCACACGCGTCGATAGCCACAGAAGCACACGAAGTGAAGGATATCTCTTGTTTTTTATTTCTCTCATTCTTTCTTTCCCAGTGGAGAATCAGGGACTGGTGTTTCCCCAATATGTCAGAGGGAAAGGTACTCCCACATTACACATATTTTAATAGAGTTCAAGATTAAAAACATGTAAAGCTAGGACTTAAGGGTACAATTTCATAAGGCTGCTTGCTTTTGGCATTGAGTACCAGTTTATGACCATATTCCTTTTGGCAGGCCAGAGTTTAACTTCCAATAAGAAGAGTTAAGTGGTGAAAATGTGTAAGATAAACTCATAAAATTAAGCTTCTAAAATAAGTATTAGCTAAGTGAAAAAAGCATAAACCCAGCTCAGCTCATCGTAAGTAAAGCTAGTAATTTATGCCCACTTAAGAAAGTTTTTATTTTTTTTAATAGTGTGATAGGAGCAGGAATGACAGGTCAGCAAAATCACGTCAATAAAGATAGCCATACTGATGACAAAGTTTACTAAATGTAGATTGAAACGATTTTCCCTCTTCCAGATGAACTCATTAGAAAAGGCAGACCAGAACCACGTGGGCTGAATTAAGATAGGACAGATACAGTGCCTTCTGTCTCTTTGGCATCTTTGGGATTTGACTGTGAGATGAGACTGGGGACCATGAAAGAGGGCCACATAGCCACTGGCTTTTGTAAGTTCATTTATTTTGATGAAAGCTATTTTCCCAAATCCTCCTTTCTCCCTTTTCATATTTTTTATGGTTGTATATAATATGGCTCTATTATAATCTAGCACTACTAGGAGTAAGATATTTTAAGTGTGAAGTTTGTATGCAATTGTGGTATCTGGACTTTTATGTTTTAATTAAAAAAATTTGTAATGTTTATTTTTGAGAGAGAGAGTGAGAGAGAGAGAGAGAGAGAGGAGGGGCAGAGAGAGAGAGGGAGACACAGAATCCGAAGCAGGCTCCAGGCTCTGAGCTGTCAGCACAGAGCCCAATATGAGGCTCAAACCCATGGACCAAGAGATCATGACCTGAACAGAAGTAGGATGCTTAACAAACTGAGCCACCAAGGTGTCCCTATGTTTTCATTATTTTTAAGAGAACCTTTTCTAAGGGAGTATTTCTACGTACGTGATATCATTATTAAGACTTACCGTTCTTTGTGTCAGTACAATTCTATGTCTGCATGACAGCCCCCGTGTCAGGCTATTAGCTTTCACTTATTTGTCATCCACTGTTGGTATATCCAACAGCCACTGTCACCTCTTCTAGTTTAAGTCCTCAAGTGTGAAGTGGTGAATGCCCTCGTTGTGAGTCAGGCAGGGGCCACATTTCTTCAACAAAGTGTGGACCGCGGTGTATCCGTCTACGATGGAGAGGGTTCCTACGCTGAGTGTGTAGCTGAAGTAGATGATCCTGAAGTGTTTGGCGACTGGTCCTTCAAGACTTGGTAAGTAGAATTCTTCCCTCTTTTCTGGACTAGTCTTCCTTCTTCCTTTTGGCTTGGCTACTTCTTGTTCATTCTTTTGATCTTGACCACTTCCCGTGATTGCTCTTCAAGGTCTCCTCCTGACCCTCTGATATCCTATATCATTACTTCATGTGTCACGTATTATTGTAATTTCTTATTTAATGGTTGTGCTTCTGGGTAGATGCCATGCTGGCTGGCATTATGCCCGTTAAATTTCCCCCAAGCACGAGCACATAGTTCTCTGCACATAGTAGGTGCTTTATATATATATTTTCATGAATGAATGGACTTCTTGATACTTGAGTGGATGTGAACGTAATCCCTGCCCACTAGGTCACATAGCTAGGGTGAAGGCCATCCAAGGCCTGGATAATAATCATGTTGGGAACAAAGTGAGGATACCTTTATCTCCAGGAAAAGCGAAGCTTATGCTACAACCTTTGTTGTGTAAGAAATATCACGTTAATCTTCACATATCTGAAACTACCTCTGTGTTCTAAGTGGCTGTCCTGCCCTGCCATGCTAGGGCATTGAAACTCAGTCATCCTGGGGGCTCCCTTCTCTTTCCTGGACATGCCAAGAATTTGGAAGGCTTATGTGGCTTATGTGGCCCAGAGAAATGGGAGGGCCTCTGATCTTTAGTCTGTCATTGTTGCTACTGCTATTGCAATCGTTCAAACCCTCATGTGGCTTCAAAGGTAGTCATCTTGGCTGCCTACAGATCAAGGGGGACGGGAGGGATTTGCCTGCTATCACCGTCATCGCCTCTGAAATCTTGCCATCTTCCGGTGGGATCTGGTCATCTCTGTGGTCTTCTTTGTCCTGTGAGTTCTCAGTCCTTTGAAGCCAATTGTTTCCCCTTTCTCTCCTCACCCAATCATTTCAAATCCCCCCACAGAATCACTGGGATGCCAAGCAGAGCCATTTTATACATTAGTCACCTGAAGTATAATGTGGGACTTACCATGGGTTTAAGGGCCTATGACAAAGTTGAGAACTGAAAAATATATTAATTGGTGTCAAATAAGAAATTAATAACAAGTTTAATGAAAGGTCTGTAAAATGTAACATCGTGTCAACTTCCTTAAATGCTAAATTTAAAATCCGTAACAGCTTTACTACATGTGAAAATAATTTATAAGTGGGATTTTTCTCTCTTCTCAAGATTTCCCAAGTATCACAATGATTGCTGAGGTGTAATTAATCATAAACGAGCTGTTGATAGATAATTTTTAAAAAATTATAGAATTGTTTGAAAAACAAGAGTATAAAAAGCCTTTCGGCTTCTCAAAGAAAAATGATATTTAATTGGGGGACATGAGAACACTTGAGTATGTTGAATATGGTATGAAGTGTATTTCCTGAGTTCTGAAATTCCTAAAAGTTGCCTATGCCTTCAGCTCTCTCACTTGCATGGTAGTGTTCTGGTGATCTCTACTTTGAGAGCGTAACGCAATTCTGATGCTAACTACCCAGACTCAGCTCATATTTCACAGGTTAAGGGCGCTTTCCAACAAGATTGCTCTCACTTCTGACACCAGCCACAAACCTGGGGCTTTCTAGGCCATCTGTACTTCTGGCCAACTGGCTACAAATATGGGGGTTTCCACTACCCATGTCAGATTTGATAGTTCACCAGAAAGACTCCTAGAATTCAAGAAACTGTGATAATTATGGTTATAATTTTATCACAGAGGACATGTATCAGGACCAGCCAAATAAAGGGATGTATAGTGTGAGTTCTGGGGTGGTCCCAAGCATGAAGCTTCTGTTTCTTCAACGTGTGCCATCTTCCTGGCAAATGAATGTGGATCGCCAGCCAGGAAACTCACCTGAGCTTGAGATGTCCAGAATTTCCACTGGGATTTCATTGTGTATATACGGTTGGTTTTTCTGGCATGACCAGGCCCCCAGAACTCAGGTATAGTCCTTGGGGCTAACCATAAATAACAAAAACATTCCCATCACTTGGTAAAGTCTAAGGATTTAGAGGTTACCTCCCAAGAACCAGGGAGCTAAAGACCAGCCGAATTCTTCTCATCCAGAGGGCTATGGATGTCATACTCACTGAAATGAGTGAAGGCTCTATTGTCACTTGTGTCACAATTATTTTCTTAGATTCTCCAAAGAGTAAGCTAACATTTATTTATTTAGTTAGAGACGGCACACAGGTGCGCGCACGTACACACACACGCAAGTGGCGGAGGGGCAGGGAGAGAGGGAGAGTCACAGCATGGAGCCTGATGTGGGGCTCAGTCCCAGAAACCGTGAGATCGGGACCTGAGCCCAAATCAAGAGTCAAACGCTTAACCGACTGAGCCACCCAGCTGCCTCAGAGTAAGCTAATTTTTAAAATTTTGTTAAAATCTTCTCTCTTGAGGAACGTGTGCTAATTTCTCTCAAGTTTTGGCTAAAGAACTTTTCTATGCCTAGCATCCGCTCCCCTTCTTCCTTAGAGATAGCTGTTTCCTCTAGTTACCAAGGTCCTAAATTTTCTTTCCTATTTCTGCTGGAGAGTGCAATAGATCTTGAAATAGATTCTTGGTGGGCCTTCTCTAGTTTGCTCGAGCTTCTGAGATGATTGTAGAGAAAGCATCCCACCTTCCTCTGATATAACACCAATGAGACCTCTTTCCAAGGGCGCCTTTTTGTTTTAATCAAGGTATAGCATATGTATTATTAAAGCATAAACTACCTCCATCTGTAAGCCAACTGGGTAAGAAGCACAGAGGCCTGAAATAGAATAAAAGAGATTGTTTAGAAAATGTTTGCCTCTATGGAAAATGGAAATGATTGAAAATCTTAATGATTCCAATTTTGCTTTAAAATCATCCTACATGCTCTGCCCTATAGGAAATAGTGCTGTTTATTTTTATGTGTCAGCTTAGCTAGGTTATGGTGCTATGGCCAAATAGTTGTTTGGCCAAATAGTAGTTGTTGCTATAAATGTGTTTTGTAGATGGTATTAACATTTACACTCAGTTGACTTGAAGTAAAGGACATTAGCTTCAATAACATGGGTGGGTCTCATCAGTTGAAGGCTTTAGAAGCTCCTCTCACCTCTCCCCCCATCCCCAGAGAAGGAATTCTGCCTTCTGCTCTCACCTGTAACATAGAAGTCTTGCCTGAAGTTCCCAGCCTGGTAGCCTGCCCGACTAGTGTAGAGATTTTGAATTTGCCAGCCTCCACAATCACATGAGCCAATTCCTTAAAATTTATCATCACCTATCTTTCATTTTTCCATCTATCCCGGAAACCCTGACTGATAAGATATAACGTTTTGATTCATTCTCATTAGCATTCAGTTCTCATATAGAAAGATTAAAAAGAAAATGATAATTACTGCATACACTGAGCTGTTAATGGCACGTTCCAGTGTTGCTCTCTCTTTTCCTTCAGCCTCCTTCTGCAAATGTCATTGGATACGAAAATGTAGGCATCTGCCTTTAAGACGTGGAGTCTTTAAAGATATCATTGGATTTATTATCACATACTTGGCTAGAGATTAATTTGAATATGGTGGAGGGACTCTTGAGTTGAAAAAACTTACTTAAGTTCAACTACAGCAGAAGCTCTCTTGGACAATCTCTACTTACCTGAGTCTCTGGATTAGTGGAAGCTTGCCATTACCTTCACAAATAAATAATACTCACTGTTGCGTCCGATACACTGAAAGCTAGCTATTGGTAGCATGCTTCTTCCCGGTACACCGGGGACGTCATCTTCCTTTAGGTGAGTTGTGTGTTTACCTGGAGCCACATTAGTTTATCTGAAGTCGCTACATGCCAGTTGTAGTGTTATTGTTATTATGCTATTTAAGTAAACATTATGTAAGCCAATGAAATGGAACCACGGGGACCAAGTTGAATGCTTTCAAAAAGCTCAATAAAAGGGTTTGCTGAAAGAAATTGCTGTTGAATTAGGAATGAGACAATTATAAAAACACTGAAAATAGGTGATATATATAAGGATTCTGCCTTAGATCGCTTTGCAAGATTCATTCAGTGTTCACTTGAAGAAATTGCGGTGGCAAATCACAGGCAAAGTATAAATGCATTATAGATGTGGTTATATGAGAGGGAAGATTTGGAACTCCAATAAGTGGGCCCATTCTCAGAGAAACCCTTGGTCCTACAATGGCAAAAAAAGATGTGAATTTGCAGAGATTTAGATATTTTAAGAAAAAATAGTATAAATGTAATTATTTTATTATGATTATATATTTTAATTAGCTTTTTCTATTTACCAACCAACTACTTGTTGTGTTTCCAGTGAATAAGAGGACTTCTATTTTATCTGATTCCTAACTAGGTGGACTTGAGCAAATCTCTTAATATCACCTGGCCCAAGTTTCCTCAGTTATAAAGTGAAGAGTGTTATTTAGACACTCTTGAAAGTGTTATTTTTGAACTCTTGGAGTTTAAAATTCTAGGACTGCTATGAGCTGGAGCTGAGATTGCTTTCATTAGTGCTCAGATTGGATAGCTTTTGCAGGGATCTGATTAAGCAAGTAACACTTGAGTGGTGTCCCCAAAATGGGCTTTAGATTGCATCTAACTTTCTATTATCATGAACAAGGCTGCAATGGACAATCCTTGTACATTGTGTTTGAACAAATAATTCTCACAATTCTGAGAGCTATATTTTCAAGAAGCGACGAGAACCTCTAAGAATGAATTATGTGAGGGAACTAAGTGTCTCTTTTTCTTTCTCTCTCACACCCCTCCCTCTATTTTTTCTGTCCTAATTGCTTCTCTGTAGAGAATTGAAAGATATAACACCAAGGATGAATCTGGTAAGAATGCCAGCACCCCCCCCCCCTTTTTTTAAAGCAGTCATTTTATGCCTTTGCTGAGAACATGGGAGACAGCATGCACAAATATCATGTAAAAAAGGAAATAAAAACAACGAAAATTGGGGCGCCTGGGTGGCTCAGTTGGTTGAGCGTCCGACTTCGGCTCAGGTCATGATCTCGCGGTCTGTGAGTTCGAGCCCCACGTCGGGCTCTGTGCTGACAGCTCAGAGCCTGGAGCCTGTTTCAGATTCTGTGTCTCCCTCTCTCTCTGACCCTCCCCCATTCATGCTCTGTCTCTCCCTGTCTTAAAAATAAATAAAACGTTAAAAAAAATTTTAAAAAAACAACGAAAATAATCTATAATTCTTCTTCCCAAATAGACATTTTGTTAAGCTGATGCTAATTTTATAGTAATATTCATATTGAAGTCTAGTAGATAGGCAATCAAAAGATTTTAGAGGGAAAGTAGCTACTATGGGAGAAATTCCTTATATCAAGTAGCAAACAAAATACAGACCAAATAATAATTCAGGTCACAGCAGAATTTGCAAAATTTATGGAAAAATGAACTCATGTTAAGTAATTAATAGAGAGAAAATAAGGAGAAAATAGTGATTTTGGAGTTAACAGAAATAAAATGAAGTGCTTGTTCTGCAATTTACTCTCATTGAAGCACGGACATCTCCATCTTTTTTGCCTTCATTTCCTCATCCATAAAATAGCAATAGAAACACCAACTTTGCGGAGCACTGGGAAGTGCATTATAAATCCTGTTTCCCCACTGTATATAACGGTATTGGAGTTATGCTCTGCTGAAAACTTTTTCACTCTGTCTAGTGAAATGGTAAAGATCTCATATATGTAAGGGGAGGCAAAATGCAATTTCTGTGTACTCGACATGCTTTGTTCCTCGACCTGTCTATTCCAAGGGGCATCTTGGCATGTTGTGGGACCTAGCTGGCAGCGAATCAACTTTTGTCTCTCAATAATTCAAACTGGGAGACAGAGGTTTGCAGACAGCAAACTTTTGAATAGAAAGTGGGCAGAGAGGGCAGCCATCTTGTTGGGTCAAGTAGAAGCTACTTAATAAGTAGAGAAAAATACACTATAGATAAAGAAACTATCCAAAATACTGAGATTACTCCATTCTGGGTATTTTTTTTAAACACTTCACTTCATTAGTGCCTCTGATAGATGATGAAATTGAAGAAACTCAGTTAATAAGAGATAGATTTAACTTCAGGCAGTCCCAGGTGGAGTCTAAATTCTAGACCACCAACCTATAGCATGCAAAGGAGGCATAGAGAAGGGAGCCTTAATTCTCGCCCACCTCCTGTGAGACCCTGCTGGGCAATGAGCCCCTATCATGGTTTCTGTAGTACTTACTGTACTCTTTTAATAAACTTTGATTTTCTTGAGAAGATGTCTGTTCTTTAAGAAAATTATCCCTGACTATCACAAACCAGGAAAATTCTAAAATTCCTCCATGCACGGTAAGAAATAAATAAACAAACAAGAAATAATAACATCTTTTCAAAGAAAGCATGTTAATTACCCTTGGGTTGGTCAATATTGAACAGCATCTTTATATATGGTGCTGGAGTCATTGCGTGGGCACAGAGCCTGTTGTATGTGATGTATGTGATGAGGACAAGAAAGATGCTTCTGTGGAATTAAACACTGGTTTCCTTCATATCTGACTCTTGTTTTGAAATCAAGAAGTGTGAGGCCTTTAGCTTTGTTCTTTTTCAAGGTTGTTCTGGCTTTTTGAGATCCCTTGAAATTCCATGTGAATTTTAGGATTTTTTTTTTTACTTCTGAAAAAAATGTCATTGGAATTTTGATAGGGATTGCACTGAATTTGTACATCGCTTTGGGTAATACGAATATTTTAACAATACTAAGGCTTCTAATCCATGAGTGCATTTATTTGTATATTCTTTGATTTTTTTAAAAGTAGCAAGAAATAGTGCAAATGTTCTGTAGTCTTTAGATTTTTACCTCATTGGTTAAGTTTATTATTTTTTAAAAATAAAGTATTTTTTTTTTGTTTGTTTGTTTTGAGAGAGAGAGAGAGAGCACGAGCCAGGGAGGGGCAGAGAGAGAGAAGACAGAGGATCCCAGGCAGGCTGTCAGTGCAGAATCTGATTGGGGGCTTGAACTCATGACCTGCATGATCATGACCTGAGCCGAAGTCAAGAGTTGGTCGCTTAACCAACTGAGCCACCCAGCCACCCCTGGTTAGGTTTATTCTATTTTTTAAAGTTTATTTATTTATTTTTGAGGGAGGGAGAGAGAGAGAGAGAGAGAGAGAGAAAGAGGGCGCACAAGCTGGGGGAGGAGCAGAGAGAGAGAGAAAGACAGAGGGAGACACAGAATCCAAAGCAGGCTCCAGGCTCTGAGCTGTTAGTATAGAGCCCTATGTGGGGCTTGAACCCACGAACCATGAGATCATGACCTGAGCTGAAGTCGGATATTTAACTGACTGAGCCACCCAGGAGTCCCTGGTTAGGTTTATTCTTAAGTGTGTGTGTGTGTGTGTGTGTGTGTGTGTGTGTGTGTGTGTGTGTGTGTTAATGCTATAGCAAATGAGGTTGTTTTCTTAATTTCCTTTCTGGATTGATCATTTTTAGTGTTTTAGATAGACAACTGATTTTTATGTTGATTTTTATATTCTGAAACTTTATTAAAATCATTTCTTATTTCTAACAATTTTCTGGTAGGGTTTTAAGCGTTTTCCACTTGTAAAATCGTGTCTTCTGTGAAGAGAGACAGTTTTACTTCTTTTCCATCTTCTTTCTCTTGTCTACTTGTTCTGAATAGGATTTCCAGCACTATGTTGAACAGCAGTAGCAATAGTATCCTTGCCTTGTTCTCATCTTAAAGGACAAAGCTTGCAGTCTTTCGCCATTGAGTATGATGTAAGCTGTGGTCTTTTTATATATGACTTTTATTACATCAGGGTGTTTTCTTTCTCATCCTAGTTTGTTGCCCACCACCTTAGTGTACTTGGTCTAGCCTTATAGATTACAGGCTATATCGGATACTGATTTGTTGAATTTCAGGTACAAATCTAGAAAGTGTCTTGGACTGGATTTCAACACCTGCTCTAGCCATGATTTACATGTAGTTTCTGTTTTAGAGGTAATGATCTCTAAATTTTGCCACCTGAACTGAGTTTTAAACTTGGCTTAAGTAATTTCTACATCTTTTATGTGAGTTATTTTGTCTTTTGCCAAACTGCCATCCCTGCAGAGAAAGGAATAGCTTAACTCACATATTTTTAGCGCCACGTATAACACATGTGCAGTAAACATGTCTTTGCATTGTTTCCATCACTTAACTCTTCTGTTTTCACTAGCATCTTTAACAGTCAACACAAGATATATTTGTCAAATAAATGAACTACGTGTTCTTAAATAGGCAGAGATAATTAAAGAACACCATCTATTCTCCCTTTCTCTCTCCTAACGATTCAAGCTTGCCCCAGTGTTTCATGGGGTTTTGTAGCGGAAGAAATTAAGTAGTATCTATAAGCTTTAGCAAATTTATAGATTACAAGTGTTGGAACCACTTTGTTGCATGCTTGGGTGACTTTCCGCCATTGACGATTGTTAAAACCTCAAATCACTAGTGTTGAAAATGGTAAATGATTGATGCATATTCTTGAGCAATCTAACTGAATTTAGATTTTATATGGAAACTAGCATTTTACTGAGAGCTGGAGCAGAGTGTGAGAAACAAAGCATGAAACTCTCCAAATTATTTACATCAATTATACGATATATTTATATATATATAAACTAATCTACCATTAATGTTTGCTCTTTTTAAAAACCAACTTACTGAGATATGATTTATATTGTTTGTTCTTTTTACAGGTAAATTAATTTGGGGTGGCTCATTTGGTTAAGCATTCGACTCTTGATTTCAGCTCAAGTCATGATCTCACGGCTTGTGGGATAGAGCCCTGTGTAGAGCCCTCACTGACAGTGTGGAGCTTACTTGGGATTCTCTCTCTCTCTCTCTCTCTCTCTCTCTCTCTCTCTTTCTCTCTCTCTTTTTCTCTACCCCTCTCCTGAGGTCTTTCCTCTCTCCCTGAAAATATATCAATAAACCTTAAAAAAGATAAATTAACTTAATGAATTGTATTTAACTTAGCAGTTTGTTA
The DNA here is from genome assembly GCF_018350195.1 of Panthera tigris. Classification (NCBI taxonomy): domain Eukaryota; kingdom Metazoa; phylum Chordata; class Mammalia; order Carnivora; family Felidae; genus Panthera; species Panthera tigris. The sequence continues at coordinate 21,165,827 of NC_056676.1, forward strand.
TGCAAGGGGTATCTTGAATGTGTTTAATATCTTTTAATATGATAAAATTCTTTACAAAAAATTTTCAGCATAGAAATGCTAGTTTATGATTCTTTAGTCTTAAAAGTGTCATGACTCCTTTTTCTAAGTGTCTAAGACTTCACTTGCCGAGCTGATGATATAGTTGGTTGTAAATCTGAGCCTTAGCAGACCCCCAGGTGGGACAGCAAAATGAATGAGCAAAGAACACATGATCTGGTGTTAGATGCCCTGGAGTTAGGTCATCCTTGTCTCTTATCCCCGCGTGTTCCAGGACAAGCCATATAACCTCTCCCAGTGTCTATGCCTTGCAGTGCAAACCAGAGAAAATAATAATAGTACCTGCTTAACTTCTGTTATGGGTTATTTGGATAACCAAGTGAAATAATGTCACTGAAAATATTTTCTAAACTGTAAATTGCTGTATTAATGCTAGTTATTCTGATTTTAACAACTCTCCTTTACACATTTCTTATAGCAGAGGTCTTATCTCTGACATAAATTCTCACATCACGTAGTGCTTTTCCCATCACATGAAAACAGGGTGATCAGCCTTCCAATGATGTCGGAGACTTGAGGCAGCATCTGGAAATTAAAATAGGGAACTGGAATTCATTTATTTTAATAAAATCTTACAAAAGAGAAAGAATTTATACCTTTTTGGAATGAAATTTGGCTTGCCTGCATTCCATAAAAGCAGAATTATATTTGTCATTCTTAACTAATTTGGGCTTTCAAAATTTCTGAAATGTTATTCTGCCATTTAATATTTCCTAAAACTTCGCCACTTTAGTTCAGTTCTATGAAACCACATTCCATTTTGACTGAAATTGCACTTCTGCTTTCCAAACCTTTAACAGAGTGTGATAATAGCCAAGAGCAAGTTTGGGAAGAAAGAGAGAGACAGGAAGGGAAGAAGAGAGGAAAGGAGGGAGGCAGAGAGAACAAACATTTTATGCATTTACAAAGCACCATCTGGGAACTTTCAGAAACTTGGAGTAATTTATAGTTTGCTTTCAAAATAGGTGTGGAGAGAGACCCCTCTTTCCTTGAACAACCAGGTGAAATACAGTCACCTTGGAATATGTTAAAATTGCCATCACTGAGAGGTGTGCTTATTGAATTTCATAATATGCCAATAGGTATTTCATCTCCATGGAAGAAGTCCATTTTTTTATTTTAGTCAAATTATATTTGGGTTGGGAGATAAGAAAATCTGACTTGGTAAATCCTTATTTTTTCCTATTTTTTTCCCCCTACTGGTCACCAATTTTGGAATTTGGGGAAGGAAGAGTACAATCTACCCATAGGAACAGTAAAGCTGCCTATGAGCATTTGTATCACCAAAGGGAAATATTCCATGTGGGGTGGGTGGGTCCCATCGGAAGTGCCAAGGGCCCAATAAGGCAGCATGCTAAGGGGACTGTTGCTTAACTGGCCTGTCTGTAGCACCAGAATTTCTCCTGCAAGTAAGAGTTTGAACTATCAGATCTGGACATTTTTATGAAATGACATCTAGAGGAGTTTTGCAGTTTGATTTTACTAAGACAACAATGGATGAAACAAAATGAGTTTCTTCTATGAAATGGGGAATTATATGCTTTTAACAAACAGTATATAGCAAATGATTGGAAACTCTGTTCTGAAAAAAACCCATTCAGGGAGATGCTTATTGAAACCAGGCTTCTTGGTTTAAATAAACTGAGGATACACCGGGTTAGAGGTAAGCATTTCTCTTTACAGCAAGGTTCTTAAGCCCTTCAATATGTGAATGTGAATCCTGAGGCAGGATACTTTTCTTCCATGGAGTACATCTTAGAGCTATGTGCACCTCCTAAAACCACATCTGTCCAACACTAGCTTGGGAGCCACTGCAACATACTTAATTTAAACAAATATTAACAACTGCCAGTAATATACTATGGAGTCTTGATTTTCACTTTTTTTAGGTTAATATGTATACTTTCCATTTTTATTTATTTATTTTTTGAATTTGATACTTATGATTCTTCTTCTATCGTGATTGGTAGAATGCTTGCCCTGATGTAAAGGAATTAGTTTTGTCCTTATTAGATTTGGTTGTCTCCATCATTTTCAACTTTTCCATGTGCCCCAAGTTCTCATGTCCCTGTGTGCTCTGCATTTGCTGTGTCCTTTATCAGAGCCTCTAACATTAATTGCAGAAGACTCTTGGTACCTTAGTCTATAATTGCCTCAAAGACAATTTTTTTAAGTACAGAATTCCAATGACTATTTTTTTTTAATTTTCTTAATGTTTTTGTTTATTTTTGAGACAAGGAGAGACAGAGCATGAGCAGGGGAGGGGCAGAGAGAGTGGGAGTCATTTTATAGAAACCAAAGCAGGCTCCAGGCTCTGAGCTGTCAGCACAGAGCCCCACCCAGGGCTTGAACTCACGAACTGTGAGATCATGACCTGAGCTGAAGTCAGATGCTCAACCAACTGAGCCACCCAGGTGCCCCTCCAATGACTATTTCTTTCTTTTTTTAAAAAAATTGTTTAATGTTTATTTATTTTTGACACAGAGAGAGAGAGAGAGAGAGAGAGAGAGACAGAGCATGAGTGGGGGAGAGGCAAAGAGAGAGAGAGAGAGAGACACAGAATCCAAAGCAGGATCCAGGCTCTGAGCTGTCAGCACAGAGCCCGACGCGGGGCTCAAGCTCACAGACCGCGAGATCATGACCTGAGTGAAGTTGGACGCTCAACCAACTGAGCCACCCAGGTGCCCCTCCAATGACTATTTCTAAGGAGGTTTTGCTTTATTCTCATGTGCTCTGCAAAATGCCCATCACCAGTTACTTAGGAATGTTCTCTCCTAGCGTTTAATTCTGCAAATTTATGCTTGCTCTTTGATCTCTGTGTTCCATATACCTGGAGCCAACCTGAGTGGATAAAGCATTGTATCATTTTTAAACTTTCCCCCCAAAGCCATTACTGAGCCAACCTCTTACATAAAAAAAGTCAGGATAATTTTGCCACCTTTTTAGAAACTGAAAGGTAGCCATCTTTTATTAGGTAGGAGGTGCCTACTCCTAGTCTTCTGGAGTTCCTATGTTTCCATGTTTGGCTGCCCAGCAACCAAAATACCTTGCTTTTTTCCAAGCAACCCAATTTCCTCTGGATGATCACTTCAATGATGGTCTTGGTGGAATGTGCTGGTCTGGGTGGAATGACGTACCAACCGTTAAGCAATTGTCTACTGGCTCTCATTCACTCTGCTATACCTGGCTTGTGACATTGGCGCTGGGATTATGCAAGTTACCGTGTGTCCTTTGCTAGCTGACTCCCTATTTATAGAGGGCACTAGGTGGAGACTAGGAGGCAGGAGGAGGGAAAAAGGACTTGCTCCTTCCGGTTTACTTGCTGTTCCTGTCTTCAGTGGCCCAGTAATGGTGTTTCCTCCCTGCGGCTGCTGTTCATTCTAGTGTCCGGCTTCTTGCAACACCTCTTGAACTAGGCTTAAGCATACCAGCACGAGCCTGGCAGAGCACCGCCTCCTCAGGAGTCCAAGTCTAGATGTGTAAACCTTTCCTTTGAGCTCTTAAGAGACCGGCAGCAGCTGGGCTCACCATCTTTCTTAGAGGTTGGATTTCAGCAGTGCAGAATTTTTCCAAGCTTTTAGATTCTGACAACCCATTTTCTTCCCTTTGTTCTGGCAGCCCTGGGATGGTAAATGCTTCCTGCAGTTATTCCCTCTGTGTTTCTTCAGCATTTTTATTTGATTTTTCAGTCCTCCGATTGCCTATATTAAAATCTCTGTTAAAATACCTGGTGTGGCTTCTGTTTTCCTGAGTGACTCTGACTGAGCTAGAGAGAGCTAGTGTCCACCTCCCAATAAAGGTCACAAACCCTGGAGTCCAGGCTGTCCTTCTCCTCCCCCTCACAGCCAGTGTGTCCATGAACTAAGCCAACAAACCCTTTTTATTGGAGGTTTTGGGTCTCGAGAAGGCTGAAAATAAATAATAGTTGGAGTATGTTCATCACCGCAGGGGGAAATTGACTTTTCTCTTTTGGTGGTGAGTCTGTTCCCATTTCCTACCTGTCTGGAGCTCCCTTGAGGAATGTTGTTGCCAAAGCTGGTTCTCTAGCCTTCGTTCAAGTCTGTGATTTCTCTAATTTTCTTTCCCAAATATCCCACGTTGGCCAGAGTCCTATTTAGATGCCTGCAGCCAGGGAATCCAAACCCTAAACATGTTAAAATGTATTTAAAATTCACTTGCTTCATTGCCGTCTTTACTGTACCAATGACGAAGAACTCCAAGTTTCATAAGGTTTATCTAGGATGCAAATTTTCCCCCCTTAAACGAAAGGTATAATCATAGAATTGTAAAGTTCCAAGTGATTTTTAAGACCATTTTTTTCTTACCTCTCCTTCACTGGTCCAATGCAAGATTCAGTATACAATATACTTTCTGGTAATCTTCTAGCCTGTGCTTGAGAAATTCTACTGTTGGGGGGATCACTACCTTCTAGGCAGTCGATTCCATAATTGGACAGCAATAATGACTAGAACATTTATCTTTTTATTAATTTAAATTTACTTTTCTGTAGCTCTTAATTATTTGTACCATCTATGCCCTCAGGAGCAATGAAGAATATTGCTTCATTGCTTCAGCAATGAAGACCTGATTTTTCTTTGACAAGATCTTATATAGTTTACTTCTATCTTGCCATTCTTTTATTGAATTATATTTCAACAACCTTAGGTGAATAATTTTGTATATTTTAATTATTATTTTTAATTGATCTAAGTCCAAGTAACATTATACACTTCACATGTAGTACAGCTAACTTATAAAAAGTATTCTCAGTTTCTCCTTCCCATCCCTATGACAGTGCTATCATTCATTTCACTTATCCATATGCTATAATTACCCAAAACATTGCTATCATTATTACTTTAAACAGTTATGTTTTAGAAAAGTTAAGAAGAAAATTAGATTTTATTTTAACTTCATTTATCTTTCCACACTACCCTTCCTTTCTTTACATTGATCCAACTTTCTGACCTATATCATTTTCTTCTCCTTGAGAAATTCTTTTAACATTTCTTATAGGTCAGGTCTCCCACCGAGGAAGTCCTTCAGGTTTTACTTATCTGAGAAAGTCTTTATTTCTCCTTCAATGTTGATGGATACTTTTTCTGGGTATAGAATACTAGGCTGGTGACTTAAAAAAACACTTTAACTATTTTACTTGCTCTGTTTTTACTTGCATGGTTTCTGGTGTAATTCTTATCCTTATTCTTTTGTATGTAAGGTATTTGTTGTTGGTGTTTTTTAACCTGTGGCTTCTTTCAAGATTTTATCTTTGTCTTTGGTTGTATGCAGTTTGAATAAGATGTATTGAGGGTAGAGTTTTGACATTTAACTTGCTTGGTGTTATATGAGTTTTCTGTATCTGTTGTTTGGTGTCTGTCATTAATTTTGGAAAATTATTAGCCATTATTATTTTACACGTTCTGTTACATTCTATCTTCTCCTTCTGGTATTCCAATTGTATCCAATTATATATATATATATATATATATATATATATATATATCCAATTATATATATATATATATAAAACTGAAATTTGCTCTCAGTTCTTATATGTTCTCTACTTTTCCTTTTCATTTTGTTTTTATCTTTATATTTTAGTTTGGGAAATGTCTAGTGATACATCTTTATTTAGGTGAAATTCACAAACATAAATGTAACCATTTTAAAGGGCATGATTCAGTAGCTTTTAGTATGTTCACAGTATAATGTAACACCATCTATATCTAGTTCCCAAATATTTTAATCACCTCAAAAGAAAACTACTTATTCAGTAAGCAGTTACTCCCCACTTCCCTCTCCTATAAGCTTTTGCTAACTACTAATTTAATTTCTGTCTCTTTGGACTTATCTATTCTAGGTATTTTATATAAATGGAATCAGAAGCTTTGTGACCTTTTATGTCTGGCTTCTTTCACTTAGCATACTTTTGAGATTCATTTGGTTACAGCATGTATCAGCACTCCACTCCTTTTTGAGGCTGAGTAATATTTTCTTCTAGGTATATGCCACATTTTGTTTACCCATTGATCTGTTGTAGACATTTGTGTTGTTTCGGCCTTTTGGCTCTTGTGAATAGCACTTCCAGTGAACTATTTCCACTATTTTCTTAAAGGATCTCATTTGTTCTTCCCTCTACTGTATCTATTTTACTGATGAGCCCATCAAAGTCATTCTTCATTTACAGTTTGTGTAATTTATGGCATTTCATTTTGCAATAGGAAGTGAGGTAAACGGACCTGTAGGGTAAGGCTTTATGTTAACCTAGTTAGGAACTGGGCTATATTTAATTTTTTTTTTTTTAGCTTCAGGTGACAGAGGCTTCACATACTTACTTTGATGTCCCCTTTGACTTTGGGCTTCCCTAAGTGTTGGCCTCTGTATTCCTTATACCAACGAGCCTTTCTTGTTGTGTGGAACACTCTTTCCATAAGTATGTTTTGCAATGACCTTGCCTCCTTCAAGTCTGTGCTCAAATCTTTACCGTCTTATTCGAGACTATCCTGATAATCCTATTTACATTGGAACCTGCCTCCCCATCCTCTCACTCCCAAACCTCTTACTCTGCCCTATTTTTTCCACAGCACTAATCACAGTCTTATATACTGCATAATTTACTTCTTAAACTGTTCTTATTGTTTCTCTTAAATAGCATGGAGGCATATTTTTTTTGTCTCTTTTTGTTGTTCACCGAAATACATCAAGTATGTAGAAAACCCCTTCTAGAAACATGGAAGTCCTGTAAAAAATCGTTTGAATGAATTATTTTTCTTGCTTTTGTATCTTCTAATAGTTCATCCTAAAACTAGTGGGGGTGTTATAAAAATCATGTCATAGCTAGAATGTCTCTTTGTGTATTCTCCTGGGAAGACATTAAGGAATATTTGTTCAAGTTGTAGCAATAGACTGGGTTTCTCCGCTTCAGATGTGAAATTAAGGTATGAAGTATATGGGTTATCAGTTACTCATGTGTGCTTTGTTGCAAGTTCAGGAAAAATTATTAGGACCTGAAAGTTTGATATCTATTTTTTTTCAGTTGAGTATATTTTAATTTCCTGATAGTTTTTATCATTCCATATTGTGTGTTGCTTCTCTATACAATGATTTAAATGAGAAGACAAAATGGATTGTCTCCCACCTCAGAAACAAATACAATACAATGTCACAGCATTCTGCAGTTGGTACCTTTGGATGTGTGCACCTTTGGATGGGGATTGGTTGGGATTGTTGCTCAAAGTGGAATTTAGGAAATATGTTTTAATTCATTTAGTGAGCAGTAATTCCACCCCTCCCATCATCATTAAATCCCTGTTAAGAGTCTACATTATTTATAACTAAGTTATTTTCAATTAAAAAAAATGTTGGATTAAACAACAGTCACCAAATCTGAGATGCTGTATCTCCGGTGACATAGCATTACAGAAGCACTCTAGACTTCAGACTCCAAAAGAGTTCTTTTTCTCATAGTTAGTCCTATGGGAGTCTTATGGGAGTTCCTAATGGTTAGGGAGTACTCACGAAAATGAAGAATACTGATACAACAATATAATTCTTTTTGTAAGTTTTTTTTAATTTTATTTTTGAGAGAGAGAGAGAGAGAGAGAGAGAGAGAGAATGAGAGGGAGACACAGAATTTGAAGCAGGCTCCAGGCTCTGAGCTGCCAGCATAGAGCCCGACGTGGGGCTCAAACTCACAAACCTCGAGATCATGACCTGAGCCAAAGTTGGATGCTCAACCGGCTGAGCCCCACCCAGACACCCCACAACAATATAATTCTGATAAAATAGACTACATCCAATAGTGTCAGAGTGAGAAACTTTTTTTTTTTAATTTTAAGGATTTTCCCCAAAGATCACTGTTTCTTTTATTTCATTATTTACAGATACTGCAGCCCAGTAAGGTTGTTTGCAACTTGCTCTAGCTCATACATAAATGAGCCAGCTCCGAGTCCTTTTCTTGTTTCTACCATACCATGAGAGGTGTATGTCACTCTTAATTTAAAATTTTTATGATGACTAAAGTCACTGAGCTATTCCAGTCTACTGCTGGCATTTTAGGCAGGAGGATAAGAAAAGTAATATAATCCTGAACCTAGAAAAAAGTAAAATACCAGTATTCTACCAAGCAGATTAGTAATTATACTGGCAGAAATAAAGGACAGACATGGCTTCGGGGAGTCCTTTTGATCTGTTTTTCATGGTGGAAAACAACTTAATGTGTTCATACATGATTCTCAGTGACTTCTAGAAAATGTCTTTGTCACTGAGACACAGAGCAACCACAAAGTAACAGGAATCAGACAATTTTGTTCTTGTAGTAGCTGTTTCATGTCATTTACAAATTCAGTCCATTGAAACTGTCAAAGTAATGTCGTGAACGATGAGGTCAGTTTCAAACTCCAGTGCTCCTTCCTTTTAGGGAGTGGCACTGTAAACCACCCCCCAAAACATGTTTTTAAAAACAGCCACTGCATTCACTTCCTGTTATGTATTTTACAAAATATATACATGTCACTGCAGTAGCTTATATTGGTAGCTGCTAATAAGCATTTCAGTTTTCCCCAGAACATGGCATTTTAATTTTCTCTAATTAAACATCATCATCTACTAAAGTGAACCAGTTTCTCTTTCATTCTTTTTTTTTTACTAACTCTCTTCCAAGAAAAAAGGTGATGTTGATTTTATTTTTAGTGTTCACTGAATTTTGTGCACAGTTTATCCACCTAAAAAGGTACTACACCCCTTCCTTACCCTGTTCACCCTGTCCCTCACTATCCAGAGGGGTAGCAAACACTGCCAGCCTGAACCCCTCGGAAAACTGTCTTCAGCTGAGAAGTGAACTGTCTTCAGCTGAGAACCCATTAAATTTCTAGCTGTTCTGAATGCAAAAAAAAAAAAAAAGTTGTGAAGAAATTTTAGGTTATTTCACATTAAGGTAGAAATTCTCTATAGACAGTTGTTAATTGACTCTAGACAGGGAAACTTGGAATGCCTTCATTCACTAGAAGAAAGTTATAGAGATGAAATTATTTATCATTATTAACTGAATTAAACCCTAGCTGTCTCTCGTACGCTGTTGAGAAGAAGAAATGGGCAGAGTTTTCAATACAGTTGATGTGGGCAGGGACAAGGCATAAGTGTTTTTTAAAAGCACCAAGGTGATTCTAATGCAAAGCCATGCAAAGACCCACCACTTAGACAAATGGGAGGCACACGGGAACTGGGCACGTTGCCTCTGAACACGCTGAGGGTTCCGTTACTGAGGGGTAGATGAAGTGGCCTGTATCACAAGGACACAGGCCTGACTAAAGGTGGGAAAATAACTTTTTAAATTGAGGTATAATTGACATATAACATTATATTAGTTTCAGGTATACAGCATAATGATTCAGGGTTCGTCTACATGGCAAAAAACACAATCACCACAATAAATCTAGGGGACATCTGTCAAGAAATTAAATAATTTTTAATTTACTTAAATTTAAGCTGGAGGGTGCCTGGGTCGCTCAGTCGGTTAAGCTGACTTCAGCTCAGGTCATGAGCTCACAGTTTGGGAGTTTGAGCCCTGCGTTGGGCTCTGTGCTCACAGTGCAGAGCTTGCTTGGGACTCTCTCCATCTCTCTCTCTCTCTCTCTCTCTCTGACCCTCCCCTGCTCTCTCTCTCTTTCAAAATAAATAAACTTAAAAAAATTTAAGCTGGAAAGGAGATATTCTAAAAAAAAATCCACTGGATTACATAAAATGCAACCTCTTGTATATTTTTCCCCCTTTTTTATATAGGCTAACAAATCAAAAGTTGATGTTTCATTCATGATTAAAAAGTAAATTGGGGTCAGAATCAGGATTGTACTTTGCGGCCCTAGATGCCTTTGTTTCTTGCTGGACTTGAACTTTCTGCCTTCCTTGTGGCCCGATCTCTGCGTGTATCCAGGTGGGGTTTAGCATGTGGGCAGGTGTGCGCATGTCTGAACCTGACGCGGGAAGAGGAGTCCTCGGGAGCTGGGGGCTGTGCCGTCAGCCCGGTGTCTGTGCAAGGAGCCCTGCGCGCTGCCTGCCCCGGGCAGACGTAGAGCAATTAAATGCAGGAATGAGACAGCTACTTCTTGAGGGGTTGGGAAGAGTAAGTGACGAGCAATCGCGGAGAGAAGGGCCCTGGACACAGATTCTGACGATCTCAGCTGCGGTTCCACCTCTGCCGCTTAGTGGTGGGGTGACTGGGACCCTGCTGAGTCTCATTTTTCACATCAACAAAAGGGGAGAGCTGTGCCCCATACTCTTCTCACGAGGTCATCACATGGATCGAGTGACACCATAAGAAACCTGACAGTTTGTGGATTAACAACTACTTAAAAAATACGCATGACGTGCTGTTGTCAGTGGCAAGAGAGACGGGCTTGGGGCGCCCGGGTGGCTCAGTCGGTTAAGCGTTTGACTCTTGAGTTCGGCTCAGTTCATGATCTCAAGATGCTGGAACTGAGCCCCACGTCGGGCTTTGCACTGAGTGTGGAGCCTGCTTGGGATTCTCTCTCTCTCCCTCTCTCTCTGTCCATCCCCCACTCATGTCCTCTCTCTCTCTCTCTCTCTCTCTCTCTCTCTCAAAATAAATAAAACATTTAAAAAAAAATGGGCTTCGGACCAGAGGGTCTGGCTCTGATATCAGCCTGACCACTTATTTTGCTTCTGTGTACATATCATTTAACTTCTCTGATCTCTAGACTAAGGATACTTATACCTGGTATGCTTACTTGAATGAAATTGCTCATTACATAAAAATAAAGTTACCTAGCATTTAACTGCACCAGGCACGAAGGACACAGCCCCGAATAAGACAACTTGGTCCTGCCTTGGTGGCACCGACAGCCCTGTGGAGAGTAGGGGGTATGTAAAACCACTTTGTGAATTGTAAAGGGGTAAGCAAATGTGTGGTATTATGGTTGTTGTTAATGTTACAAAAGAAGCAGGGCATCCTAGATAAACTTAAAAAATTAACCATGTATCTTGTTCTGTAGTTTCAAGCGTTCCTAATATGAGCAAACCCTCAGCAGTTTTTTAACTGGTGTTCAGAAAATATATGAGATCAGTTTCAAAAAGTTGGTGTTAAGGGCGCCTGGGTGGCTCAGCCAGTTAAGTGTCCAAGTTTAGCTCAGGTCATGATCTCATAGCTCATGGGTTCGAGCCCTGTGTCGGGCTCTGTGCTGACAGCTCGGAGCCTGGGGCCTGCTTGGGATTCTGGGTCTCTCTCTCTCTCTGCCCCTCCCCCGCTCGTGTTCTGTCTCCCCCCCCCTCCCCCGTCAAACATTAAAAAAAAGTTCAAGTTGGTCTCAGTTTGGATTTCCATGTCCAGATGTCAAATATAAATGTGTAAACATTTAGCAGAGCATTTCAAATGTTTAAGAAAACGTAGATATGACACCAAATCAGATTCTCTAACCGAATACTGTATATCATGAGGCCCTAAGAATTCCACTATGTTTTTCAGCTCACTGGGATACCCCATAAGGAATTCCTTGTCATTTTAGTAAATTTTATCATGTCCTGATAGGCTGTGCCAGGAGTCACGCTGCTATGCCAATGCCCGGAAGAGTGTGGTGGACAATAGTTTACAAGGAGTGGGCCCATTATACTTGGTAGGAGTTTGTTTTAACTGATTTTAACTTAATTTAATGTCTAAATAAGGGCTAAAGTTCTGGTAAGATTTTGGCTTTTTAAAACATAATTCAAATTGTATTTATTTGTTTTGGCTTTCAGTATATTCTGTCTTCCTAGTGACAGCATACAAAGTTAGCTTTCTAATTCTGTTTGTTGTATCTTCAAGTAAATTTATGTGAAATGGTCTGGAATGAAAGGTGAGGGAGGGGCGCCTGGGTGGCTCAGTCTGTTGAGCATTGGACTTTGGCTCAGGTCTTGATCTCACAATGGTTCACGAGTTTGAGCCTTGCATCGGCCTCTCTGCTGTCAGCCTGGAGCCCGCTTTGGATCCTCTGTCCCCACGCCTCTCTGCACCTCCCCCTTTTGTACTCTCTTTTTCTCTCAAAAATAAATAAACATTAAAAATAAAATAGGGGCGCCTGGGTGGCTCAGTCGGTTAAGCGTCCAACTTTAACTCGGGTCACCATCTTGTGGTCTGTGAGTTTGAGCCCCACATCGGGCTCTGGGCTGATGGCTCAGAGCCTGGAGCCTGCTTCGGATTCTGTGTCTCCCTCTCTCTCTGCCCCTCCCCCACTCGTACTTTGTCTCTCCCTCTCTCAAAAATAAATAAACGTTAAAAAATAAATAAGATAAAATGTGAAGGATTTGCATCGAACAGGCAACTTCTGTTTTATACGGTCTCCCTTTTACTCTTTCCTATTGATATTATTGTAACTGCAATAAAAAAACGTGCTGGCCTTTATAGAGGCAATCGGGTGAAGCTTTGTAACCATGGAAGGAGCCCCTAAGTGGAGATGTTTAGCTCATGCTCCGAGACATAAATGGGGATGTGCAATTCCAGGTCCTGAGCGCCTCCGCAGGAAGATGCAGGCAGGAAAGTAGAAACTAGAACAAAGCCCCAGTGAGCGGTCTGATTTGCTTGCCGCACCACTCGGGTGCCATTTCACACGGAAACTTCTTTGCACTTGGGGCAATGACGCTGCTCCTCCCTGGGGCAGCAAGAGATGAACTCTCCATTGAGGACGGCGTTAATCTGTCCCAAGCGGAGGGTGTCGTGGGGCGCGGGTCTCCCTTTGGCACCAGTTCTGTCAGCTGTAGGGGATGACATTTGGCACCCATGTGCTGTGCTTGGCGACGTCCTTCAAAGCAAACCTTCTCAGCAATTTTCAAGTTAGCCAGCACATCACGCTCAAGTCCTATCTGGTGCTTCGAAAAAGCATTGCTGTGTTTTGAATGCGGTATCTTTCGCACAGGGCTTATTTTGGGGTCATTCAGGGAATCAATGCTCAGAAACTCTATAAAATGCTTGGCGTTTTCATCTGGGCTTTAGAAGTCATTGGCCTGATACCCTCCTGTATAACATAAAGGTCTCGCAGCAGGAAGCTTCAAAGGCAACTGCTCACAAAGGAAAGAGGAGGGAAAAAAAAATCTTGTGAGACCGTGAACAATTTTTCAACAATTCCTCCTTTAGCTGTAACCACGATACATGTCTTTTAACTGAGTGGGGCAGATAGAGGATGGGAGGATAGTTTTTTCCTGGCTCAGATTGGTTTTGGTTCTTTTTTTCAGCATGTTTGTTGGTCACTTTCCCGCAAATTCTCTGATAAAGTAGTGGGGTTAAGACCTAACTAACCCCTGCTGATGTTTTGCTAAGGGGACTGTAAAGAAAGGCTCTTTGTAATTTTCTCTATCAGGCTGGGGGCCCTTGACTTACTGCTCCATCCCCAGCACAGGAGCACGTGGTGGGCACTTGATACATCCTGGTTGAGTAAATGAGTACGTACGTCCCCTGTGTCTAAATGGAAGATGTAGCAACAGAGAACAAGGTTATCAACTGCACCTAAAGTGGGTGATTTGCATTTCTGAGGACCCACAGACTTGGTACAATAACTAGGTTATTAGGCCTCCGGCCTTCCCAACAATGAATACCCTCAGAGGTGTTTCTTCAGAGATGAAACTTGTAAACAAATAACATTACAAAACTTTATGGAAACTCAGAGAAGGGAGCATGATGTATGTACGGGGGAGAAGATACATAACATGATTTTGAAGTCTGATGGGTTCACTGGATGAAGATGAGCAAGGTCATCACGGGTAGAGAAAACAATACACTGCAAAGGAAACACAGCATAAATGCACTTGACCTTTGGGGAGGGGAAGGTGCAGGAAAGGGTGGGTAGGAAATCAGGCCAGTAGTGTTGGCCCGTGAAGGACCATGCTATCAAACATGAACATCCTTTTCATACTAGGAAGAGAGTTGTAGGAGAGTTGTTGGAGGCAAGAGCATATAATCAGATATTGAGTGATTTCTGTATAATCCCTAAGAGGGCTGGGAATGTGCTGCCACTCTGAGATGTGATGGCCAATGGACTTCGGTATCCCGGTTAACAAGAACAGATTATGTGGCCACACACAGGGAACTTATTAGCAATTCATTTGCCTCCATAGAGAGAAAGTATGTGACATAAAGGACATTATTTTATTTATTTATTTACTTCCTTAAAGTTTTGTTTATTTAGAGAGAGAGAAAGAAAGAGAGAGAGAATCCCAAGCAAGTCCCAAGCTGTCAGCACGAAGCCCAATGCTGGGCTTGAACCCACAAACTGTGAGATCATGACCTGAGCCAAAGTCGGACGCTTAACTGACAGAGCCACCCAGGCGCCCCAAAGGACATTATTTTAATAATGTTTGGTTTGGGGTGTAAACAGTCTTTTTGACTAAAACGGAAAGACAAATAATTGTGCAAGAAGACAGAGGTGCTGCCTTTGAAAGACTTACAGTTTAGTTGGGAGATAGACTCGTAAGCAGTTCCTTACCAGACGCTGGTAGAAATGAGTGCAACAGTTTGCGAGAATCTTACATCTGTGCTGTCCCCTTTCTTTAATAGGATGTAGGTGGCGATTTCTAGCTCTGCCACAGAAGACGTCCTGGCTTGAACCGCGTGAGTAGTTGTGAAGCTGGATCCAAGTAAGTTGGCAGGGAACTGATGGGCTGCATTTAGTAAGATGCAGGCAGTTCCTGGTGCTCTGTCTGGGTGGGCAGGTGGTGAAGGCTCGCTGGGCGGGAAGAATTGTATCTGCAGCTGGGAAAAATCTCCGGCCTGAAAACACCAAGGCCTGGATTCTTGACTTTATTCTGCTCTTACCCCTGTGGTTTTGGGAAATTCATTTCATTTTCTGGGCCTTCTTCATCTGTAAAACAGAAGGACTGACCTAGAGGATTTCTAAAGTAAGTGGCGTTATTTACAATTTCATGAACTGCAAAAAAATAAAATTCTTATCCACATCTAGGAGTGGCAACTGTGGGGCGTTTTCAGTAAACAAGTGGGGAATTCTTGGCTTCCAATCGAGGAAGAACATCCAGGCATATTCTGTACATCTTATTAGAGAAAAAATCAAGGTGAGAAGGAAGAGGTTCTCCTTCCCCCAGTCTAGAAGTTCAGTATCTGAGGTCTATCAGGGTCTGAGATTGGAAGGCCAGTCCATCCTCAGTGTTGTGCGGATATTTTCTTCTTACAACTGCCATGACGGTGTCCTTCCTAACCTCCAGATGAAAAGGTGTCAGTTTTGGATCTTTACATTTAGGATTTTATTCAGCCACATTCCACACTCAGGAAGAATGTTGTTTATAAGAGGGGGCTCCTCAGAGAATATAGTGAGTTTGGGTGTTGTTAGTTGCATGATTTGACTGAAATGAGCAGTCTAATTTAGGCAGATAAAAGTATGGAATGGATATGTTCTTTTGATATGAGAGTTTTTAGGCCTTTCAGACCAAATAATTAAACCTAGTGGGGAGAAAGAATTAGGTGGCTAAGTGAAGAATGCAATGGCTAAGGATAGTTAATGCAAAATGGGGAGAGTAGAGACTGACATTTATGAGGGATGTCTCAGGAACTCAAACCCTTAGCAGGACAAAGGGTGGGGGAGGGCACTATGGTAGATATCTGGTTGGTAGATGGGGATGTCATTGAGACAATTACCTCTAAAAGAGTGAATTTCTTTCTTGGATAGGCCTCTAACTGGCCTACACATGAAATATAGAAAGGGAAATAAATATTAAATCAGGGGAATCAGACTAGATTAATCAGATTATTTTGTAGGGACCCAAGCCAATCCAAAATGGCGTCTAGCTCTAAGGTAAGAAAATGGTCTGCTTCTCGAAAATGTATCTCGAAGGATTTGGGGATTTATATTAAAAACAACAACAGCAACAACAACAACAAACCATGAAGGAGTCATTGTTGTAGGCTCTAAACCCTGCAAGGGACATTCGTGCCCACATTAACCTATCTTTGGTCTTCTTAATAAAGGGGTGGAGTTGGGGAGACTCATACACCAAGAGGGTTCTCTGGGAATTCTGCTTAAATAAATGATAGCTCATATTGTTGATAGTTGCTTGGAGACAAGTGGATGGAAGATTCCAAAGTCTTGGTTGAGGAGCCGGTAATAATGGATCTGTTCATGGAGTATCGTTGGAGAGTTCAATAGCATCAGGGTCCTCGTTCAAATCAGAGAGGCTTTACCCTAAGAGTCCTCCGTGCATGGAACCTCCATCTCTCTCCTCTGCATCCTGTTGTGAAGCCGTCAGCTCTTTCTGTGATGATATCTGCTGTTGCGGTTGGGTCATATCACTTCCATTATGTGGGGCTGGAGGAGATGTGGTGGATGGAAGTCCCACCCAACCATGTTGCCTGCCTGGGTAAAATTATCATAATCCTGGGTTGGAATTCAACCTATGGCTTTCCTTACTTTTTCAAATAAATTTTAATGATTTATAGTGATTCAGCAGTGAGGAGGGGGGAGGGTATGATCTCTATTATGAAGAGCTTGAAGGACTCTTGTGCTGTGAGTCCTCAA
This sequence comes from Panthera tigris, assembly GCF_018350195.1. Lineage (NCBI taxonomy): Eukaryota > Metazoa > Chordata > Mammalia > Carnivora > Felidae > Panthera > Panthera tigris. The sequence continues at coordinate 21,182,410 of NC_056676.1, forward strand.
TCATTTCTGTTTGGGGAGCCTTTCTGTGGGACATTCATAGACTCAGAATGAAAAGAATTGAAATGAAAACTCTCTGAACAAAAATAAGCAAAGTTAGTGAAAAACTTAATTAAAATAATAACAAGGACTGTATTTAAAAGCTGGGATAAACATAAATAGTATGGGAAAACTATTAGAGGGGTAACAAAGAGGTCAGAGGTGAGACAGCGAAACCAGAGAATTGGAAAAATAACAAAATAAAAATATACACAGTTAAGAAGGATAAAGGTAGACAGACTAAGATGAAATTTAGAATATTGTGCCAGGAAAATCGTCTGGCAATGTATACTAGGTGTAGTATGTGATGATCTTTGGGCGAGTAGGGGTATAGTTTTTTAAAATTATTCATTTTGCTTATTTGTAATATGCGATTTCTCTGATATTACCTTATGTTGTATATGTAATAAAAATTGTAAGAAAAACTGCCCATGAAATACATGAAATTAAAATAAGCAGACCGTATAGAAATAAAAAGGCAGTTAGATTAGTCCATATGGTAAAAACTAAGACAAAGAAAACAGAGAAAATAAATATTTCACAAAACAGTACAAAGCAGAAATTAAAAGATTTAAAAAATGTACTAACACATGTAAGTATTTACAAAATTTAAGAGAATAGGCTATTTTATTTATTAATTTATATATTTTTTAATGTTTTTATTTATTTTTGCGACAGAGAGAGAGCATGAGCAGGGGAGGGACAGAAAGAGAGGGAGACACAGAATCGGAAGCAGGCTCCAGGCTCCCAGCTGTCAGCACAGAGCCCGATGCGGGGCTTGAACCCACAGACTGTGAGATCATGACCTGAGCCGAAGTCGGATGCTTAACCGACTGAGCCACCCAGGCGCCCCAGAGAATAGGCTATTTTAAAAGAACAAAATTAAAAGGCCTAAAGAAGTCTTGGGTTCAGTGCTCATTTTTACAGGCTAAGCTGAGGCACCCCCTCGGCTTGAGGTCCCGACCTGTCCTCAGCAGGGCGGCCTAAGGACAAAGGGCAAATCTCTGGCCTCTCCAGCTCATCTCGTGGTAAAGGTCTTGCCTCCTGTCTCCCACTAAAAATGTCCAGCACATGGTGTGGCAGAATCAAATTCCCCTTCCTCCACGCACGAGTGATAAAGCAAATGGGAGGGAGGAAGGCACACTCGCAGTTTCTGAAGAACGCCTTGAACACGGCCGTTATGCGTTTGCCGTCTTTCTTCACTGTCTTGGCAGTGTTTGCGACTGCATTCAACCGCCCATGCAGCACGTGGGGTCAGACACTGAGCTGTACCCAGCCCAAGAGAAGGAAGAAGGGGTAAGAGAATGGATTTGTGCTGGGCATCTATTCTGGACCGGGCATGGCATGAGGAATATTGCTGTGCTCTTTCCTTTGGTCTTGACCATCTCACGAGGCAAATCTTTTAATGCCAGTTTCGAGAGTGATGAAGCAGAGGCGGACAGGGGTCATATAATTTCCTCAAGGCTACCTCCAGTAGTGGAAGTCTGACCGTAAGGTCCTTAGAACTTCTACCATGCCGCCCTGGGAACATGCTCTTCAGTAGGGCGACTCCACGTTCCTTTCTAGAGTAGAGAGGAAGCCAGTTCAGAGGGTCAGAACACATCCACCTGGCAGTCCTAGGGCAGTCCCGAGGGCAAGGCTGATGGGCCCCGAATGACTCAGCTCTTTGACTGCCGGTGAGGAGAAGGGTCTCCACTCGTGGGAGAGGAGCCGGGAGCCTAGAAATCAGGCTGGCAGTGGTTCTCAAAGGGTGGCCTCCACACCAGCAGCACTGACATCGCTTGTGAGCCTGTCAGCAGAGCAGAGTCTCAGGTCCCACCCTGGCCTACTGAATCGGAGTATCTGGGAATGGGCATAGAATACCCAACAAGCTCTTCGGGTGATTTTTAAGCACAAGAAAGTTCATGAACCCTTGCTGTCGGGAGACCAAGGCGTTGCATGTGGAGTTCGGGGACGGGCTAAGGGAGCTTCCATGTTGGGGGGGAGAGGATGGCAGGTGGATAAGACTCTGAGCTAGTCAACAGTGTGAGAGATGCGGTTCTGGTGAGCAGAATGGGAAACAGGTGTGGGGTGGTGGGGATAGGTGCGGGGGCAGGCAATGGCCTGTAGTCAAGACCAAGTCTGAGCTCACGTCAGTCAGCAACAGCTGTCCGCATCCTGACCCCGAGCCTCACTTCCTCAGGCTTACGTGTGCTAGTGGGTCTGAGTCACCTATCCCATGAGGGAGCTGCAAGGCTGCAAAGCAAATTAATATAAGTGTGTATGCCTGACATATAGTCAGTGCTCAGAAAATAGTACTTGAACTTGGATTTAAACGGGGAGCTGAATGGAGGGGGCAGAGAGTGAGGGGGACAGTAGTCGCGTTTACTCTCATGGTGACCCTGGCTCACTCAGGCAACCCTTGTGGTCCAAATGTTCCGCTCTGGCATCCACACAGCTGGAAGTTCCCTGGAAAGGTGAGTTCTCAACTTGGACTTATTTGAACAATGAAGCAGATATTTTGCCTGTCTTCTGTTGAGGCAAGAGCTAAGTACATCCCTCAAAAGACAAAACGGATAGGTTTTCTCCGAGTTATAAATTTTGTGCAGTGCGGAGGGTAGAAAAGTGGATCGTGCAGCCCGAGCTAGCGGGGAGCACCGTGGCATAATGAAAAGCATCCGGCATTCACAGGGAAAAGACCTGAAGTTGAATCAGCCCTGGTCTGTAACCTAGCTGGGTGACCTTAGCAAGTTACCGAGTTTTTCTGAATTGTAGCTTCTTCATTTCCAAAGGGGGATAATTCTCCACCTCTGGGTATTGGGAGGATTGGAGAAAAATGTAGGTGAAAACATCCATAATGGTGCCAGGCACATGACAGCCAATAAGAAATATTTTCTGGGGCGCCTGAGTGGCTCAGTTGGTTAAGCGTCCTACTCTTGATTTCGGCTCAGGTCATGATCTCACGGTTTGTGGGTTCAACCCCCACATCGGGCTCTGCAGTGACGGTGTGTAGCCTGCTTGGGATTTTCTCTCTCCCTTTCTCTGACCCTCCCCTGCTTGTTCTCTTTCTTCAAAAAATAAATCAATAAACTAAAAAAAAATATATTAAAAAATTTTTTAGAACGTTTATTTGTTTTTGAGAGAGAGAGAGAGAGAGGGAGTGAGAACAAACAAGAAAGGGAGGGGAAGAGAGAGAGGGAGACACAGGATCTGAAGCAGGCTCCAGGCTCCGAGTTGTCAGCACAGAACCTGAGTCAGGGTTTGAACCCACGAACTGCGAGATCATGACCTGAGCCAAAGTTGGACACTCAAACGACTGAGCCACCCTGGTGCCCCTAAAAACAATTATTAAAAAAAAAGACATCTTTTTTGAATTTCAATTCTATACCTAGCCTTTGCCCTGAATAAAGCCGAGGAAGTGACCTGGCTTGTGCACCTGAGCAATGCCACCTCCTCAGGGTGTGGTAACATGGACCCTCTTGAGAAAGCCTTGTCTGTAATGACCCATTACGTGTTTACATGATACAATTCCTTTGCCCTCGAATACTCACCTTGCCCAGCCTTTACTGGGCGGGAAGGGTATTTGCCAAGCCAATTGGTCAGCTTCTCTGTGCCACATAGGATGTTCTGGGCACCGTCCCTTTCTCCCGTCTGCGTTCCAGGGTCAGGACATCCCTTCCCCTTGCCTACTCTCTTGTGTTTGGAGACCTTCGAGCTGGGAGTGGGGTCTTTTTCTGGCGAAAGTGAATAAGACTAAGACAAGAAGCAGCTGGAAAACAGCATCGTTTCATGGACATTGATTTTATTGTAAGGGTGGGGGGGGCAGCTGCAAATGGGGGACAGTTTTAGTTTCTGTGACAGTGTTCTCTAGAGGCATCGAGAGAGAGAGAGAGAGAGAGAGAGAGAGAGAGAGAGAAATCGAACAATTGGTCTGCTCTCTTGCCCCAGGCTCCGTCATTTGCCTTTTACTTTCTGTATTTTCATACTGGAGTCTGAAAAGCAGAAGACCCACACAATCAGCAACAGATGTCCTCGCGTAATCTACACGGTACATGACTTCAGTTAGCATGCAAATTGTCATCCTAGGGCGGTTCCAGGGGACTGCTGAAAAGGCAGCAGGCCTGCTTTGCAAAATAGAGAGAGGGCATGATTAAAATGTCTGGATCCAATCATATGTTTAATTACAATCGCTTTTTTATCTCAACTACAATGACTGGTAGCTATTATGACACAATATTGAAAATGTGTATGACGCATGGTGGCACTTGGAAGGCTGATAGGTGGTCTGTGTTTGATCAAAATGATCAAAGCTCCTTGCTATGGAGAGCCCCCTCTCCTTCTGCCTCGTCTGATCCACTTAGACGAGCAAAATATGATTTATAGGAGACAGTTTATGTGATTTTCAGTCCCCGAGAGCAAGGGCATAATTTTTGCACTACCATTTCCCTTAGAAATGATGGGAGCTTGACAATTGCTTATAAACGCATAGTAACAGACCCTACTCCATGGTTGTCTACAAGGCCTCTCTCATGCTTCAGCTTTAATTTACTCTCTGTTCAAACACTGTTGAATTTTATTATTGGTATAATAAAAAAAAAAAGACAAAAAAAAATCATAAAAGCCCTGAGAAGAGAAAGTCTTGATTATTGCATTCTATTCATACATCCAGATTGTATTTGGGGGAGTTTAGATAAAACTAAAAGTGAATTTTTCACAATATGCTATGTAGTGAAGTTGAACTACTTGGTTGATATAAAGACCGAATTTCATCGCGTAAACTTACGGTAGTGGCATCAGCTAACACTGCTGTCGTGTCCATTTTAAGAACAAATGTATATTGTTTGTTTTGTTTCTGTTGTTCTGGAAGGCAGAGAAATAGGGAGCTAAGACCGACTTGGCCGGCCTGTCTCATCATGGGTATTTTAAACACGTAACCAGCATTATGGGGAGAACTAAGTTTGCCAACACCTTGATGGAAAAATGTAATTTGGACTAAATTTTATCAGATACAATTCTTTCACACATTTCACAGCTGGGTAGCAGTATATTTTTCACATCTCAAAGCCTTTCGGTGAGGACTTCATATAAAACTTGGGTTGTGGTTTCATATATACTTGCCCCTCTACTTTGGGGGTGACCTTGTTCTCCTTTTACATTGGTTACTGTTGTACCAAGAAAACAAAAATATCCTTAACTAGCAATAAGAAATTGAATTAAGGATTTATGGTGCTGTTGCCCTCCCTGTGTGGGGGCGCTATGTGGGGGCGCTGTGTGGGGCTTCAGCTGATTTGTTAAGGCTTGAAGTCTGCCCTCAAGGACTTTATAGCTTGAGTGCAAGTTCTACAGTGAGTCACATTAAGAAGCAAACATAAAGAGATGGATAGAAAGACAGATAAAGAGAGAGACTGGAAGTTGGACAGGGAGGGAGGGAAAAAGCTTGGGCAGGAGGATAGGCAGAAAGAATGAAATGGCTAGAATCGTCTAATCCTTTATCAGCTATGTCCTGCTAATACAGGGTCCCAAGGAAGGGGAGGGGGACATTCCAAGGAAGAGCACATTGTTTACTGCCGTAAGGCCTTGGCTCTAAGCTGTTTTGTTCAAATTCCAGCCACAATTGGCCGAGATGCACCCGGCTGAATCACAAACACTGCTTTTGTATCTGTGACTTAAGGTTTACCCTAAAAACAGGCTGAATGACCTATTTAGCTCTTACCTTAGTTCAGCCCTTTAGATCCTGTATCAACAACTAACTCTTACTGAGTTCTTATGGTGTGCCGGGCATCCCACTAAGCCTTTAATGGGTGTTTTCTCATGTCGTCCTCACAAAACTCCTCTTTGAGGTAAATACCATTCTGTCCAATGGTTCAGGTGAAACAAGGGAGACTCAGAGAAACCAAGTGACTTACCCATGGTTAGAGCTCAAGCAGTCAACATTCAGAACCTGAGTGTTTAACCACTATAGTGAATCTAAGTTTGGACCAATGGTGAGGGCATAAACCCAAGGAGTTTGAAAAACTTAACAGGAGAAAAGATGTCTACCCTATACAGTCTTACCATACTCATGCCACTGAAACTCTGTGTGTTGATACAATGAACCAGGGTGCCTGGCTGGCTTAGCTGTTAGAGCATAGGACTCTCGATCTCAGGGTCGTGAGGTCAAGCCCCACACTGGGTGTCGACCTTACTTAAATAAATACAATGAGCCAATTTTATTCTAGTCTTGGTTCACATCCAACATCGCTCTCCCATTTGGGAGAAGGATGGAGGTGGGGGGGGGGGTGCGGTGAGATGCTCTTTATCTGTGACTCTGGAGTTTTCATGAGTCCATTAGCAGCACAAGCCATGTCAATGTTTCAGGCATAATGAGAAAAATATCTTTTCACCTTGTGGTTCATCTAGAACCTTTCTCAAAAGGAAGCCTAAATATCTTCTTGGCTGAAATAACTCAAAAAGCATTTAATTTAGTTCACATATTTTTCATTACAGAGAGAGAGAGAGAGAATGAGAGCGCAAGTGATCATGAGTGGGGGAGAGGGGCAGAGGGAGAAACAGAGAATCTTAAGCAGATTCCATACTCAGCATGGACCCCAACATGCACTCATCCCACGATCCCGGGATCATGACCTGAGCAGAAAGCAAGAGTCAGACACTCAACCAACTGAGCCACCTTGGAGCCCCTAGTTTGCATTTTAAAAATGAGAACATACTATAAAATCAAAGTGCCACGAACTGGGTGGCTGTCATCAACAGAAATTTATTCTCTCACAGTTCTGGGGGCCGGAAGCCTGAAATGAAAATGTTACCAGGGTCATGCTCCCTCTAAAGGCTCCAGGAAGAATCCTTTCTTGCCTTTTCCAGCTTCTGATGGCTCCAGGCATTCCTGGCTTATGGCTACGTGACTCCAATATATACCTTGTCTTCCCATGGTCTTCCTCTGTGTGTATGTGTGTATATGTCTATCTTTCATAAAGACACTTGTCATTGGATTTAAGGCCCACTTGGATAATACAGGGTAATCTCATTTCGAGGTCCTTAATTTAATTTTGTCTGCAAGGACCCTTTTTCCAAATAAGGTCATATTCACAGTCTCCAGGGGTCAGGACATGAACATATCTTTTTTGGGGCCACCGTTCAATCCACTACAATCATCCTCCCTACACAGGCTACCTTGAAGAAGGATTATGCTCAACAACTGTAAGATATAGCAAATGTTTAAATATATTACACGTGTAATTTTTAACATATGGAATGGCTCAAGAAAACGCCTGTTCAGGGACTAAGAAAGATGTTGGCATTTCTCTACATTCAAAGACCCTGGGTTTGAGACCTGGGCCACTGCTTGTCAGTTGCAGGCTGGTCTCTCCTCTGGCTCAGCTCCTTCCTCTGTCATAGGAGCTGCTGGCTTTGGATGGCAGGAGGACAAAATAGCATGTGACTCACTTTGCAAACTGAGGAGTGATTCACAAATATAGGCAGAGGAGTTTGATGCTGTTAGAGGGAAGTGACAACTTGCAGAGTGGTTCACTTTTGGGGAAGCATACTGCAAAGATGCTTCCAAGTCCGTGAAACCATCCAGGTTTGTATTATACCACTCGAGTTAACAACACTTTTGGTATGAAGCAAATAACATCGAGGTGGGAGGATTTCTTCACAACGTGCATAGACACGTACACTATCAAAGAACATCTAATGGTAAGATGTTGGATAATGAAAAGACTATTTCTCCTGTAGTCCTTGGCACATACTTTTGGCCTCAGAACATAGCTCTAGAGAGAGAATTGTAGTAAAAAAAAGAGGAAGCAGCAGGTAACTAAAGCACAACAGACTTAAGGGAGGGCAGAATTTTGGGTAAGCAGCTGTAACTGCGACGTTTTTATCACTGACTGTAAAATCATGCATGGGAGAAATTTCAATTCATAGAGGTCATCTTTAAATGAAAGCGTAAGAGCAGATTTTTAAAGACATTTGTTTCGATGGTGCCTCATCAGCTGTTAAAAAATCTTTTGAATCACTATTTTATCTTACAAACGTTAAGTATTCTTTGTAGACAGGAACTGTCTGTTAAAGTAATATTTGACATCTTAGTGAATCAAACATACTTTACAATGAAAGGCTGACATCTGTTTACTATATAAAAAAGAGTGCTGTGTATTTTTACTGGAAGAATTTTCCTTTAATAAGGCAGCCAAAAGTCATCTACACATACCAAACCAATTTACAGCCAAAACCTGTTGAATACCAACACAGCATCATGGATGCTTAGAAATCCACTCCTACTACCCGCCCCCACCCCCAGTTTTTCCCTGGTTTGGTATTGGATTTGTATAGGAAATTTCTTTTCTTTTCTTTTCTTTTCTTTTCTTTTCTTTTCTTTTCTTTTCTTTTCTTTTCTTTTCTTTTCTTTTCTTTTCTTTTCTTTTCTTTTCTCTCTTCTCTTCTCTTCTCTTCTCTTCTCTTCTCTTCTCTTCTCTTCTCTTCTTTTCGAGGGAAAGGATATAATAACAATAAAAAGGCCTGGGTTAATTGCTGATTTGGGGAGCTTCAGCCTTTTCGGTTCTCTCAAATTTGACTCCCTTACATTGGCAGTAGATCTCCCTTATTTAAGGAGAGCAAATTGCAGCTGAGCTCTTATTTTCCAATGTGTGTAGTAGCAAACAAAGTCTGTACGTTTGGCCATTTCCATCTGAGATCTGTGTAAGTCACTACAATTAGGAAGAGATCAGACAGAAGGCAGTCAACTTGGTAAAGAGTTTAAATCTGTGTGTAATCTCATACAGGTGCTGCTTCCTGTGCTCTGGAAAATCCCTCATCACAAAACAGGCTAACTGAGCCACACCTGGGTTTAAGCAGAACATCTGGACCTACTCTTTCCTACTCACTCATGTTCTTCAAATCTTCCCAAAACAAATGGCACTTTAGCACAAGTCTGACACCAGAGATTTGTAAGCCCTAGGTGCCCTGCCAAATCCAGTTTGATACAAAACACAGCTACCCTTCTTGAATCAAATACATTACAGATATGATACCCCAGTCATATATTTCAATTAGTCAAGCCTCAAGTAATTTATGGAGGTCATTTCCACCATCAGTAATACATTTCATAATGGCATTAACAATTAAACAGGGAATTTGGGGGAAGGTTGAAATCCGATGTCTATTAAATGCATGAGCAGTCATTGGTCAGATGCTCTTTGTTTTCTAGTCATATAACCATTGGCTGAGAAAGTTCTGAAAATTAAAGATGTGTGTAGATATAATTAATGGAATGCCAGCGGCTCTCAGTTTCCTAAAGAGAAAGCACATATCTGTTAAACTCCTAAATGCCTAACTTTTGCTTAATGAAACCTCTTAATTTTTAGATGTACAATTCTGGGAGAGCTTTATAATTAATTAATGACTACGTGTTACACGTATACTCTGAACCTAGCGTTATGCTGGAATAGCTGAACTTAACGAGAGATCAACGAACTATCAGGAAACCATCAATGTAATTAGTGTGGCCTTACGCATGGCCTTTTAGTAAGTGTTTTATGTGGAATTTTGGCATTTCAGTTTAGGTGGGTGCCAGGGAACAGAAAAAGTCAGCATGAAGAATGAATGGTATGGAGTAGGTATGTGTTTTATGGCTCCCATAAAATATGCAGGAACAATGGGATTCTATGCAGGAGATCATTAATATATGTGTACATTTTACGTAAACACATCTAAATATATCTTCCAGTGTTAACATTTTGAATTGCTAACCAGCTCACCATAGAAAATTTATGACACTTTCAGTGCTGTTTTGTTTTTTGTTTGAATTCCTTGGCTTCACTTGGTATTAGTCAAGCTCACCATCTCTGAGAGAACTTAGGGATTGAGAGCAAGGTGGGTTATGGAGTGGGTGATGGAGGGAGAGGGGCAGGCACCTGTCACCCATACCAACAGGTGATAATCCAGAAGGCAGGCTCTGGAGTGTTCAGAAAGCAATCTCAGTTCTAAGGGGGGGTATTCTAGTTTAGCAGATAGCTCTGACACACCAAAATATACCTTATATTCCCAAAGGGTCAGAATTGAGAGACTCCCTAGTGTATCCTTTGGATTTCAGGGAACTTGGGTCTGATCCGGGTCCTCCAAGGAAGGGGTAATGGGAAGACCTCCTGGATGAGCAGGTACCTCTGCCTTGACTTGGTATTGATGTGACTTGGCAATGGATTGAACTTAAGTGCCTCTTGGTAGTGGGGCCTGGTCATTCAAATAATGGAAACTCTTGAGTTTTCCAAAAGTTCTCTGCAGCATGGTTTGTTTTTGTTTGGGTGGATGTATGCTTATGGTATTAGATGTGTGAACTAAACACACATTCGGTTTTGAGAAATCTCAAGCTGGTAGTTTTTGTAAAAACTTACTTTGCTTTCAAAGTAATTGAAATTGATCTCTCTGATCCTCGAATTTTGTGATGGGCATGGGTGAGTACCTGCATCAAAGTTTAAGTTTTCTTGTGTCAATTTCTTGCATCTAGAAGTGAAGGACAATTAGTAACGGAAAGACTTACAGACAGCATGGGAAGTGGGGGAGAAGAGTAAAGGTTTTTATCCAGAAAAAGGCAGGCATGGGTACTCAAAAATGGAAGCTGAAGTGTTCTGGAACATTGGCATAAAGATGGCCTTTATAAAATTCCCAAGAAATGTAAAGGATTGGAAAAAGAAGTTGATGCCCAAATCTAATGATCTGGGGAGAAATGGTTCTCCAAGAGGAAGCTGTGGTGCAATACAGACATTGGATACCCGTCCTAAAATTGTGTGAGGGTCAAGGAAATTGTGGCAGGCAGGAACAAATTCTGGAACACATACCTAATGGAGAATCTATGGGAGCTTCCAAAGGGATAAAGAGAGCAAGTGGAGAAACCCAGGTTATAAATAACAGAGGCAACACATTATCTCAGAGATAGGAAATGAGTTTTATGGAGGCAGAGAGCATGGCAGGAAATATTTGATTTCCCAGCTCTGGCACATGGCTTGGCACAAAGTAGGTAATCAGTGTTTCAAAAGGAGCAAAGCTGTAGAGGTATAAAAATTAGCCAAAATGAGCAAGGATGAGAAAGTATTTGTTAGACAATAAGAGCAGAGGAAAAAAGATAATTTTCTGAATTAAAAAATAACCCACGAAAGATGACACACGTTAGCCCTTTTATGAATAAAATTGGGGTAGGAGATGTTAATCCTAAAATATTTTCTTGGAAAAACATCTTTGCAAGTCTCAGGTCCCGTATTCGAATCAAAACATACCCGCTTAAACACAAGATGAGATTAAATGGCCCCACCAAATATTGTAGTTCAGGAACAAAAAGAGAAAAAGCTGAAGGTCATTCAGCTCTGTGACTGACAGCTACATTCCACATAGTGTGACCACTACCCAAGGGGAAGGAACTCTTCATATCTGCTCTCTCACTACAGAGTAGTAGCTGGTTGATTTCAAGTCTGTTGAATACCTAAATTATTTTGGTAAAGGCCCAGTACTTTCCCTTTGACATCTACATCTGTATCTATATCAGGATTTTTTTCCCTACATTATATCCAAGTGAGAAATGCCGCCTTTTTCAGTGATGCTCTATACCTCCAGGTGCTGTCAATAAATAATTTATGGATAGGACAAATATGGAAGAATCTGATTGGTCAAGAGAGCCTGAGATTTGTAGACCTTTAGTGAAATACCTGGAAATCATTCACCAGCATCTTTGTTCAGGGGTCAAAGCAGGAAAAAAAGCCTGACCTGGAACCGTAGGGAAATCTAGTGTTTACTGAAAGGATTGATCTATTGGTGTCAGGAAGACCAAAACGTTCAGGATTTTGGTCTTTATTCCTTCACAAGCCATGCAGGAGGCTGCCTGAGAAACTTTCCTCCCTGATGCGGCTGCTGGAGGTTCACACCTGCAGGTCGGCTGAGGGGCCGCCTTTCTGTGCTGGATCCAATAAAGAGATCAACCTCTTCACTTTCCCTGAGAGTCTTTAGAAGAACACAGGTTGATCTCAGGGCTATTTTTTTTTTTTTAACGTTTTTGTTAAATCTCTAAGGTTGAGGTTGATTAACTTTTAAATTAAACCACACTCTGAAATGAAGTTTAAAATGTCTTAACCTTCGAATAGGAACGGAATTCTCACCAGTCGTTATTAGAACTCACTGACGTTACAAATTTGTGGACGGATGTTATCCATTAAGGTGAAAGCAGAAAGGGGCTATAAAGTTGAACTCAGAAGGCTAAGTGCTTTACCTTCGGGGAAGCATATATAAAAACCTGTCCTGAACCGTATATAGAGTAATAGTTAAAGCTCTGAGCACCTGGTTCTTAACTGGTCAGGCAAAGTCATATAAAATACTGACATACCTTCTACTTACTGTTATTTTGATCTTTAGGCAGGTTACTATTTTTATTATACATGCTTAGGAATTTAGCTTCAGCGATCAGTCAACCCAGAGGGCATTTACTGAATACTAAACCATGCGCCAGTATAAACCTAAGATAAAGTTTTAAGTCAGGGCTAGGTTTCTCAGGACTTGCCTTGGTCTAATTCCTGGACTGGTGGAAATAATGCTTACCTTCAGCAGTTCTTAACACCCTTTTGCAGTGATTTGACGAATTGACATTTTTCAGAGAGTTCAAAATCTGCAAGGTGCTGCATGCCCGGCTTAGTTAACTGAGCTGGTTGGAAATACAGTGCTAATGAGGCCAAGGTTCAGTTCCCATATGGCCCCGGTTGTTTTGAAGGCTAACACTGCCTAGCTTCTTGATTTCCCAACAATGGCCATGTTCAAAAGGAGGACCACTTGAGAGAGGATGGGGCTCACAGAAAATTCTTTATTGCCCCTGGAAGAATAATTTAAAGTCCATGAACTGTGTTGAATTAATTCAGTAGTGTCACCTCTGTCAACAAATATCATTTTCATTAAGGTGGCTTGTACAAATAGGAGAGAGTGGAAACCAAGAGGATTATTATAAAAATCAAATTTCTGTGTATGTAACGAAATGTATGGAAAACAATAGCTAATTTTTATTGAGCATTTTCTACCTATCCACTAGTGTTCTAACATTTTTTATAGGTATTAACTTATTCAGTCTTCATAATAGTCCTTCGAAGTAGGTACTTTTCAAAAGCCCTATTCTATTCACAAGGAAATTGAAGCAAAGAGACCTTAATCAATTTGCCCCAAGGTCACACAGGCAGGTTGTTGATTCCAGAGCTCCTGTATTAACCACTACCCTCAACACAGGCACTGTCTAGAGAGGAAATCCCCTAGCTTGCCGATTAGCTCCAAAATGGACAAGGGGTGCCGGGGTGGCTCAGTTGGTTAAGTGTCTGACTCTTGATTTCTGCTCAGGTCATGATCTCAGGGTTCCTGGGGTGGCGCCCTGAGCCCATTGTCAGCTAGTGCTGATAGCGTGGAGCCTGCTTGAGGTTCTCTCTCTCTCTCTCTCTCTCTCTCTCTTTATCTCTCTCAAAATAAATAAACATTAATAAAGTAAATAAAATAGACAAGAGCTATCAAAGGACTAATCCCCAGTTCACTGGTGAATGATAGCTACATAATTGATTATTGCTAGACCAAAAACTTCACCAATGAACTAAACTTAGTCTATGAAATTTTCGTCCTTTCAACACTCATCATACCTTAAACTAAGACAACCTACACTTAAGTGTTTCTTTACAAATGTTCTTAAGCATGTTTTAAAAATTCTTCTAAATTAAAAGTTGTCTTTTTTATCCATTCAATAAAGCACCATATAAGATACTGTGAAAAATTGACCTAGACATTCAAAATCAAAGTGAAAGACTTCATCGTCCTCTGTTATCTTCTTCTCATTAACCTCACAAACAAATGCAAGTTTCCCTTATGGAAGAAAGCCTCTTGTTGGTCTGTTCACATCCAAATGTCCTTACTTTTAAGCTTGACTTCTGAAACTCATGTTCATTTCTTATTCAACTGCAATATACCTGCTTGCTCTATTCTACTGAAATAAGTCCTTTAAACATTGTGAGTCGTCTTTTGTAAGTTTACTCTGTCTTCACTTGATTCTTTTGTGTTGCCTGCCTTCTTCATCTTGTTTGATCTCGCTCCCCAAGTCAGCCTTCACATTCATTATGCTATGTCCTTCTATGCCTTCTGAGTTTCTCCTACCTCTCCGGTCTGGTTCACTCACTCAGCACATGCATTGCCTTAAGTTCTTGTCCTTAGCCCTCTCCTCTTCTCGTCCTCCGCTTTCCTCCCGGGTGATCTCATTTCTATCCATGCACTCAACAGTGACTGCTGCTTGGGAGATGCCAAAAATCTAATCTGTGTGGTCTTGACTTCTCTTCCAAGCACCAGACCTATTTTTCCATCTCCTTGCTAGTTATTTTTCTTCTGGTTGGCCTACCAATATTTCAAACTTAATTTGTCCAAACTGTGTCCCTGCCTCCAAACTATCCTCAAACTTATGCCTTAACAAACTGGAAATCTGACTTATCCTTGGCTTTTCCCTGTCCCTTATTCCCTACTTTCAAGGGCTTTCTAAGTCTTGTGTCTGTTTCTAAAAGCTTTTTGAAATCCGTGTTTTCCAATTCTATTTCTATGGTAATAATTGAGACTTTTCAACAATTCCTGAGCACCTATTATGTGTCAGGCATTGGGCAAAGGCTACAAAATAGCTGCCCTCCAATTCAAGAGAGGGGACAGAAGGAAGCAAGTTACTGTGTGACAAGTGTTATAATGGAAGGAAGCATGCACAATGTGTTCTGGGAATGCAGAAGTGGGAGAACAGTGTGCTATTAGCACAGAGAATGAAATTGGCAAACATGTTGGAGTTATTTGCCTGTACACAGCAAATTACCTCTTTCTGAGCACCAAATAAACAATTACATAAGCAGTGTTTCCTTAACCTGTTTTGCCATTAGCAGAGAAGTTTTTTTCTTTTTCTTTTTTTAACGATATTTATTGTTCAACGTGTGATCTGCCTCTCCCTTTTGGTAGGGGTAGTTTGAGTGTTGTGAAAGTCTGCCTGTTCTGTGGAATGTGACCTACCTGAAATTTAAGAATTTCCCCGTGATTTCGTATCAGAGATAGTAAAATACAGGAAATTCTATCAAAAAAGAATCACTCAAAATTGTCACTGTTGCTCTTACTAGAACCAGAAATGAAAGAAGCATGTCACAACATTGAAAATGTCTTTTTAATACTATTTTTTGTTTAAAAACCATTTAGAAACTTAATTTACTTAGTAGGGGAAGTCTAATTTATTAGCTCAAAATTTGATATTTAATCTGAATATTCTTATGTTTGGGGTTTTGCATTATTAAAATCATTGTACATCAAAATGGTTAAGTACTGGCAATTTTATATGGCTCCACCTAAGACATTGGTAACTTTTTTTTCTCCCAGTTATTGGGATTAGTAGAATTGAGAGTGTGGTTCTTAAGGTAATCAAGGAGAGGTCATCTTTATGAGTCAATCATCAACATTTTAAATTCTTATTTGATTCCCATGATTTTCTTATTCCAGCTGAGATTCCTGAATATTTAATACTTTATGACATGAATATATTTTGGGGAAGAATGGTCTTAACAAAGCACCATTTAGAAGATCTCGGGTAAGTAGTTCTTGAATTTGGAGCTCCTTGAGATAGCTATGGATGTCAGAGGTGGGAAGACCTATGTCTCTCTGTTTAAAGACAAAGCATCTAAGAATCAGGGAAGTTAATGTACGTAACCCTATGCGGTTAATGATTCATAGAGCTAGGACTAGAGCTCTTTATGTTTGCAGCAACTAAGGATACATTCAAGAGTTAAGAGAGAAAGAAGAGAGGGAAAGGGAGGAATTTGAAGTATTTATGACAGTATTAAAGCATCAACCTTGTCTCTAGGCAACCATAACCTTCAAGATTTCCATTAATCCATGATCCTCTGGCCATGCTGACTAGGGCACCTCCTTACTAAGTCCTCCCCACCAGATCTGTTGGTCTGCGGGTCACCAGATGAGCTGTTTGGTGAGCAGGAGGAATAGGTTCTTATGGTGTTAGAGGCTAGGATAAAATTCGGTCTTTGGTTCCAAGGATTGGGAAATGCAAAAACATTTCTTTAAAGGAAATCAGGTTTCTAATGTAAAATATTCAGTTACTTTGATATATTTACTATTGCTCTAATTCCTCAAGAGCCAGATACAAGATTTAACGGAACAAACATTTCAGCTGCTTTTCGGTTCATGTAGTCTTTGGAAGTGTACTGAAGGAAATTAATTTTGAAGACATTAACAGATTACCAACTGCGTTCAATGTGGGTTTTATTTACTTATTAACATAATGAAACTCTCAGTTTTCTGGCTTGCCAAAGTGTGTAATCCAAAGTGGAGGGTATAAGTTCTTAACGTAATACCGTGTTCTAGAGTCTCTCTGGACAGAAATGATGTTTCAGAGTTGTCTAACTTAATAATAGAAAACTGTTTTGAAAAAATAAGATTGCCAATAGAGCAAAGACATCCTAAAATTATTTTTCTACTTTCGGGTAGGCACATTTGAAAAGTTTTATTTAAGGAAACCCGGCAATTGAAAACATGACCCCGTTCTCCTGTAAAACACATAAAAACTATGGAACGAAAACGTATTTTGCTGACAAAAGTCACTAGTCATCTTGGTGCACTGACAAAGTACTCACAGCTCGCTTTGAACATTTAAAAGTCTGTTGTATCATGCTCTGGACAAGCTTTTAGATTTCAAAAAAGTTGGCTAAATGACAAAACTCTTCTCACTATGTCCCCAGCCTGAAGACCAGAGTGCTCTTCTAAAGAGCTGATTTTTTTATGAGGTGTTAAATCAACATTGCCAAATGTGACTTTGTGCAGCTCTCTTCAACCCCAGAGTAGAGCGATGTAGACGACTTGATCATTTGTGTATCTTTAATCACCTACAATTAACCCTTCTTATAAGGAAATGTGTGGGATGTTTTGGTTATATATAAATCATCATGAATAAAATGCATTTGTATTTATATAGGATTGAGGCCAGGAATCCCTCCACGTATCCATTTATATTTGTTCTGCAGACTTAAAAATGTTGGCAGCACAGGCCGTGTGCACAGCATCTTGAGTAGCGATGCCTTCTTAATAGACTGATGAAGAAAAATGAGTAAACCAGCTTGGGTTTCCTGGGCTTTTCTGGGGAAGGAGGATTTTGTTTCTGTAGTACAGTAATAATCTCTTACCTCCATAGAGTCCTCTCCAGTTCACAGTGTGTGTTGTTTCATATTCACTGGGTTTCACGACTGCTGAGTGGGGCAGGGAATACCGTCAATTCAAAGTTGAGGAAACCAACACTCAAGAGAATTTGCTTCAAAATGTAGGGAAAGTGGCCTTCAAGTTCAGGGTCTGTTCTAACACTTTCACTGCAGGCCCCATGGTGCGATCTCAGGAAGTATGAACAGATGAAACTTTGGAAATCTTCAACCTACAGCATTTGGTGGCTCAGGACTTAGCCTAAGCTGGTGGTTCGTTTTTCCAAATTTGGGAATTTGATGATCAGTCTACTTGAAAATGTAGTCTAAGAATAATATGGGAATGCACAGTTAAGGCAAAGAGGCAATTTAAACATCTGATCTTTGTATAAGTGGTTGGAGATGGAGAGGAAAGAGAACTCAAGGAAATATTTTAATGATCCCCAAGTAACTTTTTAAAGATTTTGGATTCTAAATGTATCGAAGCCTTGTTATAACATTGTTTTTGAAGCTTATGCTTTAGAATGATCTTGTAGGTTAAATCTTAGCTCTCTTTGGATGAAGTCCTCATTTCCGTAATTTAATGAAAACTGTTATAATCAATCATTGCCTGATATAAGACTATGCCTACTTTCTTGATAAAATAGCAATTTCTTCTCTTTGATAGTTTAAGTCATAGAACATGGTTTGGTTTACATATATTGTGAAATTACCACAATAGGTTTAGCTAGCATCAGTCTTCTCATATAGATACAATAAAAAGAAAAGAAAAAAAAAAAGGAAAAAAAAATTTCCTTGCAATGATAACTCTTAGGATTTACTCTCTTAAGAATTTCCCTATATATAGTATAGCAGCGTTAGCTATAGTCATCATGTTTTACATTACATCTCTAGTGCTTATTTATCTTATGTCTGAAAGTTTATGTTTTTTGACCACTTTCCTCCAATTACCTCTCTCCCCACCTTCTGGCTCTGTTAACCACAAGTCTGATTTCTTTTTCTATGATTTTTTTTTATGTTCCACATATAAGTGAGATTATACAGTATTTGTCTTTCTCTGTTTGACTTATTTCACTTAGCATAATGCCTTCAGAGTTTATCCATGTTGTCACAAGTGATAGGATTTTTTATGGCTGAGTAGTATTCCATTCTGTGTGTGTGTGTGTGTGTGTGTGTGTGTGTATGTGTGTGTGTATCTGCACTGCTATGTTCATACAGCCTATGCGAACATGGTGGTGCAGATACATTTTTGAGTTAATGTTTTCATTTCCTTTGGATATATTCCCAGAAGTGGAATTGCTGGAGCATATGGTATTTCTAGTTTTATTTTATTTTATTTTTTTCCTTTTTATTTATTTTGCAAGAGAGAGTGACAGAGAGAGAGAGCACGCACATGAGTGGGGCAGGGGCAGAGAGAGACGGGGAGAGAGACAATCCTAAGGAGGTTCTGCACTACCAGTGTAGAGCCCAATGTGGGGCTCAAACCCATGAACCATGAGATCATGACCTGATCTGAAGTCAAGAGCTGGATGCTTAACTGACTGAGCCCACCCCCGCACCCAACCCTGCACTTAGTTTTAATTTTTTTTTGAGGACACCCCATACTGTTTTCTACGGTGGCTGCACCAACATACAACCCCATTGACAGTGCACAAGGGTTCCCTTTTCTCTACATTTTCCAGCATTTATCTCTTGTCTTTTTGATGATGTTGTATGATTTTTAGTAATTTTTTTAATAGTGTCTCTAAATCACTTGTGCATATGCAGAATATCTACCTACCTGAATATGATACATTTTGACCTTAAATTCCTTGGCTATTAAATATTATGTATATGAATGTGAAGAACATAATGAGTACGTGACCTTTACTAGTATGAAGATCACTTTGTATCATTTAGTTTTTTAATGCTGTGCTGGGTTCATACTTGAGTTCTGAAATGCCTTACCTGTGAAGTTTTGGACAAATGACTATAGTCAGTGCCCTCACCTGTAAGACGATGAAGAATGCTCATATGAGGGTTGTAAGGACTGAATGAGGTGATGCACAGTCCTTGGCATATAGCAAATTCTCCCAGATGAGATGTTATTTAGATTATATTGAATTGAATATACTTAGTGATGGATATCCAAATGCTTCTTCCAAATAAGACAATTTTAAGATAAATGATATCCTTGAGGGAGGGCGTTGAATTCCTTTCACATTTTTTTCCCACTCGAATAAAAATGTTACAGATTTTACGTTTTAAGATTAAAAAATGTTATAAAATGTTTAGAAAATGAAATCGCACAACCAATTCACATTTCTAATTGATTTTTTTTTTCATCATAACTCTGGATATTAGGTCCTATTTAAAGTTATTTTTTTTAAGTAGTAAATACATAGTGAGTATTTGCTTCCTTTGGCCTGTACAGTTCACTGATATTTGCCTCCCCGTTCTATTGCTACATTATCTTTTCCAAAAGATACCACCCCCACCCCACCATCTCATCTCCCACCCCACATGTATCCTGCCTCATCTGAAAACACTACTGAAGTTACTACAACTGTTAAGATGGTAAATTATGTTTTAAGGCTGCCAGGAACTCGTTCAGCTATCAAACGTTTACCAGCCTTGAAGAGGCAAGTACTTCCTCATTACATAAAATCACTCGTTATACGGTTGAGTGGTGTCTTTTGAGTGGTTCCTGACAGCTGCAGCAAAGAGAAGGAAAAAGAAAAAGTCAAACAAATTTGCGAGAACTCCAACTATTAATATACCGTGTAGTAGTTATTCCTAACTTTGTTTTTATAAGTGTTTACTAAAAATACGATTGCCTAGGCCACTTCCCTGAAGACCTAAGTCAGCGGGTCTGGAGTGGGGATCCAAATCTGTCTTTTCAGATGATTCTTCAGATCTATCCACTTTGGGAAACACTGCATGTAGAAACCTACGGGAAAGCCTCCTCCCATTTTAGAAATATCAATAAGCAAAGAGAAACAGCGAGAAAAATAATCTACAATATTATTTCTTAGGATTATTGAGGCTACTAATAACCATTACAAATGAGGGAACCAGACCGTGTGGGTTCAAATCCAAACTCCCCCACCACAAGTGCAAACTTGCCCAGGTTATATAATTTCTCTGTGTAGTGATTCTTGAATTGTTAGAAAGCAATGATAATATTGCCTCCCAGGACTACTTTGAAGGTTAAGTGAGTCCATGTATTTAAAGTCTTAGAATAAATCATCCCTGGAGCTCAGAACAAGTACTCAACAAATGTTAGCCATCATGAAAAATAATTTCAGAACTATTAATAGTAGCATACTACTACCTTGTAGCACATCGTATTTTCCTCCCATCTCACCTGTTTTTCCACAATGAGACCTTGCTATTCCTCACATCAAGAGGA
Source organism: Panthera tigris (assembly GCF_018350195.1). Taxonomy (NCBI): domain Eukaryota; kingdom Metazoa; phylum Chordata; class Mammalia; order Carnivora; family Felidae; genus Panthera; species Panthera tigris. The sequence goes on from NC_056676.1 coordinate 21,203,029, forward strand.
GACTCTAATTCCTCTTTTCTTGAATACGGGTAGGTCTATGACTGCTTTGGCTCACAGATTACAGTAGGACTTCCAAGGTATAGCCATGAAAAGTGACGTCACTTGCTGGAACACTCAGGCTTGGAGCCCTGAGATGATACGTAAGAGGTCCGATTATTCTGAGGCCGCCATGCTGGGGGGAAGCCAAATCACATGGAGAAGCTACATGTAGGTGCTCTGGTTGACTATCCTAGTGTTTGATTCATTCCGGCCCAGGCACGCGAATGAGGGAGCCCTAGGCAATTCCATCCTCCTGTGGTAGAGTCATCACCTCTAGCTTTCAAGTCTTCCCAGCTGAAGCCCCAGACGTTGTGGAGAAGGGTTACACCATTTCTTCATGCTCTGTCCAAATTTCTCACTCACAGAATCTGTAAGCATAATAAAATAGTTGCTATTTTAAGCCACAAAATACTGGAGTAGCTTGTTATGCAGTAATAGTGGCTGGAACATACATCTTTCCAACTCTATAAATGTAATGGCCATATGTCTTGTTCACTACTTAGTCTTTATCACCTAGCACATAGTAGCCCTTAATTATTTGTTGAACAATGTACTATATTTTAAACAATTCCTCATTGTTGGGCAGCTGGATAGTTTTCCATTATTTTCAGGGATTCTACTTTTCAGCATAAAAAACTGGAAGAATGCTGAGTCATAGAATATTGAAAATGGTTTTTTTATGAATATATGAAAACATTGCTATCACTGCTCACAGAGAATTATCTAGAGAGAGCCTGTCAAAGTTAAACCATCCACATATACCGTAAAGAACTAACAGGAGCTAATTAAATGCACACGACTGACCTATAAACCAGGATAATGACTTTTGAACAGGATACCAATGTATTAACCTTAAACAGAAAGTTTGCTAGCATACTGGTTTTCTACTTGATGTGTAGGTGTCTAAAATTACCTAAAAAGGGCTCATAAGCCGTAGCAGGTATTTCTGCAAATCTCACTTGTCCTATGTGTTCTGGAATTAAGGTAAGATGTTAATAAGCATAGTGAGTTTCATTTCTTTTGGTCAAACTTGTAAGTGATTCTGTGTTGCTGAGGCGTTCTGATGTTGAAGTCCTAGGCATTTTGACGCATGGTTGCTGTAGCATATACCATTAGTAGAGGCACCTGTCACTTTCTGATTTGAATACACCCATCCATTATTTGACCAACTTTGACAAGATACCATGTGGTAGCCAAAATTAAGGGCCCAGTAGCAGTAAACATAAGTGTGTAGCTGCTTATTTAAATTAATTGCATATTGTGCTCGCTTCGGCAGCACATATACTAAATTAACTGCATATTAGCATCATAGCTATATTAGTAATTTATATGACTTCCTAATATTACTGTGAGCACTTGCTGTTTTTGGCTCTTTGGGTAAAACTTAGATTTTCTAGCAGAGCGCACATTACTTAATGTAACTTCTTTGGTCACCCAAAACTACAAATTTTCAAATCGTGTAATCTACATGGACAAAATAATATGAAACCATAGAGGCAGAAGTTTGAAAAATACAAATAGGTGCACAGGGAGTATCATTTGCGATTGCTCCAAACCGAAGAACATATTAAGTTGTTTATAAGCAGGAACTTAGGACAAAGGGAAATCCATTACTTTTCTCCATGTCTAGGGTAGTTAGGAAAAAACTTGCTTTGTTCCATTCACTGAAGACTAAACATAATAGAGTGCAGAAACATTGGGATTTGAGGTCAGAGGTGTCAAACTCTAGGTAGGTGATTTGGGCCAGTCCCTGGGATACTGGGATACTGTAATATTGGGATAATATTATCACAGAGTTTTGTGGGGACTAAATGAGCTCACACATGAGAGATCTAATCATAATGGATGGTGTACTGGTGTTCAATAAATGTTAGTGGAACCCAAATTTATCTTTCTACATATCTGTCGCTGGCTTTCATAATTGGGGCATCCTCTTCCTTGGATGGTACTGTAAGCACAATGATTCTGAACTTTTTCTAACCACCAGATAGTTCAAACTTGTGGTGATATGTAATTTTCTCCAACTGTCAGATGAGATCACATCTTTCATTGCATTAGTTGTGTTACTGATAACCCTGGGACACCACATAGGAAAACTACCTCATAATAGAAGTTACTAGACTGATGATGAATTGTATCTGTTTTGTCTTATTTTAGTGTCAGTTCCAAGAGGTGACTTTTTCTGATTCTATTCTTAACCTCTGAAGTTCTGTCATGTCTTTTGGAACTTGTAGATTGCTATGCATTCATGATAGCCCTGGATAATCACTGAATTCTACTCCTGAAGCCAATATTACACTGTATGTTAGCTAACTAAAATTTAAAAAAAAGAAAGAAAACCATCACAACAAAAATAATAATACCCCTGAATGAAAATGTAATTATGGTAATATTTTTAGAAGTCAACTTAGGATTCATGTTTTTAAAATGTTTATTTTATTTTTGAGAGAGTGTGCAAGCTAGGAGGGGCAGAGAGAGGGGGGACAGAGGATCCGAAGCAGGCTCTGCACGGACAGCAGTGAGCCCAATGTGGGGCTTGAACTCATGAACTATAAGATCATGACCTGAGCCAAAGTTGGATGCTCAACTGCTGAGCCACCTAGGTGCTCCAGAATTCATTTGGTTTTATTATAATTTTCACTTTATGGTTAGGAAACTGAAGTTCAAATATGCCAAATGACTACAGCGTGAAGCAGAAGCAAACTTAGTACGCATGTAACAAGATGCTTTCATTTTATGCATCTGGAGGGCTAGAGAGTCCCTGTGGTAAAATGTGGCAACCAGCCCTTGGGAATCATGGGTCCTGTTCCAGTGCACATCTCAAAAGATTTCCAGCGATTTTCTAAGTCATGTATTTAATATCATCAAATTAATGATAAAATGTAGATACCTAATTGCTGAGAAAATGCCTCTCACTAGGTTTGAATAAATTCCCTTTGAAAAACACTGGACAAGATTTAGTGAATCCTCTTGCTATAAAATGAATTATGGAGTAAGACATTTTGAGTTGGTGACTTTACAGTGACAAATCATCAGGAGATGATCTCACTTCCTATTTATTTCTTTATTTTAAACCTTTCCTCTCCTTTCCTTTCTTTCTCTTTCTCTTTCTCTTTCTCTTTCTCTTTCTCTTTCTCTCTCTCTCTCTCTCTCTCTTCTCTTTCTCTTCCTCTTCCTCTTTCTTTCTTTCTTTCTTTGAGAGAGCAAGAGAGAGAGAGCAGCTCACTTCCAATTTTAAAAAGTGAATGAGAGAGACATTTACATGGCGACCCTGGGCTTTCCTCGTTGCCTAAACACCACTGTATTGAGGTTACATCACCCAGGAAATTGATCTGTGGACTGGCAGAAGGGTCTCCATGGTTGGAGGTAGGCAGTGTGGGTGCAGATGCGAGGTGTGAAAAGTGAATTGGGGGAGAGAAAAATGGTGGTGCCATGGAGGGGAGGGAACCCTTTCCATGGAGATACAAAAGGGAGAGAGAAAGAAGGGTTGAGAGAATGTAGCATCGGGTTTACAGAAGAGGAAAAACTCTCTGGACAATGGGCTGGGGAGCAAAAAGTTCTGAGTGTTACAGATTTATTTTTGCAAACAGCATTTGGAACTCAAACTCTGAGATTTTGGAAGTGTGTGACTTTCTCCAGAGGTGGAACTGCGGTGTACCCTCCTGGGGAGAAGGAGGAAGCTGGCCCGAGAGGACATAGCATGGTGTAGTGATCTCAGGGTGCACTGGGGGAGAGCATTCCCCTTCCTGGAAAGCTTTTGGAAGAGGTATATTGGCTCTCCAAGGACAAAAGACCCTGTGGGTGCCAGCAAAGGCTACTCATTGTCAGAGGACAGAAGTACATGCAGAGGCATAAACCTTGCTGCTGCTTTTTAGCGGTGCTACACCATAAATTCCATGCACTGTGCAGGCGTGGGACTGTTTTCCTGGGACACAGGATTTCACACACAGCTCTACTGTGGAGGAGGGGGGTGGGTCTGCGTGGTACCAGGTTTCTTTAAGATGTTGAATTTTGAATCCCAGCTGTGTGTCAAAGTAAAAAACAAAAAAACAAACAAACAAACAAACAAAAAAACCCCAAAAACAAAAACAAAAACAAAACAAAACCAGACAAAACCAAACCACACAGGAGAATTGTGCTGACTACTCCTGCTATTCAGCGAGGGCTGCCTGAACAGCGGAGGAGGTGTGCGATCCCGGGTCTGGGGGTGAGAGGTTGGGGTGGTGCAACTCCCCCCACCCCCGCCCCAACACCAAGGCGGTGGGACTTCAGAGAGCAACATAGCAGCCCCCAGTGGAGACAGACGGCTGGCACCAAACCCCGCCCCTCTGTGCCTGGCTACTGCTTATTTACTGGAGCAAGACTGAGTCAACACAGCAGACCCCTCCTCCAGAAGACCAGCACAGGGGCAGCGTCCCACATGCACCGAGTACACTGAAAATAAAGTACTTCAAAGTGTCACCTGGAGTTCTGGTGGAAATAGAACCAAGCTTACTTTTTTTTTTCTTTCTTCTTTTCTTCTTTTGGAATCAGGCTCATAGTTTTTTTGTTTGATAGGTTTTTTTTTTGTTGTTGTTTTTGTTTTTGTTTTGTTTTCATTTCTCTTTTTTGTTTTTTGGATCAGTCTTCTTTTTTGTTACTTTTTCTTTCTTTTTTCCCCTTTTTCCCCTTTGGAATCAGGCTTATAGTTTTTTGATTGTCTTTTTATTTTTATTATTTTTCATTACTTTTCCTTCTCTCTCTCTCTCTCTCTCCTTTTGAATCAGGCTTTTCTTTTCTTTTTTCTTTTTTTCCAGACTTATTTTAACAAACAGCTGAAAGCACACTGAGTTAAAGGTCCCAAAACTCCCCACTGCAAACCAGGAGGAACTCTGCAGAGGACTGACCAGTGGGAAAAGGCAGCCAAAAGGCAACAGCAGAGTGCCCACAGCATACACCAGAAACACTTCCTGGAGTGCCAGGCCCTAGACAGTGTATGACTCCTATTTAATATAGTAATACTCTTGGGTGCAGGAAACATAACAAGCTTTGAAATCATGCAAAAGACAGAAATTTAGCCAAAATGACAAGATGCAGGAATTCTCCCCAAAAGAAAGGTCAAGAAGAAATCACGGCCACGGACTTGCTCAAAATCGATATAAGCAATGTATCTGAACAAGAATTTAGAACAACAGGCATAAGACTCTTAGCTGGGCTTGAAAGAAACATAGACGACACCAGACAAACCCCTGCTGCAGAGATCAAAGACTTTGACTTAATCAGGCTGAAATAAAAAATTAAAAAATTCTGTAACTGAGATGCAAAACTGACTGGATATAGTCACAATGAGGACCAAAGAAGAGAGGAAAGAATAGGTGATATAGAAGGTAAAATATGGAAAATCATGAAGCTGAAAAGAAGAGGGAAAGAAAACTATTAGCTTACAAAGGGAGACTTAGGGAATTCAGTGATTCCACCAAGCAAAACAATGTCCATATTAGGAGAAGAGTGGGGAAAAGGGGCAGAAGGTTTATTTGAACAAATTAAAGCTGAGAACTTCCCTAATCTGGGAAAGGAAACAGGCGTTCCAGCCTAAGAGGCACAGAGAACTCCCCTCAAAATCAACAAAACATGTCAACACCAAGACATATCAGTGAAACTTGCAGAATACAAAGTCAAAAGAGAATTCTGAAAGCAGCTAGGGACAAAAGGTCATTAACCTCCAAGGGTAGACACATAAGGGTAGTAGCAGACCTGTCCACTGAAACTTAGGCCAGAAGGGAGTGATGGGAAATACTCAATGTGCTTCAGGGGAAAAACATACAGCGAAGAATTCTTTATCCAGCGAGGCTGTCATTCAGAATAGGAGGAGAGATAAAGAGTTTCCCAGACAAACAAAAGCTAAAGGAGTTCATGAGCACTAAACCAGTCCTGCAAGAGAAAACCTTCTTCGAGTGGAGAAAAAAAAAAAAAAGACCAAATCATCAGGTCATCAAATCACCAGAAACACCAACTCTACAGGTAGCACAATGGCACTAAATTCATATCTTTCAGTAGTCACTCTGAATGTAAATGGACTAAATGCTCCAATTAAAAGACATAGGGAATCAGAATGGATTAAAAACAGAAAAGAAAACATGCATCTATATGCTGCCTACGAGAGACTCATTTTAGACCTAAAGACACCTGCAAATTGAAAGTGAGGGGGTCGAGAACCATCTATCACGCTAATGGACTTCAAAGGAAAACCGGAGTAGCCATACTTACGTCTGAAAAACTAGATTTTAAAACAAAGACTGTAATAAGAAATGAAGAAGGGCATTATATCGTAATTAAGGGGTGTATCCATCAGGAGTATCTAACAATTGTAAATATTTATGCCTCCAACTTAAAGCACCCAGATATATAAATCAATAACAAATATAAAGAAACTCATTGAAAATAACACAATAATAGTGCAGGACTTTAGTACCCCACTTACAACAACGGACAGATTAAGCAGAAAATCAACAAGGAAACAATGGCTTTGAATGATGCACTAGACGGGTTGGACTTAACAGATATATTCAGAACATTTCATCCTAAATCAGCAGAATTCACAATCTTCTTGAGTGCATATGGAACATTCTCCAGAATAGATCACATACTGGGTCACAAATCGGCCCTCAAAAAGTACAAAAAGATCGAGATTATACCATGCGTATTTTTGGATCACAATGCTATGAAACTTAAAGTCAACCACAAGAAAAAATTTGAAAAGCCCTCAAATACATGGTGGTTAAAGAACATGCTAAAGAATGAATGGGTCAATCAGGAAATTAAAAAAGAAATAAAAGAATACATGGAAGCAAATGAAAATGAAACCATGACAGTCCAAACTCTTTGGAATTCAGCAAAGGCATTCCTAAGAGGAAAGTATATTGCAATGCAGTCCTATCCCAAGAAACAAGAAAGGTCCCAAATACATAATCTAACCTTACACCTAAAGGACCTAGAAAAGGAACAATAAATAAAGCCTAAAGCCAACAGTAGAAGGGAAATAATAAAGATTAGAGCAGAAATCAATGATACAGAAACAAACAAAAAAACCCCACTAGAACAGATCAATGAAACCAAGAGCTGGTTCTTTAAAGAATAAACAAAATGGATAAACCCTCAGACTTATCAAAAAGAAAAGATAAAGGATCCAAATAGATAAAGTTACAAATGAAAGAGCAGAGATCACAACCAATACCACAGAAATACAATTATTAGAGAGTACTGTGAAAAATTATATGCCAAGAAACTAGATAATCAGGAAGAAATGGAGAAATTTGTAGAAACTCACAAACTACCAAAATTGAAATAGGAAGAAATAGAAAATTGAACAGACCCATCACCAGCAAAGAAATTTAGTCAATTATCAAAAATCTCCCAACAAACAAGAGTCCTGGGCCAGATGGCTCCCCAGGGGAATTCCACCAGACATTTAGAGAAGAGTTAATACATATTCTTCTCAAACTGTCCAAAAAAAAAAAAAAAAAAAAAAAAGAAAAGAAAAAAGAAAAGAAAAAAGAAAGAAATGGAAGGAAACTTCCAAACTCATTCTATAAAGCCAGCATTACCTTGATTCCCAAACCAGACAAAGACCCCACGAAAAAAAGAATTACAGGCCAATATCCCTGATGAACCGGGACACAAGAATTCTCAAAAAGATACTAGCAAGTCAAACTCAACAGAATATTAAAAGAATTATTCACTGTGATCAAGTGGAATTTATTCCTGGGCTGCAGGGCTTGTTCAGTATTTGCAAATCAATCAACGTGGCATACCACATTAATTAAAAAAAAAGGAAAGAACCATATGATCCTGTCAATAGATGCAGAAAAAACATTTGACAAATTTGGTATCATTCTTGATAAAAACCCTCAACAAAGCAAGGATGGATGGAACATACCTCAACATCATAAAGGCCATATACAAAAGACCTCCAGCTAATATCATCCTCAAAGGGGAAAAACTGAGAGCTCTTCCTCTGTGGTCAGGAAGGAGACAAGGATACCCTTTCTCACCACCACTATTTAACACAATACTGGAAGGCTTAGCCTCAGCAATCAGACAACAAAAAGAAATAAAGGCATGCAAATCGGCACGGAAAATGTCAAACTTTCATTATTTGCAGATGACATAATACTCTATGTGGAAGACCCACAAGACTCCACCAAAAATTGCTAGAACTAATACATGAATTCAGCAAAGTTGCAGGATGTAAAATCAATGTAAGAAATCAGTTGCATATGAAGCAACAATGATGAAGCAGCAGAAAAAGAAATCAAGAATCAATCCCATTTACAATTGTACCAAAAGCAATAAGATATCTAGAGGTAAACTTAACTAAAGAGGTAAAACATTTACCCTCTGAAAACTATAGAAGACTTATGAAAGAAATTAAAGAAGACACAAAGAAATGGAGAAACATTCCGTGCTCATGGATTAGAAGAACAAACATTGTTAACGTGTCTATACTACCCCAAGCCATCTACACATTTAATGCAGTCCCTATCAAAATACCACCAGCGTTCTTCACAGAGCTAGACAAATAATCTTACTCAGCTATCAAAAAGAATGAAATCTTGCCATTTGAAACAATGTGGATGGAGCTAGAATGTATTATGCTAAACGAAATAAGTCAGAGAACGACAAATACCATATGATTTTGCTCATATGCGGAATTTAAGAAACAAAACAGATGAAAATATGGGAATAGTGGGGTGAAGAGAAGAAAGGGAGCCTAGGTGGCTCAGTTGGTTTAGCTTCCAACTCTTGATTTAGGCTCAGATCATAAGCCCATGGTTCAGAAGATCGAGCCCCACTTCAGGCTCTATGCTGACAGCGCAGTGCCTGCTTGGGATTCTCTCTCTCTCTTTCTGCCCCTGCCCTGCTCACATTCTGTGTCTCTCAAAATAAATAAATAAACTTTAAAAAAAAAAAGAGAGAAGAGAAGAAAACAAACCACAAGAGACTCTTAACTATAGAGAGCATACTGAGGGTTGATGGAGGGAGGTGGGTGGGAGATAGGGTACATGGGTGATGAATACTAAAGAGGGCACTTGTCGTGATGAGCACTGGGTGTTACATGTGGGTGATGAATCACTGAATTCTTCTCCCAAAACCAGTAATGCACTGTATGTTAACTAAAATTTAAATAAATAAAAAAAATAAAGATGATCTCTACACACATACACACACGAACACACACACACACAAATAAAATAAAGAATTAAATAGTGAATGAGACAAGGAGCCTTTTCTGGATATTAATTTTAATAACTGTACCTGTGAAAAGGGCCAAGGTGGAAGTGAGAATTTTACAAAAGTGCTTAAATACAGTTATATATTTATTCTTTGTAGTAAAGGGACTAAAAAAGGAAGAGGAAATAAGAAAAAGTAGATTATTTGCCAGAAAATGTTTGTCCCTAGATTTTTGCCAAAGAGCTGCCTGTAATATTAGAAATATTGCTTGACTGTTTTGAATCCATGCCAAGCCTCCTGACGTTGATCCCTGGCTAGGTTACCTATGGTGTTTATTGTTTATTAATTGCCTGGGAGTGGGGAAGGAATTGTGATGAAGAAAAGGGATAGAAATAAAAATGTTTTCTTTGGAAAATAGGGAACTTCCGTTCAATATTTTACAGACTATGCATATGAAAGGAAATAAATTGGAAGACCCCAATAATTGATCTCAGGATATTGAAAAGGGATCCCTGGTTATTTTAATAGAAAAATCACTATAACGTTTAAATCATCTGGTGGGTTTCTCTTTAGGTGGCCAGGTGTTGGAAACAACTGATTATCTAGTGACTATTGTTGCTGGATTTCATGACATGATATACAAAGAAAGTTTAAAAATCACAAACTTCTCCTGTTGAAGCCTTAAGATATATTTACGTGATGACAGCAGCATGGGAAAAAGTCAGCTACAGGTATTTTTACTTTTTTGGAATATCATGTCAATTACCCACTTGGATTTTCTTCACGCTGATTATTTGACCACTAAGGGATGGAAGGGAGGGAAAGTGAAAGTGAGGGTAAGAGAGAGAAGGAAGGAGGCACTATTGGGAGGTGCAGATTATTTCATCCTGATCTTGAGTGACACATGGTGGTAGCGGTTCATTGACTGTATTTGGCTGAGCCATAAGAAATTGCTATTTTTATTGGTCACAATGGTTAGATATTGGCAACTTCATAAGCTGCAATATACTAGGTAATAGTGAACATCTATGCTCTCACTCTTTATTGACTTAACAAGTATTTATTGAGTCCAACCTTATATACGAGAATGGGAAAGACCAAAGGCTCTTCCAGAGCCCTTTGGCCTGGGACTATTGCATTTATTTCTTTCCTTTTTGATGGAGTCTTTCTAGTCTTTAAGACTGGGCTCCAAATCCCTTTCTCTGGGAGTTGGTGTTTTGTTTCATTATTTTTTTGCTCAGCAGGGTTCCTGATTTTTACATAAGGGTGATTCACTTGTACCTATAATTTTTGTCTTACTTTTTCATTTAACATGAGAAAAAATATTCCATGTCATAAAATTTTCATAACTATATTTCAAGGGCTATAAAATGTTCCTTTAAGTGGATAGTTTATTAGCCATTCCCATATTTGGAGGATGTTTAGGTAGTTGGGTTATTGTCTTTGTGCAGAAAGTTTTTTTTTTCTGTTATTTCAGGTTATTTCCCTAGGATAGAGTCCCCACAGTGGAATTATTTGGTCAAAGGGTATGAACATAGAAAAATCTCTTGATACATGTCAAGTGGAAATAGCTGTATTTTTAATACTGCTTGATATATGAAGTTTGACTCCTCATCAGTCACAGGATATGTTAAAAACGGTTTAAAACGACTTGCTGACATGGTGGTCCCAAACTGTATTCAATGACAATGTCATAGTCCGGATAAAGGGAACGATTTGGAATTGCTCGTATCAAGAGAAACACTAGCTTTTCTCAGAGGGAATAACCTCTGAATGAGCTGATACCAAAAAGAAAGACCAAGTTCCCAATGCGTACAAGATTTCTTCAAGTTCTGTTTGCAATTATTTTGCCGTGAGGAAATGAGGAAAAAGGAGACCAAGTGTCAGCCTGTGTTTGGTGATTTTCTAAAGAACAAGTTACAAATTTCACACTTTGGGAAAGAAGTAAAAGACAAAATGTTGGGGTTTAGAAAGTGTGTTTTGGCTTAAAATGTATCATAAATCGGAGATAATTTAGTACTGGGTCGATAATATCTATCAAGCATATTTTTAAATTCCCACGTATTTACTCTAATGTATCTCCCTAAATAAGGTAAAATAATAGAACTGATGCTAATTAGACTCTAACTTCTTTGGGTCTGAGGAGAAAATAAGCCAATGAGAAAAACTGCCTCCATCTGATGTCCTAGCATTTGGGTCAGATGGGCTGTGGGGAACTTGGGGAGAAAGAACGGAGCCACAGAAACAAGGGGTGGCTGCTATGTATGTTGACCATCTTTCTTGTCCAGACAATGCTTTGAGACAGCTTATGCCAAAATCTAGAAATAGGGCCCAGCAATAATCAAACCGTCTTTCGAGTAGGGTCATTAATATCGCGTGGCTCACGACCACATCCAGCAAGGGGAAATGCCTGAACCATGAGAATACCTTGCCATGGGGCCAGGGTGAAGCATCGGAGGACAGGTGGTTGTCAGGACTTCTCACAGCCACTTCCTTAGTGGGGAGTATAGTGGTTTAGAGCATGGACTTCTGATCTAGATAGTTTAGGTTAAAAATTGAGGTCCATCCTTTATTAGCTGTGTGACTTTGGATGAGTTACTTAATCTCTCTGTGCTTTAGTTTACTCATCTGAAGATGGGGATAATAGTAGTCCTTACCTCAGGATGGCTGTGAAGATGAAGTGATGTAATACACGCTAAGTGCTTTCTTCCCAGTATATTAAAATAGACTTCCAAATAGGATTACAGGAAGCTTCCAGTGTATTTTAAGTGTGTACATTTAACAAATTCACCTTTTACACATACAGTGCAATGACTCTGTGGAAATCTTCATTTGGGGAATCGAGTCAAAGTCTAAACCCAAGGTCATTTGTGATGTGAGATATGACAAATGGGCCTCCTGGTGCAAAGCCCTGGAATTTATGCCATTGCTTTCTTCCTTGAGCACCACACTGATTAAATAAATGTCTTTTTGAAAGGAGCTGATGTTGGACAACTTTGATAAAGTGTCTCTTCCTCCCAACTTTTCCAGGTATTTCAGAGTTAGCCATTTAGAGTAGAAAACATGTTGAGGAGGTTCTGTGCATTAGCACTCTTGAGATCTGGATGACGAAGTGATGTGGATCGTTGAACTCAGAACCCGGGAGAAAAGCAGTCAAATTGGGATCATTCATGGAAAATTCATTGTTCTTCTGGTGCCCTGACACTATGTGGTTGAACGGAACACCAGACACTGGTTATAGGAAATAATGCATAACAAGAAGACAAAGGGTTTCTTTTGTTTCTGTTTTGGTCAGAGGAAATAGAAGAATCCAAGACTTACTACGAGGCACCCCATGCTTGGGAAGGCGGTCTGGAGTAGCTGTGCTTGAAACTTTCCACTTCTGGGTTAAAAGTAGGAGGCAGTATTTGTTCTTCTTTGTAATTAGACATTTGAAAGAATATTATAAAACTTCACGCTTGTTTACAAGGTCTTTACAGAGGTCTAAAAGACCTCAGGGCTTGGTCAGACTTGCAAAAATCCTTGTGCCTTGAGAGGAGAGGTGCCTGAAATAGGGACCCAGAAACCCTGGGCATTTTTGATATTCCGGAGACCAGATATCCAGGAGCGGTATGTTATTTCATCTCTGAAACATGAACACCTCGAGTGGCAACAAAGAATTGCTGTTGACTTTAGGTCACTTGTATGTGACTCTAGAAAACTTAAGTCCCTCTACTTCTTTTGGCAATTCAATGTAGCCATTATGTAAGGTCCTTTCGTAGCTTCTTCCCCTCTTGGATAATCATTTTTCCTTGTTTCTCAGGATCACTGTCTCACAGTAAAGCATCTAATTATGAGATGCCAAAAGTATCATTGACATTTTGTTTCCCTCTGATATATACTGATATGTAAAAAACCAAATTAATAAGTAGTGTTGGTTTTTACTTAAATTATTTTTTTGACAATAAAATAGACTCTAGTAGACCTGGAAGATGCTAATTACTTTAGAAATGACTCGAATGATTTTGACTAAGCAAAAATCGAACTGTCTGACTCCAGTCCTATTAGCTATGGGTGAGAAGAAAAACTTGAAAATGTGAGTTGAGAAGAGTTAAAATTCATGGCAAAACTCACAGAGAGTGCGTCAAATTGGGAAATATTGTCGGAGCCATAGCAGAATGTGCATTACGCCTCTAGGGGTCATTTATTTGAAATCTTTCTCACACACACATGCCATATACATAGATTTTTATCTGTTCCCAGTGTAGTGGAGCTCTCAGAGCGTATGTTAAATCTCTTCAAAAGAGTATTTCTCCATTGTTCTCGACGGTGTTTCCACTCTTGCCTCACCCGTGCTCTCTTGCCAGGTATTTCTTTCAGCTGTTGAGATCACTCAGTTGGTGTGCTCCTTTGTGTCTGACAGGAGGGGTAAGAAAACAGCCTCAGAGATAAGTACTAGCTGGAGCAATCATGGAAGATGCTGGGAAAGATTAAAGACAACGGGAGCATTTGCTGGAGCAGCATGAAAAATAAATTATCTGAGTGAAGTAGTGATTAATGAAGCCAGTGCTAGAAACCAACGAAGATTGTTAAAGACTAGTCTTCAATCCCTGTAGGACTGCTTCTTTTTAAAATTTGTGTATGCAGGAAAATTCGATTGTAATATTATGCTTTAAATTTAACTTTGATGTGATTTTTCTCATTAGACTTAAAACAAGTCGGAGTACCCTCTCTCGCCGTTGCAAGATTCTGACTCCATTCCTTATGTCTTGCCAACAGCCTTCTGAAGTATGAAAGTTACATAGCAATCTGAAGAATAATTTAGTGTGTTGTCAAGAATTTTCCTTGAAGTTAATAATTAACATAAATTAGCATGTATTAATTAACTTTTCTTGATGGGTTATATTATTCACACAAATGCAACCAGTATATTTTATCCACTGACTAACAGAAAGCTTTGTTCATGGGGAAATGTAAGCAAAAGTTCTGTAGGCAAGAATATTTAACTTAGCACATTTATAGAATAATGGAATTTCTGAGACAAAGGTCTTAATATCATACATTTTAATTTTGGTGAGGGCGATGAGAAGAGAAGGCGGCTAAATTTAAGTGTATGACTTGGTGTGTGTATACTTTCTAGACGTGAGGAGAAGGAATAAGTAGAGTTTTAGGAAAATAGAATTCTTTCCCATTTCCAAACACTGTGTTTTACATGAAAGTAATTCATCAAAACTGTGAGTTATAAATCTTTAGCTTATGGCTACAGCAAGGGCCTCCGCTTAAACCCCAGCTATATACTCTCTGAGAGCCCAGCATATCTAATAGGCTTGTCATGTGCTTGTCTGGGGACTGTTTGAAAAAAGTCCAAGGAGCCTCCTGAGAAGGAGTGAGTCATCCTTAGGAACGGTCATCCTAAAGCAGAGAAGAGGTTGGGGAACAAAGACCCGTATGGACGAGGGGGGCGTTTTGCGTGACTGTTGCTCATCTTTGTCTCCCACGTGTCCTTATTTTTCTTGGGGATTGGGCCAGATCCCATGTATAAGATGCGAAGAGAAGCCAGTAAGAGAGATTTTTCACTTTTTCACCAAAATGGCTGAGGCAGTAGTGTAACGTGGCACCATTTTGTGAATCGGTAGCAGAGCGTAGGAGGAAGCGAGGTCTCTGCACACAGCTGAGCAGGTTGTGTGCAGGGCCCAGCTCTGGGGTGGGGATCCATCGCATGCTGGCTCACGGTCAAGGGCCCTCAGAAAAGGAATTCTTTGCACTTCAGTAGGGAGACACTGGTGTCTGTGGTGGGGGGGGGGACATCATGAGCTCTTGAGATCGCAGGATGTGGCTTTGATGTAGTACACGCCTTGGGGCATGGAGAGCTTGAGAGTGTGGCCGTTTGGGAGAGTTAGTTGCCTCAGATGCAGTCTGAGGCTATCACTTAATTCCGGTAGTAGGAGAAGCAGCAGTAGGAAGCGAGCCATGTGGGAGTTAGGAGGGGTGGCGTGCGAGTTCCCTGAAGCTATCCAGCAGGGACTCCAGACTGTTAGCTGGAAAACTGGACCGCAGAAGAGAGAATGACACCAGAGAAGAAACTGTTTTGTGACTTGTTCGCCTACACGTGCCCTTCCAGCTCACGTAGCTTCTGGAAAAGTGGATGTTTTGTTTTATAATCATTTGATATTTCTGAAATAAAAACCGAGAACTTATTATCTCGTAATAAAGAATATAGTTATCACTACTTATTGAATGGCCATTAAGTGTGAGGGACTATCAGCATCTCCTGAAATGCAAGTGTGTAGACTATTAGCACAGTTTCTTCCTGGAGCCTGAGTCCGAAAGGATGGTGGAGCAGGGAGGGCTGGGATTCTCAAGGCTTTCATATGGATAGCACTGCAGGCAGCTGTGCCCCTTCCGTGCATATACGTCTGCTCCGTGTGGCCACCCCATTTCTTTTTTTTAAATTACTTTTTTAATGTTTGTTTATTTTGAGAAAGAGAGACAGTGTGAGCAGGGGAGGGGCAGAGAGAGAGGGAGACACAGAATCTGAAACAGGCTCCAGGCTCTGAGCTGTCAGCACAGAGCCCGACGCGGGGCTCGACCTCATGAACCGCGAGACCGTGACCTGAGCCCAAGTCGGATGCTCAACAGACTGAGCCACCCAGGCGCCCCAAGTGGCCACCCCATTTCGACTACGATTATTTTCAAATCAGGGACCTAACCCACTCTCAACATGGATGCGTATTGTCCCTTCTCTCTAATCTGTAACCTCTGGAATGATTCATTAGGTATCATTTTACCCATCTGATAGATGGCAAAATTGAGGTTCATAGGAGTCAAATTGCAACTATGATTCAGTGGAGGAACAGCCACATGACTGAATCATCAATCTAGTTCTCTGATTTGGCAAATCTTCAAGTTGTGGTTGATTCTCTTGACTCATTCTCATATCTAACTTTGTATAAATGCTATGAAGATGACTTTTCGGTCCTGAGAAAGAACATGGCCCCTAATTGAGGTCTGTTTCTCTGTGAAGCAAGACTACATGGGATTTACCACAAACATGGAGAAATGTGAACCCAAGTTTGGTTTCTTGCTATGTCCAATCTATTAGGATAATTGCTTTGTTCTTGCTGTTGTTATATTTATTTATATACAAACAAATGGAAAAAACTTTAGAAGAATTATACATGGGTATTGTCTCTTGTACAAACACATCATTAACAGGAAAAATTATGGGAAAGAAGATTGGGTAAGAATAGAAAGTGATTCATACTTGGCTTTGGAAAAGCTAGAGATCCTAGCACATAACCAAATACTGTTCTGTCCTGTTATTTAGCTGCCATGCATGTGATTTTCATTGTCTAATTAAATTATAGAGTGCCTGAAGGTAAACATTGCCACTTATTCTTTGTACTCTTTACAGTGCCTTAGTACAGGGCAAGTGGAATGGACAACCGTGAAATTGTGTTTGTACTGAAATACATACTTAACAACGAATCTCAGTCTTAATTCCTGATAAGGCATATGCTCTAAAACCACCTCCTCTACATCCATTTTATTTGACCTCCAAAGCGCTCATGTGCAGGAAATGAAGTTATCCTCTTGTTCTGCAAGACTTGGACCGAATGTCCTTTTCCAGGAAGCCTTTCAGTATTGACCAGATTGCTGGGATATTATGTATTCCCATCTCCATTGGCTTCTTCCATTCTAGATGGCATTGGGAGGCTCTCACTTCTGTCTGCATGGAAGTGACAGAAAAAAATGAGAAGTCAGCCGTTCTATGATGTATAAGTGTGGCATTATTTGTTTGAATCTCATCTACAGCTGTTATGTAAAAGTACTGCTACAGTTTGACTTTTTTTATACCTAATTTGAGTGATAAGACTGCTTGAAATGCATTTCTTTTCTTTCTCCCTTGTGTCCAGCATCCTCAGCATCTGTGATTTCCATTCATTGTTACGATACACTGCTTAAGGTTGAGCTTCCCGAGTTCTTGAAATGTTGATTTCCTCCATTCCTTTTTCATTTCTAAGATGATAGGAGTCTAGCCATTAATAATATATAACTAATAGTACATTTTAAAACAAAAGCACTAAGATAGACGATATTTCCTATACAGCATATTTACTGATTTATAAACCTAACCTCAAATGGGTCTATTGTTTGATTCTGTTTTTAACAGTTATGAGACATTTGGTAACTATATTATCATGACTGCGTTCTCAAGTATCTGGGTGTTACCTTTGAATTGCCAAAATGGTTTCCTGAATTTGTACATAGTTCTGACCTTTGGCCTATAAACCACAATAGAACCATACAATTTTGGTATAAGTTAAATAGGTACTTCCATATCCACATTCTATGCATCAAAAGAAGGGATTTTTATTCTTTATTTATCAGAGCTAATAATTATAATTTCTAGTATTATTTTGAGGCATAGCAATAGGATAGGGGCTAAAGAATTGTGTTGGTGCAGCTTGCTGTAGCCGAGTTTATGGGTTATAACTCTTAATCCAAATGAAATACAATTTTATTTGAGGTAGATCTGGAAGTGGGAGAATGACTATTAATTCTGCAATTCCAAAATAACTAATGTACTTGGTTTGAAGCCAGGTACACTGTGAGTTCTGGATTTAAGTGCTCTTGTGGGAAATACAGAGAGAGACTTTAACATATGGATTCTCAGAAGAAAATGCAACTGTTCCGTACAAGAAATATTGAGTTATTCTTAGTACTTTTTAATGTGTGGTTGACTATATATTTTTGAGTAGTGCCATTTTTAACACGTGGCAATTCAAGCCAAAGATCTTCATTTCCTGGGGTAATTTTAATAACTTACCCATTCATACAGCAAGCATTTAGTGGGGATTGATGGTAATGCCTTGTACTTGATTTGATGAGAAATGCAAGGAAAGTAGACGCAGGATCTGTCTTCATTGGATTCACAATATTGTTGGAAAATAAAACTGAGATGTGTGTATGCATACTCATACTACAAACAGAAAGCGAAATGGTACTGAATGTTAACGTACTAAACAACACACATTGACTCCCTACTATGTTCTGATATAGGCAGAAGTCTCGTAGCATATGCCTCTGCAGAGCTCGTAATCGGATGCTTTTGTGTAGGGCAGGTCGACAGGAGGGGTGATAGTCAATGGATGAGCCAACCATCTGAATTGTCATGAGAACACTGTTGAGGCAGCTACACATTCTGCTGGTGAGAATGGAGAGTGGCTTTAGAGAAGAATCGGAGTCTGAGGAATCTCTTGAAAGAAAGTATAACCAAGCTGGATGTGCATGCACACACTGAAAGAGGGTAAGGAAGAAAAGAGATTCATGTGGGGGCAGGAAGCCTCTGTTGAGAACTGAGCCACCTCTTGCAAGAAGTTTATCACAACGATAAATAGTTATAATTTATATTATTTGACATATGCATGTCAAAGAGAGAAAAAATGGCAAAGGAGCCTAGGCAAGAAAATCCTCACAGGCAAAGGTATAAGGGGGTGGGAATATGTACCCATAATGAGAGTGGTGCACTTAAATGCAGGTCCTTTTATTAGAAAGAGATAAAATTAGGTGGATTTAAGAATAAACAGCATCTGACTCAACAGTTGGGTGAAATGAGAAATAAAAGCTGTTTATAAAACATTCTGTGAGTGCTAGTTATCCTAGGGTGAGGCAGCATTAGTATACTGGTTAAGTGTATAGACTGGATTCCAATCATGACTCTGTCACTCTCTGGCTGTGTGACCTTAGGCAAATTATTTATCCTCTCGGTACCTTAGTGTCTTCATCTATAAAAGGTGGAGGGGAGTGATAGTTCCTACCTCAAGGGTTGTTATGACGATTA
Source organism: Panthera tigris (assembly GCF_018350195.1). NCBI lineage: Eukaryota > Metazoa > Chordata > Mammalia > Carnivora > Felidae > Panthera > Panthera tigris. The sequence goes on from NC_056676.1 coordinate 21,222,101, forward strand.
AAGGAGATGATTTTTTAAAAATTTCTTTTAAAGTTTATTTTTATTTATTTTTTAATTTTTTAAAAATGTTTTTATTTATTTTTGAGACAGAAGGAGACAGAGCATGAGCAGGGGAGGGGCAGAGAGAGAGGGAGACACAGAATCCGAAGCAGGCTCCAGGCTCTGAGCTGTCGGCCCAGAGCCCGACGCGGGGCTCGAACTCACGGACTGTGAGATCGTGACCTGAGCTGAGGTCAGACGCTTAACCGACTGAGCCGCCCAGGCGCCCCTGTTTATTTATTTTTGAGAGAGAGCAAGTTCAAGTGGAGGAAGAGCAGAGAGAGAGGGAGAGAGAGAATCAGAAGCAGGCTCCTTGCGCAATGTCAGCACGGAGACAGGTGTGGGCTTGATCTCATGAATCCTGACATCATGACCTGAGCTGAAATCAGGAGTCTGCCACTTAACCGACTGAGCTACTCAGGCACCCCAAATGAGTGGATATTTTTAAGTGCTTAAAACAAGCCCAGCACATGAGTATATGTATTACATTTTTTAAAAAGCATTCCATAGGTAATAGAAACTATTACGGGTTCTTAGGCAGGGATGATATATTCAAATAATAGGTGAGGAAGTTCATTTTAGTAATAATATACAGGGTAGACTTGAAGGAGGGAAATTTCTGGAGACTGGAAGACAAGATGGGACAGATTTCATGGATATCTGGATAAGGAAGTGGGGGGTTGAGTAGGATAGAGAAAAACTAAGATCTGAACAGAGGACATATTTCAAAGAAAGAAAGAACTGTTAGAACTGGGGGTGGGGGTGGATATGGGGGTGTACGTAGTTGTGGCCAAAGATGACCCTAGTGTGGAGGTTTTGAGAGACTGGGAAAGTGTGCTGCCATAGACAACAAATGGGGGAAGTTATGCATGGATGGACCTCAAAGCTTAGTGAATGAAATCTACTGCACTTAGCCTGAATTTGTTCAAATAATAATAATCATTAGCTAGAATTTCATCTGCCTTTGTGCTTTTGTGCAATTCTTTTGCCATCTGTTCTAGGAAAAAATCAGGATGTGAGTGCTCTTTGAGTAGAAAGCAAATCCTAAACGGAGAGATTTCTTATTTAAAAATATATACTTCCCAAGCATTTAACTAAGTTAAAAATAAAACAAAGATAAGGAACACCTGAACTTTTCAACCGCTTGGAATTTTACAGAATAGAAATGAAAAATTATTTTGGTTGGGAACAAAAAAAAAAAAAACCCCAATGAAACAAAATAAAACAAAACAAAAACTAGGTCAAGAAATGACCCTGCGGCAAAGTCTTAAATCTTAAAGGTCAACAGGTCAGTATACTTTAAAAACTGTAATTATAGCTCTTAATTCTTCCACAGGCTTACTGTGTCATGTTAAGGTTATTCACTCCCATATACCATGGCCCATAATGTCACTCGAGGTATCCTTATGGCTTCTCCAGGTATTAAAGAAGCTTGATATGTTTTTGTTTCATTAATCTTTTCTCAGAGGCCAGTGATGAGTTCATCTGACTCTTTTCCATCAAGTTGAAAATTCTTTTCAATTAAAAACTCATCTCTACAGATGGTATTAACATTAGAAGAGGCCTATTCTGTCTAAAATAACAAATATTGAGATATTTCAAGAATTGCTCTATAAATCATTGGAAGTAGAGTTGACTAAAGAGTTTCAGTTGTGTGTGTGTGTGTGTGTGTGTGTGTGTGTGTGTGTGTGTGTGAATAAAAGTTGAACTGATGAGAATTTGGCCCCGATGCATTATTGTTGCTAGAATGGATCTGTTTCATCTCAGTGCCTGGACAATTTTGTTGCACGTTAATGAGAAATATTGTGAATGCTTTAACCAAACTCTCAACTGTGGAATACTTTATCCAAAACATTATGATTACAAAGGCGGTAATAGAAACAGTTTAAACCAGAGGAGAATGCCCTGTTAAAGAGGACTAGAAAGACCATTTATTGAATAGTATGGATTTCTTCCAAGCCCCTGTGTGCAGAAAGCATGCAATGCGTGAATAATTCATCTAGAAATTCTATCGTGAAGTTGTATCAGTTTCCACAGTAAAACCTGGCCATGGAGGAGGAAAATACATCAACATCTGTGACAAGCTCTATGAAGAGACAGTGGCAAAGCCTTTCAGGCACCAGGAGCAAAGCAAAATATAATAAATTCACTTAAGTGTCAAATTTGTGTCGGCTGAATAATGACACCATATGTCTGGGTTGCTATGTCACTACAGGCTGCTCTGAAAAAACACATGGCTTTATAGAAACGGCTATCAGCCTGGGGAAGAAACCTTGCTGGCTACTGCCTTTCTGTCACAGAAAATAGACACTGCCCAGTAAATGCAGTGCCCAATTATCAGAAATGATTGAGTTTGTTTTGTTTTAACCGATTTGTCAGCATGTAGAGTGAGCTTGCTCTTTAGACTTAGCATGTATAGTTAGAGAGGCTGCGTAGGTGTTGTTCCTTCACATCCTCTCAATGAGTTGGAGCAAGGCTTTGAAACTCATCAGTTGGCCTGCTCTGCAAGGGTCTTAATGACACCCTTCGTCTTTATATGGCTCTCTGAACAACGCTCCTCACGGGAGTTCATAGGCATTGTTATCACCAGTTGCGTCACAGCATCCCCAGGGGGAATCGAGGCTTTCGGTATTATTTTGCTTCTGGGCCAACTGAGGCCCATTAGCCCTTAGGAGTCATGATTCTGGGGACGACTCAACGTTCCTTATGCCAGGCAGGCGACCAGGTATGACAGACACTCTTTATCGGGAAGGAAGATCTGTCCTTCTCTTCCGGGCCTCTGCCTCCTTTCTTTTGGCAAACACAGTGCTGGCCAGGTGCCCACTTCCTGGCTGCTTCGGCGTTCTGAAGGTGCTGGGCTAGGTTCCGTGGCCACGTGAGTGGGGATTCCACAGGTTGCACAAAGGGATGCCATTACCAGAATTTGCATGCTTGGACACAGACCCCAGTGCGTGGCAATCATGTCCCAAGCGACTGCTCGGACCAGCCCGCGGCTCTCCGGAGCATCCCCGCCACCACACCTGGGAGTCTGCAGTCCCATCGCAGCTGCACACGGCAGCTTTGTCTCTGCTTTGGTTTTCCATCACCATCAGTCCAGTGACACTTAAGGTAGGTTGTGGCAAAGATAAAACATTTTGAATGGGTTGTAGTCAGTTTTAATCACAAGGGCATGGGTAGGACCAAGCAAATTGGATGAGTGGATCTGTTATAAGGAAAATTGCATATGTATTAGTTTTCCACGGAGGAGCCTTTCCCCAAAGAATTTAAAAATACTAAATTAACTTTTTTAAAAAAATTTTAACGTTTATTTATTTTTGAGACAGAGAGAGACAGAGCATGAACAGGGGAGGGGCAGAGAGAGAGGGAGACACAGAATCTGAAACAGGCTCAAGGCTCTGAGTGGTCAGCACAGAGCCCGACACGGGGCTCGAACTCACGGACCGTGAGATCATGACCTGAGCCGAAGTCGGATGCTTAACCGACTGAGCCACCCAGGCACCCCCTAAATTAACTTTTAAACAATGACCATTTTAAGAGTGGTTCCCCCCAGAATGGTAACTATCTGAATCACTTGGAGAGCTTTTCTGTGTGTGTGTGTGTGTGTGTGTGTGTGTGTGTGTGTGTCCGTCCGTCCTCAGGGATGCTGATTCACCAGATCTGGCAGATAGTCTGGGATTAAAAAAACAAAACAAAACAAAACAAAACAAAACAAAAAACAACCCTTCCCCAGGTGAATCTGATGTGAAGTCAATGACTCTTCTGAGGTTTGCACATGCCCTGGTTCCTCTGGCCTTGCCATTGGGGAGTGTAAAACATCGAGTGCAAAGTGAAACAGATACAAATGATTTGTGGTTTCCTGACCAGACAGAAGTGTTTCCCATTCAGCAGTGTAATATAAGGAAATGGAGAAGATAGTATAAATGCGGCCAGGCAGACCAACTCTGAAAAGGCATGTAAAGGAAGCCTGGGAGCAGCCACAGCCAGGATGTTTCTGATTGATTCTCTTGCTCCACCACCATCCCAGGTGTTCGTGGTGACAACCCAGGTCTCTGTTGGCTGCACTACCCTCACTTGAAATCAAGGGACAGAGCTTATGCTGAGGAAACATGGCCACAAGTGGAAAGGGGGTGCCTCCTTTCCTATCCCCCGGGGCCAGGCTGAACCTCTGACTGCTTTCATCAACAGGATATGTCAGAAATGATGCAGGGTCAGTTCTTAGTCTCCCCCTTTGGAAGGATTGGCTCCTTAGGCTCCTCCTCTCTCGCATCACTAACTCTGGGTTTGTCCCTCTTCAAACCCAACTGCCACACCGACAAGAGGCCCAAATCACACGGAGAGGCTCCATTCACAGCATTTTATTCAACATTCTTAGCCAAGCTCCTGGCTGAGAACCGATGTCACCTGTCAGCCATGAGAGTGAAGCATCTTGGGCGTGCCATCCCAGCTGAGCCCCAGGCAATTGCAGCCCAGCCCACATCACAGGGAGCAGAAGTACCACAAGGTGAGCCTGGTCAGCCCACAGAATCACAAGAACTAACGAAGCAGTTGGTGTTTTACGCCATTAAGGATGGGGCAGATTGTTCCGCAGCAGTAGACGACTGCACAAAGGGTTGGTGTACTTCCCTGTCCACACCAGTCTGAAGGTAAAAAATTTGATCACAATTGTGGTTTCAACTTAGTACTTCTGGCTATGCCTTTCACCTACCTTGTGGTGGTTCCACTCCTCTCCTATTCTTCTCATAAGATTTCTCTAAGGGATGCCTGGAGCATATGATCTGTGAACCAGCTTGGTTGGCCACTTTGTGGCACGGGCTGTGTTTTTCTTACTCTGATGACATGTCGGCTCTCAGGTGACATCCCTTTTCTCTGATGACCCTGGGTAGCAGCCTGGCCCAGTGTCTGTGAAAGCAGCATTGCTGTTGATGGCCGTGATGACTGAAGATGACCACGGGCCCGCCGATGCACAGGGTGAAGGCCCTGGGATCTGTATCAAGGTGCCATCTCCATCAGTAATGTGGCCACTGGTGCCACTCTGGCTGATGCTTTGGGTTTGTAAAGTCCCATGGGGATTTCAGGAAGCAGTTCATTATTGTAATTGGTGATGTAAGTGCCCATATCCTTATACTCAATAATTGTTTGTTCAATTGGAATAAGGAGTTGAGTCATTCCGCTTAGATTTTTCATTACTTTTTGGTGGGGAGGATTCATATATTCTGAATTAAGAATGCTGTATCAGTATAGCCTAAGAGAGACTGACAAGACAAATTGCTGTAATAGGAAAAGGATGCTTCTCAATCAGGTTTTCCTCAGCAGGGATTCGTACTTTATTTGGGTGAGCTAAAGTATTTGACTTGCTTTTTATTTTCAATAGTACAAGTAGAAGAAAGATTTTCTTCTTTGGACTCCAATAATAACGTAACAACATCACAGCCTCACAAATAGGAAATATTTAAGAAACAATGAGTGGAAACCCAGAGGAGAACAGATTTGAATCTTTAAGGTAGAAATTAAGTAAATGTTTGGTATCCCACTTATTCAACCAAAAGCTTGGGATTATTTCTGGGAAGGGGTTTTACGGACTTTTTGGCTGTTCTAAAGGGACTATGTCTCCCACCAGGACTGAAGTTGAAATGGATGGAAGATATTTGAAGTGTAGGATCATTAATTGAAGATAGAGGATAAGTACAAATTCAGTGCGATAGGAAAATGGGAGATCAGGAGGGAATGAACACTGAGCAAAGGGTATCGAGGTGGAATTGTCTTCTGAGATTATGTCGCAGACCAGCTCGATTCTCTTGCGTGTGGTTTTGGAAAATTGGAGGAAAGGAGAAAGGCCATGTTTCCTGGGCATCTAGGCATTGAGAGATTAATGGAGAAAAAAGGGGGGACTTTTATGCCTGAAACAGAACCCTCTTTCGACGTTCTCCTTTGAGATACTAAGAGAAACCAGATCAGAAAAGGATTCTACTGACTGACTAGGGTACTTCCTACAGTAACGTGATGATTGGACAATGATTAATCCCCTGTGACACTGATGCATTTTCAGCGTCATGAAACATCTTAGAGAAGTTAAGAAGTCAGAAGGAACTTGCGGTCATACTTTTTTAACCAAAAAATAAAGTTTTGGGGTCCACGTTCAGCAAGTTAAATGCTAATGTTGGAGAATTATTGCTAAATATTTCTGAGAGTAAATTGAGTTCCTCGGAGTTATGTTAAACTTGGTAATTTTCATAGTAGAGTATAAATAGATCCTAGCCTAGTTAACTTGGCTGTTTCTCCTCATAATGAACATCTGGTTAAATTCTTATATACAAACGTGAAAGAATTATATTTTTTGGAGATACCTTCCTAGGAGTCCATTTGACACTTGGAACTCTCTTTAACCTGCCAACGATGCTCCGATAACTCTCAGATTTTGAGACTCACTTTGTCAGGCACGTTGGCAAGAGGCCCACATTTGAGGAGTAGACCTTTTAGATGTAGGACCCCCTAGCCAATTTGGAAGATTTTGAATTTTTGTTGGAACAATGAAGTTGAGTTCTAAACCCTTTCCCCACATGTTATAAATATTAACAATGAAGGTAATGTGGGTGGTGGGGATTTTTTTTGAAATGTGGATTTCAATATTGGCTGAGATGATAATAAAGTCATTCACTGAGAAACAGAACAGGAGGTTGTTCTAATTTTACATGTGCCTTATTTCTCATGAAGGAAAAAGGCACAAGAAACGGCTTCTGCATAGTAATCAAGTTTATAGAGTCAATACTAATGGATATAATGGGTTAGGCCAAATTACACAAGAATTTATAGTTTGAAATGTTAAGAAGGCACATTGCTTAGTAGTTGAGAAGGCAGGCTTTATGGTCAAATTCCCTGGGCTTAAGCAGTACCCTGCCACTTCCAAGCTTTATGAACCTGAGACATACAGGAATAAAGCAACTTGTCCAATTTTCTCACCCTGATGCCTGCTAGAATTAATAATAGTACTTAACTCATGAAACAGTTGAGAAGACTTCTTTTAGTTCTTGGTCTAATATCTTGGGCAAAATACTAAGTGCACAATAAGTAGGAGTCGTTGCTATCATTATTATTGAGTAGAAAGAAACAATTACCCATGAACAAATTTATTCATTCAGGGAGAAAAAAATTAATTCCTCCTTTGTTCACATTTTCTAGTATCTTTTAGACCCTGACAAAGAAGGCGAAGGAATTGAGAGAGTTTCCATTATTATGCACGTGACTTGAATGAATTATTCCTTAAATGTGACCCTTACTTATAATTTTGAATACAGTGGCTAATGGTGTGTCCCCTTTTGTGCCGTCCCTTGGATAGATACTGGGCTAGAGCACCTCTTTTACTTTGATACACATGGAAGGTTCCCTAACCCCTCTTTCCTTTTATTATTGAACAAAAATTGTTTTGATGGGAAAGACGTCCTGTGAGCACAAAATCATTTGTGGCCGCCAGGTATCCTACCCTTGCCACTTGGCTGGTATCATGGAAGCAGGGCGCGCAGCAGTCAGGCACAGCAGAATGCAGTCCCAAATTTGGAAGCAAAGTCACAAAATGTCACTTCTTAAGGCAAGTGTAAGAAGAGAAAACGTGATGGATGAACGTGATGTCTGCTCATGTGCAAATGTAAGCCCCCTGGGTGGAGTCTAATTGGGTGTAGCCAATAAAGTTAGTGCGTTTGCAAATTGCCATACAGGAGATACAGGATGTGTCACAAACTCAGTCAAGGGCTCTCGCCCTTCTTCCTGATCCTGCCAAAGCCATCGGGTGTTTTGTTGTCACTGCCAGATGCTGCCGCCGTAATCTGAATATTGCTCTATCATTTAGGGATGATGGAGATTTACCTGAATTAAAAAAAAAAAAGATTGAGAGGCTAATTTATTAGAGTTCCAACATTGACCAAAATACTGTCCCTCCTGTCGTTTTTGAGAAATCTTTCTGGAGATGAAGTCAGGTGGCAAGGTTATCAGCCCTTGATGGTATCCATTAGCATCATATTAACACTGCACTCACTAAACCGTCTTCTAAATGTAAGTGAGATTCCCTTGTAACTTTTCCTCCAGAGGAAAGAATGATCTGAGCATACTCAGGAACCACCTCGAGCCTTAGGGAGTTACATTTATTCACTGGGAATGAATATATTGGTGTTTTGAATCAGTCTCATAGGTATTTGGCTAGTGTCAATTTTTAGAAGTTCATCATTCTGGGTCAATAGGAAAAAAGAACCCTCAGAAAACCATATAACATTGCAGAGCTGGACCTCGCGTGGGTGACAACGGACATTTTCAAGATGCAGCCAAGCAGGGTCAGGCTGGGACTGTTTGCATCCCTCTTCAACCGGGCTCACCTTGCAACCAGAGACTACATCAGGGAAATTAAGCCTCAATTTCTTGTACTCTTCATCTAGAGAGAGAGATTTTACCTCACTCCCACCGGGCCAGGCAATGTTCTGATTCTTCATAAATTGGCAGAGAGTGGGAAGAAAGTAATTCTATGGACCAAGGAATTAGAGAGTATAACAGCTGAAGTCCTGTGAGGTTTCTTAATCTCAGCTCCAATTATGATGTCACTGGCACCACGTCATTGGAGAAGACACTTGATTTGTGCTACATTTTCTTGGCTCTAGTCCAATTCCATTAAAAGCTGAGGATGAATTTTTATTTCTCACATCTCCAATTCTTGGCGAATATCCAGAGAAGTACACTATCTAAACATAGTCACTATGTTTGTTTAAAGTCTGTCTTATTCAGTGGGGGTGATACGAGGCCGACTGCTAAGGAAATATATCTGATAGCTATAGAAAGTGAAAGCACATAATAAAAACACGGCGAAAATTTCCACTCGTTCTCATCTCCATGCCATTTGTAACTCAACACTTTGAATCTTAACGTGGTTATAAAAATTCTTACACTAGAAGAACTGAACCAACTGCTAACGTTGTTGGGGCCAAGATAAGAAGAAAAGAGACACATCCTGTTTGTTTTCAAAATCTAAAGAAAATATCAACTATTTTTGACTTTCCTGTTTGGCTGAATTCATTGAGAAATATTGCTAGAGGAAGTCGGTATACCTTTTGAGAACCAGTTTTAAAGGAGTAGTACTTTCCCTTGCCTTAAAAAAAAAGCGCCAACCACAACACAGCCTTGGAGTGTCACCCTTTGCTGACACAAGCCGCCCTCTGCTTTACCCCTGGAAAATTGCAGCCACCCGGGTGAGCCAGCCCAGAAAATGCCCTCGGGCACCAAACCTGCGGTCTCCCAAACCACTGACAAGGTGATTTCTTTTCACTGCCACTCCCTCCCCCCTTTGCCAGAAAGAAGATGAGCTACCTCATAGACTCCTGGCTACCTTTGCTCCCCCTTGAAGCCACAAGCTCTTTGTTCATCTTTTCTTTTTGAACCCTGGGAAAAGTGTATCAGAGTGGTTCGGTCTGCCAAGTGTGCGCGCTTAGGAACTGGCACGGTGACAAAGGCCTGCGGGGAAGAGAGAAGATTTCTGTGTTTCTTAGTGTTATTTTCTCCCTGGAGATGTTTCCAGAGACTTGAAAGGAGGGCCGAGCCGAAGAACTGATCGGACTTGCTCCCGTTCCAAGCGAAAGCTGATGTGAACAACCAGCTCTCTCTGCCTCCACTCCCGGCCTGGCAACCCAGGTAACTGGGATCATTCATTACAGAAATGAGAGCTGGACCATACCCTTTCATCTGGCGAGGTCAGAATTGTCTCCTGCGGTCCCTATCGCTGAGTCTGGTTGAGTTTTAAAACATGCTGCAGGATGAGAGTGCCCCAAGTTTCCTTCGGGAGCGCTCTCCACATGGGAAAACTTGGCTAATAAAGTGAGGATTTCTTTGAGTTAGGCTCATCCCATTCTTCTGAGACAGTCCTTGCCTCCTCTGTGCTTTGCGGTCTTATGAAATGATTCAGTTCTCCAGTTTCTCCACATCTGAAGAGGAGAATTGTATCATCGTCAAAATACTGTTTGGAAAAGACTAGAAGGCTGGGGCTGTAGAGAGTGATTACAAGCAGCCACTCCACGGAGCTTCAACATTTCTTCGGAAAAGCTCCACTTTTTCCAAAATCTAGAGAAAGCACTTGCAAATCTCGATGTTGGCTTGGTCTATTGTAGAGGTGCTGTGGCTCAGAACCTAGAGAATAATCTGGGCTCTGTAGCCCGTGCTGGGCCCTGAGCCTAATGGGACTGTCTAACATGAATCCTTGACCAAATTGAGAAGGTCAGTAACATTTTTGAGAGCACTCGTCTACACTTCTGGGGCCATTCTCCCACTCCCGGGCTCCCCTAGGTGTTGTTAACATCACTCACGGCTCCTCTGTCCAGTGTTCTGACCTTCAGTCATTCTTTTTAAAATTGTCACCTTGGGAAGCATTTGCTAAACTACCAAAAATGCTGAGCTATTGGCTGGATACACCTCCTCCCCAGCCACCTCAGGGCATTTACATTTACTGGCAAATACGGCCTTTAAACTGAAGGAGTACTTTTCCAACTCTAAGATTCCAAATACCTGGGACAGAAATGGCATTTGTGGATATTTGTTTCTTTGTGGAGGTACTGAGGTGGAAAGGGCTTCTCAGAAAACTTCAAATGTCACGCTGTATTCATAAAATGATAGACAACGTCTGAGAGCCAAGTGAGCTATTTATTTAACTGAATCTTTATTTCTGCCTGTTAGGCAGGTATGCTATGGTTCTTATTCTATGGGTAAGTAAACTAAATCTTGTGGCGCCTAAGTAACTTGCCCAAGATAACACAGTAAGATATGGAATTGGGTTTGAACTCATGTAGTCTGGCTCCAAAATCCGTGTTCCTAAATCACCATGTAGTTTCTAGTAGTGGGAATGGTAGTGATACTGTTTATATCAGTTAACATTGATGGAGGTCTTATGTACCAGACATTGTGGCAAGCCCTTCATGTGTGTTGTTCTAGTTAATCCTCAGAATTATCCCATGAGGTAGGTAGAGGTTTTTTAAGTTTGCTTGTTTGTTTGTTTATTTTGAGAGAGAGAGAGAGAGAACGAGCATGCAGGTGAAGGGATTCTCAGAGAGAGAGAATCCCAAGTAGGTTCTGCATTCTCAGCATGGAGTCCCATGCAGGGCTCAGTCTCACAAACCTGTGAGATCATGACCTGAGCAGAAGTCAAGAGTTGGATGCTTAACTGACTGAGCCATCCAGGCACTTGGAGGTAGGTAGTTTTAATCTCTCTCTCTTTTTAAGTTTGTTTATTTATTTTGAGAGAGAGAGAGAGAGAGAGAGAGAGAGAAGCAAGCTGGGGAGGGGCAGAAAGAGGGAAAGACATAATCCCAAGCAGGCTCTGCACCATCGGCACAGAGCCCAGTGTGGGCCTTGAACTCAACTCACAAACTGTGAGATCATGAGCTGAGCTGAAGTCAGACACTTAACCCGACTCCACTACCCAGGCACCTCTTAATATATCTCCTTTTTTATATACAAGAAAAATGAAGCACAGAGACGTCAAGGTTGTATTTATTTAAGGTTATCTTGTTCAAGGTGTGTTCAAGGTTGCATAGCTAGCCGGTTGCAGAGTTGTGGATTCAGACCAAAGCAGACTGACTCTGTGTTCTTCCCTGTCTTCCTCGAGGACTCTGTCTTTATCTCCATAGAGACAGAGGTAGTCCTGCCGTCACAGTGGCCATTATGACATGTAGGCCTTCAGGTATTGCTTTAGAAACTGGTCCACTCATAATTTACCCCAGAACTTTTTTACTCCATGAAGACGCAGTTAGAGTCCCTAGGAGCAGCAACATGACAGAGTGGGGTTCCAGTCTTACCCACCAACCCCCAGTACCATCTGACCCGTCACGTCTGTGGTCTCTTATGTAATTACGTGTATTCCAGGTGGAGCCAAATCTCTCTTTAGTGTCTTGTCTTCCACAATATACATAAAGCAATGATCTGAAAGTCAACCAAATGCTGTCTTTCAAAAGGCCCTCTGAACAGACACAACATTGCACGGTGCTAAAGAGGAAGAGTTTAGATGTTTTAAGCAGAGAGAGCCAGAGAGCAAGACAGAGTCAGGGATAGAGAAAGAGAGAGATGGGTGACAGAGTGGGACACTCTAATTTGAAAGTCAGCTGGAATATAGACGCCAGGTGTCTATATCCCAAGGGATTTGGGAGCCACCCAGGAGAACCATTGACCTGAGGGCAGAAGGAACCAGGCGAGATGCTTGTCAGTAACAAAATTTGGTCACTAGTTGGGAAGATGAAATGACCATTGTGAGTATGGCCTGGTACATTCAGGAGGCTGTGAGTAGAAATTTAAAGAAGTCTTCATATAGTCTGCCACACTACAGCATAAGCAACACTGCTTGATTAGTCACTCGTAGAGACAAAAAAAAGGCATTCTTCCTCATTTCTCTATTTCCCGGGCATTTAGCATTCCTGAGTTCATTGTGTTCCCCTGACCAAAGTAGTCGGTTCATGGATGACCACACAATGCAACTGGAGCCATTACTTGGTCTTTTGTAAAAGCAACTGGTAGGGAGGGGAGCTTATGACCTCAGGGATTTAAATCTGGGAGAAGATAGCCTTTTACTGCTGTGGCCCTCTTTTCATCACAGGGCATCTGCAAATGAAGCCATTGTGAAGGACGGCAGACCTGAGAGAGACCTCATTTGAGCCTCTGGATTAATATCCCTCCTTGCGTCAACCAGTCTGATGTGGATTTTCTGACCTTTGCTACCAAAGTGTTCACAGTGGGGCCGATAGTGATGGATTGGGTCATTTTTTAAGCTAGATTTCTCAGGGAAAACCTCTCTAAGCATCTGGAAGTCTGTGGATCAAGGTGCTAATAGCGTACCATTTCCCAGGGATGGGGTTAGAGGTGAATATTTTTTAAAGAAACAATTATTTCTTTGTTAATAGGAAAATATTATATCTACAATTTCAGCTTTTCCTAAAATTGTGAGACAGTCAACTGATCACACTGCTTCTTTGTCTCCAGCCACTCAGTATTTGAGGTGTGGCATTTGCTCCTGTAAACTCCCAGGGCTAAGTTGTGCGAGAGCTCACAGATGTGTTTTGCACTTATGCACACTTCATTTGTCTTCCTCCTATGAGGTGAGGTTTCGTCTTCTTTCCTGTAACTTGGCTTAGCATCTTTCCTAACCCCACGCGTTCCCACATTCTCTAATCATGTGAGGTCAAACGCAGAGTTATTTGTCAAATAAAATAATGAATTTACTATGGTAGCTGCAAACTGGGAGGTGATGGGGACTAATGGCTTCCAGAGGCAAGATGGTGTTCTCCAAAGACGGGAGTGAGGAGACTCTGAGCGTGTGACCAGATTTGTCTTCCTGGCGTATTTACCTCCTGCTCTCACACATACACCATTCATGAGAGAGGCAAAATGGGAAGCTTTATTTGAATGAAGGCCCCTCAGGTAGGCCGGAGGCTCCACTTGCGCTCAAGGTGCTCTCTGTCTGCTATCTGGCTGCTGTACTTCTGGGGAGGGGCAAGAATGGAGTCTGAGAGGGAGAGAAGAGGGGGAAGTATGGAGCCCTTAAAATGACTGAATTTACTAGCTACTCTGAGTTGGCTTCCTGTATTTCGTCTTGGGGGAAAAAATTCAGAGCAAGTGACAAAAAGCTGCTTCTGGCTTTTTGAATACCCTTGAGGGGAAGGTTTCTAACCTTTCAAAAAGTCTTTCAAATCGAAGCTTAAAGAGAATGTGTGTGTGCTCATGAGTGCTTTCCACACAAACTCTGCTTTTAATAGTAGGTGCGTGTGGATTCAGTTCTCCTGAAGGTGCGTCTTTGTATTTGTTTTGGATCAGAAAATGAAGAATTCTGGCTATCAAGGTCAAACTGTCCACTGGATAGCATTGTGCCTGGTGTTGATGATATTGTATTGTGTACTTAAAGATTTACTAAGAGGGTATGTCTTAGGTTGTGTCCTTATCACAAAAAATAACAACAATAAATAAGAGGGTGGGAGGAAAGTTTGGGAGATGGTGGAAAGGCCTATGGAATAGATGATGGTCATGGTTTCATGGGTGTACCCTCACCTCCCAAATCATCAAGTTGTATACATTAATTGTGTACAGGTTTTTTTTGTATGTCAAAAAAATCAAACAGGCCTAGCCTACTCAAAATGAAATTATTATTCTCTTTTTTAATTCTAAAAATAGTTATGGTTGCTTCAAATCTATCGATCAATATGTCCTCCTAGTAACAGACATTGGAAAAATGTGTATGTTTCTCTGAACAGGTGTGTGTGTGTGTGTGTGTGTGTGTGTGTGTGTGTGTGTATGCATCTTTTCTCTTGGGTTCCTCTTATGTGAGCCATTCATGCAATACCGAGTAGTCATATTCTATTAAATAATACACTATTTATATTTTGCTTCTAAGATTTTGGTAACTTCATTCTTTTTGTTCTTACTGTAAATTTTTAGACAATCCCTCAAAACATAAAATCAGAGATAAAAGTTCAAAGAATAGTGTAATGAGCTACCATATACATAAATGAGATTTAATACATTATTTGCTTCATTTTTTAATTTGAAAGTTCATTACAGACCTAAAACCTATCCCATTCCATTTCTCAATATTTACTTCCATTTGAATCTCTACAGTAATTCTTCTGTAACAACAGTGTCATCATACCTATAAAAATTAATAATTTTTACTAGCAAACATAAGTGGGAAAAGCTTTAACTTTAACTAAAAATATCTTACGTGTTACGTTTCTATGTTTATACCCCGAATCATCTAGAAATACATATCACTATCAACAGATGGTATTTTTGCTGTTTATATTTGGTAAAACCTTCATACTATATAGTGGCATAAAACGTTTCTTGTGTGTTTCATCTTAGAAGTTACATTGAAAAGCTCAGTGAATGAATCTGTATCAGGGTGGTTTTTTCCCTCTTACATTCTTTAACATAATGTTTTCTTGTTCGAAATACTTGTGCTTTTGTCACCGTGAATAATCATTTATTCCTTTACGATTTTTTTTAAATTTTTTTTTGTAGGAGTTGGTGGCTTACTGTGGGAACAGCTGAATCCTCTCTCGAGCCATAGTCCTGGTGCGCATGAGAACAGATGACATATTAAACTGTTTCCATTCTACGGGGTTTAAGTCACTAATGTGTCAGATGGTCATGTACAAGAATTACAATGTTAGATTTCCATAGGTCTCTCCAAGGGCCTTGTTAGAAGCCATTTGTTTTCACAGTGCTTGTAGATGCTTTATAAGGACAACTACTAACAGGTGACCAGTACACAAGGTCATCCTGAACACTGGGAGGGAGCTCCAGAATCCAGATAAAAGACGTGCTGTGTTCTGGATTGCATCTTATTCACTGTATGAACTTGGACCAACCGATTGACTTCTCTGAGCCTCAGTTTCTCAATTTGTTAAATGGAGCAAATCACAAAGTTAGAGAAAAAAATGTTTTGCAAGTATAATACTTTTTATTGACATAAGGTGATAGGATCTGTGCTATGGACTGAATTGTCCTCTCAAAATTCATACATTGAGGACCTAACCCCCAATGTGATTGTATTTGGAAGTAATTAAGGGCAAATGAGTTGATACGGTGGGGTCCTAATTTGATAGGGTTAGTGGGCTTATCTCTCTCTCTCTCTCTCTCTCTCTGCACAAACACGAAGGAAAGGCATGTGAGGTCCCAGTGAGTTGGCGGTCACCTGTGAGCCAGGAAGAGCACTCTCACAAAAACCCAACCATGATGATATCCTGATCTCACACCCCCACCTTCCAGAACTGCAAGAAAAGAGATTTCTGTTGTTTAAGACATAAGGTCTAGGGTATTTTGTTATGGTAGCCTGACCTGACTATGCAGGGTGTAAGAAAAGAATACATCTTATGGATGGGGGCCTCCTCTCTCTTTCAACTAAAAGAAGATCAGAAGAATGGGTTTACTTTATAGTAGGAAGAGAGTAGGTTAGACATCATGTAACATGTAGAGAATGAACATTGGTCAAGAATGATGAGCTTCTAATTGAGTTTCTAATCTGGCGTCAGTTAAGACACGGGAGAGCAAGCAACCAAAGATGAAAGTCTTTGGGATCTTAGTTTCCTAATTTCTAAGATAAAGAGATTTTAACAAAATGTCTTTCAAGGTCTTTCTTTTTTCTCTTAGAGGTTCCTTTGAGTTCCATGATCTTCTGTTGTTGCCTTTTCCCGATGAAACCATGCAACACTGGAGAGCTACTTAGAAGGATTGTGGAAGTGTGTACCTTCTAAAGCTGCACCTCTCCTGCTTTGTGTCATACATCCTACATATCCAGAAGTAAGCCTGCTACTTTCTCTCTGAAGTTCTCTCCAGCCACCAGGTTTTCTGATACCTGGTCTTTATTGTAAACAATTGATGTAGTTTATAGATGGAGATGATGGAGTTTTAAATTCAAAAGACAGAAGTTGTAGGGAGACTATTGATCCAAGTAAAAATATGCTAAACCTTATTTTACACTCTGAGAAAATGTTTTGCTTATTGTGAGCATAGCCTTGTCACTGTAATTTTGTGTAAATACACACACACTGTCTTGGGTTGATATCTTGGGAGATAGATCCTCACAAGATCTATCTACCTGGAACCTGTGAATGTGACCTTATTTAGGAAAATGGCCCTTGCAGATATAATTAATTGATTGCCCAGGTGGTCCCTACATCCAGTGGCAAGTTTCTTATAAGACACAAACGAGAAGACACAGGACAGAAGGCCATGTGACAACAGAGGCAGAGACTGGAATGATGGGGCCACAAGCCAAAGAACACCTGGAGCCACCAGAAGCCAGAAAAAACAGGGAGGATTTTCCCCTGGAGATGGCAGAGGGAGCACAGCCCTGCTGACCCCTTGATTTCATACTTCTGGCCTCCAAAGCTGTGAGAGAATAAACTGTTTTAAGCACTCCTCCCTCCCCCAGTTTGTGGTAATTTGTCATAGCGGCCCTAGGAAGCTCGTACACGTACTCTTTTTTTACCCCTAACTTTCATTATATACCATGTCCCGATGGATACATTAACTAGATTTAACCAACTTTTGCATCTGAGAGAGGACAGGTGTATTTCTAGAGCTAAATACCTGGGCTAGGAATGATTCTGGCATTCAAGGGTGAATAGTTATCAGCACGTCAACGTGCTTTTGGTTGGTTATTGAGAGGAATCTTCTAGGTAATCAGAGTTAACTCAGTTTTGAATGTTGGAAGGACAGCATAAATGTTGAGTGAGGGAGGGACTTTTAATGAATGGAATTTTTCTGCTTCGGCACTACTGATATTTTGGGCCTGGTGACTCGTTATTGTGCAGGTGTTGTGGGGGCGGTCCTGTGCTTTGCAGGGGGCTCAGCAGGCATCTCTGGCCTCTACTCACGGGGTTCCAGCATCACTCCCCCCTCCAACCGCCCCCCCCCCCCCCGCCCACCAATTGTGACAACCAAAAATGTTTTCACACATTGCCAAATGTCCGCTGGAGGCAGAAATCACCCCTGTGGGAGAACTAGTTTAGGAGATGATGAGGCTCTGTGAGAAGGATGAAAAAAGTGCCTGTGGAAAATACTCAACAGCACAATAAAATCCATAGGATTTTCTTTCTTTCTTTTTTAAGTTTATTTATTTATTTTGAGAGAGACAGAGACAGTGCAAGTGGGGGAGGGGCAGAGAGTGAGGGAGAGAGAGAATCCCAAGCAGGATCCATGTTGCCAGCGCAGAGCCTGACACGGGGCTCGAACTCATGAAACCGTGAGATCATGACCTGAGCCGAAACCAAGAGCCGGAGGCTTAACTGACTGAGCCACCCAGTTGCCCCATAAAATCCATAGGATTTTCTGAGGAGAGCCGTTTTCCTAGTAGTAATAAGTGACTCTCTTTAATCCCAAACAAATGGGGATCTGTATGAGAAAAGACCTGCCATATCTAAGATTATCACCCTCCCTGATCATTTTTTTAAACTTTTTAATTTATTTTGAGAGAGAGAGAGAGAGAGAGAGAGCATGTGGGAGGGGCACAGAGAGAGGAAGAGAGAGGGAATCCCAAGCAGGGCTTTGCACTGTCAGTGCAGAGCTGGATGTGGGGCTCGAACTCATGAACCGCGAGATCATGACCTGAGCTGAAATCAAGAGTCCGACGCTTAACCAACTGAGCCACCCAGGCGCCCCATCCCTGATCATTTTTAAAGTCAATGAGGATCATCCCGTAGCACAAGAGAGATCTCTTCTCAGAGCGCAAAATGATGATAAGTATGTGTATACATACATACATATATATATATATATATATATATATATATATATATTTGTATGTTGATACATATGTGTATACAAATGTAGGTCTATACACATGTGTATGCATGCATGTGTGTATGAAATGCTTCGTAACACAGATGGCTACAAGAGTTTAATATACTGCATCGTCTTGCTTGGGAATTCTGAAGTTTCAGAGTACAACTTATTGTTTCTAATGATGATGAAGTAGATTAAGAGCCTGTGAGCAAGCTCTGTCAGAAAGGGTAACAAGTCACATTGGTATAAGTGGCCTGAACTGGAACAGTGGTGTTGCTATAGTTTGCAAAACGCCCTCATTTCTCACAAATCTAAGATTCACCCTGCTAACATGAAAACGGAATTCTGTTATTTTGCCCTCCACAAAGTGCTTATTACCTATTTGGAACTTTGTAATCTTTACCAGGCACTTCGGGAGTCACACAGCTGAGGATCCTCATTTACTTACACACACAGTTGCCTAATGTGCTTTATAAGTCATGTATAATTACAGTGAATGCAGCTTTCTAAAGATACACTTGTGGTAAGCGTGGCTTCTTCAACTTCTAGAAAAATGTTCACATGCAGGAAAAAGGGTTCCTTTGACAATATCTAAAGTCTTCTTCAGACTCAGAAATAATTTATCTTTACCTTTAAAATATCCATTTCAAAGGATGCAGACATACTGAAGGTTGCTAAGGGCTGTTTCCTGGCTTGGGAATTGGGCTGAACTGGCTGATCTAACAGTTTGCTGAGATCCCATTAGAACGATACCACTTCCCAGAGACAACGGGAGTCATGAGGTAAGTTCTGGAAACAAATCAAGGATTTTTGTGGAGAGACTCCTGGGGTCCCACCAGGCAAGAAAAATTGTAGGAGTATCTTTTTGAAATTGATTTTTGAAGTTGAAGGTCATGAATCACAAGTCTGTCCAAGCTGGGCTACAGGTGTTATGAGTACTCTAGATTTTAATTAACAGAGAGGTAATTAGCATAGAGCTGTAGAGGATGACGTCAGGTCAACAAGCAGCTAAAAGGTTTTCTTGCGCAGGGTTGTTTCCCTTTTGAGAGAAAAATATATTTTGGCAGTTAGAGAATGCTTTTTCTGCTAAAAGCGCCGTTCTCATTTTTTGGTATCATTAGCAGCTAGCTTGAAGTAGGGACGGGGCAGTCACCTGAGACTGTAGTCCCACTTGGGGCCACCTCCCACATACATGTAGTTTGAGATATTGCCTGAGACAATTCTTTAGAGGTCCAGTTCTGGCTCCAGAATGCACTAGCATGCTTTTGAGGGGAACGGCACCTGCTCTTGGCCTGCGGCCCGAGGCAATATGGCGCAGACCCTTCAGTGCCAGCGTCGACTGCTGTGTGGATGTCGGCGGCGTGGGCTGGGTTTTTCCACAGCGAAGTGGGACTGAGAACTCCTTCTTCAAGTACACTTCTGCTTGTACAAGTGCCGGGTTTTGCCCACACGAGCAACTCCAAACCCAGAAATGTAAGTCTCGTTTGTGGTCGCTAGGATGGAACCTGATGGAAAACTTGACCATAAGTCTGAAAAAAAAAAAAAGCCATGTGAAAAAAAAAAAAAAAAGCCTCTGGCACAGAAATCGGGAAATAAATTCAAAACATATATCGTGCCACCAACCCTCGCTTCCCCAACTTTCACAGCCGTCCGCCACCGTACGTTCGGGCATGCGCGGCCCTGACTGCATCACCCCCACCGCGTTCTGATCTGAATCCCCACCGAGGGACCACTGGCCTCTCAAGCCCTCCCTGCTAGGGTCTGGGGCAGTCCCCCCCTCTCTTTGCCCACCTCGGATGCTCTCCCGAGGCAGCCAGGGGCCCATCTCTGCCTCGGCAGCTCACATCACTGGC
The DNA here is from genome assembly GCF_018350195.1 of Panthera tigris. Taxonomy (NCBI): domain Eukaryota; kingdom Metazoa; phylum Chordata; class Mammalia; order Carnivora; family Felidae; genus Panthera; species Panthera tigris. Next base: position 21,242,281 of record NC_056676.1, read on the forward strand.
CCTTTCCTCTCCTGAGCTCCCACTTTCCCAACATGGGGCAAGGCCCCTGTTTCACCACAGCAGTAAAAGCTCTTATGTCTTCTAAAGCAGGATGGTCCTGCTCCTTCCCAGTGGAAGCACCAGGAAGCTTCCAAACTCTCCTGCTGCCTCCAAGTCATACAGTAATAGCAGTAGCAGTAAAAAAAAATTTTTTTTGACATCATTAGTTTCTCTTATAATAAGATATAAGATTAGTATGATACTTATGATAAGATACGGTGTCTCTTAATATTATCAAAACTTGTACATGGACTCATCTTTAGAAAACTTGGCTATTTTGGGGGCGCCTGGGTGGTTCAGTCGGTTAAGCGTCCTACTATGGCTCGGGTCATGATCTCACAGTTTGTGAGTTCGGGCCCTGCGTCGGGCTCTGTGCTGACAGCTCAGAGCCTGGAGCCTGTTCTGGATTCTGTCTCCCTTGCTCTCTGCCCCTTCCCCGCTCACACTCCATTTCTGTCTCTCTCAAAAATAAATAAACATTAAAAAAAAAAAAAAGAAAAGAAAACGTGGCTATTTTTATCAAAGTAACAAAGTCTAAAGCAAAAGTGTATGTTTACAAACTCAAGACTCCAACCAGGAAGCTTTTATGGGAGTCCTGGAGCATGTTTCATTCAGGGTAGCTGGTGCTCCCTATGTGGTTCCAACTCCTTGCAAACCATTCTTTAAGGGAAGTTGGGACTGGTTTCTTGGAAAGTAGGTCACTGGACAATAAGAGTGCCTCCTATCACCTCCACTTTTCATGTAATAGTAAGTCTGGAATTTAAACCCAGGTCTGTCACCCCAGAGTTTGTGCTACATTTGCTTTCAAAGTCACCCTCTATCTAATCTGCATATGTCACCGCTCTCTCTTTTGAGAATAAACACGAGCTGCTTTACATTTCCCTTTCCTTCTTTCCATCCACATTTTAAAATAGGAAGCTCATCCTTAAGAGGTTGTAGGATGAAGCCACGTGGAACTTGGCCTCTGGAGACCCATCACTGCTGTAAAAATCTCTACCTTCCGCTATAACTGGCCCTAACTGTCCACTTAACCTCCAGGTCTTCGAGTGGGGAGGATGGTGTCCCCCACTGCTGTGGGGCTAACATTGGATTCATACACAAGCCAATCAATCCATGCTGGACAAAGAACAAGCCCCTGCATCTCACCGTCATGGTCACCATTAAAGGGCTGAATTTGCTTTCTGTTGTCAAGATCCTTGAAGGGTTCCACAGAGTGGGTGGGTTCGGAAGAGGAGGAGCAAGGCAGTAGGTGGGCCTTTCCTCCACCCCAGCCCATCTCTCCTGTACATCCTGGTCTTTCTTGAACTGGAAGGTCCTCCTACACCCATCTGTCAGTGGCACTGTAAGCTCGATAGAGCAGATTTGGCCAACCCCAACCAATTCATTATTTACATTTTGAGTCTGCAGATGGTCTGAGATACCTAGAACAGTGAATTACAGCTGCCTCTATCTTCCTCATTTCTAGAGGTAAATGACTCTCAAAATGGAAACTTGGGGAATGAAAAAAAATCATTTAATTATTTTACAATCACTTTTCATTTTAAGTTCTCTTATTTGAAGTCTGCATGGAAATTCATGCTTAAAATGTCCTTTAGGGGCGCCTGGGTGGCTCAGCCAGTTAAGCGTCTCTTGATTTTGGCTCAGGTCTTGATCTCACAGTTTGTGAGTTCGAGCCCCACATCAAACTCTGTGCTGACAGTGCAGAGTCTGCTTGGGATTCTTTCTGTACCTCCCTTTCTGCCCCTCCCCTGCTCTCACTCTTAAAATAAATAAACCTAAAAATTTTTTTTAATGCTCCTTAAAGCCTTAAAATACTCCTAAAATCCTAACAAAAATTTTGTCCATTTCTCTTTTCTTCTACCTATTCCTATTACAGAACATGGTTCCGTGGGGTTGGGAGCACTAACAGTAAACTCTTCAGTTTTGTCTATCTACAGCTATTTTTAAATATAATTTTATTTTTTTCTGAATGTGATTATAAGGAAGGTAGAGATATTGGAAAGATTTAGATTTTTAATTGGTTGATTTCTCTAAAACATTGGATGGAGTTTTGAGCGGCAATCAAAAAGATTAGTAGAAATCTCTGGGTGGTGGGAAACCATGTGCATGCCCCAGCGTGCCCCCTCACCTCTACTTAGTCTCACTGTGGAATGACCTCCACCATGCTCTTTTTGTTTGTTTGTTTGTTTGTTTGTTTTGAGAGAGAGAGAGAGCGAGCAAGCAGGGAGGGGCAGAGGGTGAGGGAGAGAGAGAATCTCAAGCAGCCTCCATGCCTAGCACGAAGCTCTATCTCACGACCGCGAGATCATAACCTGAGCTGAAATCAAGAGTCGCTTAACCAACTAAGCCACCCAGGCACCCCCACAGTGCTCTTACAGTTAGAATTCTCATCCCTTGCACTGGATAAATGGTTAGTGTTGGGAGTAAAGGGATCAGATAGTAATTTACTTCTAGATAAGTTAAGATGGAAATTTTACATTTGAAACATCTGAGCTTGGTAGACCAGAAGAATGGTTCTCTAGCAGTCGAACGAGACAGAAAATGTCTAATATGCATCTTAGTCTCTGTAAGTGAGTTGTGGCATTGCTGTAAGTAATAGGGACCCCCCCACCCTACCCTTTACCCTCTCCTCCTCAAAACCCCCCAATGCTTAAATAAATTAGGGGTCATTTTTAGCTAATGCAAAGGAAGAATGGAGTTAGGTAGTTCAGGTCTGAGGTGGCAGCTTCCTGGCAAATCAAGAATTTGGGCTTCCTCTTTGCCACTCTCAGGATGTGTCTCTTGTCATTATGCTCCTAAGATGGCATCTGAGTCCAAGGCAAACTGTGCACATATCAGGGGGAAGAAGGAAAAGGGCAGAAGGAGCATGTCCCAGTTGCATCAATGGCCTTTGACAATTTTTTAAAGGCTGTCCAGTCCCTTTTGCTTCCACTTCATTTCTTGAACTACAGTTGCGAGCGCTCCTAACTAAAGGAGGCTAGAAAACACAGTCATTTCTTTAGTTCTTTGTAAATGAGTACATTGCAATCCTGAAAAAAAATGGGGTTCTCCTGGAAGGGGAGAATAAATTGGCCATCGGAGAGCTATTAGTAGCTCTGCACTGTCCTTATCTATCATAACAAATATCGAAATTCCCCAATTAGAGAAATACCTTATAGGGTAGTATCAACTCCTAAACTTCAGGAAGAAGTTTTTCATTTGTCTTTTCTTCCGTCTTCACTGCAGAACATGTTTCTACGGGACTAGGAGGTCTCACCATAAACTCTTCAGTTTTGTGTAGCCCCAGCTACTTCTTTCTTTTTTTTTTTAATTTTTTTGAACGTTTATTATTTTTGAAGGAGAGAGAGAGACAGAGCGTGAGCAGGGGAGGAGGGAGTAGAGAAAGGGAGACACAGAATCCTAAGCGGGCTCCAGGCTCTGAGCTGTCAGCACAGAGCCCGACACGGGGCTCGAACTCACAAATCTTGAGATCCTGACCTGAGCCGAAGTTGGACGCTTAACCGACTGAGCCACCCAGGTGCCCCTAGCCCCAGCTATTTCTGACACATTTCTCTTAGCAAGGGCCATTTGTGTTTAAACTCATTCCTACTGGTAAAATATCTCATCTAACAATCTTGGGCATTAAACACCTCCTTAAAATTACTCATATGGTTTACTCTTTAGCTTGCAACATGGTTTACACCGTCCTCCCCAAGAGGCAATCAAACTGATCACAGCCACCTGTTCCACCACCCCCACCAGATCTTTATGAAGCTTCTAGACCACTGCTGTGCCCATAGAAAGTCACAAATTGCTAAGCCATCTTGGTAGAAGCAGCAACAGCTAAGTTCGTCCTTTTAACTGAAATATTTGCCTGTGAATTTCTAAATAAACGTATTTGAACATTGACCTGGCTTTTGACTTGGATTTTCTTCATTTCAAATTTGTGGTCTTCACTCCTTAGAAGGGTCTCTGAACTGACTTTTCATTATAGATGGTGCTACCTTTTCATTGTAAACCCGGGCTGTTGTCTTTACTATCCCATTGCCTGTGAAAAAATACTCTAAAGTGATTTTCCTGCCACATCAGCTATAAGGTAAATCATTCCTTTATTCTTACCGTTGCTAAATTATCTGCCCTTGGCAAGAGATCACAGGGAAACTACAAACAGAGGTATAACCACATTGCCTGCGGTCCCACAGGTTTGGCCAGAAATACTTTCTCTTCCAGATGCTATCCCCTTTCATGTAGTTCTCCTCTCTGGGAGGTTCACTCTCCTATCATTTGCATTGTGAATTTCTCCCTTCTCTCCATGTGACTGACTAGTGTATTCCCCTGCACCCACATCACATCCCCAAAATGATCTTAAATAGTGAAGAGAATAGTGCTAAGAGAAGGTCCGAGCAAAGGGTGAAAGCGATTGTATCAAAGAAAACCATTTAATGTTTTTGATGTATTTTAGCCACGTAAACCTTTTTTGTAAAGCTCTTGTACCCACGAATTTGTTGGATTTCCCATAATGACATCTTTTATACCAAATCCATTGGAAGTTTATTAAATTGTTCCAGCTTTGATGGAGAATTGAGCTCTGAAACGTGATTGTTTTGAGTGAGGCAAAGATTAGCAAAATGATTTCCTTTTCTCCACGCATGGAAAAGATTATGCCACATTTAGTAAGTACCTACTGGAATTCTTAACTGCAGTTAAATCATGTTAGTATTTTCCTTAGGGTAGAGGCAGAGTGGTTAAGCCTGCCGAATGATTCCATGTAGGTGAAAACTTGGCGTGGAGCCTTGTAACCTCAGGCTGTGAATCTGAGCCCAGCCGCACATTTCCACACATTCCCCAGGATCCCGTATAATGCACACGAGCGACAAAGTTTTAAAGAGGCAGTGGAATTATTCCTATTTACCCAAGAATTGAACAGAGCTATTAGGAAGAAATCTCCAAGTCCTCTGTGAGATAAAAATAATTCTTCCACTGCTGTGAGACAGTGATGGGAGTTTGTGAGCCAAGAGGGAAGCAGCTGAAAAGAGGTAGAAAAAGCATCATGAGTGTTTTTCCACTCTTTTAAGTCATTAAAATTGGCTTAAAATATTGAAAGTGATTTTTTTTTCTTGGTTCTAATGGCTCCTTCTACATAATAGTTCCTGATCTTTCTTGATTTTTAAAAGTGTTATATTGAAGCGAGGTAAGTTTATTCAGAAACCCTATAGTGCTGATGTTTCTAGAAGTATTAATGCTCTTGGATGTTCTTTTTCCTGGCGGTGTAGTCTAAAAGAGAGCTGGTTTCGAGGAAAAGTCTCGGAGTTTGATTCTGCATTTATCAGCCATGACCCTGCACCAGTTGCCTACCCCCTTTGAGGCTTAGTTTTCCGGAAAAATGGGGGGAAAAAATCGTATCCAAATTGTAGGCTTGTTGAAGAGGTTATGCTCAAGTCCCAGGAAAATGCTTGGCACGGTCGGGACTCATTAAGTGTTAATCGCCTTCTTGATGCTAGTGATGTTATATTACGTTGTTAGTAATTATGATATTATTACATACAGTACATTATTAATATTATATTACACAAGTAGTACACTAAATTTATAAAGAACGAAAAGCAAATAAGATGAGTGCTACCACGTTTCTTAGTAGGGGGTCTTGACGTTAGCAGTACGCATATTACTGGCACGTATTGACAGGTGTAATATGGCTGGTGTAATAAGGGTTAATGCTTAGTAGCGAAATTGCTGAGTTAAAAGGAAAATGAATTTTTTAGTTGCTAATTACTAGCAACTTCTTCTCCAAAAAGGCTACTTCAATGTTTGATTTCCCCTAAGAGTGTATGGGAGCCTCCAATTCTCCATGCCCTAATCAGAGCTGGATGTTTTAAAAGTTTTAATGTGGGGGCTCCTGTAAGAGGTAAGATCATGGGTCAATAATTAAATTAACTATAATTAGTTATGGAAAATAATTAGCCCAAGATTTCAGCCTAAAAGTGCCGGGAAGCTGGCAGAAGCCAAATTCATGATGTGCTCTATGTATTTGAATAACATGACCTACCTGTTTTCTTCTACAGACCTGTACTTTTTACGTTTAACCACTGGGTGAAGATACCCTTGTTTTTAAATTTATCCCTACACTCCCCAGCTTCTTCTTTTTTTTTTTTTTTTCAGGCTTCTGCAGGCATGTTTCTTAGGCCAAAGTCACACAAACAAGGGATTAACAGACCCTCTATAGCACAGCCCCTTATTGCTAGAGAAACTTCTCTATGCTAGTCCCCTACAAAATCATGAGAAACCATGGCATTCAAATCGAATGCGTTTAAAAATCAGAGCATCGTGAAAAAATAAAGATTGATGGGCTCTCCTCGATGAAGTCTCATTCTGAAGATCTGGGATGGAGACGGAATGTTTTTAATGACACCATAGGTGACGCAGCAGCCCCCACACCACACCGTTATAGGAGACAGCCAGCTTTTACCCAACCAGACTCTGTCTCTGTGGGGATGTCCTTTATACTCGTGAGTGACCAGCAGGCCCGGACAGGCGAATGAGCCTCCCCAGTTACTACGTGCTCTTGGCTTGGAGAATGTGATGAATCTTTGGGAGGTGCCTCTAAAGAGCCAGCACCTGGTGGTCGTAGAGAATGTATTTTATCAACCCCGTGCTCGTTCCTTAGCCTGAAAACAACTTTACTGACGCTCCTTGCCACGGCGACATGGCACATGCCTGACCAACTGCTCTCTGCACTTCACACTACTCTGGCCCCTGTGACAACAACTGAATTGGCAAAACTCTGCCAGGGGCTGGACCGTAACTGTGGTACGAAATGTGGCTTGGGAAGGGGAGGAGAGAAAAGAGGCATCCAGACTTAGCTTTTGTTTGTTTTAGAGTTTTCAGCTCTTAAATCAAGCGGGTAGATATTGCTCCTAACCGATCTCGCGAGCGTGGCTCTGATGGCTTCTGATTTCTTTTTGTTTGTCGAATTGACACTTAGTGCAGTTCTCAGCACATGCCGGGTGGCCAGAAGATGTTTGCTGCGTGTTCTTACGTGCCCACACTCCTTCGACAAACTTCTATTGGGAGTCTGACTCCAGGCAGGCTTTTGGGTCCTGGGGATATGGTGGTGAACAAGATGAACCTGGCCCTTGCCCTCATGGGGCTTACATTCTAATTGACAAGTTCGCTGCCCACTGAAAGTTCTATTAAGTGCTACAAAGAAGAATGTAGCTTTAGTGGGCATGGGCACGCTAACTGGAAGACCAGACTTAGAGACGTGTGCTTTCAGAGCACACAAGCCCAAAAGGGAACAAACAAAATAAGTGACGGATCTTTTTGGTCAGTATGACATCTGTGTCAGTGTGTTTGAAGTCAAGGTGTTTTGAAGGGGAGCCTTCCAGGATTGACAGGTTTATCCTCTAGAGTAGTTCTATAACGGAAAGGGCTTCCTAGCCACAGCTTCTTGGTTCATTCTCATAGATAAGTAGGTGTGTTTGCCTCTTTTGGCCCAATATCCAGGCCTATGCTAAGTTCCCTTTCTAATATCAGAGCTAATTTTAGGCCCCAGACATGGCTTCCAGCCAGAGTGTTCATGTGACCACCCCCTGAATGTGCTCTGGGAAGCATAACTACTGTCTGGAATGACGATCCTATTTCTCTGACCAGCGTGCTTCATAAACAGATGATTCCGTGGACGCGTGCCTTGGGAACAGCTTGGACATCCTTATGTGGTTGCTTTTGTGGGAATCTCTTCATCACCATATTTAGGGACATCTGCTGTTGGGTATCCTGTAAAATAGATTCATTTGTGATTTGATCAGCCTGCACGCGCAGCCTGGATGCCCTCTTCTTCTTTGCTCTTACTATGCAAATGGGTGGTTATTAATACTCATTCAAGTACTCCAGTGCTGCTGACACAGTGACCTAGTTAAGAATGCTGTCTTATCTTCAGGGAAGGGGCTTGTAATATGCTTCTTACCGCTGCCACTGTAAGGCTGTGAGCTTAGAAGTAGTCATGCAATTGCGAAGTTCAACTTCTCTTGGTGAATCCCACTTAGGACCGGTAAAACCCAGCAATACTCAAATTTAAGTATGTATAAAAATTAAAGTGTTTGTAAGGAATTGATGCCTTCTGGCACCATAAAGTGAAATGTTAAAAAGCAGTGGTTAATATGAATCTCAATCTGATGATACTTGTTTGGAATTTTGGAGGGTGGCCTCCAGCTGCCTTAGGATTCCTGAAGTGACTCAGCAGTGGTCTGGATCAACCCAATCCATATTTATTAAACACCTAATCTGTTCCAGGGACACTGTACTGGATGCTGGGAGGTAACAAAAGAGTGATCCTCAATACTTCACTAGCCTGGGGACTTTGTGGGATAGAAGCCACAATGCAGGTTGACCAGGATCAAGATAGTTTACTCTTGCTTTTCACAAGGGACACAAGGGGTTATGTGTGGCTCACTCCAGGGGGGTGAACAACACAATGATACCAGACTTGACATGGTGACCAAAGGCTGTAATCTCACCTTGCATCTTTCCTAACTGTCCGTGTCTCATACAACAAAGCCGTCCAGAACTGAGTGAAATCCCTCTGCAAGTTATTTTCTTGAGCTACCGTTCACTTTCTAACATTCGGTACAACTGTTGCCTCTCTCGTGTGGCCGTCCTGCCCGAGTTCTCACTTTTATTCCCTATGTCTCTCTCACACTATACCCTCTATCTTCCCACAGCTGAGAAGACTCAAAAGAAAGAAATTTGCCTTCTGAGAATCAGAACGTTTGGCTATTAAAAAAAGCAACAGAATTGCCCCCCCACCCCCCAGATATTCCCTGAAGAACCATTTGGATCCAGTCAGCTATGGCACTAATTTATTTAAAAACAGAAATGTACTTTCCGCACCAGGGAATGGTGGGTGGGGCAGACAAATGGGGTGCAGGATGTCAGTCTCAAATAGACTGTCCTGTGTCACCACCCGAGGCAGCTGAGGTTCAGCTGACCTGTGCTGGAGCCTCATGGTGAGGTGAAAATTTAGGGTGACTTCTTATGGGGAGTGAGGCAGGGCAACCTGAACCAATACTCGTCCGAATGTCCGAAGCATTTTTCTGCTGAAAGATAACCCTTGACAAAGGTATCCACAGGAGGCTGTCAATGGTACTATTGCAGATGCCTGAACAGAGCCACCTCTGGAAGGAGGCGAGATTTGAGTTCTTTTCCCCGGGGGTGGGTTACATGGATCTAGAATGTTGGGGTGGAGAGTGGACCCTTCGATAGCTCAGCTGGTAGAGCGGAGGACTGTAGACTAGAATGTTGGGGTGGAGAAAGATAGGAGGTTGTTCCGGGTGGTTTGAGCTACATTTAGAGACTTAATAAATGTGGCTGCTGAAGGCCACACACCTGATCTGAAAGGACTTTGCTCACCAGGTCAGGGAACACGATTTCCCTGGGGATGAAAGAAGCAGCAGTAGTTTTATGGGTGACTAGAGATTAATAAAATCATTAAGAACTCACTCTGCACCAAAAACCAGTCTACTGCTTTATATGGATTACGTCATTCAGTTCTTAGAGTGATGTGACTTGAAGAATAGACTTAAGCGATGTGCTTGCCTTGCACAGCTAATAAAGCGTGGCCCTGCGACTTGAGCTCGTCCTGACTCAGAATTCCGGTTCCTCACTATGTGATAGAGCTGGAGAGTATTTCGGGGCTTCTCTGCTACATGCATACTTATGATCACCCAATGTCAGGTAATTGTGTATGCTTACATTTTGTGGACTTTGTTTTAATGAATGAATGTCATGTTTTCTCAAGATGACCCTTTCTGTTTTAGAATCTGTGTTTCACAGAGGAAATTCGATGACATGTAGAGGGTAAAGTCCACGGGACTCCGAAATGAGATTGTCTTCAAATCCCAGCTAGTGCATTTGGTAGGGGTAGAAATTTGGGGCAAGTTACTGAACCTCATTAAGCCTTGGTGTCCTCATCTTTTGGGTTGAGAGGAAAGTGCTCATCTTGTAGAGATAAAGTCAACATTAGATATACAAGGTATCTAACACAGTGTCTGGCCAAGAGCAGGCACTGGCCCTGGATAAATTATTACAATAATTATTAATTTCCATTATCTACTGGCAGGGCTTTGGTATAATCCTGTATAGTTCAGCTGTCCAAACTGAGTTACAGGTGTGCTTTACAGAGAACATCTTTCCCTTAGTTCCATGATCCTCTGGGTGAGTCCACTCTCCCTGGGTCATGAACAGAATATATTTCAGAAGCTATTCTTTTCATTTCTGGGATACACGTTTTTTTATTTTTAATTTTTTTAATTTAAATTTTTTATTTTTCAAAAGTTTACTGATTTATTTTGAGAGAGAGAGACAGAGAGTGAGCGAGCATGTGGGAGGGGCAGAGAGAGAGAGAGAGAGAGAGAGAGAGAGAGAGAGAATCCCAAGCAGGCTCTGTACTGTCAGCACAGAACCCAACAAGGGGCTCGAACTCCCGAACCACGAGCTCATGACCTGAGTCAAGATGGAGAGTCATATGCTTAACCGACTGAGCCACTCAGGTGCCCCTGTGATTTGTGCTTTAAAAAAAAACTATTATAAATGCCCATTAAAAAAATAAACTCAACACACAAGAATCTCCCATGCCATCTCAGACTCTGCCTAGCTGAGCTAAAACTGGTTGCCTTAGCAGTAAAGAATGCCTTCCCCAGGCTGCAGTTCTACTTGTGAAATTTAAGTCTCTGAATTGTGACTGAGGATGGTGGGAAGCCTTTTAATAATGGTGCACGCTGGTCAGATGTCTTGGCACCAGATGAAGCAGGGTTTTACAGGGTCTCATTACTCTACACATTTGGACTACACAGACTGGCACTCTAGACCTGTTTTGTTCAGGACCTTCTATTTCGTATTTGGAAAAATAGGCAGAGAAGTTCTCGGGGTATGATTGGCAGTAACTGTAAAATTATTAGCATCCTGCTTGTATACTCCTGAGATGTCATTTCATGTATAAGATGATCCTGGTTCCAGGGTAAAGGGCACATCCAGTTGCCCGTAAGCCATACATGATGGTGAACTCATGCTGTCTACTGTTACTCTGGTTTCGTTCCTAATTTCATCACTTCAGTACTGATTGATTACAAAGGGGCCAGGTGCTTCAGGGAATGCAAAGGTGAGTAGGGGCTTCCCACCTCTGTGCCCAGATCTTGTGGGAGGGCACTGAAGGGCATATCCCAAGGGCGCTGATAACTACTATACAAAGCACTTGGAGAGACATGACTTTAAGAGATATAACCGCGAAGTGCCATGGAGATTCCAAAGAAGGCAATGTTAAATCCAGGGATGGTGAGTGGAGATAGTTTTTCAAAGAACAACTCCTTCCTTGTGGGTAGAAGATAAAGTGTTAGGTATCAGTAAAACGGGTAAGAGGCAAGTAGGTCTGAAATAAAACCATACCCTGCCGTTGCGAAAACAATTCTGGATGAACTCACCCCTCAATCACTTTAGCATATAACAGAACAGAAAACAGTGAACTGAGACACCACAGACTTTGTCCTGGGAGGCAAATGGGATTTCTAATGCAAGAAGCTACTGCTTATTTACTGAACACTTGGGATCCAAAAACCAAATGAACAATCAAATGGACAAACAGAAAGGAGAAAGAGAATGAACGCATTGTTGGTTGTTGGGGGGGGGTTGGGGGGGGGTGGTGATGGGCAAAATAGGTGAAGGGGCGTGGAACATACAGGCTTCCAGGTATGGAATGAATAAGTCAAGGGGACAAAATCTACAGCACGGGGACTATAGTCAATGGTATTGTAATAGTGTTGTACAGTCACAGATGGTGGCATAATATATAGACTTGGGGACTCACTACGTTGTACACTTGAAATTAACGTAACGTTATGTGTCAACTACACTTCGACGAACAAAATAAAGCAAAACACCACACACCTGAGTGCCCAGATTTCTGAAGATTAGTGTATCTCTCTGGAGGGAAAATTGATGTTTTCCTGGAGATGTTACTAATGTCAATGGATCCATAAATCCACCATTCTGTGTTACCGCCTAACACCTTCAACCCTAAAATAAGGCAAATCTGGTTTTATGGACATATTGCCCTGGTCTTGGCTGCCTTCAAAAGAACACTTTTTTTTTTCTTTTAAGGAAAGACCTACTTTTTTCCTTCCCAAATTATCTGTTGCAGAAACATGGAAAGACGTACAAACTAAACTAGGAACCACATCCCCATTTTATCCCGGTCTTACTGTGGGCCTGGACTGGCCTTTATGGTCGTCCTCAGGGCTTTGATTTCTTCTGGCTTGGCTGGAATTTCCTAATTGAGAATTTTTCCATCTGACTTTGGCCCTTCAAGTAAATACCGTATCAGCTTTTCATTTTAAATCATGCTGAGTTTGAAGGGAGTCAAAGCAGATGTGCAGTTCCTGTTTCGCCAGGAGCCTCACCCCGGGAAGCAATCTCAGCTCCTCCTGTTCTTGATCTGGGGGGAATGGATCTAGATAAAAAGTGATTTTGTGACTGTTCCGTTCAGTGCCTTCCCATGACATCCCCCAAAGGATCAGAGCTTAAATGCTCTTTCTTTCAGCACGAACGCTGAATGGACCCAGCTCCATTCTTCCTCGCCTCTGCTTTTCTCCCGTGATGTCTTTCCTCCTCTCCTTCGGCTCCCCTGTTGTCTCTGAAATCTGACTTGCTGCGTAGGGTGCTTGTGACCCCGCTCTCCTCCGTGACATTTCCAGATGTCGCTGTATTCCCCAGCACCATCAAATTTCCCTTTTTTGTATCAGCAATGCTTCCCTCCCCACCCCCACCCCTGGCTTATCCTTTCCTTCTGTTTATAAACATCTTGTTTCCTCATGTTTTAATAAAAACCAAGATTAAAAACAAGCGAAACAAGCAAACAGCCACAAGGAAAAATCTTCCTAGGCGTGCTGTGGTCATTTCTGATTTCTTGGATGTCCAGACTTCTTATGAGACGAGGCTACATATTTCTAAGGTGTTACTTCTTCCACTAAATCCTGCTTTCTTCTAGAAAAACTGCTCTCCTGAAGGTTACCAGGGGCTTCCTATGATCAAATACTGTTGCAGTTTCTTTCTCATGTTAATTGACTTCATATTAAACCTGACATGGTTGACGCCCTCCTCTTACCTCTTGTCCTCTTGTCCTTTAGCTACTTCTCCAGGCTCCTCTCCCATTTGCCCCTCAAAGGCAAGGGTTTCTCGAGGTTCTGTGACTGATCTTCCTGTTAGACAATATTTTCTCCTGGGTCGTGTCATTTAAATCCAAATCTCTTGATATCGCGTCTAAGCTAATGACTCCCACATCTGAATTTCTAGCCCTCATTTCTCTACTGATGACTGAAGACTATTGAAAAAATCTGCATGTGGCTATGCATGTGGGCTCTGTGAACTCGGCGGCACCTACATGCAATTTATCCTCCCAATTTATATTCCCACCTAAATTTGCTTCTTTTCCTGCATTCCTCATCTTTGTTAATTACATCGATCTTACAGCTGGATAAGCTGCATCTCTTTGACGTGTTCCCCACCTTCACTCTCACCTGATCAATCCAAAGTATTGTCAAGTTCACAACCAAGTGTTTCTTAAATTATACCTTTTCTGTTTTTATAGCATTACTGTAATGAGGGTTTGGATTATACATTAGTCTCCTAGATTCTAATCTCTTGCTTCCCCAAATCATTTTTATTGATTCGAAAGTTATTTTCTTAAAACATAATCCACGCCCTCTCACTTTTATTTTTTTAAGTTTATTTCTTTTTGAGAGAGGGAGGGAGAGAACAAGTGCATGAGTGGGGGTGGGGGTGGGGGAGGGGCAGAGGGAGAAGCCCAAGCAGGCTCCATGCTGTCAGTGCAGAGCCTGAGGTGGGGTTCAGTCTCAGGAACCATGAGATCATGACCTGAGCCAAAATCGGGAGTCAGACGCTTAACTGCCTGAGCCACCCAGGTGCCCCCAAGCCGTCTCACTTCTTACTTCTTTTCGACAGCTTCTCATTGCCCAAATGATTAAATTTTAGCTCCCAAGCATGGCGTTCAATATCTTCCATTATGTGACATATCCTTTTAGGTTTCTCTCCCATACTACACTCTATATGTACCTTATGTACAGTTGAGTACACACCAGAATACATGGCAAACACCTTCAGGTCTCCCAACCTTTGTTGTTGCTCTTGTTCATGTCAAAATGGCCCTGTGGTCTCCCTGCTCTGTCCCTTGCTCAGATACCGCACCTTTCCTGAAGTCTGTCTTAATACCCCAGACAGAATTATCTATTCTGACCTCTACAACATATTGTGATGGACATAGCAGGACAGGAGGGAAAGGGCCATGATTTTTGCATTGGACAGTTTGAATTTGAATTCTCCACCATTTAAGCTTTGCAGCTTGCCAGTGGCTTCCAAGTGGCCTGGAGAGATTTTGCAACCCCCACGCCTATACTCTCAGGAAAGAGCAACTCCATTCTTCCAGTTGCTCAAGTTACAAACTTTGTAGTCATTTTCCACTCCTCTTTCTCCCCACGCCCTACATCTAATCCATTAGTAAATTATGTTGGTTCTGCTTTCTAAATAATCCAGAACATAGCCATTTCTCCCCATCTCCCCTGTTTCCACCCAGGTCCAAGCCACCTCCCTGCCTCTCTGGAGACGGAGATCACCCTCCTGCTCCTCCAGGTCCCACCCCTGTCCTGTTTCAGTCTGTTCCCAGCACAGCGGCCAAAGTGATCCTGCTACGTGGTGTCAGATGTTTTCACTCCTCTGCTCAAAACTCTTCAATTATTTTCTATCTCACTTGGAGATTTACAAAGATAAAGAGGCACGGACTTCCCTACAGGTCTCCATGACTTGCCTCCCTGTACCCTTATTTTTCTCTCCTCATCTCCTACCACTCTTTCCCTTCCTGTCCCTTCCTCACTTTTCCCTTGTGCTTCCTCAAACATTCCAGGGACAATCTGGCCTCGGGGCCTTGAATTCACTCTAGTCTCTACTTGAAATGCTCTCCCCCAGATATCCACGCTCCTCAGAAAAATGCTCCTAGGTCAAAACCCTTATAGAAACCTTTTGGTAATAAATATGATGAACTGCTGTCTATTTACATAGATATTTATCCCACCAGCATGCAAAGAGTGAGGTATCTCATATCTATTGACCTCATTAATCTAGATGTCATGTTAAAATTATTTCATTGTGTGATTTAATTCTCACATTAATCATGTATGCCCATTTTATAGGAAAAGAGAGCAAGGCTCAGAGAGATTAAGTCATTTGCCTGTTAATAGTGAAGAAGAGCTGAAATCTGAAGCAAAGTCTAACTTCAAAGCCCATACACTGTTCTTTTCCTTATATTATATCCCCACCACCACCACTACCACCACTACCACGACCATCCTTCTCCTCCTCCTCCTCCTCATCGTTTGTCTACTATTTACTAAGTATCATGTAAGATGCTTCTGGTACAATAATGAGTAGAAAATGGTATTTGTGCTCAGCAAGCTCTGTCTAGAGGGAGAGCAATTCTCTCATGCAGTTCTGAGCTGTGGGTCTCTGTGCTATAATGGGAAGCCAGTGTATTGGTGGCAAAACAGAGTGCTCTGGAGGGAACCAACAGTCCTTCCCATGGGAAGTGATACCAGAAATATGTGCAGCCTGTCACTAGAGGGAATGTGGTGAGAGACCAGAGAGGGCCTCCCACACAAAGGGAGCAGAGCTGTTCAAGTCACTGCTAAGAATGAGCAGCCACTCTGTTGTCCACTTAAACCCTGTATTTTAGAAAATTGATATTCTAAATCTGTGCCTCCAATGTCAGTATCCTCACAAGTTGCTGGGCAACACTCCATATTATTGCCTCAGGGAGAGCCCATTTTTGCCAGATCTTCCATTCCCTCCCCGCCCCCAAACTACAAAAGGATCTTGAGATGTGCATATTTATGTGAAGTCCCCCAATGGTTACATGTTGGCAATCAGTTCCTTGATATTAGAACACCTGTTTGTCAAATGACATAGGTCTGTTGCAGGCAAATTTGGCCCCCGTGTCCCTCCTTTGTGAGTCTCAGCACAGCATCCGGAGTGGTCCAAAGGCTTGGAAAGGCGGTGACCTAACCCCAAACAACCTAGAACCCAGCACTAGCCCTGGGAGCGAATGCAGAAGGCAGCACCCTACACTCTGTAGCTCCTTGTTCCCTATCCCCTTGCCTCACACAACAGCTGTTTGCTTCAGCCCTCTGTAGCCCGGAGTCCCTCGGCCATAGGAACCCACCCTGTAGGCCATGAGGTGGGGGTGGGAGAGTTCCCTGTGCCACTAAAAGGGGATGGAGTGTGATGAATGTATTTAGGACATCTCAGACACTGTCCCAGAGAGACGTGCCGTAAGCAGAGATTGTGGGCACTAAGATTTGCAAAGGGGCCGTGGGAAAGGGACTCAGATTCAGTTCAGGAAGTGCATGGAAGGCAGGGATTCCGTGGCATCCTCACATGGGCTTTTCTAAAACAGTCCCAAGAAGGCTCCCTCCCCTGTTCAGTGATTGTGTTTCTCAGAGCATACAGTTTTTCAAAAATATAGAATTAAATGAAGAGAACTCAGTTAAAAAATTCTCGTGACCATCAGTTTGTCCTCATTTCTTAGCAGCATGCTGACCTTTCTAAAACACAGATCTGATGATGAATCCACCTACTTAAAATCCCACGATGGGCTCCCTTTGTCCTTTAGGATGAAGTTCCTTGTGGGCCCTTCCTGGAGGGCCTTTTGATCCACTCTCACCTCATGGT
The DNA here is from genome assembly GCF_018350195.1 of Panthera tigris. Taxonomy (NCBI): domain Eukaryota; kingdom Metazoa; phylum Chordata; class Mammalia; order Carnivora; family Felidae; genus Panthera; species Panthera tigris. The sequence goes on from NC_056676.1 coordinate 21,259,081, forward strand.
CTGGCGTCCCCCATCTTCCCCCCCCCCTCCCCCGTGCAAGGCCTGCTCCACCAGGTGACTTACGTCAGGACATTTCACACCTAAGCGCCCTCCTTGTGCTGTGCTGTTGCCTCTTCCTGCTTCCTCCGGTCCCCATCTTCCCTGTCTTCCTATTATTCCTTTAGAGCGCAGTTCGAAAGCCACCTCCCCGGGAAGTCTTCCCGCCTCCCTCCGGCCGATTCAACTGTGTATCTGCGTTCCTTTCACATGTGCGCCTTATACGTCCATCTCCGCCCTTTAGAGCTGACAGTAGTGTTTGTAGGTTTCCTGCCCCTGTCCCACCCCACGCGCAAACCTGAGGCTGTAAGCTCTTCTGAAAACAGGGGGAGTTTCTTATTAGATTTTGGACTCCCCCTCCTCGCTGGTCCTTCATGCCCCAACACTTTCTGGAAGACGACGCCATTTCCTGTTTGTGAGCCAACCTCTTTTCTGTCCACCTGCCTCTGCTTCCGCCCACTTTCTATCGAACGCATCCCATTGCTTCTCTACCACTTTCTCGGCCCGGAACCTGCTCACAGACCTTCTCAGGGGTTCTGCTCTGAGTTACCAACCCAGGGCCTGGTAGAGTCCCCTCTGGGCTGCCTGAATCTTCTCTTTTTCCATGAAGACCTATGGGGGGGAAATACAATCTCCACACACAGATGTTGGACATGTGTGAGTAGCGGTCTATTTCTCGGTGCCTGAAATCTATTGTTGTTAGTCCTCAACAGCCCCCAAAGCAGTGAGTAGCTACATTTTATAGATGAAAAAGGCCCATCGAAGGCTGCTGGGGATTACATCCCTAGCTCAGGACTAGGTGTTTGGAGAAGGACTGCGGAGGGAGCTCCACGTGGTTGCTCTGGCGCCATGGACGGCAGGGTTCTTGGCCGCTCCTTCCCCTGAGGTGGGCAGGGAGGCTGGGAGTCTGTAGGTTAGAAGACAGGGAGACTTATGGGGATTGGAAAGCAGAGCAGAGAGCCAAATGCGCTCATGTCCAGAAACAGAGGGGCTGAGCAAAGTCAGCCCGACTCAAGTGGGGAGAGACGGGTGGCCTTGGACCTTCCTTTCCTTCACCTTTCCCCACTCATTTTTGCTTTCATTTTCTGCCACTGCAGACCTCGTTTGTCCTTTCAATTTCAATAAACTTGTGATGGAGTTAGTGCAGATTTACCTGCAGTTGTAAGAAATAAGACGGAGATCTCACGAATACTTTACCCAGCTTCCCCCGGTGCTAACATTTTGCAAAACCATAGTGTAGCATCCCCCCTGGCGATTGACATTGAAATGTTCCACTGGTCTTATTCAGATCTCCCATTTTACCTAATCTCATTTGTGTGTGGTGACGGTGGCGGGTGTGCGTTCTGTTCCGTGTGACTTATCACGTGTGTAGGTTTGTATATCCGACACCACAGTCAAGATACCGGACATTTCCATCATCAAAGACCCCTACTGTCATTATTGTATATCCCTTGGAGGGAGGACCCTTTAATCACCAATGCATTCCTGTTAATACAATTTTGTCATTTGAAAATGTCATAGAAATGGAATGATTCAGTATTTAACCTTTCAGGATTTTGTTTTTCTCAGCGTAATTCCCTGGAGACTCACCTGGGTTGAATTTGGGCCATGTGGGTGAGGCAGGAATCAGCAGGCTAAAGGGGGGATAAGCAGTTGCCCCGAGTGGGAACAATTTTTTGGGTAGCCAGTCCACAAGCCATTTATTTGCCAGTTGTGCCTAACTTGAGGTGACCTATTCTCTTAGGTGTCTATTTAGCCCTGAGAAGTGATTCTGCATTGTCGTTTGCAAGGTATTTTCTTACAATTAATGTTCTCAAACGCTTGCAAAGCCATAACTTTTCTGTCTTGTGGTATATTGCATCCAAATATCTAAAGGCCAGTACGGTGAAACGATACCAAGTACACTCTAGTGATTTTAAGTTCATTTGAGACTCTTTAGGATTTGGTGATTAAAAAAAATAGGCCAGAGAAAACAAAGAAAGTGTTTCAAAATTCATACTACCCTTACTTACTAAAGTCTTTATCCTCAGTATTAGTTTTCATGAAATTTTAAGTCTTTGGTATTTAAAACTTTAAGTTGAAATTTTAAAAGGATGCAAATTTGAATTAGATTTGTGATTTTAAAGTTTTATCTTAAAATACTTAAAAATCCATGTTTATGATTTACAAAATTCATATCAGTTCTTACAATATCTTTCCTTCTTAATTTTGTCTTAGTAAAAAAAACAAGGTGTGTTTAAACTGGGAGACTTAAATACAGGACAATGGGAACTAGTCATGTGAACTAAGAATGGGTTAAAATTCTAGCAAGGCTCTATGACTAATTGAAGGAAAGGGATGACTGCATTCTAAATATAGATCGTAATTATATAACCATATGCTAATATGGATAGGAATTTAAGAATAATTTTAACACATGTACCTTCTATAAAATCCAAACGTCAAATTCTTTCTTTGTCAATGATACTCAAAATTTTGTGTCCATGATGGCATATGGCTAAAAGGTTGTGCTCTGAAGTCAGGCTCCTGGAGTTCAAATCCTAGATCTGCCGCTTATTAGCTATGTGGCTTTTGCAAGTTTCTGACCATCTTGGCCTCAGTTTACTCATGTTTAAAACGGGGATAATCATAACAGTTACCCTTTGGGGGCTTTTAATATGTATCTGGACTCTTTAATATTGCAATGAGTTTTCATTAGCATTCCTATTTCTTTGATGAGGATCACAAATCACCGAGAAGTTAGTAACTCGCTTGAGGTCGTGCAGTTAGTTCGGCCTGTAGCCGGTACCAGCCCAGGTTCCCTCCTGTGTCTACACTCTTCACCGTTTAACCACAAAGCTAACTTCTCTGAACAAATGTCTCAGTGTATCTACCTGGTGGGTTTGTGATGGTGATTAAATAGAAAATCCATGCAAATGACATTGTCTTTTAAATGGGGTGATTTATTTAAAGCCACGGTGCTTGGCACTTAACTAGCAGATGAGTTGTTGTTGTTGTTATTATTATTATCACCATTATGATTATTTAGCTTTTAACTTGGCTGCTAGAGTGTATTTAAAATACGCAGACTCCAGATTATCTTTTGCTTTAAATCCTCATGAGGTCCATTCAGAAGTATGCAGTTGTCCCTAATTCAAAGATTTCTTTCTGACCTTCCTGACCACGAGGCTCTTCAGTAACAGGTCCTTTGATATGTATCATTTCTAAGCCGTGTCATGAAAGAGCCATTCCAGTCAATTGTAAAAATTTAATGTCTGGCACAACTTTTTTTTTTTTTTTCATCTCATAAATTCCTAAAATTAGGACTAAGGATGAATAGATCTTGAGAATGTATGAAATGAGTTTACAAAATTAATGTGAAATAGAGTCGGCAATAAGAAGGTGCATACACGTGCCGATATGTAAAAGGGAGCGCTCACCATCAAGACTGACACATTTAAAATTGTGTATCAGTGCCGAATGCTTCTTCAACAACAGGAGCACGTCACTTAACACAGCAGCAACATGAAACCCTGCAGGGGGTGGGTGTCAGACTACTTTATGTTGTCTCTCCTGCACGGCTTTTTCATGTTAGCTCCATGCTGGGTAGCAAGGTCCTGCGCAGCCCGTCTTAAGGTCCTCGGTTGCTTAAATCAACATCTCAGTTGTCATAAACTTGATTTTGTCTTATAACGTGCCCTCCTAAGACCTTTGCTGGTGAGATTTTCGGTTGACTGAGCTTCCCCGTAATATGAAAAACATCTTTCACGTTTGGCTATTTTCCTGTTTCCAAATCTGCAGCTCCATTCTGAAATCTGAGTTTCTTCCCCAGTAAAGCTTTTATTTTTCTTCTTTATAGTTGGCTTTCTCTTTTCTAATATCACCACACCTGTGTCATATTATCCTATAAATGCATATTGAGTGCAAATGTATTTTTCTCTTTGAGGGATATAAAGTAACATGTATTCAGAAATATGAATCCATTTCTACAGAGTATATGCAATCAATCATTTCATGAATGAATGAAACTTTGGTACTGTTCTGGTACTTTCAAACAGCTTCTTTATAATAATTCTGGATATTGATAAATTAGTATGCCATCAAGCTGTATGCATATAGCTCCCTTATGTAACAAGGGCGTGTTTTATAACAGTTTCCTCCCCCCCCCCAAAGAATTTAGATGCAATTAGAGAATGAAATAGTTATGTGTGGATAAGTAAACATCTAGACTAAATGGCTACTGCGAGTACGAATCAGAAATGGATTCCGCAACTGGTAATATAACGTCTAAAAGCTGTTAGTTCAGGGGACTTGAGTTTTTGCCTCTCCAAGATGAACCAGCTGTTTCTCACCTCTGTGAGCAACTGGGAGCATATGGTGAAAGTCAATCATTTTAGTATATAGCGCCTTTCACTCAGGCATGTCTAAAGACCTAATAGATGTTAAGCTCCTGCTAGACACCAACTCAATGGCACTTTTCAGAAAATGAGCCATGCTCAACTGGTCACACTGGAAGATTTAGGTGGTAATAGGTCTGCCAAGTAATCTCGGCAATCCTTCACAGCGTTGGCTGTTCTCTGGGGGCAAAATGAACGAACCGTGGTGTAAATAGTATCGTGAAGGTCTCCCAACGTTAGGGACACATGTACAGCACACTCATGTCACTGTGGAAAACTTGAAGCCTCTGTCTACCTCTGGGATGAAAAAAAAGGAGGGAGGCTTAGCTCCGCCCTCCAGATTCAACCTCAGTTTCCCATCGAAACACAACTCGACCTCTTCCTGTCTTATTCTTAACGGGCTCAACAGTGCCGCTCCCTACTATTGAAATCTTCCTTCTCCCCACTCTGGTTTCCAGACTATTGTTTGACCACAATTGCTCATCGTGATCCTGGGAAGTCTACGCCGTGCAGTTGTGCCACACTTTTTGCCATACATCTCATCTACCAAAGGCTAAGCCGTGCTCATTTCTCAAGGACGTTAGCCCCTTCTTTCATTTAACAAATATTTTTTGCAGGTCTGCTGTGATAGGGCCAGAGAAAAGATGGTGGTCGCACCCCCTGCTCTATGAGTCAGCAGTGTCTATTGTTCACTCGTCTGTATCTGCATTCTCTCTCCTGGATTCAGCGGGTCATGACCTTCCCATGATCACCCCAGCCTGTGCACATGCAAGTGTTCCCTGATGGTGAGAAACAGATTTAATGTGTAAGTGTTGACAATGACAGGTCTTGACTGTTTGTAAGAACTATGTGGATTTTTGAGTCCGTAGAGCGGCACACGTTTGAAAATCTGCGTTTACCTTCCAAAAGCTGTACTTGGTCATAGATAGTATGTGGTTCTGTCCATCTTTGGGCTTTTTAAGGACCGCATTTCAGAATGAAATGGTTAGTCATGTTTTTAATAACATACAGAGATGAACTAGATGTGATAATACTTTGACTATTAAGATCTGCCAGAATGAGGTGTGTTTGTGAAGGAAAATTCCAGGGCTTAAGAAGAACATAGACAAGGCAGCTGACTTAGTCTGGGAGTCAGTCCCCGATCCCTGTGTGAATGAAATGGGAATAGAGATTGAACCTAGGTCAGCGGGTCAGAGACAAGCAAAAGTGGTTCTGCCGGAGAGAGCAGGACATAAAAGGGGACCTTGGTCATGTTGGAAAAAGACCCATGAGATCTGACTGCAGAAAGCAAGGGGAATGGTTTGAGATGAGTCTGAAGAGGTGGGCTGAGGTGAGGTTATCAAGCCTTTGGAGCCACCCTGAGGATCTTGGCCTTTATCATATTTGGTTACCATTGTCCAGTCTCACCATTATTCTCAAGGACCCTAACATCCGTTTCATTGATTGTTCTCAAGCACTGACCTTATGATTCCTTCACCTCTCTCATTACTCCTTCACAGTGGCTGTGACTATAGCAGATAGCACAAAAACTGTTCACGTGTTTCATTCAGAGTTCTGCAGAGTGCTAAGGAAGGGGCCAAATAGGAAAAGTCACAGAAGAGCTAGTATCTGTCCATCAGCCTTTCTACAGGTAGACATGGGCATTGTAAGCCACACCAATACTGATGTCATTCTGTACAAAGGAGGCCAACAGAGGTTTCAACATAAGGTGGGGATGTAATCAATTTGCTCTCTTAGAAAGACACTTCGCAGAGGCAATTTGGAGAATGGACTAGAACAGGGAGGGACTTATGTCAGACATAAGGAGGACCCCAAATTCATGAACCGATTGGCAAAAAGAGTGCTAGACAGAAGAGATTTCCAAGGAGAAGGATCCATCGGATTTGAGGAGCAAGGAAAGCCAGAGGTTACTTACAAGAGTTCTTTCTTGGCTGAGAATATAAATAAGGAGGCCAGTATAAGAGGTGGCAGAAGGAAGGATACATTTGGGGGTGAAGAAGGATAATTAAATAGGGTGAGGAAGAGGAAAGAAGGATCAGTGGGCTTTGGAATAAGTTGACTTCCATGTATATGATTAACAGGACATCCAAGCTATCTTTAATTTCCCTACCCCTATTTCTTCTCATATTTCTCCCTCTAATAATTCACCATTAACTCATTTATGTCAATTTTAGGACTTTGAATGGCATTTCTAGTTTCTAGTCTCTCCTGAGCTCCAGCTTTTCATTTCCAGATTCCCACCACACATCTGTACTAGAATGCCCCAGAAACCTTAAGTTCAACATGTTTAATTGGAACTCTTCGGTTGTTCCCCAATCCATTTCCCCAGCAAAAACCCCTATCTCAGCTAAGGTATTCGCCTTTACCTGCTCCCAGGAGCTCAAAACCAAGGTGTTATTTTCAGTGCCTCCTTTATCACCCCCACATCCAAACCACAGCCGAGTTCAGAAGATTATATTTCCAAGACTGGCTTCACTCTGGTTCCCTTCCTCCCCATTTATGCTGCTATTGTCTTAGTTTGTGCCTTCAGTATGCCTCAACTGTCCTCTCTACCATCACTCTCTCCTAGTTTCATTCCCTCCTCTATGGGGATGTCCAACCCATTCCCCCGCTGCTCAGATCTAATCATGCTTCTCCTAGGCAAACAGCCACAGCAAAACCACACGTACACACACATACACACACACCCCTTTGATAATTCTCCTTTTTCTCATAAAATTTCCAACTTTTCACAAATTCTAAGTTCTTTCAGGCTTTAGCCCCAGCCTACTTTTCCTTCTTTTCTTCCACCATGATATTTCCTGCACCCAATGCTCCCTTCAAAATCAACTGCTTGCTGTGTTTCTCTCTGATTAAATGGTTCATCTCTGGGGGCGCCGAGGTGGCTCAGTCAGCTAAGTGTCTGACTTTGGCTCAGGTCATGATCTTGCAGTACATGAGTTTGAGCCCCGCGTTGGTCTCTGTGCTGACAGCCCGGAGCCTGGAACCTGCTTCAGATTCTGTGTCTCCCTTTCTCTCTGCCCCTCCCCAGCTCACACTCCGTTTCCCTCGCTCTCAAAAATAAATAAAAACATTAAAAAAAATTTTAAAAGTGGTTCGCCTCTGTAAACTGCATGGTGCCTGGATTACTTCTCAGAGCACCATAGGCACTCAACACTCAACAAGTCCATTTGTGTTTTAAGCTAAGATGAAAATAGCTGTGTCATAGTGGATGGATAATACAGTCTTTTTTTGTTTTTTGTGTTTTTTTTTGTTTTTTTTAGAAATAAAAAACAGCAATGAAAAAAGTAAAAGTTTTAGAAGTTCTTTTTACAGACTTATTAACATTTATTTATTTATTTATTTATTTAACATTTATTTGTTTTTGAAAGACAGAGACAGAGCACGAGCAGGGGAGGTGCAGACAGAGAAGGAGCTACAGAATCCAAAGCAGACTCCAGGCTCCAAGCTGTCAGCACAGAGACTGATGCGGGGCTGGAACCCAGGAATCATGGAATCAGGAGATCATGACCTGAGCTGGAAGTCAGAGGCTCAGCCAGCGGAGCCACCCAGGCATCCCCAGACTCATTAACATTTAAAAATGGGTTTTGAAAGATACTATGAGGGCATATGTCCCTCATCAGGGTGAAGGAAAGGTTTGACCTCAAAGCTGGGGTAAAAATAAAGTAGAACCTTCAGTTTCTAATAATTTTTTTCTTGTTTTAAATACCTTTATAGATTTGAACACATTTGTAGGGAAACATGAACCGTTGAAGGAATGTATTACTCTGGAATTTGTTGTTACTCTGATCATTCAGTTTTCTTTTTTTTAACTGCAATATATAGACATCTACTGTTTCTTTTATGAGGAAGTCAAAATTATTGATTAGATCATGCTTGATTTGTGCTTTGATCACTTAAGAAATGCAATATTTGCAAATAAAATTTTAAATGTCCTCCAATAGATGAGGCAAAAACACAGAGAAGGGGAGTGCTGAATCTCCAAATCTCATGTTAGAACATTTAGCTTCAACTGTTCTTGCACATTAAACATTGTAGGAGTTCGAATGGTGGAATGTAGTGTTTCAGAATTTAATCTCTTCTCCCCTTAGGGCGAGGTAAATATACAATTATAAAAGACCATTCGAAATCATGGCAGAAACAAAGATCATCAGTATGATAAAAACTGGATATTCAGATATTGATCAAGTTGATTATTAACACTAGCTTACATTTTAAAAAGTGTTTTGACTCATTTTCCTAATTTCCATTGAGGAATATTTCTTTAAAAAATTTTTTTTTAATGTTTTTATTTATTTTTTTGAGACAGAGAGAGACAGAGCATGAATGGGGGAGGGTCAGAGAGCGAGGGAGACACAGAATCTGAAGCAGGCTCCAGGCTCCGAGCTGTCAGCACAGAGCCCCACGCCGGGCTCAAACTCACGGACTGTGAGATCATGACCTGAGCCGAAGTCGGACGCTTAACCGACTGAGCCACCCAGGCACCCCAGGAATATTTCTTTAGAAGTCAGGAATATTAGTGCTCTTCATTTTGTGGTTGCGCAAAAAGTGACCCATGAAATCGAGTGACTTATCCACAGTCCCGTGTGTATCTGGTGGCATTGCTGGAGTGTCACAGACAGGTACCTGGGTGGGCAGTAATTTCTAACTCTGAGTCAGGGTAGCTCTCCAAATGACGCTTCCCTGAATAGTCTGGTTTAAGCCCAGAATGGAGAGAGCTCATCAAAGACCACGCATGACGTGCATCCTTCTGCTGCCCAAGTTAGATCACCCCGAATGCCCACGTTCTTACTTTTCTCTCTGAGCTCACACGTTGACGATGGAAGCAGAGTGACTTTGCCCTCAGAGCCTGTGCTCGCCCTGAAGATCCGGAGAACCGCCTCTCATACATTATAGTATTCAGAATATATGGAAAAACTGAAGCTTGGCTGAATACATAAATAGAAGTCCAGCGATCCTTTGTCTTTTTCTATCTCCTGAGGATGGTCGGTTCTTCTCAGTTATCTTAAGAACAGTAAATATTTGGAATATCTTTTCTTTTTTAAAGATTAATGTAAGGTGTATGATGAACAGGCTACAGCCTGTCGATTAGTGTAACAAGAAGAGACTTATGAAAAATTGTCTTGAAACAAGTTCTTAATAAAAATGTACACTTGCTTGGGAAAATAAATTAATCATGCATGCTGGCTATTTAATATTATAATTAGGTGTCTATATAGATGCATCATCGATGTGATACTAGCACTTATTGGTAATGAATACATCATTAATGACCACTGATACCGTGAGGATCTCACTTCGTTCTTATTAATGCTTTATTGCGGAAGGGTGGAAAGTTCATTAGATCATATGTACGTGCGTGTGTGTGTGTGTATTTTTTTAAGACTAAGCGCAATGTTGATGAATTTTCTTTCTAAGCTGTTTTCTCAACATACAAAGGTGCTGTTTTGTAGATTTAGAAGGAATAAATGATGGTGTTGGGTAGAGAAACTGAACCGCAAGAGGGGAGCCTTGGGTCATGTGCGGGAAAGGGGCAGGGGACAGTGAGAAGGGATGCCCAGTGGATATGTGGGTGAGACCTGAGAGCAACCCAAGGGCCATGTGAGGTCATTACCTCACCGGTGACCTCTCGTCACCTCTTCAGTATCATTACAAAAAATTCAAAATTAAGTAGCAACCAAGGTCAAACAGGATGAGAAGAGGATGCTGTTTTCTTTCCATCACAGTAAGATCTTCTTTCCTTCACTCGGCCCTTTATTGCTTTCCTTTGCTCTTCCCCTTTTCAGCTCCATTTCATCTTTCCGTTGCTTCAAGCTATTGTTTGTGTTGTCTGTGGAGCGGACACAATAACTCTGATTTTAGAACTGGAACCCTGGTCACATACGAGTGAGCACAAAAGTGGCTATATCCATGGTTTGAAGGGCAATTAATCTGGCAGGCAAACACCCATGGAATAGTCTTTCAAAGGAAGAGAAAAGAAAGGAAAGGAAAGAAAAAGGACAGAATAAATGTATTTTCTACCAATAAAGTCTCTAATGTCAGGGATGTTTTACGAAATAGACAAACCATTCAAAATTAGACTCGTTAAAAATCTCATTCTGTTCTGATCAATTTGAGGAAAAGAACACTGGTTCCTACAGAACTTCTTCCTCCAGCAGGTTATTTGTGTGCAAAATTCAGAAGTATATATTAAGTTGTTCAGGACGGTGAGTATTTGGGAGGGGGGTGGGGAATGTGGATTCTATTTTGCTATGCTGTTCAGTTTTTTTTTTAATGCTTTTTTTTAGTGCTGTTTAGTTTTAATGCCAAATTGCTTTATGAAAATCACATTGTCCTGACTCACTCATGCAGAATCTATTTGGATGTAGGTCATGTTGGTTTACATTAATATTATTTTCATTTCTGAATAAATCAGGATCTTTTCAGTGGTTAATAGTCTGTCTTAAGGCAGCATTGTTCCACATAAACCTCAAAGGCTCATAGGACTATTACTTTTCATGTGTGATATATTTGTTTGTGTTGGTTTGCATGGATATAGCAATGATTTGCGTGGGGAAATGAGGAGATTTGTTAAAGCATTCATCTCTGTTAAGCATGGTAATGAATGTTTTCTTAGTTTTCTTCTTCTCCTTAGTGAACATGAATTCCTATGAAGAAATTCAGTGGATAATATTGGTCATATCTCGAATTTTGAGCAGGCTTATTTCCTGCCATTTTCCTCTCAATCATGTTCTGACTATTAAAATCCCTTCTTCCAAAAATATTCTTAAACAGAGAATCCTCTTGAATCTATAAAGGCAAATATAAGACGTCTTTTCTTTAAAACATAAGAGCAAAGTGGCTCAAATAAAGGATCTGTAAGAATAGAAAATGAATCTTTAAAATTAATCTAGGAGCAGGAGATAGATCAAATGTTTCCAATTTATCTTGGAATTTGACATATGGCCTATTTACAATAAAAGATAATTGGGGTCAAACCCAATGGCCTTGTGGATGCTTTTGGCCACCCACCTCGCTTAGGGTGTCAGGTAGCAGGTGCTATGGATGGGCAGCTAGAACCAAACTCATGGTTTTTAATCATTTTCTGAAAGACACATCCATGCTTTTTTTTTTTTTAACTTGCTGTGTTTCTTAGCCTAAACACCATGAGAGTTTTATATCACTATCACTAGGATAATTAATCCCTACTTGCTTCTACCTACTATTTGAATTTAAATACACCTCACTAGATAGAATCCTTTACCACTTGTGTAAGTATTAGGGTTTTGTGAGATGCTGAAGTGGACTACAATGTAGGATTAGGAGCTCCTAAAACTTTCCCTTATTTGAAAGCTGCTACTGGATGGATAAATATTTTTGCTAAGCTGTTTTAAGTGAAAACTTGCCTCAAATACTAAGTCCTGAATTCCCCTTCTCCATAATATGGAATGCAAACAAGGACAATATCTAGTTCCACCTTATCTTATTAAATAGGATATTCAAAGAGCTACTCATAATGGGAAACTTGACTTTTCTCGAAACTTCTATACATCACAGAGATAGGCAGGTTTATACGGATGTGGCTTAGGGGTGTACAAGTCAGGGTAAATGTGTGTATGGTGTGTGTGGTGGGGGATATGTGTAATTACTAGAACTGCCACCAGCTACTGAGGCAAGAAGGACTCCAAAGCTTGTTTGAGGCTGGTAAACATTATCCCAATCTCTGCCCTTTCAAGGCAGTACCACTGGAATAGCTTTTGGTTATGGTGATGCCACCCTGTGTCCAGATGCACAAGTGTTTTATCCTTGATCTGGCCTCAGTGTGTACACTTCTGTGTATACATATTTAACTCTGAGAATCCTTGGCTTTTAGTTTCTAGATAGAGGTGAGAAGACGTTAAACGAGTTAGTTTTAAATAAAAGATCTGAAAGTATAGATCCGATATGAACACAAAATATCTCCCATGCTATTTTAAGCTAGTTGCCTTTCCTTTAAATTTCAAAATTTATTGATTCCATGCTTAATAATGAACTTACATATGGTATAATTTTCACTGAAGGTGAATGAACACTCAATGGGAAAATTTAAGTGGCATCATCCTTTTCTTCCTGTTTACATTTTAATTCATTTAACTGGTATGAAATGAATGTCTACTGGTGAAATGGAAAAATAGACGACATGCATGCTGCTACTTCCCCCTCTTAAGCTCAGAGCAGACATTACTAATCAATCATCTGCAGTCTCTCTTGGTGGAGTGCAGTCGTGAAGTCATAATCTTTCCCAGTGTGCTTCCCGAGGCAGACACTACCACTAATGTGGAGATAGGAAATAAGACTTATTTGTCATCCCTAATCTGTTATTTACTCAACATTGTTCAAGGTATTACAGGGAAACATGAGTATGAAACATAATTCTTTAAAGAGCTCATAATCTACTTACAGAAAACCAAAAACAGATGAAACAATTAGAGAACGGCATAAGGCTTCAAAATTAAATTTAAAATGAATTGTAATTAGAAGAGGGAAATATTTTAATCATGTGGCATATGTTTAACCAAACAGCAATGATAATGGTTTGTTTATTGTGATCTTGCAGTTCCAAATTTTATCTGTTCATGTCTTCAACTTATCGACAACGCAGGGCATTCAGATAGCACTGGGAGAACATCTCTGTGTCCTTGCAGACAACTTACACATTTTTGTTTCGACTTCTTACACATTTTGAAGATGATTTTGTTTTCTTGGTTTCTCTCTGTTTGCTTCATTTCAGGATTGCTTGGCTGAAGATCAGAAGATAGTTACGATGTGGTAATAAATTTCAAGGACTTCAAGTGTTAGTGTCCAGAGATGTCTGCGAAGAGCCAGCTAAGGAAAAGCTGAACTTATAATAAAGCCTCCTTAAATCAGATTAATCTGGAATTTATAATAATTTGATCAGGCCCTGGGTCGATGGTTACCAGTATGTTACTTAAGGACTTAGAAAAGATTTAGTAAATAAAGCTGTAACATAAGTTCCTTAATTATGTACGAGAACAAACTATTTTTAGCAATTTTAGAAACATCTAGTTTACTTTTTACAGAGTAATTGCATGTAATGAGAGACTTTCCCTTTGAATACTCTTTTTGCTATTATAGTTATAAATTTTTCTGCTCACGAGTAGACTATGAGCTTTTCCAAGCATTGTTTCTTGGCCTCATTCACATTCTAATAGTACTTGGACATAACCCTACTTCACTAAAAAGTTTACAATTCGGAAATTATGCAAGTTGATTGACCTCTAATACAGTGTGAGATACTATTTCGGTGTTGGTGTGTTTTCTTTCTTTTTCTCTTTTAAAAATCATTTCCCCATGATACTTTAAGCACTGTGAAGAGGCACGGACTCTTAAAGGTCTTTTGGAACCCATTCCAATGTTCTGACTGACCTTACACATATGCTCATTCACCTGGCTATCAGGTGTCTTCAAACTCAACACCTAGATGGCATTGTGGTCCCAGCGCCACTTCCTTCAGGAGTAAGGTAGTCGAAAAAATATGAACGTTGAAGTCTATCAAATCTGAGACCAAATCTCTGTTGGCTGCTTATTCTCTAGCTATATAAATTTGAGAACTTTGTTTATGTCCCCATTTATGAAAAGAGGGCGATTGCTGCATCACGGGGAATTGTTAAGTCAAGATTTCGTATACTAATTATTCTAAAGTATTTGGCATAGGGCCTGTATATTGGCTAATATATTTTTGGTTGTAAGAAAAGAAACTACTTCTGGCTTGCTTTAGATAAAATCAGATTCTTAACCGTTTCTGTCTGTCTCCTTCAGAATTGAAGGTATTACTAACTTGTTGGGCAGGGAACATACGAGGGCATGCTGAGGTTTTCAGCAGTAGGATTCCGTGACTATTTTCGCTAAGAAGCTACATGAAAGGCATTCAGTTTCAGCAGTTGTCTGTCTGCTATGTTTAAGTTCTCAAGGGAGAGACTCCAATGAACGTGTCTTGGGTCAGGTGTAGATCAATCAGCTTGGACCAGGAGGACATATACCTGCCGACGACATAGCTACTGAGGCCCCACTATGTGTGTAATATGCAGTTTACTCCCAGAGGAGGTGCCGGGCCCTGAACTGTTCACCATATTCTGCCCCTTAGCTGCCGATGTATCTGCACTTGCTTGTGCATATGTGTACTCACACAAGCACACTCCACCGTCTCCTACTTTCAGATATAAATGGCATGATATTATGTTAGAATTAAGCTGATTTTTCTAACTTCTCTCTTAAATCTTAAGTCAAGGCCAGGCAGAACCTAACTGCCCAAAGGCAAGGTGGATTTGGGTGCCAACCAGAATCACAGATTGGATTTGTGTCGGAAAACTGATTTGATTGACCTTTCCATCTAGATAGTAATCCAGAGACTAGGCACTAGAGAGAGACAGTAGAGATTTCTAGATTCCTTTATCTACCATCAGCATATCAATAGCATAGTAGCCTCTAAGTCTTAGAATTTCTTCTATAATATAGGGGACAAGCCTACCACAGCTGGGGAGGGGGGATTTAAATGCTCTTTTTGGCCGCAGGTATTGTGAGGGAGACAGACATATTCGAGGAAAACATGGGATGAAACATGAGTTGCCTAGCTTTTCTTCTCTCAGACCAAAATCCAGAAAAAGGGAGGCTTCATATCGATTGGCTAGGATTATGAGGGTAGAATGGATCTTTTTATGTTCATATTTTGAATTTTTGGAGGAGGTGGTCCTAAAGCAGTGGTTATTATAGTCCCAGGATTAGTAGTAATCAGTATCACCTGGGAACTTGGTGGAAATGCAAATTATCAGACCCTACTCCAGATTTGCTGAATCAGGAACTGTGATCAGGCTCAGCGATCTGTGTTTTAATGACCCCTTCAGGTGATCCTGACCATGGCCTAAGTTTGAGAACTACTGGTCTACTGCAACCTATCTCCTCCCTCCCTGGCCCATTTCTCCCCTCTCAATTTAGAGAAAGGGAGACTGGAACCAGAGGAAAGTTCATTCCCTAAAATTCCTTTTGATTCTGCATGTCTAAGATCATTGTGGTCTTCTAAATCTTTACTATTGGCATCATAGTTGATGGAGATGCCCTATGGGGGTTCCTCAGCTTCTATATCCTACATCTAGTCCTCCTACGTCCCATGGGAAAGCAGCAACCTTATTTCCCCCCATGCTATAAGAAATAACCCAGCCAAAACCATGATCTGCCTTCTAGATCTTATTTGTCTTCCAGAAAGATGCACTCCTCTTTGGAGTACCAAAGTCTTAAATCAATACAGTTTAAAATCACAGCCAGAAATCAGTGACTTTGCAAGTGAATCATTACATATATTCATGAGAAGCACCATTTCCACCTGCCCAGATGTTTTTCCAGATTCCTTATTTTCTAACCATTAAAGAAATGGCAATACGTTTAGGTTGCAAGCCTAGAGTATGTGTATGTTGCATCCCTCAAGACGGCGTCTCAGTATTGCCAGGGATTATGATGACAGCTAAATCGTAAGGTCAATGTCACCTCTATAAAAAGCCACCTTCTTTTGGATAACACTAAAAATGATAAGACTGTAGATGTTGTAGGGATTAGCCCACTGTCATACTATGCAAGAAATCAAGGCAGAGTATAAGGGATTCAGTAAACACACGTAGGAAAATGATGACAAAGGAAGTAGGATCAAATTCAAAATAACCGATCCTGATGATAGGGCAAATCACTGCTCAAAATATAAGTTGTTGAAGGGAATTAATCTATGACATAGTCCCTATGCTTGTTTCCTTATTTGCAAAATGAGGGTAATACCTACTTCACAGCATTCCAGAACCAACACAGTATTTAGCAGAGGTTAAGACTCAGTAAATATTAATTCCTATTCTCTTGTTTTCCCTACCATTTTATCATCAGATTAGGTCCAAGTAAGGGGAGATGTTGCGCTATGGGAAGCAATATTGTGAAATATTAGGACTTTTTCATTTACTGGTATTGGGACTATAAAGCAAGAGATTGAAACAGGTAATTAATTACAAAATTATATCTAAGCTGCATGCTCAGGCCACAAACAGTCAGGAGTCTAGAATCTAGTATAGTGGAAAGTGAGAGACAGATCTGTACTTAAATCTTGAGTATGAAAGACTTAAATTCTGATTCCATTCTTTGTCTCTTCCACTTATTGGCTGGCTGAGCCTCCTGAGTCCCTCCAAATCTCTGAGTCCTCACCTATAAACGTCAGGATAATGTCTTACCTCATAAGGTTGCTTTTTGGAGTAAATGAAAAAGTTATATAAAATACCGAGAGCACTCCTGGTCAGTGTGCAGTGTGGAACTCTCTTCGACGATGTAAACGTTCTATCTGCTCTGACCGATGTGGTAGACGCTAGCCTCATATGGTTATTAAGCACTTGGGAAATTGCTAGGACAACCGAGAAACTGAATTTTAAATTTCATTTCATTTTAATTAATTTAAATTTAATGAAGTACTAGCTGTTTAAAAAATGCTTAGGAGCCTCCCTTTTGTGGTCTTTTTGTATTTTATTTTTACTTGTTAGTATAAAGTTTTAAAAGTCTTATACTCGAATGTAAATCCCATAGACGGAATGTGTGTGCGCCCTCCAAAATTCATATGTTGAAACCTAATCTCCAATGTCATGGTGTTAGGAGGTGGGACCTTTGGGTGGTGATTAGGTCAGAGAGTGGGGCTTTCATGAATGAGATTAGTGTTCTTATAAAAGAGACCCCAGAGAGATCCCTAACCCTTTCCATCGAGTGAGGACACAGAAAGGAAACCACTGTCTGTGAACCAGGAAGTGGGCTCTCACTAGACACCAAATTTGGTGGCTCTTTAATCGTGGACTTCCCCGCCTCCAGAATCATGAGAAATAGATTTCTGTTGTTTATAAGACATGCAGTGTAAGGTATTCTGTTATAGCAGGCCAAAGGGACTAAGACGGTAAAGAATAAATAAAATACAATCCAAAGATTATTTTCCATCTGATCCTCCTCCCACACACAAAGCAGAAGCCCGGAGGAGTGTGTGAGACTGAAAAGGCTGATGAGGTAGGAAGGGCCCAGTGGAGAAAATGAACTTAACAATGGGCACGGCATGTAAGCACATTAATCCAAAGAGGCAGAGAGTCCAGTGATAGATCCAGGAGTACAAGCCAGGGACACCCGGATGAACACGGAGGAAATCCACAATCACAGGGATTTTTATGGTCAGACAGGGAGTCAGGAAGGCCAGCTGTTCTCGGGGCATTCAGCGGTCTGGGGACTTGGTACCAGACACAAGCAAGAACCTAGAAGTGGATAAGAATTTGCATAACAAGAGCCTAGAAGATTGCAATTAGTTGTCCAAAGTCACACAAGTGGTCACTGGGAGATTGAGAGTATTTCTTCCGAATGAACCAGTTATTGGACAGACATAAAAATAGGCGACTGGTTTTTACTGATGATCAACATGTTCACCAAAGTCATTCCAAGGAGCGATGTAAAAGCAGTGACATCAGCATATAACAAAAGGAAGTTCTTTCTGGGATAATTAATTACAGAAATTGTAGCCATGCCATGGCTCAAACTACCCTAATCCCCAAATCTAATTTTTATAATCCCATCAACAGTATCTCCTTACATTTCCAGTGAACAATCTAATAGTAAAGAATGATAGTCGGATATAAAATTATCGAGACTTCACTGCCTTTACAAAAAGCATTAGAAAGCATTTACTGGCATGTTATGAAGTATCATAAATAATTAAAATACATCTACTTATTAAAATATCAGAATGGATAGTGATGTTATCGCCTAGTTGTTTATTTCCTCATGGTCATTTTTAAAATTCGATAACCTCCAGAAGTTAATTGTCATTAGTGCAAAATGGAAAAACATATGTGATTAATGGGTTGAAGAAAGAACAAAATGGGGCATTGACTGTATATTTTACTGAAAGACGAGAATACCAATTAAAGTCTTCAATAGAAAAAACAATTCAGAAATGAGTCAACATTTTGCTAACGCTCCTTTTAGAGACAATTATTTAAGTTCTACTTATGAGTGAATTACAGTTGTAGTCAACTTTGAAATGTTGGTTGAATCGGAGTCTCTGAAAAACCATCAACATAAAACTCAGACTTCAAACTTCAAATACCTTTTCACTTGTTTTAAAATTAGTAGCTTCAATCAGCACAGGACATGTAATCCAACCCTGACAAACTGTGAACCAGGAAACTATGATGGGTTTGCAACTTCTCTCTCCTCACTGTGGACAACATCCGGCATCTGATTTTGAGCATGGTAAACACCTGTGTATTTGAAGTCACGTGTACCTGTATGGTACAGACTTTTAGGTTGAAAAGTTAGGTTTTAGGTTAGACTTTTAGGGTGAAAGAGACAGCTAATGTTATCCAGGCCAACTTGCAAATTTTACTGATAAGGCCTAGAGCTGTGCTTCTTAAAATTTAGCAGTCATATCTTGTTAACATGCAGATGATGATTCTGTGGTTCTAGCAAGCTCCCAGGTGATGCACGTACTGCTGTTGGCAAAACCGTATGTTAAGAGCCTAAAGAACTGAAGTACTTGTCCAAAGTCACAGAAGCCAGAAGAATGAGGATTAGTATTTCTGTACCTCTCATTCCCTACCAACCCCCCTTGCTTCTTTTAAATTAAAAACATGTTTTAATATTTATTTATTTTTGAGAGAGAGACAGAGACAGAGACAGAGAGAGAGGGAGACACAGAATCCGAAGCAGGCTCCGGGCTGAGTTGTCAGCGCGGAGCCTGACACTAGGCTCGAACCCGTGAATCGCGAGATCGTGACTTGAGCCGAAGTCGACTGTTGAACCGATTGAGCCACCCAGGTGTCCGCAGACCCCCTTCCTTTATTTTTTAATTTTAGTATGTGTAGCACGATAATTAAGAGCACAAACTTGTAAACAGCCTGGGTTCAAATCCTACCTTCGCCACTCACCTTACATTGTTGTGACCTGGCACAAGTTCTATAATCTTCTTTTTCCCTCTGTTTCATCTTTTGTAAAATGAGAAAATAATAATAAAACACAGGCATTTAATAAATGTTAACCTCCACAGCTATGATTATGATCAGTATCCCATCCTTCCTGCTACATGGCACTACCTCGAGCTCACAACCTACGTGAGAGATTGTGTGGGAACAATAGTGGTTGGTTATTTTCTTACTAGAGAAGATCGGAAACATGAATAACAATTTAAACTACTTTTGGCCTAGGCGATTATTTTGATAATGCGTTGATATTTGAGTGGGACAGTGTTTGAGGTATTAGGAATCCATTCCAAGTGATCGGGAGCTGATTCTGGTGAATGCAAAAGCTGGCCAGTATTTCTGCCAAGTCACTGCTTCCTTCTCCATCCTGGAAAGTGACTGCCCTTTTTGACTGATATAAAGAACTTTTTCCAGTCTTTCTTTATTACTTTTCTTTTTAATTTTTCTTTTTTAAAATGTTTATTTATTTATTTTGAGAGAGGGAGAGAATGAACATGGGGGGGAGAGGGTCAGAGAGGGAGAGACAGAGAATCTTAAGCAGGCTCCACGCATGTGGAGCCAGACTCGGGGCTCGATCTCATGACTATGAGATCAGGACCTGCGCCGAAATCAAGGGGCAGAGGCTTAATTGACCGAGCCCACCCAGACTTAATTGCGTTGAGCCTCTCTTTATTTTTTATTTATCTTTAAAAAAATTTTTTTTTTTAAACGTTTATTTATTTTTGAGACCGAGAGAGAGCATGAACGGGAGAGGGAGACACAGTCAGCACAGAGCCCGATGCGGGGCTCGAACTCACGTACCGCGAGATCATGACCTGAGCCGAAGTCAGACGCTTAACCGACTGAGCCACCCAGGTGCCCCTCGAGTGTCTCTTTAAATAGAGGTAGGTAGCACTTGTGTTTTCGAAGGGATTTGACAGTCTGTAAACTACAGCTAGGAGAGCTGTCAGTCAATCTTAATAACATCTCTGCTGCTACTGAAGTTCAGGACGTGTCACCCCCAAACGTGACACTTGGGCATGTTGATCATTTTGAGCCGAAACGGCAGGTGTTTAGGAGCAACAGATGCGGGCAGGACTCTCTGACCTACCCTTTTCTACCTAAAAACAGGCCGTAAATTTTTCCCATGGGAAAGGTGCCCTCCCTGTGCCCAGGAAGAGAACATCCTTATCACCAGACTGGAAAGCGATGCTGAAATGGATCTGTACGTTTACTAAAAGAACCCTTATCTTCACTAGTTGTCCTGCCCCCGCATGTCTCCCAGTCACTTCCCCACTATTTATTGTCTCCAGCCCAACCCCCTGCTCTTGCTTGTCAATTCTTGACAGATGTATCGTTTCCTTGTCTAAAAGGTGAACGCTGCCTGCTCTGGTCACTTCTTCCTGGCCTCATTCTCTTGTGAAAGCTCTCATCGACATGTAAAAATTTAATGAAGTCTCTATGCTTTCTTCCGATCACTCCGTCTTTCATCAGTTTAATTCTTAGGGCCAGCCAGAGACCCTAAGAGGGTAGAGGAGAACTTGTCCTTTTGGCACCGCTGTCAGAAACTCGAAAGCAAGGTTTGCTGTGGATAAACCGAAGCAAAGAAATGACTGTGAAAAGGAGCCATTGAGGAAGTCTTGGGGAATCGGGTTTTTTGTTTTGTGTTTGAAGATTAACTTGACTTTGGAGTTTGATTTGGAGTTAGCTCTCCTGGGTTCTTCAGAATGGTGAGAACCATGCTGTCTTTCATTGTTTCCTGATGGGAGTGTCTTCCAACACCTTAATTGCTCCTATTTTGCTTGCCCCCAGCCACCTAATTTTTATCCGTGTCCTTAATTGCCCCTGCTCGCATGGAACAATGTCGCTATCGCTTGCTGCAAGATGATCCCCGCTCCAGGTGGTTTCACGGCAAGATGAACAAAGGCAAAGGAGAAAGTAATTTATTTTTTGAAAAGCAGAATGCCAATTCACTAGTGGACAATTAAACCTAGAACTGTCACACCTACTAAAATACGTATCAGTAAGAGTTGTGCAGATACAGACATGCTGATCCTTGTGACATTTACCATTGTTATTGTAACTTACAAATTAGAGTTTGTTAGAAAGCAGACTGGTGTAAAGGAAAGCCAAATCTTATCCAAAGAGTTCTTGGTGAGTAAAGGTTCAGAACAAGGATCATTTTAAAATTGAACATTAGTAGGAATAGAACCTGGGGCTCCAAGCAGGGTGAGCCTATTATGATTTTAGAATACTGTGTTATCGTGCACCTGAAAGTGAAGAGATTGACATTTAATCACATTAGGTCAAAGATAACCCTAACTTCATAGGGGACTATAGCAATAATATTCTAGCATATCTAGTTATTTGTTCAAGGATATAGTTCCTGAATCACAGGAACATTAAAACTAAAATTAATAATTTGAATCCTGGAAGGTGCAAAGCATTGCATCTATACTCAAATTATATTTGATGATATATCTTCAGAATAAAGAATTCACATTTCGCTTTGTTGAAAGCAGATACTAACACTTTTACATGGACAATTTAAGTGCATTCAATTCTAGTTTATAATTTTAATTAGCTCAACAAATTCTTACTGATTTTATAACATAATCCAGAATCTAAACTAATTGTATTTATTAAAATTACTGTGGTATTTATACTAACATTTTATTGTGTGCTTGAAAGACCACATGCAAACATGTATTAGTAATTTGAATCCATCTGTGAAAATGATATAGATTTGACTATATTTGAATAGCCCAGGCCTTATTTATGATATTGCTATTATCTTATTTTCCTAGGCTTTATACAACATTCATAAGTGCCAAGAAGTTTGAGGTTATATTATTGAACGTAAATGCGTTTTTTTTGTAAGGTGATAGGTGATACACGGCTTTCCAGTAACACACACACACACACACACACACACACGCACGCACACACACACCACAATTTTTCTCTTTTGAACATACAATGACAGTGTTGGCAGGGGAGTAAGCAAGATGACAAAATTATTTTGAGTGTACCATGTCCTTTAAAACAAATCATTGAAGTCATGTCAGCAGGCAAGAAGTCAGTATATTAAAAAAGCAGTCCAACCAAGTCCTCTATCAGTAATTCATCTATCAGTAATTCATTCATTTGTTCATGCCTCCACCCATCCACCAACATATGGCCAGGCTCTATGCTAGGCTCTACACAAGTTTCTTTATTTTTTTCTTTTTAAAAAAATTGTTTTTAAGGTTTATTCATTTCTCAGAGACAGAGAGGCAGAGCGTGAGCAGAGGAGGGGCTGAGAGAGAGGGAGACACAGAATCCGAAAGAGGCTCCAGGCTCTGAGCTGTCAGCACAGAGCCCGAGCAGGGCTTGAACTCATGGACCGCGAGATCATGACCTGAGCCGAAGTCGGATGCTCAACCGACTGAGCCACCCAGGCGCCCCTATTTTTTTCTTTCTTTATTTTTTTATTTTAGAAAGAGAGAGAGAGAGAAAGAATCTTAAACAGGCATCACACTCAGCATGGAGCCTGGCACAGGGCTGGATCCCAAGACCCTGGGATCATGACCTGAACCGAAATCAAGCGTAAGATGTGCAACCAACAGAGCCACCCAGGTGCCCTGGCTCTACACAAGTTTCTATGAATGAAACTTGGTCCTTGCTATTGACAAGTATACAGTCAAGACAAAAAGATGGGCTCAGCTTCTTCTTACATTATTATGTAGTTTGATCCTTTGGCTTAGTTTTTTATTAACGATAGCTCTAATTTTTTGTTTAATGCTTTACATTCCTTCACTGTATTTATCACTTCTTAACGAATTTCTCTAGACGCATTTCTTGGTAAGTAATCAAGCCTCTTCTCAGTTTTACTCTTTAATTTTTTTCTTATTATTTTAATTTCTTAATTCAGTTATTTATTCCTACCATCTCTAAAAAAATGAGATATAAATGACATGTAACACTGTATTGGTTTTAGTTGTGTAACATAATGATTTGATATATGTACCTATCGTGAAGTGATCATAATCTCATGGTTTGTGAGTTCAAGCCCTGCATTGAGCTCCACACTGACAGCACAGAGCCTGTTTGGGATTCTCTCTCTCTCTGCCTTTCCCCCATTCATGCGCCCTCACTCTGGCTCTCAAAATAAATCAATAAACTTTAAAATAAAAATTAAAAAATACAGCTTACAGACAGGACCTCAAACCAGACCTACTGAATTCATTTCTTCTTATGGAACCTGCACCTGTACATTTTCAGTAGATTCCGTAAGTATTTCTGATGTTCAAGAAGGGTTGAAATCTGTACAAGCCCAAAGAATCTGAATAAGTGATCATAAGAAGTCCAGAGACACCCGAGAAAAGTAATCGCGTGCTAGTAATTTCCATAGGTTTATAGAAATGGTGATTAGGGGGAATTTAAACTTCTGTAGACTTTCAGGTCTATTAACAAGTTACAAAGCTTCTATAATTCTCCACAAAGATGGCCATTGATTCTGAACAATGATTTTTCATCACATTTGAGTGCTGAGCAGTATTTATTTATACTCTCAACGAAAGTTACTTTTTGCCTCCAAAATGATTGATTTTTCACTTTAGTGGAGTTCCTTTCTCTTGCATTAAACTCCAGGAAATGGGGGAGCTGGGAGGGGTGCGGAGGTGATGTGTATTCAGCACATGTCTCAAGTAAATCATGAAAGCCCTTGCAAACACACCTTATAGCTGTCAGCTGCTTTATTCACAAAGAATGGCTCTTTGGCAATATATGTTTAAGTTGGTGACAATGAGTACAAAAAATGGTATTGAATTTTAACATATGTAATGCACAGGCAATAGCTTATTTCACCTGGCGACTATTCATTCCACTTTTCTAGGTGCAGCAAACAAATTTTCAATGAAAATGATCTAACTATTAACAAATGATTTCTATTAATAACTAGGGCAAGTGACTTCTTGCTGACTGCGTTTATTTACTCTTTTCCATCTGTGGGGGTGTGAGGGAAAGTGGAGGCGATCATGCACATCTCCTCTTTTATTGTACCGAGAAACTCTGTTAAGGGGCTGAGAAACACAGGTGAGCTTATTTAAACTAATGATTTCAGAATTAGGCCTAAGCAGTAAATTCTGTTAGATTCCCTTCTTTCATTCAATTGTTGCATTTTCTGAAATAAAATTAAAACCCATTAAGTCCTTTGAAAATATGTACAACGGGGATTCCCCGGGTGGCTCAGTAGTTTAAGGGTCTGACTTTGGCTCAGGTCACCATCTCACAGTTCGTGAGGTCATGATCTGGCGGTTCGTGAGGTCATGATCTCTCAGTTCGTGGGTTCGAGCCCTGCATCAGGCTCTGTGCTGACAGCTCAAAGCCCGGAGCCTGCTTGGGATTCTGTGTCTCCTTTTCTCTCTCTGCCCCTCCCTTGCTTGTGTGCGCTCTCTCTGCTCTCTTTGTCTCTCTCTCTCACTCTCTCTCTCAAAAGTAAATAAACTTAAAAAAAAATAAAACATGTAAAATGGTTACATAATTTACTTCACATGCTGCTTGGTGACTTTATAGGTTTTTATTTGTTTTGTTTGTTTATTTGTTTGAAACTAGGGTCCAGGAGGGAGAACTCACGGAATTTCTTCCTGGTGCTTCTAGTCACTGGGGAGAATGAGGTAAGGCTTCTTACCAGGGCCTCCTATGGCAAGGGCTTCCTGTTTAAATGCTGGCAGGGGCAGCAGATTTGCAGAAATGTCCAGTGGTTTGTTTGTAGCTATTTTAGAAGTTACTCTTGTCAAAGGTTGCTAGTCACCCAAAATTTTGAAGACTTTATTGCTGAAGTCTAAGTAAGTTTTAGAAGTTTATTTACTTATTCGGCAGTGATTTGAGTGCCCTTTGCTTATGTGCCAGGCACCAAGAGAGGAATTGAACGTACAGAAATTATCCGGACTGCAAAGAAATCTAGAAGAGGAAGCTGACTGGTAAATGACACGGTATTAATAATTAGTAATTCAGAAATATTTTTATATGTGCACATTTAGGTGGGGGCCTCTAAGGGCACCTGGGTGGCTCAGGCGGTTGGGCGTCTGACTTTGGCTCAGGTCATGATCTCACAGTTCATGGGCTCCAGCCCTGCCTTGGGCTCTGTGCTGACAGGATTCTCTCTCTCCCCCTCTCTCTGCCCCTTCCCTGCTCACGCTCTCTCTTTCTTTCTCAAACTAAATAAATAAACTTACACACACACACAAAATGAATGGAGGCCTATACTTTCCATGCTGGTGTGGCCAGTTAAGATTAGATTGACAATCTCTGAGAGTCAATCCAGAAGCAAAAAGATGCTCTTTGAAAGGAAAGTGCCTTCACCTTTGAAGTAACTAATGAAACCCACCTGCACCGGCCCAAACCGGATGACGACTCAGCCTCGAGGCACCCTTCTTAAGAAGTTACCTGCCCTACTTTCCCCTCCCTGCAGGTATTTCCCTGTGATCAGTCGCTTCAGTTTGAACTGAAGATTTCTTTTTTCCAAAACTCGTTGCAGGAAGAGTTCCTTGCGAGAAAACACGAGCCCCGCACACATCCCAGGTGAAGAAGAAATGCACGAAGAGAAGGGTAGAGGAGACGGACTTGTTTCCCTCAACAGCCAAAGTGGCTTTTGGAGATCACTATGCCCTAGGCACTGCTGCCCAAAACAAGCAAATGTGCCAAATCATAAACTGTCAAAGGAACGACTTCAGGAGGGCCTGCCAGGTCTGAGTCTGCTGCCTGGCCAACCGGCTGCCTACTGACCGAGCCACCGTGCGGGCCGGCTGCAAATCTTCGCCTTGTCGCCTCCACGGGGTGACTTGCCTTGTGTCCCCCACTCCCCCCCTCCCAACCCGGACAGCGCTCCCAGGGAGGTGAGTACTTGATGTCTTCAGGGGTATAAGCTAGGAAGCCTTACCCACCTGGTGACTCAGCTCACAGGCTTGAGTAAGAACTTAAATATGCTAAAAAGGTCTAGTGCTCTCACTTGTAAATTAAGGTCCTGAGGGAGAAATGGGTCCCAGCCTCTACTATCCTCAAGGACTGCTTGAGTGGGTGTGACGGCTTTGGGGGATTTCTGAAAATGTCTGAGGCGTCCCAGTCATGGAAGAGATATACAATCTATGCCAGTGACTCGAAGCTTATTTCATAGCTAGCTGAATCTGGGCTTCCATTAAGCGAACGATACTATTAAAATGTTTTACCTGGGCGTTTGGGTGGTGAGGATAGGGAGAAGAGAAACAGAAACATGTTTGTCATGAAAAGGAAACAAAGTTAATAGTTCTCAAAATGTCCTCACGGGCAACCGGGTCGTTCTGTGGATTTTGACAGAGCCCTTAAGGAAAGTGGTGGGGGAAATGGCATTGAAATGACTGAAACCGACATTGAAATCAGCTGAGTCACCTGGGCACAAACCACAAAGAACCATTTCCCAATCAAAAACGTTGTGTGGTGTATGGCTTATGGTTCTCTGGAATGACAGGACTAGCAACAGAATCCCTGTTCTCACTTCGGGACCAGGCTGCCGGTCTGGGGACAGGTGGTTGTAGACTGTGGCAGAACGTGGCTTGGGCTCATCTTTTGGGCCTACTGAATACACCTTATAAGTTGGCACATCCGTGAAATAGACGGGGTTTCATATTCTCGTGATGAAGAATTTGTTTCAGCTTCTGCGTAGACTTTCATTCATTCAGTTCTGCAGTATATAATTAACTGTCTGCTAAGTGCTAAGCACAGGGGCTGAGTGAACAAACCCACAATCCCTGACCCGAAGGCACATGGCGTCAGGTTCGTAGAAGATGAACTTACATGTGCGGTCGATGAGGAAACCACGCGGTACAAGCGAAGTACCTGAGAGTGGAACGAAATCGTGTCTAAGAATTCCATAGCTGTGGTCTGTTGTCCATTTTTAAGTTAGTTTCTGTGTATGGTGTGAGATGGGGTCCAGCTTCACACTTTGGTGTGCAGATAACCGGTTGTGTCAGCACAACTTGCTGGACAGAACCTTCTCCGCCCCATCGAATTGTTTCCGCACATCTGCAACAGATCATTTGGCCCTCAACTTAGGAGTCTATTTCTGAACTCTCCATTCGATCCCATTGATCCATATTCTTGTCCTAGCACCGCACTACCTTTGAATACTGTAGCTACATGGTTGTTTTTGAAATCAGGAAACCTTTCCATGATGGTTTTTGTTATTCTGGGTGCCTTGCATTTCCATATGAATCCTAGAACCAGCTTGCCAATTTCTGCAAAGAAGTCAGCTGGGATTTTGATAGGATTCTATTGAATTTCCACATCGATTCGGGGAGTGTTGCTATCTTAACAGTATGAAGTCTTCCAAATCATGAACACGACAGGTCTTTCTATTTAAGTCTTTAAATTTCCTGGAACAATTTCTTGCTGTTTTCAGAACACAAGTTTTACATCTCTTTTGTTAAATGTATTCCTATGTATTTTATTCTTTTTGAGGCTACTGTAAATATTTTCTTAATTTTATTTTTGAATCGGTGCCTTGCTGGTACATAGAGAGACAATTGAGTTTTGTCTATATTTTTTTCAGTTTGCAATCTTGCCGAAGTCACGTATTCAATATAAGTCATTTAGTGAATTCCTTAAGATTTTTCTATGTTTAAGATGATGTCCCTGTACTTCTATCTTTCCAAATTTGATGCCTTTTATTTCATTTTCTTACCTAATTGCCCTGGCCAGAACCTCTAGTACAATGTTGACTGGAAGTGGCATGATGGATATCCTTGTCTTATTCTTAATCATTCAGTCTTTCAGCATTAAGTACTGGATTAGTTGTGGGGGGGGGGGGTTTGTTGTGTTTTGTTTTGTTTTTGTAGATGTCCTTTATCAGGCTGAGAAAGTTTCCTTAGATCCCTAGTTTGAGTGTTTTCATTACAAAGGAATATCAGATTTTGTCAGATTCTCTCTGTGTTGGGCATGATCCTGTGGTTTGTCTTTTATTTTTTTGATGTGGTGTGGTATGTAAATGGGTCTTCAGATGCTAAACCAACCTTGCATTCAGGGGCTCAATCCCACTTGATCATGACGTATAGGTCGTTATTCCTGGATCTGGCTTGCTAGAATTTTATTAAGAATTTTGACATCTATATTCATAAGAGATATTGGCTTTCTTGTTTTTGTGTGCCTGGTTTGGTATCTAAACTACAAAAGAACTCTTACAACTCAATAGTGAAAGACAGCCCGACTAAAAATGGGTGAAGGATTCAAATAGACATTTCCCCAAAGAATATACACAGGTGGCTAATAAGAATATGAAGATACTCTATGTCAGTAGCCATTACAGACATGTAAATCAAAACCACTGTGAGATAACCCTTCCCTCCCATTAGGATGGCTAGAATCAAAAAGAGTTGGTGAGAATGTAGTAAATATCCAGAAAGGCATTATAATAGCCCCAAACTGGAAAAATACTTAAATTTGTTAACTGATGAATTGGTAGATGAAATGTATATGCATACAATGGAGAATTATTTCTTGATAAAAAAGGAAGCAAGTACTTATATGCTACAGATTAGATGAACTTGAAAAACATTTTAAGTGCAAGAAGCCAGTGACAAAAGACCACACATTATATGATTCCATTTATATGAAAGGTCCAGAATAGGTGAATGTATAGAGATAGAAATTAGACTCGTGTTTGCCTAAGGCTGCAAGGTGGTGAATGGGAGAGTGGGGAGGGGGAGAGGATTGTGGGTAAATACAGAGTGATTGCTAATGGAGACAGCTTTATTAATTTTTTTTAATGAAAATGTTGTAAAATTGATTGTGGTGATGGTTGCATAACTCTGAATATATGAACATACTAAAAGACATTGAAGTGTGTACCTCAAAAGGGTGAATTGTAGGGTGTGTGAATTATCTTGGTAAAGTGGTTATGTGTAGATGAAAACATGATTCTGTGAGCTAGACAACCTGGCAAGTTTTTCACATCCATTCTATAATGACTGAAGCAATCCTGTTAGGGGAGAGTATTATTACCCTCACTTGATACATCAGAAAATGGACGCTTAAAGAGGTTAAGTAACTTGTCCCAGGTCACATACCTTGTAAATAACAGATTTGGGATTCAAAGCAGGCACTGTGCTTGTAAAGTCCAGAGTTAACCACAGACCTCTCATGGCTGAGCAGACGTCTTATTTCAGTTCAACTGACCTCTGTGTACCCCATTTTTCCCATCCTATGTTACATTTTGTATTAGCATAAGGATAGAAAAATGGAGGCTAAAAGCTATTTAAGTAATGTGACTAGCCTTATAAATTTGTACCTACTGAAGAAGAAACACAATGATCGATGCTGGCTATTTAAGATGACCATTCAACGCTCCGTGTGTGTGTGTGTGTGTGTGTGTGTGTGTGTGTGTATTCTGAATAGACCTGTTCTTCAAGAGAATTCACATCTATGAACATTTTTCAAAAAAGACTGTTCAAGAGCATAACTAGTTTAAAACACTGATTTTTGCTGCAGTGAATTAAAGCAGGGACATAAGGTCCTATTTTCCTTTTCACAAACTCTTTGCCATCTGGTTTTCAGTGTCCCCTTAACATAGTTTTCAGGCTATGAAATTCTGTACATCTTTATGAAGCTCAAGAATTGACCTCTGAGAGGGAAAAATCTTATTTTATTATGCCAACACCACACATCATAACTCTTATTTTGCTTGGAGATCTCATTCAATGTCATCACCAGCATGTGCAACAAGAGATACGTCATGTTTATGGCTAGAATATTCCTTTTATTTCCAGTTATAGTTTTCCCATAAAATCTCTATTGAAAATAATCTCCATGCAGTCATTGAATGTTATTGCTTGGAACAGAAATGCTAAAACAATTTGCTTATTTAGGATCTTGCGCCGTTCCCAGCATTTCGAAGTGTCTCGATCTCTCATGAAATATCTTTTCAGCCAGAGCAGTAGTAATGTGAGTCCGTGGCTTTTCTTGTCATGTATTTTATGGGATTGTGTTACCTCTATAATATATTTTGTATTCCTCCCATGTGTATTAGAGTACAATGAGTAAATAATTCTATGTTGACGCTTTTCTCCCAGATATTTTATAGCTATGATTGGCACTCTCTCAAGAGTTGGTCATTAAAAAATAGAATAATTTTGGGGGATCCACGAATGATAAAAGGCAGAACTTGTACATCATACTAAGGTCCAAAAAATACTGGTACACATCTTCACAATTAGATTTCTTTAGTCTTCTACCTATCCTCTTTTCTGACTATATAAGCCCCCTCTAGAACTGGGTAAGCAGGGGGAGGCAGACCTTGCCCCAGGAAGAAGGGCAGGAGAACAAGAAGGTCTCTGGAAAATCCTGAAGGTCATGCTCTGGAGACAAAATCCTAAGGAGTGGTGGGGGTGAGGAAGGGAAGGTTGCAGGGGAAGAAGCTGGAAACAAAGTCCAATGGGAAAGAGCCTAGCAGAACTAGCAGGATGGGGGCAGAGGAAGGAATGATTTGGGTGAATTCCATAAATGCAGATGAAGTGTGTAAAACTTGGTACGTGAGATCTGGTGCACTGAAATGAATGTGGCGTTGGCGTTGGATCTAGACTCAAATCTTGCTTCATAAGCTGGCTTGGATAAACAGTCCATTAGACTACTGGATCAGAATGATCTGGAGCATATGTTATTAGAGGAATCCTAGACTCTACTGTAGACCTTCTGCATTAGTATTTCTGGGGGTGGGGCCCAGGAACGTGCATTTGAACTCACCACTTAGGTGACTGTTCTGCTCTACGTAAGAGTACTCTACAGCCTTGATGCCTAAGGTGTGGTCTATGGTTCAGGACCAGCAGCATCGGCATCACCTGGGAACTTGTGAGAAATGTAAATCCTCAGTCCCTATCCAAGCCCTGCTGAATTTGATCTATATTGACTCTATCAGATTCCCTAGGTGATTCAGGTACTCATTAAGGTTTGGGAAGGTCTGATCTATAGGGGTTTTGTGGGGATTAAAGACACGAAATATAAAGTGTCTGCCATATTATAGGCACACATGCTCTTTGTTACCATTTCCTTTTTGATCAAGTAGAAGATAGTGATCTGGGAGGGCCCACGGGTATAAGATTAGGGTAAACAGCTGTCTTGCTCTCCCTTTCCCTTGGGATCTATGCCCACTGCTCTTATGCTTCCCAGCTTTCCAGCATATTCTACACAAACCTTTCTTTCTTGAAAGCACATCACGTTCTTCTTCTTCTATCAACACGTCAAACAGATGTGTTTTGGTGGCTCCTGTACCAACACTTCAGGGCGGAATCAGAAGACACGGCTTTAACTCTTGGCTTGGCTAATTGTTGTCTAAGACCTTGGGTCGACCTTGCTCAGTCTCAATTGTCTCAGTTCTAAAAAGAGTATAATGATGGTGGAAATGATACACTTTATCATACTAAAACCTAAGAGTCCTATCTGCCCCTATTACCTTTGGGGTGTCAATTGGACAAGTAAGCAAGAGATGATAAAAAAGCATGAGAGTCAATATTTTCTTTTAAGTTTTAAACACTTCAATACTGTGAATAAATTTTATGAAATTCTCTGTTCTGCTCTGATGACAAAAATCTACTTTTAGAAATAGGGGAGGGGGCGCCTGAATGGCTGGGTGAAGCATCTAACTTCGGCTCAGTTCATGACCTCATGGGTTGTGAGTTCAAACCCCGCATCAGGCTCTCTGCTATCAGCACAGAGCCTGCTTTGGATCCTCTGTCATAAATAAACATTAAAAAAATAAAAATAAAAAAATAGCGTGTAAATAATCTATAATAAAAAATGAATTTAGGGGCACCTGGGTGGCTAAGTTAAGCCTCCAACTTTGGCTCAGGTCATGATCTCATGGTTCGTGGGTTCAAGCCCTGCATCAGGCTCTGTACTGACAGCTCAGAACCTGGAGCGTGCTTGGGATTCTGTGTCTCCCTCTCCCTCCCTCTCTCTCTCTCTCTCTCTCTCTCTCTGCCCCTCCCCCACCCACACACTGTCTGCCTCTCTCTCTCTTAAAAATAAATAAACATTAAAAAAAGTTTTTAAAAAGTGAATTTAGGTATAAATTCACAAAACTTAAAAATTTACCCATCCTTAGAAAAGCGTGCGGTCCAAATTCTTGATTTTTATGGCAATAGAAACAATGGAGTGTCTTTTAAAAATGACGTCAAGCTAGTTAATGGATGTGCTTGATTTTAATTGGCATAATTGATTTGCAAAAAGTTCTATTTAATGCTGTGTTTCTAAGTAAAAACATACCTCTCTTAATGAATGTTTAATTCCCTACAGTACATTCTATTAATTCATTAGTTTCAACACTTAACTGGCTTATAGCTAACAGTTCTGAAATGAAATTTAATTCCATCAGTTGCAAGGAGTGCATTTGGTGATCATTTTGTCTTGGAAGGAAAATGGGAAGTTCCATTACTCTCAAAGGTGTGCATGGCTGATGTTCTCTCTCTCTCTTTCTCTCTCTCTCTCTCTTTTAAATGATTATTTATTCTTGAGAGAGCGAGAGAGGCAGACCATGAGTGGGGGAGGGGCAGAGAGAGGGAGACACAGAATCCGAGGCAGGCTCCAGGCTCTGAGCTGCAGCACGGAGCCCAACGCGGGGCTCGAACCCACAAACCGCAACATCATGACCTGAGCCCTAGTTGGATGCTCAACCGACTGAGCCACCCAGATACTCCATGGCTGATGTTTTCTAATGGCCTTTTCAGTGCCTTTTACATGGCACTGTGGGTCCTGGGTGGATTGTGTGTTAGAGTAGATTCGAATAGCTTTTTTTTTTTTTAATTTTTTTTTTTAACGTTTATTTATTTTTGAGATAGAGAGAGAGACAGAGCATGAACGGGGGAGGAGCAGAGAGAGAGGGAGACACAGAATCGGAAGCAGGCTCCAGGCTCTGAGCCATCAGCCCAGAGCCCGACGCGGGGCTCGAACTCACGGACCGCGAGATGGCGAGATCGTGACCTGAGCTGAAGTCGGACACTCAACCGACTGAGCCACCCAGGCGCCCCTCGAATAGCATTTTGAAGAAAAGCTTGGCCCCATCTGTGCACATTTCCTACTTCACTTCTCTGGAATACCCCATTTTTTAGACCTCTGTTTCTTGTAGCTTTTAGACGTCACTTCCTCAAGAAGGCCTTTGTGGGCCACCAGACTGGGATAATCCCTCCTCCTCATTACATCCTCTCAGCAACCTCTCCTTCCTCCCTCAGAACTGATTCATTGTAGTTTCTTAGGCTAAATTCTCTCTCATCGGTGGTTTCACAGGGACCTTTGGCAATACCTGGAGACACTTGTGCTTGTCACGACTGGTGAAATTGCTATGGGTACATAGTAGCTAGTGTCCAGGAATGCTGCTAAACCTCCCACAGGACAGCCCCACAACCAAGATTTATGCAGCCCCACAGGTACAGCGCTACAGTTGAGAAATCCTGTTCTAGATTGTATTGTCACTTCCGTGAGAACTGCAGCGGCCACACCTGCCCCGATCAGCTCTGTTTTCCTAGCATGTAAACAGGCCTCTGGGAAAGAAGAAGCTTTCCAGAAATGTGTGTTGAATTACTCTGAACTAATCGCGTGAATGAATGAATGACAAAGGACAGCACCCTTTCATTTAGTGCATTATCAAAACTTATAAATTGGCTTCCAAAAGCAAATAGTGCTATCAGGGACTGTTACCAAGTTTGCTGCGGCTCTCGGCTTTTCAGTTTAGTTGGCAGAATTACTACTGGAGTATTTAAAAAGATACGCAGTTTGTGCCTTCCTACGTATGAAAAAATATCTTAAGATTAAGCAAGATCACTGAGCTGTGAACCTGGACCGCTGGGGTCACTTCTCCAACCTCTGAGTTGCTTCTAATAAACTGTGAATTGGTCTGTCAGTATCAGCCTCCACTGGGAATCACTGCGAGAAACAGCTCAATAGGTGTGAATGTCCTGAAGGGGATGCTGGAAATTTCCCTCATTACGTCACATAGTTGTTCTTACTAGGGCTTTATGGAATAAAGTGTCCTTTGGTTTCTGCAGTGACTCTCTTGTTTTTATCTTAGAATTATTATGAATTACAGAATTGTTGTATTGCATTGGTGGCATTGGCTACCAAGAAGCTTAAATACAAATTTCTAGCTCATTTTTATCAAGCATGTAGGATATCATGATTTGCTCACCCCTGGCTATCTTTTTAAAATTTTATTTTTCCTTTACTTTGCTTTTCATAAACTTTTTATCCCTTCACCTCTCTCCTTTCCCTCATTTTTTCTTTTCTTTTGCTTTTTTTTTTCTTTCTAAATATGCTTTGGAAATAGTGTTCTCTTCAAAAAGGACATTTTGAGAAGTAACTTACTTAATCCATAAGTATTTGAGTGCCTATTTTATTACAACTGTAGCTGTTTGGCAATAAAACTTACAGCATGCCCTGGGCACTTAAAACTTTATCAAAATGTTCATCACAAAGCATGAGTATTTCTACAGAGTTAAGAGCATGAAACATTCATGGCACTCTGTGCTTGCTGTTTCTGGAGCCTAGTCCCAGAAAGCAATCCAAGGGATGTCCTTCAGATGTCTGAGAAGAGAAAAAGTGAGAGAAGGCTACAGTAATCAAATTGTCTCACGACTAACATGACCAATTTCCTGTCCACTCAGCACATATCATGGCTGGTCACACATTTTAATTCCTTTCTAACCTTTTGAGGTTTTGCTAAATTGAGTTGGTTTGGCTGTCCCATACTTACACGATGTGCGAGTGGGCCTCTTGCCAGTATTTCAGGATTCTCCTTGCCTCTGCTAAAAAAGAAATAATGACTATTGAAAAACAACAGATTTTTAAGTGCAGCACATTCTTTGTAAAATTTGGGGATGGGAGTGGAGTTGGGGACTCACGAGCAAAAAGCCAACCAAAAAATCACTCACCCAATGAATCACTGCGCTGTAACGACTACTATCATTCTGATAAATTCCACTGTTTTATGCATGCATAATGACGCGTGCTTTTTTTTTTTTTTTTTAATGGAAATGGGATATTTTACATATTCCTCTGCAATTCTGGTATACTTTTGTTTGGTACTTCCTTTCCATGTCCTAGAACATTGCTCTGCTCTATATTATCAGTTTTGGTCACTGGGTGTTATTCTGTTGTATGGGTGTGTCCTACTTGATTAACCAGTTCAATATAGTTAGACATTTAAGTTATTTCCATTTTGTGTTATTATGGTGTGTGTGTGCGTGTGCGTGTGTGTGTAAGTACACATGCTTTTTAATCAGCTTGATTCTGTAATCCAAAGTCAAACAGTTGATAACTTTAAAATTTCCTTGAGACACAAATATAGAATTAGTTCCATTGTGGGCTGGTATAGCAGGGTAATTTTATAATGTACATTTGCATTAATAGTTAAATACTTCATTGTCCTATTTAGTTGGAGAAATAATTGTTTAAGGAAATTAAAGAAATGTAAGGAAATCAAACAACGTGTGCAGCCTAATTCATCACTGTATGCAGTATGCTTCTGTCTAGGCTAGGAGCATGAAGTAAATGCTAAATCTTAATTTAAAGCAACATTAGTGGTGTATCTTAGAGACCAAGAATTTCAGATGGGCATTTTTCTTTTTAAAGCAGAACGTGGAGAAAATATCTTAGAGATTGAATTTCAGTGAGCAAATTGTTGATCAAAATTAATGTGCCACTTTCAGAGCATAACGACCCAATCTTCTTTCACATAAAAGAATTAGGAGGACTATTTTATTTTCACAAATAACTGAAAAAGAGGTAGAGATAAAAGGGATGGGGAGGGAAAAGACCGACAAATCCCTGTAGACATCCCTGATTTACAGGTGGGATTCAAAAGTGCCTGCTGTGTGAAAAAGGCACCATTATGAAGAAACTCTCCTCAAATTACTCAGTCGGAAAAAAGTGAAAAACGACTCTCAGTACACCCTTTCAGTATTGTCGCCCCGCCACAGCAAATTAAATTCATTCAGGTTGACTTCATGGTATGCACCACTTGAAAACCTTTTTCTTGCCTAACCCCCCTCCCCTCAACCCCATGAACTGGTTACCCTGGAAACACGGCAAGGAGAGAATAACTGATCCAAGTACAGTGTTAGTAAACAGCACAGCTCAAATACACTAGAGGAACATTCCAGCTTGCTCTGCTGCCATCTTGGTTTTGGAGTCTGTTTCCTGCTTTGCAACATTTGGCAAATATCTTCCTTCTTACACACTGAGGTGAAGACTGAATAAGAATGTAGGGATCACGAAGCATTGTTTTGATGCTACGGAAAGATTGGATTTTGACTGACACATGGGTTCGCTTGAATGGGTTTTAGGACCAGGTGTTAAAAAAATTTCCCCTAAACATCCAGGAGCTCAGGAAGGACCATTTCTACCCCATGCTGAGATTTGTAAGCAAAGGCTCTAGGAGGTTCCTCCTGGTGGGGTCTTTACTACCATTGATTTGCAACAGGAGAATGAGGTCAACATATGGGCCTCGTTCGGGAAGCTCTGAGTCATTCTGTCTGCCCTCTGTCATACCTTTTCAACTTTAGTAGCATTTTTCCCGCAGTGTGATGATTAGAACCGCATATCTTCACCCAAAAGTAAGTTCAGTGGTGCCCGCCAGGGCACCCCATCAGCTCCTCCGGCCTTACCCTCTCTGTCCTGGTCGTTGCTCCCTCCCAGAGAGACCTGGTGGCCTTATAGAGCACACGCTAACGAGAGCATCAGGCGGATGTTGCATTTTTTGGACGACACTTAAATGTCTGGTGTGAAGGCATGCTGTGAGGGGACTTAGCTGTCAGACTAATTTTTAAATGATCTTTCAGCACACTCTGCTCTTAATAGTAAGACCCATGGCTTTGGGAAAGGATATGAAGCCATTCTGACTCTGCTCAACAGGAAACGCCATGCCTCGTACAAGAAAAAGTCTCTGTCTATCTGACCTGTAGTTAACTCAAGCTTTTCTTCAGCGGGTCTGAAATGTGGGGAAGTAGCCTGAAGGAAAGTGTTTGAAGACTGTGCTGTGTGTGTCTGTATACACGTACTGTGTGTGTGTGTGTGTGTGTGTGTGTGTGTGTGTGTGTGTTATCTGTCCCCGGGGCCCGAGGGCAGGACTGGGCCTTCCTGTGCCTCGCAGCTCCGGCTTCTGTTGGAAAGCAGGTACACAAAGCCTTCTTTAACTCGCCCTCCAGGAGCGGTGAGATGAAACGTGCCCGCTGATGCTTAACAGATCTGTCCCCTAAGACGCCTCTCCTCGGAACATGGCGTTTGTTGACTCTGGGTGAAGCTTTTGGTAGTTTCGCTCTGTGAGATTTGGCCAGTGGCCTTTGTGTTGATTGCCATATTCCCTAGCCAGAAATGTCGGTTACCAGTTTTCTTTCTTCAAATGCTCATTAAGCCTTCTGTATATTTTCCTCTCTGATATCCCAGGAATTAGTGGTGACATGTGTCATTTTCATAGCATTGAACTTCCTAAGGAACAAGGTGTACAATCGTTAGCAATTCTCCACGTTGTAGGGGTTCAAATGTCTGAGGACATTGCACTTTCTTTTTAACTGTGAGCAAGTGAAAATGGGTACATTTATGATGTTGTTTAGCTCATTTTACTCCTATTTATTAGAGACATAAGAACCAGGGTGGTTATTTACAAGTGAAATAAGCCCATAAGCTTATTTCCAAAAAGCTCATTATAGGCAATAATTTTATCCTTCAACGGCTCGTTTGAGGTAATAACATTGCCTGACGTGGGTTTCCTATCTTCTGATCCCATCAGAGAATGACAGCTCTATGGGAATCTTCTTCCATCTGCTCGGGAAATGAGAAAAAAAGGAGCCAGTAGGAAGGCAGAAAGCAAAGACGAAGAGCCTGGGCCATCAACAGGCAGGGTGATCACTTTGTGAGGAGTTATAAATAAGTT
Source organism: Panthera tigris (assembly GCF_018350195.1). Classification (NCBI taxonomy): domain Eukaryota; kingdom Metazoa; phylum Chordata; class Mammalia; order Carnivora; family Felidae; genus Panthera; species Panthera tigris. Next base: position 21,297,405 of record NC_056676.1, read on the forward strand.
GCGGTTCTGGACAGTTGTCACAGCCCTGCTTCTATTGGACCGTTAGGCAGCATGCCCGTGATGGTTTCCCCAGATGTCTCTGACGGCTCTAAATCTCTGCCTTTGGTCTCAGGAGGACCCCTTCCCACAAGTGGTCGATTTTTGTGCCTCAGACTGCCCAGTCTGTGGGTCTCCAGAGGCTTGTATTCCATACATATTCTAATTTTAATATTAGAGTTCTCAAACAGTTCTGTTCTCTTTAGAGGAGGGTGGCCCAGGGCCTCACCAGAATCTTCCTTTGGGATTTAGAGCACAGAGGGGCCAGAAATGGGCTTTGGAACCCCACGTTGTAGGTTTCAGAATTGTCGTCTAAGACTCATCTTCAAAGAGAAATTCCAGATCTCAGAATTGGATAGGGATCCGATTAGTGAAAATGTCCAACTCTGCTGCCCCTCACCAAGTTCTCTCTGTCAGGATCTGTAACAGGCACTCTGTATGACTTTTCTCACTCAGTTTCTGTGGTAGAGACTATTACTATTTTCCTTTTTTTTTTTTTTTTTTTGGATGAGGGCATCATCCTGAAATGCAGACCCATGTTGCCAATTCCCTGCCTCCACAACTTTTGAATTCAACCAAAGCAAAACCAAACTCATTCTCTCTTCCCTGAATTTCCATTTCATTCCCCTTTGTTTCCTATGTTTCTTGATGGAATCACTACCCATCTGTTAAGAATTGTGAGTGGTCTGAGATTTTGCCCTACTCTATAGGCTAACAAATTTGCCTACCACAGTTTCCTGGATGCCGGCAGTAAGACGCGAGTCTCCTGGGTCAGAGACAGCCGTCTTTCTTACTCCTGCACAGCAAGCAACATGAGCTTCATGATGGTGTAGGTTTCCCTCCGCCCCAATCCCCCACCGAATCCTACAGAGATGACGTGGAGTGATTCCGATGGATGTCGTGCACGTACTGGGTTTGCATCATCACCGCAGTATAATGAGCTGCAAGCAAAACCGTACAACATGTGATCCAGAGGGAAATGTTGTCTTTATTATACTGGACAGTAAAAAGTGTCATGGTGGGATACTAAGTTTCAACACTGTTTACTCACAGACAGACTTAAAAAGATAATTTGGACAAAGGTGGGGCTTACTCTCCTATGAGGAAATTGCTACTTCACGTTCTGTGCCTTGCTCTCATCATGACTTCTGTCTTCCTTGTCCTTTGGCTTCTTGTCTAGCTGAAGAACTCTATTCATCCTTCAAGGCTTGGCTTCGTCACCTGCCACCCACCTGCCTGTATGATAGCTTTTCCTTCCACAGGCATCCTAAGAAATTCCACATATTCCTTTATTCCAGAGCTTCTTGCGGGAGTACTGTTCATCCGTTTGCCTTCTTGTCCAACTGTGAGCAGCTGGGGGGACCTGTCTGCTGTCTTTGTGGCCCTTCCAGAGTGCACCGTCAGGTGTCCAGTGGAGCTCTGCATTATCCGATAATCTTCTGCCAAGTTCATCTTGTGCTTCGTCCACAGCACTGTCTCTCTCTTGAATAATCAGTCAGTCATTCTTTTCCTTCTAAAATGGTCTGTGACGCTAATGAAGACACCACATCTGTATTTCTATGTCAGGAGTCAATCTGACATTGTAGAAATACCAAACTTTATTTAATTTGATAGTTAAGAAAAAAAAATGGCAAACTACCCATTACTTTTTTTGTCTGTTTGTGTGTGTGCCTGTTATGAAGTACCTGTGTGGATGCCAGGTAGAACGTGTGTAACTTCCCCAAAGAGAAAAATTAATCTCAACCCTTTACCTGGTTTTGGTTATTCTGCTTTTCTATCAGTAATATTGAAGAATGTACCCATTTTTATTATAAACCTTTAAAATAATGAGTTTGGAGTAGCCCGTCTTTAATTGAGTTTGGGCTACTTTTTGAGAGAATTTGCGGCTGCCAAGAAGAGAACGTGGCAAACATATATACGCACATTTCAAAATAACATCCATTCCCATTTTTTATTCCTTGAGCAGAATTCAAATTTGGTTGGGCTTCTTTCCATTTCTGCAAATTCTGGAAATTCCAAAATCATTTCATTCTAACCTCATTGGAAAAACCATGTAACTACTTTTGCAATGAATTGATAACCAGTCAAATATATTGCCATGCATTTCACATAAAAAGATAAATCCCACCCACTGGAGGATTAATGAAGGAAAAGCATAAAACCATGCTAAATCCCTAACACTGGTGACTTTTATGAAATTGTTTTAGGTTTCATAGAAATATCAATCTGTTATTCATAAAGTGTATTACCTGGGTTGTTACTGATCCAATCCTGTAGATGGTATGTTAGGCAGGACATTTGAGTCAGGCTCCTGGAAAATTGCTTGATTACTATCGAAGCTCATTTAAAACTAAGGTTTTGTTTTTAACCAAGGAAATCTATAAGAAATTAAATTTGTTTTATGCTTCATAGAGGGAGATGTGAATATAAAAATCCCTTAAAAAGGTAGTATTTAAAAAGTAGTAAAAAAACATTTTTAATTGGTTGAATTGTTTTCGTTAAGTGTATGAATAGTGGTAAGTTTTTCCTTAATGAAAGACCATGCAATTAAGATAAATTTCAAACTTTGTCTCTTACACTGAGCCTATGTGACAATAGACTAAGTGTCAATAGACTATGTGACTGAGTCTAGGTGCCAATTAATAAGTGAAGACTTAGGTTGCTCAGGTGTTTTGATGTGTTCAATATGACATAATTGAGATGAATCTCTTTTTCTGAAACTAGTGATTCAGTTAGAGTTGTTGTTTTCTGTATATACAGATAAATAAGCTATATAACTTTTACAACATCCCAGATATATTAGCTATTTCCTGTGCCCGGGTTTCTCACCCTAAATCCTACGAACAGTGTTTAAGTTTTTAAAGACTGCTTTGTGAGTGAATGAATGAAAGAAGGGGTAAAAGGAGGAGCAGGGAAGGAAAGAAGGGAGCACACGCCATAGTCAGCTAAGAGACAGCCAGTCAAGACAATTTTGCTTTCTTGAGTGGCATTCAGAAATAATTGGTATATATTGTTTATAGACACTTACTTGGGTATTAAAAATAATTCTTGGGGCACTAGGTGTCTCAGTCAGTTGAGTGTCAATTGAGCACTCGACTCTTGATTTTTGGCTCAGGTCCTGACGTTAGTTAGGGTTGTGGGATCAAGACACACACTGGGCTCCACACTGAGTGTGGAGCCTGCTTGAGAGTATTTCTCTCCCTCTTTCCCTCTCTGCTGCTTGTGCTCTCTCCCTAAAACAAACAAACAAACAAACAAACAAAATTCTGGTTTTTACCTTTATTTTCAAAAGCCATATGTGCTTTTTGTAGACAATTTGGTTAATATAAAATGAAATTGACAAAATTACAAATCTCTGTCTCATTTAAAGTAATAGGTAGAGAAAAGGATATTTTTAATCTCGATATATGTTCTGGGGTCCAGGTCATCTCTGTTGACCCTGCCCTTAGAGACGGGTGTTCACAGCTTTAAGTTCCTTATGGGTTGTTTTCAGGCCCTGCTGAGAAGCTATTTTGAAAATGTGCACTATTAATCACCAGGGAGACTTACTTAGAGAACCTGTAATGGATAAAAATTAATCATGGCCATTTCTTAAAGAACAATTCAAAGACGCCTTTGATAATGGATAAAAAGTTTGATGTCAAACTATAAAAATGGTAGTACATTGTTTTCTGTGGTTTACATAATGGACAAAGTTTATTCCTTCTTTTATATGTCTGTCTGCAAAATTTGCCATCAGATAAAGCCAGCTCAGTGGAAGACTGTTAAATCCCTCTAGACATTTTATCTGTAATTAAGGTGGTGACTTCTGTACGTAGAGTGCCATGGGTTAGAACACAGCAGCAAAAGTGCTAGGACTTCCTCAGGTGTGGCCAGATAAGGGACTTAACAGAACACCTAATCAGTTTGCACTTTGGTGTAAAAATAGAATTCTCCATGAAGAGAATTTAGATATTTAACAATTTATTAAAATTAGAAACTCAGATACTATACAGATACAGAGCAAGAATTAAAGGAGCACAAACAGGGGCTCCTGGGTGGCTCCGTTGGTGACCCATCGACTACTGATTTCCACTCAGGTCATGATTTCATAGTTGTGAGATTGAGCCCCATGGCGGACTCTGTGCTGGGCGTGAAGCCTGCTTGGGATATTCTCTCTCTCTCTCTCTCCCCCCCCCCCCCCCCCCATCTCTCTCTGCCCCTCCCACCCCTGCTTTTGCACGCTCTTTCTCTTTCAAAATAAATAAGTAAACATTAAAAAAAATAAAACACACATGTCAAGGTAAAAATTGGTTTATTTTTTTCTTCTATACCTGTGTAATCACTCTTAGTGTCACGTTTGGGTCCTAGTCACAATTTCTTGCAATATACTTGGAGTTCTCCTGTTAACTACGCCTTAGTTTTGCTACTGGTTGGGCTACTTGTTGCTGATCCCAGGTAACTAGTCTTTGTGTGGCTAAAAGAGAATTGCTATCAATAGCAAGCAGCATCTCCTCTCTGTCTCTCCCCTTCCCTAAAGCTAAAACTATGCATGCCACAATTGTCCTCCTTTCAGCCAATAACCAGCCACATTTAATTAGTGTATTCTTCTAGCTTGCTTCAGCAATATTCGATTAATGTTGAATAACTTACATAGCTCCTGTAATTTTGTGTTTTTTTTGTATAGTTTATTTGAGAGAGAGAGAGTGTGCGTGAGTGAGTGGGGGAGGGGCAGAGAGAGAGGGAGAGAGAAAATCCCAAGCAGGCTCTGGCTGTCAGCACAGAGCTCCATGCGGGGCTCAAACTCATGAACTGTGAGATCATGACCTGGGCCGAAATCAAGAGTCGGTCACTTAACTAACTGAGCCACCCTGCCCCCAGCTACTGTATTCTGTTTACTGAATCTGCTGTATGTTTCAAACTTCTCTCTGTCTCCTCATTCATCCATCCATCCATCCATCCATCCATCCATCCATCTTACTTTAAAAGAATTTAAGGCAGACTCTTAAAAGGAGTATGATATTTTTATTATGAATGTTTTGAAATGCCAGTTGAATTTATGTCAAATAGTAGCTTATTTATGTCAAATTCACTACTTGTCTCATCCTTTCAAGGGAAATATCAAACAGGATATTGAATGACTCAAAACATGAAAGTGACATCCTTGGAAAGACTCTCTTTTAAATTAATAACAAATCTGATACTTTTTGATTCCATAGGGAGATGACAAGGTGCCACACACAAATATAGCACTTTTGTTAGATAAATGACAGATTCAAACATTGGCCTTTGATAGATGAGGGAAATAGAAATTAGGATTTAAAAAACAAGGGATTTGAGATCAGTAGATCAGAGAATAAAGTGATTTGGGAGGGGAAATGACAGAAAAGGCGGTCATTGCAAACACAAGTGACCTTTATAAAAGGAAAATTACAGATCTCAGAAGGTTAAAGAATTCAGCCCAGAGCAGCAGGAGTAGCAACAACAACGACAACGGCAACAAAACCGTACCTGGAATATAGCAACATAATAATGTTTAATCGCTTGCCAGAAAAGTAAGCAAACTAACTGTCCTTGAAGAGCATATTGATTAAGTGAAGGCGTATAGTATACTACGACTGGAGCTGAGTAGCTGTTTCCTTCTTTAATCATCCCAACGTTGGCATGGAAAACATTCCATTAAAGGGACGAATGTAGATTTGACAGGTGGAAAGTGCCACTGTGCTGGACATTATGACAGCTACACCTAACCGGTGCATACCGCTCATCAGAACAGTGTAAGTAATTGTTTAGCAAAGTCGATCAGTACCTTTCGAAGAATGCGCAATTTATCAATAGGCATAATACGTGAAATACATTTATCGTGTTCATGTGCATTCACGTGCCCAATAGATAAAAACATATAGACTATGATCTAGGGCATGTCGGTATTTTTACCTTCCGACAGGTTCCTCTGGAACTGCATTTCAATAATTCATTTACATTCAAAACAAAACAACATTTACTTCTAGATATTACATATTTATGTTTATCATCTGGCACCAAGGTAGCTGCTTTCCAATCTCTCTTGGCTCCAATAGACTGATTTTATCTACGTGACACAGCTTCCTTCCTCCCTTCACCCAGAGGCACCCACAGCTATGTGTTCAGGGGGAGAAGCCCAGAGGGGAAAATGACAGAGCCCTGGGTGGTGGTTTTTCCTGTTGCCAGCTAATCCCAGATTATTTATGGATCCAGAAGAGAGCCTCTGGAGAAATGGAATCCTTCTAATTTCTGAGGCTGGTGCTATGCATCATTTCCTAAAACCATTTAATACTTAGCACCCAGAAAATTTTCCATTAAATTATGGCAGAAAAGTAACTCCATACCCTCTCTTTCCAGCCACTTTAGCCCTGGATTTAGTCATTGGCACAGTAGAACGTAAAATCAGATCATCTAGGACACATGGAAAACAGCAGCCCTTCTGTGAAGAGGCCTCTCCTTGTCACTTGTTGAGATGGACCTTTTTTTTAAACATGATAAGGAAATTGGCATGGCAGGCAGCTCCAGTAGATGTAAAATGACAACAACAATGGGGGTTAATTTTTCCCACCATTTAATGTCACTCTACCACTATGTGAAAATGAATGGATTTAAAATCAAAATGCCTACAGACAGAATCTCTTCTTTGAGAGCCGGTGACTCTTGATTTTCTTCTCAGATGCAGTTTTCGTTTTTGACCCCTGGGAAAAAAGAGGGATTCTTACACCTTCCAAATTTCTTGGCTCACTTCGTTTGTGTGTCAAGGCCGCATCTTTTTACTGTAGGTTGTATATCCACCATTCTGATGTGCTTATGTTTACTTATATACCATGAATTGAAAAAAAAAAAATTAGGATAAATTTCTGAAAGTTATCTGGGCAGAACATGTCTTAGAGCATGCTCATACTAATGGAGGAAAGTAACCCTTAAACTTGGATTTTTTGTGCTAAAGGAAAGCCTGCAAGTTATAAAAAGATCATTTCCTCCTCTCAGTTCCTGGTTAAAAAGGAAACCAGTTGATTTGATTTAATAACTGGCAATTGCTTAACATATCACAAATGGGTAAAAATGACAGAGATGTCTAGAGTGGCATTAAAAACAATAGGTTTGTGGGGTACCTGGGTGGCTCAGTCAGTTGAGTGTCCAATTTTAGCTCAGGTCATGATCTCATGGTTCATGAGTTTGAGCCCTGCATCGGGCTTGCTGCTCTCAGCACAGAGCCTGCTTCAGCTCCTCTGTCCCCTCCCGCCACCCCTTCCCTACTCATGCTCTTTCAAAAATAAATAAACATTAAAAAAAGAAACAATAGGTTTGTGTTTCACTGTATGGTTTTCTTTTTTTTTTTTTTTTTTTAACGTTTATTTATTTTTGAGACAGAGAGAGACAGAGCATGAGCAGGGGAGGGGCAGAGAGAGGGAGACACAGAATCTGAAACAGGCTCCAGGCTCTGAGCTGTCAGCACAGAGCCCGACGCGGGGCTCGAACTCACGGACCGTGAGATCATGACCTGAGCCGAAGTCGGACGCTTAACCGACCGAGCCACCCAGGCGCCCCATGTATGGTTTTCTTACTATGTATATTAAATTAATAGGGAGTAGAAGGCACACGTGTGGAATGGGAAGTGAAAAACACTCCCAAATTTTTAAGTTCAAGGTTTTTGAAAAACAGTGAATAGAAGGAAAATGCGATTTGGGATTTACTGGGATTTTGCAATTTCCATCCTCACATTTTTCGCTGAATATTTTGCCATCCTGGCTACATCACGTTATTCAAGTACAAGTAAGAATGCTGCGTGCACAGGAGAACGAGGGGAGAAGCCCGAGACGCGGTGCCAGCTCATGGACGTTAACAAGTTTGCATATAAAATAAGAAACCATAACTAATTAACACCAGGCAGGTGGTCTCGATGGAAACTTAAAATCTCAACTGGGACAGCAGGGAATACAGACTTGGCAGATGAAACTAGCTGAAGTGATCCCCTAAGAGTCGCCAAGCGAACCTGGAGGCAACAGCCCTTCGAAAAATCTTCCTATGCCAGTCGTTTCTGGGGAAATTGAGCCAAGGACAAATGACTGCAGATCTTAAAATGAACACGATTACATTACAATTTCAGGCCTCCACCCCCGCGCCCCCCACCCTGCGCTCACCCAGAGTTGTCTTAAGTGCCAGTATTACTTTGTGAGAGCTGAAATGGGACCAGCATGGATGCCACCCCACATGCCTGGGTTAAGAGCAGAAGGAGGACAGTGGGGAGGGGCCGGCTAAGCTTTCAACAAAGGAGAGGGTGTGAAGTTTTGCTGGAATGAGCTGGAGTCGAGAGGAGGAACTATTTAGACCCACAGCGACTGCCAGAGCAGAATCAGATACCAATGAGGACTGAGCTATCTGAGTAACAGCCAGGATAGCTGAAGTGTTGGGAGTGAAAAATCAGTTTTACAGCTACATGATTGGCAAGAGAAAGAAGGCTGAGAGTGTAAGATGAAATAGAGAAATACAGAGAAAAGGGGGATGCCCGAGGTGTGATTTCTATCACAATGCTGGGATAAGATGACTCAGCAACGCATCTCGGCTTTGCTTTCTGGTCTTCCCCGAAGGGGCCCATAAAATGGCCGCATGTCAATTCTAGATGGGCCCTTAGAGATGATCTCGAGATCACGGCCCTTGGTTTATAGCTGAAGAAGCTGTAGCCGGGAGGGCAAGTGTCTCACCAAAGGCCACACAGTGAATTCTTTAGCAGAGCTGTCTGGAAATCTGACTCTTGAGTCTTTCCATTTGTTGCCCTTTGCACCTCAAGACAAGCACATGCTGTTGTTGCTACTCACTCATTCACTTTATTTGCTTTTAACATGCAAAGGCAAGCAGCGGTTCTGAAGAAAACAAAAAACAAAAAACAAAAAACTGGAACCACCCTAGCATCAAAACGGAGAATTCCACATGAATGGATACCAGCGTGAAATTGTGAGGTTTCAAGTGGCCAGAACTATTTGGAGCTGAGCATGGGCTCAGTGCAAAATGGCCCTTGACCAGGAAGATGTTAGTTTTTCTGGTTATGAAAAAAATCATACTTACTGCAGGGAGTGGGAAATCTAAGACTGTTTCAAATAAGCATCCCTTACCTTCCTACTACTGAGGGATAACCACCACTAATATTTTGATCTTTCCTTCCAGATTTGTTGAACATAATGTGTCTTATAAAAGTTTAGATCATGATAGACATATAATTTTTTAAAATCAACTTTATTCGGTTATAATTTACAAAGGATAAAATAAACCCATTTTCGGGGAGTACTCTGATGAGGGTCTGGCTCGTGCACTTACAAGCCCCCTCAGCCCTTCCTGTCTCCAAGAACCCACTGACGGTCCTGCTCAAAGCTGTGCTGCCCCAGGATGCTTTGGGTCTTTCCTTGTCTCTTAGTCTCCCTCCGTCTCCTCTTGGGCTCTGTCTCCAAGCTATCTGTGTCTCTGGGTGACTCTTTTGTGATCTCCAGTCCTCCAGATTGTTTAAGTCTTCACGATAGGAAATCATTGACACCCTCTTTCCCTCCATTATTTTAACCCAGATTTCTTTCTACATGGGCCTGTGGAGGGGGGTGTGTGGAGAGTAAGAAGAAAGAGGCTTTATTATTGACAACTACAGAGGTTATGTAGATATTTTGCTTCTCCAAAGACAGTTTTCCTCCCGAAGAGGGAGGCTGCCTCTCTATTGCACACACTGTGAAAATAATTTAGGGAACTATTTAGTCTTTCCATCCAAGAACCTGGTGTTTGACCATGCTTTTATTTCTGTTGTTTTTTTTCCTCCCAGAAATGGCTGTTTCTTACTTCCCTTTAACTCTTACATTACAGGCTTCCTGTTGCCCTCTTCTGAGTTACAGTCTTCACCTTAATACCATTATAAATGCCTGTCCAGTAATCATACTAACACTGATGGTAGTGGTGATATTCAAATGTTTATTACTTTATTTTGAGAGAAAGAGAGTGCACCTGCGTGTGAGCATGTGTGTGTGAGTTGGGGAGGGGCAGAGAGAGAGGGAGACAGAGAATCCGAAGTAGGCCCCTGAGCTGTCATCGTGCAGCCTGATGCAGGGATAAATCTCATGAACCATGAGATCACGACCGGAGCCAAAATCAAGAATCCTACGCTTAACTGATGGAGCCATCCAGGCACCCCAATGATGGTGATATTTAGAATATAGTGCTTGTAACCTATCACATCACATTAATTCCTTTAGCAACCTGTGAGGATTGTCTCTGCCATTCGCATTTTGGAGTTGAGAATACTATGGCTGGTAATAGTTATAAGTATTTCTTTCTTATTTTGTTGTTAATATGTTTGTGTACATATTAAACAAGTATTTTTGTTTTTTCTTTCTCATCTACTTATCATCTAACATAAAATTTACTAATAGTGAACTTTGGAACACAGTGTTTAAGTCACAGGATGTCATTGGAAAAATGGTGAACTTTAGCCAAGAACTTTACATTGTTTTCTGGAGAAAGGGCTAATGTGTTTTTAGTTGTAGGAAGTATAGTTACACCATGGTAGGCTGAAGTATGACTTTGTTGTTCTTTTTATTTGGAGATTAAGTATGGTTGTAGGAGATGGGGAAGATGCCAAGTTGAAAAGGGATAGTCTATGATGCTCTTTTGATATGTGAGCTTGGCAAGGTTAAGGCTTTATTATTCAATCAAACACTGATCTGGGCATTGCTCTGAAGGTGTTTTGTGGACATGATTAAAGTTCTTAACAAGTTGGTTTTATTAAGGGAGATTGTTCTAGGTAGTCTGGGTGGGCCTGATTCAATCAGTCAAAAGGCTCTAAGAGCACAGCTGAGGCCTCTTCAAAGGAGAAAGTCTGCCTGTGGCCAGAGTGATAGCCCATGTTCAAGACTTCCAGCTTGCCTTCCTGATTTCTTGCCCTGTGGATTTCAGACTTGCTTAGCCAGTCCCCATAATGGTTTCAGTCAATTCCTTGCAATAAATCTCTTACTGTACATCTACTGATTCATTTCCAGTTGAACTGTGACAGGTAAAGGGGCTAAGACGCTCATCCCCAGCCAGATAGCTAGTACTGCCTTGGATCTTGCTCTCAGAATTCCTAGATGCCTTCCCTTCCATTGGTGTTATCCTCCCTAACCCCTGACTTAGATCTTGTTTCATGTGGCGCTTGACATTTACTCTTTGTTGAGAAGTGTATTATTGATTATGTATTTGTATTAAATACAGTCATCTTCCCAAAGAGCTTAGAGTTAGCTTGTGCTTTTCACTTTACCCAATGACTAGTCAATGACTATTTGATTCATTTTTTTGAGTAATTTATTGCATCGAAGTAGAGAATATGGGATTTTCAGAATCTTACTTAGCTTGAAATTAGTTACTAATGTGTGTGGAATTCAAATGGTTTTCATTAACTTCACTGTAAATAACCACACATGCTGTTCTACCTCATGTGGTAAGACTTCACTGGACATGGTTCCTTGAGGAAGTATTCCTCAAATTTGTTAGACTTATGGGGACTGTGTTTTAAAAAGGGAATTTGAGATTTTCTTTGTAAAATTGTCAAGGAAGAGCGTTTTCACTGAAGGCTGGGAGGCTAAGTACTTAAATGGTTAAGAATCAAGTCTTTATCAGATGCAGTGTGCCCTCTTTATAAGAAAGGCACTTAAAATTTTTTTTTAATGTTTGTTTTTGAGAGAGACAGACAGACAGACAGACATACCATGAGAGAGAGAGGAAGACACAAAATCTGAAGTAGACTCCAGGCTCTGAGCTATCCGCACAGAGCCCAATATGGAGCTCGAACTCATGAGCTGTGAGATCATGACCTGAGCTGAAGTTGGACGCTTAACCAACTGAGCCACCCAGGCACCCCAGAAAGGCACTTTTTTCTTTTTTCCTACATTACATTAGCCATCTTGGAATGAGAATCATTGATAACACAACCAACCATACACACACATTAAACAACAACAGCAACAACAACAACAATGTAATACCCTAAGTAGAATGTGGCTAAAACGAAGTAAAGCGATTTACAACAAAAAACCCACCTATTTCTGAATGTAAAAGTTTGGGCATGGGTATGTGAGAAATGTAATGAAGGACTCAAATGTTTGCCTAATCAGAGTCCCTGTCAATGGCATGGCTACAAATGCGAACTGGATAGACAAGTTGTAGTGGTGGCTTAGATATCATGAGGAGTCACACAATTAGTGATGTGGTTTTCTGATGCAGTAAATTATTCAAGTGGACTCAGAACAAAATTAATTATAGTTTTCCCTTGATTTGCATGGTGGTTGCATTTCAGGAAACACACTTTATCTTTAGACAGTACAAAAGTACTTTCTGTTTATGTGTAAAATTGAATTAGGTTCCAGGCTCAGAAAATTGGTTTTTATAAGAGCCAGAGAGCAGAGAAGTTCATTCACCCAGAACCCCTGAAAGAGTGGTTAGCATGTCGCAGGCATTTAGTTAATATCTGTATGAATGTATGAAAGTTTTTCATCTCCGTGAAATTAGGTGGGACAATGGAAATCCTGTGGGATGAGGGACAATTCTCTGTCGTATAGGCCTGCCCCAGACGTTGCGTGATGGCTAGCATCCATTGCCCTTAGTCACTAGAGCCACTAGTGAGTCTAATTATTGTGAAAGCCCCAAAAGCCGCCACCACAAATTTCCAGATTGCCCCTTTGAATGGTACTTTTGAGAACCACAGCATTAAGTAATGATGGGGGTATGATGTCTGTCCATCAGATGCCAGGGAAAACCCACTCATAGAAACGATGCCTTAACCAGTGGTAATAGGACAACCCTGTTAAAGGGACTGCCTGCTATAGCTACTCAAGAATTGAAAAAGGGGTGTGTGAAGCGGGTCAGAGCTATTGCCAACTCATAAGGACCTTGGTGTGAATGAAAGAAAAGGGCCCGCTCTGGGCAGACCAGAGTTCTTTTTCTAAGAACTGTCTGGTAGCTGATGAGAGCACATGGAAGTCACATGTCCTGGCAAGTGTAGTGATGCTTGGAAGTTGGGTGATTCCCTTGATGTCTTGGCCCCAAGTGCCTTTTGACAGGACTCAACTTGGATACAGCTTTGCTGGGTTTCCACAGGAGACGGAAATCAGGGGTCGAGAGCAAACGATCAATTGCCCACTGACTGGATGAGTGATGAACTCAGGGTAGCATAGGCAGCTTGATGTTATTCTGGTAAAGTTCATCACAGTCCGGATAAGAGGACCTGTGAGTATTAAAGGGAGTGGGAAATGAGTAAAAATGATCAGTGGAAAGAGGATAAATTAAATGAATTCTATCAACAAGTTAAGCGACTCTCTTTCCTCTATCTGCGTAATAAAAATGGATAACACTGGTGGCTTCCTCCGGGTAGATTTCTTCATGGAGGTTTGGAACTTCAGTGATCTGTGCACTTGAGGGTACTGAAGTCTTGAGGTATTTGTCAGAATCCTACTAGCCAAATACACACTTAACTGACATGTGCAGGGAAATCTATTTATAGTCTTCCACAGTGGTATATATTTTGATGGGAACAGATATTCTTGTTGACTATCCAGGAAATCAAACTCTGAGAATCAAAGGGCCTTCCTGGTGAGAATGGAACCAGAGAAGGTCTTGAAGGACATTTCCTAAATGTCACAATAGAACCCATTGACTTGTCCCACCTTATGCCAAAACATGCACTTTTTTCCACTGACTGCTCATATCCTCAACATTGTCTTGGAAAGCACAGAGAAACATTGACGGATTCTTTCCCTTCATCTCTGGTTTGCAAAGGCACCACAGAGATCAGCCACTTTGTTTGAACTCTTCATCGTATTGTCAGTTTTTCATTTTCTCAGGACTTTTTTTTAGAGGAGAGACTTCTTACTTCATAGATGGCCCACAAGGAGACACCCCAGGACCACCAGGAGGCCTTCTCTCAAATTTATGTAGGGTGGGGACATCAGTAGGGATAGGCTAAGTCCTGCTGTGTGAAGAATAACATTAGAAATCTCAATGGTGTAACAGAACAAAGCTGTATTTCTCTTTCACACAATATCCTTTGCAGATCCAGGCCAGTTCTCCAGGGAGATACTGGTTTAGAATTCTGGGCTACTTCAGTCTCCTGGTACCTGTGTCTCCATATATGCTCTGATCACCACGGCATGGAAGAGAGCTACATGGGTTTTGACCCAGCAATTTAATGCTTTGGCTCCGAAATACAATAATGTCACTTCTGCTTACAACTAATTGCTTAGATCTGAGGAAGTTGTCCTCTTGTGCCCAGGAAGGGAAGACCAGATATGAACGAGCACTGGGAATGAATTAATGCCTACCATGTATGCTACAGCAGGTGTCTTAGTCTGTTAGGGCTGCCATAACAAAATACCATAGACTACGTGGCTTAAACTATGGAATTAATTTTTTCCACAGTTCTAGAGGCTAGAAGTCCAAGGTCAAGGTGTCCTTAGGTTTATTTTCTCCTAAGGCCTCATCATCTTCTTCCTAAGTTGCAAGAAACAGCTGAATTTTGGGTTTGTCCTCATCTGTACAAGTGGCATTCCTTTATTATCTTAATTGATGATGGCTGGCTTGACCACACTATGCTAAAGAATAACCTGGATCGAGGCTCCAGTCATGTCCTTAGAGACCATAGGTGGGTTTGGGCCAAAGCTGAAGATCGGAGAATATTGTCTCTTCCATCTACCAACTGCTCTCACCAACAATCTTTTCTGATTTTCTTACGCATCTCTCTCCCAGTGTTCCAAAAGTGGGCTCACTCCTGTCCCTTTCCCACAGAGAGGTTTATTTTTTCCCTGGTGGTTCCCCTCGCCACAGAATTTTAGTACCACAAACATACTATATGTATGTTTAGGTGCCTCCTATATATCTATGGTTTATACAAAAAGTAAGGTTTTTTTTTTTTTTCATCTCTCAAGAACCAATTTTTGCTTCCTTTACCCTCCCTATTAAGGATGTATGTTCTAGAGTCAACCTGTTGAAAGAAAGCTTGTCCAGGGGCTCCTGGGTGGCTCAGTCCGTTAAGCATCTTATTTAGCTCAGGTCATGATCTCACGGTTCATGGCTTCATAGAGCCCCATGTTGGGCTCTATGCTAACAGCTCAGAGCCTGGAGCCTGCTTCAAATTCTGTGTCTCTCTCTCTCTCTCTGCCCCTCCTCTGCTTGCTCTCTCTCTCTCTCTCTCTCAAAAATAAAATAAACATTAAACAATTTTAAATAAAGAAAAAAAGCTTGTCCAGGAATTGATCTAAATTAGTGAGTGACACTGTCAGTCCCACGCCTTTCTTCTGCATGCTTCGATGCCAGCCGCGTACTCAAAACCGTGACGCTGCACAGATCACCCTGCAGGACAATGCTCACCTTTCTTTCCCCTATTTAGTGAAGCAGAGCAGGGGTTTGTCATAGGCCAGGATGTCACATCCTCAAGAAGGGTTTACAAAAATCCTTTTTCTGAAATTGATTGGTTTCATGTCTAAGAGGATCGTGGCCTCCGGCCTTCAGGAATGGGGTGGTTTATGTGAGAGCAATGCTGATGAATGGTCACAGCCTTTCTAGGCTTCATTTATGTGGGTCTATTTTATTCCTCAGGGTTTCCATCAGGAAGGGCTCTCAGTATGTTTATCTAGCTCGGGCAGCAATTTCCATATTAACTCCTCCACATCAAATGGTCTCCGTTGCCCAAACTATGGGCAGCTAATGACTAAAGTGAGGTGGGATTTAAAAAATATTTTCATCAAATTTCTTGCATCTGTCTTCCTGAAGGAACTAACCTAGGAACGAGGCTACTCCTCCTTATTCTTTTACCTTAGTTTATATCTACTTCCTCACGCACGATGACCTCATCAGAAAGCTTGCCCTCCAGGGGCTTCGTGGGTCTTTACCTATCCTCTTAAGTTGCATCCATGTGGGTCATTTTACCAACAGACCTCTTCATGCACTTGGAACTACCTTTGCAAACCTAGAATTATGGGCTTTTAAAGATGGACATTAATCTCTACTGTCCATACTCTCCTTTCACCCCTCTGTATAAACACAGGTTCTAACAGCATTCGGTGTTCTAAAGGAGGCAACTGATAGTCTAGTAACTGGTAGATCAGGTATAGGAACTTTCCCTGAGGTCTGCCTAGATTGATGTCCTTACTATGGCGGGGGTGGGGGGTGGGGGGGGTGGATGTGGTGGACAGCACAGTATCCAGACTGTTGCTGTTTTGTCATGATATATAGGATGCATGGGCTCTGATTTGAATCTGTTTTACCATCTCCTGTGAGACCTTAGAAATTACTTAATTTTTCTGTGCCTTAGAGTTTCCTCATCAAAAAACGCGGAAAGACTAGAAGCACCGATGCCAACATCTGTCAGTGAGACCCCTTCCTCGAGGAGCTTATGATCAAAAGACGAGGTAATGCCTGAATATAAATCATCTTAATAATAATAATAGGCATTTGAAAATTTGCTCCTTGGTAGGCTATGTTGAGCACTTTTGTACTTGTTACATAAGTGAATTCTGAAATCAAGCCTATGGTGCAGAGAGACAGAGGTCCTAGGGTTTAAGTAGCAAGTGAAGTGAAGATTGAACCTTGGTCCATCTGACCTCTGAGCTTGTCCCATTCCATGACGCGTATCTCACTGATTGCTTCAGCGAGGATTTGTTCATGTGTGACTATCGAATGGTTGAAGGGGCTACCCCCTGCCTTATATTATTATTATGAGAATGACAGTAATCAAGGCAAAGCACTGAAACCAGCGGTCAGCAAATGGCAGTGACAGTTGTCATATTAGGTAAAGATGAGTCCTTGAGGCTGCAGACAAGTGGGTAGCATGAACAGAGTCTGGCTTTTAGAATATTACTCTAACACATGTGTCTGTGACAAAGTGGATATGCTATAAGTGGGGAGATCGGTGGAAAGCCTCTGAGTCATACAAGGGAGAAAGAATGAGAATCTGAAGGAAAGTGCCTGATGTGAGACCCTTCACATGTTGGGGGCAAGGGCAGTGCTGTTGACTGCTTGTTAGTGATCACAAATAAAGCCAGGAAGCCCCTGTGTAATAGCGTGTCAGGGCACCCCCCCCCCAAATTTTCACAGTCCTTTTGAACCCATTGGATGTTTACAAAAGTAAAGTTTCATGGCAGAATCTAGTTCTAGATGATTCTGATTTCCCAGGCATTGAATGCCTCCACTTTAGCATCTTGCATGGTATCTATCATGGGACAGATTTCCCATTAGGCTAATAAAGCTTCAGCTATATGGGGTTCTCCCAGCTCTGTGTTGTCTCCAATTCAATGAAACCACATAATTGTCATGACTCATTGGTTACAGTTAGGGAAAATCATATGAATATGTTAGATCCACTAATAAGCAATAACTATGACCAAGTGGATCTCTGCAAAAAAAGGTTTACCTAGCACTGCACTGATTTCCATACAGCCAAACTACAATCTAGCCTGTGACTTCCCATTCTATGTATCAATAGAAATCCATATGTGTTATTTGTCATGCACAATTCCAAGTATCAGAGGGGAGACGACATCTTTGATCCCTGCCATATAGTTATTACTATCCATCAAGGTTAGTTATTTCGATGACAAGAATAAATTCTAAATAATTTAGATTTACCTTATACATGCATGTTTATATTGATGCACAGCCACTGCATTTCTTTTTGAGACTGGGACTGGCCTCCCAGCCCTTCAACTGTTTTGATTATGACCAGTCACACAGAGCTCTTCAGGCAAAAGCAAGGAGGAGGTTGGTAGGACGGGCCCAGAGAGCTCTGTGTGCCCACCATACAGTGGGGGGCAACTTTGCGAGTGAGAGGTTAGGTTCTGTTTCATGATGAGCTAGAATTTTTGCTCCTAAGCCAACTAGGAAGGAGGTAAGGCATGTTAAGACAGGTTTTTTTCCCCCTTTCTTTCTTTCCTTTTACTTTGTCTTCCTTCTTTCTTTCCTTCCTTCTTTCCTTCCTTCTTTCCTTCCTTCTTTCCTTCCTTCTTTCCTTCCTTCTTTCCTTCCTTCTTTCCTTCCTTCTTTCCTTCCTTCTTTCCTTCCTTCTTTCCTTCCTTCCTTCCTTCCTTCCTTCCTTCCTTCCTTCCTTCCTTCCTTTAAACAAGACTGGGAATATAAATAAGCAGTAGCCTGGACAAATAAGAGGTAAGAGTAAACATATACCAGAAAGTCAGGGTCCTACTCGAGCCCTGATCCAATGGCTCTTGGATGCCTCTAGCAGAAACCACTTCCATATTATCCCAGACTTTGGAAGCTGTAAAGAGAGCTAAAGAATTCCCTGAGTCCATTGCTGTGGGTTCAGTATTTGAAGCCTCTTATCAGGTCTCCTCCTGACCATTACTTTTAATGTTTTTATTTATTTTTGAGATAGAGAGACAGACTGAAAGTGGAGGAGGGGTAGAGAGAGAGGGAGACACCGAATATGAAGCAGGCTCCAGGCTCTGGTTCCAGGCTCTGAGCTGTCAGCACAGAGCCTGATGCGGGGCTTGAACTCAAAAACCATGAGGTCGTGACCTGAGTCGAAGTCCGACTCTCAACTGACTGAGCCACCCAGGCGCCCCTGACCGTTACTTTTATAAACCAGTTTACTGTTGTATTATCAACACTGACCACTACAATTACCATATGACACATGGCAAGTGTTTAGTCAAAGGTTTTCAAGTGAAAAGTCTCAATGTCTGGCCTCTACCTTGTTTCTCACGACCAAACCCTGTCCTCACACTCTGATCCTGCATTGGAGTTCTTTGGCTTCTTTCTTTTGCTTTGGGTCATTCTTTGATTCCTTATATTTACCTCTTCTCTGGGACTCAAATCCTTTATTGCAATGGTCTCCCTAGAGCTCGAAGTTTGGCTTCCAAAAGATCTCCCCTATGACTGTTACATGTTACCTGACACCAGTTCTCCTCTCCCTGCCTGTTCCCCATGCCCCTCCACCCAAGTCTTCTCCACCAGTGAGACCCGCTCTTATTAGCTGCCCTACAAAGTGTGGCTACCTAACCATTGGCTTTGGACTTTTCCATCTAGCCCATCCCCCTACTGACCATGACCTGATTTGGCAATTACTTAAAAAGTCTGTGGGAAACAGTTGGAACTAGGGAGGTAGATGACCAACCGATGGAAGACCTTTGGATGAGAAAGATTTATCTGTGACTTCCAAATGAGAAAATACACGATTTTTAAAATCCTTACTACAAACTTCTCAGGACATGTGCTAGAGGTCCTTAGAAGTGAGTCTATCTTGGTAATCCACTGTCTTCAATGGGCTGAAAAATAGCATGATCAGGATTAGTACTAAGAGATGGAATGAAGGAGAAGTTCCTATCCTTTTGTCCTCATTTGCCATAATACCTGACTCTATGCAGCAGAGCAGTGTCTGAGGATAATTTTCAATCATTTAGTTGAGGAAGTAAATAAAAGCCCTTGAAGGAAACACCAAAGTTGGACATTCCACCCCCACCCCCTGCCCTTGTACTGTCTCTAAAACTGGCAATGAATAAAGCATCCAATACTTCTCATTGAGCCCCTGGATGACAGAGGAAGCTGATTAATATTGCCCTTTGGGTTAGTAGCCAGAATCTGGAGAGTTAACCCAGCGTGGCAGAGGATAGGCTGAGTTTCATGCTTTGACCCAGCAATTGCACCCCTAATTGGGCACACAGTTGTACTTTCATGGCATTTAAACACTTTAAAGAACCCATACTCAAGACAGAAGGCCACTGTGTGTTTTCCTGAGGGTATAGTCAGGGAGTAAAGAATGCAGGGGCTCTTTAAGCATAATTAGGCATTTAATTGCACATATAGACTTCACCGATGGTTTTGCACATGCGTGTGATTGTGATTCACTTGAAAGCACTCCATTGATGATCTTCTGTATTCCATTTTTCTGCAAAGCAAATTAGGAAGGAAAATATTCAAAACATTTAATTCTTAAGTTCTATTTCTTTCATTTCATTTTAGTTCTAACTTCCCTTCAAGTTTCTAGAGAGTTAAAACAACCACTACCACAGGGGATTCCACATCTGACTCTTATAAAGCACATAAAACAGAATGTACATAACTGTGGGTAGTTAGCAATTAGAGCATAAGTATAGTACAAATGTGGTGTCTCTCATCTACCAATATTCCCCTTCTTCCTCTCTCCCCAAATTTTCAGATTGAGAAATCAAGGCATTGGAGTTAATGTCTTTTGCCGAAGTCACTGAGTAGCAGAGACCAGTTAGGGATATAAGTTGCCCTTGGCATCGTGTTCTTTTCTATCAAGCAAAGAGCCCAGTTTAATTCCATTGTTCTATTGCACATTCAAGAGAGTAAGCAATGTATAACCTCTGAGACGTGGTTATACAGAAATATGAACTTGGGTATTTTGGTCCCATTTCTTTTTCACACACATCTCCATGGTGACAGCACCAAAAACTTTCAAACGAAGATGCTTTCTGCCTTCCTATTGTGAGCACTTTGTAAGGATTAATCTTTTCGGAATTTTCCCCTTTTAATCCAAGTCTGTGTTCCATATTTGAAAATTCACACGTTCCATTTACCCGAAGCCGCTTGAGACGTGCTTGCGTCGCTACAACTGCGCCTCTTGCCACTGCCTCTCCCCACCATTTTTCAGAACGTGGCCATCCTCAGAGCATTCCATGAGGAGTGCTCTTTAACCTGGAATTTGGCGTCATCTGACTTTGGCTTACTGCAGTACTCAGTAACGTGTCACCCAGAGTGGACATGAGTGAATACAGAATCTCGAGAGGTGCTTCGAAAATGCCTGGGCCACCACCCTGGATGTGGGCCTATGTGGCCACTACTGCACGTTCATCCAAGGTGGATTTATATTGGGTAGACAACAAATGCTTACTGGTAATATTAAATGTTGATTTCGAATGCCTCCTCACTAAGAAATACGTAGCAGCTCAGCCAGATACAGCCGAGTTTGTCAAGAAGTCCTTCACAGGAAGTGTGTATGAGAATCGTCAGGGGAGGCTAAGAGGGTTGCTGCAAAATACAGGGATCCAGGCCCTCTGGATCAGAAATGGCAGGCTGGGGCCCAAGCACCTGTATTTTCAAAGCGTTCCATTGTGATTCTGATGCTTTTGCTGTAAAGAATCAGAAGGGCGGGAGAAGAGTCTCTGCTCTGGTCCTTCCTGAAGTACGTTTCCTCTTGCTGTGATGTTATGCTGGGAATCACAAAATCAGAACTAGAAGACATGGATTCAGTTTCGGACCGGACAGTTTGTTAGAAGTTTCGTGAACTTGCGTGGGGTTCTCTGCATGTCTCTCCGCGCCAATGTCCTCACCTGTAAAAAGTGAGATGATGACAGGGGCTGTGGAGATTGAGAGAGGATATTTGCAAGGCCCTTAGCAGTGCGTCTGGGATGTGCCAGCCATGAGTCATGCTCTTCAAATAGACCATTTCTGTCATCGTGCTGATGAATTTATTCCCCACACATCTTACCCATGGCCATTCTGTTGGAGTGGTCAAAGTCTCGTGTCGAGGTCCTTATGTTTTGCAGAGAGGTGCTGTACCTTATTTCTAAAATACAGTGTGAAAGTAATAATAATAAAAAAAGCATAACTTCCCTCAGGTACGCTCTGTGAAGTGCATGCTGCCTGCTTTTACTCTTTGCCCCAGCTCTCTTCTGTCTTACTCTGACCCCAGCTTTGTTTTGTCAGTCTACGCGGGAGTAACTTCCTAATGGGTCTTATCCCAAAATGGATTCTCCCACTGGGAAAAGGCATGGGCCTGTTAAAACTTCCTCTATAAAATCATTCTACCTTCCTTCCGTAGGACGACAGAGGATGACCATTTCATGTCCGTGAACACACTGCTCTGAGAACGTTTGGGTTTTAAGGTTTTCTTTCCCAGCTATGTTGTCAGTTTCCCCAGGGCGGCCTTATCCCGTATGGAGCTCTGGGAACAGAGGATGCGTGTGCCAGGCAGCCCTCTGGCACAGGCTTGGCGTGTTTACCTTCTGGTTTAAATTGCCTTTCTTATGTACCAGTATTTATATGTATAACAAATGGGGGCTGGCTAATTATGTGGTTCTCAGTAGGAATCAAGTCTCTGTTGGAACCAGCCCAGTCTCTGCCCACTATTTATAGCCTTCATATGTCCCAAATTTTCCAGTTCTGATTTCAAATATTCTATCCCACTGTCTCCAAAAGTACACTTTATGCTTGTCCGACCACATGTCAATTTATGGTTTGAGAAATATAGTCACAGTATTATAACTGCCACCCTAAACACCACATTTTCTGACTGTGAGATTGGAATCCTGCCTTTGAAAAGATTGGACATACTTTGGAAGTGCAAAAAGATTTTCTTCTTCGAATGTTCTTGGTAGGCAATCAACTGTAGGCTTTACCTAAAAACTACAGATGGGAGATTAAAGCGTGGTGTAATAATAAAGAGCCTGATGACAGTTGCCCTTCTTGAGACAGGGCCTTTCACATGGAATGTGACCTACAGATAGTTGAATAGGCAAATGGGTTGAAAGATTACATAGAGACTTTCATATTGCCGGAGATTACAGAACTCTGATCCGGATCTCCTGTGTTTCTTTGCGGTCATAAATGAAGGCAGAAGGTTTTGCTGTAGGAAGTGAGCAAGAAGCAGATTTCTAACGCTGTTTGGTCTCTGGTACTGGGAACCCTGATAGACACTTTATCTTACTTAACCGTCAGAAGAACAGGAGCTCATAGGCAGCATAACCTTCCTGTCACAGACGCGAGAACTGAGACTCAGATTGAGGAGCTCGCTCAAGACAGGTGGCAAGCTGTGTAGTTAGAATTAGAACTCAGGCCATTGTGACTCTAATGGCTCTTCATAAATCAGGGTTTCTCCTATTACTCTTCATTCTGCGCAGAATGATAGGTGAAATTGAACTAAAATCACTTCCCATTAGCTCCAAGCTCTCCATTGTTTAAGAGACATTTATAAATGTTCACTATCATGATAAATGCCCTGCTGCCTTTGTCTCCACTCCATAGCTGGGGCAGATGCGTACGTTTGGGGCCATGCGTAGATGGGAGTAGCTAGAGGCCATGTGGAGAGATGGCCATATGCAGTCTTGTGCCTTGTTCATGAGGACACCCTCCAGTGTTCTGCGTTACTTGACTCAATCTTCAGGTATCCGATTTCCAATATAACCAAGCGCTGGTCAGTGGAACTATATCTCCATGTGTCTGTGAAACCAAGGGAAGCCTTCCTACACGATTGCTCCCTATCCCACATATGTCGACAGGCATCACTAATGGACTGAGTATAACATGGCGGTTGCTGGCTCCAGACAACCCAAAGCCTTTTCAGACATGCCAACCCCTGTTCAGTCTGTGGAAAATGATCTCGATAAAATGGTTATGAATGTAAGAATGTGGAATGCAGCTTCCGTAAGAGGAATGGCTCTAGAAGCTAGAACAGTACCTAATCCAAAGTTGGTGCTCAAGATCGTTAAGTAAATGAGTGCATTAAGGACTTGATGAATCTCATTTAAAATTTATTACAGAGAAGTCCACAGACTATGGTCGGCATTTCATAAACTGGAGGATATGATGCCCAAGGCAGAGAAGGATCTTGATTGATCCCTTGTTGGTAGTAGTCAGAGGTAGTTTTCCGAGGTCCCTGGATGCTGCAGTGAGCTTGCTGTCTCTGAAGCCAAAATATTCCAGCACCTAGCACGGTCCTTACATTCAGCATGCAGGTGATGGTGCAGTGGCCGAACCGTGGCTTATCAAAAAAAGATTGTTTTAAAAAATATTGTTTTAAAACTGATGGTTGCCAGAGAGGAGGGAGGTGAGGGGATGTACAAAATGGGTGTGGGAGGAACAGGCTTCCAGTCAAGGAAAGAATAAGTCACGGGGATGAAAGGAACAGCATAGGGAATAGTCAACGGTGTTACAATTGTGCTTGTTGTATGGTCACAGAACTCCAAAATATGGAGTGTTTTTTAGATTTAGTGTTCAGCCCAGATTGGTAATATGTGGTCTTCATATTTACAACCATCACCCAGTTGAGTCTGTTGTGAAGAATTTCCTACCACCTCCTTATGAGGATGCACTGAGGGGGCGTCTTGGGAAAACCCTGGTAGGATTTCATGCTCATGACTTTTCAGGTGCTGGGACAATCTAAATAAAGTAAGTTATCGTTAGATATTGAAGGATAGTCTTGAAGAAACTGGGCTGTGTTGCATTCAGCTGTTATATCTTTTCATTTTAAAACTAAAAGTATACCTGCCTCTGGGGAAGAAAATAGGAAGAATTTGAACATAAGGTCTAATAGAGTGACCTCCAATTAATCAGGTAGACTTGAGAAATTGCACTGTTTATTTTAGAGGAAAAAAAAATCAGACGAGGGGCTTCCGCAGTCGTCCTTTGCTGAGCTGTAAGACAGGTTATTTGAGAAGAAGAATCATAAATTCTTGCCTTTCAAATCTGGCTGGAAACCCATAATCAGATTGAGAGCCCTTTCCACCACATGGCCCTGTGCTGGTAAGTCTGGAGCGAGTTGCTCCAAACACAGAGTTGCACAAAACACAGAGTCTCCAGCCTCTACCAGGTACGGCAAAGACCGCAAGAAAACACGGGGAGGCAGCACCCCGTTTTTATTTACTCTGCATTTGGTGTGGCAAGACAGACGTTAAAAATCACTTTGCAGGAGTACAAAGGGAGGAATCGTGGATTAACTCTTATCAGAAGCTAATTAAACTTCACCTTTACCTCCCGGAGAGGGGCCCCCGCCACCAGACGAAGGAGTGATCATTTACCTTGGGCTTGGCTTGACAGCTGCTAGAGGGTAGACACCTTTTGGTTCCACATCCAGCGGTCTCACATAGAGGCGGCCACAGGCTGGAGTCCCCTCCTGCTGGTAAACTACTATTCCATCTGGCACAAAGGTTAGAGGGAAAGAAAGGGGATGGAGGATGGGCGGCGGGGGTGGGGGGGGTATGCGTGTGCCAAGCTGCACTGTCTAAATGGGCAGGATCAGGACCTCAGCTTTGCATGAATCAGTTCTATCACCATCCATGCACCACAAACCCAAAGTTTGGGAGTAAGGAAGGTGGATGAGCAAGGAATGAAAAGAGTGAATGTTTAAAGGAACATTTCTAACAAAGCCGATTTGATTCTATAAAGGGACTAAAAAGTGTTTTAATGATTTTGCTGAATTTCCTGAAAGCTTCATTTCCTATCACCTGTGTATGTATGGGTAGACATACGAATGACAAATTGTCCAAGATTGGTTTTGTTTTTCCAAGTTTAATGTCTCTACTAAATGCGAGATTTATAAATTATGTCCCATGCTTGATGCTTCTGAGCTTGAAACACGGGCTTTTTGAGGAGGAATGTTATGTTAATGATCCGATGGATTCTATTGCCAATTCTTAAACGAGAAATGGGTTTTCTTGTTTTTAAGTAGGCCCCATGCCCAACGTGGGGCTTGAACTCACGACCCTGAGATCCAGAATTACATGTTCTATCTAGTGAGCCAGCCAGGTCCCCGGGTTTTCTTTTCCAATCCAGAAATGCTAACTTAATATTTAATATGCCACGTCTGTTTGTAGTATCCAAAAGGAGTTTGGTGGAAAATCACATAAGTTACAGCCTAGCGCAGTGCCTAGAATATAGTTGGTGCTCAATCAGTGTTTGTGAAATAAGTGAGTGGATAGCCAGGAGCCTTTAGCATTCGTTTAAGGGCTAGACACATCAATACTCCTGACACAGCTATGGAACTCGATCAACCGGTGGCCTGAGGGAACGCTTTACCCTTACAATTTGTTACTGATACAACTCGGGAGGCAGATGCTCATTATAAGACAGAAAATTAATGAGGCCAAGGATCTCTGTTTAATGCCTCCAGGGGCCGGTTATTTTTGTTCCGTTCCACGGCTGCGTCCACAACCCATAACCTTTGCCAGCTGTCACACACTAGGGCATGCTCTTTGTCACACGGGGATCCAGAAAGGAGATTGTGAGGAGATGAGCTCAGACCCATTACAATTCAGGAGAAATGAAGCTACAGGCATGCGCTCTCCAGAGAGGTCAGTTGCAACAGCGGAGCAAATGAAGAACGGCACATTTTGGAGCCGACTGGGCCGAGGACTATAACATGCTGTTGCTGCGGTTCTGTGGGTGCTGTGCCCTGGCATCGTTGGCCAAGGACGTCGTAGCCACATTTGCTGAACATGGAGTAATTCCAAAGCACTGACTGTAGCAAATGCTCAACCCACAGAATTCAAAATGGACTCAGGCGCAGTACGACGACTCACCCCGTCCAGAAACCTCATTTTGCTCGACCTGTGGATTTCAGATTGTTCCAACATTACCTGGTCACATGCTTTGAATAATAGACTAGTCTATTTTCTTCCTGGCAAGCCTCACCTTGATCTGCATTATCATTTAGGCCCCATCTGCAAACACCATGCATTTAAATAAGCAATAGAGACTAAAATAAAATTCCATTCATGCTTAACTCTCCAGCGTGGTTTGGAAATGCTTTCTTCTTCAGCCAGTCTTATGTTACATGCTGGATGGTCTTTTCTTTGACCACCTCATAAAAAAGGGCTCATAAATACTTTTCATGTGTTATTTAAACTAGCGGTACTCCCTAAGGCACCGAACTCCCATTTTTTTTCAATCCTTTGTGTATTTCTAAAGTATTTCTAAACCAGTAGCAGAGGTAAAAGCATATTCTAAGTTGAGAGGGCCATGTTCTGTCACTATCAGGCCACAAATTTCCTTTACTGATGAAAAGAATTTACTTCTCAGCAAAATGGTGCCTGATTTATATGCTTTCTTCCTAAAAAATAATCCTTTGTGAGATCTAAGTGCCGGGGCCAGAATACACGCGTCTTTTCTTGACGCCTCTGAAACCGAAATTGTGACTTTTCAGCACAAGAATTGTCTAGGACTTTCTGATAAATGAGAGCTTTAATTTCTCATCATCTATTAACGTCTGAATAACGAGGCAAAGGAGACGGAAGGGTAGCCGCCTAGTGTATAGTCTTGTTATGTTGTGTGTGGTGTTGTCTTGGTTAGGAGGGGAAATGGTCCATCCATTCGTTCTGGCAAGTTAGGGCAGGGTCGTGGCCCTTCACCAGTCCTCTGACTCACATGTGTTTCTTCTCCGTAGAGTATCTTAGCTCTTTCTTATATTTTTATTATGCTTGTCTTTCCCGCTCTGAAACAAATTTTGGTTGGCTCTACCGCGTCCAACTACTGTGTTCCTCGTTGGCATTTTACACGAATCCACCATTGTTCCCCATTCTCTACTTACGTCATAGGATCATGACCTACATTAGAGAGTTGGAAGGGAACTGAGAACCATCTAGTCCCGCTTCTCTCCAAGTACAGAGATTCTTCCTTTAACGCATTGCTCAAACTGGGAGACACTGCAAACACGGACTGTATCTCTACCCCTCTGGTGGCACGGACCTGTAAAGTTGATGAACTCGTGGAATTTCTCATACCTAATTGTGCCAGACTTGTTAAGGATTTGAAATGTGTCAGTCCTGATGCTTTTAGCTGCCTTCTTTAACATTTTTTTTTGGCATTTATTTATCTTTGAGAGAGAGAGACAGAGCACGGCTAGGGGGTGGGGGGGGAACAGAGAGAGAGGGAGACACAGAATCCAAAGCAGGCTCCAGGCTCTGAGCTGTCAGCACAGAGCCCGATGTGGGGCTTGACTGCCTTATTTATAATCATCCTTCTTCAACCTCTGTAGTCCAATCCATATGAAGAGACAAGACTTCTCCAACATTCGTGGACCCACATTTCCAACTGCCTTCTGGCTATGTATACCTGGATTCATTTAACATTCTTTATTCGTTTAGGAAATCTTTACTGAGCAGTGGATATGTTCCAGGCATTATGTCAAGCACTGGTGGTAGATTACCCTTGATGTCTTGGACTTTTTATCTCATGGGGTGATGATTCATTGAGAAATATATGACCTGTCCTATACATTCCTTCATCGATCATGCTTAAAATGGACTGATCAGTTAATTTTAACTACCTTTTAAAAAAAATATTTTTCATGTTTATTTATTTTTGAAGGCAAGAGAGACAGAGTATGAGCAGGGAAGGGGCAGAGAGAGAGGGAGACACATCATCCAAAGCAGGCTTCAGGCTCTGAGCTGTCAGCACAGAGCCCGATGCTGGGCTCTAACTCAGGAGCTGTAAGATCATGACCTGAGCCCAAGTCGGATGCTTAACTGACTGAGCCACCCAGGTGCCCCTTAACTCCCTTTTTAAACTATCATCCACCTCCTTAAATGCTGCATCATTGGTTCTCAAAGCATGTTCTTCAATGCAGAAGCAGTGTCTCCTAAGAACTTGTTAGAAATGCCGACTCTTGGGGCTCAGTTGGTTAAGTGTCTGATTTCAACTTCAGCTCTGATCACAATCTCACAGTTCATGGATTCAAGTCCCTCGTTGGGCTCTGTGTTAACATCTCAGAGCCTGGAGCCTGCTTCGGTTTCTGTGTCTCCCTCTCTCTCTGACCCCTCCTCCACTTGTGCTCTCTCTCTCTCTCTCTCTCTCTGTCTCTCTTTTAAAAAAATTAAAAAAAAACATTAAAAAAATTAAAGTGGAAAGAAAGAAATGCCGACTGTTGAGCCCCACTTAGATCTACCAAATAGAAACTTAGGGGATGGGGCCCTGTAATCTGTGTTTCAGCAAGCCCTCCAGGTGATGCTTGTCTGATGCTTGCCCAAGTATGAGAACCCTTATCTACATGGAATCACCATATAGCCTCTCAAATTAGAAACTCCATAGTCCCCTTGGTTTATTGGTCTTCCTTTCTCTCCCCCAGTCACAAAGTCTTGCCAATTCTCCCTAAGAAATTCCTTCTGCCAAGTTTTAAATTCAGAAATTTCTTCTGCATGAGAATCTGTGCCAGGTTGTAAATTCATACCCTTTTGTCTTGTCTGATGTAACTTCCTCATTGGTGTCTTACCATCATTTGCTTTCCCATCGAATTCACCCACGTACAGAGAACAGAGGCCTCTTCCTACATTAAAAATGGCGTCCTGCTGCTAAACAGAAGTAATCAAACAAATAAAACTGGCTCTTGGCTGCTTGTTACCTCCTGAAGAGAATCTGAAGTGAATGAGGGACATGGGGCCCTGAAATCTGAATGAAAGTGATCTCCCGGCCTTCCGACGTACCCTTTGCGCAGTTCGTCACTACTTTTCCTTCATCCCTGAATACACTGTCACACCACCCCCTTTCGTGGTTGTCTGCGAATAGCTCTTGATTATGACTACACAGTCACTCCCTCCTCTCCTGTCCTCACATTCCTGTCCCTGGCTTTTCAGCAGGCAAACTCCACTCATCTTTCAGAGATTAGACCAGATGTCTCCTCCTCTCTGAAGCCTTCCCTGACTTCCTCTGAGAGAGTTACTTGTTCCTGTAATTCCCCACAGCACTTTGTGCATTCCTGCTGAGCCAGCCAGGCTCCCCTGCCCCCAGCACCATGTTCATTCCCAATGGAAACACACCGACGTTCCGCATTTATTTTAATAACTGAGAACGTGAAACTTGGGGAACATGATTTGTTCAGGGTCACACAGCTATACAACGGCAGAGTCCAGAATTAACCAAGGTCTCCTGGCTACTAGTCCAGGATAATTTCCTCTGTGTTTACAAAATCCTGTTTGGTGCGTATAGCGATCTGGGTAGTGGGTCAATTTTTCTTTTCTTTAGACGTTTACTAGTGAAATCCAGGAGATTCTTTATAATCCCACTTAAAGTGGGAGCCTTTGTTTTTGCTAAGTTGAGAGCTGGGGACATTTGAGAATCATTTTATGCTGCCGAAGTCTCTTGCTGAATTCCCATACTATCAAGATTCTCTTACAACATCTGGCCACTTTACAGGGCATTTCATGGAGCAAATCAATTAACGTTTTAAAAGTCAGGGCTGAGAGGAAGAAAGAAAATATTTGAATGGTAGCACCACACTCTGCAAGTTCCCTGAGAGATAGTCAATGACTATCTTGCACAAAACTTTATAACCAATCACTTCTCTATGAAACAACTTACTCTTAACCATTTTGTTTTCAAGCTTCGATCAGGGTCCCCGGATTCTTTGGCCCGTCAACAAAACATAAATAGACATTATTTAATATGAATACCCTTAGCCTTGCCACTGATTGGTCCTCTCTCTGACAGTGGGGTCTAAGACTAAGGTTGTAGGTTGAGAAGCTGCATTTAGCCTTTAAAGCCCTGGGTGTGGTTCTTTCAAGATACAGTGGATTCTGACTAAACCGTGCAGGAAAGCCTTGGCAGTGGTCACTGCAGCTACTTGAGCAGTGCTTGAGGTACTGAAAACATAGAAGCTGTTTCCACTTGTGAATTAAGTTCTGGTAAATTCGCTTCAAATGGTTCAAGCTGTTTCCAAGAGAGCCTCAGTAGGCATATGAGCACACAGACACACAGACACACAGACACACAGAATAGCGGTCATTCGCTTATCTCCACTTTGAACCTGGAACCATCACAAGATGCCGATAAATCTAGAGCACCTAGAGGGGTGCTTGCCCCATAGCAGGCACTCGACGCACAGACTGTCAACTAAATAAAGGGGTGTGATTAAAGAACGGAGCGACGTTCTAATGGTCATAGTAACCCAGTGTACTCACCATTTTACAAATTCCGTGATGTTTTGGAACACACCTAATTTCTGACTTGAAGAGATCCTGATCTCTAATAAGGCATGATAGCACTTCTCTTGTAGGGCTGGTGTAAGAATTTTTTTTTGAAGTTTATTCATGTTGAGAGAGAGAGAGAGCACAAGTGGTAGAGGGGCAGGGGGACAGAGAGAGAGAGAGAGAGAGAGAGAGAGAGAGGGAGGGAATGAATCCCAAGCAGGCTCAAGCACAGGGCCTGATGTGGGGCTGGATCTCAGGAACCTTGAGATTGTAACCTGAGCCAAGATCAAGGGTCAGATGCTTAACCCAAGCACCTTGAGGGCTGGTGTAAGAATTAAATGAAGAGATATTTATGAAGTGGCTCTATTATTAATTAGCAGTTCTATGGAAATAAATGTATTTAACTCGAATCTGTTTCTTTGTGAAATGGGGCCAAAAACGTCTGTCTCATGACTCCCCTAGGGTGTTACAATCCAAGAAAGTAATAGATGTGAACATACTAAGTTGCAAATATCATGGAATGTAAAGGTGCTGCTATCCTATGTCTTTGCTAAGGGTTGTCAAGCAAATGTTCTCCCCAGGCACTTTATCTTATTCTAAGTGAAGCAAAATGAGGATCTTCAAATAAAGTGACTGGGACTTCAAATAAAGGGACATCATAAGCTTTGCCCTGTCTTGAATCACCTCTCAAACAGAATCAAATGAATTTACTCTTAAGTACCTTTTTAAACTAAAGGGATCTTCTCTATCATTTAACTTATATAAACAATACTGAGAGTAAAGGAGCCGAGAAAGAGTCAGTCCCCTCCAAGTATTCTGTGAAATGCGGAAGGGATTGCTCTATCTTTCCACTTGGAACGTCTTTGGATCACACTTTTCATCTAGTTATTTACCATACTCTCCCAGTCCCTTCTCACAAGACCCTCCCCTTACATACACACACACACACACACACACACACACACACACACACACACACAGATATTGAAGTGATCCAGGCTTCAGACTCTGTCCCTCTTTCTCCCTTCCCTAAATCTTTCCCCACGCTGTAAATGGTAATGGGCTCTGATCTTTTGGAAATGGGAACATAGCAATAACTCCAACACAGAGCCTCACAAGTTTGAAAAAGTGAGCCAAGCTGCAAGATTTTCTAAACATTCCATCACATTAATACCTTGTGGGTCTATGGGGACCTTCATCTAAGTCTCTCCAAACACTTTTCCGAGTTTGGTTAATCTTCAGAGTAGCCACGGGGAAACATTCCCACATTCTGCAGGGGCCTTGAGTGAAGCCCCCACTCAGCCAGGAAGCGGCTCAGGAACCTGGGTGAGAAAAGGAAATGTGTACCCTGAGCTCTGTTGTCTCTCAGCACATACAGGCACGCCCAGCAAATTCATGGAGCAGGACGTGGGGAGAAGACAAGGAAGTTTGTTTCAAATCAAAATAAACTTTCAAATGGAACAAGAAACATATTGCTTTATTTTTCATAGCTGAAAGAGTCTGTATGTGCCAAACAATGGAATCAAGGGAATCTGTCTATAATCAACTGTTCTGTGGCCTCTGTCTGGAATTCTCCCCATGACCAAATTAATTATTAATAAAGCTATTCATTCAATAAACATTTACTGAGCACATTCCAGGTACTGTCATAGGTATTAGAAAACAAACCATAAATGTGGACAAAACAGTGCCCCTTGCCCTCAAGGAACTTGCTGTATAATAATTGAGAGAGATAAAGAGACAAGTTATTAAAATATCACGAGGTGATACATATACCCACAGTGCATATATTTTATTGTGAGCTCATTCTTCAACTTTAAAAAAAAAATGACTTCTTTTAGGAAGCTTTCCCTGATCTTCCTGTACCTAAAAGTTTTCTTCCACATTGTATTTGTACTCCCCTTATGTATTTCTTGTTCCTCCTTGCTTTATGCTTGTGCACGTGCATTATTTTTCCTTAGTGATCTCTAAGTCTCTCGAGTGTAAAGTTTCTGACTTATGTTCATATTCTGAGCATCTATCACAGATAGGCATTTAATAAATGTTAGTTGCATGAGTGAATGAACAAGTCAAAACTTGGCCAATAACATAAGAGGTATTATACTTTAAGACCGAGCAATTAAAATCTTTGGTCCATAAATATCAGTAGTTGCTGGTCAAGTATGCGAAAGGAGGGAGGGAAGGGGAAGGAAAGAGGAAAGAGGAAAGGAAGGAACATTAAATATGTAAGATCTGGACACCTAAAGGCAGTTCTCAACTATATATATATTTTTTTAATTTTTGTTTAGGGTATATTCATTTTTCAGAGACAGAACGTGAGCAGGGGAGGGGCAGAGAGAGAGGGAGACACAGAATTGAAACAGGCTCCAGGCTCTTAGCTGTCAGCACAGAGCCTGACACGGGCCCAAACTTGCGGACAGTGAGATCATGACCTGAGCTGAAGTCGGATGCTTAACCGACTGAGCCACCCAGGCGCCCCTATTAATGAGAATCTTAAATAAAGTGGTATAGTTGATCCTTGAACAATGCAGGGGTTAGGGGCACTGACCCTCAAATAGTCAAAAATCCATGTATAACTTTGACTCCTCAAAGTCTTAACTACCAATAGCTTACTGTTAACCAGAATCCTTCCCAATAACATAAACAGTCAATGAACACATATTTTGTATCTTCTATGTATTATGCTATATCCTTATAATA
Source organism: Panthera tigris (assembly GCF_018350195.1). Lineage (NCBI taxonomy): Eukaryota > Metazoa > Chordata > Mammalia > Carnivora > Felidae > Panthera > Panthera tigris. Next base: position 21,330,794 of record NC_056676.1, read on the forward strand.
AGGTAAGTTAGGGAAAAGAAAATGTTAAGAAAATCATAAGGAAGAGAAAATATATTTACAATACTAGATTGTTTTTATAATAAAAATCTGAATTTAAGTGGACCCATGCAGTTCAAGCCCATGTTGTTCAAGGGTCAATACTACAACTGTTTAAAATGGATTTTTTTAGTTCTTATCATTTGATTTCAGTAGATAAATTGAACAGGGCTGGGATTCCTAAATCCTTCAAAGCTCAAACATAAACTCAGTGTGTGTGTGTGTGTGTGTGTGTGTGTGTGAGAGAGAGAGAGAGAGAGAGAGAGAGAGAGAGAGAGAGATTTCTGTTGTTCTTTTCTTAATATGACAAACTGAAAAAAATAAAAGCTTATTCTCAATATTCTCCCCGGTGCTCAACGGGTTTCTGGAAAGTGGCTGGGACTACTTCCTACTGGTAATCTTTGGTGCTACACGAGTTAACCTGGATCTATGTAGATTTGGAGGAGAATTTGTGCCCAACATTGAAAAGATCCGAGGGAACAGTGGACATCACAAAAATTGTAGATATGAAGCAGAAAATCTGAGACAGTCGTATAAAGATAGGTGTAACCAAAGATGCCAATCGCTGGGAATCACTGGCAGGGCCCTGGTGAACAAATAAATGCCAGAGCCTAAGTGGGCAGGTGATCCTACAGCATTAGCCATAATAGAGTAAGCATGTAGACCAAGGGTCAATTCGTTTTCTGGAGTTCCTCACCATCCTGGAAGCATGCTTGCATGAAACTTCATAACTGAATTTTTCATTTTGCTTAGATGGATGTAGGGACACATTTGGAACATAGAGCTACGGCCGCCTACTTTGCTGGGCCCTTCTCACCTTACTGGGCCAGGGAGTCTGCTTTGTAATAGGTTTTTGGCATGGCGGACGCATGTATCAGATCGGGGAGGAGAGAGGGGCTGTTCTTTCCTGCTGTGAGGAAGGTTGGAGCTACTTCATATACTACTGGGATTCCCTTTCAAGGAATATCTTGGACTAAACTGTCCTTTTCCTGATGGATTATGTTTTGGATCATCCTTTACCAAGGATATAATCATGGGCTGTTAACATTTTTTTGGACTTTGATTTGGCTGGTAACTACACTGTTTTTGGAAACCTGTTTTCATTTAATTTCATTTCCTTTTTCCTGTTAAGTACATCATTGGGCTAGAAGAGAAGAGCCTCAGATTTTTGGAAGTCTTTGTGTTTTGTGCCTGCTGCTTGATTCATATTGGATACCACAGGAGAAAGGAACCAAAACGCACTCATGACTTTTGTGGTCCCCTCCACTGGAAAGCCAGAATCCACACCCTGACCTGCCTTAGGTGGTTAGCACGAACATCGAAACAATAGTCACTAAATACTATCATAACATTGCATAAGTCATTTCCTTCCCTTCTAGAATGTGGGGGGATACGTGAGAAGCAAAGAAAAACCTGTGACCCCACTACTCATACTTTCCACAGGCTTCCAATTACCCTTTCATCTGTACCAAACTCTGGAGGGTGATGTTAAAAACTTGTGTGAGAATCTGGCAGGGTTTTGTATTTTAACATTGTTGTCTCTGGTCCAGTTTCTAAAACCATTCTGGCAATTTGGAAAACTTGCCAACAAGAGCCGATTGTTCAACAGGAATAGCCAGTTTAATTCTAGTGGCGTTCCATGGTCGGTTTGGTGGTGTTTTTTACAGAATACAGGGGCTCCTGGCGGGCTCAGTTGGCTTAGCACCCGACTTCAGCTCAGGTCATGATCTCACGGTTCATGGGTTTGACCTCTGTGTCGGGCTCTGTGCTGTCAGCTCAGAGCCTGGAGCCTGCTTCGGATCCTCTGTCCCCTCCCCCCGTCTCTCTCTGCCCTCCCCTGCTCATGCTCATGTTCTCCCTATCTCTGTCTCTCTCTCAAAAATAAATAGTTAAAAGAATTAAAAAACTAATACAAAAGACGCATATCAGGATTCCTGTTGCCTCCTCTTTGGCAACTGCGTTTGGCATCCATGTGACAAACAAATGAGTAGTATCATTAGAAAACACGGGAGTGATATGATACGAGAGAAACATAAAAGGAATGAAGAAAAGCCTCAGTGAAGTTCCTTCTCAGACATAACTTCGTAAATCCAACGGGAGCTAGCTTTTCCTTTGCCACCAAACCACAGGTAAAATAGATTGATTTCATTTATTCATTCATCGCACAAATATCTCTTGAGCGCCCACTGTGTGATGGCACCATTCTTAAACTGATAGGGAAGGAAAATCCCTGCTGTCGTGAAGCTTTCTCTAGTGAAATCCTGGGATCGTGAAGCAGGGCTCCCTTGGAATAGCAACGTGCTCTGGCCCCTAAGCTTCTTTTTCAAAAGCCACCATGAAAATAATCTAGAGTGATGTGGTTCTGTAAAAAGAAATTAGGAGAGTGACACAGTTCCTGGTTTTTCTTTTATCTTCTTCAATTCTAAAGTGGAGCTTTTCCAGAATAGCTTCTGGATGAGGTGGAATGCACCATGATGATAAAAACAAAGTGTTAAAGAGACAAAACGTAAGGACAGGTTTGTGCATGTGCTAGCATGACAGCAAGCACACTTTTGGGGAAAGATTTATTGGTCCAGCCAGGTGTGGCCTTCCGTTCCTTAACATGCCAGCTGGACCCCTCCTACCAAACCTTGGCTCCAAGGGTTTGTTTCCAATCAGTCGTCTTTGCTACCCTGACAGACCTGCTCCACGCAAAAGCTTATCCCTGGCAACGGTGGGAGATACACAGTCAAGTTCACCGTCTTTCACCTCCCGCCTTCTCTCCGTGCCCTTGATCGCCGTCACAGTCCCCATAAACCCTGCATCGAACAGATCAAAACGTGGAGATTTTTACGACTCTTTAGGTGCACGTGGCCCACTGACAAAGGTGAAAGCCTCTGGTGCTGAATATCAATATGAGGGGCGTAATTTGCTTTAGCTTGCCAGGGATCAGAGATATTAGCTTTGTAGTTAGCTTCTCTCCACATCCCCCTCTCCATGCCTGCAATTAATAAGCGTGCCCACACCACACTCACCGGCCTTCCCTCTTTTTTCACCATCTCCTAGATATGCGGACGGGATTGGGGTCCGATACACTTGCCAACCAACAATTTCAGTGCCCGCACACGGTTAAGAGAGACTACTGGTCTATAATGGATTTTACTTAAATACCAGTAGGTAAGACCCATTTTTCCACAACACGGCTCAGCCGAGATGAAAGTTGACGCCATCTTTTCACAGCTTGGTGCCCAAGTCAACATGTTTACGAAGTGAAATTTTTCAGTGCATCAAAACAGTCGGCATCAAGCTTGTGTTCATGGCTTTTAACGTGTAGTTTCCCACTTTAATCACAGGGAGTCAAAGTTCTACCGATCTTTCTCCACTAGAAAAAAAGTATCTCCTCGTAAAAGGGAATAGGAAGAGTAACGAAAAGGAAAAAAAGATCCTTTCAATAGCATACTGTCTCTTTTTTCCTATTGACAAGAAATCGGGTTTTCGGCTTGTTAATTAACTTACAAACACAAAAGTTTCCTGGTTATTCTCTCTTGGTTGCAGAGCGTGACTTTGAAGTAAGCCTCACTGTTGAGTGGCTGGACATTGCGCTAATGAGATTTTACTGTTTTGAGCAGCTGGTCAAATTTGGAGGCCCCTCGAGCCTAAAGGCAACTGCTGATTTACAAGGATCCTGCAATATATGGTCTTGGCTGACGCTTTTGTTGTTGATTTAGGCTGGAGCAAAGGTGTAGATTTTGTGATGCCATAAAAATGTCAAGGGATTGATTTGAGAATATGTAATACCTACAGGTAGCCCCCACTAGGAGCCAGCACCTTGTGTGGCTCATATTCGAGAATGTTTTAGAAAGGTTTGGGTTTTCTTTGTGGCAATAAGGAGGGTTTGGATGCGTTGGCTGTTTACAGCTGGGAGGAGCCAAAAAGAAGCCTTTGAAAATTAGAACTCCTATTTATGCCTTCCTTCCCTCCCTTCCTGGTTGGTAAGACGTAGTAAAGCAAATTCTGGAGTGAAGATCATGTTACCTTTACATCTGTGCATCTCAAAAAAGAACAGGGATGGTTTCTTCAAAACATAAACTTAAAATTTTTTGGTATCATCTAATACCCAGCCCCTTTTTATTTTTCTTATTGTTTCAGAAGTTTCGTTTCCAATTGGTTTGTTCATATCAGGGTCCAGATAAGATCACACGTTATTATTTGATTGTTATGGCTCTTAATCCACAATGGTCTGCCCTAACGTAAATACTTTTGTCAACATTTATAGATAAGAAAACTGAGGACCCAGAGGACCCGGAGGTGATGGGAGGAAACCATTGTTCTCTCGGGGTCCAGATGTGTCTCTACACCACTTTCCTCTTTCTCTTAGCGAATTCATTCTTTCTGTTGAGGCTGGATTTGTTTTCTCTGGGTGTCTTCCTTTCCACCTTACCGTTTTATCCTAGTTTTGCCTGAGCGGAATTTCAGACCAGAGTTCTGGTGGTAGTGCATTCATATTGCCTGTCTTTGCAGGGTTTTTTTCGGAATTATTTCAGAGTAAAGAGTGGCAGGATCCCAGAAATTGTGCAGTGAGCTCTAGAGCCTGGAGGTGAGGTCCCACTGATGTCTTCGGTACTTTCCAGAATTCTCCGATGCCCTGTGCCTAGAGTTCTTTGACTCTGTGTGTGAGAAGGGAAAGCTGCTAATAAGGAGATAAACAGGACAGGTTCATTTCTCTGCCATTTTAAATAGAGATAAGACTGCAGTTTTGCAGCCAGTGCCTAGTTCAGGTGCCTAGCAAGGGCAGAGTTTTTAAATTATGTTTTCACTAGTTACAGTCCAGAACATATAACTTCCTTTTGGGTAAGAGTGAGAGCACAGAAGAATGAATCCCTTGCTGGTCTCCTTACCTTGGTTGGGTAATGAGATCAAAGCAAAACACAGGAAACATTTTATACATCCATAAAATCCTATGCTCTGCCTCTGTTCATCCGGCCCCGCATTCCATCTCTCCCAGAGGCAAGCCCACCCAGTCCCACCCTTAGCGTTGCCCTCACATCCCGCCAAGAACAGGTGGTTTGTGGGAAATCATGATGCCAGTGTCTGCCCGGCCCGATTTGCAGCTTCGTTGCCATCGGGGCCGCCTCCACTGATGCACTCATTTCCCCTCTCAGAGCCCACCCTCTCCCGCCTCCAGGACCCCAAGCCACGTGTGACACTGCTCCATGCTATGGCAAGTTACGCCTCTGGCTTGCTGCGTGCTTCGGCATCACACAGTCCTGGGTTTGAATCACATCAGCCACTTACTCCCCGTAGGATCCTGTGCAAGCTGCCCGGCTGCTCTGGTCATGCTGTGCCTGCTTTCCGATCACGGGCCCGGGAAGACAGGATCTAGCCCCTTGTGTTAGGACAGCTAGCCCTTCCTAATTTTCAGTCTCAACTGTCTTAGCAACAAATAAAGTTACTTCCTGCTATTTTTGCATTTTATTTCTCTGGATAAAAAGTACTCCAGAGTACCAATATCCCAAGTCCCTTCTTATCTCGTTAATGCTCTTTCTTTGTAGTGACCACGATTTTGTTATGTACATGGCCTAAAACACAAATTGGTCCATTTGAAACCCAGTCTTTCCTGTGTTTACCCCCAGAAGGAAGCAAAATCTCCCTTCTTTGAATTTCCATAAGTTGTTGTTTGTTTTTGGTACGTTCCATATGGTCTTCACTCTATCTTGCTTTTCTTTTTCTTCTTCTTCTTTTTTAAATGTTTCTTTTTTTTTTTTTTTAATTTAAAAAAAAATTTTTTTTTCAACGTTTTTTATTTATTTTTGGGACAGAGAGAGACAGAGCATGAACGGGGGAGGGGCAGAGAGAGAGGGAGATACAGAATCAGAAACAGGCTCCAGGCTCAGAGCCATCAGCCCAGAGCCCGATGCGGGGCTCGAACTCACAGACCGCGAGATCGTGACCTGGCTGAAGTCGGACGCTTAACCGACTGCGCCACCCAGGCGCCCCTAAATGTTTCTTTATTTATTTTGAGAGAGAGAGAGAGGGAGCACAGGCAGTGGAGGGGCAGAGAGAGGGAGAGAGAGAAAATCCCAAGCAGGCTTCACGCTATCAGCGCAGAGCCCAATGCGGGGCTTGAACTCACAAACCATGGGATCATGACCTGAGCCGAAATCAAGTGTCGGACTCTTAACCAAATGAGCCATCCAGGCACCCCTATCTTGCTTTTCTTTTATTCCAGGTGTCACTATCCTGTTTCTCTTACTGGACCGTATGTCCCTCAGGGAAGGGTACTATCTTAAAGTTTTGAACAGCGGCTCTCACCCACCTCATAATGCTCAGCATAGTATTTCAAGCACACAAATATTCAATGCACATTCAGTAATCAGTCCATGAATCCTCAAGGACACCTTAGAAGCAGAGTGGTATTGATTTCTGCTTAATCTCTAGCTTTGATGCTCCCACTAGTTTGGGAGAAGGGATGAAAGGTTTGGAAAGCGTTGGGCAATTACCTGCCTCTCAACCATTCTAAGACTTTTTACGAGCTTATTTCATTTGCTTATCTTATGTACTAAGTGTTTGTCACCTGGGTTTCTTCTTCAGTAGGTAATAAAAACAGATGTACCTATAAAAAAGGCCAACTCCCCTTAGTAGTGGATGCCGTGTGTTCCTTTAAAGATCAAATGTGTCAATAAATACTCAGAACCAAATATTGAGGGGATTTCCTTATATATAAGTCATTGCTGTTCACCTAGGAAAGCATTTCTGCGGCCCTGGAAACTATGAGGCTATTGTAAGCATGCTCTAGAGAACAAGACTCAAGCTTCTGCTTCACCTGCACTTCCATTTTTACTAAGTTTTTCTCTACTCTTGCTGGGGTGAACTTGGGTGGGAAAGGCTAAATGAATGCCTCTACCATGGGACAGGTTAACTTGGGTTCCATCCCACGGTTCCATATCAGGAGTCAGGTGGCTTTTCATAGCCAGGTTTGCCCAGGGGCAGGAAGTCTAGAAATCCTCTGACGACTTGCCAGCCAGTCTTGGGGAGCTGATTGCCAAGAGGTCTGGGTGTTACTGAGCTCTGCGTGAAAGTTAGCCAAACTGTCAGGTTAAGGGTGCCTCCAGACCCCCAACTCTGCCCGAGACTTCTGAAACCAACTGCAAAGAGTTAGCATCCAACAACAAAGTTGGAGGTCATAATCCCAAGACTGCTTCACTTCTGACATCAACTGCAGTTGAGGGGGCTGCCTCAAAGTATCCTCAGGTTTGATAATTCACTGGAAGAAGTTATTGAACTCACTGAAAGATATACTTACAGCTGTGGTTTATTACAGGTAGAGGACACAGATCAAACTTAATCAAAGGAAAAGAAGCATATGACATAGTCTGGAAAGGTACAAGGCTTCTATTGTCCTCAGGAACATGTTACCCTCCAGGTATCAGTGTGTGACAACATACAGGGAGTATTGCCAATCAGGGAGACTCACCTGAGCTTCAGGATCCAAGGTTTTTATTGGGGTTTCATTCGGCTTCCTGGTCAACTGCATGACCCAAAGCCATCACTCTAAAGCACATGCTTAGTCTTCTATAGTGGTCAATTCCCCCCCCCCCCCCGACTATTTCATGTGGCTGGCCCCACCCTCACATCCCACCCACCCTCAGATCTAGTGTGGCCAACCTCTTCCCTAAAGACTGTCCTATCGATATGACATAGATTACATCCCAGAAGTTGAGGGCAAATGGCAGACCTCTCCGTATGAAGCCAAATTCTTTATTATATGGTGGCTTAGCAAGTCTTCACTGTCCCCAGGTCTCCCACCCCTGTGGCTCTTTCTTGGCAAATCCATTAAAATAAACCAACAAGCTTGTCACTCTACAACACCTCCCTTGAACCCTTGGGCCCAAACATCACTTACCAGATTAATGTATATAACATTGGATTAATTTACCTAACGGTATGTAATATAAAGTTGGGATTCAATGGACCAGGGGTTTTAGTCTGTGAATCTCCTGAAATCATATGTAAAAGTTTGCAGGGATGTTTGCATTTGAGTTTGGGGGTCAGAATTCATATATGTCTTCAGATTTCAAAGAGGTCATATCCCATAAAAGATGGAGCCTTCTTGGCCTAGATAAATGTGAATTCTCTTCCTGCACATCACCACTGCTGGACACTGGACTATTCTTTTGTGAACTCTAGGAGTTCTGTTTGCCAAGAGAAGGGGCCGCAGAGGAGACAACGCCTGGGCTGGCAGTGTAAGGGCACTTTTGCTATCTTGGTTTACAAGGCCTCTTGGGTTAATTCTAGAAGAATCAAAGCAAACGTTTCTTCTGTCTTTCCTGTGCTCTGCAGGCCAAGAGTTTCTTGTGCTAAAATAAACAACTGGCAGTTTCATTAGACTCTGCAGAAGGAAGGAAGAGGTTTATGTTTCATACCTTTTATATTATATAACAACATTACTATGCGAACTTCAATTATTCAATCTGTTTAGTTTATTTAAACTTAAAAAATAGTACTAACGCTATAAATAGAATAAACCATGTCCAATTCCGAGCACTTACAATAAGCATGCAGTCAGTAATACAGCCCCTGGAATAATAAACCACTTACTTCTGATAGTTAGGCGCGTGCATGTGCATGTGTGTGTGTGTATGTGTGTGTGTATCACCTTTAGATTTTATTAAGCTATAGCTGGCTGGGGGTGGGAGGTGCCATTAGGAAGAGGTTCTACTTGTTTTAAACTGTAGGAAATAAAAACCCACACGTTATTTTGCATCTGTCTGAGTTTTTTTTTTTTTAATGTTTATTTTTGAGAGAGAGAGAAAGACAGAGCATGAGTGGGGGAGGAGCAGAGAGAGAGGGAGACATAGAGTCTGAAGCAGGCTCCAGGCTCTAAGCTATCAGCACAGAGCCCGATGTGGGGCTCGAACCCACAAACCGTGAAATCGTGACCTGAGCCGAAGTCGGACGCTCAACTGACTGAGCCACCCAGGTGCCCCCTGTCCGAGTTCTTACATAATGGAAATTATGATGTGTTTGTACCAGCCAGGCCTCAACTTTGTTTGACTTTACTGAGAAATTACAAGTCTGGTCATAAAGAAGCCATCTGTTTATTTTCAGTTTGTTTTGCTCCGTTCTTAAAACATCTTGCTTCTTATCAGATAAGGAAATAAGTATTTGATGCTCTGTAATCCTGACTCATTCAGAGGCATTAATTGGGTTCTACCCAGCACATGATTCAATACCACATTTTTATTACAAATATGAAATGATTACCCTTGGATGCTTGAAGTTTAGTGGGAAAGATTAGTGGCTCCCAATACTCACAGCATATTATTATAATTATCGATTTGCATGTCTTTATTGTGGACTCTTTCAAAATCCCAGCAACTTTTTTTTTTTACAGAAATAGAGAAATCCATCCTAAAATCCATATGGAGTCTCAAGGAGCCCCAAATTGCAAAAACAAAAACAAATAAAAATAACCTTGAAAAAAACCCCACAAATTTGGAGGTTTTACACTTCCTGATTTCAAAACTTAATAGAAAGCTAAAATAATCAAAACATAAAGACAGAAATAGAAACCAATGGAATAGAAGAGAGCCCAGAAATAAACGCTCACATGTGTGGTCCAGTGATTTTCAACAAGGGTGCCAAGACCATTCAATAGAGAAAGGACAATCTTTTTTAACAAATGGTGCTGGGGAAACTGGACATCCGCATTGCAAAAGAATGAAGTTGGACCCTTACCTGACACTGTATACAAAATTAACTCGGATCAAAGACTTCAATGTTAAAGCTTAAACTATAAAACTCTAAGTAGAAAACTTAGAAGAGGGAAAAACTTCATGATGTTGGTCATGGCAATGAGACTGTGTTTTATGTCGAAGTGGAGAAAAGCAATCCAGTGGGGGCCGGAGTCAGAGACCTGGGTTCCCACTCAAGACCACCAATCCCTACCTGTATGATCTCTAGCACGTTATCTGTCTTCTCTAGGTCTCTGTTTCTCATCTGTAAAAAGAACACAGTAAGAGAATGACTGTGGTAATTACTTAAATGCATGTAAAGGACTTAGCCCAGTGCCTGGCATATGGGTTACTATGAGCCATTACTATCCATTTAGAGGATGCGGGCAGGGGGGTAGTATAATAGTTCAGTTAGGTAGGTTTTGGAGTCAGATTTTCTAATTTTATATCTTAGTTCTACCCTTTACCATGTCTGTGATTTTGATCAAGTGCTTTACATTTCTGTAATTGAGGACCTTTTTCTTTTTCATTCTGAACAGTATCTCCTAAAGTTGTAAGGCTGAAATGAAACAATTTTCTTAGCTATCTCTTAGAAAAGTGGTTAACACGCCCCAGTGTTAGTTCTTACAGCTGCTACAGTACTCAGTACAGCATCTGGCAAATAGTATGTACTCGTATAAGGAATTATGATGCTGCCCTAAACAATGGCATTTAGGAAGGGTGTTTAACGACATGGGTAAATACTAATTACAAACTTTCTGGGAAAACAAGACCAACATTGAATATGCAATTTGATCTCAACTATGTAAGAAAAGAAGGATACAGGAGTTAAAAGGAAACTTGTTAAAATATCAACACTGCTCATGCCTTACATGGAAAAATCATGCATGAGTTTATTGTTTCTTCATATTTTTGTGTACTTTTCAAAACCACCACCAGCACTTTTTCTAACGGAAAATATTAAAATGTAGTTAAATAAGCTGAAAACAGGAACAATAGTCAATGTTGTCTCCTGTCATTGGGACACTGATTTCCTTTTTTTTTTTTTTTTTCACATTTCAATAAATTTATTCTGTAAAAACAAAACTGGCTTCTAGGAGTAAGTAGCTAGCAATTGCCAGAACAGGGAAAATACTGTGGCCTGGAGGAGGTGGGATAAAGATAACCCTGCTCTTCAGTGTGGGTGTGTGTGCACATGGGCAAATGTGCACCTTGTCTCCCAGTGTGTGCACATGGGCATATGTGTACCTTGTCTCCCAGGGAATCTGTGATCTCCTTGAAGGCATGAACTCTTTGCCAGCCAATCCCCCATGCTCTCCTTCTGTCTAGTTCAGAATCTAGCATAGATATTCAGGGACTATGTGAATAGATATTCACTGAATACACGGTGAAGGGGTAAATATTTTTGGTGGTGAAAGAGAGGTTCAAGTCAAGGCTGCAGTGGCAGGGGACTGGCCTACCTGGGTGATCCAGCATTTTCCCACCCCACAGATTGGGAAGATGGATGAGATCATGGAAAAGATCATGGAAAACTTCACCTCTTGGACCGGGTGTGGCCCTCAAAACACCTAGGTTCAGGGAAGAAGTCACCTCTCTGCAGAAGATCCCATGTTTGAGCTAAATCTTGCTAAACATAAGGATTAGAAAATTGAGAAGATTTTATTGAAACATTGAAATAGCTTTTAAATTATTTTAGGTATATTATTTGCTCATTGGTAGCTTCAGAAAATAAAGACATAACCAAGAAGTTAAAATCCTGCAAAATTCCACCATTCTGAGATTTATCACTGAATATATTGTATTGGTATACACTTATCAAATCTGTGCCTTTTTTCCCTTTGACTAAATAATATATTGTGGGCAGCTTTCTGTGACTAGGGTAGAGTGTTACATCATTTCTCTAATAGTCACATAGTATTTCATCAAATCGGTGTACACAGAACCAGAAGTCTCCAGCTTTTTGGCACTTTTAAGTATAATTTATAGTACCTCCATATTTATCATCAAACATTTATTTTTTTTTTATTGAGGCATAATTGCCATGTAACATTAAATTAGTTCCAGGTATACAGCATCATTTTATTTTTTTGTTTTTTTACTTTTTAGAGAGAGAGTGAGCAGGGGGAAGAGGCAGAGGGAGAGAGAGATTCTTAAGCTGGCTACATGCTCAGTGTGGAGCCCAACCTGGGGCTGGATCCCATGACCCTGGGATCATGACCCGAGCTGAAATCAAGAGTCAGAGGCTCAACAGACTAAGCCCTCGAGGCACCCCATGACTTGATACTTTCATATATTTCAAATGATCACCACAATAAGTGATTAACATTTAATGCTATACATACTGAAAAAATTATTTGCCCTGTGGTGAGAACTTGTAAGAACTATTCTCTCAGCAAATTTCAAGCGTTCAGTACAGTATTATTAACTATGGTCACCGTGCTGTGTATTACTCCCCCATGACTTAATAATTTTATAAACAAAAATTTATACCTTTTGACCGCTTCACTCATTTTGCCCACTCCCTATCCCCTACTTTCGGCACCACCAACTACCAATCTGTTCTCTGTATTTATGAACTCAGTTTGTTTTGTTTTGTTTTATGTTTTTAGATTTCACATATAAGTGAGATCATATGGTATTTGTCTCTGTCTGATTTATTTCACTTATAATGCACTCAAGGTCCAGCCATGTTGTTGCCATGGCAACATTTTGTTCTTTTTTATGGCTAAATAATATTCCATTGTGTATATATATTTTCTTTTTTAAATTTTTTATTTTAATTCCAATTAATTAACATACAGTGTTATATTAGTTTTAGGTGTCCAATATGATGGTCTAACAATTCCATGCATCACCTGGTGCTCATCAGAAATATATTCCTTGATTCAATCTGCTTAATCCATTTTCCCTACTCATCTCCCCTCTGATAAGCATCAGTTTGTTCTTTATAATTACCAGTCTGTTTCTTGGTTTCTTTCTCTCTCTCTCCCTTTGGTCATTTGCTTTATTTTTTAAATTCTACATATGAGTGGAATCATATTATATTTGTCTTTCTCTGACTTATTTCGCTTAGTCTTATACATTCTAACTCCATGTTGTTGCAAATGGCAAGATTTCATTCTTTTTTATGGCTGAATAGCATTTATATACATTTATATATTGTATATTTATAAAAATTTATATATACCACTGCTTTGTCCATTCATCAATCAATGGACACAGCTACTTCCATATCTTGGTTATTGTAAATAATGCTGCTATAAACACAGGGGTACATGTGTCCCTTTGAATTAGTATTATTATATTCTTTGGGTAAATACCCAATAGGGCAAGCCCTGGATCATAGAGTACTTCTATTTTTGAATTTTTGAGGAATCTCCATACTGTTTTCTACAGTTACTGTGCCAGTTTTTACTTCCACCAAACTTTCTAAGAGAGTTCCTTTTTCTCTACATCCTTGCCAATACTTGTTGTTTCTTGAGCTGTTGATTTTAGCCATTCTGACAGGTATGAGGTGATACCTCATTGTACTTTTTTGATGGTAAGTGCATTTCCCTGATGGGAAGTGCTGATGAACATCTTTTCATGTGTCTGTTGGCCAACTGGATGTATTCTTTGAAGAAATGTCTGATCATGTCTTCTGCCCATTTTTAAGTTGGTTTATTTAGTTTTTTTTAGTGTTGAGTTGTATAAGCTCTTCATATATTTTGATTTATTAGACATGTCATTTGCAAATATCTTCTCCCATTCTGTAGGTTGCCTTTCAATTTTGTTTATTGTTTCCTTTGCTGTGTGGAAGCTTCTTATTTTGATGAAGTCCTAATAGTTTATCTTTGCTTGTGTTTCCCTTGCCTCAGGAGATATATCTAGAAAAAAGTTGCTAGGGCTAATGTGAAAGTAGATACTGCTTGTGTCCTTTTCTAGGATTTTTATGGTTTCAGGTCTCATATTTAGGTCCATTTAATCCATTTTGAGTTGTTTTTTTGTTTTTTTTTTTTTTTTTGCATAGTGTAAAACAAGTGGTCCAGTTTCTCTTTCTTTCTTTCTTTCTTTCTCTCACCCTCTATCTTTTCTCTTTTCTCTTTCTTTTCTCTTTCTTTGTCTTTTCTCTTTCTTTCTCTTTCTTTCTTTTCTTTTTCTTTCTCTTTCTTTCTTTTCTTTCTTTTTCTTTCTCTTTCTTTTTCTTTTTCTTCTTCTTCTTCTTCTTCTTCTTCTTCTTCTTCTTCTTCTTCTTCTTCTCCTCCTCCTCCTCCTCCTCCTCCTCCTCCTCCTTCTCCTTCTCCTCCTCCTCCTCCTCCTCCTCCTTCTCCTCCTCCTCCTCCTCCTCCTCCTCCTCCTCCTCCTCCTTCTCCTTCTCCTCCTTCTCCTCCTTCTCCTCCTTCTCCTCCTTCTCCTGCATGTAGCTGTTCAGTTTTCCTAGCACCACTTGTTGAAGAGACTGTCTCTTTCCCATTGTGTATTCTTTCCTTCTTTGTCATAGATTAATTGACTATAACATCATGGGTTTATTTCTGGGCTGTCTATCCTGTTCTATTAATCTATATGTCTGTTTTTATCTCAGTAACAAACTGTTTTGATTACTACAGTTTTGTAGTATATCTTCAAATCTGGGATTGTGATACTTGGATAGTATGGACATTTTAACAATATAAATTCTCCCAACCCATGAGCATGGAATATCTTTCCATTTGTTTGTGTCATCTTCAATTTCTTTCATCAGTGTTTTCAGAGTGTAGGTCTTTCATGTCCTTGGTTAAATTTATTCCTACGCATTTTATTATTTCTAATGCAATTGTAAGTGGGAGTGTTTTCTTAATTTCTCTTTCTGGTACTTAATTATTAGGGTATAGAAATGCAACAGATTTCTGTACATTGATTTCACAGCTTATGATTTTTATTGAATGATTTATCAGTTCTAGCAGTTTTTGGTAGAGTCTTTGGAGTTATATATATATAATAACATGTTATCTGAAAATAGAGAATGTTTTACTTCCTTACTGATTTGGATGGCTTTTATTTCTTTTTATTCTCTGATTGCTGTGGCTAGGACTGCCAATTCTATATGAGTGAATGTCTTTGTCTTGTTCCTGATCTTAAGGAAAAAGCTCTCATCTTTTCACTGTTGAGTATGATGTTAGCTGTAGATTTTTCATATAAGGTCTATATTATGTAGAGGTATGTTCCTCCTAAACCTACTTTGTTGAGGGGTTTTATCATGAATCAATGTTGTACTTTGTTAAATGCTTCTTCTACATCGATTGAAATGATCATATGGTTTGTTTCATTTTTTTCTTCTTGATGTGATATATCATGTTGATTGATTTGTGAGTAATGAACCATTCTTGCATCATGGGAATAAACCCCACTGGATCATGGTGAATTATTTCTTAAAATATATTGTTGGATAAAGTTTCCTAATATTTTGAGGATTTACATCTAAGTTCATCAGAGATACTGGCTTTTGTTTTTTTCTTTCTTTCTCTCTCTCTCTCTCTCTCTCTCTGTCTCTCTCTCTCTCTCTCTCTCTCATAGTGTTTTTATCTGGTTTTGGTATCAGAGTAATGCTGGCCTCATAGAATGAATTTGGAAGCTTTCCTTCCTTTTCTATTTTTTGGAATAGTTTGAGAAGAATAGGTATTAACTCTTCTTTAAATGTTTGCTACAATTTACCTGTGAAACCATCTGTTCCTGGACTTTTGTTTGTTGGGAATTTTTTGATTACTGGTTCAATTTCATTGCTGGTAATCGGTCTGTTCAAATTTTCTATTTGTCTATGATTCAGTTGTGGAAAATTATATGTTTCTAGGAATTTATCCATTTCTTCTAAGCTGTCAAGTTTGTTGACATATAATTTTTAATAATATTCTCTTATAATCCCTTCTATTTCTGTACTATCCAATTTGTTATTTCTCTTCTTTAGTTTCTAATTGTGTTGAGTCATTGCTTTGTTTGTTTGATGAGTCTGGCTAAAGGTTTATCAATTTTGTTGACTTTTTTAAAGAACCAGTTCCAGCTTTCATTGATCTGTTTTATTGTTGTTGTTGTTTTTTAATTTCATTTATTTCTGGTCTAATCTCTATTTCCTTCCTTTTACTGGTTTTGGGTTTTGTTTGTTCTTTTTCTAGTTCCTTTAGCTGTAAGGTTAAGTTGTTTATTTAAGATTTTTCTTGCTCCTTGAAGTAGACCTGTGTTGCTATAAACTTCCCTCTTAGACCTAGTTTTCCCAAAGGTTTTGAACCATTGTTTTTTCATTTTCATTTGTCTCCATATATTTTTTCATTTCCTCTTTGATTTCTTGGTTCATCCATTCTTTGTTTAGTGGCATATTATTTAACCTCCATGATTTGTGTTCTTCCCAGATTTTTTTCTTGTGGTTGATTTCAAGTTTCATAGTGTGGTTGGAAAAGATGCTTGATATGCCTTCACTGTTTTTGAATTTGTTGAGACTTGTTTTTGGCCTAACACGATCTAATCTAGAGAATGTTCTTTGTGCACTTGAAAATAATGTGTATTTGGCTGTTTTTGGAAGGGATATTCTGAATATGTCTGTTAGATCCATCTGGTCCAAAGTGTCATTCAAAGCCACAGTTTTCTTTTTGATTTTCTGTTTGAATGACTGATCTATTGATGTAAGTGGAGTATATTGTTACTATCAATTACTTTTTCAAGGTTTGTTAATAGCTACTTTATGTATTTGGATGCTTTCATTTTGGAAGCAGAAATATTACAATTGTATCTTATTGGATTGCCCCTTTATGATTATGTAATGTCTTTCTTTGTCTCTTGTTACAGGCTTTGTTTTAAAGTCTATTTTGTTTGATATAAGTATTGCTACCGTGGTGTTCTTTTCACTTCTATTTGTGTGATCAATGTTTTTCCATTCCTTGACTTTCAATCTGTATGTGTCTTTAGGTCTGAAGTGAGTCTCTTGTAGGCAGCATATAGATGAATCTTGCTTTTTAAAAATTTTATTCTGTTACTGTCTTTTTATTGGGGCTTTTAGTCCATTTATATTCAAAGTAATTATTGATAGATATTACCATTTTGTTACTTGTTTTAAGATTGTTTTTGTAGTTCTTCTCTTCCTTTTGCCTCTATCTCTCTTCTCTCATGGCTTGCTGGCTTTCTTTAGTGATCTTCCTTTCTTTTCAT
This sequence comes from Panthera tigris, assembly GCF_018350195.1. NCBI lineage: Eukaryota > Metazoa > Chordata > Mammalia > Carnivora > Felidae > Panthera > Panthera tigris. The sequence goes on from NC_056676.1 coordinate 21,347,695, forward strand.
TTTTTTCTATATCTATTACTGGTTTTTGATTTGTCACAATCTTTAGGTTGATATATAAAGTTGTATGCATATAGCAGTCCATATTAATTTGATGGTCGCTTACAGTTGAACCCATTCTCAAAGTGCTAAATTTTCCTTGTGCCAGGCTCTGCATTGACAGTGAGAAGTCCGCTTGGGATTCCCTCTATCCCTCTCTCTCTCTGTCCCTCCCCCATTCCTGTTCTCTCTCTCTCTCTCTCTCTCTCTCTCTCTCTCTCTGTCTTCCTCAAAAGAAATAAATACACATTTAAAAAAGTAAAAGTGTTAGATTTTTATTCCACTTCCCACCCTTACCACCCAGTTATAGGTATATGGTGTCATAATTTACATCCTTTCATTTTATTAATTCCTTGACTGATTCTTACAGATATACTTAATTTTACTGCTTTTGTGCTACTTACTTTTCTTAATCCTGGTTGTGGTCTTTCGTTTCATTTCCACTTGGAGAGTCTCTTGTAACATTTCTGGTAAAGCTGGTTTAGTAATGATGAATTCCATTAACATTTGTTTGCCTGGGAAACTCTTTATCTTTCCTTCTATTCTGAATGATAACTTTGCTGGATAGATACTTTTGGCTGCAGATTTTTTTCTTTCAGCACTTTGAATATATCATGCTGCTCCCTTCTGGCCTGTACAGATTTTGCTGAAAAAAGCATCTAATAGCCTTATAGGGTTTCCCTTCTATATATGTGTTCTCTTTTCTCTTTCTGCTTTTAAAATTATCTCTTTATTATTACTTTTTGCCATTTTAATTACTACGTGTCTTGGTGTGGAACCCCTTGGATTGATTTTGTTGGGGGCTCTCTGTGCTTCCTGTATCTGAATTTCTGTGTCCTTCTTTGAATTAGGGAAGTTTTCAGCTATTATTTTTTTCAAATAAATTTTCTGCCCCTTTTCCCCTGTCTTCTTTATCTGGGATCTCTATAACAAGGAAATATTGACATGCTTGATCATGTTGCTGAGTTCTGTTCATCTATTCTCATTTTTTATTCTTATTTCTTTCTCCTGTTCAGCTTGATTGCTCTCCATTAGTCTGTCCTCCAGGTTACTGATCTGTTCTTGTGCTTCCTCTAGTGTACTACTTATTCCCTCTGGTGTATTTTTCATTTCAGGTGTTGAGTTCTTTATCTCTGATTGGTTCTATTTTACATTTTCTATCTCTTTGTTGAGGGTCGTGTTAAAATCCTCCACTCTTCTCTCAAGTCCAGTGAGTATCTTTGTGACCATTAAATTCTCTATCAGGGATATTACTTACCTCTGTTTTGTTTAGCTCTCTTGCTCTGATTTTTGTCCTGTTCTTTCATTCGGGACATATGCCTCTCTCTCTTCATTTTATGTAACCCTGTGTCTGTTTTTATGTGTGAGGAGAGTTAGCTCTATCTCCTTCTCTTGAAAGTAGTGGCCTTATGAAAACAGGTCCTGTAGTGCCCTGAAGTGCAATGTCCCCTGTTTCCTAGAACCTGGAGTTTCAGGGGTGTCTCCTATGTGTGTTGCATGTACCCTGCTGCTGTTCCTGCGCCACATTTGCTTTATGTCTAGTCACCTGCAATGGCTCTCTTTGCCTATTATGGGTAGGTTTTGGTCCCTGTATCGTTAATGGACTAGTCTGAGGCCACCCTGGGCTTGAGTTGGATCACGCCTGGTGTCTTCCAGCATTGTGGTTGCACTGAACTGCAAGGTGCTATCTCTGTGTTGTCCTATGAGAGGCTTTTGTTGATAGGCAGGGCCCACAGTCAGACCAAGTAGGTGCTCCTGGCACACTGCTGGTGCTGCATTTGTACTGGTGCGTATGGTTATCTCCCTCTCCCCTTGGGCATGAGTCACTTTGGAGTGATGCTGGCCCCTGTCAGGGGTGTTTGCATAATGTCATGTTTGCGGTGCTGCTTTGGATGGCCTCCTTTTGAAAGTGGGTTGGGTGGGTGCATCCACAGGAGAATGCAGGAACCGGGCATGCCGTACCAGTAATGTTTGTGCTGGTTTGCTATCAGAAGGGACCTAGAGCGGTTTTGGAGAAGAGCTGAAGGTGTTTTGTGGTTCCTTCACCACAAAAGAATGTGGTGGTGGGGTGCACTGTTTGTAAGGCTTCACCAGTCTATTGTGGGAAAGGACCTGGAGTGGCTATGGAGAACTCCTGGCAAGGTGGGTTTGGAGGGGGCAGGTCTGTGGGAGGAGAGCATAGGGCAGGGCACATTGTTAGCAAGCTGAGTGGAGAGTGTTTGTGCTCCTCACTGCAGGTATCAGGTATCTAGGCTGGGGCTATGGAGAGAGATGGCCCTGCCACCTCTTTTGTTCTTGAAGCTTCCTAAAGGTTCTTGCCCCTCCTTCTAGTGTGCATTCTGAGTCTAGTAAATAAATCTTTTCCCCTTATACCCCAGGCATTTTTCAAACTGCTGTTTCTATGCTGCATCTCTGTGATGTTGTTTGTTTTTCTGGATCTTTAAGGGTTGCGGTTCAGTTTCCTACCACCCTCCTGGCTCTCCCAGAGCTGAGTGTGCTGATTTTTAAAGTTCCATGTGTTAGGCCTCACTGATTGTAAGAACTCATGAAGTTGAGCCCTTCTGTTTCTCAAAACTAAATGTTATGGGGATTTGTCTTCCTAGTGAGGGTCCCCTGTGCCTGGGGTGCCTGGTGTGGGTTCTGCTCCTCTCCCTTCTCTGTGATTGCAGTGTCCATCCCTCCCACAGTCAGCTTCATGCATCTGTTTGTTTCCTGACCATGTCACCACCTTTCCTACCAGTTTCAATGTGGTGTCTTCTCTATGATTAGCTGTGGAGAGTCTTTTCTGCCAGTTTTCAGGTCATTTCTGGTTTATTTATGATGATGGGGGTGTTATCTACATGTATCCATGGGATGAGGTGAGCTTAGGATCCTCCTACTCTACCAACTTCCCAGGAAGTCTATTTCTTGTCTTTTTGATACTCACCTTTCTAGCAGGTATGAGTTGATATCTTCTGGTTCTGATTTGCATATCTGTAATGATTAGTGATGTTGAGTACCTTTTTATGTAACTTTTGGCCATCTGTATGTCTTCTTTGGAAAATGCCTGTTCAGGTCCTCTGCTCATTTTTGAAATCTGATTGCTTGCTTTTTGCTATTGAATTGTATGAGTTCTTTATAAACTTTGGATAGTAACCCCTTATCAGATATGATTTCATTTATTGTCTTTTATTCAGTAGTTGTCTTTTCATTCTGTTGATAAGTTCTCTTGTTGTGCAGAAGTTTTTTAGTTTAATGAAGTCCTTCTTGTTTATTTCTTATTTTGTTGCCTTTGTTTTTGGTGTCAAATGCAAAAAAAAATCAAGAGTGGTGTCAAGAAGTTTACAACCCTTTTTCTTCCAGGAGTTTTATAGCTTTAGAGCTTATATGCAAGTCTTTAGTCAATTTTGAGTTAAGTTTTGTGTATGGTATAAGACAGTGATCTAGTTTCATTCTTTTGCAACTGGCCGTGCAGTCTTCCCAACATTTATTGAAGAGAGTGTCCTTTCCCCACTGTATATTCTTCACTCTTTTGTCATAAATTATGTCTGAGGTTTCTATTCTGTTCTATTGATTTATGTGTTTTTTATTCCAATACCATACTGCTTTGATTACTATAGTTTTGTAATATAGTTGAAATCAGGGAGACTGATGCTTCCAGTTTTGTTCTTCTTTCTCTCAACTGTTTTTGCTATTCATTCACTGTATTGTGGTTCCACACAAATTTTGTATTATCTGTTCTAGTTCTATGAAAAATGCTATTGGTACTTTGATAAGAATTGCATTGAATCTGTGATGGTGTGAAAAATGCTGTTGGGGTTTTAATTTGATAGCATTGAATCTGTAGATGTCTTTGGGTAGAATGGACTTTTTAACAATATTCTTTCAATCCGTGTACATAGAATATCTTTGTGCAACTTCTATTTTTTTCATCAATGTTTATAGTTTTCAGTGTACAAGTCTTTCACCTCCTTGGTTAAGTTTATTCCTAGGTATTTTATTCTCTGTAGTACCATTGTAAATGGTTTTTTCCCTTAATTTCTCTTTCTGGTACTTCATTATTAGTGTAATTTACATAACATATTCCTGTGCGTTAATTTTGTATCTTGCAATTTTACTGAATTCGTATATTACTTTGAATAGTTTTTGTGCACTTTTAGGATTTTCTTTGCATAATACATGTTATTTGCATATAGTGGCTATTTTGCTTCTTCCTTACCAATTTGGATACCTTTTATTTGTTTATTTTTCTTGTCTGATTGCTTTGGTTAAGACTTCTAGTACTATGTTGAATAAAAGTGGTAAAAGTGGACACCCTTGTCTTATTCTTGATATTAGAAGAAAAGCTGTCAGTATTTTACCATTATGATGTTAGCTGTGGGTTTATAATATACAGCCTTTATCAATTTGCACTATGTTTCCTGTAAGCCCACTTTGTTGAGAATTTTTATCATAAATGAATGTTGAATTTTGTCAAATGCCTTTTCTACATCTACTGAAATGATCATAATACTTTTATCCTTTATTTTGTTAATGTGGCATATCATGTTGATTGATTTGCTAATATTGAGCCATCTTTGCATCCTCTGTATAAATTCCAGTTGATTGTGGTGAATGATCCTTTTAATGTATTGTTGAATGTGGTTTGATAATATTTTGTGGAAAATTTTTGGATCTATGTTCATCTGGAATATTGCCCTGTAGGTTTTTTTTTTTTTCTTTTTGGCAGTGTCTTTCTTTGATTTTGGTATTGGTGGAATGCTGGCCTCATAAAATGTATTTCCTCCTTCTTCTGTTGTTTAGAGTAGTTTGAGAAGAATAGGGTATTCCAGTGCTGACACAGGACTAAGGTCTGCTAGATTTGTTACTGCCACTTTGTTAATTGATTTCTGGTTGTTTTTGTAGTTCTTTGTTCTTCCTTTTTTTCTTGATCTGTGTGTGTGTGTGTGTGTGTGTGCGCGCGTGCGTGTGTGTGTGTGTGTGATTGAGGACTTTGCATTGTTTTTCTTTATTTTTTTGTGAATCTATTATAGGTTTTGGTTTGTACTTACCATGAGTTTATATATAACATACTAATTACATAGCAGTCTGTATTAAGTTGATGGTCTCTTAAAATTGAACTCATACTGAAAGAACTTCATATTTACTTCCCCATCTATGTTTTACATATACATGTTGTCATATTTTACATCTTTTTGTGAGTCCTCTTAACTAATTTTTTAGATATAGTTGATTTTACTACTTTTGTCTTTAACTAGTTTTATAAGTGATTGCTCTAGTATATTTATATTTGCTTTTACTGATGAAATTTTGTCTTGTCATAATTTTTGTACTTCTAATTGTGGCCTTTCCACCCTCTCCCCTTGAAGAATTCCCTTTAACCTTTATTGTAACATTGGTTTAGTGGTGATGAACTCCTTTGTTTGTGTGGGAAACTATCTTTCCCTTAATTCTGAATGATAATCTTGCCCCATAGAGTATTCTTGGTTTTTGTTTTTGTTTTTTGTTTTTTGTTTTTCTTAATTTCAGGACTTTGACTATATCATGCCATTCCCTTCTGGCCTGTAATGTTTCTGCTAAAAAATCAGCTGATAGCCTTATGGGGTTGCCCTTGTATGTAAGTGTGTGTGTGTGTGTGTGTGTGTGTGTGTGTGTGTGTTTCTTGCTCTTTTTATTTTTATTTACTTTTAATTTTTTACTTTTAATTTTATTTTTGAGAGAGAGAGACACACACACACACACAGAGTGTGAGTGGGGGAGGGAGTGAGAGAGGGAGACACAGAATCCGAAGCAGGCTCCAGGATCTGAGCTGTCAGCACAGAGCCTGACACGGGACTCAAACCCATGAGCTATGAGATCATGACCTGAGCTGAAGTCAGATGCTTAACTGACTGAGCCACCCAGGCACCCCTTTTCTTGCTACTCTTAGAATTCTTTTTCTTTAATCACTGGCATCTTAATTATCATGTGTCATATTATGGACCTCACTGGGTTCATCTTGTTTGGAACTCTCTGTACTCCTTGAACCTGGATGTCTATTTCCTTGCCCAGGTTAGGGAAGTTTCAGCTATTATTTCTTCAAATAAGTTTTCTGCCCTTTTCCTTCTTTCTTCTCCTGGGACCCTTATAATGCAAAAATGTGTTTGCTTGATGTTATCCAAGAGATCCTTTAATCCTTTAACCTTTCTCCTCCTCCTCCTCCTCCTCCTCCTCCTCCTCCTCCTCCTTCTTCAGTAATTCTCTGCTTTTGCTATTCAGCTTGGATGCTTTTTGGGTGTATTTTTCATTTCAGTTATTGTATTCTTCAACTCTGATTGGTTCTCTGTTATATTTTCTATCTCTTTGTTGGACTGAGTTCATTCACTGTTCTCTCCAGTTTGGTGAGCATCTTTATGACCATTACTTTGAACTCTTTATCATGTAGATTGGTCATCTCCATTTCATTAAGATCTTTTTCCAAGGTTTTGTCTCATTTTTTCCTTTGGAGCATATTCTTTGTTTTCCTCATTTTGCTTGACTCTATGTTAATTTCTGTTAATTAGGTGGAACAGCTATTTCTTCTAACCTTAAAGGAGTGGTGTTTGTATGGTCATCCCCTGTGTTGACTGTGTGTCCCCAGTGACTTTGGCTGGCTAACTGTAGCTGTGAGTAGCATGGGCCATTAGTCCCAGGACACTCAGTGCTGAGATTGCCTTGGTGGTATTGCCTGAGCTGAAATAAGTATGGGCTGGGTTGGTCCCTTGGCTCTCTATGCAAGATGTTCCCTGGAAGGGCAGCTGAGGCTGAAGTAGGTGAAAGATGGGTGTCCTGGAGCTCTCTGTGTAGAGGTTTCCCTGGCAGAAGAGCTGAAGCTGAAGTGGGCATGAGCCAGGGTGATCCCAGGACTATCTACAATAAGGGTATACCCTGAGATTACATCTGGAGGTGAAGTGAATGTAAGCCAGGGAGACCCAGGGCTCTCCATGCAAAGGGCACTCTGGCAAGAGAGCTAAATCTGAATTGGGTGCAACCTGGTGTGTCCTGTGACATTTCATGTAGAGGGCACACTGGCCATGCTGCTGGAGCTGAGGTGAGCACAGGCCAGGTGGTCCCAGGGTATTCTGTGCAGGAACCATCCTGGTAGAGCAGCTGGATCTGAGACACTCTGAGCCAGTGGTTCACTGGCAAGTCATCTGGAGTTTTTCTGTGCACTGGGATATTCAAGACTGGTGTGGGCTTAGGGGTCCAGGGCTCTCTGGAACAGCAGGCCTGCTATAGCTCCTGGACTCTGCTCCCATCTGGGCTATCAAGGTGGAGGGGGAATATAAACTGTGGAGTTCACCTTCCAACCCATGGAAAATTCTAACTTCTCCTGCCATTTTGCAGGGCTCCAGGGCTGATTTCTTTATGTTCTAGTTGCCCATTTAAGCCATGGCTTTTTTCTGTGCACCAGAGCAGATGACTCTCTTTGTAGTTCCTCAGTTATCCCTCCCCACTACAGTTGGCAGGTTCAGGGGTGCAGGTTCCCTTCATTACTGTGTCCCCGTTTCTCTATGTGGTCTCTCTATCTTTTTGTGCAGAAGCTGTCTAGTCAGCCCCATAGTTCTTCCTCAGGAAGAACTGCTTTATAAATAGTTATAGATTTGGTGTGTCCATGGAGGAGGTGACTTCAGAAAAACATTGCCATCTTGGTTTGTTAACTGTTTTGTGGCTCTTTTGTAGTTCTTCTGTTCATTTCTTCTGTTGCTCTCTCCCTTTGTGATTTAATTACTTTCTTTCGTGGTATGCTTGGGTTTCTTTGCCCTTCTCTTTTGTGTATCTGATGCAGGTTTTCGTTTTGTGATTACCATGATTCTTATATATAACAACTTGTATTGATAACATTCTATTTTAAATTGATAGTAACTTAAGTATGAATACATTCTAAAGCTCTATGTTTTTACTTTCCCCCACCATATTTTATGTTTTTGATGTCACGTTTTACATCTTTTTATCTTGTGTATCCCTGAATGAATTATTATAATTGTAGTAATTATTTTATTACTTCTTTCTTTTAACCTTTATACTAGCTTTATAAGTAGTTAATGCACTATCTTCACTATATATTTACCTTTACCAGCAAGAGTTGTACTTTCATAGGTTTTCTTGTTACTAATTAGCATTCTTTCTTTTCAGTGTAAAGAAGTTTCTTAACATTTCCTGTAAGGCTGGTTTATTTGTGATGAATACCTTTAGCTTTTGCTTATCTAGAAAACTCTTTATCTCTCCTTCAGTTCTGAATAAGTTTGACAGGTAGAAATTATTGGTTGGAAGTGTTTTCTTTCAGTGATTTGAATATAGGGTGGCCCTTCCTTCTAGTCTGCAAATTTTCTGTGGATAATCTTATAAGGTTTCCCTTGTATGTAACAAGTAATTTTCCTCTTGCTGCCTTTAAGACTCTCTCCTTTAATTTTTAACATTTTAAATATAATGTTTCTTGGCGTAGATCTCTTTGGGTTTATCTTCCGTGGAACTCTCTGGGATTCCTGCATCTGGATGTCTATTTCCTTCACCAGGTTAGGAAAATCTTCAGCCATTACTTCTTCAAATAAGTTTTCTGCCCATTTCTCTCTCTCTCTTCCTCTTCTGGGACCTCTATAATGTGAATGTTAATCTGTTTGATGTTGCCCTGAAAGTCCCTTATGCTATCTTCACTTTTTAAAAATTTATTTAAAGGAATATTTTTTTTCTTCTCTGATAGTGAGTTCCACTGCCCTCTCTTCAAGTTCATTTATCCTTTTTTCTGCTTAATTTAGTCTGTTATTGAACCCCTCTGGTGTGTTTTTCAGTGTAGTTATTGTATTCTTCAGTTTTATGATTTCTATTTGGTACTTATATTTCCTAGCCCTTTGTTGAAGTTCTCATTGTGTTAATCCATTCTTCTCCTGAGTTTGATGAGCATGTTTATCACTATTATTTTGTACTCTTTACCAAGTACATTATTATTTATCTCCATTTCTTTAAAGTTTTTCTTTTCCTGAGGTCACATTTTGTTCCTTCATTTGAAACATATTCCTATGTGTCTTCATTTTCCTTGACAATATGTATGGATTTGTGCATTAGATAAAAGAGCCATTTCTGCCAGATGAAGTAGTGGCCTCAGGAGATGCATTTCATCATTTTACCCTGCATTAGCTTTGGTTGTCTCTCAAATCTCTGTGATTGTCCAAGGAGCCTGGTTTTTGTCTCTTTTGCTTTATTGAAGTATAATTCACACACAATATTACATTGGTTTTATGTGTACAACATAGTTGACAACTCTGTATGTTATGCTATGATTGCCACAAGTGTTGCCACCATCTGTCACCATACAGCATTATTACAATACCATTGACTATATTCCCTATGCTGTGTCCTTTATCTCCATGATTTATTCATTCCATAACTGGAAGCCTGTAGCTCCCATTTCCCTTCATCCTATTTTGCCCATCTCCCCATCTTTTGACAACCATCAATTTGTTCTTTGTATTTATGGGTCTGTTTCTGCTTTTTTATTTGTTTGTTTTGGTTTTTTTAGATTCCACGTTTAGAAAAATCATAGGGTATTTGCCTTTATTTGTCTGACTTGGTAGTGTTTGGTAGTGTTAATTTTTTAGTCATTGCTACCCTTCAATAAATTTATTTTCATTACTTATTAAATACTTAACATTTTTTTATCATGTGAAATAAGGAACATTGGTATCTTTATATGCAAGTAATTAAAGAAAAAGATAGCCTAGTAATTGAAAGTGTTTCAAGACCTGTCAGTTTCCCGAAGGGGAAGATCTCAGTCAACAGCTAGATTCAGGCCAGTTGGAGCCAGACCGTCAGCAGCAGTTTTCAAAGTTTGCAAATATATACAATCCTTTGGAACCACAGGTGTATGCTCTGCTGGCCACCAGAGCCAAGTGATCTGGAGATGTCCCCTGAGCAGCAGATGCAAAAAGTGATGCTCCCAGTGAGTGTATAAACTCCTATCTAGAGACACCAGTGAGCTGTAGGGAGGCAGTGGGAGAACACAGAGATGGCATTCCATCAGCCTATTCTCTGAGAGCACTTCTGTTGCCCCCTAGATACGTGCCAAATCTGAAGCCCATCCTTCGGGCCAAAGCTCCGGGACAAGCGGATAGGCCTCTTTCACAGAAAGACTGGGGGTGTATTTCAGTCTGCTCTCTGAGCAGCGCCTGGGGATGACAGTCAAGAATTCTCTGCTGTTACAGTACCATGGGCTCCAGGAACACAAGTCTCCCCCTTGCCACCAGAGCCAGACAATGAAAGGGCCGTGCAAAAACTGGGGCGCCAGATGTAAAACCCAGTGTACCAGCTGTATGTAACAGCTCCCCTCTGGGAGATACCGGCACTCTGGAGCATGGCAGAGAGGGAATATGAAGAGAGTGATCACCCTTTGAGGTCTCTGGAAGGGATTCCAGTCAGTTTTTAGATGTGGATTTAATTGGAAGCCTGCCCCTTGGGCTGCAGCGATGATGATAATCTAACAGTCCTCTTTTATAGACAGACCAAGCTCCTGAGTCTGTTTCTTCTTGGTATGCCCTGGGAATGGTAGCCATTTAGAGCCATCTTTCCATTGGTTACAGTTCTGTGGGATCTATGAGTATAAGCCCCACTAGCCACCAGAGCCGGCTGATGCAGGGGTGCCCCTGATGCAGCACAGTAAAGGGAGAGTGCAAGTAAGTCACTGGAATGTGAAACCAGTGACTTACCTGCCAGCCAAAAGGCCTCTAGATGTAAATTAAATTCGATGCCTTACGATTAGCCTGCCTTACGTAAAGCCCTACCTTACGTAAAGCTTTACCAATGCTTTAAGATTAGCCAGTGAGACTTTTTCACATATAGTCTGTCTACCTCTTGATCCCCTGTCTCTGCACTAAGTTCTGGGACAGGTGGGTCCATGTGTGAACCCTTGAAGAGTCATTTCTCAGATTGCTGTAGCCTGTGGCTCTGGTGGACACAGGCTTTGTTGGTTTTCAAAGCTATATGTTTTGGGAACTTGTCTGTCAGGTGCAGGTCTTAAAAGTTGGGGTGTGGGGCGCCTGGGCGGCTCAGTCGGTTAAGCAGCCGGCTTCAGCTCAGGTCATGATCTCGCGGTCTGTGAGATCGAGCCCCACGTCAGCTCAGAGCCTGGAGCCTGTTTCAGATTCTGTGTCTCCTTCTCTCTGACCCTCCCCTGTTCATGCTTTGTCTCTCTCTGTCTCAAAAATAAATAAACGTTAAAAAATTTAAAAAAAAAGTTGGGGTGCTTGCTGTGAGACTTAAAGCCTTTGTTCCTGAGGGAAAAGTCTAGGTTTTGAGTTCTCCCAATTGTGGGTTGCCATATCAGAGACGGGGTTTATGGTAAGATTGTGTCCCAGTCCCTCCTACCTGGTTCAGCATGAGGCCTCTCTCATGTCTGATGTGTAGGAGTCACTCAGTTTTTAGGTTGTTGTTTCTTTTCCCCCAGAGCGAGTTGTTTCACATATATCTATGGATTCAGTGCACCCATGGAAGGAAGTGAGTTCAATATCCTCCTATAGCATCCTCTTAAACTGGAACCCAACCATTCATTTTTATGGTCTGGTCATGATTATCCCAGACAGGTGTTTGTTTTACTCCTTGTTTTATCCTCAGTGACTATCACAGCTTCTGGTAGATAAAGAAATCATGGATAATATTCTTGTGAATAAATTCCTAGAAATGCAATTACAGCAGATTTAAAAAATTGAAAATAAGACACTAGCTTGTTTAATATGTAGAAGATCTCAAAGAAAAAATGAATAGTTTTTTTTGTAACATATAAATGTGCTTATTAATCGACAATATAAATTGATGGCACCTTCAACATATCATTCTGCATATATACCATGTGAAGGACTAGATAATCTATTGGTATAAGAAATGAGGCATTTTATTTTTTTTTTTTTTTAACATATGAAATTTATTGTCAAATTGGTTTCCATACAATACCCAGTGCTCATCCCAAAAGGTGCCCTCCTCAATACCCATCACCCACCCTCCCTCCCTCCCACCCCCCATCAGCCCTCAGTTTGCTCTCAGTTTTTAAGAGTCTCTTATGCTTTGGCTCTCTCCCACTCTAACCTCTTTTTTTTTTTCCTTCCCCTCCCCCATGGGTTTCTGTTACGTTTCTCAGAATCCACATAAGAGTGAAACCATATGGTATCTGTCTTTCTCTGTATGGCTTATTTCACTTAGCATCACACTCTCCAGTTCCATCCACGTTGCTACAAAAGGCCATAAGAAATGAAGCATTTTAAAGGGCGCACGGGTGGCTCAGTCAGTTGAGCGTCCGACTTTGGCTCAGGTCATGATCTCGCACTCTGTGAGTTCAAGCCCCATGTCGGGCTCTATGCTGAGCGCTTGGAGCCTGGATCCTGCTTCGAATTCTGTGTCTCCCTCCTCTCTCTGCCCCTCCCCCACTCATGCTCACTCTTGCTGTCTCTCTCTCTCTGTCAAAAATAAATAAACATTAAAAAAAAAAAAAAGAAATGAGGCATTGTTCCCTGCTCCAGGATGTTTTAAAATGCTGAGGAGAGAATTAAGAAATACATATGTGACAATCAACCATTATTTTTTAAGGCAACAGTTAATACTAACTAAATAGCATAAGGATTATCTTCCTCAGTAATTCAGAGAAATGAAGCATGCTTCAATTTAGTAGATATTGTCAAACAATTTTACAAAGAGTCTGTACCAACTTCTATTTCCACTAGCACTACATACTGGTATTATCTTTTTTTTTCTTTTCATTTCAGTCATTTGGATGGTATATAAAGGTATCACATTATTGGTTTTTAAATGTTTATCTTTGAGAGAGTGCAAGTGGGGGAGGGGCAGAGAGGGTGACAGAGGATCCGAAGTGGGCTCTGTGCTGACAGCAGTGAGCTGGATGCAGGGCTCTAACCCATGAACTGTGAGATCAAGACCTGAGTTGAATTCAGATTCTCCACCGACTGAGCCACCCAGGGGCCCCTGAAGGTATATTATTAATTTGCATTTCTCTGACAGGCAGTGAAGGTGGGAAACTTTCGTATATTTATCAGCCAGTTGGATGTCCTCTTCATATGAAGTGTCTGTTCAAATCTTTTGCACATTTTCTTATCTTGGGATTTCTTATCTTTTCCATATTGATTTGTAGGAATTTTTAAAAATATATTCTCTTTATGAGAACTTTGTTAGATATGTGTATTATAAATATCTTTCTTACTCTGGCTCGCCTTTTTACTCTCTTAATGGTACGTTTTGATGACCAGAACATATTAATGTAGTATAGTGCAATTTATCATTTTAAAAATGGTTAATGCTTTTTGTGTCCTCTTACAAAATCTCTGTTTATCTGAGGGTCATAAAGATATTTTCATATGTAGTTTTCTAATATCTCTATTATTTTACATCTGTCCTACAATCTGTCATAATTTCATGTTGTGTATAGTAGAAGGTAGGAGGTCAAGATTCATTCTTTTCCCAAAAGGTAATACAAGTGATCAGCATCATTTATTGAAAAGGCCATCCTTTTTCTGCTGCATTGTACCCTCATCCTTGTTACCAATGACAATGTATGTTCTATTCTTTATGCTTTTCTGATTTTCTTTTTTTTGTCTAGTACCAGTACAATACTGTCTAATTGCTATAGCTTTGTGATTGTTTTTGACACCTACTAGTATGTCTTCCTCCTGTATTTTAAAAAATTAGCTTGTGTCCTCTCTCTCTCTCTCTCTCTCTCTCTGTTTGCTGTTTGATTGTGATTACATTTAATCCACAGATCAATTTGAGAATTGCAATATCCAGTATTCGAATTCATGAACATAGTATATCTTCCCATTTATTTAGGAGTTCTTCAATTTCTGTCAACAATGTTTCTTAGTTCTTAGATTTTAGTTGCAATTAGATAATAGACAATTTGGTGTTCATCTTGTGCTTTGATAAATGGGTTCAGAAGCTGGTAAATATTAGAATTACCTATAGAGTTTTTAAATAATGTTGATCTCTGGACCCTACCTCAGAACTACTGAATTAGGATTTCTGGGAGTAGGGTTTTGGGAATCTAAAAAGCCTTTTAGATTCCACAACACCTTTGGTGGAAGTATAAAAATTGATGCAATCTTTGTTTTTGCAGAATAATTGGACAAATTTTATTGCATTAAATAGTTATGCCTGTTGACCTTGCAACTATGTATCTAGAAAGTTAACTTATATGAAATATTTGTGCACATTTATAAATGCATATAAAAGAGTATCTATTATAGCACAATTCATTAAGGAAAATATATATAACAAACTCCCTCAATTTCTCTCAGTGGAAGAAGCAAGCTTCTTACATATAGTGGAACATTAGGCAGCTGCTGAAGGTGAAAAACTAAATCTGTAAGTACTGAAGTGGAAAGATATCTAAGTTAGTTAACATTTTAAAAAATTAGGTCGCAGAAAATTAAGTAAAATAAGCCAATATGGGTAAACACACTCATGCACACACACATTACACACAAATGTTCACACAAATAAAGGCATTCGCATGACTGTATTTTCTGGGGAATGTGAAACTTACCTGCTTTTTGTCATCTCTCTTTCTTCAATGCATGTGAAGCCCAGGATGATTCTAACGGAAATAGTTTGGATTGTTGCCTGTGAAATATCCAATATTGAGATGCAGGAGCCCAGTGGGATGAATTCCTAGTAGTTTCTGAGGGGAATGATGGGAAGAATTTGTTGGCTCATTGCAAATTCATTTTGCAGCAGCCTGTGAACCAAAATTCTTTATCCAAATCACCTTTTCCTATACTCTATTTCTAATATTTATAATAAGAATACATGACTTGGATTACATAAGCTTTTCTTTTTTACTATGTTAATGCTTTTTAAGTATATAATTTAGTGGCACTAAGTACATTCAAAATATTGTGCAACCATCACTACTCTCCGTCCCTAGAAACTCGTCATCATTCCAAATAGAAACTCTGTACCCATTAAACAACAAAAATTCCCAAGTTCACTTTGGTATGTAGCCAAGTGTGGGACCTCTGAATTACATGAGTTGCAAAAGTATGAATGATACTGTCACTCGAGCCCTTTTGCCCTTCAACCTCCTATGTGAGGTTGTCAGTTCTGCCAATAACTTTCGCTAAGGCTCAGCTTCACCAGCAACTCCTCCACGAAGTCTTGCTAGACATTCCACGCAAATCTTTCCCGTTATCGGAATGTTGTAAACTGTGCCCACAGTCTTATTTGAATCCATCTACACCATTATTCATTTTGATCCATACTTTACAAAGTTTAAGATTCCCACAACCAACTTTTCCCAATATCAGGGTATCTGACTCCTCTCGAAAACTGGAAAACCTGATACCTGAGCCAGCATTCCTACGTGGCAACAACTGTTCAGAGTCAAGAAGCAGCTGTCCTCTTTGGAGGGCCATGTATTTTTCTGCCTGATACAATCTATATCGCCGTCTCCTGCCTCCTCTCCTCTGAGGATGAATTCCTATTGCTTGTTCTGTTGTTTTTCTTATAGTGTAGGAATATTTTTCTGATATCCTGTCACTATCAAAAGAGGATCCCTGCATACTAGGCCTGTACCACTCACTCATTTATATTACTCAGTGTCCCCTGTTGTCATTTGAGTTTGCAACTGTTGGTGAACTCAATTCTAGGCATTTATGTGCATGGCACATCTTCTTTGCTGTTCTGTGAATTTCTCACAACATGTAGAAAGCGTTCCATAAATGGTTACAAATGCCTATCAGGTCTTCCAAAGTCATACTTAATACTTATTGCAATTTTAAGGCTCAATTTCTGAAACTGTTTTAGATATTATTTGCTTTCCTTGTATCTTTCTCTTTTTTAATTTATTTTTTATTTTTTACTTTCTTTTAATTTAAATTGTAGTTAACATACAGTGCAATATTGGTTCCAGGAGTAGAATTCAGTGATTCATCACTTACATATACTACCCAGTGCTCATCACAAGTGTCCTCCTTAGTACCCATCACCCAATTAGCCCATCTTTTACCCACCTCCCTCCATCAACCCTCAGTTGGTTCTTTATCATTAAGAGTCCCTTGTGGTTTCCTTCCCTCGCATATCTCCCCCCACCTTCCCATATGTTCATCTGTTGTTTCTTAAATTCCACATATGAGTGAAATCATATGGTATTTGTCTTTCTCTGATTAACTTATTTCACTTAGTATAATACATCCTAGCTACATCCATGTCATTGCAATTGGCAAGATTTCATTTCTTTAAAAAAATTATTTATTTATTTTGAGAGAGAGAGAGAGGGAGAGAGAGAATGGGTGGGGGAAGGGCAGAGAGAGAGGGAAAGGGAGAATCCCAAGCAGGCTCCACACTGTCAGTGCAGTGCCCAACAGGGAGCTCGATCTCACAAACCTATGAGATCATGACCTGAGCTGAAATCGAGTAAAATACTTAACCAACTGGGCCACCCAGGTGCCCCTCCATTCTTTTTGATGGCTGAGTAATATTCCATCCTGTATATATAACACATATTCTTTATCTATTCATCAGCCCATCAACATTTAGGCTCTCTCCCTAGTTTGGCTGTTGTTGTCTTCTTTTTTTTTTTTAATCTGTGAAACTCCTACCTGTTTTTCACAGTACAAATTAAATGTTGCATTTATTAAATGTCTTCTCAGAGCATGTCTCTCTCCCCCTCTGTTCCTGAAACCTTCAGCTCATCCTGCCCTTTAGTGGAGAGGTTCCAATCGCCCACTCACCACCTTGATCCAACAGCACTCCTTACTCCACCCTGGGAAACATGAACTTCTCAGGACGCAGATCCCGTCAGCATCTAGCAGAGGCCTGAGCACATAGTGGGTCTTCGGTACATGTTGAAAGATTACGTGTCAAAGGGAACTATTTTTTGAACATCTAATTTTCTTTAAAGTCTGTTCATGTAAGGCTGTTTGGAGCAGTCTGTTGTTTTTCCTGATTCCTGCATTTTCCTTTGTTTTTCATGGAACACATAGAACTGATTTCCTGTAAGGCTTTGCAAATAAATATCAAGGTCAAGGGCTGGAAGCATTTCTGGGGCTATCATGGCACCTCTTGATTCCACCGGGCCAAGAAATGCTTTCAACCCCAGAGGGCAGAAGTTTTTCAAAACAAGACTGTTCCAATAAGGGTGTGTGCTTCCTCCATCAGCTCGTTCTCCCGCCCGCTTGCATTTTAACTACTTTGGGAAGAATGGAAATTCCACAAAACCTTTGGTATTTTTGAACCACTAAGTAGGCTAGGTGATGGGGCCTGTGGTGATTTCTCAGTGAGAGGTTTGTACAGACAGGAACATGGGGAGGCGGTGAAAGAGGCCCTTTCTGAAGAGCCAGCGGAGGGAGCATTGCCTCCTCCCGCTCAGTCCCCCTCCTCCTTCCTCTTCCGTCCCGGGGGTTGTCTGGACTGGCGTTCATGAGGACTTTGATCCCTGTGACAGCGGGTGGCTTCTGGCCAGGCCTCCTGCACATCAGGGCTAGAGCAAGTACAGGGAGAATCTGTTCAATGGTTTAGTCTTTTTCATTGTCCACACTGACACAGTCACCCTTCCCCCTGATTTTGTCCACATTCTTTTTTTTTTTCTCTTTCTTCCTTTTCTTTTTCTCTTCTTTAACACTTTGCTGTTTGTCTGAGATGGGCTCTGTGCTTATAAACAAGGAAGTGAAAGGGACACAGTCAAAGGGATTTTGTATTAGGAACGTTGGGGCAGCCGCTGGCTACTTGGTTCATCTCAAAGAATGCAGCATCCCTTAATGGGAGGTATGAGGAGTGAGCATTTGTAGGGACCCATGTCTTCCTGGAGATGCTACAAAAGCCATGTAGGTACCGTTGAAGTTGGGCCAGGGTGCTCCACCACCACGACCACCTCCAGATTATGTTTTTAGAGAGTGGTTAATAAGGGACTTCCTGAGGGAGGTTTAACATCTTTGTAATCTCCTTCAGCCAGCCAGTACCTTTCCCCTATTTGAAATGGATAAGTGATATTTTCACAATCGTATGTAAAGGGCATCAGCCTGATTACTGTACTTTCTGGAACCATCAGGGAAACCAGTGGCTATGCTCACCCTAAACAGTTCTGTAATACGCACGTGCACGTGCGTGCGCGCACACACACACACACACACAACCATATACAGACTGTCCCTGATTTACAATGTTTCAAATTATAATTTTTTGACTTTACAGTGGTGCAAAAGCAATATGCATTTGGTAGAAACTGCACTTTGAATCTTGGATTTGGATCTTTGCCCAGGCTAGCGGTAGGCAGTGTGGTACTCCCTCTTGATGCTGGGCAGGAGCTTTCGCTCTGTCAGGCTTGCAATCATAAAGGTAAATAAGGGATACACTTATGATCAGTTTGTGCCCATACAATCATTCTGTTTTTCACGTTTAGTATACCATTTGGTAAATTACATGAGCTATTCAGTCCTTTATTATAAAATAGGCTTTGTGTTAGATGATTTTGCCCAACTGTAGGCTAATGTGAGTGTTCGGAGCATGTTTAAGGTAGGCTAGGCTAAGCTATGATGTTCTGAAGGTTACATGTATTAAATGTATTTTCGACTTAATAGTTTCAATTTATGACCGGTTTATTGGGATGTAACCACATTGTAAGTCAAGGAAGATCTGTGTAAAATTGGTTCCAAAGAGCAAAGTCTCCTAGTTTTGTATTGGAGAGAAGATTTAGAGTGAACGAACACTTTCCCAGCCAGGCCCTTTGCAGTCTGGGGTGTAGAAGTGGGGGTAGCCAAGGCATCTTGGAAGCCTACCCCATCCACTCATGACTAGCACAGCTCCTGGGACATCTACTATGTTGGTTCCATATTTCTGTCTTCGGGGCTGCCAATAGGACAGATCTTCATTACGTTTCGTTTGGATTATTGCAGCCACCTCCCACTGTCTTTCAGCCTGTGGTTACTATATATTTCTCTTGTTAATCCAGGGGAGGACCTGGTTTAGGAGTCTGTCAGAATTATTTTTCTTTTTCCATTTAAGCCAGCAAAAATATTAGCTCTTCAGTGAGACTTCTTCTGTCTCCTCAGCCAACATTCACTGCTGTACCCTCTGGGCTTCCATCATAAATTAAAATTCTTTGCAGCCTTTGCACCCACGGGTTGCAGGTGTTCTACAATCTAGTGAGGCCTTCATCACGGTCTGCCTTTTAGCATATATCTCTTTCTCCACCAGATGGCCAGCCCTTTGGGGACACCCCTGGCATCGGACAGAACTTTTTAGTCATAGTAAGAACCCCCCAGGTGTTGGCTTGAGTTGGAGTCATAAGGGTTTCAGAAATACAGGCATAGCCAAATGGCGATCAGACTGGATTGGAAAGGAAAAACTGAAAACTGGAAAACACACTTCCCAAATTGTCCAGACCTGCCAGGAATTGACTACAGTGGAGGTCACTCTCACATACACCTGGTTGACATGAAACAATGGCTTCTTACCTTGGCTGCCGCTCAAGCCCCACCCAGGGCAAATTAGATCTCTGAAGTGGGGCTCAAGCATGAGTATTTTTCAAAGCACCTAGGTGATTTCAATGGGCAGCTAATCGAAAACCACTGGAATAAGGAAATTAGAACTTGCAGAGACCTCCTTCTTTTATGGAGTTACCCAGAAGTCACTGCAGAGTCCTGCCAAACAAATAGCACATGGAAGAAGGACGTTAGTGGGGGGTGAGTTGCTGGACAGCACTGACGTGAAAAACATTATGCAGCTTATCTTCTTGCACACCTGGGGCACACTCCATTGTGCTTGTTGGAGCTTTGTGTCAAGCCGAGACAGAAGATAGGGCAGGCCACAGAGTGCTTGTAGGAGAAGCAGGACTTCCTTCACCTTCAGCTAAATGGAAGAAACCATCTTTGGGCTTGTCAGTCTAGCTATAGTCCTGTGCAGCAAACTCCTCCAGTCAAACCAGCCCACAAAACCAGAACAGAACCGCCATGCAACTGTGCAGTCACACACTCAGTAACACTGAGCATGTCTTGTTCCCCCACCGGAGAGTTCTCTTCGAAGGGCTTTCCTCTGGCAGAGCATCCATTTTTTTTCTGTGGCCAATAAAAATCCCGGGCGCTGTTCTTTCTCCTTCGCTCCCTTCTATTGCTTCTGACAGAGTTTGCCAGTTAGCTGAGGTCAGGATTTCCTTTTTACAAACAACCTGCTTTCAGTCAGTGGGGCCAAAGGTTTCCTAAATTACAAACCCTTTCATTTCTTCTGCCACAAGTTATCCTGTCAGTTTGTGTAATTGCACAGAATAGAGAGAAATGGAAACATTCTGAGAGACACTGAGAGAAGTGCTTTTACTACCTCTGTCCTTTTGGGTTGTCAAAAAACTATCCTGAATGGGACGGACGGGACAATTCCAGTTGAAGCTTTCATAACTGCGAGTAGTGTGGGTAAGTTCCAGGGTCTGGAAGGAGATTTCTCGCATGTCTTATGTGAACACACAACATCTGTGGCATCACTTCCACATTCTGTTAAGCAAATGGCCTCCTTTATATTCATTTCAATTGGGAAACGTCCGGGTCATATTCAAATACTTATTCTTTAAAATATTTAATTTTTTAAAATTTTATTTAAATCCTAGTTAACATATAGTGTAATAATGGTTTCAGGAGTAGAATTTAGTGACTCATCACTTACATAGAACACCCAGTGCTCATCCCAACAAGTGCCCTCTTTAAAATTTAAAAGCAAATTTTGTAAGTTACTGCTAAAAGTTGACATTTGTAAATACTGGCAGGCAAACTTTAGGTTTTTGAAGTTTATTTATTTATTTTGAGAGAGAGAGGGCAGGGGAGGGGCAGAGAGAGAGGGAGAGAGAGAGGATCCCACGCAGACTCCACACTGACAGTGAGGCTCAATCCCACCACCATTTATTTGATCATGACCTGAGCTGAAATCAAGAGTTGGGCACTCAACGGACGGAGCCACCCAGGTACCCCTAGAAGACAGATTTTAAATCAGCTTCTGAAAGATTGACATGCAAATTGAGGTGCTAAGGTTTTTTTTTAAAAAAGCACTCACTTGGGGCACCTGGGTGGCTCAGTTAAGTGTCCGACTTCGGCTCAGGTCATGATCTCATGGTTCGTGGGTTCAAGCCCCGCATCAGGTTCTGTGCTGACAACTCAGAGCCTAGAGCCTGCTTCGGATTCTGTGTCTCCCTCTCCCTCTCTCTCTCTCTCTCTCTCTGTCCCACCCCCGCTCATGCTCTGTCTCTGTCTCTCAAATATAAATAAATGTTAAAAAAAATTAAAAAAAAATCACTCATCATTGGGAAATTGTACTAACTGTGTGGACAGGACACTGAATATGCCTTGAAAACTGACAGGGGCTGCCCATGCTTGCCCTGGAATGCAGTGATAGAGCAGGGAGGCAAAGCCAACATTTGTTGCCCTGAGAACTCATGATCTCTCCATGATTCTGTATTGTATCCAAGGAGTCATGATTCTGCCTTATTTGGCTGTGACCTCATGCAAAGCATTTGACCCAAGTTTCATAATCTCTAAAGGGGGCTCCACTGGACACGACTTAAACCTAACTTTTGAAGTCTCATGTGGAATCGTTGGCACGGTGAAGAGTTCTGGGCTGCGTGTGTTAATGCAGGAGCCTGACTGAAATTTCTCTTCACATCCCCTTCCTTTTCTTTCTCCTGTGAAAGGGGAGGAGTTAAGTTCATGTATAATAAAAGCACTAACGCCTGAAGTTTAGTCTGAGATGAAGAACAGTTAAATCCCTGACCCTTCCCTCTCCTGGCCACTTCTATTCTCAACAGTGCTCAGTCCCATAGTCCCATGGCTTTCCTTTCTTCTCTCTTTCCCTTGCCACATTCCTTCCACTCAAGGCCGCTCTCATATTCTCCCCTTCTCGCTGCTCAGGCCAACTCTAGCCTTCAGGTCTCTGTTTAGACGTCAGTTCTGCAGGAAGCGTTCTGCCTTCCCCTAGTGCCTGTAACCAGTCCCACTTCACATGCATCCCTACTGATCATGGAAGCCTGTTTCGTAATTGTAATTGATTCTTGTTAAATCACCATCTGAATGCTTGAGGTCAGGGACTGGGATGGGACTGTCATTTTCATCTTGTTTTTTAACTAAGCCAGAATAATGCAGTGCCCTGATAAATGCTCTGTGCAGTCAAGGAGCTGGCTCTGTTTTCCCACTTCCCTTGCGCTTCCAAAGCCCATTCTCCACCCAGCAGCCACAGTGATCATTTCAAAGAGTATATCAGGCTTGGCCACACGCCTGTGTAAAACCCTCAATGGCTTCCCATTCCATTTAGGACATACAAATCCCTTACCACGACTTCGAGGCTTTCCTGGTCTCCCTTCCTTTCCAAAGTCCTCTCTTCTTGGACCCATGGGTGCAATTCTCACTGGCCTCTTCTTGGACCCATGGGCGCGATTCTCACTCCTAGAACACAATAAGTAGAAGCATTCTTCTCTGAGGACCTCGGCCTGTGTGTTCTGCCCGATCTTCATATGCTGCCTGTATCTTAGCAGTTGGCCTCAGTTCATACAGTATGGTTCTGTCCACCCTGTCCAAAGAAGCTTATGTCCCGTCACTCATATTCCCTGTCTTTTCATCAAGAGTGTTTTTGACTGAATGCATCTTATTCATTAACTCATTCTTGTCTCTTCCCACCTACTCCAATGTAAAACTCCAACTTCAGGAGCAGGGCACTGCTTCATTAGCACCTAGGACAATGCTCCCCATGGTGGGGGCCCAGAGAATCTTTAAGGGAATAATATGAACTCCAATGAGACTATGGACATTGAGTGGGAGAAATTCAGCAGAGGGAACGAACACTGTGTCCCATGATGGGAAAGAAGGCTCTGCAACAAAGAAGACACTAAAGCTGGACATGGTGTGGGTGGGTTGAGGGTGGAGGAAGTCATTGACAGAAGTGGGAATGCTCTGAACAAAGATGAGGGAGCGATGCTTATAGGCTGGCCCATTAAAGAGTCCAGTTCATGCTTACCGAAGGTTTGTTCATAGCGGTAACGAGAGATTATGTTGGGGAGAAAGTAGGTACTATATTTGGAGACTTTGGAATGCCAAGTAGAAGCACCTGGGCTCCAATGAATGGTCAAAGGGAAGCCCTTTAAATATATTGGTCGGGGGGGGGGGGTGTCATGTTAGAAGCAGTGCTTCAAAAAATTATCTTTTGAGGATAAACCCTCCATTTTGCACATTTTCCTTATTTTCTTGAGACTTAAAAAGCTCTCCACACCCCCCCCCAATTCCTGCCTCTCTTTGAAGACTTACCCCCACCCCAAACTTTTTTATTCTTGGGGTGTCTGAGCATGCTCAAACACTCCATTACTCAAGCCCCTTGGCTGGGTGTGTGCCTGTTAAAAATGGATATCGTGGGCCCAATAATTGAGTCAGCCAACTGCATGTTTGCTTTTACATGTGTTTGTATGTATGGATGTTGTGTTTCTAAGATTAAATCCCAGGATTTAGAGCTGTCCGCAATCAATCTGGCCAAATTTTAGAGGTGTATGTTGTGGGTGTTCTTTATAGATGAAACCGCTTTCCATTGCTGTCCCCTCGGTGTTTAAGTCGATAAATCGGTGCTCTGCCATCCAAGATACTTGATGCTGAGTTCTGGTCTATGGTAAAGTTGAGAGTCCAGTTTATATAGTTTTAGAGGATGTATAGAGCTCTTCTGTTCTTCCAGTGATCAAAGAAACAGCTGTTCCCTTTCTAGTTTAGTCCCCCGAAGGACTGATAAAGCCATTATGACTACCATGGCTTTATCCCACTTCCTTTTGTTAGACCAGAAGCATTCTAATGCAGCCCAGGTCCTGCTGTTTCTTGTAAATGCGTGATAAGAAAATATATTCAAGGAGCTTACAGTACGTCACAAATCAATTTTATTAATTTAAACACAAAATTATTGAAGAAAAAGTCTGTACACGATTGTGGACACAACACACCTTTATACAGTAAAGCCAAGATAAACTTTGTCTTTCCAATCTGCAGAGTACAAAAACATAAAATGGAAAGGCTAAAAAATTGTCAACTTCTGTTTGTTTCAAGCAAAAAAGAAAAACCCAAATTCGATTAATTTAAGCAGTTTGGAAAATTCATGAGTGACTAATTCTAGCAGCAGCATGAAACTTCAGAAAAAGATACAGTAGCTCTTTAGCTACTTTGGGTTAAAGCTGGTGTTTTTTCCCCCCAATGCAATAAAGTTCATCTAAAAAATGTCATAATAATGGAAGTCTTTAGTGCCCAAACTCATCACTGTTGGAGAAACTGTCTTATCACATAACAAAGGTGACAATTTTTATTTCCCAGCTTTATGCTTTATACACACTGTAGGTTAAGAATAACCTCCGTGAGGACGATCGGGCCATGTCCACTGCCCGCAATGAACTTTCCAGGGAGGGTGGGGATCGGGGAAAGGTGTGGAGGAAAACAGAAGCAACAATCAAAAAGTTTTGCTCATTTCTAGAGATGTGGTAATGTCCTCCTTTAGCTAATCAAGAAGATGCAGACCCTATCGTCTGAGCACACAAAAGTTTGCTAGTCTCCAATTCATGAGCCATCTTAATAAAATATATCTATCGATCATCTACATTCTTTCTGTGGGAAGAAGCATTTGTATAATCATTTTTTTTCAAGTAGTTACATATAATACATTAGTGTTGAAAATGAAAAGGTGAGGTGGTAGGAGGAACTGTTTTATTTTTTGAAATGATTTAAGACACCGCTGTGTTATTTTACCAAGGTCCTCCTAACAGCATTAAAAAAAAAGATGATGGAAAGAACAATTTGGAAAACAAAATCCTATTAACATCCATGCTTTTGGTCTTGACAACATTATCTAAAAAAAAAAAAATCCATTATCTACATATTTATAACCAGTACATCGATAAGGCACCGCGCATGACTTTGTGCACATACTGCCTCTTACTTCACGATCAAGGCATCGCTACCTTTCAATATCATTTACTAAACGATATGTAAAAGAATCATCCATTATTACAAATTTACACCCAAAATTCTCTCTGTACATGATTGTCTCAGTGATGTACATATTACACGTTTAAATTAGACATAGTTTAAACTACTTTGCAATGTGCTAAAATTCAAAGTACTTGCTGTGTCGTGAGGCAAAGGCCTTTAATCGCTTATTGTCTCTTCAATTATTTGCTGTCAAAAAAGTCTGGCCGAGTGAACTGGACGGTGCTTGAGCCATACCTCCATAAAGCTGTTTTTTTTTTTTTTAAAGTCTGTTCATAAATAAGTAGAGATGTACAGGTTACCCTGGGTATGAGACACCAAAAAGGAAACTTTCTTTACAAGAAAAATCCCCTCGCCAGTCTTCAGGGAACACATTTCAGTCTTTGTTGTGCAATCAAGTTTGCTGTATCGGAGAAGCTCTTTAAGTCACATTGAAGATGCGAAAAACGTAAGCGTTTGCAGGTCCTTTCTTCACAGGTTTGAACCATGTAGTTAATGCGGCAAAGCCACATTACACTGTACTAGAACATTCTCATGGCTTATTTTCATTGGCTTCACAGTACTAGAGTCAACAGCTGTTCTGTTCTGAAGAAATAGGTGTGGCCCTTCGTTGACCACAAGGGCAGAGGTGAAGACCGACAGCAGCTGTGTGTCAACGAGTTGCAATCGCGAAGTCGGGTATCCCAGCGCAGACACAGGACACAGGCCTGCTGGGTTTGTTCCTGGTCGCAGGGCAGTTGTGCAGCTTCAAAGTGCTAGGTGGCTGTTACAGGTACTCCAGTTCCAAGGCGTGATGTAGGGCCATGAGGTCCGAGTGGCTGGAGATCCTCCAGAAGGGCATGGCGTGCTGTGAAAGGAGCAGACACATGGTGAGGCCAGACAGCGCTCCCAGCAAGAAGCCTTAAGACCTGCTTTGGAAATTCGCTACGATGCTCCCCCCCTTTTTGCAGTATTGTGCGAACGGCCAGTTAAGATCTTAACATCACGTCTGTTTAAAACAAAAATCCAAACTTAATCCTCCCCTAAGAATACTGGACTGCACTTCAACATATAATCTGGAGTCTGTTTAAGAAAGGGATGGCTATTTCTTAAGTTGATCTACACTGTCATTGACTACGAATTCCAAAACACAGTAGCTGTGCGTGAAACTTTGTCAAAAGCAGTCACCTTTCAAAACATGGATCCAGTGGACTTTTTGATGCTGAAAGTTTAAGTTTTCCTTAAGTTGGTAGTATTTTACGTTTTTCAAAACTTGACTGATGTCAGAAGCAACTTTTTTTTTCTTCATTTATTTCCATTAGGCATTCTTTGCACTGACCTTAAAGTGGCTTTGCCATATGGGAAAATTGTAAACGAACTTTTTTTAGTAGTTGATTTGAAAAAAATCAATCTAAAAATCTAGTTTAAATGAGAATATTTGTAAGACGTCTAGTTTAAATGATGAGACTATTTGTAGAACACCCGAATTAGCCAGAGATGATAAAAAAAAAAAAACAGGAAAACAACCGAGGTTACCTCATCCATCAAGGATGAGAACATGATTATAAACTGCCATTGTACAAAAGCTCTATAGTAAGTACCTACACATCAGCAAAATCTCTTTTAAATAAGAGAAAGATAATCATCATTTTTTAGAGGACAATATTCTATTTAGCCTATAGAAAAACAGCTTTTAAAAAATAGCGCAAAGACTGGAGTATAATTTTCAATTACAGTTCTAAGGAATTAAAAAAAATCAGTATCAATTTGCACGGAAGCAAACAGTGGAATTTAAGTTAATTTTTGCATGTGTGTGGGGGGGTATTATGTGTAGGTAAAATGGAAGCAAATAACTATTTTGATGTAGATCATAGAGATGTTGTATTCTGGGAATGGAAACTATTAAGTTACTTATTAACAAGGCCTTTGTCCCAAATAACCGGCTAAAAGCATGTATCACAGTCCAATGTCAAATGGACTCCATATCTTTGTCATCCTTCAATTAACAATAGTCCAGCATTGAGGACTAGAGATCTCTTTTCAAAGTTTTAGGATCTACTTGGCAATTTTTGACTAGAGCAACAGAGTGTGCTACTTTGCATTCATTTATTCTTTTTTTTGCGTCTGCAGGGATGGTGTAGAAGATGAGCCTGGCAACCTCTATTTTATAAAAGGACTAGGAAGAGGCCAGTTTCCCTTTGCCTGCAGAGATGGGGAAATACTTGGTAAGAGGAGGTCATCGTTAAGATAGGTATAAAAGGATGATCATTCAGAAGAGCACTTTCTAGCTGTGTGTGTGTTCGGCGGCAGAGAATAAAGAATTCCATTGTTAGGATACTGGCTGTAAGTGAGAGAAAGACACAATTGGCTGCGGGAGCCACATGCAGCAGGCCTTACAAGGAGGTTGTCGGTAATAATGACAGCTGTAGGGTCAGGCACTCTCCTCAGCACTTCTCATAGCCTCGCAGATTCAAACGTCTCTCTAACCTCAGGGATAGATAGGTATTACCATCACTATTGCATTGATGACAAAACAGACTTGGAGGAGGAACAGAGAGGTTTAAGTAACAGCTGGCAAGGATCGAACATGCGATTCACACCAGGTCGGCCCTGAATCTGAAGCCCAGATGCTGAAATGCCTCCTAACTGTTCTCTATGGCATTTTAATCCAGCAGTGTAAATTATCAGCCCCACAGTATACAGCTGAACACACACACACACACACACACTCCCTTCCAAGTTCTGAGTGAGCGACACTGAAAAATTTGAGTGACTATGATATACACATCAGATTTGAAAACTGATCAGTTACAACACAGAAAGCTGTCCTTCTTTTTCTCTCATTGGCATAAAAATTCATGTGTACTGTAAAACATTTGTAAAATGTAGAGCTTTCGTTTCATAGAGAAATACAAATCATTTAGAATGCTACTATCCAGATAGCCCCCACAAACATGTTTCTATATTTTATATATGTGCAGACTCCTATTTGAAATTGTGTATATATAAATGTACCGCTCTGCACCCTACTCATTTTACTACTTAATATCAAGTCCATTTTTGACACATCATTTTGAAGGGAAATCCTCCACTACATCAAAAGTTTTCAAGTATTCTTACAGATTTAACCATTTACTTGGCATCTATTGTCATATCCTTGTGTATTTTTCTTACTTTCTTTCTGGTCTTATTTTCTCTAATTTGCCAGAGATCAGGTGCCCCTCCCCAAAGCTGCTTCTCACAAACAAGTGAATAAAGGAAGCTATAGAGTAGTTCTATTGCTGTCACAGAATATGCTTTCAGGATGTAGCAGAAAATGACGAAGGCTCTTCAGATAGCCATCCAGAAGCTTTCAGGACGACTACCTTCGTAAATACATATAAAAGTCCTTCTATAAGAAATGGAATGCTTTTTTTTTCAAAGTAAGTTCAAATTCTTTTACATGTTGATTATCTGAAATTAGATATGTTTCCCCTAGACAACAAAACACATCACAGTACATACTGTAGAATGCAATGCGTGGCAGAGAAATTGAAAAGGGAACTGAAAAAAAATCCAGCTGATTCTCTGGTACATGCTTAAGATATAAATTAGGCATTTAATTCCACAGTAAACAAAGTAAAAAAATGGTCATACGTCTTATCTTTACAGGTGTAGGAGATGATGCCAGTCTAGAGCACATTTACTTTAAACTGTTCTAAACCATTCTTAAAACAAGTTTCAGAAAGGTGAGGTTATTCACAAAGAGCCCTGGATTGGCTTGTTTACTGCCAATGAAATACTAATGGCTTTTTTCTTCCTGTACAGAGTATCAATAAGAACCACATATCAAGTAGCACCCTGAAACAAATTCAAAAGATGGAATATGCCTGCCGTATATTACGGACACAACGCATCACGATGCAGTGACGATGGGG
This sequence comes from Panthera tigris, assembly GCF_018350195.1. Taxonomy (NCBI): domain Eukaryota; kingdom Metazoa; phylum Chordata; class Mammalia; order Carnivora; family Felidae; genus Panthera; species Panthera tigris. The sequence continues at coordinate 21,376,589 of NC_056676.1, forward strand.
TCATTGATTTGAGTAAAAATGCAAAAGGTTTTACAATGATAACTGGCAACCCTTAGGTGTACCTGAAAGGGAACAGGTGATCTCTGGGACCCCCACACAAGGACTGCAACTCCACCCTCAGGACTAATTCAGAACATGAAGGTAATGATATTTGTTATAATCAGCAGTCCTATTCTCACAAAAATTACAGGGCTTCTACTTTAAGAAATGTGTATTTAACATTAAGTGAGTGATTATAAGACTGAATCTAGGGAGAGGACAGAAACTCAAACTCCTCTTAACAAATAATGAGAATGTTGCAAAATAATATTTTCCCTAACTAGCCACATACTCATGTGAAGATTTTATGAATGTACAAGAGCTTCCCAGCACAAGTGGGTACAAAGACAACCATTTTTTCCCTTCATCAGTAGAAAGCCTGAAACATGTTTCTTCTAAAAAAAAAAAAAAAATTAGGTGCCAGAATGAGGAGACCTGGGTTATATTCTCAACTCTGACATTAGGTATGTGACTTTGAATTATGACATAGTTTTCTGGACTCTGTTTATTAAACCTAGAAGCACTCTTGAGTCATTTCCCCTAAACCTTCATTTTACAGATAAATAAAGTCTATGACTTTAGTATTGTAGCTACAGCAGATGTATAAAATACTATGCATGACCTATGTCCCCCATTGACAAGAATCAGTAGGAAAGAAATAAAAGGCACAGAATTGACAATGAAGAAGTAAAACTATTTGCAGATGACATGATTTTAAAGACTCCACACACAAAAAAGTGTTAGATCTGTTGCAGGATACAAAATTAACATACAAAACCAGTAGTGTTTCTATGCATTAAAAATGAATTATCCATACAAAATAAAATTATTCCATTTACAATAGTATCAAGACCACTAAAATACTTAAAAATTAATTTAATCAAGGAAAATAACTACATTAAAAATGTGTAAGACATTAATGAAAGAACTTGGAAGACATATACAAATGGGAAGGTATCTCATGTTCATGGAAGAATTAATATTGCTTAAATGTCCATGTGATCCAAAACCAACTATACATTCAATGCAAAACCTATCCAGATTCCAATGGCAGTTTTTAGAGAAGTAGAAAAAACAAACCTGAAATTTAAAATCCTAAGAAAAATGGGAAGCATCACACTTCCTGATTTCAAACTATATTATAAAGCTCTTGTAATATAAACAGTATAGTACAGACATAAAAACAGACACATAGATCAATGAAATAGAATCAACAGCCCAGAAATTAACCATGTATATATATGGTCACATAACATTTAACAATGGAGCCAAGAACACTCAAGGAGAAAAGGTAGTCTCTTTAATAATTGGTGCTGGGAAAATTGGCTTCAGACATGTAAGCCAATGAAACTAGCCCCCTATCTTATACCATTCACAACTATTAACTCAAAATGGATTAAAGACTTAAATATAAGACCAGAAACCAGAAAAATCCTAGAAGAAAACAGAAAAAAAGCTCCTTGACATGGACCTTGGCAATGATTATTTTTGGATCCCTAAAGCACAAACAAGTGGATTACATTGGACTAAACTTCTGCACAGCACTAACATGAAAAAAACAATTTAGGGGTGCCTGAGTGGCTCAGTCGGTTAAGCATCTGACTTCAGCTCAGGTCATGGTCTCACGGTTTGTGATTTCAAGCCCTGCATCGGGCTCTGTGCCGACAGCTCAGAGTCTGGAGTCTGCTTCAGATTCTGTGTCACTCTCTCTCTCTGCCCCTCTCTCAAAATTAAATAAACATTTTTAAAAAATTAAAAAAAATGAAAAGTCTAAAGAATGGGAAAAAATATTTGTAAGCCACATATTAGGTAAGGGATTAATATTCAAAATATATAATAAATTCATACAAATCAGTAGCAAACAATAAATAGGTATTTTTCCAAAGAAAATATGCTGGCAGCCAATAGGTATATGAAAAAATGCTCAGTATCACTAATCTGGAAAATCCAAGTCAAAACCACAGTGACATCTCACCTCATGTCTGAGAAGGGCTATCATAAAAAAAGACAAGAGGTAATAAATGCTGGCAAGATTTTGAAGAAAAGAGAACCCTTGTTCACTGTTGGTGGGAATGTAAAACAATAACAAACCCAGAACTACCCTATGATCTGCAATTCCACTTCTGGGTTTCTATCCAAAGGAAACAAAATCATTGGCAAAGAGATATCTGTTTCCTTATGTTCATTAGAGCATTATTCACAATAACTAAGACACAGAAACAACCTAAATATCCATCAATGAATGAGTGGATAAAGAAGTTGTGGTATTCACATACGATGGAATATTAGTCATTAAAAAACAAAACAAAACAGAAAACAGCTTACCATTTGCAACAACATGGATGGACCTTATGCTAAGTAAAATAAGTCAGAGAGAGAAAGATAAATACTGAATGATGTCACTTACATGTACAATCTAAAAAAAAAAAAAAATCCCAAACTCCTAGAAAAAGAGATCAAATTTGTGGTTACCAGACACAAAGAGTAGGGGAATTGGATGAAGGTGATTGAAAGGTATAAAGCTCTGGTTATAAGATCAATAACACTGCTTTATAGTATATTTATTTTTTTGTAGCTATAATGATAGATATTAACTTACCGTGGCAATCACCCTGCAATATATGTAACTCACGTCATTATGCTGTACACCTTCTGAAACTTAAATAGTAATGTCTATCAATTATATCTTAATAAAACAAAAAAGAATCAATGAATAAATTCAGAGAGAAGAAAGCTCAGTTGTAAGCTGGAGAGGGTACGTTGAGCCTGCCCTGAATTTGAAGAATGGGCAGAGCTGGTTAGGTAGATGGGAAAGGGCTCTCAGTCAGGATATAGTCTATGACAAGGCTGATAGGAGGGATGTACAGAAAATTTAGTATGGAGGTGATGAGCTTTGAATGATATGTTCATAATAAAGACTAATGAGGAAGGACATTTTTCCAGGTAGAAACACTTGGAATGTCTAACTAGGAAGGATGGAATAGAGAGGTGTGGCTGGCCAGTAGCAGAGAAAGTATGCAGAAGGCTAGTAGAAATGGAGTGGGTACAATGGACGGGACACAAATGAGGAAACAATTCATGTGTCCTGGTCATGGGCTGGAGGAGGGGAACACCAAACAAATCCGAGTGGGTGAACTGGGTTAGTTCATCAGCTGATATTCAGATGGAATGACACAGAATGACTAAATGGAGATATTCCATCACTTAACTGGAGCCATGGGAATGAAAAGAGCTAACCACAAATATTAACAGAAATGATAGGTGGTGAGTATATTATTAGTTTATTAAGATTAGGCATTATTGAGAATAATGGATTCCAAAGCCGAAATATTGGAAAGTAGTACAAGTTTTTACAGTGTTAGAAACTATTCCCTGAATAATGGGAAAATGACACCTCCTTCCTGCTCCTCTTGTCCATGTGTGCAATTTTCTAAATCCCTTATGCTACCTCTCCTCCTCATCTAGTATTTTGCACTTATTAACATTAAAAGCTGGGTGCATGGACACTCACGTGTAAATTGAATTTTGCTGAATTACTAAGAATGTATTAATAAAATATTTAAAAACATAAAAGCACATAACCTTTAGCTTAGGTATTGTACTTCTAGGAATTTTCCCCAGAGATACACTTGTCCATGCATGAATCACATAAAGAACATTTACTACAGAACTGTTTGTAATAGTAAATATGAAAATCACCTAAATGTTCAGCCTCAGGGAAGTTATTAAAGTATAGCGCAGCCATGTAAAGAAATTAGAGATGCAGAACTGCATACACTGATATGGAATGAATGCCAGGATACATTGTTAAAAAAAGACCATAACTGTGCTTTCATATGCATGTATTATCTCTAGAAGATTGGCATATGGAGGTACAAATACTTCTCAAATTGTAAATAAAAAGATCTTGGAAGATAGATTATTCTAAAAATTCATCACGAAATTTATTGCATGGCATTGCTCTTTTAGTATTTGCATATCTGCTTCTACTCGAGACAGAAGTGAATTCTTTAAGAACAAAGATGAAATCCAATTCAAGATCTGGCATATATAATATGCTCATTAAGCAGTAAATAAAATTAATGGCTTTAGAATAACAAAATTTACTGTACTTGGTGTTAGGAAGTCTCAAATCTGCAAAAAGTGTTACCGTTTTTTAATAAAAGCAGCTCTCATTTTTCTCATATTCTGAATAAACTTAGAATTGAACATTAGTAATCACGTTCTCTACTGCATCTTGGATGTGAGCAAATTTTAGAGTTCATATTTAAAATGGACATTTTTTGAATTTGTCTAGTCCAAGATGGCAATGTAGGAAGACCCTGAATCCACCTCCTCCATGAATATACCAAATATACACTTATTTATGTATTTAGCAATATCTCCTGAAGAACTGAGGGTTGACTGAACAGCTTCTGCAAAACAAAAGACCAGGTAGAGAATGGCAAGAGAAACAGAGTCAGGAACGCCCCGCTTCCAATGCTGTGGATTGCAACAGGGAGGGATAGTACCAAGAAACCATGAACATATTTGTCTCTCCTGGGCCACGAAACAGAGTTGCAGTTTAAAGGGCAACTAGAATATAAAGGATCCAATCCTAGAACTCCACCAGTGAGGGAACTGCTGAAAATCTCTCTAAATTGGAGTGGCTGGCAAGCCCCGCAATTTATGTTCTCTTTCCACCTTGACGGTATGAACCAGGGCAGGGTCTGGGCACCATAGTGGACCCACTACCTCAGTGAGCCCACCAGAGCCCCAGCTGTTCCACTAAGGTGACTCTCATGGTGGTATACCCGTGCTCACTATAGCTCCAGTCATCTTGCCAAGGTGAGACCAGCACAAAGCACCTCAAAACACTCCAGATACATACCACTTTGCTGCAGATCACTTGCCAGGGCACCCTAGCCTATAGGACCCTGAGAAGCCACGGCCCATGCCGGCCTTGGCTCTAGCTGCCCAGGGCACTCTTGCACAAAACACTCTGAGATACACTGGCTTATACCCACTTCAGCTATCCTGCTAGGCTCTGCACAAAGAGCACCAGGACCACCTTGACCTATGCCTACTTAAGCTCTGGTCATCCCACGAGGGCAGCCCCAGCACTGACCCCAAGTCCATGCCGGCCACAGCTCCAGCAGTCCAGCCAAAGTTACCAGACATACACAGTCTATAAGATCATTCCTTCAAATTTAGGAGAAATAGCTGTTTTGCTGAATTCATGTAAACAAACATAGAAAGTCATGCAAAATGAGGAGACAAAGGATTATACTCCAAAAAATGAGCGAGCTAAAACCCCAGAACACAAACTAAATGAAACGGAGGTAAGCAATCTACTTGATAGAGTTCAAAGTAATGGTCCTATAAATGCTTGCTAGCCTTAAGAGTGGATGAATTCAGTAAGAATTTCAACATAAAAAATAAAATATAGCAAAGGACCAATTAAAGTGGGAGAATATAAAACTGAAATGAAAAATATACTAGAGGAAATTGACAGCAGATTACAGGATGCAGAACAGGTCAGTGATTTGGAAGAAAGGGTAATGGAAACCACCCAAGCTGAACAGCAAAAGGAAAAAAAAAAAGTTTACAAAATGAGGATAGGTTAAAAGATCTCTTAGACAACATCAAGCAAACAAATATTTGCATTATAGGGGTCCCAAATAGAGGGGCAGAAAACTTTCCTAATTTGGGAAAGGAAAGAGACACTCAGGTTCAGGAAGTTCAGAGAATTCCCCACAAGATGAACCCAATAAAGTCCATACCATGACATGTAATAATTAATGACAAAATTTAAAGATAAAAATTTTTAAAGCAGCAAGACAGAAGTAATTAGTTACATATAAGGGAAGTCCCCACAAGGTTATCAGCTAATTTTTCAGCACAGACTTTTCAGGCTAGAAGGGAGTGGCATGGTCTTTTCGAAGTGCTGAAAGGAAAAAACCTACAAATATCAGGGAAGATTATCATTCAGAATTGAAGGAGAGAGTTTCCCAAAACAAAAGTTAAAGGAGTTCATCACCACTAAACTGGCATTACAAAAAATGTTAAATTCTTCAAGTGGAAGAGAAAAAACTATACTTAGGAGAAAATTATGAAAGGACAAAACTTCATGAGTAAAAGTAAATATACAGTAAATGTAGAACAATCATTTATAAAGCTACTATGAAGGTTAAAGACAAAAGTAATAAAATCAACTACACCTATAAAGTTAGTTAAGAGAACTCACAAAATAAAAAAATGTAAACTATGACATGTGCATAAAACATGTAAGTAAAAATGAAGTTCTTTTAGAATGTATTTGTCTTTAAGTGACCATCAACTTAACACGGGCTGCGATATATTTAGGATATCATATATGAACCTCATGGTGACTACAAACCAAAAACCATTAACAGATACATAAGAAACAAAGAGAGGGGACCAAGTATAACACAAAGGAAGAGAGCAAGAGAAGAACACAAAAACAACCAGCAACCAGTTAACAAAATAGCAATAAGTACATCCTATTAATAAGTACCTTAAATGGTCTAAATTCTCCAGTCAAAAGACATAAGGGTGATGAAATGGATACAAAAACAAGACCCATCTATATGCTGCCTATAAGACACTCAATTCAGACCTAAAGGCACATACGACTGAAAGTAAAAGGGATGTAAAAGATATTCCATGCAAATGGAAATAAACAAAAAAGCTGGGGTATCAATGCTTATATCAGACAAAAATAGACTTGAAACAAAGACTGTAATAAGAGACAAAGAAGGGTACTGCATGATAAAGAGATCAATCCAACCAGAGGATATAATAACTGTAAATATTTATGCACTCAACACTAGAGCACTTAAATACACAATACAACTATTAATGGAAACAAAAGGGAAAAAATGACAGTAATACAATAATAAGAGAGGACTTTAACAGCCACCCCCTTACATCAATGGATAGATCAATCAGACAGAAAATCAACAAGGAACAGTGGCTTTGAATGACACATTAGACACGATGGGTTTGGCAGATATATACAGAACATTCCATCCCAAAACAATAGCATACACATTCTTTTCAAGTGCACTTGGAATGTTCTTGAGGACAGATCACAAGCTGGGCCACAAAACAAATCTTAAAAATTTAAGAAGACTGAAATCATTTCAAATATTTTTTCAGACCCAAACAGTATGACAGTAGAATTCAATTATAAGAAAAAACCGGAAAAAAACCCACAAAGATGTTGAGGCTAATGGCTCAACAAAGAAATTAAAGAGAAAGCAAAAAATACAAAGAGACAAGTGAAAATAAAAACACAAAGGTCCAAAATCTTTAGGACACAGTGAAAGCAGTTCCAAGAGGGAAATTTACAGTGATTCAGGCCTACTTCAAGAAACAGGGAAAATCTCAAATAAATAATCTAACCTTATACTTAAGAAAAAAGCCCAAAGTTACTAGAAGGAAGGAAATAATAAAGTTCAAAGTGTAAATAAATAAAATAGAGATTTAAAAATAACAGAAAATACCAATGAAACCAAGATCTGGATCATGGAAAAGATAAACAAAATTAGGGTGACTGGGTGGCTCAGTTGGTTAAGTGTCCAACTCTTGATTTCAGCTCAGGTCATGGTCTCAGTTTGTAAGTTCAAGTCCCAAGTCAGTATCTGTGCTGATAGTGCAGAGCCTGCTTGGGATTCTCTCTCTCTCTCTCTCTCTCTCTCTCTCTCTCTCTCTGGCCCTTTCCCCACTTGTGCTCTCTCACACTCAAAACATTTAAAAAAAGATAAAATTGATAAATCTTTTGCCAGACTCATGAAAAAAAAAAAAAGACCCCAATAAATAAAATCAGAAATAAAAGGAGAGAAATAACAACCTACACCGTAACTACAAAATATTATTAAAGACTATGAAAAATTATATGCCAACAAATTGGACAACTTAGAAGTAATGGATGGATTCCTAGAAACATATAATCTTCCAAACATAATCAGGAAGAAATAGAAAATCTGAACAAACCAATTACTAGTAATGAAATTAAATCAGTAACCAAAAATTTCCAACAAACCAAAAATGTCCAGGACCAGATGGTGAATTCTGTTAAACATTTATTGTTCCAATTTTAGTTTATGTGCTGCTGAAGTAAGTAGCCCATCAAATATTTAAAGAAGAGTTAATATCTATTCTCTGAAAGTATTCCCAACAATAGAAAAGGAAGAAAAGCTTCCAAATACAATCTAGGGGATCAGCATTACCCTGATACCAAAACCAAAAACACTACTTAAAAAAAAATTACAGGCAAATATCCCTGGTGAACATAAATGCAAAAGTCCTCAACAAAAATTAGCAAATCACATTCAACAATATATTAAAAGGATCTTTCCACCACAATCAAGTATGATTTATTCTGTTCAACATCTGGAAATATATCAAAGTGATACACCACATTAACAAAATCAAGGATAAAAATGATCTCAATTTGCAATCTCAATAGATGCAGAAAATAAATTTGACAAAATTTAACATATGTTTGTGATAAAAACTCTCAACAAAGTAGGTTCTAAGGAACGTACCTCAACATAACAAAGACCATATATGATATAAACCCACAGCAAACATCACACTCAATGGTGAAAGACTGGGAACTTTTCCTCTAAGATCAAGAACAAGACAAGAATTTCTACTCTTACACTTTTATTTGATGTAGAATAATTAGAAATGAAAGATAATAGCATAAAATAGAAGTCCTAGCTGTAGCAATGAGACAAGAAAAAGAAAAGCCATCCAAATTGGGAAGAAAGAAGTAAACTGTCACTATTTGCAGATGACATGATACTATACATAGAAAACCCTAAAGACCCATGCAAAAACTATTAGAAGTAATAATGAAGCAGCAAAATGAAATTAAGAAAACAATTCCATTTACAACTGTACCAAAAAGGATAAAATACCTAAGAATAAACTTAAGGAGATGAATGAACTATACTCTGAATAAAACACTGATGGAAAAAAATTTAGGATGACACAAATAAATGAGAAGACATTCCATACTCATGGATTCAAAGAATTAATATTGTTAAAATTCCCATACTATCCAAAGCAATCTACAGATTCGATTGCAATCAATACTGAAATACCAATAGCATTTTTCACAGAACTAGAACAGATAATTCGAAACTTTGTATGGAACCACAAAAGACCCTAAACGGCCAAAGCAATCCTGAGAAAGAACAAAGCTGGAGATATCACAGTCTTAGATATTAAGGTACACTATAAAGCTATAGTAATCAAAATAGTATGGTACTGGCACAAAAACAAACACACAGATAAAGAGAACAAAACAGCCCAGAAGTAAACCCATACGCATATGGTCCATTAATCTACAACAATGGAGTCAAGAATATACAGTAGGGAAAAGGCTGTCTCTTCGATAAATGTTGCTGGGCAGATTGGACAGTTATATGCAAAAGAAAAGAACTAGACCACTTTCTTATACCATACACAAAAATAAACTCAAAATGGATGCAAGACTTGAATGTGCGACCTGAAACCATCACAGTCCTAGAAGAAAACATAGGCAGTAAGTAATCTCTTTGACATGAGCCTTAGCAACATTTTACTAGATGAGGTCTCCTCAGGCAAGGAAAAACAAAAGCAAAACTATGGGGATCACATTAAAATAAAAAGCTTTTTGCACAGCAAAGGGAACCATCAACAAAATGAAAAGGGAACCAACTGAATGGGAGAAGGTATTTGCAAATGATATATCTGATAAGGGGTTAATATCTAAAATGTATTAAAAACTTATGTAAGCCAACACCAGTAAAACAAATAATCTGATTAAAAATGGGCAGGGGACCTGAATATACATTTTTCCAAAGAAGATATACAGATGAAAGAGAGACATACGAAAAGATGCTCAGCACATCACTAATCATCAGGAAAATGCAAATCAAAACCTCAATGATCACCTTATACCTACTGGTGTAAGGCTAACATCAAAAAGACAAAAAATAAGCAAGTGCTGATGAGAATGTGAAGAAAAAGAAACCCTCACATGCACTGTTGGTGGGAATGTAAATTGGTACAACCACTGTGGAAAGCAGTATGGAGTTTCCTCCAAAAATTAAAAATAGAAATACTGCATCCAGTAATTCCACTAAGAATTGCATTTACCCAAAGAAAATGAAAACACTAATTCAAAAAGGTGTATGCATCACTACATTTATTGCAGCATTATTACAATAACCAGGATACGGAAGAAAGCTGTGTCCCCTGATAGATGAATGGATAAAAAAAGATGTGGTATATATACGAAGGAATATTACTCAGCCATAAAAAAATGAGATCTTGCCATTTGTGGCAACATGGATGGACCCAGAGGGTATTCTGCGAAGTGAAATAAGCCGGAGAAAGACAAATGCCATATGATTTCACTTAGACGTGGAATCTAAAAACCAACATAAAACAAAGAAACAAAAAGCTGAAGCAGCCCCACAAATTCAGAGAACATACTGGTGGCTGCCAGAGGGAACAAGGGTGGGGGAATGGGCAAAACGGATGAAGCAGAGTATGGAATGAGCAAGTCGTGGTGATCAAAGGTACAGCATAGGGAATCTAATCAATGGTATCGTGATAGTGTTGCATGGTGACAGATGGCAGCTACACTCGTAAGAAGCACAGAATAAATAATGTATACAGTTATGGAATCACTGTGTTGTACATCCGAACCTAACGTAACACTGCGTGTCAGCTACACTTAAAAAATCTAAACAAACAAATAAATTAAATGGACATTTATTGATGAAGCCTTTGCCATTACGCAATAATGGATGCTTGCCATTTTCTCTCTGGTGTTCACACGTGATTAATTTTAAGTAGTTCTCGGAAAAGTAAGCAAAGCGAGTTTAGTTGTAGAGTTATAAAACAACGCCACTTTTACTCTAGGAATGAAGATTGCTGTCGGTATGCAGAAGACCGTTACATTTGATTTTTTTTTTTCATTCATACATATGCCTACTATTGTATACTGTATTAGGGAAACATAGATTTCTATGGTACAGAAAGAAAGCCTGGCAGATTTTGACAACAAAAGACACGTCAGAAAAAGGGATCCAGAGGTAGATGGCTTCTCACATTCTCTGAAGCCTTTCTAGGAACAAAGAGATCCTGGCAGAAAACTCTTGTAAGCGATCTTTTTGGAATACAGTTGTTCCTTTAAGTAAACAAAGGTATTTTTAACTTATTCTCTTTGAGGGGGTGTGTTCTCAGGATATGAATTATAGAATTAGATGAAATTACTGAGGAAAGCCCTGGGACTATATTGGCAAAGAGAACAAAGGTGACAGAACAGACTTGAGACTTCAATTGACCATCAGGAAACCGGCAACGGGCAGAATACTTAACTGGTTTCATTTCTGAGCTTGAAAAAAGGAACTACCTCAAGCAAAAGAACATTATTTAGAGAGATGTATTGGATTTTTAAAAGGACTTAGAAAACTAAGAGAGACAAGCTAAATGGTCAGAATTGATTTAGAAGAACTGCAAAATGGTTTGATTTTGCAAACATTTTATGACTAAAACTCACAGAGCTTCATTATTTTATTTAATAATCTAGAATGCTCACAAACTATATCAGAATTGATTTTTTCTTAAAATTTTAAGAAAACCTGGGAGAAAGAGAACATGGTTCTATCTGCCTCCTGAAAGGAAAAAAAAAAAGCAAACATGGCATACTTTATTCTAATAATTTAAAAAATAAGCATGAAAATTCTTTTTTTTGTGAATCAAATCATATTTAAGATATGTAAATAAAGTTTTTAATCTAAAGGGACTTTGGGCCACATCTCACGGTCCTAGTTTGGCTACTCCCAAGTTCTGTGATCTTGGCCAGATTATTTACTTTCCTGAACCTTGGTTTTCTCATATATAAACTGGGTCTAAGGACTCCTTCCTCACAGAATGATGGTGAGGATTTAATGAGATAATGGATAGGAAGTGCCTGAGAGTGAGTCTGGGACATAATAAGGGCTTTATAATTGATAGTAATTCTTTTACCATTATGATTATTAATCTTTCTACAGCATGGATAACCATCTTATTTCTTTTTAATTTTTTTTAATGTTTGTTTATTTTTGAGAGAGAGAGACTGAGTGCAAGCAAGGGAGGGGCAGAGAGAGAGGGAGACACAGAATCCAAGCTGTCATCACAGAGCCAGACGTGGGGCTCGAACTCATAAACCGTGAGATCATGACCTGAGCCGAAGCTGGACGCTCAACCGACTGAGCCACCCAGGCACCCCACAAAGTACTACTATTTAAATACTAGTTAAACGAATAAGGTTAGACAGAATATAAGACAGGAATAGTCAAATTTGTCACTGAGGAGGACTGATGACATCTGAATTTTATGCAAGGTTATCAGGAATCTGAACCTTCTGAAAAATCCATGCCTTGTACATATACACATAAACAGTCTTGTAACTCATGGTCATGGTTTTGTTAGAATTCCCACACTGGCGGGTCTCAAGGTGCCAAGAGTTTGTTCACAACAGATAGTACTGGACCCTTACCACATTACACTCATCCCACAAAATCAAAACAGAAAACTGAAGCTAAGAATATTCATTCACAGTCAAAAAATTCAAAGAGCCTGTTCTTCACGGGCAGCTGCCTAATTCTTTTCGGCACAGGTGTGTTTGTCCCAAGTAAAAAGAACAACAGGTTCAAAGATAAACAGTGGAAACAGTTTTAACTGTTCTGCAGAGAGAACAAATACTCTTAGCCCTATTACTGTAATACTTCCAGTTGTAACATTAAACCAAGAATTCCTTTACTTTTTCCACGTTATGCTCACCCGTGATGAACATCTAAGAAACATGCTACTCTAAAAGGTTTAGCAAGGGACTCACCCCAAGAAGCCTTGCTAGGACCCACGGGATTCCACGGTGCTCTAAGTCACCACTTTTTACAAGCATCTTTCGGTCTACCACAAGCTAGCAAGCCATGTTTTGGCAACCTTCTCTTAAAATTAAAACTTTTTGGTGACTGGTAGAGGAAGAAGGACCAGCCTTGGTGGGGGTGCGGGGTGCAGATTCACATCTTTGGCCCTGGGCCGCGGGGCCATGAAACGCTGCTCTCCACTTTGACACTCCTGACTATCCCACTAGCCACGAGGAGGTCCTGTCTAGGAACGGCGTGGGGATTCCAGAGGCTTTGCTAAAAAGACCTAAAGTCTGGATTCCCATCAAACCTCTTTTAACTCTCCAGGGTTGAGTTTGGGGTATTCTAATTTAGTCTGGGAAAAATTTCCTTTTATGAAAACAGCCTGAAGGGCCGACAGATGTATGTAACCATCATGGTGGTTGCCCACCGGTGAACCTGGGATGTCAGAACGAGCCGTTACATTGCACGTGCAGCTCGGCAAACCTCTATTGGATCTGAATTGTGTGTGGGTTTCCATCCGCACCAATCCCACTCAGGGGGTGCGTAATCCTGGGCACACAACTGTGTATCAATGGGTATAACTGAAATAAGCCATCATTTACAGAATTCGGGTCACTTTCTACGGTTTTGTTAGAATTCAGAGGCACTGAAGGTGAATTAAATCATCTTCAGACTCTATAAGAAGGCTGGCCATGTGTCATGCTGAATGCTGCGTCTATATGCTGGTGACTTTCTGCATCGCTTCCACTGCATACTGGAATACTTCAGAAGAGATGAATTGTTGCATCCGTTGTGGAATTATATAGTGATGTCTATCAGTGAGTGTGTGGGGGAAAGGAAGGGGAAACAGTTGCATTGGTTAACCTCATAAAATACTTAATTAAATATATTCTTCAATTTAAATCTCTTCAATTAAAAAAAAAATATTTACAGACTATGCGTCAAGATGTAGAGAGTTGTAAAAAAAGTTTTGAAAACAAATTCTCAAGCAACAGGCTAAGCAGAATAAGTTCCCTACCTCTTGAGCTCACATTTTACTGCTGCAACAGGCATATCCATAACTACTTAATAACAATGCTACCTTCTGTTGCACACTTTATACGTATCAGGCTGTCTTATGGCTTTCACGTCTTAACTAAATCTAATCCTTAAAACAGCCAAAGGAGCTAGATGCTGTTATGATTGCCATTTATAGAAAAGGAAAGAAAAAGAGGAGGGGTACATAATTCTCAAAGTCAGAAAACTGGTAAGCAGTGGAGCTGTAACTCAAAGGCAGGCTGTCTGCTCTAGAATCCAAGCTATTTACAACAGCTTTTCCAATTAAAGTGTGAGTGAGAACCACTACAATTAAGCTCTTACAAACAAGGGTAATAGAAATGGTGGTACACGAACTGGATTTTGAAAAATGATTAAGACAGCAATAGTAGGGCACTGGGGAAAAGATCATTCCAAGCAGAGGCAAAAGCCCGGAGGAAGAGCTAGGCATGGCTGAAGGGGCCGCAATGTCAAGTGCTGGGGTGAGGAAGATTGCACGGGTGGGCTGTACTAGACTCAAGACCCTGAGTGGTCCCTGAGTGAAGAAATGTGGTCCCCTCTTCCTCCGCTCTCTTTGAAATGCAATGAAAGACATTAACGAGAAAGCTTTTGCTAAGGGAAACGGCAGAATTACACTTGCAGGGATGCAGAAGAATAGAAAGACGTATGATGGACAAACTGGGAGTCGAGGGACCCAGAGTTGGACCCACCCCTCTCCTCTTCTGCAAGTGTCCCAACGGAGGGGAGGTGCTCACCTTGTGATAAAAGGAAGACACTGTACTCTAGGACAGCAAATGGTTTGGCAAGCCAGCTCCGACTAACTGGTAGAGACTTTCTGAAGTAATATCTGGAAGGTTCTTAGGCTGGATCCAGGCTCAGGCAGATTTTAATCACTTGGCAATGTCTGCCACCACGGCCAAATGGGATATGCTCACATGGACACCACAAGTGTTTCATCTCGGGTGACGGCTACAGCACTAAACCTTCCTTTCTGCTTAAAAGTCTATGTTCTATGAAGACCAACCATCCATGACCTTTGAGTTTGTACAGGGCACTCTTCAAAAAGATCATATTTATTTAATTCGACTGTCCTTTTTCACTGCTTACAGTTCTGAACACATTTGTAATTTGTTTCAGAGACACTGAACGTGTTTAAGTGATCCAGGAATGAGCAGTTTGAGGACTAAAAAATTAAATGGTGTAAAAACCCCATCGATGAACACTCACCTTTTTTGCCCCTTGTTCTTCTTCCACACCGTCTCCTATAACAACGTACACCACTTTTCTTCCAAACCTTTGAATTATCCTCTCAAAACAGCTTTCCTTGCCTGATGAACAAAAATAGATTATAAAAAATGGAAAGTTGGGGTAACTCAGCACGATAGTGCTTGAACTTTTTACACAAAACCTTCCTTTATGCTCCTGATTCCACTCTATCCTACTTGCACAAACTGGAAAAGAGTGCTTTTGGATGCCATTTGGGTAGAATGGGGAACAGCACAGTAAACCAGAAACCGTAAATTATCCATGTGGTGTTCTGTCCTTTGGAAATGGTCAATTTTTGATATTTTTTTTCTTAAGAACTCATTTATTAAAAAGTAGGATCTAGTCGATCACGGTATAATATTTGGGAGAAAATACGGTTTTACAGCGGTACTTTTTTTCCTACGAGCCAAGACTTGACAAAGGCATTTGATTCTGGCAACATATTCGAACTGGATTTCAAAAATGTTTCATGATATACCAAACTCTGAAAATAATGTCTGATCCAACGTCTATTGAGAAGGATGAAAAAAAAAGAAAAAAAAAAAACCCAAGAAAACAACAACAACAAAAAACAACTACCACCCTGAGACTGGTTTTGTTATAGTAAGAGAAATCAAACAGTGGAATTCATTTGTTCCTTCATTTTCAAGTTGGGATTCCCAACTCCATCCTCCCCTCGCCAAGCCTAATGTGTTTACTTGAAATATTCTGGTAAAACTGTTTCTGAAACAAATGTCAGGTAATTTGGGGCACTACGGAGATCATGCCCACCCTACCCAGGCATCTAATGTCCAGTAAAGCACTTTCCTGGAAGAAAAGCGGGATAAAGGTAACAGAATACCTTTATCTATCTATTATCTTTCCCATGTCAAGACTTCATTTGGGCTCTCTGAAGGCACATCCTTGCAGTTAATGCAGCCATTGTTGCTGCTTAGAGAAGAAACTGGTGTTCCAAGTCCCAGGCTGCCAATAAGGTCATTTTCATGGACAATGGGACAGTTTATAGTTTTCAAATGTAAATGGCTGAGCAGGCCCACATCTCTTTCAAATAAGGATCAGATATACTCACGAACAAATTGCTTGTTTGCTTAAACAAATGTCTGCTTTATATTTGTATTTTGCACTAAAATCTCTGGTTTGCATCTGACAGAACGAAATCGGGCCAGCTTTATTCAAAGGATGTAATTTCAATGCTTCTTTGGTTGCCCACTAAACTGTGAAATATTAAATCACTTTGAGAAACAAATACAAAGTGTAGCTTTCACTGCAAAAATATACAACCCAAAACTTAGATGTCATGAAACTTTTTTCCTCCTTAGAGGGAAATGTTTATGTGTTTTTGCCAAGTTTCCTTTTCATGGGAAAAGGAAGGTAATTAAACTCAATGTTATTTCAAGGTAAAGCTGTATCGGACAAAAAAATTTCTCGCCTGTACCCTGTCTCCTCTAGGCTTCGCTGTGAATTCTGGGTCATATAGACGTCTTCCATAATAAAGACTAAGAAACTGAAGCTGACTTTTAGAAGTTAACTGGAGCTCCTACATGGAGTTTCTTATTTTGATGAATCCATTTTGTCTGAAAGAACGTCACAGCTCTGCTAAAATGAGATACCAGTCCTCTCCTCCAATGACTGTCATTTGCCTACAAGGAAAACTCCTGGGTTTTCTGCATTGACTCCCAAATTGTATCTCTTTTGATGGCAAAATTAGCAAAACTACAAGTTTCAATCTCTACTTTGCTTGTTAAAAATACCCCAGAAAAGCAATTCTACCTCTAAGGTTGAGGTAATTTCTGCCACCACTTTTTAATTCTAATTTTTTATTTTGTATTGATAAAAATTAAAGTTCAAGATCACAAACAAAACGCCCATTTAAAAATACTTAATATGTACTTGCTATTATAATTTTCTGTCATCCTAATATTTTCAAATTATTTAAATTATTTGGGAATGGAGTTCAATGTGCATGACAGGTAATAAACTACTTGTTCTTTCCTTGTGGGAAGTAGTTAAGTACTATCCCTTCTGTTCTATAGGCTTCTTTGGAAATCGTTCTTTCCTGTGCTGGTAAACGTTTACCATGGACCACTGTTTACAAAACACGGTATGATTCCTCTTTATTGTTATGGAGAGCATAAACACCTGACTTAATGTAAACTGTTATTTTTATGGACATGCAAACAATCAAACATTTTGGTTACACTGGGCTACGACGAGGAATTCTATTTGGTACATTCCTTTTTCTTTGTAAGTATTTTCTAGCAGGAGGCATCAGTCATTCTCCACCTCCAGCTATTTCCATTTGACAAGGCTATCTGAATATCCCACGGGCTCTTCATACTCAACATGGATAAGATCAAACTCTTATCTTTACTATCAAACCTGATTTCCCCCTATCAGTTAACAGTGTCATTACTGACCCGGGTGTTTAAAAGGAACCTCTGTGTCAGCCTTCTTCAGAATAAACAACTGTTTATTATTCATTTTGTTCGACAAGCATTTATTGAGTACCTACTATGTGCTGGGCACCATAGCTACAATGGTGAGCAACAGGTTCAGTTATCAAGGTACTACACTCTTATAGGAAAGATCCGACTATGAACAATTATAAAAGTAATTCTTTAACAATAATTTAGTAAATGCTAGTAAGGAAAAGTACAGGAAGTATAAAAGTGTAGTCAGATGGAAAATGAGATTCCATTTTTACTCTTTTTTCTTTAGATAGAGTTGAGCAGCCACAAAAACTTTCTTCTCACCTACTAGGATCCTCATCTTCCATCCCAGAACTCACTAAAATAACATCTCATTAGGGTGGTAAACGAGGCCACCTAGGACTAGACCTAAGTCTACGTTTCCAGAATCAGCTTCCCAGGACCCAGGACTACTGGAGAAGTCTCTCAGCAGGGAACACACTTCAACGTCTCTATTTTCTCTCACTAGCACATCTGCCTACAAAACTCTTAGTTAGCCTTCTATATCCAGCTCAAATGCCATTTCTTCCTTTTAATTTTCACGGACACTTGCCCTCTTCCTCCTCTTGGGTGGGAGTAAATGTTTCTTCATTCAAGTGGAAATTCAGGCATTTAGTGGTTGAACTCCATAGGGTATGGAAAGGAGTCTGGACCCTGGAATCAGACCTAGTCTGACTCTTGTCTTTACTGGCTATCAACTTGGACAATTAAGTCTCTGAGATTTAGTTTCCTCATTTGTAAAATGGAAAGGTTGCAAAGATTGATTTTAATATGGAAAATGCTTAGAACAGCTCTGGGCATCTACTAAATATGTGATAAAGGCTCATTTACATACCGCTTTGTCCTATTACAGTTATTTAGATGTCTGCTTCCCCTGCTAGATGGTGAATTCTGTAAGAACAGGAGTCATGTCTTCTTTTTATCTCACTTTTATTCTGCTTTGGTTTCTATTCTCATGAAATTTCACATTACTCTTCTTTCCCAATTATGATTCCTTCTTTCAAGAACTTAATTTTTTTTTCAGTATCCCCATAACAAAAATGGGAGCCCAACTGTTTATACATGTTGAATTAAAATAAAGCAAAAAAAAAAAAAATAGTTCCAGTGATAACAGTTTAAAGAAAGATATTATTAGAGTTGTTTCATTTCTACTTTGTGTATCTCTATACTACTGTTTGTTTTAGCATATTAGATATTTTTGTTGATGTCAGCTAAAAAGAAAAATAAGATAATAATCTAGAATTGATGCTAAATTGACTATAGATAAAAGGCGTAGGTTTTTTTAAATGCTTATTTTTGAGAGAGACAGAAAAAGAGAGAGCATGAGTGGGGGAGGGGCAGAGAGAGACAGAGACACAGAATGCAAAACAAGCTCCAGGCTCTGAGCGGTCAGCACAGAGCCGGACACGGGGCTCGAACTCATGAACCACAAGATCATGGCCTGAGCCAAAGTCAGATGCCTAACACTGAGCCACCCAGGTGTAAAAGGCATAGGTCTTAATGTTAGTCAGTAAAGTAAAATGTCTTGAATGAAGCTGCATGAGTTATGATTTTTATTTCTCTTGATATCTAATGGCAGTTCTGACATAATAAAATTAAATTCTTCTGGTTTTTTGACACCTAGTACTATGAAAAAGTCTCAAATATTGCCTTTCAGTTTTGCTAGCCTGAAGGAGAAGAGTTGATTGTAAAACAAAACAAAAGCAGCTCACCTATTTTTGTTGCACTGTAAATATTTTCTATTGGAAATACAATTCCTAATCCATATAGCAGGACTTTCGCCAATGCTGGGATAAGCTGAGTAGTTGTTACTAAAATATTCACACAATTCGTCCTATGAGAACAGAAAGTAAAAAAAAAAAAGAAAAAAAAAAGAAAAAAAAAGAAAGGAAGAAAAAAAAAGACTGTTGAAAATGAATTTCCAAAATGGACAAACACGAGCAAAGGCTGTTTTCCAGCAAAAGCACCACGGGGTGACTTGGGGACAGCAGCCTACCGGGAGTGAATGAGCGTGAGTGCTTTCAGGGCCAGTGTCAACCAGGAGTCCGTCAGGGCTTCAATCTCAGCCCTCAGCTGCAGCCAGGCTTCCCTCTTGGTGGGACCAAGCAGACCTGTGGATTTAAAAGCACACGAATTCCCTCCTTACCAAAGTTCCTATTCAGCGTTATAAATAATCAACGTTTAATACTACTCCTAATATCTTCTTGAGGCTTTGTAGTATGTGAAGTAATTTTTCACACATGAGCCTCCATTGGTTCCCTACTTGTTTAGCACTGTAGGGAACACCTACTGATTTTGCATTTCTAGCTTGCATTGCCCTGGTTATAGAAGTCATCTCTTTTTGAGGAGTCTGCTCACACCATTCCTCTAACCATGGAGTTTGGGCAGAGCCAACCCCCCTCTGGCTCCCAGGGTAGGTGTATGACCGTGGCTTGGCCAGTGCAAGTGAGTCTGGGAACCTTTGCCGAATCTATTGGGAAAGATCTATTTCTACCCAACAGAGGTGCTAAGCTCATAGAATAGAAACGTGGATCTATCACTGGTCACCTATGCCACCTTTTGGGAGGGACTGACCTAGAATAACTCTTAAGGAAAGAACAGGCAAGAGATTCCGGATGTCGTCTTTAGAGCATGTAGATTTAGCCATGCTGCAAAACACCACCACCCCTAAACTTTTAATTAAGTCAACATATTCCCTTGTATGCTAATGTCATTCTGAAGCACAATCAAAAGATGAGAACTAACACAAACATCTACCCCATTGAAGGATAATATTCCTGTCACTAAATCACAGCACGATAATCACCCGGTTAGATGAAACTGCTCCAAAAAAGCTATTACATCCCAAAAAGTGTGATGTGAAAGTGAGTCGTACTTTGAGAATTTTAGCCAGACTACCTTAATAATCCAGTAAGATATTGGTGATAGCTACTTGCCTCCAACATTATTTTTGTAGGTATTGTAGATCTCTTTTACTCGTCTGTAGCGGAAAGCCAACTTTCTCATCCAGTCTACACCACCCCGCACACCAGTTGCCAAGCACAAGTTAGCACTGGTTGCTGCAGCAGGAAAGCCATCTGTTCCAAAGTTATATGTGCTATTTAGATGCAAGAAAAGCCCAAAGTTAACCAGACAGAAAGTTCATCTTAATTAGCCTAGCAATTAAACTGTAAAATGGAGAAAATCACTTCACATTTCAACATGCTCACCTCAGGTCTTGCCCGTTATCATCTGAAGACACATCATCTATATGAACTTGGTCACATTCCTAAAATGCAATTAAAAATGATACGTGTTCATTTTCGAGAAGCACCTTTTTTTTTTTTTTTTTGAAAAACCACACACAGCTGTTTAAAAAGACCCCACAACTTTAATTGGTCCGTCTCTCAACAATGTCAATCAGTAGGTGTCAGTCTTGTGAAAAGCTGATATTTTTACCTACTCCAGGCCCTCTCTTGACATAAAAAAATGAGCAATGCCATTAAGGACTACTGTTATTCAGCTTCAGAAAATATATTCTTGTGTTTAGAAAGGAAAGGGATTGAAAACAATTAGCATGTGTGTTCCATAAACCTCCGGTACCTGAAGACATCATGCTGCTCAAAGCTGATTCAGTCAGTGCCTGAGCATAACTGAAACCAGACATGTCGGTAAATGTAACATGCTAGAAAAATTAAACCTGATGCTAACTGCCAATGAAATTATGACCTCTGATTGCTGTTGAGCCACACACCAACAGAGCCTGAGGCCAGTGCACTGAGGAGCCCAGACGAAAAAATCTGGTACTGGTTTACCATTGATTTGAGAGATGTGAGTTTTATTCTGTGTGTGTGTGTGTGTGTATGTGTGTGTGTGTATGTGTGTGTGCATGTGTGTGTGCGTAGGAGGAAGAAAGCATGGGAGACTTAAAAACCCAAATAAAAACAATCAAACCATGTGGTAGTTTGCACTTTTTTTTTTACTGTTTTATTATTATATAAGTGTTGGATTTATTAATTTATTATAGAATAATGTTATTTGAACAGACCTGATGTTTAAAGCCCAAACCGCGTGTAAACTGTTTAGAATAGGAGGCTGTGATTTTGAGCTAAAAGCTCCACTAGACTGAGTTGATGTTCATGCACCTGTCTGCATCCACGAACCCCTACATCTTATGGCTACATCCCCAGTCCCTAGCACAGTCGAGTGAAAAGCAGACACTCAATAAACATTTGTTGCCAAAGGAAGGCGTACGAATTTGGAGGCCGACGAGGTCTCCCCTCCAGAAACAAGTCACCCACAGTGGGCAATGCTTTAATATTTCAGTTACGATTCTTTGCAGTCAGGCTCCAAATACCCCAGAGGTCTTTATTATACTTCTTGTCATTAAAAGTATTAGTTTAAAAATATTATTAAAAGATCTCCAGGCATGTACCCTGTATTTTAAAAGGTTCTTCTGATTAAAGCTCTGGTTGTATTTCCTATTTAACTTGATAAAATCTAGCCTGTCCCTATAGTGCTTGACATTCAGTTTGGAACAATGATGACATACATCAAGTGCCACAGTAAGACAAGGTGTATTTTTATGTTGCGGGTCCCTTCTGAACAAATTCTTTTCTCTCCACGGATTTGTGAGGAAGGGGGCAGGAGATAGAAGTGGAAAGAAACTCAAACCAGCTGTTGCTTAACAGAATTAAAATCGTGACCCCCCAACCCCTTCTCCAAAGCATCTATTTTCCAGGCAACCCTCTCCCAGCAAGCAGCAAGTTCCAAGGAGGAAAAGACTTTGACCTTGTAACCCCCCTCTGCTCTCCCGAGGTCCATAACCTCAGATAAGAAAGAGGAAAAGCAAGTCCAGGAGGCCTCACATGTGGACTGTGAATTTAACATTTAAAAAACAGATCATTCCTGGAATACATGTTTGGGGACTTCTCAGAGTTATTAATTCAATCATATTTCAGAAGATGAATGACAGTAGTGGTT
This sequence comes from Panthera tigris, assembly GCF_018350195.1. NCBI lineage: Eukaryota > Metazoa > Chordata > Mammalia > Carnivora > Felidae > Panthera > Panthera tigris. The sequence goes on from NC_056676.1 coordinate 21,399,282, forward strand.
TTTCAACCCTGTACTCATCCCGGGTTTAAAGAGTGACGAAATCATGAGTAGACATTTCTGCCATTTATCTAGCCAGAAATACATTTTTTCTGTGTTGTTGGTAAACAACTCTTTTAGGGTGCACGGTGAGTGTACAAAACAAACAAAAAAAGCAAAACCAAAAAGTGTACCCCCCCCCCCCAAAACAAAAACAAAAACAAAACAAAACCAGAAAAACCCCAAAGCCTGAATGCCACGGTGGAGGATTTTTCTCTTGGGGGAGAAAACAGGAGGTTGAAGGTGAGTGAGTACAAGGGAAAAGGCTCCCTTATAAAGGATTTAATTCAAGGAATCAAAGCTGACTTAAAGTTAGTTAACTCTAGGGGCGGGAAGAATTCCTTCCAAAGGCAGGGCGTTAAGAGGCTTTTCTTAAATGCAAGCAGTTGTAAATCTCCATGACCATGGAGAAGTCAGTTATCTTCCAATGACTGTTAATGACTCCACTGTTGCTATTGTCCCCCCACATCCTGTATTTGTTTTCTCCCGCCAGCTTTACCCAGGTCTTTTTGTTCCCAGGGCTGAGGCCCTCATCTGAACTGCTGTTCAATATCTTGGTTAGCTCTCACTGAGTGTCAACAGCTCCAAGCTTCTACCTGCAGACCCTAAACTCGCTTCACAGAGATCTGATCAACTCCAGTGTGGTGGCAACAAGGAAATCTTCATTCTTTATCAGGAGGGTTTTTTGTAGAATGATTTTAATGGAAACAGAGGCAAACATCAGGAGCGTTTTTTTAAAGGGCCTCATTAGCACCCCCAGGAATAGAAAGAAATCATTAAAACGTCCCTGTAAAATATGTTTTGCGAATTGTTCATTTCACCTAACAATAGAAAAATACCTTACTGCACGAACTTTGTATCGATAAGGTATATATAAGACTTACAGGCAAATACCTGTAAGTCTTTGTATGAGCTTCTACATAATTGTAGAAATATTTGGGGAAATATGCTCTGTATGTTTTTACTTTGATGAAAAATTATGCTATTGCTATTACTATCTTGATGCTTACCTATTACAAATTTTAATTTCTCAAAGAATGGAGAATATAAAAATATGGAAATATCTTAATATACGTGGAATGTGTGAAGCTAAGTGCATCCACTCTCAAATCAGAAACTGCTGCGCCCCCCATTCCAACATCTGAAATTCTTCTTCCCCTCCCCCATTACGATGAGACTCCCCTCCCCCCACTTTCTGGAAGCCATCTAGCTTTTTGCTTAAGAGCCTAATTTTAGCTTTTCTTTTTTCCGTTCTGGACTTAGTTGTTTTTTAGTTTCTAAATTTGTTTGAAACTCAGAAAATTAAGTTATTTGAAGGAGGGGAGCAGAGGTTCCGGACCTACTGAAACACCACCACAACATTAAAAGCCCCCTGGAAGGATCTATAGACACAGAAAACAAGAAAGGAAGCTTCCCATTATTTCCAGGTACCAAGATATATTCCTAAGAACCCTAGTTTACTGCTTAATACACAGAGTGCTGAGCATAAAGAATTCCATGGGAAAATAAGTTTTTACTCCAAAAAGACTGGATGTGCTAAAAAAAATATGTATTTTTGAAATAAACTTCCAAAATGTATACAGTAGGGTTTTAGAGCATCGGAGTCATTACTGAATCCAAGTCTTTGGCCAGCATTCACAAGTCTAAGAGACATTACTGCCAGTTCAGCCAGTTGAGCACATACGCATTAACCTGTCCTGTTGAGGGTGCAGGTACCCAAGGTACCCCTGTTGTGTTGGGGTATCTCGCGGGGGGCCTCATTTGGGGAGAAGGTAGCAATTCTCATGACCTCTCATAGATTTTGCACTCAACACTCATCTGAGCCGGCTAATGGGTGCCTTAGCTTAGAAAGATCGTCATTTATTCATTCATGTGTCCTATTATTTATAAAGGGGCTACTATGTTCTAGCGCTATTCCAGATGCTAAGGACACAACATTTAACAGACAAAAGTCCGTACCATCTTGGAACTAACATCACAGTGGGGGAGACACCCAAACCAGTAAATATGCAAAATGTACAATGTGTTAGATGGTGATAACTGCTAAGGAGAAAAAGTATAGCAGGCAAGGGAATGATGCAGTGCTGTGTGGGGTCTCCGGAATGGCCTTGCAGGCCAAGGAAAGAGCATGTTCAAAGGCCCCGAGGCAGCAGAACCCTGGTGTGCTGGAGGATGTGGCAGGAGGAAGGCACAAGTGATGAGGGAACATAAGGCACGCTGAGGGCAAAGTATAAGCTAGCACCACACCCCTTCCTCCCAGGCGGGATATGTGTGATATTCCTCAGACACTCTCGGCTGCCCAAGAATAGGGGAAAGGACAAAAGCAAATGGCTGACTGATAGAGATCACAGTCATGCAGGACAGGAGTCTCCTTCAGTTTACAGAAAACTTAGTTAACGGCAAGAAAAAGGCAACCTTACCCATAGACTAATCTCTATAGACTATAGAAACCTATAGTCTATTTCCTGGAGCCCTAACATCACCCTTATGAAGATGTAAGGGGGTTTAAGTGTAAGGGGGTAAAGCAATCAGGTTATGTGGGAAACAAAGGCAAATGAAAAATTAAATTCCCTTACTGCCTACAGCCCAGTGACAAGTCCTTGAAACAGGCAGAGTGACCTCCCTCTAGAAGCTCAGCTGCCTCAATGATGACACTTTGCTACGGGCAAAAGGGAATCTTGGCTTAACAGCATCCTGACCCCCCTGGATCCTGTGAGTCTCCTTAGACACATAAAAATTCCTTTGGAGGGGTGCCTGGGTGGCTCAGTTGGTTAAGTGACGGACTTCGGCTCAGGTCGTGATCTTGCAGTTTGTGAGTTCGAGCCCCATGTCGCGCTCTGTGCTGACAGCTCAGAGTCTGGAGCCTGCTTCAGATTCTATGTCTCCCCCCTCTCTACCCGTCCCCTGCTCACATTCTGTGTCTGTCTCTCAATAATAAATAAACATTAAAAAATATTTTTTTAAAAATTCCTTTGGAAATTTCCTTTATCTCTACCCACCTCCCCTAAGATATATGTCGGTAATCACACTCTAGGCTTATGGCTCCCTGTTATACATCTGAAGGGTCTCATGACTGAGGTTTTACTAAACAGTAATAAATGATGTTTTCCTAACCACAGGTACCCCCTTTAAGGTCCTGAAAACCTTGCTTCCAAAATACCTTAGAGACTTACTTTATCCCTAACCCCCTCCCCACCTGAAGGTATATAATCAGTTACCCGTCACAACCCCCGTGCAGCTTTTCCTGACCACGGGTCCTATCTCTGTGCTTTAATAAAATCATCTTTTTGCACTAAAGATGTCTTCAAGAATTCTTTTCTTTGGCCATCAGCTCTGAACCCCACCATCATCCCCCAAACCCCATCATTCAAGGAGGAAGTCAGGCAGGAAGAGTTACAAGGGCTAGCAGGTGACAGCAAGGAGTTGGCTTTGGAAGCAGCATCCAGTCATCAGCCCCAGCCCTCAAGGCACGTACAGTTCAGCAGGAAAGACAGAAGTTAATTAACTACACACATGATAAATTACAGTTGTAGCAAATGCTGCGGAACCTCCTTGAGGAACATTCAAAGGAACATCCATGCCCCTGCTGAATGGCTGAATTCTATTTAGTCCAGAAGAGCTTCTGAGGTCTGAAAACTCAAACTCTGTTTTCCCAGCTCGGGGAGGGACAGCACCAGGTAAAGAGATACAGGGCGAACTTGCCAGAGATAGTTCGTAGTCACTGAAGCTGGGTAACAGAAACAAAACATAGCTTTGGGATCCCAGACTGTTGATGTCAGACATCTACCTGTGCGTGGCGGTGAGGCGGGGTGGGGGGAGGTGGCACTTATTGGGCAAGTTATCCCCTCTCTCTGGGAAATAGTTCCAGACATGCAAGAAAACTCTTGGGGAGCCAGAAAGCAGGTCCCCCTAAGGGAAGGCTATTGGAGATGGCTTGTGTTACCCTCGAAATCATACATTCAAGAATTGCTATGGGAGCTGGCAAGGGATCAAGAGGTGGGAAAAGAGTCATCTTTTGTTCATGGCTTTCCAAAGGGATGTCCAAATCAGCCACATTTGTGCGTAAAGGCTCCGTATCAAGGCAATAGTAGAGGAATATATAGTTAACATTTTCATCGGACCAATTTTCATATACACGCACAGAGCACAAATTCTAAGCAAGAGCCAGGACCAGTGCCAGGCAAAATTGTGACTATCCTTTGCTAGGAATACTTGACAATTAATTACCGAACTTGGATTACTGCTAAAGCGACGTGAGGTTGGCCTGCCCCTTTTCAGAAATCTTAACGCACAGAGAGGAGACACAATCTATTGACACTTGATTACCAGAATGTCCTAGTTTGATTCTTTGTATCACTTGAGTATATTCCTCCTTCCCCAAAGTAAAGGCAACCTACTTCAATAAGTCCTTTCTTCTACCTCCATAGAGTTCTTGCGGAGGCTGGCACATGGTTTCCCTCCCTCACAAATATTCGTCCTTCTTGTTGAGTTGAATGAGTGTTGCTGATTTATGGTGAAGGTAGAAGGGTATTTACTGGCGTAACTCATTTCACAGACGCAAAAAATGAAGAGTCAGAGAAGTTATATAACGTAAGCACGGAGACACTACGTCTTTGACCTCCAACTCACTGGCTCTTCCCATGCCCCGCAATTTCACATGATGCAGACCACTGTCCACTCCTCATGGTGGCCGCCATTTGGATCCTTCGTGGCCTATCGGTTGTTTGGAGTGTAGGGACTGCGGCTCCAACACTTACCCTCCCCTTCTCCTGCCCCACTCCTACTGTGCCCAGCGTCTGTCACCACGGCCCCCTCTCCCAGCCTGGAGCTCGGACGGGAGTCCTCCATCCCCCGGGACAAACCCCAGCCCTTCATCTCACCAGTAGGCCGTCAAATGACTGAAATCACCCTGGAAGGAGAGCCACTGAGGCAACTGGGCCTTTGTCAGGGGGTGGGAGTAGGTGGTGAGAGTGTAGGTGTTAGTGTGGCTTTGACACAGCTAGAAGGCTGGAGGCCCAGGAACAAGGATCTGACCAGGGGAGAGGAGGTGAATGAAGGCAGACGGTAACAATCAGAGAGGCACGGGGTTGAGCCCACAGGTGCTAGTCTGCAACCTCCGTTCTCCACAAAAGGTTTCTACAATTATCTTGCAGATAAACACCACCAACCAAAGGACCAGAGTTTACCCTTGCCTAGCTTCCCTTTATGTTCCATGGCCCATGTGCTTCACAGAGGAGTAAGATAAATAAAATTAGCAAGCTTTACTTACTACTGGCCCTCAGCTCGCAGACATCTAAGCACTCGTGGGGCTGGATTATGAAATGCTCACATGGATGGCTGGGGAAAATTGCCAACACATGAAGCAGCTAAGCACCAGTCCTGGTGTTGGGAGTATGAAGAAAGCCACATGGGGTACGATCTCAACAGCCATGCGGCGAAGGCACATTCCCTTTCAGAACTCTGGTTGCACTGTTATTCTGCCTTTTTGGTCCCTTCTGTCATTATTTTTGGCACTGCAACTCAAACTGACCTTTTTCTGATCCGTCATCATCTCTGGCCTTCCAGGGTCGGGCCACAGACATGTTCTTTTGGACCAAGCCCCAGGAATAACTCAGATTTTGTACAGGGGCTCATATGCAAAATATTAAGTTATGGCAGAATTTTTCTGCAAATATTTATTCTGCTTTGATACCATAGTGGTTGTACTTTTCCTCCAAGCCTTTCACTTGTGCCATAATTATGTAAAAAAACACCATACCATTCAAGTTAGTTTAGGAAAATTAATAAAAAAAATTAAGACAGTTACAATGGGTCTTATTATCTATGCCAAGCACAGTGATGTAATAACCGGCCTGCTGAGGCACTGTACCTCTGAACTCGACACCAGAAACATAAACTCCAAGTAAACCTACATTCTTTGAATAAATAGACTCTAAGACGACTCTAAGGCAGACTGCACATTGTGAGAGGGAACAATGTAAAAATGTTACAAACACGTCTTTGGAGAAGTTGAGTTATACGAGCCCAAATTCTGCTGACCGAGGCTACATTCACTCCGTTTTCCAAATTTACCGTGAGAAAACTAACCCGAGACTGCCAACTAATTGTTTCAATACCTCCCTTTACAAAGGAAAAATGAAAGGAAAAAAGACATGAGAGAACGGGCTATTTTCATTGTGCCTGTGCGTTGGCGTGCCAATGGAGACCAGCCGGAGTTAGCCACGGCAGAGGAAAGGATCCTTGGGTCCTCTGTCCCCTCCCGTCATCAGGCAATTAACATCCACTGCTCCCACCTCCCCACTGAACAGGATAGATACTCGCTCGGTACCATAGACACCTACAAGTTACTAGAAAGAAGTTTCCCTCTTATTTCTGAACACGAAAATGTTTAACTGTACAGAGTACGGAAGGATTTCCCGTACTTTAGAGACAAACACACAAACTGTCTTGAAAGTTTTATCTTGACAAGTGACCAGGAGTACCTTAGATAGAAAAAAGTGGGAAAAACCATCCCTTTGTGGATCTGTCTACACTACCCTCTTTCTTTCTAACAGAAAATCTAAAGCGTACAGGTGGCATTACAGGGTGACGAGTATTCGAGTGACAGAGCTTTTAAGGGAGTGATTTCCACAGCGGCTCTTGGAAATAACCCCTGACTCCCTAGATATTTTTATAACTTCTTTGGAAAAAATGAGGTTAAATGATCATCTCTAGAGATTCTCTGTGATTCAGAAGTTCAGGGGGAAGGGGCGGTCCAGGAATATGCCAACGGATGGGAGAGAGGTGAAGAGTGCTGTTTCTCATTCACGGACAACCGCATTGAGTACATCCGTCTCTGTGGGTTAGGCATTTTGTCCGTGAGTTAGTAAATTTGCAAAAACCAGGTTTTTACTTGCACGATTCTCTCTGCAAAAAGGAGGCTGCCCAATCAGCATACTGTGTATTTAAACTTAGTGATGTGGAATAATATGATTGCAATGTGCTTTTCTAAAGGTGTGTCAAAGCCCGCACTGCACTTTTAAATCGACATAATAAAGAGCTTAAGTGCTGCTGTGCCCTTGTGCCCACCATCAAGGGCTAGATGCGAGCCTGCAGCATGGCCATGTGGAAATGGGGTGTGGTGTGCTATTCGCAGCCCCTCAGTCCCGCGTGTGCAGGTGGTCTGGACCTATCAAGCCTGTCTGGGGAACACCTCACGACCCTCCCATTTCCCTCGCTTTCCCACCACAATGCTTCCTTGCAGAAGAAAAGGGTGCAGGTTACCTGTGGCTAAGGCACAGGAGAAGGAGTTTTTTTGAAATTGGCCTCATTTGGTTTGCCAATTTTGGGAAATGTACATTAAGGAATTAGAACATATCCAGACAAACTCGTCTTTAAATTCTCACTCTAGAATATGCACTCAGCATAGTATAGGCACCAATGCATATTAAAAGTCAATATCTAAATGTCCCTCTATCTGTTTTGACAGGAGGACAAAACTAATAGCAGCCAGTGGGGGGAGGGGGGGAGGGAGGAGACCCAATTTCAAATCTCAGAAACTAATAAGGCATTTTAACATCCAATTTTGAGATTTGATAATAAAACACAACTTGTAAAGATACACACTGCTTTTAACTATTGTGTCTTACTTATAAAAACAGTATTTTAATATATTTAATGTTACAGTATCTTGTAGAGATTATCAGAATGAGACACAGATTTTACTAGAATTCTGTTTCCATTTGCTAGGAGACCTAGGTACTTGCATTTGAAACCCAAGATGTGAATTACAGCAGTTTCAACAAAGGTAAGAAGGCATTAACTATTTCAATCTGGTTCTGTTTAGATGAATACTCACACACTATTTAGAGACTAAAATCTTTACTGAAAGTGCCTGAAGATGGCATATTAAGGCAAAAGATAAAATGAAGCACTCAAGTAATGTTATTTGTAGACGTACAAAGGTATGCTAAATATTTCAGATCACGACATAAAAATTTACAGGAATCTCAAGCTTATGGTTAACAACAAATAAAAAAAGAACATTTAAGAATATTTTTCTATATTAATTTCTTTTCAAACGTGCTCGTTAAAAATAAGATGTCATCATCAGGAATCGCATGAAGAGTTCCTTCTTAGCGAGTGGTGCAGTGTTAATAAATCTGATATGCCAGCTTCACTCTCCCTGCAGCTCCTTCTGTCTCACTATGAATACCTTCTTTACCCCACGACTGTATAAAATGTATTTGTCTCTATTCTTACTCTCAATGTTAGCATGAGAAAAAGAGAGGCCAGAAAAGAGAGAGCCAGAAAGAATTGAAAATAAGCTCTTTACAAATAAAACGGGCTAATTTAAAATTGCTCAACACGGAACCAATGGGTTCCTTTCATTGATAACTATGGAATCCATGGCACTTGGTCTAATGACTTCAACACATAATTACTTTTTAAAAAGTTAAGGATGCAGTGAATACTTTATACCGAATGCTGCAAGATCCATTTTTCATGATGTCCTGCGCGTTCTATACCCCTACCCCATGATATTATACACAAGAAGCTTAGGCCCGAATTGAAAGCTTCATTTATGATTCAGCTAATATCAGAAGTTGAGGTATTTTACAAATTGGTGTGGGAGCCAGTCAAAAGGGTGCACAGCTTCAAATACAAAATAGCACTGTGCAATAGTGTCTGATAATATGTTAAACTGCATTATAGTTTTATCCTAAAAATATCATCCATATTTTTAATTGTATCATGTGATTTTTCATGTATTAAAAGATTAAAGGCAGACTTAATTTACGAAATATTTCAGAACTTAAAAAAAAAGAAAACAGCATATATCTAACATAAGTGTCATCCTTTTGAATGGTGAGTCAGAACTTCTCTTACGAATAAGCCTTTGATTTACTGCTGAACTGTTTCTCAATTTTCAATGGGTTTGCTCATCATTTTGCAAACACAATCTGTCACTGGCAACAGTGTTCTTTGTAACTCCTGTTGCCTTTCTTCTAGATTATTCCTGCTGAGACCGTCTCCTGAAGAAGAATTTTTCATAGTGACACCAACCCTCATCTTGCTGTGAATAATCACATTCTCATAAAAATCATTCTTTTTATCCCAAACTTGTTGCCAAAAGCACGGAAAGATACTCCAACTAGGAGCCCTTTTATCCTTTGCTGCAGTCACGTTCTTTAGTCCTCGTGGCCATTTGAGGAAAGTGAATCATATACTAATTTATTCACAAAGCCTTTAACTACAAGTTTTAATTTACACAGAATATGTCTGTTTTGATCACACACAAACAAGGAACAAAAGCTGTAATATTAAATAGGTCATGTTTTAGGAGTTTTTTTTTTTTCTGGAGCAATTTTTACTTTAAAATTAAATATTTGCAATAAATATTAGTTCCAGTTTATCACCATTCTGTATCTATCAATTCATCTTCATTTAACTGCAAACCACACATCAGGACAGCTTTTAAAGAGTTACTTGAACGTAACTGGCTTTTTAAGTGACCCTTTTATGCAAGGGTGGGGAGTGAAACTTGAAAGTTTAAAAGAGCTCAATTTAATAATTTAACACATCATACGGACTGATAATTTTATAACAGTAAAAACTCAATTTCATGTAGAGGAATGTGTAGTTCGGAATAACATCCTTAGTTAGTAAGTTGATAAAAATTTTCCAAGCCGATTTCTTTTGCCATAGAGTTATTACTGACTCTGGAGAGAAAAGTATGCAGAAGCGGACAGCGGCACTTAAAAAAAAAAAAGGGTTCTGTGAGCTACTGGAAGGTTCCATGTCACTTGCCTGTTAGCTTCTCACGGGGAAGTGAGGACCTCTCAAGTGCACTTTCTTACTCAAAAGTTCTCTCCTCTCTTCCAAGTATTATGATCTGAAATCCTACCCCCTGAAATCATTCCTTTTGAATTTGCTTTTATAAGACAAAGACTTCAGCTTAGGACTAAATTATTTAAGCCTCATTACTTGGGGGTGAACTGTTCTATCTGGTTGTGGTTTCCTCTAGCATGGGGAGCTCTGGTGTGCCCCAACCACTGGGTGTCAATGCGGGAGGGGGAGGAGTGGGTGCCTGAAAGGAAGACTAAGGAAAATTTTCATCCTTACTCATACTCTCACTCCCTAGAAAACCAGCCCTTTCTTTTTCCATGAATATTTAAAGTAACAGATAATCACGTTTTGGTTGTTCATTATAAATCCGGTTGTTTGTATTATTCAGGAAAATATTATATACCATGAATATAGCATTTATGTTATGTTATATATTAATTGTGGAAATATCTCTAGAAAATATATAGGACACACATTCTCTGTTCTTTTGTTCAGGCTGTCATGCATTCAACTAATGACTGATTGCCTATTTATACACCAGGGATCATACCAGGCACCAAGCATACAAAAATAAAGCAGATACACATATTGCCAGTAAGGCTCGATAGACATCACAGGGCTGGACAGAGTGGTGGGTGCAGGGGAGGGTCACTATAATTTTCTCCCAGGGAAGGAACTAGAATTCTTACAGAGCTTTGAGAATATGAAATGGAATTCATCATACTGCTGGGATTCTCTTTTCAACCTTCACCTTCAGAACATTTTTCTCAACGTAGGTTTTGCTCTACCTGAAAATACAATTTCCAACATGCGATATCAATTTCTTGGAAGCGGGTAATACATTTCACTTCTGTTTCTGTCCGTCTCTGCCTTTTAGCCAGAAGGTGGTCAATCCATACTTGGGAAAAACTAAACGGGAAACAATAGATTCCAATGAAGCTAGGCATTCAAGGGCCTCTATAATGACCTTAACCTCGGCTATCCAGGGCCGTGCCCGCCTGTTTACCCCTTGCAGCCCACTGCACACTCTGTGCCGGGCCTCTACTCCCCTTTCACAGGCAATAGCTGTGTCTATCGTCTGCTGGCATGCCTCCCCTTTCTCTCTCCTGGCCAAGGCAATTAATTCCTCTGTCAAGCTTTTAGGGTTTTTTGTTTTTTGTTTGTTTTCTTTTATGTTTTCCAACCTCTGATGTATGCTCTGTAACCCACTGAATGACAGTAAGGACAATTATTGAGAGCCTACTATGTTTTAGGTGTTATTTCTAATCCTCCCCAAAGCTCTATCTACTTTTGATGGATAAGGAAATAGACAGATAAGTATACCACCAGATAATAAACTCTTTGAAGGAAGAGAGAACTTCTCATGGGTCTTTTTCTCTCTGTTTTCTAAATAGGACCCTATTTCTGACTATTTCTTTTTGATGTGGACCAAGCACACGGATGACACCGAACAAAACCTTTCCAACGACCCGACTGACAGAATTAGTTATGACAGAATCGATGACCCAACCGAAAGATAAGTGATAATGTTGCTGCATTATGTCACAGAAGTGTTAAAAAGTAGTTTTATGAAAAGAAATTTATTTTGTCTGACCATAACACACACCCGTGTAGAAAATTCATGCAAAACAGAAAAGCGTATAAAAGAAAGAAACTTTAGTTCCATCCTTCAGAAGTCACCACTGTTAAATTCTTCCACTGTCCTTCCTGCCCTCCTACTGACTCAACTGTCCAAAGTTCCTCCCGTTCTCCACAGGGCTTACATTTTCATTGGGTGACACACACCCGAAAAGCAGGTACAACCAGATACGTGTTTTGTAGCCTCTTTCCCCTCCACTCAACAATATGTAATAAAGATATTTTTATATTAATTAATCATCTGTGTTATTTTTTAAACTGTCCTAATATTCCATTTTATGCGTGTTTCATATTTCTTTTAACCAGGCAAGGGCTGCTCACTTCCAGCTTTTTTTTTTTTTCCCTCTGGACCGTTAACTTCAGTGGGGCAACAACTGTCCAGTCCTCATTACAATTCTATTTTAAGCGCCTAAAATCATGTTTCCGCATAGCACGGTCATTGCTTAATAAATGTTCAAGCGAGTGACCAGTGTGAAGGATGTGTGTCAACGAGTTTATGACATTCATTTATCTCCTTAGGCTGTATTTTCCTCAACTGATAACTTCTATCAATCAGAGGCTCGTTTACTATACACCTGCTGCTTAGATCACTCTTCTCCAAAGCCCACCCCAGGCAGTTCTGCTGAGCCTTGTTAATTTTTCCATCAGTGTGTGAGTCACCCTCAAATTTCTGAGCAGCACCCGTGCTTGACTCCACCCCCCTCCTCTGGGCTTCCCTGAACTCTAAGCTCCTTGAGAACAGGAATAGCTTCATCTTGTTTGCCATTATCACGAAAAATAGTTTTACAGAATCCATTTGTGTCTTGCCTCAGATATAAAGTTTCAAATATTCTCTTGGATTTGGAGAGAGCCCTTATTGGCAATTGCTGTAAGGACCTTGGCCAATAATGAGGAGGGGCTTCTGCTTAGGACCATTTTAACAGGTATGCGATTATAAGTAGAATGAAATATTCATTTCTGCCAATTGTAATTTAAATATTTTTTGGTATAGTTTAAAGAAAGTAAATGTTATAATTGCTGCTTTAAAAAGAGAAGATATTTGGGGCATCTGGGTGGCTCAGTCGGTTAAGCATCTGATTTGATTTAGGCTCAGGGCATGATCTTACAGTTCCTGAGGTCAAGCCTCGAGTTGGGCTCTGTGCTGACAGCAGGGAGCCTGCTTGAGATTCTCTCTCTCCCTCTCTCTCTGCCCCTCCCCCACTTGCACTCTTTCCCTCAAAAGACATAAATGAAATTAAAAAAGAAAATATTTGTGTTTTACCCCAACCCTACATGTTCTTACTACATACGTGCTAAACACGATCTTTCAACTGTTAATTTTCTGAGGTACTGATTTTTTGCTTAACAGATATAGCTGATCACCAAGTCTAGTAGGGTTGCAATTATGTGTTTAAAACAAACAATTCCCACCAACTGAAGGGATATCTTGCACATAAGAGCTCCCTTTAGCTTTCTGACAAAATGCCAGTACCAGGAGATAATTCTCAGTCAATTATTTTTGAGGCGGTGAACAAATCTGCAAAATAATGTTGATAAAAACATGGCATCCTCTCCCCTGCCCTGACCCTCCACCTGCCTTACAAAGGAGTAGCACACAATTAGCAGTGAGAAGAATCCAGGATTTAGAAAGCGTTTCCTTAGAAATGCTGTTCGCATAGAGGCTCCATTGTAACTGCACTGAAACAGGAGAAGTCCCCAGGGACTGCAACTTAGACACATTTTGGGGAAGTTGAAGTTACAGGCTTTCTCTTGCATTAGTCAATCTAAAAAAAGGAATTCCTCTCTGACTAAACAAACTTCCTATGCAAGTAAATTAGTAAAATCAGACCTCACAAAACAATGACTCTTTCCCCAGATTGAAGATTGGTAAGCACCTGTCAAAATCAAGAATCTGCACGAAAAGCCTGTCTTGTGTGACACCAACAGGTCAATTTCACGGGAGTTTTTAAATAGACTGACAGCCATCCGGCCAACTGCGGGCAAGCTGATGGGGTATTTCTACTCAGGAAGGAGTGGTCCTCCTGTTGACTGAGGTCCAACAAATGGCAGGCACTGGGCTGGAGCTCTAGATTCTGCCATTTCCTAATAAGCCCCCGGGTCATCTCTGAGGCTTGTCAGGTTGACTGTGTGAAGGTCACACATCGGTCGGAAATGAAGACTGAACTCGGGGTCTCTCCATCTCTGAGGCGTTCACTCTTTCCGCAGACCACACCACCTCCCCACAGCTTCGTCCTCCGAGTGGAGAGACTATGGCAAAACCAGGAAGGCCGTTTATGTCATGGGCAGGTTGACCATCAGTTTGCTAGAATCACCACTGTGGCTGCACAGGAGTCATTCCATTTTCTGAATCAGGAATCTTCAATCTATATTCGGATTCTGGGTTTCCAAACAAAAAATTCACAAAGGGACCGCTCCTCTGAGATAACTTTTTTTATTCAGTGCATTCCTTCTTGGCAAATCTTAACCAATTGCAAGGGCGATGGCTTCAAGCTCAGTTCTCTGGGCTGCAGACCTGCATGCCGACCACTTGCAGGATGTTGTACACTTCAAATCCCACATCTCAAAACCGAATTTAGCATCTTCCTGCCAAAGCCAGCTAACCGTCCTGGGGTTTTAAACCTCTATCTGATGACTCAAGCCAGAAGGTACGACTCTTGCTTCCCTCCCCGCGACGTTGAACATAATCCCCAGTCTTTCCAAACTACACTCTTAGCTTTCGCATCTGCCCCTGTATTCTGTTCTCGCAGGCAAACCCTGGTGATCTCCCACCTAGATTATTGACGCCCTTGACCTCGCAATGCCATTCATGCCCATGGTAATGCTAAACATTCTGTAACGGTTACCACTGGCATTCCATATGAAATCCAGTTTCCTTAGCAGGGTGTACAAAGCCTTCCGTGACCTGGCTCTAGTCTCCCTTTCTGTCCTCTTACCTCACAACCGCCCTGCATGCACTCTGTGCTTTACACCTACTCGAACTAAGTGCCTAAATGCCACATGCTCTCATGTCAAAGATCACTTCCTTGGGCAATCATTTTTCTGACACACACAGCCCTGGCACCTTGCCCTCAATCTGGGTGAACCATCCTGCCTTTGGACTCTTGTAATATCCTTACAAATCCCCATCACCGGGAATATCATTCTGTGATAAAATCGTGCTTTTGCTTTTCCGTCTCCACATAGCATCTGGGCTCCTCGAGGGCAGTGATAAATTTCATCTCTTCTCCTCTATGCCTTGTATAGTGTCCAGAATGGAGTAAGCAGGAGTACATTTACAGCATATCAGCTCTCCTTTGTAATATAGGGGCAGGAAAATATTTGTCTATTTAACAGTAGGAATTTACAAATGTCTGTCCACTGCCTGCCTATTTATCTACCTCCCTGTCTATCTTCCAACTTTCGCAAAGCAGATGTTAGGTTGCTTGAGTAGCTACTGTTTGGAAGACAGTGAGAACCAAAGCTTTCAAAGAACAGAGGGCGCCTGGGTGCCTCAGTCGGTTAAAAGCGTCCGACTTCAGCTCAGGTCATGATCTCGCTGTTCTCGAGTTCGGGCCCTGCCTTGGGCTCCGTGCTGACAGCTCAGAGCCGAGAGTCTGTTTCGATTCTGTGTCTCCTTCTCTCTCTGCCCCTCCCCAATCTGTGCTCTGTCTCTCTCTCTCTCTCAAAAATAAATAATATTAAAAAAATGTAAAGAATACATTAGAGAAAATGCCATTATTGGGCTTTGCCATATCACATCAAGGTGTGTCAGCACTGGGATACTCTACCTCCTTTATATGTTGCTAAAGAGCAACGGTCAGCTTAGGAGACACAGCTAGACAGGTTTTAGTGCAATGACAGCTGTGGCAGGAAATGCTGGCTTCAACCTTGGCTTTACCAAAGTGGCTCTGGGCAAAAATCACTTCAGTTCAATTTCCCACATATATAAACTGGAGATGGTAAGATGGAGTTCACAGTGTTGAGGGAGAATCGAAGTCAATGCTTTTTTTTTTTTTTTTTTTTTTTACTGACAGGAGGAGTTTCCCTGAAGCTTGCTGCTTTCCTGTCTTTCTTACTTGACCAAGGGAGGACCAGAACCCAGAGCCCTACAGTGCATCCCCACTGCCACCATGGGGACGTACCCAGGGACAGGCTTGCTCTGCCTGGTGAGGAGACTTTAAACAAGGCAAGGCTCTGCTCCACACTGTGGACTACCAGAAAGTTCCATGAGCCATCCTTCAATCCTTCCACGATCCGGAATTGGACAAGGAAAGGAAAGCTGATCAGCACAAGCAAAGAAACACGCGTCTTTTTGACACAAAGCCAGCATCCTCGTCTTCTACAAAGGAGCGGCACAGCATGACAGAAGCCAGAGACAGTAGCTATTTAACTGCCAGCAGTGAATCTCCTCTCGTGGACCTGGGGTGGGAGGAGGCTACGAATGAAGAAAGGGCAAGAGAAGTACTGTGTGATGTGCTTGGAACCAGCTGCATTTGCAAATTAAACACTGGCAGATTCGTTGTTGCCGTCATCGTCTCTGGTGTGATCAGTGTTGGAATTCTGCATGGGGATTATGGCAGCAAACCAGCTACTGTCTCTTTTCCTTCACTCCCTAACCCCTCCTGAAGTCACTCCCTCTTCTTCCTCCATAGCCCTACTGTCTCGGGTTTGACACGTAGAAGATACCTGTAAACAGTAATAGCCTAGATTTCTTCAACTGCTTCCTGTGGGCGGGTGCTAGTTCTGTGCCCTTAATGATATAGAAGTAGGGAATCCTCACAAGGACCCTGTGAGGTGTGTACTATCATCATTCAATTTTAGAGACAGGAAATTAAGGCACAGAGGGGTTCCTCCACGAATGCATGAATTCATGAGTTCAAGTTCTGCTATCTCTAGCACCGTAAGAGAACAAATCACATAAATACGGGGCTTTGAGTCAAGGTGGAATAGCTGAGTCACTGATTGACTATAGTCCGTAATTGGCTAATTATAAGAAATATTAACTATCGAAAATAAAAATATGAATAAAACATATTGTTGTATTGGTGGCAGATGGTATTAGACCACTACTTGGAAATAAGTCTTTTTTTATTGTAGAAAATATTTTTGTAATTTTTTTTTCTCAAAGTTTATTTATTTATTTTGAGAGAGAAAGAGAGCACAAGTGGGGCAGGGGAAGAGAATCCCAAGCAGGCTTTGCACTATTAGCACTGACCCTGATGTGGGAATTTAACTCAAAAACCAGGAGATCGTGACCTGGGCCAAAGTCAAGAGCCAAATGCTTAACCGACTGAGCCACTCGGGCACATCTGTAACATTTTTAATGTAGCAAACCCTGTATCTTTTTTTTTTTTTGATGTAAATACCTTTTATTTTTTTAAACCTTAAACTGGAAGCACACTGTATATGATTTATAATATACCTCTTCCATGTCTATTGTATTTTGGCATTAAGAACTTTGAAGATATGACTTTAAGGAAGGGGCATCAAAATTTAACATCTTGGACAATCTAAATTGTTTTCAAGGTTGTGATTAATCATTTACTTGTAAGAAGTTAACTTTTGCAAAATATAAAAGCAGGCGTGCTCATTGTAGACTATTTAATTCAAAAGTTTTGGAAAAAACTAAAAAAAACATATGAGAGCCTTCCATGCACCAAGTCCTGTGCTAGAAGCTTAGGATGCAGGCGGACAAATCATGGTCTCTGCCCTTAAGGGACTCCCTAGTTGGGGACAAAGAGCAGCAGACAGGAAACGCTAGTGATAGAGTGGCAGGTGTTGTTCCAGTGAGAACAGCTTCCTCTTAGCACTACCGAACCCCAGTTGCCTGCCCGCATCTGAAGCTGCCAATTCTGCCTTTCTTCTTATCTTGTGTTCCGGATGCCACCCATCTTCCCTTGCTACCCAAGGACTTCACTCTCACAGTTTCTCTCTCTTTGCTACCATACATCTTTTCTCCTCCACTGAATTATTCCCACTGAGGCCCAACATGTCTAAACATCTTCCGTGGAAAAACTCCACAACCTCCCTTGATCCTCTGATCCCCTCCATACACCAACCCATCTCTCTACAACCGGTCACTGTAGACACTCAATCCTTCCTGACTTCACTTTGTCAACCCTGGTCTTCTCCTCAAACCGCTCCAATTGTCTTCCTGCTTCATTGAAATGGTGCTTATCAGAGTCATTAACCACCAAGATTCTTGCCAAATCCAAAAGCTACTGCTCTGTTCTCATCTTCCTCAACTTTGGTGGCATTTGGGACACAGCACATCATCCCTTGTTCCTGAAATGCCATTCGCTACATTGCTGTGATACCCCATACTTTTCCACCCCCTTCACTGTCTATTGCTTAACACATCTCTTGAAAGTTCTTTTTTCTTGGTCCTGTTTCTGATTATTAGAGTGTCTAATACTCAATTTTAGGCCCTCTTCTCAACTGGCACTCTTTCCCATAGAAGAGGTCTTTATGACTTTTGAAATGATATCCTCAAGGGGGGGCTGGGTGGCTCAGTCCGTTGAGCGTCCAACTTCAGCTCAGGTCATGATCTCACGGTCTGTGGGTTCGAGCCCCACATCGGGCTCTGTGCTGACAGCTCAGAGCCTGGAGACTGCTTCTGATCCTGTCTCTCTCTCTCTCTGCCCCTTTTCCACTCTCACTTGATGTCTCACTCTCTCAAAAATAAATAAATGTAAAAAAAAATTTTTTTTAAATAAATGGTATCCTTAAATTTGCTTCTCTCCTCTGAGATTCAAACCTATAGGTACATAATTTCTTGACTTGGATGTTGAGTATGTGTTTCAAATTAATATGCTCAATGCAGAATTTTTGAGTACAACTCCTTCCCCACCCTTACCACCCCAAACCACTCCTTCTCATCTCAGATAATCTACCACCCATCTGGTTGCTCAGGTCAAAACTAGTGGTCATCCTTCATTCAGCTTTCCTTCTCCTCCAACCTCTGATCCCTTAATCAAATCCTGTCAGTGTTTCCACCAAATTATACTGTAAATCCTGCAACTTCTCACCATGTCCAGAACTGCCCCCATCTCAGCCCAAGGCTATCTGGCTGGCTCAACGGTCTCCTAATTGGTCGCGTTGGTTCCAGTCTTGCCTTTCCTCATACGCTAATCAGGCTGAGCTTTTAAGCATATAAACATTTTAACATGCCCATGTTTAAAACTCTCCAATGGCTTTCTACTACAATTAGAAAAAGCATCCAACTTTCTCACCAGTCTACAAGGTCCTTCATGATCTGGACTCTGTCACTGTCCCCCCATTCACTCTGTTGCAGCCATAATGGTCTTGTTTATTTCTTGAAGGAGTGAAACACATTTCCACCTCAGGGCCTTTGCACTTGCCACTGACTTTCCAGAATGCTTTTCTGTAGTTGTAGGTGCTTCCCTCCCAACTTCCTGGTTTCTTCACAAATGTCCTTTCCTCAGGGATACCTCTTCCTGAACATCTCAGCTAAAGATGCCCCACCTCAGCTGATCCATCCCTTATCCAATTACTGTTTCATTTTCTTCATATTTATTTCTACATGACATTATTTTATTTACATAGTGTTTATCTCCTACTTCCTCTACGGAGTGCCAATTCCATGAGAAAAACCTTAACTCAATCATCACGGTATTCTCAGCATCTAGAACACTATGCCTGGAACTTAATAGTTGCCCAATAAATATGTATTAACTACTGAATAAAGGCAGCAGCCACACGATATAGAGAGATTACAAAATGCTATGAGCATCTCAGTTCTGGAGCATTACAGAGAAACAGCGTGTGTGTGTGTGTGTGTGTGTGTGTGTGTGTGTGTGTGTGTTTAAGTGTGTGTGTGTTTAATGTTTATTCATTTTTGAGACAGAGAGGGGGACAGAGTTCAAGCAGGGGAGGGGCAGAAAAAGAGGGAGACACAGAATCTGAAGCAGGCTTCGGGCTCTGAGCTGGCATCACAGAGCCCGACACGGGGCCCGAATTCACGAACTGTGAGATTATGACCTGAGCCGAAGTCAGACACTTAACTGACTGGGCCACCCAGGCGTCCCAGAGAAACAGCATTTGTAAACCCATTATCCAGACTGGCAACTTTTTAATATATTTACCTCTAGCTAGTTTTTAATACCGTATACATTAAAAACAGTAGTATGATTTATTTTGTAGACTTATTTTTAAATTTTATGTCATAACATATTTAAAAAATATATTTCCCTCCAGTTTTTTTTTCAATATGCCATAATCTTTTTTAAAAAGTTAAACTTTGTTTTCTAGAGAAGCAATAGACCTACAAAAAAAAACTGAACAGAAAGCAGAGATTTTCCACGTGTACCTTGTCTACATGCATGCACAACCTCCCCTACTAGGGACATCTTAGAGCGTTACATCTGTGACGATCAAATGAATCTACATTGACACATCATTATCGCCCATAGTCCATCATTGACATTAGAGCTCACTCTTGGACTCTTAAAAACTGAGAACTGAGGGTTGATGGGGATAGGGAGGGAGATGGGGTGGGTGATGGGTATTGAGGAGGGCACCTTTTGGGATGAGCACTGGGTGTTGTATGGAAACCAATTTGACAATAAATTTCATATTAAAAAAAAAGAGCCCACTCTTGGTGTTGTGCACCCTGTGGGTTTTGACAAAAGTACGATGTTGGGTATCCACCATTGCAGCATCACACACGACAGTTTCACTACCTAAAAAATGCTCTGAACTCCCTCTATTCATCCCTCCCTCCCTCTAACCCATGGCGACCAACTGAACTTTTTTACTGTCTCCATAGTTTTGCCTTTTCTAGAATGTTAAATCACTGGACTCATCCAGTCTATAACCTTTTCAGATAATAGGGCATACTTTCGAACATTAAGTTACCCTGTACTGTATAGCCTATATTTTACACTTGCAATGGACCATGAATATTTTCCTTCTATTTAATATAGTCTTAAAACAATCTCCAATGAGGATGTGCTATAATTTATTTCATTCTTTTTTTATGGGTATTGAAAACATTTCTGTATTTCAGAATTAAAAAAAAAAAAAAGGCCATGGGGAGATATAGTGTGGGCTGAGAGAACTTCTAGAAAGTACCTGTCTTGAGTTAGCGTGTGTCATTCAGTAGCTGTATGAGCTTAGACAAATTTTGGTTTAATCCTCCAAGATTTGCTAGGCTCCTCCACAAAATGGAGATAATGATAGTGCTTTTTATCATAGAAACCTCAGGGTATTAAGTGGAATAATGTAAGTAAAGTATTTAGGACAAGGTCAATGACTGCTTATCACTATGTTATCAATTATCTGTCTACAATTCTCTTTTCTCAGAATAGAAGTGAAAAGTGGAATTACTGAGTAAAAAAATCAGCACATTAAGCTCCTGAATACATATTATCAAACTGCTTTTCTGAAAACTCGTACCAATTCACATCCTTATCAGCAGTGGACACAAGTTGTTTATCTTACTGCACTGTAGACCACATCACTGATTTTAAATCTTTGCTGGTGTAATGGGCAGGGGCTGACCACTTACTCTCTGACATTTCTGATCACCAAAAGTGAAATCTAACATTTTTCCTTTATGTGTGTGGACAATTTGAATGTTTTCCTCTTGTGAACAGTCTGTCCCATGTTCTTTGCTCATTTCTTCTATTGAGCTATTTCTTTATGTTTTTTTCTTAATGAATTGACATCGATTTCTTATCTTATTATATGTGTGTGTTCATTTAACACATACAAAAGTTTTCTAGAAGTTGGGGCTGTGTCTGAATGATCTTTTCTCCCCCTGGTTAGTCCAATGCCAATGTAGGCCAACACAAATCTTCATATCATTATAGAATTCTAAGAGATTTACTATTTGGTTGAGTTGGATGCTTACTATTACCACTTTCTGACAAAAAAATTTAGGTATTTTTGCTTATCCTTTCAAATGGACAATTTTGTAAAACTGTTCAAACGTGTTACAAAAAGAAAAGGAAAAAATCTTTTATTCAAATCCTTAGATCTCTCAGTAAGATGTCAAAGTTTTATCCATATATTTCTTACAATTGCCTCTTGTATAGGTTACTTATTATTTTTCCTTTTAATTTTGTTTTCATTTTGGTGTTGCAGTTTCTGCTACTTTAAAATTATAATTAAAATTTCTGCATGTCTGACTATAATACAAAAGTTATTGATTTTTAAACTTAATTCTATAATCTTTCACTTTTCTGAAGCTTATTATAAATTCTAAGACTATTCAAGTTTATTTCAGCTTTTATGTATATCAAATTTTCTGCAAAAACAATAATTTCCATCGCTTTCATTTCATTAGTTATAGCTCATGTCTTACTGCGCCCCAGATTCCTAAAATAATGCTGAATAATAGTCCTGACAGAGAGCATTTAATTTTTTTCCCTTTTGTAATGACGATGTGTCTCTCTTATTTTACTGCTAAGTACAATGTTGGCTGTCAGTGTAAGGTAAATATCTTTTATCATGTTAAGCAGCTGTATACTTTGACTACTAACCTTCTGATGAACCTCACAATTAACGAAGTCCTTGAATAGATTTTTATATATCTATTTCTTACTTCACATAAAAAAATATAGAATCTTGTAAGAAATGAAGAAACAGGAAGAACACTTAAAATTACTCATTAATAATAATAACAAAATACGACATTGCTTCTTTTTAGCCATCAATTCTCTTAGAATTCTAGAGTTAGAATTCTAGATATAGTTAAATTCAATATTCATTTATTATATCTAATAATCATTTGTTACTCAGAAACTGTAATTTGCCCTCTAAACTCAGACTTTTGCTGTTAATCTTGTTAACCAAGGAAATGGACAAGACCAAACAACTTACCTTAAGACACAGGAAGGCAAACACAGGAGACTTAACTGCGGAGAACGAACTGAGGGTTGCTGGAGGGGTTGTGTGCGTGTGTGCGTGTGTGTGTGTGGGGGGTGCTAAATGGGCATGGGGCATTAAGGAGGACACTTGTTGGGATAAGCACTGGGTGTTCTATGTAGGGGATGAATCACTAGAATCTATTCCTGAAATCATTATTGCACATTACATGCTAACTAACTTGGATGTAAATTAAAAAAAAAAATTTTTTTTAAATAAAATAAATAGATGAACTTCCTATTCAAAAATAAAGACAAAGAAGGCAAAGTCAACTCTCTACTCTCTTCCATGGGGGAGGAAATAGAAATTGATTCTATTCTAAGATAACAGATAAGAATTCAATCTAAGTCATTTAATGGTCAAAACGTTGAAGGCGATATTCTGGTTGTTATGAAAGATGTTACCAGGAGTTTAAAAAAATATGATACTTTATGTTTGCCAAATTTATAAGGAGAAAATAAGAGCACAAAGCCTCTGTACAGAGCTGAAAACTTGCCATATGTGTATATGTGTATGGGTACATTTGGAATATAATACTGATATGCACGCACATTTTCATACAGTTGCTCTTGGCTTGTGGAAGGGACTGAAAACAGAGAACAGCTCAAAGCTCTTCTCGAAGCGTCCTCTCTGGAAGCATCCATGAGATGCTTTCTCAGGCAGCAGCAGAGAACCAGAATTTCCAGCACCCACCACAAAAGCTGGACTTTGGGCACAAGAGTTCCTTTCCTACTTATTTATAGAGAATAAGGCCCTTTCTAGGTGAATTATATTTTTCAACTCAAAAAAATCAACCTCTGAATTAGCTAAAATTTTACACTTTTGGCAACATAGGCATTAGGTCACTACAAAACATGTCACGTGAAATCAAAGCTATTGAGCATTGGCATAGTTGATACTTTGAAGAAAGATTTTTTCGTAGGTAAATACAAATTTATAAATACTATATACTAAAATAATTAACAGAGGATACCCTAAGGGTTAGAGTCATAAAATATTATTACAAATTTAAAGACTGAATGAAACCAAGGGGCAAACTAATTTCTTTGCTTTATAAGAAAAATCATTACAACTCCCTTCCTTTAAACCACAGCATTATTTAGAGACTGTTTTCAGCAGCCTTCCACAACCTTTGCCTCACCAAACTCAGGCTAGCCTCTACGGAGACCGGAACTTTCTATCCCAAGCCTTTTCTTAATTTTTTTTTTAATGTTTATTTATTTTTTTGAGACAGAGAGAGACAGAGCATGAACAGGGGAGGGGCAGAGAGAGAGGGAGACACAGAATCTGAAACGGGCTCCAGGCTCTGAGCTGTCAGCACAGAGCCCGACGCGGGGCTCGAACTCACGGACCGTGAGATCATGACCTGAGCCCAAGTCGGATGCTTAACCGACCGAGCCACCCAGGCACCCCTATCCCAAGCCTTTTCTTTGTAGAAAAGGTAAAAACAAAGGGGTACCAGAAGCAGGTACTTAAACGACAGATCTAGGACAGGAGTCTACACGGCAAAGACTCAAGAAAGGACTGAGGCATTCATGTGAATCCTGACACTAAGGAATCCTCTGGTCTGTCTCAAGTATGCAACACACTAGGAGAGGGAGAATGCTCCAATGGAGCTCCACACTTAACTAGATAAGTGTGGTGTATACAACCCCTTCACGTGAAGACAGAAGGATGAGGAGCGTTCCTGCTATTTCCCAACCCTGATCCCTGCAGTCAGGGAGTGTGCTCTGGGAGCAGAGGCCCGTGAAGGCCACCACGTCACCACCACCAGTTAGGATGGCGACCGTAATGCCAGCGCAGTGACACAACTTCACACCTGACAGACAGCAAGTTCAACATGGGCTTACACCTTATTTTTAGTTGACTTATATCCATCTTGATGAAACAGTCTCCCTGACTGTGGAACAAAATCTAGCGGGAGAACTGACCAACAGCAAGTTAAACTGAAACGTCATCGTACACGAAAGGCCTTTCCTCACTCTGCCTGCAGGTTGCCTTTCAATAAAAACCCAACAGAAAGAACTCTTTCTCCATTCACTCGGAGTCATACTTTGCTAAAGAAGCTGAAGAAAAAAAAAACAAACCTCTAGTTCCATACTGTCATTCATAAAAAATGACTTCCATATAAGCATCATCACATTGCACGCGGAGACCCTTTGGTAAAATGATACGCGGGACGTTAAATAGTCTTAGAAAGAGGAAAGTCAGAAGTACACTATGGAAGTAAAGTTTAAACCCTTCTCTGGGGGTGGGGGGGGATATTATTTCCTTTGAAAATTACGTCTCCCTGTCACTCATGTTCCTTAACATGTCAAATATTTTTCAATGGTACCAAAAAACAAACAAAACAAAACCCACAAAATTTCTCCATTTAATTCCCTGCCCTGCCCGCCCCCCCCGGAGTGTCAACACAATTAATTTAAATTGTGACTGCTTTCATTAAAAATTGTCACAAAATGAGGTGACACACAAGACTTTTAAAACTAAAATGATTGACGGTTTTAGTTCTTCAACTACAATTAAGGCATTTCTAAATTGCTTTAAAATGATACCCTAAAATTTGCTAGTATCTCCAGAACGATTTGAAACGTATACTCTGATAACACAAAAAATGTTACTAGAAGCCTCTCACAAGTGTGTTTCCTTATTCAGAATCTCTTATAAGCCAAAACTGTGAACTAATCAAATTATACAGAGGGGTGGCTGGCAAAAAAGTTAACTTGTTAAAAGAAAATGAGGCCACATGTCAACAATTGGAGTTCGGAAATCACACTTCCAGCTAAACAACAGATCATTAATCTCCTTGAAATTACCTGTATCAGAGATCTTAAAATGTTAAAAACATGTAATTTAAATATATTAAAATATCCGCGTCTCTTACTGCACCACATTGCTCATTAGAGTGTGAAATTAGGCATTACCACACCATTTCTGCCTGATGAGATAATTTTGGTTTTCTTGGAAATAGAATGCCAATACATTTGTTTTTCCCAGGAAATAACTCTGCTTTTTATTTTGAAAGAAACTAATATTTGCCATGACCAGCCCCAGGTCTGAATTGCCAAAATATAAAATGAAATACTGAAATAAGTTTAAGAACCAATTTATTTTTAAAATATTGTGCAAATCTAGAGCAGGTAAACAATTTTCAAAGAGGGAGGTTAAATGGATCTTTGATTTACACTTTGGTTGATACCTTTATATTACTCTTAAGTAAAGTAACTTAAAACTAACTTTTGTAAGGTTATAAGCTTCATTTTTCTACTGTTGCTTTGTATATTTGGTTGAATTATATCTTTACTCCCTTCTCTGCTTTACATAAGGGAAAGTCCTTACGCCAAGAACAGAATCAGACATTTTAATGACTGCATCCACCCCCAGTTCATCATTTTCTTTTTGTCTCAGTTTGGGCTTATGGAAAAACTATATCCCCTACATCTCTAAACTAGAACTTTCAAGATGTACTTTCCATGGATTTGTGCACCATTTTAGATACTCTGTATACAGTTCACTGTGAATAATGTCAGTAAACAAATAAAAATCCAGCTATGTTATATCAAAACCAAGTTTGGAAGTTTTTGGTCTATAGGATACCGAAATATTGCTTTGGCTAACCTCTCACTTTTCACCACAATAGTTTGGCCACTGCATAGACAAGCTTTGGCATTTGTAAGAAGGTAAAATTTGAAAGCAATAGCAAATTGCTGCTAATTTCTTCTTGATGGGTGCTATTAACACCTATTAACATCAATAAGAGTAACAAGGCTGTACCCAAGACAAAATATCAGCCTAGTCTGTATCATTAGAAACAAATGGAAACTTAGGGAAGGAATTTTAATATACCAGTAAAATATGGAATTTTTTGTGCTGTCCTCTTATGAAGTGAATCACAACCATAAATCAGAAACAGCTTTTGAAAATAAGAATGATTATTAAGCTCTTCTAAAGGCAACTCTGAACTTGTCACTCACTTGGAATATTTCTACCTCAAAAAATAGGAATGCCTTACATGTAATTTCCTTAAGAAAAGCAAATACTTTAAAATGTGAAAAAAAATTGTATTTTACCCTAAGTGTAAAAATAAATATTTCACTAAGGAATGGGAAAAAATGAAGCACATTTAAATAATTTTATTGCACCGAAAGTTGCCAATTCGTCTACGAGTAGTTTCATTGCAGATGAAAAGAAATCAAAATACAGGACAGATGTTGAACAAACTGCATTTAAGTTCTGTCACACTGGCATTTTTCAAATGATTTTGGCTTATCTATTAAATAAGGTGTGTTTTGCTTGATTTCGAAAAGGGAAACATCAGGAAATATTTAAAGGCCAATTGCTGCCCATTAACTTTGATCAGTAAAAGTTCTATTTGAATCTCTCAGATTCTTCTGTCTGAAATAACACACATTTATAAAATCTACCAAAACAACAACTTGATGATTAATGCCTGTTGGCAGCCTTACCACAAGCTTGCTTAACAGCAGGATTTAAATAAACAACTGTCTCTATTAAGAAGAGGGTGAAATGTAGTTATAGTCATGTTTTCTCCTAACGGTGATACAAGAAACAATATTCTCTAGGCTTAAAAACGCCGCTAATCGAGATCATCATGTTAGACAGTGCCTGTAACAAGTTTAATTAACCATCTTACAGAAGTTCCTCCCCAAATTACAATGGACAAATAAAATCATCAGCAGTTTGACGTAAGAAATCCTGGCAGTCCAAAGGGCAGAGGCCTGACTAAAATATTATACAATCGGGCCAACCGAAAAGAAAACCATAGGATTCTATAGGATAAGAGGACGACATAGAAATCATAGAAAACCATAGGACTCCATAGGATAAGAGGCTGACAAGGAGAGGGTAGGTCAGTGTTGCTCCTTCTGTTGGATTCTGAAGGTTACCCGTCTCAGTGGTAATTACGTAGCTGAGAAATCTGTAGCATAGGATATCGACACAGTTTAATATTTAAGAGTTTTGACATCAAGTTTTAATCCTTATCAAGGGTCACATGGAATCTAACCTTGAAACACAACAGCCCAAGTAAAGCAAAACAGAAATACCATGAAGGCAACCATATTACCACATAATCAGTAATGAATGGAATCTCCTTATTTTCGTCAGATAGTCGCAAAATATCTGTTATTGCAAGACCACTCACCGACTTCCAGGCATGCAGCGTGAAGTGTGTATACAATAATCAGAACTTACTTCTAAGTCGTTGAAAAATAGATGTGTGTCTGCCAAGTTGAAAATCATTTCTTCCATGCGCAGTCCAAGGGAAACTGATGTAGGTGGATCCTAAAAGAAGAATTTTTCGGGTCAAGAACATATGTACTTCAGGTTCATGGAATACAGTGTCACAAGAAGAGGGAGTCAGTGCAAGGAAGGGCCAAGAGCAAGGGACTCATCGGGGAAGGTTGGCCTCCGGCTGCTCCTGGTGGACGTGATCCACTCTGTGTGCAAACTTCAGTGACTTATCTTATTTAACAAGTGACCCCAATGCTGTTGGTACTTTGCATAATGAAGAGATAATCTGCTGCTTCAAATATTACAACAATATAAAATCTAGGGTTACTTAGGCATATAGAGTAGAGGAAATTTATCTTCACAGGTGTGTGTCAGGAGCAAGAAATTCACGGACTGGAGAAGACACTGTGTATGTTACGCCATAAACCAAGAGTATCTAACAGGTCTGCCACAAATACCAGAAAATAGGTACAATATAGATTAATTTCAGAAGGGTAATAAATACTAATTTTACTCCAGATGATAACTATCATTATTTGTTATTTATTGGGGCTGTCGGCCAATTTGGGGTATACTCACAGTAGGAAGTTACAGCCACTCTGAGCACCGGGCACTATGCCCAGCTCAGAGAGCTGATCCTGACATTCATGCAACACCATCCAGTTACCAGACAGCCAGGACCATACCAAAGGCCCGGGGACGGGTTGGTGGGGGGTGGGGGTTGGGGGTGGGGAGGACCAGCATCCTGAAATGTACATGCAAAGCTTAAGCCTTGGGTGCTACTGATGATCAGGCTGTCTCATACACTCCATATCCGCATGACATCTATGGGCACTGAGATGAATTCAGGGGCTATGGAAATAGTTGCAGTTTTTATGGTGTCACTGTATTTGTAACGTATCACATCCAGGAAACAACATGGTTCTTGGTGAAGACCCTGCATAATTAATCAAGGAAGAAAACACGTCCACAAAGTCTACAAAGTTGTAATGAGAGTTTTGGAAGGTTTCACCGGCATTCTAACAGCAATGTTGGCTGTTACACGTACGACATTTTAAATGTTTTCAAGCAATAATTTCTGATAGGCTGTTTCATTATTACATCAAGCCTCTGGAGTACGTACAGAGTCCACCTGTATCATCACTTAACTAGGGAAATTATAAGTAGAAGAATTATGCCTTCACATATGTCACCTGCCTACTGGGGTACACTTTGTGTGCCTATACTCTCTGACATAAAACTTGCACGTTTTCTGTACGGCCTTCTGAACACAGCATCTTCATTCCAAAGTCTGTGGTCTACTCCCTGCTGTCCATATTTCTATAGTCTACCAAGCTCTTGAGTATTTATCTCAAGTCCCGTCTCTACAAGCGCTTCGGGAAAGAGCCTCAAGCATTGGAGGAAGAGCCCTAGACCCAGGGGCCAGGCCTTACCTTGCTCTCCCACTTTGGGGCCCTTACCTCACCGATCCTTACTTTGCTCATCTAATAAATCGGATGGCTAACTGGCAGACACGTTGTTCTCACGCAGAAAAAAAAAAATTCTCGTCTCTTAATCTGGCACTGCTAGATGCGTTTGCACACAGTGGAGAGAGCAGGGGCCTGGGATGGAGGGATGGGGCGGCGACTCAAAGGCTGCCTGCCACAGGCCAATCAGCTATGGCCAGGGAGGTGGAGTCAACACCGCCCCGCCCCACCCCCTCTGCTAGCACTGCCTCCACCATGCCCCCTCCGTCAGTCTACCTTTCTGGAGTCCCAGAGGACCGACAGCGAATGGTCTGGGAAAATATGGCAGGATGACCTCGCTGGTCTCTCTTCCCCAGGCCTTCTCCGCCGGCTGACTGACAGTGGGAAGGAGGCAGAGAGCACAGTATTGCCAAGAGTCAGGGGTTAGATTGGCAAAGGGGCAAAGCAAACACCCCAGGGTTTGTAACAGGGCAGAGAAGAAAGAAAGTGAGACCAACGGAATGTCTAAGAGCTGCGTAGGGAAGGGCAAATAAAAACACGTCCCTCAGATTTCCGGTTTGATGATTCATATTCCTCAGCATTCTTTAAACTGTCCCTGTTTAATACCACCTAAAGTCTATGAAATTCCGGAGGCTGTAGACGAATTTAAAAGTTTACCCGTACGTCTAGAGAAACTTCCATTGAATCTTAGTTTTATAGGAAATTGCTCACTCACTTGAATTCTAAATCAGTAAGTGCGCTGGAAAAAGCAAATGCTCAAATATACCCTAGAGCAGAAATAACCAGTAGGAGAAGTTCAAACAGCTGCTTCTAAAACAAAACACCTGACCAAGGTGTTTACTCCCTCTAGTTCAGGCCAATAAAAATACACTGACTTGTCTCATAACCATGTCAATGAATCTTTTTATGTGGCAAGATGGAAGAACCTCACCACATTTATTTAACTGCCAATTTGGGAATTTACGTGCCGGTATTGTTACTTTTGAAAAAGCTTTATTTCTCCTCGATACGGTTGCAGATTATACCACCATCAAAAGAATTACTCCATTGTTTGTTAATATATAGCATATTTTAACTTTACTTCATAAATTACAGTAATGACTTGCTAGTCGGAATACCAATAAATTTTAAAGGCTTGTTCAGTCTTGTGGTCAAATACAACACAGATGTTGGCCTTATTTACCTTTTAATGTCTTTCTCCTTTGTTATTAGCGGTCATACCTTAACAGTTTTTACACCTGCCACTCCACAGTATTGTCCTCAAACATTTACTACACCAAGAGAGCAACTGGGCAGACAACTGGAATGAGAGATTTTTAGAATAGGAAGGGGCTCTAGTTGAGGGCAGTGTTTTTCAAAAAGTTTAAAACCACAGTCTGTAGTTAAAAATACACTTTACAGAATGAGCTAGTAATCTCTCTCTCTCTCTCTCTCTCTCTCTCTCTCTCTCACACACACACACACACACACACACACACACACACACACACACACACACACATTCTCTTTCTTCCTCTCTCCCCGTCCCCACCCCGCCCCCATCATCCCTCCTTCTTTCCCTCTCTCCCAAAGAGCTTTAATGTAAATTTGTCAAAACAAGACGTTACTCGCTGTGTGGAGTAGTGCACTCTGATAATTTCCCACTTCCTGGCTCACTAATGTATCATGATCTACAGTTTGAAGGGAAGAACTCTAGAATATACCCACTTTTGATTTTAGGGACAGGGAAATGGAGTCGCAGCAGTGTTGTGATCTGCTTACGGTCAGAGCTGTCAGGGTGCAGAGCCACCTCACCCCAAGTAGTTTACCTAAAAGGAAACTACCAGAAAGGCAAATAGATAACTGCGTTCAGAGATTTGCTTACACTGGCGTCCTCATAATGAGGTTAAATTTCACTTCATAAGAATCTTTTAATACGTTCACATTTTTCAAGTATGTCTGAAACAAGTCAAATGTGACAAAAGCTAACACTGAACAGTTAATAAATTAGTCATAGCTTGATGGCTTATTTTGGCATATTTAGAGGAAGAAAAAAAACCCACATTTTTTTAGACCAAAACTGAGACATTAAAATCACCACATCTTTGGCTTAATCTTTTCTTGTGCTTTGCAATAACAAATTCCAAAGCTGTAGTTATAAAATCGTTGCTTTTGTAAAACCATTTTTTGTTGTATCACTTCAAAGAAACATGTCATTTAAGTAAACATTGTTGCCAAATGTTTCTTTCTTTCTTTCTTTCTTTTTTTTTTTTTTTTTGAACTTGACCCTCTGTGGCACTTGCCACTGTTGTTCAATATCTTCTTGACATTTCTTTTCCCGGTGCCCGTAACACCATCAATATTTTTTGGGCATCTCTCTAGAATCTGAGTATCCATCATCTATCCCTTCAATGATGTGGGTCCCTGGGACTGTTTTTATCTATCCCTCACTGTGGGTGCCTGCCTCACAGACCCCAGCACACTCACGGCTTCAACCTTCACGCCGCTCCCTTCTGCTAGATCTTAGATCTCAACTCTGGGCCCACATATCAATTACCTATTGGCCATTTCTAGCTGGATGCCCCATATAGCATCTGAAACTCAGTGTGCTGCAAGTTGGATTTGTCACAGTTCCCCTGCAAACCTATTGTTTTCCTTCTTTAGGTGAATGGCAACCTATCAGCCCCAAACCTTGGCATTCTTCTAAACGGCCTCTTTTGACCCTACATCAAATCAATCATGACATCCTGCCACTTGGATCTGGAATTCATGCCTTCCATATATTCACTGCCACTTTTCCCCCCCGGCCACGTGTCTCCTATGTGAATATTTGCAATCACCTCCTTCCCGGGGCTCTATGTCCAGGGTCTCACTAGGACAATTTCACTCTCCTATCCCTTTTAGGAAACATCTCAACACTTCAACAGGTACAAAAAGCCCAGAAACGTCTGACTGTTCCTTACCCTCCCTAATATGGGACCAATTTATAGTTTTTCAGACTAATTTGTCATGAAATATTTTCTTCAAAAGATGACTTAGGCAGAGGCCTTATGTAAAAGACGAGGGACTCTGATGGTCATTCTCACCAGGGACCTTAAAAAACCTAGGGTAAAGGATCAGTCTCCCTTGATTACCCACGTTAGTATGCTGAGGTCTCTGACTGAACCTGCATGCCCTGAACTCCTGCAGTTTCTCCCATCACCTCTTCATCAGGTAAGACTCTCATCCCCGACTCTTTCCAGCCTGGCTCACTGGCCGCTGGGCCAGTACGTGTGTTATCATCTAAGGAGGGCAGAGCCATAGCCCTACATCCTTATCTCTATATCCCTGGGGCCTAGCACTATACGCCTGGCACAGGGCTTTCCCAAAGTTTGGCGGAGGGATAAATGAATGAAAAGCAATAAATAGGGTATTTCAAATAATTCCAATAAAAAATATTAAATGTGACCTTTAGTTAGTTGTTAGCATTCAGTATCGGTTAAAAAAAAAATCCACAGATACCTACCTAAGGGGGAGGGGGGCACTTTTTAGTCCTAAAATGATTCTACCTACATAATATAGAATTAAACATATTCATTAGAAATGCAAGATTAATTTGTACCTGATGAAAGACAGCCCATTCTTAGAACCACTGCTCATACAGCCTTACCTATCTGCTTAATGAAGTGGAGAAACTTAGCATAAAAGCAGCACGCAATTGTTTATTTTTTAAATTCAGTAGTGGTATGCACTACAACATTCAGCAAAATATGTTCTTATGTGCTCTACAATTTAGTTCCTTCGTAAAAATTAGACAGTACAGTGAAGAGGTTCAGACAGAGAAAATAAAATCAAATGCTTAGGCATCTTTCTTTATTTTAATGAAGAAATAGTGTCCATTTACTATAGCTCTTCTGCCCAGGACATTCTCCTACTAGAGACCTTCTTCTCAAGATGTTCCTCACCAAGGCAACACAAATAGCATCCAACACCGCACATACACACAGAGAACTGAAATTTAACCCTGCTCCTAAATTATGTTGATAGGATATTAAATTGCAAATGTCTGCTTGAAGTCAGGAAAATAAAGTGAAGGAACTTGATGCAATGTGAGGCTACCCACGGCTGTTGCCTGTTAAGTCAAAGGCAATTATGTCTACTGAACAGAAAGCAACATTTAGTTGAAAAATTAAATAACAATGAAATCTGCTGAGCACAGACCCAGACCTAAAACAACTGTTTTGCTTTCATCCTTTATCAAGTGATCTTTAATTATCCCATGGTCTCAAGATCTTTTCCTCCTGTTTCCAGAACACAGAATGCTCACAGAAACTCAAGTTATTATCATTCTATGCTGAAATCACCAGCATTACCCCTAGCCCATTGTCATTTCTTTCCTTTTATTAATTTTTTTTTTCAGGTTGATCACTAGTCTACTAGATCACCATGTTATAAAAATGCTTAAAAGAGTTAAAAGAAATTCTAGACAAAATTAGTCCACAGAAATGCTGAAATGCCATTAAATTCAGCCTGTAGAGAGATTTAGGTCTGGCAGTCTTGAATTCACATGTTGAAAATCTATAATCTGTTTTGAAAAAAAGAGTGCCTGTAAATACAAGTGAGTATGGGAACATCAGAAGATGAGGATATGGTCTCTTGTCGCCTGTCTTCATGGCATATGATAAATCTTAAGGGTCATTAAATATGCAATCCATAGAAATTCAGAAATTTGATTTTCCTGAGACTCAGCAACCAGATGAAGACACTGCTGGTCCTGCGAGGCTGTTCCATTTGCTTCTACACGTCAGTCTAGGAATCCTCTTGGGATGACTAGTAATGAAACTGCCTTGTACACGACACTTACGACATAGCCATCCAGCTCACCTCTCGACTGAACTGGGTCTAATACTAACTAGGTCTAACACAAGGCATTCTCGGGACCACTCTTTCACTACATGCCACAAGTTTCTTCTAAAACACTTTTGCTCACAGCCTGTGGGCAAAGAGCTCTTGCACAAGGGCAGAAAAATGTTGAAAATGCACACTTTCATAATGGTCATGCCACAGGCTTTGCAGTCGTAGAGTTTAGACTGGGATTCTAAACTTTGCCATTGACGGGTTGTGTGGTGGTGGTCAGGTTCAGTTACTTACCCTCTGAGCCTCAGGTTCCTCATTAGTAAAATGGGAGCAAAACCAGCATGTGTGAGAGGTTAAATTTGGTAATTTATTTGAAATTCTCAACACAGTACCTCGCAAGTAGAAAGCTGCTGATGCTACTACAACTGGCAGTAGTGGAATTATTTCTATTCTTACTACTACTACTACTCCACCAATAGCTGTAGGCCAATCTAGACATAGGACTCCATGTCCTTCCATAAAAAGATGCAGATGAATATTCTGAATTCAAACTGCATGTGAAGTTCAAGCTATTTAATAAGGGCAACTGTAAATTCCCCATGCCAATATTTTGAGATGACCATGTTTTCAAGAGCACGGTCATTAGTAAAGCTGATCTGCATGGAAGCTAAACTAGATACATTCAGTGTTGCTACTCCCAGGAGGGCTTGTCATTGTTCTCCCAAAAATAGCAACTAAGCTTTTTGGGACAAAGTTGGCTGTTATCACTAGGAAAGATGACCCAACACTAGGAAACCAGCAAAAGATGTTCCATAATCTGAATATCTAGGAACTGAGTAGGAGATAGAGTCATTCACTATCAGTTGAAACTTAGAGGTGTTCTTAACAAAAACAAAACAAAACAAAAAAAAAACCCACATACATCACTTGCATAGTCAAGCAGTGTGATCCTGAGTTAGTCACAAGTACCTGTTAGCCCATACCATTTAATCATTAATAGGTTAGACTTTGTGAATATGCACTTAAGTATAGTCCAAATCCACTGCTTATAGCCAATTAGCAAATGACTTGAGAGAATAGATCTTGGCAAAATCTTGACCCTGCCCCAGTTTATCAGCAAATGGTTGGTATTGATACATGGCAATAATCAGTAATTACTGAGGTATATTCCAAACTTAGTACTTTCAATGTACATAGTCCCTGAAAATTTTCAGAGCTCACAAAATGGTGCTGTACCCTAGCATTTCAAGAATAACATAAAATTTTACAGAGTTATTGTTTGCGGTAGGGTTAAAAGATAGAATGTGGAAGCATTTTAAGATTATCAGAATAATATGAAATTATCAGGTATCATAGTAAGAAAGAAAAGTAGGGTCTTCTCGTTCAGTTTTTCCACAAACAGAAACTCTGATGGAGTTATCTGACTGACTCCTAGGAGAAAGGTATTCCATTCTTCAGCTCCATGATGTGGGCACAGCATTCTTTCCCTAATGTAAATAGCTAATTACTTCCAAGTCAAGATTACACTGTATACACATTATACATAAACCTCTGTTAAATGTTATTCTCACACTGAGATTGGCAAGGAAAGCACTGGCAGAGAAAATGCCTAAGGCTAGACTCAAGTCTCAAAAAGACAGCTGGACTTACCTTTAAAATAAGCCGCCAAGCATCAAGCACATCTATAGATTAATCACACTGCAACTATGTCTGATAAACTGAAATTCACTATACTACTGAAAAAATAATACAGAAATATGGCAACTCCCAGTTTACTCAGCATGAGCTACTGAGGATACCTATGTGTCCACTAGAGGTGACCAGAAAGCCTTAATCGAGCATCTTCAGTAATACTGGAGAGCTATTCAAGAAGAGAGATTTGAGAAAATCTCAAAATTAAGGAAGTGGTTTAGATTCACCTAAAAACTTTGCCTCACCAAGAATAGCTATGGTCTAGTTATTTGCCACAAAAGCTGTCAATCATTTTATTTCTGTGGTTGATCTGCATATACTTGCTGAATTAATGAACTTATGGTTCAATTACCATCACCACCGCCCCCCCATACACACACATACATACAACTCAAGTTTTATCCTTCCTAATGAGCTGTCTTTGAGCCAAGAAGAAAGGATATACAGGATAAGTAAGAACATTGTATAATGGATTGTGAAAGGAGACTGTCTAACTAGAATACTAAAGTTTTAAAAATGGCAGCAACCAGAAATTATGCACCTTTTACTGGAAGGATATCTCCATCTATGAAGTCTTGACCCTCTCCCCCCGCCCCCCCACCACACACACAAATCAAATCTGAATCTAATTAAGCTTCTAGATCTAGCTACTAATTTGTAGGACATACAAGGGAAAAGAAGTATGTGACAAAGGAACACAATGGAGATGCGATCAAGAAAATCCAAACTCCCAGGAACTCTACAGGGCAGACAGTCTGGTTACTTCAACAGAAATACACAAGGTTAGAAAAAAAAAAGATTGAGTGAGAATCTACAGATTAAAAGACACTTGAAAGACATACAGTACACTGTTAAAAATTATAAAACCACTGGAGAAAAGCACTTTGCAAACTAGTAACAGAGATAGAAAAAAACTATCTCAGCACAGAAGCCATAAATGAAAGCCCACAGGTAACAGCATATTCAATGATAAAAGTCTGAATGTCTGAATGCTTTTCCTCCATGATCAGGAACAAGACAAGAATGTCCCACTTTTGACATTTCTACTTCATAGAGTGCTATAAGTGCATTTAGGTTAAAAAAAAAAAAAAGAAAGGAAAAGAAAGAAATTAGGTAAAAATTAAGTAAATAAAAGGCATCCAAATAGAAAAGGAAGTAAAACTGTTTGCAGATGACATGATCTTCTATGTAGAAAACTCTAAAGATTCCACATACATACACAGAATCTGTTAGAACTAACAAATGAATTCAGCACAGTTATAGAATAAAAAACCAATACACAGAAATCATTTCTATATACTGATGATGAACAATCCAGAAAAGAATTTAAGAAAATGATTCAACTTACAATAGCACCAAAGGAATAAAACTTAGAAATAAACATAGGCAAAAGACTTGTACACAGTGTACTTGTACATTGAAAACTACCAAAATGTTGGTGAAATCAAAGAAGACCCAAATAAATGTAAAGATATTCAACATCCCCATGTTCACGAAGGGAAGACTTAATATTAAGATGTTAATAGTACCCGGTGGTTTATAGATTTAATGTAATGCCTATCAAATTCTTAATAGCAGTTTTTGCAGGAATATAAAAATCCATCATAAAATGCATACGGAATCTCAAGGGACTCTGAATAGGCAAAAACGTCTTGAAAAAGAACAAAGTTGGGTCTCATACTTCCTGATTTGAAAACTTATTACAAAGCCATAGTAATCAAAACAGTTTAGTACTGACATAAAGACAGAGATACAGAACAAGGCAATGTAACAGAGATTTCAGAAATAAACTCCTACTCATGCGGTCAAATGATTTTCACCAGGGGTACCAAGACCATTCAATGGGGAAATGATAGTCTTTTCAACAAATGGTTCTGAGAAAACAGGATATCCAAATCCAAAAGAATAAAGTTGGATTCTTACCTTGTTCAATACATAATATTTGAAAATTAACTCAAATTGGGTTAAAGACCTAAAAATTAAGAGTCAAAGTATAAAACTCTTCTGGGAAAAGTTTCATGACATTCCCGGATATTACATTAAAAGTATAAACAACAATATAAAAACAAGATTATGCCTGAAAACTTCTGTGCATCAAAGAACCCAATTAACAAAATTAAAAGAGAACCTATGGGTTGTGAGAAAATGTTTACAACTCATATATCTAATAAGAGGTTAATACCCAGGATATATAAAAAAACTCTTACAATTCAACAACAAACAAACCCAAAGAGTTTGATTAAAAAATAGGCAAAAGGCTTGAACAGATATTCCTCCAAAGAAGGTATGCAAAGAGTCAACAAGCAAATGAAAAGATGCTCAGTAGCACTAACCATTAGGGAAAGATGAATCAAAATCACAATGAGGTACCGTGTCACAGTCATTAGGATGACTATGATTAAAAAACAAAAACAAAAACAAAAAACTCCAGAAAATAACAAGGGTTGATGAGCATATAGCGAAGTTGGAACCTCTGCACTGTTAGTGGGAACAGAACATGTTACGGCGGCTATGGAAAACAGTATGTCAGTTTCTCAAAAATTTAGGCATAGAATTATGATGTGATTCAGCAATTCCATTTCTGGGTATATACCCAAAATAATTGAAAGCAGGGTCTCAAAAAGATATTTGCATTTAAAAATTTTTAATTGAAGTTTAGTTGACATACTAGTTTCAGGTGTACAAAAGCTTAAATAATAAAGCAAAAAAAAAAAAAAAGAAAGAAAAAGGTATTTATATACCCATATTCGCAGCAGCCTTATTCACAATAGCTGAGATGTAGAAGCAACCCAAGAAATATCCAATAATGAACAACCAGAATGTGGTATACCCATATAATGGGATATTATTCAGCCTTAAAAAAGGAAGGAAATTTTGACATATGCATACAATACCAATGAATCTTGAAGACATTATGCTATGTGAAATCAGTCTTTCACAAAAAGATGAGTACTGTGTGATTTTACTTGTATGAGGTGTTTAGAGTGGTCATAATCATCAAGACAGAAAGCAGAATGGTGGTTGCCAGGTGCTGGGGGTAAGAAGAGAAGGGGGAGCTGTTTAACAGACTTCCAGTATTGCATGATGAAGAGAGTCCTGGACACAGGTTCGTACAACAACATGAATGTATTTACTACTACTGAACTAAGACTAAGGAGAGGCGCCGGGGTGGCTCAGTCAGTTGAGTGTCCAACTCTTAATTTTGGGCTCAGGTCATAATCCCATGATTGTGGGATCATGCCCTATGTGGGGCTCCATGTTGAGCCTGGAGCCTGCTTGGGATTCTCTCTCTCTCTCTCTCTCTCTCTCTCTCTCTCTCTCTGCCCCTCTCCTCTTCTCACACATACTCTCTCTCTAATAATTAATTAAAATTAAAACATGACTAAGGAGGTAGCATTTACATGATATGTATTTTACCACAACATAGAAATCAATAGGAAATGGAGAAATGTAACTATAGATTAGACATTTAATAAATTAAGAAATTCCTATTAATTTTCTAGATAGCTAAAGTACTGGGTACTATCTACTATTTCTATGCTAAAAAAATATTTAAATTTTTTAATTTATTTTTGAGACACAGAGAGACGGAGCATGAACAGGGGAGGGGCAGAGAGAGAGGGAGACACAGAATCTGAAGCAGGCTACAGGCTCTGAGTTGTCAGCACAGAGCCCGACGCGGGGCTGGAACTCACGGGCTGTGAGATCATGACCTGAGCTGAAGTCGGATGCTTAACCAACTGAGCCACCCAGGCGCCTCCAGCTAAAAAATTCTTTTAATGGAGTCTTAAATACATATTGAAATACATATTGAAATATATACAAATCAAGTAACATATCTGGGATCTGCTTTCAACAATCATAGGAGAGATCAGGGCAGGGGAGGGATGTGGTGAGGTTACAGGTATAAGATTACCTAGGATTTGATAATTGTTAGTTTAGAGGTGACACTGAGTTCCATTATGCTATCCCACCTACTTTCGTGTTTAGAAGTTAGTATAAAAAATTTTTTTAAATATATAAAAAATATTCACCAAGACATGATTGGTTGTCTTTGGATAGTGCAACTATGAGTATTTATTTTGAAAATGTAAGGCACATTCAAACCATACTTTTAAAATGTCAAAAAAAATTATTTTTAAGTCAAAATTGCAAATGGCCTGCCAAGTTCCTCCATGTATTACCATTTATTGAAAAGAAGGTGCTATGACTGGCTTGGTAATCCTCACCCAGGCTTAAGTGATCTTTAGAATATACACAGAATCTATGTAAGACACTGCTTTGCCTGTGTTAGCTCTATTAATTTTTATCACATGAGATGTTTTTTTCCAGAAAACCAGGAAGCTCCTACATCTGTAATTGAAGCCACAGGACCTATGTCTCATACATTGAGGACTGGCGGTGTCACATTGCATGCTGATCTGCTGCAAAGGAGAATTCCCAGTGTAATTTAAGAATAGCAGTAACCCTAGAAGCATCTCATTTAGGGCCTCTGGCATTTACTTTTTGGTTGCATGGCTCCCATGGATCCTGATTTTTTTTTTCTCATCCACAGTACTAGCTTTATCATTTGGCACTCCACTATTGGCTATTTCTTACTACTAGTTAATGCTTGTCACGACTAACACAAGGAGACTTGTTTCTTTCCTAATATTGTTATTCCTTTGGAGATTCTGTGGTTTGACATAAATTTTGTGGATTTATAGTGGCATTAGTTTAGAACGATTTTGCCCCGATGACAGACTACTGTTGAAGATTCACTCATTCTCCATCAATAGCCTCCATCATTAATTTATAAGCTCCCTGCAGGCAGGAATTGTGGCTAGCACCACTATACTAATATACAATCATTGTTCAATAAATTATGAAAGACTGACTTTCTGAATGACTTGTTAATGTCAGGCCAGGAAACAAAGGGTGGGTGGCCAGGTGTGTATCTTGCGTGCTGTAGCCCATATGACATGGGAGGTTTTGTGTGTGCAACGTGAGAAGGGTGCCATTTGGTAGTACAGTTTTCTGAATTACTTCATGGACATTTTGAGTGATCATTGCCCACAACTAAACTAGTGCTATAAGGATAACGTACTGACTGAAGGCCTTCTATTATGACAAGTTCTTCTGATAGAGTCTTAAACTTGGGGTGGTCCTGGCATGGAGACCATGTGGTATTAGCAGGGTACCTTAGCCAATAGGGACACCAGGCTGAATTCCTCCAGGTCCCTGCTCCTAGTTGTGGGGGGAGGGGGCAGCAGTGGGTAATTTCCTACATGACTTTTGCTTTATTCCAGGGACCAGGTTGAAGTTCATGCTTCTCAGATTATTTTGTTGCCCTTTTAGGTGGAGAAATAGAATAGTTACATCTGCCTTGCTAATTCCGTTATTTGTATATGATATTTGATCTTAACTATCTTTTAAGTAAGCGCTGCAAAAAATATATGAAGGGTCATATGCACTCATCCCCAATTCTCACTTCCTAGCTTCAAATGGCAATTTAACCTATTTTTAAGGCCAAGCATGAACCATCCCCATCCCCACCCCCCCCTCCTCTCTCTCTCTCTCTCTCTCTCTCTCTCTCTCTCTCTCTCTCACACACACACACACACACACACACACACACACACACGTACAGAGTCTGATTCAAAATTATTTTGAACCATCCCCATCCCCACCCCACCCCTCCCTCCCTCCCTCCCTCCCTCTCTCTCTCTCTCTCTCTCTCTCTCTCTCACACACACACACACACACACACACACACACACACACAGAGTCTGATTCAAAATTATTTTCTTAACCTATTTTCCTTTACTTTCTCAAAAACTGTACTTTTCAGATTGTCTGAGAGTCCGTGGTCCTTTGAGCCTCAAAATAGAAAGTTTAAAGAAAACCTATTTATCTCTTCTTGGGACTTTTGAATAGGATCTAGAATGTTTTCTGAGTATAAAAATAAAATGCTTTCTTCTTTCCCTAGAAATCTTAAAGCTAGCCATTCACCTAACCATAAAAATATCCCTTCCTTTTATGTCAAAGATATATCCCTTTTAACACATTCCTTGTATTAAAAGATATATCCCTAGATTTTTAGTTTTAAAAATGCCACAAATGCCAAATATTACATCAGATCATGTACAGTCCAAAGAGAATAACCATGTCACTTCAATTTTACTATAAGAACAACTAAAAAAAATCATACCAAATGTTAATAAGGAAGCAATTTCTTTTTATTGCTTAGATATACTGGTAAAGCAGTAAGAAAAAAAAATCGTTCCTATTTTTAATGTAACTCTGGTTCCTACTGACACACTCTTGTATATTTTGCCCTTTTATTCCTTTTCTTTTACTATCTTATTTTTCTAAACTGAAAAGAAAAAAATAATAATGGTAAAATAAACCAAGCAAACACAAAGGCAATTGAAGTTTGTCCAACTTAAATTCTTTGAGACCTTTAAGAAATATTTTAACACCTAAGTCACTGTTCCACTTTTAGATAGCTACAGCATTCTGAATTAGTAATTGGGTTCTACAAAGTACATACTGTGTTGGGGATTTATTTTGGGGGAAGTTAAAAAAACAATAGTATTACTTTTAAATTTTAATCTATTACTGTTTTTAATGTATAAGCACATTTTAAATATGTGATAAACATCTTTTGTATCTCTCCTTTTTCAATATGTACCCCATTACATTTAGAAGATCAAATCTATACACGCTCCTTACATCTATGAGATCAAATCTACACACACTCCTTACCTCTATGAGATCAAATCTACACAACCCCTTTCTATTTTGGATCAAAAAAAGATATATCCTATTTAAACAACTGCTGTTTAAAGAATTAATCTTGGGCTAGAAAGAGTTACTACAAGGTGGTTCAACGATTTCAAAAGTACAACTAGTTCCTCAGGATATGGTACTTGCATTTTGAGGTTGTAGAACAAAGGATAAGGTTCCTAAATTCTATCTGTACTGATCCTACGTGGGCAGCTAAGCCTCCCCCGGCCAGCAATTACTCTGTTGTAGTGGCCCAGTGAGGTGTGATGTTAACAACGCGCACAGGTTTATGAGGATTTGTTGGTCAATGTGAAAATCTTATAAAGTATGCTCAAGTTGACAACACATCTTTGGGCAGCATCAGCCAAATGAAGGCAAAAATACCTGTTTTGGAGCCCTTCAACTAGTCCTTATTTAGAATGCTAACATTACAACCACAAACAAGGCCTGGATGTCATTTAAAATAAATTCTCATTCAGGATCTTTCGTTTTGGGGAAAAGAAGTTGAAAAACAGGAATGGGCACTCTGAGTACAAGAGGGGCCTATTTTCAGGGCCCCATGCTGGCTGCTCATCAGGGATGGATGAAAGATAAGATTCGGAAAATGAGCTTCCTTATCTGAGAGAAGCGAAAAATGTATGCAAAAATGTTATTTCTTTTAAAAAATATCTCTGGAAGTGTTACGTAAGTGATATATACAACCTGTGAGACCCAAAGTTTTCATTGTCTTCTTTCCACCTGTCTAATGTCATCAATATGATCAATGGAATATTAACTTTTTGTAATTTTAGAAGCTCCTATCCCTGAGCAGCCGACATGAAATGCCAAGTTTTAAGAGTTGGGTGTAGTTTTGATGCCAGTTAAAGAATAATGTGGATTACCATGAGAGAGTGTGTACACATGAAAAATAAACCACGGTTGAACTACTGACTGAATGATTAAAACAAAACAAAACAAAACAAAAAAAAACAAACCCCAACTTGTGGTGGGGCTAATCAGGTCATTTTTACTGATTAGACATGTGACACCCGACTGCTTTAATTTTCTCCTTACTTCAGAGACTCTCTTTCAACATCATGAAAAGAATACCCACGTGGAAAATAAGAAAAAGAGCTTCACCATTCCGAAGATTAATTTTGATTGTGGAGAAAGCCCAATGAATCCCAAACATGGGACAACAGCCAAGCAGTGGTACAAAGTGGGAGGGAGAAGAATAAAACCACAGGAGACCCAGCCAAATTGGCCTCAACACATAGGGACCCACGCAGTGCCAACGAAAGCCTAAACAGCTAATCCAATCCAAAGACCTATCTAGATTTCATTTGTAACCACTCTCCTATCTCTCTCTTTCCTAGTGTTACAGCCATTTCCTTAGGCCTCTTTTTATTTCCTACCAGGAGGACTGTGATAATCTATTGTGCTATCGGGCTAACCTTCCAAATTGTACAATTCCATCATATCACTCCACTGTTTTAATACTGTTCATGGCATCCCCACACCTACAGCACAAAATTGGGACACTCAGTGTTCCCTGTGATACTCCTTTGAGGGCGGTGGACCAATCACAAGACTAGCCTGTATTCCTGATGTTTTCCGTTACTAGATGTACTGCCTTGGGCCAATCATTTAATTTTTCTGAGCCATTTCCCTCAATGGTTATGCTCTGCTTCCACCTGTCTCTCTGCTTCCTGCAACAACAAAACGCTGTATTCCTTACTGCCCACTCCCTTCTCTGAATCCCCACAGTAAGCAAAAGCTCTTATTTATGGAGTGCTTGTAAGTATTTTTCTATGTGGCTTACATAGTTCTCCTAATAGTGTTGTGATTGCT
Organism: Panthera tigris; assembly: GCF_018350195.1. NCBI lineage: Eukaryota > Metazoa > Chordata > Mammalia > Carnivora > Felidae > Panthera > Panthera tigris. Next base: position 21,443,477 of record NC_056676.1, read on the forward strand.
TTCATCCTATAGACGGAAGATTAAGATGAACCGAGTGAGACTCAGAGATACAAGGTGCTTTTCCTGAGGCCACAGAGCAAAGGAGGTCCCAAGCTAGTGGGGGCAGGCTGGTCATCATGGTTGGGAAGCTGTGATGCTTTATGTTCAATCCTTGCCTTCTCTTTCACAGCCCTGAAGAAAAACAAGGCCATATGCAATAAGGGAGCAGGAACACACATTTCACTTACTGACAGCGGAAGGGGGTTGCAGTTAGGGAAAGAGAACACCGTCAAGATAAGGACGAAGAAATGAATGGAGGAGGATCTTTCAGCTGATAGTCAACAACACTGTCTTTTTGAGACCAATGAAAAGCGGAAAGCAAAACGAAAAAAAAAAAAAAGCTTTTTTTGAGTTTAGATTCCACGTCATTCCGTAGTATGCAAAAGTTATACTTGAAACCATGAATTACTTCATCGTTTTGATCTAATTCAGCACTTGATATGCAGAGAAAACATAAAATCAGGAAACCTTCCTCTGGGATTGAACTGGCCACTCATGATTCTTGGGCACACGGGTCACACAGTCGTCGGGCATTGCTCTGCTGCGGTGGGAAGTGTGCTTTGGGTTTCGCTCACTTATCAAATAGTTCTTCCCTGACAACTGTGGTTGCTGCTGCTGCCCCCGTCACCACAACACACTCTCTGTTTCTTCCTGGGCACACAGCTAGGCTACATGTATTTCCCAGCCTCCTTTGCACCGGGCCACGAAAGCCTGGTCCATCTAGTCTCCCATCCATGCTCCTCCTGCTTTTTTTCTCCCTGTGGGTTAGAAAGCTTAGGACAGTGATTACACAAGCCTCAGAAGCTGGACGTGAGATGGCACAACCATTATCAAACCTTGCCTAAACCAAGTCACCTGGAAAATCCACTTGAGACCACGAAATAAGAAAGAGATCCATTTCTGTGGTCATGACATATGGGGCCTATTTGTTACAGCCATTTCACCTACCCTAACAGATTCCTGTGCTGGCTTGTGCTTCACTGGGGGCCCAGATACAGACACACAAGATCTGCACTGAGTTTACAATCTAGTCGGCCAAAGTGTGGGTGTCACTGAATTGTCCTGGTGTCCTGGGGGCAGGGGCAAAAATGAATCAACACAAAGTTCAGAGCAGGATCTAGAGTAGAGGCAGGCACACTTCTTCCTCTAAAAGGACAAATATTATAGGCTTTGCAGTCCATATAAAGTCTCTGACACATATCCTTTCTCTTTTTCATAATCCTTTAAAAATTTAAACAACATTCTTAGCTTGAAAGACCTACAAAAACAAGCCATAAACCAGATTTGGCCCATGGGAGATGGTCTGTCAGTTCCTAGCCTAGACCCTTGGTCTAGATTTTTTAAATCCCCAGGAAGAAAAATATCTCATGACATATGAAAATTACATGAAATTCCAATTTGGAAGTGTAATTTTTATTGGAATACAGATACATTTATTTGTCTATTGTCTGTGACTGCTTTTGCACAAGTAGGGCAGTGCTGAGCAGTTACGAAGGTACATGGCCCATAAAGCCTAAAACGTTTATTACTTGACCCTTTAACATTTTTGGTAAAGGCACAGGTAATAAATGTTTGCCAACCTCTGGTGTGGAGCTTCCAATAGAGAGATTACTCTGTTTCCGTACCCAGATCCTCTATAACCCAAGGAGGACACTAGATGTCCACTGCTTTGGTGCCATGCCAAGAATTCCACATGTATACCAGCCACCATGGAAGAAGATCATGCCTCAAAAGATTTTGGAGTTTAGTGTTTCATTCCGAAACAGGGTTTAGAAGAGCAACCTTTACCGGTTAGTGGGAGTTTTCTAATGAAATGGGCTCAGAGCTGTTTTCCCTGCTCAACGTCCTGAATGATTACAGTATCTACTCACTAGGGAGGCTTAGCTGACCTAAATTCATACTGGCAACTAGCATCCTTCTAGAAGCCTGGTGCAGTATATAACTAATGTTTAGACAGCATATACAAGATCAATCAGTGACATATGCTGTTTTCTTTATTGAGTCATTGTTATTAATAAGACATACAGCTGGGCCCTTTAAGTTCAGGACACAACTTAGATCCCTCTTCCTCTGGCTTTACTGAGATATAACTGACACAACTGAATTCTTAAAGCAATTCTGAAAGTCAAGTGGCTAGTTTTATAGAAGAGGAAACTAGGGCTCAGTGTGAATAAACAATTTACTCCAGCTCAAAGAGCTGAAAAGTCAGAGCTTGGGTTTGAGGCTAGATCTGTATGAATTCAAATCTGATGCTTTCTATCACACCATAGGCAGATCTCCTATTGGTACTTCATAAATCTATTTTTTCATATCTATTAATTTATTTTGAAAAAGAAAAAGAGGAGGGAGATGGGCAGAGAGAGGAAGAGAGAGAATCCCAAGTAGGTTCTGTGCTGTCAGTGCAGAGACTGATATGGGGCTCAATCTCACCAACCATGAGATCATGACCTGAGCTGAGACCAAGAGTCAGAGGCTGAACCAAATGAGCCACTCGGGCTCCCAGTACTTCATAAATTTAAAGGTATTTCTACACGTTACTCTTGGCCACTACACAGGATTCGAGGTTTTGTTTTGTGGTGGTTGTTGCTTTGACCGTCAAGTTTCAACTATGTTACAACAGAATTAGTATTTATTTTATACCAGACATTTGGTCTCTAACCTCTTCCAAGACTGAGTGTCCTCATCCGTAAAATGGGCTTGGCAGTAGCAGTTTCAGAGTTCTAATGTTGAATTAAACAAGTATGGGGTACACAGGAAATTCTTAATAAGCCGGGCCTCCAGTTGAAAATGCTAAGCTTTATGCTGTCTTAAGTGTTCATGTTTAGGCTTCTGTGTACAATGTGGAGTAAAGCTCAATGTCTTTAGGACCTGTTCTAGCCCAAATCCATATCAGACACCGGTGTTAAGAAACAATAAAAATAAAGTAGTGAAACCATGAAGCTGTTGGCTATAGGTATCTTGGGGAGTCCTCCCACAAGGTGGAATCATGCTTGGGACATCAACACAACACTTACTTGAAATGTAAGTTTGGGGTATGTGGTTCAGTATTAACAATAGGACTATACTGTCTATTTTTAAAAGGGCATTCAATGAAAAAAATCAAAACTAGTTTTCTTCAGTGAAATTGAGGAGTATGGATTTCGTTTGAAAGCAACTTTGAAAAACGCATTAAACAGCAACAACAAAAAAGCCAGGATGGATATTTTTAACAACAGCCGAATGTATGGTCACATACCAGGGACTTCATTTTCCTGCTATTACACTTTTGCTTTTCTCTTCCCTAGCCAGGCCTGTCATGTACCCAGCAGCCTCTTTTTGTTCCCATCACCTTTGTTACAAAACACTTCCTTATAATGCCCGACATGCCTGCTTCCCACAGCTAGAATTACATGGAAGGTGGGACATTCTCAAACTTTTTTTGTACATATTGCTGTAACATGCCCTAATTTTGCATTATATCAACCAGATCCTGTATCCCCTTACTGAATGGCCTACTCATTGGGTCGCCTAAGCTACTGTGACTAAGCTACTTCTCAAGTATCTGGTTCCCATAGAGACAGAAAAGCTATCACATGGTCAGGCATTCATTTCTTTATATGCCTGTAGAGTAAGGAAGGCCCAACCACACGCTCCCTTCACAATGCTTGGGGACGCCACTGAAACTATGTTCCAAGAAAGAAGGCTTGCCCTTCAACTGCCTTAAGACTTCTCTCCCTAGTGCCTTGAGGAATGAAAAGGGGGCAAAGTTCTCCAATGAGCTTGGTTATTATCACTGTTTGGAAGGATCCTTGTTGAAACGCACAGTTTTACAAGGCATGATTACCAGATTTGAGAGCAAAATCTTCCCGTCTGTAAAGTTCTCTAATAAAGAGAATAAACAAGCTTCTTTGCATGCCTCAGGCTACAACTCAACATCCTCAGCAATGTGTCTTCAGAAGGGATGCCACATGACATCGAGACAACAGGTGGTTAGCACAAAGAGGGTGTTCACAAATATTTAGGATGAAATCACACTGAGAGTATCTGAGGAACTTCTGATCCTGAGCTGTGTACTGTCACTAAACCTGTCATCTGAAGGCCTGTCCATTTCCTCGTGTCCCAGGCTCACCTTCCATCCACCTTCTTGCCTGATCCAAGTGGATGTCTTCCCCATCTCAACAAATACATGACTAAGCTGCCCAGCAGCTCAGGGAAAAACAAAAACAAAAACAAAAACAAAAACCTGGGAATGATTTTTTCACTCCTCTTTATTACTTACTGTGCACCAGCCCAAACCAAATCCTTTGCAAATCCTATTTCTCTACTTGCAACAGAATCCAGGATCCAGTGAGTTCTCTCCATCTCTATTGCTAGTATATCGGGTCACCCCCAAAACCACTCTGTTCCCCAGTCTTCTCTCCCCATCATTAATTGTCCACAGGCAGCCAAATAATGTAAAAATCTAAATCAGATCTTGCCATGTCTTCCCTTGAAGTCCTCCAATGAGTTCATATGCCATGTGTAACGACATTGACCCTCCTGACATGGCTCACGCTTGCCCTCATCCCGGCCCACATCTTGACTCGGCATCTCCATCACTGAGCTCAGCCACCTGGCCTCTGTCCCTCAAACATCAAACCCTTTCCTGCCCTGCCTTCATTGCTTCCTCTGCTTAGAACTCTCTCGTGATGGTCACATTACCAACCAGCCTTTTAGTCATTTGGACCTCAGGTTCAAATCAAAGTCATGCTCAGGAAGACCTTCCCCAACCAGGCTTCCTGAAATTAGTTTCTCCCTGACCTCTGTTAACTTATATTTAAATATTTCAGATCACCTATAAAGACTATAGACACTTGGTTTTTGGAAATTATAGGAGATAAAACTTTTCATCACATGCCTTAGTATGAGAAAACTATACAAACTAACAAACAAAATACTATTTGATGCAGCCTCAAAATACTAATGGTTGACACTTTTAAAAATAAAATTTGTGGTACTTGTTTTGTTTAGATATCGTTGAGAATCTGAATAAGAAAGTCTAAGCTGCCAGGGGTTTCTAGCTTAGGTGTGAATGCGCAGACCAATAATTTGTGGCCAGGGACTGACATGAGGTCATTAGGTCACGGGATGCTCACCATCTTGCCCTAAGCTGGCCCTTTTCAGTGGTGAACAAAGCCTTGATCAAGTCAACTATCAATCTGGCCTTTAATGAGAAAGCTCTTAAAGACTGGAGACTTTCTGGATGGTTTTCAAATGCTGGTATTCTAAGCGGATGCTCTTTTCAATACTTTTGTGTGAGTTCCAGGAGCCAGCTTTCTTCCTTAGGAGTTAGTTGGAGGGACCTTAAAATAGTTAAGAAAATCTTTGAGATTCTTCCTACTAACCACACATTGACATTTCATCTATTAATTTTTAGCTTTTAAGTAGTAATTTTTGTAGAAATGGGAATGGTAATAGTACTCATAGAGGGTACAAAAAAACAAATACAAAAAAACACCACAGCTAATATTTACTGAATCCCTATTATGTGCTGGCCACAAAGCAGAGACTTTGTTTGAATGACTAATTCTGTGGCTTTATTTTTTTTTTTAATTATACTATATTTTTGTTAACTGTCTTCTTCTCATAGAAACTCTAACCATAAGATGGGGCATATTGTGTTTTACAGATATCTTATTTCTTCTTATTAAATTTTTTCATGTTTATATTTGGAGAGACAGAGCACGAGTCAGAAAGGGGCAGAGAGAGAGGGAGACCCAGAATCCTAAGTAGGCTCTAGGTTCTCAGCTGTCAGCACAGAGCCCAACACAGGGCTCCAGCTCACGAACCATGAGAATATGACCTGAGCCGAAGTCATACGCTTAACTTACTGAGCCAGCCAGGTGCCCCCAGATATCTTATTTCTAAATTTTTTTTTAATATTTATTTATTTTTGAGAGACAGAGTGAGACAAAGTGAGACTGGGGGAGGGGCAGAGAGAGAGGGAGACACAGGATCGGAAGCAGGCTCCAGACTCTGAGCTGCCAGCACAGAGCCCAACGCGGAGCTCGAACCCACAGACTGTGAGATCATGACCTGAGCTGAAGTCGGACGCTCAACTGACTGAGCCACCCAGGCGCCCCTCTAAATAGAAATCCAAAGGGTGGAATATTTTGGAATATTTTTGCTCTTACAAACGTGCATATTTTCCAGCCTTTTTGGGGGGTGGTATATGTAACTTCAGGGTTATGAGAAGGAAAGCTTCACTATAACGCTCAATGGATAGTTCATCAAATTTCACTGTCAAACTATACCTACAGGGCAGGCACTCAATATACGTTTATTGAAATAAGTATTGTTTGAAAGAATGGGTACCGGGATAAAATCTGTAATGAGAGCATGATGCACGTTTTGTGTTTTAACATTTAATTGCGATGAACAACCAGAGTCACCAAGACACAAGAATTCAGTTCCTAAGGCTCTGAACCGATATCTTCACAGATTTAAAACCTGTAATATTGTTTCTTTAATGATGGAAAAAAATGAGAAATATCGTATTCACATATTCAATTACCTATAGCCACTTTAACTAACATGGTTTTGGTGTGGGAAAGGTTCATGAAGCCACCAAGGAAGAGATCAAAAAGAATTTCCAAGGATTTGGGGAAACCCGAAAACAGAACACCGAGGCTGAATTTCTACTCACGGAAGGTTGTCTGTAATATTATTTTTTACCTACCACACCAGAGGTAAGTATTGTAACAACTTAAACATTGATGTATTGGTCCTATTGTCATTCAGAGGGCCAGTTTTATATACCATTCACATAGATTTAGCTCATAGCAAAGCGACTTTTAAAGACATTCTTAACAGGTGTTTTGAAAATAAAATACTAACTCGGCTAATCACTGAAGACAAGAACATGTGAAATACTGGCTCCCCCGAATATGTTGTTGCGAATAAAAACCAACAAAATTGAATGACTCACATAAAAAATATAAAACAAAATATTTTTCCATATAACCTATATGAAAACGATCTCCTCTTGCTCATTTATATGTTTTTGCCTTACACATATATCTGTATCCATAAATTCAGTTGTTCTCCAGTTCATATTTTAAATTTATTATTTAAAGTTAAACCACATCCCTGTCTGGATAAAAGTTCAATTCTAGACATATATACTCTAAAGAAATTAAAAACTGATGTCTCTCGGTACTCACCCTCCCATATCTGTTGGCATAGGACCCAGTAAGCAAGGAATGGAAAACAATGATTGTCTCGTCCAAGTCCCAGATGAACACCCTCTACAAAGGAAGAACCAAATCAGGATGTCTTTCCCTTGGTTGAGAAACCTGTGATTCAGTTAACTTCAACATAAATAAGCATAAATAGGGTTGAGGGAGCATTGTGAAATAGAAGACAAAAGAAAAATCTGAATTTTTAAAAATGTTTTAAAATACAACTCTTGAAATAGAAGACAAAAGAAAAATCTGAATTTTTAAAAATGTTTTAAAATACAACTCTTCCAAAGAGTATCTCCCAGCTTTTCTCCAGTTATAACCTCAGATGGTGTGTAGAACAATTATATTAGTGACATCGATACAAGCATGGGCAAGAAATAATAATGTATGTCCTTTCTACTTCTGAACTGAAGATTCACAGTTCTCCCTTCTGAAAAAATGAAAAATGAGTTAAAACTAGTCTGTTCACAACTTATTGAGACAGAGCGGGGGCAATCAGTCAAACATCATTCCATTTTTCTTTTTCTTATCTCTTCTCTCTGCTTATTAAAGTGTTAAAATAACAAATCTTAGGTTTCATTTTTGTCAAGCCAACTGTTAAAAAAAATGCACATAAAACCTAAAACTTCACATCATCTACTCACCTTATGCTACCTTTGGACTGTTATCATGCAGTTGGGTTATATATTGTTCCTGCCTGTTTTCTTCAGATTATAAAACTTAGGCAGACACATCACATGTGCTCTTAACACACTCTTGAGATATTTGGAATTGGATTTGAAGGAATTCATTTCAAAAACGTCTTTGAGATGCCACAAAGGCTTCTGAAGCATACATTTCTTCTTCTCCTTTCCACTCACACCAGTATATATTCATACACATAGTTCTGCTGGGAAATTTTCATCTTTTCAGCCAAAATAATGTTTCCCACCATCAGCTTTCACTTGGCAAAACCCAGAAACTTAATTGCAGTGGATTCAAAGCTATGAAATCTACCCTTTAAGGTTTTATTTAATCCCTCCTGCTTTTGAATTCCACCAAAACAGGTCTCATAAGACAATTGCCATTTCAGTTTAGAACATCCCAGGTTTTCCTTTCTCATATACCTAAGTGTGTCTTTAATTTTCAAAGTGGATTTTATTAATCACTTTTAGTATGACACTTAACTGAAATGGCAACGATATAGAGCAGTACAAGAGAATTTTGTTCAAGCAGAATTACATACTTTACTGTATTTCTTTAGAGAGAAATAACCGGATGCTTTGCACGTAGTTAAAATGGAAGAGAAAACAGAAATAATTGTTTTTACTTACAATCAACATGAAAGAGGAAAAAAAATGCTTTACTTACAATTAACATAGGGAAAAAAAGCAGGGACAAAAGCATTTGGGTATCTTGATCACAGCGTATTTACATGGCATGTGTACAGAACCATCATTTAACTACCAAGATACCTTGTTATTTACTAGGTCATTGTCAATGACATACCTCAAGGTCAGAATCTGGGGGAGGTGAAGGATTATTGTTTCTTCGGCCCCGTCCACGTGACTTCCCATCTGAACCTCGACGCAATCGATCGGAGTCTGAATCTTTAATGGGTGTTGATGGGCTGTGGATTGTACTGTACTCTGCAGAAATACAGGAAGGTCTTTTATCTTCTGGTTCTATTACCATGGTGTCAAGATCAACCTTGTTTCAACTCATGGGGAAGTCTGAAGAGCAAAGCGCATTTCGTTCTGCTCACATTCATTACCTTTTACTTGCACTGATAAAAAATGTATGAGATACTTGATTCCAAGAATGCACTCTTTTGAAAGAAACGCGTGATCAGAAATGAATAAAATTTAAGTGAAAGTGTGGAAGACAGCAGGTGGAAAACTAGTTGCCTAGTTTCTCTTAGTGGTTCTCCACGAGTAGACAATGCTCCCTCAACCCTATTTCCACATCCATCTCTCTCTCTCATTCTGCAAACAGTGTCTGGCCATGCTGAGAGGTTCACACATTTGCCTTACTAACCGCTCTCCCACCTACAAAAAGGCTCCTGGTTCACAGAAAGAAAAGAAAAATCAGCTCTGGGGCAGGAAAAACCAAATCACCAGGCAGATTTTTCTTTGAAAATTTCAAAAATCTCCTTTTTTCCCCTCATTTTATGTGAGAACAAGGGAGTGATAAGATAAGGAAGAATAGATATATGGGCAATGCCCATACTCTGCACAGCATCTGTCTCAGTCTCTTTGAACCAAAAGTCTCAAACAGACAGCACATTCAAATTGCTCACCTGGGTAACTCAGAGAAACCATGGAAATAATTACATAGGAAATACAAAATAAAGAACAACTTCCAACCAGCTAGAAGAATGGCTAAGTAGTGACTGTGGAGTTGGAGGAGGGGGAACTCTTACCCTATTTCCAAATGAACAACAATAACAACAAAAACCCTAATACTTTTTTTTATCTGATGTTCACACATCAGACAATTTCTACTCCCCCTCCCAAATTCCAGATGTGCCCAGTGTGTTGCCTCTCCTCCCCAAACTCTTTGCCAGATTTCTCTCCTAGATATGGGTTGGAATCTCTCAGGCTAGTATGAGGAATGGTAATTCTCACTGAGATGCTGTTGATACTAAATCTCAGCAAATAGAAAAGTATTGAGGACAAGTGAATATCTGGTAGCCTTTGTTATTGTACTATCGTCCTCAACTGTACCAACAAGGCCAGCCACGTGTCCAACCATGTGGTCTCAATATTACTTCCAAGTTTAAGCCTTACGAGTCTAGATGGATAGGAATGGACTTTGACAGAGTAAATTCCATTTCTAAATCACATGGAACAGCCCTATACCTCTTGTTTAATTTTAAAACCTCAACAGATTCCTATCACTTTTAGATGAGACTTTATGTCCTCTGCAATAGCAAACAAGACAGCAAATTTCCTCATATAGACCAGTCACGGATCCTTGTACCAAGACGCCACCATAATGGCACAGTTAATTATGGCCAGAAGGTCCAGAACAACTCCACTCCCTAGGTCGACATACGTAGTTACAAGGGATGCATTTTTGAGCTCACTCACTCACCTTAGGAACTATTAGAATACAGTGCTGGCTGGTTACAGTTTAATGTTTTCGAAATCCACATTAGATCTTTTTCTGGCGGAGGCAGATGACTGTGGCATCTTCTCCTCAAAATTTTCCAAACCAAGCATCTGTCTTCCAAGTTTTATAGAGAATTAGGAGCTCCAAATAAATATGTATTTTTAAGGAGCTCAGTGCGTTCGAAGTTGTGTTTGGAGGAAAAAGGCTCGACCTCCCTTTTCTTTGACAATTCTGTAACTACACCTCCGTGCGAACCTGGACAGCCACCATCTAAGACAGAACGTGTGCCAATCTCTCTATAGTAATGTCAAAGCAGAGCATTTGCTTTCAACGGTCACAACTGGCATCTAAATTTGACTCGTATTTCGAGTACTTGACTGCAAAGTCCATCTTGAACTGTGAGCTCTCCAACCTTTGAAGTTCATATTTGACAAGAAGCTAAAAGACATCAAACAACACATCTTATCACATTCTATCTCTTGCCTTGACTTCCAAGTAGTTTAGGGTTAATTTTGTCCTCCAAGTAGTTGACCTTACTTAGGTTTTCTCAGTCTAGATTTCCTATTGATTGCCAATTCCTTTAGTTCTTAGTGTGTATTTCCTTATCCTTGTGTTAAACCCATTTAAATCTTTAAAAAATAATATTCCATCCCCCCTTTTTTGGAAACAAGTGATAATTAAATTGATCACTTACTTCTATAAACCTCCCTACCAAAGAAAAGAAATTCAATGAGTAAAGTATACAGGTAGATTCTTAAATCATCTTATCTAAAGTTTTTTCAGGTGGAGAAAAAGCTCTAAAATATGAACAATATGATACCTTTAAATATTAACACACACACACACACACACACACACACACACACAACCTTACAGGCCTCAACTTATTAGAAGGAAGATAAAATTTAATAATGCAAGCCAGATTAAAAAAAAAAAATCTCTTCCTCTTTGTTCTATGAGGTGGGATTAAATGCTTCTACTCTCCTAACCAGCTTTGCTGACTCTAACTATTCTCTTTCCTTCTATTAGTACAAAACAACTCAACAAATAATTTAATCTTCTAATCCACTGACATCTCATGTTTCATTAAAACCCTTTCAAAATTATTCAACTTTACCCCCACCGAGATAATGAATGTAAAAATACTCAGAAGAGCATTTATTTCCTCTAACAATGATTACATGCCTACACTCTTCCGGGCACTGTACTAGGAGGCTGAGGTATAATGATGTGCTATATAGATATGGTCTCCTTGGAGCTTAAAATTCAGAGGAAGGCACTGATTTGTGGACAAAAATAAGAGATTAGAAAACAACATAGAAAGGGCTATGGCATGGGAAAGGTAGAATGCTGAGAGACCACGGGGCAAGTCTATACAACACAGATTTACAGGATTATAGAAGCTTCCTGAAGATGGAAGACAAAGCTACCAGTAAAAATGGAGTATAAATGTTCTCCAGAAAGGCACATGTGTGTTGGTGGGGGGAGGGGAGAGAGGGAGACAGAGAAAGAGAGAGAAAGCATGCGCATGAGCACGTTGAAGAACTGAAAAAAACCCAAAAAACAAAAAACCAAAAAACAACCAATCTGACTGACTCTATAGAGGAAGGGTACAGAGAAGAGGTGGAGTTACAGGCAAAGAATTCAGCAAGGGAGTGATGGGAGCAAATTTACACCTTAGATAGAGGACTCTAGCCAGTGTGGCGAGGTAGTGGAGGCAAGTGAAGACTGAGAAGGGGAGACCAGCCAGGAGGATAATTCAGTGACGGTGTTGGCAGCCCATGCAGGTAGTGGACATAGGGAGAGCTACAGATTTGAAGTGTCACTGAGAGGGAAATCGATAACTAATCAGATAAGGGAGGAGGAGGTGCTCATACCAGTGGGTTGGCAACTGGGAAGATGAATATAACCATGAGGTCTGGGATTTGAGAAGAAGGGCTTATAAAGAAGTGTGTAGATGAGCATTTAAAGTCTGCTTTGGACATGTTGAGCTTGAAGAATCTGTGGTATTCATGATGTCCAGCAGGCTGTTAGACTGCCCCATGAGGGATGGGTTTAGGTTTGGAAATTGATGGCACATAGAATGCAGTTAAAGAAATGGCTGCCATTAAAGACATGGAGTGTGTGCAGAAGGGACGGGCAGGGAAAAATGCGTGCGGGGTGAGGAGGAAAACCAAGGTCAGTGTGTTGTAGAAGAAAGGGTGGGTCAGGAAGGAGACAGTGATCAATAACTTCAGATCAGCCAAGGGATAAGGTAAAGTGAACACTGAATCCAAGCGAACTTTGGATTTAGAGTCAGTTAAGATCTTGGCACACACGGCAAAGTACAGATGTGAGAAGTATTTAGGAGGTAGATTGGTGGGATTAAAAAGGAGAGCTCAGAAGGTACAGGAGTAAACAGGGGTAAAACTCCTGACATGCTACTGAAGACCCTAAAATGGCCACATTCAATTACTTGAAGTTCTTCATGGTATTTCACTTCTCTGTGACCGTGCTGACCACTGGCCCCTCTCACCTGTGAACACATCAGAGTAATGTGACTTCCCTTTCTTCTGCTTCTCATCCTAGCACTCACGCTATTCCTTCTGTCTCGTTACAGACCTCTTCCTCTACCTAAGGCTTAAATGTGAGTGTTTTTTGTATTAGTGATACTCAAAGTACTGATCTGGGACAAAACAAGGAGCTTCAGGATGTTAATTAATGCAATGCTTCCTTCATCAAAAGTCTTGCTAAGATTAAAAAGGAAAGTTAAACAGCGTGCTTAGGGATGCAGTTGATTAATCCTCATGTAATACTCAATTAGTGGATAGACAGCCAGTTGGTGGACTATATTATGAGCAGCAAATACACTGGAATTTTCTCCACGGTCCTCTTATCTCACTACAAGCTCTCAGCAGTGTGTAGTATTGATAAGAGGGATTTCAATGATAACCTCCAGGTTGATTATTCTAAGGCTTCATCTCCTGATCTGTTGACCTGAATATCCTCATTTGCTAGACCTCTCTACCTGATTTTCCATGGGCACCACAACTAAAGTTGTCCCCAAATAGAGCCTCCTTCTCTCTTAAAGTGTCTAATTCAAGGTACCAACATACACTCAGTTTTTCAAGCCAGAAATTCCTTATTCGCCCCATCAAATCAAGACTAAGTTTTGTGTATTTTACCTTCTGAATACTTTCATTCTAAATCCAGGCCCTCATCAGCCCTTTCTTTGATTCTTGTAACAGGCTATTTTCTTTTTCTTTTATTTTTATTAAAAAATTTTTTTTAATGTTTATTTATTTTTGAGAGAGAGAAAGAGAGAGAGAGAGAGAGAGAGAGAGAGAGAGAGAGAGAGAGAGAGAGAGAGAGAAACAGAGCGCATCAGCGGGGGAGGGGCAGAGAGAGAGGGAGACACAGAATCTGAAGCAGGTTCCAGGCTCCGAGCTGTCAGCACAGAGCCTGACGCAGGGCTCGAACCCACAAGCCTTGAGATCATGACCTGAGCTGAAGTCAGACGCTTAACCCAACTAAGCCACCCAGGCACCCCACAACAGGCCGTTTTCAAACTTGCTACCCACAACCTTCCAATTCTGGCCTATACCACCATGCCAAAAACCTTTAAAATTCTTCAGTGTTCCCAAATCCCAGTGTGGAACAGGAAGGACAGTCTGATTTTAGGACAGTGAGCTGTGGACTCAAGTGTCACGTTTCATATCACAATCCCACTGCTTGTTAGCAGTGTGACTGTGCAAGGTATTTACCTTCTCTCTGACTCACTTTTATCATCTGTAACATGGTAACAAATGAGATAAAAGACAACCAATACGCATGTAAAGGTACTTGGAACTGGGGCATGGCACTAACACTCCATGACATTTGCTACTTGGAAAAAAGAGAAGTTCCACCGAGTCACTCACAGACAGCCTTACCTCCAACTTCTTTCTCCCGTTCACAGTGTATACTTCAGACAGACCCACCTATCTCAGTCCTCTGAATTGTCAGGCTGTTTCATGACTTTGAACATGCTGTTCCCTTTTCTTAGAATGCTTTTCTCAATACTTACAGCCCCTCCCCTGGTCTGTCTGTGAAATTCCTATTAACCCCTTAAGATCAAGTATCTTTGTGAATTTTCTATCTAAATCTGAGTTCTTGTTAGAGGGTTATACAATTTTTGCAATCATTTATGTTCATGGTGGATAATAATTTGAGTTATTTTGAACAAAGGTCCATCACCCCCCTCTTGGAGGACAGAGGCTGGTGGTATTTATTTTGTATTCTGAGAATGCAGTTAGAGCCTAGAGCACCGAGTACGTGTTAAAAAAACTGATGATTGAACAAATTGAGGGTTTCTCAAGCTTGGCTTTTGCTCTATTAAATCTATGAAGATTACCTAATTATTCCTACCAGCAAGTCCAAATTTTTAAAACTGAGAAATAGCTGTAATTATTTTTAAAGCTTATTTAAACATTGATGTTTACATATTGAATCATAAAATATTAAAATATACATAAGATCATTAAAATTCTACATTTGTAAGTATTACTGAAGAGTTCCATAAATCCTTCAATATTGAAAAGAAAAACAGAGCTGGAACTTCGAAGATTCCATTTAGTTCCTCTTGGCACCTCTGGTCCCTCTGAGCTCATAACTCCTACTTGGGTCTTAGGGAAGTTTCCCTGTTTTTTAGTTGTCAGCCTCCTGGTCTGTCGAGTTGAGGGCACAACCTAGATTACTTAACTTTAAAGTTCTATCATCTATGATGCACAGTATTCACCAAATCTTCCTAAATGTTAGCTTTTAGTCTTTCCCTCTTAAATAGTCACTTTCAGACCAATCTGTATAAAATACCTTGGCAACTCAGAATCCATCAGGGCTTACTGCCTACTGTACAAATTCCTTACCTAGTTTTATTTCTCATGTTGTCTCTCCACATGTTAGTTCCTTTCCTATACATATAGCCAAGCAGTTTTCAAAACGATTGTATCAATTTGAATTGTGTCAGTTTTACTACAGCCTTACACGTAATGGTTATTACGGTTTTAAAGAAGTCCTTGCTATTTTATCAGGTGTACAACAGTAGTGATTTTCATTGGGACATCCTGGAGATACTTACAGATACGTGCTTTAAGAAGTCTATTTCCATTTATGAACTACCCCAATCTTCTGCAAAATTTTTATATTCCTTTACTGATTAGTATAAAAGTTTTAGCCTCTTTTTCATATTTGCAGGCACTTTTCCATTCTTGAGAGCTCCTTAAATTATGCTGATATTGTCTTAAATTATGTCTTCCTTTATAGAAGTTTTTTTATTTTTATGTAGTCCTGCTGCACAGCCTGTTGGCCTGGTTGGCTCCTTGAAGATTTAGGGATAAGCATTCTCATTTATTCTAAGCAGAGCAGAGAACTTTTGATCTAACTTTACACTCCTGGGACTATATATGCCAGTGGTAGTTGTAAAGGAAGTAGAAGGCAGGCATCCTGCGAGCTCCCTTCTCTGTGCTTTGGGAGAATAGAGGCTTTCCTCACCCATTTCTAAGTTTAACCGAGGTGAAAGATTATTCCCCTGAAACAGAGTCAAGTAACCAGACTCCTGGTGGAGAGGAAGCTCTTGCCACATATATAATAGCATTGGGTTGAGGCCAGGGAAGCTACTGTCTCTGGCTAGACCCTGAATCTACGCCAAGGCGATCCCAATGACAAAAGGAAGTGCAGAGCTTGTTGGGAAATCCTTATAAAGATTATCTGAATTTCATGAACATGAGACATAACAATCCATAATTACATTCTATTTGCTATGGGGGCACTCAGATAAAAAGAACAGGGTAGCCCATGTCCCCAAAAGCAGAGATTGTCATGTTTGAGACTCACGACTTCAAGTACCCGGACTGCTACACAGGTGAGTGTGAAGATGCCAGACAGCAAGTGACATTAACCGTGGCGCCCCCAAACTTTGAGACTCTCCAAAGCAAAATCCTCTTAAAAGGTGAGGCACCAAGCCCAAATCAGGAAGACTGAGACAAAGAATGAAGTCATCGCGAGGAAAGGTTTATTCCAGTTACCCTGGGCGTCCCCACAGGGAGGCAGATGGACCAAGCCTGATACTACTGGCCGAGAGAATCACATACAACCACTGGGTTTAAATCTGCTCATAATTTTTTTAAATTGGTTTTCCTCAGAGGGAAAGCGCTCCTCTGTAAAGCTGCCTTTGATTACTCTAAGGTAAATAAAATTGCCCAGAAATCCTCTCTCAAATATCTACGCTGTAAGGTGCAAAGGCAGTGGAGCCACCTGGTAGGGCGGCGGGGTACATAGATACCCAGAGAAGCATGAGCCAATTCACCCACAGAGATCGGCCATTTTTAAAAAAATTTTTTTTAACGTTTATTTATTTTTGAGACTGAGAGAGACAGCGCATGAATGGGGAAGGGTCAGAGAGAGAGAGAGGGAGAGGGAGACACAGAATCTGAAACAGGCTCCAGGCTCTGAGCTGTCAGCACGGAGCCCGACGCGGGGCTTGAACTCACGAACCGCGAGATCGTGACCCGAGCCGGAGTCGGACGCTTAACCTACTGAGCCACCCAGGCGCCCCGAGATCAGCCATTTTTAAATAAAAACTCAGATACTAAATACCTTAGGCTTTGTGAGACAGACAGCCTGTTGCAATGACTTAACGCGGCACAAAAGCAACCACAGACAGTGTCATTAAAGGAGTATGGCGGTGTTCTAGTAAAACTTTATTTATAAAACAGATTTGGCTTGTGGGAGTATATGACTGTATTCATTAAAGTAACTGATGAGATGAGATTCAAGAAAGTGAGTCCACCGTGACTATGAGATTTAAGTGACTGTCACCTTACTTTCCCGGGTGACACCGCTTCTTCGAAACCGCTGCGAACATTAAATGTTAACATTGTGATAAAGCTGGTAAGTGAAACGTGTTGCTTAACTGAAGAACAAGGACCAAAACGAGGGGCTAATTTTGGGGGAACTGACAATAGTAGAAAAGGGACTTAATGTGTACTTATTTAAAGGCCCTATCCCAGGTGGTAAGGGAGTGTGGCCACCATGAGAGCAAAATGTATTTACCTTGAATATGCAAACAAGGACTTTTCTCATTAACACAGTTAACTGACATGCAAAATAGATGACAGATTCTCCTCGGGCTGATGCAGACCCCACACGCACACACACGTTGGGAGCGATTTTTGTGTTCTCATCTCTGACACAATGGCTCTACGCACGCACCCGTGGGACGTGGGCACCGCTCCACGTGTGTGGCCTTGGGGGCGCTTTTTTACTGGGGCTCTCGGTAGCTGACCGACTCCGGAGGGCACAGTCACAAATTACACACGCAGGCAAGCACACCAGTGACGCTGGGTGATGTGCTAAGCTAAGAAGAAGCCAAATGCCCCGCCACGGTTAAGCCACACTGTTCACTACAGAGGAGAATGAGGAAATGTAGGCGAAAGGGCACATGGACAAGGGGCACTTGGATTTTCCTTGACTTGCTGTCTCCTCTAATAACTGAATCTGACAAGCATTCTTTTCCAGGCTTACCTCCAGCGCGCTGACATTTTGTAAAATGGATTCTCCTCTCCTGTAAGGCCGCCCCGCACGAGCCTCTGTAGTCAGACAGACTCTGAGCTGAAAACCGAAATTCCTATTATTCTCAAACCTGTGGAGAAATTCCAGCCGTGGCCTAAACTTCCTGCTTGAATTCTCCCGTGACAGCACACAACACCGCGGACAAGAGAGAGAACGCAGACAACACAACAGGGAAAGCTGACAACCTTTGAAAAGGCCTTTTTATATGTGTGGGTACACGTATATACACATATATGTGTTTTGAATCTTTGAAGCAAATCAAGTCACAGTCATCTGCACACTGGCTCTAATCTTCCACTCATACCACCCTCCACTCCTGGAGTTTGGGGGACGATTAGGGGAGACTTTCTCACATCGTTGCATCAACGGTCATGAATGCCACATCTGTGTGACAACAGACCGCAGTCTGAGGAACCTCACCCTTCCCACCACTAGGATTTACTGATTTACGGACGTCCACTCAGGAGACACCACGAGTAATTCTTTTTTTTTTTTTTTTTTGGTGGTCATAAACGTTTCTAAGTAGCTCCGATACATTCTCTGCGCATTCTGTCACTCCTCACCCTCCATTTCTGTTAATCTGTGAAGACAGGACAGCTTTTGTTTGGATTTGATCTCTCTCAAATTTTTGAAAGGTGACTGTGTCATGCTTTCTTCTCAGGAAGCCAAGTCTCCAGCCAGTGCCCCTGGTCTGCCCACCACGGTTGTGCTTGCTGGCCTGATCAGATTTAACTGATAACCTGTATCGTGGCCCAGCCTCTGAACGTGTGACCAACGCAGTCACCCAGCATCGTGTGCTCAGATGGGCCGCGCACTTGGCCAGATGTTCTGCTGGGCTGTTTTTCATGACCACGCCTATTTCAGAGCTACAGGCAAGAAGCCCGGCTTCTCCTTCACTGAGAAAACAGAAGCACTCACCCTCTACACTCTCCATGCCCAGGAAAAGCCACCTACTGGTGCTCGTAGTGAAGTCTGCCTTCCCTCTTGTTATATGGGTGACCTTTCTGCCAGTCCCTCCTTTAGGCATGAGATCCCAGCCCACCCTCGCTTCTTTTACCCACTGTCCTCTTTCTTCTGGACCACTTGCACGCGCATGCAGGCTGTGTAGAGTTCGTGCCTAAAAAACACACCCCGGATTCTCCGGGTCCTGCCCCATGTCTCCGTTACCTTGCAGTACAAAGTGAAAATTACAAGAGTCGCAAATATTTACTGCATCAATTTCCTCTCCTTCACTCCCTTTTGAGACCACGGCCATCAGGTTTTATTCTCTCCAACATTCCACTACCACTCACCTGGGTCAACATCACCAGTGACCCCCACTCTGTCAGATCCAATGGTCAAGTCGCAATTTCCACTTTTCTCAAACCTTCACCAGCCTGGCACACAGCCCATCACTCCTTCTGTCTGCAACGCTTGCTTCCGTTGGCCTCTGGGAGGCCCCATTCTTGGTGGCAAGGCCAGGCTCCGTGCTTGGCTCTCTCCCTTCCTGTATTTATGCTCGCCACCCTGGCCAAACGCATCCAGGCACATAAGGTTTTTCAATGGCATTTGTGAAGACTCACAAATTTAGGCCCTCAATTATCCCATGAACATCAGACTTACTTCTCTAACAACTCACTTGCCTTTTCCCCTTGGAATTTTAACAGGTGCCACAAACTTAACATATGCTAAACAGGAATCCTGATGTCTCCAACAATAGCTTCTCTTCCTGCCACATTAATGCCCCGTATTAATAAATGGAAAATGCACTTTTCTAGCTGTTAGGGCCAAACACCATGGCGTTACCCATGATTCCGCTCTTCTTACTCTTCACGTTCAATCTGTTGACAAATCCTGAGAGCTCTACTTGCCAGTCTCTCTACCCCTAGCTACCCTCCACCCCTGGCGCCCGGCCCAGTTACCTCTCCCTGGGCCACTGGAACCATCTCCTGCTTGCCTGCTGTGCCCCTTCTTATCTTGCTATAGCTCATTCTTGGTCCAACAACCAGGCAGATTCTTTTTAAACGTAATGACGTCATGTCACTTTTCTGCTTAAACACTTCTCGCCTCATTCAAAACAAAACAAAAATCCAAAGTCCTCCACATGCCCACGTGCCTGCTATGATCTGGCTTCTTCCCTCCCCGCCCTCACCCCCTCCCACTCCTCTCCCCTCCACCAAGTGCTCCAATAACACTGGCTTCCTGCTGCTGCTTCCATCCACCGAGCACGGTCCCCCCTCCAGGCCTGGGGAACTGCCGTTTCCTCTCCCAGAACCTTCTTCCCCTGGATTTGGAGGTGGCTCTCTACTCGGTAATTTCGGGTCTCTGCTAAGATGTTACCCTGCCAGACCACTCTTCTGAAATAGTTTATCTGCCCTAACTCTACTTATTTTACAAACCAATTCGTCCTTCCAGGCACTCTGACTACCAGATGCATTTTATATTCACTGGTGGCCTGTGTGCTGATATAAATAATATACATAAACTCCTTGAGGGCACAGACTTTTTATTATCCATTTGTTATCCTGACATTACCTGTACTTGGATTTCCTCAATGGGAAAAGGAGGACAGGACCATTGTGAAGATTCTATAAGAGAATGCATGCTGGGCCGCCTGGGTGGCTCAGTCAGTTAAGTGTCCCCCTCTTGATTTTCGCTCAGGTCAGAATCTCACAGTTCATGGGGCTCCGCTCTGTCAGCATGGAGCCTGCTTGGGATTCTCTCTCCCTCCCTCCCCCACCCGTGCACGCTCTCTCTCTCTCTCAAAATACACTTTTTTGTTTGTTTGTTTGTTTTTAAGATAATGCATACTAAAGCATTTCATATAAACATGTTACTGTGGTGGCGGGAAGTGAATTGTTCTAAGTCATCTATCTTACTCATAAAGATGACCACAAGGTGATCTTTCAGCTCAAAAATGCTTTCATTCTTCAGTGAAATTTATGCATAGTGTACGTTTCTTCTGATGGAAATGATACCACCATTGAGCCCACTTAAAGGGGTACAGCCCTCTGGCCTCCCTCATTTACATCTTTACATGCTGAGGATAAATTTCATCTCCGTTGTTAGTTTTTTCTCCAAACACCTTATATAGGGAATCTCTGTTCCTCTATTCTTTCAGAGCGCTTTGTTGCTTCTTGTTTATTAGGTTTGGCTCTTCAGAAAAATGCTCCGCGAGGACACTGAATAACCCTCTTGCTTTCTAGATCCCTGCAGAACCTAAGATAATTTTGTAACTAACAGGTGCTCACTGAATAGGTAATGGCATGTTGAAGAACATCGTCAAACTGTCATTCACATTTGAAAGGAGAAGAAACCATGATTTCTGCCTTTCCTTCAATGAGGGAACAGTGCAATGAAATTTAATAGCAAGATTAAGAAACAAGTCTCCAGAGAAACATGCTTCCTCAATAACCTTTATCAATATTAAAAGTGAGTCAAGGGAGGTAATTAGATGAACAAATGTACTGAAACAGACACTTTAGGGAAAACGTGAAATGGGAAACTGGAAAGGAAAGAGACTCCACAGAAAGAACAGTCTTAGAATTCTTACAGGGAGAACATTCAAAATGTCATCGGGGATGGAAAATAAAACAAACTGCAGAAGTTGCAAACACTGTCAGTGGTAGAGAAAAATGCATTCTTACATTTGGGAGGCATTTTACAATTGGCAATGTGCTTTTTTACATAAATTAGCTGGATTGAAACAAATAACAAGCCTATTAGACACGGTAGTTTGGGTCTTCAAGCAAAAAGAAGGAAAGATGGGCAGGTGTGTGCTCTTGGGAGGCTGTAATTATGAGAATCTTGAAGAGGTTTTTGCGCACATATTAACCAAAATAGTGACTTTCACGACGGTGGTTATAATGTAAAGTTTGGAAAATAATTGCTTCCTGAATATGGAATGGAGGCCGTGAATCTACTTTCTGGCTCCTAGTCTTCTTGAATAAAACATTTGAGTTTTTAGTTGTGTTTTCTGGATAATTTGTATCTTACCTTTCTTTTTTTTTTTTTTTAATTTTTTTTTCAACGTTTTTTATTTATTTTTGGGACAGAGAGAGACAGAGCATGAACGGGGGAGGGGCAGAGAGAGAGGGAGACACAGAATCGGAAACAGGCTCCAGGCTCTGAGCCATCAGCCCAGAGCCTGACGCGGGGCTCGAACTCACGGACCGCGAGATCGTGACCTGGCTGAAGTCGGACGCTTAGCCGACTGCGCCACCCAGGCGCCCCTGTATCTTACCTTTCTTTAAAATGGGTTTAAGATAACCCACCAAAAATGCACACAATAACTACATAGCAATTAAAAAATTAACAAGTACATTAGAAAAAACATTAAAGCGGGAAAGGTAAAAGAAAGCCAGGAGAGACAGTGGTCAGCGGAGGTCGGCTTGCCCTAAGGTCTACCGTCAAGGGCACGAATAGTTGTATACTTGTAGGGTGCGTATAACGAGACATCAATTTTTCTACGGAAACACAGGTGTTTCTAGCACAGAGACGAGACAGAGATGCCTCACAGGACTGCTCACTGAGGGGATGTTGTATGATGCCGGGAACATACCCTCATGATATATAGAACAGCAGGTTTCATAGGATTCTCACTTCTCAGGCTGACCACAGTGGACTCCAGTGGCTAACTCAGTACTTCAGATTGCAGAGCACTGAGGTGGGGCACTTTGCTTATTTTAAGGATAAAGTTTAAAACATCTAGAAGAATGAGGCCATTATGTGCCCTTCTGGTAGCTGACAGAAGCGAGTGAGCCGTGAGTGTTACGAAGCAATGAGGTAAGCGGTACCTGGGTGGCTCGGTTAGTAAAGTGTCCGACTTTGGCTCAGGTCATGATCTTGCAGTCTGAGAGTTCGAGCCCCACGTCGGGCTCTCTGCTGACAGCTCAGAGCCCGGAGCCTGTTTCAGATTCTGCCCCGCCCCTGCTCACGCCCTGTCTTTCTCTCAAAAATGAATAAACATTAAAAATTTCAAAAGAAAAAAAGCAATGAGGTAAAAGGTTATACTAATAAATTACTTGGTGTGGAGTTATTATTGGTTGCTTGGTTAGGTGGAGACCCATATGCTTTACCAAGTTACCTGTGCTGAGAATGGAAAGGATATTGTCTTATGAAAATTAAGGGACCTAACCAGGGAAGATGCCCATGTGGAAGGACACAGCCCTGAGGGAAGGCTCGCGATAGTCCTCAAAAAGCTGCTTGGGATTCTCGTAGACGGACGAAGCCTTCAAAGTTACATGCCATAGAGTACGACTATAATCATTTCGTACTGGGAGATTTTTTAAGTGGGAGTTGTCTCTGTCCTGGCCAAATACACAAACAAAACCAAAAACCTCAGCAAGATCTTGAATAAACTGTATTATATTATATTCTCAGTGAATATTCCACCTTACCAAAGAGGAGAAGACTTAAAGGAATCTTCATAACTTTAAGGTATCAGAACTCTCCCATAAAAACTTGTGTAAAATAAACTAAATGCAAGTAGACTTGTTGACTAGTGCTACAGGGTTAATCAGAAGTCAGAGATTAACAAATGTTCACTGAATTCATACTAGAGAATTGCTTCGACTTCTCTATCTATATTCCATAACCATTAATTCTTTTTCACACAACCACTGACTGAGGTCTCCCAGGTAAATGAATTCCTCAGCAAGGTCTAGTAACTACATTAAGAGAGCTTTATCATCCCTGGAGAACAGCCATTACCTCCTCATAGACAACCTCATAGAAACTTCTATCATCCATCCTCACACATTTCAACCTCTGGTTTAAACCTCTCCCAGTCATGGATACCATGTGAAGGAAACTGGTGAACCACACTGTGGGGGCTTCGGTGTCTGAAACAACCACAATGCACAGCGCACCACAGTAATAATCTTCAAGAGGGAAGCAAACACACTGGCTTCCTACCGTCAGGGACCTTGCCCTTCTCGTCTCCTCTATATCCCCTGGGCCAAGCACAGCACCTGGCACACAACCAGCATTTATGAATACCTGCTAAAGGCATGCACGGAAGAAGTGAACACTTGAGGGCCTAGTAGGTGTCACTTTGCTGGCCACTTACATAATGGCGTCCTCACATTCATCCCATAGACCACGAGCGGTATTATCCTCATTTCATAGACAATGGACACATTGAAGCGCTAAGTGACGGCCCAGAATAAATAAGAGAACCAGGATTCAAACCCAGGTTAGCCCAACTCCAAATCCTTAGCGACCACTCCTTTTTCTTAATTATATTCTGAGGGAGTGTGGTGCCCAAGTTCATAGAAATTCCCTGCCAGGGTGGGGGAAGGGGGGTCCCAGCCAAGTCTGCCTGAGAAATACTATACACTAGATTCAATTCTCACTGCCTATGACTGCACCAAAGGATCAGAAAAGACCTAAGGTACAGGAACCCTGCTAACTTTAAAGCTAACAGTTTGTCCCCCTAACTTCTCCTGCTTTGAAACTCATTAGAGGATCTCTGTCCCATCTTTCGTACACAGTAGTGTGGCCTAGAGCAGTGTGGGAAAGGCCAGACTACGTCATGCTTTCTCCCAAGGCCGCCACCAAGAGATGTTGAGAATGACAGGCCAAGATGCTTTGAAAAGATGTAGTATTTCTGGATTCGTTATTCATAATCAGTAAAGTGAAGGTCTTCATCAGCAAAAGAACCTATAAGGTCCCTTCTAACTTTAAAATTCCTATTGCCCAATGGCTTCACGCTAAAATTGCACAAGTAGACCTGTAGATGTGAGAGAGTCGTCAATTTACAAATCCACGCTATTCCACATATTTTCAAATCGGCTGCTTGAAACTCAGAAGCTATTTTCCATAGAAACAATGGCGGGCATGATTTCTAAACCAACCCATGACCATCAAATCAATCAATAATCCAGGTGAATACTGCACACATACAATGTAAAGTATTAGAAAATTGTACTCAAACAGCAGCGATTACATAAAACTGAACAACAGTAAAATCTGTCAGAACCAATGGTGCTGAAGAAAATGCACTTTCCATTTTATGAAGAGGTATCAGTATTTTCAAAAGTTTTAGAAGGTGACTGTACTAGATTAAGATGCCCACGTACACTTTAAATTCGATGGCTTCTTTTTCCTTGAGACGAGAGTATCATCACCCCTACTCTTAGTGCTCATCAACCATGAGGTGCGAATGGAAAAATAAAAAAGAAAGGAACAGAGAAGTTGGCAATGTAGAAAACCAGGTCCTCAGAGAAGGGTAGGGGGTGGTAGAGAGGCTGTGAAAAATTGTTCCCTACACAATTCCATGACAGGTCATTATTAAGTAGGATAAGGAGGGAGGGGGGACACAGCAAATTCAGGAAAGTGGAAAAGTGTCCTACTCGTTGTTGGATTATCTAAGATATTGATCTTGGACTGATCCTCTAATTCAGGAAATACTGAACTACAAGATAATTATAAGATAACCTTAAATATACTATATACTTACTTCCTTATAATTTCAGGCCTGCACAATTTTACGAGCAAATAGAGCTCATTCAACTATTTAACATATATTTAGCTGAATACCTGCTAATACATGCCTTTGCTGAGTTCTTGGAATAACTTAAGAAACTGAACACCCGATCGCTACTGCCTCTCTTTGTTTACATTATTTTGCTTGTTTAAAACTTCAAACACTGAGCTTCCTAGAAGCAGCAGGCTTGCCTAATTAAGAATTCATGTTTGTAGTCAAGCTTCTGGAGTTAAATCCCCATGTTGTCACTGACCTCTCCTTAGCTTCTCTCTCTGTAAAATGGGGATAATAAGACCACTGCCTATCGCACGCAGCTGAATGGGAATGAACTAAGATCATGCGTGAACAGTGCTTAGAATGGTGTCTCGCACAGAGCGAGTGCTCAAAAGAATCAGCTATTTTTATACTTGTATATAAAATCCACATCGAAAATACCTAGTAAATTTTTCTCTGTACGTGTATCTAGTGAAAAAAAGTAGGATATACAACAGTGTGTACAGTATTCTATTATCTTTAAGAAAAAAAAATAGAAAGTATACATACTTGAAGGTGGGGGGAAAAAAGTGTCCCGGGGCAAGTGCTTTGTATAGGTTCATATAAACAACATATATCTCGGGAAAGATACACAAGAAACTCAGCTGAAAGAAATTGGCTACTGCAGATGAAGGGGGTTTTACTCTTCTCTGTAAACCCCTCTATATTTTTATAATTTTTTCCCATGCTCAAATGTTCTTATTCAGTAAATTTAAAACATTCATCAAACTTATTTGGCTGGCGAACTAGGACTAAAATTGGCAACCGTTAATCCATCCATCCATCCTACCTTTATTTAAAATTAATCCAAATAAACCATGGGGACGAAAGGCGCAGCATAGGGAGTATAATCAGTGGTATGGTGACAGACGGTGTCTACACTTGTGGTGAGCACAGCCTATCGTACAAACTTGTCAATTTGCTACATTGTACACCTGCAACTCGCATAACACTGTGTATTGTATTTCGATAAAAATAAATAAAATAAACTGACACACACCCCCGAAAATAAATAAAAGTTAATCCAAAACGTATCCATCAAACCTTTCGATCCAAATTATGTGAGGTGGAGGGATGGTAAGTTCTTTTCTCAACCCTCTTCAATTAAAAAATTCTTATCAGTAAATACTTACGTCCTCCATCTTAAATGAGGGAACTTACTACGTTGATTTGTGTTGGTCCCATAGGACGCTTAATGCTTTACAGAAACAATGAATCAATTAGCTACAGACGAGGACAAAGTAATAAATGTTTGGGAGGGACGGTAAACTAATTTAGATAGCTCAGTAATATATGCTTTCTTGTTTTGAGTATTTATATAGAAATCACATGTTAAGTATAAATATAACAAAGAATTGCATATTTGAATTCATGCATATTAAAATGGACTCTTCACAAGCATCCTGACTTCCAGACAACGAACTGAAAAAATTAGTCAAACCAGTAATGAGGCACAAAACGGGAAAATTCTAAAACACTGAATTTTTTACTTCTTGGAAACACAGTCCAAAATTCAAAAATAAGGCAACTCATTTTTAAGACATGCCTGACAATATAAAACAAAAAGTGAACTTTACTTTCAAGAATTTTATAATCTCATTAAGGTTAACACTGTATCTCCTCTGGGGTGGGGGGTGGGGGGGTGGGGGGGGTGGAGAAAGAAAACCAATCCCATCAAGCTAAACAAACCCAACAACCCCAAACAAACATCTGTTTTGTTTTCTCACATCTTAATGGCCTATTTTAGACACAAATATTTGTTTTGCCGACAAATGTTTCCAGAATGCTAGTTAAAACTGTTTCACTGACATAGTTTATTTTTGAGCTGAACAAACTGCAAACTTCTCCAAAGTCCACAAGGCATCATCAGTGAAAATGAGCTAGTACGGCCTAAAGGTTTTCAAAATCGCTCGCTCGGTAAAACGTAGCGGCCGAGATGCATGCTGTTGCAAACGTCAGGATCATTTCCACAGTGAACAGATGTAGACACATTAGGTAGTACAGACGTGGCCCAAATTTCCTGCATTTAGAAGGAAGACAGGCCGGCAGCTTAGTTTTCCATCCTGTCACACTGAATTCCTGGGAGAGCTCAGAGTTCCTCTGCTACTTTGCACAAGAATGTTCCCGGTTTTCAGGCGCTTTGCTCTACTTTCGTGTGCCTTGGCAAGGATCAAAGAAGCAGAGGGAACAAATGGTTTCCCATGCATATTGAATTCCCTCTTATACTGATTTTTCCTGTGTCACTTGAAATTTAATATTGGCCAGATTCCCGTACATCACCTTAACCAGTAAATTGCACGCAGTCAGAGCATGGAAAGGTAAATGGCAACGTCTACCTTGTTGGTAAGAATTCAAATGAAGAAACACTTTGAAAAATGGACTTTTCTGTAGCATCCCTACTAAAACTCATTCCTAATGAACAATGACTAGCTTTATTTAGCGTTAACCTGAAATGTTTTAGTCACCATTTACTCTTTTCTCTCTCATGGCTTTGTATTACTTCAAAAATACAATGATGTAGGTAACTTTTCCTTTCACAAGAATTTGGCCTCAAAATTCTTGATTAACTTAATACTTCATATTTATCGAGTATTTAAGAGCTATGTGCCTCATTTTCCTCATCTGTAAAATGGGCCAAATAGTAACTACACCTCATGGGGGGGGGTGGTTATAAGATTACACGTAAGCCTCTAAAAACAATTACATTTTACTATGTGTTATTATTATGGTAACTGTCATAATTATCCTAAGATGTTCTAAGAGATTTTGGACAAAAACATGTGATCAAGACACATTGTTTAAGTACAGCACAGTAAGTGAATTACGAATGAGTTCATATTTTGATTACACATATAGGGGTCATATGATAAAAACATTTTTTTTTTTTTAATTTTTTTTAACATTTATTTTTGAGACAGAGAGAGTCAGAGCATGAACAGGGGAGGGTCAGAGAGAGAGGGAGACACAGAATCCGAAACAGGCTCCAGGCTCTGAGCTGTCAGCACAGAGCCCGATGCGGGGCTTGAACTCACGGACCGCGAGATCATGACCTGAGCCGAAGTCAGACACTTTACCGACTGAGCCACCCAGGCGCCCCTGATAAAAACATTTTTAAAAGAATGGCTTAAGTACTCTTCGAAGAAAGTCAATTTAAAATATTCCTTCAGGACAATTCCTCTCAAGTGGTAGTTAAATCATTTCTATCGCTTATTTGAAGAAATGTATTTTGGTTATATTGATAATAATATGCCTTAACATTTTAGTGTTTAATGTGAGAAAATAACAGTCTTCGATGTCAGTGGCTAAGAGATGATAATATGTAAGTTCGGCTATTATCACAAAAGGAAAACATCCCAAAATGGTCTTTTCTTTTTTTCCTTATCTCTGTGTGTTTTTGAACCTAAAAGAAAACCACTGACTTCATAAAGAATTGTTTTTAAAAAAAAATTTTAAATGAAATCCATCATTTAAAATTTAAAGTAACCACAGATTTAACTGCGATATTGGCTTACAGTCTTAGATTTCAGTAAGAAAAAAAAAGACTTGACTCTAATCAAAATTTTCTCTTAGAGGTAGTGGAATCTGCATTTACCACGAAGTATTCTTCAGAAACCGAACACATCCTCTAACAACAGGAAGCCATTTAATTGGGAAGATGTGAAAAATTGGACAACTGTTAAGAATGATACATACTGCACATCATCAAATCTCTAAAATTTTTCTCAAATAAAATGTTTATAAGTATACACCTCTTTAAAAGGGAGGTTTTGGGGTGCCTGGGTGGCTCAGTTGGTTGAACATCTGACTTGATTTAGGCTCAGGTCACACATGGGGTTCCACACTGGGCATATAAAGCCTGCTTGGGATATTCATTCTCTCTCTCTCTCTCTCTCTCTCTCTCTCTCTCTCTCTCTCTCTCTCTCTCTCTCTCTCTCTCTCTCTGCTCCTCCCCTGCTCGCATGCTTTCTCTCCCTCTCCCTTTCTCTCTAAATAAACATTAAAAAAAACTTAAAAAAATAAAAAGGAGGGTTTTGATAATGAAAATAAAAATATTTTGAGCTAAATACAAAGAAATAAAAACATCAACTTTTGTGGGATGCAACACAAGTAATACTTAGAATTTTACAACACTTACTGAATTTATTAAAAGATACGAAACATTTAAAATCAACATTCTAAACTTCAACCCTTAGGAAAGTAGAAAAATAAGACCAAGTTAAATCAAAAGAAAGCAGAAGAAATACTAAAATATCAGAGAAGTCAATGAAATTGAAAACAGGAAAACAATAAAGAAAAATCAATGAAACAGAAAGTTGGCTCTTTTTTTTTTTTTTGAAAGTTGGCTCTTTGAAAGGTCAATAAAATTTATCTCTAGCTAGGATAACAAAAGCAAAAAAAGACACAAACATTAGTGTCAGAAATGAAAAAGGCCATCACTAACAATCCCAGGGACATTACATGACTAATAAAGGAATATTATGAATAACTCTAAGCCCACCCATTATATAACCTAGATGATATGAATCATTCCTTGAAAAATAATCTACTAAAACACACACAGGAAGAAATTGATAATCTGAACAGGTGTATATCTATTAAAGAAATTGAATCAATAATTAACCTTCCAAAACAGAAAGCACTAGGCCTAGATTGATTCACTGGTGAATTATACAAAATATTTAGGAACTAAATGGTACCGATTCTTTTCAATCTGTTTCAGAAAATAGTAGCAGAGAAAACATTTCCTAGTCTATGAGGTCACTATTATCCTAATACCAAAACCAGACAAAGACATTATAAGAAATGAAAACCACAGACCAATAGATCTCATGAACAGAGATGCAAAGATTCTTAAAGTATTAGCAAAACTGAATCCAACAATGTATTAAAAGATTTATACACCATGACCAAGTGGGACTTATTCCAGGTAGGAAAATCTGGTGCAACACTCGAAAATAAATTAATGTAATTCATCACATCAACAGGCTAAGGAAGACAAATCATATGATCATATCAACAGATGCAGAAAAAGCACTGGACACAATCCAACACCCATTCAGGATACAAACTCTCAGCCAACCAGGGTCAGGGGAAAACTTCCTCAAGTTGATAACAAAAAAATACCTACAAAGAACATACAACTAATATCACACTTAATGGTGAGAAACCAGAAGCTTTTGTTCCCTGAGATCGGGGAAAAAGACAAGTACGCCTCCTCACCACTCCTGTTCAACACTGTACTGAAAGTCCTGGCTAATGCAATAAGATAAGAAAAGGAAACAAATGATATTCAGAGTAGGAAGACATAAATCTGCCTTTGTTCACAAATGACATAACTGTATAAAAAAATACCAACCAATGTGGTGCCTGGGTGGCTCAGTTGGTTAAGTGTCCAACTTCAGCTCAGGTCATGATCTCATAGTTCATGGGTTTGAGCCTCGTGTCGGGCTCTGTGCTGACAGCTCAGAGCCTGGAGCCTGCTTCAGATTCTGTGCCAACCCCCCCCCCCCCACCGGCTCTCTCTCTCTCTCTCTGCCCCTCCCCTACTCTCACACTCTCTCTTAAAAATAAACATTAAAAAATTTTCTTCAAAAATACCAAAGAATCGGGGCACCTGGGTGGCTCAGTCAGTTAAGCGGCCAACTTCAGCTCAGGTCATGATCTCGCGGTCCATGAGGGCTGTGAGTTCAAGCCCCGCGTCGGGCTCTGTGCTGACAGCTCAGAGCCTGGAGCCTGTTTCAGATTCTGTGTCTCCCTCTCTCTGACCCTCCCCTGTTCATGCTCTGTCTCTCTGTGTCTCAAAAATAAATAAATGTTAAAAAAAAAAAATTAAAAAAAAAATACCAAAGAATCAACAGAAAAACTCCTAGAACTAATAAATGATTATAGTGAAGTTTTAGGATCCAAGGATCACATACAAACATGAATTGCTTTCCTAGATACCAGCAATGAGAAATTGGAATTTGAATTAAAAATATAATGTGATTTAATTAGTACCAAAAAAATATAAATCTAAGAAACATGTATAAGATATATATGAGGAAAACTCCATAACCCTGATGAAAAAAACTAAAAAGGTAAACTAATGGAGAGATATTCCAAGTACATGGACAGGAAGATTCAATATTGTCAAGAGTCAATACTTTCAGTTTTTCCCACCTTGATCTTTAGGATTCAATGCAATTCTGAACAAAATCTGACGAGGTTACTTGGTGGATACTGACAAGCTCACTCTAAAGTTTATGTGGAAAGGCAAAAGGCCCAGAACAGTCAACACGATATTGAAGAACACAGAGGAGTGATACTTAAAGACTTATTCTACAAAGTTATAATAATCAAGACGATGTGGCGTTGGAAAAAGAAAAGACAAACAGATCAATGAAAGACAACAGAAAGCCCAGAAATAGACCCACACAAACACAGTCAACTGATCTTTGACAAAGCAGTAAAGGTAATTCAACGTGGCAAAAGATAGGTTTTTCGGCAAACAGTGCAAAAACAGGGCCATCCACATGCCAAAAAAAAAAAAAAAAAAAAAGGAACCTAGACACTGACTTATACTTATCACAAAAATTAGCTCAACATGGGTCAGAGACCTAAATCTAAATAGCAAAACTGTGAAACTTCTAGGTCACTACATGGGAGAAAACCTAGGTGACCTTGGGCTTCACAATGAGTTTTTAGATACAAAACCGAAAGCACGTTCCATGGAAGAAAAACTGCTCAGATGGACTTCATCCTAATCAAAAGACATCTTTCGATGTGTCTTTGAAAGACACTGTTAAGAGACAAAAAAGACAAGCCGCAGACTGGGCGAAAGCACTTGCAAACCTTATCTGATAAAGGACTTCTATCCAAAGTAGATAAGAACTCTGAAAACTCAGTAAGAAAACAACCTGATTAAAAGGTGGGCAAAAGATCTGAACAGGCACCTTACCAAAGAAGACGTACAGAGCAAATGAGGATACGAAAACATACTCAACATCGTATTTCATCAGGGAAATGCAAATTAAAGCAACTACACACTGCTACACACCTATTAGAATGGCCAAAGTCTGAAACACTGACACTACCAATGCTGACGAGGTTGTGGAGAAACAGGACTCTCATTCATTGCTTGTTGGATCACAGAATGATACAGCACTTTGGGAGACAAGTTGGCAGTTCCTTATAAAACTAAAGGTACTCTTATAATTCGGTGGTCACACTGCTAGGTATTTACCAAAGTGAGTTGAAAACTTATGTCTATACAAAAAGTCCGAGCACAAATATTTATAGTGGCGTTATCTATAATTGCCAAAATTAGAAGCAATCAAGATGGCTTTCAGTTGGGCAGGAGGAGGCTAGCGTTACTAGTTGAAGAGTAGGTACGATTTTTTGAGACAAGTAAATTACAATTTTTCTAAATGACCCGATAAACCTCAGTGTATTTCCCAAAGTGGATTAATACTTCTCTATTTCCAGATGATGTAACTTTTATTTTATTAAGATAGTCAAAACATGACTAACAAACTCGTTTCTAAAAATGAATGCAAAGGATTTAAAAATTGCTAAACGCAAATCTTAAAAGTTCTCATTACGAGAGCAAAAAATCTGCAACCACGTATGCTGGTAGATGTTAACCAGACTTCACCATGGTGATCATTTCACAATACACACAAATAGCTCATCATTTTGTGCACCTGAAACTAATATAATGTTAAATGTCAATTATATCTCAATAAAAAGAAACATGAATACAAAGGCACTGCTTTTAGTTTTTAAAATGAATTACAGGGGCGCCTGGGTGGCTCAGTTGGTTAAGCATCCGACTTCGGCTCAGGTCGTGATCTCACGGTTTGTGAGTTTGAGCCCCGCGTCGGGCTCTGTGCTGACAGCTCAGAGCCTGGAGCCTGCTTTGGATTCTGTGTGTCTCTCTCTCTGCCCCTCCCCTGCTCATGTTCTGTCTCTCTGTCTCTCAAAAATAAATAAACATTAAAAAAAAAATGAATTACAAATGATTGCAAATTTTGAGATAAAACTTTCATGTTCAAGTTACATTTTTTTAATGTATTATATAGATCTATCCAAAGGATAATATAGCTTTCAGTATTTAATTATAAACACATTAAAATAATTCTTGAACTTAAGATTCATGAGGAGTGACATGTGTATAGGTAATACTGCATAATACCATGAACTTAAAAGAGAGCTATTCTTTATAACTTAAAAAATACATAACACCAGGATGCCTTGGTGGCTCAGGCGGTAAGCACCCAACTCTTAGTTTTGGCTCAGGTTGTGATCTCATGGTTTGTGAGTTCGAGCCCTGCGTCGAGCTCTGCACTGACAGCTCGGAGCCTGCTTGGGTTTCTCCCTCCCTCTCTTTCGGCCTCTCCTCAGCTTGCACTCTCTTAAAATATAATACCAAATAATGAGTCCTTACATATTTGGCGTGAAAAATCCTTGCAAGATTATCTTTATATGTTTATAATGACATCACAATTTCACGAACAATACAAGAACAGATACTACAAAGTATGGGAGGAGAGCTGCATATACCGTATATTCATTCTGTACTTTAGAATTCCAGGAAACTGAATTGTTCTACATTAGATCAGATAATAACTAGAGTCTGACTTAGAGTCCAGTGTAGAAAATATGGATTTTAAACCTAATTGACTACTAAAACTAAGAGAAAAGAACCTGAAATTATTTCAACAGAATAGACACTATTTTTCCTATTCTTTAATTTCGATTGCAAAACAAAAACATTAGATTATATGTGACAAATCATTCCTTCCAATTCTTTAATGAATTTATGTACTTTTCTCATTCAAAACTTCCATTTCATCACAGGCAAGTCTATAATCTTATATACGACTAATAGGAAAATGAACACCAAAAAACCGGCTGAGCCCACAGTCATACTGCAAATGTAAACAAACCAACCAACACCAGACTAAATCTTCCTTAAATTTCTCAAGTAATCCACATTTCTTTTTAATGTGGAAACTCACTGAACTTTCCACTTCTAACTACACAAGAAAGGCTAACCTGTACACTTGTCTTTTAGTGGGAGGTGGTGAATCGAAGAGATCAGAAAAATATTATTTTCTCCCCAGTCCAATCGGTTTCTATTCTGTAACCAGAAAGATACTGAATATTGAAATGAGTACCTGACACACTAAACATTTATTCAAATACAATCTAAAATAGATCATTTAACCTTAAAATCGTCTGGACGCTTAAAAAAATCGTAGGTTTGTGCTGTTTCCTATGTGATCTCCCCAGTCTTGCACACGGCATCCCTTTTACAAATAAAATTCACTTAAAATAACGGCATGGTCCAGAGACCAACTTTTCTGTACAATTATATTGGTATTTTTTAGCAAGTGCCCGTCACCCGTAATTTAAAAAACACAGTTAAGTCTTCACTACTTTGTTTTACGCTGTCTTCACTGTCAAAATGTTATGAATTAATTAAGATCACTCTGTCTTCTCATTCTATTCTTCCACAGATCCTAAAGCGTTTCTCTACTTGTTCACATAGCTATCCGATTTCAAAGCTCCTTTTAGTCCTCACGAAGTTTGCATGACCCAGATGGTTCATAGGAAAACAGGAGATCTCTCTGAAATTGGGACAAGCCATTATCTTTCCTCGTGATGCCTCTATGAAATTAACAGAGGGAAGAGAGGAAAATTGTACAACAGCTTCCACAATAAATCCAATACCTTCCGTGACAGTTTATTTTGAGAGCGATCGTATAGATGTTACATCTAATGAAAAGCCCTGTATACTAGGTTCTGTGAATACTGTATTTAGACGTGTGAATTGCGGGAAGAATATAGCAAGCTAGTTTTAAAAAAGTGAAGGAAAATGGAATATGATAATCAGAGATAAAAAATATTTGGAGTTGAGCTGTGCAGCAGAAATAGCGTTCATAGTTAGTGAGGGTACAAGTTTAGGAATGCTGTAACTTCCTAATCGAAAACAAAATAGTGCTCACCTACATTTAAGAAGAAGGTGGAATACTAAAAACCTGAAGTTTTTGGGTTTTTTTTGGTGGGGGGGGGGGCATCTGCTAATATTGGGAAGATAAACCTATAGTAAATGTTGAAATTAGTACCTGTTCCATAAATTTTTTTCATCGTGTAGGATAACCAACCAGAACCAGCACATCATAGAAGTGTTTTTCAGTGTGAGACCACTTGAACCTAGCTTGTAGCAAAGAGTGGGCTTTGGCTCTAAGAATAAAAGGCAAAAGGAAGAAAAGTCTGTGACTGAGGATCATAGCTCACCTCATAATCCATGAAAAGAGAGACTACATTTTTTAAAGATGTTTACTTATTTGTTTTGAAAAAGAGAGAGAGAGAGAGAGAGCAAGTGGGGGAGGAGAAAAGAGATGGAGAGAGAGAATCCCAAGCAGGCTCCGTCTCTGCCAGCACAGAACCAGATGCAGGGCTTGAACTCACAAACTGTGAGATCATGACCTGATCTGAAAGCAAGAGTCAGACGCTTAACCGAGTGAGCCACCCAGGTGCCCCAGGAGACAGCACTATTCTTTTCATTTTTAAAAGATGTTTTCCTTATTTTTGAGAGAGAGAGAGAGAGAGAGAGAGAGAGAGAGATAGACAGACAGACAGACAGACAGAATAGCAGGGGAGGGACAGAGAGAATCCCAAACAGGCTCTGCAGGTGTCAGTCTACAGCCCAACATGGGGCTTGAACTCAGGAACTGTGAGATCATGACCTGAGCCAAAACCAAGAGTCAGAAGCTGAGCCACCCAGGAACCCCGACACTACATTTTTAATAAGACAAAGGTGAGAAATACAAGAGAAAATATCAGAAATACAGGTAAAGACCAATACAGGAAGTTAAATATACAATATTAAGAGTTCCAGAAAACACTAATGGAGGGAAAGAAGTATCAAGCACACAGTAGGAAAATTTCCAGAGGTGGAGAGATTTTCATCTGGAAGGGCCTATCAAGGGTGGTGCAGAAGTATGAAAATGCTCATGCCCAGTTATGAAATTAAGTAGGCCATGATGGGGGAGAAGGGTGGGCCAGGGGAATCACTGCTTTCGATTATTAACTGTGTTGTTTTTTGATTTTGGAAAAACATTAAATATTTAATGATAATCAACATTAAATTTGAGGTAATATCACTTATTTTCATACTCCATCTGTGGACAAATGTTTGTAATTATAGTTAATAATTCCACCTAAATATCTATAGTTATCTAAGATGTTATATACGTATCTTGAAAATGGACTATATTTACAATGAAAGGAACCTCAATTTCAGGTGCTTTTGAAGTTCCGTAATTTACACTAAAAATTTTCAGCAAATAAAAATGAAGTTAATGCCACAATCATGATGTCTGACTTATAGTTAGGCCATGCCCAAACTTGCCCAAACTGTGAAACCACTACATGCGTATATGACTATAGAAAAATGCATTTAAACCACCAGAAATAGAGCCTGCAGGACTAATAAAGGGCACGTAATTACCTGCTGCGGGATCCGTGACTGCCTGGCTGGTGATGCCAGATGGTGGCTCTTGAAGCTGGTAAGTGGCATTTGTGGACGGCGTGGTTGGGCTGGTGCTGCTGCTCGTCATATAATGTGCTGGGTACGGTGAGCTGTTATAATACTGTGCGTACTGACCCTGGCCGAAACTGGGATAAGTCGGATAGTCCTACCAAACCAACCACACGAGAATAACCTGTCAGAATATTGCTCCTCATTTCTTACTTTCCAAAGGACAACTACATTGTGTTTCTGGGTCTTCTCTGAATTCACAGAGGAGCACACGAGCACCCATTGACTCAAATGTCCCGACGTGCAAACAAATTGCATGTAAGATCAGGTCCACTCTTCCTGTTTCTTCGATTCCATGATGCAGTACTAGGTAAAATCAAACAAATCTGAAAACCAAACACTCACCATATAGGACTGCTAAAGAGATTTTTTTTTAAGAAAAAAAAAAAAAATACATATATTAAAAGGCTCAGGTAAGCCCTCACAGTATACTATAAACAGATCTTTCTTTATGTAAGAAAATCATCTGTTGCATTAAAAAAAATTTTTTTCTGAAGTTAAACTGGCTTTTAAAATTACCTGCTGTGAACTGTTAAATCCAGAGGAATTTGTGAGTGAATTATTTCCTGTATATAATCCTGATGATGTTGTAAAACTGCTACCTAAAACAAAATGAAAAGAAATACGGGTGACTGAACTATGCAGAATAATGTGCCCATAAGAAATCATTATTTAGATAAAACAGAGTTGGAGTTCATTGCAAACACACTTGGTTTATCTTTAAAACCAGACTCCATCGCCATGACAAAATTGTTTCTTGAAATAGTTGACAATTTTACTTTCACTGTACTGCAAAGGATTAAAGAGTAAAGAGGTTTGAATTTCTGAGGACGTAACATATAAACTGTGGACAAAATGATACATTTGTGCAAAAATATTAGTCACTGAACTTTCCATTTCAATTTGTAAAACGCACCAGGATTTTTTCATAGCTTTAAATATACATAATGTAAAATGATGGGATCTGATGAAATGATCTTGAAAGTTCTTGCAAGCTCAAAAACAACAATGCTACTTTCGAGAACTTGAAATGCTTTCAGACTTGTTCTTGTCATTATAATGGCCCACCGAAAAAGCTGATTATTTCACTTCACAAAAGAACAATGGCAACTCTTGAAGCCCTTCATAAGACAAGAATCAAAGAGGAAGGTGACCAATGTTTTGTGTATTCCGTGTGCTCTCTAGGTAACATTCTGTTTGCAGAACATCTACGTAGATGTGCTCAACAATAAATAGTTGTCACCGTGCAGGATACAAACATGAAAGCAAACCTCAGTTCCCTCTCTCGTTTTATTTACCATCTTACTGTGAAACTATTCAAAGCAACAATATACTATTTTTGGTGATATTAGCAAAGATCAGGGATTGGAAAATGTGTAAAAAATGCGATTCATAGGCTGCAAAATGGGAATCCAAATAAGCACAGCCTTTCTGGTTGGGCTATCTGGTCAACATTTAAGTAACTTTTGAACAGCAATTGTACTGCCATTCACTTTATGATAAAAAAAAATACGTGGACTTATACGAAGAGATAGTTAGCAAAGATGTTCTTCAGTGTTGTTTCCAATAACAAAACCTAGAAAGCATTCTTATGTCCCTAACAGGTGTGATTCAGAAAGCAGAACCCTCTGAAGACATTGAAATGGTATTACGATAATGCTGAATTACATGGACAATTTTTTCATATTATTTTGATAAAGTAAAAACGAAAACAAAAAAATGTCTTGGTAAGTTCATGTGAAATATTTTTAAAATCATAAAAAATTTTTTAAAAGCACAAAAATCTCAGAACTGTTACCCATGGGAGGGTGTAACCATTGGCCACATAATGTTCGTGAAGCCAGTGCACATTTTAAAATTTTCTACCCAGAAGCTGTGGTGCTTCTGTAAACAGAAAAACCTTTTTCAAAAAAATGAAAATTTTATGGCAAATGAATGGTATAGGCAATAAACGTGCTGGCAGTTCAAGGATAAAGTCTTCGGTGTGAACTAAGTATTCGCAGACGCCTTCAGGTATGATGCGGTAGTGAAGATATGCCAATGATTTATTTGCTATTCAACATTCAAGTACTACCTTACGAGTCAGAAAACAGGGTTTCCCGTCATCACTTACGAGCGGTTTGGACTTTGACAAATCGCCTAACCCCTCTAAGACAGAATTTCCCTAACTATGAAAAGTAGACTTCGTAAGGTTCTTCAACAGATCAGATGAGGAAAGCACAGA
Organism: Panthera tigris; assembly: GCF_018350195.1. Lineage (NCBI taxonomy): Eukaryota > Metazoa > Chordata > Mammalia > Carnivora > Felidae > Panthera > Panthera tigris. The sequence continues at coordinate 21,482,710 of NC_056676.1, forward strand.
TTGCAAAGTTCAATGAGCAATCTACGGCACCACACAAGTGTTAGGAACAGTTATTGTTTACTTCAGTAAACATTTCTAAAATTCCCCACTGCATTTATGTATCTTTTCACTTTCCCAAACTAGCTAAATATGACTCGATCTCTTTGCATATCTAAAATTCTTTTCCTACTTACTTATCAAACATCTCTGAACTCTGAAAACCTGATCCAAGGCTTTGTTATTTTTATTAAGGGAAAATATTTCCTAAGATAGTTTCACATTTAGTATCACACAGACTCATATTTGAGGTTTCTTTATTTGTGCCTTTCAGGAATACCAATTGTTCAAAGTTCCCATAACATCTAACACGGAGAAGCAGAGAGCTCTCACACTCCTAATACCGACTCCACTGCAAAAATCGGGGCCTCAGGTAAGCTTTCTATATTAATGTTCATTAGCATGTGACAATCACAAAGGTTTAAACGTATATTAAATGCTGGACTCATGGTGATAATTACAGGGGGATAAAAGGATGACTAAGACATACTTGGGACCTCACAGGGCTTCCCAGGACGACATCAGTTTTGTTTTTGTAAGCTCTGGGCTACATGGGCATGTGGCTCACTATTTAGGTATTTATCAGTGAACAGTTAATATTGATATTATATATAAAGTATATATATATATATATATATATATATATGTATATATATATATTATATATAAACTTACAACGAGAGTTTAAAACATTCCTTGTAAAATAAAATTTCAATTTCTTCTGGATAAGTGTGTGAATATCAATACCGTTTTTTTGACTTTATTATATACATTTAATAGGAAACATTACTTGGGGTTATGACTTGTTACTTTCATTTATACTACACATTTTTGAACAATAAATACTGACCTCAATAATCCCTATCCACCAAGAAAGTGAGTAAGATATAGAAAATATATTTTAAAAATGGATGTTTTCATTCCATAAGTTATTCCCTGGAACAAAGTAGAAAGGGCCATGGAAGCTATATTGGCACGTATTGGCCACTGAGGTATGACCAAGTAAATCACAGTTCAGTACTTGAAATGGTACCCAAGTGACTTTCCAGACTTAATGCTACTTCTAAGACTGTACATTAGCTGGAATTCAACATAAGTTATATTCATTTACTGGCTGACTGCAGGCTGAGATTCCATTCCATTTAGTATGCTGAAACAGGCTTTAATGGCACTCCTGTGGCCTCCGAGACTTAATGCAACTTCCAAAAGGGTCTGACTTACTTCAGGGAGAGGTGGACACACCAGAGAATCGGGCTCAGGCAATATGAACGTTTCACCACCAGAATCGGATCTATAGGGCTGCCCCACCTGCCTTCGTGGAGGACTCAGGCAAAGAGAGCTGCTAACTTTCAGTCCAGGCCACCAACACTGGATTTCTGCAACAGCCTCCTTTACTGGTTTCCTGCCCATCTTCTGGCCCCCTCCAGTTCATTTTCCACAAAGGTAGAATACTTTCTCTAATGAGCATATCTGATCTTCTCACCTCCCTGTTTAAAAAAGTAACTGTTAGTGGCTTCCTATTGCCCTCAGGATACAATTTAAACTCCTTACCAGAGCTTATTTCTTAGACCCTGGTCTGGCTCCAGATTATCTTTTAGACTTCTTTGGTTTCTTCCCAGTAACCTCAACCCAACTCACCCAGATACACATTCCAGCCTGACTTGACACAAATGAAGCAACATGTGGTTCTCTTAAGGCTATTCTTTGCACCTCTTACTTCCTCCCCATTCAGTCCTAATTTCTAATCAACTTCATAACTCAACAGCGACTAGAAACCCTTTTCTTCAGAAAAACCTTCCCTGAGTTCCCCTCTTCTCTTTCCTCCTAAGGCTAGATTACTGAGTCTTTCTTGCTTGCTTGCTTTCTTTCTCTGTAATGTATACTTTTAGAGAAATTATAATTTTATATAACATGTACACAAATATGTTTATAGTATCATGACTTATGAATCAGTATTTTAAGCTAATTAATAATTAGCAAGTTGATACAAATTAACAAATACCAATTACGTTTAAGCTCATTAGTCCTTTCCCTATTAAATAGGCTAAAAAGAAACTTAGAGCTTATATAACTAATTATTTGTAGTCAACCCATACAAATATCCCCAGCATTATCCCATACAGTAACACTAAAGACAACGTCCACTGAGCACTTACTGTGTGTTGGGAATGTGTTCATCTTTTACCTGCTTTATCTACACCCTACCACACCTTGATCCTATAGGGAGTATTAATATTCTCATTTTGCAAATAAAGACACACAGGGTTGGGTTAAAATAATACAGCTTTCATGGGGTGAAACTGAAATTCAAAAATAGCTCTGTGCGGTTTTAGAGTCTACACAATGCTCTCTTGTCCTCTCTTACCTACTTTCTATTGCTTTGTGAGAAGTTCTGAAATTCATTCTCGTTTTCTATAGGATTAAGAAAAGCAAATAATAAGAATCATAGCACTTAAAACTTACTGAGTGGTAACTCTGAGCTGGGCCCCCAAAACAACATTCTACATGTTACAGCTCACTGGGCCCTCACCACCACCCCATGAGGTGAGTACGCTTACGTCCCACTTTACAGATGAACAAACTGCAGAAGACATACACGGGCACGACGGAGGTGGGGTTCGATCCCAGGCTGTCTTGCCCCAGTGTCGAAATTCCTAATCTCTACGGTATATGTACTGTGCACAAAGTAATCGGGGCTGGCATGGGGTGTTGGGGGCAAGATCTTAAAAAGAATTTTTTTAACCAACATATTGAACATATGGCTAACTAACTGCCACGCGATCATCAGGAGACGCTTGTTAAAAAAGCGCACATCTAGGCCCCTCTTTGGACATGAAATCACTGTCTCCTTGAGGGAGAAAGGGGAGGGTTTTACCCTGAAAATCCACAGGTTTATCAAACGCCTACAGTACCTGACTTTTAGGACCACTACATTTTGTTCCAATTCAGTAGGTGTTTTCACAGCTACTTCAGAAACACGTAACCAGGACAGCCTTTCTTTTTCCACTAAGAAAGTAATCACGCTCGTCAAGCATTTATAGAATGGAAGCTTCGCAGAGACTGTTTGGGGCATTTGGGGTCCTTAAGCTGTGCTAAAGCTCGTAAAGGGAATACAGGGTCCCACCTTGATAGCTGATCTGATGCAGATCGGTGCCAACACCGCCAGATGAATTTCACCAGTTCAGAACACCACAAAGGCAAAATCGCAACCACAGTGCTCCCAAGAAGGTTTTGGTGTGTAGCCGCAAAACCCCCTTCCTACCCGGGGCAGGCCCAGCAGGAGAGGCACATTTGTGTCGAGGGCTGCCGTATGGCGGGCTTGAACACGGACGCTGGAGGCGAGGGAGGGCAAGACATGACCAACAAAATGAAAACAAAAACAAAAAAACAGACCTCCTTTGTCCATTAGGTTCAATCTGCAGAGAGTTTCTATTTGATTTAGGAGTCTTCACTTTCATCTTAGGTCACAGAATCAGGCTTAATATTCAGAATTCCTTTATCAAAATAAAGTAGAAGTTTTCTCCTGCCTAGAGACAAATGACTTGACATGAAAAGTCACCTCTAGGTAAAGGAGAAAGCAGAAATATTCTGTAATAAAATGCTTTATATTTTATGTAATGTTAGTATTACAAAAATTCTCCAAAGCAGAAGGAATTCCCACTTAGAACTCATTATTTCTTAATTAAGGAGGTTGGCAGGGAGGGGGTGCAAGTGACGCTCCAGTAATGCCCAGGATTATTCTTGGTACAGTTTGGAATTTACGCTCCAAGCAGGATGGCGGCAGGGGAACCTTCTTACCCAGTCGTTAAGAGGAAAATCTTCTCTATTTAAATAGTTTACTATTGTGAAAAAATCATAGCAATACTTCTCTCTTTTTTTTTTTTTTTTTTGTCAGGGAGGGGAAAGAAAAGAACACTGAAAAAAATTTTTCCTTTCAGAATACCTCTAAGAGGCAAAGCTGCTCAAGTGAATGAAGCGAAAACACCTGGTAAGTTTGGGAAGGAAAACACAACTGTGCAGAAAAAGCAAGCAGTGCATTCCTGGCAGGCAGTGAGGACAAATTGCCCAAAGGAGAAGATCAGAGAGTGAACGCTTCTTAGAAAAGCAGGGTGAGGGGCTAAAGGTAGGTGAGAGAAGTGTCTCGATCATTTAAGAAAAGAATAACAGTTTGGAAAAAGAAATGGCATTCTTTAACCAAAAAACCCAAGAATCTAAATTTTGAACATTCCAATAGGAGCATACTGGGACACAGGAAATGTTAAAGGGTGGAGGAGGTGGGGGGAAGTGGTCATAAACTCAAGGATATATATGTGTATGTAACTGGCCCTACAGAAAGGAGATGGGAGTTTGGGACAGATGTGCTAAGGGAAGGATACTGCTGCCCATACCGTTGCCCAAGCTCCCCCATCCACAGTCCGCCATATTAGTTCAGGATGGGGTCCCTGTGATCCTGGAAACACAACAGACTCATTCCTGCTACTCTTATTTAATGCTTCCCTCTACCAGTCCCCGTTTCCCATCCTTCAAGACCTGGCTCAAGTCCTAGCTTTCCAATAAGCTTTCCCTGACTATTCCTCTCTGCACCGATTTCCCTTTCTGGGGATTCCAGTTCACTAACTGAAGCCACATAATTTGCCTCTTCCTTAGTCTTGTTTTCATCCTGACCTACGTTCCTTAGATTCCTGTGTTGTGTTTATCCTGCTGCCTCACATGGAGATGGAAAAACCATGGCTGATTCATGCCTTTGAAGGGTTTCCTCTAGGCTCAAGTGGGAGACAGAACTGGCGCTAGAGAATTTTCATCCAGGGTGGTGACCAAAGGGTCCAGTAATAATAGAACTGACCTAAAGAATCAGATGTAGGAACAGATGGAAACCTTTTAATAAGTCTTTTTTTTTTTTTTCTTTTTGTTGGTGGTGGCGATTGTGGGCAGTTTGGAAGGGCAGCTTGAAGTCCAACAGACATCACAAAAGAAAAAAAGTCTCTCAACTTCCTCACTTGCCCAGTGATGAAAAAGAAGAGTAGGGAAAGGAAAAAAAAATAATAACTCAGCTTATTTCTCAGGTTTTATCCGGAGAATACACACTGTACTGTTTTTTTTTTTTAAACTAGATGATGTATAAAGACTTATCTTTAAATTTTTTTTTAATCTTTATTTAGTCTACATTTATTTTTGAGAGAGAGAGACACAGTGCGAGCGGGGGAGGAACAAAGAGAGAGGAAGACACAGAATCCGAAGCCGGCTCCAGGCTCCAAGCTGTCAGCACAGAGCCTGACACGGGGCTCGAACTCCCGAACCGTGAGATCATGACCTGAGCCAAAGTTGGACACTTAAGCGACTGAGCCACCCAGGCGCTCCTAAGACTTCTCTTTAAACACTGGATTACAGTCACTGCTTTAAATGAAAGAAAATTAACTGCAGGACTTATAAGCACTCTTCTGGAAGGATGTAAAATATTTCTCAGTCTCCAAAAAGAAAATCCAGAATTTTACATCAAGTAAGATTTTAAACTGATTCAGCATCATGGATTTGGAACACCTCATAAAATCTTACTGGATCACAGAGATGGAAGAAGAATATCCCATCCCTATACATACTACAAGGACATCCTGACAAAACCCTGACCTTTCAGTACAGATATGGGCCTCCTAAGAGGCTGCTGCGAGCTCAGGTACTGGCATATTGTGGGTATGTTAATGAAATTAAGAGTCTCGCTTGCGTATGAGAAATTTCATATTCAGAATGCAATAATATTCTTTTTTTTAATAGTCCATTTATATTTTGGCATTTCCACCTCCATCATCTCTGGTTATTTCCAACATCGCTTCATAAGGTAGCTGAGGCAGACATCCTCCTCATTTTCCAAGAAGCAGAGTGAACGCTGCTTTCTCTCTTGGACAAGGATTCTAAGGGAATGACCAACTGTCTCCACTTTCAGGTCACCGTCTTCCACTCTACCACGCCAAATCCACCTTTTAGATTTTCTGACTGAAACGCATTGAGAGCGAATCGTAGGTTACAAAAAGTGGGTGTAACTTCTGGTTACATAAACATCACAGACATACCAACGGTTGGGACAAAGGTACCTGAAACATTTAACGGATAAACGTGCAATCAAAACACCTCCTTTCTAAAAGGCTTCTTCCGTATAGCTCTCTTCTAGGCTAGGAAGTCATTTTAAAAGCAAATTATAGAACGTTGCCCATAGAGAGTATATCACAAAGACTTTGCTTTCCTCTTGATCTTGTCAGGGATTCCTACAGAGAAAGGGTAGTGGTCTCATCAACCGTAAAAAACAAGAAACAGTCTTGCTAGAAGACCCTGTGTGGGCCACCCAGTTCTATAGGTGCTAAGCAACTGTGTTTGAAAAATAAGACAACCTCTCAGAACCTTCGTTAATAAATCCCTACTACTTTAGCATATTAAGAAGACTAGAGTTCATATTGATAAAGGCCACGGTTTAAAATATGAAATCGAAGCTTTCTGTGTGATTTCACCGGAGAACACTGCCCCGCTCTAACTTCAAAACGCTTAAAAAAAAAAAAAAAGAAAGAAAGAAAAGGGGGACGTGTAGGTCAAAGGTCTACTTCACAGAGAACAAGGACTCACATTAAAAACCAGAATCCCAGCCCACACAAGAATGCTGGAACCTGCTGGGGCCTGTCTGTACTCCCCATGTTTTAGAGTGTTTCCTAGCACTTACTCCGCGAGCAGGATGCTCTTTGTCCCTCGTGTATTTTCACAGAAGTCCATTTGCTTTCCTTCCCTGGCCTCTTTGCCATGGGCTATGTCCATCATCGGGCACGATCTATGTGGCAGAAGTTAGTGCAACTCCCTGGGGAAAAGCCTCTGAAGGCCAGATGGGTTATTTAAAACCAAAGTTTCCCCCCTTTCCTACAAGAAGGATTTTAAGTGACCAAGCTTTCCTTTTTATCCTGGTAATAGTTTTTATATTCCGAAGAGCGTTTTTTTTCACTTAGGTAATAAAGCTTGCAGAGCCTTTACGTTTACCTTTCTTGATCTATTTCTATATCCTCTAACAGTTCCTATAGAAAATACATTTGGTGCTGACCACTGATTACTGCTGCAGCTGGATTTCAAAAAAAAAAACCTGATACCATTTTCAGTACCCATTAGCTGAAATAACACAAGATGCCAAAAGAAACGAAATGGAATATTACTTAAAAAAAAAAAAAATCACCTTCGGCACAAAAAAAGTTCTAGAACGCAAAAAGGCCATGAACTAAAATATAAATGTGAGTAGACCGGCAAAGTCGTCAGGGAGAAATTTTGAACATCGCTGCAGGCTACAAGAGTGATTCTTCAGTTCGAACTGTATTGTGTCACTGTATGTCAAGAAGTACAAATCTCAAGTGCTTTGTCACGCAGATTGTAACAAAAGGTTTAAGATTCATTTTCTGAAAGTCATGCATCTTGGAGTTTGCTAATTTTCCTTGTGAAAAATGTCAGGTCTACAGACAATGAAAAAACCTTTCAGAGAACATTTTGCTAAGCAATTCTGAGGTTCTAAATGCCTCATACACGGAAACACTTCGGCTGTATATGTGAGAAGCTATGGACAGGCAGAACAAAGGAAATAAGGACAGTTTCGCTGACTGGGTTGTTATTAGATCATTTCCACTGGATCATGAGCCCCAGAGAAGTGAGGCATAGAGAGGTGCACAGTGGTCCCCCTTGCCATACACTCTTCAACGCTTGCCCTCCTTTGTGTCTTCTCACTGGTTTGAACCCCAATCTCTTTAACAGAACAAACAACATAATATACAAAAAGGCAGTTAGAACTTGTGTTATCTTCCTCTCTAAGTGAGAGCAATAAAGCCTAAGGAAAATAAACAAAGCGAAGTTTCCAGAGCCTTCTAGTTTCCGTGCATGTGTGTCTGCGTGGCCCCTCCTATCTATCATGGCAGATCCAGTGCAGAAGGAAAGGAATGCACCACACTGAATTGCTGTTTGGGGGCGGTAAAACACTCAGAAACACTCAGAAAGGCACTGTATGCCCCCACCTCCCATTCTGGGATGCCCTCAACCGGCTCCTTCTAGAAGTATGAACACAAAGGAAGACTGCTTTGGACAAACTATGATCATAGACCAACCAAGATTTTTATTAGGCTAACTTCCAAATTCACTTCTTCAAATGAAGGGAACTAGGGTCCTGATGAATCTTAATCTCTAACCTTCTTTGTGGCATCGACCCCTCCACCTTTAAAAAAAACATTCATCTATTTTAGACCTATTACTAGACACCAGAGATGAAGAGATGAGTAAAGAGGATCACTACATGCAACCATCTAGAATTAATAGAACTAAGTTATTATGGGATGCTGGGTTTTCCTCAAAGCTGAGGCTCAGCTAATTCTAACCCAATCTATTTTTTTTTGTGCATGAAAGTCTTTAGTGGGTCCTTACCTTAAATAAATTGCCAAACAAAATGTCATTTTCTTCATGTGACTCAGCCTCACAATTACGAACACAGTTTCTTGTTTTCTGTGGGAGATGGAAGTAGGGGCCTATATTGTGTGGAACGCAGGGGTAAATGAAAGGTGGTGCCAGCAATAGCTCTGGAACGTGCATTAAAAAAAATCTAAGTAAAAGTTTGATTTTAGGTCAGTTGCTTCCTATACATAAAACGTCAATGGGGCACATGGGTGGCTCAGTCGGTTGAACATCCGACTCTTGGTTTTGGCTCAGGTCATGATCTCCCAGTTCGTGAGTTCCAGCCCCACTTAGGGCTCCACGCCGCTGGTATGGAGCCTGCTTAGGATTCTCTCTCCTTGCCCCTCACCGGCTCATACTTTCCCTCTCAGAACAAAGAAATAATAAAACTTTTTTAAAAAGTGAATAAAAACTAGTGTGTGACAAACTGGGCAGATATTCTGTGAAAGTGGTCAGTAAATAAAAGGCTGAAGCAGTTTCTTCTAAGAGGATTTTTACATGGACACACACTCATCCATACTCACACTCCCCACACACTCACACACACATATGCGCGCGCACACACACACACACACACACACACACACACACACACACACACAACATCCACGCCTCACTCTGGCTGTCGGGGCCCTTTGGCCAGCAGCATTGAAAACACTGTCTATGCCACTTGCACAACTGACCCAGGGTCGCCAGGGACCCGTTTTCCATACATATTCATCCATTCGGCTAACTCATTTGCATAAAGTTTGTCAATGGCCTGTGAAGGGAAACCTCCTCACACCCTTCCAAAACGTATTCCAGAAACACGAAGGCTAACCCTGGGAGCAGGGAAGTACCAACGCTAAAAGCAAGGATTCTACCTCTTCAGGGTGAACCCTATAGTGGTCTATGAACAGAAACATTTTCTTGTCCTCTCTTAAACTTGTTTCCAAACTTTCACTGGATGTACAAAAGGAGATCACTAAAGCAGAAACAGAATTTTCTAGCGACCTTACAGCAAAAGGGAAAGCAATCAGACTTCCCAATCCATGAGGTTTTACTTCATGGGCTATTAGTATCAGTGCATAGAAAACAAAAATTCAGGGGCGCCTGGGTGGCTCAGTCGGTTAAGCGTCCGACTTCGGCTCAGGTCATGATCTCGCGGTCCGTGAGTTCGAGCCCCGCGTCGGGCTCTGTGCTGACAGCTCGGAGCCTGGAGCCTGTTTCGGATTCTGTGTCTCCCTCTCTCTGACCCTCCCCCGTTCATGCTCTGTCTCTCTCTCTCTCTCTCAAAAATAAATAGTAAAAAAAAAAAAAAAAAAAAGTTTAAACAAAAAGAAAACAAAAATTCAGCCCTTGTTTGTCTTAAAATGAGGCACATGCAGGATCCACAGAAGCCTCCCACGACAGAAGTGCTGAACACTGGAGGTGGAAGGATCCAGAAGGATCTCCTGGACCAAACATGGGCAGCATGTATGGCATACTTCCCAAGGCTTGGAAGTGGCAAATACCCACAAATTACCAACTAATTCTGTTCCTCAAGTGTCATAAAAGTGTTCAAGTACAAACAGCACTCAGAAGTGCACTTTCTAAAAAGCTTTATCCTAGAGCTGGTATATACTTATACATGAATTTGTGTGACACAAGGTCTCAATTATCTAAAGAGCAAATCTGTCCTCAAGAATATATACACTATAGGCAACTATATTTTAGATTGTTGTAGCATTCTCTGAGAGGCTTCCCTGTTGGTACTATGATTTAAGTGCATTACAACATAGCAGGGTCTGACTGTTCTAAAATCATTCTCCATTTTGACACATCCTTTGGCGTTTTCAGGTTTATCCCTTAAAGTCATCGTTCAGGGTCCTCACATGGATGGAGACAACAGCCCTCAGCACTAATCCCTGCAGAGTGAACATTAACCGTTTTGCTGCACGGGTACTAGAGTATTCCAGCTCTGTGTAGCAGAATGTCACGTTCCTATCTTCGTTCCTCATTTTGATTTCTGAACTGAACAATTTGCCGTTCATGTGGCGGCTGCCTCTTCTTTTTCTACCAGTTCTTCTTGCTCAAAGTAGAGCTATGACTGAGGGATTACAGAGGCGCGAGCACTTGGATGATGCCTCCTTCTTTCCCACCGCTGCAGAACTAAGTTCCTGTCTTTCACAGCAGCCCTTCTGTGCACTCACTGCCTCTCCTCCCCGACGTCTGCCACCCACGTCAGCAGCACAGCCGTTTCTCTCTTCTGATTTTCTTCTTCAGGTTCCTGGCTGTTTCTTCTGGTCTCTCCACCAATTTTTGGATCATGTACAAACAGCCTGATCTGTGTTGATAGTGATTTTCCTTTTTGCCAGGACATTAGCTAGATCTGGATTTTTTTTTTTTTTTTTTTTTTTTTTTTGCTATGCTTATATGGTTATTGGGTTCTTAGAGTTCTCTTTGCTGGTTTTATAATATATACACATATACACACACATATATATGTATGCTTACATATGCATATATACATACTTTTAGTATATTATGTACATACTATATATATATGGCTGCACATATATTTTTTTTCTCCTGCAAATGGGAGTGAGCATTTAAGTATTTGAGAAAGCTGGACAGTAATAACAACATTACTGGGGTGCCTGGGTGGCCCAGCTGGTTAAGCGTCCGACTTCAGCTCAGGTCATGATCTTGCAGTTTGTGAGTTCGGGCCCCACGTTGGGCTCTCTGCTGGCAGCAGCCTGGAGCCTGCTTCGGATTCTGGGTCTCCCTCTCTCTCTGCCCTTCCCTTGCACTCTCTCTCTAAAATAAACATTAAATTTTTTTTAAAAAATAATAACACCACTAATAAGTAATAAATAAGAACCATATCACCACCACAATGAGAGCAGTAACAATGAAAACAACCATTTCAGTTCTTACCATGTGCTACATACATGTTGGTCAGAGTGATTTACCTGGATAATCCCAATTAAATCTCACTCCACCACTACTAGAGTATATAATATTATCGCCACCCGAGAGAAGAGGAAGGGCAGATGTGGAGAGGTCAAGCCCCGTGGAGGCCCACAGACAGCAATGGCAGGGCTATTCAACAGGCAACCTGACTCTAAAGCCTACACAATGTTTTTTAAGTTTATTTGATTATTGTGAGAGAGGGAGAGAAAGAGCCAGTGGGGGAGGGGGAGAGAGAGAAAGAAATCCCAAGCAGGCTCTGCGCCGTCAGCGCAGAGCCGGATGTGGGGCTCAAACTCATGAACCATGAGATCATGACCTGAGGTGAATTCAAGAGTCGGATGCTCAACGGACTGAGCTACCCAGGTGCCCCTAGAACCTACTCCATTAACCGGACGGCAAGGTGTCACCGTGCCTTTAGTCTAGCCCTTTATGCCTGATGGAGGCAGATCTGTCCAAGAGGTGATCACCATAGTTTCTTTCAATGAATCAGCATAACACAGTAAGCATAACACGTTTCAGTTTATGAGTCATTTGAGTTACTAGAACATGTCTTCTAGAATTATGAAATTTTAATATCATGAAACCCTAGTAGCTAAATCTCTGAATAACTGATGATCATACCTTATATTTTAAAGGTGAAAAGATCGTGGGAAAAAAGCTAGGTAAAACACTCCCAAACCACTAAAATACATATAGTTTTACCTAGGATTCTAAGAATGTTTAATAGCTATAAGACTGATCTAAGCAGAAATCGCTGTTATTCGTTAAGGATCAAATAATTGGGATAATGTTGAAAATAATTTAAGACATTATAAAAATTTTTATATTAAAAAAAGATGTACTGAAAAAACACTCAAAGACTAATAGATTCCCGCAACTGGATACACAATATCATTTAATAATAGTGAAGCATTTTTCATAATACACTTGATACTTATAAAAATACATATTAATCAGAATTTCAGTATTTATCCAAATCTGGCCATAAGAGGTTTATAGCATATTATATATCATTACCATCACCACACTGCATGTTTCAAGTTAATAGCATATAATTATCTGGCTTGATATGTGGAAGTCATATTATATCTAATCATCTAAAATTGAGTCAAGGGCCATTATAGAAATACCCATATAAAATAATATCTCATTCATGGAAAATGGGTTCTGAAATCCCTCTGGAAAGGCCATCCCACCAAAGGCTGCACAAAAACACAAAGAAGTTTTAATGCAATATCCAATATGCCCAGATGCAATGGAAAATATGGGTAGAGAGGCAATGCTATATTTGGTACTGCACGTGTCTTTCTTTTTTTGAGAGAGGGAAGGAGAGAGGGACGAAGGAGGGGCAGAGAGGGAGGAAGAGAGAAAATCCCAAGCAGGCTCTGTGCTGTCAGTGCATTTCGAACTCATGAACTGTGAGACCACGACCTGAGCTGAAACCAAGAGTCAGAAGCTTAACCGACTGAGGCACCCGGGCTCTCCTCTTTCTTTTTTAAAATCAAGAGTTTTCCTTCTCCAAACTAACTTTCTTTCCTCCTCCTTCATTTCCACGTTCTCTCTATTCTCACACTATGTTCATACTCTGACAGTCGGTTAGTCCTCTTAGGAACTCATTCGGCTGTATAAGCTTTTGATCTTAGAGAAAGAATAAAGATAACTTTCAAGGATGTTATCTCTCAAACTCTCCGAAATTGCAAGACTAGTTTTTCCCCCTAATCCTTCCAGGACTGATAATTTAGCAAAATACAATAGTAAGGTATTACAAAGGAATGGAATGAAATGAAAAAAAAAACAAAAACAAAACGAGAGAGAGTGTAAGCCCCATTTCTTAGAATTATTACCTGATTTAACCAACCTGAGATTTACTATGGACCGATAAAAGTTTCTAAACACTTAAAACTTCTCTGCTCAGCTCATTGGGGATGGGTAACCAAGAGGCTGCAGACGGGCTTGGGCCCAGGAACCACATGCACTGAGGAAGCTCTCCTCTCATGAGAAACCTCACATGCCTCCTTCCGACCTTTAGGACCTGCTTCTCTATGGAGAATAGGCTGTGGTGCCTTATCTTTTTCTCCCATAGTTCTCAGAAGACTCTGTTCTTGACAAACGCAAGCTCCAGAAGCAAACAGGCCTTGTCTGCGTTATGGTTCATCTCATTACTACAGTCTAGGACTACTGAATTCATTAACACGATCTCTTCAACTCTTTTTTTCTTTTTATCCCTTTACTCAAATAATCAGCACATGCAGGAACATAATTCTTCCTTTGAGGAGAGTTAAAAGTTCTGGAATCTGGCATATAAGTAACATCCCTCTAACAACACATATTATCTGGGGTAAGCCAGCTTTTATTTTGTAGCTACCACATATATCAGAATTTTACAATTCAGGTATTTTTATACCAAAGGCAAAAACAAGTATGAAAAGATTAATAGATCTGGTCCCATTACGTTTTAGTTTAAAAAATGAGAAGCTGGAAGTTTACCTATGAAATATTATAAAAGTTTACAAATCTTAATAAAAGAAATAATAAGACAAAGAAAAACACTGCCATGGAAGAAAAAATGATTATCTTCTCAATTACAAAATATATACGATAGTAATAAAATCTTGTACCTACTAAAATGACAATTTTTACAAAGATAGTACCCAGAGGCACCTGAGTGGCTCAGTCGGTTGGGTGACCGACTTCATCTCAGGTCCAGATCTCACGGTTTGTGAGTTCGAGCCCCACGTCGGGCTCTGTGCTGACAGCTCAGAGCCTGGAACCTGCTTTGGATTCTGTGTCTCCCTCTCTCTCTGCCCCTCCCCTGCTCGCGCTCTGTCTCTCTGTCTCTCAATAACAAATAAACATTAAAAAGAAAAATTAAAAAAAGAAAGATATTACCCAATGTGTACATGCTAATACACAGCCCTTGTGTAAATACATAACAAATCTGTAAAAGAGTCTAAAAATTTACTTAGCAATTCAGGCTTAAATTTATTCAAAGGAAATAATTAAAAATGCACATAAAATATTCATGGCATTGCTCTGGACTTCTAACAAAATGGGAATTATTAAATAAGATATATATATGAAACTATGCAATCATTAAAATGATGCTATAGAATCGAGTTTATTGATGTGAAAATATGTTTACAATATATTTTACTGAAAAGAAACAGGTTGCAATACTATATTATACAATATGGTCCAATACTACATATCTGGAAGAATATTAAAGTCATAATAGTAAATATGAAACATTATTTTTCTTGTTTTCTAATTTATTTGCAATAAACAACTATTTTAACGTAATGAAGAATAAAAGATATAAAAGAGATAAAAACTACAAAAAGAATGCCTTCAATCAAAAAGTAGTGATAAGGGATTTAACTGAATTGTGGCTTGGCACCATTATTAAGAGGTTGAATGGGATTAAACTGATTTGTAGTGAAAAGATATTAGGAGAATATTTAGATTATAAGAACTTCCATTATTTTACAGACACATTTGCATGACAATAATCTGCCAGTTACATTTACGCCCGTGTGTTCCTGAGAACAGTATTGACAGCGTTAAACTTTCAGCTCTTCTTTGATCTGTCCTGCATTTGCGGTGTTTGGTCTATAGTTTCAAACTTAGAGCCCAGGGACTGGTCTTTGGAAGCAGTATCTTGAAGATGCATTGAGTGGTTGTCAATTTAATCTCTTGGTCATTGGTAGGTCATTGAGTTAACACATATCACATACTGTACTTCTAGAGCTACGATAATGACAGTGAAGAAAACAGCCCTTTTAAAAAGGTTGGCTGGTGATGCCATGCCCCAGCGGTTTGAGCACGTATCACACTCCAGCCTCTTACATCATAACTTTGGGTTTGTCGTTCCTTTTTTATTTAAAAATTTTTTTTCTTTTAATGTTTGTATTTATTTTTGAGACAGAGAGAGACAGAACATGAGCAGGGGAGGGGCAGAGAGAGACACACACACACAGAGTCCGAAGCAGGCTTCGGGCTCTGTAGACACGGGGCTCGAACCCATAAACTGTGAGATCATGACCTGAGCTGAAGTCGGACGCTCAACCAACCGAGCCACCCAGGCGCCCCTGTCATTCCTTTTTTAAAATTGATAGAGGCAGAGGCGGAAAACTTCAACGTCACAGGGAATGTTAGAGCTTTTTGAAAAGAACTTCAGAGACGATTCGGTCTGACCCCTTGAGGTTATAAATATGGAAATTTAGGCCCAGAGAATAGGTAAGTGATGAGCCAAAGCAGAACCAGGGATCTTGCCTCTAAGCCCAGTCGCTTTCTATCATCATTTACTACCTACACAGAACACAGGGCTCTACTTTAGAAGGTAACTACTGGACTCCAGGATTAATGAAAAGGCTAGTGTCAGTGTGTATACAGACCTTGCATCTGGTAACTATACGGTGCCTGTCCAGGTTGAGGCGTACCAAAGCTTGTGCCATAGCTGAGAAATCCCGTCTGTCCCGGTGACTGAGACTGTGACAATCCACCTTCAGTCTTGATGCCTGCCCACAATGCACCTAAATCAGTTAATGACAGCTTATCTATATGTTCATTTCAAAAGCTGGTAAACACCCCCCCCCAAACACTCCCACAACTGTTCAGTCACAGATGCTTCCCAATATTATCTCAATAACCAAAGGTATGCAAGCTTAGAGTGCAATACCCTAACCTAGAACTTCAATGAAAACAAAACGAAACAAAACAGGAGTATTACAGATTTGAGTGACTGTTCCCATTGTCCTTTGTCTTTCCGATTTACCTTTTCTATAAAATTTAACTCCAGTGATACGATTTCTAGATTTAGTTTTGTTGTTTTATAAGAGGTTAAAAGATGATCTCCTTTAGAATCCAGTAATAGCCATAATTAAACTTCAACTAGATTGTTCTAAAAGTCACTGTGTAGATTAGTGTCAAAAATCAAAATTCTCTTTTTTTTGTGTGTGTGTGTCCAACTCCATGGAAGCAAAACTGAAAGCTAGCTTAGACCTTTGAGGGGATTCCACATCCCTCCAAAACCGATGAGGGGATTCCACGTCCCTCCAGAAGGGAGGATCGGAATGTCTTCTGAAACTCCCGGCCCGTGGTCCTCCAGTGCGTCCACTTAGACTGTGTCGAGCACTACCAGAACTCCAGAAATGAGCTCACACAGAAAAGACAGAACGAACAGACACTAACTGTGGCCAGTCAGGCTCTCCGGGTCAGGGGTCCCTCGGGGGTCTTGGGGATCCCGGGCCGAGCCCCCAAATGTTATGCCCAGAATTCGTGATCCCCAAAGACTGCCAGAGGCCGAGTCCGATACAAAAGCAAAAGAGCCTTTATTCGAGCTAGCTCGAGCTCAATCCCCTACCTGCACCGACACAGCAGTGACATACCGGGGAGCACAAAATTCTCTTTTCTAAGAGGAGATTAGAGTCTTTAGCCTCACAGCATTTTTTTCCTTTTTTTCTTTACTCTTTCTGCCACAAAGATGATTTTAGCACTCAATTCATTTTGAAGTCAGAGGAAACAATATTGGGCACAGAACTAAGCAACACAGGGGAAAATCTCCCAAACACCCGATCCCACCAGAAAGTAAGCACGAAGCTAGGAGGATATTAAAGGACTGTATCATATAGAACAGCATAGTGATTTACAAACAAGTAAAGCTGACCAATAATTCCCTTTCTGTCCCTGATAGTTTCAAGTATTTATTCCAATATTATTGTTTTAAGTGTAGCCTAAAGTACGCTTTCTTTTTTATCATTGTAATATAAAAATCATGTGTTTGTGGCCTCCAAATACTTCCCAGAATGCCAGGCTGACATCCGAATTTTAGGACTTGGGTTTGGCAGTACTGTTGTGCAGGGCTCAGCGCTGGATTGTAATTAAAGACAGTCATGAAAGTTAACAAGGGTCCTTAATTTCCACAGAAGGAAGAGAGCAAGTCTTCTGCCAAGCGAATCCACATTTTTGAATAATTTCACTTTGCACTTAAGATAAATGATATCTTTGGGATCTAGAAGACACAGTAGTCTCACAGTTTATTTCCATTTTAGGGGAATTTCATCAGTAGAATGAAGTTAGGTAACTTTCCTGAGGCAGTGGAAGAATCTGACTCTTGGCTGAGAGAGCCTACAGTAATTCCTGGCGTATCTCTACATAGCCTCATGATGATCTTAACATTTATGTCTTAAGAGAAGCTTAACATTTAACAAAATGTGACTTTTCCCCGCACAGGCAATCCCAAACCCGTCCTTATTAATGGTCCCTGGAAAGACACCTGACTCGGCCAGGTGGCTTGATGGCTCAAGAAACTCCCTTTCTTTCCATGTGGTCACCAACAGGGATTTCCCCCTGCTCTGTCTCCATTGGGGGTTCTATTAATCTGCTTTGAGTCTTCCTGTACCACCTCTGGTGTTAGCCTGGAGGCTCAATCTTTGTGATGAGAACAGATAAGGAAAAGCAGGAAGAGGTAGAAAACACCCTCAGCTGCACCTGTCTCCCGGGCTTCCACCCACAAGCCTGCAAACTCATCATACTGCTCGGCTCTATGCCAATCCAGAGAAGAGCGTTAAGCTCTCTTCTCCACTGATGTATTATTCCCACTATGATAAGATTTGCCTAGCTTTTCTTACAGGGTCTAAGTAAAAAGCCAGGGGGCACAAGTCCTGGGAGAAAGTCTTCTAAGACCATCTGGACCTTGACTATCAGCAGTTAAAAACCCTGACCTACGTGTTCTTCCTTCACAAGCAAGCAGAGGGGAGATGGCGGTCGTACTTTTCAATGCGCTGGCCCAGGAAAAATAGAATGCCTGGTCAGAAGCACTGGGAGCATCTCTTTGTACTCAAGGCCCCAAAAGAGAAGGAAGACAGTGATCAGGAAAATGCTGAGGACTCAGGAGATTTATAAGCACAGATGGCCCTGGGGTCAAAGCCCTCGACATGGAGCCTTGCCCTTACCATCTCCCGACCCCCACCTCTTCCGTTAAAGTCCCTATCCTTACTCTACCAGGTCTGATTTGAACCTCAGAATCTCTGCTCCTGGAACAATTATCTCAGACAATAGGGACATCCACTGATGGTTCAGTACTGGAAGGGTCCTAGACCACAGCCCGGAAAGTGGCAAAGGGCCCTACCATAATTGAATGGAGAGAAGGAACAAGAGAGCTGCTGTGTGAGTGGCAGTCGAGGCAATGGCATGAAGGGCACCCTCTCCTGGCAGGCCTGGTAGGCCTCCAGCACTTTCAGGTTGTTTGCACCAGAAGATACATTTACACTTCAAATAATCAGGTTACAAATACATTTTGAGAATATAAACTGGGGACTGCCTCAACTCACATCATAGTGTTGAAGCTATGTAATTCAAATCCGAGGTCCTTTTTCCTCATTTAGCACAAGAATTGGTTAAGAGTTGATGGCAGATAAAATTGATCTAAATCTACCATTATTTTCAGAAATCTTGCATAAAAGTTATAGAAATGTAAGGCAATTCTAGGAAGTCCATCTTATGGTTGTTTCTAAAATCTGGCTTAAAAATGCCTAGCTAGGAAAAAAAAAAAAAAAAACCTAGCTAGATAACTTTCAGTTCTGGGTAATTTTGAAATGAAACCATAAAGGGTGAAATCATATATAATTTACATTTTAATTTCGGTATATTTTATAAGAAATTTATATATAGTCGATTTGGTTTGGGGTAAAGGTAGAAAATAAGAAGGAATAAAGTAATTTGCCTTCTAATTATTAATGAAATGCTTAAAGAACATTATTTCTTTCAATATACTGCTATAAGCACAGATTTATTTATTTTATCAGTCCTTTCCTCCAAGCTTCCATGTACGTTTTCTTGATCGCTAGATTTTTTTTCTTAAGGAAATGTTAATGATTCACATTCTTCCTGCTCAAACAAAGTGCAATGTGTTTAAAATTGCAATTGCAATTCAATTGAAGAAAAGGTATCTTGAAATTCTAAGATTTCTTAAAATTAAACTTTGGGGTTTTGCTGGATTTATTTTTAATTTACAGGTATTGACCCTTTAACAATGGAGTTAAATTACACCAAGATAAAGGTAATCTCCAGGTGGGAAGGAACAAATAGGGATGTGAGCTTTAAAGGTTTCCTGCTTTGCCTCTTCAAAGGGCAGCCCAAGCTGTGATATATAGATCACTTTTCCTAATGGTTGATAATGCTGAAATTTAAAAGTACTACCAGCCTCACGTTCAGAGCAAGGATTTGTTGAATTCTGTTTGTACTTCCCTAATCATAGCTAGGTATCTGATAAATAGGAAACGTATCTTTACCCTAAAAGACTTCATTCACAGAAGTTTTATCTCAAATATGCACTAAAATGCTTTGGATTCCACAACCAAGTGCTCAAGCAGCAAATTAAAAGTTGAGCTACCAATGGGGGCGGGGGGTGGGGGGGGGGGAAGGAGAGCAAGACGGCATACGAACCACGCAATCTATCTGCCACTGACGACTTCCAGAGAAGGAGCCGCCGCTTCTTACAAGGCTCGTTGAAAACAATCAGATGAAGAATTTAGACACAAAAGGTGATCACACCTTCTAAAGCGGCCCAAGATGGCAGTCTTTAGGTACCACTCCTATGAACCTTGCCCCCCCCCCACAGGTATGCCCATTAGATCCCACCACTGAAGTAACGGGATTACTCACCATATGAGGAAATTCCGTACGGCTGTCCCGGCTGTGGGTATGTGACATATGCTGTAGCTTGTTGCATTCCTGTGGTAAACTGTGTTTGCCCATATGCAGCCATAGTTTGTGAGGAAGGGGTAGGGAGAATATGTGGGTATGGTCTGCTATTTGTCAGAAATGACAGAAAATAGAAAGCCCATGCATTAGATGGAAACATGCAAGGTAACTGATTAACAACCATATCACAAATTGCAGTTAAAGACGGTCTCTTCAAGTATAACTTCCAAATACAATACACAAAGTACTGAAAAACTTCAGTATCTCTTCTAGGTGACGCTCAAAAGAAATTTGTGTCAACACATTTACGGCTCTGTGAAATGCACTTTAGTTTAAATCAAGATGTAACATGTGGGCACAAAACATGACTTGAAATAAGGTAAAAGACTACTCAGAAAAGGCATTTATTGAGAGAAAATACATCTTACTTGGAAGGGTAAATCTGTGGTGGGGAGAACTGGTGAGTTGGTCTTGGGCTGAAGCTACTGCTCCCAATTGCTGGAAAAAAAAAGAAAAAGAACACATAACAGTCAAAGCAAAATACGAAATCAGCATAAAGCGCTGATCTAGTTTGAACGACAGGTAGCCCATACGAAATGGCCAGCATTCAACCTTTTGGGCCTGAAAAAAAAACCAAAACGGCAATTTCATGCGATCAACCCAAGCGAAAATCTACGGAACAACCTTTGGGAACTGATGAAGTGGTTCTAAGTTTAGATTAGGTCTTAGAAAGTGGTCACAATCATCTGAAATAGCTGGCAGCTGCAGGGTAAGAGGACAAGGAGTCCTGGCCACTGTGCAGAAGGGCCCCGCTCAAAGGGGGGCGGGGACGAGGGTGAATTTGCAGGGCTGGGCGGGACCAAAAGGTCACCTGGCCTATTGTGTGCGCTCAGGGACACACACACACCTGACCCTGGATTAACGGGAAACGCAGTCTAATCTTCTCCCAGGTGAGCAGAAATGGGGCCGCTCCTCATTTGCCTGCGTGAATTTAGCAACATTTTTTAGTAAAAATGCATTCCTACAGCGCTCTTAAATTTCTCAAGTTGCAAGCGAAGCCTGATCTTTCTTGTACTGAGGCAGTGTTCCTGGGCCTTTTTCAGTGAAACGTGCTTAACTTCAGTTATTTAAGTTAAAAAAATAAAATAAAATGTTTTTGTTGTCGTTTAAAGAGGTTATTCAAACATTCAAGCAGAATTTCATTTCTTTTTAATCACATATACGTTACTCAGTAGGTCTCAGAAATGCACTAAACTCTGCCATTCTTTTACACTCGTCCTGAACTAAAACAAAAATCCATTTTTGTTAACATAAGGCCTTAAAATGGTAGTTCTCAGCTTTATTGTAAATAGGGGCGATTTTATGTACAATATATATTACACACACATATATATACCCACAGCTCTATGTGTTTCCATGTATTACATATAAATATATGTAAATACCCCTATCCTCTACCCTCTACCTAGCTAAGATGTATAGTCTTTGGGTACAATTACAAGATATAATAGGTTCATCTTCTTCTTCCAGTAGTAATCACAGTCTTCAGGGGCTCTATTATTTATGAACTATGCTGCGTATTAAAATCCTTCTAAAAGCTTCCATGCGCTCAAAGTCTGATACATTTTTCATAACGTCACATCAGTCCACGTATACTTCTCAAGCTCAGTTTTCCATTTGGGTTCGGGAGAACAGCGGTAGAGTTGGACCAGAATCTGGATCCGGAATGATCCTTTCCTTGTAAAGCAAGCCGGCCTCACGCAGTGACCGTAGATCCAGACTCATACCACTGCTGCATGCCAGCTGCCAGACTTCAGCCATGTGGCTCTCAGTTTGGCAGAGTCGGGGTCCGCATTAAAGCGAGGGCAGGCCAACTCAGCTGGTGCGCCCCGACCTGCGGGCACGTGTTGAGTCACTATTCCGCACCAGCCGCCGAGCTAGATGCCGCAGATGCAAACACGCAAAGACAAGTTCTGTCACGTGTGGGGAGGCTGACACACAAATAGCCATGGGGGGATTAGTTAAATATTGCAATTTATAGAAGGGAGGGATTAGTGCGAGCACACTTGGACAACAAGGACTACCACCTGCCCAGGTCATCCTCGACTACAGCCTTTCCTGTTCTCCTTTGCTAAGCCTGAAAAGAGACCAAGGGCAAAGTAGATATACCCGGCAGAGTAGCTGGAGGAGGAATACCTTCCCTGGACAATCACAGTTCAAAACGACTTTAAAAAATAAATAACTAAACCGGAACAAAAACGCAATGCAACCGGATGGTGGAAGCCACAGAAATCCCTTTTATTCTTGCCCAGCTCTCTCCCTGGGTTTTTCAAACTATGGGTCAGGACCCATGATCACAAACTCAGCTTCACAGGTTGCACCCAGAAGTTTTTCACAGGTAAACAGAATAACAGAAGAGACTGTATCAGGCTTATTACACAGGGTGCGGTGAGTTCCGTGAAGCTTTAAGGTTGAATGTGGAGGATAGGTGTGTACACATGAAGAAAGAGATCGGGGTTCGGGGGGGGGGCTCAGTGTGTGGTAATTGAGCACAGGTTCTGGAATCAGAATTTAATTTTGGCTCAGACTGAAGTTCCAACTCTTCTCTTTGATCTTGGTCCACACAACACGATTGTCTGTCCCCATTTTACATATGGGGCATAGAACTTAAGTAACACATTCGAGCAAATAAATGGGAAAGGTGGTATTTGAACCCACGACTGCCTCCTTCCATCAAAACATACTATTTCCTGACCTCCTGTGAAGAAACAAGAAACCTCAGAATAATCTCATTTTCCCTCCCTCCATTTCATGAGTCACAAGTCACCCATCCCAAATCCAGATACTGCCTGTTGAGCTGTTCTGCACACGCCATCCCCGCTCCCCTGTCCCGGCTCTCGTTAGCCTCTGTCACGTTCCCTGTGTCCCATCTGCGGGCCTGAACGCAATACTGCACTGCCACCACAGTGATCTTTCTTAAATGGAAACTTCTTTATGTCCATGTTCCAGCTTAGGAGCTCTCAACTGTGCTCGTGTTATCCTTAGGAAAAGTTCCAAATTTCTTGGCAGAGTCCAGAGATTCAATCATCCCCCCTCCCCTGGGTTTGGTAATATGTAGCCTCCTTGGAGTTGAGGACTGCCCACACATGCCATGCGTGCTCATCTTCGTCTCGGGGGGCTCTTCAGACCAGACCCTCTGCACTCTAAGGCCTTCTCCCTGCCTGACAAACACTCCTCCAGTGGGACTCAAACATCATCTTCTCCTTCGGATAATATCTTTCTTCTCTGTACCTTTTTGAAGTGCCGTAAACATTGGCCATGTAGCACTTAACCACGCTGCATTATAGTTAACATGTGTATAGATGTTCACTTCCTCTGCTAACCATGAGCTTCTGGGGCCAAGGACCCCTTGCTCTCTTTTGTTTCCTTGGCACCCGACAGGGCCTGGCATGTGGGAAGAAATCAATCAACAATATGAAGAATGTGAAGAAATAGGTCATAAGCAAAGTAGATTTTTTTTAAACCCTGATGATGTGAAGGATGGTTAAATTTTTTGCAGTTATGTGTAAACATACAAAATAAATCTGATTCAGTCCTTTGGCAATACAATTTGGAGTGAACAGTATTTTTTTTTTTAGTTTATTTTTTATTTTGAGAGAGAGAGAGAGAATGAACACAAGCGGGGGGTGGGGGGGGGAAGAGAGAGAGAGAGAGAGAGAGAGAGAGAGAGAGAATGAATATGCCAAGCAGGCTCTACACTGTCAGCACTGAGCTCAACACGGGGCCACGGGGCTCCATCTCACAAACCATGAGATCATGACCTGGGCAAAATCAAGAGCCAGACGCCCAACCGACAGAGCCACCCAGGCACCTGTGAATAGTACCCTTTATAAAATACATGTGAATAAGAAGCTGTGATGTTGCCTGGGTATCTTGCTACTAATTACCTAACGATGTGCCCCTAGAATGATTAAATATTTAATGCCATATAATAAATCCCTATTTTGGGGGATTTCCCTAAATCCGAGCCCCTACAATTTTGTGTGGACTAAAGTCCAGAATCTTCCAAGTCATACCTCAAGTACTTTTCCTCTTAATTGCCTAAAACACCTTTAACTTTTCAAACAATTTAGGAATTCTGATTACTTTTAAATTTCATGGGACCAGAACACCCTAAAGCAAAAAGAACGCTCCCAGATCATTCATCAAGGTAAATAAAATGGTTCTTTTACCATTAGTAAGCTCCAAATTACACATGCCAGAGCCTTGAGAATGTATGGGCAACTAATGCCTCTGTTTTAGTACATTTGTTTCCTATTATGCCATTATTTCTCTTTGTTCTAACCTAGAAGTTAAAGAACCTCCCTAAATCTTTGTTGTGGGAAGGGAGGGGAGGACCTAAGCTTGAGAATCTCCTGAGAAGGTGAACAGAAATCCCCAAATTAGCAGTTCCTCCTTCACTGCTCCCATCTCATTAACAACATCACTCAGATGGACAAGTTGAAAGTCCAAAAGTTTTGACTCTTCTCTTTCCTCCTATCATTTCATCATAAATTCAGCCAGCTCTCCCTTCAGAAAAGCCCTCTACTTGACAACTTCTCCCTGCTCTCGTTTACCACCCTGTTGCAATTATCAATGTGATGGCTACCGGGGAATGGTGGTCAGGAACCCCCTTCCCCACCCACAGCCTCACCCTCCTCTCTTTCTCCTCCACTCCTTTCCCCTAATGGAATCCTGGCACATTTAGTCCCGCCTCTGTGGCTCTTCTAAGAAGGACACGGGCTAATACAGTCCTCTCTCTTCTCAGCCATGGCCATACCGGTCTCCCTGTTTCTATTTACCCTCCTCTCCCCTCTTCTCCCATAAAGCATTTTCCACACAACAAATGCTGATCTCTTAAAAACATATATTGGATCATGTCACAACTGTCCCCAACTCTAAGCCCCATTATCCTCTTACATTTAAATTAACCCAAACTTAAAAATAAATTACATAAAATACATACATACATAAACTCGAACTTATTCCCTAAGATCTCTGCTCGTATGCCCACCCTTCAGAGAGGCCGTCCCTCTAAAAGAGACCCCCAGCCACTCCTCGCTGTATGCTTTGATCTGCTCTCATTTCTGTTGTAGCCTACTTACTTTCACTACCACTTAGCTCTTTATTACCTGCCTCACCCACAGAACGAAAACTCCTTGAGGGCAGGGACCTCATCTACTTCACCACTGTCATAATTCCACCACCTAGAACACTGCCTCCTATACACTAGGTGCTCCACACATAACTGTTGAATGAAGGAGTCAGACCCAAAAAGTTACATCTTTTTACGAGCAATTAAAAGACAAAGAAATCCTATTTTTCATCCAGGACATTTCTTTCTCCTCTAGAAGCATTCCTGTTCCTATTTCTAATTTTCAAACACTACCAGACATCAACATTATATTGATGACCATTATATTATATGATCATTATATTGCATGATTATTTGATTATATGATCAACATTATATTATATGATCAATATTATCAGCTGGCACTTCATTTAACCAATTAATAACAAATTTAGACTTTGTGGAAATGGAAGAAACAGAAGGCAAAGATATTTTGTAATCCTTAAAAACATTATTTTCAACCTCAATTGCTCTTAATACATTTAGATCGCTAAAATACTGCTTTTCAGTGGTCAATAGTAAATGGGCAGAACATCATTGAATTTTAAAAACATAGTAACCTTGCCATTTTCAATTCGGCAACATGCCTTTGAAAATCACCTGCTCTCCTCCGGTCTCCCCATATAAGGATACCTGGGGATTTCCCTGGAAAAGAGGGAGTTTCACTGCCTCCTTAATGCTTTAAGATGCTCAGGTTCCTTGAGGCACAGAGGTGAGACGGCTACTACCAATGTCAGCATGGCTCCAGTTCCTCTTTATCCTTGCTATTGCCTCAAGACACCCAAGGTTGAGATGTGAATGAAGTCATCATGGAGAAGGAAGCAGGAGTAGTGACCACAGAGGTGAAGACCGTTTTGGAGTCAAATGCTCAGAGATCGCTTTCTCCAGACTTCTCTTTTTCTTATAAACCCTAAGTCCCATTCACAACTGCTCCAGCAGGCCATGATTTTTACATTTTCACTCAAGAAAGACAGAAAGAAGGAAGGAAAAAATCCCTAGCGTACTCCATCCCCTTCTCCATTGTGCGACATGGAGAATCAGTCTATGGAAAACAAGATCCCCTATAGCTTCAGTCTCTTCACCAAACTTTCCTTTCACCTTCTGCTAAGCCTTTTTCCAAGGACCTTGCTTCTCCTGTAGAGCTTCTTCCAAGTAGATCCTACTCCTTCTCTCAGATTCCAGATATTACAAGAGACCTGAAAAACATATCCTCACTGCTTTTTCTTCCAAATCGTTGTTGTTTGCTCTCCCATAAGGCCTTCCTTTTCTAAGATTTATGGCAATTCTTAAAAACTTCCATGAATGACCCACCTCCGAAACGTGGCCTCACATTTATCAAAAACTTTAATATTTGACTATATCCGCTAACAAGTCCCAACGTTGTCTTGGGTTATGTATCCAACACTTCTCTCATTCCATCTAGGCCTCAACTCTAGTCTTCTACTCCAACCATCAAGCTCAAGACCACATTGTGAACCTTCCCCCCCCCCCCCATTCCACAGTCTTGCACCACAACAGCATCAACCAATTTATTTGTTTACTTAACATTTACTGACCAGCATCCATGTGCTCAATTCCATGATGGGTGCTAGGACTATAACTGTAAGCAAGCCAAATAAAATTTCTGTTCTCATAGTGCTATGGGTTAGCAGGAGGAAAGATAATACAAAGTAATTTAAAAAGTAGTGATGAAGGCTGAAGAAAGGAAGTACAGAGGACTGACTACGGAAGCATGTGGCAGAGGTCTCACTGAGTTTCGAGATTAAGGAAGAAACATCCTCTCCTTCCAGAATTTTCTTTCCTCTAGTCTCATCTGTTCTCCAACGTTATCACAGATGCAGGACCCCTCGACAGCCTATTTTCTCTCAATTTGTTATCCCTTACCTTTGCTTTAAAAAAAAAGAAAAAAAAACTTTGAGGCTACATGAATAATTATTTTAAACTCTTACTGATACCTGTCCTTTTACTTCCACATTCTTCCCTGCCTTACCGGAAAATCCTTAAATATCATTTTTACCTGAGCACCAAAACTCTTGTAGAGAAAAACTGCTCTGCCATAAAGGCTCCACATTCATCGTTCTACCTTTGTTTGGACTCGGGCTCTATTGCCAACCTTCTTTTATATTCCAAGCAGCCTCGGGCTTCCCAACTCCTCATGGCATCTATTTCATTCTTCTCATCTTTTCCAGCTCACAAGCCTATCACTATCAAATGAGTTGATAGCTCAAAATGAGTTGCTTCAGAGGAAAAAGTAGAAGCCATCATTCATTCATCCATTCATTCATCTAGCAAATATCTAAGTGCCTAACTTTTTAAGTGTTGAGGATACGAATGAACAAAGCTAGCCAAATCTTCGCCATCACAAGCTTACATTTTGGTGGGGTGAAAAGCCAACAATAAAACTAATACACAAGTAAATGATACAGTTTGCGAAGGGCTGTGTTATGGTGGTTAGCATGTTAGAGAGACTGGAAGCCTACAGTGGAGAGTTTTGCAACACTGAGTAGGGTGGTCAGGGTGCCTTATAGAGAAGGTGATATGAGAGCAAAGACAAGGTGATGAAGGAGTCAGGCAGGTAGGTGTACAGAGAGGTGCCCCAGGCAGAGAGATGGTCACGGCAAAGGCACCGACTGGAAGCATGTCTGGCATGTTGAAGGACTAGTGGGAAGCAGGCAATAGGTCTGATGGGGCTCTTCGCTATTACAAAGAATCAGCATTTACTCAGAGATGAATGGGAGCTACTGGAGGGTTTGAACAGAAGAATCAGACAGGAATTCCCTTAACGTAGTGTCCCGTCCTCCACTTCAAACTCACGCACGTTAACTTCCATTCCATTGTTCCGGATGTTTCTGTGGAAAAGTTATTCCTTTCTCTAAGGCGATCCACTTCTGTTTTGGATTTAAGCCACTGCGGTCCCAGCAGGGACCTCCCTCCATCAGTTACCCCCATTTTGCCTCAACCTATCACCCCTACCTCTGTAAAGTTTGTGTCGGCAGCCAAAACCACTCTGACTTTCTAAATGTCATCCTCAGCCCCGTATCTTACTTTCTAATGGACTACCTTCTCTTCTCCTCTCACCGCTTACGTACTTGAAAGACACTTTTCTCCTCCCTGTCTCCACTTCCTCACCTTATTGGTTAAATCATCCATTTATTCCCTGAACTTATGACCACCTAGATCTGCTAGGAACTATGCTGGCAACAGAAATGGGGCATACAGGCAAGTGGGCACGAGGGGAAGTAAATCACTACTCACTGAAACTGCTGTAGGCTAAATCTATTGATGTTTCTCATGGATATTTTATTTTTAAAGGTTATTTATTTTGAGAGAGAGAGAGAGAGAGAGAGAGAGAGAAGCAGAGAGACAAGGGCAGAGACAGAGGAAGAGAGAGAATACCAAGCAGTCTCCACACTGTCAGTGCAGAGCCCAACACAAGGCTTGATCCTGTGAACAGTGAGATCATGAGCTGAGCCAAAACCGAGAGTCAGATGCTTAACCAACTGAGCCATCCAGGTGCCCCTCTCATTGATATTTTATTTTGACATAACTTGACACTTGAAGAAAAGTTGCAAGTAGAGTAGAAAAAATTTTCCAGATATTGTTTACCACAATTCCCTAAACGCTAACGTCTTAGTAGCTTAGTCCTCTAGTCCCTTTTTCATTATATAAGTGCGTGTGTATAAATACGTATATCTCATTTTTTTTTTGGAGTTGCAGATATGATGCCCCTTTGCTACTACACCTCAGTGTATATATTTAAGAACAAGTTAGTCCTTTATCACAGGTTATCAATATCAGGAAAAATAGCAATGCAATATCATTGTCCATAGATACTTAAAAAAAAACTTCTCTCATTTCAGTACATGACTTTAAACTTGCACTTCAAAATTACTACTTTTAAAAAGTATGAATGCTATACACATACACTGTACGATATTTTTTAAAAAAAGCAGAAGGAATAAAATTCAAATTATATTCTATTATCCAGAGAAAACCACCATTAATTTGTATACCCATGTACAAAGACATATAATGTTTAAAAATAAATGGATTATACAGAGCATATTACTCTTTTGTAACCTGCTTGGTACAAAACCTTTTGTTACTCTTTTGTAACCTGCTTGGTATACCTATTTGGTATAGTTAACATTTCCTCATGCCGTTCAGTTTTTTCAAACCTATTTTTAATAGCTGTATCCAAATCTCTCACATAGACAGCGCTTCCTTGAAATTCTTCCCTGCCTTCACTTGCAACTCAATCCTCTTCCTTCTTCCCCAGTTGAAAAAATCAGTGTTTTCACTTTATCCCCTGCCCATCTCTCCATATTGGTCTTCCTGGGATTCTGTCTTCAATGCTGTTTCAGCCCACTAGCTTTAACTCTCTGCACGCTTCCAAAATTTCCATTCTAGATCTTTCCCAAGCTCCAACATCTCTGAGTGGATGTTACCTCCCACTCGACATGCCCCAGAGGGAAGGTACCACCTTTCCTTCTCAGTCATGCTTGTCTTGCATTCTGTCACCTTAACCTGTCTCTGCCTCCCTCACCCCTTGTGCTCATTGGTTACTATGCCATAAATTCTACTTCACAAATACATCTTAATGCATCACTTGTCCACACCATTGCCAGCACCTCCTCTCTGGTATTAAATGCCAGAAGATTTTATCTGGTCTCTCCACTTCAGTTCTCAAGCCCCCCTCACTCCTGATATAGTCTGGATTCTGTATGGGAACACAATCATGCAACCCCCTTTCTCTGATGTCTCCTACTGCTCTCAGGACACAACGCAAACATCATGTGGAACACGCAAGCCTGGTCAGACTCTATCCTGACCCTGTCCAGCATGCTATCATCACTAAAACTGTACACACCAGGAATGCTGAACCACTGGCAATTCTAAATTCTGTGCCTCTGTGTCTTGGTCTGTTCCCATGGAGTTCCATCTGTCCAGCTTCCCCCTCCTCATATTTTCTCCCTCCCCCTACCCTATGTGCTTTATTCCTACTCATTTTTTAAGGCTGAGTGAAGCCATCACATCTCTCCCAGGAAACCTTTCTTGCCCACCTCATCCCAACCTTGTCTCTGTTGGGTCCCTTCCTAGGTATTCTTGGGGATCTCTTGGGTTCCCTCTGGAAATCAAACTGTAATGTGATGATCTGGTTACCTATTCACCTCACTAAGCCTCAAACCAGGGCCACTCTCATGTACCTAAGAATCCATAACGGCACCAAGCACATTCTCTGGTTTAAGTTGGATTCTAGTAAGTGTTTTGTAAAAGAACTCATGGGCATAACACCTTTTTGTTATTTCCTTATTGCTTCCATCTGGTATCCTAAGTATAAAAGTTACACATTTGTATTTCATGCTATATCTATGTATAACTCCTTTTAGTTGTGGTATGTATTAAATAAGTGGCCCTGAGAGCTGGAGTAAGTCAATCACAAATTTATGTACGTATAGCATTTCCATTTGAGAGGTTTTAAAAACACAGCAGATAATATAAAAAGCGTTAAAAATTTAAGAATTACTTCTGATAGAAATAATTTCTTTATTGAAATAGTCCAATATGGGTAATCTGGCAAATACATAATCACAACCTCACAGTTACTTTAATATCACAATCACTTTCCTATCAGTAATTTCATTAACAAAGATGTGAAACTTGTTTGTTGGAGGCAGGCCTTGTTAACGTGAAAGAGATCAAAACTAACTTAAGGATTGAAAGCTGCTTTATAAAGTGTTTAATTAGATCTATAGTTGACATGACAGGAGGACAGTTTCTAAGACTCCTTGAAGAGTATCAGAAGTAAAATTTTGCCTAACTAAATATGCATGATTAGAAAAATCATACAAATGAGAGAAAAAGGGAAGGAGTCACTAACATAAAGATAATTTAGTAGAAGAGAAAAGAAACAAAACCCCTTTTGATTTTGTCTTCTCGATAGGATATCAATATTTTCAGCAAACACTTCATAACATTGGATAAAAAGAGAATTACAAGAATGGGACTCTGCATAAGGCTCTATTACATTTATATAATACATACACACATACATATACACACAGATATATACTTGATATATCTAACAGTTTCAATAAACTAAGAAAAACTATGTTTTGTATTAATGTGAAAGTCTAATATATATTCCTTACCTGAACCTGAGAAATTGTCTAAAGACCCGTCTGCTGTTGTTGAAACTATTTCACTGCTGCTCATTGGCTCTGTTTTAACTACAAAATAAACAACATATATCATATATCCAATTAATAGTTATTTGTAAAGGCATGGTGGAGAAGTTATAACATTCAAAATAGTTACAAGAAAATCACTCTAAAAGCCAGTCTTTTAGTATTTGAATGTAATTCAGATTAATATTTGTAATAGCATTTTTACAAAACATATGCATGCTGTTTTCTCCTTAAGTTAACAATCCATTGTGTCAAGCTATCCTTTAAAAACAGAAACACTTTAAAAGTAGCTAAATGCGTTACCTTACATATTTATTGAAATCCTTATTAACAAATAACTTATATCTTAATATTTATATGATGTGGACATGAAGTTATTT
The DNA here is from genome assembly GCF_018350195.1 of Panthera tigris. Lineage (NCBI taxonomy): Eukaryota > Metazoa > Chordata > Mammalia > Carnivora > Felidae > Panthera > Panthera tigris. Next base: position 21,514,578 of record NC_056676.1, read on the forward strand.
CCTTGGGTATGTAGCCATTTGACCAAACAGAGCCAAAAAGCCATGATACTCAAGGACAGGCACATGCTTACGTGTGTGAACACACACACACACACACACACACACACACACACACGCACGCACACACACTCCTAGTTATCCAGTATAGCTGAAAAACAGAGTGCTCAATTTAATGGATCATTACAACCACTCAGTCGTATCTGGCTGCCAATTTATCAATATCTGATGTACTTGGTACCAAAACCACACTAAATGTAAATGAAGCAGAAATTAAGTTTTCCATTCTAAAAGAAAACCAATTGCAGACCGTTTGTCAAAAACATATATGATCTTTAGTAAAGCCCCTTGGGGTTGTAAACTAAAAACATTTAGACTTATGCTGTGAGTTATTGAAAGCAATCCACTCCACTGACATAGTCATGGTATTATTGACCCCTATCAAACAGATAAGCCAGACACCTCAGAACATTTGCCTTTTTCCTCAGATTTAGGTTTAAAAAAAAAATGAAGAGAGAGTATTATTGCTTTCCTTAGAAACAACTAGTGAAGTGCTATCATTGAGATTTGCCTAGCCCACTTTGTGGAAGTTTTACAACCCCACTAATGGGTTTCCAGAAAAATGGCAAGAAGACCTTAGGGGCTACTTAAAAATCAATAACATGTTTCCCAAAACAAAGGTCCTACCAAGAGAATATTTGGGGTGGCTTCCCTTAGAAGTAAAAACATTCTGAAATGGGGAAGAATGATGGAGAAAATGCAGCTTTTCCTTCTCTCAACATTAACAATTTCTTATAAACATCAGGAAAATAACAAATTCACCCTCTTTGACCTTTGAATCTTTTACTAATACATAATGAGTAGTTTTCAAATAGATAACATAAATAGTTGCAGCAGATAGTCACTTACAAAAAATTAATTATTTAGGCTGCTTCTAAACACATGAAAAATAAAACCAGGAAGTCTAATGGGAATCACTGCAACGGATTGTTTTTGTGTAGACCAAACAATAGTGTCACTGAAGTTTTCATTTTTCCACCAGTTGTTTGGGGTTAGAAGTCTTAGTTGATGCTATTAAATTCTGACACAGGCCTGTATTTCCCTTTTCTCTTCACACCTCCAGGCAACCTAATGATCTTGTTCTTCATAACCATTATACTCCCCTACATTGTGGAAAGTAGGTCCTCTACTACTGGTACACAGCTCCAAAATTTCCTACCCAGTTGTCCACATCCTACCTTTCCTCCCTGAAAGAACAACTCATACAGCACCCTGTACCTATAAAGCAATAGCTCTATTTCACTCTGTACTGGACAGATTACCACAGGGATCTGAACTCCAAATCAAATACCATATACTGATCAAAGACTACAATCAGGCCCAAGGGGAACAGGTCATATGAAGTGCCTCCTACTGTCAGACTATGGACGTCATGATTAATCCTTTTAAAGAATTCTCCAAGGAGGTCTCAGAGCACAATTTACAAGCTCCCTAGTTAGGTACTGTCTCCTTGTTTCACATGCAAAAATTGAAAGCAAAGGGACTAGGAAATTGTCCAAAGTCACATAGTAAGCGGCAGAAATGGGAATTATTTTTGCATGTTTTCAATCCCAAGGCTTGAAGAAATGACAATATGTGGCACTTCTCAACAATTAGCACTACTCTACAACAAAGCAAGGAAATTGAGGCACAGTGCCATACACGGTGGATATAGAGGGAAGTAAAACCCCAGCAGTCCAGATCCTCCTAGAGTGTGAACACTCCCAGGCTAATGCACTCACTAGGGGATCTCAAGTAGAAGCTCCTCATTCAGCCTGAGAAAATGGTGAAGAAAAAATTTTCCAGTGCATAGGGTGTTAGCCCACATTACTTCGAAATCTTTACCAAATCTAAGATCTAGGATTCTACAGATTGGATGATAAAATTACTTGGCGAGAGCTTACTATACCAAAACCACTCCCACTCTTATACCCCTAAGACTTACTCTAGCTATTCTCCATATTACTAGCTTGATCGAATGTAGCTTTCACTCCCAGGAGACACATTAAATTATACTTGAAATTCCACTAAAACGAAGAAGGAAAGGAGGAGGATACTTTTTCTTTTAGGCCTCAAGTACATTAGCTTCTGCCATTGTTCAAATATACCCATCTATATACTAAGGAATAAAGACTCCCTTTTCCTAATGAGTCCAATTTTTTTTAAAAGGCTCACTGTTGAAAAGAAGAGGATGTATATAAAGTAACTACCAAGATACTCATGATTTTATCAGGTACTGGAACTGAATACTTTGATCACCAGGGACCCAATGCTAAAGAGACTGAAGATTTATTGTGATGTAAAATAGTTTCTGAGTGAAAGCCAAATAAAGAGAGACCACCTCCCGAGTTGTTGTTGCCAAGCATACACCCTCCAGAAAGTTAAAAAGACAAGAGGGATCTCCAGCCACCAAACTACCCATCCTCACTCGCGCTATCGGATTTATAAATATGCCATAGATGACAGAATAGATCACCTCTCCAAGGCTCAATTTTTTTTAACTCCTAGAGATTTAAATACCACCTCCTGAAATTTTTAACTCTTACAGATTTAAGGCAGTGTCACATCTGAGAACAATCATCCCATCTAAGCCACCTATCTGAAAAGAAAAATCTATGAATCCTCTGTTCTCTTCTAAGTAACTGTAGGATTCTTTTATCTCCACTGTACATTTTCCTTCATTACAGGATTTCAGTCTGGTAGAAAACAGCAATTTTTATTCTCTTTTGCCCCCATTCAAGAGTCTGTCTTCATCACTCCAGTGTTCAATCTTCTATCTGATACTTTAAGGACCTAAGTCCTTAAATATTCTCTAATTATTCAGAAACTCCCCTTTGCCTCTTTCATCTTCACAACCCCCTGCCCCCCTCCCCCCTGCAACTCCTTTGCTCAGTCATGTTCTCTAGGCCTGTACTGTACAGGGCAACGTGCTACCCTCCAGGGCTGCCACAAACTCTCATCTATCAACATCTTTGAGCTTTGGTTTTGGAGTCAAAGAATCCAGTTATCCACTTTAAGACTTTATAAAAGTTATTTGAGCTCTGATCTTAATTATCTCACATACAAAAATTTTTAAATGACCCCTACATTACAGGAATGCAGTTAGGATTCGTAGTATGTATGTAGAGTTTGGTACGGTCCATGGTTTCAAGCATGTCCTGGGGGTCTTAGAACATATTATCCACAGATGAGGAGGGACTACTGTGTAAGTTTTCTCCTATAATCATCATTAGTCCTGCCTTCTTAAGTTACATTCAAGTTACCTTGATTTGATTTTACTGTATGATTGAATTTGATTTTGGCCATCCTGAGGAAAATGGCCTTGCATTGGCTCTTAGGCAAGTTGCTTGACTTTATATTCTTAATTTAGTTTTCAAAGGATAAACTTAACTTTAATGTGAAGCTCATATATAATAGATTGTATCCCATAAGAAAGACTTTGATTTCTCCTAATTAAAAGAGACACTTTAATGATAAAGTGACTACAAAAGTATGACCTCTGGACCTAGCTAAATTATTTCTAAGCATTTTTTTTTTACCCTCTCCTGAGTATGTTATCCCCCACTTAACAGATGAGGAAGTTGAGGTACACAGAAGTTGAATAACTTTTCATACTGTTAATAACAAAGCTAGATTGAAATTCAGCTGATAATTCCAAAGCTGGTGCTTTTAACAGTCTTCATTTGAGATAGCTCCCTGGTAGTATTCCCAGGAGAAAGGCATTTGGAGCTACTACTGATGATGGTGGCAAATATACTTTCAGCCCCTACTTTAAACCAGGTACTTTGCATTAATTTTTATGGATCATTACTACCTTTTTCATTTGTGCACTGGTACTAGACTTGCTCATGAGAATGTCATGTCTTTCCAACTTCACCAGCCCGGTCTGGAACCAAGAGCTGCTACCTTAGAGTCCGGTGTTATCTCGTACCAAGCATCTTTTTCGCCAGGCTTTAATCCTCGCTTTGGCAAGTCCTTATTTTTCATTCTTCAACTGCTATTCTGGATTGTGGAGCATGGATGAGGAGGCCACAATTTGCCCGCTGACCAAATTTGCTAACATGTATGCCTTCCATGTTCTTTGACTCATCCTTTTTCTTGACCATCCCTTTTCCATTTATTGTGCCCGAAATAGTTCCTATGGAGTCTTTTCTACCTACCTCAAGCCTCCAATCCTCACCTCATGCCCCATCCTCTTCAGTACATGCCCTAACCAACTATTTGATAAAGCATGTTAAAGCTACATTCAATCTTTCCGTGGTCTTCCTGCAACATCTCTGATTCCTACTGGTTAATCTCAGTGGAGGTTTCCTTTCCTGTAGTAGGATTTAACCTTTTACATTTTTATTCTTACTGCCACTTCCATACTGTCTTTGCCACAAAACTCCATTATGCGATCTCCCAGAATCCTCAATAATTCCATCTCAGGAGGCTACTTCTCTTCTACCAACAAAGACAGACAAGTCTGAGATATCACCTTACACCTGTCTGAACGGCTAGAATCAGAAAGACAAATAACAAGTGTTGGCGAGGATATGGGAAAAGGGAACCCTCGTGCAATGTTGGTATGAATCTAAATTAGTGCAGCCACTGTGGAAAACAGTATGAGAGTTCCTCAAAAAATTAAAAATAGAAATACCATATGATCCAGTAATTCCACATCTGGGTATTTACCCAAAGAAAGCAAAAACAGGAAACATAGGGCACCCTTATGTTTATTGAAGCATTATTTGTAACAGCCAAGATATGGAAGCAACCCATGTGTCCATGGATAGATGAATGGATAAAGAAGATGTGTTATGTGTTATACATACATGCATATATACATTATGTGTGTATATATATATATATATACACACATATCAAAACTGCATATATGTATAAATATGTGTGTATATATACATGTATGTGTATATACGTGTGTGTGTGTGTGTGTGTGTGTGTGTGTGTGTGTGTATTACTTACTCATAAAAAAAAATACGAGATCTTGCTTTGGGACAACATGGATGGACCCAGAGGGTATCATGCTAAGTGAAATAAGTCAGTCAGAGAAAGACAAATACCATATGGTTTCATTCACATGTGGAATCTAAAAAAACAAGAAGAAACAAAAACACAAAGCAGAAACAGACCCATAAGTGCAGAGAACAAACTGCTGGTTGCCAGAGGGGAAGGGAGTAAGGAAATGCACAAAATGGATGAAGGGGAGTAGGAAATAAAGGCTTCCGGTTGTGGAATACATAAGTCAGGGGAATAAAAAGTACAGCACAGGGAATATAATCACTGGTATTTTAATAGTGTTGTACAGTCACAGATGCCAGCTACACTTGTGGTGAGCACAGCATAATGTAGAGACTTGTCGAATTCCTATGTTGTACACCTGAAACTCATATAACATGATGTGTCTGCTATAATAAAAAAGCGTTTCCCTTAATTTTTAAAAGGCTTTTCCCAACCATGAGACTTCTCTCCCTTTTCTCAGCACCAAGTTTCCTACAAATTTGCCTGGATCATCTACTCTGGATGAGTAGATCATCTGGATCATCTACTCTGTCCTTAGTCCTTTCCATCATCCCTTTCTTTATAGCTGTTATTTTACTAAAAGGACTTTTTTAATTGCCCAGGTCAAACTATTCCCAATTCTGATTTTCCTTAATTCTTTCACAGAATGGGCTTTCCTCTTTTTTTTTTTTTCATTGACCAATACAACATGCAACATTCCCCCATTTCCCCTTCGTATCTCTCTTGTTCTCTGGATCTTCTTCCCTTTGCCTGCTCTGTGGTTTTATAATTCTATGCCATTCTTACCTATTTCTCTAGCCTTTCCTTGCCACACATTTAAAAAAAAAAATCATCTTCATGTACATGACTCCCAAATATCTATCTACCTGCACATCTTTTTCATGGGAACCACATCCCAATTACAGAACACCCTCATCTGGATCAGGGTGAAACTCAACCTACTCCAACATAAAATATTCATTTTGTCCCTCTGTAATGGTCATGTCATCTAGAATGAAAGTTTCCTTTTCACCCCAGTTTCTCCCAGATCCCTTCACTTTGCACCCTATTGCCGCATCTATAATTGCCACCACTCTATAATCTTTCCCAATCATCTTGCTAATTTCACAGCCACTATCCTAATTATCTTATATCTATTCTCCTGTAAAAGTTGATAATTGGCCTTTCAGCCCCTGCTCTTTCTACTCTAAGCAGAGATACTGATCTCTCCATAGCTTAGATTTGAGGGAGTCACTCCTTGCTCTGAGGTCTTTAGCTCTCCATGTTCTCCTGAATTAAGCTATTAAGTTACATTCCCTTCTCATGTTTTTAAGCCCCACCCCCCTACACTCTAACACCAAGCTGTTTCCTTTTTTTGGCTTTACTTCTCTATTTAACAAATACTAACTTACAAGAATATAAAAGTATTATAAAATACATGGTTACATCTAATTGTCCTAACTTTTCTGTGTGACACCATTATCCCATTTTACAGGTCATGAATCACAGGACTGTATATATTCAACATTTATACCAAACTGGCCTACTGAGATCCTTAACGCATCCTCAAACCCATGGTTTTGCTAATGTCTTTCTCTCCAACATTAAACATTCTATAAAACTTCCATCTGACTAAATTACACAATTCCTTAAAGGTTGAACCAAAGTCCTGTCTGCTTTGTGAAGTCTTGCCTGACCTACTACTCTGGACTGATTTTTCTTTTCCATGAGCTACTAAATGGGAATTTATACCTCCTTCAGAAAATACATCCTATTCTACCTCATTTTACGTTTCAGTCTTATCCATTTTAATATATTATAAATGTCTTTACGGTAAGAACTACATATTTTTGTAGCTCTACAGAACTTGATACAATGTGTGACACATAGTTGGAACTCAATATTCATTGAGGGAATAAATAAAGGTAAAAATGTACAACTGACTTACAACTGGCTTCATACTACTAGACACATTGCATAGGGCAATTTATACTATATATGCTCAAACATAAGGAGACATTTTATTCCTCCCAAATTATCACTCAATCAACTTATGTGCAGGTGCTTATAAAGCCTCTCAGTTGCAGGATGCACGTCATTAAGTTATTTTGAACGAAGTACTCTTTGGAGAAGACACACTAACATAAAATAGTATCAACCATTGGAATTTTTGTATATTAAAAGAGGACCCTGCCTGGATCCTTCGAAAGAGCGATAAATTAACAATAATGCATGGGGCATATCCACCCAAAGGCAAATCTTAGCTATTGCTATAAATAGGCCTTAAAAGAACTCTTTTAAAAGCTACACTGCACAAGACTATGCTGTACAGATAACAAATATAAGCTCGTGGGACAAAATAAATACACAGCCACCATAATGTTCAGGTATCGTTTGGATTCAATGGCTGTATCACTCACAGATTTAATGAGTATGCTTACTCAAACCATGAGGCAGAAGTGGACACGTAGGTCTTTGGAAACTAGGTCAAATGACTGAAAAAGATGGCAGTAAGGGATACCAGATACCAAAGGCCTATGTGAAGAGAGTGAATAAAATTACCGCATGAAATATGAAAGTGGGAAATAGTAATATTTGAAAATTTATAGATTTTATAGGACACTTCAAAGACACAGAATTGAGTTAATAAATTAAATATTGTAAGTAGCCATTTAACTATTTGTTCTTTACCTAACAACGTATATGTCCACGAAACAAGTGCTTTTGCCTTTAGTTAGTTCCCATTGGGAAAATGAGGTGTGCCTTTAGGTGTGACTATTGGTTCTATAGTCTGGCATCTGGTGATCACCAAAATTTTAAAGCTAGGGCCATCCTCTTTTGCCTAAAAGAGGGTAGAAAATAGAAAAAGTATTAGGTTTTCAAAATATCATACCTTATACAACCTCAGGAAAGTCAAATCAACACCCATAGACTAAACTTAGCATTTGACTGTATACATGGCCAATAAGAAATGTTAGTCAATTTGAAAACTTGTTATTCACAGCAAGTGTGACATGTGTACCATATTGAAGCAGCACTGTGCAACGGCTTCTGTAGAGGTCTAGACCCACTGGCTCTTTTTAGTAAAAGAAATGCCACATGGTAGAGGAGGGCGGCTCCTTTGAGAGGTCTCCTGAAACTTCACTTTCCCTTCCTGAAACTCTCATTCTTGCCACCCAGGCTCAGATTCCTGACACACAAAATCTGGGCAGACTGCATGAGCCTCCGGACTACTGTTCATCTCTCCCCCATTCCAATCTATCCTTGAAATTGCTGTCAGATTAGTACCTAAAACACTTTCACCATATCAATCCCTTGCTCAAAATATTCTGTGGCTTCTCTACTGGCTCCAGGATGAAGTCCAAATTCCTCAGTCTAGTATTCAGAGTCTTCCACAGTTTGTCTCCAGCTGATCCTTCCAACCTTATCTACGATCAATTCCTTCTTCAGCTAAACTGGTCTCCTCACGGTCTCCCAAACTATCCTACCTTTGTTCAGATTGGTCCCTCATTTAGAATGCATTCCATCTCTTCTCAACCTATTCAAATTCTACCCATTTCCCAACACTCAGCTCAGATTCCATCTCCTTCTTGAAGCCTGGCCAGACCTCAGCAAGCTGAAGAGCTCTTTTTTCCAAACTCTGAGAGCACTTTTGTTTGGATCAGTGGCTTCTAACCTTCTTGAGAATGAAGCCCTCTTTCTAACACCAAAGTATTTCAGAACACGAATGACAGTCTATTTTTAATCTGTTGATTGAGCAAGTGCATAATGACAAAAACCCACTGTGAAATTTCAGACCTGAAAATGTGCATTTTAATAAATAGAAGGTCCCGTGTGAAAAGAATTAACTATATACGTGGCCTGTTAATTTCCTCATCTTACAGACAATGCTTTTGGCACAAAAGAATTTGCTGACCTCAGTACGAGCTCTAGAACTCCTGGAGATGGCTAAGTCACACATGGAAAATTCTCAGCTTCATAATCCAATTGACATATTAGGACCTTTTAGTTTGGGCTAAGTTTTCAAAAAGTCTTATCTCCTCCACCTACATTGTGAACTCCTTAAGTCAGCAGTAGTATTGTTTACTTCTTTGTATTTCTGTTAGAATCTGGAATAGCTCTTTATGAAAAATAAATAAATAAATAAATGTTTCCTTCCTAAGTATTGTAGGCTCACTTCTTTCACGAATGTTTTATTATAACATTTTTCATACATCTAGAAAAGTTAAAAGAAGTACATAGTGAACAGCCATAAACCAACCGCTTAAATCCCATAATTCACATATTACTATATTTACTATTCCATACCTATTTCTCATAAAACCATCTTATTTTTCATGTGCTTTTAAAATAAGTTGCTTATACCATCTATTTCTCCTCAATACTTCACCATTCACACCATTAGCTAGAATTCGTATTTGTTTCTGGTTCTTCTTTCTGTTAACTAACATTTATATATAATGAAGTACACAGACCTGAAACGTGTCATTTAATGACTTTTAACAAATCCCTACATTCAGATTCCTAAGTGGGATCTATTTTTAGTGTGTTATACTGATGGAGCATGGCACAACAGTACAAAAAGACTGCCCTTATGTTAAGAATTCTCAATTAATGACCTAGGCAATATTTCAGTAGATTCTCAGTTAAGAATTCTCAATTAATGACCTAGGCAATATTTCAGTAGATTCTCAATTAAGAATTCTCAATTAATGACCTAGGCAATATTTCAGTAGATTCTCAATTAAGAATTCTCAATTAATGACCTAGGCAATATTTCAGTAGAGTTTCAGAACAAAAAAGGAAGACTTTAAATAGAAATTGATGTTTATGGAGTACCTACTATAGGTCACACATTGTGCTAAGTACTTTACAAGCAATGCCTCCTTTGCTCCTCATGGCAACTTTCGGAAATATTATAATCATCACCTTTCAAAGGTGAGGAAACTGCAGGTTCAAGGTGTTTGTGCAACTAGCCCAAGGTCACACAAGTAGTTTCAAATTTCTTTGACTTACCATAGCTTTCACGAAATCTTTGCAAAGTACAAAGTCAAACATTTTCTAATTAGGCCTTGATCATCCTTAATCATCGCTCTGCTGGAAATCTGAACAATCAGCAAAAACAGCACAGCCATAGGAAAAGTCCCAGAATGCCAGGGCATTGAATAAAAGTGTATCAGTGTATGTTGCAAATTAGCGGATGGTAAAATAAACTAGTGTATGAAGATTGGAAGCAGATGAGCTGGCTAGGACTCAGAACCTCAATCATATCAATCTGGAAAAATGGTTTACTTGCCTAAAATGTAATCAACCTACCAAATTTACATCTCAGATTATGTTTTTTCCCCTATATTTTCCCATTCTTCACCCATTTGCAGGGATACTCAGACATAAACCCTACCTTTATTACGTATTAACTGAGCAAGTACTTATTAGGTAACCCAGGTACTCAGAGTACCTGAAACAGCCATTGGATAATGTGAGGGACATCAGAAGAGGAGAAAATATCCTCTCCCACCCACGGAGACCCAGTAGCCAGTCCCAGTAGAGTTTTTTTTTAATGGAACATTTATAATTATTTAATAATAGCTGCTAGTGTTTGAATACATGTGGTAGATGCTAGTGACTATGCTTAGTAATTTAAGTAGACATTGCCATAATACCATGATAAAACTACAATCTCCATTTTACAAAGCAGAGGTTCAGAGATCACAGATGATAATGAGGATGATGGTAATAATAATAACCAGTAAATATTAAGCACTTCCTAGGAGTCACATTGTGTTCTAAGTGCTTCACCGATTAATTTAACCATCCTTGCAGACCTACAGGTACATACTATTATTTTTTTAAGTTTATTCATCTTTATTTTGAAAGATGGTGCATGCCCACAAGAGCGGGGGAGGGGCAGAGAAACGAAGGGGGGGGAGGGGGAGAGAGGGAGAGAGGGAGAGAGGGAGGGAGGGAGGGAGGGAGGGAGAGAGGGAGGGAGGGAGGGAGGGAGGGAGAGAGGGAGAGAGGGAGGGAGGGAGGGAGGGAGAGAGGGAGGGAGGGAGGGAGGGAGAGAGGGAGGGAGGGAGGGAGAGAGGGAGGGAGGGAGGGAATATCCCAAGCAGGCTCCACGCTCTCAGGGCACAGCCAAATGTGGGGCTCGATCACACAGACCATGAGATCATTGACCCGAGCCAAAATCAAGAATCGGATGCCTAACCAACTGAGCGACCCAGGCGCCCCAATCAGGTACTATTACTATCCACGAGGAAGCAGAGGCACAGAGCGGTTCAGTAACTATTCAGCATCACACTTAGCTAGCTGGTGAGTGGCAGAGCTGACAACAAGGCTTCGGAGCCCTCTCTCAAACCCCTGCTCTGCTGCCTCTCAAAACCCATGTTACATGGTTAGTAAATAGCAAAACGGTGAATTTTTTCTTTGGCCAGAGTTAGTCTGACTGCAAAACCCACGTTCTCACCACCATGCAATACTGCTTTTCAATACTTTTAATATTATGCATTCTCCACTTAAGGCAAGCATTAGATGTAAATTTGAACTGAAATAATAGCATATAAATAAGTACATTATTTCAGACAAAAAGGTCCTCCTAGCTTTTCACCCAGAATTTTTTCTCACCATCCACCATCCCTTGAATACAGTTTCAAGATACCATTCGATGCATTTCTGAAGCATAGACTCAATCATATCACGCTCCTGTTCATGAGCCTCCAAATCATCCAGCTCCCACAGGATTGAATTCAAACTCCTGAACCTCAGACGTAAGGCTCTTCCTCCTCTGCTTTGGGTGATTACTGTCTTAGCCCCATGGCACGCACTGCGTGCATGTCCCTCTCTAAACACACACACATACACACACACACACACACACACACACACACACACACACACACACACACACCCCACCCCTGGGACTAGGGATGTCTTTGCTACAGCTGAACAATCCATGCTCTTTCTTCCTTCCTGGCTTGTCACCCAGTGTTTTTCCACCTCTTCTTCAAGACTCCGTTTAAGTACTACCTGTGTGCATAAACCATCCTCGATCACCCCAGTCATAATTAGGACCCCACCTCTCTGCAGAATATAGCCCTAGTGATAAAGTATAGGGGTCATCTGATTATAGGTCTGCAAATCCAGCAGACTGTAAACTTCTCCTTGGCAAGATGATATCTGGTAAATTTCTAGACACAAATCATGAAATCTTTCTTGAATGAATGATGTAATGGTGGATATACAGTGTGATATATATTCTTATTTCATATATACATACATAGAGACTTTTCACTGCAGTATGTATATATCCTTGTCCTTGCAAGTTTTCTTCACATTTAAGTTTTAAAATTTATTTTGAGACAGAGAGAGAGAGAACACATGCAAGCAGGGGTGGGGTGGGGTGGGGAGAGAATCCCAAGGAGGCTCTGCACTGTCTTCTGCAAGCAAAGCCCGATATGGGGCTCAAACTCACCAACTGTGAAATTGCAACCTGAGCCAAAGTCAGAAACTTAACTGACTGAGCCACCAGGCACCCCAGAATTTTCCTCACTTTTAAAACGTTCACCTCCTATGGGGAACCTAGGTGGCTCAGTCAGTTAAGCGTCCAACTTTGGCTCAGGTCATGATCTCTCAGTTCGGGAGTTCGAGGCCTGCATCAGGCTCCATGCTGACAGCTCAGAGCCTGCAGTCTGCTTTGGATTCTGTGTCTCCCTCTCTCTCTGCCCTTTCCTTGTGCTCTCTCTTTCTCTCTCAAAAATAAACATTAAAATTTTTTTTAATTAAAAAAATAAAATGTTCACCTCCAATCATGACACCTTACCATCTTGTAAAGATACTAAATCTAAGTGTACTAACTGTCTGATCTTTATATAATTCATGTGTTTCTTGGACTATGGGGAAGTTGCTTCATCATTGCTTAATACTATGAAGTCCAAGAGCAGTTGTCATTAATAAATTAATTAATTAGTACAGGTCAAATGCAAGTCAGTTACTACAGATCAAATTAAAAATCAGCAGCAATGTTGACTGTGGATGTTCTCTGAATGGATGGCCTGTATAATTACTATATAAATTGGTCTGTGAAATCATCATTTTCAAACTTTGAAAACGAGGCTTTAGATACTTATTGAATCTATTAATGCCTTTAAATAAAATGAGTGACTCTTGTCTCTTATAATCACTCTCCTGCATTATCTGCTTAGTCATACGGGGCATTCATTCAACAAATATGTGTTGACTGCTTAATCACAGCCAAGCCTTCTGCTAGATGCCGAGAACACAGTAGTGAACAGGTTTATCCTTGCCTTTAAGGAACCTAGAGACTCTACTAAGTGAAACATACATATAAACCGATGTATTTCCTTCAATGACTCATCCACTTAGACAGGGTAACATAAAATTTCTTAGGGCAGATAAATTATGTCAGTAAGGACCAAGTTATTTGGCTATCAGGGAGCCCATGTTTCAGAGCGTGAAGGATGTGAGCTTTGAGATCGGTCTGACGTGTCTTTGATTCTCTTCTCCAGCACAGTACTGTGCTATTTAAACTCTTTGAAATTAGGTACATAAAAGTTAACTCTTTTGCAGATAAAATCAGGTATGCTATTTCTTGATATGCTTAAGAAACAGTAAGAACTTAGGCAATTCATTTCATAGTCCTCATTTTGTTAAAAAAGTATTGTTTCCACTCACAATTCCCTTGATCAGTAATCAATGCAATGATAAAACAGGTAAGCATTTTAGATTTTGATTCATTTCATAGAAAAATAACGTTTCCAATTGGCCTTAAAGGGAGTACATAAATAAATCAGCTTAGAATGTGTTTGCTAGAGTTCATCCACCTTTTTTCAGTATAATGAGATGTCTCAGGCATGAAATGAAACTAAAAAAATCTACAAAACCAACAAATTACCATAAACGTAACAACAACCTTTTACTTACAAGAGGGGTCCTAAAACTTTACATAAATCCTCAGCCTAAGTCCTTGATTATTCAGCAGTCACTGAAGACAGCTATGTGTCAGATGTTTTTGCCTACCCAAAATAAAATCGGAAAATTTGTAATTGTCTTTTTTCCTATTATATTGTACCCTTGGAGCCAAAAAGAGGAAAATGAGTCACTCTTAGACTTTACTCCAAGTAAGCAAAGTGGGCACACATAGACCCATCACGTTATCTATATACAGCTCACCCCCAAGGCATCTTTGGCCATCAAAAGAAATTAGGAATCACTTAAAGCAAGGAATCCATGAGTGAAGAATTCAGAATTAGCCTAAATACTAGGACTCACTAAAGGTTCACACAATCTCCCTGGAGGGAACCAGGAATTTCTCCCAGAAGATAGGATGTTCTAAGGGAGGTACAGATTGCTGATGCTACCTAACTTCTGGCCCAGCTAGAGAAGAGATGTCATAGAACTCGGATTCTCTTGAACTGTGAGGTATTGGGGAAGAAGAGAATACTATATACATAGAGTCCGTTTATCAAGAAGCCTGATTCTGTACTCTGAGCACAGTTTCAGGCAATAAGCGTTGGAGTTCCTATTCTTCCTACCAAAGCTATTTATGAGCGATAGTACATCTGCCAATGGGCAAGGCCCTACACATGCCACCCCTTTATCCTGTGACTTCGCCTCTTATACCCCGTCAACCTCTCTCCCCCGGCCACACCGCCTGAACAGCTACTTGCTGCTCCTAGAACATAGCACCCGTGCTCCCATATCCTGGCTTCCGTAACCACTGCAAATGCCACTTAAGCTGCTTCTTTGAGCTTTGCTTAGTTAACACAGCCTGGTTCTCTAAGAGAAATGTGACCAAATTTACCATCCACTTAAGAATATTTTCTGAGGTAGAAAATGGTTACTCTGAGCAGTAGCAAAACTGTGACCGCTTTTTAGATTTCACAGTAATACTGCTCCAATCCAAATGTGCATATAATAATGACTATTGTAATGAAAAGCAGAGAGGACTTCCCATCTCTGTTTGATCCCAGGGAAGCCAACAGAGAGAGACGGCTGATGGAATTATAATTAAGTCTAAAGCTTTGAAAACTAGTAAGAGACAATCCCCTAAAACTTAACCTATTGATGCAATATGCTTTGCACGCGTGGCACCAAGAAGAAATCTCCTACACTCACGCACACAAGAACTTAAAGACCAGAATATAACTGCCCTGGGGACATGGCCTCATAATGAAGTCCTTTCGTCATCAAAGCCTCTGCCATAGGCCGTTTTACAGCTCCACTGTTTGCTAGGGAATGGTGTTCTCCAGTTGAGAAGGCATCCATGTGGAAGGGGAAGGCACCAGTGTTTAGTACAAAGGTGTCAGAAAAGACACTGGCCGGGGATGGGAATCATGTATTCTTTCCACAGACTAATACAGAGATTTTAAAACCCAAGCTCTGAACTCAGAACTGGATTCAAATACTAGGTCAGCTATTAGTGGTACCAATTATAAGCCCTGTGCCTTTAAACTTGGCACTGAAGTTTGTAACGCTCTGTTTTGTTGTATGTGAAACAGTAATAGTACCATACAAGTCTAGATATGGTACAGAAGTTAATAAATACAGAGTACTTAGGAAGTTCCAAGTGTGCCCCAGGTTTTACTTATCATCCTCAAAGCAAGCCTGAGTGAGCTTTCTGCTCTGATTCCCATTTTACAGTCGAGGAGACTGAGCCCAACAGAAGCTAACCCTGCTAGTAATCGTGGAGCTGGGAGTCAAACCCAGCGTCTTAACCATCACACTGGGATGTCAGGAATTTTCTGAAGATTAATGAAACAAATCATGGAGAATGGTCAGCATAAAGACTAACATTAAGTTCTTTATAAACATTAGCCATTATCATTATTAATTAGTAACAGGCATGTGAAAACTCTTCTCGGACACAATATAGGCAAATACTAAATCCTAAAATTATTTTGTTCATCCTTTCATGGCTTTTCCTTGTGAACAATTTATAAGAGACCAATTATGTGGCTACAGGCAAACTTTAAAAATGTCATTTAGAAATCCTTTTACTCACAATGTCCCTTAATCTTGCAGAAAGTAAGTCACGTGCAGAATGTAAACAATAATAAAATTAGATTACCATGTTTCTATTGACAACAGAATATTTGACCACAAATATACAAATGAGGCCTTTAAAATGCAGCCTCAAACCATAATTTTATACACATTCGCTCCAGCTTACATATTTCTTATAAATAAGATTTCTTAAAAATATTCCAGTTGCATATAACTATGTTTCACTAAATTCAAATTGCAGCGAGAAAAACAAATTCAGATCATTTGTTGGTGTTCTGAGCTTTGTAGAAATGATAAAACATTAAAATAGCTCCTGGTAATACAAAATTGAATTAAGCTATCATCCTAAAATATGCAATACACAATTAAATACATTTTTAAAATGCAGAAAATTTAGCCACCTAATTCAAGATTGTATCTCTTATCACCTTGGGAATCTGATATACCAATTCAAAATTACTATTTGAATTACCATCAGAATTCCTGAAACCCTGTTTGTAGTGAAGATTTCAACCGCATCTGGTGTTATGTCACTTAAAGGCAAATTCATCTGCTTTAAGACAAGTTTAAGCTTCTTTTTGACTTTGAATCTGAATTCACAATAGCAAAAACTCAGAATTAGAGCTCTCAGTTCCACTCGCTCACGCTTCTTTTTTGCCCTTCCCCACTCTTCCTCCCCAGACAAGCAAAAATAAACACTCAAACTAGCAATATATGAACCGACCAATCTTAGGCTCCCATGGAAATAAGACAACGAGAAAAAACAAAGATGGAAAGAATCACTGCTTTGCAAACAAGGCCTTAATTGGGTACGTAAATAAAACTCCTTTTACTGCTACGGCCCTGAATCCTTCCAAAGGAAGGTTTCCCAACAACTTTGCACGCTTATACAACACAGACGTCAACAGGCTTGACATATATCCACACATTAGGAATCCGCTCAGATTCGGTGCTTTAATATAGATCTAATGCGAGCACCACCAGCAAGAAGCCTAGGTCTTAAAAATTATGCTGTTACAATCTAATAAGAAATTTCTCTTCAATCCTGTCTTGGAAAACTAACTGCCCCCCACCCCCCAAAATAGGCCAAACAGTTAAAAGAAAGCCACAGTTGCTCATAGTTTTCATAACTATCCATGAGTCTCCTCCAAATCAAATTGTAATTGTTTAAGAGTAACTAAAATATTTATTACTTCATTTGGAAACATATCACTTCTGGTTTGTTTTTTTTTTTTTCAGTGCAACTCAGGCATTCATTTATGCTGTTTTGTTTTTTTACCTATCTAGGCTTTCCATCTCCAAGGTTTATAAACTGTGAGAAACCAACAGTTAACCACGGTAACGATTCACAGAGAGGTTGGAATAGAATGTAAAATACGAATAGTTGAAACTTTGGAAGCATGAAACAGTAAACAACCATCCTAACTGAAGAACATTTCATCTGGGGAATAAAAAAGCCCAGTATCTGAGGCTATAGCTCAGTGTCTGTCTGTCTTTATCCCTTAGATGAACCATGAAAATAGGCACTAGCCTGTGAGTACAGAACCTACAAACATTGAGTCTTATGATAATTTGGCAGCCGACTTAAGAAGAAACTTAATATCTCGGCCTCTCCATTCCCTTCCCTTCTTGTTTGTTCTTCAGATGAAGTTATGGTTTTTGATACAGGAGATTTTCATGTTTTCTTAGCCTCATTATAGGGACAAGTGGGGGCAGGAAGTAAAAAATGGCTCTGAGAAGACAACCTATATAAACGTGGGCAAAGCCAACAACTGGGTCAACTCAATGGAAGTTTTGTTGACCTCATTAAGGAGAATAGCTTCAACTCAGTTGCAGTGAAGTCACTTAAATATAAATCATGGCATATAGAGCTAAAAATATTTGTCATGGAGTTAGGGGAGATGATTGATACTTTAAATGCTCTCTTACATTTAAATGAATTTCTTGTTTTTCGTTCTTCTAATTCATTGGTAAACAGTACTAGTTTCGAAAGAAGACTTTCAAAGAAGGACTAGGAAAGTCTATAAGGATTATATCCCAGGGAAGCTTGCCAGACACTAGGAGCTCACTAATTTTAACCTTCACTCCTCTAGCGGTGACTGGGGGTAAGGAAACAAATGCGTTACAGAACGCATAAGCAGCTTGATGAACTGAGTCACAAACTTAACTCAGAACTTTCTGATAGAGTCTGCATCTAAACAGGCATGCAACATGGATCATAAAGCAAGTCTAGAACCGTATTTCCAAACTATATATGAAAATAAAACTGGATCTCCAAGCAGAATGATGAAAATTCCCTTTATTCTTTGGAGAATTTATTTTATATTGGTACCTTCTAACTCCACTTTAACTACCATAGCCGTTACAAAGTAAACCCAGGTAAGATCCCTGAAAACAAAACGAAAGGCATAACTGCCTTTGTCTGAAATAGGTCTAAAAAATTCATTTCTAAAACATAAGATCATTAAGAATTTTTCTGGATAAGTAGTAATTTCGAAGTATTTGCCAGATTGCCTCAGCAGATTCCACAATTACCTACAATATCGTACTCTTTTGAACCATTTATGCAAAAATGGTAGAAGACACATATTCCTGAATATGGACCTGATATCAAGCTATTAAAGGTAAACAAACTGTTAGAAAGATATAACCACTCCACATGTCCTTAAAAAACAAACCACACGTCATTCACACAAAGCCTTCCTAGGGGGCGGTCCCCATCACAGACTGTTTCAGTATTACATGGTTCTTATTTTGTAGGAGACAATCTGCCAGTAAATGATGACAAAATGAAAATGCCTCACCCCCACCTCATTTGTCTATACGTATGTGAACTACCACTATGCATTATTTCATAATTACTCCAACCGATACGTATTAGTAAATTCTATTCAGCAAAAATGATTAGACATAGTCTTCTTTATTTTTAAGTTACTCTAAATGATGGTCTTATTTGGACTTCTCAGTGATGAGGACTATTTAAGGTTTGCACCTGTGGCCCCTCTGACTCTCCTGTCAGTAGCCACCTGCACGAGGACACCGGCCTGGGGCCCCCCACCCGAAGGACCTACACTCAGACTGCACACGCCCAACCTACACTGTGTGGCAGTCACACTTCCACCTGAAGCCAAATCCCAAAGGAGAGAAAAAAGGAATTTTTTTTTATTTGCTCTACGAAACCTACTTCAATACCAGAATTGCTTTCCTAAAAATAATTTCAGTGTCTTTTTGATTGCCTGTCAAAATGGGAAGAGTTTGAGGTGAAGAGCCAACTTCATTCAGAGGTTTCTTTTCTTTATTTATTTATTTTTTGCTCGATCAGCAGAGTTTCTACTTTTGACAGTGACCATTTTTCAGCAACGCTGGTAACAAACGTATTTACTCAAAAAGCAAAATACAGACTATTTACACATTAAAAATCACCACTGTCGGTATAGAAATGAAGGTATCTAATATCAGAATCAATTCTTTATATGTTTTCTAGGATCAGAAATGTCCTAACATTCCTAGTTTTAAAAGGCTTCACCAATACGTGCTGGAATACTGCACCAAACAAACAATTATATGGCATTTAGTTTTGTTTATTTTTAAGAACTGTGATAAAAGATCACCATGGCGATTGGGAAATGATGGTTAAGGGTGTTGTTTATGGATGGATGGAATTCTAACATGGATAATTCACTGAACTTCTAGTGAAACTTATGCTGTAAGTTCATTAAGGTCCTGAGGCTTAGTAAGGAATAAGCAAAAATATCGTGTGTGAAGCAGCAATTTTTCAACAGGCTAAAGTAGAAATAAATACAATATGTAACACATACTTGCATATGTTACAGTTTTAAAATTATACATAATACCTAAATAAATGTGCAGAACAGCTCACAATGCACACGGATAGCTTTACTTACTTGTTTAGACTGAGGAATCTATGGACTAAAGTAGGTGTTTACATAAAATTTACATAAATATTAATATGTATTAATTTACAAAATAATTGTAACACAACTATTCAGGTATACTATCTAATCCTGAAGACAATAAATTTCATGTAGCTCCCAAATAAGGTTGTATATTTGTAAACAAGGGTGCTTTTTGTTTTGTTTTGTTATTTGCTTATATCTCAATGGTCAGAGACACAAGAACATCAGGCACACAATTTTACCGGTATTTAGAAACAATCCAGTCCAATGTTACATTGAAACCCATTTTGTTATATTTAGTATCAAAAGGGAAAGGAAGTAATTGCAAATTCTCATTGCTCAGAGAACAATGCAAATACTATACTCTGAAGAGTCATCAACAAGAAGCTTAAAAAACACTCAAAGGTTAAAAACGTTATGCACCCATCCATATACGTGTGTGTCCATTTATGCCAAATAGAACCAGTCTGTTAATGTTACAATAATTTAGTACTGTGCAGCTCCTAACTGAAGGATGAACACTGATTCACAAGTCAAACGACCCAAATGGGAACTAGAACAGTAGTTTCATGGGTTTGACAACCGAAATCATAACCCCCTTGTATATAACAAAGTATATACGCGGACGAAGAAACAAGGTGCAAAGCAAATAGCGAGAAGGCAGACACTCACCTTCGGTGCCATTGGGAGTCATGGGATTACTATCTCTATGAGAGTTATCGAGTTTGGGACCACTGGGGGATTCACTACTACCACTCAGACGGCTATGCGGGCTGGTTAGATCCTGCATTTCCATAGACCTAAAGACAAGAAGCCTTCCGTGTGACAGATGTACCAAATTCATAACACTAGTATTTAATGCGCTAACGACTTGACACCTTTGAAACACATTCACACAAAAGTCCCATTGTTATCTGTTTTCTTAGACTCCAAACAGTTCACCTTACATTTTACCTTCAGTCATGCTCTCCCAACATGTGGTGCTCAAAGGTGTCCTTGGCCTTACCTAGCTAACCAAATATTCACATGGCGCTTTGAAAAATCTTTTTTTCTTACACAGCTCATCAAATCACAGTGAGACCATTACGTCAAGTTTAATTTCCAAAGAAAAAAAAATGCAGTCATGCTTTTCTTTTTAAATTGAAAAAACAGAGGCGTTATTTCTGTAAAAGACAAATATGTAAACAGGTATAAAAGGACGAAGCGTCACTGTCTATGGAATCTGTTTCATAAATTAGCACCAGTACTCCCTTATAATTTACCACCCAATTGTAATTTAATGGGTCTCCAAACCAAATAAAACACTTGAGGCCCGTAGTGCAGTGACAGGGAAAGAGATAGTCCTGATGCATGTGTTTACTCTGGCAAACTGCTTAATTGTTCCTCTGTTTCCCTTGAAACAAATGCAGCATTAAAACATTATGATGTCGGCTCACTTGTTTGCTTTGTGGATTACATACAGCGTGCCCAATTGAAAAGGGATAAGGCCAACATACAGTGAGTCCCTGGGAGCATTAGCGCTTGGAATACCTCAGCTGTCACTTATTTTCAGGGAAATAACAATTCTACCTCAATGCTGCACTTTTGCATTTTTACCATATAAAAGGTTAAATACTCCCCCCCTGCCCCCAAGTTCTTAGACTCAGTAGTTGATTTTATAAAATGATGGTAAAGCCGCCACTCACGTTCACAATTGCAGAGCTATCCGCGTATATTTAATATTCTCTTCATAGAGAGGAGGGGGGCTTATTTAAAGCGACTAAAACCACACCTAGATACCCTTCTGTTTTCTGACAGCCAATTTTTTTTAAAAAAATCTAAGGCCCATTCACTTTATTTTAAACCTATGTATTTTTCTTAAAAAAAAAAAAAAAGGAGAGGGGTGTTAATGTTCCATTGAAGTGAAGAGTGTTCCTCCCCCTACCAGGTTAATAAAAGCTAGTTATTTTACTTTAGAGGTTGCATTTAGAATGACTGTAAATAGTTTTTAAAGCAGCTTAATATGAACCCTGTAACTTCTAAAGTGAGTTTTTACTTCCCCAATCTTCTAAATCAAACTAGAAATGGCTTACAATCCAACTTTTCTCTCCTAATTCACATTACACATTCACAGTTTACCTAACACCAGAAACTATAGCCCATAATCATTTTCAAACCCAGGCTCCTATTCCCTTTCTACATACTTAAAATTTTTTTACAAGCGCGCACACACACAAATTGTTAAGTAATTTCCAACAGAGGCTGTTGCTATTAATAGAAATAATTAAGAAATACTAGACAAAAATAGATATGGGTCACAGAAAGGTAATCTCTAAAAATGTCAAATATCCTTACCTGCAACTTGAGGAAACAGCAACATCTGAACTGGTTTGAGATGTTTGCACCTGTGATCGGGGGTAAGAAATTAGAAGCTGTTGTTACTCTGCTTCAGTGTCAGCTCTTAATTATACAGAGCACATGGCTGAGAACGACAATGCTCTCTTTTAACCGAAAGAGAAAAAGGAGGATACTGCAGCAGTGAAAGGCATATTGTCTTGAAGTTGAGGTCTCCACTGTTGTTTCCTCCTGCAGGTCTCCCCTCCTCCTCCCCTTGTCAAGGGGGAAGGCAGCCAAATGACGGGATAGTGATTCATCACTGGCCTATGACAGCTGCAAACGGGATTACCCCTCCCCCAATCAACATGCAAAGCAGCCTTGCCCAGGCAGCTTGGAAAAGGTGCTTTGGAGAAAAATAGCTATTAGCAAAATGAGTGTGTTTCACAGCAGTTCAAGAATTAACCCTCCAGCACCCTCGGAAGATCGTCCATTCTCTGCTATCACCAGCTGAAACAGAGTTCCCGCCCACCCCTGACTCCTGACAGTTTCTCCTCCTTACCATGGTGGTTTCTCCTATATTTACTATTCGTCATGTAGCATTTACTGAAACAGCTTCTGGGCAACTTTCAGGCAATGCCGAAAAATGTCACTCTAAATGGCAAAGGCAAGTTTTCATACCCCAAAATCACATCACTGAGTGACGTGTGCTCATGTACTCATGCAAATTTGAAATTCAGTGACTGCTTATGCACCATCGCCTGCTAAAACAGAAAAAGCAGTCAGCTTTCCGTTTAATTTTCTGTCGTTTCAACCAAGAGAATAGAGAGCTTAATCATCAGTTCAATGTCCCAGGGAGCCAGCATTTTGGTGCCTTTTGTCTCCAGATGAACCGACTAACTTAGGCTCACAGGCAGGCTCTGCCAGCTACTGCTCTTCCTCCAGAGGCAGCGCAAACTGCCAGCAGGTGATAAGCTCAGGTGAGGGTGGGCTGCTGGTTTACAAGCTCAGACTAACGCCTCGCAGTAGAGAGCATTCTGGAAAACACTTAAAATGACTCCGAATTCCAAATCTTTGATGTGCATTTTCATTCAACCTGAACTGACATCAATTAGGGCTACAGAACAAAGATGAGAACTGAAGCATCTCAAATGGCATTAAAGTGATCCAAGCAAATTTCTGCCATTGAGTCCTGTTATTTTCTAATTATGATTTATGAAATTGAGGAATTCTACCTTTTTGGCACGAAGAGTGCACTGTTGAAGTCTAGATCCCTTGGTGTAACATTATGTGAAATTTCTAGGTATGTGTTTCTAGAATACATGCAGGATGAAAATCATTAACAGACGCCTGAGTAGTAAGTGAAAATTTAATTTCAATTCCTGCAGATATATCATTTTGTGATAGCAGGCGGCTGCAATTTTTGTTAACGTTCTCACGTAAGATTAAATGTTTTCCTCTAGAAACTGCAGTAATCTACGAGGATAAATTTTTTTCCTTTTTTTCCCCCTGCTTTTATACACCTGGAATAAATTATAGGTGAGAACTAGCTTAGTTTTAAGAACTCTCTTGGCCTAATTGTGGGAAAGAGTATGTAAAACACACTTTCTGTTAAATGTTAAAATACATTCCTATTTTAACATTGGCTAGATAGTATAATCCTGGAAATATAATTTTGGTTTCATTGTATACTTTGAAAGTTTGATTATCCTTATATTTGTGGTTGAACCTATCATTAAATTGCAAAGTCAAACTTAAAAATGCACTTCAACATAAGAATTTTTCTACCACGTTTTCTCACTGAAAAAAAAATGCATTTGCACTTTTTTTTAATGCTGCCCTGACTCAGTCTCTACTGTACTTTCATATACTACAATTTTTGAAAGCCCATATCCATGATCTTCATTTCATTAAGTATACTTCAGATATATTCTTTTGTGTCTCAAGGATTATTTAAACCATGTGTTGTGTGTTACTGTATTTAAAAATGACTCTTTAATCAAAATAACTTTAAAACAACTAATCCTCACTTAGGCTGGTCAGCTGAATCCACATCGTGGTCCAGGAAAAATAAATCTACTCTCAAGAATGCGAATGCAGACAACAATTAGACACAGATGTGAGCAAAATTAGTTACAGTTTACAAAATGCTACACTTCACATGCTTTTAGTTTTTTATGTGTAGTACAAGATTACAGGCCAGTAAGGAAACATGCTCTTATAATGACTTATCTAAAAAGAACACCTATTTCTGATTGGTGTTGATTTTCGCTTATGTTTGACAATATCGCTGGAAGTTTCTGTGTTTTCAAGGTCCAAGAGCATAGTGTGTTTCAAAAATCATTCATTAGGCAGATTTCCACTCAAAAGAGAAAAAAAAAATTATTTCATGGTTTTCAGGAAAATGCTGTTAGGCATTCAGTAAGCTCATATTTTCTGCTTCATATCCATAAACTTAATACGTTTCTTGTCTTCTTCTAATCTGGTATTTTTAATTCAAATGTTCCTATGAGTACAAAAATATTTCCCCTACCATTACAAAGAGTCATCTTATATTACAATGAAGTCACTTCACTTTAATGCTTTTTAAAACTCTTTGTATAGAATACCCACAGCAGCATACATACTGAGAGTTGCAGAAATACAAAGAGGAAAAAAGATAGCAGAACGTCGTAGAATTTAAATTCAAGAATCCTAAACTAGTAACTTTGACTTCTGATTAGTTAATGAGGTCTTTTAAGTTTGCCTTTTTTCTAATTAAATTTATAATTCTTCACAGATGTAACTTTTGTTGATGTTCAATTTGTCTCTCTCATTTTGTTAAACCTCACATAGTACTTCGCCAATCCATTGAATAGCCACATTAAATCTGTTAATACCATGCTCTTCAACCCCAGAAATTATTTCCAGAAGGCAAACTTGCTTTGAGAGATCATCAAACAAGACTTAAGGTACACATTTTATCACATTTTCCCTACCACAGAGCTCAGGACGCAGAGCAAAATTCATGACTTTTGCACTGTTTATTATACTTTGCTAAATTACAAATCAAAAGCATCTGACAGAAGATCATGTATGAAGCCAAAAAGTTAATAATGTTCTATGAAAAGTAAACTGTAAATGGAAAGGGGTTCTAAATCTCAGCAGCACAGAGCAAATAAAATGTAGGTACTTGTCTCAATTATGGGTTTTCCATAGGCTTTTTTGCTTGCTAGAAGCAATTTTTATAAAATGGCTATAATTTAAAACTTTTTTTCCCCCCAAAACTAAAAAGACATTTTCAAAGTGAAAGTACTGAACTTATCTAAATAAATAGACTTGGCAGGCAGGCTGCTTTTGCCCACCCGCCCCCCTGCCCCCCCCCCAGATCAACCTGAGTACTCCCAAATTTGAAAGACAATGGCAATTTTCTAATCAGAATGTATTTTATAAGAAGGAGACTTAGGCATAGATCTGCTTTTTCATCAGAGTATATTCTTGGTAAAATCTCCCTCCATCAATATTTCTAACTCCGGTGTCAATGCTGTGATAAAAATCTAAACGTAAAATCAAAATGAACTCCTAGAAGACGAAGATGTCTTTTAAATGTTAACACTTATTTCCTTCTTTATCAAAGACTCCATAAAATGAATGCTCCAATGTTGTTACTGAACTTAATGTAGTAGGCTGTATTCCTCTTTGACATACCTCGTTTGAAGAAAATGACAACATCGAGTCCCCGTGAAAACAAAAACAAGTGTTTAAATGACACTGATGCCACCATAGTTTTAAAAGATTGATTTCAAAATGAGCACTCATTGAAAATGTTGAATGAAATGCCTTTGCTATCTGATTAAATGGAAGAGAGGGTTTTATTCTCACTGCAAGTCTTTTTTTTTCCTCTTCCCAGTGTATTCTTATAATAGGAATTTTCACATTCAAATGGAAATTTTCTTTTGAGAAAATCATTTATCATGTGTACAAAACTCACATAGCAGCTGACTTCCTTTTGCACTCTAAAACTGAACAGTGGCTCAATCAGGCTTCTCTGTCTGTCACCACGAAGAATTTTCAGGATTGAAAACCCATGGCTGTTTGTTCATTTACTGAACACTCTGGGCCTTAGGAGAACTCAAGCAAGCAAGAAAGTCAAATATCAAATATTTGATAATGCAGGACTATTCATGTATGCATGTGCTCAAACCCCAAATGGTGGGCGAAAACACTCACAGAAGCCTAAAATAAAAGCTACTTTGAAAGACGCATAAACAAAACAAAACACAATCCCAACTCTATAAAACTACACTTTGTGCTTAACCACCAACTTTTTGTACCCTTGTCTTTTTAAGAAATGCAACATGAAAACACTTGTCTAAATTCAATGGCAGGTCTGAATTTATTGAATTCTTGCAAAAGCTAGACTTAAATGTGTTCAAAAACTCCTCCCAAGAAATATAAGCCCATGAGTCATTAGCAATATAGTGATTTTGAATGACAAATACTTTAAATGGTAATTCAAAAGTTGAAGAATCTTCTTTTAAGTTTCAAGGTCCATTCCAGTCATCTAAAGTGTCAATAAGCGAAAAGTATATTAATTTAGCAAATGTTTATTATTTCACCTTTAGAAGACGAGCCTGTTTCATATAACGTGGGGGAAATTTGTTTATTGAAGCGAAAGGATTTCCTTCCTTAAAAAGTGGTCTCAATTTATTTTTGTTATCTGTTGTGCTTTCAAAATGTGAATTCTTCCCTCATTTTCTCATATCGACCTAAGGTGTGGAGAAAAAGTTATCTGTGTTGCAATGGAGATTACGCATAGGTATTTATCGCTTTGTTCCATATCGCTCAAGAATATTTGAGGTTTGTGCAGCAATTCAGGAGAGATAATGAAGTAATCTCCCTGCAAGAATACAGCCGTGTACTCTATTTCCATAGATCACAACCACAGTAATTGCTAACAATTAATTTGTAATTGTCTCTTAATGATGCCAGTCGCGGAGCTAACAGGGGGGTTAAGAATTCTACTTTTGTGATGGAACCCTGTGGCTCATAAAACCCCAGGTCCAAACTGTCATAATCTTGCCCGTGCCCTCATGTTTTTAGTTTAAAACAAATCCAAACAATTACTCACGGCGCTCCTGGTATCTTGGGCTTTGCCCACAGGACAGCTGTTGTCAGTCCCTACAATTTTTCAAACCGTCAGCTTGTACTTACAGCGCTTACATCTGCTGCGTCCACCAGTTTTTAACGTGCTCCTTCGAACGTTCTGGTTTAGCAGACCTCCATTCCTTGGGTAGGTTTGCTCCCGGGGAAGGACCCGTGCGGGCTTTTAGGCGCTCCCGGCGGAGCCCCGCGCTGCTGGAAGCGGGGCGCCTCTGCAGGGGAAAGCCCGGCCGCGGGGACGGCCGCCTGGCCGCTGCTGCAGGCTCGGGCTGCCGAGCGACTGAGCGAGAACGCTTTCCCCAGCAAGAAAACCGCCACAGTGGACGGCAACAGGAAGGCTTAAAGTCGGAAGTGGCACTGGAGAGTTTCTACCTCGCCCCAAACTCGGAGCCATCAGCTCCCACCGATCTGTTTAGGAGCCGCTGTGAGCCCTGCGCTCTTTCCCCACCAAACAGCGGCGGCAGATAGCATCTGAGAACCCTAGACAAAGAAACGGCAGAATCTCATCCCTCGATTTGTTTGCGCAGCCTTGTAGGTCTGCCCGTGGAGCCTCGGGGCTTTTTTTTTTTGTTTTTGCAACGCAAACCACAGCTATTCTCTTGTTCTAACCTTATTGGTTTAAATGCAACAATTGAGAGGAGCACTGCTCCGTCTGACTCAACCTTGCTGCTTTAAAAAAAAAAAAAAAAATTTATTATGTAAATGAACGCGCCCCACGCTATCTGAATAAACAGCTGTGTGAGAATAAGTTCTCGGAGACACTGTCGACACACATCTCCTGCTCCAGCAGCTACCAATTACGAGCTTTGGGGAGTAGTTACACGTTATCTTTTATACTTTTCCAAAACTTTTTTCAGGCCCTGAAACTTGGGGAATCAATACTTTGCAATCCCCCCCCCCCCCCCCCGCCCAGTGCAACAACTAACGGGTCTGGGAAAATTTAGAAAAAAGAATTAGAATGGCAACTTATATATTAAGCACGTAGAGGGAGAAAACAAGCAAACGTGTAAGCTATTATCAGTTTAACAATGAAAGCCTGAATGATGATTCTGCAGTGATTTCTAAGAGGGACAAGGGTTACGTGAGCAATGGAGGGGGGGGGGGGGGATATGAACCTGATAATATTTCGGTGTTGATATTTGAAAATCATTTTTGGGAAAAGATTGATTTCATCTAGAACTCTTTCTTTACATTTTGTTCTTTTAAAAAATTCTAACTAAACTCAGAATCTATGCATGATAATCCGCAACACTTATCTGGAGAGTTGAGCTCTCCACTATTATGACTAAATTGCAACTTCAGTTTAAGATATTTACTTCCTTTCGTGTTTTAGACAAATAAAGGACTTCAGTTATTAGATCGGTGATAACCGTTACATTGATTTCAGATATTTAAAGGAGGTATCACTTATGTGCCTATTCTATATTTTTGTCTTTTCCTCCCCACCCCCCCACCCCCCCCCAGCTCTCTACCATAGTTCAAATACAAATGTTTATTTTGGTACTACTCACGCATCATAACCAATTCTGTACTCTAAAGTAAAATCTTTATACCCACTGGATTTTCTTTAAAACTGTTTTGTCATCACCGATAATAAATACTCTTCTGCGTATTTGGTCTTTTATTAACAGTAAAAAGCACCTCTTTTAAAAGTTTCTTGCTTTGGTATGAAAGAACATTTTTAAAATCACAGCAAATTCTTGAATGATTTCATGATACATTTCCAGATCATCAACTAATAAAACAGATACGGTCTTACCTTTGCTAATTTGTACACGAAAGCACCATTCTGATGCAACCACAACAAAAAGCTTCTAAGGAACAAAATTCAGTATGGACTGTCTCCCTTACTGCCCCCTGAAAGGATGCCAATCGAAATTCCTCAGAAAGGAACGCTTTGTCAAACCTAAGAGGCAGCTTAAACTGCAAACTCACCTAGGATTTCATTTTGTGTGGTGCCAGCAAGGAACCATGGGCTAGTCGTCTGCCATATTTGGGAAGCTAGGTCAAAAAGCAGTTCATGGCTATTGGATCTGCTCATATATGCAGCAGAAATAGAATTACATTACACCTACAGCACTTTTCTCAAACCAGAAGTGTCAGTTACTCAATATACTAAAGTATAGATGCAGAAAATAAAACACAGCACATGATGGAGGTTTCTAGTGCTGTGAAATAAAATGTAATGTTACATTAATT
This sequence comes from Panthera tigris, assembly GCF_018350195.1. Lineage (NCBI taxonomy): Eukaryota > Metazoa > Chordata > Mammalia > Carnivora > Felidae > Panthera > Panthera tigris. Next base: position 21,544,211 of record NC_056676.1, read on the forward strand.
CTATCTATGATGTCAAGCACCCACATAGTAACTGCTTTTGCGATCATATTTATTTCTAAGGTTCATCAAATAAAAATCTGAGGTGCTGGTTGGAGAATTCAACCTTGTTTGAAACTTTACATTCAGCTATTGTACCCCTGCTTCCCATAGTTGAAAAGTTATTCTAGATGTAAAAGGGTAAAATATTAGTTTTCTGATCCATGGGAGATTATATTTGCAAATCCAGAAGACACAAACTAAATGAAGTCAGAACAGCAGGAATATCATGTAAAGTATCTGACTTTTATATATAAATTACTTGCCTGTATTATAATCAAATTTATCATATTACATTAGTTTTTATATTGAAATTCAATTATTCTTATTTATATAACTAACCAAACATGATACCATTAAAGAAATGATGCATGTAATTATGAAGAAAATTATGAAAAGCATGATGAAGGTAATATGACCACTAATATGACACAGGTCATGCTTCATAATTATGTAACAAAGAGCTTAGTCATTGGCTAAAAGAAATATCCGTGTGCAGATATACCAATTTTAAATGGTTTCCTTTTCCTAAAGCAAAATTAGGTGGATTAAAAACAATCACATGCTTATCCATAGATTTGTGTCTGGTTACTACTTCTGAATATCAAGTATGCAATAACAACCATACAACTTACACCAAAAATAAGTGATTCTCTGATAAATAGCCAATATGTAAGCCATTACTAATAAGATCCAGTTTGTAGTATACTGTTGACTTCCTATTTCTAAATTTTCACTAACTATAATTATATAACCTACCCATATACTTTAAGGACGTAGGTGTCCCCTAAAAAAAGTCATACACGTTACAAATTAGAAACATTTGCTGAAAATTTGCCATTAGTAAATAGTAGAGGTAATAGCAGAAAGCATTATATTCTGAGATTTCCTGAAGAAATTTCAACACAAAAACAAATGAATAGGAGTAAAGAAATTCTAATATGCCTTTTTCCCATTAAAACAAAAAATAAATATATCATTTTATTTGGAAAAGAAAAACACTTGTAATAGGCAACTGTAACAAAGTGTTTGAGTACCCTCAATGAGACAATGTCTTTCACATGCTGTCTCTCCAAACAGGTTTTATCTTCTAGAACAAGCTGTTGCCTAGATGCATACCTGGTTATAGGCAAGTCTGCAATTTTGAGAGAAGTTGTTATTGCTTCCCAATTAACAGAATTTTAAATAAAGCCATGGTTACAAAAATAAACAAATGACCCCAATTAAAAAAAAATAAAAAGACTAGGGCAGTTATAAGGAATTCATTAGAACAATCGAAAAGGTAACTGAACTTTTCTGAAACTACACGAGTAAGCAGTTAATTAATCAAATTAAATATAACAAATGAACAGAGAAAATGAATGAAGACAAGTATTCCTTTCCTCTTTCCATTCCCGTAACAACAATAAAGATCTTGAGTAATTGTGAAGTTTCCAATAAGAGAGGTATTCAGCAGTTGTTTTTCCTTTATTCGTGTTTACCTTTTAATAATTTTAGAATTAAGGATGCACGCCATTTACTATCAACCATCTGTTATCTCTGTTTCTACCATTCTCAGCAGATTATTTCTCAACAATAATGGTATAGTAAGTTGTGAAAACATCATTAGCATTTAAAGACCAATGCTTTCTCTTCAAACGTAAAATCCTAGTTATTATTTCTTCCACATTAGTAAAATCAAGTATATCTGATCAATAAAATCAACATTTTGTGATTCAGACTGTTTAAAGTGGAATGGCAGAGCATTCTAAAATATTGTACTTCTGGTCCCTTTGCTTCCAAATAACTCTCCTTTCTCGTGGCCCATGCCATGGCATTACATTCCTGGCTTTTTGATGGAACCATTGGAACAATGTCTGGATGGCTGGCGTTACGATCCTTGCTGGCATTTGGAGTGGTCACTTCCATGACCTCCTCTTTCCCCACTGGCACGAGACCTACAATGAGGGCCCTGCTCCCAGTAGCCTTGTGCTGAAACACGACCAAGTAAAACATCCTCTATTTATTTTAAGAATGATATTAAATCCGCCAAACTGAATGTCAACCAGTATTTTGCTAAATGTTTTCCATTCAAACTCCAACATGAATAGCTTTTAACAGTAAATTTAAGGAGGCAATTACTAACTATTCACTGTACCATGGAAAATTATTTTAATAAATATTCTAGTCTTTATAACAACACAATGTGGAAATATAATCTATTTCCTGGTCCTCTAATAAGTACATTGGCTATTACATATGAATAATCACATTTGTTTATGTAGGGTGGGAAACTTATCCTATGTAGTAATGACTGCCTATAGGATGTTATTTTAAAATATTATTATTCTTAATAGAAACTTTGAGGTGCACTTATTGAAACAAATAATGATAACAAGGGCACTGGTAGATTTTTAAGGGAATGGGATGATATAGGTTCTTTAAAAAATATGACATACCAGGTTTCCTATTTTCAAATCAACTGATTTTCTGAAATGGCAAATGGAGTTACTTTTTCTTCCATCTGCCAAAAATAGGTAAATAATTGGTTTTGGAAGCTTACTCTCAGCAATAAACTCCTTTGCTTTCTCACACTTCAAAATGGACTTCTGTTGACATGAAGTAACCTAGAAAACCCAGGTTTGTCTCCTCTTCAAACCTTTTTTTTTTTTTTCTCAAAGCCATGGGCAAAACCAATCTTGTCAGCACCTCCCAACACATGGAAGAAGATCTGGAAATTTGTTTTGTGTTTTCCAGGCTTCACGACAGCTGAGTTCACAGTTTTTAAATTCTTCAGAAACGATGACTATCTCATGGAACAGGAAAGGAAATTAACATTTACTGAGCGCTTACTACACGCCAGGCGCTATGCGAGGCGTTTTATATACATTCTTCATTTATTTTAACAAATAACGTGACAGTTTATCTGTATGAATCCTGTGTTTTAAAAATATGCCCTCTCCCTGGTATTTGTTTTAGAATCTGCCTCACTTCTCTAACCCCATCAAAGTTCCCACTAAACACTGGGCAACTGGGACATCGGTGTGTTGTGTGCTGTATCATCATTTTGGAGCAAAAGGACACCTAATAAAGTTAATAAATCCAGAAAGGTGTGTCATGTGTTGAAATGATATATATATATATACATCGAAATGATACATTCAATATAGAATAGATACAATCACTATGCAACATATGATTATGCACAACTATACATTGCAAGTCAGGGTGCAGGTTTGAAAATAAAAACACATTAAGTGACCAATAGGGAAAACAATATGATGAATCCTTAAACCTGAAATGATCAAATCAGGAGATACAGTGTCCTCATATTTATCAAAAAAGGCGAATTGCCATTCTAAAATAAGAATTATAAATATTCCCCACTTTTTCTTTATAATAAAAAAGGAGACACTAAGAGTCTGAGTCTACCACAAGCAATTATATGGACAACTTATTTTACAGTTCTATCCATTTCTTTCCCTTTGTATTCCTAATTTCAGTTATCCAATGTGATATGCTTTGATCTTAATAGCTATTACATCATAAACACTTGATTTGTTCATGAGGAAATAATTACATTCGAAATGTACTCCAAGTGTCCTTATGCATTTGGAGGTATAGTTTAAGTATCCAGAATCAAGAAGCTCTATTATTATTACAAAGGAATTGCCAGGAAGGGGAAAAATAAAAAACCAAAACTTAATAACCTAGAGAATTTTTTTCTTCCTTCAAGCAGCATTAACATTTTCCCCCTCCAGTCTCCCAAATCGGAAAAAAAGAGTAACCTCTAAAGCTGTTTTAGACAGAAGGTCAGAATTCAAAGGAGCCGTAACCTAATCCACACTGTGCTGCAATCACATTGCTATTGGAAACACAACCAGAAGCACCATTATTCTAGATGTTTTTATTAAGCAATGTCAATAGGTATACAACCTGGAGGTTTCTCTCTACTGTAAAGATTCATACCCGCAGGCAATCAAGTTGCCTTGGATCCTTGAATTTTACTTTAGAATGCTGTATGGTAAGGAAAAAAAAATAGATCCTGCATTATATACTAAGGAAAGCAATAACTCCAGTTTGTTCAAATACTGAAAAAGAGTACCTTTTAAGGACCAATATGGTAAGAAAGATGAACGTGTTTTAGTCTTTAGACGGTCACAATTAATAAGAATACTCATTTCACATGGTTTAATAATTGGAGTATTCTACTGATTTTTAACAATTTGTGATTCATGTTCTTTCAAAAAATAGAAGTCTGGAAGCATCCACTGCTTCTTTCAAGGATTCTGTTTGAACATCATCAGTGATCGGTTTACCTGCATTGCAGAGTAAAATCAAGTCAAGGATCTGAAGTTTTCTGAATTCGTGTATTTTAAATGTGTATAGTTCTTAAAAACAATGTCCTGGGTGATAGGGAGCTATAGACTGGGTGGCTCGTTGTGTGTGTGTGTGTGTGTGTGTGTGTGTGTGTGTGTGTTTTAATCAATACAAGGAAAAACAAATAGTTTACCAAGAGGTCAGAGAGCCAGTAGGAGAGACCTCTACAGCGTGGTTATCATTGACCAGCCCTGCTGAAAGATCCACAAAACTCCCATTAGCTCTGGCCTCCTGGGAGAGCTGTTCACTTTCCTTCCCGCCCTTGCCTGAGAGGACAGATCTTCCTCGCCACCAGAGAGTGATGAGAAGGGTAAGGGGAAGTAAGGGAGGGACAAGACAAAAACAAGAAGGAAAACAAGAAATTATTCGAGACAATAATCAGAAAACCAGTTCAAGAATCTCAGGCTTTTTTAAAAGAATGAGTGTCTATAACTTAGAAATTCTAAAGGAAAAAGAGCATGTTTTAGATATGCAGATTTTATGTTTTAAATTTACAGTACCATCACTAGTAGATACGTCTCTTTTGGGAGTCACTGCGTTCGATAAAATTAAAAATAAAATAACGAAAAACAAAACAAAACAAACCTAATTCACCACAAATAAATTGATTCATGATGAATAACCAAAGACTACTTAAAAGGAAGACCCACAGCACTCAGCTCTCTATTTACAGTTTCTCCAAATCATGCCTATTACTAACCAATGAATGACCTATTTTGAAAAAAAGATATTGTAAATGAGATATTTCACATTAAGACCTTCCTGAAGCACCAGATGCCACATCATTCTGTACTTTTGGGTTTTATATCTATCACTGTTCAAAGTTTAAATGCTGTGCTTTTCCTTAAATTTGTAGAACTACCAAAATTTATCTATTGGTATCTAAGGGTACTACTCACTGGACTAAAAAATAAAAATGCACTGAAGATTCAAGTTCTAATTCTACATTTAGCACAGGTTTCCTCTGTGTTAGACTCTCAACTTATAATCTGTAAACAAGCTACCTATGAAATGGATTTAAGAAGGTCACGCACCTACGGCAAGGGTAAAGTTCCCATGGATAGTAAAATAGCAAAGAAAACTGAATTTCAAATCAATTTATTAAGCAAGTGTAGAATGAGGGCATGGTGGGTTTCTAATATTAACACAGTACACATAATAAGTAGGTACATAAAGTAAATAGGTACACATAGTAAGCAGGTGCTCAGTAAATGTTACTCAAATTAATTAATACAAGCACATTTGGCTACTTGACAGAACATGGCCCTGGTTTGTACAAGAAAAATGATTTCCCTGAATTTCTTTTGCTTCTATGTTTTTCCTTATTTTCCTTACACATTATTATATTTGCCCCTCCCCCCCCCCCCCCCCCCCGGAAATTCTAAAGTGGACTGGCAGGGCATTATCATCATAGGGGAGTTAATCTCATTCTCATGTTCAAAATATATTTAAAATACCTTACAGAACAAAATCAAGTCATTGAATCTGTGCCAAGAATTTGCCATCCTGTCAATAGGAAATAACAAAATTCTAAGGAAATTAAGAAATTAGAAGAGAACAAGGGGCGCCTGGGTGGCTCAGTCGGTTGAGCGTCCGACTTCGGCTCAGGTCAGGATCTCGCGGTCCGTGAGTTCGAGCCCCACGTGGGGCTCTGGGCTGATGGCTCAGAGCCTGGAGCCTGCTTCTGATTCTGTGTCTCCCTCTCTCTCTGCCCCTCCCCCGTTCATGCTCTGTCTCTCTCTGTCTCAAAAATAAATACACATTAAAAAAAGAAATTAGAAGAGACCTGAAACCACTGTATCCACATAGCCTATATGTTTGAGTGAGACAGGAAAATGAAATCAAAAGTCAAGTTTCAGTTAAAAAGAAGCTATCATAGACACATTTAGTTTTACCTAACATATTCCTCCCAAAGTACACTTTACTCCAAAGCAGTTCATGTTTCCCTTTTGAATTCTCAATAGAAAAATCCAGAAAGATTAATAAAAAAATTTAAAGGGATACATAATAGAATTAAAATACCTTTAAAGAAATCCTACATCTTTGCCTTTCAGAAATACTTCATTGTAGATATAGCTCCAACATTGTCATTTTAAAATTTTGGGGATTGTAGGCCGTTCCGAAATTTAACTAACCAAGCTAGTTAGTGGGCCTGTCAGCCAGTCAGTTACTGGGCAAATACTTATCATGCACATCTAGCATGTTCCAGGTACTGTGGGCACTAGGAGATGAAGCAGTAAACCAGCAGAGAGAATTCCTACTTATCATGTGTGCATAAAAGAGCGTAAATAAATTAAAAGGTGGCCAACTGGGCATATACATTCATTTTTGCTTTTTTTTCTATAAACTAAGCAACAGTAAATGGAATTTTTTAGTACATTTAGTAAATTCCTTTTACTAAAGCAACAGTAAATGGAATTTTTAAAGCATAAAGCATAAAGTATGAGGAGGGCAGCTAATAAGAAAACAGTAAAAAAAAAATTAGAGGTGAAAAAATAGGCAGGCCATTAGTAACTGGCTTAGCAGATCCAAGAAAGCTGAATCCCAAGCTGGCAGTGAGGAAAGCTGAAAAGCAATCCAATTTGCACCACCAAAGTCCCTGACGTCTCAGGAATTAGTGGTACCAAGTACTTTGGGAAGTAGAAGTAAAAAGAAGCACAAAAAGGAGGAGGGTACAAATCCGTGTAAGAAGCAGTTAGATTCACTTTGCCACTCTGCACAGTCAGTAAAACAAGCACACTTGGACTGACAGAGAAGGCCTGGAATGTGTTTAGGAAGGGGTACCGTGTTGAAAACAGGTGGATTCCGTTTGCAGAATGCTGGATGCTGGGACACACTGGATTCTGAGACAACTGCCCGTTTCCCTCCACTAAACCTTTTCCCATTCAGATTCCTAGAACAGCTAAATCTAGGTTATCCAGGCAGTAGATAAAAAGAGACTTTCACTAGGAATTCTAACCAGCCAAAGAGGAAAGACTTGAGAAACTTACACCTGGGGTCTCTCAAAGAAAGGACCCAGCCTAATTGCCCTCCAGTAAAAACTATAGTTTATGAGTCCCCAGACAATGGACAATTCTAAGGTGCCCCACTTGCACATAGGAGCCAACAGTCAAGGGTTATCTGTGTCTGAGGAAAGCCTCTAGCAAGAAATGTAGAAACCAAATGAACAGAGAAAAGCAACTTGAAGAAACAGAGGTCAGGCTAAAGCAAGAAAAACAAAAATGAAACACCCTCATTAATATCCCCAGAGAAATAAAATAGGAAACAAGATAGGAAAGTAACAATAATGGTATTTTTTTTTTAAAAGAAGAGAAACATCTAACCACCAAAAAGAGCCTTTAGAAATAAAAAGCAGAATAACAGAAATGTGTGATTCAAAAGGTTTGAAAAAATAAAACTGAGGAAGATTCACAGAGAATAGAGCAAAAGAGCTGGAAAATAGGAGAGAAGAACAGAAAATGCCATAAGGAAATGAGGAGATATAAGAAACTGTGGTGGTCCAACATCCAAATAACTGGAGTTTTGGAAGACAAGCAGAGAAAATTAACAGTAAAATAAGAGAATATTATGAAAAAAATTTCCTAGGATATGAGTTTTCCGACTGAAAGAGCTCAATGAATACCCAACAAAATGAATTTTTTGTTAAAAAGACAGTGCACATTTTTGACACCTTTCAAAACACTTGGGGAAAGGGTCATCCATACAATCATGCAAAGAGAAAAAAATAGATCGCAGACAAAATAGATCATATGACTTCAGACTTCTTAATTGAAACCTGTATTTCTAGAAGGTAATAGAACAGTGGTTTCAAATTTCTTAAGGAAAAATAATTCTCAACTTAGAATTTTTTTTTCCTAAAAAACTTTATAACAACTAAGAAAATTGAAGGCATTTAAATGAAGTTGAGGATATTTGCAGACATGCGGGTCTTAAAAAGTTTATTTCCCACGTTATCTTTTCCCAGGAAGCTAACAGAAAATAGGCTCTATTGAAACTTGGGAGCCAAACCTCCTTTATGAAATAAATAAACCAAACAGGAAAAAGAAAGAATCGAATCCCTGGTGTTGGTAATAAAGAGAATTTCTAGGATCATAGCTCTGCCCCAGGCATGGCGGTCCAAAGAGGAGGTCAGAAGGCACCAAAAGAGTTTTCAAGATGAAAAAGTTGATAGAAGAGTTGATACATCTGAACATATGGAAAGAAGAGTTTAACAATCTTGGGAGAATATGAAATTGAATTATTAAAAGACATTGTAGAATACTACATACAGCTGTTGTACAGAGCATACATGTAGATGGAGTGATGTAAATGTCAAAAGTCATCTAATAAAAATCAGGAAATATCCATATTGGGAGGATAGCAAAACTGGCAAAGTTTTTGTTTGTATATGCTGGGTGGGAGGGCCAGGAAAAAGGAGCCAATATTCGTCTTCCACAGTGACAAGTCAATAGGTAACAACTAAAAATGAAAAAAAAAAAATTAACAGGGAACAATATAGCAAGATTCAGCTGAAAAGTTAGAAGTGATTTTATCTGGGAAAGGCAGAGAAAGATGAAAGTTAAGTAGAAGACTCTCTTCTCCACAATAATTTTTATAGATTATTTGGCTTACAAAATTATCTGTATATAATTTTGATTAAAATAAAAATGAAAAAAACCCCAGGCATTTTCCTAATCCTTTGTATGTATATTACTTATTGACAAGTACTAGGAAATATTTCAGGTAAAATTTGGTAGAAAGGGACATGGGGGAAGAGGTGGGCGTTATGTTAATTAGCAGAGGAAAGCCTCTTTAAGGAGGCATCACGTGAGTTGAGGCATAGATAATGAAAAGGTGGTAGACTAAAAGAGAACAAAGCTTAGAGTCAGTAGAAGAAAGGAAATAGTTAAGATTAGAGCAGAAATAGAGACTTACACACACACACACACACACACAGAGAACAGATAAATGAAACCAGGAGCCAGTTCTTTGAAAACAAAAGCAAAATTGGTGACTTTAACCAGACTTATCAAAAAAAAAAAGAGAGAGGACTCAAAAAAATAATGAAATCAGAAATGAAGGAGAAATAACAACCAACACTACAGAAATACAAAGGGTTATAGGAGAATATTATGAAAAGTTATGTGCCAAAAAATTAGACAACCTAGAAAATATGGATAAATTCCTGGAAACACAACCATCCAAAACTGAATCAAGATGAAATAGAAAATTTGAACACACTGATTACCAGCAATGAAATTGAATCAGTAGTCAATGAACTTTCAACAAACAAAAGTCCAGTACCAGATGCTTTCACAGATGAATTCTACCAAACATTTGAAGAAGAGTTAATACCTATTCTCCCCAAACTTTCCCAAAAAATGGAAAAGGAAAAAAAATGCTCAAATTCATTCTATGAGGCCAGGATTACCTTAACACCGAAACCAGATAAAAACACTACACAAGAAAAGAGAACTCCAGGCCAATATCTCTGATGAACACAAATGCAAAAATCCTCAACAAAATCTTAGCAAACCTAATGCAACATACCTTAGTATAATAAAGGCCATATATGAAAAATCCACAGCTAACATCATACTCAATGGTGGAAAACTAGGAGCTTTTCCTTTAAGATCAGGAACAAGACAAGGATGTCCACTCTCACCAGTTTTATTCAACATAGTACTAGAAGTCCTAACTACAGTCATTAGAAAGAAAAAGGTATGAAAACATCCAAATGTGTAAAGAAGAGTAAAACTTTCACTTTCATGGATGATGTGACGCTATATACAGAAAACCCTAAAGGCTCTACCATAAAACTACTAGAACCGATAAATGAATTCAGGAAAGTCACAGGATACAAAACTAATATACACAAACGTATTGCGTTTCTATATACTAATAATGAAGCAGCAGAAAGAGAAATTGAGAAAACAATCCCATTTACAATTGCATCAAAAATAATAAAATACCCAGGAATAAATTAACCAGAGAGGTAAAACATCTTTACTCCAAAAACTGTAGAACATTGATAAAAGAAATGGAAGATGACAGAAAAAATACATAATCCATGCTCATTAATTGGGAGAATAAATATTGTTAAAATGTTGATACCACCCAAAGCAATCTACAGATTTAATGTAATTCCTATCAAAATACCAACAGTATTTTTCATAGAACAAGAACAAATAATCCTAAAATTTTATGGAACCACAAAAGACCCCAAATCAAGAATCACAATTACTGATGTCAAGTTATACTACAAAGCTCTAGTAATCAAAACAGTATGGTACTGGCACAAAAATAGACACATAGATCAATGGAATAGAATAGAGAACACAGAATTAAACCTTTGATTAGATAACCAATTAATCTATGACAATGGAGGCAAGAATATACAATAGAGAAATCAGTCTCTTCAGCAAATGGCGCTGGGAAAATTGGACAGCAACATACAGGAGAATGAAACTGGACCACTCTGTTACACTGTACATAGAAAAGTAAACTCAAAATGAACTAAGGATGTAAATGTGAAACCCGAAACCATAAAAATTCTAGAAGATAGGACAGAAGGTAATTTCTCTGACATCATCTATAGCAACATTTTTCTAGATATGTTTCCTCAGGCAACAGAAATGCAAGCAAAATTAAACTATTCGGACTACACCAAGTTAAAAAGCTTTTGTACAGTGAAAGAAACCATCAATAAAACAAAAGGCAACCTACTGAATAGAAAAGATTCACAAGTGATATATCTGAAGGGGGGTTAATATTCAAAATATATAAAGAACTTATATGATTCACACACACACACACACACACACACAATTATAAAATGGGCAGAGGACCTAAGTGGATTTCCCCAAAGAAGACATATAGATGGCTAACAAACACATGAAAAGATGCTCAACATCACTCATCATCATGGAAATGCAAATCAAAGCCAAAATGAGATATCACCTTACACCTGTCAGAATGACTAAAATTAAAAAAAAAAAAAAAAAAAACACCCACAAGAAACAAGTGTTGACAAGGATGTGGACAAAAAGGAACCCTCCTGCACTGTTGGTGGGGATGTAAATTGGTGCAGTCACTGTGGAAAATAGTATGGAGGTTTCTCAAAAAATTAAAAATAGAATTATCTATGATCCAGTAAATCCACTAGTGAGTATTTACCCCCCAAAATCAAAAACATTAATTTGAATATATATATGCACCTCTATGATTACTGCAGCATTATTTACAATAGTCAATTTTGTGTATATATATATATATACACACAATGAAATATATATATGAATATATATATACACACAATGAAATATATATATGAATATATATATATATATATACACACACACAATGAAATCTTGCCATTTGCAACAATATGGATAAGCCTAGAGGGTATAATGCTAAGTGAAATAAGTCAGTCAGAGAAAGACAAATACCATATGATTTCACTCATACGTGGAATTTAAGACCATGAACAAAGAAAAAAAAAGAGACCAAAAAAAAAGAAAAAAAGAGAAAAAAACCAGACTCTTAAATACAGAGAACAAACCAGTGGTTGCCACAGGGGAGGTGGGGATGGGAGGATGAGTGAACTAAATAAAGAGAATTAAGAGGGCACTTCTCAGGATGAGCACTGAATAATATATAGAATTGTTGAATCATTATATTGTACACCCCAAACTAATACAACACCGTGTATCAATTTTACTTGAATAAAAATTAAAATGAAACAAAATGAATTTTAAAACTCCAAAAGAAAAAGATGTGATAGACTTGTAAAAACTTGAGGTGGGGGGGATGTGGTCCACAGAAAAGAAACAGCAAGTTCAAAGGGAGCAAGCTTGACAAGTAGCAGGGAAGAAAGAATTGTGGAGGACAGTGGACAAGAAGGAGAGACCAGGACCCGGGTTGGGTATGGAGCATGGGGTACTGTAGCCCAGTTAAAGAGCTCGGATTTTATTCTTGGCATAATATAAAATTACTAGCAATGTTTTTTGTTTGTTTTATTTTATTTTATAATTGAGTTTTGACCAGAACAGTGTCTGATTTACTGATTTACATTTAAGAACGATCCCTCTGGCTGCTGTGTGGAGGGAAGACAAGAGGACAGCAAGAAGAGAGGCAGGGAGACAAAGGGGGGCTGTTGCAATACTCCAGGTGAGAAGTGGTGGTAATCTAGACTAGGGTTTTATCTAGGGAGATGATGATATGTCGTCAGATTTAGGGCATATTTTTGAATTAGACCCAATAGGACTTGCAGATTGGATGTGGGTTTGAGGCAAAGAAAGAAATTAAAGATGACTCCAGTCTCTCCGCATAAACAATAAACACCACTGATTTGACTTTCATCTTCATTCATTTCTTCTTTCTGCTTTCTTGCTCATACAATAACATGACATAAACACAAAGAGCCTGAATAATTACAATCTAAATAATAGAAAGTGAACTGAAAGTCTTTTCATTACTATCTAGTCAAAGTATGTAACACATCCCCTCCCCCACCCACTCACACCTCACCAGCCTCCTTTGTCATCCCAGAATGCTATGTTCACTCCTGTGGCTGTATATTCGTTCATGTTTCTGCATACTCACCAGCCTTATGTAAGTGTCTTCACTCCTCTTTTCTTCTTAGCCTACCTCTCATCTATGGCTGGCTTCTGTCTCAACATAGTAGGCTGTTACTTTGGTGGCTCCCATTGAACCATGCCTCCCCAAAAGACTAATTTTGGGTTTGGCAAATGGAACATTAGTAAGGATGATGCAAGCAGAGGATTGTACTTGCACCTTGGGGCTTGTCCTCTGGGAACGCTGACTCGTTGGATGTAACCACCATTCAGGAAGTCCAAGCTACCCATGTGGTGGACAAGAAGTCCCAGTCTACCAATCATCCCACCAAGGTACTGGACATGAGAACAAAACCATCTTGGACATTTCAGCTCCAGCCACCATTTTTTTTTTAAGTGTACCCTTAATCCTCTTACCTATTTCACCTATGCCCCACCCCTATGGTAACCATCAGTTATTCTGATGGTTTATTCTCCATAGGTAAGAGTCAGTTTCTTGGTTTCTCTCTTTTTCCCCTTGTTCATTTGTATTGTTTGCTAAATTCCACATGAATGAAATAACATGGTATTTATCTTTTTCTGACTTATTTCACTTAGCATTATATTCTCTAGATCCATTCATGTTGTTGCAAATGACCACATTCATTTCTATGGCTGAGTAATATTCCATTATATATCTACAGATATATAGATAGATAGATATACCACATCCTTATCCATTCATCTACCAATGGGCATGTTGGGCTGCTGCCATAATTTAGCTATTATAAATAATGCTTCAGTAAACATGGCGGGGGGGGCGCTATATCTTTTTGAATTAGTGTTTTTGTATTCTTTGGGTAAATATCCAGTAGTGGAATTACTGGGTCATATGGTAATTCTATATTTAGTTTTTTGAGGAACCTCCATACTGTCTTCCACAGTGGCTGCACCAGTTTGCATTCTCACCAACAGTGCATCAGGGTTCTCTTTCTCCTCATACTTGTCAGCACTTGTTTCTTGTGTTTTTTGTTTTAGCCATTCTGACAGTTGTGAGGTGGTATCTCATTGTGGTTGTGATTTGTATTTCCCTGATGATGAGTGATGTGGAGCATCTTTTCGTGTGTTGGTTGGCCATGTGTATGTCTTCTGTGGAGAAGTGCCTGTTCATGTCTTCTGCCCATTTTTAAATTGGATTATTTGATTTTTTGGTGTTGAGTTCTGTAAGTGCTTTATATATTTTGGATATTATCCCTATATCAGATATGACATTAGCAAATACCTTCTTCCATTTAGTAGGTTGTCTTACAGTTTTGTTGATAGTTTCTTTTGCTATTCAGAAGCTTTTTATTTTGATATAGACCCAATACTTCACATTGGCTTTTATTTCCTTTGCCTGAGGAGACGTACCTAGAAAAATGTTGCTACAGTTGATGTCAGAGAAATTACTGTCTGTACTCCCTTCTAGGACTTTTATGGTTTCAGTTCTCACATTTAGGTCCTTAATCCATTTTGAGTTTATTTTTGTGTATAGTGTTAGAAAGTGGTCCAGTTTCATTTTTCTGTGTGTTGCTGTCCAATTTTCCCAGCACCATTTGTTGAAGAGACTATCTTTCTCCACTGCATGTTCTTCCCTCTTTTGCCTTAGATTAATTGACCATCTAATTGTGGGCTTTTTTTTCTGGGCTTTCTATTCTGTTCCATTGATCTATACGTCTATTTTTGTGCCAGTAACATACTGTCTTGATTGCTACAGCTTTGCAGTACATCTTAAAATCTCAGATTGTGATACCTCCAGTTTTGCTCTTCTTTTTCAAGATTGCTTTGGCTCTTCAGGGTCTTCTGTGGCTCCATACCAATTTTAGAATTAGTTGTTCTAATTCTATGAAAAATGTTGTTGGTATTTTAACCGTAGTTGGGAGAGATTCCAAGCAGTACCAGTGGAAGGGCCACCAGCTTGGGCCTCGCCAGTCCACAGAATCATGAGCAAATGAAATGATGGGATGGTTTGTAATACAGCAATAAATACCCATTGCTGCACTGAAGCTCCTCTTGCAAAGGTTACCAATCACATGTATATTGCCAAAACTAATGCACACATTTTTGTTTTCATCTTAATTGTCTTAACTGTAGCATATTTTTTTATTATGGTAACATACACATAACATAAAATTTGTGATTTTAACCATTTCCAGTTGTACCATTCAGTGGCATTAAGTACATTTACTGTGTTGTGCAACCATCACCACCAACCATCTCCAGAATATTTTTGTTTTTCCAAATTGAAACTGTACCCATTAAACATTCATTCTCCATTTCTCTCTTCCCCCAGTCCCTGGCAACCACCATTCTACTTTGTTTCTATGAATTAGACTTTTCTAGGTTACCTCATATAAGTAGAATCGTGCAATATTTTTCTTTTTGTGTGATGAGTGTTGCATCTTAGCTTAGTCTTGGTTATAGCATCTCACATTGCTGCACATTTCCTCCTTGAAATGCTCTCCCTTGCCACATAACTCTCTTTTGATACTCTTCCCTTCATTTGTCTCACTCTTTCATCTTGGTCACTTTTGAAGGCTGCTTTTTCTCTACTGACTCCATTTCCTCTTAAACTCCATGTTCTCTCAGACATTTTCTCATGTGCGACCTCATTCCCTTCTATACTTCAATTACTATATATCTATATGCAGTGATAACCAAAGCACCATCTCTGATAACACAGACCTATTTTTAGAAGCCTGAAATAGGTCCTGATAAATTTTCCGTTCTCAGCAATTGTGGCTTCCTTCATCTCTCCAAAGTCGTTCTCCCATTAGATTACTTTGAGGCTAGGGATAAGGGAAGATATGATGTAAGGGAAGCCCCTTTAGGACAGGAAGGGAAAGAGAAAAAAGCCTTCCAGTTCCGGGCATTCGTTGTTAGAAATGGAAATTAATGCAACTCATTAAGGCTTTTCAGGCTCAAAAGGAGACGGGTCTAAGAAGGAGGACCAAGCCTAAATCACAGGCTCAGGTTTGAATTTTTAGAAGGTAGAACTAGGTCCCATGCCTCAACCAAATTTGTCAAATTGTCAATAACCAAGAACCAGTAGCCTTGCCTGGAATTCCCTTAGGATTTAGTAAGATGATCATAACTCCAGGAATTTAAAAAATCCATTTTAAAAGGTAAATAAGTATATAGGGGTTAGATCTTACAATAAAAATACAAAATGTTTAAGAAACGAAGAAATCAGAAGCTTTTACTGTTAATATTTTAAAATTTGAAGGCCAGTGAAATAAGGTATTTTATTATCATTGGGCTGCTCTGCATATTCTTTGTTGACTTTTTAGAATTTCAGAAACTTTTCCCACATCCTAAAATCATAGACCAGAGATCATAATTTGAAATGGCTAAGGGAATTTAATTAAGAGCAGTTAATGTTTAAATAAGATCCAACTGGTTAAATCTGTGAGTTAATTAAACTAAACAAATAAGCGAAAGTAACTTTTCTTATTTTGTGACAAATAAGCAGATTCATAAGTAAAATAAGGTTTGTAAAGTGTGTGATAAACCACTATATTAAAACACAAGGGAATATGCAAATTGCTTCTTATATACAAAAGCCTTTTCCTCAGGCATGAAAACCAACCCCCATATGGCAGACAGAAGGCAGCCAAGAATTCCTGGGTCTCCAATGGGGGCGTGAAAGTGCTGAGAAACCTGATGGGCTAAGTAGAGGTTTTTGTGACAATGAAGAGGCCACAGATGGGTCATTGAGATTGGAGGCCACTGTGGGGATGAACCACTTGAAGAGAAGGAATTAGCATGATGCTGGACTGGACAACACAGGACCAACCATGCCTGGGCCCCCTTCTAAGCAGGGCTCATAGCGATCAAGAGGACAAGGACATCTCTGCATGGGCTATAGACAACACCCAGCATGGCACGTGTATGAGAGAAGCAATAGCTACACCTACCCAAAGGCCAAGTTGGCATGTGAATAGACCACCAGGCACATAGATCACCCCAGGGAGAAGCAAAGGAGTGCCACAGAATTCAAACCATCTGTTGGGGCTTATGCCTTGAAAGGATCATCTATTTATCTAAGAGATATTTGTTGTTGCTGTTGTAGTTGTTAGTTTTTGTCTTGCTACTATGTGCTTGGAAGCAGGATACAATGAGTTATGGAAGATACAGTCAACTTTGAATTCACCTCGGAGTTGTGCATCAATTGTAACAGCACTGTCCCTAGCAGATGACATCTTCTAGGCTCCAAACTCACTTTACTCACGGTACTGACCATACTGCCAGACTGTCCTCATAAAGTGTAAATTTCATCATCTCTGTCATTGAAAAATTCTTCATAGATTTGAAGGTGGAATTTGAACTCTCCAGCTTTTCGCAGAGGCTCTGGATGGGCCAGCGTAAGCCTCCTTCTCCAGCCTGGAGCCCTCATTTGCTGCATACACCTGCTTCCTTCTAGCCGTTCAGAGATGCAAGTAGTTCCCAAACCCAACCTACATGTTCACATTTTTGTGTTGTTCCCTGTTCCTGGAATTTCCACCTCCTACCATCTATAAGACTTCAGCTCAGCATCACCCTGGTCCCCCTCCTCTCATCATCTTATGTCCATAAACACTTCAAGTGCAATCTGTACCAAGAAAACTCATATTCTTAGCCTGAAGTCTGCTTCTCTTATTTGTCCCCCAGGACCACCTGCTTGCCCTTCACACTCTAGCCCTAAACGGCCTATAGTTTCCCTGGACACACATGCTTTTCCTCAAGACGCCTTTTTTCATGTTGTCGCTGTCATTGGAAATGTCCTTGAAATCTTCAGTTAGATACCAAATTTAAAAAGAGCAAATTAGGGCCATAGTATACCTTCAGATAAATTTCAGTGGGAATGAAAACAGAAGGAAAGAAAATTCTTTCTACCACCAATGTTGCTTTATCCCCAGTCCATAAGATTGCTCAGTCTTCTCCCTGCCATGAGATGAAACTTCCCTTAACCCCATGTGCTATTTTACACGGGCCTGGAAATTGGCTACATGAGGATGTTGGGAAAATGCAGGAGAAAGAAGGAAGAGAAAGGGTCAGGTTGAGGCCTGGGACAAGGCACAGTGATTTAGGAGCAACTAGATTGGCAAGGTTTGGGTTTTTTGAAAGGTAGCAAAAAACTGGAATTCATTTTTATCAGGGCTAAGGTAAAGATCTTTTATTAAATTTATTCTTGGGGCTCCTGGGTGGCTCAGTTGGTTGAGCATCGGACTCTTGATTTCAGCTTAAGTCATGATCTCACAGTTATGAGATTGAGCCCCATGTCTGGCTCCATGCTGGGCATGGAATCTGCTTAAGATTCTCCTTCTCCCTCTGCCTCTTCCCCGCTCACATATATGCTTGCTCTCTCTCTCTCTCTCTCTCTCAAAAAAAATTATTCTTATGGTATTATCTCCAGAGCCAAGGTTCTACACCTGTGAGTATTAGTCCTGCAGACACACATTGACACTTTGGTTGTAAAATTGCTTTGAATATTTCCTCCCTTCTAGTTCTCTTCACACACACACACACACACACACACACTCATACACTGCCCCCACCACACATGCTCTGGTATGCAGACGCCATTTATAATTGTCTTCCTCTATGTGTCACTCGGGGATTTATGGGTATTTTAGTTAACAGGTTGATTCTAGGCTCTTATAATATAAAAAGCACTTTGTATACACAACACGGGCACAGATCCAGATTAATGCCTTTAAAGCCTGGGGCACTTTAAAATTTGTTTTACATCAAGCTAATCATGTCATGAATCTGCATTTTCATTATACATCACGACCATCCTTATTTTCACTAATGACATACAAGATGAGAAGAAACAGAATGCATATATTAAGACTACCATCTGATCTTCCATTTGTTAGAGGAAAACTAGACATTTTAGTGGCACCGCAGATGAATTACATAATATTTATGAAGGGATCTCATAATAAAAATGAAGAAATGAAAACCAGATGAAAGGAGATAAAAGCTTAATTTTCATAATTAAAATTATATTACACTGAAATGAAATAGTACTTACACGGTGGTAACAAATTACTATGCAGAGTATTGAATTACTTTGCATTACAAGTTGTTAAAATATACACAAAATTGTTACATAAAAAATGTCTCAAGATTCGCTACCTCAACAGACAGAAATTAAATTAAACAGTATCCCGATCATCCCAATGGTTAAAGTTATGTCAGAGATAAAGTATCCATCTTAAATTATAAGTATATTAAATTTAATTTTATATTCACTTCACATGTATTTCAGTACACAGTATTACTTTATGCTACTTTCTTTTGAATTCTTTTTTTGTTTAAGTGTATTTATTTTGAGAGGGAGAGTGAAAGCAAGAGGGAGAGGGCGTGCGCATGCACACGGCACACACAAGTGGGGAAGGGGCAGATAGAGGGGGAGAGACAGACTCCAAAGCAGGCTCCACCAGGTCAGCACAGAGCCCAACGCAAGGCTCAGATTCATGAACAGTGAGATCATGAGCTGAGCTGACATCAAGAGTCAGACGCCAGACTGACAGAGCCACCTCTTTTTAATTCTTTAGAGTTGCAATTTATAATGTTGAATCATCATATTGTACACCTGAAACTAATATGACATTGTATGTTAATTACACTTTAATTTTAAAAATTCACTGCATCTCAGAGATAGCAACTACAATATTAAGTGTTTTCCACATTGATAATCTCTAGATCTTTAAGAGTTGTATCCGATTTCCCAACCTTACTAAGAGACAGGCTTAGACCTCTGATGATACACTGTCTGACATGGTAATTGATTCTTTTCACGTTGCTTAATTATCAGCCTGCGCATATTTTGGATTGGTGTGTCTGTTTCCCATCAAATCAATTTTAGAGTTTTTTAAAGAGTTTAACCGCTCCATGTAGATTTCTTCTTTTCTAAGCATTGTAAGATCCAGAATGTGGCTAACTTATCCTTTCCCAGATCCCACTGCCCATTTAGGTTGGGATTTCCCACCCTTCAGGACTTACCTCAGGTGGCACCTACCCTGGGTTGTCTTCTCTTACCAACCAAAGCCAGGTTGGGGTCCTTCCATGGGATTTCTTTTGTTCCCCCAAATCCCTGGATCAGGAATATTTCCCCTTGCTGTTCTGATGGACACTCCATCTCCTTTCCTAGAACATAAGCTTCCTGAAAGCAGCAACTATTTTCTGCTTTTGCCTTCTCGTGGTCCTTTCACAGTCACATTTGCCTGATAAGTGTTTGCTGATGAATAAG
This sequence comes from Panthera tigris, assembly GCF_018350195.1. Taxonomy (NCBI): domain Eukaryota; kingdom Metazoa; phylum Chordata; class Mammalia; order Carnivora; family Felidae; genus Panthera; species Panthera tigris. Next base: position 21,564,419 of record NC_056676.1, read on the forward strand.
TAAATGAAAGACTGTAAAACACCAGCATCCATCTTTTTTCCACTAGTATTATACTTTATACAGTGTTTTTGTGTCTTGGAAAGGTGAAGGGCAATATCAGCATTGAATACTTCTCTTAGGAGATGGCAATTCTCCTGGAGTAAGAAACGCGACTTACTCTTAAATCCAAGTTTTGACCATGAAGGCACATTGACTCACAGTGCTTTGATCTGATAATTAATAGTCCTCAGAATGATATGCTCACTGATGCAGTAATTTCAAGTCAGTACTATCTACCTCTATATCCAACTGTAGCCAATAGGCCCTCCTAGATTGAAATTATTAAAATACAATGCAAAAGATCTAACTTAGTACCTGAAGAGTGAAGCTAATGGTTTCTAGATATAATGTGAGCACTCAATTTCAAATATAAAAGTAAATTAGGAATTATTTAATTAAAATGAGTGATGAGAAACATATTCAGGACATCTAGGCAGCAGGCTAGTGGTCAAGTGGATGAGGCCAGGCTTCAGTATGATAGAACACCCCACAACCCTAAAAGAATAAGGGTCAATCCCTCACTAGCCATCATAGAAAACAGGAGAAATGTAGGTACAGAGGAAGACAAGAGCTGTGAAAATAAGCAGAGAAAGCATTATATCTGTTACAATGTCTACTGACTAAATAGCAAAATCTAGAGTTTATATATGCTTTTTTAAAATTTATGAAACACATTCCCTCATATAATCTCACAGATGTCCCACAACAATCCTGAGATTAGAAAGTTCAGTTAATATAACTGTTCTGCAGATGAAGAAGCTGAGGCTCAGAGAGGCTAAGGACAAAGTGTCAGAAGTGAAACTTAACCCAACATTTTTACTTTTAATCCAATCTCTTCAAAATGCAGCACTATGATGTTCCCTCAATTTTCTTTCACTTAAAAAGAAATGCTTCTAAATTAAACTGGAATTTGGAAAATTTTGAAACTCTGCTATAATTCAATAATATCTATCTGGGTTATACTTAGCTGTGCATTTTACCTCTGATTGCATAAATATTCATAGAGAAACACCTACAAGGAATATTCAAAGCACTGAGCAGTGTGGTTCTCATTAACACTAATAGAGATCAGGTGGATAAATCCCCATTTAATGCTTTGAAAATCTGTCCTCAACTTTTCACCATTTAGGTGGCTATCAAGTATATTCCTACTTGTTTTGGTTTTATAGTAAAAAATATGCTTAACTGTATTACTTTCACACCACTTAGAAGTTTCTGTTTTTCAGGGATGCCAATTCTCTCAATTTGATCAAACTCTCCAGTCATACTTTTCTTTCTTTCTTTTTTTTTTTTTTATCACCTTCTGAATTCCTGAGCTCACAAATCTAGAAACTTCCATGCATCTAAGATCAGCACCGTCTCCCAGACCAAGGTCAACACCTATGAAAAATAGGTTGGTTAGAGAATTGCAATGCTTTCAGGAACGACTATGTGTAAAAGAAAAGTGGGTGGGGGGAGGTCCATAGTGTGGTACAAACTCTCACAAATGGGTCATTTGCTGTTCAACCCACATGGGTTGTTGTTAAGCAGGAATATGCATTCACTATTACCAGATCTTCTAAGTTTTGGGGAAAGCCAAAAATCTACATTTGTTCATAGAAAGTTTCTGATTTTTCAGTGTTATAATTAAAGATAATTTTTTACTTAAAAAATTGTCATAATATTTATTTTTGAGAGAGTGAGAGAGAGAGAGGGAGAGAGCAAGCGGGGGAGAGGCAGAGAGAGAGGGAGACAAAGAATCTGAAGCAGGCTCTGCAGTGTCAGCGCAAAGCCTGACATGGGGCTTGAACCCACGAACCATGATATCCTGACCTGAGTAGGGCTCAAACCCATGAACCATGAGATTCTGATCTGGGCCAAAGTCAGCTGCTCAACCAACTGAACCGCCCAGCTCCCCAAAGATATTCTTTAAAACAGTCTATGGACCAGCATTGTTTCGAACAGACAGTATTTGTGGACCATGATTTTACAATTGCTGATTGAGTTTTCTAGTCTAAAAGGCAGAATGGTTGACCCAAAGTCACTAAGGTTCATACTGTTGGTTCAGATTTCAGTAGGAAAGACTGTTTTCCTTCATTGGTTACAATCTAATTCCTTGGTAAATTTAGAAAAATATAGGATGGTATAAACATAATTAGAATGTTAGTGAGCGACAGAATGAATATGAAGGGAGAAATTGCTTGCTCATGCCAACATAAACGAATGTTGATGAGAAGCCAAGAATAAAACAATTTAAAAAGAAAGAGATGCGACCTTATTCTATTTCATGATAATCTCATATAAGGATTTAAAAAATAACCGTAAACAGAAATTTTTATTGTAAATCCGACTATCTAGTATCATTTTACTAATGGCTTTGTGAAATAATTCTTAACATAGAATTTATCGGGCAGATGAAGTTTAGTTCAATTCATGTCAACAAATATCTTATGGTCCCTTGCGTGGGCCAGATTTTGCCAAGTGCTGAGAACACATACAAATGAAGGATGTTCCCTGCCCTCATAAAGCTCATGATCTAATAGGCAAGCAGAACACATAATGTGACAGATTTATTAAAGGCTGCTAGAGAGGTATAGGAAAATATTTGGGGGCCATAGAGGATTGGTAATATGATGGCCAGTGACTACGTAATGCAAGTGATGCTAGAACTAAACACGGAAAGAATGGAAGTCATTCAGGCAAACTGGGAAAGACAAATGAAACTGCATTTGCAAAGGGACGGAAGCCAGAAATACATGGCATCTTCTGCAATGTACAGTGAGCCATTGACAACATTTAAGAAAAGAAGGAACGTTGCCATCTACTATCATCCTGATAGGCTGTGAAGGATAGAATTAAGAGAGACAAATAAAAGGTAGAAACACCACTATGAGACTGCAGCTGTTGTCCATTTGAGTCACGAGGACCTAGACTAAAAAAAAAAAAAAAAGAGAGAGAGAGAGAGAGAGATAAAACACTTTGAAAGAAAAGGGAGATGTGAAAAATATTAGGAAGGTAAGTTGTTAAACTGAAAGATTTATATAATGGTAGAGCTCAGGAGAAGCAATGTCAATAATTCACAAATTTCTCCTTTTAGGTCACAGTGTAGATAGTGGTAGTGTCCAAAGAAACCAAGAATAAAGAAGAGGAACAGGTCTTAGGGAAGGTGATGCTCTAAATTAGAGGTGCCTATGGGATATCCAAGTGGCAATTTTCAGTTGTCTGAATCTTGGGGATAAGATTTAAGCTGAAAATATACTTTAGAAAATTCTTAGAAATCAGGTGGCGGTTGAAGCATGAGCGCAGTAGAGAACACTTAGCGTGAGTGTATAATGAGAAGAACAGGGACTGAACATGGAAGCCTACGGAAACACCATAACTTAGACAAAAAAAAAAAAAAATCAATAGAAAAGTAGAAGACCTGATAAAATATGTGGTGAGGCTTCAAGATGGGAATAAGCGGTATTGTACAGTTAGTAGAAGCAGGTAACTGTGCTAAACCTTTACACACTGTCTACAGTCCTAAAGTTAGTTATCTTTGTACTGCACTCCTCTTCGAGTCATAAAACTCAACTATCCCCCAAAAAAGTACAGTCTTGCTCCAGATCACTCTGGAATTAAAACCCCCGCAATTCAAACCTAGTCCCGCCACATTTCAAAATTTGAACGATTCCTACTTCATCATGATACCGGTGATCCTCAAGGTCATACAGCTAAGTGGTCAAGTAAGTTGAAGACTGAAAAGCGTCCATGGAATTTGCAAGAGGAAGGCCACTGGTAATTACAGCTAGAAACTCTAAGTGTCTGGAATGATTGGCAAGACAGGAAATAGAGTTAGCGAATGCTAAATGTTAGCAAATGTAAAGGAGCTTGGTTGTGCTAAGAAAAAGAAAGCAGAGGTTGGCATGGGTTAGATGGCAAGGGCAACCATACGTATTCAGTTGTCGATGAAGGACTTTACAAGGTATTCATGATTATGATGGTTAATCTATAGTTTAACACAGAGGCAGAAAGATAGAAGAAACTTTCTGGAACTGGGACTCTACTGATCATCTCGAGCTAGCTTCAGTCTCAGCTATTTAGGAATAGGAACTAGAGACAACGATAATACTATCCGATTTTCTAATTAATGCCACATTAAACAAACACGCAGTTCCTTTGACACTCTGTGATACTGAAGCTCTAGGACACATTTGCAAGAGGAAGTGAGCAGGTCTTTCTTGGCACAGTAGCTCAGATCAGAGAAAGTATATTTTAATAAGCACGGGAATGATAGTCAAAATCAGCTTGGAAATGAATTGAGTTATATGTTAAGTCTTATGCAGACTGGTCCTGGTTATCAGAAATCATGCTAGCAACTTCACAGCCTCCAGCTAGTTCCAGGGGATTTGGGAAGCCAGCCAGTTCCGACACACAAGTCCCTTTAGAGACTAAAACATGTAGAGCATTCTTCTTCTGGGCTCCTCTCACCTCTCCACACCAGGATGCCTGCCAATCTCCTCAGGACCTTACCGAGACAATCAAGCAACAAAAACAACCAACCAACAAACAAAAAAGAAAGAAAAAAAGAAAAGGGAGAGAGAGAAACAGCAAAATCTCTCCTGCCTCCCCTACCCATCTTTATGAGGAGAAAAAAAATTCTGCCAGGAAACTCTCATGATTTTTTTTAAATTTAAATGTTTATTTATTTTTAAGAGAGAGAGAAAGAGAGAGAGAGAGAGAAAGCATGAAAGCATGAGCAGGGGAGGGGCAGAGAGAGAGAGAAAGGGACAGATGATCCAAAGTGGGCTAGCTCTTGGCTGACAGCAGAGAGCCCCATGCAGGGCTGGAACTCATGAACTGTGAGATCATGACCTGAGCCAATGTTGGATACTTAACCGACTGAGCCACCCAGTCACCTCTCTCATGAGTTTTTATTCTCTTTATTCTAGCAGGATTTACCATTTAGCATACAGTTCTTACTTTTGATCTTTTTCTTTAGTGTGAATATATTATAAATATTTTAAAATAGGGCAAATTATATGTAATTATATGGTTAAATCTCTAGAGTAAAATGCCAGGGTGTATGCTCTCTCTTCTATTAATTATTAACAACAATTTAAAAAAAAACAGTTATACAGGTGAAATGAGACCTATAATGCATCAGAAATCCCCTATAATGAAACATATTAAACACTCTGGATATAACCATGAGCACTTGCTAGATTTTCAGAAAATGAGTTGGACAAGCAGACTGCATATTCCTTAAGCAGCTTTTATCAAAGAGGGACAATCTAGAGTTTTCACATTTTCTTACTGGGTTTGACATTCGCCTCTCGCAATTTTATTGAAGTATAATTAACATAATTTTTAAATATTTAAGGTAAATGATTTGACATTTTGATGTATTTCTGCATTGTGAGCAATCAAGCTAATTAAGATATCAATCATCTCACATTGTTACCTTCTGTTGTTGTTGTTGCTGTTGTTTGGTGAAAACACTTAAGATATACTCTCTTAGCAAACTTCAAGTACATCATACAGTATTGCTAACTTCAGTCAGATTACTGTATATTACATCTCCAGAAATTATTTATCTTGAATAACAAATTTTGCATTTATAACAGAACATGAATTTTAGGATTTTTTTTTCTATTTCTGTAAAGAATGCCTTTGGACTTTTGAAAGGGGTCATATTGGATTCATAGATTGCTCTGAAGTAGTATGGACATTTTAGTAACATTAATTCTTTCAATCCATGAAAATGGGATGCCTTTCCATTTATCTATGTCTTCTTTAATTTCCTTCATCAATGTTTTATAACTTTCAGTGTACAAGTCTTTCACTTATTTGGTTAACTTTATTCCTAAGAAGTTTATTCTTTCTATTCTATTGTGAATGGATCATTTTCTTAATTTCCTGTTTGTTGTTTGTGCATAGGAATGTGACTGATATTTGCATATGGATTTTGCATACTTTGACTTTACTGAATTTATTAGTTGTAACAGTTTTTGTGTGTGTGCAGTCGTTAGGGTTTTCTGCATATAATACCATGTTATCTACAAACAGATGTAATGTAAAGTTAGATTGTTTATTTGAATCTTTCTTCGTTTTCAATGTAGTCATTTCCTTCTTAGTACTGCTTTTTGGCTGTTGCATCCCACAGTCTTTGGTATGTTATGTTTTTGTTTTCTTTGTCTTGAGATACTTTTTAACGTCCCTTTTAATATCCTCTTTAATCAATGGTTAAGAGTATGTTGTTTATTTTCCATGTGTTTGTGAATTTTCCCATTTTCTGTTAGTGATTTCTACTTTCATTCCATTGTAGTCAGAAAAGATACTTAGAATGATTTTGACCTTATTTGTTAAGACTTGTTTTATGACATAACATGTGGCCTATCCTGGAGAATGTTCTGTGGGTGCTTGAGAAGAACGTGCGATCTTTTGCTCTTAGGTGGAAAGTTCTGTATATGTTTGTTAGGTCCATTTGTTCTATAGTGTAGTTCAAATCAGTTGTTGGGCTTGGCTTTGGAAAATCAACATTATGAAAAAGTCCTCAAACAAAAGATACTGACACCTGGAAAAAAAATGGATTCAAAAAATATCTGCTGGCCCATGTATGAGTGACAGATTCACATTAAAATCTTTTTGAAGCCACCCTTAGTACAAGATTCTAATCAATTGGTCTCCGGTCATTGTAGGGCTTTCGTGCTGTCCACCAGACTTTAACACTGTAATGCCAACAGTGCAGTTTGAAACCTTGAAGATTTCTAGGCCGATATTCAATTCTCTGCATTTTCCAATCTATCCCTCTATTTACTTAACTATATTTTGCATACATCTTTTCCCTAGTTGATGCTTAATTTTTTGTAGCATTATTTAATATATCCTTTAGATGTTGGTGAATTCTATCAGATGCCTTTTTTTTTTTTTTTTTGCATTTAGTGATATATTCATAGTGGTTTTTCTCTTTTAAGTATTTGGATTAATGACTTATATATTGATAGATTTCCCATGTTAAAACATTTTTAAATTCCTGAATAAGCCTGACTTGGTAAGGGAGTACACTGCTTTTAATACATTACTAGATTTGGTTTCCTAATCAAATTCCTTTCAGTATTTGGAAATCTTGCATTTACTAGTGAAATTGGTCAAATTGTCCTTTTTAAAATTTAGGTTTTAATATTAATGATAAACTCATAAAATGAATAGGACAAATTACCATTTTTTGTATGATGTGCAATATTTTAAAATTATTGTAATTATTCTTTCTTTAAAGACAAAGCCACTTCATATGGTGCTTTTTCTCTTCATTTTTTTTTTATGCACCAATTTCTCTTACCTCTTCTTGAACTCCAATGGCATAAATGCTAGATGTATTGAATTTTTTTCATAAACGTCTCTGTTAGTTTTTTTTCCTATCTTTTTTCTTCCTGTTTTTCATATTGGTTTATATTTCAAGTTCACCTATTCTCTCCTCTGTCATCTCTATTCTGCTGTTGAGACAACACAGTAAATTTTTAAATTTTAGATATTGTTTTTTACAGATTTAAAATTTTCATCTTCTTAAAAATAGTTTCTATTACATTGTTGAGAACTTCTATCTTTCCATTAATCTTAACAGCCTTTACCTTATGTAACACAGTTATAATTGCCTCTCTAAAATCCTTGACTATTCCAGTATCTCAACTTAGAGGTGGTATTTATTGGTTGTCTTTTTTGTGGAGAAATGGTCACATTTTCCTTATTCTTTGTATGTCAGGTGATTATGGATTCTGTCTTGGGATTTTTTTTTTTTAAGTTTATTTATTTATTTTGAGAGAGTGAGCGTAAGCAGGGAAGGGGCAGAGAGAGAGGGAGAGAGAGAATCCCAAGCAGGCTCCATGCTGTCAGTATAGAGCCCCATGGCGGGGCTTGATTTCACAAACTGTGAGATCATGACCTGACCCAAAATCAAGAGTTAGGCGCTTAATCCACTGAATAACCCAGGCACCCCTGTCTTGGATATTTTGATTATGATGTTGTGAAACTTTGGATCCTGGGAGAATGTTGATTTCTTTTTTGTTTTAAGAGACAATGAATCTGGTTAATTTCAGACTGCAAGTTCTATCTTCTGTTCTGTGGGTGGTGGTCCCAAAGTCAGTTTAGGTTTCAAAGCCTTTGCTATTGTGTCATATAATAGTGCAATTCTTAAATCCTTTGTTATGTTCTTTTTGGTCTTTGCTAGGCATGCACAGCTCAGGTTTGAGCCCAGGGTGTTTGCAGTTCATACCCAGAATTAGGGAGTCCTCTTTTTCAGCTTTCTACTTCCTCAGATCCCACCATGCTATACGGCTCAGGGGTCTCTTTTACGTACCCTCTGGCTGAAAAGATAGTTTCTCTCAGAATTGCAGCCGCAGCTCCTTGACTGGGGTCTAACCATGAATCAAAGCAGAGAGATTAGAGCAAGAAAAAAAGAACAAAACAAACAAACAGGGAATCCCCCAGACTTTTCAGACTAAAGGGGTCTGTTTTCCCAGTTCCTCTGGACAGAAAGACAGGGTTTCCTTGCGTTTTAGTGGTCTGCATCTTCACCGTTGGGGCTGCAATCAAGAGGGAGGGATGAAAAAAGAGAAAGGAAGAAAAACATCCTGAAGGTTTTCCCTCCACCCTCTTTGGCCAGAAAGATGAGGTTTTTCTCTGTGCTTGCTTCCGATATCTCTGTAGCTACAGAATCATGGCTAGATGATCACTCTCAAAGTGAAAGCCCCGAGAAAAGAAAGAGAGAGAGAAAATGGGATTCACACCCATATAATTTACTTCTTGAGTTTTGGCCTACCCTTTCCAATCTTTCCGCTTTTATTTACTTTTCAGAGTTCCAAATGGCTGCTCTTCATGTTTTATCCAGTCTCCCTTGTAATCAGCGAGAGAGATAGGCCATAGTTGGCTCACTCCATCTTGGTTGTCTTCAGAAGTACTAATGCCCTTTAAAACACAGACCTTTATTTATCTTGCTACCCTGCTTTATGGTTTTTGGTCTTTTCAGGGTTTTTGGTTTTTTTCTTGACTCAATATTTTTGGTTCCTATTTTGCTAGGAAATCGCTGATTTCTACTAAAGTTTCAAACATACTGCTATACATTTACAGAAAACAAACAAAATGTTTTCTTACGTCTATTTCTTCCATGTATGTGGTTGCATCTCACTGTTACTGTTTTAACTCCCTTTCCAAAAATATCAGGCATAGCAAAACTTTCTCTATTTTATTCATCTTTTCAAAAAGCAGACTTTCAATGTTATTTTTTTTAATTTTCTCAGCTTTAGCTTTAGCCTTTATTAATTACTATCATCCCAGTATCTTTTGTTTATTTTTCTTAGTTTCTCATTATTGCAAGTAAATCATTTATTTTCACACTTTATTCAGAATAAAATTATTTAAAGCTATAGGTTTCCTTCTGAAACATATTAGTATACACATATCAGCTTATTATACAGGTTTTGCTGTAAGGTGTTCTAGTATGGTGGTTAAGAGTGCACATTCCTTGAATTTCAATTCTTGTCCTCTCTTTCACTTGAGCAAGTTACTTAACCTCTTTAAGCCCCAGTTTCTTCTGCAAATGGGAATAATAATATACATTAACTCTTAAGACTTATTCTAAAGGTTGAGATGCTCCAGGTTAAAAGGTTTAGAAACTGTGCTTGCATTGAGTAAGCATTCAATAATTATTGTGGAGAGAGACAGAGACAGAATGTGAGTGGGTTAGGGGTAGACAGAGAGAGGGAGACACAGAATCCGAAGCAGGCTTCAGGCTCTGAGCTGTCAGCACAGAGCGTGACATGGGGCTCGAACCCACAGACCATGAGATCATGACCTGAGCCAAAGTCAGATGCTCAACCGACTGAGCCACCCAGATGCCCCACTATTACTATTTTCTCAATAATTTTTACTTTTGATTTTATTTCCTTTCGGAGTTATTTAAAAATGGATTCTTAATATCTGATACTTGAGACTTTTTGTCTACTTTTATTTATGTCTATCTTTATTAGATAATGATCAGATATTGCAACACTTAAAACTGATTATTTTATTCTGTTAAAGTTTCTATGTGGCCAATTATATAATATTTTCTAAGTATTCAATCCATGAAAATAAAAAAGGTAAAAAGATTTATATAAATATGCTCTACTAATTCACATTTCCAAACTATGTGATTCACATAATCTATTTATTTGCTTATTATTTTATTTACTAGAAGGATGCTTATTAAAGTTTCCCACTGTAATCAAATTTCAATAAATATCCTTTTCTAGAAGGTTTTTTCCTTATCTATTTGAGTGCTTTGTCATAGGAGCACTTTGCTTTATTAGATATCTGAGGTTTGGAAAATTTCTCAAATTTTACCTTATAATTCCCATCTATTTTTGTCCTATGTAGTCAGATTCTTCTCGCACTTGATATTCAAGCCACTAATTAAGTATCCAGAAGTGTATACTTTCTTCTTCAGTTTACCTCTTAGCAACTAACAATGGCTTTGAATTTCATAAAGTCTTTTCTATGTTCCAAGTGCAACTCTGATATTTTTTTTTGCTTTTTTATTAAAGGTGTACTTCATTGGGATCCACCTGTTACAGATTTCAATTTGTTGGTCTTCCCTGGGTTTACTAAGTCCCACTTAAATAAATTACATTTTTTTCTTTATCTGCTTATGTCTTTTGCTTTCTCTTAACATCTATGCAAAGGTTAACATCTATGCAGAGGTTATTAAGGTCTCTCAAGTAGAGACAAATGAGTGAACGATGGATGTCAATATTTATGTTTTTGGGGACTATGCGATCATTGCCCTCCTGTTAAGCACTGGAAGATAGTCACTGCTCCCAGATTGGCCTTGTAAAGTAATGGCATTTTCCACCACACCAGGGGCAGCTGTGCATTATTCTGCCCACCAGTGTAGGTTCCCTCCAAGTTCTACAGAGTCGGTAGGATTGGGCCATCTGAAAACCTTATGTAGCAAATGGTCAGGTTACTACCTCTTAGGTTTCCTCAGTGAACCATATTTTGTGATCTACTTCCCCAGACCTCAGTGAGAGGCAAGGTTTTTTTTTTTTTTTCTCTACTATTGGTACCCTTGTTCTCTGTCAGATTCAAAAAGATGAATCAGTCCAGGGTTTACTAGCAATAACCTGAAAATGGGGGAAGGGAGTGATCCCTAGTTGAAATAAAAAATTTCATTCAAAATAGCAACAAAAAACATACCAAAGAACATATTTACCATGAAAAGTATAAGGCTTTATATGGAAAATATTAAACTACTATGAAATGTTATAGACCCAAACACATGAATAAATATAACATGTTCAAAGATAAGCAGGCCTAATATTCTAAAATTATAAAAATTTAAAAATATTAACATATACAATAATGTAATTCAAAGCAGAGTATCTCAAATGGGGGTGATGGGTTAAATTTTTTTCAGAGTTCATATGAAAATTTAAAATGTTCAAGAATATCCCTTAAAATTTTGAATTGAAGACTAAGGCAGGACTTAATTTTTTAAGTAATAGAAGTTACTATAAGATTACTCTAATTAAAACAGTAAGCTTTTGGCATAGGAATATACATAGAAATTAGTAGAACACAAAAGCAAACCCAAAAATAAATCCAAGTATAAGTGCATATTAATTTATGACCAAGGTGACATTTCAATGCAGTGAAGAAAGTAGGGTTTATTTAATAAACAGTGGAAGCATAATTGGCTGGGAAAAAACCAGTTAAATTTTGCTGTACGTTCTACACAAAAATTAACTCCAGATGGATTAACAATTCAAGCATAAACGATTTAAAAAATATTTAAAAAGAAAACTAGAATATCATTTGTACAAGGTCTAGTGGGTAAGATTTTCCTAGGCAAAACAGGAAACCCAAAGCTGTAAAGGAAAAGATTAACATAATTGACTACATAAAGGTCTAAATTATTGTATGGCATAACCAAAGTCAGAGATGATGGTAGACTGGAAAAATTTTTTGACAGAAATTGGGTGAATAATCTTAAATAAGCAAAACTCCATCTATTGATTAGAAAAAGAAAAGCAATCCAATAGAAAACTGTTCAAAGAATATGAGCAGACAGTAGAGAAGGGAATCCAAACAGCCACTAAACATATGAAAAGAAATGCACCTTTACTGACAAACCAAACCAAAACAAAAAAATGAACCAAAAACAAACAAAAAAGAACAAAACAAAACGTGTGCAAGAGGTAACAGGTAGTGCTGGTGGAGTTATGAAGAAATGGAAATTCACATATGATGCTGGTGAGAAAAGAAAATGCCACAACATATACATATACATTTACACAAATGTAAATTGATAGTATTTATTAAATCAGAATTTGTTCATGCTGTGACTAGCAACCCCACTGTTGAGAATGCACCCTATTGAAATAAAAGGGACTACTACGTAAAGGGCTTGCACAGCATAATTTTGGCAATGGTGAAAATCGAATCTATTTGATCACCTACTAGTAGAGAAGTAAAGGGGTAAATTGTAAGTACGAAATAATCACATGCCTTTTCTAAAAAGAATAAAATACAGCCATATCTCTAAAGCTGAAGGGATATCTATTTTCAAGTAAAATAACAAGTTAGGGGCACCTGGGTGGCTCAGTCGGTTGAGCATCCGACTTTGGCTCAGGTCATGATCTCGCGATGTGGTCTGAGTTCGAGCCCCGCATTGGGCTCTGTGCTGACAGCTCAGAGCCTGGAATCTGCTTTGGATTCTCTCTCTCTCTCTCTCTCTCTCTCTCTCTCTCTGCCCTTCCCCCACTAGTGCTCTGTCTCTCACAAGGAAATAAATGTAAAAAAAATTTTTTTAAATAAAAAAACCAAGTTACAGGGTAATGTGCATACTACAATACCATTTTTGAAAACAAAAATAAAACCTCATAAATATGTCTGTTTAAAAAAGGGTGGAAAAAGTTATGAAAGTATACACCCCTGGGGAGCCATGGTGGCTCAGTTGGTTAAGTCTCTGACCTTGGCTGAGATCATGATCTTACCACCATCTGTGAGTTCGAGCCCCACATTGGGCTCTGTGCTGACAGCTCAGAGCCTGGAGCCTGCTTCAGAGTCTGTGTCTCCCTCTTTCTCTGCCTCTTCAGCTTGCGCTCGCGTGCTCTTTCTCTCTCTCTCTCTCTCTCTCTCTCTCTCTCTCAATAATAAACTTTAAAAAATTATTAAAAGAAAAAAGAAAGTATACACCTCTGGCTATTAACGCTGGTTACTTCAAGAGGATGGGAATGGAAGGAGGTTGAGGGAAGGTTACTCATTCTTTCTTTAAGCATGTGTGGATTGTATCATTTCTTAAACTTGCGTGGGGAACCTATTGTTGTAAGTCAGTTTGACTACAGCACAGTGATTGGGAAGGAAGAAGCACTATGAAGACAAACTGAAAATGGCAATGGGGTCCACATTATAAAGGACTAATATACTTCAGCTCTATCAGGAATTTCTTATGTTTAAGAAAGTGACCTAATAATAAATGTACACTTAAAAAGCAGTAACATTTTGGGGGGGCGCCTGGGGGGCTCAGTCGGTTGAGCATCCTATTCTTGACTTCGACTCAGGTCATGATCCCAGGGTCATGGGATCAAACCCCACATTGGGCTCTGTGCTGAGTGTGCAGCCTGCTTGGGATTCTCTCTCTCCATCTCTCTCTGCCCCTCCCCCACTCTCTCTTTCTCACAGTGAATAAATAAACATTAAATAAATAAATAATAGTAACATTTCTGAATTTTTTTAATGTTTATTTATTTTTGAGACAGAGAGCGACAGAGCATGAATGGGAGAGGGTCAGAGAGAGAGGGAGACACAGAATCTGAAACAGGCTCCAGGCTCTGAGCTGTCAGCACGGAGCCCGACGCGGGGCTCGAACCCACGGACTGCGAGATCATGACCTGAGCCGAAGTCGGACGCTTAACAGACTGAGCCACCCAGGTGCCCCAACAGTAACATTTCGGAATAGGAGTTGGAGATTTTGGAGATGTCCATATCAGAGAGTTATTTTATTTTATTTTATTTATTTATTTTTTAACGTTTATTTATTTTTGAGATAGAGAGAGAGACAGAGCATGAACGGGGGAGGAGCAGAGAGAGAGGGAGACACAGAATCGGAAGTAGGCTCCAGGCTCTGAGCCATCAGCCCAGAGGGGCTCGAACTCACGGACTGCGAGATCGTGACCTGAGCTGAAGTCGGACGCTCAACCGACTGAGCCACCCAGGCGCCCCCAGAGAGTTATTTTAAAAATTCCAGCAAGAAGAGAAAGGAGAAATACGGGAGTAGTGTTTTCGAACCACTGGTTGGTCACAGTATATAATATGGGCCTTGAAATGACTTGAATGACTTGTTAACGTTTTTGAAAAAGGAAATAGAACATGAAACATCAGAGGGCATCAGCCCTAATAAGTGAAGGTATCACTCTATAAATGCTTTTCAGACATATAGATATTCATTCATATATACACATGGGTTTGTACTGGACTGTGGCAAAAAAAAAAAAAAAATTCCAGCTGTGGGTCGCAATTAAAAATGTTTAAAGCAAGTTTATTGTTATTAGAGGTAGAGCTGACAGAACACATCAACTGATAGATTGCAAAGTAAAGGGAGAGAGAATTAAACAATGTCAAGGTCCAGAAGTTTAGAAAATGAAAGGATCTTACACTTCCCCTTAGTTTACACGGCCACACCCACCTCCAGGGCTCCACCTCTTTAGTTAGAGTCTAGTCTGAGACGCCTGAACAAAACTAGGATGTAGGCCAATTCTTATTAATAAGAGTAGTGGATAGGTGCCAACGTGCTATTTTGTGAGGCATTCCAGGAATGCAAATGATCTTAAATAGGCCCCCTCTTCCAGGACTGGATATTCTATCATTATTACCTTCACTTTTTAAAAAACTCATTGTTTATTCCAAGCCAGCTCTTTGTTGTGTTGTTTTGGTTTTTTTTTCAGCAAGAGATTCCATTTAGAACAATGGCTCCTTAAGCTCTCCTGACTCTCATCCCTACTCTCTCCTCTCCAGCCCTTTTCTGGGTGGCTATCTCTTTAACACACAGAAAGGGGACCAGTCAGAGTTCAAGACTGGATGCCACCCTCCTTTGAGCTACCCACTGTTCTTGGTACAGCCACCTACAAAATTGGTATTAACACTTCATTTCTTTACCAGTTCGCATGGTGCTCTCTCTTCTAGCACCTAAGCAAAGAAGGGCCTTAAATGTAGGGTAAGTTTTGTTTCTTAACTTGTCTGCATTCCCCCAGCACCTAGTACTGTGTCTGATACACAGCAGGCAAAACAATTGGAATGGGTGAATAAGTGAATACCTGCTGAGCCACTTGCTAAGTTCCAACTCCATTATCTTACAGGCCTTTGCTTCATAAGTGTCTATCTTCTTTGTATCTTAAACTTCTATCCTCTGGATCTTTCCCTTTATTATTCAACAAGCATGTACAAACTTTCCAAATGCCCTTTACAAAGAAAAAAAAAGAAGAGAAGAAAACTTTTCTCAAATTTTTAAGCTATTTCTTTCCTTCTTATCACAGCCAAACTTTCTGTAAAAGTAGTCAAATTTTGCTTCCTCCTCTTTCTCTAAACTTCATTCATTCCTTGACTCTTAAATTACGATTTCCCCTGATCAAAACTTTAGAGCCAACCACAATTTCCAGGAAATATGGTCAACAGAGGAAAATATTAGAAGACGGCACAGGAATACATTCAGCAAAATCCAGACTGTGGCAAGTTCTGCAGAATAAATGACTCAATTTAACAACTATACCCATAAATGAAGAGAAAGAGATGAATGTAAACATAGCTTTTAAAAATGTTAAACAATCTCAGTTCATGGACCTTTTTTGACTCAAACTTCTAGAAAAGCAATTTATGACATTTATGCAAAATTATGGAAAATGGCAATTATGTAAATTAGCATCAACTGGATATGTTGATGATACAAAGAAATTCTATTTATTGATTTTAGGAGCAATAATAGTATGATAATTGTATATTTTTAAAATGGTCTTATCTATTAGTGATACATACTGAAATATTTATGGATAAAACAACACGAACTCTGAGATGTGTTCTAAATTAAAACAAAGGATGGAGTCTTCTATAAAACAAGGCCTTAAGCTGATCACTGTTAAATCTGAGTAATGAATACATAGGGGTTTATCACGTTATATTTGAAATATTCCATAATAAAAAATTCAAAAGAAGCATGGCTTCTATCCCCCAACATCCTACTTACACTGCTTCGGGCATAGTCACCAATAACCAAATGGGCTGACTTCATGGGCATCTTTTTAAGTGGCTATCAGGATCCCTGTTGTACCTGACCTTGTTAGCTAATCCCTATGTCTTGGCAATCTCACACTTGATTTCAAGGTCACCTCTCTCCTCATTCTCCTCTACCTCCTCTGTCCTTATCACAAAGCCTGGTGGGAATACTCCTTGGGGACCAACGCTAGGGTGGGGATTCCAGGACTAAATTAAGAGGGTAACAGGAACCTGTGCAAGGCAGCAGAGTCAGGCTGAGAAAAACTGAATCATAGTCCAAAGCCAATGTTATATAGGTAAAAGAACTATAGTTTGATTCTACAGGATGAGACAAGGACCAAAATGGAAAGACAAAAATGGAAAGACAAAAAAGGGAGTAGTTTGGAGCTTAAAGAGTAGAAGAGTATCAAAGGATAAGCAAAAAATCAAAGAGATTACCTTTAAAATGTCAATACAAGTGGGTTCTGGATCTCTGATCTCAGGAGTCTCCCGCACCTGTATAGTGGTGGTGATGACAGCCCCAGGTGTCACCTCGGGCCAGCAGCCTGCTACTCTGACAGGAACTGCTCAGCCTCGTGCATTAGCAACACCAGTTGCCTCTGGATATTCAGCAAGTATTTGAGTGCCTTCCATATGCTCAGTATATTATCCTAGCTCTGCTTCTCATTTTACTTTATACCAATTGTTCTTAACCGTTTTTTGGGTCATGAACTCTTGTGGGAATCCGATGAAAGGCATGGGCCATTTCCCTAGGATAAAATGCCCATAAACACCTACGCACAAAATTTGGTATGCCATTTATTTTATTGCATTGGAAATTTATTTCAAATATGCAGACATAAAACAATCTTCATGTCACAAATAAAAAATAGCCATTTTCCTTATAAAAAGGGAAATGTGTATATTGTAGATGCAAAATAAAAAGCAACCCAATCGTGCTCAAAAGTAAATGTCAGTGCTTTTGTTTAGCTTGACAAAAATCGCAGTGCGGCTCATGATCTAGTATGTCTGTGTCATTTTTGGCTACTCAGTCGATTTTGCATTTTCATGGAGCTAATAACTAGGGCTAAAGATCTTGCCCCTAAAGGAGGGTAGCGTTCTGCATTATCCTGACTTGGGTCCAGAAGCTGGGCCACTATACTCACATACCAGTTTAGGTCACGAAGCGTGTGACCTCATCTTCGCAGGGTGTGCAGTCTTTCTCATTTTGACCGCAGAGCAACGGCTAGAACTTTCTCACTCTCGTCTGAGCCTCCAGACACGCTCCCTCGGCACTCAAAGTTCCCCACGAAAGCCCACCTGCCGTCCGCTCTCCCAGAAAGGCGAGGGAGCCCAGTTTCCTGCGTTGTAAGAGTTCCTTCAGATTCTTGAATCGAAATATTCACCTCAAACATGTATTTCAAAATTGTCCACACAGTGAGCCAAGCTGCATCAAAACGTTGGTCAAAAATTCTGAGGGTAGAATCCCTCAGGGAAAATAAAGTGTCCATATGTCACGGTTAAGTGCTTAAAAGCCTTGATCCCTGGAATACCTGTGGCCTTCAGGTATTTGGGTACTCAAAAAAACAAAAAATAGAGAAAGCCCTTCTGCTGTTTTTCCCTTAATGCCATAAACACTGGGTGCCTGACAGGCGTCACAGGTTTACCCAGTGGCATGCTGAAGGGAATTAGATGAATACCAGAGGCTCTTTTGTAGGTGATATCCTTTGACAAAGAGACCACTTCAGTTTTCTTCCTCTGCTTCTCTGACCGTTTCCAGAGCACTTAATG
Source organism: Panthera tigris (assembly GCF_018350195.1). Taxonomy (NCBI): domain Eukaryota; kingdom Metazoa; phylum Chordata; class Mammalia; order Carnivora; family Felidae; genus Panthera; species Panthera tigris. The sequence continues at coordinate 21,582,488 of NC_056676.1, forward strand.
TAAAGTTCTCACTGAGGTTTACAACCTTTGCTTGGATACAGGGCAAGCAACCTCATGGAGCGACAACACAGCATCGAGCACCTTCCATGTGCCACATACAATACAATTCTAATGTAGCATCTCCATGAACTCTCGCGATAACCAAATGAAGTACTACTATTATTGCTATTTTAGAGATGCTCATTGATACAGACGAGAAAATTGGTACTGGATGATGTTAAACAGCTAGCCTAAATGCACAGGCCTGGCAAGCAGGAAGCCTGGAATCAAGTAGACGCTACTGCTAGACTTCAAAGTTGGCCCATCTTTTGGGGACAAACGTCAGTTTGGGAGGTAGCCCAACGTTTTAACATTGAGACTCCTTCTCATCAAGGAATTCCGCTTCGCGTGGTACGCTTTCAGGGGGACACACACAAGCTGCTTTTTTTTTAGCTTCGTTGACTTCATGCGTCCCTAGACAGGGCTCGTCCACAAAGCCCTGGGGCTCCTTGTTGCAGGGTCAGCAATGAAAGCAGAACCAAAGATAGCTGAGCTCTGTCATTTTTTTCACTGACGTCTTTAGACTAAAGCTGGAGCCAACACAAACAAGGCCAAATTTCTATGCTCGTAATCGCAGGAGCTTTCATTTAATCCCTACGTGTATGAAGCTATGCCTCGCACCATAATGTGGGGGGCATATTGCGGGGGCCACAAATACACGTGGCTTGGGTATGTACATTTTGTACTTGTTTGGAGTGTGCGTTAGTTATTCTCTACTCCGCTCTGCTCTCTCTTGCCTCAGGAGGCTGGTCTCTACAGACTGCACCCCCCAGGCTCCCATGCCAACAGGCTTCAAACTGGACTCTACCGACAGGAAGCACCAATAAGATGATCAGAGAGCGGGAGGAGACAGAAGTAGGGATGCTTCTTCCCTGCTCCCTCCTGCTTTGTGTCTGGTTCTGCCGGGGGCTGCACCCTCCCAGGACTACAGTGCCCCCTCAGTAGGCCTTCCTCAAAGCACTAGAACCCTTTGGCCTCCTCAATGTTTCCAGTTTTCTGATGCCTCAATATTCCTATGGGTTTCCCTAACCTTGCCTACATCTGTGGAAACACTTCCTTTATGAAATGTGCTTCAGTTGTGTCATCTGAGTGGAATTCTATCTTCTGCTGGGACTCTAAGTGATCCGGAGTAAAAGGATACAATGCTACTCTAACAAAAATATTGGAGATGTAAAAGAAAAATATTTTTTTTTGAAAAAGAGGAAGAAAATAGTCATTTGGGAGGCCTAATTCATATCCCCCTTAAAGTCCACTTTTTTGGGGTTAAAACGTCTGCTCTACCCAATCTTCTTGGGTGATCCCAGGATTTCATCTATAATCTTATACTCAAAATATGGTCCTCAGACTGGCAGGCTTAGCATCACCTGAGATCTTTTTTATTTTTTAAATACATTTTTTATGCTTTTATTTTTTAGAAAGAGAGAGATCATGAGCAGGGAAGGGGCAGAGAGAGAGAGACACACACAGAATCTGAAGCAGGCTCCAGGCTCTTTGGCTCAGAGCCTGATGTGGGGCTCGAACTCAGCGAGATCATGACCTGAGCGGAAGTCAGACGCTTAACCAACCGAGCCACTCAGGCACCTCAGCATCATCTGAGATCTTGACAGAAATGCAATATCTCAGGTATACTCCAGACCTACTGAATCAGTATCCGTATTTTAAAATGTCCCCAGTTAATCGCAGTCATGTAAAAATTTAAAAAACACCTGACAAACATTGTGGGTCCAAAGTTTACCTCTTTAGTCCAGTCCTCCTTAACTGGGAATGATTTTTGCCCCTCAGGTGCGCATTTGTTAATGCTTAGTGACATATCAGAGCTGAGAAGTGCCATATGCATCTAGCGGGGAGACACCAGAGATGCTGCTAAACTTTCTACAACGTACAGACAGTCCTCCGCAACAAGGAATTAATCAGAATTGTCAACAAGCCTGAGGTTCAGAAACCTTCCTTTAGCCCTACCTCCGTTACCCATTTTATCTTGACTGCCTAAAAGATAGCTCTATCTTGTGTCTAGACGTAACTCAAATCACATTCTTTTTCCAATCACCATCATCCCTCCCAGACCTAAATCAGCCTCTAAGTCTAGGCCATGGCTCTCCTAAGCTGGAGAACAGAAAGTCATCCTGAATGCCTCCTTTTACCTCACCCAATTGCTCAGAAAATCTCATCACTTCGACCCCCTCTGACACCACAACCACGCACGTCTCCATCATTTTCACCTCATCTACCACAGTAGCCTTGTAGCTATCGACCTTACGAAGCAACAACAAAGCTAATAATCACTGAGGACCTTCCATGTGCCACATACAATTCTAATGTATCGGCTCAATGAACTCTCGTGATAACCAAATGAAGTACTACTATTATTCCTATTTTATTTATTTAGAGAGAAAATAGAGAGAGAGAGTGAGCAGGGGAGGGGCAGAAAGAGAAGGAGAGGGAGAGTCCCAAGCAGGCTCCGCACTGTCAGCACAGAGCCCCACAGGGACTTAAACTCAAGAACTGTGAGATCATGACCTAAGCCCAAATCAAGTCAGATGCTTAACCGAATGGGCCACCCAGGGGCCCCCATATATTTGAAGCACATTAAATGAAATCACCAAAGGAGACGTTTATTCCTTTCCTTACTCTACCTGTCATGAGCCGCTAATCCTACATGTGGAGATGCAATCTGTAACAAAGAAAATGGAGTGAGCTAAATAAAAGGCAAGGAAATGCTATATATTTGTTGAAAATTATTGCTATTACTCTTCGGCTCCTGTCAGGCGAGTCCACTCTTCGCAGTGATACCTGACTCACTTTCCTAAGGACAAATGTCTTCCCCATTCTGCCACCTAAAGAGTCATTCTTTTTAGGTCCCCAACACTTAGTGTCAAAGTTGCAAAATAGCAACTCCTGGATATGATTAATTTGATTCACACCGTTTTGTTTTGTTTTGTTTTTAATTGGGAAATTTCACATCAAATTCCACTTTTATTTATTTTTGTTTTTATTTTTTTAAGTTTATTTATTTTTGGGGGGGGGCACTAGCGGGGGAGGGGCAGAGAGAGAGGGAGACACAGAATCCGAAGCAGCCTCCAGGCTCTGAGCTGTCAGCGCAGAGCCCGACGCGGGGCTGGGACCCATGAACAGCGAGATCACGACCTGAGCCGAAGTCGGATGCTTAACTGACTGAGCCACCCACGCGCCCCTCAAATTCCACTTTAAAAAAAATTACAAAGTAGATCAACCTTAGACCCAGAGTCTCATACAAACTGTTTCTGCCACTCTCTTTTGAAGGGTCATGAGTTCTTCAGTTTGCCCCCACCTCCCGTTGTACCTAAATCTAATTTTTGCCTTGACCACATAAGCACTTCGACTTACAGAATAACATCTAAAAGCCTTACATTTGACTTACAACGCTGGTGATGCAAACTGGTCTTAATTTACCCCTCTACTTTATCGTCTCCTCTCTCCATATAAAAGTGCTACCTGGAAACATGGCACTGTAGTGAATATTCAAACATATACATTATCTCAGAAAATTGAGTAGATTATTGTCTCTTACTCATTTGGCAAATATTCACTGAATACCTACCCTGCTTATACGCCGGGCACTGTTCTAGGTGTAGGGGATGCAGGAGAGAGCGACATAAAGACAAGGTGCCTTCTCTCATAAAAATCGTCTCCCGATCGCAGAGGCAGAAATAAACCAATATGTGTGTCACATGGTGATGAGTGGCATGAAAACAAACAAAGCAGGGCTAAGGATAGAGCCAAGGGAGGGAGGTGGTGTTTTGTATGGCACGTTCAGGAAAGGCCTCTCTGAGAAGATAACAATTGGGCAGCGAGCGAAAACGAGTGGGAAAGTAGGCCACGGAGATGTCTGGGCAAGAGCAGGTGGGAGCTCTCGAGGTGCGAATATGCTTCAGGTGTCTGAGAACCCGCGTGGCTATTGTTGCTGGAGCCAAGTAAGCAGAGGCAACGCTGGTGGGAAAGGAGACCAGAGAATCGGTTAGGGAATCAGATTATGTGGGGCTCTGGAGGCATGACAGGGACTTTTTATTTTACCCAGAGTGAAATAAAGAATCTTGGAGAATTTTGAGCAGGTCGTGATATAACAGCTCCTCCCACACTGTAGCTGCTGTGTGGAAAACAAACTTTTAGCAAGGGTAGAAGGAGGCCAATTAGGGCGCTATTAAAATAGTCCAACATATTGGTTTTAAAAGTATGTGTATATATATGTATATACGTGTATATATATGTATATACGTATATATACACACACATACACATATATATGATATCAACTAACACACACTCCAACACAGTTATAAAGTGCACATACTCAAGCAGTATGTAATTGTCATCTCCAGATTAAGATTTTGAGAATAGTTTCCTATATGTAGGGATATCAGTTATATATTTATATACCCATATATCAATTTCATATATATAGTAGTTATAAAACCATGTTCTTCCTACTATCTTGACTTGAGATACAGCACAAATCATACCAGAAGACTAATCGATTACATATTGGTGACACCTGATAGGAAAACCCATGCCATGAATTGACATTTATTACCACAGATAGCATTCACTAAAAACTCCACACCTCTATTATTAAAAAAAAAGTTTCACCTTTGAGACACTTAATATTCCTTTCATAAAGATTGTCAAGATGGTATCAGGTCTCGAATTTGCTTCTGGGGGGAAGGGGATAGAAGCTGACGGTTGATTGGCTATGGGTTCCAAACTGTTGCAACTGAGAGATGGTCCGTCCAGTGGTTCTTTGCACCACTTTTGCATATTTTGAAATTTTTCATAAAAGTTTCTAAAACTCACCATTTAAGATATTAATGTTAAAATTTCAATATAGGATTATTTCAAAACTGTCGGACTGAAATGCATACCTTTCTAGTCCCATTAATTATTCCTATAGGTAAATTTTCAGCTATGTACGAGATAGTTGATAAGTGCATAATAGTAGAAAAATCCTCTAAGGTGGACTTACAAACTATATTACAAGGATTCACAAAACTGGAAGTCTGCAGCACTAAAATATCTGACAGCAGTTCTCTTGTCTGTTTTTCAGACATAGTGATTTTAATTCCTATTATAGTAGCTTTTAAGAAGGCCAAATACTTATTCCCATTAAGGCCTGCAAGATACAGTGTCCCAAATGTACTTAATAAATTGCACCTTCCTTGAAAAGAAAAGGTGATGGATTGAAAAATGTTTAGCTCAACCATGCATAATTGATAGGTTCCCTAGTGCAAATAAGTGTCTAATAAATAATTAAATTTAATCTCATTATAAGAGTTTTCATAATGGGATAATTTAATTAAATGAAAGCCAAAAGGGTTTCTAAGGGTTGAAAGATGCTAATGTTGCTATATTTGGCTAATGGTCTGGGGATACTATAGTGAAGAAGGTAATTCACAGGGGTGCATGCATTATTTAATGAATCCCTCTGAGATGGAAGAAAGGACAGATCAATGATAACTTGTCATTTTATCATTGCTTACAAAGCACATTTAAACAACCTAGGATATGTTAAAGGTAGAAAACATGCAAAAAATTAAAAAGACCTTTAGAAGACAAAGTAAATACATGTATAATATCACACGGGAAGTTCTTATCAAAGTACACATTTTTCTAGGCACCATTATTTCTACTTTTGATCTACTACTAAAATGAAAATAAATGAAAATCTCATAAGCTGCTGTACAGTCAGGTCAGATCTGGCTCTCAGTGAAAGTAATAATGGATACAGCATGTATATCTGATACTAAAAAATTGATAGCTGAGTCATGAGGGACCCATTAACAAGCTTTTTGAGTGAGCAGAGTTTTGTGCTACAAGTCTCCAGAAGCACTTAGCCGGACTAGAATAGGACAATGTAGTCTAAGTAGTTATCTCAGTTACAGGTGATCAGTTATGAATTAATATGAATGATAAAAGGCATCATTCTTCTACCAAATATTATTTTTAAAGTCATCATTTTGTGAGAGGTAAAGGTGCAATCACCACAAAATTTGAGCCAGTTTGTTCCGGACAGGTTTTTTTTTGTCTCTGCCAATAACATGGCAGATAACAAACGTAACTTACAGATCATGCAGACTCCTGATTTTTTAACAAGTTAAACGGAACTTCTTGTGATGACTGTGTCCAAGCTGATACTCAAAACAGCACAGCACTAACCCCAATGGCCTCAGAGTAGTAGGTCTATATTTGGACAAATGGTCCAGCCCCTGAAACCTGAGTCATGGGGCTCCCTGAGTCTCAGAAAAGAGGCACCTTGTTTACGGGGAAAGTCCTTGTTTTCATCAGGGAGAAGGAGATGGATGAGTCGTGGTCACTGCTTCAGTCCCCAGGGGTGATCAATCAGTTCCTTTCCTGTTGGCTTGCTTGCCACGAATCCCATTGAAACTTTGACACATCTTTCTCCTGGATGGGAATTTATCATAGAATTACGACACCTCCTAGTCACACTTCATTTTACGATGAGGAAACTAAAGGCCAGCAACGGTGACTTCCTCAAGACCATCCAACTGTTTAAAGGTGGAACTAAACAGAAAATCCAGGTTTTCTGAGTGCCAGGCTAGGTTTTGTTTTGTTTTTGCTACGCCAAACCTGCCAAAGAAGTTTTCTTCATGATCGTGACATAATAATGTTTCTCAAAATCTGTATTGATCGCTACAAGCTCGTGTGTGTGTGTGTGTGTGTGTGTGTGTGTGTGTGAAGGGGCAATGTGTGGATGAGAAAGCCCTAAAAAGTTGAGGAAATTAATGACTCAGCTCTTTGAACAGCTGTTTGATGGGGTGGCGGTCAACCGTAGGTTACACAAATACGTGAATTGGCTTGACCCGGCTCCTCACTTGGCCTCCCCCAAACTTCCTCCCATCCCTCTAACCTTCAATGAAGACTTATGGGATGTCAAAAAGGTACCTGAGACTGAGCCAGTGCGCTCTCAAAAGCTGCTGCTGCTGCACCTGCAAAAGGAACAACGGGTTGTGCTGTCCACGTACGTGCGTGTGTGCACGGTGTGCGGGAGGATGAGGGGGTGACAGGGAGCAAAGGGATCCTGAGATTTGAAAAGCGCTGCATCAATATTGTAGGTATGTTGGGCAGAAATAAGACAAGTAATTACCCGGAATTCTCAATTTTTAAAAAAGGTAATTTTTCTGTAGTGATTAGATACCTCCTTTCAGATATTTTTTGTCTGAATGTCTGGCTTCACTTACTGTAAAGATGGGGCTTCTCTATTTGGAAATTTCTTATGTGACGAATATCTTTTCTTTTGAATGACTGGAAAAAAAAAGGTTACTCTGCTTTGATAAGGAAGCTTCCCAACTTTATTTTGTTCTGTTTACAAAGAAGTCAGTGATAATCTGGTGAGCTTTTGGCGGGGAAAGGCAGAATATATTTAGAGCAACTTTCCTAATATATTCTCTCCTTCTGGGGACACTAAGGGATTTATTCTCTAGGGCTACTCTCTCTCCAAAACTACTAAATTGATTATTGGTCTTTGGTAATGGGAATAGGAGTATCCAGGTGGCAGAAAATTTGCTTCTCCTGCTTCTCAGGCACAGTAAGGACAATGCCCTAGGCAGACTCACCCCTAATCCATTCACAATTAGGGGCTGTTTTTGACTGTGGGTGTCAGTGCATTCGCAGGGTAGACACCTCCCTTTAGTAGAAATAATACTATAATGGGGTCCCTGGGTGGCTCAGTCGGTTGAGCGCCTGACTTTGGCTCAGGTCATGATCTCGCAAGTCTGTGAGTTCAGGCCTCGTGTCGGGCTCTGTGCTGACAGCTCAGAGCCTGGAGCCTCCTTCAGATTCTGTGTCTCCTTCTCTCTCTGCCCCCACCCCTCCACTCTCTGTCTCTGTGTCTGTCTCTTTCTCTTTCAAAAATAAATAAACTTAAAAAAAAAGAAAAGAAAGAAAGAAATAAACATTAAAAAAAAGAATACTATAAGTATGATTAGTCTTATTTTACACATGAAGACTCTAAACTCAGAGATTTACAGAAACTTTAATTTAAGGTATTTTTTCCCCTTGACTATAAGACACTATAAAATACTATTTTTGGGGAAAGTCTTATGTTTTTACACTGTGGTTGGGGAGAGGGGTATGTCTCTGCTCAATAACAAAGTTTAGTCTTCCACAGACAAAACTAGATTGACAAAAATATTCTTAAAGCCTGGATTTAGATAGTGACAATAGCACAGTTTTAAACATCTGAAATCATTTTCCCCAACATCAACAGTACAAACAGGATCGTCCCTCATTTCAATGTTCCTAATTAGAATGTTGCTTTTATGACTGTTCTTGAAATGTGTTTGTCTTTATATTATATGATCCATCCCATTCTAATGGAATGTTATCTGATTTTATTCTTCAAATTTGCAAGAGAAATCTTTAACTAAATTCAATTTATTTCTTTAGGACATCCAAATAATAGCAATAATTTTCGACAAATATATAGCATTTCCTTGCCTTTTATTTAGCTCACTCCATTTTCTTTGTTACAGATTGCATCTCTGCATATAGGATTAGTGGCTCATGACAGGTAAAGAAAGGAATAAATGTCTCCTTTGGTGGTTTCATTTAACGTGCTTCAAATATATGGGGGCCCCTGGGTGGCTCATTCAGTTAAACATCTGACTCGATTTGGACTCAGGTCATGATTTCACAGTTCTTGAGTTCAAGTCCCTGTGGGGCTCTGTGCTGACAGTGCGGAGCCTGCTTGGGACTCTCTCTCTCCTCTTTCTGCCCCTCCCCTGCTCACTCTCTCTCTATTTTCTCTCAAAATAAATATACCTTAAAAATATATATACAATGTCACTATTTGAAAATGTCTAATAAAATTATTTTCCTTCCTGTACGTCTACAATGTTTTTTTTTTACATAAAATAGTTAATAGCAAATGATCGAGAACTCCTGATTCAAAGGCACACATTCCCAAATATGTCTGTCTACAGTACAAATGTTCCCAGAAAATGAATGAAGCAAAACCTGAAAGCAATTGAATAGACACAGGTCTTGGGTAACAGTTTCAGATGGCTTTCTAGCAAGGTGAACTGTTTGGATGTTGCTCCCCTTTTGTCAATGTTTCTATTTCTTTGATAACCTTAGGCTGATGTCAAGCAACAGCCCATATATTTAGAAAAAGGCCTCCTTACAGAAGTTGCAAGCTTCTTGCTGTTTTTAAATATAAAACAAAAAGTTTGACGAAAGTACCTAAAAGATACGCACCACCTGCTTGTTACAAGTACCCCCCAAGCACCACCTATTCCAGACCCAAAGATTTTTCAGTAGTAGAATGTTACCAAGGAATGATTCTTGGGAATCATAAGCAGTCAGATTTTCTCTAACGATGAGAGGTTCATGATCTGTGGTTAATATACTCAGTCCTACCATATACTTAGGCCTTCACAATCAAGATTCAGTCAATATTTATAAGGAATACCATAAAATAGGCAAGATTGTTGGTTCTAAAATTAAAATTCTAACATTGTACTTAAGATGTTTTAAAATGCTTTGCCTAGGAAGAATCTCGGGTATTTAAATCCACGAACTTCTGTTGTATAAAGTATATTTACATGAAAATGTAAGTTTCTCCAAATCCAAGACTCACCTTCATATAACGTGAAGCCCATTTAGAGAAAAAAAATTATTAGGGACAGAAATATTCTCCTTGGGAACATGCAAGATGGCAGAAGTGGCAAATGTCACCTGCACAGGAAAAGTATGTTTGCAGTATGTACATTTTCTTCCTCAGCTCTACGGGATTGATGCTCGTTCCCTTTGAACTCTCTGCCCTTATGTTAAGGTTCTTCATTTTAATTTGTATAAGATAAGTAGTTTTTTGAGACATTCTGGGTGTCTATTCTTGCCCTGGCTTGAGGGATGGCTTCCTATGGCTGCCAGGTTCCCATACCTTCCTAGGCTCTTGACTGGGAGCAGGGACACAGGCTTCTATAGGAACTGTCACCAAAACTCTTAAAGAAAACGCTGTAGAACTCCAGAGAGGAAGAAAAGACTTTCTTGAGTCATTTTTTTGTATTGTTTCCAGAATGCATACTTAAAAAAAAATTCTGATGAGGGAGCCATTGAGAAAGCAAATGACTTTTGAAACAGTAAAACACAAACTGTGAAAACAAAATACGCTAATGAATTTTACAAATCTAAAAACGATGACATCCTTATTTCTCAATAAGCATGTGAAATTTTCACATAATCATCATCATCATCACATAAGAATCACTTTTAATTATTACATGTTCTGAAATGAGGTTCACAATACATGCACAAAGGGAAAAGTATATTCTGTATACAACTGATTAGTGGGAAATGCCCCTGATCTGAGGAGCTTAAAATCCACAAATACCTCACTCCTTTCCAGATGTGGATATTTTTAGATCATACAAGGGTATCCTCTTTAAAAACTGAGTTCTCCATTAGGGGCACCTGGGTAGCTCAGTACGTTAAGTGTCTGACTCTTGATTTCAGCTCAGGTCATGATCTCATTGTTCTTGAGTTAGAGCCCTGCACTGGGTTCTGTGATGATAGCATGAGGTTGCTTCAGATTCTCTCTCTCCCTCCCTCTCTGCCCCTCCCCTGCTTGTGTGCGTGTGCATGCTCGCTCTCTCTCTCAAAATAAATAAACTTAAATTTTTTTTTTAATTTATAAAAAAATATCTTTCGTGTGTGTGTGTGTGTGAGTGTGTGTAAGTGAATGTACTTACTGCTTGGTATCCCTGGAATCTGGTCTTAGTGTTCTAGCTCTAAGCAAGCATGCTGGCTAGAACAGGCTGAGAGAAGGACCATATTCCAGGGAATTGATGGACAGGCCAGCACTGATATGAGGCACTGCCAATGAGGTGCAAATAATCTAAAAAGAAATTTGGGATAAACAGCTCCAGGCTAAATGGAGGCCTGAAAGGGCAGAAATGTGATGAAAGCGAACTAGACCTCGTAAGGCTGAATTTGATGATCCAACTTCATGTTTGTTTTGCCGGGATGTTTGGATTACGGGAATGAGACTAAGAAAGGAAATATGTTACCGTCCATTCTGGTTAATACTTCATAATGTTAAATAATAACCAAAGTACGCATTTAAAGTTAATCAAATGCTTTAGCATTGCCTAAACTGTCGTAGGTAACTTGTGAATTTAACCATGGGAAGCAAACAGTAGCTCTTAATAATGTGATTGTGTAACTTCTAAGATAACTTTCATTGCAATCTGTTCATTCTCACGTGGAGACATTAGCAAGAAGAGTAGAGTTAACATCTGCCTGCGAAGCCTCCTTAGATTGTAAGAGCTAAGCAAGGGAAGGAATCACAACTGGGTGGCAGGATAGCAGATAAACAAGATGGATTTGATGTACAAGGTTTACCATTTGCCAGAGGATCTTGCCAAGGAAATCTCACAGGAGCTCAGATGAAAGGACGAGTTTAGAGACTGAGGGGGATGAGGTGTGGAGGTAAACACCCACGTGGGACACTTGAGATCTATTCCCCCTTGTCTCCTAGCTTCCCCAGCAACCCCCCTAACCCAGGTTAAACAACTAGGTCTGCAAAGTACAGATATGGTTGACTCAAGAATAAAAGCCTTCATGATCTATAAGATCAATGACTTATCATTTTCCTTTATAAATTTGAAATACTGGTTCCCAAATCGAATCTCCTTCAACATTGCAATGGTTGGGCTCTTAATGATTTATTGTTATTGGTTTTTTTCCCTCAAATATGGAGTTGTTTTTAAGACAAGTTATTTTCTGTGTATGACCGAAAATTCTATACTATTTAAAACACCGAATTTATCTATTAAGTCTAAAGAAGGAAAGAAAATGAACAGAAAGAAGACTCGGAATGAGAGATTTGCAGACCTGAGCTAATATTTGCATGAAATGGATTGTATCATAGTATAACTTAGGATCACAGCCTGAAAACGTATGTGATGTCTAACAGCATCAAGCCGGTCTCCTTTGAAGCACTATCTTTCCCTTTCCCTTCTTCAGCGTGACTGATGGAAACTTAGAAGTGGCTCTGCAGCTATGATTTTTATCCTTTCAAAACACTGCAAATATTTTGGGTTTTTTTCCCATTTCTTGTTGGATATTGAGGTTGGCCTTCGTGTTGCTCAGATGGGAGCCTGCTCAAGGCGAGCCCTGCCTAACTACAACAGCTTGTGGATGCTTTCCTTCCTACATTGTTTGCTTATAGCTCCTTCTATTGTCTCCCCTGCTGCTTGATGACCTGGCTATGGTTTCGTTTAGGGTTTTCTTTTTAAATAATAAAGATTCAAAACAAAAGAGGATAAATTTCCCAGGCGTCAAACCAAAATATACAAAGACACAAAAAGACGTGGAATGCTTAAGAAGATACCTCCATTCAGAGCAACTGATTTCAGTTTGAATTGTCTCTTTGAAGGTGACTGAATAAATCACATACCTATCTCGTTGTGGGCTAAGATTGTGTCGTCTCTTACACCTTATACAATTCCTAGTAGGTCACTCATTGACTTAAAAATTAATAACATGTTGGTACACTGAATAATTTATCCATACTTCCTCCCACCCCCAATTTGTTTTCTCCTTGTCTCTATTTTTTTCTTGCTTTCCATCATTGTAGTCTTTGGCACATATATGGTTACGTAGAATGCCAGGCATAGTTCAATATATACACTAAACTTACACACACACACACACACACACACACACACACACACGCACCAAAAACAAAAGTCAGGGAAACCTAGTGCATCTCAAAGATTGTGAAAGCTGGAGTAGCTATATAATTTATATGACTTTCAGGAAATGGTCATGTGGGTGAGTCTGCATTGGCTTCGGACCGTGTTTCCATCGAATGAATCAGTTAAGATAGGATAGCAAATTTTTGGCACACAGAAGAAAGTACCACTGATCGGTGGACTGAAATAGATTGCCCAGAAAAAGCTCTGTTTAGTGGGGTTTTATTTGGAGGGTGAGGCTAATGGGGAGGTGTGGATAAATATATTTCCATGTGGATGGGGGTTAATTAGAATGTATTTTGTATAACATCAGTTACTGCTCTGAAACTTTAATACTAACCCACCATGCTGTGTGGCAATGATGAATAAAAAAAACCTAATGAAATGCCAGAATAAGATTTATGCAAAAGTTAACAAAACTAAAACTATCCCATGAATTTAAAATGTACCAAGCTTCCTTTGTATAGAAATAACTAGTAATGCAAAATACATGAATAAAATCAATCTTCACGACTTACTTTCAAAGGCTCATTCTTATCTAAATGACAAAAAACAAAAACAAAAACAAAAACAAATGGGGGAAATACTCTGTATGGAGCAAGAAGAAATACACAAACTTTCCTAGAACCAGATCCTGCTGTAGCCAATTCTACCCCACTGGCTCGTCCAGTTACTGCAAATCAGAATAAGAAACGCTGTTAAATTTAACAAAGAACATCTGGTTTTCATTTGAGGTGCATTCAAGTCTTCATTAAAGTGTCCTAACTGCTCTTTTCTTTTTCTATTTCACAATGGCTTTCCTTTCTAATACTATTGCAAGTTCTGCATGTGACTTAAAAAACCTCAGAGCCATTGTGGCATTTCCTTTGAAAAATGCCAGGAGAAACAAGGCAGAAAGCTGGAATCTCTAAGTTTAATAACATTTACTACCATTCACCTTTTCCATACTTCCTAGGGGTGTTTATTTTCTACAATTATTCAACTAGGTTTCACTGAACCCGAATACTCCAGAGGCCTTCGCTCCTGTCTGCAGGGAGGCCCAGGAAAACTGAGCTTGAAAGTGAGTTATTGGTATTAGTCCCTTTGATGGAAGTATTTGGTCACCTTCTATAGGAGGAGAAATCACTTCTGAACAGCTGAAATGCAATGCCTCTGATGGCTTCGTTCCGCCAAATTCATCTGAATATATAATTTGTCCTGAATGTCAAAGCCATCATTTTTTAAACATTTCCTTTGTTTTCTTGAAATCATTAGCCCATTGAAATTAACAAAGGAATTTGAATACTTAGTTCCTTGAAAAAATAGGAAATATTTTACAGACTTATATAGGAAGACCCATCAGATTTTAACCAATAAATTGCATTTAAATATAGCCAAACTATTTTCATTTTAGTAAGTGATTAAAGATGTCTAATCATGCAAGCGCACATTTAAGCTGACTTGAAAAAAAATTGTATTTTTAAGCACATTTTAAGAATGTTGCCAAATACATCTCTATAATAATTTTTTTTTTTGTATTTTAGATACTTTGGGTCGAGTGGTAAGAATACACTATATTGGTAAGCACCTGTAAATAAGAGAAATGTAGAATTCTCTTGTGGTTGAAAAAGAAGCAAAGAAATCATCAATACCAGTATGAAAGTAGAATTTTGTCAAAGATCAGTTACCTGATATGATCAACTGTTCAAAATGTCATAAATGTTTTGAAAAACAAAGCCTGACTCATAGCGGGCTCTCAATAACATTGGGCCCTCAAACATGTTTATTGAATAGACAGGTAGAGGTGATGAGCCAAGAATGCATCGTTTTATTTTATGGAAAAGCGACTCAGGAATTTTCCGAGAGGATTTCTGATTCCTTACCCAATTTATCCTTTTAGGATAATTTTTTTTCCAGCTGTAATGAGATATAATTGACATATAACATTGTGTGAGCTTAAAGTATACAGTGTGATGATTCAATACACATATATATTGTGAATGAGATATTTTGCATAAAGATGGTTCTCATGTATTACGGCTATTATCATATTCTTACTGATAAAAAAGTAGTGAACTATAAATAAGGCAATTATTCGTACTTCCCAGGTTAAGTTTTTTTAATCATTTGGGCGAAAACCATACTGTAGTTTCATTTTAGCATTATCAATATGATCAAGTGTTCCACGGGAATTGCTTATGAAAATAGGATTATACATATTAAAGTTAAAATATTAAATTGCATATAATAGATTAAAATCTATAAAGGATCATTTATTTTTGCAATGACTGTGTTATTATACATAGAGAGAGACAGACAGGCTTTAAAACGCAAGTAAATTAGTGCTAGCAAAAATAACTTGAAAATACCCATGAAACGGCTTTTTGGTAAGGCTTGAGCTACGTATGAATTCGAAAGAAATAAATATATTTTACTTCCAACATATTAATCCTATAATAAAAACTTTAACTCACAGGTTTTGTCTTTTCTGAGGGGTCTAGTAATAACCGACCTTTAGCAAACAACTTATTCACCGGCAACTCTGCTGAATCCTTTACATTTATTACCTCATTTGATCTTTCTTGTCCCCATCAGGGAGATATCATTTAAGATCATTTTTATCTGTATGTTACAGCTGCAGGAGAGTGACATTCAAAGAGGTTACCACGCTGTTCAGAGTCACACAGGCGGTCAGTAGCAGGGCTGCAAGGCTCTATTTGCAACCTGTGAACCAAACTTGAGTACAAAGATGATCCTGAGAATCCAGGAGGACAGCAGAATAAGTTAGGTAAATAAATACTGAGAAACTATATTAGAATCCGAAGAAAGAGGAGAGATAAGAATAATATGGGAAGCATGAATCAATACTATTTGGAAGAGTGCCCTGCATCATCATCCCCGATTTGGGCTAAGAACATCCAGTTGAGTCATGCCTAGAAATAACCTGTGGTAAATAATTGATTCCCTTAGGGGGAGGCTGGAGCCAGCCCATCTAGGATGCTGGCCAAGGGGTTGTTATCCCTGAAACCAACTGGGGCTGGGGCTGCAAAGGCTCCTGAAGCGGCCAGCAATGGAGAAGCCAAAGGGCGAGAATAGAGTCCTTGTAGAGCGCTACCTAGGTCATTTTAAGATCAGAGCCAAAAGGTGAAGCGGGAGAATACAGGGAGCAGCCAAAAGATGGATAGTTGGAAATAAACTGGGAGAGAAGATGAACCCAGAAACAAAACCTGCAGAGCCGAAGACCATGGAGCATGGGAACTTGGTTTTCATTAAGTGGATAAAGCCATTGCAGAGTCAAGGTAGACATGCCAAAACCTCTAAGATATAAGGATTTTTAGTCTAGCTTTGATAGTTATGGCTAGCTTGGAATGTAATGTCTAAATAGTCCTCTTCCTAGTATTAACTCAGATACTACAGGAAATCTATTAATACCTATTTGTTGTATGTGGGTCATGTTCTCAGTTCTCTGTTAAGTACAAAGACAAAGAGAAAGGAAATTAGAGACAGTCGTTGCTCCTTGGGTTTATATTCTGGTTAGGAAGGGGAGAATAATCTCCCTGCCTCCTTTCCTCCAAACTGTATCATCATTCAATGAGCATCCCTCTCACCTGACGTAGAAGAGATCACATCAACTCGCTTTTCCTTTAAAATGTCTCCTGAACCCGGGGCGCTTGGGTGGCTCATTTAGTTAAACATCTGACTTCGGCTCAGCTCACGATCTCACTGTTCATGAGTTTGACCTCCACATCAGGTTCTGTGCTGACAGCTCAGAGCCTAGAGGCTGCTTCAGATTCTGTGTCTTCTCGTCTCTCGGCCCCTCCTCCACTCTCTCTCTCTCTCTCTCTCTCTCTCTCAAAATTAAACATAAAAAATTTTTTTAATAAAAAAAAATGTCTCTTGAACCCAATACTTTTCTTTTACTTTCCTTTTTCCACCACTCCAGTCTGGGCCCACAAACCAAGTTCCTAATTCCTAGTTAGGAACTAATTCTTAGTCAGTGGATGACTAATTCAATTGGATATTTAGAAGCATGACTCTACCAACCCCATTTTGATTTTGTTTTAAGTTTTTATTTATTTATTTTGAGAGAGACAGAGACAGCATGAATGGGGGAGGGGCAGAGAGAGACGGGGAGAGAAGGCTCTGTGCTGCCAGCTGCGGGGCTCGAACCCTGGAACTGTGAGATTATGACCTGAGCCGAAACCAAGACTTGGAGGATTAACCAACTGAGTCACCCAGACTCCCCACCATATAACTTATTTAACTGTTAGTCCCTTCTTTTTTTTTGTTAAATGTTTATTTATTTTTGAGGTAGGGGAGGGGCAGAGAGAGAGGGAGACAGAGGATCCAAAGTGGGCTCCGCACTAATAGCAGAGAGCTCGATACAGGGCTTGAATTCACACACGGTGAGATTATAACTGGAGCCGAAGTCCAACGCTCAACTGCCTGAGCCACCGAGGTGCCCCAACTTTTGAGGAAATTTTTCTTCTGAGGAAATTCAAGATATCACTTTGGATAGTATTAGCCTGTATTACTGAAATGGAGTCCAAAGGCTAGCCTCCCCAATCCCCTCTCCAAAATTATCCCACACATTTCTACCATACTGTTTTTCCAAAAATATTATTTGGGATATATCATTCACCTAATCACAGCTTTCAGAGGCTCCTCTATGACTACTTCATGAAGTCTAAATGGGACAACCTGTGGAGATATGTCCCTGCCATTCAACTGGTCCGATTTATTCAGATTTTCTAGATTTTATCAGCCTCCACACATTTGTGTGCTATTTGAATTTCATGGAATACGATTCTAACTACTCCACTAGTCTTGGTCTCACACATTTTTTAAAAGATTTGGCTTAAATATCACCGGAGTTTCTCATAGTTGCTTCCTTGTTTGAATTGTTGCCACATTTATTTCTATGGACGACACACATTCTGTCTTCCTTAAGAGAGCGTAAGCCTCTCAAGGTTAAAAAATATGTTTGGTTTCAGTTTTGTTTTATTTTATTTTATTTGTATCTCTAGGACCTGGAACAAGTGCTCTACAAAGAAATGTAAAATATGTCAATAAAAAGAAAAAAGTAAATATACACAATTACATTTTAGAATCCAGCAAAGCTTGTTTGCCCAGCAACTGCTTAACAAGAAGGCTGATGCAGTGTGTATTCAGAGTGGCTTATCCCAGAAGGAAGGGCTTGTGGCCACCATACATCCTCATGTAGCATTCATCAACAGGGTGCGGTATTAGTTTCTAGAGCCACCATAACAAAATGCCACAAACTGATGGCTTAAACCATCAGAGATCTGTTTTCTTGCACTTCCGGAAGCTGGAAGTTCAAGATCAAGGCATTTTCGGCTTTTTTCTGAGCAAGATGGCTGCTTTCTTGCTCTGTCCTTGCGTGGTCCTTCCTCAGTGTGCTCTCTATGCCTATCTGTGTTCTAATCTCCTCTTCTTATAGGAACACCAGTTAAATTGGCTTAGGGCTGCCCCGATGACTTCATTTGACTTCAATTACCTCATTAAAGGTCCTATTTCCAAATACAGTCACATCTTGAGGGGCTGAGGGTTAAAATTTCAACATATTAATTTGGGTTGGGCATAATCCAGCCTAGGATAGATGCTTTTGAAACACTTATTCAAATGCGTGGAACCAACCAGACTGAGACTGAACAAAGACTGAAGGAAGACAATTTGCCATTAGAGGAGCTACCATGGCACTATTCTCAGTTTTCATTTTTTAGTTGCTATAGATTTTTTTTTTTTTTACTTACATTATCTTTTACTCCAGAGTAATGCCTGGTGCCTGGTAATAAAGCTTTTGAAACTAAAAGTGATTCCCTTCTCTGTTTCAGGAAACAAGTAAGTCAAAGGCAAGCTTAAAGAGACTCATATTCCTGCTAGGATTAACCAGCCACATGGTCAAATACCAAACTGCTTGCCCTGTGCAGGACGCACTCCTTTAGCTGAAGCTCCTGTGGCTTCTGAAAGCATGAAATAGATATATTTGGACATTTTCCCTTAGAGTTTTGCTTTTTTTTTTTTTTTTTTGCAGATTTCTGGTATCTGGAAAATAGTAGTCTATTGTACACATGAAAGAGTGGGGGAAAGATTTGAATAGAGAAAAAAAGAATGGGAAGATTTCAAGACTTTCTAGAATATTTTAATATTAGAAATTAAGTAAGTAGAAAATACTCCAATGTCACTTGGATAGATTTGAATAAAACAGACAAAATGCTTGTTGCATGAAGCTTATCTTTAGGTGCTCCTGGGTGGCTCAGTCCGTTAAGTGTCTGACTGCAGCTCAGGTCATGATCTCGAAGTTCATGGGTTCGAATTCCGCGTCAGGCTCCATGCTGACAGCTTGGAGCCTGCTTTGGATTCTGTGAATCCCTCTCTCTCTGCCCCTCCCCCACTTTCTCTCTCACTCTCATTCTCACTCTCTCTCAGGCTCTCTCTCTCAAAAATAAAGAAATATTAAAAAATTTTCTTAAATAGGAAGAGATGCACCAAAGAAACAAGGAAAATACCCAGTATTTAGATGGTAATCAGTACAATACAAGGGACAGTTCCCTGGGGCAACTTACAAAGCTGCAATGGAAATGGAGAGGAAGCAGGGGAGTCTGGGGAGCGCTTGATTTAGGCTCAGGTCACAATCTCTCAGTCGTGAGATCATATCAGGCTCCGCACTGAGCATGGAGCCTGCTTGAGATTCTCTCTCTACCTCTCTCCCTCTGTCCCTCTTCCCAGTTCACACACTCTGTCTCTAAAATAAAAATTAAACAATTAAAACAATAAATAATAAATAAATGGAGAAAGGGCAAGTAAAGATTCACCAAGAAAGTGCCATGTTAACAAAACAAAGGCCAGAAACTAAAGAGGGAACAAGCCACGGGGATGTTGGGGAGCAAGAATATTCCAGAAAAAAGAAATAGCAAATGAAAGGCCCTAGGTGGGAGTGTGCTTGGTGAGTCTGGGGGAACTACAGAGAGGCCAGCAAGGCTGAAGCAGAGTCAGTGAGACCCGAAGAGTAAGAGGTAATGTTGGTGAGGTACCTGGGGCCAGATCATTCAATGTCTTGAAGGCCATTGGCTATTATTCTGAATGATACGAGTAGCCCTGGAGGGTTCTAAGCAGAGGAAACACAGGATTTGGTTTGCATTTTAAGGAGCACACTTCTGGCTTTGGAAAACAAACTAAAGCAGATGCAGTAGGCAGTTAAAATGCTATTTCAGGAACCCAAGTGGGGAATGGTGGTGGCTTGCACCACAATTGTAGCAGTTGATTTGTTGAGAATTGGTCAATTCTTGGCGTATTTTGTAGAGACTCAACTGATTTTGCTAATGGATTGGATGTGGGGTATGAGGGGAAAAGCAGAATCAAGGATAACTTTGAGATTTTGGAGGCAATCAACTGAAGGATGGAGTTGCCATTAAATTTATATTTAAATATTTACATGCCTACTACTCCCAGGGATATTAATAATTTTCTGGGTAGTAGTTTAGGTTACAAGTTGTAACCCTGAGAAGTGATATGCTTGAACAACTAGTACACAATTTCACAATATAGGTATTCCAACATTTCCTTAATAAATACAATAATGCATCATGCATGAGGAATAGAACAAAGCATTTCAGTTTTCTGTAAACCTGTCTCTCAGGGGACATTTTTTGCACATTACCTCAGCGATAAGAAGATTTTTGCAGAAGGAAAAGTTTATACATTTAGATAAGTTATGGCACTAATTCAACCTGAAAAGCTATTCACACTGGTTCTCTTGGTGAAAGAAAAATGGGAAAAAAAAAAGTAGATTTAATAAAGCATTTTTAAATTGTAGTGCAATAAATCTACAGAGCTCGAAGAATCTTTTGGCAAAACAATGAAAACACCTGAATATTCCAAAGTCTTGACAACAGAACCTAAGCATCTTAAGTGTTACAAGATAATATACATAAGAAGAGCTTATGAGCTATAAAACTCTGTGGAAATGCAAGATCAAATGACACAGCCCACACACTACCCAACGCACGATTTACATTTCATGGGATTGTGTATTTACAGTAAGTAAAACTAAAAAAAAAAAAAGTTTTAAAGAATCCATTGCAAGGAACATACCCCTAAGAGAGATCCGTTATTTATTTGCCTGATGTATATATGGTACACTTATACCACGCCACTGCCCTTCCCCAATAGTACCATTTAGTACAAACAGAGAAATAATTTGCTTAGCTCTATAATCAGGAGAGGCTGCGCACAATAAAAGAAAGCATTCTGGTTTTTAAATGAATAAAAATTGATTGTGTCCCTATAAAAACTAAATTGGCAGAGTGTTAACTGCATTTCACATAAACATCTGTAGTGGCTGTGCCTCTCCGCGGTGCTGTAATGCAATATGGGACACTTAGGAATAAATGCATCCTCCAGATGAGTTCAGAGAGATTTTCTAAAAGCGCCTGATGAGATTGTAAAAATCGAATTAGTCGGGACTGCTAATGACACTTAAAACAAAGGGAAATCTTTAAACAAAATTATTTTGCACTTCTCTCTTGATAGATTATATGCAAATTAGTGCTGATTGAAAAATGTTTGCCTTGAAGGGAAATTCACACTAATAAAGGAGAGGTCATCCCGACTCCAATATAGTACCTCTCATCAGGGGGACTTTAAAATTAACCACATTATTTCCCTTTTGTAAGCTATTTCAATAAATAGTATGATGATGTTATATTTTGTCTTTGGTGCATTTTCAAGTATTATAGTTATGATATGTATGATTTTATATTATGCTTAGTTCCGGGTGTGCATATATAAAAATATGTATACATATACATACACGTGTATATACACACATATACACATGTACACATACATATACACATGTACACGCATATATGCATATTCACACGTACATATACATATACATGCGCATATATATGCACATATACATACACATGTGTACATATACATAAACATGCATGTACACATGTACATATACACAAACATGTACACACATACACATACACACATGTACACACATATATACATAAACATGTACACATATATACATATACATATATGTACATATATCAAGTATATAAT
Organism: Panthera tigris; assembly: GCF_018350195.1. NCBI lineage: Eukaryota > Metazoa > Chordata > Mammalia > Carnivora > Felidae > Panthera > Panthera tigris. The sequence goes on from NC_056676.1 coordinate 21,604,351, forward strand.
ATGCTTTTAAGCTGCCAATGTTTTATATTTTTTAAAATGTTCATTAGCTTGAGGGAAAGCTGTTGTTTTCTTGTATCAGTGAGGATTTCTTATTTTGGGATAGTTTTATATTTAGCACAATTAAAAAAAATTAAGTTCTAGTGGCTCAAGTACATATTTTTGTGTTATTTATTCCCTCTACTAAAATATCAGTATACTGCATTAGAAAGAGCAGAGTTCAAATTCTAGCTCTCCCTAGTGCCAGCTTTAAAACCATAAACAAATTTACGAAAGAACAGTCTCATTACCAGGAACCTGAGACTTATCCTTGAAATCTCAGTGTGACCATCTCTAAAATATATATGATAATGCACAGATTTTTTAAATGTGTAAGATTATGTGCAGCTCATAACCAACCAACTTGATTACAACCACACACTCTATGATGAACTAAATGACTTATAGATTGATGTATAATAAATAACGTAAATACATAAGTAAAGTAAGTAAATTCAAACGTTGTGCTTGACACTGAAGAAGGTCACAGACATAAGTCAAAACTCTTGTCCCCAAGAATCATAAGAGCTCAAGGAAGAATTATAGATACTTAAAATATTTAATAAGATTAATATGAGTGAAATAGGCAGGAAGTGCTGTCAGGGTTCATCAACGCAGAGGGAATGATGGGTGGTGACTTCGTGAGGATGTGAGGGTCGTTACAGTGACGTCTGGACTGTGGCAAGTGCATACAGATAGAGAGAAGTAAGGGGGCATCCCAGTGGAGGGTCCAAGTGTTATAATTGGCCCAAGAGAAGCTGTCGTGGGCATAGGACACACAGGGATGTGGCTGAAACTAGCTTAGCCATAGTGAGAGCTCTGGCTGGAAGGAGAATGTCAGAAGACAAATCTCTGGTTCAATATATATAACAGTGTGACCAACCTTGCAAGGAAGAGCCAACTCTGTATATTGAGGTGCAAAGGATGTCTTCATGGATCTTACAGATCAGAGCAGTTAATAAACCTGGAGTCTGGGAGTAAAACCTTGAGTAAAAAAGATTTGAGTTTTGAGCCTGTTTGGCCTCCACTGAATGGGAAAAACTGTGACCCAGTAGTTACTCCAGATACTATAAGTTGGAAAAGGGGGTATATAATAAACTTAGGAGTAGCTTTTCTAAGCTAAAGTTGGACAGTTATGTATTAATTGGGATGCTGGTCATCGAGCTGGTATCCCAGGACCCTGAGTGCCGTGAAATGTCTTTCCATTTGCCCATGGTTCTGGGAACTATACTTCAGGATAGATTCATATTTTCCAATGAATTCATTCAATAAATACTCATTGGGCTCGATCACTTCTTGCCTTCATGGAATTACTTGGCTTACCATTCACTCTGGTGTCAATGGCACAGAAGCAGAGTTGTAAGGTTTAGTGGAGTGTGTCAATCCTATCCATAACAATATTAACTCAGTTTCAAGTACATTTGTTAATTTATTCATTCCACAAATATTCACTAAGCACCTGCAAGTACTAAAGTATTGCCAGTGGTGTTATGCTTAATGACCAGGCAGATTCTCAGCTCGTCCACTAAACCAACTCTGTCTTAGCTCTGCTTATGAATACACTCATCTCACGGGGTAATTATGAACACTAAATGGATTCAGACATGAAGAATGCCTAGAACACAGCCTGGCATGTATTAAGTCCTCAATAAATGTTAGTTATTATCCTTATTATTTTTAGAGACCGTGTAAGCCAAGTCAAAGATGCCTTCCAGGGGTGGAGACGCTGGTATAGAACTCTGAAGTGTTAGTAGGCACTTTCTGTTTAGATGAAATAGGAGAAGGTCATTTGAGGCAGATTAAAATAGCCTGTGAAAATAATGAAGGTGTGAGGCAACAAGAGAGGGACTGCTCTCTTGGCTGGAGGCTGAAGATTTGAAAGTAGAAGCCAAAATGCAAAAGGACCTGTATGCTAAGCTAAGGGGTTTGAGTTTTATATTTAAAACCATGGGAAGCCATTGGAAGATTTGATGACAGGATTATGACATGATCGGTTTTGTGCTTTAGAAACACTGTTCTGGCAGTGCTGATAGAAATATCATTTTGGAAGCTCTTTGACAAGGAGAGGATGTGATGAGGGACTGAAGTAGGGCAGGGCTGGTATATACGAAGACAAGGGGACATAATGAGGAGGAGTTTTGGAGGAAGTCATATAAAATGATTCAATCACTAAGTAGACATGGGAAATGGTACAAGGGAATACAGGATGGCAAGTGTCAAGTCTTGGGCCACCATATCAAGACCAGGCCATCTTCTGAGATGAGAACACCTAAGCAGGCAACAGGTTTAGGGGTGGGGATGATGAGCTCAGGTTCAGACCTGCTGAGTCTAAATGTGGGATTTGCAGGTGAGGATATGCGGTAGGTATCCAGATATGAACTGGGAGCTCATACAAGTTCCTGTTGGTCATCTCTGTCTGGATGTCACTAGAGATATGGGTTTTTATTTATTTATTTCTAATGTTTATTTACTTTTGAGAGAGAGAGACAGAGACAGAGACAGAGTGTGAGTGGGGGAGGAGCAGACAGAGACAGAGACACAGAATCCAAAGCAGGCTCCAGGCTCTGAGCTGTCAGCAGAGAGTCCGACACGGGGCTCGAACTCACGAGCCATAAGATCATGACCTGAGCCGAAGTTGGACACCTAACCGACTGAGCCCCCAAGGTGCCCGAGTTATGGGCTTTTAAGTGGTAGTTAACAACGTGAATATGGTTAAAGTTGCCCAGGGAAAAGATAACAAAGAAACCAGGAGTGTATAAATGAGAAGAAAAGAAGAACCAAGTCCATGTATTGCAAGTTCCTGTTAAGGTCCCTGGGCATGGAGAGAACAAACTAAAAGCACCCTCCTATAGATACACAGATGGTTAGCTTAGGAGGAAGCCCACTTAAATCCATATGTGGACCATTTTACAGAGAAGGTTATGTGGATTACGAAAGTCCAACTTTTTCTGGCATCTATCAAAACCACTAATAAGATGAAAAAGAGACCCAAGTATATATACACAAAGGAGAGGGAAGAGCTAAAGGAACTTCCAATATTTGGGGCCTAAATCACCTGTATTGTATTCAATGAACTGTAATATCACAGTCACAAATGGGAGTTTTCATAAGAGGTTAATACTGTGTATATGCAAGAGAGAGAGTAGTGAGGACAAAGATACACCTGCAATTTGCTTTGGAGTCACATACATAGAAAAGAACATTAAAATCACCCAAATCAGAATGGAAGGCTAATTTCTATCTGTCTGCCATAGAAACAATAGTGGAACAGTAACGGAGCAATCTTGCTCAAGCAGCCCCTACCGTGGCTTTCAATCTATGAACTTGGAGTGACATAGTATATAGTATATATACAGAGAATAAGAAAGAATATTGACTTCTAAGTGAGGCATTTCTGGATCCAAAACCCAGCTCCTCTACTTAATAACTAAGCAATTATGGACAAGTTAATGAATTTGTCCATGTATCATCTTTATAATATTTAATTAAATGTAATAAAATAGCCCACTTGTAGTTTGTTGTGAATGGGGAGAAAGTGAGATAAATTGTAATCACTAATGTTTATTTAGCTCTCAGTATGAGCAAGGCAATGCGCTGAGCTCTTTACATGTACCATCTTTTTAATTCTCACAACAGCTCTCTGCGGAAATAGACTGAACCATTAACCAATGGGTCTCATGGGAAAAAGACATTTTCTCTTGAAGACATTTGAATCCTGAGGCAACTGAACTGCTTCCCTAGATACAGAATCTTAGTCTCGTGTTTGTATAAGCTATCATAACATATATACATCTGCCCTTCTCAACGTCTGACTAGAAAGTGATTGAGCTGTAAACCTGTATCTCAGAAATCTATCAGATGTATGCAGCTTCTGGGTCTGCTTCTTTACCTGGATAGCTATAATACAGTGTAGACCATTTTATGAAGAAGGTTGTATTGATTTTGAAAGTCAAACACTTTCTGACATTCATCAAAACTTTGGAATTGATAGATTGTCAATTTATGCTTTATTGGGTATTAATTTAGGTACTCTGGTAGGTACTCTGCTATGGGTTCCGTGTGTGTTAACTTAGTTTATCTTTACAATATCATTATGCAGTTGAAGCTATAACTGTCATGATTTTACAAATAAATAAATTGAGATATTTGAGACTGCTTGACCAAAATCACAGGGCTAACATATACAAAGTGGAAACATGTGTACCCATTTAACATGTCATGGCCAATACAGATGTCATAATGATTTATCTCTGAAATACTTTTTTAAATCTGTATTATAGCTTATGTTTTATTCCCCCATGCTTTATGCTCACAGCCAAAGGAGAACCACTACAGGGCACTAGATTATATATTCTCAACTAGTTAGAATTTATGTACCATAGAGCAATTACTATCAACAACCCAGCTATCTACTAGACTATTCTAGATGGGTGACTTATAGTAGGATCTGCCACAAAGAAACAGAATAGCATGCTAGGTATTAAAACACAATTTCAAGAAAAAGGTTCAGGATAGAGAGGTAAGAAGATATTTTTAGGCTGGGACAATTGACGGACAGTTCTATAACTCTTAGAGAGGAAAACCTATGGCCCAAAACAAGTCAGAGATTTGAGGGAAATGAATTATTTTTACTGCATACTATGCACCTGTAAGAAAACCATGTTATAATGTTCACACACAGCCCTACACAGTGCCCATTCAGCTGGCACTTCTATTTCCCAGGACACTTGCCCCCAGGCCCATCCTCCAAAGTAAATTGTGTGTCCATATTTAGTGTTTGCACTGACATACCCCTGAATTACTTTATTCTAACTCCCACTGGGTCCCTCCTCAAACCCTCAGACAAATTCTGAGACCCCTTGGTAAAAGATTTCTTAACATCTCATTTAAGTTTTGTCCTTAGGTAAAATAGAATTAAAAAAAAAATTAGGAATATTAAAGTTTTGGAGAGAAAATAGACAGCTTTCTAGACACACTAACGAGATTGTTTGTTTTCTCTAGGAAGATGAGACATGCAATCTTTTTTTTTTTATGCCAAAAGCTTCTATAACCTGGATTTCTACATATGTGACAGAACTGTGTTTGCCACAAATATCTACTGGTTAAATGAATGATTGCTTTTCTGTATTAATTTTCAAGGAGAAGAATAAGTAGTTGTGTTTCTTCAGCCCATTTTATGCTTAGGTGACTCATCACATTAATTTACTACAACTTAGGTGACTTATATACATAAGTGAGTTCTCTTCAAAGCACAGAATGAAAGGCCAACATTCCTTTCTAACAAAGGAGAAGTGGTTTATGAGCAAATAAATCAGAATGGGAGTAGAGATAGACCTCCAGGGTTGGATCTAAACACAAGCCCAGTGAAGCATTCACTGTTTTAAGGAAGGACACACAGGAACACAGATTCAGTAGCGAGGGCCAACAAGAGAGGTTAGTTCAAGGGTGGAAAGTACAGTCAGAAATTAAGGACCATTTGCCAGAACAGAGCACAAGATCACTGATCAAAAGGGAGCAGAGACAGCGACCAAGAAAGATCTTGGTACTAAGGATAGAGAACCCAACATTGAGAATTTAGTCAACTAAGATGAAGACGTGAGGCTAGGAGATGCTGCCACACAGGACTGACAGGAGGTGAGAACCAGCTGGTCTTTGCTCATAGCCTAGATCTACACAGAAGAGTCAGAAAAGTCAGAGAGAATTACCCATCCGGACTTCTACTCTTAGACAGCATCATACCTGTCACCATTGAAGTTGGATTTGACTATCTGCCCCATCAACCGGATTTTACACTGTGAGAGGTAGTGATAGTAAAACAATGTTTAGAAAAATATTCCTCAAGATGGCCGTTACCAATCTATTTGTGGAAAATGTGTAGCTTTCAGTACAATTTTAAAATGTAATATTTTTTCCACGAGCTAGAGATGTTAATTGAAACCATGTGTGAGATTGGAGAGACATGGAACTCAAATCAGACTCTATCAAAAAAAGTCTCCAGATTTTCACCAAATAACCCAATGTTTTAGCATTGCTGATAGTATAATACTTCTATTTGCTTTTATTTATTTTATTTTTTATTTTATGGTGTGTGTGCGTGTGCATGTGCGTATGTGTTTGCCTATGCGTGTGTGTTCTGAGAGATTCTGAACGAGCTTCCAGAATCTAGCTGATTTCAGCAGTTGAAAATCCACCATCATCCATATTCGCTCTTCTATTGTTTGTGACTATACCGAATGATTTGTGCTGAGAAAAGAGACTGGCTTTTAAATGTTGTGTAGTGATTTAACAGAACAGAAGCTGAAATCAGTAGCTGAAATGGAGACTTTGTATTAACAGAAAATCAAACACTGGGTATCCAGTGAAACATTTTTCAAAAAAAGCTATCGGTTAAGTAAAATGTTTTAGATTTACCCTTAGGATATGCTGAAACAAAATGATATTTTTGTCTGGCTTGACATCTAATGCCAGTAAGAATGTAAACATTAGGAACCGATTCTTTTTTTAAGTAACAATATTAAACTGATATTTAGGTTCATTTTCTGACTGTGTATTTTGCTTTAAGATGTTTGCCATTGCGAATCAGTCTAAACTTTTCAGAAAATTAAGAAATATGCGAGTGGTATAGGCCTTCATTTGATCTCATAACCTCCTTTTTACTCTCAGTTCACTCATTTCCTTTCTAGAAACACACACCAGGACAATACAATTGACCGAAACAGGTAAGCTTGAACTACATCAGTATCAGACATGAGAACGTGATAAATATATATATATTTAGAAAGTATTTGGCTTTATTTCTGAAAAGTCTTCAGAATTACATGAACCATCTAACGCTCTATTTTGCGCTATTATTTATTAAACATCCATTGGCTCTCAGGTTCAAATAATTAAAAAGTATACCCCCTACCTCAAGAAAGTTCCATATTGAAGCCCATGATAAACTTTAGCTCTTTTGTATCATGTTGCAAGTGTGGATAAGAGGACAGCATAAACGTTAAAAATGCCGAATTATGATGACACTCCGTACTCAGCATAAACGTTAAAAATGTCGAATTATGATGACACTCCGCACTCAACATAAACGTTAAAAATGTCGAATTACGATGACAGCTGCTGTTTGTAGGACTGGCGGTTATCTCTGACTCTACTGCTTTGTCTCCCACCTACCTGATGCTCGTTCAGAGTGAACCTCTGCAACACTGATCGCTGGTGGCATGGCTTTTGCCCCAGACATTCAGAAGTTAAAAGCAATGCTAAAGTATTTCACAGTATACTTTCTTTGGCAGGTCTTTCTAAAATGTTCCTGTCCGGGCCACTTGCAGCTTATCTGAAAGCAACAGTTTAACTTGATAATAAGCTGAATTTCTTCTTAGTTAGCAGGCACTGAGCATCTACCTAACATAGCCATCAAAAGTAAAAAAAAAAAAAAAAAAAAAAAAAAATAGGCAATCAGCATCTACGTTGCTGTGCGCTTGGTAGAACTGACATGCTCTGAAACCTCATTATTGGTCACTCTGTCTTATTACATATATTACACAGAATGGCACAGTGAAAGGCCCAGATTTTTTGCTTTCTCCACTACAAAAGTCCGTAGCCCTCTTTATCTTTTGTCAGTCACTCACCACTGGGCCCTCCACCTCTTTGGGGGCTCCAGCTTTCCATCAATCTAAATATATCTTGCTTTAAACTATTGCTAAATGGCAACCTGTCATCGTCTCCAATCTATTCTTTAACAAGCCTGAAATATAAGCAACTGTAAAGTCTGCAAAAGGCCAGAAGTACCTCTTCAAAAGGCCTCCCCACGTGCGCTCCGTGAATTTCGTGACATTTCATCTTCTCACTGGAACTGTTACACAATGACCGACATTACCCCATAGTAAAATAACACTTGTTCTCAACTATCCCTCGTTGTCTGCACTTCTAGACTATTCGGATTAATCTGAATCTGCACTTCTATTGTTCAGTTCACATTTGTAGAAGTTCTATCTAATTGCATTGAATTAAACGGTGGTAATTCATAGCCATTCGATGCTAATATATACAAAGAGAACTACAAAGATGCCCACAGAGGACCTCAGCAGGGTAGAGATTGCAATCTGTGCTATTGGATTCACTACAAAATTATAACTGCAAATGTATAAATAAAAATGGAATTATGTCTCCCTAATGCTTTTTTTCAATTTCCTTAAAATGATTTCACAAGTAAGCAGAGATCGTGAACTAAAAATATGCAAAAGAAAAAATACAAACAGTAAACTGGAAAAAATGTTCATTTGCATGAATCATCAGAGAAATGCACACTATAATACTATTGTCACACATTAAATTGGGAAGAATTTAAACCATATTTTTAATGGAGTAAGGGTACAGTGAAATTACAGATAGTTTTGTTCACTGATGAGGAGGATATAAATTGATAAATTGTTCTGGAATGTGATTTGGCGCTAAATTTTAATAGCTTTCAAAACACACATAATTTTGAATCTAGTAATCACACATCTAGACTAATTCCTAATGTACACATGTTCATTATAGGAATAAGTGTAATAGCACACATATAAAACCACCAAAATATCCAAAAAATAGAACACTTTATAAATTTGGTACAAATGGATTAAATATTACACTGCAACTTAAAATCACATCTTTAGAAAATATTTAATTACATGTGAAATGTTGTGAAGTAAAGCATAAGATAGAACTATATTTGATAGGAGACAAATCTGTAAGTTATATATGCACAAGAACACATACGCACAGATAGACGTAACCCTAGAAAGAAATATATGAAACATCAACCTGGTTACAGGATTACTAGAAATATTTTTTTATTTATTTTTCCAAATTTCCTTATTTTACACTCTTATAATCAGGGTTCTTCTTGGGGTGCCTGGGTTGCTCAGTTGGTTTAGCATCTGACTTTAGCTCAGGTCATGATCTCACAGTTCGGGGAGTTCGAGCCCTGCATCAGGATCTCCCCTTTCCGCACAGAGCCTGCTTCAATCCTCTGTCTCCCTCTCTCTCTCTGCCCCTCCCACACTCACACACCCACACGTTCTTGCTCTCTCTCTCTCAGAAATGAACATTTAAAAAGTAAAAAATAATCGAGGTTCTTCTTTAAAATCGTTTCTATATATCTTTGTATACCTTTACCTTTTACAGAGAAAGCTATTGTGTGGTTCCTCATCTGGAAAACTGTCAGTTGGTGGAGTGGACACATCTTTATTAATTACCTCTTCTGATCTATGAAGGTTTTAGTCTTCCAATATCAAGTCACAAACAAGAGATTGTTTCACCAACAATTAGCATATGTACTAAGGATGCTTTATCCTTATTTAGTCGTGGACTTGAGTTTGATTCATTTTACCTCTTAATTATAGGCTCCTATTCTGTTAAAGCCAAATCCAATATTTGGAAACTATAAACTTGGAGTGAGTGCCTAATTGTGCATATATTGCAGTATTCAGGATAGGGAGTGACTCTTTGTGCTACCTGCATATATTGAAATTTTACTTAAAAAAATAAAATAATAAAGGGGCACCTGGGTGGCTTAGTCAGTTAAGCATCTGACTCTTGATTTTGATTCAAGTCATGATCTCATGTGTGAGAGCAAGCCCTGTGTTGGGCTCTGCACTGAGTGTTGAGCCTGCTTGGGCTTCTCTCTTTCTGTCCCTCCCCCAACCTGTGCTCACGTTTTCTCTCTCTCAAAAGAAATAAACTAAAAAAAAAAAAAAAAAAAAAAAAAATACAAGACAAACTAGAAGATATAAACAAAAAGGTATTTTAAGCATAGAAAATGGAAGTTTAAAAAGCTTTCATCAGTTGTATTCAACCCTGGTTACACATTGAATCACCTGAGAACTATAAGAAAACAACTGATTATCAGGTCAAAACTCTTACGTGTTGACTTATGTGGTCTGAGGTGGGACACAGACTTTGAAATTTTTCTCCTCAAGTCTGTAAGGACACCCATGTTAGGAATCACAATGGTACTTCCTGACACTTTCAACATTAATTATTTGGACAAGAATTCAGTAGTTTTGTTGTTGTCTTTTCACCTAAACCCTTACTGCAATTCTAAAGACTTCTTAAGAGTCCATTACTTTCCATATTGAAAATACGCTTTCTTCATCAGCAGCCATATTCCATCAACCACCAAGAACTATTGAATATACTACTAAAGAAGGCTATTAGGGATTATGTTGCTTCAAATATACCTACTCAAAGCTCCTTTAGTCAACTCAAAAAGCATTAAGTTCCTAGTGATGGACTGGATATGGATAATAATGAATGAAGTAGTATCAAGATGGACCCTAAGGTTAGGCACTTGGGCAACTGGATCATAAGTGGGAATTACACTGAAGATAAAGAAGTCTGGAGGACTTAAAGTCTTGAAGGTTCAGAGCAAAAGCTCTTGAGTCAATCTTGCGAATGTTGAGTTTGAAGTGCCATTTTATGACATACAAAATGACGATGTTAGTAGTGAAGGAACTCAATAACATACGTGGAGCACAGAGGCAAGAAGATAATGGATTAGATGGGTTTACAAGGGTAGGATTTAGCTAGATGGATGAAAAAAGAAAACAAAACACACACATAAAAGAAGGGCAAGAGGATTCTACAATACTAGCAAGAATGTTATTAAAATGATGACTTAATGGTTGCTGAACTAGATCAGGAGGGATGCAAAGGTGAGAAGGGGCTGGTATGTACAGAGACAATGGAGTCAATAGATTGACTCACAAGCTCCCCAAAAAGTATTTGAAGTAAATTACTAAATGCAACCTGGGTAAAACAAAGAACAGAGAGAGAGACTCATTATTAGCACTGCAACATCATCTTATGTTTTCACTCACCCTCAGATGTGATATCACTTTCTCCTGGCCAGCATTACACTGGTTTCTCATATGCCTGTCATGGTTGTGGGGATCATATACACAGTCATGGAGAAAGTCATCACTCTCCCCTGTTTCTCTTCACGCTTTCCAGATGTGTTCACTTAGCATCTAAATAGTGTGATATCAGTCACATGCTCACTGACCATTGCTTATTTGAGAACGAGGCTGGGATTAGTGAGACTGGTTTCTAATCCTGTTTCTGTCACCAACTGTTGGTGGTGATCCTATCATCTGTAAAATTGCTAAATTGATATCTCAATGGTATCCTCCAGCTTGAAGATTCCAAAACAATGACTTTATCTGACGAGCTTGTCTAATACTCTTACATTCACAGAGACTTTTTTTGGGTGTGGGAGGGGACATAGCTCAAAAACCTTTTCCTACTCTAGGCTTAGTGAGACACTTTCCACATTTCTCTGACATAGTCTGGGACTTCTCCCAATGTTTTTCCATGCTCATTATGACATGCCCTTTGGCTTCGTAACTCAATTCCCATTAACTGAAATTTGCTGGAGAAATCTCAAAAACCTTGTAGAATTAAATGATGTGACCAAATCCCTATATATATATTTCACTTCTTTAACTGTATTTTTTGCTTTTCATTTTTCCAAAACCTGTACCTAACTCAATTATTTCCTCTTCATTTTGTATCTATACCAGCTTTCAACACATTTTCAACTATTTTAACTTACAATTTTGTAGTAGTGGGTTTTAATTCTCCAAATTGGCCACACTGATCTTCATTGTCTTCATCAGCATAAAACTCTAAAACATCTGTGAATGTGATTTGATTCTCTTTTCTCCATATTAAACTAAGTATACATGAGCTTACTATTTATACCTTTATTTTTGCTATTTTTGTTTCAATGAATCCTTTAAACTATTCACTGATTTTTCAAATATAAATATTCTCGCTCTTTTTCTTTCTCCCTTTTTACTGTTTTTATCATATTTATGTTAAAGACTGTATTATTCATAGTATCTTAAGAGTAGAGATTAGTTATGATTTTCATTTGTCTTTCCAATACTGCTCATAAAATATATATATATATATGTATATACATATATATGTATATATATATAATATTACGGGGTCAAAATCCTTGTTTGGGGCACCTGGGTGTCTCAGTTGATTAAGCATCTGACTTCAGCACAGATCATGATCTCATGGTTTGTGAGTTCAAGCCCCATGTCAGGCTCTATGCGGACAACCCAGAACCTGGAGCCTACTTCATATTCTGTCTCTCTCTCTCTCTCTCTCTCTACCCTCCCCCACTCATGTTCTGTCTTTCTCTCTCTCTCCCCAAAATAAATAAACATTAAAATCCTTCTTGTTTGTCCAATTAACTTCAGTTATTTTTTTCTAATTATACAAAGGTAATTTTCAATTTGCATATCCAATTTCCTTTTAGTAAATAAACTAATCCTATAAGTAAGCCCATTTTCTAATGGGAAATATATTCCAGATCATGTTTTTGCAAGTATATTCCATATTATTAACAAATGGATTTAGAGAAGTATCTCTCCTAAGATTTTTCAAAATACATTTAAATGATTTCCCTCATATGCTATTTTCTGTTTCCTCCTTCATGTACTCACCAACTCACATGAGTAAAGTACACAAAACTATTCATTCAAAAAGTACGTGAGCATTTTTCTTTGTGACACAGAAAAAACAAGATGTTAGCCATATTCTCCAGTGCTCAGTCTAGGATGAAGAGACATATGTGAGTAAATAATTACAATAATGTGCGGTAAAGCTCTGAAGCAGGAGTGTGCTCAAACCACCAAATGTGATTCTCAACTGGTATCCTGGGGAGCTTTAGAAGTAAATTCCAATTTCTACAACCCTCCTAAGATTAAGTAAGTCAAAATTTTAGGGATTTGACCAGAGCTTCACTAGTTTTTTTAAAGTTCCCAGGTGATTTAAATGTACAGCTTACTTTGCTTATTCTTGTAGTAGAAAAACAGAGTAGAGAGCACTTACCTTTGCCAAGAATGGGGAGAATGTGAAGGAAAGCTATTTACAGGTGCTAGTCGTGAAAAGTGAGTAGAGCGCACAAGCCTTGGGGGGGTCAGGGAGGAGGCATATCAGGTAAGTGGAGGAACAAATTCAAACTCGAGGCAGGAAAGAATGTAGTAAGTAGGTCAGGGCAGCTGGATAATGGTATGAATGAGGTAAGAAGAAGGGGACAGTCAAGCAAAGATAGGACTTAACTGGTTGTGAAAAGTTTAAAAAATGTTCACATTTTGTCTTACGGAAATGAAAACCATTGTAGAATCTTCCCTAATGCAGAGTTTACCAAACATGGCTGCCACAGGGCTGCTCCAGGAGAAGCTGATTCAGTAGAGTCAGAAGAGGCATATAGTTAGCACAACTTCAGCAAGCAACCCAGGCCACCTGGTGATCCTGTGAGTTTGGGAAACACTGACCTAAATAACGCAGTCTCTAGGGAACAGGAAAGTCGTTCTAGGGCCATTAAAGTCTGGCTAGAAATTAAAGAACTTGTACGTTTAGGTTTTGTGTTAATCATGTCACCTGATGAAACTTAGAATTTAGAAGAAAAAAAGAGGATATGCCAACAAAAGAACTGGCTGTAAATATGATGCAGACCAGCAACGTCCAACAGAAATATAATGTGTATAATTTTAAGTTTTTTATGTAATTTTGTCTAATTTGAATTTTTCTAATTGCCACATTTTTAAAGACAATTCTACTACTATATTTTAATAAACCCAATATACCCCAATATGCCCCAAATGCTATTATTTCAACATATAATCAATATTAAGCTTATTAATAAAATATGTTTATTCTTTTGTTTGCACTAAATCTTCAAGATCTGATGTATACAGTGTATCTCAGTTCGGGACTTACAGTATTTAGTAGCTATATGTGGCTAGTGGCTACTGCATTAGACCAAAGACACAGGGTTTCTGCCCCATAACCTAAGAAGACAAAATGATGAGCTAGAGTGGTGAGTCTCACAGGGACAGAGAAAAATGTGTTTCCCGCCACATTTATTCATTTTTTTCTAGGGACAATGGAATGGACTGCCTTGTAAAACCAATGAGTTCATGTTCACCGGACAATGCTAGGCAGCAGTTAGACAACCATCTCGGTGAAATGTTGAGGAGGGGTTCATGGATTATGACACAGAATGTTGGATGAGATGATCTCTAAGGTTAATTCTAGTGCAGATATTCCAGACATGATATACTGTAAATGAAACCACGCATTTCTTGACATCTACATGTTCTTCTCTGTCTCTGTCACTGACACATGTACACATACATGTACATAACACATACCCACATATATCTGCGTGTGTAGGTGTGTGTGTATCATTTACTCAATCACAATACAATCTCTAGTCTTATTCTTACTGGTCTGCCACAATTATCACAAAACGGCTTAAAAATTCCTTTGGACCTCTGCTGAATTTGTAAACACCACACAGTCTTTCATTTTAGCCTTCTTGTCATCATCCATAAATGTTCCTCCCATCTTGGAATACTTTCACCTTTATATTTTCTCTAGTGTAAAGAACATTTCTCTGTGACGTAAAGCTAATGGAGGGTCCTATGCAATTGGGATTTAAACTCATTAATTATGCCTTTTATGATCACCACTGCTATGTCATCATGAGAGGCCATTACACAGATCTTCTCTAGGTAGTTATTCATATAACTTTTCACCTATTGCATCGAAATAACCTTTCTCCAGGCAATTCTCCCCCATTACTCTGCCCAAGCACTGCCCTCTATCATTACTGTGTTCCTCTACGTTTCCTGTTCTCTCTCCTTCCCCTGTGGGCCCCCCTGTTCTCTCTCCTTCCCCTGTGGGCCCCCCTGTTCTCTCTCCTTCCCCTGTGGGCCCCTTCCAAACGCTCCTATAGTCATTTACTGTAAGTCAAAAATTTGGTACTAATCTTTATATCTCAAAACACTCACACACTTTGCAAGTTTATGGCTTTTTCCTCCACGTTCTTCTCCATCTTTCATAACAAATGTTCATCACTGCTTACATCTCCCACCTCCTTTCCAAGGGGCACCTTTCTGAGCTGCAACAAAGTTATTCTAATCCTCTGCATCAGGAACAATCATCTTTCTTTTTTTCTCGGATTGTCCCTCTCACACATGTAAGGGGTACTCCAAAGCCAAACTCAACAGGCAACACAAAGTACTTAGTTGGCTTAATAACTACAGATAGGAGATAGTATTTACAATATGTTGTGATATTATGATGTTTGTGATGTTGTAATAGTATCTGAATGCTAAATATAATTACATTAACAATTTCCAAAATATTTTTCATTTACTTTTTTTGCACTCCTGACACTTTTATTTTTCCCCAGCTTCACTGAGTTAAATTGACAGACTTAATTATGATATATTTCAAGTGTACAAAGTGATGATTTGATATACATATACATTGTGAACGGACTCCCACAACTAAGTTAATTAATATTAATATATTTATCACTTCACACAGTCATGTTTTTTTTTTTTGGTGAGAATGTTTAAGAACTATTCTCTTGGCAAGTTTCAGTTATAAAATATGGTATTATCACTATAATCACCATACTATACATTAGATCCTTAGAACTTATTCATCTTATTAATACAAGTTTGTACTCTTTTACCAACCTCTTCCCATGCCCCTTACCTTCCAACCCCTGGAAACCACCAAATTATTCTGTTTCTATGAGTTTAACTTTTTTCAATTTAATTCCACATATAAGTGATACCATGTCTTTCTGCCTGACTTATTTCACTTATCATAATGCCCTCCATGTTGTCACAAATGGAAAGATTTCCTTCTTTATTTAGGCTGATTAATATTCCAGTGTGTGTGTGTGTGACAATTTCTCTCTTAAAATTAACTAATTGATTAGTTTTTGAGAGAGAGAGTGTGAGCAGAGAAGGGGCAGAAAGACAGGGAGACAGACAATCTTAAGCAGGTGCTATGCCCAATGTGGAGCCTGATATGGGGTTCAATCTCATGACCATGAGATCATGACCTAAGCCTAAACCAAGAGTCAGATGCTTAACTAAATGCCACCCACGCACCCCTGTGTCACATTTTCTTTATCCATTCATGCACTGGTAGACCCTTAGGTTGCTTCTATGTCTTGGCTATCATGAATAATGCTGCAATGAACATGGGAGTGCAGATATCTTTTTGAGATAGTGATTTCCTTTCCTTTGGATATGTGACCAGAAGTGGGATTTCTGGATCATACAGTAGTTCCATTTTCAATTTTTGAGGAACCTCCATATTGTTTTGTATTGTGGCTGCACAAATTTACTTTCCCCTCAACAGTGTGCAAGAGTTCCTTTTTTACCACATCCTCACCATATGTATTTATCCCTTTTTGATAATAGCCATTCCAACAGTTGTGAGGTGATATCCCATTGTGGCTTTGATTTGCATTTCCCTGATGTTTAGTGATGTTGAACACTTTTCATGTAATGGTTGGCCATATGGATGTCTTCATTGGAAAAATATTTGGATACTTTACTCATTTTAAAATTAGGTTACTTTTTTAATTTATTTAGTTATTTAGTTAGTTATATAGCTATTGAGTTGTATGAGTTTCTTGTATATTTTGTATATTAACCCCACACTGGATATGTGGTTTGCAAATATTTTCACTCATTCTATAGGTTACCATTTCATTTTGCTGATGGTTTCCTTTGCTGTGAAGAGCTTTTTAGTTTGATGTACTCCCACTGGTTTATTTTGTTTTTATTTCTTTTTCTTTTGGTATCAAATCCAAAAAATCACTGCCAAGACCAATGTCAAGAAGCTTACTCCTTATGTTTTTTTCTAGGTATTTTATGGTTTCAGGTCTTATAGTCAAGTTTTTAATTCATTGGGAGTTGATTTATGTGTATAGTGTAAGATAGGGGTCCAATTTAATTCCTTTGCCTATGGATATCCAGTTTTCCCAATATCATTTGTTGAAGAGACATTCCTTTTCTCATTGTGTAGTTTTGGTATCTTTGTCAAAAATTAATTGACCATATGTAGATATAGGTTTATCTGGGCCCTCTATTCTGTTTCATTGATCAATGTCTCTTTTTATGTCAATACTGTACTATTTTGATTACTAAAGCTCTGTAAAATAGTTTGAAATCAGAATATATGATTCCTCTAGCTTTGTTTCTCTGGTTCAATATTGCTTTGGCTCTAGGTTATTTTTTTTTCTTTGTGGTTCCATACAAATTTGAGGATTGTTTTTTCGGTTTTGATGAAAAATGCCATTGGAAATTTGATAGGAATTATATTGAATCTGTAGATTGCTTTGGGTGATATGGACATTTAAAAAATCTTAATTATTTCAATCCATGAACACAAACCATCTTTCCTTTATTTGTGTCTTTTTAATTTTTTCTCCTCAATGTTTTATAGTTTTCAGTGTGAACATCTTTTACCTCCTTAGTTAAATTTATTCCTAAGTGTTTCACTATTTTTGATGCTATTGTAAATGGATTATCTTCTTCATTTCTTTTTCTGATAGTACCTTGTTAGTGATACAACTGATCTTTGTATATTGATTCTGTATCCTGCAACTTTACTAAATTAGGTTATTAGTTCTAACCATTTTGGGGGGTTTTCTACTAATGTTCATGTCATCTGTAAACAGACAGTTTTACTTCTTTTGCAATTTGGCTGCCTTTTATTTCTTTTTCTTGCCTAATTGCTTTAGCTAGGATATCCAGTCTTATGTTTCCAGTCCTAAGTGGCAAGAGTGGGTATCTTTGTCTTGTTCCCGATCTTAGGGGAAAAGCTTTCAGCTTTTCATTGTTGAATATGATGTCAGCTGTGGGCTTGTAATATATGACTTTTACGTTGAGGCACATTCCCTTTATACCTAATCTGTTGAGAGTTTTTATCATGAAAGGATGTTGTATTTTGTCAAATGCTTTTTATACATCTATTAAGATGATAATATGATTTTTATCCTTAATTTGAATATGGTAGATCACATTTACTGATTTGCAGTTGTTGAATCATCCATGTATCTCAAAAATAAATCTAATTGATCATAGTGTATTATCCTTTTAAAATACTGTTGAATTTTGTTTGCTAATATTTTGTTGATTTTTTAAATCTATGTTCTTCAGGGATACTGGCCTGTAATTTTCCTTTCTTGTAGTATCTTCATCTGGCCTTGGTATGTTGGTACTTCATAAAATAAGTTTGAAAGTATTTCCTTTAATTGAAAGTATTTCCTTCTTTAATTCTTTAAAAGAGTTTGAAAAGGATTGGTATTAATTCTTTAAATGTTTTGTAGGATCCACCTGTGAAGGCATTTGGTCCTGCACTTTTCTTTGTGAGGAGGTTTTGGATTACCAGTTCAATCTCCTTACTCATAATGGGCTTGTTCAGATTTCTAATGTATTCATTATCCTGTCTTGGTAGGTTGTGTGTTTCCAAGAATTTATCCATCCCTTTTAGCTTATCCAATTTGTTGCCATATAATTGTTCATTATAGTCCCTTATGATCCTTTTGTGTTTCTGAGGCATCCATTGTAATGGCTCCTCTTTCTTTCTGATTTTATTTATTTGAACCTTCCCTCTCAGTTAGTCCAGCTGATCTTTTCTTCTGCTTGATCTAGTGTGCTGTTGAAACCCTCTTTTGAACTTTTCAGTTTAATTATTGCATTCTTTGCCTCTATGATTTCTGTTTGGTTCTTTCTTTCTTTCTTTCTTTCTTTCTTTCTTTCTTCTTTCATCTTCTTTCTCTTTGTTGAAATTTTCACTTTGTTCATGCATTGCTCTCCTGACTTTGGACAACATCTTTACAAACATTGTTTTGAATTCTCTGCTGGATAAAACACTTAGCTCTGTTTCATTAAGGTCAGTTTCTGGAGATTTATCTTTTTCCTTTTTCTGAAACATATTCCTCTGTTTCTTCATTTTTCTTTCTTTGTGTGTGTGTGTGTGTGTGTGTGTGTGTGTGTTCGTTTCTGTGCATTAGATAAAACAGTCACTTTTCTCAGTCTTGAATGACTGTCTTCATTCAGGAGAAAAAACTCATCAGTCAGGCCAGCCCAAGCTCCTGGTTGCCTGTCAAACTTTGTGATTGTCCAACTGCTGTTCTTAGTGATTTCCAGTAGATCAGGATGTGCCAAGACCTGTCAGTGTCCCAGAGGTGTGGAGAATGCCCCCATGCCATGTAAGGCTCCCAGATATCTACTAATTGCCTCCCTTCAGCTCCCCAGTGCATGCCAGTTGGAAGCCCGGCCATCAGACAGTAGCTTGGGAAAGTCAGGATGTTAGATACACAGTCTAGTCCCTATCAGGAAGAAACTGGGAGCTGGGTATTTGGGCCTACATACCCTATGCTGAGTCAGAGGGAATAGCCAGGCTCTGAGACTGCTTTTGTACCCAATTACAACTGTTTCTGTGTTTTATGTGGTCCTTCAGCCTTGTGAATGCTATGACCTGTCAGCTCCCAGAGTTAGGTGATTTGGAGGCCAGGCCCTCGGATTGAAGTTCTAATGTGACAGGTAGATGTGTGGACAAAGTCTGTTATAGGGAGAATATGGAGACTTGGCTAAATTCTTGGAGTAAGCCCAGAAGAGATGGCAAGGAACATGCCCACCAGCGCTTTCAGTCTCCTAGGAGGATCTATCAACTCCCACATTCAAGGTGATTAGAGATTGGAACCTCAGGCAACAGCTTGGAAATTATGCAGTTAAGTCTTTTTCATGGAGAAACTAGGAGATGAGCTTTTCTTTTCCTTTTTTATCCTTCCTTCCTTCCTTCCTTCTTTCCTTCCTTCCTTCCTCCCTTTCTTCTCCTTTCTTATCCTTCCTTCCTCTTTCTTTCTTTCTTTCTTTCTTTCTTTCCCTCTCCCTTTCTTTTCTTCCTTCCTTCCTTCCTTCCCTCTTTCTGTCCCTTGGTTTTCTTTCTTTCTTTCTTTCTTTCTTTCTTTCTTTCTTTCTTCTTTCCTTCCTTCCTTTCTTATCCTTTCTCATCCTTCCTCTTTCTTTTTTTTCTTTCTTTCTTTCTTTCTTTCTTTCTTTCTCTCTTTTCTTCCTTTCCTTCCCTCCCTCCCTCTTTCTTTCTCTTTTTCTTTTCTTTTCTTTTCTTTCTTTCTTTCTTTCTTTCTTTCTTTCTTTCTTTCTTTCTTTCTTTTTTCTTTCCTTCCTTCCTCTTTCCTTATTTCTGTCTTTCTTTCTCTTTCTTTTCTTTCTTTCTTTCTTTCTTTCTTTCTTTCTTTCTTTCTTTCTTCTTTCTTCCTCTGCTCCCTCTTTGATAAACCTAGGAGGGACAGCTGTGGGAAGTGTTTGTGTGCCCATTTGAAAATTGTTTTTGTTTGTTTGTTTGTTTAACATGGTCCTATGGGACTTATGAATGCCTAACTCCATTGGCTATCAGAACTAGGTGATTTGGGGACCTGTCCTTCAGGTTGTAGCCTTATAAGTTGGGGCACTAGATGTGAAGTCCAAACTTCTCCTCAGGGGGAATCTGGGAGTTGAAAGTTCTCTCCTGATTGTAAGGCACTGTGCCTGGGGTAGGGTTTATGGTAAGAATGTATTTCAGCCTTTCCCACCCATTTTGATGTGGGTATTTTCTGTCACTTGATGTGTAGGAGTCACTCAACTAGTTTCTGGATATCTCTCAGAGTGAATTGATCTGTGTGTAGCTGTATACTTGGTACATCTGTAGGAGAAGAGAAAGTCAGGAACCTTCTATCTCACCATCTTGGTGAAATCCTTAGATGTTCCAAAATAACAAATCTTTATTATAGCATTTTTATTTGTTTAGGGATGGTTGCAATATAACTTCTTAATATAATCTGAGGTTTTTAAGCCTCTACTTATTTGTGTCTTATAAAATGAAGATAGTATAAAAATATTACAAATGATAACATATAGACATTGTTCTTTTAAAGATAAATATCATATAATATGCATTCTATTTTACTACATATCTAATATTACAAGCGTTATATTTAAACTTACTTTCCGACTCAATGTTTTACAAGTGTACTTGCTAAGATCATTGCTATCACATTTGTGAACTTCATTGTCTATTTTCAAAAACAGGATCACAACTTGCCTCTGAGCAACAGAGGATCACTTCTCACCCAGCTTTTAAAAATATTTACTAATATTTCTCATTGTATAATTTATATGCAGGACCCATATGTAGCTTTAAATAAAGTTGGAATGATAACATAGAATTTCATTCAAATTTTAAAAATAACCTATACCTAAAGTTAACATTTTTCTGATAAATATTAATACTTTATTACTCCATACTTTGTTGAGAAAGGATTGAAGACAACCTTTAAACTATGTTACTGTTAAAACTCTGTTGCCTCCATACAATTATATTTAGAATGCAGAAGCTGAGGATAACATTAATGTGAATGAAGAGAGCAGAAACCCCTTTATAAAATGCAAACAAGACTGGCAACTGGCCACTTAATCAAGAGTTGGTTAAAAGGAAATTTTTCTTAAATGTACACTATACTCAAAATATTTAGTTTTTATTTAAAATAGAAAAATTGCATTGGTGATGTGAACCTAAGTTCCTTTCTTTGCAGACTGTAATTCAAAATCGATTCTTATTCCCTTTGTGCATTTGCTTTGTTTCTACAGGATTTTAGTTTCCCTAAAAAGATTCTTAAAATACAGGGAAACTGTTACATCTTTATTCCTTCAATAATTATATTCAAAAACTCCCCAATTTAAAGGTAAATTCACAATTTTAATGATTATACAAATAAATCTTTGCGTCTCTATATATATGTAAAACACTGTTCTTATTTCATTCAGAAAATAAAACAATAATTACAATTTATTCTTTGAGACATATAATAATTTTTTTCAAAGTTTCTATTGGAGACTTCCTACATCTATTTTCCTTTCTTTTTTTCTATTTTGTTTTCCTAAAATTTAAATTGTAAAGTTCCTACAGGATTATAGAAAATTTATGAATAAGGGAAAGGTAGCTGCTTTTCCAGAACCAAATGAAAGAATGCCTTGATTGTTTGTTTTAGTTACTAGTATTTTCAGGTGATGAGTTGTATATCTTGTTTTATGTTTTTACCTAACATTAAATCACAAACATTCTCATATTTTTATGTAGTCTTTACACTGTTATGTGTCTTTGCTGCAAGAGTCCAATGAAAAGAAATAGCACAGTTTATCTAACTGCTTCCCTATTCAACATATAGCTTATTTTAAACTTTTAGAGAACATAAATAATACTGCAATGAAAATATTTACCATGTAACTTTACTCCTTTTTAGGAAAATAAAAACACATATCTCTAAGATAAATTCCCAAAAGTGGAATTAATTGTGCAAAGGATATGAAGCTTTTATGGTTTTTAATATTTACTACCAAATTGCTTTTGTCACAGTAGATTTATATCTGTAAAATATAGTGCCACATATAGGGCTTTATGTATAAAACTCTATAAGAGAGTAGATACATTTTATAATGTGCAGTGGAAGAAATAAATATGTAAAATATAATTTTGTATTTTTGATAACACAAGAGAGATGGAAAAATACAAGGACGTAGAGAATTTAGTTGTAGTACTGTTTAACACAGCTGCCGGCACAATAAATTTCAATTTGTTCCAATCTTTACCAGCATTGGATATTAATTTTATATTTTGTTAGTTTAAAAAGTTAAAATGCACTTAAATACATAGTTAATATAATTTAATTTATGTTTATAGATATATTCATAAAGGGTACAACATAGGAAACACAATAGGATATTTAACATAAAATCAGGGTAACATTTCCTCCTAGGAGGGAGGTTGTAGGAATGAGATGTCATCAGAGAGGGGTAATATAAGGTACCGGTAGGCCTCCATTTCTTCGCTTTGTGTATTCAGCATCTAAATTGTTTTTATCATTCACTAAACAGTATAGATATATTTTATGCATGATTTTGCATATATGATCTTTTCCACAATAAAAATAACTTTTAAATTAGATGCACAGATAATAGCCCACCATTCTTACCATGGGTTTGCTTTGCCAGTATGCACTAAGGCGGTGGTAGTTAATTATGAGCATGCATAATGAATGATGACTCACCCATCCCCTGTGGGTGAGCATCATGCAGCCCTTCCTGTAGACAGGAGGTCTCATCAGCACATCGATCCACACCTTCCTTCACAAGATCACCTCAGGCCAGAGACACTAGTTGTCCCTGTATCTCCCGCCCTCAGCAGCATAATCTCAGGAACTTTCCTTTCCTATCTAAGTGGTAGCAACTTGTTCTTTATCAAGAAAAAGTTATGTTACTTTCCTTACTCATTAATAGTGAAAGAAAAAAACAATTTTATATCAGGAAAAGATATGAATTAGAAAAAAGAAAAAATAACAAGAAAACATGTAGGCACTTGCAGACAGAATGTGTGCAACCCTGCAGATCTCCACTGCAAAGCCTTCCCAGCCAGTCAGCAAATTACAAGAACCACACTGTCAACACTAAAGTCCTGCTGCTGACATGTAAGAGGCCAGACTTTTGTGAATGTTTCTTACCAACTCACTCGTGTAAATCAGAACACTTATTCTGATGAATATGCCAACTACATTTCCACTTTTTGGTTAAAATCTGTATCATGCATGTCCTTGCACTGTGACTGCACCATTGCCACTCCTGTATTATGTTTAGTTTCACTGAGGTCATTCATTGCGTTACATTGAGATCCTCAAGCAGTGAGAAAAAATCTTACTTGCTAATATTCAGTTTCCTTAAAGAAAGTAGGAATTCTTTTTTTAGGCTCAACAACTCACTATTAGAAAAGTAAAGGGAGTGATGTCAGCAAGATGGCAACATAGGTTGTTCCTGATTTCACTCCTCATCACAAGAACAATGAACATTTATTTAAGAAAAACACACCACTGAGAGAACCTTAGAACATGGAAGTCAAGCTGAAGCATCCCCCTCTACCACAGAGATTAAGACAGACTGCATTAAAAGGATAAGGTAAGTGGCTACATGTTGACTACATTGCCTCTCCCTCAGGGCACCACCATGTGGAGTGGTCTTCCCTGAACTTCCAGTTCCTCTAGTGGGAAGAGAAAGCCCAGGGGGGATAACCAGCTCCCACCCCCAGCACTGTGGGTCACTCTGTGGGAGCTCCTACTCTGATCTCACACCAGAGGGAATGCAGGGGAATCTGTGGGGCTCAACCTCTTGGAATCTGACTGTGACTGAGAAGAAGGGAGGGGCTTGCAATAATCAGTACTTGGATCTTGGCAGACAGAGTTCATACCTTCAGGGCCCAAGTAATAATCCCAACCATCAATTTTGTTCATCATCAGAACACGTCAGGGGTACACTCTGACCAGAGAACTCAGCAGGGTATAGATCTGCCTGATTCAGATCCTCAAATGAGGAGTTTTCTTGGCCCTAAAGCCCAGTTTGCCCACACCCAAGCAAAGAGTTAAATCACAGCCTTACCCACTGTGGAGAGTGTCTCCTGATCCCACATGACCAGAAGAACATGGTGACAGTTCCTGGAGGCAGTGTGACCCAGCAGTGCTTGAGCTGAGAGGTGGGTGAAGAGAGCTGACAGCCCCCTGAATAAAGTCAGTACTGGCTGTGGAGTATTCCCATGCTACACACAAGTACAAGTATTAATTTATAGCCAAGACCGAGGGTAGCTCCTGGCTGCTCCTATCCAGAGAGCCTGTTTGGGAAATTGAGAGTAGCCTGCAGTGACCCTTACCCCTCCCACCCAAGCAAGGAAGCTGAGACACAGACCCACCTACTGTGGCGAGTGCCTTCTGGCTCCATCTGACCAGAAGGGATGGCAACAACTCCTGAAAGCTATGTGGCCCAGCAGCATTCAAGCTGAGAGGCAGACAGAACCAATAGTGTGCAGAGCACAGCCAGTGGCCCTGTTCAGTGAGAGAACTTTGAGTGCAGTTCAACTTGAGTTAAGGCAACAAATAAAGAGCTTTCCCCATTTTAGAGCTACTTCTCCCACTGTACCTAGGCAGGGAATCTAATTAGTAGCTCTCTTCATCACTGAATACAGCCTTTAGCCTGTCCAATCAGGAAACCTAACCAGAGCATGTGGGAAGCTGGATAATCCATTCAACTGCCCTTAAACAGAGAACACAGCTGTGGCTTCCATCATCTGCAGAGCAAAACTGGTGGACTCACCTGACCAAGGAATTCAGTGCACTCTTTGGACTGATTCAAGTTCTCAAACATTGAGCTGCATAGGCGCTGGGTCTCATCCTGTTGCCCCCCAGGGCAGGGAGGCTAACTCATAACCCCATCTATTACTGAATATAGTACCCAGTCCTGAGTATCTAGTAACCTGATCAGAAATCCAGGCAACCACAAAGCTCATGCTACAGCCTCTTGGTAGAGAATCAAGCCAGCAGTCCTACGTAACTGTTCTCAGACAGAGGCAAAACACTCATCCTCATCCTCAGAACCCAACTAGTTGACTCACCTAAAAACAGACCATAACATCAGGCCCCATCTATACAAGGACAATACCAGAAGACACATCCAAAAATCCAAATAGCTGACTGGTGAAAAACTGCCCCTGACAAAGCAAACCTGTAAAGTCTAGAAGAGGAACCTGATTATTCAAATACATAGATATCTGTGTAAGGAATTAAAAAGCATGAAAAATCAGGTAAATATGACACCAGGAAAGGAAACTTATAAAGGTCCAATAACTGACCGTAAAGAAATGGAGGTCTATGAATTGTCAGACAAAGACTTCAGAATAACCTTCTTAAGGAAGGTTAGTGAACCACAAGAAAACACAGACAACTAAAATAAATTAGGAAGACAAGGCATGAACAAAATGAGAAGTTTGATAAAGAAACAGCAACGATCAAAAAACAACAACAAAAACAAATAGAAATCCTAGAGTTGAAAAATATAAAAATTGACATGAAGAATTCAATAGTTTCAAAAGTATACTTGATCATACAGAAAAAAAGAATCAGCAGCTGGAGGATAGGACATTAGAAACTACCTAGTTAGAGAAACAAAAAGAGAAAAATTTAAAAAGAGTGAAAAAAGCCTATGGAAATTATGGGACACAATGAAATTAAATAATATTCTCATTATAGGAAATCCAAAAAAGTGAAAAAGACACAGAAAGCATATTTAAGGCAATAATGTCTGAAAACTTCCAAAATTTGGAGATAAATGGACATACAGATCCATGAGCCCAAAAGATTCCAAATATGTTGAACCCAAACAGGGCTATACTGAGACCATTATAATTAAATTGTCAAAACTGAAAGGCAAATAAATAATTTTAAGTGCATCAAGAGAAAAAGAGAACTTACATAGAAGGAAATCCCTATAAGATTGTTGCTGGATTTCTCAACAGAAACTTTTCAGGCCAGGAGAGAATGGGATAACATATTCAAAATTTTGAAAGAAAACACTGTCAACCAAGAATTCTATACATGGCAAAACTGTGTTTCAGAAACAAAGGAGAAATCACGATTTTCCCAAACCAACAAAAGCTGAGGGAGTTGATTACCCCTAGACCTGCCTTTCAAGAAATATGCAAAAGGGACTTCTTTGAGTGGAAGTAAAATAATGCTAATTAACATCATAAAAACTTTAAAATTACTAGTATGAATCTCACTGGTAATGGTAAATATATAGTTACAGTTAGATTCTGCAATATGGTAATAGTGGTACATAACTCACTTAAACTCTAGTTTAAAAGAAAAAAAGTGAACATAATAAAAATAACCATAACTGTAGTAATCTGTTATTAGTTACACAATACAAAAATCATGTAAATTTTAATAGTAATATACTAAAATGTGGGGTGGAGGAGAAGTAAAATGTAAAGTTTACAAATTCTATTGAAGTTGAGTTGCTATCAGTTTAAAATAAGTTTCTCTAAATTTAAGATACTTTATGTAAGCTTCATGGTAATCACAAGGGAATATCACATAGAACTACACAAAAGAACATGAAGAAGTCAAAGCATATTGATATCAAAAGACATCAAAACACAAAAAAAGACAGCACAATTAGAAACTAGGAGCAATGGATCTACAAAACAACCAGAAAATAATAAACAAAATGTCAATAGTAAATGCTTAACTATCAATAATTATTTTAAGCATAAACAGATTAAATTCTCCAGTTAAAAAGCAAAGGATAGCTGAATGGACCAAAAAATATCCAACCATATGCTTCTGCCTGTAAGAGACTCACTTTAGCTTTAAAGACATACATAACCTGAGAGTGAAGGGATGGAAAAAGACATTTTAAGCACATGAAAAGCAAAAACAGCAGGAGTAGCTATACTTATATAAGACAATGTAGACTTGAACCTAAAAATGATGAACAGACAAAGATGTCATGATATAATGATAAAGGGGTCAATACATCAATAAGGCAAAACAATTGTAGATATTTATGCACCCAACATTGAGGTACCTAGATACATAAAGCAAAAACTAAAAAAAACTAAAGACAGAAATAAACAATAATACAATAATAGTTGGGGGCTTTAATATCCCACTCCCAATGATAGATAAATCATTCAGAGAATCAATAAGGAAGCTGATTTGAATACTATAGACCAAGTGGACCTAACATATACAGAACATTCTATCCAACAATGGCAGGATACACATTCTTCTAAAGCACACATGAAACATTTTCTAGGATGGATCATATGTTAGGCCACAGAACAAGTCTTAAAAATTTAAGAACATTGAAATCATACCCAGTAACTTCTATGACCAAAATGGCATGAAACTAGAAATTAATAACAAGAGGAAAATTGGAAAACTCACAAAAACATAGAAATTAAACCACACTTTCCTGAAAAATCAATAGATCAAAGAATAAATTAAAGGGAAATGAAAAGTTTCTTGAGACAAATGAAAATAAAAACACAACATACCAGAATTTGTGAGATTTGGCAAAAGTGGTTCTAAAAAGGAAGTTTATAGAAATAAAAATCTATAAAGGTACATTAAGGAGCAAGAAAAAGTTGAAACAAACAACATAACTCTATGCCTTAAGGAACTAGAAAAAAAAGAACAAACTGAACCAAAATTATCAGAAGAAAGAAAATGATAAAGATTAGAGCAGAAAAGACCTACAATAGTATGTTAACAGCTTTATTTGTAAAACCAAAAATTCTCTTTGGATTTCTTTTGGTTAGCAAAAGACAGATACTAATGTAGGTCTTTCATAAAAGCAAAGTGGTAATGCAAACTTTCAGAAAGTAAGGAATACGTGCGCAAGTAAGGAATGCAGTAATCATTAATCAATTATCAAATTGAATTGAATCAATAATCAAAAATATCCCAACAAAGCAAGCCCCAGGACCAGTTGGCTTCACTGGTGAATTCTGCCAATCATTTAAGGAAGAATTAATATCAGTCCTTCTCAAATTCTCCCAAAAACTAGAAGAGGAAACATTCCCAAACTCATTTAATAAGGTCAGCATTATACTGATACCAAAACCGGAAAAATACACTAGCATATAAAAACTACAGGCCAATATGTAATGAATATAGATGCAAAACTTCTCAGGAAAATACTAACAAACCAATTCAGCATCAGCTAAAAATATTATTCACCATAATGACCATCAGACTTAGATCAGACTTAGCTCTGAGATGCAAGGATGGTTCAATAGATGAAAGTCAATCAATGTGATACATCACATTAATAGAATGAATGAAAAGAATTGTATGATCATTTCACTATTTGACATCCATTCAACATCCATTCATGATTTAAAAAAAAACACTTTACAAATTATAAATTAGGCATAGAATTAATATAAAATATATCTCAACATAGTAAAGGCCATATATGACAAGCAGGGAGCTAATGTCATACTCAATGGTATACTCAATGGCATACTCAATGCCAGCCCTGCATCAGGCTCCATGACAGTTCTGAGCCTGGAGCCTGCTTCAGATTCTGTGTCTCCCTCTGTTTCTCTGTCCTTCCCCCACTTGTACTCTGTCTCTGTCTCTATCTTTCTCTCTCTCTCAGAAATAAACATTAAAAATTTGAAAAAAAAATAGTCCAATAATTTCTGTGAAAGAAGAAAAAAACTTCTTGATTTCAAGCTATTACTATAAAGCTATAGTCACCAACAGATACCTCTTTTATTCAGGGGAAGATGGTGGAGTAGGACAGTAGGTTCAGCTCATCCCATGGATACAACTTGATAACACTCGCACCAGTGTACATAACCAGAAACTACCCAAAGACTGGCAGAATAAATTCTACAACTAAATGTAGAGAAAAGCCACATATAAGAAGGTAGGAAGGGCAGAGACCCAGTCAGGAAATAAATGAAATCTCAGGACTAGTCACAGGAGGGAAGGATGCTGCAGGAACAGAGAAGGGACAGAAACATACTCCTACACCAGGGAGTCTACATGAGGATAAAGAATCTCCATAACATTCGGCTTTGAAAACCAGAGGAGCCAAATCCAATGAATTCTTACCACTAGTGGGTTGCAAGAACTGGAGTTTAAAAAAATCAGCGGGCTCAGCTATGGGAGAGCCAGGAGGGTGAGAGGAAACTGAGTCTTCAACTTAAAGAGATAGCACAAACAGCCCACAGAGATACAGCATAGAAGAAGCAGTTTGAAAGGTGCCTGGGGGCAATTAGGAAGGAGAGTTATTTACTAATCTCAGAGCATGTTCCAGAGGGACAGAAGTGACTGAGGAATTCCTCTAGGATCAAAGAAACTGGCAGTCACCATTTTCCTCCCCCACCCCACAGCTAAAACACCCTGCCACCTACCTAACTTGCCAGCATTGCCAAGCCCACCCCCAACACCTGTGCTGTGTTTCTGCCAATCAAACCCTCCAGACAGCCTACCTACCTCTGGGGGCTGCAGGGCCCCTCCCACAGAGGACCAGGGGTGCACAAAACTGGCTAGTAACTGCTACCCCACTGTCCCCACCCCATGCTATGGCTTCAGTGGATCTGCCTCCCTAACATGCTCTGTCAGAGCCCACACACGGTGGTGCCACAGGCCTAGCAATGTGGAAGGAGTCCTTTGAGTGGCCACCACTACTCCAAAGTAACCCCTGCCCTGGGGAGAGGGGAAGATAACCATACACACCAGTCAGACTATGTATGGCCCCAGTAGTAGAGTGGCAGCAGGCAACTCTGTGACTACAGGCTCTGCCTACCAATGAAAACTTCTCCAAGGACAGCACAGAGAAAATTCCCTGCAGTTCCACACTATCGCATTTCTAACAAATGCCTGGTCTGACTCAAGTCATGCTCAAGGCAGCCCCAGACTGGTCCACTAACAACATGTACCAAACACTGCCCACAGTAGGCAAAGAGAGTCATTGTAGATGACTGGTCTGAAGGAAAAAACAGCTCAGCCACAATAGCACAGGCATCACACATAGGAGACACCCCTGAAGCACCAGGTTCTGAGGAACAGGGAACACTGCATGGCGGGGCACAGCAGGGCACGACAGGACCTCTTCTTCATAAGGCCATTACTTTCAAGTGCAGGAGTAGTTGTCTTTCCTGACACACAAAAACAGGCACAGAGAGTCACAAAAAGAGGAGATAGAGAAATATGTACCAAGTAAAGAACAAGACAAAATTACATCAAGAGACATTAATGAAATGGAGATAAGTAAAATGCCTGATAGAGAAATTAAAATAATGATCATAAAGATACTCACTGGACTTGAGAAAAGAATGGAGAACATCAATGAGACACTTATAAATAAGATTTTAAAAAAGAACCAGAGATGAAGAACACAATAAATGGAATTCCAATAAATGGGGTAACAAATACACTAGATGGAATAAATAGTAGATTAGACAGAGGACAATAATGAATCAGTGACCTAGAGGACAGACTGATGAAAAGGAATCAAGCTGAACAAGTGACAGAAAAAAAATTATGCAAAATGAGAACAGATTTAGGGAACTCAGTAATGCTTCCAAGCATAATAACATTCACATTAGAGGGATTCTAGAAGAAAAAAGAACAAGAAAAGGGGGTGGAAAATTTAGTTGAAGAAATCATAGCTGAAAACTTCCTGCATCTGGGAAAGGAAACAGAAATCCAGATCCAGGAGGCACAGAGATCCCCCCAAAAAATCAAGACAAGGAAGTCCACAGCAAGACACATAGTAATTAAAATGGCAGAAAGTAGTTGATAAAGAGAGAATTTTAAAGAAGTAAGAAGGGGGGGGAGAAAGTAGTTACATACAAGGGGAACCTCATAAGGCCATGAGCTGATTTTTCAAGAGAAACTTTACAGGCCAGAAGGGAGTGGAATCAATATATTCAAGGTGCTGAAAGAAAACAACCTGAAGCCAAGAATATTCTACCCAGTCAAGCTATCATTCAGAATAGATGGAAAGATAAAGAGTTTCCCAGACCAACAAAAGTTACAGGAATTCATGGCCCTACAAGAAGTGTTAAAGGGGACTCTTTGAGTGGAAAGGAAAAACCATAAGCAAGAATAAGAAAAGTAGGAAGACAAAAGGAGTAAAAATAAGTATATCTGCAAAAATCAGTCAAGGCACTCACAAAATAAAAGAATGTAAAGTATGACACCATATACCTAAAACATGGGGAGGAGAGGAGTGAAGAATTTAAGAACTTAAGTGACCATGAACTCAATATAGACTGTTAATAGAGAAGATATTGTATATAAAATGAATGGTAACCACAAATCAAAACCCAGCAATAGATATGCAAAAAATGAAGAGAAAGGAATCTAAATATATCACTAGAGAAAGCAACTTATTGTGAGAGAAGGGAATAAGGGCAGAAAGGAAGACAGAAGAACTACAAAACCAATCATAAAACAAGTAGCAAAATGACAATAAATACATACAGATCAATAATTCCTCTGAATGTAAATGGACCCAATGCTCCAATCAAAAGACATAGGGTGATGGAATGGATAAAAACAAGACTCATCCATATGCAGCCTACAAGAGATGCATTTCAAACTTGAAGATACATGCAGATTGAACTTGAAGGGATGGGAAGAATTTATCATCCAAATGGATGTGAAAAGAAAACCAAGGTTACTAATACTTACATTGGACAAAGAGATTTTTAAATAAAGTCTGTAACGGAGACAGAGGACACCATAAATCACTCAGGGACAATCCAACAAGAAGATGTAACAACTGTAAATATTTCTGCACACAACATGAGAGCACCCAAATACTTAGAGTATTTAATAACAAACATAATGGAACTAACCGATAATAATACAATAATAATAGGAGACTTGCACACCCCACTTACATCAATGGACAGACCATGCAAACAAAAATCAACAAGGAAACAGTGGTTTTGAATGACATATTGGACTAGATGGATTTAACAGATGTATTCAGAACATTCCAACCTAAAACAGCAGAATGCATGTTCTTTTCAAGTGCACATGGAACATTCTTAAGAATAGAACACATACTGGGACAAAAAACAAGTCTCAGCAAATTCAAAAAGACCAAAGTCAGTCCACGCATCTTTTCTGACCACAATACTATGAAACTAGAAGTAATCCTAAAATTTGTATGGAACCACAAAAGACCCTTAATCCAGAATCAAAATTCCTGATTTCAAGTTATACTACAAAGCTGTAGTAATCAAAACAGTATGGTATTGGCACAAAAATAGACATATAAATCAACAGAACAGAATAGACAGCCCATAAATAAATCCACAAGTGTATGGTCAGTTAATCTTTGACAAAGGAAGCAAGAATATCCAATGGGAAAAAGACAGTGTCCTCATCAAATGATGCTGAAAACATTGGACAGCTGCATGCAAAAGAATGAAACTGGACCACTTTCTTACACCATACACAAAAATTAACTCAAAATGGAGTAGAAATGTAAATGTAAGACCTTAAGCCATAAACATTCTAGAAGCGAGCACAGGCAGTAATTTCTCTGACTATAGCTGTAGCAACATTCTTCTAGATATGTCTCCTGAGGCAAGGGAAATAAAAGCAAAAATAACTGTATTAGGACTACATCAAAATAAAAGCTTCTTCCCAGCAAAGGAAAGAAAAATCAACAAAACTAAAAGACAGTCTACTAAATGAGAGAGAATAGTTGCAAATGACATATCCAATAAAGGGTTAGTATCCAAAAAATATAAATACATGATACAACTAAACACCTAAAAATCAAATAATCTAATTTAAGAGTGGGCAGAAGACATAAACAGACATTTCTCCAAAGAAGACATTCAGGTGGCTAACAGACATACAAAAAAGATGCTCAATATCACTCCTTATCAGGAAAATGCAAATCAAAACTACAATGAGATATCACCTCACAGCTGTTAGGATTGCTAAAATGAAGAACTCAAGAAACAAGTGTTGATGAGGATGTGGAAAAAAAGGATCCTCGTGTACTGCTGGTGAGAATGCAAACTGGTACAGCCATTGTGGAAAACAATATGGAGTTTTCTTTAAAAAATTCAAAATAGAACTACCCTACAATCCAGTAAGCACACTAGTATTTACCCAATAATACAAAACCCCTAATTTGAAAGGATTATACACTCTTATGTTTATTGCAAAATTACTTACAACAGCCATTTGAAGTAGCCAAGTGTCCGTCTATAGATGGATACAGAAGATTCACTATATATATAATGGAATATTATTAAGACATAAAAATAATGAAATCTTGCCATTTACGATAACATGGATGGGGATAGAGAGTAATGCTAAATGGAATAAGTCAGTCAGAGAAAGACAAATACCATATGATTGCACTCACCTTGTGGAATTTAAGAAACAAAACAAATGAGCAAATGAACAAAAGAGAGAGAAACCAAGAAACAGACTCTTTTTAAAAATTTTTAAAAATGTTTATTTTTGAGACAGAGAGACACAGAGCATGAATAGGGAAATGGTGGGGGGAGCACAGAATCCAAAGTGGGTTGCAGGCTCTGAGCTGACGGCAGAGCCCAACATGGGGCTCGAACCCACAAGCTGTGAGATCATGACCTCAGCCAAAGTGAGACGCTTAGTGAACTGAGCCACCCAGGCGTGCCCTGAGAAACAGACTCTTAAGTATAGAGAACAAACTGATGGCTACCACAGGGGAGGTGGGTGCAAAAATGGGTGAAATAGCTGACAGGTGTTAAAGAGTACACTTATTACAGGGAGCACTGAGTAATGCATAGAATTGTTGAATCATGATATTATATACCTGAAACTAATAGAACACTGTATTTTAACTTCACTGGAATTAAAATGAAAAAATTTTTAAAAGCTGTAGTTATCAAAACAGTATGGTTCTAGCATAAAAATAGACAACGAGTGGAACAAAATCAAGAGCCCAGAAATAACCCCAAGTGTGTATATGGTCAACTAGTATTTGACAAGGGAGCCAAAGATACTCAATGGACAAAAGACAATCTCTTCACTAAATGGTGCTGTGATAACTGGAAGTTCACATGTAAAGAATGAAACTGGACCCATATCTTACACTACTCACAAAAGGTAACTCAAAATGGGGAGGAAAATTGAAGAAAGATAGTGAAAATGTACAAATTTCCAGCTGTAACATAAATAAGGACTAGGAATGTAGTTTATAGTATGATGACTATGGCCAATACTGCTTTATGATCCAGGAAAGTGGCAAGGAGAGTAAATCCTAAGTTATCATCAGAAGGGTAATTTTTTCCCATTTTTCCTTTCTTTTCTTATTGTATGGACACGGGAAAAAGAATGCTAGTTGAACCTGTTGTGGTAATCGTTCCACAATATATATAAATCAAAGCATCATGCTGCATGCCTTAAACAATGATGTATATCAATTATTTCTCAATAAAACTGGGGCAGGGGTAGTATTCATCAACCTAATACACTTCCCCAAATCTGCTGCAGATTACAGATGCTATTTATAGAGTCAGAAAATATTTATGAAAGTATTTTGAAATCAGAAGAGGCAAGGAAAAATTATTCACAAATTTGTATCCTATCTGTTCATCCATTTATTTAAATATTTATTGGCCACCTATTATTTCCAAAGTGATGAAAGGACACAAATTCCACAAAACAAAGCAGAAGATCCCTTTCATACTTCATAGAAGAAGAAAAAAAAGAGTTACAGATGAAAAAAATGGTCTACCCAAACATTTTGCTACAGATGAGTAGCTGAAGTGTTTTGCTCTGAAAAGATATGCCTTTCTTCAGTGAAATATTTTTTAAATTTTATTAAAATGCTAATAAAAACATTTCAGGATAGAGCTGGCAATGTTTCTGCAATGATGTAGATATTAGCGCTGAAAACTGGTGGCCTCAGAATGAAAATGAAAATCTCCAAGCAACAATATCTTGGCAACACGGTGCTGATGGTGATTTTATTGTTTATAGAACGATAAAATTCTTGTGCATATACAGGCAAACACAAAACATACCAAGAGCAGCTCTTGTGCAGTGGAACTCTTTGGAAACTCTGACATTAGGAGAAGAGGCTAGTACTTAATGAAAATTACATTTTGCATTGAGTGATGTAATATGCACTACTGTGCATACATATATATAGTAACTTGATGCCTTCCATTCACACTCAAAGGCTTGAAAACAAGAATAATAACTTGAAGTGATTGCAAAATATCAATGAGAATACATATAATTTTATGTAAGCAGGTGTAGAGATAGAATTCTTAATCAGTGTTAAGGCAGCTGTACACACTATAAATTTATGGCCAGAGATTTATACTTGACAAAATGTTTCCCAATGGAGCACCTTAAAGGTCATTTTCTGGGGGCACCTGGGTGGTTCAGCCCGTTAAGCATCAGACTTTGCCTCAGGTCATTACCTCGCGATTCCTGAGTTTGAGCCCCACACTGGGCTCTCTGCTATCAGCGTGGAGCCCCCTTCAGATCCTCTGTCCCCTTCCCGCTCTGCCCCTCCCCTGCTGATGCTGGCTCTCTCTCTCTCTCTCTCAAAAATAAACATTTTCTTAAAAGTCATTTTCTGAATTAAACATGTTATTGTTTTCCTAATAAAAGGAAATAAAAATAATAGAGTAAGGAGAAGACATTTCTGTATATTTAGAGCAGAATCTCTGGAGGCAAAGAGAACCCTTGGAAGTAAAGACTCAGGAAACAGTCTCACATTACTGGTCTTGGGGCCTTTCATCTCTCCTTCTTAGCACTAACATAAGAGCCACTGAGAGCCCTGGGTCTAAAAATGACTTTTTAAAACCTTTGATGCTTACTAATGAGGGAATTCCTATATGTACCTGATAGCATTTATTTGCATTATCAGAAGAAACACCAGTTGGGAATAAACAGGTACACAGTACTATTCTAAACCATTTCAAGCTTTTTAGGCTAGTAAAAGTTATAAACATATTTCATTCTAATAACTGGAACCCAGTTCTTGTCTCAAAAGTACTAAGTAGCTAAATGTGGGAGATAGAATTATGCCTGCATTAAAAAATATCTCAGGATTTTTAAAATAAACAACCTTAATATTTGTATTTAAACATACACAAATTAATGTGCTTTCTGGAGCCCAATATTTTTTAATATCCCTTGTTTTTTAACATAGTGTCTAATAAATTTGGCATTAGAGTCATCTTAGCTGTTTGCCAACTAGAATATTATTGCAGAGTTTTAATAAATGTTTTATAAGTCAATATCCTTCATTTGTGGCATATTTCCTTTGGAGAAGGAACAACAATAAAAAAATTACCAGTACCCAGAAAAAGGAAGTAAATTTATTTTTGTTGTTGTATATCTTAATTGTTTGTATATTTTGTTTACCATGTTAAACTAGTTACAAGCTATTTCCTGCTTTCAAGGAAGTTTGGTACCTTTGAAATCATCAAAGGTCTTCTGTGTCTCTTGGGTACCATTTAAAAACTCACTATTTTGTAATTAATTTTGAGAGTTTGGTTCTAAGTGCCTAAGGGCCTCTTCCCATTAGAGTCATCGACTAGGGAAAAAGCCTATCAAAATACAGAATATCTGAAGTGGTCATTGGTTTGTATGGATACCAGAAGAAACGATACATTATTTTACATGAGCATACATGCACGATTATCTGAAATATTAATCGCCTGATAATAATAATGATGATTTGGTACATTAGAATAGCCACAGCATAAATTTCACTAATATTTTTGTAGTATTTCGCTATATTAAATCTCGAACAGTTGGAATTTTCCTCCTTTTGGCTAGCTGATTTACTAAGTCTCAATAGACAGATGCCACTCTGAATTGAACATTAGTGGGAGAGGTGTCTGTAGCCCTGACTTTGAAGTTATAGTTGCCCAAAGGCAAAGTCTTGGTGGCATAACTGTTCCAAGGGCAGTGCACACCTGAACTAGATAACTATTTGACCTTTGCATCTAATACTAAGACCAAATGGCTCCCCAATTTCAGAGAAAACACAGAACATTTTTTCACAAGCCATTTTAATACACGTGGATTCATTAGATTTGCTGTTGGTAAGGGATCTTAGAGATGTAAATAACTGGCCTAAGTTTACCCCCAAAAAGCAATAGAACACACCCACTAATAGCAGAGCTATTGTTAAAACTTTGGTTTCTGGTCTGCCTATCCAGTAGGGTTTCACGGCTGTCTCATTTGGTATGGTTTATCTTTTTTTTTTTTTCTTAATGTTCATTTATTTTTGAGAGAGAAAGAGAGAGAGAGAGCAGGGGAGGGGCAGAGAGAGAGGAGAAGACATGGAAACCAATGCAGGCCCCTGGCTCCGCGCTGTCAGCACAGAGCCTGACTTGGGGCTCAAACTCACGAACTGTGAGATCATGACCAGAGCTGAAGTCACACTTAACCCACTGAGCCACCCAGGTGTCCCTGGTATGATTTATCTTATATCTTTTGACTTCACTGTCTAGACTTCAGCTCTGCAATTCCAGGTCTGTGGAAATCATGATGTAATTTTTCAGGAATGAGCTGGAGTTAGGGGATTGGGGGGGACTGATGGCATATAATCAAAACTTACATGAGTCTAAAGAAAATTTCCAGCAGGTAACTAGTTAGAATCAATCAGATCATTGCTTTCCAAAAATATCGCAAACATACAACATGAGCATACATGATGATGCTGAATTATACACTTTAAAATGGTTAAAATGGCAAATTCTATAATGTGTATTTTTCCACAATAAAAAAATTAATGCTACAAAAGTTTCTTAAGGGTGTGCTGTTGTCAGTGCTGTTCTCCACCTAGAAGGTCTTCTCTCCAGCTGTCCAACAAGTTCAATGCCCGGGTGAGTTCCATGTCCCCCGACACTTTTCCCAATAGCCCTATTTTCTGATAAAACACACTCCTCTGAGCCATTACATTATTGATGTCCACTTAATAGTATCACAATTGTAATGCTTACCATATATTTCCATTTGTTTTTATGAGTTTTATCACTGAATAATTATAAGCCTTCAGATGGGACACAATATGCATTATATTTCTTTGAATATCCATATACTCTTGCTAGGACTGTCTGTCCTGAAGTTAGTATGGACTAAACAAATGATTCTTTAAGTCAACATGTCATCTAGCAGTAAGGTTTAGCTAATTCTACTGTGAGAATTATTAAAATGGAACTTGGTATCTGGTTGGGTCAAATGTTCACTGATTTATTCTTTTATTCATTCACACTAATTACAATTCCTACTATATATCAGGCACTCTTCTAGGTGTTAAACATAGATATAAGTAAAACAACCTGCCCTCAAGTTGCCCAAATATTAGGGGGAGAGAAAAGCTATAAACAAATAACTATATTTCAACATGGTAAGCATTTTGGGTGGGATTTATTTATTTATTTATTTATTTATGTTGGAGAAATGTCAACGACTCCTTAAAATTGTGGGCTCTGTAGTTAAATATGGATATACATACTCCTACCGCTTGGCTAAATCAGACTTGAAGATACACAACTTCTCTAACATTTCAGCTTCCTCCCCTGTAAAATGGGAATGAAAATGGTACCCATCTCAGTGGAATTGTGAGAATCAAATGAAATGATGCATGTGTCGTGCTTAGCACTATGCTAAGCATGTTGTAAACACCTAATAAATATTAGCTCCTTTTTTTTTTTTTTGCCTTAGAATATGACTCTGAACCAAAACTATGCTCTGTTTTCTGCAATCTGGAATCAGATGTGTATGGGCATGCATGAGAATGTGTGTGTGTGTGTGTGTGTGTGTGTGTGTGTGTATGTGTGTGTGTGTTTGTGTGTGTGTGTCCTACACAGTCAGTTGTTTTCACATTATCTCTAAGGACATTTGGGATTTAGTAGATGCCAGTCAGGTGCATCTCCAGCTTGTGGATTGAGAGATTTCTTTCTTTGGGAATGGCCAAATATGCAATGTGGACTTTGAATGGATATCATATCAGTGCCCTTGACCTTCCTCTTGGCCATAACTAAGTGATGTGAGGGCAAATACATGTTCTAGGTTGTATCAATCAGATTCTTTCCCTGGAGCATCGATCATTAAAATGAAGACACAGAAAAATGGGAGGTCTTTGAAACTGAGAATCCCTAAATGGCAAAACTTTAGAGTGATGGTTCCTGAATTGCCCCAAGTGCTACCCTTTGACAGTTTGGGTGTTCAGCAAGTCCTTTGATCCTATGAGCTATGACAGCATTCTTTCAATAAACCCCCTCTTCACTTCAGTTACCAGTCAGTAACTGTTACTTGAAAACAAGCAAACTAACAAAAAACTTCATACTGGAAAACCATTCTCCTTTTGTTAGTGTTGGACAGATGGTTTATTTTCCCACCAAAACCAGTGAGAATATCCCTGAATGTGGTCTAATTGATTACGCTATGCAACCGATCTCAAACAAAATTTTAAAGAATGAATGGAAAAATGTATATTTGGTTTCAAATTATTTGTCCCCTACCATAGCTTTTACTTCAACATCTGAGACTTAGGTAGGTCACTTGTCCATCATCAATAGAAACAATGATAGTTCTCTGACTTAACTCATAACCTGCATATGAATGTCACAAGAAAAAGGGAACCAACTCTGAATTTACTAAAAGAACCTAAGGCTTCTATTCCCTTCTGTAGAAGGTGAGGTGTTTGGACTAAATAGTCTCTAGGGGGCCTCCATTGGCTAACTCATCCTGTCACATTGATCGACAGAACACAGATAGAAAAAATATTAATAGGATATAGAAAACATTAATCATGTAAGACATGCAAAGACATTTCACTTTTTCAAATGTCCTAAATATTCAAGGATGAAGGAGAAAAACATCTGTGTAATAATACAGACCTCATACTACATGACTACAAGACATATGCAGCATTTTTTAAAGAAGTCATATGTACTTAATACTATATGATAAAAAAATGTTTGATTTACCTTTAATTTCTGACTAGAGCTGTTTCTGTGGTTGCTCCAAATGTTGTAACATATTAAACAACAGTGCCAAAAAACTTTTTTAAAAGGAAAAGGAAAGACCTTACTCTTAAGACATTTATGTTCATTTTCCCACATTTTTAAAAAGTTAACTACTCTTACTTAACTCACTTGAGATGTTAGAGTTTCTTAAACAATGTGTGGTTCAGAATTTTGCGTTTGGTGGTGCTACTTAAGCCCCAGAGAAAAGCAATCTATATAATAAAACTGATATTTCATAAGACTCACAGGACTCAATTAGCATAGGTTCTGAATTGCCTGTTACTCTGGGGAAAGGAGCAGAATTCCAATCATTTAGATGATGTGAACACAAATATAAAACAATTGTTATCAAATTGGGTTTTTAAATTAATTTTGGGAATGACAGATGTAATCCTTATTATCTGCAAACATAGTTTGTTATTATAAATTCTATACAAAGCAAACTCTAACATAATAAGCTGATATCTATTGACATACATATGCATAATTTTAGCATAATGATTGTGTGAGTGTGTACAAGGATTGTATATGTACAAGAGTTTATGTTTATATAGGTGTGTGTGTGTGTGTGTGTGTGTAACATATATATAAATTAAATCTGGATAATAGCTGTTTTCTTTTTTTTTAATTTTTTTTACCGTTTATTTATTTTTGAGACAGAGAGAGACAGAGCATGAACAGAGAAAGGGCAGAAAGAGAGGGAGACACAGAATCTGAAACAGGCTCCAGGCTCTGAGCGGTCAGCACAGAGCCCGACGCGGGGCTCGGACTCACGGACCGTGAGATCATGACCTGAGCTGAAGTCAGACACTTAACCCACTGAGCCACCCAGGCGCCCCTGGATAATAGCTTATAAATAAGACACAAAATTTATTATATAGTACTCAACTTCTAGACAAATTTTGTCCTCGTTATTTTCTCACCCCAGAGTAATATAATTTTTTAATTGTTTCAAATTAATTGATTATGGAAATATCCCTTATAGAAAGGAGCTTCCAACTCCCCAAAGTATAAAAGGGATTTTGTTTTGTTTTGTTTCTTGCCGTACTGTGGTTGGTGGGACGCAAGGGCAGGATGAGAGAAGGGGATGTTACCATATAATGGAAACTAAATTTCTGGAGTTGTGGCAAACTCGTGGTTATCAAATATCCAAACTTTGCTTTTCATTTCAAATCATGAAAATCTCTTGTATAGCTCACTATTTCTCCATTATAAATTGATCACGTAAACTGGCACACGCAAAATCACCCTTTGTATGCTATGATAAGGCTTGCAAGCCTCCTCCAGATACACGTCCAGTTCTGCAGAAGGAGTCACTGCTAGGAACCAAGAATCCTGCTTGTCCCAGGAGAATTAATAGAAACAAAGCTCATTTGGAGCTTAATAGATGTCTTATATCCAACCATAAGAACATTTACCCTCTTTTGCAACTGCATTTCTCTTTTTTGTGAAATCATTCTTTAAGCCTGTGCTAGTCTGGTGTTTACAGTTTGGTTTCTTTTTTCACTTTAAAACAAGGCAGTCGGCCAATTTTAAACACTGCCTACTTCTAGCCAATTGTCCTTTTCTCTCTGTCAACATTTTTGTTAAAGGAAAAGAACATGACTAAATGCAATGTTTCCAACACCTTTAAAAAGAAACTGGGAGCCTCACTCAACTCAAGTAGCACAGAAATTCTATTGAGATGGTGGTGATGTTTAGGATGTAATCACTATAGATCATTTCCCGGAATGGGGCCCCCCAAATTCTCAATTTTTTTTGCTATATTTTTGGTTGCTGACCTGACCCTGTATTATTTGAAAAAGGTCAAGGAGATGACCATATATTCATTAGTTATTATAGATAAGAATTATTAAACACTCAAAAAACAGCATTATTATTATGATAGGCATTAAGTCCTTTACAGTGAATAATATCATTTAATTCTCACAGCAACCCACTCAGGGCAATACTATTATTTTTCTTCTACAATGAAGAAATTAGGGTTCTGAGGGACTAAGTTTCCTGTGTTAAGTAACTGCGACTCATTAAGTGGCACCATTGCCAAAGTACAACTCAGGCTGCCTAAGTCATACACTCAACTAGTACACCATGCATGTATTGAGTACATGTATTTTAGATGTAGCTGTGGAAATATATACGTATATGTATACACATGTATCTGTATGTCTGTGCATAATTGCATTCTGAATATATCTATATATCTATGCTAATATTTTTATATTTATCTGTCTTGCCAGCTTATGATCTAGACAGAAAAAGAGTAGAGAACTATATAATCAGGGGAATACATAATTGTCAAATTAATAGTATAAAGCAGTGTTTTAAAAATACATTTCCAGCAAGACTTATCTGCAAAACATACTCTCAACCGACAGACTTTGGCTTAGATAAAAATGAGCCCAGATAATGTCTAATTCTAGTTTGGTCACTTTAAATTCACCTCCTTTCCTGCCTAAGAAAACAAAGGAAGGCAAGTACAAAACAATGGCATTATAATGTGGACTGATTAATTCATGTATTTATTCAACAAATATTTTTCCAAGAGAAATTACGAAGAAGAAAAAAAGTCAAAGCCCCTGTGTTCATGGAGTTTATTGCCTAGTGGAAGAGACAGACATTAATCAAATAACCCTATATGTAAAATTTTAGTCAAAGCCCCTGCTATAAAGGAAGTACTGTGAGGACATAAACTAGAGGCATTTGTCAGGAATATCAGTCAAGTTTCCCTTGAAGTAGCAATACTTGATTATAGATTTTAAAAATGAAAAAGAAAATGATGGAATAGTGTTCCAGACAGAGACGACAGGTTGTTCTAAGACA
The DNA here is from genome assembly GCF_018350195.1 of Panthera tigris. Lineage (NCBI taxonomy): Eukaryota > Metazoa > Chordata > Mammalia > Carnivora > Felidae > Panthera > Panthera tigris. The sequence goes on from NC_056676.1 coordinate 21,647,503, forward strand.
CCAGTGGAAAGGAGTAAAGCTAATGAGAAGCATAGAAGATCAATGTGGCTGGGAGGGGGTCAGGTTCAAGTGGGACACTTAGGGGTGGCGTAGTAAAGAGCACAGTATGAGATAAAGCAAGAGACAGGTGGGGTAGCTACCAATCTGTTCTAATCCATAAAAATATCAATAAAAGTTACTGGAAATAGCTCTTACATGCAAACGTCATATACCTGATCTTATTACAACATTTAAGTTGAGAACTGTTACTATAAATAATGGTTTCATCGGAATGCAGAGAAAGAGAGTACACCAAGGATCTCAGTAGAAGGGAATATTTTCATGAAGAGGATGGGACTTCATTAGCCTTAAAATGATAGGCATCCACTGAACAGATGGAAAAGTGGAGAAAAGTAGGAAGCCAAAAATGGAGCAAGACATGGGAGTAGTCATTGATCTAATGGACTCCTCACAGCTCAGTGCCTTTACTCAGAGTGGACGTGTGCGTTCTCATTCTGGCAAATGCCTATTTGAATGTTGTTGAAGCCCTAGTCTATAGCTCCTTTTGTTCATGCTTCATCTTTTGGATAACTTGCCCCAGGTCATTATATTAGTTCTAGACAAAATTCTGGATGCTAGTCGCATCTACCGCATAGATCCAATGGTCTGTGTGCACGTGTGTGTTGGGGCAGAAAGGCTCAGGAAAAGAAAAGCTCAGACTCAAGTGCATCTTCTCCTAGTACCTCTCAGTAGGATGTCACTTTCCAGACGGGGACACAATACTGAGGGGCTCCAGGGATGAGGATGAAGGGAAATACAAGCAAGAGCAACAGCAGAGGAGGACATATTTTTTTTTTTTTTTTTTAAATTGTAAATGTGTCATTTATTGAGAAGCATCATTCTCACTTCTATCCTTTGCTTTCTGGACTCAGACATACTTGTTACATGTATATCTTCTCTTATGGGGCCAGAGCGTAGACTTGCAAGGGCTTGTTTTCTTTTTTTTTTTTTTTTTTTTAATTTTTTTTTATTTTATTTTATTTTTTTTATTTTATTTTTTTATTTTTTTTATTTTTTAATATATGAAATTTACTGTCAAATTGGTTTCCATACAACACCCAGTGCTCATCCCAAAAGGTGCCCTCCTCAATACCCATCACCCACCCTGCCCTCCCTCCCACCCTGCCCTCCCTCCCACCCCCCATCAACCCTCAGTTTGGAGGAGGACATATTTTAAGCCACTCTGCTTAGCATCTGTGCTGTGAGACAGCCAGCCGTCTCAGAACAGCATGTTGTTTCGTAGTATGACAGGACAAAGCTTCTATCTAGAAGCTACACTCTCAAAATCATAACTATCATGTATACTCTCAACTGTACAAGTTGTTTTCAATTCCACGCATAATTGGCCTTAGGATGCTATTTATTAAGTAATGGCAGTTCATGTAAAATGGTGCAAATGATAATGTACACAAAACACTTTAGAATGCACAGAATAATTTTTAGAGCCCACGAAAAGATAATATGTTTTCAATCGCACTCTCCTACATCAAAGATATGTAATAATCATTTGTAATTAAAAATAAAGATAAAAGAGAATCTGTATGTTTAGCAACAGGGGACTGGTTAAAAAAATTATAGTCCATCCAAAAATGGAATAGTCTGTAATGGCTACAAATAATGAAATACACATTCATGTGTGGACATGGAACTAGCAAAATAGACCGTTTGGTTAAAAAATCAAAGTCCATAATAGTGTGTGTAGTTTGGGTCAAACAAGGTTAGGTATACATATATGCATGAGAATGTTTTGAAGATAAATAAAAACCAGTTGAGGGGTTATGTCTGGGGAGTGGGACTGGAGGTCTACAGCAAAAGGAAGATTTGCTTTTGGTTGATCTATTTTTCTGTTTGAATATTTTTAAACCATGTGTATATGTTTTTTTTATAATAATAAAAACAAACTAAGCTTAGTTCCAAATGTTAACTGTTTGCTATAAAGACCTAGGCAAAAAAATATTGTAAAATCAGAAACTTCTAGGCAGTAAACCACGGTGAACTTTCCTTTATTACATTTTTTGCTCCCTTTTCTCATCTGTCCCAAAGTCTATAGACTCAAAATAAGTACAAAAGTGTATCTGTTGGCAGGCAAGTCAAAAGCTTTGGTTCCTCCTCCAATTTCTTTCCATGGCCATTAAATTTCTCCTTTTCAGTTTACATAGCTGAGCATATGGCTAGAGATTGGAGATTTTTTATAGAGAAAAATCTTTGCTGGCTACAGTTTTCATTTGCTTATTGCTCAGTCTATCCTGAAAGAGAACCTCAAATTATTACCCATTTTGTTATTGATATAACTAAAAGCGAATTTCAAACTGACACATTCTTAAAGACTTTTTTTTAGAGTTCACTAGATATGCTCCTAAGAGCCAGAGAATATTTTAAAATTTGACTTCCCAATATTAAACAGCCATTCAATAGAATAAGCACATCAAATTATACTAGTCTTTCCAAGTCATGATTCACCTGAAACTTCATGGGTAGTAACGTGGCATTGGCTCAGCTGATTTTACAAACATCTTTGAATTAAAAAAAAAAAATCTGTGTTTCTAGTCCTCATTTCCAACTCCCAGCCCCCCAGTGCCTCAAACTTATTGTAACCAGGTGATTTTCTTACAAATCATGACATTCTTTGAATTATCTGTTGGTCTGAAAGAGTACAGAGCTTATACAAACATTTTACAAAAAATTCCTCTGGGACAGACACGACAAAAATTCAGAAGTACTTTTTCCTTTAAATCACTATGATTTTCCTATAATCTAGATAAATTCTAATGAAGAGTGAGCCGTACCCTAATCTCTAGCTACATTAATTTATTAAAGAACAGCAATATAGGTGTATTCATTTCTCAAAATTGGTTGTACTATACCCGTAACATTTACACATATTCTGAAAATGAAATTAAGAAAATCATTCCATTTACAACAGCATTAAGAAACAAGAAAATATCTAGAAATAAATTTAACCAAGGAAGGCAAATCTCATTTATTGAAAAGTGCAAAAGATTGTTGGAAGAAATTAAAGAGTTAGACATCTGCAAAGACATTCCATGTTCAGAGATTGAAAGATTTATTATTGTTAAAATGGTAGCACTCCCCAAATTGATCTTCACATTCAATGAATTCCCTGCCAAAATTCTAACTGCCTTTTTTACAAAATAGACAAGCTGATCCTAAAATCATATGGAAATGTAAGTGACCCAGAATAGCCAAAACAATCTTGAAAGAAAAGAACCAAACTGGAGGACTGACACTTCCTGATTTCAAAACTCTCTGCGAAGCTACAGGAACTGAAACAAAGGGGCACTAGCAAAGAGTAGGCATATAGGTCAATGCAATAGCATTGAGAGTCCAGAAATAAACCCACACATCCATGGTCAAATGATTTCTAAAGACTGCAAAGACAATTCAATGAGAAAAGAACAGTCTTTTCAATAAATGGTGCTGAGACAACTGAATATCCACATGGAAAAGAATGAATTTAGAACCCTACCACACATCATAACTGAAAATTAACTTAAAACAAATCAAAGAGCCAAATCTAAGAGCTAAAACTATAAAACTCAAAAAGAAAATAAGAATAAACCTTCATGATCTTGGGTTAACCAGAGATTTCTTAGACACAATATCAAAAAGACAAACAACTACAGAAAAAATAAATTGGACCTCATCAAAATGAAGAACTTTTATATTTAAGGGCGCTTGGGTGGCTCAGTCAGTTAAACGTCTGACTTCAGCTAGGGTCATGATCTAGTGGTTGTGAGTTCGAGCCCCACATCGTGCTCTGTGCTGACAGCTCAGAGCCTGGAGCCTGCTTTGGATTCTGTGTCCCTCTCTCTCTGCCCCTCCCCTGCTAGCACTCTGCCTGTCTGTCTGTCTCTCTCTCTCTCTCTCTCTCTCTCTCAAAAATAAATAAACATTAAAAAAACATTTATATTTTAAAGTACATCATCAAGAAAGTGAAAAGATAACTCACAGAATAGGAGAAAATATTTGCAAATCATATATCTGATAGGGGACTTGTACGTAGACTATGTAAAAAACTGCTACCATGCAATAATAAAAAGATAATAATCTAATTCCAAAAAGGCAATGAATCTGAGTAGACATTTCTCTGAGAAAATACACAAATGGCCAATAAGCTCATGAAAAAGTGCTCAACATCATTAGCCACTGGGGAAATAAAAGCAAAAACTATGATGATGTACCATTTCACTAGCATGACTGTGGCTATAATAAAAAGAGAGAGAGAGAGAGAGAGAGAAAGAAGGAAAAAACAACGGGTTGATGAGGATGTGGAGAAATTGGAACCCCCATATACTGCTGATGGGAATGTAAAACAGTGCAGCTGCTGTGGAATAATAGATTGGTCTTTCTTCAAAAAATTAAACACAAAACTATAAACATATACCTAAGAGTGGCAGCACTCCTATCCAAGACACATGAAAACACATTTACATAAAACTCGGAAGAGAATGTTCATAGCAGCATTATGTTAGCCAAAAAAAGTAAAAAGTAATGCAAATGTCCATCAACTGATGAATGAATAAAGAGTTGGTATACCCGTACACTGGAGCATAATCAGACCACGAAAAGGAGTAAAGTACTGATACATGCCACAACACGGATCACCTTGAAGATATTATGCTAAATGGATAAACACAAAAGGTCACATACTCTAGGATTCTATGTATATGAAATGTCCAGAATAGGCAAATCCATAGAAACAGAAGGTAGATTAGTGGTTGCCAACGGCTGGAAGAGGGAAGAACTGGGTATGATTGCTAACGGTTCTGTGGTCCTTTTTGGGGTGACCATAATATGTTAGTATTAGAGAGTGGTGATGGTCGCACACATTGTGAACATACCAAAAAACGCTGGCTTGTGCACTTTAACATAGTTAAAATGGAAGGGAAAGCAATTTGTGGATTTCATTCGATGTAAATTATATCCTGATAGACCTGAGGGAAATAAAGGTCAACAGCAATTCTTTTTCTTTTTCTTTTTTTAAAAATGTGTATGTATTTTTTGGGGCGCCTGGGTGGCTCAGTCGGTTGGGCGTCCGACTTCAGCTCAGGTCACGATCTCACGGTCCGTGAGTTCGAGCCCCGCGTCGGGCTCTGGGCTGATGGCTCAGAGCCTGGAGCCTGCTTCCGATTCTGTGTCTCCCTCTCTCTCTGCCCCTCCCCCATTCATGCTCTGTGTCTCTCTGTCTCAAAAATAAATAAAACGTTGAAAAAAAATTAAAAAAAATAAATAAAAATGTGTATGTATTTTTGAGAGAGCGAGCATGAGTGGGGGAGGGGCAGAGAGAGAGGGGCACAGAGGATCCAAAGTGAGCCCTGTGCTGACAGCGACGAGCCCCCTCGGGGCTCAACCTCACCAACCGTGGAATCCTGACCCGAGCTGAAGTTGCATGCTCAACGAACTGAGACACCCAGGTGCCCCAGCGACAATTATTTTTAAGAACGTCTGAGGGGCGCCCGGGTGGCTCCATTGGTTGAGCTACTCTTGATTTCGGCTCAGGTCATGATCTCACGGTTTGTGAGATCCAGCCCGTGTGGGGTTTTGGGCTGACGGCACGGAGCCTACTTAGGGTTCTCTTTCTTCCTCTCTCAGCCCCTCTCCCTCTACCCCCCCCCCCCAAATAAATAAATAAACATTTAAAAAAAAGAACATTTGAAAGACTGATAAGGTAAAGGAAGTAGAAAAATATCAGCGCCCAACTTTGTAGATAAAGGTATCCACAGACATTATTTGATATAGATGCACCAGTGCAAATCTATCACCGACGCTGAAGAGAAACACAATTAGCGATGGTCCAATAGAGCCATCTACAGAGACAGAGAAGTGAGAGGCGGCAAAGGACTGGTACGATCATACTTTGCTCAATAGTCACTCTAAGAAATGCTGTCCTTGAAGAACCCGTGGCTGTGCTGAAAACGTGGGAACTGAATGAAAGGGCTTCATAAAGATGAAGTTCTCACTTCCAGGACCTCTACCTATGAACAGCCGCTCAGCCAGAGAAGAGTTAGCAAGAGGAATCCTGCCTACGTGCTGTGGACACCAGCCATAAAGGCAGAGGTGGCTCTGAGATCCTTCTCAAGTCATTGTGCACTGGTCTAGAGGAAACAGCTGCCAAACCCTTAACATATTCACCGTGGGATGAGAGGAGGCCCATGAGGACTTCCATGGAAAATGTACAGCTTAATTAGTCATAGAGCCCTGGGCAGAGAAACCACACGGATCCCACGATGAGGCACTTTATCCTCAGACTGATCAAAAACCTGGGCATGGGCGTGTCTCTATTTCTCATTCATCCATTCAACAAATATTTACTGAGAACCTACCCTGCACCAGGTACCTTCGGGTTACCAGAGAATATTTTGGCATAACATTCTTTTGTGGGCATCAAGAGGAATGCAAAACGACAGGATCTGCTTCCAGCCTTGCAAGACTCTCGGACTCTCCGTTCTTCTGAGAACAAAAGCCAAATGCTTTACAATAATGGCCTGTGAGACTCTGTAGGACACGGGCCCTACCCGCCCCCCCAGGGCACCCACCTTTATCTGTCTGACGTCACCTCCAACTTTCCTCACTTCATCCCCTCTACAGCAGCCACTGAACTCTCTGCTGGTTCCCCAACCCACAAGCAAGCTCCTTCATTCAGGCCTCTGCAGTAGGTGTTCCATCCACCTGGAGAGATCCCCCCTGAATTCTCCATAACACACCTTTATCACTTCCTTCAGGATTTGGCTTCAATACGATTTATCAGTAAGGCCTACCTCCTCTGCCTCTCTTACCAAAAATCACACCCGACTGACTGGTCTCCACCATTTCCTCTCCCCTTTACCCTGCTCTAATTTTCTTTACCTTTCCGTGTTCCATTTTAACGTGCGTAATTTCCTTATTTATTATATTGTATTTCCCGTCAATGCTCTCTCCCCTACTGTAAGCTCCATGAGGGTAGGGATCTGTTTATTTTTGGTCTGTATTGTTTGCTGCCGTCTCTCCAGCCTGTTCTGAAGGAACAGAGGTCATCAAAACCAATACCTTTAGAATACTTGCCTTACAGGAAAGTCCTCTGGGACTGGCTCCTTGGGGGCACTATTTTAGAGCTTCGAAAATCACAGCTGGAATCCCCTGGCACCAGCAACTACACCCGGACTCTGAGAAGTGAGGGTGAAGATACCCTATCACTCAACAGTGGATAGCATTTCCTGAGATACCTGGACACCACTCAGCTGTGGTTCCGTCTCTGCCCTTCCATTAATACCTGTCAGTGAGCTATGTGGGTGAACAAAAATTATTTCTACGTAAGACGTTCATGGCGCAATGGTCTGAATTTTCCGCAAACAGTCCAAAGAGACCGGAAGCAATGAACTGGAAGAGAATCATTTTTACTCCATCTTTCTTAAATCTTCTCTGATTCTCTATCATCCCTGGTATTTTGAGAAATACACACAGTCACTTAAATTTTTCATTTCCTCATCTGCTCATTTCTTTCACTCTCAAACAACAACAACAGCGCGAGAGAGAGAGAGAAGAAAAAGAAAAAGAAAATCCCTGGTGCTTTACTCCTAAGTAAAGTTTATCCATAATGTATTGTTAAAGTTTCCTCAATTTTGTCTGTAATTCCTGCCTAATCTTGTACATTCCCAGGCTAAGAAAACCCAAGGCTATTGAATCATGACAGTTCTAATCAACAGAAAAGACATGATTATTAAAATGTTCTTTTACAGATGTGTGAAAATGTAAATGGGGATTATCTGTATACGACATGAGATTATCAGGATACAAAATGAGGCTGTGTAAGCAACCTTTGTTTGCCTTTATACAGCAGTACAAAAGCAATAACTTGGCGGAGAGCAGATGCTGTTTTCTATTCTCTTCACCTGTTAAGTCACTTGTACACACGCATTGTCTTGAACCATTTCAACTAAATCCCATTGATTTGTCTGTAAAAGTGAGAGATTAAGATTAGCCTCTAAGCAATTTATTTACCCTCTAACGCGAAAAAAAAATGCAGGTACCTTCAGCCAAAAAGTAAAAATCCCATGAATGCCTTTCTTGTTTTCCAACCTGAACTTAATTTCCCAGTCTTGTGGAGTCCAAAATAATGCATGTCAGTGGATTTAGCACCAAGGAAGTGAAACATTATATCTGATTTACCAAAAACATCAACTGAAGGGACTGTTTAAGTTTCAATTTTAAATACATCTTTAAGTAAAATATCAACCTGCTCAGAATATTCTAAAACTAACATCAGTTATATGTATCTACCCCATACAAATGAAAAGATGTCGCCTGTATGTGTGTATATAAGCTTTAGAAGGTCTAAGGAAATTTCTTTGAGGTAAAAATGGCTTTTTTTTTTCAATGTGCAAGACAATTTGATCTTTATTTTCTGATGAATAAACTTTCAGAAACTAATGTCAAAACTTGATTCAGAAAAGTTCCTGGAGTTCTAGTATTAAAACTAGTTTGGGGGTACCTGGTTGGTTCAGTCAGTTAAGTGTCTGACTTTTGATTTCAGATCAGGCCATGATCTCATGGTTGTGAGATTGATTCCTATGTCAGGTTCTATGCTGGGCATAGAGCCTGCTTAAGATTCTTTCTCTCCCTCTCCCTCTCCCCCTCCCTCTCCCTCTCCCTCTTCCTCTCCCTCTCTAATCTCTCTCTCCAAAAACCAAACAAAAAACTAGTTTTAAATAAATATTAGGCAACAAGTTAGATACCTGTTGTAATGTTGTAAGATATTAAGTGAATATATTAACTGCAAGAACATAAAAAAGGAAATTATACACAAACTCCGTTACTTTAGAAAAGCAAAAAAGAAATTCATATAATTTACCAGAATATACAAATAATAAACAAAAAGCTGAGCATTAAAATATTTTTAATTTAACACTCTGTAAGCATATGAGGTAGCAAACATATAAAATATATAATTGTATTTGCATAAATAGTATTTAAAAAAATAGGAAACATGTGCTAGCCAAAGCTGCCAATAATTTTTAAGATAAAAGTCACTGATTGACCAGAAATGCACTTACGACACCATCTCCCACATTATACCGGGAATAATGATAACTTGTAAGGTGTTACACTGAATTCAAGAACCTATTTCTTGATTTTTCTTTTTTTAGAATCAATCTACTAATCCTTCAAAAAAATATTTTCCAAGTGCCTACTATGTGCCAAGACGCTGCAATGTGCTGTATATGGTATGGAATAAAAATGATACTGCCTTTGCCTGGTGGTGTCTCCACGTGGTTTCTACAAAACTGGGCCAATTCCTTTACATGATGAGCCTAATATACATTTGCAAAGCAAGTGGATCGGCTAGAGTCCTTTGTTATATTCTGCCCGCTACTTTTCCTGTCATCCAGCTGGGGAGGCCTATACATGCCCGAAAATAATCAGCAGCATCGGTAGTTGCTACAGGGGAAACCGAAGCCAGGATTTCTCTTCTGATGGAGAATGAAAAAGAAGGAGGAAGTGGAGGAAGGGAGGAGGAGCAGGAGAAGGAAAAGAAGAAAGAAGAGGGGAAGAGACAAGGTATTCTTGTGGGCGGTTCAGTCGCAGGCCTACCTGAACACTAGTGAGACCAAAGTTGTTTCGATTTCTCTAACTTTTCTCTTTAGGAGGAAAGTTAAGAGAGAACCAATACTTTCTTTATCATGGCAGAGAAAGCATCCATAAAAGAAAATATTAGTAAATTAATCTTCATTAAAACTTAGAATTTCTATTTCTCAAAAAATACCATTAAGAGAATGAAAAGGAAAGTGATAGACTAGGAAAAGGTACTCACAAAACATGTATCTAACAAGGGACTTCTATCCAGGATATATAAAGAACTCCTGCAAACCAATAACGAAAAACATTGATAACCCAAAATTTAAAAATGGGCAAAAGATCTAAATAGGTACTTCATAAAAGGCTATCCAAACGGCCAATAAGTACATGGCAAGGTGTCCAACATCATTAATCACAAAAACGCAGGGACACCTGGGTGGCTCAGTCGATTAAGCATTGGACTCTTGGATTTCAGCTCAGGTCATGATCTCATGATTCGTGAGATAAAGCCCAGCATTGAGCTCTGCACTGACAGTGCAGAACCTGCTTGGGATTCTCTCTCTCTCTCTCTCTCTCTCTGTCCCTCTCCTACTCACACTCTCCCTCTTTCTCTCTCTGTCTCTCAAAATAAATAAATAAATCTTTTTAAAAAATCAGGAAAATGCAAATTAGGCCACAATATGCCATTGCTGATCTACCAGGATGGTTAAAGTTAAAGGACTAATAATATCAAGTGTTGTTAAGGATGTAGAGTAACTGGAGTACTCACCCATTGCTGGTGGAAATTTAAATCAGTTCAACTACATTGGACACTGGTTGTATCTGCCAAAGTTAGACATATGTCTAACCTATCACCCACCTATTCCATTTCCAATTACAAACTCAAGGCAAATGAATGCATATGCTCAAGAAATGATATGTACAACTATATTCAAGGCAACTTCATTCATAAAAAAAACCAAAAACTGAAAACAAATCTCCATCAACAATAGAGTGAATACATTGTGCCTATTAATAGAACGGAAGACTGAACAGCAATGAAAAGAATAAATCGCCAATATATGCAACACCATAGACAAAACTCACAGACAAAATACTGAGCAACAGACACGAGACAGAAAAGTGTATATATTATTTTCTGTTTATATGGAATCAAAAAGTGGCAAAACAAATCTGCAAGAGTAGTGGGTACACTTGTGCATACGTATCAACTGAAAGAGGGGATACAGGAGAGGTGCTGAGAATATTTTATCCCTTCTTAGTGGTGGTTATAACGGGTGTATATGTAAATAAAAATTCATGCTCCCACTGTGATTATACTTCCTAATTTCCCACCTGGTTCTTTGAAGACATAAGCCATGTCATGATGTTTCTCTGCTCAAAACCCATAGGTGGTTCCCACTTTACTGAGGGTAAAGGCAAACTCTTGATAATGGTCCACAATAACCTACACCATTTGGTCCCCACTCTTCTTCACATTTCTTCACCTCCTTGCTGCTACTAGAGTATGCCTTGAATATCCCTGTCTCAGGGATTTTGTACTGACTGTCCTCTTTTCTGGGAAAGCTCTTCCCCCAAATAGCTACAAAGCTCACTTTCTCACCTTCTTCAAGACTTTGTTCAAATACCATCGTCTTTCTCAAGCCCTACCCTGATTCATTCTGTTTAAAACTTCAAAGTCGTGTGTGTGTGTGTGTGTGTGTGTGTGTGTGTCTGTGTCTGTCTGTCCGTCTGTCTCTCTGTCTGTCTGTGTCTGCATGTTTTTTTGGAAGGAGTGGTGGGAAGGATTTCATTGGAATCAATCACAATCAGATTGACAACACTGGAGCAGAAACAAAGAGAAACTGAGCTTCTGTGAATTGTCAAGAAACAGAAAAATACTTAGACTTTTTCTAACGTTTAGCAGGTTTTTTTTTAAATGCAAAATTCACTCACATTCTTTCCCCTTTAGTCTTCAGCAAATATTTAGAATATACAAAAAGACTTTTTATGTGGCCTCTGGGGAAGCTGGGGAAAACCAGCAGGATGTGGGAAGAATATGACCATATCCCCAGTAGTGTCCACTGTGTGTGTGTGTGTGTGTGTGTGTGTGCATTTTCTTGGGTATGCAAACATACAGGATAGAAGGCAAGAACTGAAAGTGGTGATGTAATGCATAAAAATGGGCCCAAATGCAAAGTTAACAGGAGCTTTTCCTTTGCTGTGTCCTTACATTGACCCCCAAATACAACTGCAAGATTGCTTCTTGTTTCTTCTTCAAGCTGAGGAAATGAGCTTGGCTGAGGAAGGATGAGGTACTAGTTTTGGGCTGAGGAACAAAGGGTGAATAAGGAGCAAAGTGAGAGGATTAATTGTTTCCTTGTGTCATGGCATAAAGTTTAACAAAAAGGAGAAGGTTGTCTCAGCCACAACATCTCCAAATTTCTGGGACTTCCACACGGTCTTCCAAAGACATGCAGGGGTAGCTACTGAATTATACTTGGGCCACACGCATCGGCTGGTCAAGTCCACTGGTCCAGGAAGGCACTGGGGCAGGTTACCCCTGCTGTGATGACCCGATTACCCACAGCCACCCATCGTCACCGGGGAAAAGGGAAAAAAAAAAAAAAAAAAACCTGATGCTTGTCTCAGGAGAGTTTTAGAAGATAAAAGTGTGGAAGGACCTTTTTATTTCCAAATAACCATGTCCTGTGGAAAAAGATGAACTAAAGAACAGAATATTGTGCTCAGAAAATTCTAAGAATCAATTTTGCTGAAGTGTGCACTGTACAAGAATGAGGAACAGGAGAGTAAGCATCAAATTGGTCAATGAAAAAGGAAGCACATACTGATTGTAAAGTGCCAGGCAAATGTTACATATTTCTTTTATCACCTACCTTGGAGAGTGATCATGAGAACCAAACGAACCAAAGCACTGACTGTCATGCCTTGGTTTTGCCATGGGTCATAAGTTTGCTCTCAACTTGATACTTGCAATGAGGGAACTCCCAACCTGGGCACCACTTGTGTCCAGGCACAGAGGTCGAAATCCCTGTAGGTCATGTGGCTGCTGTGGGTTGGGGTGGTGGGCACATGGGAGGGGTACAAACCCTACCCTTGGCCAAGATCCCACACTTTCGTTTTGCACTGGGCCCTGCAAAGCGTGTAGCTGGCCTGTACAGAGACCTAGGCATATGGGGGAAATCCTCTCCGAAGGAAAGGATGAGTTACACTCATCCATCACTGAGAAGGAAGCACGACCCTTCTTAGGCTTCTACAGGTTTTGAAGACAATATATTCTACACAATGGGATACTGCTTTCATTCATTTCTTGGGCGACATTACCACTATGCCTTGCAAACAGAGGGTGACTCAAGCAGCCCAACTGGAAAGTGTATGGCACTAGAGGTATCTGCAATGGAGCAAGACGCCATGGGGAGCGTAAGGCTAGCTTTAGCAGAATCAGAGCTGAGACTCCTAGGATTCTGGAGCAAGGCCATGTCATCTGCAGGAGGGAATTACTACATATCATCCAAAAAGTAGCCCCTATGTCCTACTGGGCCAGACAGAGACAAAGCACCTTTTGATGCCTTGCCTTTTGGTGCTCCAGAGATTCTCCCAGGTAACCCCATGACAGTCTAGCTTGCCCATCTACAAGAAGGCCCTTACAAGAGATACATGCTTTGCTGTCCAGTAGCAAATACTGACTCTGTTGCCCTCTTACTGAAGACTCCTGGGAAATCTATTACACTCCCAGGGATGTATTATATCTTCTATCACCAGGCATCATCCTACTGCCCACCACCACACCAGTCCTGGGAAGCATATCTTACCACAACCCCCTTTCCACTTGCTGGCTGACAGCACAGGCCTTAGCTCCAAACTGACCTGTCCCAGGGGCACTAGAGGGTAGGGAACAGGTGCTGGGTTGGGAGCATGCCTGTGAAATTCTTCACAGGCCACATGTAAGCAATATGCAAAGCCCTGTGCCCCTTTCAGCAGCCTTCAGCTGAGTTTGCCAAACCCCTTAAACACTCTCATGGTCATTTACAAGTGGGACTGGATTCCAAAGATAAAAATTGGGGGAGGATCTGACTGATTGACACACATTTCTATTCCAAACTGCTGGTGGTATGTATAAATTTTGTGGATTTATTTTTGTGAATAAAAGTAGATGGAAACATTGCTTTTCAAATTTACGCTTACAAATATTACATAAAGCATCAACATAAAATGTTTTCATCCAAAGAATCATTTAAATTTTTTAAATGATCAAATATTTCACACTGAGAGAAACTGTGAGTTTTCATATGTGTGCAACTAATAAAAATTTTATGTTCCTATTTGAAACATCTCCCTTTAGAGCACCAAAAATAAATCTATATAAAATCAAATAATGTGTTCATTCTAAAAGAACATGGCAATGGAGAAAAATCAGAGGCTAAGAACTTAAAATCCTATATCCATCTAGTTTTCTCGTTCCTCTGAATCATGTAGGAAGAACTTTTAATCAAGGAGAGAACAGACTTTACAGAATAAAAGTGCAAATGGGTAGAAGAGTAAGCCAATGAGGAGAACAAAGAATTTACTGGTTTTAGAAGCTGTCATTCCAAGTTCTTAATTAGCTCTGGATAAACGGATTATGGTCTTTGTTTTTCTTTATATTGTATTTAAAAGTGTATTGGGTTTTAAATTAAAATCTGCAGTCATTCTCCTAATCCAATTACAGGGGTTTTTCACCGATGCCTAAGTCATCCTAAGGGCTCCATGGGTGAGTTTAGGGCTTTTATGAATCTTGGGGAACAATACAGAAAATTGCGTTTGTTGTGCCTTTTACTGAAAGGAGAGGAGCTTTTGCCAACTTTTCAAGAGACCTGTGAAGTCCCTACACTGCCTCCAAAGATTAGGATCTCAGAAATAGAGTTTAATTAGTATGAATGGTTTGGGGAGAACCACAGTAGTGTCCAGTTTCATGGTTTGAGAGGTGGGCCAGAATCCTCACAGCCCATAGTGAAGGGCCGCTCTGGTTAAGACTTCCTACCATGCAGAGGGCAGTCAGACCTGGTACCAGGCCCCGGGCCTGATGTGGAGCACTTGCCACCGCAGTGGTGGAGGCAGAATCAGAACCCTGACCCTAGAAAAAGTGCTATGCAAACACAAGCCTGCCTCTCATCGGATGTCTGGAGGTGTGGCCCTCCTTCTCTCCTCTCCCCAGAGGGCGCGAGGGTGGGGTTCTGGGTAAGCATTTGTGCCCTGCACACCCAAACTCTCCTGCAAGGGGGTTGTGTCAAGGTCACGCTGGGGGAAGGGAGAGGAGTGTAAACATCAGAGACTACAAGTGTGATAAGTACTCACGCTTTCCCATTCAGCCTTATTGGTAATAGAGGTGCTGTTTTATAACTCCGCGTGTGTGACCCCACGTCGCCTCTCAGGTAGTTCGAAATTCAGGAGTGGGGAATGAGGTAATGACTCATTATTGTCCTTTAGATTTCCAGCAAGAGTTTCCTAGAAGCTAAATGATTTCATCTCGATCACACATCGAGTAGGTGGTTTGCCAGCAGTAACCACATTTTCCCAATTCCCTCCTTTCCAAAAAAAAAAAAAAAAATTAGTTCCAGGAAACAATCTTAGAAATTCAAAGGTATTATTAGGACAATGGGACGGCTATTTGACATGAGGACTAACACAGAAAATCTTCCCAGGTGTAGTTCACATATTCTTTAAGAAGCAGCTCTAATTTCATTTTCTACTTCAAGTCTAATTTAATTACTGCACATTATTATTTAACTTTCTTAGGCTTCACTTTCATCTGTAAAATGAGGAGTTCAAGCAGATGATCCCCCAAAACCTTCCCAGTGTGAACATTCGCTAAGTCTTTGAGCCCAAACTGTCTACAAAGACCCGGATTTTTCTTGCACTTATCTACCATACAATTACCACCTTATTCTCCACTCTCTTGTTTTCTACTTGTACCTATAATTTAAGCATTTTACCATAACATTATGCTGTAGTACACATTCTTGCCAGAGAATACCCTTTGCTATCCTCTTTTTTTCTGCCCAACTCCTACCAAAGCCTCAGGACCTTTTGTTCATCAAACAAAACAAAACAAACAAAAAAAACAAAAACAAAAACCCAAAAAATGAAAAAAAACAAAACAAACCCATATTAACATAGTAAAAAGGCTAGACATAGCCTGGGCAAAAGTACTTATAATACACAAACCCAACAAAGGACTCATATTGAGAATACATAAAGAATTCTGGGGTGACAGGTGACTGAGTCAGTTAAGCATCTGAATCTTTTTTTTTTAATTTTTTTTTTAATATTTATTTATTTTTAAGAGAGAAAGAGACAGAGTGCGAGTGGAGAAGGGGCAGAGAGAGAGAGAGGGAGACACAGAATCCGAAGCAGGCTCCAGGCTCTGAGCTGTCAGCCCAGAGCCTGACATGGGGCTCGAACTCACCAGCCATGAGATCATGACCTGAGCCTAAGTCAGACGCTTAACTGACTGAGCCACCCAGGTGCCCCATGAATCTTTTTTTTTTTTAAGGTTTATTTATTTTTGAGAGATAGAGTGAGTGAGCGGGGGAGGTGCAGAGAGCTAGGGGAGCAGAGAATCTGAAGCCTGCACTCTGCTATGAGCAGAGATGCAGGGCTTGAACTTGCCAACTGCGAGATCAAGACCTGCACTGAAGTCAGATGCTCAACCGACTGAGTCACCCGGGTGCCCCACGTGTCTACTCTTAATTTCAGCTCACGTAATGATCTCACAGTTTGTGAGATCGACCCTCATGTAGGGTCTGTGCTGACAGCATGGAGTCTGCTGGGGATTTTCTCTCTCCCTCTCTCTCAGAATAAAGACACAGTAAAAAAAAAAAAAAAAAAAAAAGAAAAAAGAAAAAAAGAAAAAAAAATTCCTACAAAAGAAAAAGACAATCCAATTTTTTTTTTAATTTTTTTAACACTTATTCATTTTTGAGACAGAGAGAGACAGAGCATGAACAGGGGAAGGTCAGAGAGAGAGGGAGACACAGATTCTGAAACAGGCTCCAGGCTCTGAGCTGTCAGCACAGAGCCCGACGCGGGGCTCGAACTCACGCACCGCGAGATCATGACCTGAGCCGAAGTCGGACGCCCAACCGACTGAGCCACCCAGGCGCCCCAAGACAATCCAATTTTTTAAAACAGACAAAAGAGGCTAACCAAATGACAAACAGGCATAAGAAAAGGTACTCAACTCATCAAGGAAATACAAATTAAAATCACAATGAGATACTACTATCTACTATCAGAATTGCTACAAAGTTTAAAAAATTTTTTTAATGTTTATTTATTTTTGAAAGAGAGAGAGAGAGAATGCAAAGCTCTGAGCTGTCAGCACAAACAGAGCCCAATGTGGGACTCGAACCCACAAACCACGAGATCCGACCTGAGTCGGATGCTCAACTGACCGAGCCACCCAGGTGCCCCAGAATTGCTGAAGGTTAACAGTAGCAAGGATTAGCGAAGCTGTGGAACAATTGCAAAACTCAAACATGCTGGTAGAAGTATGTACTGGTTTTGGAGAACAGTTTAGCAGTGTCATCTAAATCTAAGCACTCATTTGCCCTATGATCGGCCATTCCATTCCTGGAAGAAATGAGTGCACATGTCCAGGAAAAGACACGCACAAGAGTTTTCACAGCCATGTTATTCATAATAACGGAGAAGCGGGAAACAATCCAAGGTACATCAATGGGATAAAAGAGAAATAAAATGTGGTATATTTGTATAATAGAATATGACACAGCAATGAAAAAAACTTAAAACTGCTATGCCAAAAAAGGAGGGGGGGGTGAATCTCAGGGACACTTATATTGAGCAAGAGTCAAAAGAGTACATACTGTATTAATGGATTTGTTTGAAGCTCACATAAAGGCACAGTTAATCAATTGTGTTAGAAATCAACAGTGAAGAGTATTTACTGGGAACGAGAATGAGGGACCTTCTCGGTTGCTAGAGTTGTTCTAAATCTTGATCTGGGCGATAGTTTTGAACAATTATGCAGATGTAAATGTTCATTGAACCATACATTTGAGATTCGATTTTAACACACTGTACTACATGTATGTTGTACTTCCATTTGAACAAGACAGTTAAAAAAGCCCAGACTCACAAAATAATATTCCAGAGTATTAAATGAAGAATATTCTACTCTCTGCTTTCTTGAAATGGTCCCAGTTTTACTCTTGAATGAAAGCAGATCTACATATATTCTCAACCGTACTGTGTACCTTAGCCTCTATTTAGAAATTTACAAGGGGGGGGGGGGCACCTGGGTGGCTCAGTCGGTTAAGCGCCAGACTTTAGCTCAGGTCATGATCTCGCGGTTCATGAGTTTGAGCCCCGCGTCGGGGTCTGTGCTGACAGCTCAGAATCTGGAGCCTGCTTCAGATTCTGTGTCTTCCTCTTCTTTGCCCTTCCCCCCACTCGCACTCTGTGTCTCTCTCTCTCTCAAAAATAAACATTAAAAAGATTAAAAAAAAAGAAATTTACTGACCTCTGTTTTATAATTATCTCCTATTTTATGTGGAAGGCTTTATATGAAACAAGGTGAAGTCTGATATTATTTTACTAAAGAATATTGTTTGAAAAAAAATGAATATTGTTTGAGGACATGTTCTATCATTTCTCCTTTATGGGGAAACACTGGAGAGAATTCTGTCAGTGCTCAGGTCAGGAAAGCTGCTTCTCTTGAGCAACTGATATGTTTTTATCTGATGGATGCTGTTAATCCTGTAGCTGAACTTCCTGGTGGTCAAAACAAAAAGGGAAAACCTCACATTCGTTTGCTTGTTCCTCTTTTCTGCCTTTCCGCCACCCTCTTTTAGAACTCTTTGGAATGTTTTTTATCCCTGGCTCCATTTTACCTCTATGCTTATTTTCTCTACACCTTGGAGTCTTTGTATTTTCTCTTATTGTACTATTCATTATTGTCCCATGTGGCAACCACTACAAATGCTTTGTTTTAAACCAACATTGAGCACCCACAGATAGAAAAAAATATACAGATGCATGTACAGACACATATGTAAAGGAGGGCATCATGGTTAAATCCTGTTCTGTTCCCTAACCTTTTCACATAAACCTATTTCATCTCCTTAACTACACTATACGCGCCTTGGGGCTGGCCCATGGGTGACTTTTTAAAGAGTCTCAGGTAGACAATAGGGGCAGAGGCAGTGCCATTTGACTGCTTCCGTGCAATTATAGCTAATGGCAATGGTTTCAGATCATGTGACATGGAGCATGAACACATTTTTAAACCATGAAAGAACTCTTGCTCTAGGCCTGCAAAAACTCGCACACCATTTGGCAATTGGGTTCTTTTAATTATAATGTCACAGTGAACGACGCGTGTTTTAATCAACTTCAGTTGACAATGCTGCAACCACATCATAGCTGATGCTGATTCCAAACCATCTAAAGAATTACTTCCAGGTTTTAAGCACTGGCAGCCTAACTCGGCCAGTTAGAAGCGACGCCTGCCCAGCTGCTTCCTGAGCCTGACCCCGCAGGATCCAGGCCTTGTCATTAGAAAGATTTTGAGGAGCAAGGTGCTAGGCCAAGTGTGATCTCCAGGACTGGATCCCAGGCCCCGGGGAGTAAGCACCTCCCAGAGGCTACGCTTTTCTAAGCAATTTTCTAAACTACTGGCAAGAATTTAGCTTCTCTGCCCTTCAGCAGAGTCAGCAAACAGCACCAAAGTTTTGCTTGGCACTTCCTTTTGACAACATCTTCAGTTTACACAGCTGGCCCTCTATTATAAAAGTTGCGGGTGACCTTTAGTACATAATAATGCCTTCAACTTTTGAGAAGCTGGTGGCCATTTTTGCCCACTGACCACAAGACTTCCTGAGGGGAGATGATTCTCCACCATTAAAACTGACTGACAAGGTTTCTTGATTTGCTTAATTAAGTAACCACGGGGTAGCTAACGCTGGAATAGCTATTTCGGAATTAAACCTTCCTGGTTCGTTGTGTTAATATTACTCTGCACGGTAAACAGGACCATCAAAGCTTTTATAATTTGTGTCTTCAATGAGACCATTAGAAAATGAGTTGTTTATAAACAGATACTTTAAGATTGGTGATAAACGTTGAGAATATTGGATGTGCCAATACCAACGTTTACAGAAAGCAGAAACAGTTTGAAAAGAAGCATTTAAAGGGCTGTATATTGCATATCATACAGAGTTGACCCTTGAATAACATGGAGGTTTAGAGATGCCAACCCTCCCCCCATGAAGTTAAAATCCACATATGACTTTTGTTTGACTCTCCAAAACTTAACTACTAATAGCCTACTATTATGTTCTTATTTTATTTTTGAGATAGAGAGAGAGAGACAGACAGTATGAATGGGGAAGGGGCAGAGAGAAAGGGAAACACAGCACTAACAGCCCCCTATCGATGGGAAGCCTTACTGATAACATAAGCAGTCAATTAATTTTGTATGTTATATGTATTATATAATGTATTCTTACAATAAAGTAAGAGAAAAGAATGTTATTTAGAAAATATAACGAAGAGAAAATGCATTTATAGTAGTTCCCTGTATCGATCCAAAAAATCTGTATATAAGTGAACCTTCACGGTTCAAACCCATGTTATTCAAGAGTCAACTATATAAATGAGAGAAGGATATGATTTAGGGAGTTTATAAGATGAGCCTTTGAGAAACTGTTGAGTAATTATGTTTTAAAATATGTTTGAATGAAAAGTTTTAACATGTTTAAGAAATAGCTTCGGAAGCAAAGATTAACTGGAAAAGAATCCACAATTTGAAATGCTATCTAGCAGAGAAAGTTGTACCCGTCGAAACATAAAGATTTTTCACTGCAGAAGTGATTCGCGTGTTGTAAAGTATCCCTGACCAGAAAAGACGGCACCGAGAAAAGGAATGAGAATCGTATGTGAAATTTAAGAAACAAAACAAACGAGCAAAGGAAAAAAAGAGAGAGAGAGAGAGGCCAAGAAACAGCCTCTTAACTGTAGAGAACAAACTGATGGTTACCAAAGGGGAGGGTGGTGGGGGGATGGGTAAAATAGGTGATGGGATGAAGGAGGGCACTTGTGATGAACCCCAGGTGTTGAATGGACGTGTTGAGTCACTATACTGCACACCTGAAACTAATATAACACTGTTTACTGGAGTTAAAATGTTAAAAAAAAAAAAGAAAGGGAATGAGGAGTTACAATGTGTGAGCAGCTACTTCGGTCGGATGCCACTGAGCCTTCTTGGGGGGGAAGGGCATGTGAAGTAGGTCACGCTTCTGACACTCAAGTAATTAGTGAATAAATGTCTGGGTCAGTAAAACAATACTGGGTACAGTCTTGAACTATAAACTCTAGGAGAAACCTAAGCAGTCATCTGGTCCCACCTCTTTATTTTAGAGAGAATATAAAGTGCCAAGGGCCAAGTGGCCTCCCCAAGACCGTACAGCTGATTAGTGGCTGCGGTAGGACTAGAACCCAGGACTTCTGCTTCCTGG
Source organism: Panthera tigris (assembly GCF_018350195.1). NCBI lineage: Eukaryota > Metazoa > Chordata > Mammalia > Carnivora > Felidae > Panthera > Panthera tigris. The sequence goes on from NC_056676.1 coordinate 21,668,631, forward strand.
GTCACTACTTTTTGCAGGTCACCAGGTTGTCTTTTTTTATTTCTCAAAAAAGGCAGCAAGAGAAAAAAAGGAGTGCTGTGTGAGGAAGCTGAATTCTGGTTATTTGCAGGACCAGGAGGA